>NW_026526821.1:21166298-23566298 GCF_024362965.1 Panthera pardus | reverse complement strand
GCTTATTTTTAACACCTGGTTGGATACTGGATTATACTTTTGCAAGATATTATCATGGGGGAAACTGGGTAAAGGGTACATGAGATCTCATTGTATTATTTCTTAAAACCACATGTGAATCTACAATTATTTAAAAAGTTTAGGGGCAAAACCCGTGTCCTCCCCTACCCCGGGAGTGGAGCCTGCTTAAGATTCTCTCTCTCCCCTTCCTTCTGTCATTACCTTCCACCCCTCTCTCTCTCAAAAAAAAAATAAAATAAAACAAATAAATAAAAACAGCCTGGGTGGCTCAGCCAGCTGAGCATCTGGCTCTGTATTTCAGCTGAGGTCATGATCCCAGAATTGTGGGATCGAGCCCCACATCAGACTCTGTGCTGAGGGTGGAACCTACTTGAGATTCTCTCTCTCCCTTTGCCCCTCTCCCCCATTTGTGCTCTCTCTCTCTAAAATAAAAAAAAAAATAATAATAAAAACTATCTTTATTAAAAATTACAAGTTTAATTAAAAAAGGGACAGCCTTTCCTATGTAAGGTGGTCAGAGTAAGCTGCAAACAACAAAGTAAGTAGCAAAAAACAAGGTTACTGGCAACAGCACTGAGGCAGGGACCTCATCTGACTAAAATGTTATCTTAAAGGAATTATTAATCAGCCTAGCAACATCCTGCTTTCCCTGACACTGGTCTAATAGAGGTTCTCAATGTCATGTTTCTCTCAGTTTCTTGTTTGCTTCCTTCATAGCAGTTATCCCAATTTGTAATTATTTCATTTGTTTCTATGTTAACTGTCCTCTTCACTAGAATGTAAGCTCCCTGAAGGCAGGGACTGAGCTTGTCTTGTTAATCCTTGTGTCCCTAGTGCCAGACTCTAAGGCATAATAAATACTATGAGGTGGAAAAAGACACATGTGAAGTATTATGAGAAATAAAAAGGCAGAAAAAAAGTGCTCCTAGCATTCAAGAGACTTAATCTAGTGGAGAGATAGGCATAAACATACAACAGAGCACAGAAGTAAAAAGCCATTAAGGAATTTAAGGAATTTGGAAAAAAAAAACAACCCAAAAACCAACGTATTTAAAGGGGTTGGAGCATCCAAAAAGACTTCAGCAAAGAAGTGAGCCTGAGCTAACTTTTTTAAAAGAGGGAGAAAATTAAGGTATGTGCAAAGAAAAGGACAACAGATCAAAGGTGAGGGGATATGTGAGACAGGCCCACAGCAGGACTGACCAGGGCATATCAAGGAGTTGTGCAGGCAGTGTGGCTGAAATGGAGGGTTGTATGAAGGGTGCAGTGGTCATCAATACTGAAACAGTAGGTTAGAACCAACATGTCTATTCTGAGAACAGTATTACCCTGATATCAAAACCAGACAAAGATATCACACAACTACAGATCAATATCCCTAATGAATATAGATATACAAAAATCTTTTAACAAAATACTAGGAAACCAAATCCAGCAACCTATCAATGTATACACCATATTAATAGAGAAAAAAAAACATATGACTACCTCAATAAGCACCAAAAAAAATTCATAAAACCAAAATGCTTTCATGATAACAACACCAACAATAACAAAATCAAAAAACTTGGAAGAGAACTTCTTCAGTCTAACAAAGGACATTTATGCAAGAGCAACTATGAAAAATCCAGTTAACATCATATTTATGGGGAAAGCTTTCATCCAAGATCAGGAGCAAAACAGGGTGTCTATTCTCACCACTTCTATTCAACTTTGTACTAGTAGGTTTCGCCAGGGCAACTGGGCAAGAAGAAAAAAAGGCATCCAGGTTGGCAACAAAGAAATGAAACTATCTCTACTTGCATATGACAGGACTCTGTCCACAAACTGTATCTTAGGATTTGACTAGGGATGCTGGTATCCAAAATCTGGTGGACAAGATGCATGAACTCACTACCCAAAATGTACATATAAGGATATGGGCCACAAAGGGAAATATTCTTCACAAAAACTACAGCTCTTCTTTAGAGGGATGAGAAACTAAGTACAGGGAAGGAGGAGGCCAGAGCTTTGCCATGGTGAGTGTTGAGTCCCTGGCATCCTGCACAGACACCCAGTGGTCCTCATATAAACCAGGAAGCACTGACCAAGCTGAGAAATCCTCCAGAGAAAAGGAAGACAATACACACTCAAGGGGAAACATATGCTCAGTTTCTCTCCCAGGCCTATTGTTCTAAGTTCCCCCTCACCATTAGGTCTAGTCCTTCAAGCTCTGACTGAGGCTAAAAACACAAATTTACAGGCTGAAACCAAGCCCCTCCTATGTTGCCCCTTCTGCCAGTAGCCACTCCTACCTTCAGGTCGATGATCCCACTCTTCTTCACCGGGAGGTATGTGACCTGAAAGCCCTCAGCTTCCAGTGAACGGCAGGAGTCCAAGACACATTTGTGCTCTGTCTGAGTGGTGATCAAGTGTTTTTTCCGTGACCTATAGAACCTGGCCACCCCCTAGAGATTGGTGGTGGTGAAAGGAAGGAGAATATGCTCAGAGAGACAGCAAGCACTTCAATCCCACTTGAAAGAAAAAGTAGGCAAGGGTTCTGTGCTCCAACATTAACTCTGTGACACCAAGTATATATCCTACAATTCAACTTAATTCTGACACTAACTACCCTAAGTTAGTGCAAACCCCACAGATGAAGGGACTCACGTCCACAAGACTAACCCCACTTCAGATGTCAGCCACAAGGCCCAGGTGTCACAAGCCACTCCCCAGGACTTTTGCCTAGCTGGCTACAAATTCAGGACTTCCCACAGCCCCCTAAGGTTCAATAATTCAGCAGAATGACTCCCAGAACTCACTGAAAGCACTACACTATTAGAGTTTTATTATAAAGGATATAATTCAGGAACAGACAAGTGGAAGAGATGCATAGGCGAGGTCTGAGGAGGGGAAGGGCACAAAGTTTCCATGCCCTGTCTTTGTAAATCCAGGCATGCCACCTACCCAGCACATCCATGAGTTCACCAACCTGGAAGATCCTCCGAGCCTTATTGTCCAGAGTTTTTATGGGGGTTTTGTTACAGAGACATGACTGATTAAATCACTGGCCACAGGACTGAACTCAATCTCGAGTCCCCCTCTCTTGCCCTGAGGGAAGTAGAGCTGAAAGTTCCAATCCTCTAATCACATGCTTTGTCCTTCTGGAGCGGCAGCCTGTCCTTTGCAACTAAGGGGCCACCATGAGTCACTTCGTTACTATAACGTTAGATTATGGTCCAAAGGGGTTTGTAATAAATAACAAAAGACATTTCTATTATTCAGGAAACTCCAAGGATTTTTGAGGCTCTGTGCCAGGAACAGAAGAAAGACCAAATATATTTTATTATACCACAGGTAGAAAATATCCCACAGGTTGGGGCACCTGGGTGGCTCAGTCAGTTAAGCGTCCAACTTCGGCTCACGTCATGATCTCATGGTCCGTGAGTTCGAGCCCCGTGTTGGGCTCTGTGCTGTCAGTTCAGAGCCTGGAGCTTGCTTGGGATTATGTGTCTCCCTCTCTCTCTGCCCCTCCCCCACTCATGCTCTATCAAAAAATGAATAAACGTCAAAAAAAATTAAAAAAAGAAAATATACCCCTGGTAGATTTCCTCGCATCCCAGGAAAAAGCCCCTCTCTTTATTTCTACTTAAATAGCAAAACATGCAAATATGTTGACACTGATACCCAAAGCTGTCAGTGTAAAAGTGAAACTCATGAACTCAATCCTTGCTAATGGCAGTATTTATGCTACAATCTTTTCAGAAAATCATTTAGAAAGATGTCTTAAAAGCTGTATTCACACTGTTTAACTGTGATTCCTCTTTTGGAAGTTTACCTTAGGGGAATATTTCAAAAGACAGATCAAGCCATAAAGATGAAATATGTTCTCGTATTTACAATCTTTAAAAAAATGGAAAAATTAAACACATCCAACAATAAAGTAGTGAATAGTAAACTATGATAACACAACTCCATGAAAAAGAATGTAGTTATATCAAAAATTATGGAGTTTGAAATGGAAGAACATAGGGTATGTTATCAATAGTTACAAAAGAATAGGGGTGCTTGGGAGGCTCAGTTGGTTGAGTGTCAGACTCCTGACTTTGGTTCAGGTCATGATCTCATGGTTCATTAGATGGAGCCCCACATCGGGCTCTGCACTGAGATTCTCTCTCCCTCTTTCTCTCTCTCTGCCCCTCACCCACTTGCACATGCTCACTCTCTCTCACAAAATAAATATTTTTTAAAAATGGTTACAGAAGAGGGCACCTGGGTGGCTTAGTCGGTTAAGCATCTGATTTTGGCTCAGGTCATGATCTCACAGTCCATAAGTTCACACCCCACATCAGGTTCTATGCTGACAGCTTGGGGCCTGGAGCGTGCTTCAAATTCTGCGTCTCCTTCTCTCTCTGCCCCTCCCCCGCTTGCACTCTGTCTTTCAAAAATAAATAAACATTAAAAAATAAATTTTTAAAAGAGCATAAAAGCTCAATTTGTAAAAAAAAAAAAAAAAAAAAGCTCAATTTGTTTTAAAAAAATGGTTACAGGGGTGCCTGGGTGGCTCAGTTGGTTAAGCGGCCGACTTCGGCTCAGGTCATCATCTCGCGGTCCGTGAGTTCGAGCCCCGAGTCGGGCTCTGTGCTGACAGCTCAGAGCCTGGAGCCTGTTTCAGATTCTGTGTCTCCCTCTCTCTGACCCTCCCCCGTTCATGCTCTGTCTCTCTCTATCGCAAAAATAAATAAACGTTAAAAAAAAATTAAAAAAAAAAATGGTTACAGAAGAATAAATATGGCATGCTACAGTTTGTGAAAATATTAAAGTTACATATGTATGGATAATGATTAAATTATTAAATATTAAAATACAATATATGTATGTATAATTCTTTTTCTTGGAACAATACTAAACAGAATTAGTTTAGAATTAACTTTGCAGAACAGGATTCAGGGCCAGAATAAGAGGGAAAGAAGAGGAAGACTTACACTTTTTTTTAATTATTATTTCTTTTTAAATTATTTTCTAATGTTTATTTATTTTTCAGACACAGAGAGAGAGAATCCTAAGCAGGCTCCGTGCTCAGCACAGAACCCAACAGGCGCTCAATCCCAATCTAAGCTGAAATCAAGAGTTGCAGATGCTTAAGTGACTGAGCCGCCCAGGCTCTAGATACTTTATGTTAAACTTTTCTATAGGGTTAAAAAAATCTCATCACATATACACTGATTATCTTTATTTTTTTATTTTTATTTTTTTAAGATGTATTTATTTACTTATTTTACCTCCACATCCAATGTGGGGCTTGAACTCATGACCCCACAATCAAGAGTTGCATGCTCTAAGGACTGAGCCAGCCAGGAGCATCCCTGCACAGATTACCTTTAAAAGTTAAGGAGAGGCCCCTGGGTGGTTCAGTCAGTTGAGTGTCCATCTGACTTTGGCTCAGGTCATGATTTCACAGGTCATGGATTCGAGCTCTGTGTCAGGCTCTATGCTGACAGTTTGGAGCCTGGAGCCTGGAGCCTGCTTCAGATTCCGGGTCTCCCTCTCCCTCTCTCTGTCCCTCCCCAGCTTGTGCTCTCTCTCAAAAATAAATAAACAAACACTGAAAAAAAAGTGAAAGGAGGGGTGCCTAGTGGCTCAGTCGGTTAAGCGTCCGACTTTGGCTCAGGTCATGATCTCACATTTCATGAGTTCAAATCCCGCATTGGGCTCTGTGCGGACAGCCCAGAGCCGGGAGCCTGCTTTGGATTCTGTGTGTGTGTCTCTCTCTCTTTGCCCCTCCCCTGCTCGCTCTCTCTCTCTCTCTCTCTCTCTCTCTCTCAAAAATAAATTAAAAAAACACTTAAAAATTTTAAAAAAGGAGTTAAAGGAAATAAAATGTGCCACCCCATTACCCCCACAAGCTTATAGAATACTACCTTAAAAGCAGAATATAAAACTAATTAGGCCAAAATTATAACTACATGAAAACTATGTTCTTGAGGATAAGGAACATAAAAAGGAAACATTTAAAAGTTCCCCACCTCCTTCCACTCTCTCCTATCTGTTACCCACAGTGTCAAATCCTCTGTCTAAACAGACAGACAGAATAGTCTCCTATTCAGGAGACTAAGGGGAAAACTCACAACTATTCTTAGCAATCCCTCACCTCTAGGTTTGGGAACAGCAGAGACTTTCAAAGCAAACATTTTCAAAGTTTTAAAAAATATTCCCCATTCCAGAAATCATCCCCATTTTTGGAAGGATCTCCACTTTGGGTCTGGTTTCTGCATTCCAAAGGAAGGACACCTTCCTGCTAACAGAATCAGGCAGAGTACTGATGACTCTGGAGCCTGTCCCAGGCCTCCTACATCCAATCTAAGCTCAGAAAAACCAATACTGGCAGCACAGTTGAGAGATAAAGGTGAGAAGTGAGGGAGACAGTTGAACCTACAGTAGCCCACACTTTCTCAGAGCCTTGGTATTTACACAAGTGGTCCTGGCAACCAAGCCCAGTCCAATATGATTAAGTTATATGAAACACCAGCATGACTATTGAGAGTTGAATTTTACTTTTGTTAGCACCACAAACCCAAGGATAGAGTGACTGATCTCAGAATGGGTGATGAATGAAGAGACCTCTTTTAGACAACAGGCTTGAGCAATAGAAACCTGATCCAGGCAAAAGGACCCACCATGACCACCTGGCTGAATACAGACAGGCCCATTAGGCGACCCACCTCGAAATATCCATAGGCCCTAACTAACAAAAGGGCTACTTCCAACAACGCATAGTTACCAAAAAAGGGAAAACTGCATAAGCGCCCCTAGCTCCTCACCTTCCCCCTTTAAAAACAGCCCCCACCCACTGCCTCCTTCTATCTCCTTTGTTCTGACTTGGGTGAATCCTTTCACTGCCTATGCCACCAGCTTCCATGGATTGGTTCCCCATCACCACATGTTGGGGGACCCATCTGATTGGGAGAGACACCACAATGAAGTGAATGCCTGCAGAGGCATAGTAACCAGTACTTCAAGATGGGAGCATCTAAATAAACAGGAGGGACACCTGGCTGGCTCAGTCAGTGGAGCATGCAATTTTTGATCTCAGGGTTGTAAGTTCGAGCCCCACATTGGGTGTAGAGATTATTTAAAAATAAAATCTAAGAAAGGTAGGAAGGGAGGGAGGGAAGAGAACTGTTGCAAACAGATCTCATTAGAAAAAAAAGGGAAGGCTGAGAGGAAGGCAGCCCTCAAATCACATATGTAAGGGTGTAGCTGGTAACCAGAAGCAGAGAAGCACTCCCAACTGCAAGTGGATGCTGGACTTCTCTGTGACTAAATCAGAAGGATGGGGAAAAAGTCTGAGTCACCATTATCTACTCCCCGAAATAGCTGCCATCCAAAACACCAGTGGTCAATGGCTAAAGAGCCACCTCCTTTCATGCCCAACTATCTCAATGAACTCAGTTCAACAGAAGCAAAGACTTAGATGGAGTAGATCACAAAGGGTTGAAGGAAGCAACAAATCAGAAAGAGCACATGTTTGTCTGTGTCTTTTATTCACAATAAGGTAGGCATGGGTGGCTGGGAAATACATATACGAGTCCAGATGATGGAGGGACACCATCTCCCAAGTCAGGAAAGCCCAGATATGCCCTCTGGTTCTCTTACCTTAACTGCTATGTTGTTAGATTCAGTAGCGCCACTGGTGAAAATGATCTCACGAGGATCAGCCCCAATCAGAGATGCTACTTGCTGCAAACCAAGAAACAGAGATAAATAACACCAGTTTCCCAGGCAAGAATGCAACTGCAGACACAGCTGGGACAGAGCTCTGGATCAAAAAGTATGCCACTACATTCTATCAACTGTCCAAGAAGCTCTGCACCCTCTAGGGTCAGAAAAGGGGTAGATTCGGGGCGCCTGGGTGGCTCAGTCGGTTAAGCGTCCGACTTCAGCTCAGGTCATGATCTGGCGGTCCATGAGTTCGAGCCCCGCGTCGAGCTCTGGGCTGATGGCTCAGAGCCTGGAGCCTGCTTCCGATTCTGTCTCCTCTCTCTCTGCCCTTCCCCCATTCATGCTCTGTCTCCCTCTGTCTCAAAAATAAATAAACGTTAAAAAAAAAAAATTAAAAAAAAAGAAAAGGGGTAGATTCAGTTACATCCCAGATCTGAGGCTCTTTTCACATCTGATAAAAAATGATAATAGGGGTGCCTGGGTGGCTTAGTGGGTTAAGCTTCCAACTCTTGACTTCAGCTCAGATCCTGATCTTGTGGTTGTGGGATCAAGGCCCGAGTCGGGCTCCACACTGAGCAGGGAGCCTGCTTTGGATTCTCTCTCTCTTTCTCTGCCCCTCCTCCACTCATGCACAGGCTCTCTTTCTCTCTCTCAAAGATAAATAAATAAACTTAAAAAAAACACAAAATAATAATAATATTGATTTCTTAAAAATCACTTGTTGAGCTCCTAGTATGTATAAGCCTTGTGGCATTGTGTTAATAAACACATCACCAGCAAGATCTCATTTAACCACACAATAATCCTAACAAGCAGGAACTATTACAATCTCCACTTCGACGTGAGGAAATTGAGGTTTAGAGAAATTAGATAAAATTCCAAAGATCATTTAGTTAGGAAAAATAAAAACTAATAAAATGCTTTCAGGGGGACTCCAAGGACTAAAGGACTAAAGGAGGACTAAATCTCCTCCAGAAAGAGCCCCAAACCACTTCCACCTCCACCCAGAGTTACCAAGGAAATGCCTCCCACAGTCCACTGAACCTCTGACATCAGAATCTCTTAGAGTCTTCTATACCAACCTGGCGAGCACGTTCCATGGCTGCCTCACTCTCCCAGCCATAAGCATGTGTCCGGGAGTGTGGGTTTCCATAGTAGTTGACCAGGTAAGGGAGCATGGCATCCAACACCCGAGGGTCCTGAGCACGACAGAATATATCAGTGTCTTTGAGTCCATAGGTAACTCAAGCCCCACTCCATCCCCTCAGACTTGCCCAACCTACCTCAACACACTCCCAACCCTTCAGACACTGCTTAGACAAAGCCTCATTCTTCTATCCCCTTAGGTACTAAACAAACATCAGCCTAACATACTCCCACTCTCAACCCATCTTAAATCATTCTACCAGATGATTCTTCTACCATCTCCTCAGGTAATCTACAAACATTGCCTTGTCCTGATAGATATTTCTGCATGTTTCCATTCCTGCCAGGCTATGTGATCTACAAGGGCCAGGACATGACAAGAGTCCACATGTTGATGAAACCTTCCATTAATATCGAAGTGCTTATCATGTGCCAGGCTCTGTTTAAAGGGCTGCTTTATGTCTTTTAACCCACGTAATACTTGCCCAAATTCACACAGTTATTAGTAAGTGGCAATCCAGCTAATTCCAGAGCCTATGCATTTAACTACTACCAAAGTGCCTACATTGAAGTGATCTCACCAAGGTCAACAGCTGGTAAGTAGCAGAGCCATTTTTAGTGGATTACAAATTAAGCCTCCTGACTCCTGGCTCATTGCTTTTCCCAACACACACTTCTCAATGTCTCTCTCTTCTGCAGGATCCAGTCATTTATGTGCATTGTCACTTCTGCAACATGTTATAAATAGCCTTGGGGAAAGCTGCCCCTCTATCCTTACCAGAGGAGTTGTAGCTTGGACGTCCATATACAGAGGTCGCAGCACTGACTCCACGTCCGGAGCAGTGGCTGTATCTGAGGGAACAGCGGACTGGGGGGCATTATCTACAACTGACAAAAAAAAAAAAAAAAAAAGGTATGAAGTGGCCAAGCGTGGAAGAACGCAACTATGGCCACAGGGTATCCAAAACAGCAGGTGAACGTTGGATGTAGGTGAGATAAGCTAAAAGGATGCTGGGGTTGAATCTCAATGGAAAAGGAAACAAAACATCAGCGAACTTAAACAAACTGAAAAAGGAGGGAAGGGAGAGAGACCATGTTTTTGGAAGGGGATGCTGGGTCAATATTCGAATTGCCTGGTTGGGAGGGGGGAGGGTTCGAAAAGGGCAAAGCCATTTAGAAGGGGTGTGGAGACGGCGTAGCTAGGATCCCCTTCAAAGATGACTGGCTGGACGACTAGCATCTCCAAAAGTGCAGGAGAGATCTGAAGGCCGACGGAGCCTCCAAGCCTCCGAGGGCCTGTGGGGCAGAATCTGAAGGGTGACGCGGAGAAGTCAACCGTACTGAGGGCCGGCCTGAGAAAGTTTGAGGGGTGCAGCGAGGAAGCAGGGTCAGGGGGTCCGGGCAGCGGACGGAAGACGGAGACTCGGTAATATTCCGGTGCGTCGCCACGCCAAGGGGGAAGGTCCGCGCTAGTAGGGAGGGTGGCGGTGAGTGGGGCCCGGAGCGTACCGCGCAGGCGCAGCCCCCGAGCGGGCGCCTCGGACCTGGGTCCCGGAGCGGCCCGCACAGCCGCGGCCGCCCGCCTCCAAGCGGTTCGCAGCAGCATGGTCCCGCTAGCAGAGCCCCCCGCCCGAAGCAGCGGCACTACTCTGCTACACGCTCCCGGAAGTTCTGCCTCGCGCCCCGGAAGCAATTCCTCAGGCCGCGGGCGTGCTCCGCCTCGCGTTTGGTGTGAGACGTAGAACTGAGCGACCGAAGCCGCGAACGAGGTGAGGTGGGGGCACAGCGGCGCGGGGACCCGAACGCTAAGAGGGTGATGGAGTCGGGTTACGCGCTTATTTTCCTCCCTGGACTTCCCCGAACCCTTGGATCCGCTCCCCACCCCGCCTCCTCCAGCCCCCGCTCGACTCGGGCTGGCGGCTAGGCCCACACTCCCTTAACCCTCGAACCCCGCAGATGCCGGTGGCCGTGGGGCCCTACGGACAGTCCCAGCCGAGCTGCTTCGACCGCGTGAAGATGGGCTTTGTGATGGGCTGCGCAGTGGGCATGGCGGCTGGGGCGCTCTTCGGCACCTTTTCCTGTCTCAGGTGAGGGGCGAGGGCGGTGATCTCTGGGCGGAACTACCGGACCTTTTCGTCCCGCGCCACTTGGCCTGCAGCCTGGATAGAACCTACTTCATTTCAGTTACCTCGCTTTTAATGAGTGAGACTGATTTCCTGTCCACCTTCAGTCTGGATGGAAAGGTTGGAAGCCTTGGCGCTAGAGAATATGAGCTCTCACTCAAACTGAAAGTCTCTTTACTCCTTCTGTAACCTTAAGCAAATTGGAGTCTGGGTACCTAAGTGTAGAATGAGGTCAGTAACATCTACTTCATGGAGTTGTAAGGATCAAATCAGAGCACACTTCGCACAGAATGTAGCACATATTAAGTGCCCAATAAATGGTTGTTACTACTGTTGCTGCCGTTATTTCTAGTTCTGCATAGTGAAACTTATTGAGAGCAATTTTACTGTACTGGAAACAGGATATAGATACGAAGTAGATAAACTCTACACCCTGAATGTCATTTTCACATGTAATAGAGACTATTATTTCCATTTTTCCATATTGTAAATTACCATTTACTGAGCACTGTTCTAAATGTTGAATGTGTTATCAACAATCCTATGAACCTTTTGATCCCCATCTTACAGTTGACATAGCCTGTAAATTGCAGAGCTGGGACATAAACACGTCTGACCCCACATTCATTGCTTTAATGCCAGGAAACCATCAGAGGGTCAAATGTCTTTATATATACCAGAAAAAAACTAGTTTCTCTAGGTACTTTGCCTCAGCTGCCTCCCCCAAACTGAAGTCTGGTCATAATACTATTCCTCAGAAAAGCCCCAGAGACCAAGATGCATGCTTTTTTTGCTAGTCATTACCCATCTCAGGTGGAAAGAGATAACGTCCTGCCAGACTTCAAGAGGGCTTGATTTACTACTCAAGTAATTTGGGAAAGGGCAGTTAATGCCATTTCTTGTATTTTTTGTTCCCGGTTTGCCGCATCTTGGTTTCTTCTTCTCTTAGGATTGGAATGCGGGGCCGGGAGCTGATGGGCGGCATCGGGAAAACCATGATGCAGAGTGGAGGCACCTTTGGCACGTTCATGGCCATTGGGATGGGCATCCGATGTTAATCAGGGCAATGGTTGTCCACTACAGCTACTCCTTCCCATCAGTGCCAGCTCATGTACTATAATAAAAGAAATCTTTGAGTAGTCTGTTTTTTCTGCCTATATTCAGCTTAGAGCTTCTAAGGTGGGCCAATGAGTAGGTTGCATGTTTTTCAAATCCTGTTAATCCAAAATTACAAAAATTTTCCATACATGAACTGTCCATAGATTCTAGTAAACTCTTGTTATTCAGCCTCATAAGGTTGATGTTACTGTCACCATTTTAAAGGTTAAAAACTAAGTCCAGATTTCCTCAAGGTCACACTGCAAAAGGTAGTGTTAACCCAAGTCTCATTTCCAAAGCTATGTTCATTCAAAAATTGTCCTTCAGGGCACCTGGGTGGCTCAGTCTGAGTGTCCCGACTTCAGCTCATGATCTCACAGCTTGTGAGTTCGAGCCCCACGTTGGGCTCTGTGCTGACAGCTCAGAGCCTGGAGCCTGCTTCGGATTCTGTGTCTCCCTCTCTCTCTGCCCCTAACCCAGTTGCATTCTGTCTCGGTCTCTCAAAAATAAACCTTAAAAAAAAAAAAAAATTGCCCTTCAAGGTTTGACTTAAGAAAAGGATAAATCATCCATGGGGAAACAAACTCAAACTATCAGACATTTCTGTAGCTTAACAGCACAAAATTCACATAATTTCCTAACCAGCCATCTGTGAGGATATCAATTGTGTAACACTGACCCCCGCCCCCAACACTGGTAATTGGTTTCATAAAATAGGTTCCTTGTAATAAGGCCAAGTGTCCCTCACCTACTCCTGCCACACAACCCTTGACAAACTGTGCTTTAAAACCGCACTGCCCCTTGGGGCACCTGAGCGGCTCAGTCGGTTAAATGTCTTGATCTCAAGTTCAAATCCTGCATTGGGCTCAACTCTGAACATGGAACCTACTTTAAAAAAGAATCATTACCCCTCAACGAAAACGGTAAGGTTATGACAGACATAAATTATTTTGGGGAGTATTTGGGTGTCATAAGGACACTCCTGCAGCTGCAACCAAGACACTACACTAACCAGAGTAACTACAGCAGCTAGATTTCCCAGAGTGGGATGCTGTCTCAGGAATGGATTACCTGAAGGATCTCACTTGAATTCATTGGACTATTTTCTGTCCCTCACACTATTCCAATTACTTGTACATTTCCCTTAACATCGTTTACAACATCTCATTCTGCAGCAGTGGGCAAATTTTTGCCACCTCTATCACCTATGAGGTTAATTAAATGCCTAAGTTGGCCTAGCTCCCAGAAAGGAATGATAGAACAAACCTGATAGGACATGAATCTAGAATAGAAATTATGAAGATACTAGATTTCAAATGAACATTGACAGAAGTCTGCCCCAAGGAACACTGCTGCCTAGAGTTGAAAAATAATTGAATCTTGAAAATTTCCTTTGGGTTAAGTAACTGAAGCAATCAAGGGAAGAAATTCTAAGTATCCATCAAAAGGACTGGTAGAAAATCATACCTCCAAACTGATTACTTGGATATCCAACTAAACCTATTAAAACTTGGGCCTTAACACTAACGAATCAATATAGTAGAAAGAAATAAGCAGGTGAAGAAATTGGTACTGGAAAGTAATCATTCCATTTGGGGCAACAACTCAAAGGTTCAAGGTAGATAAACTTGAAACAGAGTTCAGAATATAATGGTGATAGCTCATTCCAAGCTCAAATTCCTTTATAAAGTAACAAATTCAGTTAAACTGGGAAATCACTTAAATCTGTTTGAACTTAACACCATTTTGTTCAGTGTTCAAATACAGAAACATTTCTCACAAAGACGCCCAGACACAAGAAAGAATTAAGACTACCCAGGTTTAAGGTGTGGGCAGATGTGGTTTTCTTGATGGAAAATCCCTAAAGTTTTGATGCATTACCCTAAGGAAGTACAGTGCTAAGATGGAGATATGGAGCAATGTAGAGACAACTTGAGGACAACAGTTTCCCCAGACTCTGCACACTAAGTATTTTCCCAAAGAAGCAAGTCTTCATTAACTACCAAAAGTCAAAGAAACTACTATGCTATTTTGAAGTTTCTATGACTTTAAAACATTTCAAAAATGAAGATTTCTTGTGGCCTTTTTAAGAGAATTTTATTTGAGTGGTTCTTACAAAGGTTGTTGCAATATGAAAGTCATTTGTTTGATAGAAATATCAAGCTGTCTTGTCAAACACACTGAAGTAACCCAAAAATATATTTCAGAGCTCACAGAGCTTAAAAAGAGCAAAGATTATATGCAACCAGACAAAACCTATTTCTGCATTTCCTATTTCTTGCTCAGACTGCTTTGCTTACCAGACTGCCACTAAACATTTTGAGGAAATGCAGGGATCATTTTGTTTGGAATCTTAAGACACACCAGAACACATAATATTTACAAAGAAACTTTTACAGATACATTAAATTGAAAAGATACCATCTGGAAATGTAATCTTGAAATCTCCTTTTCTTGCCAATTGATCATGATGCAAGATGAGATGTTAATCATACAGCCCTTTAGCTGTCTTGAATTCCCATACACTAAAAGTGTACTCCAGAAACCTCTGCCAAACCATTAGCCAAATATCAACATTAGTGAAACGTGAAATGTAACTGCTGTGTAAAAAGTTAGGCTTCTGAAACATTAAAAACATAATTACATCCCTGTCTGCCTTTTTACATTAAGCACATTTGTTCCCCCCTAGAGCTATTCCTATAGATCCTTAATGTAATTTTCTACATGTACATTTAAAAGGCAGAACAAGAGAACAGCTTTGTATACAGTGGGATTTGCTAGTTAGGGATAATGAGCACACTGCATTCCTGTTAACATTTTTATTTTTTCAAGGTAACAGGAATTGTATACAAATGACAGTAGACCCTTGCCTCTTTATTTTTATCTAAATAAAAGATAACTCAAGATGAATTCTCAAGAAAGAAAAAAAGCTATGTACATAAGGGACTATATCTTCCTTCATCGTCTACTTGGAACCAGTAGTTGCGTTGCTGTCATAGAATCAGGGAAGAGGTTGTGATAAGTTGGAAGAGGTACATATGCTGCTGTTATCATTTTACCTGTTGAAAGAAACAGATAGGGTTTAAGCATGTTCACTTAAATTACATCCTTCATCATAATAATCAAGCAGAAAAAAACACATCAAACTCACCAGCAAACCACCGGCCATGCAATGCATTGACAGCAGCGATGGCTGCAGCAATTGATGGGCACTTCACATACACATTGCCCTGAAAGACAACAAAAAAGGTTAAGGGCACGTAGGAAATAACATGAATTTGAATAGGTTTACTCAAATTGCCTGTAAAAATAACTGCTCTTCAAATAATTGTTTCATTAGCTAGTATGTACACCTAGAGTTGCGTTGAAATCATTTTAGCCTCCAAAAGACTTGTTCTACACTTTTTCTCTATCATTTCAAAGCAATTAAAGAATGAATCAAGAGGCCAGGATTTCATGGCAAGCTTTCAACACTAACCAGCAACACAGCTATAAAATGGCCTAGTCTACTCTTCAATTATTACAAACACACCCATATTTTGAAGGGTGTATATTTAGTATGTTAAAGTTTCTTTCAGAATTAAACAAAAACTTAAGACTGGGAATATGCCCCGAGTATATGTGAAGGCTAAGTCACAAAATATTAACAACATCTTATATTTATTAAGATCAAAATACCGGAGGCACTTAAAGGGCAGATTAAACTTCTTTCGCTCTAGGGAATAAAGAAAAAAATACCTGAGCTGAATTTTTGTCAACGTAAATATGAATAACTCCTCCATGTTTATTACATTCTTCAATCACATCATCCTTAATCTCTGTATCCCATCCAACTTCTTCTTCTCTGTAAGAAATTATTAAGCTCTATCAGACACCAACCTTGTAAAATGTTACATATGTAGGCTCACCTGTATAAAAATATTTGAAATATGAATTCTTTTATTTAAAAATCATTCATATTTAGCAGTGTAGTACACTGGAGAAAATAAAAACCAAGATATAAAGAACTGTTTGCAACAAAGCTTATGAATTTAACTCTATCTTTTACATTATTTATTGATATATATCAATTTATACTTATACCAAATATATACCAAAAATAGAATATACTTATACCAAATGTCTATAATCATTTCACAGATAAAGCTAAAATAAAGAATTTGATGTTACCAAAAGAACACAAGAATGAAGGGCTCCTTCTATGGTAAACCATGATTATAAACAATGCAAACAGCATGATACAAATTACTACTGTATAAAACAATGCTTCATAAAATAGGGTTATTAAATCAATTGAACAGGATATCCACATTTACCTTGGAGTGTATTATAAATGATTTATAAAACAAACAAGAGTTTGGACTGATAAATGAAATTCTAATCATTACCTAGGCATTAGGAAAGAGAAATTCCCTTTTTCTATTTCCCCGCCCCAAGATCAAGTCACATGCTCTACCAACTGAGCCACCAAGGCACCTCAGGAAAGAGAAATTCCTAATTTCCAGCCTGCACTTATCTTTAGGAAGAAAATTTTTGAAGATCCTCTTCTCCTATGTAAGATTAAAATTTCAAAACCAGTAACTGATAAAAGTAAACTAGCAATAGAAATAAACACAAATACACATATGAACAACCAAAAAAAAGTACAAACAGACCCATAAATACAGAGAACAAACAAGGTGATTGACAGAGGTGAGCAGGGTCCGGGGATGGGTGAAACAGATGAAGGGGAGTGGGAAGTACAGGTTTTCAGTTATGGAATAAGTCAACAGGGACGAAAAGTACAGGATAGGAAATATAGTCAACGGTACTGTAATAGAAGTGTATGTTGACAGATCTACACCTTTGGTGAACATAAGGTACAGAGCTGAAGAACTATCTTATGAGCCTGTAACTAATGTAACACATTATGTATAAACTACAATTAAAAAATAAACACTGATACAAAATATCATATAAAATTACTTAGATGTAATTGGAAAATAAAACCTACATACCTTTCAATTCAATTCCAATCTTACAAACACACCCAAAGGAATTAGTAATATAAAAGTTAGCATTAAAATACCCCAAAAGGATCAAAATCATTTTATTATTTCAACTATGAAACATACTGAAACATCATAAAAGTTAACTTAGGAAAACGGAATATTGGGGTGCCTTGGAGGCTCAGTTGGTTAAACATCTGACTCTTGGTTTTGGCTTAAGTCATGATCTTGGCACTTTATGATTTCGAGCCCCATGTCGGGCTCTGCGCCTACAGCCAGAAGCCTGCTTGGGATTCTCTTTCTCCTCTCTCTGCCCCTCTCCTGTGTACGCACTATTTGGTCTCTCAAAATAAAAACTTTTTTTAAAAGCTGAATACTAAACATTTCACAGTACAGCTGACCACCGAACAACAGTTTGAACTGCATGGGTCCACTTATACATGAATTTTTCTGAGAAAATACAATACAGTACTATAAATGTAGTTTCTCTTCCTTAGGCTTTTCTTTTCTCTAGCTTATTGTAAGAATGCACGATATAAGACTTATACAAAACATGTGTTATCAACTTTGGGTTACTATAAGGCTTTTAGTCAACATTAGGCTGTTAGTAAACTTTTGGCAGATTCAGAAGTTACACCTGGATTTCGACTGTGCGGGCAGTTATCAGTGCCTTCTAATCCTTGCAACTGTTGAGTTGTCAATTGTATATACCATTTTCAATTTGACCAAAGTATATTACTTACGTTTGAGGGTTAAACATGTTAGAGAGTTGAAAACACTGTGTTGCAAGAGGCTGGACAGAGGCAGCTGCAGCTAAAGCTGAAGCTAAAAAAAAAAAAACCAAAAAAACAAAAAAAAAAAAAAAAAAAAAAAAAAGAGAGAGAGAGAAATAAATTAGTTTCTTGGAAAATGCATGAGAATATCCCTAATGAATAAAACAAAACCAGGAAACGCCAACTTTGAAACTAGGATAGTCAGTCACTTCACTAATTTACTTAATAATACTATCAAAGTGTGGAACAGTACCCAATTTGAGTTGCCAGAATCGGGGGCAACCTAACATTTGAAATACCCAATCTTGAGTTGGAAAATTTTTTATTTTTAGAACGGAAACTTTACGTGTAATCAAAATCCGTTCACTTAGACAAATACCAATAGAAACCAATCCAGAAAGGTAAAGGATAATAAAACAGATTGATTCTGTAGAACTGCTGCTGGAGTTTATTCCCCAAGAAGCAGGGGATGATGAAAATGCAGCCTTTAAAATGCCAAATAAATCTATACCCTTTTGTATTCCTTAGGTTTCTGCCCATGATAATAGTTATATATTTTCTTTCAAATAAAACATTATAAAAGGATTGTTTAAAAATAAGATGCACAAAACAATCCAACCATTTAAAATCTAATATCCCAGAAATATAAACCCTATTACGAAATTAAATGAGGGTTTTAGTAGGCTCCATGCCCAATGTGGGGCTTAAACTCACAACCCTTAGCTCAAGGCCAGAGATCAAGAGTCGTACAACTTCACCAACTGAGCCACCCAGTCACCCCTCAAATGAGAATTTTTTAATGATTAGGTGTGTTATAGCACAGTAAACACTAAAAGTAGCATATTACCTATAATATTCACTATTAAAAATGAAAAACTACTGGACACTAATATCCAGGAAGAACATTTAAAACTCACACTGGTTTGAAGTTTCAAGTGAGCACTGTCAAGACAGGTGCCCCACTGCTTTTATGATATTCACAAACATTACCAGTAGCTGTTACAGAACTCACCGTAATCATTATATTTGACCAAATTTCATTCCAATATATAACAACAAACAAAGCTAAGGATAAAACAGCGCATTAGAAATTAGGGTAATTAAAACGAACAATCACCTGAGAAGTATGAGAAATTATTTCACTGAATAGAACTTAGGGCCATGCATGAAATGCATCATTAAAGATTATTATTTTTGATAATTACAAGTGCTCTTTGCTCCTTTATTACTTATTTTTCTTTCAAGAAGCTTCATATTAAAATAAATAAGCTAAAACAGCTTACAAATGTCAAACTCTATTCAGAAAAGTTACAGATGTAACCATGCTTATATGACAATGAAGATAGAAATGAGGCCCACTGTGTACCTGTACCATAAACAAATGGAAGTACTCTTGGAAATAAACACTAGGTCATTTATAAAACTGAAGAGTACTTTGTTTTCCATTTTCTCAAATGAAGTATATTATGAATACTGAAAAATATTTAGAAAATATATGATAGAAACATTCCAGCTCAATCTAGATGAATGCAAACACAATGAATTCAGCATAGAAATCTAATAGAAAAATTCACTAGTTCTACTTTTTAAAATCTGTAAACTCCTGAAACCAATATTGCACTGTATATTAAATAATATTTAAATTTAAAAATAGTAATAGAATCTGTTAAAAAAAAAAGGGTGAGTGCAAATGTCTCACTTGCTGGAAAAGAATTAAAATATACATTTAATTCCTATCAAGGAACATGGTAGACCTTTTTCCATAAAGAATCATTCTCCGAAATAACTCGTAAATACAACCTATTAAAGATGGATACCGATTTTGCTCAGAAGTGAAATGCTCTAACAAATAGCAGAGATTTACTTGGTAATCAAAACAAGAAAAAATACCCTACTTTAGAAATAATTTCAGCTCTTTGAAATATGCATGCAATTTAGTTCTGGGTAATTGTCTCATTGCTTGGCACTATTAATACAAATCATTAACATTAGAGTCCTTGACCTTATGTTAAGTTCAGACTCCTTAAAGATTTGTGTACTGAAACAATAAATTCTGTTTTCCAACTTTTAATTATACAAAACTATTAACAGGAACACAAAGATAAGCATATAAGGCTAAAAATAATTCTAAGCAGACTAAAGCAAAAAATACAGACATTTTCATTTTCTTTATCCATGGAATTGTAATGATTCGGATTAGCCCAACTGAAATACACATTAAACAGATGGGAATTTTATGTCATTCTCTAAAAACTGAATCCAAAATACAAAATGTAACAAATGATATATTAAATATAAACAAACAACTATGTCTGGCTACTACATTAACATCTATTTCAAAGACAAATAAAAAGCTCAACTCACCTTCAGTCTGTTGAGAAAGTCTTGTTTGCAAATCTATAACAAAAGAGAATTCTACAGCTCAGTGCAGGAACAATGAAGAGCCTCAACTAACAGGGTAAATGTCAGGAAAGTATTAATAAAAGAGGACTACAGTAGCAGGGTTTATCAAAATAAACTTATAGTAAAACCTGGCAGCCAAACCTCCTTCCCCATTCCTCATTGACAAGGCTTTGGGGCCTTTTTCTTTCCTCCTATGCTGGGAAACTTACTTATGCCTCTTTCTTCCTACTCCTACACTACTCTACCAAATCTCCAATGAATTCCACTATACTACTCTTCGTATGGGAATAATGGGAAATGGGGAAAGGGAAGCACACCAGTCAGAAAATACATGAAAACCCTGATCTTGAGAATTCAATTCCAAGTACTTGGGATATTTAGCCCAGAAGGTGACAGTTTAATTATGTCTGGTTTTCTGGCTTAGTCTGCAAACTTAATGAAGCAGGAATAAATTCTAACCAAGTTTACTATCATCTATGAAATACAAGACAAATTTAATCATCTAGTCACTATTAAAAATAAACAGAATGGGGATTTTTACCAGTGTATTTTCTCATATAATCATTAAATTCTCCATTGGAAGGCAAGTTATTAGAAAGCTGCTAGACAGTAAATCTAAATAATCTAAATAACAAAGAAAATGGCATTGTGTTGTAAAGCTATCTTGAAGCTTAAAAGTTTTAATACACAACATAAGAACTGTTCAGATACAGCAACCTAATTTTCATTAACATGTGATTCAATTGCAACACTTCATCTGGGTTTCTTGCTGAGTACAGAAAAACTTAAAAATGGACAAAAATGGGTGGGGGGGTTGGGTGGCTCGTTAAGCCCCCAATTAGGCTCTGAACTGGCAGCAGGGAGCCTGCTTGAAGGATTCTCTCTCTATGCCCCTCCCCACTCGCACTCTCTCTCAAAATAGGGGGAAAAATGGGCAAAAATGGGGGGGCCTAGCTGGCTCAATCAGTGGAGTGGGTGACTCTTGAACTCAGGGTTGAGTTTGTGGCCCACACTAGGTATAATGATTACTTGGAAGTAAAAATTTAAAAAGCTGGGGCGGGGGGGGGGTGGGGGGTGGGATGAGAAAGAATCTACAGCCCAAGTTATACTGGGATCTTAAAAATACCTGGGTCCTAGGTGCTCAAAATTGGGACCTCAAGGAGTTTAAGTATCTGGTTTATACTGAAGGAACTTGAAGACAGGACCATAGGAACAGTGTCCAACAAAACACACAATGTCTTTTTCCCCCCTAAAATGGGAAAAAATATGTAATCACAAATCCATGCTATGGGGTGCCTGGCTGCTCTGTCAGAAGACCATGTAACTCTTGATCTCTGGGACGTAAGTTCAAGGCCCACACTGGGTATAGATTACTTAAGTATTTGAAAAAGAGGGGAGCCTGGGTGGCTCAGTTGGTTGAGCATCCGACTTCAGCTCAGGTAATGATCTCCCAGTTCATGAGTCTGACCCTGCACAGGCCTTTGTGCTGACAGCTCAGAGCCTGGAGGCTCCTTAGGATTCTGTCTCTGCCTCTCTCTCAAAAATAAGCAAAGGTTAAAAGATAAATACATACATACACACACATACACAAAGAAGCCCATGCTATTTTAAGTGTATGTAAATCCCTATCAAAATGTCAAAAATCACTTTTAAGATCATTTGTGTTAGTCAGTTAGTAAACAAGGCATGGGTTTCATAAAGTTAAGGATTCCCATCTTAGAAACAACTAATTGTTAAACTTTCAAATAAGATCCTGGATAGAGTGCTGACTCACCCTTGGTTTCAAAGAGCAGTTCTAAAGAGCTTAGGGGAAAGGGCTTTAGACACATTAACACTCAGCAATTTATTTCATTTCAACAAGAAATGTGTAAGGTTTTAATGATGACTATCTGGAGAAAAATATACCAAGTTATGTAAACATTTACCTAAAACTTGAGTGTTAATTACTAATTTGGTAGCAATAGCATTTTATATGTAGTTAAAGACAGAATCAAACTTGATAATCATCTCAATCAACAAAAAGGGGGAGGGTAACAAATACAGCTAAGTGGCTTTTTTAACCAATCCATATGGACATTTATAGTTTTAATTAATCACAATCAGCCCACCTTAAAATAAATCGCACAGTAAGTGTGCTCATACTTCCATGTATCGAGAAATAATGGCAAAGAATAGCAATGATGTCTAACTTTTGAAAATCTTCAATTAGGTTGCAATATTATTTATGAAAAACATAGAATCAACATATTTGATACTGCATCCAGATTATTACATAAGAATGTTTAGAAATGAATCCTATGCATCAAATCCCGGAAGACAACGTATAAACCTTCACTAGCCTCTAATGAAACACTTAGAATATGGTGAACAATCAAGCATTTTCTAAATTAATAAAGAATGACCTGAACAATGAGAAGCAATATAAAAGTAGTTTTCAGATTAAATAGTAATTTTCAAACCATAGACTGGGTTACATTTCTAGAAGGGATGGGTTCTCCTTTAATGTCTCTGATTACACCAAGTGGCATGCTAGGCCTCTTTCATCACTCAAGAAATTTAAAGTCTAATACTTGTTTATAAAGTCTAAACAACTTAGTGATCCCTGAGGGAGTTAACCAGTGACTCAAAATACAGAAATGTGTTAATGGTTGTAATTTTTCTTCACATAAGGACAACGTTGGTAGGGTTTGATCAGAAATTTTATAGAGCACCTATCAGATTTCAAAATAAGTAACAATCTGGCAGGAGATACACAAAAGGCAGACTTTCTAAAGGTAGTTCAACTTGTGAACATCTACTAAACAGGAAAACACTGAAAAATCCCTTCTCTCTTAATACCAAGTATAATAGAAAAGCAAAAATAATCCTCTCCTTTAATTAATGATCTTTTGATTTAAACGGAAATCATGAATCAACTACATGGACTTTTAAGTGTATTTAGATGCAGTACTGTGGTCTTACTCTTACCTCTTACTTCACAGGGGAGATCAAAGGACCAATTCATAATACAAAGTGCTATACCTTCTTAGGATATAAATTTGTTCTTTTTAGATGCCCTAAGATAGCAAGGTCTTCCAACACTTCAAAATTAAATGCTATCCTAGCTCATGGATTTGGGTTAGCATCAAGGTTTATAAAAGCAAATCTGAGGTACTTAAGCCATAAAGAAAGAAAAAGAAGGTTTCATAACCTGAACTCTTTGTCACATAACTGTAATAAAACCACTCTTCTTTTCCTGCCCTCTTCGGAAGCTATTACCCTAACTCATTATCTCAAAATTGTATGTACTTTTTAAAGGAAAGCAGTTTTCTTTGCACTCTTGATACTGAAATTATTTTACATACAGCTTGATTTAAAGGCCTCTGACAGTTTTCTAAACTCAAACATTACAAAGAAACTTTTTTGAAACAATATAAACTTGCTGGTGTTCAAGAAAAGTCACATTTTAAAAAGTCTAATTTCTAGGCAATTTCAAACTAAAAATTGGTAGGTAAGGTACAAAAAAATGCCCTAACAGCCTGTTATGATTACTGAATAATTCTCTCCATTTCCTTGAAATTTATAGGCTAAAAGTACTTGATGAATTGAATTCTCAGTAAGTCCTTTTAAATGCAAAAATTTGGCAAATTTTCGAATTAGGTGAAAAAAACAATGATTTCAAATTAGAAAAGATTCAATTCCTACCTGCCACAGCACCAAATGCCAAAGAGCCACTCATTTGTAGAGCCTGCTGTGCTGCTGGTGGGATCTGCAAACCTGTACCTGTGTAAAAGAACAGATCTTGAAGTCCTTATGTTAAGGGAAGAAAAACAGTTTTCCAGGTGCTCACTACTACCAAAGTCACTTCACTAAAAGTATTTACAAGCAGGGGTAACTGGGTGGCTCAGTGGGTAAGTGACTGGATTCAATTCATGATCTCAAGGTTCTTGAGTTCAAGCCCTACATCTGGCTCCACACTGGCAGTGTGCAACCCTGCTTAGGATTCTTGCTCTCTCCTCTCTCTGTCCCTTCCCTGCTCATGCTTTTTTTGCTCCTTCAAAAGCAAAATTTGGAAGGGGTGGGGGGAAGCCTGGGTGGCTCAGTCGGTTAAGCGTCTAAGTTTGACTCAGGTCATGATCTCACAGCTTGGGAGTTCAAGCACTGCACTGGGCTCTGTGCTGACAGCTCAGGGCCTGGAGCCTGCCTGATTGTGTCTCCCTCTCTCTGTCTCAAAAATAAACCAACATTAAAAAATATTTTTAATTAAAAAAAAAAAAGCATTTACAAGAAAAACATAGTATGATAGCTGGCACTACATTTATTAAGTATGAGGATATGATAATCATACGAAAGCAAAAGGATGGGGCGCCTGGGTGGCTCAGATGGTTGAACATCTGACTTCGGTTAGGTCATATCTCACAGCTTATGGGTTTGGGCCCTGTGTTGAGCTCTGTGCTGATAGCTCAGAGCCTGGAGCCTGTTTCTGATTCTGTGTCTCCCTCTCTCTCTCTGCCCTTCCCCTATGTGTACTCTCTCTCTCTCAAAAAAAAAAAAAAAAAAAAAGCAGCAGCAAGCAAAAAAAATCATACAATGTATGCTATGGTTCTCAAAAGGCACCACCATAAAGTAGATTCCATTAGAACTTTTAAGGCAATAACTTCACCTATAAAACTATATACACCACTCAAGAATAGATAATAAGCTTGACTCCAAAATAAGAAAAATATTTTTTCACTTATCAGTCTGTGTGGGTTACCTTTTTCATTACTATCCCAACAATAAATCATTCACAACACTAGGAAAAACTTACCCTCTGCGAGTCTTGCCATTAATTGGAGACGACCAGTTGTTCCCAAGTCAATTCCAGTCCTTTCCAGTTCATCACTGTCCAAAAATGAGCTAGCACTGGAAGCATCAGTACGTTCAGTAACATGACCAACTTTCATTGGTCTCCCTGCTAGTTCAAATCCATTGAGTTGTTCCAGAGCCTTCTTGGCACATTCTGAATCGGAAAACTGTATAATTGAGAGGGGGATTAAAAAGTCCTGTATGTAAGTTCGCATATATACCAAAGGTAAAGAAATGCTTATTAAATCTAGTATATTTGATAATCACAGAACTGAATAGACAATAAAGCATAAATTTCTAACTTTAAGTAACATAATCTATATGATCAAACCACAAGCTCATGCGAATCAGTTTTGTTGATGTGATGGTTTCGACTCCAAGAAATTACCATGTAATGGCACCTATCCTTGGAAATAAGGAATCTTAGTAACAAAACGTGTGAAGTTATTTTTCAAACTTCAAATTTTAATGTGCCGAGATAAACACGGTGCTATCTTCTCTTTATAAAAAGAACTATTTAGAAAAATTAAAACATCACTCAAATGTTATTTTTAAAAAAAAATCCTGGGTCATTTTATTGCCAATAACATCATAAAAACTGTTAATTCCCAGGATGCAAACACAAACTGATTTGCACTCTGTATTTCACTTAATGGAAGAAAAATATACTCTCATGAATTCCATACCTTAATATTTTACCAGTATGTTGCAAAATAATTTTTTTTCTCTTTTATCAAGACAGGAAGAAATAATGGAGAGTCACAAAACAGAAAACATTTACCAATACACAGCACCATATAGAGTTACATAATCTAGCTTTGTACCAGATCTTAGTAAATAGCGTATGTGTAGTTGATAATTAAAAATTTTTTGAGGAGCACTTGGGTGGCTCAGTTGGTTAAGCATCAGACTTCAGCTCAGGTCAAGATGTCATGGCTTGAAGTTTGAGCCCTGCATTGGGCTGTGTGTGGACAGCTCAGAGCCTGGAGCTGCCTCAGACTCTGTGTCTCCCTCTCTCTCTCTCTGCCCACCACCCCACAACTGGCATTTGGTCTCTGTCTCAAATATAAACATTAAAAAAAATTGTTTTAATAATAACAGGCCTGCATGTTTTATCTGACATTTAGTAAGATTTCTATGAAAAACGTGCCTGGCCACTAACCAAATATTCAAGCACCAAACCTATCACATAAAAAAAATATTTTAGGGAACACATGATGAAATACTCAATTTAATAGAAGTGACACGTAAAATGTCTTGACCACACACAGAGGAAAATAACCACACTAATGTTATTAGAAGCAAAATAAAAAATTAGTTTAAAAAAAGTGACTTGGGGCGCCTGGGTGGCTCGGTCAGTTAAGCGTCCAACTTCGGCTCAGGTCATGATCTCACGGTCCGTGAGTTTGAGCCCCGAGTTGGGCTCTGTGCTGACAGCTCAGAGCCTGGAGCCTGTTTCAGATTCTGTGTTTCCCTCTCTCTCTGCCCCTCCCCTGTTCATGCTCTGTCTCAAAAATAAATAAACGTTAAAAAAAAAAATTTTTTTAAAGTGACTTAACAGCTATAATTTATAAATAACTTTTCTCCTTTCACTAATACATATTGAGAAAGATAAAATCCCAATTACCAATAAAACTTTATCACTAAAAAACATTTAAATTTTACTGAAATTTGAACACAATACAATTATAATTTCTTGATTAGAATTCAGACCTATTTGTATTTTAAAAATTTTTTTCAGGGTGCCTGGGTGGCTCAGTCAGTTAAGCATCCAACCTCAGCTCCGGTCTTGATCTCACTCACAGTCCATGTGTTTGAGCCCTGCATCAGGCTTTGTGCCTCCCTCTCTCTGCCCCTCCCCTGTGCTCAAGCTCTGTCTGTCTCTCTTTCAAAAACAAATAAGCCTTGGGGCGCCTGGGTGGCGCAGTCGGTTAAGCGTCCGACTTCAGCCAGGTCACGATCTCGCGGTCCGTGAGTTCGAGCCCCGCGTCGGGCTCTGGGCTGATGGCTCAGAGCCTGGAGCCTGTTTCCGATTCTGTGTCTCCCTCTCTCTCTGCCCCTCCCCCGTTCATGCTCTGTCTCTCTCTGTCCCAAAAATAAATTAAAAAAAAAAAAAAAAAAAAAAAAAAAAACAAATAAGCCTTAAAAAAACTTTTTCTTTCTTTCTTTCTTTTTTTGCAATAGCAGCTATGGTGCCAATTCACATTTGCTCTAGAAATAGTTTCCAGAACCTCCTGAAGATATATGATGATGTAATTGAATTACATTGGGAAATACAGAGAGAATTTACTTTTAAAGGGGCCCCTCCATTCAATTATCCCAAGTGCCACATCAAAACTCTATTCTCATCAGGGAATGGGCTATGCTGGTTAACCACAAACCCTTATAATAAAACAATTCTGACCATGGTTTTGAGGTGATGACACACAAAAAGAATTTTAAGTAAAACAGAATTTCAAGAGACTTTTCATTCAACTCACAAAAACACGTAATAAAACGTACTAAGAAACTGAAGAACTCATAATGGAATCATAGACTTCAATGACACAGAGATTTAGCTATGGAAATTGGAAATTAATGACCACATACAGAATAGGAAACTGGCTAAACATCAACATTTGGTAAACATGATGTTAATCATGGTAATTGCTTACCGTAATAAAACCATATCCCTTAGATCGACCTGTTTCACTATCCATCATGAGTTGGATACTTTCAATCTAAAAATGAAAATCATGATTATTATTGAAGCAAAAAGGAGGAAACAAAAGCATTTTATTCCTTGAAACATGATTTTTTAAAAAAATCTCATCCGGGGCGCCTGGGTGGCTCAGTCGGTTAAGTGTCTGACTTCCGCTCATATCATGATCTCGCAGTTTGTGGGTTAAGAGTCCCGCGTCAGGCTTTATGCTGACAGCGCAGAGCCGGGAGCCCATTTAGGATTCTGTGTCTCCCTCTCTGCCCCTCCCACACTCACGCTCTGTCTCTACTTCAAAACTAAACAAACGTTAAAAAAAATTCCTCTTTAATAAAAAAAAACTCATCCAGGGGCGCCTGGATGGCTCATTCAGTTAATCATCCGACTCTTGGTTTCAGCTCAGATTATGACCTTACAATTTCATGAGTTTGAGCCCATCAGGCTCTGCACTACTAGTGGAGAGCCTGCTCTGAGACTCACTCTCTCCTTCTCCTTTTCTGTCCCTCCCTCCCTCACTCTCTCAAATTAAATAAACTTAAAAAAAAAAAAAGTCATCCCCACCCCCGAACTGAGGGGCTCCTGGGTGGCTCAGTCTGTTGAACAACTATTGATTTTGCCTTAGGCCGTCATCCCAGGTCAAGGGATTGAGCCCTGTGTCAGGCTCAAAGCTGGGTGCGAAGCCTGCTTAAGATTTTCTCTCTCTCCCTGTTCTGTTTGTGCGCTCTCAGATTTAGGAAAGAAAAAAAAACACTTTTTTTTGAAAATACATCACA
This sequence comes from Panthera pardus, assembly GCF_024362965.1. Taxonomy (NCBI): domain Eukaryota; kingdom Metazoa; phylum Chordata; class Mammalia; order Carnivora; family Felidae; genus Panthera; species Panthera pardus. The sequence goes on along the minus strand of NW_026526821.1, from coordinate 23,537,747 downwards.
ACCCTCATTTCCAAAATATCTTCTAAAAGCCTAGAAACGTCCCAAACAAGAAGTTATGCACTGTGGAACAAGGGGGGGAAAAAAAAAGTATGATCTTATTCTTTTGCCTCAAAAACAAACCACTAAAAACCAAAGTTCCTTTGTAAACCTACAATCAGGTATTAGAAATAATTAACAATTTGCTTCCTTTCCACCATTATGCTAAAAACACCAAACATTAATTCTCAGTAACACCACACATGATAAATTGCCCAAGATGCTGGAATAACTGAACTCAACGCTGAATGTAGTTGATCACTGCACAACTGTGAATACATGAAAAGGCAATGAATTGTATGAAGATACTGGGACTTACCCTTCCAAAAGGCTCAAAGATCCCCCGAAGCATATCTTCAGTTATGTTAAAGTGTAACGAGCCCACATAAAGCCTCATAGGTCCAGCACTTCCCTTTTGTAGATTGTTTGCCATTGCTGCAGCTCTGTTTTTTTCTGCCTACAAGTTGGACAGGACAAAATGCACATCACGCAGCACTAATTCAAATCATTTCAATCAAAGTAAAATCCCATTCACTTTAGATTTGCTTAATGACAAGTGATGTCAAAGGATAGTGATGACATCATGATAAGGTGAGTCACACACAGAAGTATAAATATTGTATGATTCCACTTACCTGCCACTGTGATTAACAGCGCAGAGTTCAAATTAATTTTAAGAATATGGTTCAAATGCCCAATTTCTGAACAAAAACTGTAATATTTCATTCAAGAAGTTTTAAAACAAGTTTTAAGCCCCTATACAAGACATATACAAACCAACTATATGCTGTATTTCCTATGTAAGTTGAAATCAGTTCTAAAAGTACACTCTATCATCTAAATTAGATGCATGCTGACACCAAACATGCTAAATGTGGGAAATAAGACTTTCCTAGAATTTAGGTAAATACATTCATTATTCATTAAAATTGATGCACTCTCAAAATCACTGTTACTCAAAGTACAGTACACCAACTGGCTGGCTGTCATAAAGAGCATTTGTCAATATAAAATCCAATCAAGCAAACCATTCAGTTTAGCTGTCATTTTTTCTAAAGGTAGTCTTTCTCAAAGGTAACGATTATCAATTTATACTCTAACACATGTTCCTTTTCTTATTAATAAACTGGGGCACCATGAGCAGTAAATATCCCAAAGGAAGCTTAAAAGTTAAATGAATTCAAAACCTCATTTAATTTGAGGATTCTCAGCCCTCTGTCTACATGCTATTAAGTTTGTCCTTCATTACGGGAAATCAAGGAATTACTTTTACCCATTTCCCAATAATTGCCTATTTTTTTAAACAGACATTCAAGTGATAAATACCCACTATCAAGTTACTTCTAAAACATTAAATAGGATCTATTATTGCCTTTTAGATATGACGTAAGTGAGTAACTTAGTTACAAACAACTTATTAGCAGTGAAACTGGATGGAATTTCATGTCAGATCTGGTTCCAAGGCTGGTGCCTTTTTTACTTATTTTATAAATAAAATCACTGAAGTTGATGAAGTAACTATATTATTTAGGAATTCCAGAGTATTAACTTCAGTGGTTCGAAAAGCAACCAACAGGACTTATTTTTTTTTAACACAACTTTTATATTGCTCAAAGTATTTAATTTTTTTTCAGTGTTTATTTTTGAGAGACAGGGACAGAGGGTGAGCAGGGGAGGGGCAGAGAAAGAGGGAGACAGAATCTGAAGCAGGCTCTATGTTCTGAGCTGTCAGCACAGAGCCCAACACAGGGCTCGAACTCACGAACCGTGAGATCATGACTTGAACAATCCAGATGCCCCTCAAAAATATTCTTTGAATTCTATATTCTCCATTAAAAAGAAAAAACTGAGCTACCAGTGACAGATATGTTTCTTAATAAAAGTAAGTATGGATACAGAATCCTAGAAATACTTTCATAATAGAATGATACATACCAATTTTTTCACATTTACTGTATTGCTAATGCTAATTTCATTTCCCAAAGGCATTACTCACTATAAAGTACCAGCAAAAAGGAACAGAAGACATTTTAACCAGAAGACTTTCTGAAAATTAGTTTGAAACATCTTACCTTCAAGAAATGCTAGTAACTGATAGTTATTCAAACTACTCTTAACATTTTATAAAATCTTATACATTATACATCGTAAGATGCATTATAAAACAATAAAAATATTAAAATTTATTAGAAGTGTCAAAATCACTCCATTTAAAAAAGCAGCAGTAAACATGCTCTTCAATGCTTCTATACTCAATGAATCACCACAAATCAATAAAATTATAGACCACGGTCTCAAGTCTTTTTCATGAAATAGATATTCAAGACTTATATTAGAACAAGATGGGGGTGCCTGGATAGCTCAGTAAGTTAAGCATCTGATTCGGCTCAGGTCATGATTTCACGGTTTGTGAGTTCAAGCCCCACATTGGGCACTGTGCTGACAGAGCAGTCTGCTTGGGAATCTCTCTCTGCCCCTCTCTCAAAATTACATAAACAAAAAAAAACCACGAACAGAATATTGTTAAAATTATACTTTTTATCAAAGTAATGAAGACAAAAAAGAAACAAACCTGTTCTGAGAACATCTAACTCAATAATTCATGATTATATAAGGTACTACAGCATAACATTAAGAGCAGGTTTCTTGTACTATCGCTAATCAAATTCCTAACCAAGAAAAAAATTACCTGTGATGCTTGTACTATGATTGGCACTCCTAAAACACGTTGGCCAGTTAATCCTATTGCTAGAGGCACCGAGCTAACATCAACAAACTCCACATATGCAATTCCTTTGGAACGTCTTGAATTTCTATCAGAAATCATTCTCACATCTCGAACCTAAAAAGAAAACAAACACTTAATACAAGGTTCTCTTTATGCAACCATCCACTATAAACCATTATTTTTTATTTTACTGACAATGTGGTTTTATTTGCTTACTTTTAAATAATCTCTACGCCCAATGTGGGGCAAGAATTGATGACCCTGCAATTAAGAGTCATATATCTTCTAGACTAAGTCAGCCAGGCACCCTCCCCTCCCCAACAATGGTTTAAAATAAGTAAAATTGTCAGTCCACTTCTACTTCTCATGAATGTGTGATAATGGTTATTATTTCCAATACTATTAACTTCCAAGTGAAGTAAAACAGAAATGCTGCGCAAAAAAAATTCCCTAACTGAATTTCAAACAAATCAAAAGATTTGATGTTTAAATATTCTCTAGTTCAACCTAACATATTAACGTTATTATTAAAATGTTTTTTTGGGGCGCCTGGGTGGCTCAGTCGGTTAAGCGTCCGACTTCGGCTCAGGTCAGGATCTCGCAGTCCGTGGGTTCGAGCCCTGTGTCGGGCTCTGTGCTGACAGCTCGGAGCCTGGAGCCTGTTTAGGATTCTGTGTCTCCCTCTTTCTCTGACCCTCCCCTGTTCATGCTGTCTCAAAAATAAATAAACGTTAAAAAAAAAATTTGGGGGGGCGCCTGGGTGGCTCAGTTGGTTAAGCGTCCAACTTCGGCTCAGGTCATGATCTCACAGTCTGTCAGTTCAAGCCCCGCGTTGGGTTCTGTGCTGACAGCTCGGAGCCTGGAGCCTGTTTCAGATTCTGTGTCTCCCTCTCTCTCTCTGACTCTCCCCTGTTCGTGCTCTGTCTCAATAAATAAACGTTTTAATTTTTTTTTTAATAAATAAATAAAATTTTTAAAAAAATGTTTTTTTGTTGGGACACCTGGGTGGCTCAGTTGGTTGTGTCTGACTCTTGATTTTGGCTCAGGACATGATCCCAGGGTTGTGGGATCGAGCCCTGCATTGGAGATCAGAACTGAGTGTGCACCCTACGTAAGATTCTCTCTACCTCACCAGTGCTCTCTAAAAAGAAGTAATAAAAATATTGTTTGCACTTCTCACATACTTGATCTCCCCGAATAAACTAAAAACTTACCTTTCCTACTGTAGAGAAAAACTCTTCCAAATCCCTTGGGCGAATTCTTGCTGCCAGCTGCATGCAGAAAACTGTCCTTGCATCTCTTTCCTCAGGAGTTAGATTATCAATAGGTTCCCTAACAGGAATAAAAATTAATTTTATAACTTACGCTCTTATTTTTACTTTTTAAAATTCATTTTCAATAAATAGAATAAACTTTAACAAAAGTAGTTTGTCGCTATTCAAAAAATGAATATTTCACTAAGATTTATACAAAACATCCATAAAATAATTCACTGTGACTCAATTCCTTCAACAAGACGACAGTTACTAGATGTTTCTTCTGATAATACCTCACATGGTACCAGGACAGAAGTCCATTGGCCTGGCAATTTTACAAACAGTAATTTATACAGAATAATAAAAAAAACTATCAGAAACCCGAGTTTAATAAGAGTCACTAAAAATAACTAACTACAAGTATCAGACAGTGGAAGGAATGATTTCCCAAAACAAAATCATACAGTGAAATAGTCTGACAATCACAAATGCTGAACTCCAAGTTATGAGAACTATTTTATTCTGAAATTTTTTCCTGATTTTTTTATTTAACAAACTGAGATAAATATATGGAATAACGAGCTGGTTGTTTATTAGATCAGTCTCGTAAGACTCTACAAATTTAGTATCCAAAAGAATGTTTCTTGACGGTTATAAAATACAGAAACAGTACCCATAAGCAAATCAAAAATGAAAAGCAGGAAATTATATAGACAAATTATCAGCAGTGGAATTCAACTTAATTATTTTTACATATAGCCTTGATAACTGACAGCATTTCTGATTATATGGAGGGAACTAAAGTGCCTGAGTTAAGTAAAAAAGCACAAGAGATGAAACTTAATTTCATGAATTTTGAGGAAGAAACACAAGCATCTATTAACATTATTTATTAGAAAACATCACTAAGGTTAAGGTTCTAAGTGAATCCTTAGAGACATAAGCACAAATATGCTCTTATCCGCATTCTAAGCATTGTCAGGAAGTACTTTTGAAGTATTCTACCTACAAAATTCTGGCACATTTCCTTGAGGAATCAGCTAATTTTAAACATATAAAACAGAGGTACAAAGCTAGACTGCATCCATAAAATGAAAACTAAAGGGGATTTTCTTAGGAAAGTAAATATTAAAGAGTGAAAAGCTCCGTGTTACAAAAAAGAGCTTTTAAAAATATTAAGGTTTTCATCAAATCTTAGGATTACAATATATCAAACAAATATAACAAGTAATAACCTCTAAGTTAAAAGGTGCCCTTTAAGGGAAGCCAGAATATCAGTAAAGAATAATGCTGCCATATACCAAAGTGTTCCTTGAGCCAAAATAAATAGGTGTGATAGGGAGGTCTTATATTTAAGAGGAAAATTAACTCAAAGATTCGAGAACATTAAGATTACTACTTAGAAACAAACAAACCTGGCTAAAACTTTGGAAATGGAAGTACTTTATCTCAGTAAAGACAGCCAAATGATAAAACTTGTGATAGTTACAACCACTTTCCCATGAAGCTACATTAGTAAAATTTATTAATTCCAAAGATAAGCAAAGTCTACTTAAAATTTTCTATAGCTACCATTAAAAAAATTTACTTACAAGTGATTTAAGAACACATGTAAGATCTACACATTAATTACTGCTCCATTCTTAGTAATACGAAATTAAAATGAAAACTTACAAATCCACACTGATTTAACAGTATCCCAGTACTACCCACAGAAGATATAGTACAAATACTGTCCAAATTACAAAATGTTAATTAATAGTAACATACACTGTAAAAGCTTTATAAAAGCTTATAGTGCTAAAGGAAAAAAAAAAAAAATAGGGACAACAGCTACCTCACAGGGCTCTTGTCTTTTCTGAATGGACTTTTGCTTCGGGAGCGTCGTCTGCTGCAAAGTTAAAAAGTTTCAGAAATTACCCAAACAAGTACACCACATCAGTTCCTTGAAAAACAATTTAAACAATTCAGAAGTATGTTTAAAAACCTTAATTTGATGCTATGAGGCAACCCAATCTTTCCTCGGATGGCACTGTTAAATTTTGGTCCGGAGCTAAAAAGGAAACACAAAATTACACTAGTTACAGGGTTAGGGTCTTGCTAAGATCGCGTTCATGCGCTCTCCAGCAAGTTTAACATTGTTCAGGCTGATTCTTTTCCACCTCAATTATGAAGAGAAAATAGAGACTTTTTCTCTTAATTATCCCAGGCAAACTGCTCTTATATTTATCCATCCTGGACCACTGAGAGGTGCCGAGACCAAAGGTTACAGCCTCAAGATTGTTAAGAATCTAAAAAATCTCACCCTCATTTTCAGTCTATAATTCTTTTTACACTATGAATACATTCCTGAGAAGAAAAAAAAAAACAAGCAGAAGTGAAAATAAGTCACCCTGAACTTCCCTCACACCAGAATAACTGCAGTTAACAATTTGGTGTGTATTTTTGCAGATCCTTTCTCAGGAATACATTTGTATGCACGTACATATACAATATTCATACGTGTTTTCTTGTTTGAGGAATGTTTAAAAACAAGGAACTAATTCTTTAACATGAAAACTTCTTTTCCATATAACAGTTAAGTCTCAGAGACTGCATGAAAGAAGTTTATGTGTCATACTTTTGTGGCAAAATATTCCATAGTAAAGATGTGAAGAAAATTATTATTTCAAAAAATGTTTTATGAACTTGACATAATAAAAGCATGTTTTTGAAAATATTATAAAGGTAACTGTTATAACACAATTTTATTCTGAATCTTAAAAAGGCCCAATAGTTTCTGGATCTTTTATTCTGAAAGACCAAACTAACTTAAAGGGACAGGTCAGATGTCCTTTAGTGCTCATCCTACTATCCTTTTCAGGAAGGGTAACAAAACAAAACAGTGGTATGTGATCCACATTTGGACTCGTTTTCATGGACTCTATGCACACCTGCAACATCCAAGCAGTTCCAAATAAAGTTATATGTTAAATGGGTCCTTTGCCATTCAGACTAATAACCAGAATTAAGAGTATACATTTAATGGATAAATTAAAGATCACATGAAAACAAATGTGAGAACTAAATCACTTTGAAGTCAGACTAGGATTACAGGCTGACTTCAAGCTTTCATTACTCTAGATAAACCATATTCAGAATTTATTAAAGTAATCCTCCCCCATTTAATTCATTCTGGTAAAAATGAATATGGTAATTTTTGATAAATTGGACAAAAAAACAAAGTACTTTTTAATACAGCATCTGGAATTAAAGCAACATTGTGTCCTCTTTCAGCTCTTAAATTGTTTATGAGATAAGCAGCTAGGAAGAAAGTAGAAAACAAGGAGTTCAATCCTTTTTACTTTAAAGGTTAAAGACCCAGAATCAGGATCCAAAGTGTTAATAACTTTAATGGCTTCAAATAATACTAAAACATTTCATGAATAGCAGTTAATGTGGGTGCTTTATTTTCATTCTCTTCTCAATTCAACTCATTAAATTTATCTGTCAGTTATTACCTTCTTCTTAAAAGATGAGAAAGCTCAAGCTTGGAGTGTTAACTTGCACAAGTGAAAGAGCCAAATGTCTTATTGAGGTCTGTTTGTCTTTGAATTCCATCTCCAACCATTCAAGAGTGTTAATTTTAAAATAACTCCCACAGTTTACAACAGTATGTTCATTAAGAGGAAAGAACATCTTAAAGCACTAAGAATTGCTAGCTAGAAGCAATCCTTAAGAGTTGTAGGTAGGTTCCTTCCAAACTTTATTAATACAGTTTTTAAAATGACCGTAATAAAATATATTTCCAACTTGTTACATAACCACATTCAAATTTCCAGAGTAATTTCAAAGCATTTTTATCAGCGTCTTACTATTTTTAAAAACCTTAAATATAAATGTGATGAGCCCCAAGTTGATCATTATCAAGGAGCATACACCAAATTCACAAATGGTCTGTCATTTCAGCTGAAAACAGCCAGACAAGATTAACTACATATTTGACTAATTACATTTATAACTTATCTATTTGAGCTTTAAAATTTTTAATTTATGTTCAGTAAAGAAAATTTAAATAGCTCACACACCTTTAAGCTTTCAAATATTTGGTACTACAATATCAAGTTTTTTAAGCACTGCAGTGCTTTGGTCTAGTTTACATGGCATACAGTTAAAATATTTTAGATGGAGTAACAGAAAATCTGTATGCTTAGTAATACAAATGTTATGTACTGGTCCACATGCTATATTTCTACTTTGCTAGACTTTTCAATGCCAATACCTCATCTAATGCTTTTTAACTAGTCGTAATGAAAAACAAAATTTTACAATGCAAATTTTCCAGGTTAAATTGTTTTATGTACACCCAGAGAATGACTCTAAAACCAAAATCACTGTAACTATAGTTACATACTAAGGACTTCTGTAGCGGCCTCTGAATCTGCGATCTCGACTTCTTGAGCGGCTTCGTCTCCTTTCTTTGCTTCTACTTCGCTTCCTTTCACGGCTTTTACTCTTTTTCCTTTCTCTATCTCTACTTCGTTTCCGTTCCTTACTTTTGCTTCTTTTACGTTCATGACTACGACTTCTGCTCTTGCTTTTTTTCCTCCTGAGAAGAAAAAAATTACTATTATCTTGCTAGCTTAAGATTACTTCCTTTTATGGTCAGAAATCTTTTTAAAAATTTATCTTGCTATTTTTACTACTATGATACATAATCATACTTATGGAAAAATAATTCCTAGGTAAGGTAAATAGCACCCCACCTTTGCCTTCTTTCTACTACTTAAAATCAGCAGACAGTGACAATCATTTGAGAGAGCAGGGACTATTAATGATCTCTCTTGAGTCAGTTACAGCTTTAACAAGGAAATGATTTATTGGGAGGAAGAAGATCAAAACTTGAACTCTTAAAGTGTGACCAACATAACTGGCCAACAAAGAGATTTACTGTAATCTACAAGATACAGTAATAAAATCAAATTTATAATAGAATGTTAACATTGAAGAAACAGTGGGTCATACACAAAAATTTACATAAAAATAAACTTAATTTCCCTTACATGAGCCAAATTTGACCCAATTTACATGTATGAATACGAGTATTTTATACTCTCAAAGGGCCATACAAGCATCAATATTTTGGTTTTCCTGGGAAAATTACAAGTAATGACAAAGGACGATAGAACTAATGCAATAAAACGCATTCTGATACATCTAGACTTTAATGTGATCTTTCTCAGATTTTTTTAAAAAATATAATTTATTGTCAAATTGGTTTCCATACAACACCCAGTGCTCATCCCAACAAGTGCCCTCCTCCCTGTTTTTCAGATATTTTCTATTAAAAGTTATAACGAGTACACCAGAAAATGGGGAGGATGTCATTTTACACAAGCCTGTGGGGTGCAATCAAAAACAAGGATCAACACCTTTATCAGTCTTTATAAAATCTCAAACTCTGAAAGGTAAAAAAGCCAGTCAGTCATATCTGTCATTTCTGTGTTCTTCACAGTATACCAACCATTCGTTTCATAATTAAATCTTACCATCTGTACCTCTGTGTCATCACCCAAATTTTAGAGGTGCCTTCAGATATTTCAATATAAACCGAAAGACATTTCAAAATAAACTTATTCCGCTAAAATGTCAATTTGTAGTGGCTAAAAGATCATTAAAACATTTTGACAACTCTACATCATTTGGAAAATTTAATTAAACTGTTTAGTCCTTATCAAAGCAAAGTTAGCACAAGAGCAATTGAAGTCTGCCTCAGAGAACCTGTAAGCAGGTCATCTTAGAGTGCATTGAAAATAGAAAATGAAGACACCCACCTTCTGGAATCTTGAAACCCACACTCCAATCACAAGGAGATGTAGAGCTTTCCAAGGAGGCAGAAACTTTGTCTAAAATTTCAAGATAATCCACCTGACTGTCAGAAATGTATATGCTAGGTAGCACATGACAGAAAATTAGGCTACACTCATTATTTATATAGAAGTCATCAAAGCAATGCCCAGAAGGGCAACAGATAACATTCCAACTCTGTTGCCTGAAACACCTGACCCTATGTCTTAGCCTTAAGAATTCTGTGAGATAGCTATAATCAGAAGTCCTACATATAATCCATCAGGGGACAAAGTAAAAAGTAACTCCATCCCCCACAAAAAGGACAAATAAAGTTTTGCTCTGCTCCTAGATGGCCCATAACAGAGAGGCAGCCAACCTCCCAATCTACCTCTTTTTTTAGGCCCCAAACTTCCTCTGCCAAAGGAAAGGACTGGTAAATTGGAGAGCTAACTTCAACTAAAAGTCTTCCTAGAACTTTTTACAGATGAGTTCCCACCCACATCTGAAGGCAACCCCAGACAGGTAAAAAGACAACAACATACTAAGACATTCAGAAGCACGATCCTCTTCATAAAAGCCCAGACAAAAATTTAAGAAAGCAGTATACTTCTCCATAACAAACTGCAGCTTGAAAGAACATTAAGTTAACTAAAGAAGGGTTATCATAATCCACACTAATAGTCAAATCCTGTTACAACTTAAAAGGGACTTTCCAAAGTCTTTAGTGGCAGTGGAATTTTGTACTGAACATCATTGAAGTAAATGGTCCACTGGGCTGGGCCTTTGGACTTTTTGGTTATATGGCCTCTGCTGTAAAGGTGTTTTGCTATAACTGGATTTGACCTCTTCCATGTAAGAAGATCTAAAATTTAAATGCAAAGTACTCTGGAAAATAAGAAAAAAAATAGAAAAGTCATTTATTCCAAAATTTATAGATAATCCACACACAGTAGCCAATATATTTCAACTGTGTCATTTTATTGTTATCCTTTGAGTAATTCCTAAAGAGCTTAACTGAATGGACACTGGTTCAGACTTTCCAAAAATGATTACACTAGTAATATTCCCACGAAGGCAAGCTCAGGCATACTTTGAGATCTTGCCAAACTCAGGGGTATAGTTCTTCAGAAGGTAGGCTAATTGATAACCAGTTTGTGTTAAACTTAGTTCTTTTTACTACTACCAGAATACAACTGAGTGTTTTTAAAAGAAAACATTTACTAGTTATTAGTCAAGTCTCACTTTCTCAAAAAGTGCATTTTCTTACTACCTTAAAATTGCATCCCAATACTCAATTGCTTTTAAGACAACGAAGTTTTAGGATGAAAAATGCAACATGGCACTTTCCTTTGATTAACAGAACTTACACATAACACTAAAGCACAGAACACTGTACTTGTTCTATATCTCATCTAACCTTACATAGAAAATTTTTTTTCTAAATAACTTCCAAATTAATTTGAAAGATTAATTCCCTTTAGAAAAATGGGTGCAAAGTCTCTGATTGAACAAAAAAGCCATTTATTTAAGCAGCTTAAACGGAGACTGAGAAGTCTGACAGAAATAACTTCTACATTTAAAAAAATACTAGATGGTAGTTGGGCTATTTTAAGAAGACATTCCCTTAAATTGGCTATCCTATAGCCAATGAAAGAAAATTACCCATTTTTCTATTCAGTGTCAGAAAACTCTTTAGATAAAGGTCATAAACCATTAGTCATGGAGAGCTTAATACTAAATGTCCTGTGTAAGCTTGGTAGCCTTAATGAGCTTAGATGCAGGATAAAAATAAGTATAAACTGCAGACTGAGTTAGAAGCAAGGAGTGACAGCTGAGAATGGTTGAACAAAGAAAGTCTGTGCCCTAAAGTACATTGTTCTCATCCTGCTGGCACTCAGGATGAGATCCTTACCCACACCTAGATTAGATAATTTAAATTTACATGGATACTCCTTCCTAGTTTTCATTATGAATTGAAGAACTGTGAATTAGAGTCATTAATTAGGAAACTGACTTTAGTAAAAGGTCTAAAAGTAGGCAACATTAAACCACACAAAGGTTGGTTGATTGCCTCAAACTATAAAAATTCAAGACTAAACCCAGTATGATTAATTCCCAAAATCTGTTGTGATTAGTGAGGAACTATAACAGATCCTCCACCTAACTTTGTACCAAAATAAAATATAAGACATTTTCCACAAATTGCATTTTAATTCAATGCATTACTATATTACTTTAGAGGAAGTGTAAGAATAAAAAAAAAAAAAAAAAAAAGAACAAAGCCTGCATAATCCAAACTAAGAATTTTCTCATCTATTTTGCGAAACTCTATCAACCTACCAAATAAGAATTGTTGTGAGGATGTTAAGGTAGTGTACTATGAAGCACTCTGAGCTCTTACTAGGATGAGAGCCAAAAAAATCAAATAAACAGCTATGTTATCACTTTTTCTTTACGTATTATGAGGTCATGTACGTTCACAAAATAGGCTACTAAAACAATTTAATGCTTGTAACATGACCAAGTGATGTTAAGAATGATTAATTTTAAAGCTGAAAGAAAACTCCAAAAACAGGATCAAACCTCATAAACTGGTTCTGCTTACAATTTTATTGAAACTTATCCTATACTATATTCTGCACTATGGAGCACTGAGTTCCTGTTATGGGTTACTCATTTAACCTAGTAACTTGTATAAACAAATAAAACTTTAAAAAAACTCTATTCTATTTAAGGCTTAAAGTTTAAAAAGCTTAACAAAAACCAGTTAAGAAGCACCTAAGAAGTACTTAACTATGCTATAACGTTACTATAAAAAGGGCCTTTAAGCAGCAAGGAGCATAAATAATTCACAGCTCTGATTCCTTCAGTGGTGATTTAGAGCAAATATTTTCCATGACCTGGTTATTTATTACCTTTTCTTCTTCCTAACCCATCTTCAGTAGATTGTAACAGTTTTATTGATAACACACACCAAAATATTAAGCCAAAGTTAATAAATTTAAGACAGAAGACAAGCTGTAATACAGGAACTCTTATCCAGATTGTCATGGACAGACTTGGAAGGGAAGGTGTCCAAAAGGTCCCTGACACTATATCCTGAAATCTAGGGAAAGAGTCCATAGTTTCATATCCTCAAATAGTTTCTTGTCCCAGAAGGTAAAGAACAACTTTTCTAAAAGAGACAAAAGCTTTTGAAGAGAACTTTTAGTTTGATGCTATAGCCACAGGAACACAACTTAAGATCTCAATCACATAAAGGTCCCCCCCCCCCACCCCAGGTCCCTTGTTATAACTTACTTTTTGCTACGTTCTTCATGGCCGTTAGCACTGCTCAACTTGTTCTCATCCTAAGCAGGGTTGATAGAAGAACATCATGAGGACGAAGTGGTAACATTTCAAGTTGTCAAAGGGTAAAGGGAATAGGAATAAGAAAATACAAAACAATTTTAAAACTAATTACTTGCTTATAATTTAACATGGAAGGCTATAAAAAAATTTAGATGGGTATGTGTTTAACCACTTTGTTGCTTACAATTAAGTCATCGTGATACAAAAATAAAAATGCATATTAACATGTTAAATTTTACTTTCTTATATAGTTAGATATTAAGTTATCCAGATTTACAGTGTTCAAGTGGTTAAATAGAATTTCTATAAAACATGAATGAAGTCCTGTTTTGAGTTTTATTCCATGTGCTATGGTCCCTTTGGTCAGTACCATGGCTCTATTTCTGCCTAAGCCCCAAGTGGCCATGCTAGCAGCCAGCCACTATCGATTTCCTGTGACCGATGCCATTCCTGAGATCTTCGCCCATTTCCGTTGGAGGGTTGGGACTGTAAGAGCTTGATGCCACCTCTGTCACACATCTCGCCCTGAAGCAAACAGGGATTCACACTGCTTTAGTAATGTTGACTCCCAAGAACCCAAGAAAGTCAATTAATAATCCACCAGTCCAGCCTAAACATTTCCTACTTCCATACCTGTTTACATGGAACTACATCCATGTTAAACTAAGACACAAGAATCTTAACATTAAAATAGAAAGTAGTTCTTCAAGAGTCTAAGCATTATAAAACTACATACACCATTTAAAGCTAGAAAGAATTCATCCATATTGGTACCACATGGTCGTGCTATACAATCCAAAACAGACGTATTATTTTTAAAAGGTTTAGTGCAATGTTTATTTTCAAAGTTTGATCACATCAGTTATAGAAGTATAAGTCCTAACTTACAAAGCTTACAGTTTGTGACACCAGTGATAATGCATGCATACTGCTATTTTCACCACCAACTGGTGAAAGAATGAAAAGACACTTTACTTTTACTGTGATACTGAAATGGGTCAAAGACTATACTATTATCCAAAATAATTCCTCTGTAGCTTTTAGTGTGAAATATTATGGCAGGGACTAATTAAAAATAAAATATGGAGAACAGTAAAAACAGTCATCAAGTGACTTTAAGTTTGTGATACTGCCTCCTTTGCTTTAAAAAAAAATTTCTATTCAGGGATCCAAGAATTTTAGTAATTTTTAACTGAGCAGATCATCACCTGCCTGTTTCAATATTTACTATCACCAGTCATATATATATGTATATATATAGAAGAAAATTTAAATCTCACCCATTTCTTCTTGTAAAACTTATTTAAAGATTTGCTTGCCACAGACTGGTTATGCTTTGTTATTCTTGGACCCCTGCTATTTTCCCAAACCACTACATTCACCTTTTTGCTATACCAAACTGGAGCTGGTAATTCTTAGTTGAGTCATTTTACCTAGGGGACCACGGTACAGCGATAAGTCACTCAATTACTACCTTATGATTGACAGTTCACACTGGAATCAAAGGTGAATTCATGGGAGTAGAGGTGAGATATCGTTAGGCAAGTCTACAAAGAGAGATAGATGGGCATTTATTCATCACGCTGAAGTGAAACTACTGCACAATATTATTACATCAATAGCATATATTTACTTTTGTAAGTTACACGTAATGCATCTCTGATAAGGTAAATCAAGAGGGCTCCGGGGAGGTTAGTTTACATTTCAGCAGTAGTTTCGTGATAATGCTAAATTAAGAAATAAATAAACCTCACCGACATGTTTTTTCTCACCTTCTTGTAAGGAGCCTCAAGCATTGCTTCAATATCAATATCGTCTGCCATTTTCTCTAAACGCCTAGAAAATAAAGGTAATTCAGTGAGTAAACATTTTTCAATTCTGCCCTATTTCCTTCTTACACGACAAACTCCGAAACTTCAGAAAATACTTCAAAAACCCTGGAATAACCAAAGGGGATGCACTTTACCAGTCTTGGTAACTAAATCTGAAATGCCTCCAAGACTGAACAGACAGAAATACATTAAACGTACATTCAAAAAGCAGCCTACAATTAACTCCAAAAACAACGCGCGCGACTCGAGCGAGAGCGCCTCTTTCCGCGCAAAACCCGCGCTGCCATTTTAGGGGCAAAGGGAAACTCCCTCGGTTGGGAGGGGTTGTGTGCCATGGTAGCGTTCGGCTGGCGCCATGTTGGGAGGTCGCGGCCGCCCCAGGCCTCTAAGGGACCAGTCTCTATCCGCCCTAGGCCTCTCTGGGGTCCCTGCCACCCAAAAACCCTGAAATCTACACGACCGGAAAATAAGGGCGCGGTCGCCGAAATGGAGCCGATTTCTCGAGAACCTGCCCCCCCACCAAGTCGTTAAACACCGACTAAGGAGTGCCCCTCAACCCAGACGAAAACTAAACCTCTGAAAAGCTCTGACAATACTCAGGCCCGCGACACCTCCTTACCTGTGCGGGCTTTCGGGCCCCTGGGGTGCTTGTATTCGGAAAGACGGGAGCTGCTGCTGTTGCTGCCGCCGCTGTTGCTACTGTTAAGCCGCTAGGCCCAGGCCGCGGTACCACCCAGCCCGAATTTCGGGCTCCGAGGGCGGATAGGCCCGAGCGAATCTAAAAGAAACAATGGGATTAGAGGAGCCCGCGCGGAAGTGCAGGACGGCGGCTTCGGCAGCTCAGGATCCACCCCTGCGACAGCTTCGACAAGCTCTCTGAAATGGCGGCCGCTGCTTCCTCGTACTCACATCCACCAACACACATACACACACACAAACACACGGGGTCTCACAGAGCCCTCAGCACGGGCTCTCGCGAGAAGTTGCCCGTAGTTCCAGACCGTACCGGCCGAAATATCGCGAGATGTAAGCATGGCCCGAGCGACCATGGCCCAATCTCGCGCAATGATTGCGCCACAGATATTCCCATCCCCCACTCAGAGAGGAGCCTTTGACAAACCCCCTCTACACGGACGTACGTATCTCGCGAGACCGCGCAAGTAGCTAGAGCAAAGACAGTTGGTACACTTCCTGTCAATCTTTTTAAAAATTGAACGCTAAGTGGAGCTCTGTGGTTTCCTCCTCCCGGTGGCGTCTCCTCAACAGTTATCTGAAGGTTTTTCTCTCAGAGCTGACTGCCTCTCCCCTCCCCCGGGCTTCCCACCCTGGTGTCTGTCAAGGTCGCCATAAGGCAATCTAGTCCATATGGCGATAGAATAAAACAAAAAGCGTCATGTATAGATCATCCGCCAAAGGTGAAGAAGTGAAAGGCACGTGAGAAGAAAGGCAAGAAGAGACCGTACAGGGGTAGGGGCTAGAGAGATATGGGTGTAGAATAAAAACTAGGTTTTTCCGGCATTTTGGAGTCAGTGGGCTAGACACTGCTAACAAAACACGCTTGGAAATAGTGGAGAAAGGCAATGAGGAGGTGAAAAAAATAAACTTCCTTTGGCAATGAATCAGCTTTCTGCTCGGGATTTTACAGTCTGGCCTTGTGTTGGGGTTGCTATTTCTTCAAAAAAAAAAAAAAAAAAAAAGGTCCCCCATTCCCCTGGGACTCGACTCCTCGCCCCTCAAGCTCCCCAGATACCTGGCAGTTACAGTGTAAAAGCACCACTTGCTCTTTGGTCAACGCTGTGAAAAAGAAGGCAGCAGAGAGGTCGTTGGCTCTAAGGCTGCCTCCTCTAAGATAAAAATGTTTGAAAAAAATCGAGGCATTAGAAGCAAAAAATCTTACAGATAAGTCTATTAATAGCTTAATAATCGAGGGTAAGATTTGACATGAGATAATTTGGTTCGTGTAGCTGCTCCAACACTGCATGACCTTGGACTTGGACAAGTAAGTTAATCTCTTAGAGCCTATCCTCCCATCTCCTCTTGTGAAGAAGGGGGTAGTAATAATTACTAGGCTAAGCTTCTTGAGACTGCCCTAGGCTGATAATGCTCACTAACTGAATTCCCCCAGGGGGACCCTCGATAAATGAGTGCAGACCTAGTGGGGCTATAGTGAGGATTACATGAGATAATGTCTATAATGTGCCTGGCAAATATTTCATCCTCAGAAAAGTGAACTTCTGTTACTGCTAAACAATTATTTGAAGGAAATGTAGGTGTAAAGGGGCTTTACATTTCTGGTTAACCTCCCACACAGGTGTTTCTCTTAGAGGATTAGTAGATTTTACATAGTAATATTCCCTTACTCCTTTTCCTGGTAATTCATATCCTCTTAATTTTTTGTGTTGAAAATCCCAAAACACTGAATCATAATATGTTCAAGCTAACAAACAAAGTTAACTTTTGCTTTCTCTTTTCCCGTTTGGTTTTCATTATTGTGACTTGTTAATTGTGCAAATATCAAAGTATAAAGGTGGCTGGCCCCTTATTAATTTGTTCGTTTAGGAACATGACAGCACAAAATTTGACTTGAACCTCTAGACTTATTTGGGAATAGGAAGGCTGTAAGCCTTCAGTCACTTGATTATTGAATGTTTCTTAAATTGTTTTCTGTTCAAGGATGACCAGAGAGAACCTGGAAATTTAGAGCACAAACACCAGCTGGAAAACTCAGTCTCTAAAACAAATATATTTTTTATGTTTTGAAAGAAGATATTCGAAACAAAATATGCTTTTCATGCATTTTGCAAAACCTTTCTCTGTCTGGCTCACTGACTTTCTGTGTAAATTAATTCCCCTTTCATCATTTTTCCCCCTTTCATCATTTTATTCTCGAGTCATTTGAAGCAGAAGGTCATTGGTTTAAATCATCACCACCATCGAGAATATTATTATGTTCTATAATGTACAAAGAGGAGTACACAATAGCCAAAAGCTTGGGATACAGGATGTAATAGATACTAATCTTAGAGAATTTTAAAATTCAAAAAATTATTTTGCTGATGTCAGATGTCAGGGTGCCTGGCTGGCTCAGTCTGTGGAGCATGTGACTCTTTTTTTTTTTTTTTTTTAATGTTTATTTATATTTGAGAAAGAGAGAAAGAGAGACAGAGCATGAGTGGGGAAGGGGCAGAGAGCAGGAAAGAGACACAGAATTTGAAACAGACTCCAGGCTCTTAGCTGTCAGCACACAGCCCAACTTGGGGCCCGAACTTGGGACTAGCAAAATCATGACCTGAGCCTTAGTCGGATGCTCAACCAACAGCCACCTAGGCTCCCTCGACTGACCATGCGACTCTTGATCTCAGGATTGTGAGATCAAGCCCCATACTGGATATAGAGATTACTTGAAAGTAAAATCTTTTGGGTGCGTGGGAGATAGGCTAGATGGGTGAGGGGTAACTAAAGAGAGCACTTTTTATGATGAGCACTGAGCGTTGAATATAAGGGATGAATCATTGAATTCTACTCCTGAAACCAATATTGCACTATATGTTAACCAAAATTTAAATAAATAAATGAATACTAAAATATTTTTGTATTACATAAAATCTTTTAAAAAATATATTTTGCCTGGACACCTGGCAGTTAAGCATTTGACTCTTGGTTTCAGCTCAGGTAATGATCTCATGGTTTGTGAGTTCTAGCTCCAAGTCAGGCTCCATGATGACAGTGCAGGTGCCGCTTGGGATTCTCTCTCTCTCTCTTTCTCTGCCCCTCCCACACGCATGTGCCTGAGCAGCGCAGTCTCTCTCCCTCTCTCAAAAGTAAATAAACATTAAAAGTATATATATTTTGCAATGTGAGTTTTTTGATGTCAGTGTATGACTTTTATGGACAGAAAATGCTATTTTTAGGGCGCCTGGGTGGCTCAGTCAGTTAAGTGTCCAACTTCAGCTCAGGGCATAATCTCACAGTTTGTGGGTGCAAGCCCCGCGTCCGGCTCTGTGCTGACAGCTCAGAGCCTGGAACCATGCTTCAGACTCTGTGTCTCCTTCTCTCTCTGCCCCTCCCCAACTCACACTCTGTCTTTCTCTTTCTAAAAAATAAATAAATTTTTAATGCTATTTTTGATATTTGCATTTTTTAAGTAAATAAAATCTTTTTTTTTTTGTAAATAAAATCTTTTTAAAAAAATAACAAGTATAAGAGCGCCTGGGTGGCTCAGTCAGTTAAGCATCTGACTTTAGCTCAGATCATGATCTCAAGGTTCGTGAGTTCAAGCCCCGCATTGGGCTCTGTGATGACAGCTCAGAGCCTAGAGCCTGCTTTGGATTCGATGTCTCCCTCTCTCTGTTCCTCCCCCGCTTGCACTCTGTCTCTCTCTCAAAAATAAATAAAGATTAAAAAAAATTTTTTTTTGATAACAAGTATAGTCAGTCTTAGTTTCTTAAAATTTTCTGGCATTAGGGAATCTACACCTGAAATCATTGTTGCACTATGTGCTAACTAATTTGGATGTAAATTTAAAAAATAAGATTAAAAATAGTATCCAAGAAAATTTTCTTTTTCTTAAAATTTTCTAATGTAGTCTCCTATACCTTTCCAATTAAAATCATAAGTCTCAACTCAATTACTCAATTACACATATTTAATTAGAATCTTAAATATGCAAAATTCTCTTAAACATTACAACTTAATTATACATACAAAGTATCCCTGGGGTGCCTGGGTGGCTCAGTCTGTTCAGCATTTGATTTTGGCTCAGGTCATGATCTCACTGTTCGTGGGATCAAGCCCCATGTTGAGCCCCAAATCCGGCTCCAAGCTGAAAACACAGCCTGCTTGGGATTCTCTCTCTCCCCTCTCTGCCCCACCCCCATCCACACATACACTCTTTCTAAATAAATAAATAAACTTAAAATTTTTAAGAATGGTTCAAAGTATCTCAAAACAACATAAATGTTTTAAGACATTATATATATATTTAAATTTAAACCTCTCTTTGTAAAAACACACCCATAAGAGAAGATTTTATTATCTCAAAAAACTTGAGATTGACATCCCAAAAGAATTCATACACTATCTCAGAAGACCAAGGTTCCTTTTTGGCCAGAGTTTTTGACCTGGACCAAAGACTGTGGTTGCATAACCTGCCTGATAGATTCCGGCAATATTCTTGAGCCACTGACAGGCATAATGAACCTTTTTGTTTTCTTTCCCAAGTCATTATGACATCAAGAATCTCAAGGCTCTTCATATAGATAGAAATAATTTTGCCACCCCTATGATTTTGCCTGATTTGGGTATATGAAACTATCAATCCTTCCCCTTAGTACTTTGTTATCTAATCAATTTACTGATTGAATTTGGCATTTGTTTCAAAGATTTGTCTGTCTACTGGCCATAATGTCAGGGACGTTTTAGTGACATATCCTAAAGGAATGTTCATCAGCTTGAGAATGATTAGTCCTTCAAAGAAGAGATTTTTCAGGGGTACATTACTAACCATGTATTTCAGGTTGATGCCATGTACTCTCATAATAATTTTGCTTGGTATCACCAACAAAGAATCCTGTTCCTCAAACTTAAGATACAGTTTCTTAAGATCCTGTGTAAACTAGATAAGGAAGCAACAATCAATGTTTTTGCCAGAGTTTAATATTTGGTCACAAAAATACAGTGTTTTAAACTCCCATAGTTAAGGAAATCAAGAACATTAAGAGGCACTCATGAATAAGATGACAATACGGCCCATCTGTCCATCCCACGGGCAACAGGATTTCCCAAAACACTATTTTACCTTGAAAATAAAAATGAAAATATTCAATACACTATAACAAAATAGAATTTAGAACATTCTTTTGGAGTTTTATCAGTGAAACATGCCATTTACTGATTGATTCAATAAATATTTAGAACTCCAGTGCCTGGGTGGCTCACTCAGTTAAGTGTCCAACTTCAGCTCAAGTCATGGTCTTACTATTGATGATTTCGAGCCCTGCATCAGGCTCTGTGCTGACACTTCAGAGCCTGGAGCCTGTTTCAGATTCTGTGTCTCCTTCCTGCTCTCTGCCCCTCCCCCACTCACACTCTGTCTCTGTCTCTGTCTCTCTCTCAAAAATAAATAAACCTTAAAAAATTTTTTTTAGGGGCGCCTGGGTGGCGCAGTCGGTTAAGCGTCTGACTTCAGCCAGGTCACGATCTCGCGGTCCGTGAGTTCGAGCCCCGCATCGGGCTCTGGGCTGATGGCTTGGAGCCTGGAGCCTGTTTCCGATTCTGTGTCTCCCTCTCTCTCTGCCCCTCCCCCGTTCATGCTCTGTCTCTCTCTGTCCCAAAAATAAATAAAAAACGTTGAAAAACAAAAATTAAAAAAAAAATTTTTTTAATATATATAAAAAATAAAAATTTAGAGGCTTCAGTATTTTCAGCACTCTGCAGGCTGATTTGTGGGTACAAAATAAAGGCACAGTCTCAAGGCATCGCTGGGTAGTTTAGTTGGTGAAACACCCAACTCTTGATTTCAGCTCAGGTCACAATCTCAGCATCCTGAGATTGAGTCTCGAATAGACCTCCACCCTGAGCATGGAGCCTGCTTAAGATTCTGTCTCCCTGGGGCACATGGATGGCTCAGTCAGTGAAGCTTCTGACTGTGGCTCAGGTCATGATCTCATAGTTTGTGGGTTCAAGCCCTGAGTTAGGCTCTCTGCTGTCAGCTTGGAGTCTGCTCTGGATCCTCTGTCCCTCCTCTCTGCCCCTCCCCATGCTCTCCCTCTCTCTCCCTCTCTCTCTCTCAAAAAAAAAAAAAAAAAGATTCTCTCCCTCTCTCTCTAAAATCAGTTTCCAGTTTAGTTAGGAAACACCTGAAGGAACAAAAATCATGTTCAACATAGTGTTTTGCATTAAAATTTTGCATGAACTCAATACCTTGAACATCATACTATTAATAATAGCATATTTAAATGACAATAGTTTGTAAACTATTTTCTATACATTATCCCATTTATTCCTCTAAATCTGTTTATTTATTTATATCAAATGAAATTAATTGATGGGATCAGACTATGATGCAAGTGGTCACGAATCTTCTGGAAGGAGCTGATTGATGTAGATCATTATAGAGTTAAGGAGTATTTTTTCAACATTTTATTATGAAAATTATCAGTTGAGATCATTGTATATGTGCCTACCACCTATTTTCATTTTTTAAAGTTTATTTATTTATTTTGAGAGAGAGAGAGAGAGAGAGAGAGAACTCACACAGGGAAGGGGCAGAGAGACAGAGAGAGAGAGAGAGAGAGAACTCACACAGGGAAGGGGCAGAGAGAGAGAGAGAGGCTTAATTTTCAATTTTTTTAATTTTTTATTTTTAAGATTTTATCTTTGGGGCACCTGGGCAGCTCAGTTGGTTAAGGATCCAACTTCAGCTGAGGTCATGATCTCAAGGTTCATGAATTTGAGCCCTGCATTGGGCTCTTCAGAACCCACTTGAGATCTTCTGTCCACCTCTCTCTCTGCCCCTCCCTGCCTTTCAAAAATAAACACTGAAAAAAATCTTAACGGGGCGCCTGGGTGGCTCAGTCGGTTAAGCAACTGACTTCAGCTCAGATCATGATCACTGGGTTCGTGGGTTCCTTGGGCTCTGTGCTGACAGTTCGGAGCCTGGATCCTGCTTCAGATTCTGTGTCTCCCTCTCACTCACTCTGCCCCTCCCCCTCCTCCTCCCTCTCTCTCTCTCTCAAAAATAAATATTAAAAAATATATATTTTAAGAAAAAAAGTCTTAAAAACATTTTATCTTTAAGTGATCTCTACACCCATTGTGGAGGTCAAACTCACAACCCCGAGATCAAGAGTTGAGTACTCCACCGACTGAGCCAGCCAAGCACCCCTTTAACACTTTTTGAATAAATTATAGACATCAGTACATTTATCACTAAACACTTCAGCATTGCATATTCTTTTATTTTTTATTTTTTTAATGTTTATTATTTACTTTTGCAGGGGGGAGGGGCAGAGAGAGAGGGAGAAACATCTGAAGCAGGCTCCAGGCTCTGAGCTGTCAACACAGAGCCCGATCCTGGGCTCGAACTCACAGACTGTAAGATCATGACCCAAGCCAAAGTTGGAAACTTAACAGACTGAGCCACCCTGGCGCTCCAGCATTGCCTATTCTTAGCTAGAATTTAGTAGTTATGATTTTTTTAAGGAGGTAAATTTTACAGTGATATGCACAAATCTTAACTGTACTAATAGATGAGTTTGACAAATGCATACAAATCAAGTAATATTTAAAGTGAAGGAATGGTAGAAGCAGGAATAGAGAACCAGACAAAGCAATATATATTTATCCTAAAATATCCTGATTTGACTACCAGAGAACTGAATAAAACATTGCAATTTAGGAGGCAGTGTATTGTTTAAAAATGTCTGCTAATGAGGCTAAAAATGGCTCAGTTGGCTGAGCATCAGACCCTTGATTTTGGCTCAGGTCATGATCTCACAATTTGTAGGTTCAAGCCCCATATCGGGCTCTGTGCTGACAGCATGGTACCTGCTTCAGATTCTCTCTCTCCCCCTCTCTCTCCCTGTTCCTCCCCGTACTCTCTAAATAAATAAATAAATAAATAAGTTTAAATAAATAAACATTTTTTAAAAATGTATTTGTTAATAGGGGGGCACCTGGTAGAGCATGAAATTCTTGATCCCAGGGTTATAGGGTCGAGCCCCACATTGGGTATAGAGATTACTTAAAAGTAATAAACAATCTTGGGACTCTGTCAGTTGAGTGACTGACTTTGGCTCAGGTTATGATCTCACAGTTCATGGGTTCAGGCCCTGCCCCATGTCAGGCTCTGTGCTGACAGCTCAGAGCCTGGAGCCTGCTTCAGATTCTGCATCTCCTTCTCTCTTTGCCCCTCTCCTGCTCACACTCTGTCTCTCTTTCTCTCTCTCAAAAATGAAGAAACAATGATAATAATAAATCTTAAAAAAAGTATCTGCTAACAGGTCACCCTGAAGGGAGGAAAGGAAAGTACAGCAGGTCAGAACCTCCCCCACAGCAGTCCTTGGGTCCAGATAACTTCTCTCCTGAACCTCACTATTTTCTGGGAAATGGGTTTGATGCTCGGATGACCCATTCATTTGGCTGGCAGACATATACGGACACTTGATGTCGGTCCTGCGGCAGAACAGGGCCTCAAGCTGCAGTCACTGTCTAGCCCCCTTCTGTCCCTCCTCTGTAGGGCCCAGTGTAAGGATGCTGTGGGGTTGAAACAGGCTCATGATGGATCCTCAATAAACAGTAGTCAAGTGGAAAAAAAAATCTGTTAACGGAAGCAAAAAGAAATGCAATCAAGCATAACACTGCAAAAGATTTGGGATTTAAGCGAATCTAGCAATAGGAGGATCCTGCTGACGAGGCATCACAAGATGGAGATATACCTTGAAAATCATGGATGAAAAACAAAAGAAGCATCAACACACAATGATTTTGAATGAAAGCATGTGATTACATGATATGAGTGAATGGTCCTGTACAATGAACAGCCCAGAAAAAAAAGGATGTATTTAGTAGGCTCATTCATTCTTTTTTGGAGCCGGAAAAAAATAAGTCCTTAGCAATTATTTTCTGGAGGAAGCCCAAAGAGACATTATACGTCTAAATATCTCTAAATAACCAAGTCCTACATCCTTATATAAGTGAAACATCTGAGTTGGAATCTATGCAGCATGAACATGACTTGTATGCAGTGGTTGCAAAAGAAAATAGAGATGTTAGCAAGAATGTGGAAAAAGTAGAACACTCAGACATCACTGGTGGAAATGTAAAATGGTGCAACTCCTGTGGAAAACAGTTTGGCAAGTTTCTCTAAAGGTGAAATATAGAATTACCACGTGACCCAGTAATTTCACTCTTAGGTATAGACCTGAGCACTGAAGATGTATTTTCAGGGGACCTGTCTGACTCGGTAGACCATGTGACTCTTGATCTTGTTTCAAAAATACTTAATATGTTTTCAAACAAATACTATACACAAATTTTCATAGCACTACTATTTGTTATAACCGAAAAAATGGACACAATCCAAATGTTTATCAACTGATGAATGCATAAACTGTGTTTATATCCAAATAATGGAATATTATTCAGCCATAAAAAGGAAGTACTGATACATGCTACAAAGTAAATGAACCTCAAAAACATTATGCTAAATGAAAGAAGCCAGACACAATGTATTATCATAGGAAATGTATTATCATAGGAAACATTCAGGGACACCTGGGTCGCTCAGTCATTTAAGCATCCAACTCTTGATTTGGGCTCAGGTCATGAACTCACAGTTTGTGAGATTGAGCCCTGCATCATTTTTCGTGCTGACAACCTGCTTAGGATTCTCTCTCCCCCAACATCAACATAAATAAAAAGAAAGAAAGGGAAAAAAGAAAGGAAAAAAGAAAAGGAAAGAAACATTCAGAATACGTAATTCCATAAAGATGGAAAGCTGACCAGTGGTTGCCAGGGAGTGTGGGGAGGGAAGTATGGGGAGTGACTATTTAATGGGTATGAGATTTCCTTTTGGTATGATGAAAATGTTCTGGAACTAGCTAGTGGTTATGGTTGCATAACATTGTGAATGTACTAAATGCCAAAAATTAGACATATTAGCATGGTTAATGATTAATTTTATGTTATATGAATTTTACCTCAGTAAAAAAGAAGGGAAAAAAAGAAAAAGAAAAGGATCCTCTAGAACAATATGCTGGAGGGAGAAAATGGAAATGAAAAGGCCCCAAATCTCTGCTTTCTAATATATATATCTTATCGTGTAATGGCTTCATTCTCCATTTCCAGGATATTGAAATATTTCCTTTAACAAATATATACTGAATTTTTACTATGTGGCAGTCCCAGGCACTGGGAAAACAAAGGAGGACAAAAACAGTCATGGCCCCTGCCCTCCTGGAACTTACAATCTAGTTGGAGGAGGCAGGAGTTAATCAAAAGACTGTAACGAGTAAAAAGATGTACAACTGTGACAAATGCTACAAGAGAAGTTTAAGGTGTTATGAAAACATTTTAAAGGAAGATTTAGTGCAAGGAATAGCATTTAATAGGTAAAGAACAGTTCAGTCAAAGAATAGAATATGCAAAAGGCCTGGTAGCAGGAGGAAGTATGCTGTCTTTAAGGATCTGCCAGAAGGTTATGTGACTGTAGCAAAGAAGCTTATGAAAAGCCAGACCATGCAAAGCCTGCCTATCAGGTGAGTCAGTTATTAGATATTTTTTCAGCTCCAAATCTACCCTCTGCTTTATGATTTTGGGGTTGGGACTCTGCAAATACTTTGCCTTTGCCTACTGGCTCTCTGTTAAGCTCGCCTAATAGAGACTACTAGAAGAACACTGCAAGGCTCACAAGGAACGATGGAAGCCTTCCTGCTTGCTTTCTGTTGCCCTCTGTGGCATCCAGCAAAGCTTCAATTCTAGCAGTGGCAGCTCCTTCCCATTACAGCAGCTCAATCAGTTTGCAGTTTTTACAACACTCATAGAACCAGTCTCATTATTCCCTCTTCAGAGACACTGGCACTGACTGCCCAGTGTCTTCTACTGGCCGGTCTGGGTCCAAACCCCATGGGGCCCTTCCTCTGAATTCACAGACACAAGCACCTGCCAAGCAGCACCTTCTCTTCAGACATCTGAATTTCAGCTCTGTTTGGCCCTTCCTTTATTTGTTTGTTTGTTTATTTATTTATTTGTTTATTTTTAAGTTTTGTGTTTTAATAATTCCAACCTCTTCCCTTTGTTTCCTAAGCCCTAGGAGTGGTAGCTGTTCCTGCAATTACTACCAATGTGATACCTTCGATTTCTCATTTTACTTCCTCAGTTATATAGTTAACAATCCATTATATTAAATTCTCTTTGGTAAAATGTGGTTTCTGCCTCCTTAACATGAATGACGACCAGTATGTAAGGATCTGATATTTAGTCTTCAAGGTCCAGTTCAAATGCTACCTTCTATGTGTGTCTTTCCCCATCACCCTCAATTAAAATTATTCTTTTAGTTAATTCATTTTTCTTCCCTTCAGTTATTTTTTTTTTTTTTACTTTTTTTTAAAGTTTATTTATTTTTGAAAGAGAGAGAGAGCACGCGCGGGGTGGGGGGAGGTGTAGAGAGAGAGGGACAGGGGATCTGAAGTGGCTCTCTGACAGCAGAGAGCCCAATGTGGGGCTCAAACTCACAAACTGTGAGATCATGACCTGAGCTGAAAGTAGGACGCTTAACCGACTGAGCCACACCCAGGTGCCCTCCCTTCAGTTAATTCTTAATGCCTTTCTTAAGGGCTATAGGTTTTTGTTTTTCTAATCATAAGCCAAATCACACCCACATACCTAATAACATCCTTCAGTTGCCCTACAATTACATTGAAACCTCTTCACTCAAATTAACTCTGTGGATCTAAGAAATTCACCTACCAATTCAATCTAGTAGAGAAGGGTAGAGAAGGGTAGGTGTAGAGCAGACAGGAACAGGCATGGCTTCTCATCCATTCTCCTACATATTGTAATTCTGTATAATTTATTTAATCTTTTAGTTAGGTTTCACTTTTCCCAGCCTCACAGACGGCTATGAGGATTAAGTAAAATGATATGAAGAAGACTAAGTAAGATAATGTATGTGAATAACTTAGCACAGTGCTCAACTCACAGTAAACATTCAAAAACATGAGCTATATTATTCAAAAAAAAACAAAAACAATAGCTATTATTTTTGCTATTGTTTCTGATTTATCCAGCTATGAATACCAAGATAAAATGTTTGTTTAGATAAAAAAAACAATGCCTATGTATATTTATCACACTCTTCCTTACAGATTCCCCTTTACTCTCTCTGTTCCAGGCAACTGGCTTCCTTGTTGTTCCTTAAATACCCAACCTACATTTGTACCTATAAGAACCTTGCATTTATGAAGTTTTGCTTAGGACATTCTTCAAGACAGATGCAAGTCTGCCTCCTTACTATTTCCTTAAAGTCACTAATCAGATGTTAACTTATTAAAAAAAAAAATTTTTTTTTTAATTTTAGAGAGAAAGTGTGAACAGGGGAAAGGGGCAGAGGGGATTGGAGAAAGAGAGAGAGACAGAGACAAAAAGAGAGACAGAATCCCAAGCAGGCTCCACACTCAGCTAGGAGCCTGCCTCTGGGCTTGATCCTATAACTGCAGGATCATGACCCAAGGAGCTGAAATCAAGAGTCAGGTGCTCAACCGACTGAGCCACCCAAGGGCCCCTCTGTTTTAAATTCTTTTTCTCTTAGAGAGAAAGAGCATGAGTGCGGGAGAAGGGCAGAGGGAGAGAGAGAATATTCTTTTTAATATTTATTTGGAGAGAGATAGTGAAAATGGGGAGGAGCAGAGAGAGATTTTTTAACGTTTATTTATTTGGAGAGAGAGTGCAAATGGGGAGGGGCAGAGAGACAGGGAGGCAAAGAATCTCAAGCAGGCTTGCACAGGGGTTGCTGCAGGGCTCGATCTCACAAACTGCAAGATCATGACCTGAGTTGAAACCAAATCAGATGCTTAACCAAGTGAGGCACCTAGGCACCTGAGAGAGAAAGACTCTTAAGCAGGCTCCATGCTCAGCACGGAGCTTAAATGTGGGGCTCGATTCCATGACCCTGGATCATGATCAAGAGTTGAAATCTCAACTGACTAAGCCATCCAAGCACGCCTAGATGTTACCTTCTCTGTGAGGCTTTCCCTGACCATCCTCTAACTCTCTCTAACTACTTATTCCCCTTTCCTGTTTTATTTTTCTTCATAACATTTGTCATCATCTAACATACCTTATATTTTACTTATTTGTTCATTGCCCATCTCTTACCATTAGTCTACAAACTCCATGAAGGCAGGTACTTTTGTTCATTTTGTTCATTATTTTGTCTCCAGAGCCTTGAATAATACCCAAGACTACCAATGGTATGCTGATAAATTGTCTCTCTAAAAAAAACAAAAACAAAAACAAAAACAAGAAAGCCTGATGTGTAATATTTGCCATAATGTAAATATTCCCACTATTGCCTATTTTAAGCTCCAACTGAATATTTATCAGCTCTTGCAAGCCAGAAGAGGCTGGCTCCAGCAGGCCACTATATGTCAGTAACACTGAGGGACTCATTTAACTTGTCTTAAGTCTCAGTTTTCCCATCTGTGAAATATCTGTGGGATAATAATAATACCTACTTTATCAAGTTGAGACAAAAGTTAAATAATTTAATACAAGTAAGGCACATAAATCAGTAGCTGTAACATAGTGTTAGTTTCATTATTTTTTATTATTTATATATTTATCACGTTTACTCTTCTCTATTTGCCACCAACACTTATTTGTCATTTCCGATATTTTTTTTTTTGCTACATTTTCCAATGCTTGTATTGATTGAAACAGGGCTATCAAGTTCTATGGTGTTCTTTGATCCATCAACAGAATACCTAGTTTGCTGGCCATGGATTTGATGATAAGCAACAGGTACAAAATTTTGGCAAACATTTCTCAAGATGATGACTTATTTCTTAAAGTTTATTTTTATCTATTTTGAGAAAGAGAAAGAGAGGGTGCAAATGGGGTAGAAAGAGAATCCCAAGCAGGCTCTGCACTGACAGCAGGAAGCCTCATGTGGGGCTCACACTCAGAAACCGTGAGATCATGATCTGAGCTGAAATCAAGACTTGGATGCTTAACCAACTGAGCCACCCAGGTGCCCCTCAAGATGGTGACTTATTATCATATTTCTCCTTGTGTTCATGATTTTTAAAAATATTTTATTATTAAAAATTTTTTTTTAAGTTTTTATTTACTTACTGAGAGAGAGAAAGAGAGAGTAG
Source organism: Panthera pardus (assembly GCF_024362965.1). Lineage (NCBI taxonomy): Eukaryota > Metazoa > Chordata > Mammalia > Carnivora > Felidae > Panthera > Panthera pardus. Next base: position 23,507,839 of record NW_026526821.1, on the reverse strand, counting down.
GGGAGGGGCAGAGAGAGAGGGAGAGAGAAAATCCTTAGTAGGCTCCACACAGCATAGGGCCTGACGCAGGACTCAAACCCATAAACCATGAGATCGTAACCTGTGCTGAAGTCAGACACTTAACCAACTGAGCCACCCAGGTACCCCTTTTAAGATTTTGTTTTTAAGTATTTTCTACACCCAACATGAGACTTGAATCACAGCCCAGAGATCAAGAGTTGCATGCTGTACTGAATGAGCCAGCCAGGCACCCCATTTTTTAAAAGGATTTTGGGGCACCTGGGTCGCTCAGTCAGTTAAGCGTCTGAATCTTAATTTTGGCTCTTGGTTTCAGCTTAGGTCATGATCTCACGGGTTGTGGGTTTGAGCCCTGCATGGGTCTCTGCATTGATAGTTCAGGAACTGCTTGGGATTCTTTCTCTCTCCCTCTCTCTCTGCCTTTCCCCTGCTTGTGCTCTCTCTTTCTCAAAATAAACTTAAAAAAAGATTTTATTTTGAAGTCCTGTGTTCATAATCTATTCATTGATTTTGATCATTTTCCTATTGGAGATTCTCCTATAATGGAGTGCAGTGGTTTCCCACTGACAGTTTGGGGAGCACAGAGGAATCCAGAATGCCCTATCATCTGTTTTACCCCACTTTTTAATCTGTTTGTAAAGTCTCAGATGGCCTGTATCTCCATGCCTAGAAAATATCTGTCCTTAAATACGTTCGTGTTTTATCCTCTAGGAAGTTGGCCATTATCCTGCCTACACTTGTTAGACTCCATCAATCTCTCATTATTGCTCTTGTTGGATTGTAATCCAGCTTACACATTTGCCTTTACTACCAGATTGTGAGCTACTCTGAGAACATGGACTGCTTCTCCTTTATCTCTATCCTTCCCCTCTCCCCTAGCTCCTAGCATCCTGCCTGGAATGTACTGGTTGTTTAACAACTATTTGTTGAATTGGTTGGGGTTGCTTTGGAGATGCATCAATGTAAAGCCGGGATATAAAAAGGAAAGATGAAAGATCTTCTCAGATATAGAGCACGTTGCCCAATGACAATTAAGTATAGACAAGCAGGGCATGTTCTCACACAGACAGGAATTCTGTACAATTCGATTGCGTGGGTGAGTTGAAAAGTCAGAGACGATTTCTTTGGAAAGATACATAAGTACTAATTTGTGAAAGGTCTTCCATGCTCTGCTAGCCAGTGATGTGCTGGAGGGTTTGTACCAGCTCATGAACCAATTATTAAATGTCCAGGAATTTGTGGAGCCAGTTGATCTCACACTGGTAGTTTGAAATCAGCCCCAGTGTGAATATTTACACTACAGATAGATCTACACATGCTTAAAATCGACCTGTTATTTTTTTCTCAGTTGTTCACAGGCCACTGAAAAGTTTGGGACATCACATTTAAAGAGTTGTTAAATCTTATAAGGTTGTTATAAAGATTAGGTGAGAAAATAAATGTGTAAAGAAACTTAGAATAGAGGGCATAATGGAAGTACTCCAAAAACATTGTTTGATATTGCCATCCATGAGAAATTTTAAGTACCTCTTTCATGCTAGACATTATTCCATGCACTGGGGATATAGCAGTAAACAAAACAAAGTCCCCACCCTTATCAATTTTAAATTCTGAGGATATGAAAGATTATTATTTATTCATTTATTTTTATTCGTTTATTTTAATGTTTATTTATTTTACAGAGAGAGAGAGTGCATGAGCAGGGGAGGGACAGGGAGAAAGGGCGACAGAAGATCGGAAGCCAGCTCTGCTGACAGCAGAGAGCCCAATATGGGCCTTGAAGTCACAAACTGTGAGATCATGACCTGAGCTGGAGTTGGGTGCTAAACCGACTGAACCATCCAGGCACACCTGAAACAGATCTTAAATTTTTTTTTTTAATTTTTAAAAATTTTTATTTATTTTAAAGAGAGAGAGAGAGAGAGAGTGCGTGAGCAGGGGAGGAACACAGAGAGGGAGACACAGAATCCTAAGCAGACTCCAGTTTCTGAGCTGTCATCGCAGAGCCTGACACTGGGCTTGAACTCAGGAACTGTGAGATCATGACCTGAGCCGAAGTCAGACACTTAACCAACTGAGCAACCCAGCGCCCCTTAAAAAAAAAAAAAAAAGTTTTATTTGTTTAAGTAATCTCTTCCCCCAACATGGGGCTGGAACTCAAGACCCTGAGATGAAGAGTTGCATGCTCTTCTGACTGAACCAGCCAGGCACCCTAAATAAATACATATTAAAAAAGGGGGGGGGGTAAGATAAAGATTTGAAATACAATAGGAAGGGGACATAGGCAAAGGTGAGTGTGTAGGAGTGAAAGAAAAAATTGAAAATCTATAGGGAATATAAATATAAATTTTATTTCCCCATCTGGCCTTTGAAAAGTCAGAGGTCCTACCCCAAGGCATCTGATGGGAGGACAGAAGACTTCTGGGGCAGGGAGAGTTAAATGTGGGCAGGATCCAACTCTCTTGTAATTGTCAGGTTTTGTCATTTGGGTTTTTATGGCAATTTTCATCTCTACTTTAGCCAAGTATGCAGAGGTTTTTGCCTCTATTTTACCTCTTGCAATGAAAAGCCTCCCCTGAAAATAAAAGGAGGAGGAGGGATGATGATTTAGCAACTAGGATAAATAAACCTTTGACAAGTATAGAGACCCAGAGGTGCCTGGCTGGCTCAGTCAGAGGAGCATGTGACTCTTGATCTTGGGATCATGAGTTTGAGCCCCACTTTGGGTGTAGAGATTGCTTAAACAAATAAGTAAACTTTAAAAAAAAAAGCATGAAGACCTAAAAAGGGTTTATGAAGAAGCAAGGAAAAAAAAAAAGACAATGATATAGTCAAAGAGAGCAGAAAAAGTGGAATAAGGTGTGAGAGTACCTGGGACTACCTGTTTCTCCATAATTATCACCCAGTGACTTTTAGAGTGCTATTTAGAGCCTGGAATTTGGAATTAAGATTGGATGTGAGATATGGTTTTAGTCCCAAGGAAACCGTGGGCTGTGCTGGGTTGGGTGAAGTCACGGAGGTGAGATTTCAAATGCACAAGTGTGGGGCAGCAAGAAGGTGAAGAGAGCTTTTGGGTCTTAGTGAGTCAATAAGCAGGCAAGAAGAAATCCAGTGGGATTTGGGCAGCAGAATGTCAGTTATTAACGTTCTTCACCATCACCACCATCATCATCACTTTTTTTTTTAAACTTCAAATACATGTAATTACACGGATATACTCAGGATATACTCATATTCTTGGTTCACTATTTTCATTAAGCCAGCCCAACTCCACTTTTTCTCTTTTTCTCCTGTATTGAATATACAAGGCTGTTTAATGGAACATTGTTTATAACAATTGGAAACGTTATGAATGATCATCACTAAGAATTAAAAATAATTTTTAATGTTTTATTATTTGTTTTTGGGAGAGAGAGACAGAGACAGAGTGCGAGCAGGGGAGGGGCAGAGAGAGGGAGACACAGAGTCTGAAGTAGTCTCCAGGCTTTGAGTTGTTAGCACAGAGCCCAACTCGGGCTCAAACTCACAAGCTGTGAGATTATGACCTGAGCCAAAGTCGGAAACTTAATGATTGAGCCACCCAGGCACCCCACTAAGAGAATTATTTGTTGCAACATTGTTTCTCTTCCCCCCTTTTTTAAAATAAAATATCTCCCCAAACCATCATTTAAATAATTAAAAAAATTTTTTTTTAACATTTATTTATTTTTGAGACAGAAAGAGACAGAGCATGAATGGGGGAGGGTCAGAGAGAGGGAGACACAGAATCTGAAACAGGCTCCAGGCTCTGGGTGGTCAGCACAGAGCCCTACGCGGGGCTCGAACTCATGGACCCCGAGATCATGACCTGAGCTGAAGTCGGACGCTTAGCTGACTGAGCCATCCAGGCGCCCCTTTTTTTTTAAAAAATAATTTTTTTAAACGTTTATTTATTTTTGAGACAGAAAGAGACAGAGCATGAATTAATTTTTAAAAATATTTATTTATTTTTGACAGAGAGACAGAGCATGATGGGGGGAAGGGCAGAGAGAGAGGGAGACACAGAATCTGAAGCAGGTTCCAGGCTCTGAGCTGTCAGGACAGAGCCCAATGTGGGGCTCAAACCCATGAACCTCAAGATCATGATCTGAGCCAAAGTTGGACGCTCAACCGACTGACCCACCCAGGCACCCTCATCATCAATTTTTTAATCCTCCTGAGACTGGGCTTCATTTTAGCCAAAACCATGTTCTATCTTAAGTAGGTTTTCTTTTTTACCCCCTTTTCACTTTTTCTTAATGCAGCATCGTTTATGAACATTGGAAACAAAGTGAATGGCCCCTCTTTGTTTGAGTTACACTTCCTTAGCCTCCATTCCCAGTCTCATTTCCCTACATACCTGAAACTATCTGTTTATGTATGTTATATTTGTGGATAGAATAGAATTTTTAAATGTTGTTCAATATATAATATTTTCCTTAATGGCTTGTCCTTTCATGCTTAAGTATATTTTATTCTACATCAAAATCATCAAGATAATTTCTGATATATCTCTTTTAATGACACATGGGGGGGTGACATTGACATATATGATACACACAATTGTGCAGTGTGTTATACACATTTGTAAGTAGAAACTAGAACATTACTCATTTCTTTCCTTACCGGGAATGAAAGTAAATGAGACTAAGATAATGGGAATAATTTTGAAACTGCTTCTGTCGCTTAAACTATAAATAAATTGCTGGATTTTAATTATTGCAAGTAACAGATTACTTGCGACACATTTTGCAACTGTGGAGTTATATATCTTTGCGGAATCTATAGAGAGCAAATTGCAATCTCTAACAAAGTTATAAATGCATATATTGCTGTGGCTCATAGCTTCCATTTCTGAGAATTTAGAGTACAGTTTGTCTGTGCACATGTGCTTTACAATTTGTAAATGGAACATTGTTTTTAAACTGCAAAAGATTGGAAGTACCTGGGTGGCTCAGTCAGTTAAGCATCTGATTCTTGATTTCTGCTCAGGTCATGATCTCATGGTTCATGAGATTGAGCCCTGCATCAGGCTCTGCACTGACAGCTCAGAACCTGCTTGGGATTCTCTCTCTCCCTCTTTGCCCCTCTCCCACTCACATGTGCATGCTTTCTCTCTCAAAATAAATAAATAAACATTTAAAAAGAAATAAATTGCAAAAGATTGAAAGCAACCCAAATTTCCTTCAATAAGGGACTGATGAAGCAAATTATAGTACATCCACACAAGGAATACTATGCAGCAATAAAGTAAAACAAGATAATGAGGAAATTATTTTTATGCCATTGTACAAAATGTATTCTAGGGTGTCTAACCTTGTTTAGCAAAAAAAAGTAAGATGGAGGACAACATATATAAATGCTTCCTTTTGGGGGCCCCTGACTAGCTCAGTGAGTAGATCACGTGACTCTTGATCTTGGGATTGTGAGTTGAAGCCCCACATTGGTGTAGAGATTGCTTAGGAAAAAAAATCTTAAAAAAATGCTTCCTTTTGAATAAAAGAGTCAGAATATATTTGAATTTATATACATATATATATATAGAGAGAGAAATCCTGAAAGGGGGCGCCTGGGTGGCTCAGTCAGTTAAGTGTCTGACAGCCTGTTTGGGATTCTCTCTTCTTCTCTCTCTGCCCTCCCCTGCTTATGCTTTCTCTCTCTCTCTCAGAATAATTAAATAAACTTAAAAAAAAAAAACAACCTGTGTGGCATTAAAAAAAAAAAAGAAATCCTTAAAGTCTTCCTAAGAAAGTAAGAATAGTGATTAACCAGTGGAAATAGGACCAATGACAGACAGGAATTTGAGGGAACTTTGTATTGTATACCTTTTATATAGTTTCTGGCATTTGAACCATATGACAAACCATTAACTATTTAAAATTAAATTATAAGACTTTTGGGGAGTGGAGCACCAGGAGATTTAGAGACTGTTCATTTCATCAACTTTTTAAACCTCCATTCCATTCTTTTAGTCCCTAGGGCTAAACTCCTCCCCCCTTTCTCTTTATCTCTGATTGGCATGAGTTTCAACTCACAAGAAATATGCATTAAGTATGCTTAAAGTACAGGGAACAGTGCTAGGTATTGGGGTCCCCAAGGTACAGAGCTGAACAGGACATAGTCCCTTGAAGTGGTCCAGGGGAATTTTATCACTCTTTTTAGTAGCTAGGACAAGAATAAAAAAATGTTCTCTCCTTTTCCTCTTCTCCCTCCCTTCTTATAATCTTGCAAAATGTTGGAAATTCCTACTTAATTCTCCTCCCCCTCACCTGGAGAGCACTAAGGCTCAAGAACTTTCCATCAGGTCCAGACTGGAAGACCTCAGGCCAGGGCCAAGACTCAACTTGCTTCCCTTGGGCCCCTGGCGCCTTGTGAAGGTTCTTGGACCTCTCAGATGCTGCTGTGACTGTGGTTTCCGGCTTCCTGAGTTCTCACACTCAGCTGGGTGCTGCAGATATCATGCCCCAGTTCCTGCTCTGGAGACTGACAGGCTCAAGCTTGGTGATGCTCTGAGTATATGGGGTCTGTTCAGTATGAGTCACAGCTAAGGGGCTTGATTTCTATTTTAGTTTTCCCCTTTACTCTGGACAGACTCATTGTAAATACCTTGGGGTTGCATAAGGACAGAGTGTAAAGGTTTGCTAGCTAGAGGCTGAGAAAGATTAGTTTTCTCTAATTGAATATCCTATCTCACTTAAGGCCTTTAGTTCTGCTTCTCTTTAGTCAAGGACATTTTGAATACTCCAGGTGATGACGAATCTAGGAAGGAAGCAATCAGAAAATCATTTATATAGAGCTTTGCAGTTTATAATACATTTTCTCATATGCTATTTAACCTAAATGTGACAATTTAAGAAGAAAAGTAATGAAGAGTAATGAAGAGTAATGAAGAGATGCTTAGGGAGTGAGAGGACTTTCCGTGTAGCTACTGAATGCCTCTTGTGCTGCTGTATACCTTGGGTGTATGCACAATTTTGTTGTGGAGCTGTCATTTTACAGGCTGAAGCCGGGGTTCTAAATTGGTTAGATACTTAGCAGGAGAGATTCTACTCTGTGGAATTGAGGCTGCTTTACATTCATTCACTTATTCACTAATTACAACTATTAGTTGAATGCCTATTTTGTATGAAGAAAGGATCTAAGAAATAATTGGGAGGTTGAGACCAACTACTAGTGAGATGCTGAAGAGGTTGGTTCTTAAGGCCCAAAGATGGATGCTGCCAGGGAGGCAGTGGTAAGACCAGGCTTTTGATCAGAATTTGGCAAATGGAGTTCTGTGACTAGCAGCCAGTGAACATCCAGTTTAGAAGAAGCTGGCAAACCAGGTTTTGCAGGAATCAGAAAGAGTTTAACTCTCAAGATACTTTATTCATATCTGCATCAAGTTATTTTTGCCTGGCCAGCATCAATTCTCCCCTCCCTCCCCAATTTGCGGGAATATCCTTAGGGGCAGATTGCGCCTCTCCTCTTTCCCTGGCAGCTTGAACTAATTCATGTGACCTGAGATTGACCAATCAACAGCGGCTCCTGGCCAAGATTTTTTTTTTTTTTTTTTTTTTTTTTTTTTTGCCTTTTAAGTGAGTGACTCAAAGACAAAAGGATGTTAGGATTGAATCCCAGCTGTGGTGTGTAGTGCTGCTGGCAGAAGCAGCTGCTTCCTGGTGAAGCTCCTTTTCTGTCTGCTGATTTTCCAAGCCTGCCCTCCTCCATGCTCTAGGCCCTCGATATCCTTTTTTTTTTTTTAAGTTTATTTATTTATTTAGAGAGAGCGAGAACGCATGTGTGAGCAGGGGAGGGGTAGAGAGAGAATCCCAACCAGGCTCCATGCTGTCAGTGTAGAATCCCAGGTGGGGCTCGATCTCACGATTGTGAGGTCATGACCTGAGCCAAAATCAAGAGTCCAGCTGCTTAATGTACTGAGCCACCCAGGTGCCCAGTCCTCAATATTTCTGTAATATAGTTCTCTTCTGCTTGTGTTGGCAACAGTGTCAGTGATTGTACTTGCAACAGCCAAAGAGAATTTTAACTTACAGGGGTGCCTGGGTGGCTCAGCCGGGCAAACATCCGACTTTGGCTCATATTATGATCTCACAGTTTGTGAGTTTGAGCCCTGTGTCGGACTCTGTGCTGACAGCTGGGAGCCTGGAGCCTGCTTCAGATTCTGTGTCTCCCTCTCTGCCCCTTCCCCGCTCACGCTCTGTCAATCTGTCTCTCAAAAATAAACATTAAAAAAATTTTTTTAAAGAATTTTAACTTACAAATTGTGATGATGTTTTTAAACTTTTTTAAAAGTTTATGTATTTATTTCAAGACAGAGAGAGTGAGCAGGGGAGGGCTAAGAGAGAGACAGAGAGAGAGAATCCCAAGCAGGCTCCTCACTCTCAGTGCAGAGCCTGATGTGGGGCTCAAACCCATGAACCGCGAGATCATGACCTGAGCTGAAACCGAGAGTCGGACACTCAACCGACTGAGCCACCCAGGTGCCCCCAAACTGTGATGATTTCTTTTCCAGGCTTTGAGATCCTTGACAGTAGGGCCCAAATGCCATTCTGCCCTGTGTCTTTGGTGCCCAGTTCAAGCGTGGATCTCAATGCATACATGTTGAATAAGTGAAGAAACATGTTGTATTTATGCAGGAGTATTGAGTCTGGGATTCTTGACATTACTATGGTTGTGGGACAATAAATTCTCCATATGCCACAACAGCCACTAACATTTGAATGATTTCGTGTTAAACCAAGAAGATCCTGGGAAGGTCCTTTCTTAGCTGTATTGGAGCACTTAGCTGAGTTTATGCAGGTGGTTCTGGTCCTCAGATTCCTGAAAAAAATTTGTTTACAATGGAATATTTCACTAATTTGCATGCTGTCCTTGGGCAGGGGCCACACTAATCTCAGTATTGTTATAATTTTTGTATATGTGCTGCCAAAGTGAACACAACTGAAGCTTTTGTCCCTGGTTTCCCAGAACCTCTTCCTAAGAGCATTGCCCTCTGCCCCAAAGTAATGCCCTCTTCAAGCCTGATAGGCTTCTCTTTCCCTTTCATTCTTTCCACAGATACACATTGAATATCTATTATTTGTCAGGTTTGACAATTCAGTTAATATAAGACAGCCCCTAATTCTAATTTAGGAAATAGACAAATACAATCAAGAGAACAAATGAAATAATTAAAACTGTGTTAAGTGCTTTGTTGAAAATGAACAGTGATAAGGCAGACAGTAATTGTCATGGGGCAGGCATGTGATGGAGGGAAGCTCTTCTAGATAATGTAGCTGAAGAGAGTTTCACTGAGGAGATGATAAACTGAGACCTGCATGATGAAGAGTCAGCTTTGCAAAAAGCAACAGCTTATTCAATGACCCAGGAGCTGGAAAAGAACTTAGAAAGAGCCATAGAAACTGACAGAAAGTGTGGCCAGGGGATGAGCAAGGGTGAAGGATGCAGATGAATAGACAGATTTGTTGTTTTAAGCAGTACAGTGACATAATCGGACTTACATTTTACAAAGTGCAATCTGGCTGCTTGGTCTTTCCAATGTAAAATAAAGTCCTCATTGGCTCATAAATAACAATTGTTTAGCACCTCTCCTTGGGACTTCCAAATTCCTTTGGGAAAACATATCATACCCTTTTGGTGTGGTTGCAACTCTGATCTCGCTCCCCAGAGGCAAACTACAGGTCCTCTCCACACCAGCAGTTGGAATCCTTTCCTAGGAGTTAATGAGGCGAAGTAGAGAAGGTATTAGTGCAAAGACCCCGAGGCGGCAAGCAACCTGGCTTGAGCAGAGAACGTTTGGAAAGCGGGATGTGAGAAAATGTGAGACAGGTAGGTTAGGTTCAGCCTTTGAAAAGCCTGGTTGATAGGCTACCATGAAGATTAAGATTTCAATCCGAAGAACAGTGAGCAACGGGCTTTGAGCCGGGGATGGCTGTGATTATACTTGAGTTTTGAAAAGCTTCCACCTCTGTATGTGAAGAACAGATTGTAAAGGAAAAGGGTAATGAGATGGAGGGGACCACCATCATCCAAGAGAGAGGTGGTTTAGACTGCAGTGTTGGCAATGGGATGGAGAAAAGTGGGAGGCTTCGAGACGCATTTAGGAGACATTATTCACAGGTGATGCATAGTGTCCAGTCCCAGGCTTCGTGTAACCTCAGTGGTTATGGGCGAGTGGGGACTTCGTGCTGTGGATCCGGGCGCCAGCGTGGTTCCCGCGCGTCAGGGCAGGGGGCGTGGCCCGCCGGAGCCGTCGCCACGGGGATCGGGCGGGGCGGGGCCGAGGGCGGGGCAGCTGGGGCGCTGCGTCACTCGGTGGTGGCGATGGTGCGTGTGTGTGGGGGGCGGGGGATACGCTGGGCGCGTCCCGGGGGTCACGTGGTGCGCAGCACGCAGAGTCCTTCTGTCGGTTGGTCCTGGAGCGGCGCAGCCGGAGCGGGGCTGTGAGGTGAGCTCGCGGCGAGGCGCGGCGAGGAGAAGCCGGCTGGCTGGGGCCGGGTTGGGCCGGGCCCACGCCGTGCGCGCCGTGCTAGCGGGAGCGGTGACGGCCTCCACCGCTGCTCGGGTTCCCTGCCCGGCCTCGCTCCCGTCCCGGCCCCGCTCGCCCAGCCCGGAGGGAGGCCCCGGGACCGCTGTTGAGAGCGTGGCGGGCGTGCGAGCGGCGCCCAATCCCCAGGGCTGCCCTAGGGAATGACGGCGGCCGCGGCCAATCAGCGCCGCCCGAGGGGGCTGGGCCGCGGGGTGCGGGCTTGGGGCGCGGAGCGGGCCGTGTTGGGGGTGGGGGGTAAGGGCTAGGGCTAGAACCTGTGCTGTTGTGGCCCCCGAGAGCTCCACCACCAGCCTCTGCTGTTGCCTTGTGCTTTGGGAACGCGTTTTCTTTTATTGGCTCTTTTATCCTATTCTGGGGAGCACACCCCTTTCTCAAGCCCCTGACTATGGGAGTGTCCCCTTTCTCTATAGTTTAGAAAATGTGGTGCACCCCCTTTCTTAAACTCCAGCCCTGGGGTTTTATCTTAATTTCCAAAGCCCCTCAAACTGAGGATGTACCCCATTTCCCAAGCACCCACCCCCAAACTGGGAGGACACTCCCTTTTCCGAGCCTCAATTCTGAATACGCACTCCATTTCAAATTTTGGGGTTTGCCCCATTATTGAGTCTCAGATCTGGGGTCCAATAGCCAACGTTTTGGGGATATCTATATTCCCATAAATCCAAGGAAGAATCCCGTTCTCCAGGCCCCAGATCTTGCAATATGCTTTCCAAGATTTCTTAAATTTGGGGGCCACTTCATTTCCCCAGCCCTTCAAAGGTGGGGGGTGCACCTCATTTCCAGAGTCTGCGATCCAAATCCTGAAGTTTAAAGATAGATATTTGCAGTTGCACAAATAAAAGAATTCACTGCTTTTTCTAGTCACTGTATTCTTGGGGTTGCACCCATTTTCATGAGTTCCTCAAATTGAACTACCTTATTTCCTGGAGAGATTGGTTTTCATTCTGAAAGTGTATTTATTTCCTGTGCCTTCAAGATGTACAGAGTCCACCCTTTTTGGTTACACAGTTCTCAGGGTGCAGCCACCTTCCTGATGCTTATTAAATCTCAGAGGGCACACATTTTTTCTGTCCTCTCATTTCCCGGCCATGATCCTTGGTTCTTGAGCATGCCTCCTGTTCTTTTTAGCTTTTCTGTTATCCAAGACATTCTCATTCCTCAGTTTCCTTTCTTCTTTGGAACCCCATTTCCCTTTTAGGTGCTCTCCCTGTTGGTCAGGGCACCCATTTCCTCTTCCTTTGGTGAATGCGTATCTTTCTTCAGCACAGCACTTTCTCTGCTTCTGTGGCCTTTTTTCTGAGCACACTTCCTATAGTCACACCTCCTGAATTCCCCTCCCCTAAGGGGAAGATTCCCCCTCCTAAAGGGTGCCTGCATGTGTGTCTACTTTATCTTTTATCTTTCTGTTTTCTACTAACAGAAACTCTTCTGTCTTGGTTCGCCTTATCCCATTTTCTGCATTTTTCTGAATCCTAACTCTCTTTGGACGCCGCTCTGCTTACTGGTGTCTTTAGAGGTTTTCCCTTTTCTACTCATATGGGAGGTGTGGCCTCAGGTCCAGGACTGCCTTACCCCCCAGCATGGGTTTAAACTGGAAAGGAATCCCTTCGCATTTCTTTGGTTGTTCACAGGACTCTTTATTATCTGGGTAGTTTGCTTCCTATAAGATTCTGGTTAGATGGGTACTGTTTTCTTCTTTGCTTTTTTCCCCAGTATTGGGAAAAAAATCTGAAGAGATTCTTCTAGTCTTGCTTCCAGCTCATTAAGCTTCCTCCCTACTTTGGCTTTCTTCCTTCCTTTTATCAAGAAAAGAGGTCATTTGGAGGAATCTCTTCGTCACTCTTTTTGTTCTTGTCTCTGAGGTGCAGGTGGGGGATGGATACTTATCTCCCCCCATCATTTTCTCACATGTCTGCCAAGCCTTGTTCCCAGTCCCCACCTTAAAATCTCTAAGTATCTGGGACCTCTTGTCTCTTAAAAGCCTCTCAGTAGGTTCTTTCTTTTGTATTACCCTCTGCCTTTCCGGATCTTATTCAGGGCTTCTCTGCCTGCACCCCTAACCGGATTAATTTCTCCACAGCTGGAATCCCAAGTGCTTATGGGATAATGATACATCTGACCTTTCTCCCTTTTGGGAAGTGCTTGAGTGTGCAGCTGTATGAGGCCTCAGTGGGGGAGAGAGTTTGGGCCTGAGAAGCTACACTGTCAGGCAATGAAGGTACTGCATTTTCAGGACCAGGTCCTTCTGAATCTCATTTGGAGATTGGATGTTTGCCAAGCACCTGCTTCTTAGGGATGCTGGGGGATTTAATGATACTCCCAGGAACCTGTGGAATTAATGGGGCTTGTGGAGAAGTGCTCTGAACTCAATGTTGGAACTTGAATAAAATTAACCATTATTGTATTTCAGAACAACTAAGCTGTTTCATATTTCATGTTCATGAAGGCCCTAGAGCTAAGGTGTTTTATTTCAGGAAGTGAAATGTATGCCACATTTAGATCATATGGTCGTTAGTAAGTACCAAATTGATTAAAAAACATTGGAGGTCTGTCTCAGCAGTACCCAATAAAATATGATTACAGAAAGTGAGCAGGTATTTTGTCTCTTTATATGCCTGTTTGGTACTTTGTTTGGTACTGCTATATACGGTGCATTTTTAAAGTATTCTATGTCAGTGCTTCTCAAACTTGAACGTGCACATAAATTGTCTATGGGGGGAGGGTCTTACTAACATGCTTATTTTTATCTAGTAGGTTAGGGTGGGACCTTAGTAGCTGCATTTCTAATTCCCAGGTGATGCTAATGTTACTGAACTACACTTGGAGTAGTGGGGTTCTATACACAAAGCCACGGATATCTCTGGAAACAAAAAGGTGGTGGTTAGCCTTTTGCTGGGGTATTATTTTCCACTTTCTCTTTATCCAGACACATCCCTTCAAGTTTGTACAAGGCCATGGTCCCCTTCTGAAGACTAGGGGGTTATACTTAATTACAGTTATTCTAGCATTTAGCTTTTAAAACCATGGTTAAAATTTCTTTGGGAGTTTGAATTTCTATGTATTTTGTCAAATTTAAATGCTTAAATATTTGTTTCTTAATTGTGAATATAATTCTTTTTTTTTTAAGTTTATTTATTTATTTTGAGAGAGAGAGAGAATGAGCAAGGGAGGGGCAGAGAGAGGGGTAGACACAGAATCCCAAGTAGGCTCTGCACTGTCTGTGGGGCTCGATCTTGAGAACCGTGAGATTGTGACTTGAGCCAAAATCAAGAGTCAGACGATTAGCCAACTCAGCTACCCAGCCACCTCTAATTTTTTTTTTTTTTTTAAAGTAAACTTTGTGCCCAACGTGAGGGTCAAATATACAACCCTGAGATCAAGAGGTGAGTGCTCTACTGACTGAGCCAGCCAGGTGCTCTAGTTGTCAACATCATTCTTGACATGAAGTCTTCTAGTAAATAAATACTTCAGAGCCGATATAGTAGTTAGCCATCTTGTGTCTCTAATTCCTCACTTGTCATCCTGCTATGGGTTGGAAAGAAGTCTGAGATACCCCAGGTTATCAGGCTGATAGGTGTTGGAATTTCCAAGGAGTCCTTCTTGGTTTTCTAGGTTCTGGAAATTGGCCTGGGAAAGGCAGGTGCCTGGACCTTGGATAGAAGCTCCTGGCTTATCTCTGTATGAGAACTTCACAAAGGGGAATGCTGGTGGGAAGGTGACATTCTTTGATGGGGATTCTATGCTGGGGATGCTCTCTCTGTTTTTGTACCAACATCTCTATTTCTGAGTTTTAGTGGGTTTTTCCTCCCTAAATGTCTTGAGTCATCTGTACCTATTTCCCTGGCTGTCATCTATCATGGCCTTTTCCAGCATGATCCTGTTCTGGGCCCTAATCAGGACAAACCTGAGTGACTAGACTATTTTGTGTCCTGTGCCTCCCCCTCCCTCTCATCCCTCACATGAATGTCAGATCCTCTTCAGTAACGGATTTGATCTGGATTTGGCTCTAGTCCCAGCTCTTCCACTCACTATGAGACCCGAGGCAAGTCACTTAATGCTAGTGGGCCTCATTTTCCCCGTTTGCAAAATGAGGGGCTGATTATCTCCAAGGTTTACCCTGCTCTGAGTCTTTGTTAGTACCTTGCTTAGAAACCCAGTGTCTGTGGGAGCATGTTGTTAGATCTGATTTCCTTCACGTGCTCTGTTGGGCAGGCTGCCAATCATTCCCTCGTCCGAGTCACTCCTGCCACTGCCTCTTTTCTAGCCTAGGCAGCCAGCTTGTCCTCACACCCAACTTCAGCATACTTCTGCCCCCATGTCCTCTGCCAGTTCTATGCTTTACTTCATTCAAAATTGCCTAACCTTCTCAGTGTTCTTCAGTGTTCATTCAACGTTAGGTACGTCCCTGAATCACTAAGAGGGAGTCTTGTAGTTTACATACAACCATGTTTGTATCTCTTATCTGATATATGTTTAAAAAGTGTTTTCTTCTCCTCCCCACCCCAACTTTCTTTTTTGCTTTCAATTAGCAGGCTAGGCAGAATGAAATTTAAAAGGGAAGCAGGCAGTTTGCTTTTGGCTGGAGTATGAGGAAAGTGAGATGTAATGCTTTTAGTCCTCTTCTCCCAAAGGTCTTGCATATCAGTGGGGAATCAGCTACCTGGTACTTCTTCCGGGACTTGAAAGGTGCTCAGACTCCCTGCCTGTAATTTGAAAGTGTATCCTGAGTCCAAACACTATTTAAAAATGACTTCTAAGTGCTTTTCTTCTTAATGACACACTCAGCCATAAAACCTCAGACAAGAGTTTGCTAAGGGGGATGACAAGTAATCTAGATTTCAAATAATTTCATCAGTGAGTAAAACTAATAGTTCTTTGAGAACACCTGATTATCTTCAAAGGCAGTTGCTGACACTGCCTAGAAATCAGGGCTCAAGGTTGTCTCTAACTCCCCAGTCTCCCTTCCTTTTTAGGAGCTACTGGGGGGAAGTTTACAGTTTTCATGATAAACATTCTTTAACCAAAATGTGTGCTTAGTTAGAGCCTCCTTGGTTGGATTGTAAGCTCAGAGAAAGGGAGGATGTTCCTGTTTTATTCATCTCTCTCGGCAATTGCCCCTTATAGGTTGTTAACTGACTAACCTTAACTTAGGGTAACCTACTGAAAATTGAAACCCCAATTTATAATGCTGTGACAGCTTTGCTAGGTCTTAGGCTAGGTATCCAGCTGTTCTTTGCTTTCTTTGACCAAATAATGGAAGTAACAAGCTTGCAGAAATCCCATAAAATTTTAGGAGCCTGGTGTGAGTCACTGAGCATAAATAGGGCAGTTTGTATGAAAGGGAGGTGGTGGATCCATGGACTTTGGGGAAGGATTTAAAATGATGGTTTGTGGGTGCCTGGCTGGCTCAGTTTGTAGAGCATGTGACTCTTAACCTCGGGGTCGTGAGTTCTAGCCCCACACTAGGCATAGACCTTACATTAAAAAAGAAAAAAATGAGGGCGCCTGGGTGGCTTAGTTAAGCGTCTGACTCTCGGTTTTGGCTTTGGTCATGATCTTGAGGCTTATGGTTTTGAGCCCTAAGTTGGGCTGTGTGCTGGCAATGCGGAGCCTGCTTGGGATTTTCTCTCTTATTCTCTCTCTCTGCCCCTTCCTTGCTCACACTATGTGTCAAAATAAATAAACTTTAAAAAAAAAAAAAAAGATTTGATTTGATGAGAACTTATCCCATGTCAGGAACATAATTCTAGGATTTTAAAGGCTGACTCCCAGGCATCTAAGGTGACAATTTCAAGCTCTTTTCATCTTAGTAGAGACCTGATTTTTTAAAAAAATTTTTTTAATGTTTTACTTTATTTTTTAAGAGACAGAGAAGGACAGAGCATGAGCAGGGGAGGGGCAGAGGGAGAGGGAGACACAGAATCTGAAGCAGGCTCCAGGCTCTGAGCTGTCAGCACAGAGCCCGATGCAGGGCTCGAACTCGTGAACTGCGAGATCATGGCGTGAGCCGAAGTTGGACGCTCACCTGACTGAGCCACCCAGGTGCCCCAATAGAGACATGATTTTTTAAAGGTCTCTTTCCCACATGGAAAAAGTGCACAGCAAGGTGGATTGACATACCTTTGTTGCTTCTACAGGTGGACAGATGTTGGGATTTCTAGATTGTGGAAACCTGGCTTGGAAATAGGGACATTTTACAATAATAATAAACATAGTGTTTTTTTGAGCACTCTGTTGGAGCTTATTGAATCTTTACAATTTATTATCCTCACCTAGTAGATGTGGAAACTGAGAGTAAATAACTTGTCCAAGGTCATTTGGCTAATGGAGTCCAAGTTTCTTTGCCTGCAATCCTGGTGCTCTTTTTTTTTTTTTTTTAAATATGGAACAGTTCACAAATTTGAGTGTCATCCTTGCACAGGGGCCATGCTAATCTCTGTATTGTTCCAATTTTCGTGTATAAGCATGATCCCAGTGCTCTTACATCCTTATTTAAATACCTTACTTTTCTACCCAGAGGTTTGATTAAACTTTAATTATAATATCAAACAGGTGTCAGTCTGGAACCCAGAACTGAAGTACTACTGAGAGAAGAGGTGGCCTTGCCATTTCATCCCAGATTTTGTTCCTGACCATGCAAACATGCCTCAGTTGTAGAAGCCAAACTCTTCTAGCTCAGGCTGCCTTTTTTCCCTTTCTTGAGGCTCCTGGGCATGGCTGAGTTGTGCTGGTTGCTTGTCCCTTGGTCCCATGGAGTGGTGAATGCTGTCCAATGTCTTTTTTTTTTTTATTTTTTATTTTTATTTTTTATTTAAAGAAAAAAAATTTTAACGTTTATTTATTTTTGAGACAGAGACAGAGCATGAATGGGGGAGGGGCAGAGAGAGAGGGAGACACAGAATTGGAAGCAGGCTCCAGGCTCTGAGCCATCAGCCCAGAGCCCGATGTGGGGCTCGAACTCACGGACCGCGAGATTGTGACCTGAGCTGAAGTCGGACGGTTAACCAACTGAGCCACCCAGGCGCCCCTGTCTTTTTTTTTTTTTTTAAAGTAGGCTCCATGCCCATCATGGAGCCCAACATGGGGCTTGAGCTCACGACCCTGAGATCAAGACCTGAACTGAGATTAAGAGTTGCCTGCTCAACCGACTGAGTCACCCTGGTGCCCCCAATGTGCTTGGATGAGTAGGACATTGGTTGTGTTGTGATCTATATAAGAATTGTACCTCTGTAATTCAGAAAGGCAAGATAGTTAAAGAGGCACCTATCTGTATGGCTGTATGGGATGTGGTGGGAAGGACCAGGATTTGGAGGCAAAATGCCCGAGTTTGAGTTCTATCACCTGCCATTATCTTGGGACTACACATAACTTGGGCATGTGGCTTAAACCTCTTGGGCTTCTCACCATGGCATGGGCAGTGGAGGCAGACTTCCAGCATAAGTAGTTACTTAACCTCCCTGGACCTCTGTTTCCTTACTCAAGTATCATCATAACTGCCTCACATTGATCATTGAAGGTATCAGTAAATGTTACCCTTTCCTTCCATTCCCTAATCTTTAAAAATGGGAGTAAGAAAACCTAATGTATAGGGTTATCAAAATTTGGTAAACTGTGAAGAGTTGAGTGTATGTTATTGTTATTCTGTTTTATTTCTCACAAATTATTTTTAAAATCTCTTCATGTTTGCTAGTTGTATTTTATCTGTAACTATATCAGTAGTATCTATAAGAGGGAAAGATACTTAATTTTTTTTTCATTTTTACACAAAACATCTTAATAGTAATCCCTTACTATCATTAGTATGCAGATATCCCAAGGCCTCATTTATTTTTATTTCCAAAGGCCTTACTATTATTATTATTATTATTAATTTTTTTTTATGTTTATTTATTTATTTTTTTTTCGAGAGAGACAGAGCGTGAGCAGGGGAGGGGCAGAGAGAGGGAGACACAGAATCTGAAGCAGGCTCCAGGCTCTGAGCTGTCAGCACAGACCCCTATGCAGGGCTCAAACCCACGAACCATGAGATAATGACCTGAGCTGAAGTCTGTCGCTCAACTGACTGAGCCACCCAGGCGCCCCACTATTATTATTATTTTAAGTTTATTTATTTTGAGAAGAGTGCAAGCACATACACGTGTGTGCACGAGTGGGGTAGGGGCAGAGAGAGGGAGAGAGAGAATCCTAAGCAAGCTCTCTGCTGTCAGGACAGAGTCCAACGTGGGGCTTGAGCTCATGAACTGTGAGATCATGACCTGAGTTGAAATCAGGAGTTGGATGCTTAACTGACTGAGCTACCCAGGTGCCCCACCAAAGGTCTTACTTTTAGAAGTAGTATAAGTATAGGGGGTCTTAGAGGAGGTCCTGGCTCTTAAAGCCCAGCTCTTCTGCCTGGCTAGGTGACCATGGGCAAGTTATTTGCTCTAATTCTCCTATTCTTCTGTAAAATGGGATAATACTGCCAAATAATCTGCATTGTTGAGAATAAGATATTTGTCAAGGATTTAGCCTGTGAAGTAAATGTTAGCCATTTCCTGCTATGAATGAAGGCCACGGGGCACCTGGCTAGCTCAGTTGGTAGAGCATGTGACTCTTGACCTCAGGGTTGTGAGTTTGAGCCCCATATTGGGTGTGGAACTTGCTTAAAAATTTTTTTAAAAACGTTATATATATGTTTATATATTCCATGAATATAAGTTAATATTTAAAGAATAAGGCTAAGTGAAGACTGACACTTAGCCGGCTGAGCCACCCAGGTGCTCCAATGATGTGTTTGTCTTTAAAACCCCATACGCAGCCAAACAGTTGTAATTCAGGAAAATGTCTTTGTATCCCCCATGGAGTAATGGCTCCATATTGTTTGCTTGGGGCACCTGAGTGGCTTAGCTGTTTAAGCGTCCAACTTTTGCTCATGTTATGATCTCCTGGTTCACGAGTTTGAGCCCCGCATCTGGCTCTGTGCTGACAGCTTGGAGCTTGGAGCCTGCTTTGGATTTTGTGTTCCCCTCTCTCTCTGCTTCTCCCCAACTCATGCTCTTTGTCTCTCTCTCAAAAATAAAAACATTAAAAAAATTAAAGTTTTATGATGATACCTCAATTAAGGAGTTATGTAAGAACAGCTTAGTTGGGTATGTTTTTAAACACTCCCTTATCTGAAAGGAAGCCACACTAACCCACTCCACAGTTACCAACATTTATAGATAGACTGGAGCTTCCTGTCACTGAATATAACTTTTCTTAGGCCAGGGAGCAAAATTGTAGTCTTGTCTTCAGGTGCCTCATTCCCTGTGCCTTGCCTTCCTCCCCCTGCCCCTAAAGAGTGGTAATGGTTCCTACATTTGCCCGTGGAGCCTCCGAGTGATGGTTGTCTTGAATCCCTACCTCCGTCTAGGGGAATGATACTTGTCTTTTTTCTTGTTTTTGATACTATTGTGTCAGTGAGGAAGTTGACATTTAACAACCACCTGACCACCACATAAGGACACTGCTTGTTGAATGCTGAGGGTTCCAATGAGGGTGTTTAGGGCCTTGTGAGAGATCATTCAGAGACCTGCAGTTTCAGTGTAGCATGTTGAGTGCTCTGGCCCAGAGAGTGGGCCAGACTGCCATGGGAGAATACCAGAGTGGGCTGCTGGCCCAGCAAGCCCTTCAAGGAGGTGCGGAAGGACTGGGTAGAGGAATCAGCTTGTTTGAGCAAAGGTCCTGGAGGTTGGAACTACAAGGAGTCTGGCTGTGTGGCTGCAAGAGCAGTACTTTGAGAGCCAGGCTGTGTGCTAAGTAATTTCTCTCTTCCCAGCACCCGTATGAAGGCATGAAGTTGGTACTGTACTGTTCCTATTTTACAGATGAGGAGCCGGATGCTCAGAGAGAAAACTTGTGCAAGTTATCTGGAAAATGTTGGAGCTGGGGTCGAAACCCAGGCTGTCCCACTCCCAAGAATTCTGACATCTAGCCATTGTGTGCTACTGCCCCTCTGTTAAGCTTGCCTACTTTCCTATGAAAAAACAGTATTTTATTTATTTATTCTTAAAAGTTTACTTATTTTGAGAGAGAGAGAGAGAGAGAGCACACGAAAGCATGAGCAGGGGAGGGGTAGAGAGAAGAGAAGTCCAAGCCAGCTCTGCACTGGCCACATGGAGCCCTGCTTGAGATTCAAACTCATGAATTGTGAGATCGTGACCTGAGCCGAAATAAAGAGTTGGATCCTTAACCGATTGCCACCTAGGTGCCCTAAGAAAAATTTTAAAAAGTTTTATTTATTTAAGTAATCTCTACACGTCACATGGGACTTGAACTCACAACCCCAAGATCAAGAGTCTCAGCCTACTTTCCTATGTTTTTTAAAGCTTTTTTTAAAAAAAGTTTATATATTTTGAGGGAGGGAGAGTGTGAACCTGTGTGTGGGGGAGGGGCAGAGAGAAAATCCCAAACAGGCTCCACGCTGTTTGCACTGTTAGTGGGGTTCAAACCCATGAACTGTGAGGTCATGGCTTGAGCCAAGATTGGGAGTCAGATGCTCAACTGATTGAGTCACCCAGATGCCCCAACAGCTTAGTTTTTTTATTTAAAAAATGAGAATTGGGGCACCTGGGTGGCCCAGTCGGGTGAGTATCTGACTTTGGTTTAGGTCATGATTTCATGGTCTTTGAGTTCAAAAACCCTGCATTGGTCTCTGTGCTGACAGCTCAGAGCCTGGAGCCTGCTTCAGATTTTGTGTCTCCCTCTTTCTATACCCCTCACCTCTCACCTTCTGTGTCTTTCAAAAATGAATAAAAATTTAAAAAAATAAGAACCGAGAATCATCATCATCATCATTATAAACCTAAAAGACACTAAATGGAATGATGGTTATACACAGCACATAGAAGAGGGTCTGTAATAAAATAGGCAGTCGGAAGATGTCAGTTTATAAGACAATATTGATTTGGATCTGGAGAGGTTGTGGCTAGGGGCTTTGAGCTCCACTGAAAGAAAGCTGTTGTAGTAATTGGATTAGAACTGGTGGGGGCCAGAATTGGAAGAGACTTAGAAGTAGGTGTTACAAAGTGGTGACTGTGAGTTGGAGGCAAGGGTGATGCCTCCGTTTCTAGCTTGGCATGTTGGCCAGTCTCTGTCCTTAAACTGTGATGAAAAAAGAAGGAACTTGTGAGGGTAGGCTGGTTAGTTCGGTGAGGTTGAGTAAGGTGCCAAAGGTCATTGAACAAATATATTCTGGAGCCAGTCCTGGGCGTGAGGCTCTTTACACTGCTTCTGGGAAGATCCACTGATTTGACCAGCTCATTCTCAGTAATTTGGAATGAGTAAACTCAACTTGTGTTTGCTCTCTGAATTTTAATTGTGGAAGGAAAAGCTTGGCTTTTGGAGAAAGCATTTCTAGTATCTGTAAAGAGGGTAGAGAATTTTTGGCTTATTTCTTTTTTTCCCTTCCACCTTTCCTGATTTCCCCCCTGTCCTTTGCTTCCTTCCTTCCTCTTTCAAATAAAAGAGGTTAATTCAGCTCTTAACAGTGTGACCTGGGGAAGGGCCTGAGGAATGGAACTGGTCTTTACTTTAGACTCAGTCTTCCTTCTGTGTCCTTGAGGAAATGAGGGTAGTGGTAGAGGGGCCCTTGCCCCTACTTCAACCAACTTGTCATCTCCCCAGGCTAAAGACATACTTCTTACGTTCCTTAGTATATTGGATATTTTTTGTTAATATTCCATGATAATATTGACTGTAATCCTTTGTGTCTGATGTCCTTTTTGCTAGTACTACTATTACACAACCATAATATCACTAGTACTGGATATTTAGTGTTTACTGTGCTCAGTGTTAGACGTCTATTAACTCACTTATTTCTCACAACAACCCCAGGAGGTAGGGGTTGGGTTATCAATTCCATTTTGTAGATGGGCAAGTAGAGAGAGATTCAGTGATTTTTCTCATCTTAACTCAGCCAACAATAAGTGGAGCCAGGATTGGTCAGAATGTGAGTCTGAAACCTGACTGTGCTCCCATCCTTAAGCACTCCTGACTGTCCTCCAAGACAGAACTTTGGCAAAGAGTCCCCTTGGAAACTTCCTCCTGTGAGATTGCCATGTCACTGGACCTGCTGATACTGTGTATGCTTTTATGGGACAGCACGGTGGGCTGCAGGGTAGTCAGTTTCCACCTCCTAGGGCTGTGAAGGAGAGGGGAGCTCATTCCCACCCGAGGCACCTTGCCTCTAGGACTTCCCTTTGCTGAAAAATTTCCCTTGGATCTTCTCATGGTTGTCTCCTGGTCATTTAGAACTCTGCTAAGACCTCAGCTTCTCAGAGTACTTTGTAACACTTATCTAAAGTGGTCCTCCCATGTCACTGGTTCACATTATTTTGTTGGGTTTTTCCCCACAGTGCTTATCCTGACAGAAGTTATTTTCTTTGTGTAACTTGTTTATTGCCTGCCTTCTCCATTAGAGAACAGGGTTGGGGTAGTCTTCCCTTCCCAGTATCTATCTCCAGAACCTGGCACATAGGCATTCAGTAAATATTTATTGAGTGAAGGAGGCATGAAGATTTAAGCTGGTCTTTCACTTGAAGTGTCCCTCCATTGAAAGGGGGTTGAATTAACTTTCAGAGGCACCATCACCACTAAATGGAGGTTGAATGCAGGCCTGGTGGTAAGCACTGTTGAGTTATCACAAAGCTTGTTCTATAGTTTCTGGTGATTGACATTCTTCCCTTGAGTGTCCCAGGGTTTATTTTTCCTTATATCTCAGCTGACTTGTTGAAAGGTCTTGTTCCATACCCATCTATCACTTTAATTCTTTATTACTTTAAGTCCTTGGTTCCTTCTTGAGCATAATGGGGTTGCTGAGGGCATGACCTCCATTTACCATGGCTGCAGTACTCTTTCACCTCTCCCAAAATGAAACCCAGAGTTTTTGTCAGTACAACATTAACTGTAAATGTATTCTAAGTTTGGAAAATTCTGCTGCCATTTTTTGAGTACCTACTTTGAGTTAGACAAGTAAGGACTTTGCAGATCACTTAATCCTTATAGCACCCAAGACAGAGGCCATTATTAAACCTCATTTGATGAGTGAAGAGAACTCAAAGATGTAGCTCATAAATAAGCATATGTGGTGGTTAAGAATCTGGAGCTGCAGGGTCTAAGGTTCAAATCCTGGCTCAGCCTCTTACCAAATGGGTGTCCTAGGATGTCCCTAATTTTGTTCCTGTTTTCTCATCTTTACAATGAGAATTAATGCCACCTACCTCTGCAGTTGTTTTAAAGATTACATGAGTTAATATATGTAGAGTTAATTAGCTATTGTTATTATAAATGTTTTTCAAGTAGGTCTTGTTAGTCTGCCTAAGGGTATTTTCTATCCTTTTGTAAGGTTAGCTCACATCACCATCATTTTATTTTTTAATTCATTTATTTGGCATCTGTGAGCATTAGTCCTTCCTTTCCCTAATGGAGCTTGTAGTGTAGTCCTACTACATTAGGTTTATTTAAAACTTTTTTTTAATGTTTATTTATATTTGAGAGAGAGAGACAGAGACAGAGCA
Source organism: Panthera pardus (assembly GCF_024362965.1). Classification (NCBI taxonomy): domain Eukaryota; kingdom Metazoa; phylum Chordata; class Mammalia; order Carnivora; family Felidae; genus Panthera; species Panthera pardus. The sequence goes on along the minus strand of NW_026526821.1, from coordinate 23,483,719 downwards.
TGAGTGGGGGAGGGGCACAGAGCGACTGAGACTGAATCTGAAGTAGGCTCCGGGTTCTGAGCTTTCAGCACAGAGCCCCATGTGGTGCTTGAACTCAGGAGCTGTGAGATCATGACCTGAGCCAAAGTCAACGCTTAACTGAGCCACCTGGGCGCTCCTACATTAGGTTTTATTTAAACATACTCTTGTTTTTAGGGGCATCTAGGTGGCTCAGTTGGTTAAGCTCCCAATGGTTTCAGCTCTGGTCATGATCTCATAGTTCATGAGTTCGAGCCCCATGTTGGGCTCCATGCTGCCAGCGTGGAGCCTGCTTGGGATTCGATCTCCCTCTCTCAGTGCCCCTTCCCCCACCTCTTGTTTTTAAATTGTTTTTTAATGTTTATTTGATTTTAATGTTGATTATTTTTTTATTTTTAGAGAGAGAGAGAGAGAGAGAGAGAGAGAGAGAGAGAGAGAGAGAGAGAATGAGCAGGGGAGAGGCAGAGAGAGAGGGAGACACAGAATCTAAAGCAGCTCCAGGCTCGAAGCTGTCAGCACAGAGCCCAATGTGGCGCTCGAACTCATGGACCATGAGATCATGACCTGAGCCAAAGTCGGACGCTCAACTGATTGAGCCACCCAGATGCCCCTTAAACATGTGAACTAAATCTACTTTCCCCAGAGTTTTATCTAAAGAGCTATTTTTTTTTTTTCATTTTCACAAATGATTTATTTTTATCCTGGGCTGTATTCTTCACATTAAGGGAACTGAGTCCAAGTGTATAAGCAGTTTTACAGCATGTTCCTTGCTTGCAGATTGAGGTGTAAAAAGACAGCCCTGGTGAGGGCCCTAGGCAATAGTTCAGATGTTCAGTTTCCTCACAGCTGAGCCAGTCTTAGGTTTTGGCCTTTCTGAAAAATTAAATATTCTTGCTTGTTATGTAATGGTGTGATAATTCTGACACAACATCTGGAAAGCAGCCAATTACTTGATCTTCCTGCCTGTATTCAAATTGTGTTTGTATCTAAAGGCATGAATATAAGCATAGCAACAACTTTGGTAAAGGAGAGAGGAAGGCCCTTTTTCTTTTTTCTTTTTTCCTTAAATGTTTCTTTATTTTGATAGAGAGCATGTTCACAGGCAGGGGAAGGTACAGAGAGGGAGAGAGAATCCCAAGGTGACAGTGCAGAGCCTGTTGTGGGGCTCAAACTCATGAACTGTGAGATCATGACCTGAGCTAAAATCAGGAGTCGGATGCTTAACTGATTGAGCCACACAGGAGCCCCTAGAGGAATAGCCTTTGAGAAGTGGTTGGTGTATCTCTGGGAAAATCTTGTTACCTGTTGTAAGTATCTCCTGCTTTGGAGGACCTGCGAAGCTGCTGGCTGCTCTGCACCTCGGTTTTCTGTCTGTGCCACAGCACTATCACATGTAGTCTTAACTAGATCACATGGCAGTTGTGAAGGTCTGGTAAGACAGTATAAGAATGAAAGGACTTTTGTATATTTAAATGTTATGAAGAAATATGAAGAAATAACAAAGAAGGAACCCAAAATTAAAATCTTACTGACTAGATAATCCCTGTTGACAATGAAAAAAAAAGTAAATTCTTGGGACGCCTAGGTGGCTCAGTTGGTTAAGCATCCAACTCTTGATTTCAGCTTGGGTCATAATCTCATGGTTCGTGAGATTCAGCCCCTTGTCAGGCTCTGTCCTGACAGCACAGAGCCTGCTTGGGATTCTCTCTCTCCCTCTCTCTCTCTCTCTCTCTCTCTGTTCCTCCCCTGCTTATGTTCCCCCCACCCCCCATCTCTCATGTGTGCTTTTTCTTTCTCTTTCAAAAAATACATTTAAAAAATTACTTTTTATTTCTATTTATTTATTTATTTATTTATTTATTTAGTAGGCTCCATACCCTGAGTGGAGCCCAATGTGACGCTTGAACTTGTGACCCTGAGATCAAGATCTGAATTGAGATCTCGAGTTGGATGCTTGGGGTGCCTGGGTGGCTCAGTTGGTTGAACTTCTGACTCTTGACTTTGGCTCAGGTCATGATCTCACGGTTCGGTTCATGGGATCGAGCCCTGCATAGGGCTCTGTGCTGAGCATTGAGCCTTCTTAAGAGTCTTTGTCTTTATTTGCCCCTCTCCTGTGTGTTCTTTCTCATAATAAATAAATAAACATTAAAAAAAAAAAAAAGTCAGATGCTTAACTGACTGAGCCATCCAGTTGCCCCTTAATTTTTTAAAGTTATTTTTCATTTTTGTACTTTGAGAGAGAGTGTGCTTGCATGTGCACACCAGCAGAGGATGTGCAGAGAGAGAATCCCAAGCAGGTTCCAAGCTGTCAGTGTGGAGTCCAGTGCTGGGCTCCATCTCACAAACCATGAGATCATGACCTGAGCTGAGATCTAATGTCCTGATGCTTAACCGACTGAGCCACCCAGGCCCCCTACCCTTGCAAATACATTCTTAAGGTTAGAAAATTCTACCAAAATAGTAAGATAAAAAATGAAAGGTTAAATTTTCATGCTCCGTTCCTCTCATTAAGGGAATGTCCTTAAATAGTTTCTTGGTTCCTTCTAAGAAATAATTTTATACATATGCTGTGATAGTTGTGTCTAGGGACGCCTGGGTGGCTCGGTTGGGTGTCCAACTTCAGCTCAGGTCATGATCTCACCATTTGTGAGTTTGAGCCCCACATTGGGCTCTGTGCTGACAGCTCAGAGCCTGGAGCTTGTTTCAGATTCTGTGTCTCCCTCTCTCTCTGCCCCTCCCCCACTTGCACTCTGTCTAAAAAATAAATAAACATAAAAAAATAGTTGTGTCCATATGTCTGTTTGTTTACATTAAAGGGATAGTACCATACACATGCCTCTACATCATGTCCTTTTTACATGACAGTAAGTCTTGCGGATGGTTCCATATCAGCATCTACAGATTGCCATTTTTCCTTTTAATGGCTGTACAATATTCTGTTGTCTGGATGAACCATAATTCACTTAATGAAGCTTCTTTTGATGGATATACTAGCTGTAGAAATTTCAAAGCTATATTAATCATCGTTACAGGTAATTGGGCAGACTTTGGGGGATATATCTGTAGGGTAAGTTACTGGCAGTGGGACAGCTGGGTTGCAAGTAAATGTATTTTTGTAGATAGTGCCAAGTTGCCTTTAGAAAAGCTTTTCCAATTTATGCTTCTACCAACAGTGTATAAGCATGCTTTATTCGCCTCATCCCTGCAAATACTAGTTATCCTACCTTTACATTTTTTGCCTTAGAAGTGAAAAATTGTTATTTTGATTTGCATTTCCTTTAATAAGTTAGTTGTTTGGCATTTTTGTTCTGGTTTGTATGCAGTCTTTGTTAATATGGGAAGTTAGCTCCTTGTCACATGCTCTGCAGTTATTTTCCCCCATGTTGAGAAAGTGCCCTGTAAATAGTATTACAAGGCACACAATTAAAGCTTTCATTTTATTGATACAGGAGCATTGACTGCAAATACTGTATTTAAGGAAATAAGTCTTTCTATCTCCTTTGTGGCAGTGGGTTCCCATTGTAGGGAAATTTGAATGTAAAGGAGTAATTTGAAGTCCTGACAAGGTCTTTAAAATGGAATCCTAGGGGCGTCTGGGTGGCTCAGTTGGATGCTCAACTTATGGTTCCTGAGTTTGAGCCCCACATCAGGCTCTGTGCTGACAGCTCAGGGTCTGGAGTCTGCTTCAGATTCTGTGTCTCCCTCTGTCTCTGCCCCTCCCCTGCTCACTCTGTGTGTGTGTCTCTCTCTTTCAAAAATAAATATTAAAACAATTAAAAAAGTACGGAATCCTATATAAATACAGATTGCGTTAGGTTTTTTTTCTCTCTTAGTTTTTCTCAGTGTCCTTATTGAACATATTCCCTTTAACTCTTAACTTGGAAGTTGGAGCTTTTTGGAAGAAAAAGCTAAGGGCCTGAAGAATGGATAAGTTAAAAACCTTAGAATCTTAGCCTTTTTGAAAATAATTTGTGTTTGAAACTAAATGTGAGAGGTAAAAAAAAAAAGACTTATGTAATTTTTTTTTTTTAAATTTTTTTTTTTTTTAATTTCCTGCTTCTGTCTGGACTTTTTTGTTAGTAGTTGTCAAATTATTTTTTTTTATGTTCGTTTATTTATTTATTGAGAGAGAGAGAGAAAGAGACAGTGTACGCATGTAGGGGAGGGGCAGAGAGAGAGAGAATCCCAAGCAGGCTCTGCGGTGTCAGCCCAGAGTCCAATGCTCGGCTCGATCTCTCACCTGAGATCATCACCTGAGCCAGTTTCAAGAGTTGGATGCTTAACTGACTGAGCCACCCAGGTGCCCTGTTGCCAAATTAAATTGGAATTTTGGGGTACCTGGGTGGCTCAGTCTGTAGAACATATGATTCACGATCTCAGGGTTGTGAGTTCGAGCCCCATGTTAGGCGTAGAGCTTACTTAACAACAACAACAAAATTAAATTGAGGCTTTCAGATGATTTCTTGGGTGGCACTCCCCTTGCCCTTTGTTAGAGCTTGTTCATCTCTTCCAGTGTTTGTCTTTCTGGGTGGACTGGAGCGGGGACTGAGTTGGATTTCTTACTCCTAATTTCCAGCACAATGCCTTACTGATAGTACTAACTAATCATTTATTGAATGATTTAACGTGAAATCGAAAAACAAATGCTGCCACCCCAGAACAGTGGTAGGAAGATTGGAGATGGGACACAAAAGTCAGATTAGTCCTTAGTCTTATTCTTTGTGATACCAGGGAGTGAAACCTCAAACAAGTGGGTCAGAGTCAGAAACAGGTTTTTAGTTCATTTGTAAGGAAGACCTTCTGACAATTCAGCCTCAAGAGTAATTGTTTCCTTCATTTGAGCCACTGGGAATAGTTTGCTCATCTTCATTCATTTACTGCCTCGTTCCCACACTCCTCCTGTATTTTAGTGGGAAGCCTCCTTGGGTACCTGAGGAGAATTTGTGTGGTGAAAGAATTAATTTAGAAATCAAGCAGACTTGAGCTTTTTGTTCTGGGGCTTGTCACTTGGCACCTGAACCTTAGCCAAATTATGCTAAGCCTAATTTTCTCATTTGTGATAATAGAATTATCTATTATCTAGGGGTGCCTGGCTGGCTCAGTTGGTGGAGCATGCAACTCTTGATCTCGAGGTTGTGAATTTGAGCTCCGCATTGGGAGAGATTGCTTAAAAAATAAAATCTTTGGGGTGCCTGGGTAGCTAAGTCGGTTAGGTGTCTGACTCTTTATCTCAGCTTAGGTTGTCATCTCATGGTTTGTGGGATCGAGCCCCGCATCCAGCTCTTCATTAACAGCATGGAGCCTGGTTGGGATTCTCTCTCTTCCTCTCTCTCCCTTCTTTCTCAGCTCGCATGCCTGTGTTCTGTCTTAAAGTAAATAAACGTTAAAAAAATAAAATCTTTAAAAGAAGAATTATTAATAGCTAATAACTCTTTTATAGTCCTTACTTTGTACCAGCCCTGTGCCCCTTACATGGATTATCTCATTTAATCCTCACACCTGCTGCCTGGAGATAGGTACTATTACCACCACTAACCCCTTTTAAGGAGAGGAAACAAATTCAGAGGGGTAATTTACCCAAATTCATTCAGCTAGTAAAGGATGGATCTGGGGATTCAAACCCAAGCATTTAATCCCATTACATTATGTTACATACATGGCGTCTGTAAAAGGGAGCTGTCCCCCTGCATGAAGTCTGACAAATGCTAGTAGCTCAGTGAGTGTTCAGTGCCTCTCTGCCTTTCTTGTTTGGCATCACTTTTTTTTAAAATTTCTTTTATAAGTTTATTTATTTATTTATTTAGAGAGAGGGAGAGTGCGCGCTCATACTTGCACCCTGGAGTGTGTGAGGGAGGGACAGAGGAAGGAGAAAGAATCCCCAGATCAGGAGTTGCATGCTCAGGCATCTGGGTGGCTCAGTTGTTAAGCATCTGACTTCGGTTCAAGTCATGATCTCACAGTTCATGAGTTCCAGTCCCACATCAGGTGAGCTCATGGCCCTGCTTCAGGTGAGCCCCTCTTCTCTCTATCTTTCTGCCCCTCCTGGGATTTTCTCTTTGTCTGCCCCTCACTCACTTGTGTGTATGCTCTCTCTCTCTCCAAAAAAAAAAAAAAAAAGTTGTTTGCTTTACCTACTGAGCCAGCCAGTATCACATTTTCATATAATCTGGGAGGCCAAACTGTTAATCTGTATATTACCTATTGTGCATGAAGTCAGAGGTAAAAAGATAATTTGAGTGGTATTTGGGCCAAGCCAAAATGAAGACTTTTATACTGATTGGATTTACTTATATCAGATTTGATATTTTCCTGGAGAATGTTAGGTAAAGCCAGTCAAACCTCTGACTCTCCCTTTCCTAGGGTCCTTATAGTGGAAACACTCCTTAACATAATAACTTTTCAGTTGATTAGAATGTTTCAGCTTCCTTAAACTGTCAACCATTTCTGCCTTCATTTGACTTGGTTTGCAGCTTTCCCCAGTATCAGCTCATCAGAATTGGTTGTTTAACGCTTAACTCATCCTTCAAATTACATGTTTTGTTTTTTTCTTGGAATATTTCCGTTGTGAAAAATTTTAAATTTATGAAACTGTTTGAAAGGAAAAGAACAGGGACACCTAGTTGCTTCAGTTGGTAGAGCATATGCCTCTTGATCTCAAGGTTGTTAGTTCCAGTCCTATGTTGGGTAGAGCTTACTTAAAAAAGAAATAAAAGGAAAACAATCACCTATAGCCCCCCCCCCCCCTTTTTTTTAAAGCAGGCTCTACGCCCAATTTGGGGCTTGAACTCATGACCCGGAGATCAAGGGTTGTATGCTCTACTGACTGAGCCAGCTAGGCTCCCCTGTACACACATGAGTTTTGTTTGTTTGTTTGTTTGTTTTTTAGAGAGAGATTGTGAGTGTGGGAGAGGGCCAAAAGGAGAGAGAGAGAAAGAGAGAATAAGAATTCTAAGCAGGCTTCACGCTCAGTGCAGAGCCCAAGTGCCCCCAACATGACCCTGGGATCATGACCTGAGCAAAAATCTAGAGTTGGATGCTCAACTGACAGCCACCCAGGTGCCCGCCCCAACACACGAGTTTTAATGTGAGCTCAACGTGCTGTAATTTAGGATTCTGTCTTTTCATGTAATGTATTGCAAACAAATTCTTCCTAGGATGTGGTGGCATTACACATCAGATATGAGGATCCACTTCTGTTATTTTTCCACATTCAGTCCATGGCAAAGATTTTGCTTCTGGTATGAGGCGGATGTTGCCCTTGGCAGTACTCTTACGTTGCTTGGGCAGTGTAGGCTTTTGAGACCCAAAGTTTAGTGGGAGAAGATGTAGCGAGATATAGCCTGCTGTATGGAGGTGGCCTGCTTAAGTGCCCCGAGAGCTCAGAGTGGCTACATCTCATCTCCATTAGAACCGTCATTGGCCCCTAAAGATAAATTTTATTCATATAGAAAATGACCACCAATCCATACCCAAAGGTTTGATAAAGAGTTACTTAGGAAAAATATAAATTGTCAGAATGAACTCAAGAACAGGCAGAAAATATAAATATATCAAAGAAAGTACAAATAGATCTTGTCTAGCCTTCCAGATAGGGCCAGAAGTCAATGTCTCAGCTTTTGTTTACTTCTTATGTAGTACTTAAAATTCATAGAAGTTGCAGATTGCAGTTATTCCATTAATCTATTTTTTTAATAACACTACTTTTTTTTTTTTAAGTGTATTTTGAGAGAGAGCAAAAGAGAAAACGAACGTGAGCGGGGGAGGGGCAGAGAGAGGAGAGAAACAGAATCCCAAGCAGGCTCCACACTGACAGTGTGGAGTCCAACTCGGGGCTCGAAAATCTGAACATTTAACCAACTGAGCCAGCCAGGTGCTTCTGTTTATCTGTTTAGTGGCTATATTTTTGTCTTTCCCTAGTGGACAGAGGCTTCATGTGGGCTTATGTCCCTTTTGGTCTTGGCTGTTTTTTTTAAATAGTCTCTCAGCAGATACTTGTTGAATGCATTAGCAAATGATTGAATTTAACCTGGAGAGTAATTGTTTTGGAGTTCTGAGAGGTGCCCCTTATAGGTGAGTCCTTGGTAAGCAGTGTTGAGTGGGGGTCTCCTCACAGTCCTAGAACTACAGGATGCTGCATAATAGAGGAGGAACCAGTGGAGGACACATCTATGTTAGAATGAGAGCAGGCATGAAAGAAGGCACTGACAGGGTTTCCTGGAGCTTTGTGTTTTGAATAATTCCTGTTTGTCTTTTATGTGTAGTGAGTGATGCTACACTCTGGGCAGACTTTCCCTAAGTTTCATAAATATTTAATTGCCTTTTTCAGGAGAATAAAGGCAGCCCCGCTGATGACTGAAAATGACAAAGCATCCACCTAACAGAAGAGGAATCAGCTTTGAAGTGGGAGCCCAGTTGGAAGCCCGGGACCGATTAAAAAACTGGTACTTTTACATTTTTCTGTTAATTAAATTCCTTCAGTAAAGGATTTTTGCTAGCACTGATAAAGAGGGCTTTTCTTAAGTGTTCTGTAGTTTTTTCCTGCTCCCTGACTCTTGGAAGGTGGAAGGAGACTTAAGCCTAGAGCCGGGGGAATGTCCTTTCTCTTTGGTGCTGGGATCCATCTGTCATGGAGAGCATCCAGTGACTATTTGTTAATACTTGTTTCCCCTTTCTGTGTGTTTGTGTGAAGGAGTTACGGGAAAAAGAAGCATAGATGGCTATAAGGAAGGGACGAATAGTGGCAGCTCTCTTGATCTTGGGTACCTGTCTGGAAGAAGAGAGGAGAGAAAAATCAGGGATGGAAGAATGAAGGAAAGGGATTAGATTGGAATAACTTGTGTGTTGTGAACACCCCATCCTGTTTTCAGAGTATGTGGTATGGTTGAAATTTAACATCACTCTGAAGAGGTGATTAAATTTAGAGACTGAGGGCTTGTAATCCTGACTTGTCATTGGTTTATGACCTCTGACTTGTAATTAGCCTCTTTGAGCATCAGCTTTATCTATAAATGTGTGGGTACTAGTAGTATCAACCTCCAAGTTTTTTTGAGAATCACGTAGTAGAATGTGGGGAAAGACCTTCCTTATCAACTATAAAATGACGGTTGTTGTTGAGGACATCCTAGAATCTGGCCATTTGTTAATGCTTAATGGAAAGGTGGGGGTTTCAGAACTCAAACCTTTCTTAGTTGTTGTTGTTGTTGTTGTTGTTGTTGTTTTAAAGTTTATTTATTTATAATCTGCACCCAAAATGGGACTCGAACTCATGACCCCGAGATCAAGAGTCACATGCTCCACCAGCTGAACCAGTCACATGCTCCCCTTTCTGAGTTTTTATAAGGAAGAGTGTAGCTCTTTTGGGGAGTTTTCTGAAAATAAGCTGACCAGTTCCTGGGGTGTAGGTAGAGAAGACAGGGGAAAGAGAAGCGAGGAAGTGGCTGGGGCAGAAATGTCTCTGCTGCTTTTTGGGGCTGGAAGAATTGGTATATGAATTACAAACACTTTGAACACCTAGTTGTTGTAAGCTGTTTGTATCATCTATAATTATTTCCCTTTTTGGTTTCTCTTAACACTTTTTAAGGCAGCTTAATCAAGGGAGGGAATTCTTTTTAAATGTGGAAAAAAAGTAAAATATAGAAAAAGTAAAAAGTACATCTAGCTGTAAAATAATCTGTGTACTTGTCACTCAGAATAAATATCAATAAAATACACTAATATATAAAATTTAATAATAAAATTTAACAAATTAGTAAATATCACTCAGAATAAATAAAACATTTTTATTATATTTATGTTTTAAAAGATAAAAGACATAAAACATTTCTTATATAATAGAAGTATATTTTATACCCTTACCAGTTCAGTTCCCCTTCTGTATTCCATGGAGGCAACCAGCATCCCAGACTTATCCTTATCCCAGTTGTATCCTTTCTGTCCACGTTTTTACATTTTTACTATGTATATGTATGCATAAATAATAGAAATATTTTAGGTATTAAAAATTAATATAAGTAGTAGTATATTATTTGTTTCTTTATGTTTTTGTGATTTAGCTATACTGATACATAAGATACTTATCCTATATTTATTTATATTTAATTTTTTTGTACTTTATTAAAACATTTTTTTTAACTTTTTTTTAAATGTTTTTATTTATTTTTGAGACAGAGAGAGGCAGAGCATGAGCAGGGGAGGGGCAGAGAGAGAGAGGGAGACACAGAATCTGAAGTAGGCTCCCGGCTCTGTGCTGTCAGCACAGAGCCCGACGCGGGGCTCGAACTCACAGACTATGAGATCATGACCTGAGCCGAAGCCGGCTGCTTAACCGACTGAGCCACCCAGGCGCCCCTAAAACATTTTTTTTAATGTTTACTTTTGAGAGAGAGACGGAGTGTGAGCGGGGGAGGGGCAGAGAGAGAGGGAGACACAGAATCTGAAGCAGACCAGGCTCTGAGCTGTTAGCACAGAGCCTGATGTGGGACTCAAACTCACGAACTGGGAGACCATGACCTGAGCTGAAGTTGGACGCTTAACCAACTGAGCCACCCAGGCACCCCTCATTTTATTTTATTTTATTTTATTTTTATTTATTTATTTCAAGTAAGCTCTAGGCCCATCATGGGGCTTGAACTCATGACCCTGAGATCAAGAGTCTCACACTCTTCTGACTGAGCCAGCCAGGCACCTCAGCAGCACTGTGTTTAAAGTGAAAAACTGGATGCCTCCCTGGCTCAGTCGGTACAGTATGCAGTTCTTGACCTTGGGGCCATGAGTTTGAGCCCTACATTGGGTGTAGAGATTACTAAAAAGAATAAAAAAAAAATAAACACAGTGCTACTGTGAACATCTCTGTAAATGCCTTTTTGTGTCCATTTGCAAGAATATTTATTGGGCAGTGACTTTTCAAACTTGTTTTATGGCAATTTATAGTAAGAAATATATTTTAAATCCAGGGTAGTAACCATCCGTATACACATATAAATTTCAGGGAAGCAAAATTCTTTAGTAACCTTTCTTAACCTTAGTACATGCATTATACTTTGATGTTTTTCTTCTGTGTTGTGTGTTTCCTGACCATATGCACAAATGCTGGTCTAGAATCATTAATTTCATTTTATAATTGAATGGGTCGTGAACTACTGTTTGATAAGTCCTACTCCAGTGAATTCGTTGAGTAATATACACATTTTCAGTTTTATTGGAACTTGCAAAATTTATCTCCAAAATGCTTCTACTAAATTGCTCCCACCAGTAGTACATAAAACTTCTTGTTTTTCTACATCCTTATCAATTTTTGCCTTTGACAGACTTTCTGGTTTGTCAGTCTGTTGGTTATAAAACTTTTATTCTTTGTTCCCTGTACTTCTGGTGAAGTTGAGCATTTTCTAATATCTGTGTTTTGTGGCTTGCTCTTGACTATTTTTCTATTGGATTGTTTGTCTTTTCTTAGTGATTTATCAGTATTTTACTAATATGTTATCGATTCCAATTCTTTGTTAGTTTGTATTGCAGAAATCTTCTAGTCTGTAGCTTGTCTTTTCAGCTTACTTCTGATATCTTTCATGGGATGTAATATTCTCTGAAATTCTTCTAAAAGTTTTAAAGGTTTGCTTTTTACATTTTGATCTTTATCTACCTAGAATTAATTTTATGTATGTGATGAACTTGGTCTAATACTCGTTTTTATTCACCATATAAATAATCAGTTGCCCCAGCATCTTTTATAGGATAGTCTGTCCTTTCCCCACTGATCTGCAATACTACTTCTATATATCAAATCCCATAACATGGGTCTCTTCTTAGCTCTTTATTTTATTAATTTATATTTACTCTGGTGCTACTAGCAACACATAATCCAATAGATATTGCTTTAAAATAAATCTTTTAAAATTAATTAATTGTGAGAGAGAGAGCGAGTGAGCGAGCACGAATGGGGAAGGGGCAGAGAGAGAGGGGGAAAGAGAGAATTGGTCCAACCAAGCTCCACATTGCCAGTGTAGAGCCCGATGCAGGGCTCAAACCTATGAACCGAACTGTGAGATTATGTCCTGAGCCAAAATCAAGAGTTGGATGTTCGACCGACTGAGCCACCCAGGCGCCCCTAAAGTAAGTCTTGATATCTGTTAAGACAGGTTTTGCCTTTTTGTGCTTTATTTTCTTTGTTGTACTCTTAGACCTTTACTCTTATTTTTTAAACAGTTGAAGTATAATTGACAGTCAGTGTTACATTAGTTTCAGGTGTAGACATTTGCTTTTAACATGAATAGCTGTATTTGTGTAGTTTCTTAAAAACTGTTGTAGTTTCACAATAAATTGCATTGGATTTATAATTAATTTGGGGGAATTAACATCTTTATGATAGAGTTTTTACTTATGAAAATATTATTTTTTTGTATTTATTCACATTTTCTTTTATGAACTTGTTTTATAACCTCCATTTTGCATATTATCTGTTAGACTTATTCCTAAGTACCTTCTAGTTTTTGTTGGTTCTGTGAATGGATCTTTTTATATTATATCTTTTCTTTGGTTATTGGTGGTGTGTAGTAATGCTGTTGAGTTTTTATTGTTGTTGACCAAATTCAGTGTGTGGACTTTACTGAGATAGCTCAAAAACAATTGCTAAAAAAAAGATTTATGACATTTATGATATTGTTGGATATTTGAACATTGATTAATGATATTAAAGGATCATTGTTAACTTTTGTAGGTATGGAAATGATATAGCTATGTTTTTAAAAAGTCCTCATTTTTTAGAGATTATATACTGGCATATTAATGACTACAATGAGGTGTTGTCTGGGACTTGCTTCAAAGGAAATAGGAAATGAGGAAAAGATGGAGAATGGGGAAAGCAAAAGTGGCAGTGAGTGATGGGTATGTGAGGGTTTATTGCTGTTGAGTTTTATATACTAACCTTGTATCTAGAAACCTTGCTGCATTTTCGTATTTGTCCTACTAGTTCTTTTAAATTTTATTATTATTTAAAAAATATTTATTTTGAGAGAGAGAAAGAGAGAGACATTCCCAAGCAGGTTCTGCGCTGTCAGTGCTGAGTTTGACATGGGGCTCAATCTCAGGTACCTGAGAGGTCGTGATCTTATGACCTGAGCTGAAATCAAGAGTCAGATGCTTAACCAACTGGGCCACCCAGGCGCCCCTTGACCATATGCATTTTTGTCTCTTCAGTCTGTTAGTATGGTATATGACATTAGTAGAGTTTCTAAGCTTGAACGATTCTTTTTTTTTCCTTCCAAGATTTTATTTAAATTCAAGGTAGTTAACGAATAGTGTAGTATTGGTTTTAGGAGTAGAATTTAGTGATTCATTACTTAATATAATACCCAGTGCTCATCACAAGTGCCCTCCTTAATGTCCATTGCATTTAGCCCATTCCCCCACCCACCTCCCCTCCAGCAACCCTCAGTTTGTTCTCTATAGTTAAGAGTCTGTTAGGTTTGTCTCCTTCTCTGTTTTTATCTTACTTTATTTTTCCTTCCCTTCTCATATGTTCATCTATTTTGTTTCTTAAATTCCACATATGAGTGAAATCATATATTTATCTTTCTCTGACTGACTTTTTTTGCTTAGTATGATATACTCTAGTTTCATCCATGTCGTTGCAAATGGCAAAATTTCATTCTTTTTGATGGCTGAGTAATATTCAATTGTATACATGTATGTGTGTAAATATATATACATGTATATATTATGTGTGTGTATAATCTATATACATACACACCACATCTTCATTATCTGTTCATCAGTTGATGGACATTTGGGCTCTTTCCATAATTTGGCTATTGTTGATAGTGTAATGTTGAATAAGTCTTGACTATGTTCCTGGATAAATCCTATTAGATCATTTATATAATAAATTATATAAACGTTTGCTAATATTTTATTTGAGATTTTCATATCCATGTTCACTAGTACTTTTAGTTTTGATCTTTTCTTGCCCTATCCTTGTCTGGTTTCAGTGTGTTATAGAAATCTTAGAAAATGAGGTAGTTTTTTATTTATTTCCTCTGGAAAAGTCTCTTGAAGCTCTGCTAAATCTTGCTAATACCCTTTTTTGCAAAAATAAAAAAAAAATTTTTTTGAGAGAGAGAGAAAGAGTGGGCAAGAGTGCAGGGAAAGGGGAGAGGGAGAGATCGAATCTTAAGCGGGTTCCTCGCTCAGCACGCAGCTCAATCTCATGACCTTGAGATTATGACCTGAGCCGAAATCAGGAGTCAGACACTTAACCAACTGAGTGAGCTTTACAGGTGCCCTTGAAAATAAATTTTAGACTCTCAAATCAAATACTTTAATAGTTACTGTTCTGCTGTGTTCTTTTTCTTGAGTAAATTATGTCAATTTTATTTATGCTTATGTCATATCTTTTTCAAGTATGTTAGCAATATAACACTATTTATATAATAAATAGTGAGTAACATAGGAGAAAGTTACTTGTAAATCTACCATCCTAACTACTTAGTCTTTTCTGTAATTGCTTATGTATGAAATAGGTATGACCACGGGGTGCCTGGCTGGCTTAGTTGGTAGAGCATACAACTCTTGATCTCGTGGTCATGAGTTCAAGTCCCATGGTGGGTGTAGTGATTACTTAAAAAAAATTCTGTTAAAATAAAATAGGCATGATCAGTGTGTACATAAGACTTCTGTACTTTTACTTTTTTAGTCATTATGAAAGCATAATACAGTAGATACTTGTTCTCTTAAGTGGGTAAACAATATTTCAGATTGTTATTCTACCTGTGTAGAACTTTTTGTTTCCAATTTTTTTTCACATTTCCACAGAAAGTGGTGTATTGCCTTTAGAACAAAATAAGATACTTTCAGAACTTTTTTTAGTGGGGGCACCTGGGTGGCTTAGTCGGTTGAGTGTCCGACTTCAGCTCAGGTCATGATCTTGCGGTTTGTGAGGTTGAGCCCCGTGTCGGGCTCTGTGCTGACAGCTCACAGCCTGGAGCCTGCTTCAGATTCTGCGTCTCCCTGTCTCTCTGCCCCTCCCATGCTCATGCTCTGTCTCTCTCTGTCTCTCAATAATAAATAAACATTAAAAAAAATTAAAAAAAAAAAGCTTTTGTTAGTGAAGAAAAACCGTTAGAAATTGAAAACTTTTCTAAAATATTATTTGGCAGCTGATCAAGTAGGCCCTTTAACTTAGCAAACTTACTACCTGCAACTGTGTGGAGCCCAAGCTGTCCGATTAGATACAGCTAACTGCTTAGAAGTGTGGCTTGCGCTTGTGGCCAGAGTACCAGCTATCACGTTTGACCTCCTTGGCCTTGACACCAGCAGTACTTTTTCTCCAGCACCCACTCACAGCTCTTCCTCACCACCCCCTGCCTCGCAGCCCTGTACAGGACCCTGTTGAGGTGTGTTTGTTAGGTGTTGCCTATGGGGCAGGCAGGGGGCCAGGCTACTTTGGGGGCAACAGAGGCCAGGATCAGCTCCTGAGAGCCTGGCACTATCCAAGGAGAGCCAGAGGCCCCACTGCCAGTGCTGCCACTTCAAACCTTCGTCTGGCTGTGGGGCCACCATGCCTGGTGTAGAGCAGGTGGGGGGCTCCCAGCAACTACAGATGTCTGAGGTAGGAAAACAAGGCTGCCAGCTTGTGGCAGCCCCAACAGTGATCCTCAAGGGCTGATCTTGGCCTCCAACCCTGGCTGAGGAGAAAAGGGACCACCCATTGTCCCATAGGAGAGAGGCCCTCCAACTTTTTTTACTTATTTACTCACTTCTGTGGTAATTTAGCAAACTATCTCAGGCAGTGAATAGAATGCTGTCCTACCCACTTTTACTCTAGTTAGGGGAACAGGATCTTGTCAAGGGGATAGAGGGACCTCCTTGTGGCTAGAGTGGTCTGTTTTTAGAGTGGAATGTGGATGGGGCTAAGGGAAGGGATGTGTATAGGCCCAGGGGAGGATGAGCTATGCTCTGCCTGGGGAGTTGGGAAAGCCTTCTCGGAAAAGGTGAGAGTGGAGCCATAAATAAAGCTGCAGTGAACATTTGGGCAAAAGCAGAGTTTTTTCAGAGGGGTAGGATATCCGGTCATAGAATCAGTTCTAAGGATTGAATGGTTAGGTCCCTTTGAGTGCAGGTCACTGTACCAAGAAATCCAGTTGTCCTTGAGTCACATTCAGGTAAATTTGCTACCTCGAATGCCTTTTTCAAACAAATATAGCAAATCAACAGCCCAGCCTGTGAACTTAAAGTTGTAAGCATTTCTACAAATGTTTTTAAGCTCTTATCTGGTGTACTGACAAATGATTATAACTGAGGGTGAAGAGATGTGGATTAGAGTCTCATATACTCTAATTACTTGGGTTTACTCGGTCAAGTTACTTTACCTCTCCGAGTCTCAGTTTCCATGTAGGCAAAATGGGGAATTATAATTGGATTATGTGGATTAGATAGGATTATTCCTGTGGGAGCATTTTGTATTCATTGCCAGGAAAATACAGCTACTAGTTTTCTTCTTAATCATGTCTACTATAAAAATGAAAACATTATGGCCAGTTTGTAAGAAGTTTTAGGACCAAAAGTATATAAACTTAACATTTATAGTCCTGTATCCACTTCATGGATTATCTAGTTTAATTTTCCAGTTAACAGTACCATGAGGTATGGGTGCTGTCATTTACCTTATTTTAAAAGTAAGACAAAGGGGGCTCAGAGAGGTAATGTTATTTGCTTAAGGTCACACAGGATTAGGACTGGGATTTGAACCCAGATAGACTGAGTTCATGGCTTCTCTGAAAAACCCAAATTCTCTGGAGTGTTTAATGTTAGACTCCTAAATTCTATTTATTTATTTATTTATTTATTCATTCATTCATTCATTCATTCAGTCTCCTGACTCCTGTTTCCATTATCAGAAACAAATTCTGATAATGTTCATTTGAATTCCTAATGCAGAGGACTGGACATTTGTTTGGCTCTGAATGCTTTGAGAAATAATGGAGGAGGAACGCCTGGATGGCTCAGTGGTTAAAATGTCTGACTCTTGATTTCTGCTCAGGTCATGATCTCAGGGTTCCTGAGATTGAGCCCTGAGTTGGGCTCAGTGCTGACAGTGCGGCACCTGCTTGGATTCTCTCTCTCCCTCTCTCTCTGTCCCTCCCCTGCTCACACTGTCTCTCTTTCTCTCCAAATGAATAAATAAACCTTAAAAAAAAATAACAGAGGATTTGTGGCCCCTGGTGGCTGGTTCAGTTGGTAGAGCATGCGATTTTTCTTCATCTTGGGGTTGTTTGACCCCCATTATGGGTGTAGAGATCATTTAAAAAGAAATAAAGAGGCAGTGACTTAAAAAATAATAATGGAGGATTTGTTTTATTATCTTTATTATTTATTATCTTTGTTATTTATTTATCTTTAGAAGTGGTGGTGTTTTTACCCTGATAAATGATTTGTTTATATTACAATAAGTAGTATATCTGCAGGGCAGAGCCACATGTTGAATGTGTGTTTTTAGTACATTGGGATAAGATGCGGTAGTGGGATTAGGGTCTAACTCTTCATCACTTACTTCCTTTTGATTTTTAACTTCTGAATCCTTGGATTTTTTGTTCTTATTTTGAAGAGACTAAAGTAAATGAGTGTCAGCTTTTTTATTATGAAAATTTTCAAACATAATGAAAAATTGAAAGAACAGTGAGATAAGCACTATACCTTCCACTTGTATTTACTAATTGTTAACATGTAGCCAATTTGATTCATACACTTTTTATAATTTTATTAATCATGATTAGTAATAATTCCATAATATTTAGTGTCTAGACCATATTCAGATTTTCCTGTTGTCCCAAGAATGTCATTTTTCAAGGTTTCTTTATTTTAGAGAAAGAGAGCATGAGTTGGGGAAAGGGGCAGGGGGGACAGAGAGAGAGAGAATCCCAAGCAGGCTCCACGCTCAGCTCAGAGCCTGACACAGGGCTCAATCCCACAACCCTGGAATCAGAACCTGAGCCGAAATCAAGAGTTGGATGCTCAACTGACTGAGCCACCCAGACACCAAGAATTTTTTTTTTAATTTTTTTTTAATGTTTACTTATTTTTGAGACAGAGAGAGACAGAGCGTGAACAGGGGAGGGGCAGAGAGAGAGGGAGACACAGAATCTGAAACAGGCTCCAGGCTCTGAGCTGTCAGCACAGAGCCCGATGCGGGGCTCGAACTCACAGACCGTGAGATCATGACCTGAGCTGAAGTCGGACGCTTAACCGACCGAGCCACCCAGGCACCCCAAGAATGTTGTTTTTAGAAATCGAGGTTTACTCAATCAAGATTGGCACATTACATTTTTTTAACATTTTAAAAAAAGTTTATTAATTTTAGGAGAGAGAGAGAGAGAGAGAGAGTGTGTGTGTGTGTGTGTGTGTGTGTGTGTGTGTGTGTGTGTGTGAGAGGTGGGGAGAAGCAGAGAGAGAGAGGGAGAATCCCAAGCAGGATCTGTATTGTCAGGGCAGAGCCTGATGTGGGGCTTGACCTCATGAACTGTGAGATCATGACCTGAGCTGAAGTCAAGAGTTGAACGTTTAACAGACTGAGCCATCCAGGTACCCCCATTTTTTTTTAAAGATTTTATTTTTAAGTAATCTCTGCACCCAGTGTGGGGCTCAAACTTACACCCTGAGATCAAGAGTTGCATGCTCTTGGGGCGCCTGGGTGGCGCAGTCGGTTAAGCGTCCGACTTCAGCCAGGTCACGATCTCGCGGTCCGTGAGTTCGAGCCCCGCGTCAGGCTCTGGGCTGATGGCTCGGAGCCTGGAGCCGGTTTCCGATTCTGTGTCTCCCTCTCTCTCTGCCCCTCCCCCGTTCATGCTCTGTCTCTCTCTGTCCCAAAAATAAATAAAAAACGTTGAAAAAAAAAAAAAAATTTAAAAAGAGTTGCATGCTCTTCCGACCGAGCTAGCCAGGCACCCCTACGTTTTTGGTTTTATGTCTCTTTAGTTGCTTTTATTCCATAATAATCCTTCACCCCTTTCCTAATCCCTCCCCCACCATGGCATTATTTATTTATTTTTAAGAGACCTGAACAGTTTCGTAGAATATTCCATATGTGGGGTTGGTCACATTGTTTTCTCATGTTGAATTCAGCTTGATTCATGTATTCTCTTATACTTCCTGTAAACTGGAAGTTAGATCTAGACAAAAGAGTAAACATTTTTTTGCAGTGTTTTAGTGGTAATGATGTGTGTTTCATATTGTATCACATCAGGGGACACACAAAACTGGGTTGTCCCACTGTTCCATGTGGTGACTGCCATCCCTCACCATTTTAAAGGTACATGTTTCTCTGTGAAAGTAGTAAGCAATTTGTGGGGATGCTTTGGTATGTTTCAATATCCTGTTACCCCACACCCTTTACCTAATGATTTCAGCATCCATTGATAATCCTTACCTGAGTAAGTTATTACACTGGCAGTGGAAGAATAATGATTTTCTACCTCTGTCATTCCCTTTATGTTTTGTGTTTTATTGGTTGACATTCTCCTGCAGGAAGAACTTTTCTTTTTTCTTTTTTCATTGTTAAGAATCACCAAGACTGAGATTATTTAGTGTGGTGTTGTAGTCAGTTACATTCATTATTCTCTTTGGTGCTAAAATTATCCGAGAGTTAGCCAGTGGGAGGCCTTTTAACTGGGTTCTTTGTACTTTCGACACACTCCTATTAGTCCTCGAAGTATTTTCTTATTTTCTGGTACTGCTAGAAGCCCCAGATTTATCTTGCACATGCCCCGATCCAGACCCTGGACTCTACCATTTCTCCAAGGAGTCCTAATTCCTTTCAGTTGGAAGTAGTATTTAGAAATTAAGCTTTGGACATTGGGTGTGTTTATTCCCGCTACAATGTTACTGCTTTTTGGCCTTTTCAGTGGATGAAGCTAAGAAATAAAATTTTTGAAAAATTGTGAGTTCATTTTGGTATTTCCAATTTAAATTTAATATTTGGTAATTTATATTTTGATTTTTCTTTTTGCCTTTTTTCTCTTACATTGAAAATTTTTATTTCTTTTTTTTTAAGGTTTTATTTTTTAAGTAATCTCTATGCCCAGTGTGGGGCTTGAACTCACAAGCCCGAGATCCGAAGTCACATGCTCATAAGGAACACCTAACGAATTCTCTTATGCTACGCTTTTGCCAGTCTATAATTATTTGATTTGATTATTTTTTATTTTTTATTTTTGTTCTTTTAAAAGTTTTTTACAAATTTATTTTGAGGAGGGGAGGGGCAGAGAGAAAGAGGGAGAGAGGGAGAATCCCAAGCAGGGTCTGTACCATGGCCAGTGTGCAGAGCCCAACTTGGGGCTCAAACCCATGAAACCACGAGATCATGACCTGAGCTGAAATCAAGAGCTGGATGCTCAACCAGTTGAGCCACCCAGGCACCCTTCTTTAAGACTTTATTTTATTTTTACTTATTTATTTTAAAAAAACTTTAATATTTATTTATTTTGAGAGAGACAGAGAAAATGTATGCACACATGCGAGTGGGTGAGTGGCAGAGAGAAAGGAGAGAGAGAATCCCAAGCAGGTTCCTCACTGATAGCATGGAGCCCAATATGGGGCTCGATCTCATGAACTGTGAGATTATGACCTGAGCCCAAACCAAGAGTTGGATGCTTAACTGGCTGAGCCACCCAGGCGCCTCAGAGAAATTATTTATTTAATTAAAAAAATCATTTTTTTAATGTTTATTTTTGAGAGAGAGAGAGAGAGAGAGAGAGAGACTGAGCGTGAGTCGGGGAGGAGCAGAGAGAGGGAGACACAGAAGCTGAAACAGGCTCCAGGCTCTGAGCTGTCAGCACAGAGCCCGATGCAGGGCTTGAACCCACAGACCGTGAGATCATGACCTGAGCCAAAGTTGGACGCTTAACTGACTGAGCCACCCAGGTGCCCCTAATTTTTTTTATTTTTAATTAGTTTTGAGAGAGAGAGAGAGCATGAATGGGTGATGGGGGGAAAGAGAGAGGGAACCCCGGGCACCCCGAGAAATTTTTTTAATATTGTAGAATTAGATAGTTATGTGAAGGACTGACCATGCCAGGCTCTCCATATGCAGCTTCTCCATTAAATCTCAGGAAGCTATGTTGTTATGTTGTTTATTGTTTCAATTTTATAAATGAAGGAAGAAACCAAGGCTCACAGAGGTAAGTCCTTTGTTCCTAATTTCACAGCTGGTGACTGGTGGAGCTAGGATTGAACCCCTGTTGATCTGACTCCAAAGCCTGGGTATGCCTCCTAGGTGATTCCTTTCCCTAGTGATATTTTCCTGAGTGCTCTTCCATGTTTTCTGAATTTGCTGCTAGGTTGCCAAAAAACAAAAAAGACATGAAAAGGGTTAAAGTATTTTTCGAACCTCATGTGACAGTAGATGTGTAGGGAGATACAAATGTGATCCAGAGTGGGTGAGAGGTCTTTCTTGATTAATACTGTGATATTTTTAATAGGTCTGTATCTTTGATTTATTTGATCTGAAATGCTTATACAGAAGCCTAGTTTCTCTCTTGTCTACTACACATATTATACTTCTGTTAAACAACAGTAGTAATGGCAGCTAACATTTGTCAGAGATTTGCTTTGTGTCAGGTATGATGCTAATTGCCTTAATTGCTTAGGCAAGCCCATTTAGAACTGAAGCTCAGAAGTAAAATGACTTGCCCAAGATCACAGATTAATCACTGATGAATCTGAGACTTAACCTGTTTTTTAAAAAAATGTTTATTTATTGGGGTGCCTGGGTGGCTCAGTTTAAGTGTCTGACTTTGGCTCAGGTCAGGATCTCACAGTCTGTGGGTTTGAGCCACATGTCCGGCTCTGTGCTGACAGCTCAGAGCCTAGAGCCTGGTTCAGATTCTGTCTCCATCTCTCTCTGCCCCTCTGCCACTTGCGCGCTCTCTCTCTCAATAATAAATAAGAGAGAGAGAGAGAGGTAGAGGGGCAGAGAGAGGGAGAGAAAAAGAATCCCAAGCAGGCTCCACACTGTCAGCACAGAGCCGGACGCGGGGCTTGATCCCACAAACTGTGAGATTATGACCTGAGCCTAAATCAAGAGTTGGATACCCAACCTACTGAGCTACCCAAGCGCCCCTAACTTGGTTGTGTTAGACAACTGTTTTATGTATCTTACCAGAAATCATTTGTAAATCATCTAAGCCAGTTTTTCTTAAATTCTAGGGTCCCAAAGAAATCATAGATTTAGGATTTTTATTATTTAGGGAGGGGAATTTGTAAAATAAAGATTTAGATTTTCCATGGAGGTTGTTACTTCTTAAAAAAGTTTATCTCACCAAACAGGCTGTGGAGTACTGATAAGAATTCATCTTCTAATTTTGGACCTACCACTTTGGGACACACTTTCCAGATATCCATTTCCTACTCTCTGGATGGCATAATCCTGCCTGCCTCTTTACCTTGTGCAGATGAACTGACTTAAGATGTGAGAGGCTTCAGTCTCCTAGCAGTGATGTTTGGTGGATAGAACAGAAACTGCTAGTTCTGCCACCCTCCGCCTTTTTCCTATCATCTATCAGGAGCACACCATCTGCCTTGAACAGTAGGCCTCGCCTTCTCTGTTCTACCCAGAACATGGTGAAAAACTCCTTCTGTCTGTTGCTTTCCTAACTCTTTGGCACGTTTCCACTGCTTTGTTTCCACTTAAGTTGATCATGGTCTCTTTCCATTTTTTTGTACAAAGGATTTTAAAATCTGAGTTTCATTGTGTCATTAGCTCTTGTCTCACTTTTTTTTTTAAATTATATTTAAGCACTGGGGTGCTTGGGTGGCTTACTTGGTTAAGCATCTGACTCTTGATTTTGGCTCAGGTCATGATCTTACGGTTTGTGGGATCGAGCCCCACATCAGCACAGATCCCATTTGAAATTTTCTGTCTTCCTTTCTTCTCTGCCTCTCCCCTGCTCTCTTTCAAAATAAATAAATAAAAAAGATTATATTAGAATTATTTGCACTGATCAAGTCTGAGTTTCTGGTTCTTATCTCTTCACTTCTTGTACCATCTTTTTTTTTTTTTTTTGGTACATCCTTTTTTTAAATGTTTATTAATTTTGAGAGAGAGGCACATGCAGGGGAAGGGCAGAGAGAGAGGAGAGAGAGTGAATCCCAAGCAGGCTCCACACTGTCAGCAGAAAGCCCAATGGCAGGGTTTGAACTCTGGAACCATGAGATCATGACCTGAGCCGAAAGAGTCAGTTGCTTAACCAACCGAGCCACCCAGGCGTCCCATGGTAATTCTATTTTTAACTTTTTGAGGAACCTCCACACTGTTTTCCAGAGTGGCTGCACCAGTTTGCATTCCCACCAACAGTGCAAGAGGGTTCCCCTTTCTCCGCATCTTCGCCAACACCTGTTGTTTGTTGTGTTGTTAATTTTAGACAAGAGTTGTTTTAGTGGAGCACTGGGGACAAAATCCTGATGGGCATGAGTTCAAGAAAAATGGGAGAGAGAGCTGGTGTGGTGCACAAATGGAGGAATTGGCCATTTATAGGAGCAGATAGTTCATTTATTATAAAGGGAAGAGGAAGACTGGGTGTACAGATGGAAATGAAGGTTGACTTGTGGGATTGATGATGGGAGCATGTGTTTTTTCTTTTTCTTGTGTGTGTTTTCTATTTTAAAATTGAGTTATAATTTATATACTGTACAGTTATATGAGTCTTGCCAAACTCATAGTCATGCATGCACCACCACAAAATGTAGAGCGCTTTTATTACCCCACAAAATTTCCTTGGATGCCTTTCTACTCCTTCTGCCATTTCCAGCATCTGTTACCCACTGATCCTGTCCTTGTCCATGTAGTTTTACTTTCTCCAGAATGTCATATAAATGGAATTGGACAGTGTGTAGCCTTTTAAATTTGTGTTATCATATTCACTTACCATAATGCATTTGAAATTCATCCACACCTTTGCATGAATCAGTAATTTCTTCATTTTATTGCTGAGTAGAATTCCATTATATGGATGTACCACAATTTATCCATTTACCTGTTCAAAGATATGAATTGTTTCCAGGTTTTACTAAATAGGAATACACTTTTGCTTACAGATTTTGTGAGAACATAAGTTCTCATTGTCTTGGGCAAATGCCAAGGAGTGTAATTGCTGGGTTATAGGTTAAATGTATGTTTAACTTGTTGAAAAACTGCCAAACTGTTTTCCAGTGTGGCTATTCCATGTTTGCATTTCCACTGGCAATGCATGTGAGTCCCAGTTGCTCTATGTCTTTGCCAGCACTTGGTGGGATTCTTTTGTTTCCCTCCTTTTTTATTTTTCTAAATTGAGTTATAATTTATATACCATAGATTTACTCTTTTAAACCATACAAATCAGCGGTTTGTAGCATATTCACAAAGTTGTACAATTGTTGCTACTCTAATTTCAGAATATTTTTGTCACCCCGAAAAGAAGCCCTGCATGCATTAGCAGTCATTCCTTTTTCCCCTCAGCTTGCCCCAGCCCTAGGCAATTACTAATATACTTTCTGTCTCTATAGATTTGTCTGTTCTGGGCATTTGCTCAGAAACTGAATCATACAGTGTTTTTCTTTGTGACTGGCTTCTTTCACTTAATATATATATATTTTTTTTCTGGGCATTTGCTCAGAAACTGAATCATACAGTGTTTTTCTTTGTGACTGGCTTCTTTCACTTAATATATATATTTTTTTTAATTAAAATTTTTTTTCAAGAATCATTTTTGTCGTAGAATATATCAACATTTTTTTTAAGTTTATTTGAGAGAGAGATAGGAGAGCAGATGGGGGAGGGGGCAGAGAGAGAGGGAGACTCTGAGGTCTGAGGTGTCAGTGCAGAGCCTTATGTAGGGCTCGAACTCACGAATTGTGAGATCATGACCTGAGCTGAAATTAAGAGTTGGATGGTTAACACACTGAGCCACCCAGGTGCCCCAATAAACATTCTTTTTGATGGGCGAGTAACAATATTCCATTATAGGGATATACTATATTTTGTTTATCCATTTATCAGTTGATGAGTGTTTGTGTTGTTTTCACTATTTGGTTATTAGGAATAATGCTGCTATGAACATTTGTGTATGAGTTTGTATGTAGACATATATTTTCATATTTCTTGTGTATCTACCTAAGAATAGAATGGCTGGGTCATATGCTAATTATCCTGTTTAATCTTTTGAGGAATTGCCAAATTTTCCCCTACAGCAGTTGCGCTGTTTTACATTCCCACCAGCAGTGGGATTCTTTTTTTGATTGATTTTATTTTTTAAATGAAATAAGGAAATCCTCAGCTAAGGTTGAAAATCAAAAGGAGGAGGGCTTGGGTTTGAGGAAAGAAGATATT
This sequence comes from Panthera pardus, assembly GCF_024362965.1. Taxonomy (NCBI): domain Eukaryota; kingdom Metazoa; phylum Chordata; class Mammalia; order Carnivora; family Felidae; genus Panthera; species Panthera pardus. The sequence goes on along the minus strand of NW_026526821.1, from coordinate 23,458,356 downwards.
AGGTATGAAATGTCATTTAGGAGAGTGAAGAGGGATTGGATATGAGAAATGTGGTAGGATTGCTGATGCCATCAAATGCCACTAAAGTCCCACTGGAGGTTGGTGGTCATGGAGTTTTTCAGTAAGCTTTTTATGTTATTTTATTTTTTTAAGACTTTATTTTTAAGCAGTCTCCATGCCTAACATGGAGCCCACACTCAACCCTGAGATCTAGAGTTGTATGTTCCACCGACTCAGCCAGTCAGCGTCCCAGCTTTTTATTTTAGAATAGTTTTAGATTTACAGAAAAATTCCGAAGATAATACAGAGTGTTCCCATATATGACACACCCAGTATTCACCACTCTTAACTTTGTACATTAATAATACAGAAATGTAAGGTACATTTGTTACAATTTATGAACCAATATTGGTATATTATAATTGACTAAAGTCCATACTTTATTCATACTTCCTTAGTTTTCCCCTAATGTCCTTTTTCTGTTCTAAGAACTCATCCTGGATACAACATTGCATTTAGTAGTCCTGTCTCCTTAGGCTGCTTTTGGCTGTGTCAGTTTCTAGATTTTACTTGTTTTTGATGACCTTTTATTTATATCAATGTGGACTCCTACTTCTTTTACACTTTGTGTTGTAATCCAATACTGCTTTATTTTGTTGCTCTTGTTGTATTGGGAGCTCTTTCAGTTGGCTCTTGTGTCCTTTTTGTTTGTTTTTTTTTTTTTTTAAGATTTTATTTTGAAGTAATCTCTGTACCTAATGTGGAGCTTGAACTTTACAACCCTGAGATCAAGAGTGGCATGCTCTATGGACTGAGCCATCCAGGTGCCCCTCTTGTATTCTTTTGACATACTCCAATGATCACTCTGTGTGTGTTTGTGTGTGTGTGTGTGTGTGTGTGTGTGTGTGTGTGTAACACTTCCTTCTTTCTGTCACTACAAAATATTCTAGGCTCATCTTGTATATTTCCTGTCCCAATCCTAGAATCAGCTAAGACCTCTGGTACCTTTTATTGGAAAATGGTATTAGACACAGAGATTTGGGTGCTAGGTATGCTCATTGCTACTGAGGAATTGTTGGTTCTAGTCTCTGGATTATTATTCTTAGAGTAAAAGACAATATCTGTATTTTTTTATTTTTGAGAGAGAGAGCTCAAGTAGGGGAGAGGGGCAGGGCGGGGAGAGAGAGTGAGAGAGAGAGAGAGAGAGAGAGAGAGAGAGAATGAGGATCTTAAGCAGGTTCCATGCTCAGTGTGGAACCCTGTATAGGGCTCGATCCCACAACCGTGAGATCAAGACTTGAGCTGAGATCGAGTTGGATGCTTAACTCACTGGGCCACCCAGATGCCCGCTCCCTTTTTTAAACAGTCAAGTTCAAACAGTTTTAAACAAGTTTTAAACAGCTCAACAAGCTAGAATGTCTAGAACCCCCTTGGAGTTTCCCTAACTCTTTTCTTCACCCCATCATCTACTCCATCAGCTAATCCTGTCAGATTCACCTGCAGAATCTGTCCTGACTTTTACACTGGCTGCCACCTCCACCCTCCTGCTCTGGCCTCAAGCTTCCATCATGGATCTTCTAGACCTTGGCACTAGCCACCTAACAGGTCTCCTGCATCCTTCTGTACTGAGCTTCCTCCTGAGGCTCTTTTCCACTCAGCAGCCAGTGGTAGGCCCTGGATTTTTATTTTTTATTTTTTTTTCCTTCCCACTCCCTCCTTTTATTTTTACTTCTATTTTTTCTTCCCTTCAACCCTGAATTTCTATTTCTATTTATTTTTTATTTTTTTTGAGAGAGAGAGCATGAGTGAGCTAGGCACAGAGAGAGAGGGAGAAAGAGAGAGAATCCCACAAGGGGCAGAGGGAGAGGGAGAGAGAGAGAGAGAGAGAGAGAGAGAATGAGAATGAGAATCCTGAATCCTGAAGTGGGGCTTGAGCTCACCCAGTGTGGGGCTTGCAGTCACAAACTGTGAGACCATGACCTAAGCCACAGTCGGATGCTTAACTGACTGAGCCATCCAAGTGCCAAACTCCTGAATTAAAAAAAAACAACACTTTGAAAAAAAAAAAACTTCTCAACGTTTATTTATTTTTGAGAGACAGAGAGAGAGGATAAATGGGGGAGAGGCAGAGAGAGAGAGGGAAACACAGAATCTGAAGCAGGTTCCAGGCTCTGAGCTGTCAGCACAGAGCCTGATACGGGGCTTGAACCCACAAACAGTGAGATCATAACCTGTGCTGAAGTTGGACGCTTAACTGACTGAACCACCCAGGCGCCCCCAAAAAACTTCTTTGATACTAATTTTCATGGTCGTTTACAGTTGTAAGACTTTGATTGAATTAATAAAAGAGCAAAGATGCTACTCTTTTTAAAATTTAAAAAAAAAAATTTTTTTTTTAAGTAATCTCTGTACCCAACATGGGGCTCAAACTCACAACCCCGAAATCAAGAGTTGCACACTCCAGAGGCACCTGGGTGGCTCAAGTCGGTTAAGCGTCTGACTCTAGATTTCAGCTCAGGATTGATCTCACAGTTTGTACGTCCGAGCCCTGTGGTTCATGGGTTCGATCCCTGCATCGGGCTCTGCACTGTCCGCATGGAGCCTGCTTGGGATTCTCTCTCTCCCTCTCTCTGCCGCTCCCCTGTGTTCTCTCTGTCTCAAAATAAATAAATAAACATTAAAAAAAAAAAAAAAAGAGTTGCACACTCAACTGACTGAGCCAACCAGGCACTCCATTTAAAAAAACTTTTTATTGAAGTATAATTTATATTAGAGTGCACAGATCTTAAGTGTGTAGCTTGATGAACTTTTATACATGGATACACATGTATAACCACCACCCAGATCAAGATACAGACCTGTTGGGCACCTTAGAAGACGCTTTTTCCCCACACTGAGTCATACTGCCTGCTCCGTATCCAAGGAGACCACCTTTGGTGGTCTTGCATTTCAAATGAGACCCATTAGCATGTTGAGTACGTTCTCTAGCCCTAATCAGCTGCCTGGGTGGAGAATGTGGAGAATCTGATTTACCTAGGTTTAGGGTTTATCCAGGCAGGTCTGATGGAGGGGGAGAAGAGGCCAGGGAGTTGGAAGGAAGTGACATCAAAGGATAGGATTTCCAGGGTGAGAGTGAAGGTGACAGTAGGCAGAAGGAACGATGTGAGCAAAAGTATTCAGGGCTCAAGAAATATGTGTTCTCAGAATCTGGCCAGGGAACACATCAGGAGTGCTCGGAGATTGGGCGAAGAAAGGAAAATGTTAAGCAAGAGAGAGAGACATAGATTCTTCTTAGGAACAGAAAAATAGTGATGTTTATTCAGTTACCAAATATTTACCGAGTGTCGCTGTATCAGGCCCTTTGCCAGTGCTGATAGAGGGGCATAGGTTGCTTGGACGCACTGACTGTTCAACTGTTGCTGGTGAGGAATGATTCGGATGGAGAGGGGAGATGAATTCAAGACACTTCCGGAGTTAGAAGTGTCAGATGTTGATTAATGGAAGTAATGAAGGAGTAGGGAAAGAGTTAAGGCATCCAAAACAGTACAGTTTTTCTGCAGCTTAATAGTCAGCCTTTTGTTTTTCACTAAATACAACTTCCATTTCCATCCTCTCTCCAGCAAAGGCTGGGGATGGCTTAGAATGTTACTTTTGTGCATAGAACTCTTTTGCTTCTGGTGTCGTGCACAGAGCCAAGAATAAAGGCACACTCTGATTCTTGAAGTAAATGTGTGCTGTATATTTGCAGAAAGGGTGATTATTTATTTATTTTAATTAATTAATTAATTAATTTTTTTTAACGTTTATTTTTGAGACAGAGAGAGACAGAGCATGAATGGGGGAGGGTCAGAGAGAGAGAGGGAGACACAGAATCTGAAACAGGCTCCAGGCTCTGAGCGGTCAGCACAGAGCCCGACGCGGGGCTCGAACTCACGGACCGCAAGATCATGACCTGAGCTGAAGTCGGCCGCTTATCCGACTGAGCCACCCAGGCGCCCCAATTTTTTTTTAAATGCTTATTTATTTTTGGGAGAAAGTGCACATGCATGCCAGTGAGGGAGGGGCAGAGAGGGAGGCGGACAGAGCATATGAAGTGGGCTCTGTGCTGACAGTAGGGAGCCCTATGGGAGGCTTGAACTCACAAACCACAAGATCATGACCTGAGCCAAAGTTGGATGCTTAACTAACTGAGCCATCTAAAGCACCTCAGAAAGCTGTTTATATATATAGTAAGAATATGGAAGCAGCCTGAATGCCCAACCCCTGCAGGAAAGTTTAGGCAAATTTTGAGCTAACCATCAGGTAGATTATTGGATGGCCAAGACAAAAGACATTTTTATGGACCTGTGTCACTGCAAGGATATTTACACGTGAAGTCAAATTAAGAGAAGTCCTCACTGACTTAGTCGGAAGATCTGGATACTGATCTTGGTTACACCTCTTCCTAGTCCCTCTTTTTTTTCCCTTTTTTTAAAAGTTTACTTACTTATTTTGAAAGAGAGGGAGAGAGCGAGCGAGTGAGCAGGGGAGGGGAAGAGAGAGGGAGAGACAGAATTCCAAGCAGGCTCTGCACTGTCAGCACAGACCAACTCGGGGCTTGAACTCACAAACTGTGACATCATGACCTGAGCTGAGATCAAGAGGGGGATGCTGGGGCGCCTGGGTGGCTCGGGTGGTTAAGCATCTGACCTCAGCTCAGGTCATGATCTCTCAGTTTGTGAGTTGAAGCGTCATGTTGGGCTCTGTGCTGACAGCTCAAAGCCTGGAGGCTGCCTTGGATTCTGTGTTTCCCTCTCTCTCTGCCCCTCCCCCATTCATGCTCGCGCTCTCTCTCTCTCTCTCTCTCTCTCAAAAATAAATAAACATTTATTGGCTTAACCAACTAAGCCACCCAGGCGCCCCTCCTAGTCACTGTTTTGAGTCTTAATTTCCATATATGTAAAATGCGTGCAGTGATAATGACAACTGCTTAAGTGCTCATGAAATTGTGGTAAAGATCCAGTGAGATACCTTATGTAATAGCAGTTATAACCCCCACAGTAAGTGACACACATCTGTTATTAATAGCCATGTTAGTGAGTGCTGACCAGTTGGAGTGGGAACTCAGAGGGAAATTTTTATCCTTTCTGGTCCTCTCCCCTACCCCCACACCCTGTAATGTTTCTTCAGTTTGTATTTCTGGTGTGTGTGTGGGGGGACCAAATAGATTCCTGCCAAGCACTGTCTAGCTGCTCTAATTTAAGCATGTGCACAGTGTGTAGGGTTGGGCAGCTTAATTTCACTCATAGGACTGAGCAGCAGGCCTTCTGGGATTTGAAGTCATTTACTGTGGACAAACCAAATATTGTCTGTGTTAGATCTGCACTGTTCTCTGCCTTTCTGGACATGTACATGGCATTATTCTCTCTCATTTGGTGTGAGCCTCACTCTCCCAGAGTCCTCTCCTTACCTTGGTGGAGCTCTAGAGTAGGTTGACTTATCTGTTAGCTTAGAGCAGTGTTTCTCAAACTCAAAAATAGGACTGGTGCCTCTGACCTGTATACTATTTATGGATCCCACTTTTGGTAGCATTGGAGCAAAATGCTACTACATTAGCTCTGATAAAGATGGTCTAGATTATGGAAAAGCACAGCAAAACATTCTTCATGGAGACTTTGTGGACCACTAACTCTGTTCACCAGCACCCTGTGGTCTGTGGGCTGCTATTGGGAAACAGTCACTTACGGCCCAGCTGCCCGTCCTTTCAAGAGCTATGGAATCCATATGGTTCCTGTGCAGCTCTCTGCATAGTTTTCTGTTTCCTTTGTCACTTTCAGTTTTCTGCACTACTTTGTCCTCTTTTGTGCTTCCATTCCTCTGTACCTATGCTGATTTACTCATACTATACCCAGAAATACTCGCTAGCCTCACTGCCTCCTTGATCACCTGGAAAATGCCTCTTCATCTTTCAGAATTGAAATCGAGTGTCTCCTCTTCACTAGCATTGTCTTGACCTCTCTCCTTCTTCCTTGGCCTCTTAATTTCCCTCTGGTCCTAGAACTGGTCTTTTGCTCCTCTGCACCATGCTTAACCTTAAGTAGTCTTCTGTTGTTGCACTTCATTATAATTACTTCGGCGTATAGACAGGTTTATTCCCCTGAGGATACTGTAGTGACTACGAAACAGATACTTTATGGTTTTCTGTAGTCTCTTAGGGAATTAGACCATAAACATAAGCAAGTAAATGGAGAAACACATGAAATAATTATACATTGGGGTAAATGCTATGAAGGAAGCAAATGGGAAACTGACATAGACTGGAAGGAGATGGGAGCTACTTGAGATATGGTAGTTAGGGACTCCAATGCTGTAGGAATGTTAGGCTGTCGCCTAGGAAGAGTAAGTAGGCAGGGAGAAATGTTTCAAGTAAAAGGAGCACACTGGGTATGGGAAGGTATGTGGTATGTCTGAGGAAATGAAAGGCCCAGTGTTTTATAACATAGAGTCTGTCTTCCTTTGCCAGCTGCTATGATCACACATCTTCATAGATTTGACTCTGTATTTCCAAACCCTGGCATACTTCCTGGCCCAGAGTAGGTATTCAGAAAATGTCTGTTGAATTGATGAATTTCCGTCCCCCCCTCCCCTTTTTTTTGGTCAATTTTCCTTGTCCCTTTATATTTGTTTGGCTACACTGGTGTTCTGTGGCTTGGTTGACTTAGTGAATAGTTATGTCCCTTGCCTAAAATAAAGTCACTATAGTAACCTAATTTACTATGAAACTTATGTTATCTGTCTTTTCTAAGTTGAATTCTAGGTAAGTATGAGTTTTCAGTATTTGTTTGGCTTTGGTAGAGAGCTATTTTGTAACTAATTTTGTCATGGTGATCATAGCACTTGTGCATAAATCCCCTCCAATTTGACAGTTGTTATGCTGGGGTCTGTTTGTCTTTTTGACATTTGCAACATGGATATCATTGGTTTATTTTGATGATTCACCTTGCTTTGTGTATATATTCCTTTTTTAAAAAATGTTTATTAATTTTTGAGAGAGAGACAGAGTCAGAAACAGAGAGAGACAGAGAGAGAGAGAGAGCAGGGGAAGGGAGACACAGAATCCAAAGCAGGCTCCAGGCGGAGCTGTCAACAGAGCCCGATGCAGGGCTCAAACCCACGGACTGGAAGATCATGACCTGCGCAGAAGTCGGATGTCCAACTGACTGAGTCACCCAGGTGCCCCTGTGTATATATTCCTATTGCTGTTTTGTGGCTCTAGGTATTCATGTTCAAATCTTTTTAAAAAGTACATTTGGGGGCACCTGGCTGGCTCAGTTGGTGGAGCATGTGACTTTTGATCTTGGGGCTGTGAGTTCGAGCCCTGTGTTGAGTGTGGATTGTTCAAAAATAAAATATTTTTAAAAAGTACATTTGATGAACATTTATTGAATGCATAGGCATTGGGTGTAGATTACATAAAAGTAAAAAATCCTTACAAGAAAAGAAAAATAAAAAAAGAAGGGTCCACTCAGGTGCTTTAGAAGAGGGGTAGGGGAGAGCATGTAGAAACTCAGTCTCCAGCCCAGGTATGCTATAAGAAATACTGTCTTTCTTCTGTCTGGTTCTGGTTATAGGGTATAGGTATAGGTAGGCCAGATAATTCTAGGCTTATTACTACTTTACTCTTTTCCTTCCAGAGATCAAGAATATTCTTGGTCTCTTTGTAGGGAGGCAGAGGAGCCCACCATACTTCTTTTTGGGCCCTTGGCACTATAGAAGCCCTAATGCTTGGTCATCTATTTTGTATCTCCACAACCTAGCTGTTTGTCTCAGAATACAAATTTAGGAATGTATGTTGAATAATGGAATTGATAGGGCATAATTTCTGCCTTATAAAGTGCTTAGCATCTAGTGTTCGTATTTGCCATTTAAAAATCCTGTTTGTGGGGCGCCTGAGTGGCTCAGTCAGTTGAGAGTCCGACTTCGGCTCAGGTCATGGTCTCATGGTTCGTGAGTTCGAGCCCCACGTCGGGCTCTGGGCTGATAGCTCAGAGCCTGGAGCCCGCTTCAGATTCTGTGTCTGCCCCTCTGCTGCTTGCACTCTGTCTCTCGCATTGTCTCAAAAGTAAATAAACATTAAAAAAAAAAAATTAAAAATCCTGTTTGTGACTTGAGTCTGAAATGTTTTTATTGAGTCTTCTGAGCCTTTTCTTTAAAGGAAAACTATTGAACAATTAAATTATATCCGATGATCATTTCAAACTCTCTTAGGCAAAATTAACTCAAGAAGAGGTAGAAAGCATGACCGGATTAATAATCATAGAAGTGATGGAAAAGGTCGATAAAGAATTGTCTTGTGAAAAAGTCTCAGACTAGGCAGTTTCATAGAAAATGAAATCAAGCTTTCAAGTCCTTTCTTTGAGCTTAGCATAGCCTAATCCTGAAATTGGGCAGGAAGGACATAATACAAGGAAACTTGGACAAGTCCTACTTATAAAAGAGACACAAAACTTGTCAGTAAAATACTAGAACTCCCAATAGACACTTACTAAATGAATGGCACACACAACCAAATATGATTTATTTTATAGGGTAATGATAACTTAAACTTAGGAAATCTGTTATTTCATTTTATTCATAGAGTAAAAGAGAAAAGTTGTACAATCATCTTGACAAAGACTGAGAAGTCTCAAAATTTATTCTTTTTTAAAAAATGTATTTTTTAAATTTACATCCAAGTTAGTGAGCATATAGTGCAACAGTGATTTCAGGAGTAGATTCCTTAATGCCCCTTACGCATTTAGCCCACCCCCTTCCCACAACCCCTCCAGTAACCTTCTGTTCTCCATATTTAAGAGTCTCTTATGTTTTGTCCCCCTCCCTGTTTTTATATTATTTTTGCTTCACTTCTCTTATGTTTATCTGTTTTGTATCTTAAAGTCCTCTTATGAGTGAAGTCATATGATATTTGTCTTCCTCTGACTAATTTCTCTTAGCATAATACTCTAGTTTCGTCAATGCAGTTGCAAATGGCAAGATTTCATTCTTTTTGATTGCCGAGTAATACTGCGTTTTGTGTGTGTGTGTGTGTGTACACATACATACATACCACATCTTTATCCATTCATCCATTGATGGACATTTGGTCAAAATTTATTCTTGAATCCTTGGTAAGTAAGTATGAGGAAAACTTCACATTAAAGGCATTAATTAGAAAACTCTACAGACTTCACACTTAATGATGAAACATTGGAGATATTTTCATTAAAAGAGAAGGATGCCAACTATCTGCTAATTTTCAACATCATCTTAGAAGCACTAATCAGTGTCATAATGCAAGAAAAATAAATGGTAGTATCAGTATTATACTGATAATACAAATTATTATAATCATAATTTGGATAGGATATGGTAGTCTACCTGTGAAATGCAAGGCAATTAATTGATAATCCATTAGTGAGAGTTTGAGTAGGTTCAGAAATCAAAACAGAATAAGAAAGTATACAGTGAGAGTGCTGCTTCTACTTCTTCATCCTATACCTGCTCTGTTCTCTATAGGTAACCAGTTTATTAGTTTCTGTCCATCCTACCAGTGTTTCTTTATTTAAATACACAACGTAACACAGAAAGTATTATAAGATATGCACTATTCAGTAGCTTGCCTTTTTTTTTTTTTTTTTTTAATTTGATTTTGAGAGCCAGAGAGTGCATGTACATTTGAGCAGGAGAGGGACAGATAGAGGGGAAGAGAGAGAATCCCAAGCAGGCTCTGTGCTGCCATCAGCATGCAGTGTGCCATCAGCATGCAGGCTCTGTGGGGCTAGATCCCATGAGCCATGAAATCACGACCTGGGCTGAAATCAAGAGTTGGAGGCTTAACCGATTGAGCCACCCAGGTCCCCCTGTAGCTTGCCTTTTTTAAAGTTAATATGTCTTGGAAATCTTTCTGTATCAATTCATAGGGTATGGTTTCTCACTTTCTGTCTTTTGTTTTATAGCTGCATCATATTCTATTTTGTGGATGTGCCAAGCAGCATACATATAAATCCAATAACCACAAAGCTGTTGGTTGATAATCTGCCCATTAAATACTCAAAACTTTTAATTTAAAGGTATTTATTTTTATATGCACAAGTATTATGTAACTAAATCTTTGTAAAAATTCAAACTACAGGCAAAAGTCTCTTGACCATTTCTAATACCTGTTCGACCTTCCCTAGAGCTAACTTTTGTTATCAGTTTAGTGTTCAATATCTGTTCCTTTCTGGCTAATATTTCCATTAGAAATGTGACTCCCAGCTGCAGTGTTACTTTGTAAACTAGAGTCTCATCAGTGACTGTTAGTTACATGTTGAAGCAGGAAATTCTTGCTCCTCTTTCCTGTCTATACACAGTCTGTTCACAACTTCTCTTTTGTTAACCTTGTCACATCTTCTCTAGCTCCCCCTGTGGTTATCCAGATATTTAGGTTGCACTAGTACAATTACTGTTTTGTAGGTAAAAAGTAGTTGATTATCAGTAATTTCATGTAGTTTCACTTAATAGTGTTAAAACTTAATTGGTTCATGTGTCTGATTCTCCTCAAGGACAGGAGCCAGAACACTTACGTCTTATAATCCCTTTCAAGACCTGGAATTGACTGGGCAGGTCAAAGTCACTTAATAAAGTTCTGTTGACTGATGAAGCTGAGCTGTTTCCAAGGCAACCAGCAATTTTGATCCACCAAGTCTTCTCTGTTCTTTGAAATGCAGTTGGGTTTCCCCATTCTCAGTGAGTGCCTCTTATCCTTGTCACACTTTAGAAAAGTAGGGGAAAACTGCCTTCTCCTTAGGAAACCTTGTTGACCCCGTTGTTACTATTGATCCTCTTGGTGAGGTTTATGTAGTTTATGTACTGCAGACAGTAGGATGCCTGTGCCCTGTAAAGTTTTTTGAGCAAGGAAGGGCTTTAGAGTAGCCAAGGGCCTAGAAGACCTTCTTCAGGCTCCCGAGCATGTGCATTGGAGTTGCTAGCCTAGGAATTTGGAGTTGATCTGTGGATCTGGACTTACCAGACTTTTAGAAGGTACTGACCAAATTCAAAATAATTTGGGATTTGTCCTGAGGTTACACTTTTTATTTTGCCAAATAAGGATATTTAAAATAAGTATTTAGTTATATACTCTTTATAGTTGGTACATGCTCATGGTACAACACTCAAAACATACAAAAAGATATATATTGAATAAAATAAGTCTCATACTTCCTCTCCAGTTCCTTAACTATCCAGTTCCCTTCCCAAGAGGCAAACCGGGTTGCTTGATCATCCTTCCAGAGATAGCCCACGCATTTAAAAACAGGTATGAATGTATTGGCTCTCTCTCCTCTCCCAAATAAATGGTAGTGCATTCAGTACACTTTGCACCTTTAGTTGTTGGGTTTTTTCCCCACTTTTCTTAGAGATCTCTTAAAATCAGTACATAGAAGGCTGACATACTCTTTTAAATGGCTACATAATATTAGTAAGAGACCAACAGTTACCACTGTTTTAATTTAAAAAGTATATTTACACACCAAAAATTTAGAAAGAATGTGATTTTAGTATAAAGAAAAGTTCTGCAAATTAAATAAATTTAGTTCTGTGAGAAATTAATTCCATGCATTGGTCCAAAGCCTTGTGTTTGAAAACTACTGCTAGAGATAGTAAACCATTAAAGCAAGAGCTTTTGAATAGGAGTGCGTTAGGCCAGCTTGTGTTATTTTAGGGAGGCTCCCTAGTCTCTGGTAGGCTGTACAGATGAGAGGGCAAAAGGAATATGATTGAGATGTCCATGTCCTTCTCTCTGCTTTATGGAGAGGAATAGATTTAGGGAATCCTTTTATTTTCTACAGTTGTATTTCACAGTTCATCACATTGTATAGTTAGCTAGTCTGCTGTCAAGATATCTTCTGTTTGTAGCAGCTGTATGTCAGTTGTATCAGAGTAGGGAGACTAGGTTCAGGGCTGTTTATTCTGTTAACATTTTTTGGGGAATTGATGTATGTTTAGTACCATTCAGAATTTTATCAGTCCTGTGTGAAAAATACCCACATGAAGTGATGGGAGCCTGAACTTGGAGAGTGACTGAAATTGGAATGGGTAGCTGGAGTCTGGAGCTTTGGGACTGAAGAATTGACAGGACACTTGACCTTTGGGAAGACTAGGGAGAGCAGAATTCATTTGCTGAACATTTATTGAATGCCCAGTGTCTGCAACCTACTGTGATAGGTTAACGGCAAACAAACTGCCTTAGAGGTTACTGGTGTAGGATTGAAGAGGACATAGTATTCAGACAGAAGGAAGCAGGCCTGTTTATTTAGGTAGCACATGTTTGTTAGGATAGCGGGGTACTAGGTGCTGGATATAAGGCAGGCAGGTAGAATCTAAACTTTCTCAATCTAGAATAGCAATCTGATTAATACAAGTGTATTTAAGGAACAATATTATTTATTTTTAACCATTTATTTTTGGAATGAGCAGTATAATAATATGGTTGAAAAAAAAATATTAAAAGGCATGCTACAAAAATTCTGTCTCCCACTTTTGTCCCTCCCCTCCCCCAATACTCAGTTCCCCTGTTGTGTCAGTTAGGTTTCAGTGCTGGAAACAAAACCACTTTGGATACTTTAACCACAAAAGGATTTAACACAAGAAATTGGGTACTTAGAAAATTGTTGGAAGGGTTGGAGGAGTGGGACTCAAGGTTGCTGCCCTTAAGTATCAATTTGAAGGACCCAGCCCGGAGCTGTGTTCTGGAGGTCAGGAGGTTACTGCTGCCACTGGCCCACTGCCACCACCACCCTCAACACTGCTGCTTGATACTTAAGAAGCTGGTAACTAGACATTAGATCCTTGGTTATGCAGACCAGTACATCAGTATCACCAGATTGTTTAAAGCTCTTAGGCCCTAACTTCATCTGCTGAATCAAAATCTACATTTCAACAGGATCCTCTGATGATTTGCATTCCATGAAAGTTTGAGAGGTCCTTCACTGGAGCCCTGGGGTTTCGCCACTACAGTTGCCTCTAAACCCATAGGTCTCCATGACCTTGACTGCCAATTGTTGGGGAGTCAGGGAAATGCAGTTGGTTTTTCCAACTCTCAGTCTAGAAGAAATGGAGATTGAAAGAGCCCATCTTTTGAAGTGACCGTACTTCTTTATGTAACCATTGTTAGTTTCTTATGTAAGATATTTTTATGCATAGTTAAACATATATGAATATACTTTTTCATCTTAAAGAAAATAAACAGTTGTTTACACAATGTCCTGCACCTTGTTCTTTTCATTTAATAGTTCATCTTGAGAGAGCTTTCCGTATCATAACATAGGATTTTTTTTTTTTAACAGCTGCATGGTATGCTACTATATGGATTACAAAATTCTTAAATTGAAGCTATCTAATACAATCTGGGTTGCATGGTCATTCTAATTTATTGGCATATGTAAAGTGTAATCAAGTTAAATGTTTGCTTCCTGCCTCCTTTGTGTTTTGGTCTTGTGTGTATGTCAACTTGTTTAACTTGCCTTATAACCCACTGTGCTGGGTATCCTTCCTCCACTCTACATGACAGAACTCAGGTCTGAAAGGTCAGGTTAATAGTTCATAAACTAAGGAATATCCAGGTTGGGATTTGAACCCCAAGTCTGTTAGCCTCCATAATTTGTGATTTAACACAATTGCACGAGCCTTTACATGGTAGGCTTTGGTAATCTAGTCCTTTGGGAAGAGGTTTGGAAGAGTACTGTTTTGGATATTTTGGGTGGGTATTAAAGGCATTTGACTTTTTTTTCTGACTCAGGTATCCAGCTCACATAGAAGACATTGACTACGAAGAAGGAAAAGTACTCATCCATTTCAAGCGTTGGAACCATCGTTATGATGAGTGGTTCTGCTGGGACAGTCCTTATTTACGCCCTTTAGAGAAAATACAGCTGAGGAAAGAGGGCTTACATGAAGAGGAAGGATCTTCTGTGAGTATCAGATCTGTAATGAGCTGGGTCAGCCATTGGGTATTTTATGTTCCAGCCTTTGATGTTCAGTGTGAAAGTCAGTAGCAGCTGGGGACCAATCCTTATTTAGGTCTGTAGTTACAACTCTGAGATCTCCATGGCACCTGGGGTTCTTGAAGAATCCTAGTTGTCAGTTGTCTCCATGATGTGATTGATGTGACAGGTCATTGAGAGAAACATTGAGGATGCATGGGGACCTTATCTCTTTCTTTTATACCACTGTATCCCTTTAGATTGATTATTTATTTATTTATAAATATCTCTAAATTTTTTTTTAATGTTTATTTATTTTTGAGAGAGAGAGAGAGAGAGGGAGGGAGACACAGAATCCAAAGCAGGCTCCAGGCTCTGAGCTGTCAGCACAGAGCCCAACGCGTGGCTTGACCTCACGGACTGTGAGATCATGACCTGAGCTAAAGTTGGATGCTTAACTGACTGAGTCACCCAGATGCCCTTATAAATATCTTTTATTTTTTATTTATTTTTTAAAATTATTATTATATTTTAATGTTTATTCATTTTGAGAGAGAGAGAGAGAGAGCGTGTGCACCCCCCCCACACACACATGTGCAAGTGGGGGAGGGGCAGAGAGAGAGGGAGACACAGAATCTGAAGCAGGCTCCAGGTTCTGAGCTGTTAGCACAGAGCTCGACACAGGGCTCCAACCCACGAACTGTGAGATTATGACCTCAGTTGAAGTTGGACGCTTAACCGACTGAGCCACCTAGGTGCCCCATAAATATCTTTTTTTAAACGTTTGTTTATTTCTAAGAGAGGTGTGAGCAGGAGAGAGGCAGAGAGGAAAGGAGAGAGAGAATCCCAAGCGGCTCCGTGCTGTCAGTGCGGAGCCCAATGGGGGGCTCAGTCTCATGAAATGGAGATCATAACCTGAGCTGAAATCAAGAGTCAGACGCTTAGCCAACTGAGCCACCCAGGCGCCCCCCATTTTAGATCATTTATTAAACTGGTTTGTTGTATGACCATTTATTAAGCAATCATTCCCTGTGGAGCCTCATTTCAAGGTCTTTTAAAGGTCTTAAACACTTGGAATTGGACTATATTCCTTTTTCCTATTATCACTATACCTGGAGCTTTTACTGATTTCAGAATGAAGGATGAAGTATTCGTTTTGAGGTTTTAATTTTTTAAATATTTATAAGAATTTTTTAAAGATTTTATTTTAGTTTTTTAAGTAATCCCTCTACCCAATATGGGGATTGAACTCACAACCCTGAGATCAGGAGTCACATGTTCCACCGACTAAGCCAGCCAGGCGCCCTAAGTTTTGAGTTTTTTAAACAAGCATTGAGACATCTGTAGAACTCATGCTGCCTTTGGATCTGCCTCAGCCCTGGATTCTGTTTTTCATTTTAGCCCTGGCCAGGAAACTTGAACTCTTGTTTTCTGTGTGTGTTGTTCTACCACTCCTCTCCCCTCCTCCCTGCCCCTGCCATTTATTGTTTTGTGTTGTTCAGTTTGATTGCTCAGTATTCATTCTATAAACTGTATTAATGCAAACTGTTTGCTGGAAAAACAGTATGAAATGTTAAAGTTGAATGGGTTCTTCCTTTGGCAAAAGATCCTTTAAAAGTGTGGTTGGCATGAATGCTGCTCCCCTAAAGATGAGGTGGCTTCCCTCCTTCTAACTTGTATACTGGGTGTGTTTTTAGTGGTCCTGGGCTCAGGGACAGAGCAGGGACTATCATCAGTGCTGTGCTATGCTTGCCCAGACCTCCTAGGATAGGAAAAGTCTTGTGTCTAACCCTTTTGTTGTGACTCCCAGTGCCTCTGTCTCAGTAGCCATCTCCCCTTCCCACTATTGTCAATCCAGCTTCTCTTATGAAATCTGGTACTGTGTGTGTCCTATGAAATTGGATTGGTAACAGGTTTTTTTTTGTTTTTTGTTTTTTTGTCTTTTTTAATGTTTTTTAGGAATTTCAAATAAACGAGCAGGTCCTTGCTTGCTGGTCTGATTGTCGTTTTTACCCAGCCAAAGTCACTGCTGTTAACAAGGATGGTAAGGCATTTGAGTTGTAATTATTTTTACTCATGAAGTAGGGGGGAGTTTGTAATATTAGAGTCTGATAGTATATTTTGAGTATGTATTTATTGCCTAGGAATCCTCTCTCTTCAAGTTAACCACTATGTCAGGAATTAGGAAGAAATTATAAATGGAGACAAATCTGGGTTAAAAAGAGGAATTTGATTCTTTGCCTCCTAAATTCTAGTAATTGTTTTCTAAAACAGTTATGGTTCTAAAAAAACAGTAAAATAATTATGGGTCATCTGTCCCTCTGCTGGTAAGTGTGCAGGTTCTTGTCCAGGAGTTCCTAAGAGATGAAAAATAAGCTTTAATATGCCTTTTACTTATTTGTAAATAGCCTAGAAATGAAGTGAACATTACTAAACATTTCTTAAAAATATGCTTTGTGAGGGGCACCTGGCTGGCTCAGTCAGTAGAGCATGTGACTCTTCAACTCAGTCATGAGTTCAGGCCCCACATTGGGCATGGAGCCTACTTAAAAAAAAATGCTTTGTGGATGCAAGGTGATTGAAGGTGGTCTGTAGCATCAAAGTTGCTAGTTGAAACTGGGGCCCTGGGATTTAGAGCACCGAGTTGGATGCCTTTGCCAAGTTGAGGAGTCAAGACTGGGAACATGACCCAGAGAGGCTGTTTTTGCTAGTACAAAGGCGGGAGGATGGTTAAGAAAATAATATGTATGGTCAGCATCCTGACACTGAGAGAACAGACTCTGGATCTGAGTGATACATTTTTTTTGTAGTATTTTCTATCAGGTTGTTTGTGGTATGTCCCATGACCTCTTAGTACTGCTGTTTGTGGTGGCTGTGTGGCCAGATTGACTTTTTATTCAGTGAAGTTTTTCAGGTATTCATTCAGCACTCTTGTTAAATGCTGGACCTGGGGCTGATCAAGTTTTGTTTGAGAATGGGTTGAAATGGTAAAAAAACGAACATGTATTTGCATGTAGCAGAAATTTCTGTTTCTCTTTTGCTCTATTCACTCCCTCCCCATGCTGCCCCCCCCCCCCCCCCCCCCCCCCCCCCCGTCCCCCAGCTGTTAGGCCAGTGTGGGTTAATTCTGCTACCAGATGTAGGTTATCCTGAAAGCACAGTCCTCTTGCCTCAGGCTTCCAAAACAAGGTTGTATCTTTTAAGATGTCTGAGCAGTTACTGACTACTCCAGTTCATGGTTGATTCAGCCTTTTTGAATAGTTCTTGTTTCCCTAAATTTCTTTCTTTCTTTTTTTAATGTTTATTTATTTTTGGGAGAGAGAGAGAGAGAGCACAGGCAGGGGAGGAGCAGAGAGAGAGAGGGAGACAGAATCTGAAGCAGGCTACAGATGGTGAGGTCATGACCTGAGCCCAAAGTCTGATGCTTAACCAACTGAGCCACCCAGGCACCCGTTCCCTAAATTTCTTTTTTTTTCTATAATTTATTCATTAAAAAAAAATTTTTTTTATTTAAAAAAAAAATTTTTTTTTAACATTTATTTATTTTTGAGACAGAGCATGAACGGGGGAGGGTCAGAGAGAGGGAGACACAGAATCTGAAACAGGCTCCAGGCTCCGAGCTGTCAGCACAGAGCCCGATGCGGGGCTCGAGCCCATGGACCGTGAGATCATGACCTGTGCCGAAGTTGGCCGCTCAACCGACTGAGCCACCCGGGCGCCCCATAATTTATTCATTTTTTATAATTTACATCGAAGTTAGCGCATGGTGCACAACAATGATTTCAGGAGTAGATTCCTTAAGCCCCTTACCCATTTAGCCAGTCACTCTCCCACAACCCCTCCGGCAACCCTCTGTTCTCTATATTTAAGAGTCTCTTATGTTTTGTCCCCCCCCCCCTTTTTATATTACTTTTCCTTCCCTTATGTGCATCTGTTTTATCCTAAAGTCCTCATATGAGTGAAGTCTTATGATATCTGTCTTCCTCTGATTAATTTCGCTTAGCATAATACCCTCTAGTTTTTCTAAATTTCTTTTATAAGTTTGTGTTCAAAATAGAATTCTCTGTTATTATTTTTCATATGTATCACTTTAATCTAAAAATGTATTTTAAAGGAGAGCTCACATGTTATTAAACTGCTTTTTAGTAAAGGACAGTTTACTTTTTAAGTCTTATTTTCAAGATTAAAATTTTTTCTGCTCTTACTACATTTAAATCATATGATATGAAATGTAGGTGTTCTATGTGTACATAGATGTGTTCCTGAAGGTCTATTAGGTTGATTTATGCTGATCAATTGAGTGTATTCCCCCTGAATGATATCCATTGGAGGTGTGCTCCCTTGGGGAAATGGCTGTCCCTTAGATCACATAAAAGTTGTGAGTAGTAACATGGGTAACTCTGTAGATAAGGGAGGTTGTAGAAAGGAAGCAACATGTGTCTTTTGATCCAGTGATGTCTCAGAGTCACATGGAGCACAGAAATGGGGCCAAGGGGGTTGGATGAGGGAGTATCAAAGGAGAAAAGGCAGATTGAAGAAGAACGGTTTGGGGAGCCCGGGAGCAGTCTCTTAGAGGGGTAGGATGGGGTCTTGGTGGAAGGAGGCTGTTTGCATCTATGCAGATCCTAGATCTGGGTATCATGGATTTAAAAAAAAGAAAAAAAGAGAAAAGACCTAGTTCAAGGCTGCATGAAGTGGGTGTTGATATAGAGCAACCAGGAGGAGGCAGTACAGGAATAGAATGGTGCAGATAAATCATGAGGGGAGCGGGGAAGGACCCCTGTCTGTAGTTACTGTTGTTTTTGTTTTTGTTTTTTTATGTGTGGATGAGTCTGGAATATTTTGAAATAATCATTTAAGGACTAAAAATCATTTGCCACATTATTAGGCATAGTTAAGATTTTTAAATGTCTCTTAAACTCTTTTGAACTGGGGCAACCAGAGCTTTGCAGGTTGTTTTAAAAAATATTTTCTGTTTATTTCCTCTATGTGCTAAAATTATAGGAGGGGGAGTCTTCAGATAATGATTGTCCCTAAAATAGCCATTTGCCACCCTAATAATATTGGTTCTGTAAGCTCTGAATTCTGTCCAGTAAATTTTAGTTATTTGAAAGACATTGAAAATGAGTGGAGGGGCACCTGGGTGGCTCAGTTGGTTAAGTGTCCAACTTTGGCTCAGGTCATGATCTCCTGATTTGTGAGTTTGAGCCCTGAATGGGGCTCTCTGTTGTCAGCACAGTGGCTACTTTGGATCTTGTTTTGGATCCTCTGTCTCCCTCTCTTTCTGCCCTCCACTGCTGGTTCTCTCTCTCTCTCTCTCTCTCTCAAAATAATAAATAAACTTGAAAGAAAAAAAAAATGAGTGGAGATTTCTGCCAGAATCAGTTTTCCCCAGAGTTTTTGGTCTGAAGTCCTTACTGGTTCTTGAGACTAATTGGAAGGGAGAGAAGAGGAAGGTCACGGGGCAGGGGAAATCCTGAAAGGTAGTGGAATCGGCTGGGTGGTATTATGGTCACATTGTGGATTGTGAAGGAAAGCTAGCCTTTGTGGGAGTTCAGATCTGTGCCTGATTTTGAAGAGATAATGACTCTTTGGTGCTGCCTTTGGGTTAGATTTTATCCATGGGAGCTGGTGGGCAGTTTCTAATTCAGTGTGACTGTAGTCCTTGCAGGATGTGGGGAGGACAATGCTGGACTCTTTTTTCATTCTTTCCCTGGTATTTTCTGCTTGCTCTGCCTCATTTCCATCTGCAGCAGAGGCTATCACAGTTTCATGGCTCTGTGAGGAGGAGCTCTGCTGGCAAGGTGCCCCCTTTATTTCCTGTAAAAGTCATTTTGTCTTGTTGGTGCTGCTAGAAGCTGGGCATATAGTGAAATCACACCTTGTAGATTCATCTTTGGGAGGCTTGGTCTCATTTTCTTGCCACTCTCAACCTCCTTGGTGGTTTTCCTGAGACTGAGCATTGAGGTTGCTGGCATTGGGAGTCTGGTGTGAAACACAACTAAATGGTAACTTTAGAGTTTCTTAAGGGAGTTATTTAGCACTTAGAAACTGGGGAGGGCAGTGCAATGTTATTTAGCCCTTTTCACCTGGAATAGTTCTTTGGCAGTGGTAATTAAGCATCATTTCATGTGAAGGTAGCCACACCTGGTTAGCTTTGTTAGCCCCTTTGTCTGTGTTTGGAGTAAAGGACAGGATTCTGCTTCCAGGGAATCTTTGTTCAGAAGCCATCTCTGGTGAGTTGACCTCAGCTCTTTGCTGCGGCTGCTCAGCTTCCCTTTTTCACACTGGGTATGGCAGAGCCACAAGTGTCAGGGCTTTGTGTCCCCATCATGGACTAAGACCACGCTGCTCTGCAAGGCATTCTCTGGCGGAAACGGAAAGTAGGTTTGCATTTACAACAAAATGAGGAATTGTTCCTTCCTGTTGATCTGTGGTTCTTTAACTTGAGTGAACAGGCAAATCAGGCCCCTCTTCCTTAAAATTATACGTATTCTTAGGTTATGTGTTCTCTGTTCCCTCAGTTCAGCCTTTGGTCTAGTGCCTGAAGTCTGCATTTGTAAGAGGAGATTCTTTGGAAATGCTTTTATTTCTAGAGTCTCTTGTTGAAGCAGTTACTATTTTTTGTCTTCATGCTGTAACTGATCCTATATTTGAAATGTGGGGATGTTGGGACTGTGTGAAGAGCTTTGCACAGAGATAAAAGGAAGATTTAGGCCCACACACGCAGGTGCTAGCTTGGCTCTTACCTTCTAAGTGGGGAAGGGGTTCGTGCTTCCCTTTTAAAGTGATTGGTGGATAGTAGTAATTGGAACCACTTATTGATCCCTTGCTCTGTAAGGGTTACTTTGCTAAGCAGTTTCCATATCTGATCTGATTTAGTAGTATTCAGACAGACATGGAAAGGTTGTTGCCATCAACCCTATCATTTTACAGATGAGCAGCTAAGCTAACAGCAGAAGCTGCTTGAGGTTACAGAGCAGGTACATAAATGACAGAACTGCGACCTGGATGTAGGTCTGGGGGGGCTCCAAAGTTCCTGAACTGCAGTTCCTAAAGTCCTAGACTATCTCTCTGAGGCAGAGTTTTCCTAAAGGGCAAAAGTTGTCAGGGGCAGGTGTTTATTGGGAGTGTGTACACACATGCCTGATACGATGGTAGGGTGGGTGTAGATGGTCAGTATTTTCTGGAGCATGGTGGTATCTTGAGGGCCCTGACTAGGACTCTGGATCTGGTCCCAGTCCCTGCTCCTTGATTACTGGCAGTTTACTACCCTTTCTCTGGACGCTTGTGCAGTTAGAACTCGAAGAAGGAATTGGAACAGATGAGCATTTTTAGAAATTGTTGGCTACAGAACCTAAGCCCATTATGTAAAATTGGCTAAGAAGAAATGATGGGGGAGGGGAAGATATACTTGCAAACTTGTGTGTATTTCTCTGCCCACCCCAGAAGGCACATCTGTGAGCACATCAGGACTTTGAGAATCCATGTTTGAAAACTTTGAGTTTCCTATCCTTGGCATTCTGGAATTCTCTGACTCTCGGAGAATGAGTGGGATAGAGAAAAGGCCTTCAAGTCATAGTTATGTTAGATTTCAAGAGCAACAGAAATCTATCCAGAGTCACTTGTGCCATCCCGTTTCCTTGGCCCTAGAGATCAGTTTGCTATGCATCTCTAGTTTTTTTTCTTACATCCCTTCTGTACTTAACTGACTGCTATAAGGTTGTCCAGTATACTGAGTTTTTAACCCCCAGAGGCCCATGTTTATTTATTTATTTTGAGGGGGAGAGAGAGGGAGAGAGAGAGAGAGAGCTCGAGGCATGAGTGGGTAGGGGCAGAGAGAGAGAGAGGGAGAGAATCCCAAGCAGGCTCCGTACTGTCAGTGTGGCCCAGCTTGGGGCTCGAACTCACTAACCATGAGATCATGACCTGAGCCGAAATCAAGAGTTGGACGCTTAACTGACTGAGCCACCTAGGTGTCCCAGGACAGGGGCTTCTTAAAGGAGACTGAGGCAGGGGGATGCACTTATTTTTTTCTGTAATTTACATGTTATTTGTTAGATATTATTTGTGGCTGTGGGAGAACTCTATTGTCAGCCACCTGCGGGAGGATTCCAGGGGAAGACATTCTTTTAGTTGTACAGGAACCATTAAAGTAGATTTGGGGCCTCTCTCCAGAAGTGGGCCTAGGCCACTATTGTCTATGGGATGTATTGTTCTTTTCCTTCTGATTTATTGAAGCCCAGGTTAGGCTGTGTACATGATCAAGGAAACAAGTTTTGAGATGATCCCTTGTAGTTCTTTGGAAGTAAAAAGGGTCAGGGCCAGGATATTGCTGTCTAAGTAAGGATGGTGATCCATGAGTACCTTACCATAGTGCAAGTCATTTCAGAGTGGTCATTGATGCTCTGGGTCGGTATTTTGGACTAACGGCTGAGGGACTTGGGAAATAGGCAGTTTGGGGTGGTGGAAGAAGAATTGGTCAGAGGTCAGCAGAGAGGCTTAGATGTTTGTTGTTGTTGTTGTTATTGTTTTTAGAGAGGCTTAGGTTCTAATCCTACCTCTATTTAGCTCTGTTTTAGCTCTTTTTGGAACTCAGTGCACACCTCTTCATTTAAGGCCTCCTTTTTGAACGTGCCATCAAGAGTAAGCTTCAGAATTGACCTCAAATAGCTGAAAATGTTGGACTGTTGGGTAACATTACTAAATGTTATCCTTCTGGATGTTTGAAATGTCTGTAAAAGTGAACAGTTTTCATTTTGATGTAATTGGTGCTAACTTTCTTGGTAAGATAGATGAAGGGGTGTAGGCTTGGGTGGCTTGTTGGCATACTTGATCTTTTAAGATTTCATGAGAGGTGGGTTCTTAATGCCCCCATCCCCAGGCTGGCCAGAACTGTGTCATGGTTGCTTGGAAAGGGTATGTTTAGAGTCCATAGCATTACTTAGCATTGCTTCTGGGCTTGCCAGTGCTCTCACAATAGAGGCAGGAAGACAGGATCCCAGGCCTTTGTTGTAAGAACTCATCAATCATTGGTGAGCTGTCTTATGTAGAATCCTTTAACCAACCCAGCATAACGATATATCCTTGTATCTAGTTTTCTAGCCACTTTGTTCTGTTTGGTGACACTTGTGACAAATAATCAACTTTATTTTGTAATTACTGGGAATACAGTTTAGTACGTAATTACTAATTGTCTATAGCAGTGGTTCTCAGACTTTAGTGTGTACCAGAATTACCAGAGACACTTGTTAAAATTTATTTCTGTGACGCACTCTCAGAGTTTTTGATTCAGTTTATCAGGTGTGGTGCTGGTAACTTACATTTCTAACAAGTTCTCAAGAGTTGCTGATATTCCTGGTCTGGGCACCATACTTTGAGAAGCCCTGGTCTACGGTTAACCAGGTATTGTGTGAGAGAGACTGGTGTGGGATGTGGTCCCTGGCCTTGGAGAGCCTGCCTTTGATTTGGGATCTGCCTTCTACATGAAGGTAGGCCTAAGTTGAGACTCTGCAGGCAAGGGGACAAAATGAGTCTTTGAGAAGTTCAGAGCAGGGAAAAGTCTCTCTAAGTAGGAAGTCAGGAAGCTTTTACAGAGCATATTGTGGTCATATGAACTGAGCACATTCCAGGCAGAAAATACTTTCATAAAGATGTGGAGGTGAAAATATCACAAGGCAGTTTCATTGGGTGGCAAGTAGCTCATTACTTTGAGTTGGTGGTTTTTGTATGGTGGTAATGAGAAACAAAGTTTGGAAAATAATTGGGCTCAGATTGCATTGGACTTTGAACACTACAGAATGAGGCTTTCATTAGAGGTGGCTAGCCATTGACAGGGCCCTGTTTAGGACTGGAGGAGAGGTGGCGTGGGGTGGAGAGAGAATGTATAAGAAGAAAGTAACTAGCCAGAAGGTCTTAGACTTCCTTGTTGCATTCTTTTGCTCCCAGCCCTTGGGATTTTTTTCCCCCCTTCCTGTTTGGTGGGAAATTGATCCTGAAAGCTGACTGATCATGTTTACGGGTAGTAAACCATTGCATGATTACCAGAAGTTCACCGATAATCTTGACAAGGTTAACGGATTATTTTTTTTTTTTTTTTTTTTTTTTAAATTTTTTTTTTCAACGTTTTTTATTTTTATTTTTGGGACAGAGAGAGACAGAGCATGAACGGGGGAGGGGCAGAGAGAGAGGGAGACACAGAATCTGAAACAGGCTCCAGGCTCCAAGCCATCAGCCCAGAGCCTGACGCGGGGCTCGAACTCACAGACCGTGAGATCGTGACCTGGCTGAAGTCGGACGCTTAACCGACTGCGCCACCCAGGCGCCCCGGATTATTTTTTTTTTATCTCTGGGGCAAAAAAAAAAAGGGGGGGGAGGTGGGTTCTAAGATGTAAAAGTTTGAAAATGTTGGTTTGAGTGCAACTAATGAGAAGTTTTGTATTATAGTTGGATGCCTCATTTGGGGAGAAGATTATTTGGATTTTCAGCTTCAGTCTTATAGCAGTGATTTTTGTTAGATTTTTTTTTTCCTAATGGAATAACTGACAATGTAGTGGCCCCATTAAGTGTTTTGGCCAAGTCTCTATTTTTTAAATATTGTAACATGAAGGTCATTCATATAGATTATGAGATTAATGTTACCTCCAAAAACATGATACGTTTAGTTAGCAGTCATGTTTCTTTTGAAGTTTAACAGTTACTACCACTCTGAAGCCTAGAACATATTGATAAAAATTAATAATTCACCAAACAATAAATAAATCTGCATTTTCCTCACATTTTTAATTGTTTTATTGCTCTTTGTTCTTGGCCTAAATTCAGTGCATTTTTTTTCTTTTAATGAAACATCATAAAAATGAGCTGTTTTTTTTTCTTAAGTTTATTTATTTTGAGAAAGAGAGAGAGAGAGAGAGAACATGAGCAGAGAGGGAGGGGCAGAGAGAGAGAATCCCTAAGCAGGCTCTGGTCAGTGTGGAGCCCAACGTGAGGCTCAAACTCACGAACTGAGAGATCATGACCTGAACCAAAACCAAGAGTCAGGATGCCCAACCAACTGAGCCACCCAGCCATCCCCCAAATGAGCTGTTTTTGATGGATTTTGATTTGTATAGATTAAGAGAAAACTTACTATGTAATGTTGACTAAGAAATGAAGGCATGCATATTAGTTATTATCTTGGACATAAATAAGACTGATTCCTAATATTGTAATTCTCATGCATTTATTGTTGTGGTTGGAGCTCCCTTGTATTTATGCTTTGAAAAGTTTTGTTGCTTTCATGAAACTGCAACTTAAATCATGGTATCTCCTTGAATTTTAGGTACTTACACTGTGAAATTTTATGATGGAGTAGTTCAGACTGTCAAACATATTCATGTCAAAGCTTTTTCCAAAGATCAGGTGAGAAATGTGGTTTTGTGCTTTGTGGTATGAATAATACTGACATTGTAATTTTGTTTCTCAAATAAAGGCATTATATTTGTTTATGATGGCAAAGTCTTTATTTCCTTTACCTGACACAATTTCAC
Organism: Panthera pardus; assembly: GCF_024362965.1. Lineage (NCBI taxonomy): Eukaryota > Metazoa > Chordata > Mammalia > Carnivora > Felidae > Panthera > Panthera pardus. The sequence continues at coordinate 23,432,849 of NW_026526821.1, read as the reverse complement.
TAGAAAGCAATATGCAGGTTTTCAGAAATTGTTAATATTTTTCCCTCTCTGCCATTTCCTGTTATCTGTTTTCCTCATCTTTTCTCAAAAGTGTCTCCTTATTACTCTTTTTTTTCCTCTCTCCCTGTGCCCTGTCCCCAGAGCTGTTCCTCATCATAGGGAACGTGCTGAAATGCTTGAGGAAACCTAGAGTGTATTTTCTCCTCATCTAACTTAGTCCCTTCAGCTCAGGATCATGACTTGGTGGTTTCAAAACTGCAGTTTGGTGTGTATTTGGCAATCATTTGTGCTACATATGCCTGGTTTGAAAATTTTGTTTCCTTTTGTGCTGGTCACCATGCACTTGTTTGCTTGAGCATGGGACAAGAGTTTTGATACTAGAAATGTGGTCCATCTAGACATGACCATCTAGAAATTGTTGCCTACTCTTTTCATTTTTTCCCCTTTAGTCTTTTTTTCATGTGTATGCCCTAATGAAATAGTTGAGGGGAAAGCAAGATCAAAATTTGGATATTAATGTTTTAACAATTCTGATCATTAATAATTGTTACTCACCTCTTTGGGTAGTTTTTGATGTGACAGTATTTGTTGATGCTGGGACCTGTCTTTTCTTATGATCAAATGCTTATCACAAGTTTTAGTAAATTCTTCTGTACCTATATTTAACATTTTCAAAGGATTATGATACTTGGTATCTTTAAAGGTAGCCTTAAGAATGTTTTTGCCTTTTGCTGGTTTTCCTTTTCAGAAAATTGAAACAGTTATAAAGCTTTAGCCTTGAGGTTTTTTCTCTTCCATCGTTTGCTGCTTAGGCATCTAAGGAAGTGCTATACAGTACACTAAAATCGAATTTTGTGTGCTGCTTGGATGGCTCAGCCAGAGCATGTGACTCTTGATCACAGGGTTGTGAATTTGAGCCCCATGTGTGGCGTAGAGTTTATTTAAAATTTAAAAAGTGATTTTGGCCTTAAATTTGACAAAAGTTTTTAAAAGTTTAAAAGTTTTTATTTGTTTCTTTTGAGAGAGACAGAGACAGAGTGAGTGGGGGAGGGACAGAGAGAGAGAAAGAGAATCCCAAGCAGGCTCCATGCTGTTAGCACGGAGCCTGATGCAGGGCGCGAACTCATGAAACCGTGAGATCATGACCTGAGCTCAAAACAAGAGTTGGCTGGACTCTTAACCAACTGAGCCACTCAGGCGCCCCTTTGGCAGTTTTTGTGTTGAGTTTGTGGAGTAAGTTAATAATAGAGGACCGTATTAAGAATTTGTTCAGAATTGTCAGATTGTACCCAGAATCTCCCCAAATGGAAATGTAGGGCTCCAGATAACATTCAACTGTTTACTTTGCTGTACTGAATAAATTGATTGATAGCACTTGAGATGCTTTGGGTTGGAGATAAGCACCTTACCTACTGTGGATTTGTGGGTGCTTCATTTCCCAATTCCCAGCTGTACCTGAGTGTCTCACTTCATCTCAGACCTGGTGGGTAGTCAGGTGCAGGCCCATGGCTCCTGCTTGTATTTGTTTTTTCAACGAGGGCATCATATTTAGTTAAAAGACTTCTCAGGTCTCTTCAGCCCTAAGAATGTAGGGTTCCATAAGGCTATATACAGAGCTTAACTTTCAATTTGCCTTTCTCTTTTAATCCTCTCCCTGCTCCAACTCTCAAAAAAGTACCCAGAAATTAAATACAAGGAAGCTCAAAGAGCTAAGGCAAGCCAGCCCAAGATTATCAGGCTCCCTCCCATAGGGACCAAAGTCTGGACGCTGGGGTTTCTACTCACAACTTGGTATCAAAAGCTGGTACAGAATAAGGTGGTTTCAAAGGCTAGCAGTAACTTGGCTCCAAGGGCCTTTCTGCAGTGGAGCACACCTAACAGGGCCAGGCTGGGTAAGAAGCGGTGTTTGTTGGCCTTGTTAAAAAGCTTCTTCCCTTAGGCATCTGGAAACTGAGTGCCCTGCACCCCCATAGGAGACCAGCCCTAAGGCCCTAGCTCCAGACAAGGCACCCAAGCGTTGGAGAGCAGCCCCTGGCCTGCAGCCATGGCAGTGGATGGTTATGTACCTCCAAAGCTTAACTCATTAAAAGTATCTGTCACAGACAATTTCTAAAGGTATTTTCATATATTACTAGAATAGATTGAGGTTTTTTTCTGTATGACCATACTGTTCTAAATGTTTTGATAATTTATGTGTTAGGGATATTTATCTTTTTTGAAGTTATAAAAATGACACATTAACTGTAGAAAATTTGGAAACTATAGAAAAGCACAACGAAAGTAAAAATGATGTAATTCTATTATCTAAATACAATTGCTCTTAACAGATTGGCATATATCCTTCTGTGTTTTTTGTAAATATTAATATATATTTTCAAAATTGGGGTCATATGGTTATATTAGTATTCTATATCTTGCTCTTTTTTTAATATGGGGGTTATATCTTGCTCTTTTAACAAAATAACATTTTCCTAAGTTCTTAATAGTATATGATAATATGGCTTTTCCTGGCTATTTAGTATTGTGTAATATGTATATAACTCTGCTTTGTGTAATTAATTCCCTAATGGTCATTTATAAGGATATTTGTAAATTTGAATATATAAGTCTGATTATTCTGTCAGAAAATTTAATTTCTGTGAATTCATTCTAGTTCTAATTCTTTGACACAGATTGCCAACATGCTGCCCCACCCCCTAAGGTGGTTGTCATTTATGATTCTGCCAGCAGTTACTGAGGAGTGCTTGCTCTCAAACCTGACTGCTTTCAGAAAATTTTGGGGATCTGAAAAATTTTCTTCCAGGGTCTAACCTTGTTTATTATTTATCCTTATGGGACAAATTAAACTTTCACTTACTGAATATTTAGGTACTCCTTCCAGCTTTTGTGAGAGATCTGCATGCCTAGTGCGTGCTTGGTGCTGGGAATTCCATATGCACTTGATATGGTGGTCCCTGCTGTTCTCTTGAGGTCTTGGAAGAGAGATACACATACAAATTTAATTGTAGTTTTGCAAACTCTAGAGCTTTCAGAGCTGACTTTATTAGGAGCAGTCGTATTAGGACACACGATTTTTAGGATGCTTTAAAAAGTCATTTAGGAGGAAAGTAACCAAGAAGTAATACTTCTGTCCAGTGGACAAAAACTCAGTAGCTCAGGAGCACAGTAGGTGATTTATTGGCTTGGGCATAGCCTTTACCTGATTAAGGAAGCAAAGACCCTGCTTCTGGGTTAGACAGTCTTTACAGCTTTCCTGTTCAGCTTCCATTTATCAGTTTGTGTTCTTCTCTACACAGGGCATCAGCATCCACTGGCAAACTGAGCCAGGCCTCTGAAAGGCCCTGGGTCTGTGTAGTCATGCTTGGGACGAGAAGGATGTAGCTTGGAGACATTTTCTTAGAATACCTCTGTCAGAAAGATTGCTTTGCAGAAGAGGTCCCTGGGGTATTTGTCCCTTTAATTATCCAGTGACTTAATCAAAATATAGATCATTCTGTCTCAGAAGGAATTGACCACGACTTTTTTTTTTTTTTTTTTTTTTTTTTAAATTTAGGATTGGTTCTCAAGCCTCAGAGTATGGAAGGGTATTTTCAGTGGTTCTTTCCATTTTGTGACATAGCGTATGTCCTGTTTTAATTTGTTTGTCTTCATATGTTTGCAAAAAAAAAAAAATCCACCTGATTTTATATTTGCAAGTAATTACAAAGTGTGTTTCATCGCTATTTTGCTCATTTTAGAATATTGTGGGTAATGCTAGGCCTAAAGAAACAGACCACAAAAGTCTTCCATCATCTCCTGATAAACGAGAGAAGTTTAAAGAACAAAGAAAAGCCACTGTCAACGTGAAGAAAGACAAAGAGGACAAAGCCTTAAAGACAGAAAAGCGACCCAAGCAGCCTGATAAAGAAGGAAAGTTAATCTGTTCTGAAAAGGGGAAGGTGTCAGAGAAAAGCCTCCCCAAGAACGAGAAGGAAGATAAGGAGAACATTTCAGAAAATGACAGGGAGTACTCTGGAGATGCTCAAGTGGATAAGAAACCTGAAAATGACATTGTGAAGAGTCCACAAGAAAACTTGAGGGAGCCAAAAAGAAAACGAGGCAGGCCTCCTTCCATAGCTCCTGCTGGTGAGTTTCCCATGTGGGGTCTGCAGTGGCAATGCCAGAGTGTTGTTCTGTGGCTCTTTGTGGTTCTCTGTCACTTCCATACTTCAATCCTTAATTTTTGTGCCTGACTTTGAATCGTTCTGTGATCTGTGGAGCAGAATTTAAGGGAGGTGTGTAGCCAGATGAATGTAAGTTGGGACACATGTCCTTTACTGAGCTTCTGGAGTGGTGTGTAACTGTCCACTAGATGCTTCAGCTTATGTGGTAAAACCTAACAAGCTAAGGCCTTTTGCCTGTGCCTATTCAACTGATCTCAATATAAGGAAGCTTAAAAGAACCTGGGATTAGGAAATAATAGTTTTCTTGAGAGACATGAAGGAGGAAAGGAGAAGTAAATACATGTGGGCATCAGATAGAGGCAGGGCCAAAGAACACTGGACCTAGGAAGGCATATGTACATTTTGAAGTTGAGCTCTCTGGAGAGTGATTATTGATTGGACATTTTCACAGTCTAAGTAAAAAGCTGAGTTGGGTACTTGGTAAGAGTTAAGGTTAAAGGTACAGATTTAGGGAAGAATGTATAGTTATTCTAAAAAGTTGAAATTTGGAATTCTTTAGAATAACCAAGAATGAAGCACATCCTGAATTTCTTCTTAGGCCAAACACTCCTTCTCTAGTCAATGCAGTGGCATGAAGAACACTTAGAATGTCTAGACTAAATGCTGGCTGTGATCATCTGGCAGTGGTCTTCAGACATTCTTGCTTGCATATTTCCTACATGAATATTGAAAAATTATGAATCCCCTAGTATGTTTTAGAGGGTATCTATTTTTATCACACGTTTAAATAGGTGCAAATGATATATTTAAAATACAAAATAAGACACAAAATGTATTTTCATCATAACTGCACAACTATAGAGTTAGCTCATTCATTGGACAAGTTTAAATAGGTGCAAATGGGGGCGCCTGGGTGGCTCAGTCGGTTAAGCGTCTGACTTCGGCTCAGGTCACGATCTCGCTGTCCTGTGAGTTCGAGCCCCACGTCGGGCTCTGGGCTGATGGCTCGGAGCCTGGAGCCTGCTTCCGGTTCTGTGTCTCCCTCTCTCTGTGTCTGCCCCTCCCCCGTTCATGCTCTGTCTCTCTCTGTCCCAAAAATAAACAAACGTTAAATAGGTGCAAATGATATATTTAAAATACAAAATAAGACACAAAATGTATTTTCATCATAACTGCACAACTATAGAGTTAGCTCATTCATTGGACAAGTTTAAATAGGTGCAAATGATATATTTAAAATATAAAATATGACATAAAATGTATTTTCATCACAACTGCGCAACTATAGAGTTAGCTTATTCATTGGTCCTGCGTGATGTGGAATGCAAAGCCAGTCCTGTTGATCCAGGCAGCTACATCAGACTTCATTTCTGTGGGAAAAAAAAGTCTGTCTGAATTTACTTCAAATAAATGTATTAATACTCATTCCCAGTAGACAACCTTTTCACATCTGAGTTCTAATTCTAAGATAGGAAATTAGATATAAAAGGATTTCTTCCCAGATGAATGAAGGCACCACGTCCTTCAGAGGATGTTTAACTGAATTTTGCTCTCAAAAGCTAAAACATGCTGGCATTGTCCCTAGGCCCAATGATGGCCTAGACCTGTACTGTCCAGTATGGTAGCCACTGGCCACAGGTGGTTATTGAGCACTTGAAATGTGGCTAGTCTGAATTGAGATGTACTGTGAGTGTAAAATATACTCTGGAATTCAAATACTGGGTGCAAAAAAACAAAAGGAATGTAAAATATCTCATTAATCATTTTTTTATGTTAAAATGATATTTTTAGATGTGTTGGGTTAAGTAAAATTATAAATTCACTTTTTTGAACTAAAAAATTGAAAATTACACGTATAGCTTGCATTTGTGGCTCTCCTATTTCTATTAGTACTCGTATAAATTCACTACTTCCTCTGCATGGTTCTGGGAGAGAATTAAACCCCACTGCCCAAGGCATCCGTAATGAATTGACATCTCCATGCATTGAGAATGCTACTAGTTATAAACCATCCTTGGGAGAATTGAGAAAATTATCTCTGTGTTCTGTGTTCAGATGAGTAATCCCAGTTGAGAAAGTCTGGAGGTTTTTAAACCTCTGGGCAGTGTACCGTGTTAAGATGTAGGATGTGTGTTATGCAGGCCTTTTTATTTAAGTAGGAGAAGGGCACTTGTGCAAGAAGAGGTGGAAAATGAGAACTAGTGGAAATCTTATGTGTCCTCATCTCAGCTTAGGAAAGCATGTCTATGAGAAGTGAGTGCTCTGAAACTGATTCCCCTTCAGCTGTTCATGCTCTGGCTTATACCCTCCCGAAAGTATATACTGGGGTGGTTGCACTCAACGTTGCTGACTGCGCTTTGAAGCCACTTGGCTTCACTCAGATTAAAAAAGGTGGGGAGGCATTCAGTTTATTGCTTTTATTTTGTAAGTGTAAGATCTCATATCAAATAGGATCGATTTGATAGAGAAATGGTGTTTTCCAAGTTTGCCTCAGGCATTTCTCTCCAGTCAGAATCTCTGAAATTGTTAATAGCCTTCCCAGAGGATTCTTATTGTAAGAAGAGTTTGGAAAACACTACTGTTCTATGTAGTCAGCCCTGGATTGTATGTGGTATCAAAGTAAAAATGTTTGTCAAATATGTCCTATGTAGTTCAAATCTCCTTTAAAAATTAATTAGCACAAGTTCATTGACCCAGTGAAGCATTGAGCTCTCTAAATTTTACAGACTTAATTGGAACAGGATCTGAGCTATTTAAGGAGGGTTGTTTGTAGTTGTGTTTAATTTGGAATGTTTGTGATTCCAAGTTCTAACCACTTGGAACAAAATAATGTTGGCATATTGGGAAGATTGAACACAGGAAGAGCCAAGAAGTTTAGCACACTCAGGTTTGCCTCCTCAGACCTCAGCCCTGTCTCTTGTTTGGTTTTTCGACACGGCCAATCTGAAGCTACTGGTCTTCAAGGAGTCTTCTTCTTGCGCGCGCCCCCCCCCCCCCCCCCACTCCCCTTATTCCTTTTCCCTTTCTTCCTTTCTCCTTTCAGCCTTCATCAGACACCGCGCCCCGCCCTTCCCCCCCTCCCCCCCCCCAAACTCTATCTTCCCCACAAGCTTCCTGGTTTCATTTCTTTTTGTTTTTTCTTCTGCCTGTTTTGGATTCTCATCTTTTGTGATTGGGGAGAGCTTCTTAAGTGTTGGGTTTAAAAATAAAGAGTGGGTACTATCCAAGGGTTTAGAGTCTGCACTGCTAAATTGTGTCAGAGCTGGATTTGTTGGGGATCAGCAGCCTTGCCTGGAACACTGACTATCAAATAGTGTAGTCTCCTGAGATTTTTCTGGAATTGTTTTTAAGAGGTTATAAATGTTGACATTCTTTTTGGTCCCTCACAACTAGGACCAATGCCAACCTAACTAATTTAGCAAGTAGAGATTGAAAACAATACTCAGGCTGTAGTCCCAGGTATATATCTTAGGAATTAGCCTGCATGGTGAATTTCCTGAGTATTGGATAAATCAAGTTTTGTTTTATTTTAATGTTTGTTTATTTTTGAGAGAGTGCAAGGGGGGGGAGGGGCAGATAGAGGGGGACAGAGGATCCAAAATGGGCACTGTGCTAACGGCAGCGAGCCTGATGTGGGTCTTGAACTCACGAACCATGAGATCATGACCTGAGCCAAAGTTGGATGTTCAACTGACTGAGCCATCCAGGTGCCACAGATAAGTCAAGTTTTGGTGAGGAGATTTGATGGTGGTAAAAATGACTTTTTTATTGCCCTTGCACTGTCATGTTTTTTTTTTAATTTTTTATTTTTTTAACGTTTATTTATTTTTGAGACAGAGAGGGACAGAGCATGAACAGGGGAGGGGCAGAGAGAGAGGGAGAAACAGAATCTGAAACAGGCTCCAGGCTCTGAGCAGTCAGCACAGAGCCCGATGCGGGGCTCGAACTCACGGACCATGAGATCATGACCTGAGCCGAAGTCGGACACTTAACCGACCGAGCCACCCAGGCGCCCCTGCACTGTCATGTTTTAAAGTAGTCATGTTGGGGTGTAGGGTTTTAAAGAGAGGATTTTAGGAGAGAAGTGTACGTAGAGCTGAGTCATAGGAGAAACCAAAAAAAGAGATGAAGGAAGGGGCGTTTGGCTGGCTCAGTCAGTAGAGCATGCGACTCTTGATTTCGGGGCCTTGTGTTTGAACCCCACATTGGGTGTAGAGATTACTTAAATGAAGAAATAAATCTTTAAAAAAGAGATGAAGGATGTCAGTCTACAGGTATCAGCATCTCATGTTAAGGAAGTAGTGTCTTACCCATTACACTTTTGTTTTTTTATTAGCCCTTTGAGGGTCTGTTTATTATGTGAGTGTGTGTGTGCATGTGTTTTATTTATATATAATCATGAGGACTGAGCACTAAGAAATTGCATAATTTTTTTGTGTGTTTTATATACACTGTAGCTGTGGATTCAAACTCTCAAACTTTGCAACCAATAACATTGGAATTGAGAAGACGGAAAATATCAAAAGGAAGTGACGTCCCATTAAAACGTTCTCGGCTTGACAAAAATTCATGTGAGTCTCCAGTTTGTGTATGTGTGGCTAGAACTTGATGTTGATTGGGTTAGTTTCCCCTGTACTCCTGTTGTTTCCTATTTTCAATATATAGACTCTAATGCTGTTTTTGATCACAGGAGCTGATGTGGATGATTTGGGTTGGATCAGAAGGAGTTTTGCCTGAAGAAAAATAAATCCCAAAGCACAAACTATATTAATGTTGGGCTTAGTGGTGTCATCTTCATGCCCATAAACTACATTTCCATTGGAAATTTAATGGTTTAGGAAGGGACGGATTTCATATGCTAAGTGAAACTTTAAAAATGCTATTTATGGGGCACCTGAGTGGCTCAGTTGGTTAAACATCCGACTTCGGCTCAGGTCATGATCTCGTGATTCGTGAGTTTGAGCCCCGTATTGGACTGTCTTGTCAGCATGGAGCCCACTTCAGATCCTCTGTACCCCTCTCTCTCTGCCCCTCCCCTTTGCATGCATGCTGTCTCTTTCTCTCTCAAAAATAAACATTAAAAAATCTTATTTATTGATTAAAAAGTGCTTTGGCTCTGAAAAGGATTTGTAATGGTTCTAAGGCTTTATAAACTTTATTGACTTTGAAAATTAGTACACAAACTTTTAAGTTGGGATGCCCTAAAATAGAACTTAGTTGTCAAGATAGGTGTGACCTTGGGGCACCTGGGTGGCTTAGTTGGTTAAGCATCCGACTTCAGCTCAGGTCATGATCTCACAGCTCGTGAGTTCAAGCCCTGCATCGGACTCCGTGCTGACAGCTCAGAGCCTGGAGCCTGCTTCAGATTCTGTGTCTCCCTCTCTCTCTGCCCATCCCCAGCTTGTGCTGTATCTCTTGAAAATAAATAAACGCTAAAAAAAATTTGAAAAAAAATGGATTAAAAGATAGGGCGTGATCTCAAAAACAAATTTTCAAACCATGAACAAGGATAATTCTATCCTGGCAGAGAGACTGTGCCTTTACTTAAAACTACAAATTAAGAAAGGATATTTCCTTTTATTACTGGCCTAATATTCCAGAAGTCTCTTTAAGCCCTTGTAGGGGTAACCAGCCCAGAAATTTGGAATAGCAGAGTTGTTTCTTCTTCTTGGGTTCTTGACTATGCCTCTCTTAATGGTTTATAGCCCAGGAAAAGTCAAAAACCTACTCGGAAACCACTGACAAAGACTTATCGAGGAGACGGTCCTCCAGGCTGTCCACTAATGGGACGCATGAAATCCTAGATCCTGACTTGGTTGTATCAGATTTGGTTGATACGGTTAATACTGATCCTTTGCAAAACACATCATCCATTAACAAGGAATCTGAAGAAGGTGAGTCAGAATCTGTTCTGGAATTGTCTTACCAGCTTGCCTGTCTAGGAAGAACCCATCTAAATCATTGTATACTACCTTCCACAAGTTTTAGATGGTGTTGAAATCAAATTTTTGAATGAGTTGCAGTGTTTATTATACTATTCTTCACTGATGATTCAGTAGACAAACTTTCTGTACACGTTTGTGATTGGTTTTACTTGTATGTGTCTGAATGTTTCGTTGGAGGTACAGTGCTTGAAGAGTCCTGTCCCTCTGTCTGTCTTTCTGGTGCTATCTCTCTTCAGTGCTTCTGCCTTTTTGCTAACACTTCAAGAAAAATATATTCACTTTGGTCTCTTATTAGCCTTTTTCTTTGAGATGCTCACAACTCTGGCTCTATGTGCTGGAACCTGTGAATGAATTCTTGTATGCTGCGATGTGAATGGCTTCTTATCAAAAGTCCCTGGATTTCTTAGTCTGCTATGGGACTTTTGGTTGATTATATAAATGTGTATGTTCCCTAGGCTTTCTTTTTTTTCTTCTAGGTCAGTTGAAATCTCCTTTGGAAGCTGACCAGGTCTCATCTGCATTGACTTGCCACTCCTTTGGTGATGGATTGGGGGCTGCAGGCTTGGAGTTGAACTGCAAGTCAATGGGAGAAAACAGCATGAAGACAGAATCGGCTTCTCCTCTTGCTGAGTTACAAGAGATTTCTACTGTGGCAGGTTCCTATTTAGTGTTAAGATAATTCTCTTCTCTATATGCTTTTGCTTCTGCTTTGTGAACTAAAAAAAAAGACAAGACGTTTCTAATGATGTTTTTTCACCTTTTATTAATAACTTTTCCTTATTTTAATGCTATATCCTTTTCATTTCTGATATTGCTAATTTGTGTTCCATCTCTTTTGATTAGTATACTTAGGGATTTATCAATTTTGTTGATAGTTTCAAAGAACCAACCTTTTATCTTAATTTTCTCTATTTGTCTTTTTAAATGGTCATTGATTTCTATTGCGATCTTATTTTCTTCCCTTACATTTTTCTAGAAACTTAGGTCATTGATTTTAGATTTTCTTTTCCAGTATTAACATTTAAAATTACAAACAAAATAAAATTACAAATTTCCCATTAAGCACTACTTTAGCTACATCCTACAGATTTTGATACGTTGTTGTATTTTCAGTTTCTTTCAATTTAAGATATCTTGTGATTTATTTGCTGATAATGGCTTACTTTGAAGCATGTTGTTTCATTTCCTAATATTGGACTTTTTAGAGATACCTTATTGGTACTGATTTCTAATGTAATTCCATTGTAGTCAGAGAACATACTTTGTAGGATTTCAGTCTTCTAATATTTGTTGGGATTTATTTTATGGCCAAGCATATGATCTGTCTTGGTGAATGTTCCATATATATTTGAAAAAAAAAATGTGTGTGCTGCCATTTTATATCTGTTCTATCAGTTACCAAGAGAGGGGTGTTAAAAATCTCTAACCGTGATTGTGGATTTGTCTATTTCTCCAAAGAATTCTGTCAGTTTTGCTTCATGTATTTTGAAGTTTTGTTATTAGGTGCATATGTATTTATAATTGTTATGTCCTCATGATGAATTGTCCTCTTTGTAATGTGAAATATCATGCTATTTTTGGTAATGATCTTTGACTTAAAGTCTACTTTACCTGCTATTAGTACAGGTACTTTTGCTTTCTGTATGCACGGTGTATCTATTTCTATCACTTTTCTTTCAACATAACAGTGTCTTTAAATTCAAATTGTGTCTTTTATAGGTGGCATATACCTATTTTGATTTTAAACTGCAGTGTGTAGTCTGTTTACATTAAATATGAGTATTGATATTATTGCTTTTAGGTTTACTACCATTTTGCTTTTTGTTTCCTGTTTATCCTGTGTTTTGTTCTTTTCCTCCCTTCCTGTTTTTTTAGGTTAATTGAGTTTTTTTCAAATTTCATTTTAATTTTTTCTATTAGCTTCTAGGTATACTTCTTAGAATTTGTTTTAGAGGTTAGTGTAGGAATTATGATATATATCCTAAGCTTTTTGCAGTTTACTTTTAATATTGAACCACTTTATCTAAAACGTGTAGTCATTGAATCCTTCCCTCTTTTGTGCTCTAGTTGCCTCTTGGAAGCTGTAAAATCCACAGAACAGTATTATAATTTTTGCTCTTAATAATTCTGTATTACAAAGGTGATGAAGACACAAGAGTCTTATTTATGCACATATTTACCATTCCCACTTCTTCATATCTTCCTGAAGATTACATTTCAGCCTGAAAACTTTCCTGTACTTCTTTCTTGTAGCGTAGGTTTCCTGGTGACAAATTCTTTTGGTTTTTGTTTATCTGGACATGACTTTATTTAACTTTCAATCTTGAAGGATATTTTCTTCACTGGGTATAGAATTTGGGGTTTACAATTTTGTTTTGTTTTTCTTTTTAAGTACTGTAAAGGTGTTGTTCATGGTCCTCTGGCCTCGTTTGTTTGTTTGTTTCTTTTTTTTTTTTTTTTGAGACAGAGAGAGACAGAGTATGAGCAGGGGAGGGGCAGAGAGAGAGGGAGACACAGAATCTGAAGCAGGCTCCAGTCTCTGAGCTGTCAGCACAGAGCTCAACGCGGGGCTCAAATTCACAGACTGTGAGATCATGACCTGAGCTGAAGTCAGACGCTTAGCCGACTGAGCCACCCAGGCGCCCCTGGCCTCTGTTGTTTCTGAAGAGAAGTTAGTAATCATTCATATCATTGTTTCTGTTTGTAATGTGTTATTTTCTTTTTGGTTTCTTTTAAGATTTCTCTCTCTGCTTTTTAGCAGTTTGACTATAATGTATTTAGCTTTTGTGTTTTTTTTTTAAACCTACTTGAGAGTGAGTTTGAATTTGAAAATTAGTGGTTTTTGTCAAGTTTCAACCATTATTTCTGTGAATATTGTGTCCCATTCTCTCTGTCTTCTTTGGTGATTCACATTATGCTTATGTTAGACCTTTTGATATTGTGCCACAGGTCCTTGGGATTTGTTGATTTTTTCTTTTCTTTTTCACTCTTTTCCTCCTCTTTTTCCCCTCTTTTTCAGATTGAATAATTTCTGTTTTCAAATTCTTTCTTCTCTTGATTCCAATCTGCTCTTAACCCCATCCTGTGAACTTTTTTATTTTTGATGCTTTTTTAGTTCTAGAATTCCCTTTTTTCTCACTAGACTCTCTGCTGAGATCTTGGGAGTCTGTATGTTCATTATGAGCGTAGTTTTTATAGTTGCATTAAAGTCCCTGATAATCTGCCACCTAGATTATCTTGAAGCTAATCTCCATTGATCTTTCTCTTGACTGTAGGTCACATTTTCCCTTTTCTTCATGTGTCTAATGTTTTGGATTGCATCCTGCACATGGTGTCTGATATGTTGTAGAGCCTGGCTTATGTTTATTTCCTCTGAAGAATGCTGATCTCTTTGTTTGAAAGGGCAATTAATTTGGCTGAACTCACATTCCAAATTCTTTTTCTCTGCAGGGGACAGTAGCCGAAACTTTTGCTCAGTTCTTTTAGCTTTAATTGGGCTGCTTGAAACTGTTCATTCAAAGATCAGCCAGAGATTTAGGCAGAGTTTATGTGTAGAAATTGTAGCCACCCTTTTGTGACTCTCTTCTTTTTTAGGACTTTCTCCCTCATTTGCCAGCTGTTGTAGTTGCACTGAAGTTTGCCTTTTGTTTCTTGAACCAGTAAGTCTAAAGATGTCTTACTTGAGTTTTAGCTGCCCAGTGTTACTGACTGGAGCCTGCCTTTAGGTGAAAAGACTTAAGAGATGGGAAAGTTACCTAGTGCCCTTCTCTTATTCCAAATATACAACTCCTGTTTCTGCCTGCTTTTTGTTGCTCTTTATTGCCTTTTCATATTTGTTTTTAAATATTTTTTCCAGTTTAAAGTGGTTGCATGCAAAAGGGATGTTCTAGTATGAGCTATTCTATCATTACTGAAGGAGAAAACTTTACGTTATGGTAATAGACAGCTTAGGAAGTTGTACACGTTTATGTCTACACAGAGATTTTTTTTTTTTAAAGTAGTGATTGCTTGTTGCATTAATAGCTACTTGGATGTTACATTTCTATAATGTTATGTTTGTGGTAAATGTTCAGAGTCCGGGATGGTGCTGACCATGAATAAATCTTGATCTTTGCCTTTTAAAGTGAAGAACATCTAAACCACTTTTTTGTGTGTATGTGTATTTATTTTTTATTTTCCTTTTAAAAAAGCAGTAAAAAAATAATATATACTGTTTATAAAAATGTCAATATAGAGGTATTAGGAGTTAAAGTGAGAAGTGTCTTCTATCTTGCTCCTTTTCTCCTTGGATAACCCTCTTGTTATTAGTTTGTTATTTTTCTAGATCCTTTTCTATATGTTTATAGGTAGGGAGGCAATTCAGATTTTATTATTTAATTTAAATTAAATTTAATTTAAATGTAATTGGGTTAATTCTAGGCTTATTGTTTTCTGACTTATTTTCAGTTTTCTTGAGATCTATCTTTGTAAGTACACTTGTTTCATTCTTTTTAATGATAGAGTAATGGTGTCTTGTAAGAATGTTCCATCATATATTTAGCCATTTCCCTTTTGACAGACATTTAGAGTGTTTCTGAGCAGTTGATATTTCAAACAATGATGGCAATGGTATTCCTTGAACATACATAAATATATATCTGCACTGTATATACACATATATTTTAAATTTATTTTGAGAGAGAGAGAGTGCACAAGTAGGAGAGGGGCAGAGGGAGAAGGAGAGAGAGAATACCATACAGGTTCTGCGTTGCCAGCACAGAGCCCCATCTGAGGCTCGAACTCAGGAATCATGAGAACGACCTGAGCCGAAATCAAGAGTTGGATGCCTAACCGACTGAGCCACTGAGGTGCCCCACCTTGAACATGTATTTTTGACCACTTGGTGAATAGCCCTTAAGGATAACTTGCTGAGTGTAATTGCTGGGTTTGAGAGAATGTACATTTTCAATTGCTTTAACAAATTACCCTCCAAAGACCATTCTACTTAATATTTTGACCAAGAGTATGATAGAGTACATTTTCCCTTACATCTTTGCTTTCTATGGATATTATACATCTTTTAAATTTTCTTTATGTTAATATTGGAAATAAGACTTTGTCTTTTAAGCTCTGTGTTTTTTTTAAATGGGAGTAAACAGTTTTTCATGGGTTTATTGAATATTTTAATCTTTTTCTGCAAATTGTCTTTATTGCATTTTATTTGCCCATTTCCTGTTGGGTTGTTTGTTTTTATTATGGATTTGCCAGGTTTCCTTTGTATAGTTTTGATGTTGATATTTTGTCTTTTCTGTACATTATACTTTAATTTCTCTTGGTCATTTGTCTTTTATATATTATAACTTACAACACTGAAATTAAAAAAAAATTAAATGTTTATTTATTTTGAAAGAGAGAACGTGTGTGTGAGCAGGGGAAGGGCAGAGAGACAGGGGGAGAGAGAATCGCAACCAGGCTCTGTGCTGTCAGCGCAGAGCTGGATGTGGGGCTCAGTTTCCTGAACCATGAGATCATGACCTGAGCCAAAATCAAGAGTCAAATGCTTAACCTACTAAGCGACCCAGGTGCCCCTAAAATTAAAATTTTAAATGTACTGTATTTTCCTTCAGTATTTAGAAAAAATAGTTATGATCATAATATGTGTATAATATTATTACATATGTATTTTATCATATTAAAAAAAAATCACTGGAGCACCTGGGTGGTTCAGTCGGTTAAGCGTCCTACTCTTTTTTTTTTTTTTTTTTTTTTAATGTTTATTTATTTTTTGAAGGAGATAGGAGGGGCAGTGAGAGAGGGAGACAGAATCCGAAGCAGGCTCCAGGCTCTGAGCTGTGAGCACAGAGCCCGATGTGGGGGACTCAAACCCACGGACTGTGAGATCATGACCTGAGCTGAAGTTGGATTCTGAACCTACTGAGCCACCCAGGTGCCCCTACTCTTTTTTTTTTTTTTTTTTTAACATTTATTTATTTATTTATTTATTTAAAAAAATTTTTAATGTTTGTTTATTTTTGACAGAGACAGCACGAGTGGGGTAGGGGCAGAGAGAGAGGGAGACACAGAATCCGGAGCAGGCTCCAGGCTCTGAGCTGTCAGCACAGAGCCCGATGCGGGGCTCGAACCCATAGACTGTGAGATCATGACCTGAGCTGAAGGAGGATGCTCAACCTACTGAGCCACCCAGGCGCCCCTTATTTATTTATTTTTGAGAGAGAGAGAGAAAGCACAAGCTGAGGTGGGGCAGAGAGAGAGGGAGACGCAGAATCCGAAGCAGGCTCCAGGCTCTGACCTGTCAGCACAGAGCCGGACACGGGGCTTGAACTCATAAACTGTGAGATCATGATCTGAGCTGAAGTCGGATGTTTAACCATCTGAGCCACCAGGTGCCCCAAATACCCTACTCTTTTTTTTTTTTTTTTTAATTTTTTTAATGTTTATTTATTTTTGAGAGAGACCTGAGCCACCAGGTGCCCCAAATACCCTACTCTTTTTTCTTTTTTCTTTTTTTTAAATTTTTTTAATGTTTGTTTATTTTTGAGAGACAGTGAGAGAGAGTGTGAGTGGAGGAGGGGCAGAGAGAGAGGGAGATACAGAATCTGAAGCAGGCTCCAGGGTCTGAACTGTCAGCACAGAGCCTGACACGGGGTTCGAACTCACAAACCGCAAGATCATGACCTGAGCTGGAGTCGGAAGCTTAACTGACTGAGCCACCCAGGTGCCCCCCAAGCATCTTACTCTTGATCTTGGCTTAGGATCAAACCCTGTGTTAAGCTCTCTGCTGACAGGACGAAGCTTGCTTGTGATTCTCTTTTCCCCTCTCTGTCTGCCCCTTCCCTGCTTGTGCTCTCTCTCTCTCAAGGTAAATGAATAAAGACATTAAAAAGGTCACTTTAATTATTGTATAAGTCACCATTTAAAAATTTTTATGAAATAAAAAATTTTTCCTACCCATAGCTCATACCCCAAAGTTCTTGATCAGCATTCATCTTTAAAACATTCTTCTCTAACCTCTTTTTTTTTTCTTCCCCTCCCCCATGGACTTCTGTTAAGTTTCTCAAAAAAAAGAAGTTAGAGAGGGAGGGAGCCAAAGCATAAGAGACTCTTAAAAACTGAGAACAACCTGAGGGTTGATGAGGGGTGGGAAGGTGGGGAAGGTGGGTGATGGGTATTGAAGAGGGCATCTTTTGGGATGAGCACTGGGTGTTGTATGGAAACCAGTTTGACAATAAATTTCATATTAAAAAAAAATTCTTTATTTTGGGGGCGCATGTTGGTTAAGTGTCCAGCTTCGGCGCAGGTCATGATCTCATGGTTTCTGGGTTTGAGTCCTGCGTTTGGCTCTGTGCTGACAGTGTGGAGCCTGCTTGGGATTCTCTCTTGCTCTCTTTCTGCTCCTGTCCGTTCTCTCCCTCCCCTCCATTCTCTTTCTCTCTAAATAAATAAATTTTAAAAATTTGTTTATTTTGTAAAATTTGACTTACCATGAATTGAAATGGGTAGAGTAAGGGAGAAGGGAATTAAGTGTAGGTAAAATTTGGCATTTCCTAGATGTCTGTGAAGGTCTAAGTACTTATGGGGTAGCTCTCTTCTAGACTCAACTGTATCCTGAACTAGGGCAGACTTAATGAGGGGAAGACATGGCCCTTTGGTGAATTTAGCCAGAAATGAGCTGTGGAATCAGATCTCGTGAGTTTTTATTGATGACATGGTTCTGGACCTGGAAAGTGTTCTTTTGGCAAATATAGATGGTCTGTAACCTTCTCCCTTTCCAGTGTGTGGAGAGTATGGGCTCTATAGTTCCCAGAGCAGAGCTTATGTATGTATGAGCCCAGAGAAAGAATGAAGAAGCTTGTGGAGGTTTGCGGGTTGCCCATTGTTCCTTGGAGAAGAATATGCTGAGAAGTTCTTTTAGTGAGAGCCTTGGGGAAATGGTAAATGTTAAATGAAGTGGTCTTCCTGCACTTAGGGCAGAAAAGGTGAGAAGAGATTCTGCAGACATGGGTGTGGAAGCTCCGGTTGCACATCTTTTCTTGCCCAGTTGGAATATCCTGTGAACCTGCTAGATACCATGCACTGTGCTGAAATAAGTAACACTGACACAAGATTAGTATGACTTAGTGCCTGCCTGAAGACCATCTCAACCTGGGAGATATTACATTTAAGCTGAATCTCGATGGGTAAATAGTACTGTCCTGTGAGAAATAGATGGGGGCTAGGTATTCCAGCAGAGTAAACAGTATGAGCAAAGGTGTAGCCCATTTCCTAGTGTGTTATTTTACTGGAGAGAAGGAGGGTAGTTGGATATTTGGTGATTCTGTATTTTGACGCTACATACTTGTGACTTCATTTAGTTTTAGCTGTCATGAAATCTGCACATCTGTACCCTCATTTGTGTTACACTAAATATGTCTATAATTTATATGTTTAACAATGAATATAAGATTTGAAATTCTTTGCTTTTCTTTAGAAGGGCATATTCCAAATATTAGGAGTAGTATAAATTACAAATAGAAAAATTTTACTTTGTTAAAAGGTGAGTGACATTTAAATAGTTTTGTTTTTAATGGGGTCATTTATAAAACTGACACCACAATGACTGTATGTCTTCAGAATTGCATACTTTTATTTGGATAATTTCAATTGGGGTGGGTCTTGCTGTATTGTACAGGGGTCTTGATAGCATGCCGTGTGGTTAACATAAATGCTATAGCAGAGGAGCTTTCTGAAAATAGTAAAGTGAGAGTACTCACATATTCACTCCTGGCTCATCCGTGGTGCCTTTAGGTTGGTCTTTTGTCCTGCTGGGTCCAGAGTGTTATACTTCAGCCTTGTGGGCTCTTGGGTGTGAGCGATCTCCCTTTTCTGGCTGAGCCTTCTGTCAGTGGCAGGGCTTCTCTCCTCCCAAGCTACTTTTCTGTCATGTGGGGGAAAGGGACTTGATGTACAAATGAGGTGGAAATTTAATCTCAGAACTTGGTGTGGAGAGCTCTAGATGACAGCCATGTTCCTTATAATTCAGCAGACTAAGCTCTTAAATTATATTGTCTTGAAGGTGGGGTTATATTAGACATCAGTGGAAATTAGTAATGAATTGTTCCTACATCACCAAGAAATATGCTGTGCAGAGGAGAGGAGTGAGGAGGTTAGGTTAGAGGCTAAATTCAATGCCTGTTTTAAGGTTAATTCATTTTGTGGGGCTTGGGGCTCTTTCCAAAACACACACATGTACAGTTTCTGTTGTGTCAGTTAATTTAGCTGTGTTTCTGGTTTGTGGGGGGATGGAAATAAGATCAAGTGAGAGTAGGACAGATGAGCTTTGGGAATCGATGATGGTAAGATTTGATGTCTTCTTCTGCCTCAGGTTGCACAGGGCATTTTCTGGGGAATAATTTTGCAACCAGTGTAAATAACTGAAGCACTTGCCCATTTTCTAAGCGTTTATAGTAATGGTAGAGGTCAGATTACCTTGAGTTTGAGCTAGGAGGAATAAGTGCTCTGAGCTATTTGCTTTGATGACTTAGAAGTCAGAGGAAAATGCAGTTGAAATTCTGCTACTTGGGTAGGCATTTGTTTAAGTTGTAAAATAGAATAGATGCCCTTCGAAGTTCAGAGATCTCAGATTATTCTCTAAATCTGGGCTTAGCCTGTTTGGTCATACTCAGGTTACCAGGGCCTTTTGAAAATGGGCTGCGGTCCATTCATTTTAGTCAAGAGTATTTATTGTCTATGAAGTGCCAGACTATTCTAAGCTCTCTCATTTGTGAATATTCTACATGAACCACAAAGTAAATAGGGGAGAAGACCTAATAGAAGTTATAGGCTTATTCAGCTTTTTTTTTTTTAAACTATGTACCTGTTAGAAATGGGATATTTGCTGCATGGTTTAGGTCAGTGATTCTAACCCCCGGAGTCTTGATATGTTGTCAGTTATAAAATGAGTAGGAAGTTATTTGTCACTAAAATACTGAATGTTTACAAATGATTTACTTGTAAGTTAACCAGGTAAGTTTTAGAGTAATGCCTGTAGTAGTTTTTGCAGATGATTTATTTTTAAATTAACCAGGTTTAATTTAGTTAATGCCTACAATAGTTTAGCTTTTGTGCACTTGTGTTCTCTTATGTTTTCTTGAGTAAAAGAGTCATAGGGTAATAGCCATTGTAGTTTGGAAAGTTGTGTCTGTGGTTTGCCATCAGGCATGTTTTGGTGGAGAATTGGTTGAGAATTCATTGTTTTGAGGTTAGAGAAATGAATGAGACATCTGGTCAGTGCCCTAGGTCTTTCTGTGCAGGGGCATTGATAAGGCTCCAGGTGCCTGTAATACAGGAAGTAAGGTGGCATCGTAAGAAATACCTAAAACTATGGGAGAGAAAACTGGCAGTAATAATGTGTGCTTGCCACATGAAAATTGAACTCAGGACTCAACTTGAGTCCTTACTGTATGCCCAAGGAGCTCTGCTAACTGTTGAGTATACAGAGATGAATGGGGCACTTGTGGTCTTAGTGTTCATTAAATGTTATTTGGATCTGACTCTGGGGGAGAGGTGAAATTTAGGTTGGTGGTTTGGGGGCAGGGGTGGAAGAAGGTGGTACTTTCACAGGGCCTTGAAGGATGAGTAGCAATTAGGCATTTGGAGATGGAGGCAGAGCAACATCAACAGTGTAATCATAGAGCCTTTTCTGAAACTGTTAGGTGTGCTTTCTGACTTAATTGCAGGCTTCCTGAACTGGGTTAAGGCTGAGCTGATTAGTTGCTGCTAAAGTGAGGTCAGTTGCTTTGAGGAGTTGATGGAACTACTGACAGTGCCTTGTTCTCAGAGAGGGGGCTAGCCCTCAAGTGTTCACCTGGATCTCTGTATTGGTAAGGTTGCTTTCCTCCTACTTAGCTAGTATTCTTTGGCCTTATCTTATTTCCAAGTATTTTTTCTGAATTGTTTTAAAATAAGTTGCAGAATTCTGCTCCTAAATACTTTGGTGTGTATTTATTACAATACCATGATACAATTCTCAAAATCAGGACCTTATTCGAACTTCACCAAGGATTTTGTTGGTATCTTTTACCTTATTTATGGAAGTGATCTTGTCTTCATTCAGTATACTCTTTTTGGGAACTTGGTTTTTTTATATTCATAAATTAGAAAAGAAATCCAGAAGAGAATAAGAATAATAAAGCTAGCACTCATGTCTTGCACTGTCCAGAAATGTTGGTATTTGTTCATGCATGCCACAAGTCCTTACATTGGCCTGTAGTGACCCTGCTTCTTCTGGTCACCTGTTACCTCTCTTCACTCTCTCCTTTCTGCTGACTTTGCTGCAGCCACATGGCTTTCTTGCTGTCCTGCAAGCACAGCAGGTATGCTCTTATCTGTCGGCTTTCGTTTTGCACACTTTTAGTGAACATCTTTTTTTTTTTTTAATTTTTTTAAATGTTTGTTTATTTTTGAGAGGGAGACAGAGACAGAGCGCAAACTGGGGGAGGGGCAGAGAGAGAAGGAGACACAGAATCCAAAGCAGGCTCTGTGCTGACAGAAGAGAGCCAGATGCAGGGCTCGAACCCCAACCGTGAGATCATGACCTGGGCTGAAACCAAGATTTGGATGCTTAACCGACTGAGCCACCTAGGCACCCCTCACTTTTGTTTTCTTTTACTTGGTTTTAATTTCTCCTGGCATGTATTATTTTTGAAATTTATGGGGGGAAAATCTGCAAAATGACTCTTTATAAAATAATTTTTTATTAAAAAATTTTTTATTTTAGAGAGTAAGAGCATGCACACGTGGGGGAGAGAGACAGAGGGAAGGAGAGGAGGCGGGGAGACAGAGGGATATAGAGAGAGAAGGAGAGAGAGAAGGAGAGAGGAAGAGAGAGAGAGAGAGAGAGAGAGAGAGAGAATATATATCCCAAGCAGGCTCCACGCTAAGCGTGGTGCCCGACATGGGGCTCGATCCCATGACCCTGGGGTCCCTACCTGAGCCAAGATCAAGAGTTAGACACTCAACCGACTGAGTCACCCAGGCACCCCTAAAATAATTTTTTAAAAGAGTCCCAGCTGCCTTAATTCAGAGTAGTTATAAAAATTCATCAAGAACTAATACTCATAAAGAATTAGTGTTCTGATTGTAAGAAATCACATTTCATTTTAAAAATCAACATTAAGAAAAACTTGCTGTCTCCTCATTACTCAAAAGTGATGGTTATACTAAGTCCACACAGTCTGGGATGACCTTTTGTTCTTGCTATGTTATGTTTTTCAATGAAAAAAATTAATAAATAACTGAAGTGATTTAGTTAAATACATTAGAAAACAAAATAAAATGCCTTTTCACATTAATTTTCAAAACAGATTCTTTCTCTGTTCATATATGTTGATTTTTTTCATCCCCGTATCCAACAGGAATCTTTAAAAAAAAGAACCACTACATCAAAAATTAGGACTTACTTGGGGCATTTGGGTGACCCAGTCAGTTAAGCATTCAATTTCGGTTCAGTAATGATCTCGCAGTTCGTGAGTTTGAGCCCCGCATCGGGCTCTCTGCTGTCAGCACAGAGCCTGCTTCAGGCTCTCTCCCTGCCCCTCCCCCACTCATGTGCACAAGAGAAAAGAATCTTTAAAAAAAAAAAGGACTTACTTGAAATTTTGTTTTGAAAAAGAGTTTTCAACATTATGGCAGATCTAGAAATATTTAAGCTGGGCAGTCAATCAATAATGCTATTCATCATTTATCAACTGGGAGTATCGAGGACAATCCATTCCTAGAAGTGCCTCCCTGAGGTCAAAGAAATCTGTTATGTAACTTTCTGTGTTTTCCTAACCTCCTGCAGCTTTCCTTTCTTCCTCTCAAAGTTTTGGTACCTAAGAAATGCTCAAGTAATTGACTTGAATTACTTGAGGTAATGGAATGAATGATCCAATTAATTAAATATTACTACTTAACTGAAGAAATAAGTCTTCCAGTGGATCTGTTTGCTCTGGTCAAGTATAAAAGGTATTCAGTAGGGGCGCCTGGGTGACTCAGTTGGCTGGGTGTCCAACTTTGGCTCAGGTCATGATCTCATGGCTTGTGAGTTCAAGCCCTGCATCGGGCTCTGTGCTGACAGAAGAGATCCTCTGTCTCCTCCCCCTGCTTCCCCCGCACTCGCGCGCGCTCTCTCTCTCTCTCTCTCTCTCTCTCTCTCTCTCTCCAAAAAAAAAAAAAAAAAAAAAGAAAAGAAAACAAGTGAAATGTCCTCCTTTATATGGATAGCATTCTCACTCTTGAAGGAGCCATGGTACAATTTGGTGTATGGCCGGCCTTCCATCCTTCCAGACATGGTTCTGGTGCATATACAAACATACATGTATAAGGATAAGTTTTAAAAAACACAATAATGGAATCATATTCTTATACTATTTGATGGCTTGCCATTTTCATTTATGGTATTTTTCCACATCAGTTCTTATCTCCTTTCACAATTACATATAATTTATTTTATTGTATGGGTATTCCATGATTTATTTAACTATCCCCTCCTGAAAAATATTTAAACTCTTTCTAATTTTTCACTACTAATTCTGTTTTATGGGCAAAGAGCCTAATAGTTGGCAAAAGGAGTGACTTAGCCACAGTTGCACA
This sequence comes from Panthera pardus, assembly GCF_024362965.1. Classification (NCBI taxonomy): domain Eukaryota; kingdom Metazoa; phylum Chordata; class Mammalia; order Carnivora; family Felidae; genus Panthera; species Panthera pardus. The sequence goes on along the minus strand of NW_026526821.1, from coordinate 23,409,130 downwards.
TTTTCTACTTGCTGGTGATACAGTCTGTGACTCCCATTTTCCAACTGAGTGCCTAAAGCCCTCTGATGAAATGCTGGGTGCTATATAAATTGAGAAGTGAACATAGTCCCTGTCTTTAGAGAAGTTGCATAGTATGTGACACAAGATTCCCACAGCTCTTGAAGGTACTTGTTAAAGTAGTGTGTATACTTTAAGAGGCGTAGTAGGGTGGCCAGGTTTGAAGAGTGTGTGGTACAAGTGATGACAGTACTCCAGACAGGATGGTGCTTTTGGAATTCTTTAATTTGAGGGAGGAAGATGTGTTGATCTGGAAATGGAATGATGTTTCTGGTGTTTCTTTTGGAACATGGACTTAGTGGTGAGTACAGGATGATCTAGAAGATGGCTGGGAGAGAGAGTTTTGTTGAGGACTCATTCATCAGGAATGTATTATGTAAGTAAGCAGGAAGGAGGGCGGTATCATCGTCAGAAACATCCAACAGGGTCCCTTGAGGTCAGGATGCTGTCACATTAGTCACTATTTAGTGATCGTGTCCTGAGCTGGTGCCAGTGTTAGAATTTCTAGCCTGGGACGGAGTCACAATCTAGGAAATCTGTGTGAAGGAAGCTCTTGAACAGCAGGAGGAGGAGCCAAGGAAGGCAGCACACCTCTAGTCCAGAGAGGCATTATCAGCTCCAAACACAGCTCTGGCATTTGGGGCAACTCTGCCATCTTGTGGAATAAATGCTCAGTGATTTTTGTGAGCACTGAGTGCAGAGGTTTGCACCTAGGGGATAGCCTTGGTGGGGTGGTTTTCCTCCCACACTTAGCTATTCTGTGGCCTCAGAGTAGTTTTCCTGCGTATATAGATTTTTTCTGCATATATTATTATTTTTTTAATTAAATAAACTCTGTCTCTAACATGGGGCTTGAACTCACAACTCCAAGATCGAGAGTTCCAACTGAGCCAGCCAGGTGCCCATCTGTAGGTATATATTTGTTTATTTTTGAGAGAGAATGAGAAACAGAGCAAGTGGGAGAGGAACAGAGAGAGAGAGGGAGAAGGAAGATCCAAAGCAGGCTTTTTTGTGCTGACAGCAGAGAGCCCAATGTGGGGCTCGAACTGATGAACTGTGAGGTTATGACCTGAGCTGAAGTTGGACGCTTAACTGACTGAGCCACTCAGGCGCCCCTCTGCATATATTTTTAGCAAGTTTTTACTTTGAAATAATTTCAAATTATTTCAACTTGTAAAAAAGTTGGAGGGGCACCTGGGTGGTTCAGTTGGTTAAGCGTCCAACTCTTGATTTCGGCTCAGGTCATGATCTCACTGTTCGTGGGGTTGAGCCCCGTATCAGGCTCTTCACTGACAGCGGTGAGCCTGCTTGGGATTCTCTCTCTCTCCTTCTCTCTCTGTCCCTCCCCAACTCTCTCTCTCAAAATAAATAAAGAAACTTAAAAAAAAGGTTGGAAAATTAGTACAAAAAATTCCTATATGTCTTCAACCTGATTCCCCACTAGTTAGCAATTTGCTGTGTTTGCTTTATTATTTTTTAAAAGTATTTTTTTCTGAGTTGTCTTGCCATAAGTTGCAGAATTTTACCCCTAAATACTCCAGTGCATATTTCCTAAAAACAAGGACATTCTCCTGTATTACTGCAGTGTGATTATCAAAATAAGGACCTTATTCAGACTTCCTCAGTTCCAATAATGTCCATTATGGCAAAAGTGGGAAAAACTTTTTTCTGACCAGGATCCAATCCAGGATGATACATTGGATTTCATCATCATGTTTCTTTAGTCCCCTTTCATCTGAAATAATTCTTCAGTCTTTCTTCTTCTTATTTTTTTCTAATGTTTATTTATTTTTGAGAGAGACAGAGACAGGATGCGAGTGGGTTAGGGGCAGAGAGAGAGGGAGACACAGAATTGAATCAGGCTCCAGGCTCCGAGCTGTCCGCACAGAGCCCAATGTGGGGCTCGAACTCAACGAGCTGTGAGATCATGACCTGAGCCCAATTCTTCAGTCTTTCTTTGTCTTTCATGAACTTGACATTTCTAAAGGATATGATGTCCCTTAATTTGGTGTTTTCTGCTCTATCCTCAGGATTAGCTTTAGGTTATTGACTTTTAGAAGAAATACCATGTAAGTGATATGTTCTTTTTAAGTGCATTCTATCAAGAGGCACATGATACCTGTTTGTCCCATTTATTGGTGATGTCAACTTTGATCACTTGGCTAGGGTTTTATCTGTTCTGTAAAGCTATTATTTTTCCCTTTATAATTAATAAATTTCTTGTGAGAGGTTATTTTGAGGCTATATAAATATTTTGTTTCTCCATGAAACATTCACCTATTATTTTAGCATCTGTTAGTATTTTTTATTTTCTTAATTTTTTTTAAATTTTTTTTTTTTTTTTTTTTTTTTTTTTTTAATTTTTGAGAGAGAGAGAGACAGAGTACAAGCAGGGGAGGGGCAGAGAGAGAGGGAGATACAGAATCTGAAACAGGCTCCAGGCTCCGAGCTGTCAGCACAAAGCCTGATGCAGAGCTTGAACTCACGGACTGCGAGATCATGACCTGAAGTCAGATGCTTAACCTACTGAGCCACCCAGGCATCCTGGTATTTCTTGTCTGAAACAAATGAAAAAAAATTTTTTTATAATGTTTATTTATTTTTGGAGAGAGAGAGACAGAGACAGAGACAGACAGAGTGTGAGTGGGGGAGGGGCAGAGACAGACAGAATCTGAAGCAGGCCCCAGGCTCCGAGCTGTTAGCACAGAACCTGATGTGGGGCTGGAACCCACGAACCATGAGATCATGACTTGAGCCACCCAGGTGCCCCTGTCTGAAATAATTTTTACTGTAATGGCTGCCAACTGGTGATTTCTAACTTTAATAATTTCTTCTACATTTTATTGGTTGTATTTTTTATTATGAAGAGCTTTTCCCTCTTTCCTTATTTGTATCTACATGGACTCATGGATTCTTACTTTCTTCTGTGGGTTATAATCTGTGTCTGTCATTATTTTAATACCCACCACTGTTCCAGATTTGGCCAGTGGGAGCCTTTCAAACTGGGTCCTGTATCTTCTTCATTCTGTGACACTTTTTAAAAAATGATTTTATTTTTATTTTTTAAAAATATTTTATTTTTAAGTAATCTCTATACCCCATGTGGGGCTCAAACTCAGAACCTTGATATCAAGAGTTGCATGCTCCCCCGATTGAGCCAGCCAGGCAACCCCCTGCATTTTTATATATGCATTTTTATAATATCTTTTTTCCCCACTTGTCACCATACGTAGGGTCATACACTATGGTATGGACTGGGCAACTTTTTTTTTTTTTAATCCTTAGGGATAAGTTGTTTTGTTTTTTTTTTTAAATGTTTAGTTTTGAGAGAGACAGAGTGTGAGTGGGGGAGGGACAAAGAAAGACAGAGACACAGAATCTGAAGCAGGCTTCAGGCTCTGAGCTATCAGCACAGAGCCTGATGCAGGGCTCAAATTCATGAGCTATGAGATTATGACCTGAGCCAAATCAGACCCTTAACCGACTGAGCCACCCAGATGCCCCTGGACTAGGCAACTTTCTGTTTTCACTTAGTATATCTTGAAATTATCTATATCAGTAAATACAGAGCTGCCTCATTCTTTTAAATAGCTGATTAGAATTACATAATGCAGACTTCCCATAATTTATTTAACTGTTTTTCTAATTAAGGACATTTTTGTTTTTTTTATTTGATGCATTTGGACTTGCTGTGAATATTTAAATCTGTTCATGTTTCTTTTTGATTGCCTTTTGTTGCTTCAGAGCTGATAAAATTATTCCTTCACAGACCTGAAAAATGTTTTACCTATTATAGTATTTGAAGTACATGTCAAAAAATTATTAAACTATTGGGATCACATGGTGTCATTGCTAGTAAAAATACCAACTGTATTGGGGCATGGTGCTGAGGGTACATATACAAGACAATGAGAAATGGCCCTTATTCTTTGGCTGGAGAAGTCATAAAGGATAGGATATAGGAACAGATCTGAAGTGCCAAAGATGGGGTGCATCAGGTAGTCATTTGTGCCAGGAGTTGATGGCATGTGGTCCCTGAGAGCCAGGGCCATCTGGACACCTTCCTGCTCATGGAGTGAGCTGAGTTTGGATAGAACTGAGTACTTGGCCAAGCCTGCAAGGGATGGCAGGGAGAGGGCAAAGCCTGAGTGGAGGTATGAGCCATGAGAGCATGAAGCAGTTGTTGGGGCCAGCAGTTGGCTGGGCAGCTACTAAGGCCTCATGGTGGATTATTAATGGGAGATGAATTTGGAAAGCAAGATGGTATTTAGATTGACATGGGCTTGGAATGCCAGATTGAGTATGGTCAACAAGACTAAATATCACCATCATAATCTTCTAAATGTGAGGATTGAGGAACTAGCAATGGGGGTGTTTAAAAAAGGGTCAAACAGGATATTATTTCTAAGCCATGTTTCAGAAAACATAGTTTAAAAACTTTTTTAAGTTTAAGATTAATGTATGCTTATCATAAAAGGGAAAGTATAAAGCTTTACTCAAGTATATAGAAAATGAGAGGGCTTCTGATCCTATTCTGGATTATCTGTCACTGTGTAACCATGTTACCACATACATAGTGGTTTAAAACAACACATTTATTTTCTCATAGTTTCTGTGGATGAGGAGTCCAGGCAGAATTTACCTGTGTCCTCTGCAAGACTGAAGTCAAGGGGTTGACCAGGGCTGCATTCTCATCTGAAAACTCTACTGGAGAAAGATTTGCTTCCAGGCTTACATGGTTGTTGGCAGCATTCAGTTCGTTGTGGGCTGTCATTGTGGGCTGTCATTCAAGGCCACGTTCTTGCTGGCACTCTCAGTTACAAGTTACTTGTCTTCTCTGGAGAGTAGCTCACAACATAGCAGCTTGTTTCATCAGGACTTCAAAGGAGAATACCTGCTAGTAAAGTACATGTTAAATATTACATAATATAATCACAAAAGTGACTTTACTTATTCTGTTAGAGGCAAGTTACAGGTTCTGCCCACACTCAAGGGAAAAGGATTACACTTGGATGTGAATACTTGGAGGCAGGGATTATTAGGATAAATTTTGTAATTTATTTTCCTCCCAAAAGTAAAGGAAATAGTCCTTAAGAGTTACCATTCTTAAAAGCAAATTCAAATTCTGTGGACCATTTTTCTCTGCATAGCAATGTATAGAAGTAATTTTGAGAGAGGCAAGAGGCAAGAGCCAAGAGTGACTCTTGAGATTTTTGAGGCTGGGAGCCCAGGGGAGAGTTCTGTGCTTTGCCTTGATTTCTTCAAACAGAAATCTATTAAACATGAGGAAGAGCACAGACCATTTAAACGATAATACCGGTAACTACTTGGAAATACTGATTTCCATACCATTTCCTTAAAAAACTGGAGTAACTTGGTTCCAGTGATTTACCCACTACCCAGAGGGTAGCTTTTGAATCCGGCTCCTTGGAGGATTTAATTTACATATTTTCTGCTTTTTGTCTCCTGGTAACTGCTCCCAATGTTGACAAAAAACTCTAGTTTCCCAGAGTGGATGATGTCACTTAGCTGGCTGGTGCCATCAGTGACATATGTTACAGATAAAGTCCTATTGGGACCCAAGTTACACACCTGTGTGAGACATGGGATCCGTGCAGATTGTGGCCCAGTGGGCCCTTAGGGCAGCCAGCTGCTCTCCTGGTTCTTGACCATGCTTCCAGCACCATGTTTCTTTGGTTACAGGAACACTGTTCTGGGGAGTAGTATGATACAGAAATATGAAAACATTGTGTTATTCTTTCTATTGTGAGGACAGTAATGGCTATTATACCTTATTAGCAAGCATGGAAAAGTAGAAAACAGTTCTTTTTACTTGAAGTCTCATAAGCAAATGTTGCCATTACTTATATTATTATATTGTATATCATATTTCTGTGCATAATGTTTTGTTTTGATCGTATTTCTCTTGTGGGTTTTCTTTAGCATAGTCATACTGTGCATATTCTAATATTAAATTCTTTGAAAATGTAAAACATTTTGCTGGGTGTATCATTTTACTATCTCTTTTGTGCTTTTATTAGCATTAACACTTCAGTGTTTGATTAATAAAGGGCAGTTGGATGTTAAAATTTCTCAGGTTGTGCCACTGATACATGGCTTCCTGGCTGGGATCCTTGTGTACACACCACTGGTAACTTTGATTGTTTTAAACAGACAGCTATAAGGTTAGTGATAACCATGATGACAACTAATGTTCAAGTAACTTGCTGTAGTTAATAATGGGTTTTCAGGGAAACATGTAGGGGCCTTGTGAAATAAGTATTTTTCTTCCCATTTGGTGAGGAAATGGTCTTAAAAGAGGCCAGCTCTCTTGTTTAATGTTGTGATACACTAAGGTAAGTATCATAGGAGAAGTAAAGAATGGGACCTGTCCCCCATTTCAACACTTTAGAATAAAGAAGGCAGAACCACCTGTAATAGAGATAGAAAGGGATAGATACCACAAGATTTATTTTCCATAAAGTACTTACGGGAATTCAGAGAAAGCAGGATAAAATCTTTTCTGCTGAGAGGCCAAGGCAAAAGCTTTATGTAAGTAGGTGGCAATTGAAGGATGAGCAGGGCTTGGTTTGCATGGGAGAAAGGTGTGCCAAACAGAGAACCATGTGACCTATCCTGGCTGAACTGGCAACTTTCATTGTGCATACAGAGGGCTTGTGTTGCCTGTCCTATGCAAAAACTAGGATATAGCACCTGGATCGTTCAGTCAGTTGAGCATCTGACTCCTGACTTTTGCTCAGGTCATGATCCTGGGGTAGTGAGATTGAGCCCCATGTTGGACTCCATTCTGAGCATGGAGCCTGCGTAAGATACTGTCTCTCTCTCCCTCTGCCCCTCACTTCCACTCATGCTCGCTCTCTCTCTCAAAAAAAAAATTAAAGACCTAAATGTATAGAATTACAGCATCAAGAGTTACAAAATTCTTGGATTAAAATAACCTGATGGAGTTTGTTCGGGATAAGTGTGTAACTTCCAACATGTAGTTTGACAAAACTATTTGAGGAAAATGGAAATGCACTTCAATTAGTGTTTTAAAAAGGCAGACAAAACAGGGATGCCTGATAGGTCAATTGGTTAAGTGGCTGACTCTTCGTCTCGGCTCAGGTCATGATTTCATGGTTCGTGGGATTGAGCCCCATGTTGGGCTTTGTGCTGGCAGTGGAGCCTGGTTGGGATTCTCGCTCTCCCTCTCTCTCTCTGCCCCTTCCCCACTAGTGTACTCTTTCTCTCTCAAAATAAACTTAAAAAAAAAAAAAAAAGGCAGACAGCACATAGTTCAGGATTTTGGTGGACTAAGCTGGCACTTTCCAGCACCATGTAATGTGACTATTTAAAAAAACAAAACCAAAAACCCTTTGTCTATGTTTGTAAAAGTAAGATGTTCTGAAAGGTGGGGGTAATAATCCTACTGAGTGGCCAGACTAGGAATCTTGTGGTTCATTTGGATTTCACATTTGTAGAAGGATGCAGAAAAATGGGAGTGCTTACAGAGTGATATGTCCTCAGCCAGAGCTTATGAGGGCTGTTTTCACTTTGGTTGATAATTATAATTGCTGTCTCTAGCCTCATTCCATAAATGACATAAGCCTGTTTACCAAGATGTATTTAATATTTGAAATGAACTGCTTTGTGCCAAGCACATATATATATGTTATAGCCTTCTCTCATCTCTTTGAAATAGGTGGTATATGTTCCCTTTCATAGATGAGAAACCAAATCCGAAATAGTTTGAAAAATATCTACAATTTATTTATACAGCTAATGAAAGAGCTGGAATTTAAAGTTGAGCTGATTCCATTATGCCATATTGCCGCTAGCATGAGTGTTCAGTGAGACTGAGAATGGTGTGGACTTCTGTCCTGCTTATGAGCAGGTTAATTCCTGAAAAGCTGTTCATAAGTCCCATTTGTTTATAAGTCTAAAGTTATACTATATAATAGTAAGGACCAATATTTATTGAGCACTTAGTATATGCCAGACATTTTTCTAGGATCTTTGCATGTAATTCATTTAAGTCTCACAGCTCTGTGAAGGAGTTACCCTTAATCTTGCCACCCTGCACTAGAAGAAGCAGAGGCAGGAGGAGTAAGTAAAGGAGTCAGGATTTGAACCAGGCTGTCCAGCTGCAGAGCCCACACTTTTAGCCACTGTCCTGTCTTTTCCTTATGCAAATGTCCAGTGGTGTGTACACAAAGGTCCAGTGTGTTTGAATAGAGAGAATGGTAATTTTTCATGGAATTGGTTTGGAGTTCTCATTATTTTCAACCCTTAATATATTTTTTTTTAACTCAAAGATGTTTGTATTTTGGCATTGTTCTTTTCCATTATAAGTCAACTTATCACAATAACCACAGCTTACAAACACAAGCCAAAGGATGCATGAGTTTACTATAGCTGAGCTTGACTGCTGTAGTTCTCAGATGGCAGGTGGTGTTGATGCTCTCTGACGTTGGACCTTACCTTATTCATATGATGGTTAGTGGGGTTGTCTGCAGTGATTTTGGAGACCGTCAAAATGGAAAAGGAATTATTAGGTTGAACCATATGAAATAGCCAATATTTAACTTTATTAATCTATAAAAATGGCAAATTCATATGGTTCAGCTTAATAGGCTCAAGAGGAGGAAATTCCAGAGAAACCACTTGTAATTTAAGAAATAATTTTAGGATGTATTGGAGGTTTGAGGTGGTTTTGGTTGTTGTTGTTTTTAAAATGAGTGTGTGTGAGCGGTGGGAGGGGCAGAGGGAGAGGGAGAGAGAATCTTAGGCTCCTTGTTTAGTGTGGAGCCCAATGTGGGGCTCAATCTCACCACCCTGAGATCATGACCTGAGCTGAAATCAAGAGTCAGACCTTAACCAACTGAGCTACTCAGGTGCCCCTGGAGGTTTGAGTTTTGAATTTCTCCACTGACATGCTTTTTCAGTACACCCATGTTTCTAAGTATGTATTCCATTTGGTTTCATGTTAGTTTTCTTCTCTTAACTGCATCTTATTGATTTGAACCTCTTTCTTTTATCTCTTGTCATAGATAGAAAGTGATTTTAAGGCATTCTGCTTTAGGATGTGTGTGTGTATGTGTATTTTTTTTTTTTTTAACTTGTTTAAAATGCCCATATAGTGGCATCCATCAGATCATCAAACGTACCAGTTTTGTAATCTTACCCTAGTGCTGATTTGGAAATGTTGACTTGATTTAGATTGAGTTTAAGAATTTTATTTCTTCTGATTGTGGAATGGTATTTGAAAATGTAATCCTAATATTTACCAAAGGTTCAGTATGCTATCTGCTTCTAATGGAAATTGTATCATTGTATTTGGGAAATACTTGATTCACCCAAGAAAAGTCTTTTTAGGATATTCTTGGGTGACCTAATCAAGAGTGTAGGAAAATTTGAATTTAAGGGGATTACTCTCATTGGGGTGAGGGCATTATGAAAGGAGTCTTCAATAAACTGTTTCCAACACACATGAATTTCTTGTTACAGCTTTATTTTTTGTCATTGATACATGGCAAATTGTTGCCTTCTGTTTGTTTTTTGGGGCAGAGGGCGCATTTCAAACTGTTTTTGCCTCTTTAAATTTGATCATGGAGTCCTCCTGAGTTCTCCTCATGCCTTTCAGCTCCACTCATTTGGTTATCTTTTTTTTTTCTTACTGAGTCCTTTGTTCAAACAAAGTACATAGTAGCAAAATATCAAAAACTTTTGTAACAGTTACACTCTCTTTGTACAAAAATCATTGTGAGATCCCTTTGGTTTTATAAAAAGATCCCCCCAGAATATTCCCTAGTTTTGGCCACACACACAAGTATTAGGATCGTAGTAAGTTTGAATCTGTTCTAAGTCAAGAGTATTAAGTACTGGGTTGGGTTTCTGATTTTTTTTTTTTTTAAGGATTTTTCCTGTTCTTTCCCTATAGTCTACAACCTTGAGAAGTTGTGTGGCTGCCTAATAAGCAAACACTTTATCTTAGCCAAAAGGCCGAGAAGCGATCTAATAAGCAAACAAAAACATGTTGATCTTCTCATTCAGAAGATGAATCTTGGTTGAGTGTCTGTTATTTATCCTGAAGTTGTATCCTTTCTTTCCAAACAGTAATCTGGGGAGGTGATGGCTGCCTGATGTCTCTGTCTCCATATGCTTTCTGCTCTTTCACTTTTTGTTGCCGTGTGTAATGCATGTATTGTCATAAGTAGGATAAGCACGAGGAATCTTTGTTTTTGTTTCTGTTCTGTTTTTCAGTAACAAATACTTTTAAGAAAACAGATGATTTTGTGACATGTAAAGCCCCAGCTGTCGACCTAGATCACAAGTTCAGGTGCAAGGTTGTGGATTGTTTAAAATTTTTCCGCAAGGCCAAACTGTTGCACTATCACATGAAGTATTTCCACGGGATGGAGAAGTCACCAGAGCCAGATGAGAACCCAGGAAAGAGGCAGGTCCAAACGAGGGGCTCTTCAGCTTCAGACAAGGCCAGCCAGGAGAGCCTGACCAGGAAGCGGGTCTCTGCCAGTTCCCCAAGTAAGTATTTTGGTTCTATGTTGTATCTATATTATAGAGTACTCTCTGTTGCTCAGGTCACACTGCTTGCATTTCTGACACAGAAGAAGGTGTTAAGTTGGTTTGGTCCAATTGAATCTTAAAAGATGAAAACGGACAAGTGATCCTCAGGAATTACATCGAAGGGCTGTGACCCTCCTGGAGGAACGAGAACTATAGTAGTGGGGGCACCTGGGGGGCTCGGTCATCGAGCACCTGACTTGGACTCAGGTCATGATCTCACGGTTCGTGAGTTTGAGTCCCACATTGGGTGAGCTTGTGCCCCGCTTCAGGTATGGCCCTCTTCTCTCTCTCTCTCTGCCCCTTGTGGGATTCTCTCTCTCTCTCTCTCTCTCTCTCTCTGCCCCTCGCTCACTTGCACGTGTGTGCTCTCTCTTTCTCAAAAAAAAAAAAAACAAAACAAAAAACCCAAAACAAAAAAAATTGTAATGGAGGTAGTAAGGATTACCACAAAGTCTCGTCTTCATGTCTTAGTACAAAGAACCTTTTTGGTGGCCTTTCCTTCCTTCCTGCCTTCCTCCCTTCTTCCCTTCCTTCCTTCTTCCCTTCCTTCCTTTCCTTCCTTCCTCCTTCCTTCCTCACTCCCTCCCTCCTTCCTTTCCCTCCCTCCTTCCTTTCCCTCCCTCCTTCCTTTCCCTCCCTCCTTTCCTTCCTTCCTTCCTTCCTTCCTTCCTTCCTTCCTCCCTCCCTTCCCTTCCTTTCTTTCCTTCCTCCTCCCTCTCTCCCTCCCTCCTCTCTTTCCCTCCCTCCTTTCCTTCCTTCCTTCCTTCCTTCCTTCCTTCCTTCCTTCCTTCCTTCCTTCCCTTTCATCTAAGTAATCTCTAGCCAGTATGGGTTTCAAACTCACAACCCTGAGATTGACAGTTGCATGCTCCACCATATGCCAACCAGGTGCCCCTGGAGATTTTTTCTAAAACTTAAGAGATTGAAAAATTACAAATTTCTGGGGGAATTTCGGAAGACTTTTTAAAATTTTTAAATTTTGTTTAATGTTTATTTTTGAGAGACAGAGTGCGAGTGGGGACGGGGGGGTGGGGGGGGGGGGGCAGAGAGAGAGGGAGACACAGAATCCGAAGCAGGCTCCAGGCTCTGAGCTGTCAGCACAGCCCAATGTGGGGCTCGAACTCACCGCGAGGTCATGACCTGAGCCTAAGTCGGACGGTTAACCGACTGAGCCAGCCAGCACCACCCCCCTCACCTTTTATTTCTTAAAAAAAATTTTTTTAATGTTTTTTATTTATTTTTGAGAGAGAGAGGAGGTGGGGAGGGGCAGAGAGAGAGGGAGACACAGAATCCAAAGCAGGTTCCAGGCTCTGAGCTGTCAGCACAGAGCCCGATGCGGGGCTCGAACTCACAAACTGCAAGATCATGACCTGAGCCGAAGTCAGATGCTTAACCGGCTGAGCTACCCAGATGCCCCATTTTTTTTTAAAGTAATCTCTTGGGGCGCCTGGGTGGCTCAGTTGGTTAAGCGTCCCACTTCAGCTCAGGTCATGATCTCGCGGTCCACGAGTTCGAGCCCCGCATCGGGCTCTGGGCTGATGGCTCAGAGCCTGAAGCCTCCTTCCGATTCTGTGTCTTCCTCTCTCTCTGCCCCTCCCCCGTTCATGCTGTGTCTCTCTCTGTCTCAAAAATAAATAAACGTTAAAAAAAAAAAAATTAAAGTAATCTCTATGCCCAACGTGGGGCTCAGACTCATGCCCCTAGATCAATAGTCACATGCTCTACTGACTGAGCCACATGCCTGCAGAAGCCTTTTTAATGAATTTCCAGTAAATTCTACAAGCCCTCCAGCTTCTTTTTACCTGAAATTGTAACATCATTATATATTACTGGCTGATATAATACCTAGGTATTAAATGATATGTGGAACTCCTAGGACATGTGACAGTATTCCCAAGAAAGTATGAAATCAGGTTTCAGGACAATGGGGCAGGGCTGTGTCAACTAAGGTGATCTCTGACCCTGTGAGAGATCAGTCCTCAGTCATGTTTTGAAGATTTAGTGAGTGAAGGTCAAGGTAGAATCTTTTAGTCATATATGATGCATTATTTATTAAAAGTATAATGTGAACCACATGTAACTTTTTCTAATAGCCACATTTTATTTTATTATTTAATTTTTAATTTTTATTTTTTTTAAATGTTTATTTTTGAGAGAGAGAGTGAGCATGGGGGAGGGGCAGAGAGACAGGGGGACAGAGGATCTGAAATGGGCTCCACACTGACAGCAATGAGCCCATTGTGGGGCTCAAACTCTCAGACTGCAAGATCAAATGCTCAACTGACTGAGCCACCCAGGTGCTCCTAATAGCCACATTTTAAAATGTCAAAGGAAACAGATGAAATCATTCTTAATGTATTTTATTAATTTACTATATCCAAAATGCTATCATTTCAGCATTAAGTTGGTATAGAAATGTCTTTTTTTTGAAGTTTATTTATTTATTTTTTTAATTTCTTTATTTGAGGTGGGGAGGGGCAGCGAGAGAAGGAGAGAGAATCCCAAGCAGGCTCTGCAGTCTCACCACAGAGTCTGCTGTGGGGATCGATCTCATGAACCATGAGATCATGACCTGAGCCCAAATCAAGAGTTAGAGGCTTAACTGACTGAGGCACCCCAGTATAAAAGTTTCTAGTGAGCTGTTTTATATTCTTTTTCTTATACTAAGCCTTTACAGTTTAGTGTGTATTTTATGTTTACTGAACATTTCACTTCAGACTAGCCACATTTCAGGTGCTCAGTAGCTGCATATGGCTATTGGGCTCTATTACCCTCTGTTGTAGGTAGTCTAGCTGTGCACTTGGCGAGCCTGAGCATTGAGCTAACAGGAGCTGCCTGAGGAAGGCCAGCTGGCCAGTAGTCACCCAGGAGGAGACTCCCCATGAAGGCCGCAGGGCATGGCAGCACTCACCACCTTAGTGACTTCACCAGAGTGTTGCTCGGGTACCCATCAGTGGTTAGATGTCTCTCAGAGCAGGCTCGTATGAACCAAATGGCAGTAGACTGATGCTCAAGGCCACGTGCCAGTTATTTATTTGAGACGAAGCCCACAGCTGTCAAAACTCCTTTCCTTTGTAGGAACAGTTTGCTTATTGAGCATTGGATCAGAGCACTGGAGTTAGAAGTGCTTCATACTAAAATAGATTGACTTGTCCATTCAGTACCTCTTTATTGAGTGCTTATTAAGTGCCAGGCTCTGTTCTGGGCATTTCAGAAGAGACCTGAGTCCTGTTTTGCTTGAGATCTTGGTTGTGAGTATTCCTGGCACAAGGAAGAAAAGACTGGCTCAGTCCTCAGACCAGAGCATTCTCTTGCCTGGGCATTGCTTGTTTCATTTAGGGCCAAACATTGATTCCTTAGGGATGTTAATGTCTATTCCTGGCCAGTCCTACTGGCTTTGGTGGCCACTCTGTATCTTTCAGGTGAGTATATCTCTCTGTCATTGAATACATGGTTAATTATGGGGGCAAGCTTATTTCCTAGGACATAAGATACCTGTCACTGAGATCTTCTGCTTCCCCAAAATGCCACCTGGCCCACGTCTCACCTAGAGCAGTGGCTAACTAACCCAGCTGCCTGGGAGTCACACTTGGTGACTTGTTAAAATATGGATTTATTGGGCCCTGCTTTCCAGACACATTCCAATTCAGTGGTTCTAAGTTTAGAATCTGTAACATTTTTACAACCCATCCCCAAGTACAAAAGTGACATATGATTGCTGTATAAATCAGTACAACAGAGTTAAGGGAAAAGGTATCCCTCCCCTTGGCATTCCCACCCTCTTTGCAAATGTAACTATTTTTATTTAACAAACTCTTTTCAGATATTTTCTGTGCATATCCAAACACGTCTACATAGAAAATATCTTTTACACAGTATCACCTGTCACTTGTTTTTTTTTTTTTTTTTTTTTTTTTATTTCATTAAAGATATCTTGGACATCATTTCATATCAGTGTTGATATGTGGTTCTACCGATTTTGACAGTTGTCATTTTTCATTGTATGAGTGTACTGTACTATAAACATTCTTCCTATAAAAAGTTTATATTTTGCCATTTTTTTTCACTCTATCAAGTGCTAAAATAAAGTAAACCTCCCAAAGGTTAATTTACCCTTGTGTACAAATAAACCCATGGGATAAATTCCTGGAGGTGGTTGGCTTCAGCAAAGGGTATGTGCATATCTAAACTTCTGATAGATGATACCAAATCACCTTTTGAAAACTTTGTTTCAGTTTATAATCTCTCTCCAACTAGTCATGTGTGTCAGTTTTTTAATATTATCAATATTACCAAATTTTAAATTATTGTGAGTCTGATAGGTAAACATATTTCAGTGATTTTAGTATTTTATTTTTAAATTTCTGAAGTATTTTTGGGGCGCCTGGGTGGCTCAGTCGGTTAAGCGTCTGACTTTGGCTCGGATCATGATATCACTGCTTGTGAGTTTGAGCCACAAGTTGGGCTCTATGCTAACAGCTCAGAGCCTGGATCCTGTTTTGCATTCTGTGTCTCCCTCTGTGCCCCTCCCCTGCTCACACTCTGTGTGTGTGTCTCTCTCTCAAAAATAAACAAACATTAAAAAAATTAAAATTCTGAAATATTTAAAATATACAGTTCATAACTTATGCCCATTTTTAAATTGGATTATTTGGGGGTTTTTTGAGTTTTGAGGTTTAGAAGTTCTTTACATATTTTGGATACTAACCCTTTATCGGATCCCTCCCCTGTCATTTGCATGTCATTTGCAAATACTTTCTCCCATTCAATAGGTTACTTTTTAGTTCTGTTGATTGTTTCCTTTGCTGCTCAGAAGCTTTTTATTTTGATCTAGTCTCAATAGTTTATTTTTCTTTTATTTACCTTGCCTGAGGAGATATATGTAGAAAAATGTTGCTATGGCTGATGTCAGAGATACTACTTCCTGTTCTTTATTCTAGGATTTTTATGGTTTCAGGTCTCACATTTAGGCCTGTAATCCATTTTGAGTTTTTTTTTTTGGGGGGGGGGTGTGAGGAGAGTGCATGCAAATGGGACAGGCATGGGGGAGAGTGAGAGAATCCCAAGCAGGCTCCATGCCCATCTTGTAGCATGATGTAGGGCTTGAATTCTTGACCTGGGAGATCATGACCTTAGCTGAAATCAGCAGTCAGATCAGACTCTTAGCCAACTGAGCCACCCAGGCGCCCCTGAGTTTATTTTTGTGTATGGTGAAAGAAAGTGGTCCTTTTTCATTCTTTTACATGTTGCTGTCCAGTTTTCCCAGTACCATTTATTGAAGAGCCTTTTTCCCATTGCATATTCTTGCCTCCTTTGCTGAAGATTAATTGACCATATAATTGTGGGTGTATTTCTGAGTTATCTGTTCTGTTCCATTGACCTATGTGTCTATTCAAACTTTTTTCAATATTATTGTATCTGTTATGGTGATGTGTGATCAGTGATTATGACTCACTGAAAACTCAGATGATGGTTAGCATTTTTTTTACCAATAAAATATTAAAAAACTTTTTTTACAATATTCATTTATTTTTGAGACAGCGTGAGTGTGGGAGGGGCACACAGAGAGGGGGGTACAGAGGCTCCAGTGTGGGCTCTGTGCTGACAGCAGAGAGTTCAGTGTGGGGCTCGAACTCACAAACCATGAGCTCATGACCTGAGCCTAATTTGGAGGCTCCAATAAAGTGTTTCTTGTTTGAATGTTTATTTATTTTCAGAGAGAGAACAGAGGAGGGGCAGAGAGAGAGGAGGTAGAGAATCCCAAGCAGGCTCTGAGTGGCCAGCACAGAGCCTAATATGGGGCTTGAACTTACAAACTGTGACATCATGACCTGAACTGAAATTAAGAGTCCGACACTTAACAGACCGAGCCACCCAGGTGCCCCCAATTGAGTATTTTTTAATTTAGGTGTGTACTTTGTTTTTTTTCTTTTAAAGACATAATGCTATTGCATACTTAATAGACTATAGTATAGTGTAAACATAACTTTTATATGCGCTGGGAAACCAAAAAATACATTCAACTCACTTTATTGCGACCTTTGTTTCGTTGTGGTAATCTGGAACCACGCCCGCAGTATCTCTGAGGTATATCTGTAAATGTGTGAATAGAGTAAATAAATTGTGATATCTTGATCCAGTGGAATACCACACAGCAGTGAGTGAGTGGACCACAGCCCTCCCACCAACTTTGGTACATGTCACAAATACAGTGTTGAGCTAGTGTAAACTCATAATCTATGTGATACGGTTTTATATAAAGTTCAAAACCAGATAAAAATGAATCTGTGCTGTTTGAGGGTATGACAGTGGTTAGTTACCCTTGTGGGGTGGTAGGTGGATGAATGAATGGTGGGGGCAGGAGGGAGACTTTTGGCCTGCTTGTATCAATCATATATTTATTATGTGTGTAGTTTTCTCTGTATGTTTTAGGCCTCAATAAAAGGCCTACATAAAACAGACACTTCGAAAATATTAAAATTGCTATAAGAATGTAAGAAAATAAAGTACAAGGAGATGCTGAGATAAAAGATCAGTCTTTTCACTTGAAATAATGGTAACTGAGGAGCTTTTAATTTTTTGTTTATTTACATCTGCTTTATCCCCAAATGGATCCCTTTTTTCTCTGTCCCCCAGCAGTAATCCAGGTTTTCCTGTCTTGCCTTGATTGTTGTAATAGTTTCTCAACCAGTTTTCTTCTCTCCGTCCTTTACTCACTATGGTTTATCTTTTATTTTGCTGTAAGGGAACTTGGAGAATACAAACCTGATCATATCACTCATCTGCTAAGAAATATTTAAGGATGGAATGATGGTTTTTGCAGAGCATAATGTTGGTGCTGGGCATGTGGGTTGTGAATCCTATCCAATTCTTATAACTGTTGTTGGACTTTTTGTAGGTTTCCCCACTTCTCTGTCTCTGTGTAAACTGGATGAGTTCTTGGGATGAGTCTGTGAGCTAATGTATTTAATGAGCCTGTTATATAGGGTCCCATATGTGGGAGGTGCATTTCCTTCTTCCCCTTGACTATGATTTTATTTGTCTCATCCAGCCATGTATGACTGAAGTTAGTGCATTGATATGAGCTTTTCAGCTGGACTGTAACTACTGTTGGAGAGGAATGAATGTTGTTGCTGCAGTATCCCGTGGGCTCTCCTCAGAGCTGTGAACACGGCCGGCGCTCAGGGATTGGTGATTGTGCATATTGATGTGTTGGGACCTAGTAGAAATGGATCCGGTGATGGAGTGACATCTGGGCAGGCAGAACTAGGGAGCAACTGGAGGTGGATTCAGCCTATCACAGTGACACAGAGTGTCTAGAACCAAGTTATTCCAGAGGCTGAGTCTTGACAGACAGGAGGCCATAAGGGGACTGAGGAAAGATGTGTTTGCTTGGCTACCATGGTGTGTGCCCTCTGAGCTAGGCATAGTTCTCCTTGTCCCTGGTCATGGTAATTGTCTGAGGAGGGACCTTGCCCAGTGTAACACACCTGAGTTCAGGATGGGCATTCTTGGCCATGTGTAGATTGCTTGTCTGGTTTGGCGATTCCTGATTAACTATACTTGAGGTTCGTGATTTGTGTTGAGTAATATGTGCAGGCTCAGAGTCAGCCCATCTGAATTTGAACCCCACCCCCCCCCCCCTCCCCAGCCTTCCCTACTTGCTTTGCTATATGACTTTGGGCAAAGAACTTGCTGAACTTCAGTTTTCCCATCTGTGAAATGGAAATAATACTACTACTTACCTTGGAGCTTTGTTACATTAAATATAATGTAATGTAAAATGCTTAACACAATATCTGGCCTACAGTAAACTCTTAATAAGCAGTAGCTCTTTGTTTCAGTGAAAACATTATCCCAGGTAGTCAGAGATCTAGTTCTAAATTCAGCTGACCGCTAATGAGCTGCAAAATCAATAGACAGGTTGTTGCCATTTTGGTATAAGAAACCTCAGTGATTGATTTTCTACTTTTGTGTACTGCTTTTGGATCTCATACCAATATAGCCACCTGGGATTTGATTCTCTCTCTTAACTAAAAGATCCGTTTCATTGTGATTTGGAAATTTGATGAACTTGGGAATTTTTGCCTGCCAGTTTTCTTTTTAATAACATGATCTGCTGAGGTGCCTGGGTGGCTCAGTCTTTTAAACCATCTGATTCTTGATCTCAGGTCAGGTCTTGATCTCAGGGTCATGAGTTCAAGCCTTGCATTGGGCTCTGCGATGGGCATGAATACTACTTAAACAAACAGGGGTGTCTGGGTGGCTCAGTCAGTTAAGGGTCCAACTTGATTTCGTGGGATTGAGCTCTGTGTCAGGCTCTGCACTGAGAGTGCAGAGCCTGCTTGGGATTCTGTCTCTCCCTCTCTCTTTACCCCTTTCCCACTTGTGCACGTGTACTCTCTCTCTCACAAAATAAATAAACATTTAGAAACCAAAAAACAAAAAAACACAAGACTGACAGGGGTGAACGATATAAAATGCTTTAGGGGGTGCCTGGCTGGCACCATTGGGAGAGTGTGCAACTCTTGGTCTTAGGATCATGAGTCTGAGCCCTATGTTGGGTGTAGAGGTTACTAAAAATAAAATAAATAAGATAATAAAAAATAAAAATAAAATAAAAGCTTTAGGGTGAACAGATGGGTGTTTTAAATCACTATGCTTTATCTTGTTACTCCCCTGCTGGTCCTTTGTAAAACTGGTCAGTTTGGTGGCAGAATGGGCCACATAGGCCACTCACCCACTGTCTGGGGTATAGCCTGGTCATTCCCGTACCCTCTTAGATGGTAGAGCGGTTTTGCGCAGCCAGGAAGGAACACACAACTCTGTCCTCCTGTCAAGTGGACACAGACCTCATGGATGATTTCACAATTCTCATGTGCGTGGTTGCTGAGATGGCCAGCAGTTATCAGGCTGAAAGAAACCAGCTGGTTTACCTTGCTATATTCTAGGTGGGAAATGAAAACCCTGGCCCCTAGTCCTGCCTGTGCCAGTAACCAGAAGGACCCTAAGTTATCATCATCAGTGAACTGGGGTCAGGAAACATGTTCATCCTTCACCATGATGCTGGCTGTCAATGAGAGCAAACATAGGAGGGTATTTAGAAGATTCCATAGACCTCCAGAGGGCACCCCCTGTTCCAGGCATCTCCCCTCACTGTCTCCCGTCAAAGTCTCCTTCTGTTTCCTCATGGTTTTGCTGGTTACTTGACTAATCCAGTAACTAAATTTCTCAAGATTTGAAAGATTAAAACCAGCATATGTCACCTATTCTCAACATACCTAGGTTTCACTCAGGCTTCTAAGAAATTCTGGTATTCAGGGGTGGCATTTCAGACGGGGTGGGTTCAGGTGGAGAGATGTTTCAAGGTGAGACTCTGACACCAGGCAACCTGTGTCCTAGTTCATAGGCATTGCGAACTTGACATTATGCATAAGTGAAAAACACATAGAATATTACAGAAATTATGCTGTTTGGTGAAAATTATTGTAAAGAAGTACTCTCTTTATGCTGAGTGCTCTGGTTGTGGCAAATGGGACCTTGAGATCTAATGGAGTTCTCACATGGAGATTCCTGGTGCTTCTGTTCCATGAGAACCAGAAAATGCTCTGCAGAGATTATTTTTCAATCCTCTCAATTTCCCTGTTGGGTTGGTTGACCAGAAGAAACAGTTCTGGTCTGAGAGTCCATAGACTGAATCTTAGTAGCAGTCCTGCTACTGTTCACTTGTGATCTGAGCTCTTTACAGATGTGATTTCCTCATTTTTAAAGTGATGATGTACGATCAGGTATGAATGAGACAAGGCCCTTTCACGTGAGGAGAAAAGCCCATAATCAGATGCAGGGAAAAGAGCTAAGTTTTATATTAGGAACATATAAAGTGCTGTGGAAACAAAGTCAAATTTTGTTTGTAGAGCAGGAGCTGGGACGTTAAGAGGACAAGGTGACATTCGAGTTAAACCTTAAAGTGTGAGGGTAGAGGGTTTGGACCAAGGCCAGGGAATAGGAAAGGTATTCCCATGCTGGGACCAAGCAGGGTAGAGGTTCAAAGGCATCGAGGAGAATAAATGGCTATGATCGTTTGTCCCTGAGATGCCTCTTCTGACTCTGGTCTCCAGATGTTTCCCTTTCCCTCAGCCAAGCCTTTCATCACATAAGTGAATTTGGAAGGTCAGTTTAGGTTTGCATTTCCAAATTAGGTTTCTCAGAATACCAGAATCCATTTAATGAATTCTCTTCCAGTGGCAAGTTCAGGCTTCTTTGGTATCTGGATTTGTTTCTACATAAATGAGTTCAGTTGTGAGTAGCAGTTCGTACCAGAAAGAATACTCTAGAATCAAAGGGGACCTCACTTGTGCTTACTACCTGTTGTTACATCCATTTGGTTCTCACTCTGGGTAACCCTTGTCTGTAGGCCGAAATGAGTCTTGGGGCACTGGAGTGGGCCCTTCTTTGTTGCCATCTATACCTTGTGGCTTTAGACTGGCCTTCTTACAAGGGCATGCTCTCTCTCTCTCCTTAAAGGGAAGAGAGCCCTCTGAGCTTAATTAGATTATGGTGTCTGAAAGAGAGAACCAAGGTGGCCTGCTTCAACAAGACAGAGGTTTATTTCCCTCTCAGGTCAAACTGGAAGCAGTTGTCTGATGTCCTTCTGCTCTCATAGCTTAGTGGTGATCTGGTGGAGAAATAGGGAGCAGGCTGTTCAGAGGGAAAAAAGAAGGGCTGTAGTACTTTTTTTTGGTGGAAGATGCAGGCATCAAGTGCTCTAATACTTATGGACACGTGCAGCCTGAGGAGACGACAAGTGGCCGTCCTAGAAGAGCCTCACCCTCCTCAGGTGACAAGCTGCTCTCTGATCCAGAGCCTTGCAGGAAGTTGCTCTTTGTGCAGCCAAGCCTGAGCATTTGGGAAGTAGCTCTGTAGTCAGGCCATACTGTGTGGCTCATGGAACAATTGGCCAAGCTGTCTAAGAGAGCTCAACAGCAGACCACCATCACCCTCCAGGGAGAGAGTATCGCAAGCAAGATAACAACAGCTAACATGTGAGAACTTGCCATGTGCTAGGCACTGTTCCAAGTTCTTTCTTGTATTGTTTTATTTAATCCTCAAAACAAATCCTATGAGGTGGGGGTACTGTTGTGCCCAGTTGATTAATTATAAACTGGGATACAGGTGAGATGAATTAACTTGAACTGATACCTATACATCTAGCAGGTGGTGGAGCCACAATTTGAATCTAGTTGCAGAGCCTATACCCTCACTCTAGGCTCTGTGTCTGCTGTCTTTTAGGATTCTAGGGAAGGATACCCTGCTCCTGGGTCCTGAAGTGGGCAGTGGGAGTGCCTGTCTACAGGAGACCTCTGTGCACATGGGTAATCTGAATTAGTTCGGCCTCTGGTCTCCTTGACGGCCCCTTTACCTCAGGGAATCACCAGCATTAGCTTAGTACCTGCTGGACAGTTCTCTCTGTGAGCTCTGCCATTTTAGGCCACATTTGACTTCCCAGTTTTCAGCTGGAAGTCAGCGTGAGCCTCTGAAGGCTTTCTCTCTTACCCCTGCTCTCAGAGAACACAGGCCTCTTTATAGAACAACTTCCTACGGTATCTCTTCTTTGTATCTTCATTGTTTACCCCTCTAATTGAAGCCTCAGGAAGGACTCTTTAAAGCTTAAAGTGACCATATTTCTGACCAGCTGCGACACTTGGGATCCTTTTAGTTACAAGTAACAGGAAACTCTATTTCAATTGACTCTACAATAAAGAGGGTGTGTTGGTTCACATAGTGGGGAAGTCCAGGGGATGTATGGCTCTGGGACTATCTTATCATGTTGCCTGTCAGTGCTATTTTCAGGTTGGATACCCTTGTATCATTTGGATAGCCAAGTATCATTTAAGCCTCCATACTGCTTCATTCAAATCTAACGAGAATAAGAGTATATATCCTTTTTATGAATGTTGGACCAGAGTCCTACCTTTGGGTCACATCAGTCCATTCCGATCCCTGCGTTGAACCAACTGGTCAGGCTCAGGTTATCTAAGCCTAAGACTGCAACCAGGGAATTACTGGTTAACTGAATGTGGAGTTAGTCCTGTTCAAAGCCCTTACATGCTGCACAGTGAAGGAGGGATAGAAGAAACTCTGGGAGATACCCACAATGTCTCCTACGTGCAGCAGATACAAAGTGAGAAAGAAAACAGCATAACCTGGGAGCGAGTGAGTGGTGGTGCTGTTGAACTACAGAGCAGATCTGTGCCTTGGGCTGGTTTCCTATTTCAAGGACAATGCTCAGTACCCAAGACTTGGAGGCCCAAGTCCTCTCACAGGTTTGAGTTCACCCTTTCTGTTTAGTAATGTATGTGATCTTGTAGCTTCTCTGAATTTCACTTCCTCCTCTGTTGAAGGGTAATGTTATTAAGGTATAGCTACATTTTATGCACAATTACCAGTTTGAAGTTATATGATAGAAAATCTTATACGCAAAATTTGAATTAAAGCAAATCCTAAAAAGTTGGGAAAATTCATTAATCACGTGATGTCACAGTTGGTAGGCCAGTGAGAGTGTTCATTATGTCTTCATTTTTTGGGAATGTTAGTCATGAATTAACCTGAGTTTGAGTAACGTGGGAACTTCAGGAATCCCTGGTATGGAATGAAGTACCCCATCCTTCTCTTATTGCTTATTGGGTTCCCTAGAGGATGTGATTCTGTTTTATGAAATGTGAAATGAGAAACTACTGTTGTTAGAGAAGCCCAAAGGAACTCCCATACTTAGATGATAACCGGGTATGCCCTGGCATTTTGCAGTTTATACCCTATATTCAGATCTTTCTCGAGGATGCAGGACCAAGGTGGTCTCCTCTTCAGCCGCTTCTGCTACTGATGGGATTAATGCTGTTAGCTTTCCAATAAATTAATGGCTATAGTTACTTTAGTTTGGAGGTCATTAAAACTTGAATTTACAAATAAAAAACTGGATCGGGCAACAGTTTCTATATGTGTGTGGGTGAAGATACATCAGCTTAAATCACACCTTTGCTCAGATGTTTCCAGTGGCCAACTTTTTTATAAGGTCTTATACGATCTGCTTCTAGCCACATCATCTTCTCTCCCTCAACCTAATTCTAATTTCACTTCCAGCGAAGACATACAAGCTTCCTTGCTATTTATTGACTTCAAATTCCAATTGTTCATTGCTAACATATGAGAAAGCAGTGGGCTTTTGTATATTAACCTGGTTTCTTTATGACCTTGCTGTAATCACTATTAGTTCCAGTGTTTTTGTTTTTTGTTTTTTGTTCTTGGTCAGTTCTTTGAGATTTTCTACATAGTCATGTCTATGCAAACAAAGATAGTTTTATTTCTTCTTTTCCAACCTGTGTAATATTTTCTTCTCTTATTGTACTAAGGATGTCTAGCACAATGCTGAATGGAAATGTTGAGAGAGGACATCCTTGCCTTGTTTCTGATCTTAAGGAGAAAGCTTTCAGTTCTTACCATTAAACATAAAGTTAGCCATAGACTTTTTGTAGATGTCCTTTGTTAAGGAAGATACCCTCTTCTTAATTTTCTGAGGGTTTTTATCATGAGGAGTGTTGGATTTTGTCAAATGCTTTTTTTGCATCTTTGTCACAGGATTTTTCTTCTTTGGCCTGGTATAGTGGATTACATTAATTGATTTTTGAATGTTGAGCCAGCCTTGTGTACCTGGAATAAATCCCACTTGGTCGTAGTATATCATTTTTTCATACATTGGTGGGTTCAGTTTGCCAATATTTTTGCACCTGGGTTCATGAGAGATACTGATCTGCAGTTTTCCTTTCTTGTAATGTCTTTGTCTGATTAGAGTAATGCTGGCTGCATAAAAAGACTTAGGAAGTAGTCCCTGTGCCTGTTTCTTCAACACCAAAAGCCAACCCTTTGAGTCATCCACTTGCTGGCCCCCTGCCTGGAAAAGTCTTCTCCCCAGATTTCCATATGTTTCATGCTCTCCTTTCAAGTCTGTGCTCAGATATCCTTTTCTCAGTGAGGCGATCTCTGATTACATACTATTAAAATTGCAAATCTCCTCTTCTCTCATCTCTACTATTCCCCTTCCCTCCTTTATTTTTTCCATAGCACTGATCATCTTCTAAAATACTATATAACTTACTTGTTTTCTGCTGCCACCCACTAAGTATAGCTCTGTGAGGGTAGAGGTTTTGTCTTTTTTGTTGTTGTTGTTCATTGTTGTATTCTTCCTCCCTAGAATACCGCCTGGAACATAGTAGATGCTCAAATATTTGTTGAGTAAATGGATTTAAGCCATGACTAATACTGTAGTTATAGCCAAGAGGATCTGCAAAAATGAGTTATGTGTTTATATCTGAGGAGGAATGTTCCCAGGATCAGAGGAAAGTAAATATTGTTGATAGCTTTTATAAAATTTGGGAGGCATTTGACTACGTTTTGCTAATGAACTGTATCAACTTGGCCAAGTCAACTTATTTCTCTGGGCTTTGGTTTCTTTTATTTTTTATTTATTTATTTAAAAAAAATTTTGTTTTTAAGTTTATTTTTGAGACAGAGAGAGACAAAGCATGAATGGGGGAGGGTCAGAGAGAGGGAGACACGGAATCTGAAACAGGCTCCAGGCTCTGAGCTGTCAGCACAGAGCCCGACGCGGGGCTTGAACTCACAGACCGCGAGATCATGACCTGGGCCGAAGTTGGTCGCTTAACCGACTGAGCCACCCAGGCGCCCCTATTTTTTATTTTTTAAATGTTTATTTATTTTTGAGAAAGAGACAGAGCATGAGTGGGGGAGGAGCAGAGACTGAGGGAGACACAGAATTCGAAGCAGACTCCAGGCTCTGAGCTGTCAGCACAGAGCCCGATACAGGGCTCAAACTCACAAACCAAACTCACAAACTGTGAGATCATGACCTGAGCTGAAGTCAGACGCTTAACCAACTGAGCCATCCAGGCGCCCCTGGGCCTTGGTTTCTTAATCTTAAATTGTATTTTTGTAAACTAGATTTAAGGTCTTTTCTAAAGTTCTTGTTTGTTGAACTTAGTTTCTCAGTTGCAGAGTATTTTAACAAGGAGGGAATTTAGAGACCCTTAATTCCTGTGTTCTTTAGCCAGCAGATTAACTTCTGCCTGGAGAGCCCAGGCTTAACAGCTAGTATGGCAGCCCGATATCCTCTCTGATGGTTCTTGGGTGCCCCTTTGGGAGAGAGGCCTGGGTTGCAGTGCTGACATGGTGCTGAAGAGCTAGATGAACCTGCTGATAAGTATTCCATTGTATGGACACAGCACAAATGATTCATTCACCTGCTGATGGAGGTTTGGGTAGTTTCCACTTTGGGGGATTACAACTACAGCTTCAGTGGGCTTTCATGTACAAGTCTTAGTATGGACACATTATCCCTTCTCTTGAGTACATATCTAGGGGTAGAGTGGTGAGGTCACAGAATATGTGTGCTTAAACACTTCTTAATATCTACAGAGTAAGGCGTGATCAATTATTAGCTTATACATTGGATAAGCTAAACAACTGGATTTTTGCAATAGTAAGGCTGTTGTTAACTTTGAAAACTGAAAACAGTCTCAGTAGAGTGGTAGGTGGGAAGTTTTTAGAATGGAGTTAGGAAAAATTGTGAAGTGAGAAGTTTGGACAAGGGAGTGTTGATGACTTGAGTTTACTTACTGTGAAGATTAGCAGAGAATGAAGTTGTGGTATTTGGAAGGTGCAAATTGTTCATTTTTTTCCTAAGATTTTAAAAAATGTTTATTTTTGAGAGAGCGAGTTCACACAAGCAGGGGAGAGGGATAGGGTGGGGGACAGAGGATGTGAAGCGGGTTCTGAACTGACAGCTGCGAGCCCCATGTGGAGCTTGAACTCACAAACCCATGAGATCATTACCTGAGCTGAAGTTGGACGCTTAACTGACTGAGCCACCCAGGTGCCCTGTGAATTGTTCATTTTTAAATGGGTTATTTCATGTTATGTGAATTGTACTGCAATTATTTAAAAAAAAAAAAAAAAAGAAAGAACAAATTCCTGACACGCTGGTCACGCCTCAAGCCAATTAAATCTGAATCTCTGGGGGTGGGACCTGGGCTTTCACTTTTTTTTTTTTTTTTAAGTTTGTTTATCCTGAGAGAGGGAAAGTGCACATGCATGAGTGCGAGCAGGGGAGGGGCAGAGAGAGAGAATCCGCACTTGGAGCTCAAACCCATGAACCGTGAAATCATGACCTAAACTGAAATCAAGAGTTGGACGCTTAACCAACTGAGCCATCCTGGCATTCCTGGGCATTCATTTTTTAAAAACCTCTCCCGGTGATTGCATATGTAGCCACTGAGGATCCGTGATCTAAGTAGGGTTGGCAAACTTAATCTGTAAAGGGCCAGATAAATATTTTCAGCATTGAGAGCCATAAAGTCTCCATCTTCACTCTTTACCTCTGCTGTTGAAGCATGAAAGCACCCATCATCAACAAATGCTCATCAACAAATGAGCATAGTGTGTTTCAATAAAACTTAAAATAACAGGCAATGGGCCAGAGTTTGCCCACCATTGATCTAAAGGCTAGATGATGGGAGAAGGGTTTCTAGAGCCTTGAGGGGTTGGAAGGTGACCTAGGCAGAACCAGATCCAGAACTCTGTTTTGTTGCCAATTTTAATTCTTCACATTGGACATACACTTGAGAATAAACATCTCAGTGTTAAAAACAAAATGTTAAGCCAATACTTGTATTTAATTCCAGCTGCAAAAGACAAGGAAAAGAATAAAGAGAAGAAATTCAAAGAATTTGTGAGAGTGAAGCCAAAGAAAAAAAAGAAAAAGAAAAAGAAAACCAAACCTGGTAATTTTCCCCTTCACTTGGGTTTCCTACCATGGGATTAGGAGGGGTTACTTTCTCCCCATTCCTGGCCTCTGAGCCTGCACTGAGGAGAAGAGGGGCCAGTGGGCCTTTACTGGAGTTTGTGGGATCAGCTTAGCATGAACCCTGGCAGGGCAGGAGTCTGCTCAACCTGGGTGTTACAAGGGCACATTGACATTTAGGAAGGCCTTCTTTCTTGGCTGCGTTGGCCACCGTGCCCTGTCATAGGATAGTGCACATGAAAGCATTATAATAGGAGAGGATATGCAGATTAATGGCTATTTGCATACGCAACTCTTTTTTGTTTATTTTAAAGATTTTATTTTATTTTATTTATTTATTTTTTTTTTTTTTTAATTTTTTTTTTTTTCAACGTTTTTTATTTATTTTTGGGACAGAGAGAGACAGAGCATGAACGGGGGAGGGTCAGAGAGAGAGGGAGACACAGAATCGGAAACAGGCTCCAGGCTCCGAGCCATCAGCCCAGAGCCCGACGCGGGGCTCGAACTCACATACCGCGAGATCGTGACCTGGCTGAAGTCGGACGCTTAACCGACTGCGCCACCCAGGCGCCCCTATTTTATTTTATTTTTATTTTTTAAGTAGGCTTCATGCCCAATGCAGGGCATGAACTCATGACCCTGAGATCAAGATTTGCATGCTTCACCAACTGAGCCAGCCATGCACCCTTAAAGATTTTATTTATTTTTATTTATTTTTTAATGTTTATTTATTTTTGAGAAAGAGAGAGCCCAAGTCAGGGAAGGGCAGAGAAAGGGAGACACAGAATCCAAAGCGGGCTCCAGGCTCTGACCTGTCAGCACAGAGCCCTACTCAGGGCTTGAACTCACAAGCCGTGAGATCATGACCTGAGCCGAAGTTGGACACTTAACCAATTGAATCAACTAGGTACCCATAAAGATTTTGTTTTTAAGTAATCTACACCTAACATGGGGCTTGAACTCATGATTCTGAGATTGAGTCGCATGCTCCACTGACTCAACCAGCCAGGCTCCCCTTTTAAAATTTGTTCTGTTTGTTTTGTTTTTGTTTTTGTTTAAATAATCTCTATACCCAGCACAACATGGGGCTTGAACTCACAACCCCGAGATTAAGAATCACAGGTTCTAGAGACTAAGCCAGGCAGGCACCCCTTACATACACAACTCTTAAACACATACCTCTAAATCTTTCAAGAAAGGATTACTTCTTGAAAATTGTGTGTCTAGCTCCCACAAAAATGTTGATTAAGAAAATCAGGGTTCCAACCTTGGGAGCTAAAGGGATGCCATGTTTTATTTTCAGTGTTATCTTCTGGCTTAGAAAACCAATCTTACCAGGAAAAGAGGGAGAAGGGTGATGGTGAGGAGGAAGCTTTTGGTTTTGAGGTTTTTCAAGATAGCTGGAAGTATTAATCCCTAAATCTGTCCTCCACACCCCTTTGTCGTTGACTGGCTCCTCAGACTTTGAGTTGTTTGAACAGCAGTGCTGTTGGTTGGATGGGATTGATTCTGGAATGCCTTGATGATGTGTTGGGGTACTAATTCCTTCCTGATCCTGTTCTTTCAGAATGCCCTTGCAGTGAGGAAATCAGTGATACATCTCAGGAACCTTCTCCACCCAAGGCATTTGCTGTCACCAGGTGTGGGTCCTCACATAAGCCTGGGGTCCATATGAGCCCGCAGCTCCATAGCTCAGAATCTGGAAACCATAAAGGGAAAGTGAAAGTAACTGGTAAGGAGGCTGTCTGCTGGCTTCATCATTTGAATAGGACCACAGTCTGAGAAGGCTGGATTTATATTGATACTGTAACTTACTTCCCAGGTCCTCTGCAAGTACAGTGGGTTATATTTTCAAAATAAAAAACTACATCAAATAAAAGAAAGGCTATTAGCTGTGCCTTTCCTAAACTTCCCTTTTCTCTAACTTTGGTCTATTTTGGTCTTGGTTGAATGCCATTCCAGTGTGTCTATAACCAAATCCATTATACCCCATCCTCTTGCACACTTGCCCTTCTCAAGCCTTCATTTCTTATTGATGGACTCTGCATTTAACCTGGTTGCTTGTGGAAATCTGAGTCAACCTTGAAACCTCCTCTTCTGTAGCAATTTAGAGGGTGATTGTGAGTTTGGAAGGGATTAATAAGTATATGGAAACTACTTCGAACAGTATCTGGTACAAAATAAGTGGTCAGTAAAGCTTAGCTGTAATTATAACTTATGAGGCACCAAGATCTAGTGATTCTAGTTCTGATTATCCCTGGAATCTACCCACTTCATTTCCCACTGTCTACAGAGTTTTTAAGGTGGATCTGGATATAGACTTGATGGTAAGTCAGTTCCTGGCTGGAGGGGATGAGATGGAGGAACATATTTGAGTCATTAGGATGATCTGTGTAGTTGATGGGGAGTTGGACCTTCTCTGCTGTTGTGCTCTGTGACCTTGAGTAGCCACTTACCTTGGGCCTCACTCAGTAAAATGAGGAAATGGAGTTCAGTTCATTGCCAGGTAGCATACATCATTTAGGCTGTCATTAGATGACAGGCCCAAGGAATAGATTGGAGTTCCCATTTCTGAGTTCTGTGAAAGTTCATAGAGGAGTGGGGCTGTAAGGTCATTTCCACTCTTGACATCCTAAGTTTTTAGAAAGATTATAACTATAATTTAAAATAGTGACTGTTGTTTTCCTTTTCCTCTCAGAGGAGGATAATCTGAGTGAGTCCTCTTCTGAGAGCTTTCTTTGGAGTGACGAGGAGTATGGCCAAGATGTTGATGTGACTACCAACCCAGACGAGGAACTCGATGGGGACGACCGCTATGATTTTGAAGTGGTCCGCTGCATCTGTGAGGTTCAGGAAGAAAATGACTTCATGATTCAGGTAGGTAGAGCTTCCAGGAGACAGACGTTGAGAAACACAAACTAGTCCTTAGAGGGAATTTTGAGCGACTGCAGTTTGAGGCCAATAAACACAATAGGTCATGTTAGAAGCCTCAGCCAGATAGGCAGTAATAGCAGAAGCACTTGAGCTTTACTTTGTAGTGCAGCTTCCTCTGAATCTCAGACTGGTGTAAATAGCCCATTAGTAGAGTAAGAGAAGACTTGAGATACCACTGAGTCTGAAAGTCTCCTGCTCTGCTTGGGGCAGTTGGGACCCACCAATGGAAGAGGCTTGCCTGTGGTCACACAGTAAGGAGTTGAATAACAGGGATCCAAATCTCTGGAGTGGCAGCTGAATCTTCCTATGGTCCCTTACTTTCTCTCTGATACAAAATTTCTGTATGGCCTAAAGAAATGGAGGCCAGTTTTATAACTTGTCTGTTTCTTATTATTTTCCTAACATTTGTATCTGTCATCTCCATCCCTGGATTTGCCTATGGGGTAGGCCTCCTCTGCTGCTTGGGGAGACCATCACTGGCCAGAGCCTGCTTGCCTCTGGCCCTTCTCTTGCTCTTAATGACAGTTCTGGTGAAGGTGGCTGCTGTCTGGCTGACTCTAAAGGCTGTTGTAAATACCCTGCGTGTCTTGGCAGCTGCCTGGACTGTCCAAGGAACCTGAGTTTTTAAAGTAAGTCATGGTTATATTGGTTAGGATTCTTTGGGTATTTGTTTTTGAATAGCCTTCATGGTAATCTCTGGGAATTCAGAGTACATGAATGGTTTCAAATAGTACCTTGTATTTATGACCTTTAGTAAGCCTCAGGTCACTGGTTTTCAGACCTTTTCAACATCAGAACCCCTTTTCCTATGAATTCTTTCATAGAATCACAAAATGTCTAACAAGTTAAATGCAGTAGTTTTGAAAATTCAGAATAAGTCGTCTTCACTTTTGAGTTCAGAAATGTGAATGTTATGCTTTTCCTTTTTTTTTTTTTTTTTAATGGCATGCTTTTCCCTATGAAGTCTCATATGCCATCAGGGTTCTGAGTGACAGTTGCCAACTTGGAGCATTTCAGTGATTCAGTAGGTTTTCTCTTTTTGTGACATGGCCATTTGTATAGGTGACTCTTCCTAAACAGCAGGCTGTGTGGTCATTTTGGTTAAACAGAGATGGGAGGGAAAGCTTTGTTCCGAGTATAGCACAATAGTGAGCAAGCCTAGCAGTACAGAATTATATGTACTGGTGGGTTGTGTTGTCTTAGTCTTGACTTCAAGTTTGGAATACATTTGAATGTGCATTTTTTGTTTTAGTTTTGAAAAATAGACCTATTTTTAAAAAGACACCCATTTGCAGAAGCTCAGTAGACTAGAACTTGAAAACTAATACAACATGGAAACTATTGTTTTAGTAGAATATTTTTTTAAGTTTGGTTTTTAAAAGGATGTCGAGGGGTGCCTGGGTGGCTTGGTCGGTTAAGTGTCCGACTTCGGCTCAGGTCATGATCTCACGGTCTGTGAGTTCAAGCCCCGCGTCGGGCTCTGTGCTGACGGCTCAGAGCCTGGAGCCTGTTTCAGATTCTGTGTCTCCCTCTCTCTCTGCCCCTCTCCTGTTCATGCTCTGTCTCTCTCTGTCTCAAAAATAAATAAACGTTAAAAAAAAATAATAAATTAAAAAAATAATAATAAAAGGATGTTGATTGGGAAACCTGGGTGGCTCAGTTGGTTAAGCGTCTGACTTCGGCTCAGCTCATGATCTCACCAGCTCATGAGTTCAAGCCCCACGTCGAGCTCTGTGCTCACAGCTCAGAGCCTGGAGCCCACTTTGGATTCTGTGTCTCCCCCTCTCTCTGCTCCTCCCCCACTCATGCTCTGTCTCTCTCACTCACTCTCTCCTTCAAAAATAAACAAACATTAAAAAAAATTAAAAAAAAAAAAGGATGTTGATTGTTAGTTTTTATATTTACTCTGTGGGCGTGTGCTCAGTTCTGGGCTTTGGAAGCCTGGTTTGGTCTTCATTTGTCCATAGGAATCTTTAGTGGGTGAGTAATGAAGGGTCTTCCTGGCAAGACTATTCTAGTTAATTAGTATAAGAGACCTGCTTCTGATTCACTGTACTTTTTCCATTGATTTTCCTATAAGTAGCAAGGATTAGAGGGGGTTTGGGCAGGGGGAGAACTTTGTGTGTCATTATGTGCTAAATGAAGAAACTTACTTAGGTTTGGAGCTGTTGAGGCCATACCAGCTGTTACAAGGCAGAGTCTGGAAGTGACTTCCATCTCCAACTTCCTAGGCTCTACATGGTCATCTCCTAGCTCAGCTCAGCTCAGCTCTATGCTTGTGACTTCCTGTCTGGTATTGTGGTGATGATGAGCTCACTTCGGAACACCTTGGATTTTGCTGTGGAAGACTTTTCTGTGCTGTCTGCTTGCTGTCCAGCTGGTTTTATGGCATAGAAGGACAGTTTTGACTTCCTGTCATGAGCAATATACCTTTTCCACTCAGTAACTTTAGCAAAAGGCATACATTTGGAGGGAGCTAACTGGAACAAATATAATTTAAACTTCATAAATGTATTCATTTACATGTGTTCATCACCTAGGAAGATGCAATAATTATTTTTTAAATAAATTTTTAACTTACATTGATAATTTGCACCACCCTAGAATACATTTAGAGTTAGTTATGTAGAAGAGGCATACCTTAAAGGAATAATTTTCTCTAATCATTTTAATTACTTTATTGGTATTAGATTTTATTTGCCAGTGCTAATAATTTATATCATTGGAGGTTAATAATCATGAATATTTGATAAATCTTTGTGCCGCATAAAAAATGAACATCAGGAAATCCATTTGATACTCAAATTATTTTAATTGCTTTAGGGCAGGTTTGGGCAAACTTTTTCTTAAAGGGCTAGGTGATAAATTTTGTAGGCTTTGAGGGCCATGTGGTCTTTGTTGCAACTACTCAGCTCTGCCTCAATCATGTGTAGGCATTATGTAATGAATGAACATGGCTGTGTTCATATGAGACTTTATTTACAAAAACAGGACTTGAACTGAATTTAGCCTCTGGGCAGTAGTTTGCCCTAGACTAATAATATTTGTTAGGTTATGTGCCAAACCCAGTAAAAATTGTGTAGCAGTTTTAAACAGAAGCCCATTTTAAAAGCTTTGTTTGTTTTAAAATTTATATTGTTTATTTGTTGCTGGCTGATGCATTCACATAGTTCAAAGTCCAAAAGGTATATACATAGATATACAGGGGAAATCTGACCCCCCACTTCTCCTTCCCTCAAAGCAGCCCTTATCAACTTCTCATGTAGCATTCTGGAAACACTCTGTGACTAATCAAGCAATAACAAATATATTCTCTACATTTTTTTCCTTTTTTTTTTGGTGTAAAATAACAAAATTTACCATTTTAAACCATTTTTAAGTGTATGTGGCATTAGGTGAATTGGCATTGAGTACATTCACATTGCTGTGCAACTATCTTTTTTTTTTTTTAAACACAAATGTTGTTTTATATGTAGTATTTTCAGTATCTTCTCATTTAACAATAGTTGAAGACTATTCCATTTTCAAACATAAAAAAGCTTTTTCATTTTTTTAAATGTTTTATTTTTTGAGAGAGAGTACAGGTGGGGGAGGGGCACAGAGAGAGAGGAGGACAGAGGATCCGAAGCAGGTTCTGCACTGACAGGCTTACAGCAGCGAGCCCAATGCAGGGCTCAAACCCATGAACTGTGAGATCATGGCCTGAGCCGAAGTTGGATGCTTAACTGACTGAACCACCCAGGAGCCCCTTCATTTTTTTTTTTTTTTTTTTTTATGGCTGCATAATGAATGGATAGATCATCATTTATTTAACCCTTCCCCTGTTGATGACATATAGATTGTTTCTAACCTTAACAGTAATGTAATGAATAATTTTGTGTAGGTGTATCTATGAGACCAAGTTTTGGAAGTAGAATTCCTGGGCCACAGGTTATGTGCATGTCTAAATTTGACAAATGTTATTTTTCTCATAGCAATATTATATAAACCCTCCCTGAAGGTTGTACCAAAGAAAAGTCTTAGGAGCACCTTGTTCAGTACCGAGTATTATCAGACTTTATCTTTGCTTTTCAGATAAGTGAAAAAATAGTCTTATTGGTATAACCATTTTG
The DNA here is from genome assembly GCF_024362965.1 of Panthera pardus. Taxonomy (NCBI): domain Eukaryota; kingdom Metazoa; phylum Chordata; class Mammalia; order Carnivora; family Felidae; genus Panthera; species Panthera pardus. Next base: position 23,374,573 of record NW_026526821.1, on the reverse strand, counting down.
TAATTTATTTTTAAATACACTTAAAAAAAAGTTTCGTACTTGTAGCATTTGGAAAATGCAGAAAATCACGAAGAAGAAAACAATTACCCGTATTATTTTTACCCCAGGGATAACTGCTGTTAATATTTTGGAACACACATATACATGTGTATATAAATGAAAATTATGCTCTATAAATAGTTTTTTATGAGACTAACACATTTATAAAAGTAGCAAATGTTTATTATAAAAACTTCAGACAGTGCATAAATGTATAAAGAATTAGTTGATATTTATAGGGGCATCTGACTGGCTTAGTCAGTAGAGCATTTGACTCTTGATCTTGGGGTCATCAGTTTGAGCCCCATGTTGGGTATAGATATCACTGAAATAAACTAAAAAAAAAAGGATTACTTGATATTTTTATGTAATCCCCAAACCTAGAAATGCTAATGTGTATTGCATATTATTAGTTGGGTTTATTTGAACATCTTTTTATTTAAGAATTAGATTTTTTTTTTAAATATTCATTTAGTTTTGAGAGAGAGAGTACAAGTGGGGCAGGGGCACAGAGGTAGACAGAAGATCTGAAGATAGCTGTTCACAGACAGCAGACAGCCCAATGTGGGGCTCAAACCCACGAGCCACGAGATTATGATTTAAGCCAAAGTCAGACACTTAACCGAATGAGCCACCCAGGTGCCCCCAAAGAATCTAATTCTTGGGGCGCCTGGGTAGCTCAGTTGGTTGAGCATCTGACTTCAGCTCAGGTCATGATCTTACCACTTGTGTGTTCATACCCTGCATCGGGCTTTGTGCTGACAGCTCAGAGCCTAGAGTCTGCTTTGGATTCTGTGTCTCCCTCTCTCTCTGTCCCTCCCCCACTCGCACATTGTCTTTCTCTCTCTCTCAAAAATAAATAGACATTTTAAGAAAAAGATTTTTTTCCTTTGACTTGTCTGTTCATGTCCTTTATCCATCTTTCTGTGTATGGTTGGTTGTTTTCCTACTTGTTTGTATAGCCTTTTTGTAGACACATTCTTGTATCAGTTGTGAGAAGAGTTAAAAATATTTGAATATTTGTATCTGCTTTGTCATCTTTTGACTTCCAGATTTTTTGAATCAACTATATCAAACTTTTCTTTGATGGCTTCTGAGATTTGAATAACAATTGTTTCCTCATTAGAAGTTCATAAAAATTTATAACAGAATTCTCTCATGGTTGATTCTGATACTTTTGAAGTTTCACTTATTTTTCTTAAAGCTGTATAAATATTTGAACCACCTGGAATTTTTCTTGGTATAAGGTGTGAGAGCTATGGCTACCCAGTTGTCCCAACACATGCCTCATTATTGAGATGTTACCTTTTCTTACTTTATTTCCATATGTATTTGGATTGCTTTTTTGGATTCTCCTTTTCCATTGATCCATCTGTTTATATATTGCTTGGACAATTCTATTTTACTTATTTTATCTTTGTAATATTTTTTAAATATCTGATAGGGCTAGTACCCCCTTTTATTCTTTTTTTAACAAATTTCCTGGCTGTTAATTTTAGGATCAGCTTCTATCCAGTTCCACAGCTATTCACTTATTGCTTATTTTTATTATTTTTTAAATTTTTATTATTTTCATAAATTTAACCTAAGGACAAAAGACATCATTATGATGACTCTTGCTATCCAGGAATAAGATATACCTTACCGTTGAATTAAGTCTTTGTGTCCTTTAAATAGTATTTTAGAATTTTCTTCATGAGATTTTGCATGTTTTATTCTTAGATATTCTTGGATATCTTATCTTAGATATTCTGTTCTTAGATAGTCTTAGGTTTATTCTTAGATATTTTACCCTTTCTGTTATTATTCTTGTTCATTTCTAAATTTAAACTTCTAAAAATGAATGCCAAACCCATATGTAAAAAGTTATTTTAAAGTTTTCAACTTAGCTATATTTGATTGAATTTTAGTGAACCCTAGTTCTCAAGACACTTAAAAACTCATTGGTGAGACAGACTTTCATTCTTAATTCTCTTTTCTGCTACTAACTCCCTGTGTTATTGTGCACTCTTTACTTTCCCTCTCAGCCCTAGTTCCCTCATCTGTCAGTTGAAGAATTTGGATCGGTTCTGCATCTGTCTTCCAGCTTTGCTTCCAGCTATTGATTCTGATGCAGTTAGCCTTCTAGAGGATTCATATTTGCCCACGAAAGCCCTCTTGATGCCAGGGCCTGTCTGACTCCAAATAGATGAGGACTTTAGTTCCTTGTGGCTAGGCTGGTGGCCCACCCTCAAGGCCATGCTGGGAAGGAAGGAAGCTCATTGTCCACCTTCCAGAGCTGTCCACTTGGTTGGGTAAAGGCTTAGGGTCCTGATTTGAGATTGTATGAAGTGTCCTAGTATCTGATTTGGTATCACTTTTCCTTTCCATTCCCTCCTCTGGACCCTTAGCCCTCAGGCTTACTATCCTCAGGCCATCCACACAACTCCCAGTGCTGCCCTCATTCATTGTCTTCTTCTTTCTTTCCCCCTTTGGCTCCTCCCCCTTCTTCTCCCCACTTTCCCTATAGCCCCTTACCCAAATAAGGCAGTGGAGCCTCAGGGAAAAAGAACTAGCTTTGCCATTAGCCAGGCCTGTGTTCGGACAGGCTTCTCTTCACCATTGCTTCTCTTCAGCTGTGTGACCTTTGGTAAGATTTAGAGAGAATAAACTTGAAGTGCTAACATGTGATTACTCCAGGAGCTAGCAAAGTAAATTAGGTTGTCCATTAGTAGTAGTAATAGGTGCCTAATACATAAAGGCTATGTGCTGGACTCTGTGATGGGAACTTTTATATATATGACTGGTGGTTCCTCACAAACAGCCCCACATGGTCAGTAGGAATAGTACCCGATTTTGTAAATGGAGAAAACTGAAGCCCCAGGAGGAGAAGTGACCTATGCAAGGTCATACAGCTAATGAATGTCTGAGCTAGAATTCAAACTTGGGTTTTGTCATTCCAAGTTAAATCTTCCTCTGAGGACTTGAACAGTTTTTCCTCTGTTCTCATAAAGCGATCAGAAAAGTGAAGCCTCTAGAAATGGAGAGAAAACAGTCATTTTTGTAAGATCACACTATTTTATAGATCTAAAAATGATCTTCATCTGTGCTGTCCGGTGCAAAAGCCACCAACCTCATGTGGCTGTTGAGCACTTAGGATGTGGCTAATAGGACCAAGGAACTGAATTTTAACTTAATTTGTTAAATGTAAAGAGCCACAGGTGGCCAGTGGCTGCCATGGTGGCAGGCACAGTTGTAGATGAGGGGTTGCAGCTCAGCTCCTGAGTAGGTCAATTGGGAGTGCTCTCCCTCCCTGATCCTTCTCCTGCCCCTCCCCTTATAGTGGGTCTTGTTTTTGGATAGAGGATACCTTCTGAGTTTAATTTTTATTGCTTCTTTAATTCTAACAGTGTGAAGAGTGCCAGTGCTGGCAGCATGGGGTCTGCATGGGATTACTGGAAGAAAATGTGCCAGAGAAATACACCTGTTATGTTTGCCAAGACCCTCCAGGTAGAGATTTCTGGAGTCAGGGATGTTAACAAATGTAGCCTTTTCCACAGCTGGCCGTGAAGCAGCCTGTCTGTGGTCTTGAGACTCATTTCTTCGACATTGGCTAGACTGACTCCTCCTTGCCCCTGCTGCTAGCTCACTTGGCCTGCTGTCCTGAACTTAGCAGTGAGAGAGTATGTGTAAAGCCTGTGGAAGGCCTGGCCTGGAGCTAGAATTATTTTTTTATTGTTATGAAAATGGTATAAGATAAGATCTATCCTCTTAACAAATTTTTAAGTATACAATACACTATTGTTTATAAAGTGTAAACACAGCATTGTACAGCAGGTCTCTAGAACTTTTTCATCTTGCATGACTGAAACTCTAAAAATTGTGTAATGCCTTACAGATATGCGTGTCATCCTTGCTTAGGGGCCATGCCAGTCTTGTCTGTATTGTGCCAGTTTTAGAATATGTGCTGCTGGAGCAAGCACCTTTTCCTTTTATTGAGGGTTCATGAAGAGGTGGGCTCTGTCTTTGGCTTTTTGGGGCTGTTGGAGGTTAGGAATATGCCTCTGCTCCCTCTGGTGGCACCTGCCCTCCATTGCATCACCTGGAAGAGAGATCTGCCCTTGAGGAGAAGGGGAAAGGTATATATAGTTGGTAGAGCTTGACTGCTACCCAAAGCAGTGAATTAATTCCTTAGCAGAATCAGTTAAGTTTCATTGTTCATGGCCTCATGGGTGGCCTGTGGCTCTTAGGTGCCCCTTTCCAGAAGTCTTAAATCTGTGGTTCTTGTCTTGCTGTCAGTGGAGTGGTTACATCTTCTCCCTTCACCACCGGTAAAGTTTCTCCCCTTGGCTCCAGTCCCATGATCCCCTTACAAGGCTAGACAGTGTTCAAGAGCCTCTACTTCTGTTGATTCTTTTAGTCCTATGAGGTGGGTCTGGTAGGAGCTCCTATTCCTGTTTTTACTTATGAGGAAGAAATTGGTGCCTAGGGACATGAATGACTTTCCCAATCTCATAAAGAAAATTGGAATTAGAACTGGCTTGTGGGGCCAAATCTTGATTTTGTTGGTTGTGTAGGGAGGGTCTAGTCACCATAGTTTGTTTTCTAGCAAGTGTGTCCCTTTGGGACCTGATGACCTCAGTCATGGTACTGTATCTCCTTGTGCTGGATGAGTCTATAGATGGAGAGGAATCTGCCCACTTGCTGCTTTTTCCCGAGGAAAGAATATGGTCAGAAGATTAGTCTGTGAATCATAGAATACTATCCATGGGCAGGATCTCAGAGACCACTCAGTTTAGCCCTGATATTTGATAGGTGAGCAAATATAGGCCCAGAAGGAACATGAAGGGGCCAAGGTCAGTCAGCCAGATAATGCTAGATAGGAGAGGAGAACCACTGCCTTGACCTTTGTCTTGTAAAACAGGTGTTACTGCTCTGAATCCTGCTGCTCAGGCCCCTCCTGCAGCAGCTGCCTCTGAGAGTCCACACATAATCCCTGGGGCGCCTTGGCACTGTTTACAAATCTGTTTATTATCTCTCACTCCTTCCCTCCATTTCCCCCTTTTTACAAATCATACACACCATCTTCATCAACTCCTCTGCACTCCTTTGAACTTTTACAACTCTAATTGCCAACACTGCAAATAGACTCCTCCTTGAATTGAGTGCTGTCTTTTACATTTAAAGGCAGTGTTTGACTCTGCAGTGTCTTGGGCCAGGAGTTTAACCTAACACTTATTCTTTAAAGGTTACTTATAGATGTTTTTAACAGAATCGAGGTGCATCCCTACCATGTGTTTTAGTAAAGCCAGAAAGAGCCCAAGAACCTTGATAGATATTACATGGGTTATTTAAGGGTTTTTATAGATAGTGGGAGGTAAAAATGCCTGTCTGGTTGAAATCTGTTCTCTAGGCTTTTGGAGCAGGAAACACCACCAAGTCATGTATGGTTGTGTTTTCAGTTCTTCCTAAGGATCCCTGTAATGAGTAAGATCACTGAAACCGTCCAATTCATATGTCACTTTAACAGATGGGGAATGGAGGTTCAGAGAAGGGAGAGTGCCTGACTATTTAGTAAGGTGGTATGTGACAGTTGGAAGGAGGACTTGGACCTTGTTTTCATTTGATAAATCCATTTCAGATGTATTTTGCTAAATGCTGGGGTTACAACTATGAATAAGGTGCTTCCTATTATTCTTGCTCTTAGTGGAGTTGGCGCCAGAAACAGATGTCAGAATAAGTAAAATAAGCAAGAAGATGTTAGATAGGGATGAATGCTTTGGGGTGGGGGGGGGGGGAGGGGGTGGGGAGGAGGAAGCAACCAGATAGGGAATGAGTAGGAGACTTTTGAAGAGGCTTTCTTACTTTGGAAGATAACAAAAGGCCTCTCTGAGGAGGTGGAAAGATGCCAGTTCTGTGGCTTGGGGAATGGTACTCCAGACAGACAGGATGTTAGGATAGAGATCCTAAGACTGAAAAGTGGGATATGTTCCAGAAACTGAAAGGAGGCCACTGTAAGGGTAAGGCAAGGAGGGCAGGAAGGAGCTGGGTGCTGTTGGCCTCATTAGGCCAGTGTTAGGGCTTTGGCTTTTCTTTTTTATGTAGTAGGAAGTCATTGAAGGTTTTAAATAGGAGAGGTAATGATGTGATTTAAATTTAAGGAGGTACCCAGGTTCCCACTCCACCTCTGGCCAGTTCTAGGAGTTCAGGAAATTTACATCTTACTGCTTTATCCCCAACCCCTATTAGGGAGCCCGGCATGTAGTAAATGTATATTGGTGCCAAGTAAATGTATATTGGATGAATGAATAAAATGAACACACCAATCCATCCTTCCAATAATTTATGTGATGATTGTACAATGATGCAGTGGTTTCCATCAGGCCATGTATTAACTCTCTTATTGTCACTGCTTTAGGTCAGAGGCCTGGCTTCAAGTACTGGTATGACAAGGAGTGGTTGAGCAGGGGACATATGCGTGGCCTGGCATTCTTAGAAGAGAACTACTCCCACCAGAATGCCAAGAAGATTGTGGCCACCCACCAGCTTCTTGGAGATGTACAGAGAGTGATCGAGGTTCTGCATGGCCTGCAGCTCAAGATGAGCATCTTACAGTAAGTGCGGCACCTACAGCTTTGGGGAGGAGTCACATCTGACATCGTGGTGGGGGAGGGCAGGATAAATTTGAAAAATTGGAAAGACACAAAATCAGTGATAAGACAAATGAGTTTGAGACCTTTACTAAAAATTCTCAGTTACACGATAAACATTTTTTTGAAAAAAAAATCAACCATATACAGGTATAATTTACATATAATTAAGTTTGCTAATCTTAAAGGTTCATTTAGGGTTCTTTTTTTAATTATGTTTTGATGTTTGTTTATTTTTGAGAGAAAGAGACAGAATGGGAACAGGGGAGGGGCAGAGAGAGAGAGGGAGACACAGAATCTGAAGCAGGCTCCAGGCTCTGAACCGTCAGCACAGAGCCAGACACAGGGCTCAAACCCACAAACTGTGGGATCATGACCTGAGCTGAAGTTGGATGCTTAACCGACTGAGCCACCCAGGCAGCCCTAGGGATTTTTTTTTAATGTTTATTCATTTTTGAGAGAGAGAGAGAGAGAGTGTGTGTGCATGCATGCCTGTGGGGCAGGGGCAGGGAGAGAGGGGGACAGAGGATCCAAAGTGGGCTATGTGCTGACAGCAGAGAGCCCAAGTCAGACTTGAACTCATGAACCATGAGATTGTGACCTGAGCCGAAGTAACCGATTGAGCCACTCAGGCACCCCAAGGGTTCATTGAGTTTTGACAAATGTATAGACCCTTGTAACCACCACCATTATCAAAATATGGTGTGTATATATATATATAGTTTAGTTTGTTTACTATTTTGCTGTACAGTTCTGAATTTTCTTTTTTAGTTTTTTTTTTTTTTTTTTTTTAATGTTTGTTTTTGAGAGAGAGAGCATGAGCAGGAGAGGGGCAGAGAGAGAGGGAGACACAGAATCTGAAGCAGGCTCCGGCTCCGAGCTGTCAGCACAGAGCCTGATGTGGGGCTTGAACTCATGAACTGCGAGATCATGACCTGAGCTGAAGTTGAACGCTCAACCAACTGAGCCACCAGGCGCCCCCTGAATTTTTTTTATTGTGGTAAAATATACATAATATAAAATTTACCATCTTAACTTTTTAATATACCGTTCAGTAGTGTTAAGTACATTCACCTGTTGAAACCAATCTCCATAACTCTTCATTTTGCAAAAATGAAACTTTGTATCTGTTAAACAACTTCTTACGCATTTTCCCTCCTCCCAGCCCCTGATGACTGTCATTCTACTTTGTGTGTCTCTGAATATGACTAGGTACTTCATATAAATAGGATCCTATAGTATTTGTCCTTTGTGAGTAGCTCATTTCACTTTGCACAGTGTCTTCAAAAGTTCACCTGGGGGTGCCTGGGTGGCTCAGTTAGGTGTCCGACTTTAGCTCAGGTCATGATCTCGCGGTTTGTGAGTTCGAGCCCCACATTGGGTTCTGTGCTGACAGCTCAGAGCCTGGAGCCTCCTTCAGATTCTGTGTCTCCCTCTCTCTGCCCTCCCCCACTCGCACTCTGTCTTTCTCTTTCTCTCTCTCAAAAATAAATAAACATTAAAAAAAATTTAAAAAAGAAAAGTTCATCTGTATTACAGCCTGTATCAGAATTTCCTTCCTTTTTAAAGGCTGAATGATATTCTATTGTATGTAATACTGCATTTTGTTTATCCAGTCATCCTAAACACCCTTGACTGGTAAACAAAGTGAAATTGAAAGCTGCTGGAAAAGACCATGTTGGCAGGCCTGCTCTCCAGCATAGTGGTTGCTCAGTAAGTATTTTCTCTTCATGGTTTGCTCATGCAAAGAAGTTTTAGGTGTTCTGGTACTACGCTTCTGGCTTTTAGTAGCCAGAAGTTTGAGGAGCGAAACTAAGTGTGAATTCCCTTCTGTGGTTGCACTCTATGTGTTAGATGACCCAAGTTCATGTAAGCTCTGAGAAAGACCTATCACTCTTACTCGGTCTGTTGGCTTTTATAACTTACCCCCACTTTACCAAATAGGACATCTGGGGCCTTGCATGGCACAGCTGCTCTCCCATGACTTCCAGGGTTAGAGTCCCGTCTAGAACTCCAGGCCTAGCTCCTGTCAAGTACTTGTCCTAACCTTTCTAACTGTCTCTCAGTGGTTTCATGCATTTTCTTCTAGTGTCAGCACAGTCTGTGTAAGGGATCGATTCTCTTGTCAAGAACTTTCTCAGGTTCTCCCATGAGCCTTTCCACAGGGGACCATCAACAATGACAAGCTAGTGCCATGAGTTAGACATGACAGGCCACTCCCCAACAAGGTTTCCTTTGTGCAGATTAGTCCTAGAGGCCCTCAGCATCAGGTAGAGTGTCAGAGCCCTGGGATGGTAGAACTTTCTCTTGTATTCTGGTGATTCTGGTGCACAGAGGCCTAGCTTCAAGAACTGGAATGACAGACGAGCGGTTGAGCAAGGGCACATTCAGACCTGATATATACTGATTTGGGTAAAAGCAAAGGTTCTATAACAGGAATCCCCCAAATAGAGGCTAAAACAAAATGGAATCTTCTTTTTCCATAATGAACGGTCCAAGAGTAGGCAAGGTTCCAGATCAGGTAGATGGCCTTTTTCCAGGATTCCATCTGTGGGCCTGGGGACTTGGGTTCCTTCTGTCTTATTGCTCTGGCATTCCATTGGGGTTCTTCTCATCTGCATGTTTGAAACAGCCTCACCTGTACCTCAACTGTTCCAGCCCCCAGAGGAAAAGGAAGACAGGAGAGAGCAGGCAGTTTTCATGGATGCACCTAACTGCGGGGAAGGCTAGCTATGTGCTCTGTTTGAACCCTGGAGTGAGGATGGAGGTGGGGTTAAGAGAATGGGGAGGTAGTTGCTGGAGGAAGTTAGCTGTCACTGTAATAGTATCTGTTGAGGTGAACTGAATCAAGTAACAGCCCTGGATTAAGATGTCAGCGACAAGCTTTTCCCTCACATTTTATAAAACCAGAAAGCTTTACCCCATATATACCAAATTAATTTCTTCTTAATGAGATGCCAGAAATCGAGGCAGGTAGAAGGTGGTCCATGTGCGGTCCTGGAAAGCCTCAGGTTATGTTCATGATTATAAACTTTGTTGTATTTCTTTTCATTTGAGGTTTCAATCAGATGGTGTTCTCTTTCTTCTTACTAAATGCCATTGCTCCTTACCCTAACCCATATTCCGGAACTTTCTCTCTTCCGAATCTCTGATCCCTGAATCATCTTTTTAAAAAAAAAATTTTAAGTAATCTCTATACACAACATGGGGTTTGAACTCACCCCTGAGATAAGGAGTCGCGTGTTCCACTGACTGAACCAGCCAGGCGCCCCCTAGATCCTTCATCTTTATAGCAGTGACTTTGTACTGGAATTAAATCTGACTTCTCCTAGCAATTCAGAAGAGGGTATAGGGTGATCTTGTTCATCATTATATGTGGAGAAAAGATCCTGGGGGCGGGGAGGGAGGTGATCCCAGTATGTGTACACATGGATAGTCTCTGTTGTCACAAGCTCTAGGTCTTCATTCTCAGAAATACTGTTCCTAAGTGGCCTGGCAGGTTTATTATTTTCAAATGCAAAACTCAGTAACTTCAGAGCATTTGTTGTCATTTAAAAAGTGACATGAGGCTATACGTACCATCTTCATGATTGACGGGGTGCATAAAGAAAGGCCAGGGTTATCTTTGTGTGGAGTAGTAGCTGGGGTTTTAGGTCTTACCTGGGAGGGCAAAAATTCTAGGGAGGAGGAAGCAAAGACTTGTGATTTTCATGCAAGAGAAGGTCTATATTGTGGCTTATATGCTCCAGTTAACAGATTTCAGACTAAGTACACCTGAAAGTTAGTTAACAGTGATCCTCATTTTTTCTGATGCAGTTAGGATTTCAGAGGTGTGTCTGGTATCTTGGATTCCTGGTACAGGCTGTGATACCCCCTTGGGGGTGATCCAGGGACCTAGGCTGCCTTGATACTCTCGTCATTTCCTCTCCTTCCCCAGTGGATAGAAGGGGTGTTGGTGATTGCTGGACTGAGAGAGGTTAGTTGTAGCTCCTTGGGAACAGAATGTTAGGTTCTGTAAGATCACTCTGGTCTATTCCATTTGTGCAGGAAGGCTTCAGTCAAGTAGGTGTGGAGGGGTACCCATATATGGAGTTGCTGATGAGTTAAGTTTGTGATTTTCTGCTGATCTGGTTTCAGTGTTTTTCAGTTGGGGGCTGGGAAGACACTGTTGACTATATCGTGGGATGATTCTTCTTTATCCCAATCATGTAGGATTGTTCGAAGCATTATAGAATGTTAGGCATTCTCGGATTCAGTGAACTAAATGTCAGTAGTACCTGTCAGTCATTGTGGCAATTAGAAAGGTCACTTCACATATCTGTCCATCTCTGAACCAAATAGGAGTAGGTAGCACCTGTCTGTGTCTTTGTTTCCAAACACTCCCTAGAGGGCACTGCCTTCCCAGCCAGGAACTCTGGGAACTGATGGGTCTTATTCAAGAAATCCACTGTTGTGTTTTCCTTCTCTCCCTCCCTCCCTTCCTTTTTTCCTTCTTTTCATTTAATGATCAAAGGTAATTATAGAAGTTTGGGGTAGTAAAGAAGAGGTAAAAGGTGAAGTTTATCTAGGGTAGTGGCTTTTAAACTTAAAATGTGTATCCCGCAGTAAGAAATACATTTTAAATTACTCACATGTATAGAATTGAAACTAAAATTTCACAGGACAGTGACTCTTTCTTAGAATGGTACACTCTGATATTTTATATTCTGTTTTTCTTTTTTCTACGATTGATTATGATGCTCACTTCGGCAGTATGTAGACTAAAATTGGAACCATATGGAGAAGATTAGTCTGGCCCCTACACAAGGATAATGCATAAATTCGTGAAGCGCTGCAACTGATTATGATCCAATAGATTAATTTAATGACCCTCTATTGGGTCAAAACTAAAACAGTGAATGATTCTGGAAGACTAAAGTGATAACACAGAGTTTTAGGTGCACATACATGTAGGCAGGGCTTTCAACAGATTCTCAAAGGGACGTGTGGTTCAAGAAAGGATCAGAATCCCCTGTTCGTTTGTTCTTTCTTTCTTATTTTTTTAAAACATTTACTTATTTTTGAGAGAGAGACAGAGTGCGAGTGGGGGAGAGGTTAGAGAGAGAGGGAGACACAGAATCCGAAGCAGCCTCCAGGCTCTGAGCTGTCAGCACAGAGCCTGATGTAGGGCTTGAACCCATGAACTGCGAGATCATGACCTGAGCTGAAGTTGGACGCTTAACCGACTGAGCCACCCAGGCACCCCAGAATCTCTGTTCTTTAACAATAAGGTTTGCTCCTTGGAATGGTGAGAATAAAAGATTTTAGAAAAATTAAAAAAAAATTATTAACAGCTTTTATGTAGATGACTTTGATTCCTACCCCCTTACCCCGTCATCAGTGCATTTTTGTAACCGAGTGCTATTGCACACCAGGGTTATCATGCCTACTTATTAATAAGTTAAGGTTATTTTTAATAACTCATATTTGAAGAGTACTTTGCTGCTAACAGAGTACTTTTATTTGAATTAATTCACTTAATCTGTATTAAATTCAGTGGCTAATGGCAGATAGAGGGTTAGTCTAGTTCTGCAGAGGAAGGAATGGGAATGAGTCTGGCTGAGTGACTCATCCCAGCTGCACTGCTAATCAGTGGTTGAACTGAAATCTAGTCAGGTCTTCTGACTCCAAGTCCAGTCTTACTCACTGTGAGTGAGTCCACAGTGGGAGCTTGCCTGCAAGTGGTCTCCTCAGAGACCATGGATTTATGTTCCTTTTTGCTTGGCAAATGGTGGCTCGTGGCCAAATGGCCCAAGTGGGAACTCCTGGGCCATTACAGGAGAAACCCCTGTAATGGTCCCAGGTACTCTAGAGCCCTTTCTATGTTTCCCTCCCAACAGAAGCAGACAGCATCCTGATCTGCAGCTGTGGTGTCAGCCTTGGAAACAGCACTCAGGGGAGGGGAGACCTCATTCCAAACACATCCACGTTACTGAAGCCAGGAGCAAGGAGGAAGTCCCAAGCTATAGAACTTTGAATGGGGCAGTGGAGAAGCCCTTGCCCCTGCCCCTACCCCGGTCTGTGGAGGAGTCCTATATCACCAGCGAGCACTGCTATCAGAAGCCCCGCGCCTATTACCCTGCTGTGGAGCAGAAGCTGGTGGTGGAAACACGGGGCTCTGCCCTCGACGATGCAGTCAACCCCCTCCGTGAGAACGGTGATGATTCTCTTTCTCCGCGTCTGGGCTGGCCTCTAGACCAAGACAGGAGTAGGGGGGACAGTGACTCCAAATCTAGCTCCCTAAAGGTATGTGGTTCACATGTATTTGTTCTTTTTTTTTTTTTTTTTTAATGTTTATTTATTTTTGAGAGAGACAGAGACAGAATGTGAATGGATTAGGGACAGAGAGAGAGGGAGACACAGAATCTGAAGCAGGCTCCAGGCTCCAAGCTGTCAGCACAGAGCCCGACGCGGGGCTCAAACTCACAAGCGATGAGATCATGATCTGAGCCGAAGTTGGACATTTAACCGACTGAGCCACCCAGGCGCCCCCACATGTATTATTTGTTCTTAATTTAGTGTATGAATGCTTGAGTTCCCCTCCTAGGGTTCTTTGGGAGATGTTTGTTGTAAAATTGTTTTTAGTCTAAGATTGTATTTAAATGTGCTTATCGTAGGTATGTTTTTGGTCTGTAAAAATGGGTGCAAAGGCAGGAGAGACCAGGTAAACCAGAGACCATTGATTGCAGGAAATGTCCACAAAACCACATAATCACTAGGGTTTGGGGGTGGAGGTGGGAAGAAGCAAGGAGAAAAGGGTTGATTGGCACTTGATAAATGGAAGTAAGTTAGGAAAATGAGTTTTTTCCTTAACAGGGTTTACATTGTAATTCCACCTTGCTGCTGATTCTTAGCATGAGCAAAGGATGAGCCAAGTGTTTTGTTAAAAATAAGGTTTTCAGTACAATTTTGTGATAGCTTTACTTTGACATTTAACTTTGTAGCCTTGACATAAGAACAGTCCATTTCATCAGAATATTTGCTGCTTTCATCACCTTTCCCAAGAATACCTCTCAATTTTTTGTTATTTAAGTCATGCTCTTCTAGAGCCTTTTTGTGTTGTTGTCCTGCTTGTGTTATCATCTTTAACTATTCACTGGTGTTATTCTGCCCTGTCCTCGGTTGGTCAGTAGGGCTTTGTGTAATTGGAGAGCTTCTCCATCCTTGTTATCCTTCCTTTCAGACTTTACCCTGTGGTTGGCATCACCAGCTTTAGATGTGTTAGTACATACTGCCAAGTGGGGCATCCTAGATTATAAGCCCCTCAAAGGCGGGCATTGTACCTCATTCAGCCTGTGCCCTTGCCAGTGTCTAAACAGTGCTGGGCAAGGCTCGTGAGACCCAGTTTCAAGTCTGAGCTTAGACGCGTACTGTGTGATACATGAGCAGGTCACTTTACCTCCTTGGATATGTCTCTTCACCTACCTGTGGGAGAGGCCAGTGACTGTGTCCTCTCCATTATTGTGCAGTGTATCTGTGAAAAGCTCTCAGCACAAAGCTTTGCATAGTCAGCTCTAAATAAATATTAGCTAGGCCGTATTTCATTTCAAATGAATGAATGAATGTATGAATGAATGAATGAATGAATGAATGAATGAATGGTTGAGATCACAAACCCCAGAGAAAGTTTGTGATCCTGAAGACTAGACAGATTTCCTAGAGATAGCTGCCCCATAATAAAAAAATGAGAAAATACTGGGCCTAAGCAAGACAACTATGATTAAAAATCTCTTTCGTTGATGGGAAGCTGACCTTAAGCCAGCACTGTGTTTTATAAACCTTATCCTGTTTCATTCTCATGAACCTTTAAAATAGGTTTTACTATTTCCATCTTTCCTGTAAGGTAGCAGAGGCTCAGAGAGGCAGAAGAACTAATCCAGGCTCACACATTCAGCAGGACATGGAACGAGGACTTAACACTGCTTTGATTCCTGCCAACTAACATACTAACCCCTGTCTGCACCCACCCTGCTCTACTCTAACCTCAGGGCTCTAGAGCCATTCCGTGAGGCCTGTTTCAGACTGGGGCATTGGGCCAGTCACTGGGAAGCAGCTATGAGGCCTTGAGGCCTGTGCTGCCTTATGGTGTTTGCGATTGGTACATACTTCTGCCTGGTGTGCAAGACAGGAGGAGAAGGAGATAGAGGTTTGGAATATTCAAGCTGCAACTGGTTTTTCATATGGTTGCAAACACTGGCTGTTTGAGAAGGGACTGGGAACTGTCTCCACTCAGTAACTTAAATGCCATTGCATTCCTAGGTGAGGGAATATGTCTCCAAAAAGGTCCTACCTGAGGAAGCCCCGGCTCGGAAGCTGCTGGACAGAGGAGAGGGGCTGCTGAGCTCCCAGCACCAGTGGCAGTTTAACTTGCTGACCCATGTGGAATCTCTTCAGGATGAAGTCACACATAGGATGGACTCCATCGAGAAGGAGCTGGATGGTAGGACTCCTCTGGCTCTCCACAGATAGCTGTATCCTTGCCTCCTTTCTTTTCGGTCTCATCCACCCCCATCCTTCTCTCAAGATGGGCAAGCTTTACTTTTAGTATTTACCAGGCACTGCTAAGGTCTGTGTGATATCAGGAGGCCTCCTTCACTTACCCAGTGCCTTCCGCAAAGCAGAGTGTGAAAGAGTGCCTGGACTCTCTGCAGGCCATGTGCGATCTGAGCAAACCTTTGCCAACCAAGTTCTGTGAGGAATTTCAACTTTGACTTAGTAGAGGTTTTGGATGTCTTTGAGGATTAATCTGAAGAAACCTTTTATTTCAGCCTTTCATAAAATCTAAAATGAGGCCTTTCTTCTTTATCAGTAGAGATTTAAGAACTTGACTGAGTCATTTGGGTAGCCCCTGGGTATTTCTCCCAGGTGTTAGTGGTAACAGATGGGCCTTGTCATGATAAACTTGATCAAGTTTAGACTTTTGATCCCTAGAATGTCACCAGCTTGGTTTTTGAAGATAGAATTCCTTCTTGATAGTTCACTTATTTCTTAATTTTTTTGTTTCAATCTTAAAATGGAGCCAAATTTAAAAATAAATATTCCGTTTGAGGATTCTGAATATATTGTCTACTGTTACTATATTGGGGACATAAAACTACTTTCATGAAATAACTCAGAAAAATACCATATGTTATGTGAGCTAGAGTCATGAGGGCCCATAGGTCAGGGCACGTGTATGGCTGAGGCCCTGCCAAAGAAGTGTGTGAGGGGAAACAGGAAGGCTTTCTGGAAGTCTTGGGTGTGAAGTGGAGCCTTGAAGAGAGTGAGGTTTTCTGCTGGAGAGGGGGTGACTCGGTGGGTGATGAAAGGACTGGCTTGACTGGGAAAGGGTTCCCCTGTTGGAGGAAAGTGAGAACTCTATGCCTTTATGCTTCTTTCCTGCCTCTGAGGCACTCCTGAGGAACTAGGAATGGGAGACTAATTCAGGGTCCCTTCTGAGGGCATTTCTGAAGGGGGAGTGTTTCTGTCTCTTTTACTCCTAAAAGGTTTTCTTGGGTTCCTTAGAATTGTAACTGATGCCACTGTCTGAAAACCTTGCTATTTGCTAGTTAAAAGAGGATTAAATGCCAGACTAGAAATTATGGCTTTTGAGAGAATGGCAGTAGGAGTGGTTCTGGGTCCCTGGATTAGCACTGTGGAAACAGGGAGAATGTTCTGTTGCCAGAGGAGCCTGGCCTTAGAGCAGACATCAGAGTTTACCCACTTCTTTTTTTTTCTTTTTTAAAAAAATTTTTTAAGATTTTTATATTTTTGAGAGAGAGTGTGATCAGGGATGGGGAGAGAGAGAGGGAGACACAGAATCCAAAGCAGGCTCCAGGCTCTGAGCTGTCAACACAGAGCCTGATGTGGGGCTCCAACCCATGAGCAGCAAGATGACCTGATCCAAAGTCAGACGCTCAACTGACGGAGCCACCCAGGTGTCCCAGATTTTACCCACTTCTTACTCACTGACTTGCTGCTCCCACCCAGTCTCATGGCCACTGTGGTGAGGAGGATAAGCCTGGACTCCCTTCTCTGACCTGCTTGAGGGCCTCTTGTGTGTCCTGCTGATCTGGGGTCACATAGTCTGTTCTTGTTCTGAAACTCCAGGCTCTGAAGTGTGAAAATCAATTATAATTCTTAAAGACTTTATTCAGACAGACTTTTCTATTGTATTTTTATCAGAATCCTATTTTATTTCAGCTACAGTAGAGACAACTCTTCAGTTCATCCAAATACCATTAAGATAAACTGAGCTTTTATAAGAATTTGGATACAGTATTCCTTTTAAGAAGTAGCCTTGTAAGCTATTATATTGACTAATTTATACTTTAAAAAAGTTATTGGGGCACCTGGGTGGCTCAGTCGGTTAAGCGTCCGACTTCAGCTCAGGTCATGATCTTACAGTCCGTGAGTGTGAGCCCCGCGTCCGGGCTCTGTGCTGACACCTCAGAGCCTGGAGGCTGCTTCAGATTCTGTGTTTTGCTGTCTCTCTGCCCCTCCCCTGCTCATGCTCTGTCTCTCTCTGTCTCAAAAATAAATAAAAACATTAAAAAAAAAAAGTTATTGTTTCAGTATTAACCATAGCTTAATAATTTAGTAGTGTAAACAGTTGTAAACAAAAGATTTTTAATGATCATGAAAATATTGAATCTTTTAGGATGAGCAATACTTTTTTTTTTTATTTTTTTTTAATGTTTATTTCTGAGAGAGAGACAGAACATGAGTGGGGGAGGGGCAGAGAGAGAGGGAGACCCAGAATCCAAAGCAGGCTCCAGGCTCCAAGCTGTCAGCACGGAGCCTGATGCGGGGCACGAACCCACGAACCACGAGATCATGACCTGAGCCGGAGTCGGACGCTCAACTGACTGAGCCACCCAGGCACCCCAACATGAGCAATACTATTTTAAGAAAAAAATGTTACCTTAAGGGGCATTGGCCTCTATCTAGATGGTCTGAGAGAGTGTATTTGAAATGAAACTTTACCTGTGTGACCTCCTGCATTGCTTAGAATCATTACATTGCTGAGAAGCTGTTGAGCTTCCTTAAAAGAGAAATGGGGTGATGGTCCAGAACACAGTACAGAAAGAAGACTGGCCTGCTGGATGTTGGGCTCCAGAGAAGATACTAGTGGCTACTAATACATACAGTTCTGGGTCTGGTCTTTAGTCCTGCAGATCTAGAGAGAAGGCTTCCACCTTAGGGTCTCTAAACCCTCCTCTTCACTAAGCTCAGAGAATACTGAGTAGCCTAGACTCTTCTAGTCTGGTGTTCTTTCTCCCTGTGCATGCCTCCCAGGTCACCATAGTGTTGGGGTATGTCTTTGGTGAACCTGGTACCAGATCTGAAGTAGTTACAAGACCATAAGAGGGGTCTCTCAGCAGTTGTAGGATCATCTTGTCAAGGACAGATGGACTGACTGACATTCTGTCGGAGTTGACGCAGCGAATCCTGACTGCCTTTTTTCTACACTCATCTAGATGGGCTCTTCTGGCATTGACTTTTGGCCTCTTTCTCCATTTATTCTGTTTATTCTCATGCCCTTTTGCTAAGCAGTCCCCTGTCTCCTAGTTTTTTGTTTGTTTGTTTGTTGTTGTTGTTGTTGTTTATGTTTGAGGGATGCAGAGAGAGAGCACAAGCAAGGGAGGTGCAGGGAGAACAGAGGATCCGAAGCAGGCTCAGATGCTGACAGCAAATAAGCCCAGTGTGGGTTTTGAACCCACAAACCATAATATCATGATCTGAGCTGAAGTTGGACACTCAACTGACTGAGCCATCCAGGTGCCCCCTTCTAGTTTTTTTCCTTAAAGACTTACTGATGTATTGAAATTGGTCACCATGGAGTTTTTCTTGCTCAGCAGGTCACTAGTACTCTCACATGACTTTGATCCTTTACTCTTGGCTTTCAAGTTCATGTCTGAGAAGGCAGTCTTATTTTTCTTATTTTCAAGTCCTTGTACTTGTTGGGATGAAGGGGAGGGACCGTTTCTCCTTCTTGGAATCCCCAAATACCAACAAGAAATCAGAGGGTGGTAGGTGAGCTCTGTGAAGCCCAAGCAGTCAGTGGGGCGCTTTGCTAGGCCGTTCCCACTGCCTTTGTTGAGTGCCTACTATGTTTCAGGCATAATTGAGTGTTAGGGATATCGTGGTGAGCAAGGCAGACTTGGCCTCTGCCCTCATGGAGCTTGATCTTGTGGTAGAGGTAGGTATTAATTAAATTATCCTATTACATATAATTATAAACCATGGTAAGTGCTCCAGAGGAGGAGAACATGTGATCGCACAGCATTCTTAACCCAGCGACCAGATTCAGGGGGTAGAGTTGGGGAAGATTTCTTTGAGAAGTAACTTATAGGGAACAAAGAATTTTGAAAGGTGGGAAGAAAGGAGGAGGGCCAAATCTGAGGATGGAAAAGGATTATGTGTGAGGCTGTAAGCTACATGAGGAACAGGCACTGGGTGCATCTTGCTCTTTCTGTACCTTTGGCTCAAGGGTCCAGAAAATGCTCAGTACAGGTTGATTTATGAACTAGAAAGGCTCCAGGCAGGCTAGGGTGAGCACAGGGCCTCCCTGGAGGGGCTGGCTTCATGTCAAAGATGTATGGTTCCAATGTGGTCTCTCCCCCAAATGCCTGAGGTTCAGGGAATGGCTTGGGGAAGAATAAACGTCTTCTATAGAGAAATCCCTGCTCTCAGAGGCAAGGCAGCTTTTTAGGTATTGAACCAATACAATCAAGATCATTAGTAATTGGACATCTTACATTAAATACTTAGAAAATAAAACCAGAGTATTCTGTGCTACTGATGATAAGAATATGAAGCAAATCAGAGCTTATAGTGATAAAAATAGACCTTTTCAAATCCCTTTAGATCTTCATTTTTCTTTTTTCTTTAAATTTTCTTTTAAAGTTTATGTATTTAGAGAGAGAGCACATGTGCTAGTACACACAAGCAGAGGAGGGACAGAGAGAGAGGGAGAGAGGATCCCAAGGAGGCTCCATGTTGTCTAGCACAGAACCTGATGCGGGGCTTGATCTCCCAAACCTCAAGATCGTGACCTGAGCCAAAACCAAGTAGGATGCTTAACTAAGCCACCCAGGCGTCCCCTAGATTCTTATTTTTCTTAACGGGAACATTAGGCTCTAAAACATTAGGCTCTCTGATGTCCAATGAGGGAAAGCCTTATAAAGAATGGGGAGTAACACTGAGAAAGGTGGGTTCTTTAAAGCCTTCTAGACTCCAGAGCTACACTAATATAGTAGTCACTAGCTATATGTGGCTATTGAATTAATTAAAATTGAATAAAATTTGAATTTAGTTACACAGTTGTACCAGCCAGGTTTTAAGTGCTCAGTTAGCTACATGTGGCTAGTGGTTACTGTATAGACAACACAGACATCAACCATTTCCACTGCAGAAAGTTCTATTAGACTGTGCTGCTCTGAAGCATTTGAACCTTGTCCTAGGGGTAATACTTTGTAGAGAGGGTGTAGAGTCAGTGTCACCTGAGTGGTCCTCCCTCCTTGCCCCCTATGAGTAGTAGATGGGAGAGGGTGCTGAGATTCTTGCTGATGTTCTTACAGATGAAGTGTTGGGAACTCACTGGGTCTTCTCTCTCTTCTGCCTACAGTGTTGGAGAGCTGGCTGGACTACACTGGGGAATTGGAGCCCCCAGAGCCGCTGGCCAGGCTTCCGCAGCTCAAACATTGCATCAAGCAGCTGCTGATGGACCTGGGCAAGGTGCAGCAGATCGCACTCTGCTGCTCAACATGAAACTGGGCACCCAGAACTAGTGGGGGCACAGTCCTGGGGCACCTGCAGGAGGAGCTTTGCATATTTAAATAAATAAACCTAGCATGCCGAATGCACGTGACACCGACTGACTTCAGGGATCTGGGCAGGGGTGTGATGGACATTGGACAAAGGGGCCATTTTGGCTGCTGGAGGGCAGGGCACTCTGATCTTGAAGCCTACCAAGAAGGTGGCAAATAGACTCTTGGGATTCCCTTCTGTGCACATCGTTGAATGGAGAGTGAGTGAGTCTTTTTGCACAAACTTCACTTGAAATCGTGCCACTGATAAATGGAATGAGAGCCAAAAAAGTTTAGTCGGAAACAGTTGTAAATTCAACTTGCAGCTTATTTAATTGACTTTTTTGTCAGGGTGGGGCACATGCCAAACCTTCTGGTTTCTACCTGGCATGGATTTAGGCAGCAGGCATCATTTACATTGTTCCAGCTTCATGAGAATGTCGTGACTTCACATTCTGTGGAGGTTGGGAGGGAGCGGAGGCCTTGGCTGCCCTGCCTTCTCCTTAGGACTCTTCTTCACTTTTCTCACCACATGTCTTGCATGACTTCATGGTACCGGGGACAAGTTTTGTATGCTTTTACCCCAGAGTTGGCTGGGTTGTGTCTTTTGTATCAGAGCCCATACAGCCTGTGGAGGAACTAGAATCTCGCTGTAATAATCTAGGAGGAATTCCAAACTGAAGCAGGCAGGGTCTGGAACCCGAAGGACAGTGTTTTCTACCCACTTCTTAATATTGACAGCTTCCCAGTTCTATTTAATGTCCAAAAAATGGTTCCCAAAATTTTGAACACTTTTCACTGTAAAGATTTGTTACAAAGGATGTGGTTTGGGGAATTACCTTATTTTATATTGTTGTAAACAAACTTCAGATTCTACATGTGCCGCTTTTCTCCTTCCCAGAAGGGTGTATGTTCAGTAGTTGACGTTTTCAGAATTGTTTTAATATACTTTAACACTTTAGATTTCCTGTTTATATTTTTTTGTGAGGTCAAGGTGATTATGCTGCTTAAGGTCCAGGTACAGTTTGTACCTTTTGAGACAATATTTGTTAGTCTTGCAGGTTACTGTTCCACCTGTAATTGCTATATTGTTTTTCCTTGCTAGACAAAGTTAAAGAAAACGTTCCATGCTTTGAGGAAATGACCCCTTTCACCATTTAGTTTACTTATCACTAAAGGCAAAAATCAAAGCACAGTTGTCCATTAACACTCACAAGTTAATTATGGGTTTATGAATCTGTAATGTTATATGCTGCAAATATTTACTATGTAAACGTGAAGTAGCCATTATCTCTATAGCAATGACAGTATCTCCAGCGACCTTCGGAATGATTAGGCCTTTAAGGCACATAGGTCATTGTGGTCTTGAAGGCCTCTGTACCAAAATCTGTTTCAGGGAATGCTCTGTCCAGTGATTTCTTCACCATTTGATATAAAATGAATTTAGGACCAGTTGACCTGCTGTAGCTTATCCATCAGAGGGAATACGTGTGGCTGTGACATCTGTAGTAAAGCTGACGTGATTCCTCTACAAGAGGCTCTTTCCCATTGCTAACATTGGCGTTTCTGGTGGGGGAAGAAATGTTCAAGGAGTGTGCATGACATCTATATTTTGCATAATTTATCAGACAGCCACATTATAGAATTGTGTGTCTGAAAAGGGATGAAACAGGATGATTTTCTGTAGCCACAACTGTGAGGTATGATGACTGTTGTATTATTAGATTACTGATTTTTGTTTTCTGAAAATACATTTGAGCATCACATCTGGAGAAGCTACAACTTTAAGGGAGTCAATCTCATGTCTTTCTCAAAAATGGAAGCAGAAACTGAATTACCCTAATTTTGCCAAGTGGCTGTTACTGGGTCTATTGTTTAAATTTTGTAAAGGAAATAATCCCATTTCACTCATCATGACTTTTGTCCTTAGGAAAGCAGGGATGACTCCCAAGTTCTGATAACCTCAATGTGCTTCTCTAACTTAAAGCCATGTTGAGGGGCTCCATCCCCAATTCCTGGGTCAAGGTGAATTAACCCCAAGTTGGAGCACTGGAAACTGTTATTTGCAAAGATTACTGTTACCGTTTAGAAATATGTACACTACCTAAGTTTTCTTTTGAGAAAAACTATCCACCTATAAAAAATTGCCTTGACAAAAACAGTTCTGGTTTGACTAATCATTTTGTTTCTTTAAATGGTGTTATGCAAGGTGGACCCTTGATGAGCCAACATTGCACTGTGGATACATATCTATGTTTACGCGCTATTAGAACAGAAGGCGCTGTATATAGAAATGTTGCTTTGAAGCAATATTTGCAAAACATGCAAACTTCTGTATCTGTATTTGGAAAAAAATAAAACAGGTTTTTGTTGCTATGTTTCAATCATGTTACTATAAAGTTCTGTACCCTTTTAATGTGCATTACATAATTTTCTATAAACCTTACTTTTTAAAGGAAGTCTGCTTTTACACTGTAAACAGATTTATCTTCTGCAGGGAGGCAAATGCAAGCTTAAGATCCTAAATTCCAAGAAAGCATGCAAAAGAATTTTGAATTCATCTAAGGGTCTGTAATAATTTCAAAAGTAAAATGCCCCTACACCAGCCTCTAACCCAGTCTGGCTCATGCTTTGTGGTGTGAGCTGCAGGCTTATTAAATTACAATTGTTGAGAGCAGTGAAGGGAAGATAGGTCTGGCCTTCCTCATATTAAGAGATGGCACCCATTGCAATTGGGACCTTTCTGAGGCCAATCCAAACTGCCTACAGACCCCAATTAGTTCCTTCCTGGGTGGGCACAAGACTTTTCACAACAGAGCTTGTGAATTACAATGTTGCCAAATTCTTCTCTAAGCAATTGCTCATTAAAAAAAAATAAAGGGGGGCGCCTGGGTGGCGCAGTCGGTTAAGCGTCCGACTTCGGCCAGGTCACGATCTCGCGGTCCGTGAGTTCGAGCCCCGCGTCGGGCTCTGGGCTGATGGCTCGGAGCCTGGAGCCTGTTTCCGATTCTGTGTCTCCCTTTCTCTCTCTGCCCCTCCCCCGTTCATGCTCTGTCTCTCTCTGTCCCAAAAATAAATAAAAAACGTTGAAAAAAAAAATCAAAAAAAAAATAAAAAAAAAATAAAGGGAGGCAGTTGGAGAGACATTAAAATGAGTAGAACCGGCAATAAAATAATTTGTTAGTTCACACCAGTTGTTAAATCTTAGGGGCCTAAAATATGGCAGGAATCACTTTGGAGACTTAAACCAAAGCTCGCAAGGAGATCTCCAAAAGGACCTGCATTAAACACTAAAATAGCCCTCTGGCTTGGGTCTTTTGGGAAGCCCGTGCCCCAAGGGCAGGTTGATGGCCGAATTGCTCTTTGCCTGCCACAACCACTTTCCACTACCTTTTTAGGTAGGAAAACAAATTTCATATTCTAGTGTGACATCGGGGCGAATACGGAACCCAGAATGTTAAAACCCTCTTTCCGTAGACTCCCAACTAAACAAAGGAATCCCAAGTGGGGTCCTGTGAGGCGAGGAGAAAAATTTTCCAGATGCGGAGGCCCAGGCCTAGCCAACACGTTAATGATCCCACAAAACGAGCAAATGCCAAGTGGACAGAAAACAAAGGCTTTATTCTCATGGGCTCCCAACTTGGCCTCGCCACCAGCCAAAACGGAGGTCGCAAGTAAATAGGCTCGGGAAAACAAACCTAGTAAAGGACGAACGAAAGGGACATATCTGACGACTGGAGCTGCCCAAAAGTCATTTCTCAGGAACGCGTAACGGAGAGCCAGGTTCAGCCCCCGGACTCGATAGTGGCCCCAGTCCAGAGAACTCCCGAGCCCGGCCGCCCGAAGCTCCGCCGCTCAGCCCGTGATGCGCACATCGGAGCGGCGGCGAAGCCGCCGAGCCCGCGCCGCCTCGGGCAGGATGGCGAGCAGCTGCTCCTGCACCAGCATCTCCACGATCTGCTCCTTCGTGCGAATGTCGGGTCGCAGCCATTGGCGCGAGAGCTCCCGCAGCTGCCGGAACGCCTCCCGCGGGCCTGCGGCATCCTGGTAGCGGAACTGCCGGAAACGCTGGCGGAACGTCTCGGGGCCGGGTCGGGAGCCGCCAGGCTGTGGAGGGGAGCGCGGAGCGGCTTCGGCAAGCGGCGGGGAGTCCAAGGCTGCGGGCCTCAGAGGCAGCTCGAGGGCCGCGGAGGCAGCCGCGGGAGGCGTAGGAATCCCTTCAGACACCGCGGCGCTGGGACTGGAGGGTTCGGGGGCAGACGGTAGGGCCTTAGGGCTCGACGAGGACGCCGCAAAGTTACGCTCCGGACCTGAGCTCAGGCCGGCTCCTTCTTCCTCCTCTGGCGGCGACTTGAGGCCCGCAGCAGCCGCCAAGCTCGGCTCCGTCGCAGCCATGACTCCTAACTCCGGACCTCACCCTTTGTTCCGCAGGCGTGGGCTCAGCACTGCGTCTGCGCGGGAGCTGGCTGAGGAGGGAGACGTTTCGCGCGTCAAGGCCCATCCCACAAGGCCTCCAGGCAGGCGGGCGGGGGAGGGCCGACAGCGCGCCCAGCTCACCAACTCCCCAAAAAGACTCGAGGCTGCCGGAAGCGGAAGTCTCCATTAGCTTCTAGGATGAGTTCGGCGCCAGAGGGCCCGGAAGCCGAGTCCCAGCTCCCGGAAGCGGCGCCCCCTAGCGTCAGCGAGTCGAGTCAGGAGGTGGATGTGACGGGGGAGCGGCGGCGTTCCCAGCTAGGCGTGCGCTGGGCTTTTCTTCACGAGGGCTCCTCCCAGCACCAGTTAAAGGAGTCGGAGTCTGAGGAGGAGAGGGAGGAAGACGAGCCGGAGGAGGAGGAGGAGCTCCGAGGGGTCTTTATCCACTTCGGCCCGCAGGTGATCCGCACCTACCGCTGCTTGCACGCCTCCTTACTTGACCCTGACTAGGATGATAGCGAGCCACGGTTTCGCTGGGGCCGGCGTCCGACCGGTGGCGGGAGCGGGTTGGCGGGACGGAGGTCGGGCACTAGGGAAGGTCTCGACCCGGGGAAGTCCTCTCTCCCTCAAAAGAGGAGGGTAGTGGCACTTGCCTTATTGACAGGATGACAAAATACAAGGGTGTGTGAAGATCCCCAACACACATAGTAAGACTTGCCCCTGCCATGGCACAAAATGTATGCTCAAGAACTGTGCCATAATTATTTTTTGCGTGTCCTTTGAAACCAGGGGACAAGTGCCTCTGTTCTGCTTTTAACATTAAGATTAGTAAATAGACTGTAGATGCCTTGCCCCATATGGTGGCCACTAGCCGCATGGGCTTACTGAGTCCTTGAAATGTGGCTAGTCGGAATTGAGATGTGTTGTAATGTAAAATACACACAAGAAGATATAGTACCAAAAAAAAAAAAAAGGTAAAATATCTCAGTATTTTTTACATTGATAACATGTTAGGTTGATAATATTTTGCGTATGTTGGGTCAAATAAAGTGTATTATTAAAATTAACCTGTGTCATTTTACTTTTTAAATGTGACTACTAGAAAATTTTAAATTATGTGTATGGTTTGCACTGCGGCTGCCTTGGTGGTGTCCCCCACTTCAGACTTGTTGAGAGGATTAAATCATTAAAGCCCTTGGAAAGAAAGGGCTTTTTAAATGTTTGTTACCGACTTCATTAGGTAGATTGCTATTTCTGAGCTACAGTTCTTTTATCTTTAAGATGTGGAGGTAATAAAATTTACCTCAGAAATCATGAGAATTCAGCGAGACAGTGCATATAAAAGCATGTAGCTCTGACAACCCTTCAGTAAGTGATATATTCTATTTGACGGCTGACTCACAATTATGTTTTGTATTGCCATTTCACAGGGAGGGAAACTAAGGCCCAGAGACAGAAGCCTCACGTGAAGGGTTTTGTATCTGCTTTGTGCAGAAGGAGTGGGCCTGTTTACTGTAACTTGCAATACACCAGCAGCCCTGATAGAAAATTTGCCTCCCCCATAGGATGTGCTCTCTTGGATAGGTAGAAGTGGATCCTCACAGAACAGTTTTCACAGCCTAAACACCTTGAAAGTCATGTAGTGGGTCTTGAATATTTTTTAGTTATTGACGTTTAAAATTGGGAGATTTCACATGCAAATCTGATCTCTGGCTTTTGTGAGAAAGTGGATGAGCTGAACACATTGGTCCCACCCACATTCCTGCCAATCAACAATTACTTAGAGCTGAGTAGCATTCTTTTAGACAAAGATGCTCAGTCCTGTCCTGAGGATGGCCTCAATCCCCACCACTCCTTTTTGTCTCTGAAACAGAATGCTGTTTATATTTACTATTGCTTTCATGTTGTTTTCCTTAAAGGTGATATTTTTCTTTATTTCCAGAGGTGGGAAAACAGAGGCGTAGAGTTTGTTAGGCCTACTAGCTTCAAACCTTTACTTCTGCCTCGTCCCTTGGCATTTTGATTCACTGCCCTGAGTGAACCAACCAACAGTCCTATTCCCTGGGTGGTAACAGGCAGTCAGTATCCAGGGCTAAGAGAGCACATCAAACCTTGCTGCAAGGATGAAGAGTCATGGAAGACTTTACTGGGGAGGAGAACTTTAAATTGAGATTCAAGAAAAAGGGTGGATTTAGGGGCATTCTAGGTAGAAGGCATTGCCAGTGCTGAGGCACAGAGTGAATGGGAGCAAAACTTTGTGGAAACTTTAGACTACAGGAGGGAGTGGCCAGGGTCTGGGAAAGGGATAAAAGCTGAGGTTGGAAGGTCATTTGGAAGTTAAATCATAGAGAGCCTAGAGTTCCATGTTGAAAAATTGAATCCTTGAACTCTCAGGAAAGGGAGTGAACTCTGTGGTCCGTGAAATCACAGAATGTTAGATCTCTAGTCCATTCCTTGCATCCCTATTAGAATAATGAAATATTAGAAATGGAGAGATCTTGGAGATCTGCTAGAATTATGGAATGTTAGAATGGAAAGGACCTTAGACATCAAATCCAAAAATTAGATTCAGTTATTCTGAACTGTATGGGTGAGTAAGCCCCCAGAATCTGAAAAAAAAAAAAAAGTTACAGTATCTCTTCTGGAATTTTCGTACATCTGCATATAATTTCAGGTGGTTTCCAGATATCCTTGAACCCACCCACAGGGCCCAGGTTAAGTTTAAAATATATTTATATGTGTTCCATTCTCCTGAATTTTCCAGGTTAAGAAGTCAGTGCACCACAAGGAAATGGATTGGTCCAAACTAAAAAAACTAGTAAGTGTTTCCATGAGAACAGAATTCTTTTGACTTGTAGTACAATGTTCTTACCATATTAGGCCTTTTCATTAGCACTGGTTTGGAAGCTCACTTGGGAAGGGATCCTAAATGATGCATCTCCTATCACTTAGCTTTCAACACAAGGCCGAATTCCCAGTTGACTCTCAGGAAATGTTGAATCAAGGAAAGAGGCAAGCAGTTGGTTTCATCTCTGCAGGGGAGCTCTAATATGACTCCCATACTCTTTCAGACACTGGTGTCTTTTGATGGTGTACTGTTGACGGTTGTGGTATAGAAGCCTGGATACATTTTTTTTATATGGAAATAACCATAGATTCATAGAAAGTTGCAAAAATAGAACAGAGAGGTCTCATGCACACTTCACCCAATTTCCCCCAGTGGTAATGCCCTACATAACCATAATACAATGTCAAAGCCAGGAAATTGACAATGATAGAAGCCACAGAGTTTATTCAGATTTCACCAATTTTATAAGTACTCATTTGTATATGTATGCAGGCTTATGCAGTTTTATCATGCAGCTGTACCACAATCAATATCTAGAAACATTTGATGAGCACTAAAATCCTGTAACCAAACTAAAGTGAGTTTGACTTTTAATGAATCACAGAGACCACACCACGTAGAGTAGTCTCACAAAGTAAACTTTATTTGCAGCAACTAAGGAGATCATGGGTAATAACTTCTGAAGCTGTGACTCCCTAAGCAAAGATGAATGGATTCCTTTTATTTGGGGTTAGGATGAATATTTAGATAAGGAGGGCCTTGTCATCACATGTTAGAGGTGGGCATAAGATTGTGCATGCACCTTAAGGATCCACGCCTATACATGCAGTGTATATTATGTAAATGAGGCTTGTGCTCCTCCTTGAGTGGAGATTTTAGTATTATCATGTTTGTTTGTTTATTTATTTTTTTTAATTTTACTTTTTATTTTTTAAAATTTCATTCAAATTAGCATATAGTGCAACAATGATTTCAAGAGTAGATTCCTTAGTGCCCCTTACCCATTTAGCCCATCCCCCTTCCCACAACCCCTCCAGTAACCCTCAGTTTGTTCTCCATATTTATGAGTCTCTTCTGTTTTGTCCCCTCCCTGTTTTTATATTATTTTTGTTTCCCTTCCCTTATGTTCATCTGTTTTGTCTCTTAAAGTCCTCATATGAGTGAAGTCATACGATTTTTGTCTTTCTCTGATTGACTAATTTCACTTAGCACAATACCCTCCAATTCCATCCATGTAGTTGCAGATGGCAAGATTTCATTCTTTTTGATTGCTGAGTAATACCCCATTGTATATATATACCACATCTTCTTTATCCATTCATCCATTGATGGACATTTGGGCCCTTTCCATACTTTGGCTATTGTTGATAGTGCTGCTATAAACATGGGGTTGCATGTGTCCCTTCGAAACAACACACCTGTATCCCGTGGATAAATGCCTAGTAGTGCAATTGCTGGGTCGTAGGGTAGTTCTATTTTTAGTCTTTTGAGGAACCTCCATACTGTTTTCCAGACTGGCTGCACCAGCTGGCATTCCCACCAACAATGCAAAAGAGATCCTCTTTTTCCGCATCCTTGCCAACATCTGTTGTTGCCTGAGTTGTTAATGTTAGCCATTCTGACAGGTGTAAGGTAGTATCTCATTGTGGTTTTGATTTGTATTTCCCTGATGATGAGTGATGTTAAGCATTTTTTTCATGTGTCAGTTGGCCATCTGCATGTCTTCTTTGGAGAAGTGTCTATTCATGTCTTTTGCCCATTTCTTCACTGGATTATTTGTTTTTTGGGTGTTGAGTTTAGTAAGTTCTTTATAGATTTTGGATACTAACCCTTTATCTGATATGTCATTTGCAAATATCTTCTCCCATTATGTCGGCTTGCCTTTAGTTTTGCTGATTGTTTCCTGTTTGTTTATTTTTTGAGAGAGACACAGAGTGCGAGCTGGGGAGGGGCAGAGAGAGAGAGGGAGATAGAGAATCTGAAGCAGGCTCCAGGCTCTGCACTGTCAGCACAGAGCTTCACGTGGGGCTCGAACTTATGAACTGTGAGGTCATGATTTGAGCCAACATCAGACGCTTAACCAGCTGAGCCATCCAGGTGCCCCAAGATTTTAGTATTATAGTGAGGTGAAGGTAACAGTTGGTCACCCCATGGTCCATCTGCACAGGTGTGAGTCAGGATTGTGTTCAGACTGGTCTGGGTGATCTGGGCCTGCTGCAACTCTTTGTCCAGGAAGTTGTTATTGCTTGAGGGTTAGTTTTTGTTCCCACCACAGGGATGTTATGCCCCTTGGGGTCTTTTGCCTGAATTAAAGATAAGCTGGAAAGAAGAACTTACGGAAAAATGTGGGACAAAGGTTGGTGAGTACAAGCAGGTAGGCAGTAAAAGTCGGGTCTTCGGGTCTGGCTCTGACAATCCCTTTATAATTGCTACCACTTTATAGTTACACCCATTCCTCTCCGCTAACAGCCCCCCTATCCTTAGCTGCAGGCAACCACTAATCTGTTCTCCATCTCTATGATTTTGTCACTTCAAAAAATGTTATGTAAATGGAATCATACAGTAAGTAGCCATTTGGTACTGGCTTTTTTCATTCAGAATAAATCCCTGGAGATTCATCTAATTCATCTAGGTTGTTTCGTATGTCAGTAGTTTGTTCATTTTTATTGCTGAGTAATAATCCATAGTGGGGATGTACACCATGGCTTGCTTATCCTGGCACTGGTTGAAAGACATTTGCATTATTTCCAATTTGGGGCTATTCCAAATAAAGCTGCTATGAATTATTTTATAATATGGCTCAGATAAATCAGACTCTTTCTGAGCTTGGGGGTAGTAACTACCTCACAGAATGGCTCTGAGGAATCAATGAGGAAATATATGCAAAGGAACTGGTACCAGGTTTGGTATTATTTAGGTGTTCTTTAATTTCTTACATCAATGTTTCATTGTTTTCATCATACAGAATCTGCACATTTTATGTTATATTTATACCTAAGTATTTTGTGTTTTTAGTGCTACTACAAGTGGTATTGTTTAAAAATTTTTAGTTTCTAATTGTTTGATAGTATATAAAAATACAATTGATTTTTGTCTAGTTACTTATATCCTGTTACTTCATTAAACCTGGAAACTCACCCCCAATGGGATTTGTTTGGTTGGTTGGTTGTTTTTTTTTGTTTGTTTTGTTTTTTAAAATTTATTTTTGAGAGAGAGAGAGAGAGTGCAAGCAAGGGAGGGGCAGAGAGAGGGGGACAGGAGATCCGAAGCAGGCTCTGTGCTGGCAGTAGCGAGCCCAATATGGGGCTCAAACCCTCGAACTGTGAGATCATGACCTGAGCCGAAGTTGGACTTTCAACCAACTAAGCCACCCAGGAGCCCCTGTTTCTTCTTTTTTACTACCAACCCCCCAGTACAATTGCCATTATTTACTTGTAAGAGTCCCAAGTTAGTTGCTGTTTGTGTTTTGTCCAAAGTTTTTAGTTGTAAGAGACGAGGGAGAGAGGCTGTAATGGGATTACTGCATCTTGCTTACCACTGGAATTCATTATTCATTCTGATGCTCAAATTATCCTGGATTTGACCAGTGGGAACCTGCTCATGTCCTTTTGTATCCTTTTGACATATGCCATCATTTTTTGAAATTTTCCTTAGTTTTAAGCACATCGTACCTTCCCCATCCCAGCTCTGGAATCAGCCATTTCTCCAAGAAACCTTTATTCTTTTAGTGGAGAATGGTGTTTAGAAACCAGGATTTGGACACTGGGTTTGTTCGTTGCTGTTGGAATAATTGCTGCTCCCAGGCTCCCTCATGAACAAAGCTAGGGTGTATGTATGTATGCATGCATGCGTATATGTATGACTCCCTCATGAACAGAGCTAGGGTGTATGTATGTGTATATGTAAGCATGCATGTATATACCCCGAAAGTTAGTAAAGGAAACCTCAACTAAAATTGGAGTTGGAAAGGCCAGTAGGGGGAGCTCTCACCCAACCACTTGTGGCCAGTTACCCCAAACTGGAGGACAAGTATCTTCCATCTCCCATAGGGAAGGTGTTACTACTTCACTACCTGGGCAAAAGGAAAGGAGATAATTCTGGCCCAGCAACAAACCCAGCCAATGGGAAGTGCTGTGGCTCAGCCAATGAGAAGCGATCATCTTGAACTCTTACTTTCCTCCCAGGAACTCTCACCTTTCTTTTGCTAATGACTTCCTTGCCCCACCTCTTCTCTGTGAAACCCTTCCATTTTGCATAACTCTTCAAAGCATCTCTGTTTGCTAGAGGAGGTACTGCATGATTTATGAATTGTTTGATAAAGCCAATTAGATCTTCAAATTTACTCAGTTGAATTTTTGTGTTTTTACCAGTGTGTATCTCTCTCTCTCTCTCTCTCTCTCTCTCTATATATATATATATATAGATACACACACGTATATTTATATCTCTGTTTCTGCATCTGTCTCTCTCTCTCTGTAGAAATCCATGAGTTCACACCAACAACTTTACCTCAAGTTTAACGCCAGGGGGTTTATTCCAGTTTTCTCCCTTTCCATACACTTAATTCCCTTCTTCAACAGAGAGAAACTTGGCTCTCAAGGTCTTCTTTGACCTATCCTCTTACAAGTAGCTAGTCTTCTGTAGTTGCTTCCATTCCCCCAACCCTGCCCAAGGCTTCAGTGCTACTTGCTATCCCACCACAGCCTCCCTTCACCCCCCAGGCAGATGCCCACCATGGCTGGCCCCACCTATGGCTTCTAGACAATCATTTAGGAATGGAGAGAAAAGGGGAACATTATTATTTTTAACTTAAAGAAAAATTGTGGTATAATCTACAAAACAAAATTTACCATTTTAACTATCTTTAAGTGTATAGTTCAGTGGCATTAAGTACATTCACATTGTCATGTAGCCATCACTACTATCTGTCTTCAGCAAATTTTCATCTTCCCCAGCTGAAATTCTATACCCATTAAATAATAACTCCCCATTCACCCCTCCTAGCCCCCGAGACCACCATTCTATTTTCTGTCTCT
This sequence comes from Panthera pardus, assembly GCF_024362965.1. Taxonomy (NCBI): domain Eukaryota; kingdom Metazoa; phylum Chordata; class Mammalia; order Carnivora; family Felidae; genus Panthera; species Panthera pardus. The sequence continues at coordinate 23,341,779 of NW_026526821.1, read as the reverse complement.
GTGAATTTGACTCTTGTAGGAACCTCATATAAATGAAATCCTACAATATTTGTCCTTTTGTGTCTGGCTTCTTAGCATAATGTTTTCAAGGTTCATCAAAGTTATAGCATGTATCAGAATTTCCTTCCTTTTTTTAAAAAAAAATTTTTTTTTTAACGTTTTATTTATTTTTGAGACAGAGACAGAGCATGAATGGGGGAGGGGCAGAGAGAGAGGGAGACACAGAATCGGAAGCAGGCTCCAGTCTCTGAGCCATCAGCCCAGAGCCGGACTCGGGGCTCGAACTCACGGACTGCGAGATTGTGACCTGAGCTGAAGTCGGCCGCTTAACCGACTGAGCCACCCAGGCGCCCCAGAATTTCCTTCCTTTTTGAGGAATATTCCATTATATGTATGTTGTGCATTTTGCTATTCATTTGTCAACGGACATTGGGTTTTTCTACCTTTTCACTATTGTAAATAATGCTGCCATGAACATTGGTATGCAGATATCTTTTTGAGTTTCTGCTGTTAATTCCTCTGAGTATATACCCAGAAGTAGAATTGTTGAATCATGGTAATGCTATGGTTAATTTTGAGCAGCTGCCGTACTGTTTTCCACAGTGGCTCTACCGTTGTACATTCCCACCATCAGTGCACTTTGGTTCTAGTTTTTCCCCATCCTTGCCAACAGTTGTTATTTTGCATTATTTTCTTAATGTGAGGTGTTAAATAGAAATTTTTAAGGTAAGTTACAAGTAGACAGGACATTCATATTTTCAAAAGATTTAGTAATCTAATCATTTCATTTACACTCACCACACACTACATACATCATTTCAGAAGGCCAGCTGTGATCATGGTGAAGAGAAAGCAGGTTCAGCTAATGAGGTGGTTTGGATAAAAGGCCCCCAGGATGTTCCTGTGTGTGTGTGTGTGTGTGTGTGTGTTTTATTTTTTATTATGAAGTCTAGGAAGCTTGCCCTAATCTCTCTACTGACTTTATTAATTTCTTTTTGATAACCTTTTTTATCAAATGTGTTTGATCTTTGGGTAAAGATCTTTTGATGTTTTGATGAACTGGAGGTAACTGGTCTAGGGTGCTTAATCTGGCTGGATTATGTTTGCAGTTAACTCAGCAATTAGTAATTATTGTTTGTGATAAACCAATGTAAATTGAGAAACCTGGATACTTTATAATCCTTTCCCTATCTTCTCCTTTCATTTATTTTTATTCAATTGCAACCCTCCCAGTTTCTAGTTTTCACTGAACCTGTTTATAGTGTGGTGCTTTACTAGGAGCTGTGTTGTACTGCATTGATTTTGTTTTATTACTTAAAAATTGATATATTCACAGGTGCCTGGCTGGCTCAGTCAGTAGAGCATGCGACTCTTGATCTTGGGGCCATGAGTTCCAGCCCCATATTGGGGCTAGAGTTTACTTAATAAAAAAATTTGAGGGGGGGATGCCTGGGTGTCTCAGTTAAGCATCAGATTCTTGGTTTCAGCTCAGGTCATGATCTTACAGTTCATGGGTTCAAGCCTCACACTGGGCTCTGCGCGGACAGCATGGAGCCTGCTTGGGATTCTTTCTCCTTCTCTCTCTGTCTCTGTCTCTGTCTCTCTCTCTCAAAATAAATAAATTAAAAAATTTTTAAATTGATGCATTCATTTTAATAGGTGAGATATATATACACCCAGTATAAAATTCAAGTCACAAAAGAATAATTGTTATACTTCTTTTTCTCATTCTTTCCCATCCACTTTTAATTATTGTTGTTAGTTCCCTTTATATCTTTAAATATGCTTATACATCTGTTTCGTGGTTTATCAGGTTTAAAAGGCGTCTTAAGATTTACAGCTATAGGGGGGCCTGGCTGGCTCAGTCGGTGCACTCTTGATCTCGAGGTTGTAGGTTTGAGCCTCATGTTGGCATATAGAGATTACTTAAAATCTTAAAAAACAGAGATTTACAGCTATAAAAGTAGAAGAAACCCATGTACTTAACCCTTCCACTCTCTCTGCGTATCTCCATACCTGTTAGCTCTGCTATTTCTTGGTTCCATTTTAATTGTTCATTGACAACTCCTTCACTTGCTTTATGCAATCCTGACCTCTGCAAGGCTAGCGTCCTTTTTTGATGTTTCTGAAATTATCTTCAATTCTGAGGTGGGTTTTTTTAAAAAACAAAACAAAACAACACTTCTTTCCTGACCTTTGCCAATGCCATCTCCTCCAGTAGCTTCATCATCTCTTTGAACTCTCTGCACCTTTGCTTTAAACTCTTGTTTTTAAAATGTATTAAGCCCTTTGAGTTCTTTGTTGTTCATGATTATCATCTGTTTCATGTTAATTTTTTTTCTGATGCATGCCTTTTATCTGCCATTTGTTTTTCTTGCTCCCTGCCTCCTTCTCCCACTTTTCTGTAATATATAGGTCTGGTGCTATTTATTTATTTTAATTATAAATCCCCTTTAAATGAAGTGAGTTCTTTCTGAACCAGCCATTTGCTGGAGGTAAGCGTGGAGAAGGGACTGAAGTAGAATTCCAGACTGGCAGAAAGTGTCTTAGGGTCATTAGCAAAGCTCCTTCTGACAGGTTTTGTGTGAGTGAATGGGTTTAGTTCTTTCCTCTTCCGGCAGATAGAGCTTGGCAGCTGCAGGGCTGCAAAATGGCCTGTGTGCATTTCCCTGTCAGCCCACATGCCCTGCTCTCCTTGCCACATGCCAGTGGCACCAGGGAAGCTCGCAGAGCCCAGCCCTCACCATACCAGCGTTCTACAGAAGATGCTGTTGGGTCTGTCTTCAAGTGTTCTGACCTTTTTGGGAGAATTTGGAACTCTGCCAGCTCTCCCAGGGGCCTGCAGCCCCAGGCATTTTCTGTTGGCTCTAACCCCCTGACTTGCCATTTTTGCACAGGCCAACAAGATAGCTTTCTACTCTAAGCAGCTTCGCTGAGGGTTTTCTCTGGCCATGGGTTGCTCGGTCCAGAAAAGCTAGCGAGTGAATGCCACCAGGGTAGCCCTTAACCAATGGGACAGCTCTGAAGCATGCTCTGTGCAGTTTTACTAAGGTCCTGGCACATTGGAGCCCTATTTGTCTACAAGAGAGACCTGTTCATTAGTGTGGCCCTCTCAAAAATTAAAAAAAAATTTTTTTTTAAGTTTGTTTGTTTAAGTAATCTCTACACCCAGTGTGGGGCTCAAACTCACCACCCTGAGATCAAGAGTCCCATACTTTTCCCACTGAGCCAGCCAGGCACCCCAAAATTCTTTCTTTTTTAAAAAAATATTTTTTCTTTTATTTTTAAGTAATCTCTACAGCCAACAATGGGGCTTGAACTCTGAGATTAAGAGTTGCAGACTCCACCCACTGAGCCAGTCAGACACCTCTTCAAAAAGTTTTTAAATATATGAAGAAGATAAGATGATTTTTCTCCTTAGCCACGTTAACAGATTATGGATTCTCTATTGACCATCTTTGCATTTCTGAATGATGTTATTTTTAGTAATCTCTACACCCAATCTGGGGCTTGAACTCATGACCTTGAGATCAAGAGTTGCATGTTCTACTGACAGAGCCAGCCAGGCACCCAAACTAATTCAAAATTTTTCAAAACTATCAAAACAAGCCAGCAGGCTAGTTATGGCCTGTGGACCACAATTTTGCAACCACTGGTTATATAGTCAAAGGACTTTAGGCCTGAAAGAGGCCATATAGATCCTATATTAGGGGTTGCAAATAGGTAACGTGCCTGGCAGTTAACACGATTTTGTGAGGTGAGGACTTTGGTGAATTAGAGAGCCCATTCCCCAACTAAAGATAACCAAGTTAAGTTTTAATGATATTTTAACCAGAATACCATGTGAGTCAAATAAAGCAGTCTGCAAGCCCAATTTGGCCCATGGGTGGCTGGTTTGTGACCTCTGCCTGCTCAGCCTTACTTCCTGCCAGGACTCTGGGGCATCTCACATTCCAGCTACATCTCATGCTCCCTGATCAGGCCCTGCCCTTTCTTCAATTTATCTTTATAGCTTTATTGTAGTCCAGCTTTCTCTTATGGTTTCCATTTCCACCATATTGTGAACTCCTTGTGAACAGAGACCATGTCTTATTCACCTTTTCAGGCTTTGTATGTAGTTGGAGCTCTATAAATGTTTGTTGCATAATTCTTACAATTAGCAAAACAAGGACCTTAAAAAGAAATTATTTGTAGAACTGACTCTAACTCAGTTTTTGAAAAAAATTTTTAAATGTTTATTTATTTTTGAGAGAGAGACAGAGTACAAATGGGAGAAGGGAAGAGAGAGACACAGAATCCAAAGCAGGCTCCAGGCTCTGAGCTGTCAGCACAGAACCCAACGTGGGGCTCAAACTCATGAGCTGTGAGATCATGACCTGAGCCAAAGTTGGACACTTAACCAATTGAGCCACCCAGGGGGCCCTCTGATTCAGTTTTAAAAGGAGGATGGGGTGCCTGGGTGGCTCAGTCTGTCAAGCGCCGGACTCTTGGTTTCGGCTCAGGTCACGATCTCATGGTTTGTGAGTTCAAGTGCCACATCAGGCTCTGTGCTGACAGTGCAGAACCTGCTTGGGATTCTCTCTCCCTTCTGTCTCTGCCCCTACCCCACTTGCATGTGTGTTCTCTCTCTCAAAATAAATAAACTTACAAAAAATTTTTTTAAATAAAAGGAGGAAAGTGAGGCCCAATGTGGTTAAGTGATTTACCCAAGATCACAGTAGAATAGGACCAATGCCCTTTCTGACATTCTATTCTGCAACAGTTCAATTATAAGATTAGAAACTTGGACAAAAATGACACTTTTTTTAATTTCTAGAGCTGACTTTAATGTCTGAGTCTCCAGCCTGCCTCCTTATAGACAACTTAATTTAGATGTCTTCAGGTAAATTGAGATCCAGTCCAGTAATTTTGAGGGAATGTAATTTCATGCTGATTGATTCATCTTAGGCCAGTTCAAGGTTCTCCAAACTTCCTGCCTCTTTCTCCCCAATACTGATCCAATTCCCAGGGAAATTATACAACCACTGCTGGCAAGAGGTGAAGTAGGGAATGTCTACTTTCAGGGTCTCATCAGGTTCTTGGTCCTACTTACCAGTATCCTCCAATGCCCCCTTTGTGAGTCTGTCCTCGCCACATCACTTGCCTGTCAGGCAGCTCCCAGGACCCATCAGATACCTCCCTGTCCAGAGCCACCTCCCACCATTTCTCTTGCCTTCCCCATCCCCAGTGGTTTGTTTGAGAAATCCCCTAAACTTTTGTATTTCCTTCCTTAAGACCAGGTCTGTGGAAGGGGAGGCAAAAGCCCCACACTGCTCTTCTCTCTTTTTGTCTGAAACTTTCACGTACTCTGTTTTCCCTGAGTACTTTGCATCTTTTCTCCAGGTAAGGGGGAAAAAAACCAATTTGATCTCTTCTCATCTTTGTAAGTGGTTAGTGGCTCACCCTAGGAGTGGTGACCTTTGAATTGAGTAATTCAGAGCTTGGGTCTTATTCACCATCAGACTGTCTTCACCATGTTGTGTCCTTCCATTTGGCAGTCAGTGGGTAGAGGGTTGGCAGATAGGTGTAGCTGGTTAGGAATGGCAAATCATGCAGTACTTGAAGTCATCAGGGTTTTTTGTTCGTTTTGTTTCAAGTTTATGTATTTATTGAGAGAGAGAGAGAGAGGACAGGGAAGGGGCAGAGAGAGAGGGATAGAGAGAATCCCAAGCAGGCTCCATGCTGTCAGTGTGAAGCTCGACACTGGACTTAAACCCATGAACTGCAAGATCATGACCTGAGCCGAAATCAAGAGTCAGACGCTTAACTGCCACGCAGCACCCAGAGTCGTCGTTTTTTATTGAAGATTCTTGTATGAGAGCAAATTGGGATGATCAACTGCCATCTTTAATCTAGTAGATGGCAGTACCTATATTCTTCTCTACCTTTGGAAGGACCTCAGAGTCATTGAGTTCTAGCCACCAAATTCCTTTCAACATTTTAACCTCATTTAGCCAAGGACTTCTGATTTTTTTTTTCTTTTTAATGTTTATTTATTTTTGAGAGAGAAAGAGACAGAGTGTGAGTGGGGGAGGGGCAGAGAGAGAGAAGGAGACACAGAATCTGAAGCAGGCTCCAGGCTCTGAGCTGTCAGCACAGAGCCCGATGTGGGGCTCGAACTCATGAAACATGAGATCATGACCTGAACTGGTCAGACGTTTAACCGACTGAGCCACCTAGGCGTCTCTGGAGGACTTCTGATTTTCTGAGTGTTCCTGATTTGCTGATTTAACAAGATTTGTAGGACAGTGCCATACAACAACACTTCAGGGTCTGCCAAGTTCTAAGCCTCGGAGTGCCCCCTAGGCTGAGGTGTTGGGTGCTCCTCCTCCCAGCCCAGAAACCTCCTACTTCCTTTAAGACGGCCCCATGATTGGCAGTCAGTTAGCTACTTGGAGCCTCAGTCTTATGTAGGGACTGGGTAGGAGGCCCCTCACCTTGTGGTTGTTGTGAGGATAAATAAGATAATGCCTGTTGGTGCTCAATAAATATTAGACTCCCAGATTCCAATTCCTTCCCACTGCCTTCTCTTCCAGAACCCTCCATTGTGACGTAAGGAGATTCTGAGAATGAGATTTTCTCAGAACTCAACGCTTTCAGAAGCTGTTGGTAGGGTATGAGGAGTGGAGAGGAGCTTCTACCTTGCCACTGCAGGAAGCTATTTGTTTCTAATATAAGTGGATTCTTTGGGAAGGATTTGTGGTCCTACCCTTGAAAGGCAAAGGGGCTCGTTATGCCATTTGCCAGCTCAGGAACCATGAGGAGATATAGAGTGTCTTATTCATGGCAGATCCTGAAGAAGGAACTGGTGAGGAGTGTCAGGGGTCCTGGGAGGGGAGAGTGGGAGGTTGCACAGACAGGTATTTTGAGGAAGGGAGAGGCAGGTGTAGGAGGGGGCCCACCCTGCACCTTTTGGGGTTACAGCGTGGCACAAAGGGTAGACTTCCATGTTAGGCTTCAGAAAGACTGAATCCTGACCCCTTCCTTTCCTCTTGACAATGGGCTTACCACAGGCTACACTCCAAGCCCCTAAGAACGGCTCTGTATCCACCTTTCCTGCTATTGTGAAATCCAGAGAGAATAAGGCCTGGCAGCAGGACAGAGTGATAGGTTAAATTTATGGACCCTGGAGCCAGACTGCTGGGTTCAAATCCCTATCACCTGTTAGTCCTATGACTAATATTAGTATTAGGCAAGTTACTTGATTTGCTGTGCCTGTTTTTGCCTCTGTAAAGGTGATGATAGTATCTACTGAATTGATTTATTGTTGAGGGCTAAATGAGCCAATACATATAGAGGGCTTAGAATAGTGCCTGACAATGGAAAATTGGTATGTGATGAGTATTAATTTTATTTATAAAAACTTTCTCCATATTTCCTGCAGATATATATTTTTCAAAGAAAACATTACAGTTACAGGTGAACCTTCTTACCATCCCATTCTGTTCCTCCTCACTGGTGACCACTTTCCTGAGGATGTGTACCCTTCCTATCTAGATTTAAAAATTTTATTACATTTGTATGTATTTGTAAGCAACATAGCATGTAGCACATTTTTTTAAGTGGTATCAAAAATGGCATCATTTTTCAACCTTTTTTTCACTCAAAATTTTGTGTGAGCTTTACCCACATAGACATACATGTACAAACAACTCTAGTGCTATGTTCACTCCTCTTACTGTCTTATAATGTGTTGATACATTCAGTTGTTTTCAGCTTTTCCCATGGGAAATGCCTTCCATTCCCCAAATCTGGTAAGCATAAAATGGTATCGTTGTCACTTTAACTTACTTTCTGTTATCTCTAGTAATGTTCCTCCCCTCCCCTTCCCACCCCCTTCCTTCCCTCCCCCCATTCCTTCCTTCCTTCCTTCCTTCCTTCCTTCCTTCCTTCCTTCCTTCCTTCCTTCCTTTTCTTTCTTTCTAATTTAAGGTTTTATTTTTAAGTACTCTCTACACTCAACATAGGGCTCAAACTCACAACCCTGAGATCAAGATTTGCATGCTCCACTGACTGAGCCAGTCAGGTGCCCCCAGAGTCTTTCCTTCTTTCCTTTTTTTTTTTTTTTTTTTTTAATTTTTAAGTGTATTTATTTTGAGGTGGGGGGCAGGGAGAGAAGGAGACAGAGAAACCCAATGTGGGGCTCGAACTTACAAATGGTGAGATCATGACCTGAGCTGAAGTCAGATGCTTAACCAGCTGAGCCATTCAGGCACCCCTTTCCTTCCCTCCCTCCCTTCCTTGCTTCCTTCCTTGCTTCTTTCCTTCCTTCCTCTCTTTCCCTCCCTCTCTCTCTCTCCTTCCCTCCCTCCCTTACTTCTTTCCTCCCTCCCTCCCTTCCTTCCTTCCTTCCTTCCTTCCTTCCTTCCTTCCTTCCTTCCATGTATATTTTTAAAAGTTTATTTATTTTTAGAGAGAGAGAGAGAGTGAGCAAGCATGAGAGGGGCAGAGAGAGAGGGAGAGAGAATCCCAAGCAAGCTTCACACTTTGAGCGTGGAGCCCAATGTGGGGCTCAATCTCATGAACCTGAGCCAAAATCAAGAGTTGGATGCTTAACTGATTGAGCCATCCAGGCACCCGTTTCTTACCCCCCCCCCCCCACAGCCCTCCTTCCCTTCTTCCCTCCTTTCTTTCTTTCTTCTTCTTCATCTTCTTTTTTTAAAATTTTTATCTAAGTAATCTCCACACCCAATGTGGGGCTCAAATTCACAGTCTCGAGATTAAGACTAGCATGCTGCTCTGACTGAACCTGCCAGGTGCCCCTCTTTTTTAAAAAAAAAATTTTTTTTAATGTATATTTATTTTTGTATATATATATTTTTTAATGTATATATATTTTAATGTATATTTATATACATTATTTTATAATGTATATATATTATATATATAATGTATACATATATACATATATATGTATATATATTTTATTTTATATTATATAAATATAATAATGTATATTTATTTATATATATTTATATAATGTATATATATATTTAAATATATTTATTTATGTATATTTAAAGAGAGAGAGAGAGAGAGACAGAGCATGAAGCAGGGGAGGGGGAGAGAGAGAGGGAGACAGAATCTAAAGCAGGCTCCAGGTCCCAAGCTGTCAGCACAGAGCCTGACGCAGGGCCCACAAGCAGCGAGATCATGACCTGAGCCGAAGTGAGATGCTTAACCAACTGAGCCACCCAGGCACCCCCGGGTGCCCCCTCTTTTCATTACTTACAGGTAATCTGAGTTTTCCTTTTGCATTACCTATTCATATCCTTTGTTCATTTTTCTTTTGGGTTATATGTATTTTTCCTTTGATTTATAGAATTCTTTAAAATTAAAAAACAGTTTGGGATAGTAATTTTTTGTAATAGCTATTCTTTGTAATTTTGGATAGTAATCCTTTGTTGATTATGTGCATGGCCAATATATTCCAGTCTTCAGTTTGTCTTTTCATTTTATTTATTATGTCCTTATTAACAGAAGTTAATAAAAGTTTTTAGCTTTTGAATTTGTTTAATTATAGAAATTTTCAAGCACAGAAGTTGCAGTATATGTAATGATCACCCCTTAGATATAACAGTCAGCATTTTACCACATTGACTGTACATATTTGTGTTTGTGTTTGTGCATAGGTGTGTGTTTGCTGAATCATTTGAGAGGAAGATGCATTTTTTATGACACTTCTTAAAAATAAAGACATAATTACAATGTCACTATAATATTAAGAAAATTAACACTAATTCCCTAATATCATCTAATCTCTCGTCATATTCAATTTCCTTATTTGTCCCTAAATAATGGCTTTTATAGCTTGTTATTATGAATCAGGGTCCAATCAAGGTTCATGCTTTACATTTATTTGTATGTCTCTTAAGAAACTGGGTTAGTTGACTTGTAGATTGCCTCACATTCTGGATTTGTCTCTGTGGTGTTGAACTTGTTTCCCTATGCCCTGTATTTTTACTTGGCAGGCAGAGGGTGACTGCCCTTACTCCCAAATTCATACTGGGATAAAGAGTCTGATTTGTTCTCAGTTCCAATTCCAAATTCCCAGGTTCAAGGAATGCGTGGAATCGATGACCCAGCTTGGATGAGTGATTATATTAGTTTCCTATCACTTCTGTTAACTAAAATATCACACAATTTAGGGGTGCCTGGGCGTCTCCATCAGTTAAACGTCCAACTCTTGGTTTTGGGTCACATCATGATCTCGCGGTTTCATGAGTTTGAACCCTGAGTTGGGCTCTATACCAGCAGCACAAAGCCTGCTTGGGATTCTCTCTCTTTCCCTCTCTCTCTGCCCCTCCTCCACTTGGGCTGTCTTTGTCTTTTTCAAAATAAATAAATAAACTTAAAAAAAAACATATCGCACAGTTTAGTGGCTTAATACAGATTATATTATTTTACATTGGCTGGAAGTCTGGCATGGGTCTCCCTGGGCTAAAATCCATGTATCAACAGGGATGCATTCCTTTCTTGAGAGTCTAGGGAAGAATGCATTTCCTGGACTTTCTAGCTTCTAGAGACTACTTACATCCCTTGGCTCACGGCCCCCTTCCTCTGTCTTCAAAGCCAGCAGTGTTGCATCTGCTTGACTGTTCTTTCCTCAGATCCATCTAATTCCAAAATACAAGCTCTTTGCATCACTGTACCCTACTGTTATTTGTGCTGTTTTCTGGACCAAAGTGAAGGACTTGGTATATAACTAGAGCTGGGTTGGTGAATATTTTACATGACCAGCTCTTGGGGAGGGAGGTGCTCCCATTTGTAGTAGTTATCTGTTTCTGCGGCATAAATACTCCCCGCTGTGGTCATTTTTGGGCTACCAACATGATTTGAACAGGCTTGAAAACTTTCCGAAAACATAACCATGGCTCTGGCACACCACTCTTCCATCTCACCTTGTTAGCAATGTCCAGCGTGCTGGTGGCTGTTAAAAACAAATGGTTTCTATGATCTTGTTTGTTTTGTTTCCACAGGGGCTGTACCGGCTCACCAAGGATATCATTGTGATGATCCGAGTGTGTAAAATGTTCCGCCAAGGCCTTGGGGGATTTCGGGAATATCAGATCATTGAGACTCCTCACAGAAAGCACCCTATCTTTTCCTTCTGGGATGTAAGCAGCTGGCCTTGGCAGGATTATGAGGGCTTAAGGGGGGGGGTCCAATAAATAGCACCCCACTTCCTAGTCCATATTCTGAACCAACAGGAGACAAAGGGAAAGACAGATAGGAGACCCATCTGTCACTTTTGTTAACAATGGGACTTCTATTGGAGAAGTGACTTATATCATCAAGTGAGAGGATGACCTAGAACTACATCCCCAAATTAGACAACCTTATGTGCCCAGAGACAGTGCTGGACCAAGGCAGGCCTCCACTGTGGACCAGGACTTCCTGCCCCACATTCACAACAGAGGAGGACAGAGCAGAATGTGGGCTCAGAGGGACAGAGAAGGAATGATCACACCCAGTTTTTCTTTCCAGAATTCACCAAGGAGTTTAAGTCGCTCCTTCTCAATGTGCAAGAAAGGGGCCGGTAGTGTTCTACCAGTGCAACTACCTCCATGTAGAAAGAAACATCCGGAGTGGGGAAGAAGCTATCTCCATATCAGTGGGAATCAAAGGAGCCAGAGAAATCCAGAAGTCTCATTAGAGTCCGGGTTTTCTGAATGCCTACCACTGTTCATCTTCTCTATCTTCTTTCCTGTCCCCCCCATTTAAAAAAGGGAACACATGCATGGCCCTGCTCACTCTGGAGACCATGCTGTCTAGATTTTCTAGAAGGTTGCAGTTTATGCCAGTGATAGCTCATGTGCCCTTTTTAGCTCAGAAAAGTTGATCACCTTCTGTTAACCTGTTCTGGATCCCCAAAGGTGTCTTCATTACCATCCAGGACTCCAAAGTTTTTCCCAATCCCTGGATGAACTCTGCCCATTTTCCTTTTGTGCCTAGAGTGACTAGATTCAGCCCTGCTTCCTAACTCCACCCAGTGATTCAGTCCAAGAATTTGCCCCAAATGGTTTCTGAAGGAGAGGGATATGGGCAGTGCTGATGAGTGAAAGAAAGGCAGTCTTAGATTGGTCTTGAAGGGGCCAGCAGGTATGTGGGGCTGAGTTTAAGATGTAGCAGGGAGTTGGGGCCTCTGGGTCTGCAGAAAGGAAGAGAATGCCGTATCTAAAGACATTCAAATTCATATATTAAATTTTTTTTAATATTTATTTTTGAGGGCGGGGAGGGGAGGGACAACCCACAAACTGTGAGATCATGACCTGAGCTGGAGTTGGAAGCTCAACCAACTGAGCCACCCAGGTGCCCCTCAAACTCATATATTTTAAAGACATTATTCTGGCCAAACCAACTGAGTCTGCAGCCAGATTCTGCCCTGTGGTTGGGCCATAAGTTGGGAGGGGATGAAGTGGAAGAATTGGAACCTGAGAGACTGAGGTTTGCTGTCAGCAAGGACATTCTGACTCAGGGTGTCATCATGCAGTGGTAACGGGAGTCTTTGTTTACCAGAAGACTTGAGCTGGTGCCTGGGCATTTGGAAGTTGAAGACCCAAATCAGTCTTGTCATTGGGGAAGTGTGAGGCCAAACAACATTGCCTAGGCAGGGTGGCCTTGAGCAGAGCAGAAGCCTCTCAACGGCAGCCTATGGGAGTCATATGTGCAATGGGCAGAGAGCTGGGGGGCCGGAGTGTAGGGTTGGGTAGAGAGACCAGTTTTCATCAGAGCATGTGAATTCATATCTTTCTGAGTACCACTGCTTTCCTTCACTGGCCTTCTTGAGAAGCACCATACAGGTACACAAGCTATATATGGGGCAGTTCGGTGGGGAGGACCTGAGGTATGCCTACCTAGACAGATGGGTGGGGGTCCTGGCTTGGCTCAGATGGTGGTCAGGGCCTTGTTTGTCCCTTTCCTTCTCCCCAGCTGCTCCTAACATATCCTCCCCCTTCTCTCTGCCTCTTCCTCTACCTTTCCACAACTCCCCTGCATCCATTAGGAGATAGAGTTGGGTTGGTTCATGCCTAAGATCTCTTACACCTCCTCCTCCTGGCCATATTCTAGAAGAAGACTGTATACTCAGTGTGTGATCCTTGGGAAGGTTCCTTCACTCACCTCGAGTTCAAAATGGAGCTCAGTAATACCTGCTTTGTCCTAATGATGAAATGGAATAAATAAGGAAGAAGCACATGCTTGGCTCCTTATAGGCACTTGGTGAAGATTGGCTTCATCGGTGCCTCCATTTATCCCTTTTTGTCCCTCTCCACTTTCCCATTTGCTTCTTTCCCCCTCTTTCTTTTCTCTTTCCATCCTTCCTCTCTTTATCCTCCCCCAGCCCATATTTACAATGACACATTGTCAATTCTGGGCCTAAGTCTGGGTCTGAATTTGGGCCTTTGAGGTAGATATGAGAGGGCCAGCTGGTAGAAGGGTTCCTGTGGCTTCCTGACCACCATGGGGATGGGGACGCCGGAGGGTTTAAGTGCAAGATTTTAGGAGCACTCTTGCTGATTCTCTTTCTTCTTCCTCATTCCTTTTTGTTCCCCCCCAGAAAAGGAAGCAAGGCCGAATCACATTTGATACCATGGACTTTGTTGCAGAGGAGGTATGTATAACTCTGACCTTGCTGGCTGGGAATTTTCTTTCTGCATGATGGCCTGGAAGTAGCATTGGGCTGAGTATCAGGACAGCTGGGTTTAGTCCAGGTTCTGCCACGAAGCCAGTGTGTCATCCTGAGCTAGCCTCTTAGTTTCCTCATCTATAAACTAGCTGATCTCAGTGATCCCAAGATCCCAGTCCTGACTTTCCAAGGCTGTGAACCCCGCCCCTCCCCTGAACCTGTTGTTGCCTTAGAAGCTGAGCAGAACCAGCAGGGAAGAGCTCCTGTACTTGGACCTGTGGACACACAGCCAAAGGCAAAGCAGAGGCTGTGAGAGCTCCAGGCAGAGGAGAAATAATCAGGGTGGTGGGAAAAGCCCAGGCTTATGTGTGAATTCTGACTCTTTCAAGTTTTCTTTTTTTAACAATTTTTTTTTAACGTTTATTTATTTTTGAGACAGGGAGAGACAGCATGAACGGGGGAGGGTCAGAGAGAGAGGGAGACACAGAATTTGAAACAGGCTCCAGGCTCTGAGCTGTCAGCACAGAGCCTGATGCGGGGCTTGAACTCACGGACCGCGAGATCATGACCTGAGCCGAAGTCGGCCACTTAACCGACTGAGCCACCCAGGCGCCCCTCTTTCAAGTTTTCTGAGAGACACTGGGTACACCTGTCTCCCACATGGGTATCAGATGGCCATTCTGGGGAGTGAACGACTCATATCTGGGTGAGGCTTTGGACATGTGACTTGTTCTCTGAATTTCAAGAATTGTTATCTTCCCAGTTTCTTCCCACCAAATCTTGGATATTAAATTAAAATTTTAAATTTAATTTAAATTTTAAAGGGGTCTACCTATTTATAGGAAGGATTTGAAGTTCTTACCAGTGAGACCTGACTTGACCCTGGCCTGGGGTAGCCATGTTGGTGTTTCTCTCAGGGATGGGAGGACAATAGTTTTGTAACTGGTATCAGGACCACCTGGGCCACTCTCTCCCCCTCTCCCTCCTTGGAGCCAGGGTACGGCTTCTGTTGCCTGTTTCTCCTGGGCATGATCTACTTTCTCATGCCCCATGATGTTAAGTCAACCAAATTCTGGGTTTGTTTGTTTTTTTCCAACTTTCCAGACTGGCCGGTGTCTGACACTGGACATTGATGGTTATCCAAGCTTTACTCTTGAGGCAGGAGAAACTCTGAGAGCCACAAAATTCCAAAGATGGAGGCAGTTCTGTGCAGGGCAGCAGAGAGAGAGAAGAGGGCACAAAGGAAAACATCCATTGTATAGGCAGGGCCTCTCAGCTTCCTCTAGGAGTTATCTAACTCTGGCTCTGATTACATAAACCTGCCCTTTGAGTGACTGACTGCTAATGGGCACTTGTTTTCTTTATGGAGTGATGAACTGGTTCTGAAATCAATTGCGATGATGGTTACATAACTCATAGAGCCTTAAAATCATAGACTTGTTTGTTATAGCAGTTGTGAGACATTGGAAACAATGGGTACATTTCAAAAACATAGTGAAAAAAATTGGGGGAAAAAGCAAGTTGCAGAAACCATATCTGAAGTCTGACATTCATGTAAATAAAAAATAAAACAACCATCTATACTGTAACCCTCTATACTGTGGCTGTATGTATATGCATGAGTATATATTAATACATAAAAAGGGCAAACCCTGGTGGTGGAGAGCAGATTTGAATTGGAGGTGGTACGGTAAAAGGAGATTGTAAGCATGTATATTGTTCTGATTTTTAATGGAAAACTAGTGTTATTTTCAAAATTTTTATTTATATATAAGAAAAAGGCCAGAAATGAGTATGCCAGATGTTAATGGCTAAATCTGGGTGGTAGGATTATGGGCAGTCCCTCTTTTTTTCCCTTAATCCTTCCTGTATGCTAGTGGAACACAATGAGGTGTAGCTGGCCTGAAGCAAGGGAGGCTATGAACCCCTAGAAGCAGGTAGGACCCAAGTCTCCCCAGCCCTGTTTGAATTATACTCCCTTTTCCCCAGACTTTTTTTCTTCTCTTCTCTTCTCTTCTCTTCTCTTCTCTTCTCTTCTCTTCGCTTTTCTGTGCTTTTCTTTTTTTTTTTTTGAGGTCTAAGCTTAGATCTGTGTTTGGTTGTGGGGATACTAGGTGGTGTAACATCCCCACCGATCCTCAAGGAGCTAAGTAGAAATTAAGGTGAGGTAACTTACCTGGCAAGTTAAATAACAGAATAAGTTTTATAGGAATCCAGAGAAGGGAGTCTCTGAAGACTGGGTGTGGCAAGAGAGATTTCCTAAAAGAATTAGGGCCCCTCGTGGACCCAAAGAATCAGTTCTGTTCATAGAAAGCAGAGGGATCTGTGTTTTGTCATAAATCAACCCTGTAGAGGAATCTCAGTGGGTTATTGATAGCAAGAGAGGGTTAGGAAGGAAGAAGATTGGATTCAGACCTTAAAAATGGCCAACACTTCCATAGTCCTCACTGGGAGCTGGGCCTATTGTAAGCCCTTTACATGTATTAGCTCTGCTATTTATACAGTTAGGTTCTGCTGTTCTCAGATAGGGAAGGCTCAGAGAGAAGTGACTTGTCCCAGGACACACAGCTAGGAAGGAGCAGGCCAAGGTTCAAACCCAGGTACCTGGCACCAGAGCCTGTGCATTATTAATCACTGAGAAACACTGCCCTTGTGTGTGAACACGCAAGGCTTCAGATCTATGGTCCAGAACTCATCATGTCCCACTTTCTTTTGGCTTCTGTGACAACTACTTTTATGTAAGTCTTCTTACATTCATTCTTTCCATAAATTTTTATTTTTATTTTGTTGAGTGCCTACTACCTGTGAGGCATTATTCTAGAGTGGGGTAAATAAGATAGATGAAGCCACTATCGTGTTTATATTGGGGCTTGTATTCTAGAACACCTATATCCAATGGAACTTTCTGAGATAATGGAAGCATTCAGTTGTCTGTGTTGTCCTGTATAGTAGCTAACAGACACATATAGCCCTTGTGGCTAGTGTGACTGAGGAACTTTTTTTTTTTTAAGTTTATTTTTTTTTAAGTTTATTTTTAGAGAGACAGAGACAATGTGAGTGGAGGCGGGGCAGAGAGAGACGGAGATAGAGAATCCCAAGCAGGCTCTGTGCTGCTAGTGCAGAGCTCGACATGGGGCTTGAACCCACTAAACCACAAGACCATGACCTGAGCTGAAACCAAGAGTTGGACAGTTAATAAACTGAGCCATTCAGGTGTCCCCTGAGGAACTTATTTTTTTAATCTAATTTAGTTTAAATTTAAATAGCCACACATGTGGCTAATGGCCACCATATTGGATAGTGCAGTTCTAGAGTGAGTGAGGCAGGGTGTGTGTGTGTGTGTGTGTGTGTGTGTGTGTGTGTGTGTGTGTGTAGGAAGGGGAAATGACAGATAATAAACACATTAACAAAAAGGAATAAGGTCATTTCACAAAGTATTAATTGCTTTGAAAGAAATGATTCAGAGACTAGAGACTGCTGGGAAGGGGGCCTACTATTCTAGGTCAAATGATCCATTAGGGACTCCCTGAGGATGTGGTAACATAGGAGCTGAGAACTGAATAAAAAGGAGGAAGCAGCCATGTGAAAATCCAGGAGAAGGACATTCCAGACAGAGGAAACAACCCAAGCAAGGACCACAGGACAGAAGTGAGCTTGGCACCTGCAGGAGATGGGTAGAAAGCTAGAGACTGGAGAACACAGGAGAGAGGCAGGAGGTGAGTTTGTGAGGAGTAGGGAGGGTAGGGAGTCAGACCATGTGGGGCCCCTCGGCTAGGGTATGGAGTTAAGATTTTATGCTAAGTGCAATGGACAACCAGAAGGGGTGTTAACAATTCAAGTACCACTTTCCCAGCAGGTGGGAGTGGTGGGTGAATGGGTAGATCTGTCCGCCCTCTGGTCCATGAATCCTGGTTCACCAGCGTTAGTTTCTGTGGGTTCTCTTTATTCCTTAGTCTCCTATAGCATGCTAGGATATAGGCTGAGGCGAGGGAGGTCTCCCCTGACTGCAGTATGCATATGCTAGAGGCCTCTGGAGCCCAGGAGCCCCATATTGACTCGGAGTGGTCACTGAACGGCACAGGCAGTATAGTTGGAGTTGCAGATACGGGCATGGGCATGTAGCAGATCTAGCTTATGATCCTGCCCGAGTGTCTTTATCTGTCAAATGGGAATAGTAATTGTGCCTCATTTCTTGGGCTGGGCAAAGGTGCAGTTAGATGGTGCATGTAAGATGCATACCCTGATGCTGGGCACACAAAGCACTCATTACGTGTCAGCCACTATTGTATCGGGGGTGGGAAAGCATAAAAAGCAGGAGTGTGGGGAGTTGCCCACTGGCCCTTGGGGCATTCTGCTAGGTCTTGTGTGTCACTCTGGCCCTCTCTTCCCAGGGTCACCTTCCTCCAAGGGCCATTCAGATCATGCAGAAGCTGCCTTCCTGGAGGACAGAGCCTGAGATCCAGGCCCTCTATAACCTCCTGCAGGTTCTGAACAGCTACCGCAACTACTCAGAGCCCCTGCAGCTGCTCCTGGCCAGAGTCATGCGCTTTGAACGGTTAGTGAGGGGCACACCCCTTGGCACCTGTGCCGGGCTGGGCAGGAAGAGCCTTCCTGACAAGGCCATGGCAGGTCTCTTAGCGTCTCCATGGCATTTCAGCCGTGTCTGTCAGTTCAGTGCTGTCTGCCAGTTCACCTTAGTGCTCCTTGGTATTCTTGTGGCACAGTTGATCTCCTTCATTTACTGAGAGTCTACGAGAATTAAGGAGCCACTGAATCTGGCAAGGGTTTGATAGGAACCTCAGAAAGGATCTGGCCCAATTCCCTCCTTTTTCAGATGAGGAAACAGGTTCAGGTAGTAAGAATGACTCATGCTCTGTCACCCACGTATTAGGGAGTAGAGCTGAGACTCAAATCCAAGCCCTAAAAGCCACAATGGATCACAGGTGATTGTCCTATGTCCAGATAGGAACCTAAGGTAAGAGTGTGTGAACTTGGATAAGAAAAAAACTTGTATCTGTTTTCATTAATCCCTAACTAAAATGTATCATTTCCTTCAGTCATGGATGTATGTAATGAACCACTACAGTATTACCTATTCCCATGACTTTTTCTCCAAAAGAAATCACCAATATTACACATTCATGTTGCTGCAGGTTTCTCAAAAAATAATTTATATTCCTCACCTCTTTGAAATTACGGTAGTAATTAGATCTGCTGCTAGATCTGGTTATTCAGTGCCTTAACATGGCACTGAATATGTGGAATGGTTGCTATACCATTCCACAATTTGGATTTTAAAAGGTAATTTTTAATTGTAATTCTGCTGTATTTTATTTTATATATTTAAAACATTATTCTGTGAAGGCTTCACCAGATTGTCAAAGGATGCATGGCACAAAAAAGCACTATGTAAATATCTGGTACTAGAAAAGTCTAAGAGGTGTGTGTGTGGAAACATTGTCTTTCTCAGGCATTTCAATGGCTTAAGAGGGGAAGCACAGCAGAATATTTGAGGTAAGGCCTGTCTTAAAAATCTAGGATGTGAAGACACTTGAGGTCTTTGCCCTGGTATCTTCCTTTGTGGAGGTCACAGGTCACATAATCACATGTGACTATGACCCACGCAGGATTTGTTTCACAGGTAATCAGCCCAGGAGAGGAGGGGACGCTCCAGCTGGCTTGGCCAAAGCAGATTCAGAGAAGAGGTGTCATTTGAGTAGGTATATTTGACAAGTAGAGGTGTAAGACAAGAACGTTCAGGCAGAAGGAACCATCTGCTTTGTTCTAGCTCAGTGAAGAAGAGCAAGTCACCACTGTCTTAAAGTAAGATTCCATAGCAGGCAGAACATGTCATGCAAAGAAAAAGAATCATGGAGGTGGAGGTAGAAGCTCTGTAATTTAATGCTGCAGCTGCCACTCTGAGGTGCGACCTCAGGCAAGCTGCTTAACCTTTCCGAGCCTCAGTATCCTCATCAGTGCAATGATCAGTGCAATGTTAAAGTTGTCTTTGGCTACTTGATATTTTCTTTTCTTTTCTTATTTTTTTTTATTCTCAAGTTAGTTAACATACAGTGTAGTCTTAGCTTCAGGAGTAGAACCCAGTGATTCATCTCTTACATATGACACCCAGTGCTCATCCTGAAAGTGCCCTCCTTAATGCCCGTCAACCATTTAACCCCCCCATCAACCCTCATTTTGTTCTCTGTATTTGTCTCTTACGGTTTGCCTCCCTCTCTGTTTTTATCTTATTTTTCCTTCCCTTCCCCTATGTTCATCTGTTAAGTTTCTCAAATTCCACATGAGTGAAATCAATTGGCAAAGAAGATGTCAAACTTTCACTCTTTGCAGATGACGTGACACCCCACATGGAAACACGAAAGACTCCATCAAAAAACTGCTAGAGCTGATACATGAATTCATAGGAGATAAAATCAATGCACAGAAACTGGCTGCATTTCTATATACCAATAATTGAAGCAACAGAGAGAGATATCAAGGAATCAATCCCATTTACAATTGCACCAAAAACTATAAAATACCTAGGAGTAAACCTAACCAACAAGGTAAAAGACCTATACACTGAAAACTATAGAAAGCTTAGGAAATAAATTGAAGAAGACACAAAGAAATGGAAAAATATTCCATGCTCATAGATTGGAGGAAGAAATATCGTTAAAATGTCAATACTACCCAAAGCAATCGACACATTCAGTGCAATCCATTTCAAAATAACACCAGCATTCTTCACAGAGCTAGAACAAACAATCCTAAAATTTGTATGGAAACATGAAAGATCCCAAATAGCCAAAGTGATGTTGAAAAAGAAAAACAAAACTTGGGCATCACAGTCCCGGACTTTAGCCTATATTACAAAACTGTAATCATCAAGACAGTATGGTATTGGCACAAAAACAGACACACAGATCAATGGAACAGAATAGAGAACCCAGAAACGGACCCACAAATATATATGGCCAACTAATCTTCAACAAAGCAGGAAAGAGTATCCAATGGAAAAAACACAGTCTCTTTAGCAAATGGTGCTGGGAGAACTGGAACATGAGAAGAATGAAACTGGACCACTTTCTTATACCATACACAAAAATAAATTCAAAATGGATGAAAGACATAGATATAAGACAGGAAACCATCAAAATCCTACAGGAGAAAACAGGCAGCAACCTCTTTGACCTCGGCCACAGCAACTTCTTACTTGATATGTCTCTGGAGGCAAGGGAAATAAAAAATGAACTATTGGGACCTCATCAAGATGAAAAGCTGCTGCACAGCAGAGGAAACAATCAACAAAACTAAAAGGCAACCAACAGAACGGGAGAAGATATTTTCAAATGGCATGTTAGATAAAGGGTTAGTATCCAAAATCTATAAGAACTTACCAAACTCAACACCCAGAAAACAAATAATCCAGTAAAGAAATGGGGAGAAGACATGAATAGACACTTTTCCAGAGAAGACATCCAGATGGCCAACTGATACATGAAATGATGCTCAACATCACTCATCATCAGGGAAATATGAATCAAAACCAATGAGATACCACCTCACACCTGTCAGAATGGCTAAAATTAACAACTCCGGAAACAACAGATGTTGGCAAGGATGTGAAGGGGGAACCCCACTGCATTGTTGGTGGGAATGCAAACACTTGCAGCCACTCTGGAAAACAGTGTGGAGGTTCCTCAAAAAATCAAAAATAGAACTACCTTATGACCCAGCAATTGCACTACTGGGAATTTATTCAAAGGATACAAAAATGCTGATTCGAAGGGGCACATGCACCCCAGTGATTATTTTCAGGACTGGAAATTAGCAGATCAGACAGAATTCTTTCAGTTGCAAGTCACAGAAAACCCAGCCCTAGGGAATGCATCAGTGACTCATGTATCTGAAAAGTGCTGGGATAGCTCTCTAGCTTCCGACTCAGCTGAATCCAGGGGCCTAGTGTCACCAGGACCCAGTGTCTGTCTGTCTCTCTCCACCTCACATGGCATTCTCATAAACCACTTTCTCAGCTAGACTCTCCTTTACAGCAGCAAGATGGCTGCTATTACCATGGCTCCAAATTTTCCTCTTTCCAGTCTCAGTCCTTTGGGAAAGAGAATATTTCTTCCTGGTCTTTCAAGTCACAGCCTTGGGGTTTGTTCATTCATTCTTTCTTTTTTTTAAGTTTATTTATTTTGAGGGAGGGAGGGAAGGAATGAGAGAGAGAGAGACAGAAAAAGGATGAGTGGGGGAGGGGCAGAGAGAAGGAGAGAGAAAATCTCAAACAGGTTCTGCACTATCGCAGAGCCTGATGTAGGGCTTGAACTCGTGAACCATGAGATCATGACCCGAGCCAAGATCAAGAGTTGGACGCTTAACCGACTGAGCCACCCAGATGCCCTGATTTGTTCTTTCTGAACCAGATTGGCTACATTTGAATCATCCATGGGTCAGACACTCTGATTGTCCAAGAGTCAAGAAGAAGTTTCCCCCAAAATAAAATCAGGGTACAGTTGGGGGAAAAGGTGACCTGATGCTTGGCTGCAAAAGCAATAGATGTCTGCTTCTGGAGACTTGGGTTCTAGCGCTGACTCAAGTGTGACTCACTGTGTGCCTTCAGCAAGCCTGGGGTTCCTTGGGCCCCACTTCCCTCATCCGCATAATGTAGGTTGAGCTAGACAGTTTCTGAGGGTTTTTCTGCTCCGGCTCCAGGAGTCTGTTCTTGGAAGAACACTGGCCATGCTCTCTCATCCACAAAGTCATTTCCTAGCTGAATGTGCCTGCCTTCTCCCATCTAGTCTTTGTTGTCTGGGCCACCTCCTCTTTAATGTTCCCCATTACCTTCTGGGTAAAATCCAAAGTTAGCCTAATTTTTGTACTCTCTTATGATTGGACCCAGCCAAATTTCTCTCCCACTATTCCCCTGACCTCCCTGTTTTCCACTGTCCTTTCTAATGGAGCTTACTGTTATTCCTTTGAACACGCCTTGCTTCCAGCCACCTCTGTGCCTTTGGACATGGTCATCCCTCTGCCTGGAACACTCTCTCATCTCTCTGTCTACCTGGAAGACTCTAGACACTGTTCTGGAGCCTGCCATGGCTTTCCTAAGCTGGGTTAAATGCCCTTTCTCCATGCTTCTGAATTAGTCTGTGCTTACCTCTCTTAAAGCATTTTTAAACTTTAGTCCCTGTGCGTGACCATAATTTTCAGAACAAAATCTGTCCTTTTTCGCTGTGTCTGATAGACACAGTTGGTATTTATTTAATTTATTGAATGAATGAAGGAAATGAATGAATCTTGAAAGAAGTGAAATTTGAACTTACATTTGAAATACAGAAAATTTCCTCCTCTAAGCTTAGGAGCAAACTCCCAGTTTGCTCTGGACCTGGGCACCTCTACCCTAATGGTTTCCAATTGTGTAGTGAGCTCTTAGGGGTTATAACAAGACCCATCTGTCTATCCTTTTCTAGGTATGTTCAGCTGTATTTTACAGACGAGAAACTGAGGCTCAGAGAGAGAATATGAGTGCCCAGTGTCACACAGCTAGTGGCAGAATCAGGACTTGGATCCAGGTCTGACTTGAAAGCCATTGCTCTTCAGCATTTAGCTACTCATTCATTACTTTCAGTATTTGCTCATTTATTCATTCAACTGCTGTTCACTGAGCATTTACTGTATGTCTAAGCAGTCTGACAAAGGCTCTGCTCTCAGGAAGCTGCGGTCTGATGGAGGCAGGCGACTAGGTGAGCATTAGTGAAGAGGTCAAGGTTGATGGGGCTGGGCCTGGGCTGCTATGAGGTCCCTTCTAGTCCAGTCTGTGCCTTCATGCTCCAAAGCAAAGAGCACAAGCAGGCCAGAGCTCCTCCCAGGGGGCCAGGCTCCCTGCTGCTACTAGATCTACTGGCTTTGGGCTTTTCTCAGGTTTGGTCGCAGACGTGTGATGGTCAAGAAGGGGCAGAGGGGCAACAGCTTTTATTTCATCTACATGGGCACAGTCGCAGTGACTGAGGATGAGGATGGCAGCAGTGCCTTCCTGGACCCCCACCCAACGTTGTTGCACAAGGGCGACTGTTTTGGGGTGAGTACAGGGAAAGGTCTGTTTTCCTGGGGCAGGGTTGGGGGCTTGACGGGACTCTTGGTAGAACAGCCAGGCCCAGTCCTGCCCTCTCCTCTGTGTGAGTCATGCCCTGTTGTGGGTCCCAGTGCCCTTAACCTGTCACCAGCCCATTGACTAGACCAGGTGATGTCCAAGCCTGGCTCCTTCGCCTGTGATGTTTAAAAAGAAATATGTTTCCTGTATAACAACACAGGGATGCAGTGACCCCTTAGTCAGGCTCCTCCAGCTTCCTCTCTCTGGTCTGGTCAAGCCTGTTGCCTCTTTTTCCATAGGCAGCATATTAAGAGGGAGGGGATGGGCCTCTAGAGGTGGGAAGTGAGCACCTAGAGGTGGGAAGTGAGGTGGGAAGGGCCAGCCAGGAATCTGCAGTCTGGGGAATAGAGATTTCTGGGGGCTGATGGAAGCAGGAAAGCGGTGGGCAAGGCTGTGAGTAGAAAGCCAGAGGTAGCCTCTCAGTTGCCTTTGCCTGTGTTCACCCAACAGGAATTGGACCTTATGAGTCCTTCAGTAAGGAGGGCCACCGTGGTCTGTATGGAAGAAACAGAGTTCCTGGTTGTCGACAGAGAAGATTTCTTTGCTAATAAGCTGGATCAGGAATTCCAAAAGGATGCTCAGCATCGGTTTGAATTTTTTAGGTACTCCCATCATCAGCCAACATCTTCCCCCTGGGTGTTTATTAGGTGCCTGACTTTGCCCTAGGCCCAGTGGGAAATAGTGGGTGCTTTTCTTTGTGTCTGGAATGCTCTTGAGACAGGAGACACCTCCCACCCAACTTCTCCATCTAGCAAACTGCTACTATACCTTCAGGTCTCAGCTCAAACATCCCTTCCTTGTGGGATGGTACTAATAGAATAGATAACGTACGGAGCACTTGCTCGGCCAGGCAGGGTGCTAAGCCCTTTGTATCAAGGCTTTTTACCTGTGACATTGTTTCTCTTGTTCTCTCTGGTTTATAGCTAAGAAAAGCAAGGCTTGGGATGTTCAATTCGCAAGTCCCTGGGCTTCACTGCCCCACCTCACTAACCAACCCCATCTACGCTCACCCAAGAATAGAGAGAGTGCCCCACAGTGCTTCTATCACACCCTGTGTTTCTTTAAAGCCCCAGCCAAACTGTAATTCTTTTTTTTTTTTTTTAGAGAGAGAGAGAGAGCGCGTGCAAGCGAGCACACTTGGGGGGAGGGGCAGAGAGAAGGAGAGAGAGAATCTCAAACAGGTTCTGCACTATCGCAGATCCTGATGCAGGGCTTGAACTCATGAACCATGAGATCATGACCCGAGCCAAAATCAAGAGTTGGACACTTAACTGACTGAGTTACCCAGGGGCCCTGATTTGTTCTTTCTGAACCAGATTGTCTTCATTTGACTCATCCGTGGGTCAGTGACATTCTGATTGTCTGAGAGTCAAGAAGAAGTTTCCCCCAAAATAAAATCAGGGTACAGTTGGGGGAAAGGGTGACCTGATGCTTGGCTGCAAAAGCAATAGATGTCTGCTTCTGGAGACTTGGGTTCTAGCGCTGACTCAAGTGTGACTCACTGTGTGCTTTCAGCAAGCCTGAGGTTCCTTGGGGTTCCTTCATGCTTAGCGCAGAGCCCAACATGGAGCGCAATCTCACAACTGATAGTGAGACAATGACCTGAGCCCAAATCAAGAGTCAGACGCTTAACCGACTGAGTAACCCAGGAGCCCTCAAACTGTATTTCTTTATAATTTTTAAAAAATGTTTATTATTTTTGAGAGAGAGAGAGAGAAGAGCACAAATGGGGGAAGGGCAGAGAGAGAGGGAGACACAGAATCCAAAGTAGGCTCCAGGCTTTGAGCTGTCCACATGGAGCCCGATGTGAGACTCAAACTCATGAACCATGCGATCATGACCTGAGCTGAAGTTAGACGCCTAACCGACTGAGCCACCCAGGCACCCTCAAACTGTACTTCTTGATCATATAGTACCACCTTTACAATTTATATACCCCTCAGGAAGCACTATGGCAGTGAGGGCAGATTGGCACCTTTACCATGGTAACCCTCGTGTTGTCATTGCGCCAAGCACAGGCAGGTGCTCACTTAATCATTTCTAGTTACTTGTCTTTAGGAGAAGACTGAAAATCAAATGAAGTATCTGCACTGGCCCTGAAAATACAGTCTGTAGGGTTGTGCGCCTCTAGAGCAGTGTGGTGAGCAGAGGGCTGCCCCGTGGGGTGGAGTGGAGTGGGAGAGCAGGGGCTGTAAGAGGGGCTGGGGCCTGCGAAGGGAGGACTTGGTCCTGCAGAGAGGAACATTTCCTGTCTTCACACAGTTGAAGAATAGGGCTGAGTGGCAATCTCAGCTCTTGGGCTTATTAACCATGTAACCCAAGATGGGTCACTTCCCTTCTCTGAGTTTAGTCTCCTGCTCTGCAAAGTGAGGATAATGATTCATCTCTGCCACATCATCATAAGGATTGAATGAGATGATTATGGAAAGTGTGTGGCCCCATAGGTGTTCCCTCTGTGGTGACCCTGCTTTCCTTCCTGTGTCTCCAGACCCTTCCTCTTTGGACATGGCACCGTCCCTGTTCCCCCTTAGTGTTGTGGATGGAACTCAGTGCCCTTGATGAGGCCTGAGCCATCCGAGTTCTGGCCTCATAATTTGTTGGAGCTGAGAAAATATGAGATGATTGTTAGCAGCCCCTGTGGTGCTGTGTGTGAGGGAAGGCAAGCCCCTGACTGGTGGTGTAGGAGCTCAGGGGAAGGCGGGGCACTGTGGAGTGGGCCTTCAGTCATAGAAAAAAAAAAAAAAGAGGGGAGTCCAGAAGTTTCCCATTCACTGGCCACAGCCTGGAATATTTGAAGCTAATAGGCTGGAGGAAGCTGGAGTGAGCTGCCCAAACCAAAGGTAAGGTCAGGACTGCTGGGCTGGGGGCAGAATAGTAGGTGAGCTGGAGTGAGGAACTCTCAGTTGCTTGGAATGAGACTAGCCTAGTGAGTACAAGGTTAGGCGATGGAGCCAGGAAGAAGCCCCTGGAGGGAAGAGTGGAAGGAAGAGAAGCAGAGCAGAGGAGAGAACCCCAGGGCGCTGCCACAGGCCAGGGGAGGCAACAGGAGGGCAAGTAAAATCCTCCACCTCAGGCACTTGCAAGAGCAAGACAATGTGTTCCCTTTCTGGAAACTGCTGAGAGCAGGGCACATTCTGTGATGAGGGCCAATGAATTCTAACAGGATTTTCCCCTCAGGAAGATGGATCTGTTTGAGTCGTGGTCTGATGAAAAGCTCTGGAAGCTCGTAACCCTGGGGAAGGTGGAGAAGTTCTCGTATGGCCAGCTGGTCTTAAAAGACTTCATAGAATCACCCTCCATCATGTTTGTCTGCAAGGTGAGAGGTCTAGGATGGGGGAGGGTGGAAGCTGGGAAGGCATGCCTAGTATAATGTCCTGTGGCCACACAGGCAGGGTCTGACCGCTGTTCTGCAACACCTCCTTCTCTGAGCTTCTATGTGTTAGCTGCAAAAGGCATACCACACTGTTTGGGCTCCCTCCTTCCGAGGGTTGCTGTGAACTTTGGGACACACAGCTGTTATATTAGAAAGAGGGCCACAGGGGTACCTGCTCCTTAAGTTCATATACATGCTTATTTATATACAGATACATACTTAAATTATGCATTTTGGCCCTTGAATCTTAGTGATGCCAGGCGAGTTTTAAAAATTATAATTTTTACTGATTTGAAGGGACACATGTACCCCAATGTTTATAGCAGTGCTATCAACAATAGCTAAATTATGGAAAGAGCCCAGCTGTCCATCCACTGATGAATGGATAAAGAAGATGTGGTATATATATGCAATGGAATACTACTCAGCAATGAAAAAGAATGAAATCTTGCCATTTGCAACAATGTGAATGAAATTGGAGGGTATTTTGCTAAGCGAAATTAGTCAGTCAGAGAAAGACAAATATACGATTTCACTGATGTGGATTTTGAGAAACTTAACAGATGAACATAGGGGAAGGGAAGGAAAAATAAGATAAAAACAGAGAGGGAGGTAAACCATAAGAGACTCTTAAATACAGACAACAAACTGAGGATTGCTGGGGGTAAGGGGGTGGGTTAAATGGGTGACAGGCATTAAGCAGGGCACTCTTTGGGATGACCACTAGGTGTCATATGTAAGAGATGAATTACTGGGTTCTACTCCTGAAGCCAAGACTACACTGTATGTTGACTAACTTGAGAATAAAAAAATAAATACATAAAATCATAATTTTTAAATTATAGAAGTGATATGACCACAGCATAAAACAGAGTTCTGGAAAGAGGGAAGAAATCACGCATGAGCTCATCACCTCAGAGTAGATTTTCAGAAGCAGAATTGCATGGTATCATCATTTTTATGAATCTTGGAACAAGTTACTCTCCAAAAAGATCCACTTTATCTAACTTCCAGCTGTGCACACCTTTGCCAGTGCCACACACCTCTGCCAAACTTGCCAGGCATTCTTTCAAAAGTCTTTTTTTTTTTTTTTTAAAGTGTGCCCAGCGTGGAGCCCAGTGTGGAACTTGAACTCACGACTCTGAGATCAAGACCTGGGCCTAGATCAAGAGTTGGACACTTAAATGACTGAGCCACCCAGGTGCCCCTCAACATTTTTCTTTTACATTTTTTTTAACGTTTTATTTATTTTTGAGAGAGACAGAGACAGAGTGCGAGCGGGGGAGGGGTAGAGAGAGAGGGAGTCACAGAATCTGAAGCAGGTTCCAGGCTCCAAGCTGTCGGCACAGAGCCTGATGCAGGGCTCGAACTCACGAACCGAACCATGAGATCATGACCTGAGCCAAAGTTGGACGCTTAACCGACAGAGCCACCTACGCGCCCCATCAATTTTATAATGCCACCTTATTGAGGATTTAATTTACATTTTTCCTGATTCCTAGTGAGATTACTCATGTTTGTTTACTGTCTGAATTTTGTCTTTTGTGAATTGCTTTTTGTCTTGTGCCAACTTCTGTGTTGGTTGATAATAAAAAGAAAATCTAACATTTATTGAGTGCATACTATGTCCCAGGTTGTGTGCTTCGAATGCTTTATTTCATTTTGGCCTCACAGCAGCCCAATGGAGGTTGGTAGTGTTGCTATTCCCATCGTACAGAGGTGGAAACTGAGGCATAGGAAGGTGAAGTGGCTCCTCCAAGATCACATAGTCGATGAGGGGCAGAAGCCAGGTTCAATACAGATCTGTCTGACTATCCAAAGCTCTTCTCAGGAGCTGGGATTTGCAATTTGAGTCGATCTTTCTGTCAGTTGTTGACTCTGCTCAACCCCTCAGTAGTTTTCATGATCACCATGAGAACTACCATTTTTTTGAGGCCCTTTGCTCCTGTGCCACGGGTTCTACTAGTATTGTTAATTTTTGTTTGTTTGTTTATTTTGGAACAGGTAATACATGCATATGGTTTGAAATTCAAAAGGTTTAAAAGAGTAATGTTTCCCTCTCACCTCTTTCCCCCTGCCACCTAGTATTCCTCCCCAGAGACAGTCATTGTCACTGCTTTCTCATGTGTCTGTCCTGCATCTATTCTTTGTGTATAGAGGCAAATGCATGTGTATATTTTTTCCTTGTTTTCATAAATGACGTCGAATTATGCAGGCTGTTCTTCACTTTGCTGTTTCAAGAGTGTTTCTGTAGATTGTTCCATATCAGTACATAAAGAACCCACTTGTTCTTTTTTACCACTTGTGCAGGGTTTCACTGTATGCTTGTACTTGAATTTATCTAACCAGTTCCTTATTGATGGATATTTAGGTTGCCCCAATCTTTTGCTATTTCAAACAGTGTTTTGATGAATAACTGTGTACATAGTACCATTTCACTATAGCTCTATCAGGAAGATATTTATTATAATAATAATTATTATTATTAATTTGGGAGAGAGAGTCCACAAGTAGGGGAGAGGGGCAGAGAGAGAGAGAGGGAGGATGTTAAGCGGGTCCATGCTCAGTGTGGAGCCCAATGCAGGGGTTGATTCCACGACCCTGGGATCATGGCCTGAGCCAAAATCAAGAGTTGGATGCTCAACTGACTGAGCCACCCAGGCGCTCCTGAGGAAGATATTATTATTCCAAGTTTACAAATGAGGAAGTTGAGGTTAAGATACCTTAAGAAAGGCCATCCAAACTTTTAGTATCTCCCATATATCTGTTGCTCATATTAAGCTAGCAGACATTTGTTGAGTTTGTGCAAAGGTTGATTCATGCTCTGGAGGGATATGAAGATGGAAAAGACTGTTTCTCTCTGTTTATATGTCTCTTCCATTAGGTTCTGAGCAGAGACAAAATTGTCTATGCCAACTACCAAGTGATTAGCACAAACTTTTTGAGTTCTAGGGACTCAAGAGGGGGAATCTCTCTTAAGGCTGGAGGTTGTAAGGAAGGCTTCCTGAAGGAGGTGAGGCAGGAGTTGAGCCTTGAAGTATTGGGCAGTTAAAAGAAGGGGGCAAGATTGGTTGTGTGCTGGAGCTGGCTCTTACTGGGCTGTGAGAGCTGATTAAGTTTTCAGGAATTTTCCAAGATAATAAATACAATAGTTATTAAAAATGAAATTACATAGGGGTGCCTGGGTGGTTTAGTCAGTTAAGCATCTGACTCTTAGTTTCGGCTGAGGTCATGATCTTACGGTTTGTGAGAGTGAGCCCCACGGTGGGCTCTGCACAGACAGTGTGGAGCCTACATGGGATTCTCTCCTTCCCTATCTCTACCCTCCTCTGCTCACACACACACTCTCTCTCTCCGAATAAATAAATAAACTTTAAAAAATTAAAATAAACTATTCATCATAGATTCATCAGAGAAGTTACATTGTTGATGAACAAGCAACATTCTGGTATGTGTAGCACTAAAACTAAAGAAGGTTTCCATTTAATGAACATAATTTATACAAAGGTGAGAAGTAGTTTGCCAGTAGATTACAAACTATTCTTAATAATATTAAATATATCGGGGGGCTGGTTCAGTTGGTTAAGCATCTGACTTCTGCTCAGGTCATGATCTTGTGGTTTGTGCGTTCCAGCCCTGCATCAGACTCTGTGCTGACAGCTCAGAGCCTGGAGCCTGCTTCGGATTCTGTGTCTCCCTCTCTCTCTGTGCCCCTCCCCCACTTGCACTCTGTCTCTCTCTGTCTCTTAAAAATAGACACTAAAAAAGACTTTTTAAAAATGTATTGGGAGAAGTGTGGATTGGATGCAACTTAACTTGTCAAATCACAGTTGACTTGTGACTATAGATTGGCCCTGGTTACAAGAATTCAGCCAGAGCCCACAACAGTCTTCTGTGAGAATCCATTGGCTATATGCAACCTCTTTAATAAATTTTTATTTTAAGCAGGCTCCACACCCAATGTGGGGCTCGAACTCAGGACCCTGAGATCTAGAGCCGCATGCTCTACCAACTGAGCCAGTCAGGCACCCTTATATATAGGAACTTTCAATAAGAGTACAGTATATTTTATTATTTCTAAATTGTGTGTAACACACCCTTTATAAGAGTAAGATTTATAGACATGCATACATTTTTCCAGAGAGCCGATTATTAAACTTATCACTAGGGGTGTGTTTGTGTTGTTAATTTTGGGTTCAGTCCCAGAGTAGGGAGTCAAGACTAGCTTAACATAAGCAGAAGGGGAGTTATTGCAGGATGTTGAATGGCTAACAGATTTACTGGTGAGGGGGAGGCCTGAAGGAACAGAACTTCAACTGAACATGACCCCCACGTGACCCCAAGTCAGAGTCCAGAACTGGACAGTCACAGGTGCTGCTGCTCCTGCCACATTCAGGAAGCCACGTCCGTAGCCACTGCCTCCACAAACACAGTAGATATCCTGCAGTCCAAAACCAAGCCTTGCCCAAGTGCATCTGGGCAGTGGAACCCAAATAACTTCTTAGGTGCGAGGGGGCTTCAGAGATGTTTGGGAGTGTTTGGCTTGCAGCCTCTACACTATAAGGGATTGGATGCACAGGATCTGACCCAAAGGATGGTCATGTGAGGAGAGCAGGAAGAACCTAGAAGAGAGAATGGTAGTGCCAAACCCTGAAGGCCAGCCTGAATATTTTGCAATTCCTCCTCCTCCCTGACATCTGCAAGACTTGCTCTAATCAAATGATTACATCTTGACCGGCAGAAAGTTCTTAGTCTGTGTTAGCCTCCATTTCTTTGTCCATAAGACAGAATGAACTACTTACCTCATAAAGTCTGTTATAAGGATGAGAGTTAGTCTAGCCCAGATTTACTCGGTTCACATTCATCCTCGAGTTCAGTGGTTCTAAGTATTGTCACTGAATCAGCAGCATCTGTATCACCTGGGAAGTTACTAACAATGCAGATTCTCAGGACTACCCAAGAGCTGTTCAATCCAAAACTCAGAGGTGGTGGCTCAGTAATCTGTCTTGACAAGCCTTCCAGGTGATTCTGATGCACATTAAACGTGGAGAACTCTGACTTAAGGAAAGAGTTTTTCCAGATTTGAGTAAGCATGAAGAACACTTAGGGGGCTTCCTAAAAAGGCAAATTTCTGCCAGACCCCAGAGATTCTTATTCATTAACCTGGCCATCTGCATTTGAATAAGCGTAGAGGGTGAATCTAATGCAGGCGCTCTTGAACTTCATTCTGAGAAAAATAATGCAGATGTTACAAAGTGACAGCAAGGAGGGAGCATCTTGGCTGGTAGGTGAGTTTGATCTGTCCTTTACAGTGTTTTATTGAAAGTTGATTTAATCGTTATTGTGATGATTGTAAATAAAATTTCGGATTTCTGGCTTCTTTTGAATATTCAGAAGATCAGGCAACACCAGGCTGTATTGTGATGTGGCCCCCTCTGGCTGGAGTTGAAAAGCACCTGCCCTTTCTAAAGGGATTGCTCTTTTGTCCCATTTTCATTTCCTGCCAGGCCAGCTGCTAGAACATTCATTCATCTGAGACTGGGAGGTCCCGACCCCTGTAGTTCACGAATATGGCCACTGGAGGGTGATAGCAGGGAGGGGCCTGGGTGTCCTGGGGACCTGGGAAAGTTAGGGAAGGTGATTTCCTATTGGCTTAGAAAACATAGTTAATGCCCATAACCAATTCATTTGGAACAATTTATCATTTGGGGACACATGGTGAAATTGTTTTCTACACAGGTACAGATGGGGTTAAACACCCACGAGAGCCTGAGAAGAAAATGTTCACCTGTGTTTCTCTGGCACCTGTAGTCCTTGTTGATAAATGTTGAGTAAATGTTCACTAAGCCTCCAAGACCAACACCTGGCATATCATAAGGGCTTAATAAATGTCTTATCCCTTCTCTTTCCTCTTCAACAGTAGTTGAGCTTGAACCTTAAGTATAATGTGTCTCTTACAGTTCCTACTAAAAAAAGGTAATGTTTTATAAAGATATGAAATAAAAAAGAAAATGACATATCTTTTCTACCAGATTAGAAAAAATAAAAAAGATTGTGAAAACCCAGCTTTCAATGTAATACAAAGACACAACAGGCTCTTTATACACTGTTGGAGAGAGTGTAAACTAACATTTCTGCAAGGCAGTTTGGCAATGTGTGTCAACATTTAAAACATACATGCTTGTAGGAAACAATCCCAAAGGATAATCAAACATGCACATTATATTAGGATAAACAAGGTTTTGTTGCAATTCTAAGCAATCCTCAAATCTCAGTGGATTAACTAACAAAGATGCATTCCTTCGTCCCCACTGCTTGATCAGCAGGAGGTCTTGCTTTCTATGGTCACTCAGGGACCCAGGCCACTGGCGACTATCTTCACCTATGCTTCCATGGTCCATAGGACAGGGGAAGGTAATGTTGAGAATCAAGCATGGGCTGTTAACGTTTCCACTCACATTATCAGAGTCACTTTGCTTAGGAAAGTGGCCAATGCAAGTAAGAAGGCCATATCTGATTAAAAAAAAAAACAATCCTGACTTATGCTTAGGGGGAGAACTTGAGATTTGTGAACTAAATGACCACTCTAGGCATTAAGATGTGTGTACAAGATTATCAGTTACAGTTGCTGTCACAGAAACCCAACTGCAGTGGCTTAGTGAATAGTAATTTCCTTTTGTCTTGCAGTAGAGAGGCTAGAATTAAGCAATCCAGGGCTAGAACAGCTGTTTGGGGAAATCTTCAAGACCCCAGTTCCCTTCTAGCATCTCCCCTCATCGTCCACAGCATATAGCTTTCATCCTAATGGTCACGATGTGACTATTTCACCTCCAGCCATCACATATGAGTTTTATGCAGAGGTAAGGGGGAAGGACAACCACAGGTTTCCAGGGAGTTTTATCCATCAGCCTTCCACTTATATGTCAGTAGCCAGAATGGGGTCACTGCTACCCCCAGTGCAGGAGAGTTTGGAAAGGCGGTGAGTTTTGTAAACTGGAGATTTTACTGTCCTGAACAAGATAAGAATTATATATATAATACTGACAGAAAGAACTGAATATTAATCTTCAAAAATATTTCCTTGAGGTGTAACATGTGTGCGATAAAGAAATCTAAACTTTACAGCTTAGTGAATTGTTATATATGTATATATCTGTGTAAGCATCACCCAAATCAAGATAGAGATCATTTCTAGTACCCTAGAAAGCTCCCTTGTACACTTTCCCAGGCAAACTCCCACCCCCCCAACCAAAGATAACCACAAAGTCAGAAGATTACTTTTGACTGTTCTTTTTAAAAAAAATTTTTTAACATTTATTTATTTTTGAGAGACAGAGACAGAGCATGAGCAGGGGAGGGGCAGAGAGAGAGAGGCACAGAATCTAAAGCAGGCTCCAGGCTCTGAGCTGTCAGCACAGAGCCCAACGCGGGGCTCAAACCCACGAACTGCAAGATCATGACCTGAGCTGAAGTCGGACACTTAACTGACTGAGCCACCCAGGCGCCCTTTTACCTATTCTTGAACTTCATATAAATGAAATCATACAGAATGTGTTCTTTGTGTCTGACTTCTTTTGCTCAACTAGTTCCTATTTTAAATTGTATGTAAGTTATGGCATACATAGAATGATATGCAGTCACTAAAAATAATAATGTTACCATATTACTTGGCATGAAATGATGTCCTTGATATATTATTGAGTTCTTAAAAAAGGTTACAATGATCTATTTACATAAAGAGACTCATTTATGAAAAAAAATACTAATGTATTATGTTTACAGAGAAAAGTTTGAAACAATATTCACCAAAATGCTACTTGTTATTTCTGGGTGTTAGGATGAAAATAGTTTTGACTTTCTTTATGCTCTTCTGTTTGGTTTGAATATTTTTAAAACTTAATTTTGGAATGGTTTTAAATTTATAGAAAATTTGCAGGAACAGTGCAAAGAATTCCTGTATAAACTTCATCCAGATTCACCAATTGCTAACATTTTGCCACATTTGCTTCTTTCTCTCTCTCTCTCTCTCTCTCTCTCTCTCTCTCTCTCTATTTCTCTGCCTGAATCATTTGAGAGTTAAATATCATTTGTTATACTCACTTACCCCTATATACTTAAGGGATTATTTTCTTTAAAAAATTTTTTTAATGTTTATTTATTTTTGAGAGAGAGTGACAGAGCATGAGTGGGAGAGGGTCAGAGAGAGGGGGACACAGAATCGAAAACAGGCTCCAGGCTCTGAGCTGTCAGCACAGAGCCTGACATGGGGCTCAAAATCACAAACTATGAGATCATGACCTGAGCCGAAGTCGGACACTCAACCAACTGAACCACCCCTTAAGTGATTATTTTCACCCAACTGTCCCAATCATATTCTCTATGGTGATTTTTCTCCCAATGCCAACATTTATTTAGTTCTTATGCCTATTTAGCTATTTGAACTTGTGATGAGTACATAACATTTTCATTAAAAAAAAGAAGGAAAGAAAAAAAGAAAAAGGAACCCGAAACCACTTGCATTAAGCCAAGTAAACTGGGGGTAAGATGCAATAGAGAGAGCTTATCTTCAAAGCCTGGCCTGCCTGGAGCCTCAGGAGTTAGCCCCATTGTTAGTGTCCCTTGATGTTTCCAGGGCAGCTGTGAAGTCCTGCGTCTGATAGACCTTGGGACCTCGCCTTTCTACTACAAGTGGATCTGGCAGCATCTGGAGCTGATAGACGACACATCTCTGAAGACCCACCTCAATGGTAACTGGCAGCTGCGCACAGCAGGGGGCGCCTGGGCCCTTCTGCTTCCAGTTCTCAGCCCATAGAATCTTAGACCTCTAGAGCTAGAAAGGCCCTGCAGGATGTCTGGTTTGATCCCCTCTTCTCCCAGCTGTGCAAACGTGGCCCACATGGCCCTGCCAGGAGAGGCTCCTGCCCCCCCTCCAGCTCCTCCTTTTTAGGCTTTCCCTTTGAGGGAGAGGGGTGGAAAGGAGCCTGGAGCTTGACTGAGCTGGGTTTGAATCTCACTGATTAGCTGAGTGACTCTGATGAGTACTTAAAGGGTCTAGGCCTGGTTTCTTCATATCTGTCATGGTAGTGTCATGGTTAGGAGCATAGACCCGGGAGCCAAACTGCTTGTGTTTGAATCCAGGGTCCTCCTCTTATGGGCTGTGTGATACTGGGCAAGTGACTGTGTCCCTGTGGATCAGTTCCCTCAGACTCTATAAAACAAGTTCATAGGCTTGTTATGAAATTAAGCAAATGGATATATAAAGCTCTTAGAACACTGCCTGCATTAGTGTATAGTAGATGTTTGTTATCTTTATCACAGGGGTTACTAGGGAAGCTGAATCAGATTGTGTATGGACAGGGCCTGTTAGTGCTCAGGAAATGTCATTTCTCTTCTCATGTCAGTTTTTTCCCCTCTCTTTTCCACTGCCAATCCACCAGAGAAAAAGCTGCATCCCATAACATTTTTTACCCAAAATTTATTTTTTGTGGCAAAATACACATAGCATAAAATTTTCTGAACCATTTTTAAACATACAATTCAATGGTATTAAATATCTTCATAATATTGTACAGCCACCACCACCATCCATTTCTTTAACTTTTTTCATTTTGTAAAACTGAAACTATACCTACTAAACAATAACTGATCGTTTCCTCCTCCCCCTAGCCTCTGGCAACCACCATTCTACTGTCTATCTTTATGCTTTCGACTACTCTAAGTGCCTCATATAAGTGGAAGCATACAGTTTTTGTCTTTTTGTGATTAGCTTATTTCACTTAGCATAATGCCCTCAAGCTTCATCTATATTGTAGTGTGTCAGAATTTCCTTCCTTTTTAAGCCTGAATAATATTCAACTGTATATATATATATCACATTTTGTTTATCCATTCATCCATCGATGGACACTTGAGTTACGTCCACATTTTAGCGAATAGTGAATAATGAGCATGAGTGTACAGTTATCTGAGACCATTTTCTTTTGAATATACATCCGGAAGTGGAATTGCTGGGTCATATGGTAATTCCATTTTTAATCTTTTTAAGGAATCTCCATTCTGTGTTCCATAGTGGCTGCACCATTTTACATTCCTGCCAACAATGCACAAGTGTTCCAATTTCTCCACATCTTCAGCAGCACTTGTTTTTTTCTGGGTTTTTTTAATGTTTATTTTTGAGAGAGAGAGAGAGAGAGAGAGAGAGTGCACATGCATGCACACAGGGAAGGGGCAGAGAAAGAAGGAGAGAGAGAATTCCAAGCAGGCTCTGTACTGTCAGCACAGAGCCTTACACAGGGCTGGAACTCACAAACCATGAGATCATGACCTGAACTGAAATCGAGAGTTGAATGCTTAACCAACTGAGCCACCCAGGTGCCCCTCTTTGTTGTTGTTGTTTTTTTAAATGATATTGATCCTAATGGATATGAGATAGTATCTTGGTAGTTTTGATTTGTATTTCCCTACTAATTATTATTATCATTTTTTAATGTGTTTATTGTCCATTCATATATCTTCTTTGTAGAAAAGTCTATGCAAGTTCTCTGCCCATTTTAAAATCTGCTTGTCTGTTTTTTTGTTAAGTTTTAGGAATTTCCTGTATATTCTGGATATCAATCCCTTATCAGTTATGTGGTTTACAAATATTTTATCTCATTCCATGGACTGCCTTTTTACTCTGCTGATATTGTCTTTTGCACAAATTTTTTACATTTTCATAAAGTCCAATTTGTCCATTTTTTTCTTTTATTGCCAGTGCCTTTAGTATGTATCCAAGAAATCACTGCCAAATCCAATGTTGTGATGCTTTTGCCCTATGTTTTCTTTTGAGAGTTTTATAGTTTTAGGCCTTACATTTAGGTTTTTGATCCATTTTGAGTTAATTTTTATATGTGGTATGAGGTAAGCGTCTAAATTCATTCTTGTGCATGTGGATATTCAATTTTCCCAGCACCATTTATTGAAAAGACTGTTCTTTCCCCCATTGAATAGTCTTGGCACCCTTGGCTAAAATCATTTGACCATATATCTGAGGGTTTATCTCTGGGCCTTTATTTCATTCTTTTGGCTTATATGTCTGTCTTTATGCCAATACTACACTGCTTTGATTACTGTAGTTTTGTAGTAAGTTTTGAAATCAGGAAGTGTGAGCCCTTCTGCTTTGTTCTTTTTCAAAATTGTTTTGGCCATCTGGGGTCCCTTGAGATTTCATATGAATTTTAGGATGAGTTTTTTATTTCTGCAAAAAAGTCATTGGGATTTTTTTTAAAAAAATTGAGAGAGAGAGAAAGCACAAGCAGGAGAGGTGCAGAGAAAGAGGGGGACAGAGGATCTGAAGTGGGCTCTGTGCTGACAGCAGAAAGCCTGATGCAGGGCTCGAACTCATGAACCATGAGATCATGACCTGAACCAAAGTTGGATGCTTAACCGACTGAGCCACCCAGGTGCCGTGTCATTTGGGTCATTGGCGTTTCAATAGGGATTGCATTGAATCTGTACCTCCATCTGAGTGGTATTGAAATCTTAACAGTACTCAGTCTTCCAACCCATAAACATGCATTGTGTTTCCATTTATTATACCTTGATCTTCAGAGTTCTTTCTTTGTGCATCTCTGTGCTCTCTGGTACTCTGCTTTGTGAACTCTTGCTGTCTTGTCCTCCCTAGATTCTCAGTTCTGTCTCATCAATTCAGGGAAACTTATGGGATCCACCTGGGTTCCCCTTCCCTGCAACATGGCCCAGAAAACCTCCAAAAGCTCTAGGCAGTAAACTAGGGCAATAGTAGGGCTCACCCCATTTGTTTTCTATCTTACAGGGATGATTGTTCTTCATGGCCTGATGCCCAATATCTTGAAAGCCATTTTTTTCATACATTTATGCTGGTTTTTTAAAGTAGTTTCAGGTGGGAGAGTAAGTCTAGTCCTTGTTAATTCATTTGGCTGGAAGCAGAAGTCTAGATCTGTGTTTCTTTCTTTCTCTTTTTTTTTTTTTAGATCTGTGTTTCTTAATAGCTGAGTTTTATCCTACTGTATGTATATACCACAATTATTAAAGCAATGACCTTTTACAGATATTTTGAGTTATTTCCAATTTTTCACTATTACCCTAATGTGGTGAATTTCATCGTGTATTTATCTTTGCATATGTGTACAAGGCAACATTGTATAAAATCTTAGAATTACTGAATCGAGTAATTGATCCAGTGCATGCTGGCCATGCACACTTAAAATATTGATAGATATTGACAAAAAAGCCTTGTAAAAAGGTTTATTCAGGGCTTTTTGTATGTTCTCTGCTAATCTAGGCCTATTCTTTATAGATTTTGGAATTATTTCTATTAACATTAATTTTAATAGTTGACTCTAACACTGAAGATCTGTTTTTATTTTGTTATTAAAATTTTTTAAAATGTTTATTTACTTTTGAGAGAGCACGCATTCGAGAGCATACAGAGAAGGAGACAGAGGATCTGAAGTGGGCTCTGTACTGACAGCAGAGAGCCCCATGCCGGGGTTGAACCCATAAACCAACTGTGAGATCATGACCTGAGCTGAAAGTCAGCTGCTTAACTGACGGAGCCACCTAGGCACCCTTAATATATATATATGTTTATTTTAAAAGTTTTTAATGTTTATTTTTATTTTATTTTTCAGAGAGAGAGAGAGAGAGAGAGAGAGAGAGAGAGAGAGAGAGGTGGGGTGGGGGGAGGGGCAGAGCCCAAGCAGGGGAGGGGCAGAGAGAGAGGGAGGGAGATACAGAATCCAAAGCAGGCTCCAGACTCTGAGCTGTCACCAGAGACCCTGACGTGGGGCTTGAACTCACAGACTGCGAGATCATGACCTAAGCTCAAGTCAGATGCTTAACCGACTGAGCCACCCAGGCGCTCCTCATGTTTATTTATTTTTGAGAGAGGGATAGAGTGCACACACATGCGAGTGCACATGTGTGCAAGTTGGGGAGGGGCAGGGAGAGAGGGGGACAGAGGATCCCAAGTGGGCTTCATGCTGACAGCGGAGAACCTGATGTGGGACTTGAACTCACCAGCTGTGAGATTATGACCTGATCCAAAGTCAGAGGCTTAATCGACTGAGCCACTCAGGTGCCCTAGGAGATCTATCTTTAAAATCAAAGTTACAGATATTTAATTTTCAAACAATAAAATGCACACATTTTAAATGTGTAGTTCAATGAATTTTGACAAATTTATATTTGTGGTAATTGCGACAGTCAAGTTACAGAACATTTCCATCCCCCCAAAATTTCCCTTGTGTCCTTTCCCAGTAAATTCCTACCCTTCATCTCGACCCTAGGTGACCACTGATCTGCTTTCTATTGCAATAGGTTAGATCTATCTTTCCTAGGGTTTCATATAAATGGAACCATACAATATGTACTCTTTTGTGCCTAGCTTCTTTTCATTCAGCATTGTGTTCTGAGTAGTTGGTTTCCTCCTTTTTATTTCTGAGTAGTATTCTCTTGGTGATCTTGTTAACTCTCATAGAGGGGATATTAAGTGCACTGTGCAGGGTGTAGCACATACTTTATCTAATTCTTTTTTTTTTAATTGTTTTAAATGTTTATTTTTGAGAGTGAGAGAGACAGAGTGTGAGTGGGGAGGGGCAGAGAGACAGAGACAGAATCTGAAGCAGGCTCCAGGCTCTGAGTTGTCAGCACAGAGCCTGACGTTGGGCTTGAATCATATGGGCACGTATGGGCATGACCATAAGACCATGACCTGAGCTGAAGTCGGATACTTCACCGACTGAGCCACCCAGGCGCTCCTATCTGTAATTCTTATAATAATCCTATGAGGGTGCTGGAAAATTACCTCATCCAAGATTCTATGGCTCGTCATTTATTTATCTTTTATTGCTGCCTCTGTCCCCAGTCCCAGATAAATACGATCATATGATCTGTTAGTGGAAAGACAGAAGCTGTTCTTTTTTTTTTTTTTTTTTAAGAGAAAGAGAGCACAAGTGAGCAAGGGGAAGAGAGAATCAGTCCCACAAGAGGCAGAGTGGGAGAGAGAAAGAGAAGGAGAAGAAGGGCTTGCATTTACCCAATGTGGAACTCATGTTCACCTGATGTGGAGCTCCAACTCTTGAACCATGAGATCATGACCTCAGCCAAAGTCAGATGCTTAATGGACCGAGCCACCCAGGCCCCCTTGTAAAGACATGAGATTTAAATCAGGTAGATTTGAGTTCAGTTCTAAGCTTCAGCTTTCCTGGGTGACCTCAACTCTCTGCTGTTCATTTTTTTTTAAAGTTCATTTATTTATTTTTGAGAGAGAGTGTGCACGTGCATGAGTGAGCAGGGCAGGAGCAGAGAGAGGGCAAGAATCCCAAGCAAGCTCTGCTGATAGCATGGAGCCAGACGTGGAGCTCGATCCCATGAAGTGTGAGATCATGACCTGAGCCAAAAATCATGAGTCAGATGCTCAACCGACTGAGCCACCCAGGTGCCCCATCTCTGCTGATAATTTTATTTCTTAAATGGAGCCAGTGACAGTTGTCTGGATGTAATGTATGTGCAGGCTCTGCTAAGGGCCTGGCACAAAGGGACAATACATGGAGACCACAGTATTTTCTATTTTCCTTAATTTCCCCATGTACCAGGCGAGCCAGGCAGGTGAGGATGGTATACCTTTCACCATCATCAGCAAAGCCCTCCTATATGCAAAGACCCATTAATGTGTTTTTCTGTGCTTTCTCTAACAGAACCTTCTCCTGTGGAGAGATTTAAGGAATTCCAGATAAAATCATATCCTGTACAGGACTTTAGTACTCTGAAACTTAAGCACCTCCAGAAAGCCTGGGAGCCACAGGGGTCCAGCTTCAGTAGGAGGATTAAAACCTCAGGAAATACTCTTCCAAAGACCTTGGGCCCGAAGATCAAGTAAGCTTAGCACTTGGCAGATAGAAGGACCCAGATTCTGGTTGCAAAGGAAGATAGAACTTGAAAGGACAGAATGTCAGGGATACTGAAGAGGGGCTGGCGGTAGCAGGCATAGCTCGAGCACAAAGATTGGGGTATATACGGAAGGAAGCCTATAGAAGTGCTTGATTGGAGACCCAGGAGCTGCATTCTCTGCCTGTAACCCATAGGGCCATTTTAGGTGGTCAGCTACTTCCTTTCTCAGGGAACCTATTTGAGGAAGAAGGGGCAGGACAGATCTGGCTCTGATATTCTGTCTGCGTGTCACTGGATCTTTTTGTTTTATTGTGTTTTTGTTTTGTTTGGTTTTGTTTTTGAGAGAGAGAACGCTCCAGAGTGAGTGTGGGCATGTGCACGCAAGATGGGGAGGGAGAGAGGGAGAGAGAGAATCCCAAGCAGGCTCTGCACTGACAGCCTGACTCAGGGCTCAATCTCACAAACTGTGAGATCATGACCTGAACCGATATCAAGAGTTGGATGCTTAACCAACTGAGCCAACCAGGCATCCCTTATTGGCTCTTTTTGACTCTGAGCCTCTTCAGAAAATTCTACCCATCTAAGGGAGGCAGTAGATAAGAGCCTGGGCTTTGGAGTCAGTTCAACCCAGGCTCAAGTCCTGGCTTGGCCACTTATTTTATCTCTGTGTACTTGGGCAAGGGACTTGACCTCTCTAAGCCATAGTTTCCTTTTCTGTAGATAATAGGATTCAAGTCTTGGCGTTGTTGTAAGCCAGCAATTAAATGAGATAATAATAATTATAGCTGACACTTGTAGAATACTCTGTGCCTGGTACTGGATTATCTAATTTAATCCTGACAATAGTTCTATGAATTAAGTGCTGTTATCCATCTCATTTGTCAGGTGAGAAAACCAAGCTACAGGGAGAGATTAAGCTACTTGGTTTGAGGTCATACAGGTAGGAAGTGGCAGAGCCAGGATTCAAACCTGAGCAGCTTATTAGTGCTCAGCCTTGTTTTTTGGTACAACTGTCATGACTGGAATGAGGATGCACGATGAGGGCTGCACTTATGCCTTAACCCAGAGAGGCTGAGGAACAGGAAAGGACACTCAGTGGTACCTGCCTAGAAGCAGCTCAGTGCTGGACCCAGAGCAATATCATATCTCTTCTCCTTCATTAAATATAAAATTAAACCATCACAATTATACTAATAGGAACATCACAACCTCCATGTTGTCCCAAGTACCACTTCACTCAAGTCCTTTGCCTATTAGCATTTCCAGCCCATCTGTCTCCATAAGGAGCATCCCATGACTTCTGAGTTGTTATTCCCTCTGATGGATATTCTTTCTGAGGGAGTCCCAATCCTAATTCTTCGGAAAGTAGGGATTGAACGACCCAGTTCCTCTGCTGTAAATCAGTAAGGGAGAACAGACAGGTTGGACCCAGAAGTGAAAAATAAAGGGCATGCTGGGCATGTCCTACTCATGTATGCATCCTGGGGAGTGAGAACTGTAGGCTGCCTTGTTTATGTGTTGGGTGAGTTTATGAGTTGGGTGACTATATCGGCTATATTCTCAGCCGATAAATAATTATTTTTCCCTGCCTGTAATCCAGATAGCATAGCCTGTCTCTTCCGTCTACCTTGCCCAAGACCAAAGAAAGCACAACAGGATTGCCTGTGTAAAATTAATTCCAGCATGAACAAAATACAGTATCTACAGGCTTCCCAAGGAAACCTGTTAAATAAACAAACAAACAAAGCCATCTCTTTTTGCTTTTCTGCCAAGAAGGACAGCCCCAACCTGTGCTGTGTCCCCAGGGACATAGAGCTTACCCTGTGTCAAAGCAGTCTATTCTATACTGGACACCTCTGACTTAGAAATTTCTTCCTCATGTTGAGCACACGTCAGCCAGCCTGTAATTCTCACCCATCAGGTCTGGCTCAGCTGTATAAGATCAGCAGCCCCTTCTTCCACATAACAGCTTTCAAGTGTTTAAAGGGGTTCTATTTCTTCATCTAAGTCTCCCCACTATTCAGCTTCTCCGGTTCTTGACATAAACTCTTCCAGGGCTTGATTTTGACTTTTCTCACTTTCTGAGGTGGTGTGAATTCTCCAGGAAGGGGAGGTTCTTAAAATGCAGCAGAGTGGGAGCTCACTGTCCAGGACCTCATGAACTGGCTGTGTTACAAATGAATCCTCTTTAACAAGTTGTCAAATTTCAGATCTAGGCATCCACATTCCCTCAAATGTCCCATGATCAATACTGAGTATGGTGAACTCCCTGAGGAGGCTGCAGTGGGCACCTACATCAAGATCCACACTGTAGAGGAAGGAGAAACTGTGGTAAGTGTGCAGAGAGCCTCATTCATGTGGGCTGGAGTGTTAAGTAATAGCAGTAAAGGTTTAAAAACATTCCACTCTATATTTGGTGATGTTAAGGAGTATTTTTGACTTTTTTAGAGATGATAATGGTATTATGGTTATGTTTTTTTAAGAC
Organism: Panthera pardus; assembly: GCF_024362965.1. Classification (NCBI taxonomy): domain Eukaryota; kingdom Metazoa; phylum Chordata; class Mammalia; order Carnivora; family Felidae; genus Panthera; species Panthera pardus. The sequence continues at coordinate 23,297,192 of NW_026526821.1, read as the reverse complement.
TCCTTGTTTTTAGGAGATATGTACCAAAATACTTACAGATAAAATGATATGACATCTGTGACTTGTTTTAAAATAATCCAGGAACAAGCCAAGTAGTACTCTCTTACCACTCCTGTTCAACATTGTACTGGAAGTTCTAGCTAGAGCATTAAGACAAGAAAAGGAAATCAAACATATTTGGGGAGGAAGAAATAAAACTGTCTTTGTTTGCAGGTGTTTGATTGTCTATGTAGACAATTCCAAGGAATCAAAAAACAAAATGAAAAAGTCCTCCTGAAGTGAATAAATGATTATAGCAAGATCACAAGGTGTAAGTCAATGAACATTGAAATTTGAAATTAAAAACACAATACCATTTATAGTAACACCAAAAATGAAATACTTAGGTATAAATCTAACAAAATATGTTGAGGGTTCATATGCAAAAAAAAAAAAAACCCTTTATTGATTATAATGAAAAAATTCAAAGAAGATTTAAATAAATGGAGGAATATTCTATGTTCATGGATTGGAAGATTCTATTGTTAACATGTTAGTTCTTCCCAACTTGATGTATAGATTCAATACAATCCAGGCCAAAACCACAGCAAGTTATTTTGTGGACATTGACAAACTCATTATAAAATTTGTATGTTAATATACAAGTTAATATAAGCAAACTGATAGGTCCATACAATGAAATATTGTTCATAGATAAAAATAAATGAACTATCAAGCTATGAAAAGACATGGAGGAAATCTAAATGGCTATTTTAAGTGAAATAAGTCCTGTATGAAAAGATTAAGTATTCTATATTCCAATTGTATGACATGCTGGAAAAGGGATAACTATACAGATAGTGATCAGTGGTTGCCAGAGGTTTGGAGTTCAGGGAGAGGGATGAATAGGTAAAGCACAGAGGATTGTTAGGACAGTAAAATTATTCTGTATGAAACCATAATGTTGGGTACAAAACCTTAAGCATTTGACGAGATCCATAGAACTTTACAGCACAGAGCGTGAAGCTTAATGTATACAGTTTGTGAAAACAACAGCAAAAAAGTTATTTAGGAGGCAGAGGATCCCATGAGGGAATGCAGACTATGACCAGAGAATCTAATGGTATTACAAACATGTGAAAAAACCTCAGGAAGAGGGTGGGAGAAAAAGGTGCTGACCTATGTAACGTTGGAGGTGACTGGGTTCTGTGAGATGGAAAGCTGAAGAAATCGCACATGAGCACTGTACTCTAGTTGATAAAGTTATTACCCATGGGTGGATGCTTAACAGTTCTGATACTGTGTACTGAAATGGATCAATTCAGTAAGTGAATGGCAGATCATGGCAGCCAGATTTCTCACCACTGGAGTAGAAATTTACAGATAAACAAGGAGGAGGCTAGAATGATCCATGTGGTAATGGATTAGTTGAAGACATTAGTATGAACCCCTATGTAGCTGAATATAAATACAGATGGTTACAGTGGAAATATTTATAGATATGTGTATCAATATGTATCTTTTGGTCTGTCAGCTGACAGGGCCTAAAAGAAATGATACTCCAGTAGCCGTGAGCACTCCTAGCACCCTGATCTTGGTTTCTAATACCATTCTTTATTAAGAGGAACAAAGTTTTGGGGCACCTGGGTGACTCAGTCAGTTAAGCATCTGACTTTGGCTCAGGTCATGATCTCATGGTTTGAGGATTTGAGCCCAGCATAGGGCAATAGTGCAGAGCCTGCTTTGGATTCTGTGTCTCCCTCCCTCCCCAACACCCCACCCCACCCAACCCCCTCTCTCTCTTAAAAAAAATTATAAGTAAATAAATAGATAAATAAAAAAGAGGAACAGGCTTCTTGGAAAATGATTGATTCTAGGACTAGGGCAGGAAATAGACTAGATGGGCCTGGAGCATTTTGTAGTGCCAGGGAGTAAGGAAGTATTGGGCAAAAACACTACATTGATTGTGGCAGGCCTATCAAAGGGACACAGGTATCAACTGAAAGAGCTCCCAGTGGTCAAAGCTGGAACAATTTGAGCAACAAAATAAAATAGTATTGGGTTATAACCCAAAGTATACAGTAAATATCCCTGAGTACATACTGGTATAATGAATAAATTAATAAAGACTTAGACTTAGACTTTAGACTTAGAAGAATTGAGAAGATAATACAGAGTTCCCATATGCCCTCTACCCAGTTTCCTCTATTATTAATGTCTTACACTAGTAAAATATCTTTGTTATAGTTAATGAACCAATATCGCTGCATTATTATTATTAACTCAGGTCAAGGAGTTATTTGGATTTCCTTTTTTTACCCAATCTCCCATTCAGAAGAATTCCAAATGATTTACATAGATACTTGGCTGTAAAGCAGAGGATGGATAACTCCCGTTCCTTGGGTGTGGGCTGCACATAGTGACTTCCTTCTAAGGAGTACAGTATGGAAAGGGAGAGGGGGAAGAGTAACTTTACAGTGGAGGAACCTGAGAAACACAACCTTAGCCAACCTCCACAGTTAAATTGTGTTGATAGTATGTCCCTTAATATGATGAAACGGGAATGTGATGTGATGAGGATGGCACTTTATGTCCATGGTCCTCTTCCCAACAAGCCGCAATCCCCATCTAATAATGGGAACTAATCAGACAAATTCAAAAAGCTGGGTATCATACAAAATACTTGACCGGTACTCCTCAATAGCTGTCAAGGTCATCATAAATCAGATAAGTCTGAGAAACTGCCCCAGCCAAGAGGAGCCTAAGGAGAAGAGAATAAATGGAGTATGTGTCTTGCATAGGATCCTGGAACAGGAAAAGGATTGGGTAAAAAAATGAAATCCAAATAACTCCTTGACCTGAGTTAATAATAATGCAGCGATATTGGTTCATTAACCATAACAAAGGTATTTTACTAATGTAAGACATTAATAATAGAGGAAACTGGGTAGAGGTTATATGGGAACTCTGTACTATCTTCTCAATTCTTCTAAGTTTAAATTGTTCTAAAAAATAAAGTCTATTAAAAATATAACTACCCAATAGTTGAGGGAGTGGGGAGCATATGGATGAAACACGTTTGGCCACGAGTTAATCATTGTGGGAGCTGGGCAGCAGGTGAACAGCCAAGAGAGGGCACGAGGGCTTTCTGGTGAGTAGTAATGGGCCTCCGTGTGCTGGGGGAGGGGCTGTCTTCTGAAGCCCCATGTGTGGTCATCATCCTGTGTGTGGTCATCATAGTCTAGAGAGCTGATCTCTCGACATGCCCTTACTGCTGTTCCTCAGTTAACAGTATCTCCAGGGTCCTCTTCATGCCCTTGTCACCCCATGTTGTAGTAGGCTCTTAATGCTCCTGCCCACTGGACTGTGAGTCTTTGGATGCAGGAAGGCCAGCCACTGCTGGGTGGGAGCCCTAGTCCCTAACATGGCCCTCCCTCAAGGCTGATGGAATATTTCCAAGCTCCTCCTTTTGTTCTGCAAAACTCTGCCTTGTGCAGTTTTTAACTAGCTCCTCCCCCAACCTTTCCCCACCCCCCGCAACCCCAAGAACAAACAGAAGAAATCAGCTTCCTTGCCACATGATGTACCCTTAGATATTTAAAGAATGCCATTTTGTTTTTCATTCAACATTTCTGGAGCCAGGCACAATACCAATGCCCCATTAATTATTTTCTTATTCAGTCAAAACATCCTCCATCCCTTCAGACAGTTTTCATGTGATGTGGTTTCCAGCCCTCTTGTGGTTTACTACACTGCGGTGCATTCACGTTTCTGAATAAGGCACTGAGGACTGAACACCGGGCTCCTGAGGCCAGCACCTGGCCTGTGAGTGCAGCCTTGCATATCTCCAGGCAGAGCAGCTGGGGATGCTGGTCACCCTGAGCCTAATGGAGGCACCAAAGGGCAGAAAGGGGGTGCCCGGTTGGGTAGATGGTGACAGCAGTGGAGGCTATGTAAGATGGAACAAGAAGGGCACAGTCTGTGTTGTCAAGGGCCTGCAATCCTGTAATAGGGACCTTGGCTTTGATTCTCTTGGAAGTCCTAGAAGGCTTTGGGTGGGACTCCGAGCAAAGACCCAACACAGGGCTCAGCACATAGAAGCCTCCCCACATATGTGTTACATGACTTTTGTGGTGAAAATGCCTGATGTGTCTTCGGTAAGACTCTGTTCTCCCGGCTTTCAAGGCCCTGGCTTCATTTGTAGGAGAATGAATAGTGATAGCTGTGCCTGTGTATTCACCTAGGAGATCATGTTTGTCTAAGCTGGGAAGCAGGAATATAAAACTGGTTCAGTCCTGGAAACAGTGGAAGTTGGGGCCTGCTCTGTTTTGAGCCAAGAGGTGTAGGGGAGCCAGATTCTCCAGAACAGACAGACTGAGGCCTCAGATTGGGCAGAAAGGATATGCCAGATTGGGGTGAAGGGCAGGGGGTCCTTATCTTCATTTTGCTTCTAATTAGCCAGCTTGAGCAAATCACTTTACCTCTCTGAATGTGTGTCCTCATCAGAAAATGAGGAAACTCACCTGGGTGAGCTGCTAACTGAAATGTTCTGTGACCCCATTTGAGCATTAATTCAGCAGATAGTTCTTAAGCATCTACCGTACACTAACCATGGCCCAAAGTGCTGGTGTGGGCAAGTAAACTGACATCCTTCCTGCCCTCATGGGGCTCATGATCTAGTCTGGGGACAGACAATAAAAGATAAATTAGCAAACATAAAATGTTGTAAATTGCTGCTAGGAATGGAATAGAAAGTTGGGCTGGGGGGCGGTGGGTGGGTTTCTTAAATGGAGTGATCAAGGAAGCCCACTCAGGAAGTGATGTGTAAGCTGAGACCTGAATGGTGAAAAGGACAAGCTGTAGACAGCCTGGGGTAAGAATGTTCCAGAATGAGAATAGTAAGCTCAAAGCCTGAGGCCAGAAGCAGTTTGGTGTCTCAAGGGGACCAGAAGGGAGGGCAGCACAGCTGGAACAGAGTAAACAAGGCAGGGTGGCATGAGGCCAAGCTGGAGAGCGGGGCAAGGGTGAGATAGGCCAGGTCTTGGGGGTCACAATGAGGAGTTTTACTTTATCCTGGGTGCCCTGGGAAGATATTTGAAAGGTGTAGGCAGAAAAGAAACCTAACTGGCTGGTGTGTGTGGGATGGGTTGAGGGTGGATGAGAGTACTCGCCGACAATGCTGCCTTCAGTAGGTCCCTGAACAGATCACTGGGTTCAAATCCTGCCTCCACGTCTTTCTGTCCTTGGGCAAGTTACTTAGCCTCTTTGTGCCTCAGTTTCCTCAGAGTATAGTGGTTAGAAGCATGGACTCTGAAAACGGACCCCTTGAGTTCCAATCCTAGCTTTATTGCCTCCATGCTGTGGGATGTTGGACATGTTTCTTAACCTCACAGCATCCTCTGTAAAATGAGGATAACAATAGGACCCACCTCATGGGGTGATTGTGAGAGTTTCATATGAGTTACTACACACGGAGGCCTGCAGAAAAGACAGGGGAGGGTGTGGTGGCTGCAAAAGGGAAGATTTAGAAGGGGAAGACTTGCTGTTTGAATTCTGTCATTGTCCCAAGGAAGAGAAAATGCCTTCACTTGACACAAGAGTTGAGATTGGACATTGGGGAAACCTTGTGAAATGCTATGCCCTGAAGAGGGACTGCCTGAGTGTGATTCTTAGAAAGACTGCATGGAGGTAGGACACTGACAAAGCGCCTACAGACTCTTCTAACCTGATCAGCCAGCGGACTTTGATGTCATGTAGCAAAAGGAACCCTGGACTTTCCCTGTCACTTGCAGAATGGTCCCCAGATGGATTCGTCTGCTTTGTGGGGCCTCGTTTTTCCCATCTAGAAAATCTGCTGGTAGAAGTGGACGGTCTCTGAGGTTGAGCTTTCTGGGACTTCTGTTCTCCAGGGCCTTCACCAGATCCTCCTGCCGGAGAACCAGCGTGACATGCGGCCCCTGGTCCTTGTGAGCCTGGGAGCCGAGGTGATACGGATAAGGAGAGAAAAATTTTGGGAACTGATTGACAGCGAGGTAAAAGAGAAGTTGTACAGATTCCAGATCAAGTACCCCAGGTCAGTGCTGGAAATGTGCATACATCCCATTAGATTGAATAAACAAGTTTTTGCCTATTATTTTAGTAAAAGTAAGAAAAAAGTGCTAATATCTAGTGCTGAAAAGGGGGGAACGAGACTGGTGGTTATTAGTACCCCCTAAATTGTCTCAATCCTTTTGATAATAATTTTAGCATTATGTTTCCAGGACCATACCCTTTGAAGTAAAGGTCTACCTGTGAATTTATCTTCATATAATTAAATTATGTGAAAAGCTACCTGTGCTAACATGTTTATGGCAGCCATATTCATAATAGAAAAACCACTACCACCACCACACATGTCATACTATGGGGATAGTTTAGAAATTGTGGTGCATTTCTTTTATAGAGCATAACCATTTTATTGAAAAAATTGTTAAGTTTAGGGGCACCTAAGTGGCTCAGTCAATTTAGTGTCAGACTTCAGCTCAGGTCATGATCTCATGGTTTGTGGATTCGAGCCTTGCGTTGGGCTCTGTGCTGACAGCTGGGAGCCTGGAGCCTGCTTCAGATTCTGTGTTTCCCTCTCTCTCTGACCCTTCCCTGCTCATGCTCTGTCTCTCTCTGTCTCTCAAAAATAAATAAATGCTTAGAAATTTTTTTTTAAATGTAAGTTTAGGTTGCCTGGGTGGCTCAGTCAGTTGAGCATCTAACTTCGGCTCAGGTCATGATCTTGTGATTCGTGGGTTCAAGCCCTACATTGGGCTCACTGCTGTCAGCCCAGAACCCACTTTGGATCCTCAGTCCCCCTCTCTCTGCCCCTCCCCCCCTTGTGCTCTCTCAAAAATAAATAAACTTTAAAAAAATGTTTTTATTTGTAAATTTAATGGCTCTGTTGCAGGAAGGTAAATAGATGATATAATGATACATGAAAAGGACAAGGTGCAAACTTGTATATATACTATGGCTATGTCTTTGTAAAACACAAGAGAAAAATCTAGAAGGAAATAGCAAAAATGGTAACCTCTGTAATATTGCCACATTTGTAAGAGTCATTCTGTCTGGAAGGTGAGACTAAAAGGTACTTCCTAGTTATTGTTACATATTCTTCTCATATTTGTTTTTGCAATGCATATGCATTGCTTTTATAATGAGGGAAGAAAATAAATATTTTTTAAAAGTTGTTGTCAGGATACTGGCATTCCAAGTGAGGTTTTTCTCTTTATTCTCCAAATGTTTGGTAATGATGATATATTACTTTTAAAATTAAAAAAATTAATATCTATCTTGAAAGATTTGATAAAAAGATTTATTTTTTACTTTTCCCTTGTTTTCAAATTTTCCAGAGTGAACACTTATATAACACGAAAAAAAACCTTTATTTTTTTATGTAAAAATTAACTGGACCAGTAGTTGCAAAACTATTTTGAATTTTTTTTTTTAACGTTTATTTATTTTTGAGACAGAGAGAGACAGAACATGAACAGGGGAGGGGCAGAGAGAGAGGGAGACACAGAATCTGAAACAGGCTCCAGGCTCTGAGCTGTCAGCACAGAGCCTGACGCGGGGCTCGAATTCACGGACCGTGAGATCATGACCTGAGCCGAAGTCGGACACTTAACTGACCAAGCCACCCAGGCGCCCTGCAAAACTATTTTGATCTCACACTGTTATTACTAAAAAGTGTTTGAGTATATACCCCCTAGAACATATATGTGAATATGAATAACATGTATTAATTAATTATTATTGTTATATACATATATTGCTGTACTAATATATACATTATTGACATACCGAAATAGATCTTTAAGAAATAAGACAAAAGTAAATATGAATGAGGTCCTACTATTTTTTTCACACAACCCAGTGGATCTTGTTCACCTCCCTGGGTGACATGCTCTGTATCCCCACTTTGGGGCCCCCAGCTTAGACTCCTGGTCTTACCACTGGGCCCCCTCCTTCCACCTCCTCCCCACTACATCCTTTCTGCATACTGTGCTCTTGCGAAAACCCAAATCTGGCCATGTTAAACTCCTTAAGACCTTTCAGTGGCATCTCACTGCTTATGGATAAAATGCAGACTCAGTGCCGGGTATGTGACCCTTCATGGTGTGACCCTTCACCTCCCCTGAAGCACTTCTGGCCACCTGTAACCCACTCTGGCAGCTCAGGTAGATTGCCTCCTGGACCCTGTATATATTTGACTTTGCCAATGCTGCCCCTTCTGCCTGAAATGCCATCCCCTAGTCTTGCCACTCTTTTTTTTTTTTTTTTCTGATAAATTCCTGCTCATTCTTTAAGATTCATCTCCTCCAGGAAGGCTTCCCTGACTAACCCAGGTTGGCGTAAATACCCCTTCCTGATACTCTCTACAGGGCTCTGCCATTGACCATTGTATTGAACTATAACTGCTTAGAGCTGGGTAGTTTGTACAGTTCTTTCCCCATCACTTGATTAATTGCTTCATGAAGGCGTGGACTGGGCTTTCCCTGCCCTTCATGTCTGACTTCTACCTATGCAATACCCAGTACAGGGTAGGTATACAATAAATGAATGAATGAATGAATGAATGAATGAGTGTATGAATAAAGCATTCTCACTGCAGAAAACTGGAAAATGCTGAGTGTTTTAAAAATGAAAACTAGAACCATTTGCATTCCTCCAACAACCCCATGTTAGCATTTTGTGTATTTCCTTTTACTGTATGTATTTTTTTTTTTTTTTGCTACATGGATATGTGCCAAATATGCATTTATCATTCAGGTGCACAAAGTTTCATAATGGAGATTATACCGATTATGCAATTTCGCATCCTCCCCCTTTTCTCTTTTCTTGCGGTCAGACATGGTTTTGCTGACAGGTGTGGAAGCAGGTGGTTCCTAGTGGTAAGGAAAAAGGAGGTGTGAAGGCAAGCAGATCTGTAGAGTTACTGCAGCCATGTCCAATAAGCATGTGAAAGAATTCGATGTGGGATCTGTATGACTTTGGATAGGTCATTTCTCCTCTCCTCAGAGTCAGACTTCATTCTGCAAAACAAGAAAATGAGACTAGACCAGTGTCTCTTCCCAAGTATGGAACGTATGCACAGAAGATTTACAAGACGATTTTAGCTGGTATACTAATTGACATTTTTAGCTTTCACAGCTATGTACTTATTCTAGTATGAATTAGAAAAACAACATGATGGGTCACCTGGGTGGCTCAGCTGGTTGGGTGTCCAACTCTTGATTTCGGCTCAGGTCATGACCTCGCAATTTCATGGGTTCAAGCTCCATGTCGGGCTCCTTACTGATGGTATGGAGCTTGCTTGGGATTCTCTGTGTCCCTCTCTGTCTGTCCCTCCCCAACTTGTACTGTGTCTCTCTCAAAATAAATAAATAAACAAAAATTTTTTAAAAAGAAAAAGAAAAACAACATGACTAGTTCACTAAACTCATGGTTTGACAGATCTTGTTGCTGAGAATAAGGCCAAAGTAAATATTTAAGTAAAAGAAACATGGCAGATTTAAGAAAAGTTATTAATAAATTAAAGAACAGGTGATATGTAGATATGGCCCAAACTGGGGCAGTTTTGTGCGAAAAACAAGTTGAGAAGCACTGGTTGTCCCTTGCAGTTCAAAGATGCCACAATTCTCCAATTCCTGTGGACAACCAATAGTTAGAGCCACCTACTCAAAAAAAAGGATTTAAGGAGAACTAGATCCTCAAGTGATGCCTGGCATATGATGGGTATCAGTTAATGCCTATAGAATTGAAATTCAGAAAAGGTTTCCGTGGACTTGAGAGGGTGGCAGATGTTTGAGCACTCAGCATCTGTGCTGTCCAGTCAGCACTCCGCTGCAGTGATCTGCAATGCTGACAGACGGAATTCTGGCTTATTCATTCAGTGTTTGAACTCCTGGTTTCTAGACTGCTAAAGCAGGCAGAAAACATATCCATTATCTAGCTCAAATCCTCCATGTTGTAATTGAGGACTGTGAAGCCCCGGAAAGGGGACGTGACATCCTGAAGATGACAGTCAGTGCCCGTGGGATACCTGTCCTGTGAATGCCACAGGCTAGATAACCTGACACATCTCCCCCTGCAAGGCGTAGGGAGGGCTGTGGGGAATGTGATGAGTATATAGCTGAGTTCCCAAGACGGAAGGGAAACCTCCAAGGGCCAAAAGGAAGTAGAGCCTAAAAGCCACAGCACAGAGTGTGTGATCTAGTGTGGGATTGCCCGGCGGGAGTGGGCTGGACTCGGGGTTAAGGGCATCAGGGGCTGGAATTTTACACCTGCAGGGACACATGAAACTAAATCCCCTGCACAAAGCTGAGGCTTTTAGAAGAGCTACCCTGTTTTGTGAAAAACTAAACTAGAAATCAACATGACCCATCAGCATCAAGGAATCTTGTCTGTCTTAACTTGGACTCTGGGTCCCCCCCACCCCGCAAAAAAAGAGACCCCTCCCCCTAAGAATCTATAATCACATGCTTGCCCCTCATAGGTTTTGGTGAGTCCTGTAGCATCTTTGAACCCCAGTTTCCATGTTTCTGAAATGTGGTGGTTGTGAGGATTACACGAGTTAGCGAGTAAAGTGCTTGGCCTGTGAGACGTGCTAAGTCAGAGTTGGACATTGTTGTTTTTATTATGGAAGAAATCAGGAGTTAGTGGAACTTTTTAAGTGGAGACTATCCAGTGCTGTGCTGGTGAATGTTTAACAACTGACTCTCTGGGAGGTGGGTGGGAAGTAAGCCTGATTTGAAGTGTTTACTGATTTCTGTGGTGTGTATACTCCCACTATGGCCAATTTTGAGCTCCTAACCCTGTGTCACTGAACATGGGCTTGAGGAGAGATGCATGTCATTAGCACTCTGAGCTGAGAGGGGCTGACTTTGGCACACCACTGAGACCAGCAGACCTAGCTAGTAGCCCATTCTGACCTCTGGGTTTTTTATTGAGTTGGTGTCTATGGATCAAAGTTGACTCTCTTCTGGTCAATAAAATGTAGCTGGAAGAATGTTCTAATTTGTTAGTGACTTATTAGGCTTGCTTCCGAGGTGAGAGTGTAGGCAAGTCAACAGAAATAGAACATGCCCTTGCCTTGCTGTGGTCTCAGAAGGAAATAAACCAATGAGTGCTGAGCCCACTCCCCTTCCCCCACTCTTTTCCGCCTCCCATGCTATGAGGGAAGGGGATGGAGTAGAGCCAGGGCACCAAGACCAGTCCAAGGCAGCTACCAACCTACTTTCTGTCTCTATAGATTTGCCTGTTCAGGACATTTTGTGTAAATGGGATCGTTCAATGTATGGTCTTTTGTAACTAGCTTCTTAGCATTATGTTTTCAGGTTTCATCCATGTTGTAGCATATACTGTTAATTATCATTCCTTTTTGTTGTCAAATAATATTCCATAGCATGTACCTATCACATTTTATCCACTCCTCAGTGGATGGATGTTGGGTTGTTTCCACTTTTTGGCCATGATGAATAATGCTGCTGTGAACATTCTTGTGCAAGGTTTTACATGGACAAAGGTTTTCATTTTTCTTGGGTTTATACCAGAAGTGAAATTGCTGGGTAAGTTAACTCTGTTTAACCTTTGAGGAACTGCCAGACTCTTATCCAAAGTGGCTGCACCAGTTTACCTTCCCATCAGCAATGTACCAGAACCCTTGTTTTGATATCTCTACCTTATTACACATTTTTATCTATTTTTTAACTTTATTTATTTTGAGAGAGAGATAGAGTATATATGCATGTGTATGCATGCATTCAAGAGCAGGAGAGGGACTGAGAGAGAGGGAGAGAGAGACAATCCCAAGCAGGCTCCACACTGTCAGTGCAGAGACCAGTGTGGGGCTCCATCTCATGAACTGAGAGATCGTGACAAGAGCCAAAATCAAGAGTTGGATGCTTAACTGACTGGGCCACCCAGGCACCCCTGTCCAGTTTTTGTTTGTTTGTTTGTTTGTTTTGTTTTTTAAATTATAGCCATCCTAGTGGGCATAAGTGGTATCTCATTGTGGCTTTGATTTACATTTCTTTGATGGAAAATGGTTACCTATATAATTTAAATTTTTAGTAGCCACTTTATAAGAAGTGTAATTAACTTTTAAGATATATTTTATTGAATTCAGTGTATCTCAAATATTACCATTTCAACACGTAATCAACATAAATATTTTTAATGAGATTCTCTACATTTGTTTTTGTTCTAAGTCTTTGAAATCTGGTGTGTAGTTTACACTCACAACACATCCCTCATTCAGATTGGCCACATATCACATACTTAGTAGCCACATGTGGCTCATGGCCACTGCACGGGACAGTGCAGGTCTAGGGGAAGAAAGTGTGGAAAGGTAGAGAAGGCAGAGAGGAGTCTGGAAGAGGCACACAGGTGGGATGGAGCACACTGTGTTTAGGAATTGAAAGAATGGCAGGAGGCAAGGCTGGAGGGGCAGGGGGGACAGGAGGAGCAGGTGTGGGAATGTCAGCATCTGTGTCTTACCTTCAGTGATGAAGATATGTGCCAGAAGTTCCTCCAGGAGAACAGCTGGAATATCTTTCGGAAGGACCTGATGCGGCTGCTGCTGAAGCCTCGCCAGCGTCCACCATTCATTCCAATCCGGCCCAAGAAGAAAGGGATCTACAACCCCAAGAGTTTGGTGCTGGATTTGTGTAGCCTCGACAAGGAGACTAAACCTTGTTATCCCATTTTTATGGCACCCCAGAAATACCTCCCCCCATTGAGGATTGTCCAAGCCATCACAGCCCCCCGGTACAAAATCCAAGAACTCCTGCCTCAGTATAAGAATGCAGGAGTCCTTGTTTAGACCCAATAAAAGATGGGTTGGTCACCATGTTTCCTGAGTGACCACCACGGGGCTTGTGGGGCTTAGAGTGGGGGGCTCCTGGGGGCTGTGGGTCCAGAGAGATGTGTGGGGGCAGCAGCTCAGGCACTGTCTCCCTTGACACTTTTGGGGCTTAGTGGATGGTCAGGAGGCTGGGTGTGGATGGGGTAAGCACTGGGGATGGTCTCAGGGTGGGAGGGTCTTACTGGGTGAGATGGACGGGAGGCACCGAGGGTCTCAGATCAAAGTGAGCAAGACCAGACCATTTGCAAACTCAAATGCCTTGCAGAGGCCACACAGGTCATCTAAAGGAGCGCAGCAGAAGGACTGGGCAGGCAACAGGCAATGGTGGGGACTGGTGTGCACATTCCCCATCCAGATGGAACAGCTGCTCCCTCTCCTCAATTGATGCCATGCCAGGAAATAATGCAGGCCCCTGACTGACAGTCCTTAGATTTTTTAAGAGAACCAAGAAACCCAATATTTTAGATGATTCCTACTGGTTTTTAAATGTGAGCAACTAATTCAAATTGTTTTTGAAATACCATGTTAGGCAAACAAAACACGTATGTGGGCTGTGTTGGACCTACAAGCTGCTGGTTTGCCAGTGCTCATCAAGCCCCTCTGACAGGGCGTTGCCAGAGACTGGAGGAGGCGTGACTGGGGGTGGGGTGGGGGTGGGAGGTATAAGGAGCGAGAGACACAGATGGGCAGCATGACAAGAGCAGGCATTCTGGGTGTTGAGGATGGGGAGCCAGCAGCCTGAGAGAGAAGAGGCAGCCAGAGATAAGAAGGTGGTAGGTCGGACTTACAGAGGGCTCCTTGGCCCCTCTGAGGGGTCCCAAACCTGTGGCTACCTGTTAGTGACCTGGGCCGGCTCTCTTTGTTGGTAACACTGGGTCAAATCACCCCTCTCCCTTGGGAAGCTCCATAGTTTAGCTGTGAGAGCACTGGGGGCCTGGTAGAGGTCACGGCAGCACATGAGCCTGACCTGGGGCCACAGGGAGAGACAGGAACCCTCTTCCACCCATCCCTCCCCACCCCACATGCTCACCTACTCCATGTGGCAAGGAGCAGGTTAGGAAGAACACCTGAGAACAGAGCCTGGCTCTGTTTCTATGTCACTGGACCCCTTTGAGCACCTTGAGTCCTTCACCTGCACCTGTTTCCCCAGTGGCAAAGTGAGCGAGTTGGACAAGATCAATGATTTTCACAAGAGGTGAGTATAGTTTGAAAAGCATATTCAACATTATAATTTTGTTTGTTGTATTTAAAAGAAAACTTCTCATGTTGCATAGCAAAGAAGGGGTATGGAATTTTTCTTTCAGAAGAGGGTGTGGATGTAAAAGAATAGAGAAGTAGTGGACTCATCATCTCTGGCTTCTCTGATAGCTTCAGATGGTCAAGGAGACTGTGATGCCTGCAGCATTTCTGAAAAGGCTGTCTGTGACCTACAAGGATGAGGTGGCACTGTTTGGGGACCAGGTAAATTGGGGTGTCTGACTATATTTAGGGCTGTCTTTGCATTTAGGGCTGTGGCTCCAAGATGTAGGTATGGACACCTTATTCATTCATTTGAAGTTTATTTACTTTTGTTTATACTTGCTTTGTTATACTATACTTTGTATACTATACAAATATATACTATACTATACTATACTATACTATACTATACTATACTATACTATACTTTGTTTATATAGCAGATCCAAAAGAGATTAAGAGGCAGTCTCTGTCCTCTCTTATTCTCTAGGCTAGGAGTCAGCAAGCTCTATAAAGGGCTAAATAATAACTATTTTAGATTTTTAGGCCATACAGTTTCTTTAGTGTTTCAATAAAACTTTATTTATAAAAACAAATGGCCTGCGGGCCATAGTTTGCTGATCCCTACAGCCCTTGAAGGTTCTTGAGCAGACATGACATGACATGACCAGAGAAGGAGTGAGAAACTTATTATTGAGTGCTTATTCTGTGACGGCCATCTTGCTAAGCATCTGACTACAGAGTCTGATGACCTTGGGTTAAGATCCCAGCTCTGCCATTTAATGGCTGTTGAGGATTAAAAGAAGTGGTGCATGAACTAGACAAATGGTTAAAAAAAAAGAAGAAGAAAAAGAAAAAAGAGGTGGTACATGTGTAGCAAGATATAGGATTTTATTCACTCAGACCCCAGGGCCCTGCTTCCTGGGAAGTGAGAGAAAAAACTTGCAGAATAGGAGGTAGAACATGTTTTCCAGGGGAGTGGCGGGTGAGAAAATGGACTAGAAGGGCAACCCTGGAGTGAGGGTGCTGGAGGGAGAACATGGGGGCTGGGCTTCATGAAATCTTGAGGGGAGCAGAGCAAAAGCAGAGCTTTTTGTGAAGCCATCACTTAGCAGACAGAAGAGTTTGAGAATGAGAAATGTCTAAAGAGGTTTTCAAAGACCTTTTCTGTGCATTGAGAATATGTTTCTCCTTTGGTATTTTCTTCAAGAAGCCAAGTAAACATTTGCGTAGCTCTTAATTATGGTTTTATGTGGTACTGCTGTTTCTTTGAATTCAGTAACCAAGCAGAGAATGGGTCTCCAGTTATTTTTGGGTTACACTTGTGAAGTCCCTGGTACACAGTAAGTGATCAATACATGTTAGATGTTATTAGCACCTTTTTTGACCGAGATCAATTTGGCCATCCAGAGACTCTCTTTCCCTTAGAGTGAAATATGAAACCGAATCTTTGGAAGTCTAAGTCTTCATAATCAGTGCAAAAGGCCATCCTGAGTGATGTGCGTGTGTGTGTGTGTGGGGGGGGCATCCTGGTTGACATCCTGCCCAAACTCTACACTCTTCTGAAATGGTTAATGTCAACATGTAAGGGCAGGTTGGAGGGAGAGAGCAGAGCAGGTCAACAAAAGCACTAACATGTGCTGTGGGTGAGGGTGCTGTTTGGAAGAATGAGTGGGGGCAGTATGGGGAGGCTTGTGGCTGCTTTAAGTGTGTGAAAGCCTCCTAGCTTCTAGGCCGTGAGCTTCAGAATGAGCAGTGGTTCTTAAGGCTGCCTCACATACACTCTGCAACATGGAACAGGGATCAGAATCAGGCAGGGGAGGACAAATCATGATTTGGGAGAGAAGCTCGTGCAAAAGGAGCAAACATGACACCCCTTGGTATAGTGTTAGCAACAAACTGCTTTCAGTGCCACAGAGGTCCTTACTGCCCACCTGGGCCCAGATCCAAGGTTCAGGAAACCCACAGTGACCTGCCACCAGGTAGAAGGGCCTGGGCCCAGGTATTGAGCACCCGCTGTGTGCCAGGCACTGCATGAGGCACACTAGAGAGACTATGGCTTGTCCTGAAAGCATTTCCTGGCATTATCCTCATTTGACAGATGAGGAGCCTGAGGCCTAGAGTGGCACAAGCCTTGTCAAACCTCACTCAGCTACCAGGTGGTTGTTCCAGGAAATGCATGTACTCTCTCTGCACCCAGTGCCCTTCCAGGCAGAGTTGCAGCGTGTGCTGCCACACCATCGTTGCTCATCTATACCAAATGAGCCACCTGTTTTCACCATTCAGTACACACAACCCTGCAACTGTGTCTGAGAGAATATAATCACCCTCTGGGATGATTTTCCATATGTAAATAAGCATAGTCATACTTGGAGAGGCACACCCAGGCCACTTGAGCCGAAAATATAGCCCTAGCATGAACAGCTTCCACTGTTTGGGGGAAAATGAAAAAAAACCCATTTGAAAAATGAACACAAGGAGATATTGCCAGAGTTTGTTATAGGAAGTGTTTAAGACCACATCTTGGGATTGGAAGCAAAAACATTCTTTAAATTCTTCATTCCTTTTATACAACTCCTGGAAAAATTGTACCTTCCAGTTGTGGAAAGTCTCAGGGGTGAGACAGGTCACTTGACAACTCCCATGATACCACCAGAGGCCGTTTTGCCACGAGGCCTTTTTATTTGGGGATTTAAGGGGCTTAACCACAGGGGTGCTGAGTTGCAGAATTTGTAACCACTGGTTCAGAGCTGACAATGAGGGTGAGTAGTTTCTAGGTGGTTGGGAAGCAGCATCAAAGCTAGAACAAGGGTTTTTCATGGCTGCTGGAGGCTGTGGGCTTTAGCCCTGTGGACATAGCTGTGGAAAAGTGGTGCATCTGGACGTGTGCTGTGTAGCCTTCAGCCAGGCTCCTCCTCTTTCTGGAGCTTCACTGCTGTCATTTGTAAAATTGTTGGGGTCTGGTGTGTGTTCTTCACACACTATTGTCTTGCCCTACCTATCCTTCAGCTTCTAAAACCTCCCCACCCCCAAGAGAAAATTCAGAATCAAGAAGAAAATGGATTATTAAGACACTTTGGAAGATTATATAGACCAGTTACTTTATAGAATGTCTTCTGATTTGGGTTGGTTTTATATTTTCTCATGATTAGATCTAGATTATACATCTTTGGCAGGAACCACAGAAGTGGCTCTGTCTCCTTTTCATCGGATGCTATCAAGTGGTGTGAGATTTCAGTGTGTCCCATTACTGGTGATAACTTTGATTATTGGATTGAAATGATGTCTCTATTGTAAAATCACTTTTGATACATATTCCCTTTTTATTTCAAAAATCATATATACTGTATATGTATGTATGTTGTGGTAAAAAAAAAAAGTAAAATTTACCATCTTGTTTTTAGCTGAGTAGTTCAGTAGTGTTAAGCATATTTACATTGTTGTGAAACAGATCTTCAGATCCATATCATCTTGCAAATTTGAACTGAATACCCATTAAACTATTCCTCTTGCCACTTCCCACCATTCTACTTTCTGTCTCTGAATCTGACTATTTAGATATACCCCATATGAGTGGAATTGTACAGTATTTGTCATTTTGCAACTGCCTTATTTCACTTAGCACAATGTCCTCAAGGCTCATCCATATTGTGATAAGATTTCCTTCTCTTTTAAGGCTGAAAAACATTCATAGCATGCATATTCCACATTTTACTTATCCATTCATCTATTCATGGAAATTTGAGTTGCTTTCACCTCTTGACTTTTGTGAATAATGCAGCTATGAACATGAGTGTGCAGACAGCTCTTTAAGATCTTGCTCTCAGTGTTCTTGGATATATACCCAGAAGTGGGATTGCTGGACTCACGTGGTGGTCCTAGTTTTGATTTTTTGAGACACTGTCATCCTGTCTTGCATAGCAGCTGCACCATTTCACAGTTCCACCAATAGTACACAAGGGCTCCAATTTCTGCACGTCAATGTTTGTTACTGTTTTTTGTTAGTAGCCATCCTAATGGCTGTGAGGTGATATCTCATTGTGGTTTTGATTTGCATTTCCCTAATGATAAATGAAGCTGAGCATTTTTCATGTGCCTTTTGTACATCTTTGGAAAAATGTCTATTCAAGTCCTTTGTCCATTTTTAAAAATGTTTTTTTAAATTATTTTTGAGAGAGAGAGAGCACAAGCTGGGGAGGGGCAGAGAGATGGGGGGACAGAGGGTCTGAAGCAGGCTCTGCAGTGACAGCAGTGAGCTCATGTGGGGCTTGATCTCAAGAACCATGAGATCATGACCTGAGCTGAAGTTGGATGCTCAACCGACTGAGCCACCCAGGTGCTCCCCCTTTGTCCATTTTTTTTTAAATTTTTAATGTTTTATTTATTTTTGACAGCGAGAGAGATAGAGCATGAGTGGAGGAGGGGCAGAGAGAGAGAGCCACAGAATCTGAAGCAGGCTCCAGGCTCTGAGCTGTCGGCACAGAGCCCGACGCGGGGCTCGAACTCACGAACTGTGAGATCATTAACCTGTGCTGAAGTCAGTTGCTCAACCGACTGAGCCACCCAGGCGCCCCCCTTTGTCCATTTTTTAATCGGGTTGATTTTTTGTTGTTAGAGTTTCTGATATATTCTAGATATTAACCCCTTTTCAGATACATGATTTGCAAATATGTTCTTCATTCCACAGATTGCCTTTTCATTCTGTTGATTATGTCATATTGTTTTGATAGGGATTTTGTGAGGACATATGGAACTATGTAAATATCCCCTTCCTTATTATACTTTTCATTTATTCACTCATTTATTTATATCAGTATTGGACTCATGGCTTCCTATATTATGCAATGTGTTAAAACCTGTTACTATATCATTCTGTGTTTTGATACAATCTTTTTGACACATTCTCTGAACACTTATTTTTGCCACAATAGGATATTCCAGGATGATCTTGTACTTCCCTCAATGTAATCCTGGAATTAGCCATTTCTCTAAGGACCCTGGTTCCTTTTAGTAGAGAATAGTATTTGGCAGAGAATGGCCCTGACTCTGGCACTGAATAAATCTATGGTTTTGAAAGGCCCAGTAATTGATCTGGAGAGGCATACCTCCTCAACCAGCCAGAACCCTCATTTACAGATGAGGAGACTGAGACCTAAATGGGATCAACTGGCCAGTATCCCCCAGTTAGTGAGAGAGCTTGGAAAAGAACAGAGGCCTCTGACTCCCTATGTAGTGCTCCTCCCTTGGCAATACATATTGCTAACTATGAGGTGTGAGTGGGGCTTGTCCCCTCTGGACTTTCCTTTTTCTGTCCACTGAGGGTAGCTTCACCCTGGAGGTTCAGGACTGCCTGAGACCTAACCTCGTCTCAGCTTTTTATGAGCCTTCCCTCTCTGGAAACCTTTATGGGTGAATCCACATTAAATGGCAGAGGAAAGCCACAGCTTTTAGCGTTAGCTCTGGTGGATTTGGGGCTGGCAGACTTGGATTAGTCCAAGTGCACCTGGGTCTCCTAGGCCAGGCCAGGCATTTGAGACATGTGTCTTCCTGAATCCCATCTCAGTCAGCTAACACCTGTCTCACAGGGACATCAACAGAGGATGGGGTCCGGGCCTGATCCTGAGAAAGCAACGGGAAGGGTCTCTTCTACCTGCCCCCTTCTGGTTCCAAGCCCACTTGGGTTATACCAACAAGGAAACACTAGAAACACTCCTTCCCACATTTGGAGACCCATCTCTTGAGCCCCACTTCAAAGTTGGGAGTAAGATTCCTTCGGGTATTCCATTAGGAATGTTTTCTGTGCCTGATTTGGGGGTGGTGCTACATCTGACCAGCACTGTCCGGTTTGGTCAGCTATGGCCTGGGGAGGCCCGACTACTCAACCAGTGCCTATTAGCAGGGACACCACGCTAGTCTGAAAAGCTGAGTTTTGGTCCCCTTTATATTCAGCAGTCATTTCCTAAGCCCCCACCATGTGTCAGGCATTACGTAAGCTCAATCCAGTGGACTTTCATGTAACAGTGAAGGTACAAGTGGGTTCCACATATGAGGCACAAGTAACGGCTGCAAGGGCAATGGCCTAACTTCTGACATTTGGTTCTGGCACTTTAATTCTGGGGTGTCAGGTCCTTGTAGAAAGACTGAGCATATAAATTAAAAATTGAGTTTGGGGGCCCAATTCAATTGGCTGGCTCAGTTGGTTGAGCGTCTGACTCTTGATATTGGCACAGGTCATGATCCCAGGGTCATGGGATCAAGCCCAGCATCGAGCTCTGCGTTGAGCATGAAACCTGCTTAAGATTTTCTCTCTCCCTCTGTCCCTCTCCTCCGCTCACACACTCTAAAATAATTGCTTAGTTGTTAAAAAATATTGGGTTGGGCAATGAATGATTTTGCTAAGTGAAAAATGTGGAAAGGGTACTTACTAGAGGCAGAATAAACAGTTTGAGCAAAGTGGGAACCACCGAAGTGTGAGGTTACCTGGAAGAACAGCAGGGCACCGAGGTGGGCTACTGTCTGAGTGATGGAGGAAGTTGTCATAAGACATGAAACTTCAGTTACCTCAGAGCCTAGGCCTGAAAGGTGCAAACACTGTACCCTCCGGCAGTGTGCTGACTTTACAAGCAATGGAGACTCCATGTAGGTTTTAAAAACTTTTATTTTTTTAAAGTTAACATGTGCATAAAAGGAAACTGAATAACACAAGAAGCAAAGAACAAAGTCATCCATAATCACAAGCAGTTTACAGTTTGACTTCTAGGTCCCATGTATCTACACAACTAAGCATTTTAATGTAATTAAGATCGTAGTTATGTATCATGCTTTTTTTACACACCACGAATTTTACCATTTCAAAGTCCCAAAACTATGAGTATTTTGATAACCAAGAATACACTACACCAACACCATCTGAAAGAAAAAAATGTAATCCTGCCTTTCTTGGTGACAAAAATGTTAACAGGCCTCTAGATAAAGATATTGGCAGAGCTACAATTAAAATACTGCATTCCCTTAATGTTCAATTAAAAATGAGACATAAAGTAACAGAGTACACAAAGTATAATGCTTCTAAAAGAATTCATTATCCAATCTATACTATTCAAATACTAGCAAGGAGGTATGTTTCCACTGAATCACTTAATGTATTCCTATAGTACAGCCAAAGAGATGCACACACATTAACAGTTATCACTAGAATATAGATATGAACACATCCACATGCATCTCTCCCACTATACTTCCTTCTGCCCCTCTGCTGCCAGTCTAATGAGTAAGTCCTGACATACATTTCTCAGAGACAGCCTAACACTTCCATGCCCAAGATGCTTCCTTCCTATCAATTACAACAACAAAAACTTAGAAATTGGCTAATTCAGTAGCTGTACATTGTATCATACATTGTCATCTCAGGACATCCAAAAAGCTTAGATGTTACAAAATAATGAACTTGTCCACAACAAACACAGGTACTTTATAAAAATGCACATATAGACTTATGTTTATAACCTAAAACTGTCTTCTAGATGTGGAGATACTAGCAAAAAGCCCTTCCCTTCACCCCTCCTCTGCTCCCTCCACCATTTCAATGACTAAGTATAGGACTACATCTAGCTCCAAGAGGCAGATTAACAGACACTCCCAGAACAGTCCTTCCTAAAAACTAACAAAAGGGCACTTATAAAGGGACTATTTTACTACTTCTACTTTTAATACACTTTGGGCATTAGGACTTGTTTTATCCTTTAACACACAGCAATATTAACTAAAATGCACATACAGAATAATGGTTAGACAATCTGAATTTGTCTTAAAGACTTGTGGGCACAGAACCCTTCTCTCATTTCCCCCCACCCCCCCCACTCCCCACAGTGAATACTCTCCAAGACATCAAGTTTAACACTTCTATTCCCCAAATACAACCATTCCTGTAAATTAACAGAACTTAAAGGGTGTTGTTACTTTAATTCTCTACTTCTAACATATTGTTCACTTTCAAACATCTAGAAGACTAGATGTTTCAAAATTTGCCCACTACATACATAGTAGGACTGAAGGAACATTCTGGCTTAGACCTTCCTCTTTTCACCTCTTATCAACCCAGTGGAGAGTATAAGCATCTGTAATGCTTAGAGGGGATTTTAACAATTTCACTTCCTCTAGTTGTTTTCAGAAGTCTTTCCTACTAATTTAAACACAAAGTGTATACAATGTATTTATTTACTAACTACTTTTGTCATACACTGGCAACCTCTTTTAACATCTAGGAAGACTAGATGTTGTAAATTAGGACTCCTTTGTCCTTTATATACACTATATACATAGCTAAGTAAAACCCAATGCGAATGCAGACATAGGGGACAATGGTTTAATCCTGCCTAACTATAAACATACTGGTATACAGCCCTTTGCGCTTTCTTCTTCCTCCCTGAACCAGCACAACTATTATATAATGTGTACTGCTGAGAGGTGGTTTGATCATTTTGATCATTCCATTTTCAAAAAGACAATATTTCACATGAATTTTAACAAGGATATCTACAAAATGTGTTATTTTTCTACCTCTACTTTTAACATACTTTGTGCACTTCTAAACATCTAGAAAGGCTAGATGTTTCAAATAAGGACTTAAGTTTGTCCACTATATACACAGTAGTGTTGAATAAACTACACACATGTAACAATGGGTTATATCTGAAAGTGTCTTCTGCGTAGGAACATTCTAGTCTAGAACCCTTTATTTCTCACAGCTCCTCTCCACCACCAACCCACTGGGTGGGTACAGATAGGCACATGTGTCACTTAGATGTGACTACAATGTCATCTCTAAAAGTTCTTTTCAGAAGACAGCCTTTCAATGAATTTTAACACAAAGTGTACAAAATGTGTTAGTTTACTAACTCTACTTTTGTCATACATTGGCAACCTCTTTAATATCTAGAGACTAGATATTATAAAATTAGGACCCATTTGTCCAGTATATTTACAATATATACAGTCAAGTTAAATGCACATAACATATAGGGCAATGGATAAGCTGAAATTTCCTAGCACACACTAGCAAAACATCTTTTGCAATTTCTTCCCTCCCACCTCCCACAAACCAATGAACAAGTAAGCATACTGTTCAGAGAGGTGAGTTAGCAATTCCATTTCCAAAAATAGTATTTCCCATCAGTTTGTAAAAGCTATTTACAAGAAGCATTACTCTACTTCTACTTTTAAGTACATCAAGCATTTCTAAATATCTAGAAAGACTAGATATTTCATATAAGGACTTAGTTGTTCACTATGTACAAAGCACTGTTAAATAAAATTGCACACACCTAACAATGGGTATAATCTGAGGTATCTTCTAAATCTGACCATTCTGGCCTAAACTATTCCCTCCCTCACTTCCTTCTCTCCACCACTAATCCAGTGGACAAATATAGGCATGTGTAATGCTTAGAGGTGGTTGAAAAAATTCATATTCAAAAATCATTTACAGAAGAAAAGCTTTCCTTTGAGTTTCAACACGTGTACAAAATGTGCTAATTTTACTACTTTGTCATACACTAGCAACTTCTTTAACATCTAGAGACTAGAAGTTGCAAAACTAGGACTTATTTGTCCATTATATACACTATATACACAGCAAAACAAAATGCATGTTAACATACAAAAAAATGATTTTGTCTGAAAATGTCCAAGTATTAACACACCAGCATATTACCTTTTGCAATTCTTTCCCTTCCACCTCCTCCAACCACTGAAGAGTGCTCAGAAGTGGTTTAACAATTCCATCCCCAAGACAATCTCCTATGAATTTTAGCAAAAAGATATTTACAAAGTGACATTTTACTACCTCTACATTTAACATACGTTGGGCACTTCTAAACATCTAGACAGGACTAGATGTTTCAAATAAGGACTTAATTTGTCCACTATATACATAGCAGTCTTGAATAAACTGCATACATGTAACAGTTATAATGTGAAAGTGTCTTCAAAATAGGAACATTCTAGCCGAAGACAAACCCTTCTCTTCTCTCCCTCCATCAACTCAATGGGCTATAATGCTCAAATTTGCAGAAGACAATCTTTCTAGGAATTTTAACACAAAATATACAAAATGTATTAGTTTACTAACTCTATTTTTGTCATACACTGGCAACCTCTTTAACATCTAGAAAGACTAGATGCGGAAAATCAGGACTCACTTGTCCAGTATATACACTATATACACTTAAGTAATACAAAATGCAGGAACACAAAGGACAATGGTGAATCTTGCCTCACTATGAACTCACTGGCAGAGCTCTTGGTACTTCCTTCTCCTCTCTCCTCCTCTGAACCAGTGCACAAACACAATGCCTACTGCTCAATGAGGTGGTTTGGCCATTCCCCAAAATTAAACAGTATTTCATTATGAATTTTAACAAAAAGGTATTTACAGAATGTCTTTTTACTACCTCTATTTTTAACATACCAGGCACTTAAGAACATCTAGAAAGACTAGAGATTTCAAAAAAGTACTTAGCATTGTTAACTATACAGTAGCTGAGGAATAAAAAGCACACACAAAAAAATGGTTATAATATGAAAATGTCTTCTAAATATGACCAGTCTGGCACAGAACCTTCTTTTCTTCCTCAAGGTCTTCTACTTCATGTCCTCTTACCCACTGAACAGACGTGGACGTGTGTCGCTCGCTCCTGATGTCGCTTCTAGAGGTGGTCTGACAATTCCATTTCAAAAAAGTCATTTCCAAAAGACATTTCTTTTCTATGATTTTTAAAAAACCAAATAGGCATTTACAAGACATGTGATTTTCTAACTCTACTTTATCATATGTCGGCAACCTCTTTACATGTAGAAAGCCCAGACTTAGCAACAGTTTTCTTTTGAAAGGTTGGGGGGTAAGTTGAGAGCAGCTTTTTCATATTATATACACAGGCCTTCTATAAACGGCCAGTAAAATCTTCCCAAAGGGTGGCCTTCCTATTGGTCAAATGCGGTGCGGAATTCTCCCATTTCTATCTTCCAATATCAACGTCTGGTAGAACGAAGACCAACCGCCTTAGGGCCAGTTAACCGTTCCACCCGTCGTGGACTGGGGCTTCGCTCACCTTCCGGGCCCGTTAGGGCCTCTGTCCACTGTCCGGCGGTGAGGTTTCGTCCGACTGGGACGAAGCGGTCATCCCACGGCCCGCATCTGTGGGGCTCCGAGGCCCAAGGGTGGCAGAGCTCGCGTCCACGTAGACCCGCCTTCTCGGGCCCTCGAAGGCCCCAACGGCCCTCCCGCGCGGCATCCGAGTGGCCTCCATTCTTCTCGCCCCGCCACGCCCAACGTCCAAAGGCGCCGCGTCCCCGCTGGCTGGGCGGGTGTTTCGCGTAGGCCCCGCAGAGTTGGGCCACGAAAGTGGGCGGCCGGCGAGGTCTGGGCTCCTCCAAGAGGCCGCCGCCATCGGCGCCGAAGTGGGGGTGGGGGTGGGGAGAGGTTCGCGGCTGCTTCAAGGCCTGGGCCCAGCCAGTGGACAGCCGCGGCGACGGCGCTGGGTCTCTTCAGGTCAGGACAGCGACCTGTCCCTGGGCCCCCCAGTTCACCTGCCGGCCCGAGGCCGGAGGGCCTGGAGGGCCCCGGGACAGACGGCCTCGCTGCGTTTCTCACCTCGCTCTCTGCCGGAACTGACTTGGCAGTTCTCTTCACTGGCGAGAGAAGAGCGGCACCGGAAGTGCCCTCGCGCCGGGACCCGCGAACCGAGGTTCCGGGACTGAAACGTTCCGGTGTGGGGAAGGGCGAGGAAGGCGTCACGTGGGGTCGGGCCGCCCTCCTGGCTTACCTTCGGCAACGGTAACGGTTACCCGCCTCAGAATTCTGTGGGCTGGCGAGCATGCGTATTTCTCGATTCCCTCATATCCCCACTGTTGGGTAAGGAGGCTCTTTACGATTTTTCAGTCATTTGCCATCTATTTATTGAGCACCTACTGTGTGTCACATAAACACTGGGAATGCTGCAGTGAAGGAAAAAAACCACGAAAATGTCTGCGCTCTTGAAATGTGCATTCTAGTAGGGGAAACAGATAGTCCTTAAAATGCGTGAAAAAGATAACGAAAGTGCTGTGGAGAAATAAAAAGGTGAGAAGGGGCATATGAAATGTGAGTGTGGAATGTTTTTGGTGGTGGTCAGGAGACTTTTGAGAGAGGTGAAGGAATGAGCCATACACGGGGAAGATCTTTCCTGGCAGCGGGGGCAGGGGTGCACAGTCAGTGCGCAGCCATTGTCCGCGCAGCCATTGCACGGACAGAGGTTAGGCCAAGTCATGTATTGTGAAGGAGGCAAAAAGTAATTTGGTGCTTTCTTTCTGAATGAAATGGGAGCCATTGGGGGGTTTGAACAGCAGCATGGGGGAGAGCTGAAGTGGAGCCAGAGGTAGAAGCAGGGAGTCCTAGCAGGCTATTGCTGTCAACCACGTGAAATAGGCTAGTGCTTGTCCCAGGTTGATGGCAGCAAAGGTGGTAAAGAAAAAAAAAAAGCGTTGAATTTAAGATAAATATAATTGAACCTGCAGGATTTGCTGATAGACCAGATAAGAAGTATGAAAGAGAGGAATTAAGGAAGACTCCAAAACTTTTGGCCTGAGCAAATGAAGGAAGGAATTGCCATTAGTCGTGATGGGAGAGGCCATAGGAGGAGCAAGTTTTGGGGAGAATTTCAGGAATTCACATTTAGACATGGCAAATTTGAGATGCCTGTTTGACATTCAAGTGGAGATGTCAAGTGGAAAGTTGGATTTTTGAGTCTGGCATTTAGGGGAGAGTCTGGGCTGGACATATGCATTTGGGAGTTATCAGTATATAGATGTCTTTAAAGATATGAGGCTGCATGAGAGAAAGAAAGAAGCCACTGGGCTCAATATCTGGGGAGAAGAGGGAGGAGGAGGAGGAGCTAGAGATCACATAGGGGTTTCAAACTCTAGGGAAGTCTGGCTAGGTGGATGGTTGACACATTGACCAAGACAAGGTGAAGGAAATTCTCAGTGTAGAGTTCCTAGCCCTCTTTCTGAGCTCCCTACCTCCTAAGTAGCCAACAGGCTAGTATCCCTGGAACCTAAAGATGATGATGATGATGATGATGATGACGACGATGACAAACATTTGTACATCCTGCTTTCTACTTGATATCTCTTCTTGAATGTTCCAACAGTAGTTCCAACAAATTCCTCTTGTGCAAAACAAAACTCTTGACATCTCCCCAGAGCCTTCTCTTCCCCAAATCAGTAAATGGTAGTTCCACCCAGTTCCCAAATAGTACTGTAGGGCATCTTCCTTAATTCAACTCTTTCTTTCACTCTCCATCCCCCAACCATCACAAGTCCTTTCTTGCTCCTAAATATATTTAACATACTGTTCATTTCCTGTACTATCCAATATGGTAGCCACCAGCTGCACAAGGCTATGTATATTTTAATTAAAATAACATGAAATTAAAAGTTCAGTTCCTCAGCTGCACTAGCCACATTCCAAGAGCCATAGGTTGTTAGTGGCTACCGTATGAGCATAGATGTAGAACATTTCCATCATCCCAGGAAGTCACAGGACACTGCTGATATATAACCTAGTTCAAAGCAGCAGCATCTCTGGTCTGGATGACTCTCACAGCCTCTTAATTGTTGTTCTGACTGTTTCTCCTACTCTTCCCTTTTCATCTATTCTCTCTACAGAAGCCAGAGTTAACTTTTAATCAGAAATCAGATTTTGTTACTGTCTTGTTTAAGCTCTCAGTGGCTTTTCATCACACTGAATAAAATCCTAACTTCTGAGCATAGCCTACTGCCCTGTCATTATGCCCTATCCACACTGGACTCCTTGCTTTTCCTTCTACTCTCCAAGCTCTTCTCAAGCTCAGGGTCTTTATACAAGCTGTTCCTGCTAACTGGAAGGGTCTGCAGCTGACTCTTGGAAAGACTGAGTATCTGTTCATCTCATAAGTCTCAGTTCCAATATCATTTCTTTAGAGGACCTTTCCTGACCTACCTGTCTCAGGGGCTTTCTTTCAGTTATTGTTACATTACCCTACTTATTTCCTTTACTCATTCATCATAATATATCATTATTTTATGATTAATAATGAACATTTCAGGGTGCCTGGGTGGCTCAGTCAGTTAAGCATCCAACTCTTTATCTCAGGGTTGTGAGTTCGAGTCCCACATTGGGCTCTGCGCTGGGTGAAGCCTATTTAAAAAATAATAATTATGAACATTTCTCTGTACTTCTTATGTGCAAGTACTGTACAAAGGACTTGACTTTATATACTTCACCTTATTTATTTTCTAGTTTCTTTTTTTCTTGTTTTCCCTGATGTCCCTGGCACCCAGTACAGTGCCTGGCATACAGTAGACATTAATAATTGTTAAACAAATGAACAAGTTAATTGAGCACTTACTCTGGGCCAGGCACTGTGCTAAAGCACTTTACATACATTGTCTCATTTAATTTGCATTAATTAAGTCTGTGACATAGGGTACTGTTACGATCTTCCTTTTATAGATGAGAGGCTATGCCACTTGTCTGTTATCAGGAAGAATTAGGATTCTAACCCACTTCATCTGACTTTAGAGCTCCCTGGGAAGGCACTATAGAGGATTTAGAGGCCTGAGCACACACCAGCCTTCAGCCACCCACAGTTTAGACTAGAAGGTGGGAAATGAAAAGACTTCTTTTTTGAAGGGCTTCCTATTTCAGATCAGACCAGAGTTTCTAGGTTTTCACTGCTCAGCCAGGTGGCAGATTCAGGGCATGGGTCAGGACTCAGGATTATGCAGAGTGGGGCAAGCCAAATGCTCCAATTTCATTCTGAGCATCCTCGGTGGGGCCGGGGGACTGGCCCGGAGACCCCAGACAAGACTCTGAGCTAGACCGCATTCTGACCGCTGACTCCATCATGTCTTTCTACCTGTCTCAAATCAAGGATGAGACAAGGAGAAAAAGTAAAAATAATGAGCCTTCCTGGCACTTCTCCTTGGGAAACATCACATGTCAGGCCTGTGACACAGAACATGTTTGTTAGGCCAAAGGCTCCAAGCTCATTAGTGGGGAATGGTGCTGAGCAGCAAGCCACCCACACAACTCGCTCAGGAAACAAACACAGTGCAGTACCCATCCCTCCCGGGCCTGGGCATGCACAGTTCCACCATTATCAACATCAGCACACATCTGCACTGAAGGTCGGGTTGGCCGCAGGGCCCCAGGAAATGGATTGTGTGTAGGTGTGTCCCAGAGAGGCTGCTCATAATCCTCATAGTTACCATCCTTTACTTGCATTTGAGGTTTGCTTCTGCCCTAGTACAGAGTTCTCTAACTTGAGTCATTCCCTAATCAGTTTAACAACTTCCTCCATACCCCTGTACCATCAATACCAGTTTTGACTTAATACCTCTCTGTGAATTGACACACTTAATACAATCATCACTACATTAGCCTTGTCCTCAGTGCTATTTGTGAAATCACCAATTTGACATGCTGGTTATATGTTTTCCGAAGTCTGATAATGTAAACCTACAACTCTTCAACTTGAAATCATCTCGGTACAACCAAGATGCAAGACAATTAGTTTCAAAGAGACTCAAGAGACAACCTGAAAGAGCCCCCAATGGCCAAAGCTAGAACAATTTGAGGAAGAAAAGAAATAACATAGTACTGGATTTTAGCCCAAAATATAAACTAAATATCCACGAGTCCATACTGATGTAAATAAATGACTGAATAAATAAATAAATTGGGGAGAATAGATAAATCTTCCTTAGGGGCGCCTGGGTGGCGCAGTTGGTTAAGCGTCCGACTTCAGCCAGGTCACGATCTCGCGGTCCGTGAGTTCGAGCCCCGCGTCAGGCTCTGGGCTGATGGCTCGGAGCCTGGAGCCTGCTTCCGATTCTGTGTCTCCCTCTCTCTCTGCTCCTCCACCGTTCATGCTCTGCCTCTCTCTGTCCCAAAAATAAAAAAAAAAAAAACGTTGAAAAAAAATTTTTTTAAATCTTCCTTATAGAAGAATTCCAAATAATTTATCCCTTCCAGGCTGTGAACCTTAATTCCTCCCTTGAGTGTGGGCTGCACTTAGTGACTTGCTCCCAAAGAGTAGAAAGAGAGGAAAACCAAGTAACTTCACAAGGGAGAAATTTGCTAAACACTACCTTGGCCAGGTACTAAAGGTGATCAAGTCATGTTGACAGCATGTATCCCTCACATGTCACGAGAAGTACATTACCTCGGTGGTATCCTTCACCAAAACCTATAACCCCAGGTGAACCAGAGAAGTCCAAATTGAGGGGAAGTCTATAAAACATCTCACCAGTACTCCTCTGACAAAACCGACAAGGTCATCAAAAAGAAGGAAAGTCTGAGAAGCTGTTCTAGGTCAGAGAAGACCCAGAAGACATATCGACTAAATGTAGTATCTTGGATGGGACCCTGGAACAAACATGGATGTTAGTGGAAAAGCTAGTGACATCCAAGGAAAGTGTAGAGTTTAGTTCATAGGAAGGTACCAAGGTTGGTTTCTTAGCTGTGACAAATGCACCACAGTCATTTAAGATGTTAACAATATGGGAGACTGAGGGAGGGGTATATGGAAACTCTGTGCTCTGGGAAATCTCTGTAGTCTGTAAATCAAAGATTTACATTTATTTTCTGTAAATATAAAGGTTTGTTTAAAATAATAAGTTTCTTTAACAAAAGAGATGGGTGAACTAGTTTGGAGCATGAATTTTAAGTCATGCAGATCTGTGTATTTTTTTTCCTGTGTCTGCTAGAACTAATTTCACCAAGCAAGTAGCTTAAAACAATAGAAATGTATTCTCTCATCATTCTAGAGGCCAGAAGTTCAACATTAGTCTTACTGGGCTAAAATTAAGGTGTTGAGAGGGCCATGCTCCCTCCATAGGCTCTTCTACCTTCTGGTGGCTGTATCACTTCAGTCTCTGCCTCCACAGTTGCACTGGCTTGTCATGTTCTCTGTGTGTCTGTCTAATCTCCTTCTGCTATTTGTGATGGTATCTAGTGCCCACTAGGATAATCTTGGATGACCTCCTCATCTCAACATCCTTAATCACATCTGCAAAGATCTTTGTCCCAAATAAGGTAACATCTATAGGTTCTAGGGATTAGGTCCCTATATCTTTGGGTGGCCATTATTCAGCCTACTACAGCCTGGCTGTGTGAGATTTAGAACTTCTGTAGTATCAATAAGCCTCCTCAAAAATGTAAAATAACAAACTATATAATTATTTTTAAAATGTTCATCTGGGATCCACCTGAAATCATCTTAGTGATGGTTGGCTTGGGACCCAAGCCACACTTTGTCAAATTGGCGCAAGAGACTGGTCTCAGAAGTCAGAGAGACCTAAATTCTAAATCTGGCTCCATCATGTACAAGCTTGTGACCTCGGGTAAGTCAGCACACTCCTTGAAGGGCATTCTCATCTCCTGTACAAGAGGGATGCTAAGCCCTGCCTCAGAGGAAAGCTGTCAGAATTCATAGATCATGGAGCAGATGTACATTAGATGTTCAGTCAACCTCCTGTTTGTTCTCCCTCCACCTTATAACGTTACAGCTCACAAAATACTTTCTACATACGTGTTTGATCTCCACAAAATTTCACCCTGTGAAATAAAGCCAAAATTTCCTTCCTGTTATACAGACGGAGAAACTGAGACTTGATGTGAAATGACTTAGCCAATGGCACCCAACTAGAAGACTAGAGACAGCAGGTGTCTGAGAACACAAAGGGCAGGAGCCAAGAGGCAGTGCCTCTTTTAGATGGGGCTGATTTGCCAACTTGTTCACTTGACTTGTTTTCATGACTTTCATTACCTTTCTAGCCCTGGTATGCATTTGAATTTATGACCCATGATGTATTTCTAACTCCTGGCCCACGCTGCTGGAATTTGATAAAATCTATGGACTTGAAGCTTTGAAGCGATGCTCACAGCCCCTTGGTCTGGACTTCTCTGACTAAAAGGCTTTCTCTTCTCAGGACTGGATGAGACAGACTCATAGTTTGTCCCCTGGTTTGGCCAGGTTCCTGGTTTTGATAGCTCCTTATTCTGAGTCCTTGAAGCAGAGACTCAAGCAGGACCTTCATGCTGCAGGGCCCAGCATAGGGTTGGGTGTCCTGTAGGGGACCAGGGGGGGCTGCTGAAGGGAACTCATGCTCTGCCATGCGAGATCACACAGAGGGGGCCAGAGGATGTGTTGAGGGTCTAGGAGGTAAGACTGCCTGGGTTTCTATCCTGGTTCCCCCACCTGGTTCCGCCACAGCCTGCTTACCCTGGTCACCAAACGCACTCGCTGCCCCCAACCGGCCTGGGAGCTCCACCTCAGGGGCACAGGGGCTCCGGGGGCTGGGGCAGAGAGCCGCATCTTGTCCGCGGCTGCCATGGCAACGCCTGGAGGCTGAGAGGTGGAGGAGGGGCGGGTCCACGGCCCGGCCGGGAACGAGGCCCCGCCCCCACCCTGAACAGGGCTCGGGGCCTCGGGTCCGGTGATTCCGCGGCAGTTGTGGCGTTCTGGTTGATTCCAACAGCCTGACAAGCCGCATTGGACTGACCGACTGTGTCACACTAACCACAGACGCCATCACTGCCTGATAATCCGTCTGTCTGGCTGTGTCTGACTGAACGCAGATTCCGTGGGTGCCTGACGGACCGAGGCCGTGTGATCTGTCCGCCTGACCACAGCTGACTGACTGACTGCCCTACCTGGCTGATGGCATCTGGGCCCGACAGGGCGTGTCTCACTGAGTCCATCTAACTGCGTTTGGCTGCCCAGCCCCCATCTGTGCTCAACAAGCTGTATCTGACTGACCGAGGCCCTCTGTGTCTGACTGACCCGCTTTCCGACTGATCTGTCTGCTGGGTGGTTTGACCACATCTCTGCTAAGCCTCCTGAGAGCGGCCGGCCGAGTGTGACTAGGCCTGGGCCTGACGCTCCTGCCGGGGCCCCTTCCCTGGCTGGCTGCAGGAGACTCGCTGACCACCCTGACCGCGTGGGGCCTCACTACAGCCTTGTGTGTGGCGGAGCCCGCCTGGCTGGGCACCGGGAAGGTTGGTTCAGTCCGCCTGATGTGTGGGCTGACCGCATCTGTCAGGCTGTGCGGCTGAGTTTGCATGGCTGGCTGGCTGGCTCTGGCTGACCGTCTGTGCCTCAGGGGCTGGGGCTCTGGGTGATGGAGTCTGCCAGACTGTCCCTCCCTGTCCGTCTGTCTGACTTGGCTTGACTGAGAGTGGCTGTGTCTGACTCCACCTGCCCGCTGCCGGGCTGGCTGACCTCCCTGGCATTCAACAAGAGTTGGGTTACACGGCCTGCCCGCTGTGCAACTGACCAGCCCACTCTGACTGCCTTGGCCCCTGAGATGCTCTCCCTAATGGCCACCTTCACTCCAGCTGTCCAATCAGTGGCTTCGGACATGTTGCTTGTCCAGGGGCCTGGGACCTAGACATTTTCAGCCACAAGTCTGGGCTTTGGGGATGGGTGGGAAGGTCTAAAGCAGGGGCACTGCTGGGGGATTGGATCCCAGGACAGAGGCCCGGCGGGGGAGCCAGGCAGCAGAAGCAGGACTCAAGGCCAGGTAGAGAGGCAGGTGGAAGAAACTATGGGGGTCCTCAAGGCCCCTGAGCTCAGGCATCTAATTCTGTAACAGAGTCAGCACCTTGAGGAGTCCTTCTGGTGTTTGGGTGTCTCCGGGCAACAACGCGTGACCCTGAAAACTTTGTCTATGTTTGTGAGGTATCTCTGTCTGTGCTTCACTGCTCTGCAGAAGGGGACTCTCGCAGACCTTAGACTTCCTCCTGACTTTAAATCTTTCTCATAGTTTGTGTGTGTGTGTGTGTGTGTGTGTGTGTGTGTGTGTGTGTGTGTGTGTGTATGGACCAGCCACATCAACCACATGGGATGGAAAGAGAGGCTGTGTACCAGAATAAAGGGGAAGGAAACATAGGGGATTAGATTAGAGGGAATGATATATTTTTTTAAAAAAGTAAGCATGTCAATTGCATGGGTGTGCTATGATTTATAGTTATTGTTATTAATAATAATAAATGAGAGCATTGGGCTAGCTTATCTTGATGGAGCTCTAGCATTCTAAGATGCTGCCTTTCCATTAATAACAAAGGCCTGGCTGCCTCATTGATTTCATTATAAGCAAAATGAGGAATGGGAGGAAATAAACGGCGCCATTCCCAAGGGCTCTGTCTTAGTCAGCTTGGGCTGCTATAGCAAAATGCCGTAGACTGGGGGGTTAAAAAACTTTTATTTCTCAAAGTTTTGGAAGCTGGAAAGTCCAAGATCAAGGTACAGGCTGACTTTGCTCCTGGTGAGGCCCTTTTCCTGGCCTGCAGACAGCTGTCTTTTTGCATTGTCGTCACATAGTAGAGAAAAAGAGAGCTATGGTCTCTTCTATGTGAATTCTCTTCTTCTTATAAGGACACCAATCCTATCATGGGGGGGCTCCACCCTCATAACGTCCTTCAAACCTAATTACCTCCCAAAGGCTCCACCTCCAAATACCGTCACCTTGCTAGTTAGGTCATCTAGAGGACTGGGGCTCTGTGTAGGGACTCTTTCATAATACCATAGGCCTAAGCTTTCTGATGTTCTGCTTTCACCCCATCCCTGCTCTGCTCAGAAAATGTCATGACTTCTCAACCTGGCTGTTAAGACTCATTGTGGTTTAGCTTTCAACCAAACTTCCTGACTTTATTTCCCACCTTCTCCTATGTGAATTCTCTACCCTTGCTGGATAGGTCTCTTCATTGACCCCAATATATGAATTTGGGGAGGACATTCAGTTCCTTGCAGACTCTCACAACATGAAGTTGGCTCTCAGCCAGTGTGGGCAGTGGGGCTTCCCCAGGCAGGGGCTGCAACAAGTGGCATGGAGCATTTGTACATCATTTATTTACTCGTTCATTTGACAAGTATTTATTGAGTACAAGTGAGTGCCAGACATTGTGCTGGGCTCTCACCCTCCTCTCATGGAACTTAGATTTATGCCTCTCAACTCTGATCCTGTCAAGGCCAAGTGCTGGGTTCCAACTGCATTCTTTTTGGACAACCTGAACAGCTGAAGGTGAGAGAGCTGGTATAGTGTGGTGGTTCTTAAAGAGTGATCCCCCTGGAACTTGTTAGAAATGCAAATTCCTGGGTCCCACCATAGATGAACTGAATCAGAAACTCTCACGGTGAGGTACAGTGATCTGTGATCTATGTTTTAGCAAACCCCCAGATGATGGTAATGTGTGATAAAGTTTGAGAAGCACTAATGGAACAATTGAGTTTATTGGCTCTGGTGTCAAACTGACCATGTTGGAATCTCAATTCTCCTGCATAAGAGCTGTGTGATTTTGAGCAAGTCAATGAATCTTTCTGTGCCTCGCTTTTCTCATTTGCATGATCAATATAATTATAATTGCTTTAAATTATTGTTGTGAGTATAAAGTCATATAAAGAGCTTAGCACATAATGTATGTTCAGGATATTCACTGATGCATTGTTTAGAATAGAAAAGAAACATATATCCATAGGGGGCTAATTTAGTAAATCATGATCTGCCATACAAAGAATGAGGCAGCTCTTTATATACTCGTATGAAAAGATCTTCAGAATTTCCAAGTTAAAAAAAACAAGGTACAGAAGTATGTCCAGTATGCTCCCATCTGTGTAAAAAAAAAGAATCTTCACAGAATCTTTATCTATGTATAGATTATTTCTGAAAGAAGACTCAGGAAACTGGTGACAGTGGGAAAAGAGATGGATGGCTGAAAATAGGGGAAGGAGGGAAATTTATTTTTACTATGCATGTATCTTTTTATGACTTAAAATTTGCAATATGTATATGCACGTCCTATTCACAAAAATGAAGTTTAAAAAAGAGTGGGGTGTACTCAGCATAGTGCCTGGCAGCGGCGGTAGTGATGATGGCCATTCCACAGCTCTGTGCAGATGATTCATTGCGGAAATGCAGCCCAGAGATAGCTGGCATGTGGCCACAGCCTCTCCTCTCCTCTCCTCTCCTCCTTTAATTGTATGTAGCCCCTGTCGCCCTGTCAGGGAATCTTTGCATTTAGAGATGCAAAGCATCTTCAGGATTCTCTGGTGTAACCCTTTTATTTTAAGATGAGGAAACCAAGGCCCAGAGAGAGGCCATAACCAGCCCAAGGTCATCTAGAGGACTGGAGCTCGATGTAGGGACTCTTTCATAATACCATAAGCCTAAGCTTTCTGATACTCTGCTTTCACCCCATCCCTGCTCTGCTCAGAAACTTCCATGACTCCTCACCTGGCTGTTAAGATTCATCATGGTTTAACTTTCAACCAAACTTTCCGACTTTATTTCCCACCTTCTCCTATGTGAATTCTCTCCCCTTGCTGGATAGGTCTCTTCATAGACCCCAAATGCTCCTGATTTCCAGACACCACAACTGTCAGTGCTGTGCTGCCTGCCTGAAATGCATTTCTCCTTCCCGTTTGTGGAGATCCTACCTACGCATGAAGGCAGAATCCCACCTAAATTGCACTTCCTTTAGGAAGTCTTCCCTGATTACCCAAGCTCAAAGAGCTCTCACCTTCTCCTGGACTAATTTAAAAATTTCTTGTAAAACTTGTGCTTCTTTTTTTTTTATTAAAAAAAATTTAATGTATATTTATTTTTGAGAGAGGGAGAGAGAGAGAGAGAGAGAGAAAGAGACCAAGTGTGAATGGGAGAGGGGCAGAGAGAGAGGGAGACACAGAATCCAAAGCAGGCTCCAGGCTCTGAGCTGTCAGCACAGAGCCTGATGTGGGGCTTGAACCCACAAACCTTGAGATCATGACCTGAGCCGAAAATGGAGATTTAACTGACTGAGCCACCCAGGCGCCCCAAACTTGGGCTTCTTAAGAGGGGGAATAGGATGCTCCTTGAGCAATGGGAAGTGGACTAGGATAGAGCCAGTTTCTCATCCTGACTCTCCATTTCTGGAGAAAATTGGGCAAATGACCTTGACCCTCGTTGTCTCAGGGAAGCATTGGGTGAGGACACCACTGAGCCCTCATGAAACCAGAATCCTGTCTGCAGGAATGAACTGCTAGGCCTGTTTCTACCCTGATGTTTACTTGGCCTAGAGGCCCAGCATGATGAAACACGGCCCTGTTGCCGAGCACCTTGGGAGGCCTTCCCTCCAGGGTCCCTCTGTGCTCAGACAGTGGCCCTTTGTGGAGCAGAGGAGCAGGACTGAAAGTGGAGCCTCTGCAACACACCCTCCCCATCCCCCCACCTCCAGCCACCTCCACTGGCAGCCATGGACCATCCTGTGTCTGGGTGGCCTCTGTTTGAAATCCATGGCTGGCGGCTGGCAGAGTGAGGTAGAGTCTCTAGGAGGCCAGCTAGGCTGGGAGGGTGAGAAAGGGTCTTGTCTAAGGGATCATCTCTTAACTCACTAGAGGCTGCTTATAATGGAGCTCCCCAAAGAGGAGACTGGTCACACTACAGGCCAGATTGACACTTTCAGCATCCTGCCACCGCCAAATATGCTCCTAGTAGAATTAGGGCTGGACCCTCTGATGTGGTCTGTTAGGGGTCTCTGGTTGGGGGCAGAGTGGGAAGGGGAGATTGGGAATCCTTAGATGTAATCCCAAACCTGGTGGGGTAGAGATGGGTGGGAGGGACTAGTGACTACAGGGAGGAAGGTAGTGTAGTATGTGTGAAAGGGTCCCCACCATTCTGGGGGTGTGGGATGGGAGGCCTAGGACTCCAGTTCCTGCTGAGCCACTAACTTGTTGGATGAAATTGGCTAGTGCTTCCCTTTTCTGTGCCTCTGTTTCCCTAGCTGTGCCTCATT
This sequence comes from Panthera pardus, assembly GCF_024362965.1. Classification (NCBI taxonomy): domain Eukaryota; kingdom Metazoa; phylum Chordata; class Mammalia; order Carnivora; family Felidae; genus Panthera; species Panthera pardus. Next base: position 23,259,228 of record NW_026526821.1, on the reverse strand, counting down.
TTCCCAGCTGCAAAAATTATGGAGGCAGAGTAGATGGATGTCAAGAGTTTTTGTAGTTCTGACTTTTCATAATTCTGTAATCACAGGGAGGAAAGGGAAGATCTGGGGGTGGGTTGGAGGTGGGTAACTGACACAATGCTCTCCATTGATTCACCAGCAGTCGCTAGGCAGCCTTTTCTCTGCCTCCAGGAACCCCTCCACCCTGTTTCCCCTCTCTCCTTTCCACCTGACTTTGAGGCCTTCTTGTAATGAGATCTAGAAACTGTTTGATTTAAATTTGTCTTATTCCATCTTATCCCCAGAGGAGGGGACCGTGCACAGAGCAGGAAGGGGGTCAGGAAACAAAAGGGAGAGGAGAATTAAGAGGTAAGAGTAGGGGGTACCTGAGTGGCTCAGTTGATTGAGTGTCCAATTCTTGATCTCAGCTCTGGTCTTGATTTCAGATTCGTGAGTTCAAGCCCATGTTGCACGCCACGCTGGGTGTGAAGCCTACTTAAAAAAAAAAAAAAAAAGGTAAGAGTGGGATGGAGGGAAGTATCAGAAGAGAGCTCAGCAATTGCTGAGTGGAAGAAAAAGGGAAGGGAGAGATGGTGAAAGAGGGGGAGTAGAAAGGAAAGAGATAAAAGAGAGAGAGAAAAAGGAGGCTGATGTGAGATGGGGAAAGGGAAGGTATGAATGGAAGAGAAAAACAGGAAGAGACCATGAGAGAAGACCACAGCCTGGGCCAACACACACACATGGGGACATCTCTGGACAACAAACAGTTCAGTCTGGCTGGAGCTAAGAGTGTGTGGGTAGCAGGGGCACAACATTAGAACTGGATTGAGAAGGTCTTGAATGCCAGGCTAATGACTTTGGTCTTTATATTTACTATTTTCTGTTGCCCAAATCCCCTGTAATAGACTAGGTGAGGCCCAAGGATGTTTTTCATTCATCCGTCCATTCAATAAGGGACGATGTCTTATCCAGCTCTATATCCCCAGAGCATAGAACTATGTCTGCATAGAAGAGGTAGTCAGGGAATGCCTGTTAAAATTGAGCACTTGAAAAGAAGTGGAGCACTTGGAGAAAGCGGGGCTGAGGCAATCTTGCAGAAAATATAAGAATAACCATAGTACAATCTAGAAAGTGCTAGGCAGCCCAGAAGAGTTCAGATAAGAGTTATGACAGATCAGAGGAGAGTGAGACAGCCTGCCTGCTATCCACAGCAAAAGAATCCCAGAGAAGATTGTTTGGGGGCTCAGCTTTGGTCACATACCTAGCCTGGAATTAATCCATGTGGTCAGGTAGATAGATTCTATTGGAGGATACAGGGTTCTATGAATGAGGGGAAAAGCAGAATTCTCCAAAGGAAGGTGGGCGGGGTGGGGGGTGGGGGGAGGGGAGTGATTATTACCCGATGAAAGGAATTTAGAACTGGGCACAGCTGCCACAGTCCGATGTTGTGGGGAAAGGTGAGGCATGAACAGGGAGCAGTGAGTAGGGTAAAGTTTGCCGTAAGATTGGCAGGAGCTGGAAGTAGAAATAGAGGCATACCACGGAGGGCCTCAGATACCAAGCTGAGGAGTTTGGACTTGTCTCTTGAGCTGGAGAGGGCCCTTGCTGGAACTGTGCTTTGGGAGAATTAACCAGACCACTGAGGTATAGAATGGACTGGAGGCCAGGAGAACAGCCACTAATGGGAAATTATTACAGTACATTCTCTGATAAAACCCATGTGCAAGATCCTTCACTCACATTGGTGTGCTATACATTGTAACTTGGTTTCAGGTTTTTGTTCTGCCCATTTTAAGTCAGAGAGCTGCAAAAGCCAGAAGTCATACCTCTGCCAAAAGGGACTGTCCTTTCCTTCTCCCAGGGCCGCAACCAGTTCACCTGGGGGAAAGATGCTCCAGAGATTTACAAAGGCAAGTGAACGTTTGTAACATGTTCAATCTTTGCAAATCGGTGGACAGTTTCTAGCCAGATTTCTGTAGTATGGTGGGACCTGTAGCCCCTGTCTTCGGACCTGGCATTTGATGAGAGTAGCACCTCCAAGCAATCTTAACAAGTGGCTTCATGCTCCTGTTTTTGAGCTGGGGGTGGCCCATGCCTGTAGCCCAGAGTGAAATATCTTTCCCAAGTATCTCTACAAAAGAGGATGCCATAACATGGCCTAGTGTGGAGCATATGACTTTGGAGTCAGACATCCTTGGCCTTGGGTCTTGGCTGTTCCACGTCTTAGCTCTAGAACTTTGAGTGAATTATGTAAGTGACCTGGACCCTTCTTTCCTTGTATGTAAAATGGGGGTAGTAATACCACCCATACAGAGTCACTAAAAAAGTACTTGGCACAATGCCATACAAGCCTCACGCACTGGGCAAGTGTGAATTCCTGTTCATTTTTTTAGTAACAGAGCTAGGTACTGTTAGAGCTGGAGGGGTCTCAGAAATTACTGGTCCCATCCTCTTACCTCACAGTGGTGAGAGAATTCCTGATTTTTAATCTAGGTCTGTCCTGTTGCAATGTCTGCTGATTCTGTCTTCATTAGAAGCAGGAACTGACATCCCTCCCTGCCCTTCACTACATAAATCCTTTATGAGTTCTATACCTGCCCATAAAATGATATTTTGACCCCTGCATTTTTTTCCAAGAACATTTACCCATCGTTTGCTTCTTGATCTGCCAAAGGTATGATCAATTAGTGTACCATACTCAAAGTGATAGAAATATGTGGGAGGATTATATTAGCAACACAGTAGGCAAATCCTAAACGAATCCAGCAATCCTGGAATATCTGAATAAAATTGATCATAATTGTTACTGGATAAGTTAAAAAAATAAATACAGTTATCCATATTTTTTTACTCTGCTTTTTATTATTTTTTTGGAATACAGATTGTTATTTTTACTGTGACAAAATATATGGACCCTAAAATTTACTATTTTAACTGATTTAGGACACTGTTCTGTGACATTTAAGTACATTCACAATGTTGTATAACCATCACCACTATTTCCAGTACTTTTTCATCAACCCAAACAGAAATTCTGTACCCATTAAATAATAACTACTTCCCTCTCAGTCCCTGGTAACCTCTATTATACTTTTTGTCTCTGTTAATTTGCCCATTCTAGATATTTCATACAAGTGGAATCACGTAATATTTATCCTGTTGTACGTATCTGGCTTCTTTCTCTTAGCACAATGTTTTCTGGGGTCATCCATGTTGTAACATGTATCAGAATTTCATTCTTTTTAATGGCTGAATAATAATCCCTTGTATGGATACACCGCATGTTGTTTGTCCATTTGTCTATTGATGGTCACTTGGGTTGTTTCCACCTTTTGCCTACTGTGAGTAATGCTGCAAGAACATTAGCTTACAAGTAACTATCCATGGGATGCCTTGGTGGCTCAGTTGGTTAAGTGCCTGACTCTGGATTTCAGCTCAGGTCATGATCTCACAGTTCGTGAGTTCAAGCCCTGCATTGGGCTCTGTAATGACAGTGCAGAGCCTGCTTGGGATTCTCTCTTTCCCTTTCTCTCTGCCCCTCCCTTCTTGTGCTCTCTCTCTCTTCTCTATAAATGAATAAATAAATAAATAAATAAATAAATAAATAAATAACCCCCACAAGTAACTATTAGTATTTTATCCAATCTATAATGAATGGAACTGTAGTAGGCTGGATAATGCCCCCCGCCCCCCAAGTCTCCCTCCAAGATATCAGCTTCTAATCTCTGGAACCTGTTTATTTACATGGCAAAGATTTTGCAGATGTGATTAAGTTAAGGGTCTTGAGATGGGGAGATTGTCCTGAATTATGAGGGTGGGCCCTGAATGAAATCCTTATAAGAGATAGACACAGGGAGACTTGACTGTCACTGCAAAGGAAAAGGAAATGTGACCACAGAGGCAGAGTTTTCAATGATGCAGTCACAAGCCAAGGAGTGCTCACAGCCACCAGGAACTGGCAGAGGCAGGGACAGATCCTCCTCTGTATCCTCTGATGGAGCTGGGCCCAATGCTACTGATTTAGGATTTCAGGCTTCCAGAAATGTGGGAGAATAAATATGTGTTGTTTTAAGCCACTAAGATTGTGGTGATTTGTTACAACAGCCATAGGAAACTGATACAAGAACTGATAGAAATAATGGGTATATACTAAAATATCACAAGGCTAAAAATTGTCAGAAGAATCAAACGTTTTTTGGACAGAATTTAGATCTGTGGGATCTAACCTGAGAAAATTAGACTCTCAAAGTGGCAGAAACCATAACCAAGAAATATTTCATATGGATGAAGAATTGACCAATTTACCTCTCTAGTCAAGTTTTGATGGAAAATAAATGATCTCAGTGAAAATAATTTCATTAAAATAAAAATGGGAAAATGTTGGAAACAGTTTGTGTCACAATCGGTCAAGGAATTAAATTGGCTTAATGGAATTTACCTCAGGAGAACAAAATTGCCTTGAACATTCATTGATGTTGATATAATCCTAAATACAATGTTTGTATTCATAAATAGAGTCAAACATCCTTGGGGTCAAAATATTTTATGTTCCTTTTCCTCGTATCTCTGAGCTTGACTGATTTTCAGAAAATAAAAGCCAGAATATTTCTTCTATGTAAGATGGGCCTATGGTTATAGAATCTAGCATGTCCTAGAGGCGAGAAACTCTAGAGATGGCTCTTGAGTAGAATCATTTCACATCCTAGGAAACGTAGGTCAGAAAAACAAAGGATGGTCTAAAATCATGTAGCAAATAAGATTTTCCCTTCAACTATCAAGCTCCTCCCTCCAATGTCAATTTCTGACAGCTTCTCAATAGCAATTTGGCTTTTGTGTGAGGGAGAAGATTTGGAAGTCCACTGAAAACCTTCCATATTTCAGAGCTGCTTTGGGCTGACACCATGAACTGATTGAGTCCACTCTGAGATTTGTGTTGGCCTCTAAGTGGGACCCGAGCATGTCCTCCATGACCTCTGCCATGACCCTCTAAGACAGGTCTAATCTTTCTGGGAAACATCTGCAGCACACCCCTACTGGTCTTCTGTTTCGTATATGTGCTGCCGAAGCGAGCACTACTGGTCTTCTGTTTCTACTCCTACCAGTCCATCCTCCACACAAGGCATTAAATGGTCTTTCTTTATTAAATACTAAATTTAACAGTTGTTACAAAATAATTCGGATACACCAAAAAGCATGGTGCATATCATTTCATACCCATTAAGTTGGCTATAATAAAAAAGAAAGACAATAACAAGTGTCGGTGAGGATGTGGAGAAATTGAACCTTCAAATATTGCTGGTAGGTTGTAAAATCATGAAGCTGCTTTGGAAGTTCTTCAATAAGTTAAGTATAGTTACCACATGACCCAGCAATTGCACTCCCAGCTATATATCCAAGAGAAATGAAAGCGTAAGTTCATACACAAACTTGCACATAAAAGTTCATAGTATCATTATTCATAACAGCCAAGTGGAAACAACCCAAATGTACATCACCTGATAAATCAATAAACAAAAATGTAGTATCTACATACAATGGACTATAATTCAGCCATAAAAGGAATAACATACTGGTTCATGCTACAACATGGGTAAATCTTGAAAACATTATGCTAAGTGAAAGAAGCCAGCCACAAAAGACCACATGCTGAATGATCCATTTATATGAATGCATAAAAAGAGAAAGTGGATTAGTAGTTGCCAGGCTAGTAGGAGGGGGGAATGGGGAGTGACTGCTAATGGACATGAGGTTTCTTTGGAGTGATGAAAATGTACTGGAATTACAGGAGTGATTGTTGCATAATCTTGTGAATAAACAAAAACCCAGTAAATTATACACTTAAAAATGATGAATTTTATGGTATGTTAATTATATCTTGAGACAAATTATAGTGCATGGTAGTGTACACTCATGTGCATACTACCCAGCTTAAGAAATGAACTGTTACAGACAAAATTGCAGCTTCCTGTGTACCTCTCCTAGAGCCCATTCCCTCCCTTTCTACCCAGAGGTATCCACTATCCTACAGTTTATCCTGGTGTTTATCATGGTAATAAACACCTTTATTTTTAAAAATTTTTTTTAATGTTTATTTCTGAGACAGAGAGAGACAGAGCACGAGTGGGGGAAGGGCAGAGAGAGAGGAAGACACAGAATCCGACGCAGACTCCAGGCTCCGAGCTGTCAGCACAGAGTCGGGCACGGGGCTTGAACTCACAAAGTGTGAGCTCGTGACCTGAGCTGATGTCGGTCACTCAACCAACTGAGCCACCCAGGTGCCCCAATAAATGTCTTTAAAAGTTTTACTACAAGTATCCCTAAACAATATATATCATTGCTTTGTATATTTTAAAGCTTTATATAAGTTGTATCCTTTACAATATGCTTTTTTTTCTACCAACATTATGTTTTTGAGAATTATCCATATTAATTTTATGTGTCAATTTGACTGGGCCACAGAGTGCCCAGATATTTAGTTAAATATTATTCTAGGTGTGTCTATGAGAATGTTTCTGGATGAGATTAACATTTGAATCAGTAGACTGAGTAAAGCAGATTGCCCTCCCCAGTGTGAGCAGGCTTCATCCAGTCCATTGAAGACCTGAATGGAACAAAAAGGCAGAGTAAGGGAGAATTTGTTCTGTCTGCCTGGATGTCTTCTGGCTGGGACACTGTTCTTCTCCAGACTGGAACTTAACACCACTGGCTCTCGTGGGTTTCCAGCTTGCCACCTGCAGATCTTGGGACTTCTCAGCCCAACCATGTGAGCCAATTTCTTATTATCTATCTATCTATCTATCTATCTATCTATCCCCTATTGGTTCTGTTTCTGTGAGAACACAGACTAATATAATTTGTGGTTTTTGTGTCTTGTTTAAGAAAGCCTTCCCCACCCTGAGGTCCTAAGAATGGTCTTTTGTTACTTCTAAAGATTTAAAAGTTTTGCTTTTCAAATTTAGGTCTTTAATCCAACAGATAGTTATTTTTGTGTATGCCATGAGGTAGGAATCCAATTTTATTTTTTTCCAAACGAATAACCAATTGTTCAGTATCATTTTTAAAGTAATCCATCTGTATTAGTTTCCTAGGGCTGTCATAACAAATTACCACAAACCGGTGGCTTAAAACAACAGGAATTTATTCTCTCGCAGTTTGGGAGGCTGGAGTCCAAATCAAGATGTCAGCAGGGTGGGCATCCATCTTTCTGCTGGAGACTTTAAGGGAGCAAACACCCCATGCCTTTATCCTAGCTTCTGGCGATTGCCTGCAGTCCTCGGAGGTTCTCTGACTCATAGACATATCACTGTATTCTCTGCGTCCACCTGCACGTTGCCACCTCCTCTGTGCGTCTGTATATCTTCTCTTCTTATAAGGACACCAGTCATTGGATTTGGGGCCCATTATAAATCCAGGATGAGTTAATCTTTAGATCCCTAACTAATCACATCTACAGCTACCCTATATCCAAAAAAAAAAAAAAAAAAAGGTCATATTCTGAGGTTCTGGGTGCATGAATTTGGGGAGGGGGAACACTTTTCAACCCACCACAACATCCTCTGCTCTTCTTTTGTAAATGTCATGTCTGTCCTCTATCAAATTTCTATATCTGTGTGGGCGGAGTGATCATTTTATAATGCCATTTCAAGTCCTTGATGAAATGGTTATACACTTTGCCTGAAATAATCCTCACAATAGTCCACAAGGTAGATACTACTAAAATCACCCATGTTGTAGGGAGCGTACTAGGTAGCATTTGCTACATCATGCTGTGATAGCAAACAGTCCCCAAATCTCAGTGTCTTACACAACAACAAAGTTTCTTCCCTCGCATTAAACATCAGTAGCTGTAGTGTGGCTGTAGGTGGTTGGAACTTTGTCCTATGGGTCTTTTCACTTTCAAATTTGGGCTGAGGGCACAGACCCTATCCAGGACATGCCATTCCAATGGCAGAGATAAAATAGTATGATTTTATTTTTTATTTATTTATTTTTTATTTATTTTTTTCCAACTTTTTTTTTTTTTTAATTTTTATTTTTGGGACAGAGAGAGACAGAGCATGAACGGGGGAGGGGCAGAGAGAGAGAGGGAGACACAGAATCGGAAACAAGCTCCAGGCTCCGAGCCATCAGCCCAGAGCTTGACACGGGGCTCGAACTCACGGACCGCGAGATCGTGACCTGGCTGAAGTCGGACGCTTAACCGACTGCGCCACCCAGGCGCCCCAAAATAGTATGATTTTAGAATGAAACATCCAATGGCTCTTCAAATTTCTACTTAGAACTGGCATATAATCTCTCCCACCCATATTTCACTGGCCAAAGTAGGTCATGTGGTCAAGCCTGGCATGGAAATGTACTCCTTCCTCTGGAGGGTACTCAAGTCACAAATCAACTGGCTAGAATGCATAATCTTACAAGAAGGGGGAAAGCAAATAATGGGAATAATAATATCTCTACCAAAGGTATTAAGTAAACTTGTCCAAGGTCAAACAGCTGAGAAGGGACAAAGGCAGATTCAAACCCAGATTGTCTTTCTCCAAAGCCATAGTGCACTCTGTGGCTCCCTATTGCCTGCTAGATGGAGTCCAAATGTATCTAAGCATTAGGGCTTCTGCATATGCATTCCTGCAGCCTGGAGTTCCCCTCTGCCACTTCTGCATGTTCAACTCACTCTTTAAGACTCCACTCTAACCTCAACTCCTTTGCTAGTTTCTCTCCTTGGAATTAATCACCATGTGCCCCCCATCACTCTTTATAAGTATATATTACTTTGTACTCACATTTGTACTCACTCTGAAGCATGGGGATGCACTCTTATTTGTCCTGTGTCCCCACTGCCCCCTCTGCCCCCTGGGGGCAGAGCCTTACCCCCTCTGCCCCCTGGGGCTTGTGTGGTGTTTCCTAAATGTTTGCAGCATTCAGAGAGGAGATGAGTTGGGGGCACAGCCTGCAACTGGGCTGTCCTCCTGGGGATGAGAGCACTTGGCCTACTTTTCCACCCCTGTAAACTAAGCTTAGCACCTGGTGCTCCGGTGACTGGCAATTCAGCTCCGTGTGACTCACCCTGTAAGCCTTCACCCTGTCACCTCAAGGCCCTGGGCTGGGGTGTGTGTGCTGGTGGTGTGTGTGTGGAGGGAGGAGGTGGAATTAACTTTTGCCTTTCAAAAATGCTTCCCTTTCCCTGCCCCAGAAAAAGGACCAGTAAAAGTCCTTCTCTTAAGTGGGCTGGGCAAGTCCCTACCCATCAGACCTAGGAAGATTGGGGAGGCCCTGCAAGGTACAGAAGAAGGAGGGAAGTGCTGCTGGGTCAGAGGAGAGGAACAGAGAAGTGGAAAGAACATTGAACTGCACATTGAAAGATTTTACTAACTTGTCAGAGTGATTTAACTTAACCTCTCTGAGCTTCAGTTTTCCCTGCCCTAAACTGGAGACCATACTGATTTTGCCCTCCTCCCCAGGTTGTTACAAAATTATATAGTAAAATGCTGGAAGCTTTTGAGAACGCAGCCTTGGATGCACACACTTGTATTGGAATCCTCCTCATAAGCTGTGCGACTGTGGGGAAATCATTTCTTTCCACGAGCCATAGTATCCCTGCCTATAAAATGGGGATAATAATTATAGCTTCCTTCCAAGGTGAGAAAATTCTGTAACATGCTCGGCATATAGTGCCCAATATTACTGGCTGTTTTCATAAGAGATGATTTAAGGAAAAGACCACATCAGGTGTTTGCAAACATTAAAAGAAGGGAGACAGAGTCTAACTTTTCCTAGAACTGGCTGCTTCCTTTAGCCAAGTATGGGGTGTGGCTCAAAGGAATGAGGAAATAGTTCATAAGGTGACAACACAGAGACCTGTTTGTCTTCACAGAACTTAGGGGAGGGGTAGAGTTGTTAGCTGGCCCTCCCCAAAGACTGGAGGACCTTGTCTCCAACTCCCACCCCTACAGATGCAGGCCTTTGACTTCTTGTCCTCTCCTACCAATCTCTTCACTGGGGAAGCTGCCTTTGTAATAATAATAACAATAGTAATGAGAACAATGGTATTGTTACTTTGAAGCTTGTAAAGGCTGATACATTATCCCAGTTATCTTTCGTAATCTCTGTCCCATAAAAAGAATCCAGAATTAGAAGGGACTTGGGGATTTTTCTGCATTTCAGAGATAGGAAAACAAATCCAGAGAAGGGAAGGGATTTACCCCAGAGCACACAATAAGTTAAAGGCAGAGGGAGGACTAGAACCTGCAGTGCCTGACTCCCAGTAGAGGGTCAATGCTCCTTTCGTGACATAGCTGTCCTTGGTTTTCCGTTCTGACAGCCCCCTTGTCTCCTCTCGTATCTCCTGGACCACTGCAGTGGTTCCTAACTGGTCCTCCCAGCCTCTGGTCCCTCCATGTTGGTTTGTTCTGTACATACAGCCCAATAGCTGTCTGGAAGCACAGCCTTGATCTTGTTTTTTCCCTCCTAATAGAACTTGCCCATTTTTCAGCTTGAGTGGTCGGTCACCTGGTTCCTAGTTCAGCTTCCAAATGAAGACCCAGTCTCTTTTCTGACAGAAAGTAAATAAATTTTTGCTGATTAGATTGAGAATGAGGGCTGGCTTTGCTACTTACATTATGTGTTGGCATTTTCTCTTCTTTTCCAAAAAGTTTTTATTTAGGGGCACCTGGGTGGCTCAGTCGGTTAAGCATCTGATTCTGGATTTCAGCTTAGGTCATGGTCTCAAGATTGTGAGATGGAACCCCGAATCAGGTTCCACGCTGAGTGTAAAGTCTGCTTTGGATTCTCTCTCTCCCTCTCTCTCTGCCCCTTCTCCTGGTCATGCTTGCCTGCTCTCTCTCTCTCTCTCTTTCAAAATAAATAAACATTAAACAAAATACACAGATCTCTTTTTTAAAAAGTTTTTATTTATGGGGCACCTGGGTGGCTCAGTCGGTTAAGCATCTGACTTCGGCTCAGGTCATGGTCTCGGGGTTCATGGGTTTGAGCCCCGTGTCGGGCTCTGTACTGACAGCTCAGAGCCTAGAGCCTGCTTCGGGTTCTGTGTCTCCCTCTCGCTCTCTGCCCCTCCCCCACTTGCGCTCTGTCTCCCTCTTTCTCTTTCTCAAAAATAAACATTAAAAAAATTTCAAAAAAGTATTTAAATTCCAGTTGGTTAGCATACTGTATAATATTAGGTTCAGGTGTACAATATAGTAATTCAACACCTCTGTACATCACCTGGTGCTCATCACAAGTGCACTCCTTAATCACCATCACCTGTTTTACTCATCCCTTCACCCACCTCCCCTCTGGTAACCATTACTTTTTGTTCTCTATAGTTATGAGTCTGTTTCTTGTTTTGCTTCTCTCTCCCTCTCTTTTTTCCCCTTTGCTCGTTTATTTTGTTTCTTAAATTCCACCTATGAGTGAAATCACATGGTATTTATCTTTCTCTGACTTATTTCTCTTAGTGTAATACTGTCTATAGCTCCATCTGTGTCGTTGCAGATGACAAGATTTCATTCATTTTTATGGCTGAGTAATATTCCATTGTGTATACATGCCACATCTTCTATCCATTCATTCTATTGATGGCACTTGGGCTGCTTCCATAATTTGGCTATTGTAGGTAGTGCGGCTATAAACATTGGGGTGCACGTATCCTTCAAACTAGTATTTTTGTATTCTTTGGGTAAATACCTAGTTGTGTGATTTCTGGTTCATGGGGGTAGTTTTATTTTTAACTTTTTGAGGAAACTCCATACTGTTTTTCACAGTGGCTGCACCAGTTTACATTCCCACCAACAGTGCAAGAAAGAGGACTCCCTTTTCTCCACATCCTAGCCAGCACCTGCTGTTTTTTGTGTCATTGATTTTAACCATTCTGACAGCTGTGAGGTGATAGCTCATTGTACTTTTGATTTGCCTTTCCCTGATAAGTGATATTGAGCATCTTTTCATGTGTCTGGTGGCCACGTGGATGTGAAGACCCAATCTCTTTTAATACATTTATTGTTACGGAGTCAATAAATGATTTCCAAGGTCATTGGGTCCCAGTGACTCCCAAGGTCATTGTTTCATTCTCGGATAGCTGTGATGGTTAGTGCATTCTTTATAGTGAGCTGAAATTGTCCTCCCTGATGTCTACCCACTAGAGCTGAGTGGGATTCTTTCACATCCATTCAGTCAGCAAATTTGTAGTCAGTGTGTAATATGGGCCAGGTTCTCGGTAGACTGGATGCCCAGAGGAACAGAAAGAGAAATTAGACATAGATCCTTCCCTCAGATAATGTGGCCTAGGGGTTTGCAGAATTTTTTTTGTTTATTAGACCTGAATAATAGGAAATTATTATTCCCCTTTCTGTGTGACAACCCTTCAGAGGCTTGGAGATAGCCACTATATCCACCCTATGCTTTCCCTTCTCAAGGCTATTGTAAGTCAGTCATCACACAACATGGGATCCAGGTCCTCAGCATTCTTGTCTCCTCCTCTAGACATGTTCTCATGTGACAGTGTTGCCCTCAGAATGTGGGTCCCAGAGCTGAGCCCCATGGCCCAGACGTGATCTGCCCAGGGCAGCACCTGGCTGGTCTGACCTCTGGTTTCTGTTGATACAGTATTATCATGTTCACTTTCCCCCTCTTCCTTCTTTTCTTCCCTCCTTCTCTCCCTTCCTCCCTTCCTTTCTTTTTTACAGCTACATTGCACTGTTGAACTTGAGGTCAACTCAAACCTTTAAGTCATTTTCACTGGAACTCTTCTTTTGGTTTTTTTTTTTTTTTTTTTTTTTTAATTTTTTTTTTTTTTTTTTTGGGACAGAGAGAGACAGAGCATGAACGGGGGAGGGGCAGAGAGAGAGGGAGACACAGAATCGGAAACAGGCTCCAGGCTCCGAGCCATCAGCCCAGAGCCTGACGCGGGGCTCGAACTCACGGACCGCGAGATCGTGACCTGGCTGAAGTCGGACGCTTAACCGACTGCGCCACCCAGGCGCCCCTCTTCTTTTGTTTTTTTAATGTTTATTTATTTTGAGAGAGAGAGAGACAGAGAGAGGGGGGAGAGAGCACAGAGTGGGGGAGGGCAGAGATAGAGGGAGAGAGAGATTTTCAAGCAGGCTTTGAGCTCTCAGAGCAGAGCCCTACGTGAGGCTCAGTCTCACAAACTGTGAGATCATGCCCTGAGTTGAAATCAAGAGTCGGTCTCTCCACTGACAGAACCACCCAGGTGCCACTCACTGGAACTCTTCTTAATCTAGATTCTTTATATCTTGTACTTTGGGCACTTGATCATTTGGAACTGTACAGTCCAATATGGCAGTCACTAACCCCATGTGGCTAGTTAAATTTTAAGTACTAAAAATTAAATATTAAAATTTCAGTTTCTCAGTTGTACTAGCCATATTTCAAGTGCTCTACAGCCACTGGTAGCTACAGATTTAGGACATTTCCATCATCGCAGAAAGTTCTGTGGGACTGCTTTGGCTTGAACCAAAGGGCAGGAATTTACATTTGTTCTGTGCGGCACCTCATCTTGTTGGTTCCAGCACAGCCCCAAGGCTGCTGAGATCTTCTGGAAACTAATTTTGGTTTACAGAGTGTTTGCCCTTCCAGCTTCATGCCAGCAGCAGATCTGATAAGCATTTCATCCCTTCCTTTGCTTCATCTGAAGCCACTGATAAAAATGCCAGCAGAGCAGAGAGGGCTGCAAGTGAGCCCCGCACGTGGCACTCAGCACTCTGGCCCCATGTGGCAGTCGTGCAGTAGTTTAACAGATGAGGCCTCCATACCAGGCTTTGCGTGCTGTGCCCTGAGTACACACAGGGAGACGGACGGCAGCAAGTTAAAGAGGGTTCTGCTGTGGTGGGCGCTCTAGTAGTTCACATGCCTTTGTCTCACAACTGGGACTGCTTCTGTCTGGTGTACGGTGGTTAAAAACGCAGGCTTGGGAATCAGCTTCCTGGATTTGAATCCTGGCTCTGCCACTTCATCAAACTATGTACTGTCTTTGTGTTTCAGTTTCCTACTGTAGAAAGAGGGGATAAGAAGAGCCTCTTTCTCACAGTGTTATTGCGTGATTAAATGAGTTAGTGCAAGCAAAGCTCTTAAAACAGTGCCTGGAACGTAGTAAGTGCTCCAAACATGCCGGTTATCATTAGTTCTTATTATTAATTATAATTTTCTCCTCCTGGACAAGACGTGCTTGGTCTTGCTTTGGGGCCTTGGCTCCCTCAGTTCTGCTCTTAGTTTGTGGAAATTCTTTGGAGTGCAAACTAAGCCCCCCTCCTTGATTTTTTAGGTTCTCAGCTGCTTGTTTGGCATTTAGTTTCCTATGCTGGAGGAAAGGACCATAGTGAAGAACTTGAATAATGGTTGGGCTTTATCTTAGCTGTGCTGCCTGGTGGAGAGACCTAGGACAGGCCGCTCATCTGCAAAATGGGGATAATCACAGCTGCCACATAGGACTATAGGCTAAGGGAGACAAAGGAGGTGAAAGCTTCTGCACATAATAGGCCTTTACCTTCGTTTTGACTTTCAGTAAAACCCACGAAATACATAACACTTGCTTCTTTCCCCTGGCTCTGCTTTATTTAGTATCTAACAAAGGAGGACAGGCTCATTACTCCTTGTACTTCTGGAGGGCCTGGCCTTGTCCCAGGAGCCCTCAGTTTCTTCATCTGTGGAACGGACCCCCCATCTTCTCCCCGCTGCTATCTTGCTGAACTTGCGTTAATTCCTCCCTCCCCAAACCTCAGTCTATACTCCAAGTAGGACCTGAAGGAGCGCCTATAAGGGCTAGAGGTTATAATCCTAATTTAGAAAAGCTCCTTACTCTGGTCGTGCCAGAGCCTGTGGAGGGTGAGCGTTGGGGTCAGGGGCCAGTTTTTGGGAGGGCCCCAGAGAGTCCAGAGGTAATGCCACCTGGGAGAGGGCTGGAAGGCGCTGCGCGATCTTCCGCAAGCTCCGGCGGCGGAAACAATGGACGGGTGGTGGGAAGGCTGGTGGGCGTCGGCCAGGTCCCGGCTGGAGGTAGAGGAGGCCGGCGAGCGGGACGCCGGGCCGTGGGGTTAGCCCGGGGCACCGGGCCGGGAGCCGAGGCGTCTTAGCTACGGAAAACCCAGGCCGGCGTTGCCGAGGCCCAGGGAGGAGGTGGGGGCGGGGCGCGAGCCCACCGGGCCGGGACGGGGAGGGCGAAGAGGCCCGGGTGGGGTCGGTCTCCTCTCCGTCGCCCCGCCGCTCGGCCCCGGCCTCTGAGCTCCGCGGCGGCTCAGGTAGACGCCGGGCGCAGGGCCCACGTGGGGAAGCGGGCGGCGGGCTACGGACGCCAGGAGGGCTCGCGGGGCTCAGCCCCCTCCCCTCCCCTCCCCGGGGGCCGGCGCGGCTCCTCCCGACGCGCGGCCCCGGCTCCGGCGGCTGCGGCGCTCCCCGGCTGCTCGCCGTTCGGCGCCGCTGCTCGCTAGCTCGTGGGCGGCTGCTGGGGAGGCCGGGATCGCCGCCGCCGCCTCCTCGGGGGCAGCCGGCCGGGGCGGGGCGGAGGGGGAGCCGGGGTGTGGGGGGAGGGCGGGGAGGGGGCTGGGCGCCGTGGGAGGGAGAGAGCGAGCGAGCGAGCGGGGCATTTCTGCGCAGCTCGAGTGCGCCTCGGAGCCCGCCCGGGCGGCCGCCGGACGCACGGACTGAGGACAGACAGCGCCCGGAAGCCGCGCCGCCCCTGCCAGGTTAGCCGCCCGCACCACCGTCGTCCGGGCCCCGGGGACCCCGCCGCGTCTGCTCTCGTGTGTGTCTGTGTGTGGCGAGGGCTCCGGGCTCGGTCTCCCGTCCTCGAGCACTGACAGGCCGGCTCCCGGGGGCTGGACACCCGCGGGGCGGAGGGCGGGCGTCCCAGCCAGGAGCCCCGGGCCTTGGTCCGTGAGTCCCAGTACTGGCGCCGGTATGTGTGGCGGGGTCCACATCTCCGGGTGCTGGGTGTGAGCGCGCGTGTGCCCGTGGGTCTGGGCAAGTGGTTGCTGTGTGTGTGCGCGCGTGCGTGTGCTCGGGGTGTGCATCTGCGTGGGAGGGGGGGTGTGCGCTGTATGTCTCCGCGTGTCTGGACTGGATGGCGTGTGTGTATCTGGGTGAGGGTGTGTGTGTCTGCGTGTGTCCGTGAATGTGTCTATTAGAGGGTGTGTCCCAATATGTAGCTGAGTGTGTGTACATCTGGATGAGGGTGTGTGCCAGTGGCCTCGCTTGTGGCTGGACCCCGTGGCTGTGTGTGTGTGTGTGTGTGTGTGTCGCCGTGTGAGCGCCAGTGTGACTCCCCGGGTGTGCGCGTGTGAGGGCGGGTGTGCACCCGCGTAGCCCCCGTGTGCGTGTGCGCGGCTTTGTCTCCGCACTGCCGGGAGGAAGGGGTGGGGGTGGGGGGGGGGCGGCGGCCGACGCGCTCTAGTCCCCGGGAGCCAGCCACTTGGCCGGGGCGGTGGGTGGCGGCGGCGGCGGGAGTGTCCCCGCCGGGCGGAGACTCTCTGCCGGCAGGTGGGCGGCCACACCCCAGGGTCCAGAAAGAGCTGGGCTGACGGCGGAGCCCGCGCACCCGGGCGAGCTGGAGCGGAGGGCGTGTCCTGCCTGAAGCCCGGGTGTGTGTTTGTGTGTGCGCGCGCGTGTGCGTGTGTGTGCGCGTATGTGTGTGTGTGTGGAGGGGTGGGCGTGTGTGTGTGGGGGGGGGTGGTGGCAGCAACAGCGGTCCTCAGGCTGGTGACCAAGTCGGTTCAAGGATCCATTTCCTGTGGCGGCCTGGGGACAGTGGCCCAGACCGGGCCTGATCGGGTCAGCCACACTCCCACCCTCACCCTTACAGCTCTCAGGGGTAGAGCTGCACCTTAGGTGCCCTGAAAGGAGGGAAAACCGCTCTCTTAAAGGGCCAGAGCCCATATGGGAATACGACCCCCCCCCCCCCCCCCTCAGGAGACCTCTACTCTGAGAGTGGTCTCTGGGTGTGTCTGTACCCCTTTCCCCACGTACTGGTGTAGCGCATGCATGTCTAGATTTGTAGTCTGTCTGCATGTGTGTCTCTCTGTGTTTTTCTTCTGCATTTGGGTGCCAAGGTATGTTTTATCAGTGAACAATGAATACTGTATCTTTATGTACATGTGTATGTGTTTTTATAAGTTCTGGTATATTTGTTTTTATGTACATGTATAGCTGTTTGTATATTAAGTGAGTCTATGTGTGTGGGTTTGCAAGAGACATGCCATTTTGCTGCCAGCTAGGATAGGATAGAAAAATTCTGTCCAGGGCCACTCTAATATAGAAAAACTGGGTGAAAAGCTGGTTTAGAAATTTAAAACCCTTGGTTTTGTGGGTTTCAGATGCTGGTACTGAAATGTGGGTAGATTGGGGGTAGCCTGGATACAAGGATAGAGGGAAGCTGAGACTCTTATGGAAGAAAGGATTTGTTCCAGAGGAAGGACATCCAAGTGCAAGAATTCTTCCTCCACTTCCAGTTTTTCTTCCCTGTTACTTCACCTCCCCTCTCCGCTGCTCTGCTTGCCAGGATAAAGTGCACAGGATTTGGAGTGTAAAAGGGAGGGAGCTGAGAGTGTAAAAGGAAGGAGGGTGGATGGGTGATAGGATTGGGGGCCAAGAGCAGATTTCTGCAATTCTTAAAATGTTTCTGGCAGCAGAATCTGGGGAAAGCTGAGCTTGCTGTCCCCTTTCCTGAATCCCTTTCCTGGGACAGGAAAGACTCTGGCTTGGAGCTCAGGAGCCCTGGAGTCTGGTGCAGGGGTCTTCTTTGGACTTTGGTCAAACCCTTTTGTGTTTATCTGTTCACTCAGCACATTTGTATTGCACTTCTCTTACGTAAGAGTCTAAACCCCCTAAGCCTCAGTTTCCCTGGCTGAGCAGGTAGTAAGATAAATTCTGGGACTCAGAGCTCCCTTAGGTGTCTCAGAGTGATGGAGTTTGTCTCATTGCTACCCAGATTTAGAAATCTACCTTTCTAGCCCCCAAGGATCCTGGCTGTGGTCCCCACTCACTATGCCCCCATATCCTTTGCCCCCATATCCTTTAGAGCAGTAGCTCTCAAAGTATGGTCACTCCACTAGCAGCAGCAGGGTCACCTGGGATCTTGTTAGAAATGCAAATCTGAGGGGCTCCCATCGGACAAACTGAATAACTCATGGAGCCCAGCAGTCTATGTTTTCACAAACACAGGTGATTGTCTTGCCCTAGAACTTAAGAGAGGTACAGAGAGGCAACTGGAACCTCCTATAGGTTGAAACACCGGGAAAGCATCCCTTGTCTTCTCCCACATACGTACTGAAGTGGCCCTGCAGCCCTAGCCTGGCAGGTGGGGGTTCTGGTTTCAAGTCCCAGGTCTTCCCTGAGATCTTGGACAAATTACCCCTTCACCGAATAATGTAATAACTCGTTGTCTGCTCTGGGCTTGGCTTTGAACAAGGGGTGTCATTGCTCTGCTCAGTTCTCTGCTCCTTACCTTGACCTCTAAGACCTTCAGGATCAAGTCCCTGCCCACCTCTCTGGAAACCAGCTACTCTAGCCTTCTTTTAGTTCATCTAGGCACCATGAACTCTCTGGCCTCTGGGATTTTGCACATTCTGTTCCTTCTGTCTAGCATACTCTTCCCTTGATTCTTACCTTGTTTAACTCCCATTCTTCAGATTTCAGCCCAAGAGTGATTTTCTCAGGGGGGCTTCTGCCAACTCCCTGGAATGTCAGTTTTTCTTGTTACACGTTCTTAGAGCTCCCTGTAGTTCATAGTGTTCATGAGAGTTTGTAATTATACATAAACTTGCTAGTTGTTTGTCTCCCCTCACTAAGGTGCAAATGTCACCTGGGTAGAAATTTGCTTGTCATTCTTCCCAGTGTCCCCACACAGTGCCCAGCTTATGATTGGTATTTGATAAATTTGTTGAAGTGGATGACTTTATATAATGGGTGATGGTACTAAGTGATTCCCAAAGTGTTCCCTCAAGCCCTGACATTGTAATATCTAAGCAGGCCTCAGACTTCTTAGAGGTAGATTTATCTGTCTTTTTTACTACTATATCTCTTGGCCATAGATGGACGCCAGCTACGTGCTTGGGCCCATCCATGCTGGACTCTGCTCTAGGGGAGGCAGGAGAAAGCTCTCCAGGAAATACAGCCTTGCTAGTGTCTGTGTCCTCCTGGAATAGGGTTCTGTAGAATGAGAAGAGGAAGAGCATTGAATAAGGAATCTAAAGATCTGGGTCCATGCCTTGTATGCGGGCAAGTTGCTTTTCCTTTTTTGTTTCCTTTTCTGTAAAATGATGGTATTAGGATGGATGGTGTACCTAATATTGGTTACAAGCACTGGCTTGAGAGTCATTCAGGCTTGGCCACATACCAGTTGGGTAGACTTGGGCAAGGCACTTCATTTCTTCCTTCATTTCCTAAAACAGAACCAATAATAGTATCTGTTCCATACGGTTGTGTGGTAACGTACATGGGATGCTGTACATAGTTCTGAGCTGGTAGTAAACACTTGGTAAGTATTAGCAATTGTTACTGTTCAATTCAACACTTTTTAAAAATGTTTTTATTTATTTTTGAGAGAGAGAGAGAGAGAGAGACAGAGAGCGAGCACGAGCTGGGGAGGGGCAGAGAGAGAGGGAGACACAGAATCTGAAGCAGGTTCCAGGCTCTGAGCTGTCAGCACAGAGCCCGACGCGGGGCTCGAACTTGTGAACCATGAATCGTGACCACGTGAGACAGACGCTCAACTGACTGAGCCACCCAGGCGCCCCAGTTCAACATTCTTGAATGCCTTTGTGCTGGGCCCTAGGGCTCCAGGAACGGAGATGAATCCAGCAGTCCTCACAGGCGGGGTAAACGGGCAGACGTGTAAAGATGTACAGTTTACAAGGTATCAGGGTGAGGTTGTTCACTAAGGAAAAGTCTTCACAAAGAAGAGATGTGGTGTTTGGGCTGGATTTATCTTCCAAGTAGAGCAGCATGTGCAAAGGCACCAGGGCTTGTTAGGGGGAACTCCAAATAGTTCCATCTGTTGGAGCAGATGGTGGTGAGTGGTGGGGACAGGTGGGGCACGACTGGCCTGGAGTAAGGCCGGAGAGGAAGTCTGGGGTCCCATCTGGCTCAGGCTGAAGAGCTGGAGTTCTACAGGTGGTAGGGAGCTAGGGAAGAGGATTAAGCTAGCCTCTGAAAGAATCAGATTTGCATTTCAAAAACACAGCTCTCCAGGTGGTGGTAGAGGGTGGGCCAGATAGAGAGCCAGGTGGGGGCAGGAGTGCTGTTGACCTGGAGACTGGTCTCAGAGGATGCTTGTTTGTGTGATAGAAGGTCCCTGTGGGGTGTATAGAGACTAGGATGGGAAGGAGCACAGGTGGTGGACTTCAGGCCAGCTTGGGTCAGGGAGGTGAAGGAGAGGCAAGACTGACCTCTCACGGGCCTTCACACCCCTTAACCTCCAAGGCTGCTTAGTGAGTAGGAATCTGAAAATAAGAGTCCCAGGTCTGCTGCTCAGTGGATTCACAGTATATTAATTTCCTAGGGCTGCTCAATGGAGTACCACAATCTGGGTGGCTTAAAAAAGCAGACATTTATTCTCTCACAGTTCTGGAGACGGAAGTCAGAAATCAAGGTGTCAGCAAGGTTCCTTCTGAAGATTCCGTGGGGGGAGTCTCTCTCGAGCCTCTCTCCTAGCTTCTGGTGGTTGCCTTGGTGTTCCTTGGCCCTCAACTCCCTCTGCCTCTGTTGTCACATGGTTTTCTCCCCTTTCTCCCTGTGTCTGTGTCACCTCCTCTTTTTAAAAGGACACCAGTCATATTGGATTTAGAATCCACCCTAATCCAGTATGACCTCATTTTATTTTAACTAATTACATCTGCAAAGACTATTTCCAAATAAGGTCACATTCTGAAGTTCTGGGTAGACATGAACCTGGGGGACACTATTCAACCCAGTACATACAGGAAGATGGAAAAGAGTGCAAATCCTGGAGCCCCACAAACCTGGGTGCAAATCCAAGCTTTGCAAGGGAGCATGAGCTTTTGAGCAAATCAATTACTTTTCCTCAGCCGCAGTTTCGTCTCCTGTGAAATGGAGACGGTAGCCCCTGCAATGGCATGCTGTGCTGTGGAGGTCAGCCCTGGTCTGCATAGCCTGGTGAGGTGGCACACAGTAGGAGCCCGGTAATGATTACTTCCTCTTTGGCACCCCCTGCCCTGCACTTAGTAGCTGGGACGCATCACTTAAATCTTGCTGCACTTCCTCATCTGCCTAATATGAATTAGCATCATCCAGCTCTACTTACCTCACCAGATTGTGAATCCCAGGGGAAAATGAGAAAGCTCTTTGTAAATTGCTTAAGAGTCTGCTGCTGGGATTTTCAATTATAATCATCATCATCATAATAACCCTCGGCCATCGCCACGTCCACTGCATTCTCAGCGGGGCCCTGCCCAGCCCCCTCCTCTCCTGAGGCAAGTCTTCTTTGCCCCTGTGTGCCCTGAGATCTCCTACAAAGCATAGCCACTGTCAGTTAGGAGAACCTTAGAGATGGTCCTTACCCTCCATTGCCCTCATTAGCCAGAGAAGGGAAACACACTCTGTGAGAAAGTGACATCCCGAAGGTCACACAGCTGGTCAGTGGCAATTGGAACACCTTGTCTGTGGCTTCTTTTGAAGGTCTGAACAGTGGTTTTCCCCTATTGCAATGTTGGCCAAGGAGCAGGATCGTGGGGCCGGTGGAAGCCTTCAAAGGTACTGTGCAGCACAGAGATGGGGAGCCAACGGGAAGAGTGCTGCTGAACCAGGGTCAGAATCCCAAGCAAGGGGGTCCCTGAGTCCCTTGAGTGAGCAGGCAGTGCCTGTGCAGGCTGAATGGGCAGGTTGTTTGTTCTCAGCCTGGCTTGGCCACCTCTGCCTGCTCCAACTGGAAGAAGCCACCACAGGCGGGCAGTGGCAACGTGGGGAGCCAGAACCTGGAGGTAACCCAAGGCTTCAATGTCCCTATTGACACCCAAGGTTGTGCATCTCAGCAGGCTGTGTCACTCTAAGCCTTGCCTTGGCGGGCGTAGGGAAGGCTCTGGAAAGGAGAGAAGGCTTATCCTGCCTTGACAACTGCCCTGAAGTCCTCTTCCTTTTCCCTCAGCTGGAGGAGCCAGACCCCTCTTCACCCCTTGATTTTCCTTACCTACCTCCCTCCTCTTAGTTTTCTCTTCACTCCCTTGTCCTGCCTTCCCCTCTTCATCTCCCCATCTTCTCTCCAGATTGGAAATCTAAAGATAAAGGCTCCAGACCCAGTTCGAGTGGGTGGTTCTGGGGTTGCTTGGGGCCACTTATGAATCAGAAAGCCTAGAGTCTTCCTCGTCAGAGGCCCACTCTGGTGACTGATAAACAGCTGCTTACGTTATTGGCTTACCATGTGCCAGGCCCCATGCTAAGCGCTTTACATGCCTTATGTCTTTTAATCCTTGCAGCTACCCAGCAAGGCAGAGATTAGATCCCCATTTTATTAAAGGAGGCTAAATAACTTACCCAAGGCCTACTCAGCCCTCCACCAGCAAGTGGCACACTGGGATTTAAACATAGATCTATCGAAAGCCCATGGGTACTCTTGAATCTTTCCTATACTGCCCTGGATGGGACATTCAGGAGTGTTCAGGGGTTCACAGAGGGATGTGCACTCACTCAAATTCAGAGAGCAGATTCTCAGCTCAGAGAGCGGGGTCTCCAATCCAGTTCACCTGCTTCCCAGCCTGTGCTGTCACCTCACTCAGGGATTGGCCTTCCTACAGTGTTGGCCCCAGGGCTGGCCACAGCTCTGAGCCCATCTGAGTCTAGGCAGCAGCCCACCTGCATCACGGACAGGTGACAGGGCAGGTCTGAGGGTATTTGGCTTTTTCCCTAGATATTGTTTGGTCATTGGTCACCTTAGTTTTTCACAGATTATCCTGAGTCTTCTAGTTAAATAAGCTTGTCATTTACAAAGCATGATAGCTTTATCTCTTTGGGAGGGCACTTGGGGGCTTGGAGATCTTCTATCAGGCTCAGTGATGGGGAGGGGAGGGAAGCAGGGGAGCAGAGGCTAGAACCAGGGAACTCACGTTTAGGAGGACACTCATGCCAGAAAGGAAAAGGAAGGAAGCCAGAGCTGGCTAAGGGCCAGAGAAAGTCCAGAGAGAAGAAAGGAATCTGCAGGCTGGAGCTGATAGGGAACCTGTCACTCCAAGTTCAACCCTGGAGTTCAGACTCCCTCACAGGCAGGGCTGCTAATCTCAGAATGTCACTTCTAAATCTGGGGAGCTTCTTCAGTCAGCTTGCTGGGACTCCTTCCACCCCCATCGAGACCATGACCATGGTCAGCTTGAGCAGGTGATTCAACCAGAAAGAACTTTGATTAATGAGCAGTGGCTTTAAGCCTTCAAGACACAGAACCCTCTCTTCATAGGCAAGGAAACAGAAGTGCAATATGTGACATAGCTAAAAGGAGAGTGGTTCAGCATCTCACCCCTTACTCCCTCCTCTGAGGGTTCTTTAAGGCAGGCTGCCTCAAAATTTGCTCCTCCAAGAGTAGCAAAGGGGAACTTGCTAAAAATAGACTCTTTTCTAAGACTCATCTAGAGATTCAAACTCAGCTGCCTCCTGGGAGGGTGGGATCCATGGTGGGGCCTTGGAATCAGCCTGTTTTGACAGATTCCTTGTCAAGGTGATTGTGACACCAAGGGTTCTCAGATCACCCTTGGAGAATGTTGATATCAAATGTTCATGAACTTCTGAAATGGCATGAATAATTTTGAGAGTGTGCCTTGTTCTTGGGAAAGGATCCATAGGCACTATCAGAGTCTTTGAATCACGACCCATCTTTAGGGTTGTTTTGTAAGAGTGGGAGCCTAATGACTGGAAAAGGGTCACTGGGGAGCTAACAGCAGAATCATGCATTGAAGGCAGATCTCTCCTGACTCTCAGCACATTGCTGGTTTTAAGTGAAGATGCTGAGGGACTGTAGGCCAGTTCCTTCCCCGACCTGGGCCTCAGTGTTTCCAGCTATAAAATGGGGGTTGGACAGGATAAGCCCAAATTCCCATGTAACTTTGCTCAGTGGCTCTAGAAGCCAGGTTTCCTGCTGCCCAGTTCACATTCTTTGCCCTTTTCCTTGCTGTCTCCTCAGCTTCCCCCACTTTGAAGGCAGTGCCCCTCCCTTTAGCATCTCTCATCTTCAAAGATTCCATCCAGAGCCTGGATTCTAATCCCTTGAGTCCCTCCAGTCAAACCACATGCCCAGGTGCCCAGCTATTTCTCTCTTTCTGTGCCCATTCACAGTAAGTGATCCAGATGCCTGTGAGTCTAGGGATGCTCAAGGTGGCACCTCTTTAGGGCTGGACACTGGGGCCAGTGTCAGGGAGAGGGGCTTGGAGAATGTGTTTCCTTTGGCTCCTGGGACATGCCCAGCCCCTACCTGCGTCTTTGTCCCAGGTCCCTGGGTTCTTCCTGCCAAGAATGCCATCCCCCCTTCTTTAATCACTGTTGAAATCCTGTCTACCTTTTTAAGGCTCAGCTCAGATGCGAACCTCTCTCTCACAAAGCCTGTGGACCCTCCCACCCTTACTCCTATAATGAAAATCTGTCTTTGCTCTGCATTCTCTTAGCGCCTTGTCTGTTCCCCTCTGGGGACGACTTCTCCCTGGTCTTAGCTTTACCGTGGGACATGGGCTTGCCTCTCTTGCAGGATTGTGAGCACTAGGATGTCTCATGTATCATTCTTTGCTCCCCAGCACCTAGCATAAGGCTTTGCACAGAGCAGGTGCTTAATAGAAGGTTATTGAGTTTTATTTGCAAAATCTGCCTCTGACCTTGGGCTGGGCTGGGTTCTCTAGAGGCCCCATGGCCCCATCCCTGGTACAACTTCACACACGTCCCCTTTTTTCTTTGTGGATTGGAGGGAGGCCAAGTAGGGCAGTGGGTAAGAACTTCAACTCCAGTCTTGACTCTGCCATTTCTTGGCTGTGTGACCTTGGATAAGTCACTTCACCTCTCTAAGCCTCAGTTTTCTCAGCTTAAACCAAAGGGCTAAAGATAACAAGTCTGTTGGGGGTTTGGGAGGATTAACTGAAATGATATGTGTAAAATGCTGAGATATGAGCATTGTACAGAATAAATGGTCAATATATGATTATAATTCATTATTTCTCAGTTAATGGTTATTATCATTGTTGTTTTGGCAGACACCTATCATGGTTGGAGCATCATATACTGGGGGGAGAGAGTGAGACACAGAAAAATCATTCCAAGAGCCTCTTGGTCTCCATGGTTCTAAGGTCAAGTAGGGGCAGTAAGAGTCTTCTATAAGGAGTAGCATCTGGAAAAAATATGGCAGACTGAGCTGAAGAGGGAGAGATCAGGGTGGACTCCATAATCGGCGTAGACAGGTATTCCCTGTGGAGATAAAGGAGAGGAGCTCCAGGCTGGAGATGAGAAAGTGGGGGCACACACTTGAAGAGTTGCCCAAAGGACACAGGAAAGAACAGAGTGGAAGCAGAGGCAGCTCCAGAATCTCCACATAGAAGGGGCTTAGGGAGGGGCGGCATCAAGCTTTGTTTTGCCAAGAAGAATTTGGGGGCTTGATGGCTCACAATGCCACTATGGAGAATGAGAGAGAAAAGACTAGAAGAATAGGGCTTTGTTGTGGGGGTATTGGCGGGGGGAGCTTTGTCTATCTGGGCTTGAGCTGAGAATGGTCAGGGGTGGGCTGTGGTCCCAGGCCTCTGCAGGCCTGCCTTGGAGTCTGTCTCGTAATAACAGGGCCGGCTGTCTACCTGGTCGAGGTAGAGATCCAAACTCTGGTCTATCTGAAGGTAAAGCACAAACTGATCCCAGAAGTGTCAGAATCTCTGACAATCAGAGCTGGCTAGCAGGAGAAGCCATCTCTTGATCCACCCTCCTCATCCCCACATACACAGATGGGAAGCAGAGGCCCAGAAGGGGGAGCCCCCACCCAAGAACTGGCCAGTTCACTGGCCACGGTTAGTTCAGTGCCAGCCCCAGGTGGGCTGTGGACCTAGGCCTGCTCTGGGGTTGGGGGAAGAGGGTGAGGAGGGAGACAAAGAACCCGAGGAAGGGTGTAAATGACAAGCAAATGCCATATTGGTAACAATCTGTTGCCAGGGTGTGTGTGTGATCCTAGGCGAGTGGGATGTGAGTGGGCTGGAGCGTCATTATTCTGGGCTTTCCTTCCCGGAAAGGAAAAAGGACCACATAGGTGGGAGTCAGGGGAATATTGGGGGGTGGAGGAATTCAGGGGGTGGTCTAAGAAGAGAAAAGGCTGTTGCCAAGCAGCAGGAGACACGATTGTATTACAGTGGCACAGAGCACCCCATCATCTGTGGGCATGGCCCTGTACAGCCCTATATGTGATACTCTGCCAGTATCACTCCCATTTTATGGGGGAAGAAGTGAGGCCTCCAAAGGTCACAGGTAGGAAGAACAGGGCCAAGGATGGGGGACATTCCTTCAAAGCCACACCCGTGGCATGCCCTAGGTGGCTGTGGTCCCAGTCCTCAGACCTGGGTCTCAGTGAGGACCTGGGGTCAAAGGGGTCAGGGAGGTGCCAGCCCAGGGCAAGCCACTTTTTGTCTCCTGTATTTCTCCATCAGTCTGCCCATCTATCTGGCCTGTTTTAGTCTAGTTCACCCTGTTCCTTTGCTTGTTAATTGAAAATATTTAGTGAGCACCTACTATATACCAGATCACTGCCCCTGACCCTATGGAACTTCTGCCTTGGTGTGAAGGCTGTCCCACATTGGTAGGATGGGATGGGAAGGAGGAAGTGAGGGGGGTCACTAACCACTCCTTTCTCCCTTCACGCCTACCCCTTCCTCTTCTCTCCCCTTCCAAGTCTCATTAGCCCCCAAGGGACTTTTTTGCCTGATCTGCCCCCTGCTGAAATGGAAAAGAATCAAAGTTAATGGTTAAACGTAATAATAGCCACTGAGACTTTCACCCTGTGGGGCCGGTGGGAGGGGGCTGAACGTTAGCTGTGTGCTCCTGGAGAGGGGTGGAGACCACCAGGGTTTTCTGGCCTGTACCTGCCACCTTTTTCCCTGACTCTGGAATCTGCCTCCAGGGTCTGTTCCTCCCTCCCCTCCTTCCAGGGGGCAGGCTGCTTCTTGGACCCTTTCCCTGGACTCCAGCTGAGGTGACCCTGGGAGGTGAGTAATGGCTCTGGCCAGGATCCTAGAGCCTCTGAGCGAGTGCTCTTGGGGGAGGTGCAAGACAGGGCTTGGCGCCTACCTCCGGGGACCTACCCAGAGAGCTGGCAGCCAGTGGACCTTTGCTGATTTTGCCTCCTGCCTTGTAGGGGTGGGAGGTGGTAGGGATGGCGTCACAAGTGGCCTAAGGTCTGTGTACAGGATTGCTACCTAAGGCAGGCCATGCCATGCCTTTCTCCTGCTCTCCTTCCCTTTTATCCTCTTCATCGGGTGTCCTGTTCTGGGTTATGCTCTGCTGCTGGACTAGGGAATAGGGTTCATGAGAATAGTGGCAAAGGCTTATTTCTTTCTCTAGAAGACTGAACCCCAGACCTGTCCCCTGTCAAGTTTTAGGGACAGAGCTCAGGCTTCCAAGTCAGACAGGCCTGGGGTCTAAGCTGGGTGACCTTGGGAGGTGGCCCACCTCTCTGAGCCACACTGTCATTCTCTGAACAGTTGGTACTCTGATCTCTTTGTCACTATCACTGTGAAGGTAACAGGCACCGGAGGTGGATATTAATATTAGGCTCCGTAGGCGTTCACTGAATGAGTGGACACCATTCTCTTCAGATTCAACTGACTTTGGGAGGCCTAGCTCTGGCTGTGGGCCATGGAGGCCACCATCCCTGCCGTCTAGGACTTGATTGTCTAGAGATACAGTACATACAGTGGCCACTTGGTCACATGTGGCTATAGAGCACTTGAAATGTGGCTAGTGCTACTGAGGAACTGAATTTTTAATCTTATTTGGTTTGAATTACTTTAAAATTAAAAAAAAATCTTTTTAATGTTTATTTATTTTTGAGAGAGAGAGAGAGAACAAGTAGGGGAGGGGCAGAGAAAGAGGGAGACACAGAATCAAAGCAGGCTCCAAGCTCAGAGCTGTCAGCACAGAGCCTGATGTGGGGCTTGAACCCATGAGCCGTGAGATTATGACCTGAGCCGAAGTCAGATGTTTAACCGACTAAGCCACCCAGACACCCCTGAATTAATTTAAAATGTAAAAAGCATACTCCAGGGCACCTGGGTGGCTCAGCTGGTTAAACCTCTGACTCTTGATTTTGGCCCAGGTCATGATCTCATGGTTCTTGAAATCAAGCCCTGTGTCAGGCTCTGTGCTGCTTGGGATTCTCTCCCTCTCTCTCTGCCTCTTTCCCCCCATGCAGTCTCTCTCTCAAAATAAATACATAAACATTAAAAAAAATTTCTCATCACAAGAAAAAAGAGATAAAAAAAACAAATAAAAAAAATTAAAAAAAAACAAAATAGAAAAAAACAGTTATCAAAAAACTTCTACAAAAATTAGATTATTAGATTTGTGAATTTACTTTCAGTTGTAAAGGCTAAGGGAATCTTCGTATCCTCTGAAAATTTAGCATCAGAATTGGGATGTGCTCTAAATGTAAGATACATGCCAGATTTGGAAGCCTTAGTATGAAAAAAAGAATGTAAAATATCTCAATATTTTGTATATTGATTACATGTTGAAATGGATATATTGGGCTAAAGAAATATACTGTTAAAATTAATTTCACCCATTATTTGGTACTTCTTAAAATGCAGCTCCTGAAGATTTTATTTTTTTTAACATTTATTTACTTTTGAGAGAGACCATGAGAGAGCGTGTGTGTGTGTGTACATGAGCGAGGTAGGGGTAGAGAGAAAGGGAGACAGAGGATCCGAAGTGGGCTCTGTGCCGAGAGCAGAGCCCGATGTGGGGCTTGAACTCATGAGGAACTTGAACTCATGAACCATGAGATCATGACCTGAGCCAGAATCAGATGCTCAACTGACTGAGCCACCTAGGTGCCCCAGCTTCTGAAAATTAAAAAAAAAATTTTTTTTAATATTTATTTTTGAGAGAGAGAGAGAGAGAGAGAGGGAGAGAGAGACAGCAATAGAGATAGAGACACAGATAGAGCATGAGCAGGGGAGAAGCAGAGAGAGACACACACACAGAATCCAAAGCAGGCTCCAGGCTCTGAGCTGTCAGCATAGACCCCAACGCGGGGCTCAAACCCACAAACTGTGAGATCATGGCCTGAGCTGAAGTTGGATGCTTAACTGACTGAGCCACCCAGGTGCCCCTGAAAATTTTAAATTACATATATAGCTTGCATTATATTGGTATTGGACAGTGCTGTTCTAGCCAGAGTTGAGTTGAACATATTTGAATAAAAATAATACAAGACTATAAAGACTAGTTATTTGGGGTAGCTGTGTTGGGGGGTGAAAATCAGATATTACTCACCTCCCCCACCCCCACTGCCTATATCTGGGCCATGCCCGGTGGTGGAATGTTACCCTGGATAACCCCAAAGCCTCAATGATAAGATTAAGACTTCTGAGGTCAAATGAAAAGCCTGCATCTATCTGGGTGGCCACACCATTCACTTGCTCTGGGTATGACCTTGGGCAAGTCACTTGACTGCTGAAATTTAGTCTGTCATCTGTCAATCTAGATTAACAGTGGGCTTCACCTCATTGACTGAGAGGATTACCTGAGATATAATCCAAGTGTAGGATTTAGCACTGTGCCTGGCATGTGTCAGTAGTCTGGTATCAGCTGTGGTTGTGGTTACTCGTTGTGGGGGTTGTTGATACTGCTGTGGTATCCATCAGCTTGAATTCTCTTGTTCTGTTTTTCTGAAGGGGACATGGGCCAGAGGGAAAGGAGAAGTTAAAAGACCTTGACAGTGGATTTGGGTTGAGGACTGGGGTGAGGGTTGCTTTGTTGGTTACCTCAGGGAATTTCTTGCCTCTGAGGTAGCTCCTTGGATCTTCCCATTCTGTAAGTGATCAGGCAAAGATATGTGTTCATTTTTATTTTATTTTTTTTAATTAAAAAATTTTTTTTAATGTTTATTTTTGAGAGAGAGAAAGAGAGAGAGAGAGTGCAAACGAATGAGAATAAGCAGGGGAAGGAGCAAAGAGAGAGGGAGACACAGAATCCAAAGCAGTCTCAGGATCTGAGCTATCAGCACAGAGCTCCACATGGGGCTCTAACTCACAAACCGTGAGGTCGTGACCTGAGCCAAAGTCAGACGTTTAACCAACTGAGCCACCCAGGTGCCCCCTATGTTCATTTTAAATGTTTATTTATTTATTTTGAGAGAGAGAGAGCAAGCAGGGGAGGGGCAGAGAGAAGGGGAGAGAGAATCCCAAGCAGGCTCCGTGCTGTCAGTGGGGCTCAATCTCATGAACTGTGAGACCATGACCTAAGCCGAAATCAAGAGTCAGATGCTTAACCAACTGGACCACCCAGACACCCCAATATATGCTCATTTTACAGATGAGGATGCCGAAGCCTATTGAAGGGAAATGACCTGGCTAACTGGCCAGAGCCCAAATGCAGGACTTCTCAACCCTATTGTGCTAATAGTGGAGCCAGCGTTAAGAGGCCACCTTTTGGGGTTTAGGAGCAGGGACTGATCTGGAGTCTGGAGCTTATGAGGAATGGTTATTATTAGTCTCTTATAAGTGGGGATCTCCATGCCATTCAGTACAACCACCTCATTTTGAGTTGAAGGAACAGAGAACTGAGTGTGTGTAGATGTGTGTGTGACCTGCCTAGGATCACACAGCAGGTTGGTAGCCAAGCTGGATCTGTTTCTGTTTGTTTAGATCCAGCCCTCAGCTCAGCCTTGGCAGGATGATGGCCCTGCTTGTCAGCCCCCTCCTCTCCTTGCCCAGTCCCCAGAGAGGGCTTCTGAGAAAGAGGCTTTTGTTTTACCAGCTCCTTCTGGTTTCCTCTCAAGGTAGCTTCCCCACCCCCATCCCCCTCCTTCTGCCCAGATTTGCATTTGTCCCTGTTCCAGGTTTAAAGGGCTCTGAAATCTGAAGCTTCTCTATACACATCTACTCTCTAGATATCCACAGGGAAGGACATGGGCTTTTTCATCAAGGAGGCCTGAGTTCACATACCTCTTCTACTGTTAATTTTCTCTGTGGCCTTGGTCAAGTCACTTGTAATATTTTAGTCTCAACCTTCTCATCTGAGAAGCAGGAATCAAAATGGTGCACACACGACCCAGTGGTTAAGAACGCGGGCTCTGGGTCTCACCCCTGCACTGGTTCTCTGTAGGGTCTTCAGTGAATCATTCCACCTTTCTGGGTCTCAGCTTCCACATCTGTAAGTGGAGGCTGCTACGTCCGTGATCCTTGTGATACGGCACTGTGCTGAGCTTTTCACACATCTCACTGAACCCTCCTGTTAGCCCTGGAAGCAGACACTATCTTGTTTCCCGAATGAGGAAACCAAGACTCAGAGAAGTGAAGCGACTGGCCCCAGGCCTCAGAACCAGAGAGAGGTGGAGCTGGAGTTCAAACCAGGTCTGTGTGACTGCAGAGCCCCGAGCTTCTACCCACTGTACCGCACTTTTCCCCAGGCACCCTTGCTACCTGGCCTCCTGTAGTTCACCCCAGTGAGTAGGAAAGCGGGTTGTCAGCTGCTGGGAGACTGATGTCACACCTGGAGTGAATGGTGTCCTGAGCCCCATGCTGGCCTCCAGAGCTGGATCAGAGAGCAGACAGTAGGGATCACAGCTTTTGTTCCTGTTGGTCCACCCTCAACCTTCCTAGTCACCTGATTTTCGTGTTCTGTGTGAAGTGGAGCTATCTCATCCCACCTGGAGATTTACTGTTTTGAATCCAGTCCCTCCAACATTCCTGCCCCATTGGGTATGAGGCCGGGCCTGCAGTTGAGCCTTAAATAGTCTGTGAGCAAATTAGACCAGAACAGAATATTAATGCTAAAAGGAATGTAGGGACCATTGAGTCAAACCATATTTATTTTACAGCTGAGGAGACTGAGGCAAGGAGAGGCCAGGTTGAGAGAGCAATGGGTATATTTTTTTCCTGGGTGCTGGAGACCATCAGGACTGACATAGAAGGAAGTGTCTGAGGGGTAGGCAGGCCTTTGCTCTCCCTTATCTCCCATGTCCAGTCCATCACCAAATTCTTTGGGTACCATCTCTTTTACTATTTTTTAATTAAAAAACTTTTTCAATGTTTATATATTTTTGAGAGACAGAGCACGAGTTGGGGAGGGGCAAAGAGAGAGGGGGAGATACAGAATCCAAAACAGGCTTTAGGCTCCCAGCTGTCAGCACAGAGCCTGACGTGGGGCTCAAACTCCCAAATCATGAGATCATGACCTGAGTGGAAGTCGGATACTTAACCGACTGAGCCACCCAGGCTCCCCTTTTTATTTATTTTTTTATTATTTATTTATTTATTTTTTTATTAAAAAAATTTTTTTTTAACATTTATTTATTTTTGAGACAGAGAGAAACAGAGCATGAATGTGGGAGGGTCAGAGAGAGAGGGAGACACAGAATCTGAAACAGGTTCCAGGCTCTGAGCTGTCAGCACAGAGCCCGACGCGGGGCTCGAACTCACGGACCGCGAGATCATGACCTGAGCCGAAGCCGGCCGCTTAACCGACTGAGCCACCCAGGCGCCCCAAGGCTCCCCTTTTTAAAAATTGTTTAATGTTTATTTATTTTTGAGAGAGAGAGAGAGAGCACACAGCGGGCAAAGGGCAGAGGGAGAGAGGGAGACACAGAATCTGAAGCAGGCTCTAGGTTCTGAGCTCTCAACACAGAGCCTGATGCGGGGCTAGAACTCATGAACTGCGAGATCATGACCTGGGCCACAGTTGGATGCTCAACTGACTGAGCTACCCGGACACCCCTGGGTAGCACCTCTTAAGGATCTCTTGAATCCATCTACTTCTTTCTAGCTCTACTGTGACCACCCCAGTCTGGGCCCTTGTCATAAGCTCCCTGGACAACCACAAGAACCCCTAATGCGTACACTGAGAGCTGCTCTTGCCTGTTTCCAGTCTGTTCTCTACCCTATGAATCAGTGATTTCCCACTGCTGTTACAATTAAGACTGAACTCTTTACCTCAGCCTCGGAGGCCCTTCATGGCGAGGCCCCTGCTGGCCGCTTCCACTTCAAAAGTGTTACTTTCCCTTTAGCTCTGCTGTGTAGTCACATAGGCCTTTCTGTTTAACAGGTTCAGCAACTTCCCTAAGGTTCCTCAGAGAGCTAAATGACAGCCTCTCAGTTTCCAGCTCCTTGCTGGGTCTATGAACTTCATTCGATTTCGGAGGAGCTAACGCTGTTTCCTCCTTCCAGGTGCCTGACTGACATCCTTCCCCTGGGGGAGCTGGTGTGGACGGAGGAGGGGTGAGTGTTACAAAGGCACAGCCTAATTCTCCTTCTTGCATTTAGGTTGGACAGATTGGACTTCCAGGCCCTCAAGCTCTCTATTTTGATATGTTTAACTGCTGGGTTGTCATGAAGGTTTGTTTAGGCCACAGATTTTTGGTGGGTTTAAAAAGTGGGGCGGTGCTGTGGGTCCTCTGGTTTTGGCTTATTTTGAGGTAGGGACTAAAATGCATACTCATCAAACACCTCTGTGTTAGACAGTGTGTTTTGCCTATAGTGCCTATTTGCCTATATCTGTGATGGATGGCCTTGGACCTGGAAGTTGGATCTCCTGACCCTGCAGCCCTTGCTTTCTTTTGCATAACCACTCCCAGGTGTATACTAGATTCAGGACAGGTTGTTTTCATTCTGGTTATGCCACTGACTACTGAGTGACCGTGGGCAGCTACCTTTCTTTGTGTTGGCCTCAGGATCATATATATACTGTCAGGACATGGAGTGGAGGAAAACAACAAATGAGTTGTTTTCAAACTGTCCAGTAGGAACATCCTTTTTCAAATGAACCCCAAAGACTCTCAATGTGCAAAATAGCCAGAGGGGTTGTGGCGTGGTTGAAGTGGGGGTAGGTGTGGGGGACTCTAATTGGCTGATTCCTCAGCCCCCAGCAGCCTCCAGATAATGACAGGGAACCCTTCCTTGGCGCTGCACGAGATGCTTTGCAAACCGCTGGCATGGGGTGTGTCGAAACCCCTTTCCAGCTCAGAGGTTCTGTGGCTCTGGCAGGGTGAGGGCATAGAGAGGGAGCTGAGCCAATGAAGTTATACTGACTGGGAAATTGTGAAGTAATATGCAAATGTCATTGTGGGTTATTAGTAAGGCACATCTGCTAGCTCTGTGATGTTGTCATTCCAGAATCGTCTGGTTTTTGTTTTCGACTAGATCGGAGGCACTTCTGTACCCCTAGGGGACTCTCCACATGAGCGTGTT
The DNA here is from genome assembly GCF_024362965.1 of Panthera pardus. NCBI lineage: Eukaryota > Metazoa > Chordata > Mammalia > Carnivora > Felidae > Panthera > Panthera pardus. The sequence continues at coordinate 23,224,864 of NW_026526821.1, read as the reverse complement.
TGTGTGTGTGTGTGTGTGTGTGTGTGTGTGTGTGTGTGTCTAGGGAGTAAGGGCTATGGGGACAAGGTGGGACTGAGCCAGCTGAGGCAGGTAGAATAAATGCCAAGCAGAGCTGGGAGCATGTTGCTCTGGGGGGTGGCGGGGGTGAGGGGTGGCTTTAGCTCTAGCTAAAAGGAGTGATTTGGCTCTTTCCTGCCAGCACATGGGCCCCACGGAGATTTCTGGGCAGGAAGCACTGGGAACAAGGAATCCTCTGTCCACAGTCACAGCACAGCCAGGACAGAGGAGGTGGATTAGGAGTTCCCAGGAGGGGGCCTGCTGGTCTTTCCTGGACATTTGGGCAAATGGGTAGGGAGAGGGGGAACTAAGGTATGTGTGTCGCGGGAGGTGTGGGCTTGGTAGCGGTTGGTTCATACATTTATTCTACAAGTTCCTTGAGCTTCCTGTAAGCCCTCTGAGGAGCCAGACTCAGAAGCAGGCAACCCTGTAGGGGTTAGAGCCAAGAAAGATGACACTCTAGGTATTAACCATCATCAGTTTACTGGAGGAGACAGGAAATGTGAGAAATGATAGATTTTCACAGGGAGTCTGATGCAGTGGAAATCATTTGGCCTGCAATCTGGAACTGGGCCTCAGTTTTCTCTTCTGTTAGAATGCGGATGGACACATCCGCCCTGGCTACTTATTAATGCTCTTCTGGGAATCAGAAGAGGGTATTTCAAACCTTTTGGGGCAGCAGAATCCCAGTATGTAAGCTTTTGTAGCAGAGCTGCTGAGGTTGGCTTGGCAGCAGTTTATCCAGAATCTTGCTGCCCTCCTTACTGCCCTTTGTTCCCTGGGTGTTTGGGAAGGTGCAGTTTCCCTTTGCAGATTCCTAAGGCTCTAGGAAGCAATGTCTAAAGACCCCTGGGTCAGGATGATTCTTGAGAACAAGCTTTGTAGACCGTCCCTTGCAGCCCAAATGATAGAGATTGTGCCAGGATGCACAGGAACAGTTGCAGTACTGCCTTATGCCTTGCCCTGCCCATGGCCAGCATAGACCTTATCTAGGTTATGGCCTGTATAATTGGGCATGGCTTTTTCATAAATAAAGTGACAAAAACTCAACTTAAAGTGGTTTGAACCAGAGAAGGACTTTAATGGATCCTGGGGTTGTCCATAGAATTGAAGGATGAGGAATCGAGTGGACTCTCCATCTGTATCCTATCACTGCTATCTCTCCTCTTTGCCCTCATTAGGAACTATCCGTCCACTACCCCAGCTTTGCAACCCAAACAGAAAAAAAGAACTATTTTTCTTCTAGGGTCTATATATTGGTCCAAGGGAAGGACTCTGATTGGGTCAGTCCTTGTTGTGGGGGGATAGGGACATTCTCAGTGCCCAGGCCTTTGTCATATGGCTACCCATGTAGCTAATGGAGAAGCAGGGCCGTAACTAGAAGGGAGTGAAGCCTGCAGGACAGACAGAGCTGTGAGAGTGCTGTGGGATGTTAGTGGAGTCCCGGGTTATAGGAGAGCAAACAGTTTGTAGGCCTGCCAGGGGTTTTAACTCTTCTCTTCAGTGATAATAATACAAATACCAATAATGATAATAATAGGTAATGTTTGTTGAATTTTTCTCCCTGTGCTGAGCATGTTTTATTGCTTTATGGGTATTATTTCTTTTTTTTTAAAAAATTTTTAATGTTTATTTATTTGAGGGAGACAGAGCATGAGCAAGGGAGGGGCAGACAGAGAGGGAGACACAGAATCCCAAGCAGGCTTCAGGCTCCGAGCTGTCAGCACAGAGCCTGATGCGGGGCTTGAACTCACAGACCGCAAGTTCATGACCTGAGCTGAAGTCAGACGCTTAACTCACTGAACCACCCAGATGCCCCAGTATTATTTCATTTAATCCTCACAATAGTCTTTTGGGTAGGTACTGTTACTATCCCCATTTTATAGATGGGGAACTGAGGCACAGTTAGTGAAGGTCACACATTGAGTAGGAGGAGGCCAGGAGTCTGGCTTCAGAGCCCATCTCCATTACCACATCTGTTGCCTCTCATTGGTAGTTCAAGTGGCTGGCCGTCCTATGTCTGCTGCTCCGTGACACAGAGCTCATGACATGTAGAGGCAGCCCCTCCCCAGGTTACACTGCTCTGCCTGTGGGAAAGGGCTTCCTTGTGTTGCATGCAGACTTGCCTCTATATAAACCCATCCGTCCAATGTGTGGCTCTGTGGCAGATGGAAAGAAGAATCATCTATGAAGCTCCTAAAAGGTCACCGTAACAAATAAGTCGCATTAACCGAGTTCTTGCCTTGTGCCAGGCTCTGTGCTGAATACTTAGTGTGCATTATCTCATGTAATTGCAACAACAACCTTATGGAGTAGGTACCATTATTGCACCCATTTTCCAGAGGAAACTGAGGCTCGGAGAGGTTAGCAACTTTCCTATGATCAGATGGCTCATAAATGATAGAGCTCGTGCTTGAGTTCAAGTCTGCCTAGCTCCGAAGGCTGTGCTAGGGACCACTACAGTCATCTGTCCCCCAGAGGGGAAATAAATGTGTGTAGGTGTGGCTGTGACACAGTCCATGGTGCACATTGCCATGGGAGAGGGATAGGAACAGTACAACTGAGGCTCAGAGGAGAGAATTCAGGGAAAGGGGAACAGCAAGGGCACAGCAGTCAAAATGTGCTTCCTGGAGGAGGGGACATTTTTGTCTGGGCTCCTCAAAGGGTCTGGATTTGGAGGGGAAGGCTCTCCAGGAGGAGGGAGCTGCCTGGGGAGAGGCATGGAGGGGAAACGCTGGAGCACTTCAGTTTGGCCAGAATTAATGAGTGGAGGGAGGAGGGTGGCCAGCTGTCTCTCAGGCTTCTCAGAGGGAGCCCCTCCTTCCATATTCTTCTCTTCAGTCGTGTGAAGAGGTTTGATTGCCTCCAGCTGCACACAGGTGCCCTGTTCCTTCACCTTTTCTCCCAGATATAAGGAGGGCAGGCCCCAGGTGGATGGTGGGTGCCAACAGGGGTCAGTCCTTTATTCACTTCCTCCCAGTGGTGAATGGTGGGAAAAACGTCCCCTTGTGGTCCACCCCCTCCCCCTCCCACCCCCTTCCCGCCGCCAGGAGTCAGCATTTCCTCCAAACAACACAAAGCTCACAGAAGCAGGATGGTTTCTAACAGCTTTGGCAAGTGGTGGGGTTTCCCATCCCCTCCCCAGGAAGCAGGCTGAAGCATGTACCTCTAAGCCGCGGAGAGGCCCCCTTCTCTTCCTTACTTCCCCCTGCCCCTCCTTGCACAGCTAATCTCATGCACCTTGTCAGAAGATGGACAGTGCCCTCAGAGCCAGGGCTCTGTCCTGGAAGTGCCTTCAGATTTTTCTTCAAACAACTCCAAATTGGGGGAAGAGTGTAATGTTAGCCCTGGGAGCCTCCTTGGTTTCAAAGGATGGAAGGATGGTAGTCATATTTATTGAACTGGACTCAGTGTATCAGAGGCTTTATCAACCCATTTTACAGATGAGGAAGCCGAGGCTCAGAGAAGGAAAATTACGTAGGTGCAGTTGTCACACGAAGGTGCCTGTGTCATTATCTCTTGCAGGAGGGATGAAAGCGTGGGTCACTCAACAAGGAGAATGCCCCCTCCCCCCTCCCCTCCCCCTCCTTCCTCTTGCCTACCCACTCCTCCTCCCATAGCAGGGCTCTGAAATGCTGACTCTGGTTCCCCTGGCTGCTCCTCAGACTCTCCCCCACGTGGGTACAGATCATTCCCCCATGGCTTGCTGCCTGTCTGAGAGCTGGAGTGGGCTGTCTCTGGTGGGGGGTGGGCAGGCTTAACGAATGTCATCCAGACAGGGCCCAGATGTCCAGCATTCCTTCTGTGACCCCTGTTTTCTCTGAGATCTCTGGACTTTTCCAACCCTTCTTGGAGGGATTCCAGCATTTCTATAGCAGGAAAAGAGGTACGGAAGGGCAGAGGAGTTCTTTCACTGGAGCGTGTTTTATCCCCATGGCCCCTATCATCTGGCTCACACCTGGACTAGAATCAAAGCCCCTTGTATTTTTCCTGCGAAGCACTTTTCTATTTATCATCCCATCAGATTTTCACCATAATCCTGAGAGGTAAAGCAGGGAAGGTATAATTATTCCACTTTTGTGGGTGGGTTAATGGAGGCTCAGAGAAGATAAGTGACTTCTCCAAGCCCACATAGCTAATGAGTAGCAGAGCGTCGTAGAAGAGAGAAGCCGATGTCCAGGAAGCCTGATTCTTCATTGCCCAGTGCTAATGGCTATATGGACAGCCACTGAGACTCCCTCTTTGATTCAGCCGGGTATGTGGGGGTTATGTCCCCAGTTCAAACCTTCCCAAGCTTCCTAAGGCCTATGGAATGAAGTGTCACCAGTTCTGAATCTGAGAGTTCCCCAGCCAGTCTCAACCTCCTGCTCTGGCCAGTCTTGACTGACCTAACAGGCTGGACTTTTTCTTCCCACAAGGTGGATGAGATTAACCATTTGTTGGGGAGGACCCCTCTGTGGGACATTGGAAACATGTGTTTCAGTCTGTTGCCCAGGGAGTGGATGGGGAAACTGAGGCCAGCGTCAGCATAATGGTTGCATTCAGGACAGCTAGAGTGGCAAGATGGGGGTGAGGGGCAGGCTTGCACTGGGTGGATGTTTTACACCCCTTTCCCAGAAAATCCACACCTTTGTTTCACTAAGTGGAACACAGTGTCCACTGAATGTTTACGTATTGCTCCATTTCTGCCCCAGAGAAATTTTTGTTAGGGGCACTCTGGGCTTTCCTAGAAAAGTGAAATCTAGCCCAAAGCAGGGAGAGCCCTGGGTTCCTAAGGAACTGAGCTTCAGCTCAGTATTTGGTAAGGATAACTGGGATTCTGGACTTGGGTAGTGGTGATAGTTGCACAACTCTGTGAATATAGTGCTAGCACGTTCTTTACCTCTAGACCTCCCAGGAGTTGGGGACAGCAGAGAGTAAAGGCTCTGAGACTGGCCTCCTGGGCCTTATGGAAGTGGTGATGGCCTCCAGAACTTGTTGCTGGTTAGTTTCTCCTTTCCTGCTTGGGGAGGCCAAGACTCAGACTAGGAAAGTAATTGGCATCAGTCGCCAGTTGCGGCCAGCCCTGGATGCACACAGGGGAGCTAGCAGCGGAGTAGGGGCAGCATTATAAAACTAGAAGAGCAGGGGCGCCTGGGTGGCTCATTCGGTCCAACTTCAGTTCAGGTCATGATCTCGTGGTGTGTGAATTTGAGCCCTGCGTTGGGCTCTGTGCTAACAGCTCGGAGCCTGGAGCCTGCTTGGGATTCTGTGTCTCCCTCTCTCTCTGCCCCTCCCCTGTTCACACTCTGTCTCTCTCTGTCTCTCAAAAATAAATACGCATTAACAAATTAAAAAAAAAACAAAACTAGAATAGCAGACACTGCCTTCTTCATATGTGCGTTCCTGAGAAGGACTCAGGAAAGGTCTGAACAAATGACCTGGGAAGGTCCCTTTCCCTCTCTGGGCCTCAGTTTCCCCATCTGGATCCACTCTCTCCAGTCATTTGTGTCCTGTTATTCTGTGATCAAGGAGTTGAGTCAGTGGTTGCAGAGTTTTCCTGGGGGCTCAGCTGCCTCATTTGTCAAACAAGGACGATGAAATTAGCCAGTCCTATCCACCTCAGGCTTACTACTACAAAGGTCAGTGAGGTGACCACATCACTTCAGGGCCATCACAGGCTTTGGCAGATGGGGAGTCGCTTTAACAAGGTGACATGCTCCCACATAGGCAGCCAGATGAAACTGAGAAAGGCTCGAGCTCCAGACCCAGACACACTTGAGGATATACCCCTGCTCTGCCCCCTCCTGTGTGAATTTGAGTGAGATGATTCACTTCTCTCTGCCTTAGTTTTACCACCTATACAGTGGAGACGGCAATAGCGCTTACTTAGGAGGTAATGGAGCCCAAATGAGAGAATGCAGGCCATGTGGGTAGCACTGTGCCTGGACACAGTCGAGCGCTCCAGAGCTGTGTTGTTGGTGACTATAGCGGTGATGGTAATTGATATTTAGAGACTGGGGCTCTGTGGGGCCAGCTAGGCTAGGGATGGCAGTATTACTGTTACCAATAACCTCTTCTATCTTTTTTGGCACTTTACAGTTTGCAAAGCGTGTTCACCTCCATGACTGTATGCCATCTTTAGAGTACTCTTTAACAGAGGCAGGAAGGCAGTCACCGTCTCCACTTTACAAACGCAGCTGTGGGTCTTAGGGGAGGCAAGTGACTTGCCACGATTTCAGCCTGGGTCTTCAGGAAGCTCTGCTCTGGGCCAGAGGTGCAGCGGGGATCAGCCTCTGGCTTTGGCAGCACGGACAGGGCAGTGGATGATTGTTACTCACCCTGATTGTCACTCCATAACTTTTGGAGAGTACGTGAGTGACTGAATAAATGACAGAGTGACTGGTTCAGTGGCCTCGTCAAGTCACAGAAACACACACACACAGGTCTTGAAGTACATTTGGTGTGATTGGGTGCAACATGTTTCACACCGCTGGGCCCAGGATTTCTAGAGCTCTGTGCCAACGGTGCCCCTGCCGTTTCCATACAGCCTGTATGCGTCCTGAGCCCCAAAAAGCCAGATGCGTATTTTCTCTCTGCCGTTTCGTGCTCCCCCCAGCCCCCACCCCAGTGACTTGGGCCTAGAGGTGGATTTTGCCTCCAGTCGCTCCTCCAGTGAGTCTTGATTTAGTCAACCAATATTCACTGAGTTCCTGCCATTCATTCGCTGGGCGCTGTCTCACGTGCCAGGATGCAGAGGTGAACACAGCAGGCAAACACACGATCCGTGCTGAACAGCAGACTTCTTGCCGGTCTCTGGCAGTTCCCAAGGGGTGATGAGGATGTGGGATGCATGCTTTTGAATGTGGAAAAATGTCTGTGCCGTGGGGGGTGGCGTGTGCTGGGAGGCTTGGGGGCGGGGTGAGGCCTGGGCTGTTGTTCACCTCTGCAGCGCCTTGCTGAGTGACCTCGGGGCAGTTCCTGCCTCTCCCTGGGGCTCCTCCTTGTCTACCAAAGGAGGGGATTGGTTGAGATATGAGGATAGTCCCTGATGTTTGTGGAGCACCTGTCTGGCCCACGTGTCCTGTGCTCACAGCCTCACTAGGCTGATGCCAACGTTCCTGCCTGCCCAGCAATTGGCTCCTGGGGCTTGCAGGCCTTGGGAATGGTTTCTGAATGGGGATCTGGGCACCAGGAAAATGTTGGTAGGATCATCATCTCCCACATAGTCTGACCCGAGAGTTTGCCCGCTGGCCCGTGGGCCCAGCTTCCCCAGGCTGGCACTAGGGCTGACAGAACACATTCCAGCAAGGCAGCCCCTGACACAGAGGCCAGCCCCGTCTAGCAGGGGCTGTCCATGCTGGTGGCTGTAAACTCTTATGCTTTCCTTTGGGTAGGAGGTGTCGAGAGATGGGGTGGAGATGGGGTGAGAGCAAAACTTCGAGACTTTCTGAAACTACGGAGCTGACCTAGCCCTTCCACAGAAAGGCTAGTGAAACTGAAACCTGAAAAGGGCAGGCTTTCCCAAGTCTACACTGAGTGTCATCGAGCTGTGTGAGAACTGATCCCCTCCCCCAACTATCGCATCTTGTGCTCAAATGTTTCCTCCTGGGCCTTGGTCATTGTGGTTGGGGGAAGACAAAGGATACAGCATGTGTATACCTAGCAAGTCATAGGGTGGTGGGACCTCATACTGGTGGCTGTGGTTCGGAAGGGAGGAGTGTCTACGTGTCATTTCTGTCACATATCCCTGCCTCCTGCTGTGTTTCTCATTTAAGTCCTGGATCTCTTGCCATAGTGGCACTGACAACTGACATGTTGAGTTTCCAGAGGAGGAAGGGAAGCAGAGGGCAGGGCCTTGTGCCAGACGGGGACAGGAGACCTGGTGAGTCCTGGCTGTGCCTGATTCCAGGTGATGGAGTGGTTCAGCTGTGAGCACCCATGCTGGCCCCAGGGCAGTGCTCATGTGGTCTGGCTGGCAGGCTGGGGAGGAGCCTGTCTGTGTCCTCCCTGCCCCCCAGCTGCCTGTCTCTGCAGCCTACCCACCAGCCTGCAGCTCTGGGCTGTGACGCTTGGCCCAGGCATGGGGACTGGTTTGGCAGGTTTCGCCACACCCTTGAGCTGTGGGAAGGCTGGGAGCCAGGGCGGGGCAGGCCTGAGGAGACAGTGCTGCCCTGTCCTTGACCCCCCCCCCCCCCCCCCCCCCCAGTTCCAGCCTCCCTTCTGCCCTCTCTCCCACCTTTCTCAGGGAAGCTGCATGGGGAGCTGGAAAGCAGAAGCCTTGGAACTCCTAGTCAGCATGTGACCATGGGCAAATCCTTTATTGGACCTCAGTGTCGTCATCTGTATGATGGGGCTTTGGGCTCTGTAATCCTCAAGCAGCCACATACTATGATTCTAGTTATAGCTTTGCCTTTTTTTTTTTTTAGTTTTTAAAAAAATGTTTATTTTAATTTTTGAGAGAGAGAGAGAGACAGAGCACAAGTGAGGGAAGGCAGAGAGAGGGAGTCACAGAATCTGAAGCAGGCTCCAGGCTGTGAGTTGTCAGCATAGAGCCTGATGTGGGGCTGGAAGTCATGGACTGCGAGATCATGACCTGACCAAAATCAGAAGCTTAACCAACTGAGCCACCCAGGCGCTCCTGACCTCTGCCATTTTCTCTTCATCCCTGGGCAAGTTTTTTTTTTAATTGTTATTTATATTTACTTTTTGAGAGAGAGAGAGCACAAGCTGGAGAGAGAGAGCAAGCTGAAGGGGCAGAGAGAGAGAGAGAGAGAGAGAGAGAGAGAGAATCCCAAGCAGGCTCCACACTTGGAGCTGCATGCGCTGAAAGCACAGATCCTGATGTGGGGCTTGAACTCATGAACTGTGAGATCATGACTTGAGCCAAAACCAAGAGTCGGACGCTTAACTGACTGAGCCAGCCAGTCAGTTGGACTGAGCCATCCATCCCTGGGCAAGTTATAGCACACCAAGTACCTTAGGTTCTGAATGGGAAAATGAGGGTCACGACCCTTGCTTGTTTCCTGGGGGTGGTGGGGGGATCAGCTAATATCCTGGCAAGTATCCAGTCTCCATTAGAAGGGTTTTCTGTCTATATTCTGGCCTGCCCTTATCTGGGTCAAGCAGAAAGAGTGTGCCTAGAGGTGGCGCTTACTCTAGTTCCCTCCCCCTTATCCTGAGCATGGAATTACCTGAGAAGCAGGCTTTCTGAGCTTCTCCATGATAAAGCGGGGAGAACAAGAATCCAGGGGTAAGCCTCAACATTTGCTGCTTCCACTTCCTCCTGACCTTCCGATCCACCCAGGGTCTAGTTCAGGAGAAAGAGGGAAGGCACTCTGCCTTCTGCTGCCACAGCCCCACCATATGACCCCCGGGCAAATTGTATCCTCTCGCTGGACCACATCTAACAGTTAAGAGTATACAGATCATTTTTCCTCAGAAAATTCAAATTCTGACAATGTATAGATCAGGGGAAGGAACAGGAGCTAATGAGCACATTCCCAGCCTTGGATAGGGGTAGAGAGAGAAGGAAAGGGAATTAACATTTATTGAGCCAGCCCAATGCCAGTTACTTTGCATAAATTACATACATTGTCTGTATTCCCAAGTTTCTTTTCCAAGTGGCAGCCAAAGTGATGTTCATAAAACACAAATCAGATCTTGTCACTCTGTGTCTTTCCTCTGCCCTTACCGTGACCTGCAGGGCCCTCAATGAGCTGGTCCCTGTCTCCCCCTCTACTCATGTAGCTCCCCACTGGTCATTTGGTTCAGCTGTAGGAATCTTCTCTCTGCTTAACAAATTCTTCCCTACCATAGGTCATCTACACCTGCTGTTCCCTATTCTTAGAATTCTCTTTTCCTGGCTCTTGGCAGCCTTGGGTCCTTCTTCTCCTTTACAACTCAGCTTTCTTAGACACTTCCTTCCCCTGCATCACTGCACTGCTTTCTGCCTTTGCCTCTTGGCTCCCCATAACACTTATCACAATTTATAACCATTTGTCTTTTATTTTTAATGTCATGTTCATTCTTGACTCCGCATTGCATAACACATAGCAGGTATTCAAGAAGGATTTGTTGGATGAATGAATGAATGAGTTGTAGAGACACGAGAGTGCTAGTTGAGTGCCTGGCTTAGGGCATGGCCCTTAATAGGTGCTCAATAAATAGCAGCTTTTAGTGAGAACCAACGTGGATGGTGAATACTCACCAATGTGTTGTGGCTAGAGCATGTGTGTGTGGGGCAAGGGATACAGTGGGCGAGGTTGAGACGGTAAACTGAACTGGTACTGGATTCTGGAAGCTCCTGATGCTAGGGCAAGAGTTTAGACTTCCTGAAAGACGTTGCCTGGAGTCCTTGCTGGGCCACTGATTGTAACTATAGAGCTGTACTTCTGCCATGTGAGCTCAGACACTGTGTGCGCTTGCAGAGCTCATGCTGTGTAGCTGCAGGGAGTGCAGGTTGGGGACACACTTGGGGACACAGGAATAGGCTAGGGCCTCTCTGGAGGCATTATGTGAGGCAGACTATTCCTAAAGGCCCATAAAGAGGCAGTGCTGTTGGGAACATGCTGTCTTTTGATTCCACATTGCCTGCCACTGCCCTGTCCCTTGGGGGCAAAGGATCAGGCCACCTCAGGGTCAGATGCTTGGATTGCTATCCTGGCTCCTCCCCTTATCAACCATGTGACTTCTGCCTTGCCCATTCACGTGTTTAATTCTGTTTCTTAGGCTGTAAACAGGCTGCATTGAGTGCCTGTCTCATAGGGTCTTGATGACAATCAAGTAGGGAATGCAAAGGGCTTTGCAAAGGCCTGGCACCTACTCAGCACTCAGTGAGGGGAGCTGTTATCTTCATCCTATAGCCTAGGCTTCAGAAAGGGCATTCGAGGCAGTGGGAGTCACAAGTGCAAAAGAAAAGGTTCAGAGGCATGAAACAGGAGGGTGTCCTGGAGTGGCCAGAGTTTGCTGTCCCTTTTGGGACAGCAGGAAAGGAAAGTGGAGGCCAGGCAGGCCCAGCTCCTCAGCACCTGTGTATTGGGCCAGGAGCTGGAACGTTATCAGGGGGACGATGAGGGCCACTGCAGGGTGTTAGGTTGAGAATGAGGTGATCTGATTTCTGGCAGTGGGAGGATGGGTTGGAGGGGCAAGGCTGGAGGCCCGGAAACCCAATGGGCAGGCTGTAGGTATGGAGATGGTGAGAAGTGAGGGGCCTAAACTCTGGCAGGTCGGCATGTTGAGGTGAAGAGGGACCAGATCAGGATGTGGGGGATGAGGAGTGTGGGAGGGGAGGGAAGCCGGCAGCATCCTGATGGCTGCAGGCTTTCTCCACAGGGTGGCTGGGGGATTACAGAGCTGAAAGCATGGCGAATGCACATGGGTTTTGATGTCAGTAATTTGATTTTTCTGGGAATTGAGAAGCTTCCTGAGAAACTACTTTTTTGGTTCTGACTCTCTGTGTGGAAAATCCTTCTGAAATCTCTGAGTGATTGACTTCTCCCCTAGTGATGAGAGAGCTCACCAGGGAAGCTGTGCACATCTCCTGCCTGTGCACACTTCCTATCTGCGGGGCTAGGGACTGGGTGAGGGAAGGGGCGGCTGGGCCTGTGGGCGGCTGAAGCTGGGGGTGTTGTTTGGAAGCTGTTTTCCAGGGTCCATCAGTTCTCCTGTGATTTTCTTCCTTTTCCTCAAAGCGTGTGGAAAGAGGCAATTACAGTTAGTGGAATGTATCGTGTATTCCAAGGCTCTTGGCAGGGGGCTAGGCAGCCTTTCAAAAGGTAAGCTCCTATTTGTCCCCTCTACCTATTATTTTTTGATGAGTGTGGACAGGGGGCTGTTGTTCCAGAGAACCCTAGGTCTTAGATCTTGTACTTTCATAGATGGGGAAAATGAGACCCATGGGAAAGCAGATGAGACTTGCTGGGGTCCAGTTGTGATTTAATGCCAGAGCTGGGCCTGGGTCAAGGGACCTGCCCTTCTGCTCCAGGCTCTTCTGTGCTTCTTCAGCTGGCACTGCCTCTCAGAGGAGTGTAGGGGTGATGACCTGACGAACATTCACAAAGGCCCCCGTCCCAGCTCAGGTCACACACCTGGTGACAGAAGGTACTCACAGACTGTGCAGGACTTGACTACTGCCTTAAGCCCCTAACTCTGAAGCCCATGCACACCCCTCCTTCCAATCTGAGATAGGCCCATAATGTAGCTGGAGGTTGGGAACGAAAACCAGAAGGATTGGGTCCATTCCTTCCTTATGAGGAAAGGAGAGGAGAACCCTATCTGGTTGGGGTGGAAGGCAGTCTACATCCCTACTTCAGCTGATTGCAGTGCTGAGGAGAGGCCTTTGTCTGCGTTGCCAGGGGAACCAAAGTTTCTGCCTTCTTCCAGGGCTGTGATTGGCTCCTGGTGGAGCTTCAGCTTTGGTGAATGGAAGGGCTTTCCTCCTGCCTGCATCTTTCATGGGGTGAGAAACCAGAGGGAGGCTGGGGTCCCCATGGAAGCACCACATAGGTTTCTGTGCTCCACCCCCTCAGCTGTAGAGGTGATGGGTCCCCTTGTTTATTCACTCATTCATTTATCCCAGGCAACATCTGCTCCAGGCCCTTCATTCTTTAGGTCTGGGAAAGGTAACTTAAGAGTCAGAAGACCCGCATTTGAATCCTAGCACAGCCACACACTCACTCTTGGCCTTGGATGGGTCCCTACCCCTCCTTGGGCCTCAGTTTCCCACCTGTAAAATCAAAGGCATTGGGCTGAACTCTCTGGCCCTTCCAGCTCTGTATTCCCTGACCACACAGCCCACATCCTGCTCTTTTTGACCTTCTGTACTCCTCTAGCCTTTGACCATGTCTCTTGTAGGTGCCCAGGTTAAATGCATGGCAGAATAGGGAGTTGTGAACAGCTCTTAGCATTGTTTTGTTTCATTTTTTTTTTCCCTAGGAAATTTGTGTTCTCTAAAGTTTCTCCTAGAAACCCCAAATCCTGCAGCCCCTCTTATGTCATCCCTTCTACCTGGACCCAGGCTCAGGGTAACAGGTCAAGTATAGCCAGTGATGGATGCCCCAACTTGGGGTGGGGCTGGGCAGTGTGCAGAACAGGGCATGCTGGGGTGGGTGGAGCCATTGGGAGAGCCCTGGAGCTCAGTAATCCTGAGTTCCAGGCCTAACTCAGCCACGTGCCAGCTGGGTGACCTTGGCAGGGCCGCCGAGCCTCATTTTTGGCATCTGTGACACAGGAATCATAATGCCACCTCAGGGGGTTGTTACAGAGGTTGAAGAAAATGACATGTCTGCCATACAGGAAGCACCGAATCCCCTTCACCGATCTCTCCCAGGAAAATGGCAGAGAGCTGGGGCAGGCCTGGATTGGAGGGCTTGAAGTGGCAAGACCTGTGGTGCCATGTGGCGGACTGTAGAAGCTGTTCGTTCCTGGCAGTGCCAAAAAGCAGGAGAGAAAAGTGTTGCCTGGGGCGGGTGATGTCTGAGTGGGGGAGGCCATGTGTCAGAGCTAATGTTTGAATAACACTTTTAAGATCCTCCAGAGACCTCAAATGAGGGTTTTTCAGATGAGCCGAAATTGGAGCAAAGTAAAGAGGCTGAGCTCACTGGCAGGAAAGGGGGTGGCCTAATTGATACTGGCCTCGTCTTGGCCCAGCCACGCTCATTACCACAGGCTGACTGGGAGGATGGCCCATACATTTGGGCTGTGGGCTGAAGGAAGGGACGCCAGTTTCCTTAGAATGGGGGAGTAACGGGGGACATCTGGTAGTGACTCAGCTCTGCTTCTTGTTGGCTCACTAGATTGAGAGAGTCAGAGGTGGCTTCTTAGGTCATTGGCCTTCAGATCCTGGTTTAGCTTTTAGCTCTGTGCCCCAGCCTCCCTCCACCTTGGCCACTGTCTGCTATGAGTATGGTGGTAGATAGGGATGGGACAGTGATGTCGGGCATGAATTGCTGGGGGAACTTCCCTCCTGTGCTCAAGTTGGCCTGAGGTCTGTGATGAAGTGAGTGGAGAGAGGGAGGAAGGGGGCTTTCTGGAGAAGAAAGCAGGCTGATGGGTTTTGTGTGTGTGTGTGTGTGTGTGTGTGTGTGTGTGTGTGAGGGGGAATATGTGTGAACAGGTATGTATGTGACTCAGGCATGCTTGTGCATCTGCTTGTACCCAGGAGGCACAGGCTCTAAGGGACATGTCTCAAAGAGGCTGAGAAAGGGCCTAAGGAGTGAGTGAGTGTGTGTGTGTGTGTGTGTGTGTGTGTGTGTGTGTGGTGTGTGTGTGTATGCATGTGTGCATGTGTGGACTGTGGGTCCCTGTGGAAACACTGGTGGTAGAATTAGTGAGGGGTTATGGACCAGGAAAGTCCTGACCAGGTTCTTCTACATGAGGCCTCTTCTGTTCCCCTTGGGCTGGGATGGGAGTGGATGGCCATGGGTGCTGTGCACCAATTGCTTCTCTTGGTGCTTGGTTTGCCTTGGAATTGCTGTTCCTGGGGACATTGGTCACAGTGGGAGCACTCTGAGACTCCTCAGTGGAGAACATGAGGGAGTCAGTGACAAGAGCCTTCTTGGCACCTGGCTTGCCTTGTGAATGTGGTTGGGGCTTAGGGACAAGCATTGGGCACCAGAGCCTCACAGGCCATACTGACCCCAGGGATCTCCTCTTCCTTCTCTTTCCTTGGTCTCCACAACACCTTGGTCTTGATCTTTCCTTGGTCTCCACAACACCACACCCTTCTTTCCAGCTTTCCCACTACGTCTCTGGCCACCCTCATCTGCCTGTTTCCCCTTCTCTCCTCGACTTCTCAGTTTGTGGGTTCCTCGGGGCTTTGTTGCAGTTACTGTTGTTTTTTAAAATAAAACTTTCTTTTTTTAATTATGTAAGTAACAACACAGTACAAGATTTTAAAAAACAAGGAGAGGGAAAAAGTGATTCCTTAGTATTATTGGGGATTTGGTGTGTTTCAACTTTTCCCCTTTGCCCTTTTCTTACGTAAGTATAGTCCTCTCTGGTGCATCTCTAAGGCTCTCCTGCATGTTTCGCTTAATGGTGTATTCAAAGCTGCCTTCTGTGTCGTTACAGAGAATTCCATTAAATACGTGATCAATTCACCCCTTTTCCTGTTGATGGACATTCAGGTTGTTTCCAGTCTTTGCTCTTATGAACAACACAGCAATGAACATCACATAAAATGCTTTTTCTGTCTTTTAGATGATGTCTGTTAGGGTGGGGTACCAGGAGGGGAATTCTAGGTCAAGGGCTGTGGTTACCTTTTAGACTGTCAGTAAATCTTGCCCAACTGCTGTGCCACTTTAAAGCCCAGCATCCAGAGTGGAAGGGCAGGCTGTTTTTGACCCCTCTCAGGTCTGTAGAGCCTGTTCCTTATATGTAGGGGCTTCTTCAGCCTCTTCAGCCTCATTCATGCTAAGAGGGGGCTAAGGTAGGGCTGTGGAGTAAGGCTGCCTAGGTTCAAACTAGGCTTTCCTCTCCACTGGCTTGAGTCCATTTCTTCAGCTGTAAAATGGGCATGATGAGAGTGATCACCTCACAAGGCATGGTGACAATGCTGAGGCCCATAAGGAGGAAGCCACCTGGGATTTGGGCCAAGCTGGGGCAAGAACCCAGGCTTCTGGCCTTCTGGGTAGTCTCTTTCCCTGATGCCCACCTACTCCTGGGAATGGTCTGGTTTATGGAGGCCAGTGTCCCTATGTTGGAGAGTGTGTCAGAGAGGCCAAGTCCCTGGAGTGGAGCTGTAAAATGGGGCCTCTCCCTTTCCTTCCAGAACTATCCCCCTTTCTCCATTTTGGGGGTGCCATTTCCCCCAAAGATATCCCTCTGGGTTAGAGTTTGAGCCTCCTGTACAAGCCTAATCCCTAGAGGTGCATTCAGGGTACATGCTGGCCCCAGGAACCCCCCTGGCTGGCCCTTGGGGAGAGAGTTTTGTCAGGGGCTTCAATCCTGGAGGGAAAGGTGGGCTCCCAGGATCCCTCCTTAGGTGGCTGTATTAGTTTCTTTCCTACTGCTCTTGTAACAAATTACCACATACTTCATGGCTTAAAATAGCCCAAATGTATTATTTTATAGTCCTAGAGGTCAGAAGTCTGGAACTGGGCCTTATGGGGCCAAAATCAAGGTGTTTACAGGGCTGCATTCCTTCTAGAGACTCCAGGGGAAACTGTACCTTGAACTTTCCCACTTCTAGAGGGCCCACATTCCTTGGCTCATGGTCCCTTCCATCAATGGCATCACTCCAAACTCTGGCTCCATCGTCACACCTCCTTCTGTGACTTTCAGTGTCCTGCTTCCCTCTTTCACTTATAAGGACCTTATGACTGATTACATCGGGACCACTTGGATAATTCAGGAGAATCTCCTCATCTCAAAATTCTTAACCTAATCACACATGCAAAGTCCCTTCTGCCATTCGAGGTAACATACTCACAGATTCTAGGGATTAGAACATGGACATCACTGGGGAGCCATTATTCTGCCTAACACAGTGGCCAGTACCAGGGGTCTCACTGGATTGGTGGTCCCTCAGATACTGTGGTAACTGTACCACCAGCCTCTCTACGATGGAGGGAGGGCCAGGGGAGCCCAGATCTAATTATACCATGGTTGGGAGAGGCATAAGGGACCAGATTCTCTGGGATGGGGGCTCTGAGAGGAGGCAGTGTACCCTGTGACAGCGTGACAAAAGTGTTCCATGAAGCACACACATCAGAGAGTGTAGTCCCGGCCGTCAGGGTTAGGACTGGTAGGTGAGGCACTGCCGCAGGAAGCCAAGCAGTCCTGTTCATCTGCTGCCATCACCGCTATGTGTGTATGTGTTTGTGTGTATGTTCACTCATCTGCACCTCTACAGCAATACTCTTGGGAGGGGCTGAGGAACAACTCTTTAAAAAGGCCCTTTCTCTTCTTGTTCTGAGCGAAATAATTACACAAGTGACTAATTTTATCCCTAATCCCATAATTACTTTATTATGTAGCTGATGAGCGGGTCCCGAGCTGTGCCTATAGTACCACTTTGGCAGCTGGCCCAGCTGGCCTGGTCTGCCAGCATGGAGCCCCACCCTACTTCTGACTTGGGTCTGCCATGATGGCAAGGTTGATTAATTCCATTCTCGCTGAAGCCAGCTACACTTTGGTATTTGGGGTCTCTTCCCCCCAAATCTACATGCAAGCACAGCTGCCTGGACAGTAAGAGCTTGTGCTTGTAGAATTAAGTCAGTAGGAGTCCAGAGATCTGGGTTCTGGTTCAACTCTCTCATTAACTTGCTCCATGACCTTGACCAAGTCATTTACCTCTGGGTCTCAATTCTATTGTCTGTAAAATGGGGCCCTTGCCAGCTTTAACACCTCATAATTCCATGAGAGGAGCTGAGAGAGCTAGAGCCGTCAGACTGAGGTATCTTTTGATGGCATGATGGCAGCATGCTCCAATCTTGGCGTTAGAGATAATAGTACTAAGAGTAGATATCATTTATTGAGTGCTTACTCCATAGCAAGCACTGTGCCTGGTCCTTTATTTATATTTTTCTCATTTGTGCTCATGACCACACGAGGCCGGCTTTATAGAAGAGGACCCTGAAGTAGTGATTGGTAGAAGGACTTGCCTGCCAGGAAGAGGCAGAGCTAGCTATCCTACCCTCTTCACTGCTGCCCTCCAGTGTCTTCTAATATATAAATAATTGAAGGGCCATTCAGCCAGGAAGTGGTGGAGGTGGAGCTAGGATTTGAATCCAGGCCTCTGTCCCCAAAGATCTTGCCTTTCCCGTAAGGCCAACCTCCCAGAGTTAAGTTTATAGGGGTGACTAAACCTCTTGAAATTTGAATATGTAAACTTCAATTTGACACAATAAAATGTAGGAATGTCAAAATAAATTGGAAAAACCAGTGAGTTAGGTGGCCCAGGGTTGTGTTCTAGTTTTGCCATTGGCTCACAATGTGACCTTAAGTAGCTTCTCACTTATCTCCAGGCCTCGGTGTTTGATCTGTATGGTGAGGGGTGGAATCAGATGGTCTCTGAAGGTCTTCCTGGTGTTGATGCTCTGTGATTGTAGGCCACCTCATCCCAGAAGGTGTCGAGGGGCAAGGGTCAGCCCATGGTGGAGGCCAACAGGTAGGTAACTTGGCAGCCTAGCCTGTTTCTATTATGTTCACCCCATGAGAATGGAGACTACTTAGATCACATCCCACTGAGCATCTGCAGAACAACTTAGGCCACAGAGTCAAGAGCAGAGAGTGGAGGAGGTCATTTCCAGGATGTTCCTGCTGCTCCTGAGAGGTCATTATCTAATCGTGCTGTTAATGATCTCAGGGATCTGGGTCTGGCCTCTGCCTTGCTCTAAAGATTGCACTGGTCTCATCCAGGGACAAGCAATGGTGGCAGGTCTGTCTGCGGGGGTCTGTGGCAGCGGAGGTGGGTGGGGGGAGGTTTCCTAGGGGCCTAGGCATAATGAATTATAAAAGAGACTTTCTGTTTCTCAGCATCACCACATGCAGTGCACTCTTCTTGCAATATTATTCATCGAATTCTCTTAAAACCATATGATGAAGGTGCTACGGTCATTCCCACTCTTCAGATAAGGAAACTGACACCCAGAAGGTTAAGTAATTTTCTCTAGATCATACAGCTAGTGAGGGGATAGCATGGGATTTGGGATTCTGAGTCCAGAGCCCATGGTCTTGGCCTTTTGCACGGATATCCCGTAAGCAGAAGAAATAAGCACAAGGTTAGGAGTCAGCTGGTTTTTGAATCCCTACTCTCTGCTTACCATTTGGTTTTCCTGGGACAAGTTATTTTATCTGTCTGAATTTTCATCTTTCTCCATAAAGTGGGTACATGAACTCCTGCCTCTTAGGATTACTAAAATGAAGATGTGGGGCGGTGTCCGGCGTGTGGTAGGCGGTCAGTAAAGGCCTTTCATATTTGCCCCCCACCCCATTCCTGCTTCCCTTGATAAACCTGAGCCTCCTGCCACCCTGGAGTGCTCCCCACACGTGGTTCATAGCTCAGGCCCTTTTCACATGCTGCTCTGCCACCTGGCACTTGCTGTCTCTACCTGTTATTCCTTCCTTCACTTCCTTCTGGTCCTCCATCCTTCCCTCTTTCCCTGAGGATTCCAGGAAGATGGAGAAGAGTGAGGCTATAGGCCTACGCTTTGTGGATTGTCAGAACATCCCCTGAGTGGGGGCAGAATTCAGGGTAGAAAGCAGGCCCTGAGTATCCTGGAAGTGCAAATCCTTGCTGGAAAGTCCTCCGTTTGTGTTCCATGGCTTTGAAAGGGTGTGCATGTGAAGTGTGTTTCTCTTCTTCTTTTTAAAAAAATTTTTATACAGGGGCACCCGAGTGGCTTAGTTGGCTGGTGTCCAACTCTTGATTTCCACAAAGGTCATGGTCTCGCGGTTCGTGAGTTCAAGCCCTACAAGGGCTCTGTGTCGACAGTGCGGAGCCTACTTGGGATTTGCTCTCTCCCTCTCTCTCTGCCCCTCTCCCACTTGCTCTCTCTCTTTCAAAATAAATAAAATTAAACTTTAAAAGATAAAAATAAAAAATAAAAATGTTTATTTATTTTGAGAGAGAGAGAGAGAGAGAGAGAGAGAGAGAGAGAGAGAGAGGGAGAGAATATGAATAAATGAATGAATCCCAAGTAGGTTCCATGCTGTCAGTGCAGACCCTGACATGGGGCTTGATCCCATGAAGCGTGAGATCATGACCTGAGCTGAAATCAAGAGTTAGACGCTTAATCCACTGAGCCACCCAGGCATCCCTGTTTCTCCTCTTTGGATCACCCCATTTCTGCATACTTTTCCAGTTCTTCCTATTTCCTTAGCTTTGTCTCTTAGTCTTTTACTCAGTTTTTTGTTTTCTGCCTGGTAATTTCTTTTTTATTAACTTTTTTTTTTTATTGTGGTAAAATACACATAGCATAAATTTATTATCTTAACCATTTTTAAGAGTACAGTTCAGCAGTGTTGAGTACATTCACACTGCTGTGTAATCATCACCACATCCATCTCCAGAACTTCTTTCTTGCAAAACTGAAACTCCGTACCCGCTAAACAATAACTCTCCATTCCTCTCTCCCCCTAGCACCTGGCAACCACCACTTTGCTTTCTGTCTCTGTGAATTTGACTACTGTATATACTTCATACAAATGGAATCAAACAGTATTTGTCTTTTTGTGTCTGGCTTATTTCACTTAGCATAATGTCTCCAAGGTCTGCCCGGGTTCTAGCATGTGTCAGAATTTCCTTCCTTTTTAAGACTGAAAAATATTTCATTGTATGTATATAACACATTTTGTTTACCCCTTCATCTGTTGTTGGATTCTTGTGTTGCTTCTACTTCTTGGTGGTTTTGAATAATGCTGTTATGAACACAGATGTACAAATATCTCTTCAAGAACGTGCTTTCAAGTCTTTTGTGTATCCTTGGAATTGCTGGATCATGTGGTTAGCACTTTTTTAAGCCACTATTTATTGTGTACCAGGAACTGGGTTAAACACTTGACCTATATTGCCTCATTTAATCCCTATGTCTAGTCTGTATCATAGGTAGAATGATCCCCCATTTGCAACTGAGAAAAATGAAGGCTCAGAGAGGTGAATCTTGTACTCGAAGTCTCCCAGCTCTGAAGCCTTGGAGACGCCGATTAGGTGCCGACCTGCTGCCAGAGTCCTTGACCATTATGCTGTACTGCCTCCCAGTGGCCTCTCTCTCTCCACCTGCCACATTTTCTGCTTCTGTTATGTAGCTCCTCTCATTCATAATCACACTGTCAGTCTCCCGCCTTGGATGTGTTCGCCCTCTCCGGAGACTTTGGGCAACCTGACTGAATAAAAGCCCTCCGACTGCTAGGAAGTTTTTGTGAGTTGGGGACCTGCAGAGAGAGACCTGTAATTTGCTTTCTAATCATAGTTCTCTGGACTTATACTTGCCTCTCTCCCAGTGGCGGACAGGGTCTCAGTCTGCATCACGTGGCTTGTGGACCCACGGAGAACTGCCCAGTGGATAGGGTCAGGTCTGGGGGCAGGGGCATTGTACTCCACCCCTACCTGAGGGACAGTGTGGGAGGGGAGAGGGCACAGCCAGCCAGACTGGGATTCTCCTGGCTCACCAGTTTCCTAGCAACAACACAGAGGCAGACAATTGTATAGAAAGATGGAGACAGAGAGGCCTCTAAGTGGGTTCCAGTATGCTTGATTTTCCTGACCTTCAAAACTGTCAGAGCAAAATATTTCTAAGTTTGGGTGGTTTTACTGGTTTTCTAAGTTCAAGCCAGACTTAGAATTTGCATGCTCATGAGCCATCTTTCTGTTATCCTTTTTTCTTTAACTTTTTTTATTATGGAAAATTTCAAACATGCAGAAAAGTTTGGAGAATAGTATAATGAACCTCCACGAACCCACTGCTCAGTTTTGACAATTACAGTCATAACCCAACTATCCACGAACGTGGAAGCTGAAACTTTTCGTCATTCACAGCACTAGCTCAGTGCATCATACATAGTAGTTGCTCAGTAAATAAATAGATGTTCTGGCTGATTACAAATCCTTTTCCCTCTCTGGGTCTCAGATTCCTCTTCTCCATGGTAAAGGGGTAAAGGGGTCGGACCAGGTGATTTATTCCTAAGAGATGCAGTGTGGTGCAGGGGTCAGGGTATACATTTTGGTGTCAGACATACTTGTGCAAATCCTTATGCTGCCATTCCTTAGCTAGGTGTCTTTAGGCAAGTTACATCTCAGTTTCCCCATCTGTAAAATGGGGATACTAGGTCCTGCTTCTCAGGGGTGGTTTTGATCACTGGATGAAGATAAAATAGCTGTTTTGTTGCTGGTACTTTTTTGATTGCTATTTTTTATATTCTGGTGGGAAGATTCCATGTACACACTTCAAAAGTACTAAAGTAAATTGGAATTGACTAGAATTCAAGGCCTAGGATGCAGCTTCTTCTTCTTCTTTTTTTTTTTTTTTTTTTTTTTTGTCCCAGTCAGCAGATAGTCAGAAGCTTTAGAAAAGGACAGTGCAGCCAAAGCCAGTGCCCCAAATGTGGAGCCGGAGCAGGCCTAGAGTGGGCACCATGCAGCCTGATTCCATCAGCCACACAGGGGGTGCCAAAACCCCTGTGAGAGGAGCCTGCCAGCTGCCACCATCCTCAATGAAACGGGCCTGAGCTGAGAGCCCAGAGGTGGAGAGAGTGCATGACAGGATGTCTTGTTGCTAGGAGACCTGAGGAGGCAGCAAGGACCCACTGCCAGAGCTGGGAGGGAGCGAAGGGCTGGTGTGGAGATGCAGGACATGTGGCTCTAGATAGGCTTTTGTGGGGTCCTGGGCAGGGGATGGCGGTGCAGCAACTATGGGCTCGGCTGGAAGGAAGGGCTCTGTAGAATATGGCTCCTTAGAATTCAGACTCAGGATATCCTGTTTAATTCTTCCATTTTACTCCTTCTATGTGGAAGCCAGACCTGTGTCTGAATCCTAACTCACCATGTGACCTTTGGTGAGTGTTGTGCTGCTACGCTTGCTGGGCCTCGGTTTCCTCATCTGTGTAATGGGTGTAGTAACACCCACCTTGTAAGCCATCGTGGGGGCTAAGTGAAATGTGTATAATAAAGTGCTCTGTAAAAAGGAAAACAAAATATAGTGAATGTTCACTACCACTCTTTAAATTTTTTTTTAATTCAAGTATAGTCGACACACAATGTTACATTAGTTTCAGGTATACAACATAGTCATTCAACTTCTCTATACCTTATGCTATGCTCACCACAAGTGGAACTAGCATCTGTCACCATAGGCTATTACAGTATCATTGACTGTATCCCCTATGCTGTGCCTTTTATTCCTGTGACTTAATTCATTCCATAACTGGAAATCTATATCTCCCACTGGCCTTCACACATTTTGCACATCTCTCTCCCCTCTGGTGACTGTCAGTTTGTTCTCGTGTTTATAGGTGTGATTCTCCTTTTTGTTTGTTTATTCATTTTTTTTTAGATTCCACATTTGAGTGAAATCATATGATATTTGTCTTTCTCACTCTGACTTATTTCACTTAGCATGATGCCCTCTAGATCCATCCATATTGTTACAAACAGCACAATTTCATCCCTTTTTATGGCTGTGTAATATTCCATACATGCCACATCTTTTTTGGTTCATCTGTTGATGGACACTTAGGTTGCTTCCATATCTTGGCTTTTGTCAATCATGCTGAAATAAATGTAGGGATGCATGTATATTTTTGAATTAGTGTTTTCATTATCAGTGGGTAAATACCCTGCAGTGGAATTACTGCATCATATGGTATTTCCATTTTTAACTTTTTGAAGAAATCTCTATGCTGTTTTCCACAGTGGCTGCAGCAGTGTATGTTCCCACTAACAGATTCACTACCACTCTTATCTTTATTGTAATACTTATTTCCCTATTGTAAAATGAGATGCGCTCTGTCTGTCTGGATGATATTCATGGACAGGGGTTCCTGGAGGAGGAGACTTTCACTTGTGGAGGCCTATGTCAGGACACCGTGGGGGATGGCTGGATGGGGCCCTCAATTAGCGACACTCCAGGGGCCAGATGGGGAGGGCATGGAAATTCAAAGCCAGAGGGAACCCATATGAGTGGTTGGCTAAAGCGGTGGGGGCTCTAGCGAGATTCCAGAAAGGGCTGTAAATGGTTCAGGCCAGAACCTGTGAGTCAGGTGAGGGTAACAGGCCTTTCTCATTACATTTCTTATATAAATAATATATGTTCTCTCTCTCTCTCTCTCTCTCTCTCACACACACACACACACAAACACACACACACACACACACACACACACACACACACACACACACGCACGCACAAACACCAGAAAATAAGCAAGGAAGTAAAACAAAACCCAAATAAGCACAAAAGAAATAATTCCACTGTCATAAAACAACATCTGGGAACATTATTCTTTGTATGTTTCCTCCAGTTTTTTTTCTATGCACACACATTTTATAGAAATTGGATCATATATTACACACTATTTTGTACCTGCTTGTTAAAATTTTGTATTATGTTATGAATGTTTTGAATGTTATTACATACAATCATGTAGATCCATGACCTTGTGTTTTAACAACTGCATGGTATTTCAGGATAAGTATGTATCACTGTTTATATAAGGTAGCCACTCTTTTTGGACATTTCTTTTTTTTTAATTTTTTAATGTTTATTTTTGAGAGAAAGAGACAGACAGAGTGTGAGCAGGGGAGGGGCAGAGAGAGAGGAAAACACAGAATCTGAAGCAGTCTCCAGACTCTGAGCTGTCAGCACAGAGCCTGATGTGGGGCTTGAACTCATGAACTGCAAGATCATGACCTGAGCTGAAGTTGTATGCTTAAACAACTGAGCCACCCAGGTGCCCCTTTGGGCATTTCTATTAATTAGAATTCCTTCATTACTCTGGTATACAAGACAAGACTCTTGTGTACATAAAACATACATAAAAAATATACATAAAACCAAAAGCCAAAACCAAAAAATATACATAAATATAAATATACATAAAAACATACATAAAACATACATAAAAATATATATACATATATATATAAAATGTTTTTATAGCTACATTTTCGTGTATATCCATTGTTCCCACAAGATAAATTTGTAGAAGGGGAATTTCTGGCTTAAAGTTATGTGCATTTTTAAAAATGTTATGTACACTTATCAGGCTTATCATGCACTTTCCCAAAGTGTCCTCTAGAAACCGGTCGACAGCTGCATTGATACTGTTCAAGTCTGTCTGATTTACTGGGTGCTCATTGCCTTAATACCCCGACTGCAGTGGTGTGGGAGGTGGGAGGCTCACTCAGATGGACTGAGGAAGGGGAGAGGTATCAGTTGGCACTCTGAAGGGACTTTTACAGAGAGAGGCACCTTCATGGCCTCTTGGCCTGGTGCAGGCTGTCTGGTGCAGGCTATGTTGGTCAGGGGAGGCTGTGCTGGTCTGGGTTATTGGTCTGGCTCAGCTGCACTGGCTCAGGCTGGGCAGTCTTACCCCTGGTGTGATCCTGGGCTCAGCCTGGTGTGATCAGTGTGGTCACCAATCCAAGACATTCATCTAGAAGGTGGCGCAGCCTCTCTGGCCATGCTGACAGCCGTGTTACATTCACATAGTGGGTAGTGATTCGTCAGAGGCGGTGGTGGCAGCAGTAGCTCTGACAGAGTGGAACTGCTCTCACCCATCCTGTCACTTGGCCTCTAAAAATAACTCTTGCCTGTTCTGAGTGGAGTGACCGCACCAACGAGTGTCTGGAGGTGCAGCCACTTGGCTGTGGCTATGTGAGGGAGGGTACATGCATGCGTGTGTGTGTGTGTGTGTGTGTGTGTGTGTGTGTGTGTGTGTGTGTGTGTGTGTGTGTTGGGGGTGGGGGTGGCATCTGGGAGCCTCTTTAGTGGTTGGCATCTGAGCTGCGAGTTTGGGGTGGGGGAACGAGAGGCAGACGAGGCTCCTCCTTGTCTACCTTCTCCAGGCTAAGGACAATCTGTCTACTCTTTGGGAAGTGGCAGAGACAGCGGTGGGGGCAGGGGTTGTCTCTCAGGACTGTGTGCTCATTCCCTGCTGAATGGGGGGAGCAGGAAGGGGAAGGAGACTGGAGGCAATATGACGGGGTGGGGGGGAGGCAGGCTCTGGGACGGATGCATAGCATTTAGCCCATCAACAATTGAATCCTATGAGATCCATTTCAAATTTCATCATTTTGGTGAAGTTTTTTAACATAAGATTCCTTTAAATTAGATGCAAATACAGCTGACTTCTTATCATGGATGATTAGAGACCATCTAGCCAACATTTCTTAATCAAGTATCCATGAATACAGGGGGTAATCAATGCATGGGCTTCATGAGGTCCCTTGATGCCTGAAGTAATAATTGTGTGTGTGTGTGTGTGTGTGTGTGTGTGTGTGATGCGTGTGCTTGCATGTTCATGTGCATAATGTGTGTGTGTTTAGATGTGTATCCATGTGCATTTTTCTGGGGAGAAGCTCTACAATATTCATTGCATTTTCAAAGAAAACCATGACCCATAAAAGGTTAGGAACCATGATAGGCTGACCACCACCCGCGCCCCCCCCCCCCCCCATTATAGGTGAAGAAATTGAATCTAGAGAGGAAAATGGCTGCCTGAGATTCACTGCCAAGATCAGAATCCAGGTTTGTTGACATTATCTACACCTGGCTGGTTCCCTGAGTTAGGATTCAGCTACCTGCAGTAGGCAGAACCCCAGGTACCGTTTCCCATGCCCTTTTGGCTGCACTGCACTGGATCAACTGAACAGGCTTGAAGCTTTCAGTGGCAGTGGGCAGCTGGGCGCTCACCTCCAGACATTCCTACTCCAGGTAGTCTTGGAGGAGGGGAAGACTCACGGGGCATCTTCTGACTTGCTCCCTTCTACGGCATCTTGGCTCAAGACGTTAAATCTTCCTCTTATGCCTTGACACAGGCAGGGCTTTTGCCTTCTGAGAGAGGAATTGACACTTTTGGCCTGGAGAAAAGTAACTGGTGCTATGGGGGAGTGGGCCTAGTAATATTATATGACAGACAGGCAGGAGGTCATAGCTCATGGTAGGAAACAGATGCTGTTCCATTGTATATGGGAAGAATTCAACTTTGTGCTATAGGAGTTTAGATGAAGTGGCACATGAGGATTAAAAATGATAATTAACATTCATTGACCACTTACTATGTGCCAATCACGCTTCTAAGAAATGTGCATGTATTAACTTCTTTGATCTTTGTAAAAACCGCATAGGGTTACTATAAGTAAACTGAGGCCAGAGAGATTAAGCACAGCTAGTAAATGTCCAAGATAGGACATGGAGTCACATCTTCTGACTCCAGAGTGTAGAGTCACTTTGGAACCAGCATGGGCCCCTAGCCTCTTTTCTGGCAGATCTGACACCTGAGTGTACATCAGAACCATAAAGGGATGGTCAAAATGCAGGTTGCTGCTCTGAGACCCCCAAGTTTCTGACTCAGGGGTGGGGCCTGAGGATTTGCACACTAAGGAATTCTCAGATGATGATGCTATTCCAGAGACCATGCTTTGAGGACCACTGCTCTCTGCTTTCCTGACTACTGAGAGGAAGAGGTGCATAGAGGGAAGGGAAGTGGTCATTGATCTTGCCCCTTAGCCCACCACCAGACCCAGGCCTCTCCTACTCTCCAGTCACCTACTCCTCACCTAGGACAAATTTATCTCCCTAAAGCCCAGCTCTGATCATGTCATGCCTCCACTCAAAGTCTTCTGGATTCTTCTCTGCCATGTGTACCATCACCATCCAGTAGAACTATCTACAGGGGTGGAAATGGTCTACATCTGCATTGTCCAATATGGTAACCACTAACCACATGTGGCTATGAATTTTATATTTTTTCCATTTTAATTAATTTAAATTTAAATAGTCACATGTAGCTAGTTGCTGGACAGTTCAGGAACCCACTTAGTATGTCATTCAAGGCTTTCACTGGTACCACATGCCTTTCCAGCCCCAGCCTCAGCCTTCAACATCCCCAGCTCAGGGCCATTCGAGGCCCGTTTCTTGGGTCTATCCTGTACTCCCCAGCCCCATGCCTTGTTTTATGCTATCTTCTCTGTTTAGACTGCCCTTATGCCCTGCTTTTAATGCTCAGCCCAAATGCTACCTTTGCCTTGAAACCTTTTTTAAAAAATGTTTATTTATTTATGTATTTTTGAGAGAGAGAGAGAGAGACAGAGACACAGAGAGAGAACGAGCATGGGAGGGGCAGAGAGAGAGAGAGAGAGGAGAGAGAGAATCCCCAGCAGGCTCTGCACTATTAGCGCAGATCCCAACATGGGACTCAGACTTATAAACCTTGAGATCATGACCTGACCTGAGCTGAAATCAAGAGGTGGACACTTAAGGGGCTTCTGGGTGGCTGAGTTGGTTAAACGTCCGACTTCGGCTCAGGTCATGATCTCACTGTTCATGAGTTCTAGCCCCACGTCAGGCTCTGTGCTGACAGCTCAGAGCCTGGAGCCTGCTTCGGATTCTGTGTCTCCCTCTCTCTCTGTCCTTTCCCCACTCATACTGTCTCTCTCTGCCTCTCAAAAAATGAATAAATGCTTAAAAAAAAAAATCTTAAAAAAAAAAAGAGTTGGACATTTAACCAACTGAGCCACTCAGGTGCCCCTGCCTCAAAACCTTTGACACTGCCCATCCCCCAATCTTTCTCCTCTTAACTCCAAACACTTCATCCTTTTCCTACAGCCCTTAGTACTTTTTGCCTTCTATCGCATTTGGCTGGTGTAGGTGTTTTCTGTCTCTTTTGAAACCATGAGTTTTCCAAGAGCATGACTGTTTGCTAGTGAGCTCTCATTGCCTAGCTCAGATACCTCTAGGCACAGAGAGGAGCTCACTAAATCCCACAAACCTTTGTCCTGGTGCACTGGGGAAACAGAGATGGATAACGTGCCCTTCCTGTCCTCCAGCTGCTCATAGGCTCTCACGAGAATCTGATTCATGCCCAGAGAACCATTGAAGCCAATGGTTATTTTGGGCAGGAAGATAAAAGCCACAGAGGGCCGAGTTGGCGAGGGGAGTCCGGCAGGAGCCACCTAAGCAGAAGGCTGTGTTTATACACACAGAAGGCTTCTCTGCCTAGCCTGGACTGGTACAAGGAGATGGGAACATCCAAACATCATTGCCTGGCTGCCTTATGAAGCTGGGGATTAACCAGTGATGCAGTGTGACTGGTGTAGTTGTCTGATCCCTGCATATGGGTGGATGAGGAGAAGATGGCAAAGACTACAGAGCAGTGCCAACCAGCTTCTCGAAGTACAATGGTGGCTGGGTGGCACCTGGGCCAGGAATATGAGCACAAGAAAATGTCCATTGTGGTCTGAGCAATGGGTGGCAGGTGAAATTCTGCTTGGCCTGGTGTGGTGGTTTAGAGATCTTCAGAAGAGTCCCAGTTGAAATCAAAAGATGGTTGAAAATTAAGAAGAGAGAGAGAGAGAGAGAGAGAGAATCTTTCTAGCTTCAGAATCTAGTACTAAGAGTATTCTACATCCTGAAAATCTCTAGCATATATTCATCTCTGTGACAAAAACCTTTTTTTTTTAGTTTATTTATTTATTTTGAGAGGGAGAGCACAAGCAAGGGAGGGGCAGAAAGAGAGGGAGAGAACCCCAGGTAGGCTCTGCACTGTCAGGGCCTGACATGGGGCTCAAACTCACTAACTGTGAGATCATGACCTAAGCAAGCTGAAACCATGAGTCCAACACTTAACCGACTGAGCTACCCAGGTGCCCGGACAAAAACCTTTTTTTATTTTTATTTTTATTTTTTATTTTATTTTATTTTATTTTAATTTTTTAAAATGTTTATCTATTTTTGAGAGAGAGTGAGACAGAGAGACAGAGCGCAAGCAGGGAAGAGGCAGAGAGAGAGGGAGATACAGAATCTGAAGCAGGGCTCCAGGCTCTGAGCTGTCAGCACAAAGCCCAATGTGGGGCTCAAACCCATGGACCATGAGATCATGACCTGAGCCGAAGTCGGACCCCCTGCCCAGGCGCCCCAGGACAAAAACCTTTTTTAAGAGTAAAACTTTATTGAAGTTATAATATAAATGCAGAAAAGTACACCGATTGTAAGTTTACACATACTTGTGTAACTATAGTCTAGACAAGAACTAAAATATGGCCAGCATCTCCACAGTGAATTTGTGATAAACCAAATGTATGCAGGATTAGTGATGGAAAAACACAGGCTTTGGAGTCAGGCATGCCTGGGATTGAATCCTGCCCCCCGCCCCCTACGCACTAGCAGTGTGACCTTGGTTCAGTGACTTCATTGCTCTGAGCTTCAGTTTCCTCCCCCTGTAAAATCAAGGAGCATATATAACCTCTGCCTTACAGGGCAGTAAGAGATTAAAAACTGAAAATGTACCCAAATTGCTAGGCACAGTGCCAGTAAGTAGTGGGGACTCAGCTGCTCTCCGTGATGATGATGTTGATTGATGGTGTCACTGCAGCATCTTCTGGCACATGGGACCGCAGACACATTTTCACTTTCCTCCCTTTGCCTCTCTCTGTTCCCAGCCTCTGTACGATACTCTCCAAGGTCTCTTCTGACTGTGAGGAATCTGTGATGCTCTGATGATGCAAACCTCAGCTGACACCTCAGGCACCTGATGGGAGGCTGGGTGGACAGATATCTATATCCAGTGGGACCATAGCCAGATCTTTCATGTTTAGGCCCCTGGAGTGTGGCTTTCAGACTCCTGGTCAAAGGCTGATTTCCCAGAGGTGGTTGGAGTCTGGGGCTCCACTAATGGAGCTGAGGTGGCATTGGGGTCAGCAGAACTCAGCTTCAAGAGTGTCTGTCCTGGCATCCTGGTGAATTCTTACTCCTAGCCTCTGGCTCTGGGAGTGAGGATGGCCCAAAGGACACACAGCATACACATATTAAGAGCTGGGCCCTCATGGGATGAAGGTTGAAAGTGACCCTGCCACCAGGTTCAATGGCAGTTGCAGGGACCCCTGCAGACAGGCATTAAGACCCTTCACTTTATGAGACCCAGGGCTGGAGGCAGAGTGTGGGAGGGAGCAGCCCAGAAGTTCCTTCCAGTTGGAAGGGGTTGTTGCCAAGAGGAGGCAACCAGGAAGGACTTCCTGGAGGATGCCTGGATGAATGACCATGGGAAAAGGAGGAAGGGTCTCCCCGGTGGAGGAAAGAACGTGTGCAGAAGCAGAGAGGCAGGGCTGGCTGCCATGCCCTGGGAGCCTGGGACCATTCATTTTGACAGCTCCCGAGGATGAGGCTGAAGAGCCAGGTGAGATCAGGCTGTGAACAGTCTGGAGAGTCAGACTGAGGTGTTTGACTTGCTTTATCAGAGAATGGGGGACCACCGAAGTTTCCTCCATTGAGGAAGCAGAGCAGGACAGCTCCTAGAGATTTGCTCGGTGGAGACTAGCATGTGCACATTTGTCCAGACCTGCATTGTTTTGGGCCAATGGTGGCAGCCAAATGTCCAAGCCACTTGAGTGGGCTATGAGGGCCCCTAGGATGCCCAGACCTGTGCAGAGGCCTGGCTGTGGGTTCAGAAGAGGGAGAGGAGGGGAAAAAGGAGGAGAAGGCAAAGGGGGAAAGGGAGAGGTAAGACTCCCACCTTTGCCAAACTGCAGTCTTGTTGGAGAAGCCAGAAAGCCTCATGGCAACTGAGCTCTGAATTCAGAAGTGGAGACAAGAGATGTGGGGTCTAGCAGACCAGAGGAGGAGCAGACTGGGTAGAGCACAGGTGGAGGAAGCAGGCAGGGTGAACTTCCTGGAGGGGAGGCAACCTTTGGAGGCTTTGGAGAGGCTGAGGGTACCGCAGGGCACGCTCAGCCCTTTGTGGGTATTCTCTCATGTCTTCCTAGGAGCTCTAAGAGGTGGTACCAGTATTATCTCCATTCTACAGAGGTGGGAACTAAGGCTCAGGGAGATTAAGGCCTTGCTCAGGGCCACACAGCTCCTGTACAAATTAATGAACCTCCCCCATCCCTGCCTCCGGCCCCCTCCCCAAAGGTAGCTATTGCCCTCACACTCTTCAGCAACACCACACTAGGTATAGAAAAATGCTTTGTACTGTGTGACCCCCCCCCCCCCCCCCCCCGAAGCAGCTTGGTCATCGTTCCACGCTAGAGTATGTCCTAATGTGGGAGTGTGAGGCTCCCACGGTCTGGGCTGGGAGGTTCCAGGGGAGGGGATCCCTAGGGACTGCAGTGCTTCTGGAGACTTCCTGGAGGAGACTGAAGGGGCATCTGGGAGGGAGAAGTCCCTGCCAGGTGAGTGCTGCTGCCTGTCCACGCTGCCTGTTCTCTACACCCAGATGCAGCCACCCCTCAGTGCCTTCCAGAGAGTTCTAAGGACCAGTGAGAACAGCCTTCTCAGGGAGATTGTCCCAGGCCTGTGGGTCACGCTGCTCTGGGAAGTTTGGCTCTGGTAGCTTCCTCCTGAGACCAAGACCAGCCTAGCTCTCAACTGCCTGGGGCTGCAGCTCAGCCTACCCAGGCCCTCCAGCTCTCTGGGACCAAAGCCAGATGCCCTGCAGCATTCTTGCCCTGGAATACCCTCCTAGCCAGGACCTTGCCCTTAACCTCTCTCAGTTTAGGCATCCCCTTCTCCAGGAAGCCTTTTCTGAGCCCCACAGGCTGGGTTAGGACTTCAGATTATCTATACCCTTGCTGACTAAAGGAAATGTAATGTGAGCCACATGGGATTTACAATTTCCTACTGGCCACATGGAAAAAAAAAAGCAAAAAGAAACCAATGAAATATTCAAATAATATATTTCATTAACTCAATACATCTAAGATATCATCACTTCAATACAGAAATTATGAGATATATTACACTCTTTTTAAATTAAATTTTCGATGTCCAGTATGTACTTTACAACACATCTCAATCTGGTATCAGTCACATTTCAAGTACTCAAGAGCCACATGTGGCTAGTGGCTACCATAGTGGCCAACACAGTTGTAGAGGCGGGGAAAGGGCATAAGGAGTGACACTCAGGGTTTGGCATCAGACAGACGTGGCTCTGCCATTTATTAGCTGGGTGAGCTTTGGAAAGTCATTAACCCCTTTGGGCCTCACTTTAGCTGTGAAAGGAGTTAATAGTTTTGATGTTGGAGAATTATTGGGAGCATTAAATAAATGAATGTATGTCTGGTGTCAGGGACAGAGTAAGTGCTCAGAAAATGGTCGTGATTCATCTTACAGTACCCTCTGATGTACGGGCTTATGTGCCATTCTCTGCCACTGGACTGACTGTAAAGCCAAGGACAGAGCCTACCCAATTCCTCTAGCCTGCCCTGAGCCCAAGGCCCAGCTCATTATGAACAGCACTGCTTGCTGAGTGAAAGATTAAATCCTTGGGCGAGGAGTCCTCACCACCCACCCTGCCCACCCAGGAACTAAGGGGCCCCCCGGTGGCTGGGAATCACAAGACCATGGACTGCCTGGGGTGACCTTGGCAGAGGCCACTGAAGATAAAAGGGGGAGTGGGAGGGGCCCTGCTTGAAGGGTTTTGTTTCTTCTCTGCCCCACCAGTGGCCTTGGGGGGCTGTGGCTGACCCGTGTGCTTTGCCTTCTCAGCCAATGGAGCCAGTCACTTCTATCCTTCTCCTGGATTTCCTGTATCCTGGCACTTTTACATCAAGTTCCCCTGAGTTAAAATTTAAGAGAAAAGAATTTCTTCTGCCTTCTAGGCAGACCAGAGAGGGGTTGAGTGGTCCTTCTTTCTCTTCTGCCAGCATTTGCTGATCTCCCATCACAGCAACCCAGTAACAGAGATAGGACAGGAATAATTCCTCCCATTTTACAGATGAGAAAACAAGCTCAGAGAGGTCAAATAATCTCCCCAAGTGGTAGATAGTGGTAGAATCAGGGCTGGAAGCAGAATTCAGAGCTATGGGAACTGAAAAGACCCTCTTCACTGAGTGGATTCCTCTTTATCCACTTAGGCTCCTAGCATTTCTCTATGGGTGCTTTCATGAGATGTAGTCATGTTGGGTCCTGTTCCTGTGCCTCAGTTTCCCTGCCTAGGGAATGAAGGCAGCAAAGTAACTGAAGTATTAATTTCAACTGATGCCTGTAAAGGGCCATGTGTTCTTCAGAATGCCCCCAGCCCACCCCCCAGCCAGATTTCTCTGGAAAATGCTATTATGGGTAAAGTGAAAAGTGGTCTAGAGAGCTAGTATGACTGAGCAACTATAACCTTGGACAGGTCGCTCACCACTCTGGACCTCAGCCTGCCTATTTATAAAATGGGGATGATATTATCTCACAAGATGTTGTGAAGATTGCACACAAAAGTACTTTGCAAACTGGAATGTCCTAATAGAAATGTCGGTCAACAATAATAATAGAAGTAGAAATAATGATAATAATGAAGATGCGCACCTTTCTGTGTGGTCCCACTGACCTGGAAGGAATTGGGCCTTTTGGGTATAAATCCAGAATGATGTCTGGGAATGGCCTGTCTTGGCCTTTGGAATGTAGCTTGGATTCTTCTGGGAAAGTGAGAAGCTCCCATCTAGCTGAGGAGGGTGGGAAAGTGGCTCTGACCCAGGGGGGAGGGGGTGGGGAGGAAGGGAGGGGAGGAGGGGGGTCCCGAGAAGGAGAGTGAACTAGGAGGCTCTGTGCTCTGTCCTGCCCACAGGGGCCCAGGGTTGGGAAGGTCAGTGAACAGAAGAGGCTCAGAGTCAATCCAGAACGAAAGTACTAGCCTGCAGGAGCCAAGGATCTTTAGCAGATGTGCCTAAAAAACAGTAAGTTCATCTGGTGTAATTCCTAAGTTTTACTGATCCTCTCACTCATTCATTTGAATAAATGCATAGTGAACTGAACTGAAACAAAGCATCCCCAGTGGCAAAGTAACTTGCCCAAGGCCATGCCCCTGAAGCCCAGGGGAGTTCCTGGGAGGAATTTGGGAAGCTGGGGGAATGAAAAGTCCAAAGGCAAAAGAGGACATCTGAAAGGAAGTCTGCTCAGTGGGGCTCCGGTCCTTCTGTGAATTGGCCCTGGCCTGATTTGTCCATCTTCCCGGCGCCTGTCTAGAGCAGGGGCACGTTCTCTAGGACTGGGAGGAACTGGCTTCCTTCTGTCTGCTCTCTGCCCACTCCTAAGCCTAGTGGGCAGCAGGGAGAGCGAAGGGACAGGAAGCTGTGTCTTGGGAATATCTAGTGAAGGAGTTTGTCATGTTTAAAGTTTGTTTTTGGTGTTTTTTTTTTTTAACATTTATTTTTGAGAGACAGAGACTGAGTGTGAGCGGGGGAGGGGGCAGAGTGAGAGGGAGACAGAGAATCTGAAGCAGGCTCCAGGCTCTGAGCTGTCAGCACAGAGCCTGATGTGGGGCTCGAACTCATGAACTCTGAGATCATGACCTGAGCTGAAGTCGGACACTTAACCGACTGAGCCACCTAGGCGCCCCAGGAGTTTGTCATGTTTAAGTTGGAGAAGAAAAGACTTGGTGTGGGGGTAGAAAAAAAGGGACACAATTGCTATCTTGAGTTCTCTGAAAGGTGCTGGGCAGAAGGCATGGCTTCATTCTGTGGAGGCCCTAGGGGTGATTAGGACCTAGGGTGGAAGGTCACCATGATGGAGCAGCCACTTCTGGTGGGAGAAGTGGAAGGAGGAAGTTGCTTGTCCCTGAGTGTGCAAGTAGAGGCTGATGCTGGTGAGTTGACACTGGAGGACACAATCCACTGGTGAAGCTGACACTGAGGGAACTGCAGCTTAGGGGGACAGATGGCTTGGCTGCATGTCTGGGCTGTCTCCCAGCTTTGGGCCTCTGTAGTTTCCAGTGTGATGGAGTCTGGGGTGACTAGAATACTGGCTGGCACACACTAGGCACTCAGGAATTATTTGAAGAAGGAAAAATAGATATGTATGCCTGGGGGGCGGTTAGGGAGTAGGGGTCATGTGGGCTGCAAATGTGGACCATGGGCAGAAGTCTTTGGAGATCATGTTGGGAATCACCCACCATCTTCCCTGGGGCTTCCCCCATGAGATGGGACCCTAGAGATGAGTACTTCCAACTTTCTTTGATTGTTTGCAAACTGGGGCCCAGAGTGGGAGAACAACTTGCCCAAAACTACTGGTCAAGACAGTGGCAGAGTGACCTCCCTCTGCCATTTGAGGTCCTGGCCTATGGACCAAAGGAGTTGGGCGGTGTGGTAGTTGGGACCAGCTTTTTGAGTTAGTGCTGCTGGAGAGGAGGAACAGGGTTTCACTTGGTTTTGAGTTATCTCAGTGCCACAGACCCCTTGGCCACCCTCACCACTTTCCTGGAGCCTCACACAAATCCAGAAAAAAAAACCCCACATTTTTACACGGGCCCAGCCCCCAGTTATACTTAGGGTCACTGCCACCAAACCACATATGGACAAATGCACACATACACACACTCAGAGACACACAGGATCCCAGGAGACTGCACATACCTCCTCCCGGATGGGGGAGGAGCCCTGTGTCCCACGGAGGTTGTGCTGCTGGGGAGGTGAGGGTATCCGGCTCTGCTTGGTGGGCTGGGAGGCCCACTGAGGCTGAGTCACCCCTTCTGAGTCAGGGATCCTCCCTCCTTCTCCCCTCCCCCTCCCTCTGTCCCTGCTAGGCTCCCAAGAGGGGTTGGCCCAGAGAGGAGGGCCCAGGCTGGTGGGGGGAGGGGGGGGCGGGGACGCAAGAGTTGGCTCCGTGGCTCCACCGCGGTCCCGCAGTGGTCTGGGAACTGCCGGTGGCAGCGCCAGAGAGGAGGTGGCCTGGGAGCCTGAGAGAGAGACAGAAGGGAGAAGGAGAAGGAGGCTGGCAGAGAGGAGGCGGAGGCAGGGGCAGGGCCGCCGGAGGGAGCAGGCAGGCGCGCGCGGCGGCCGCCCCTGGACTGGGCGCGGAGGCCGGGCGGGGGCGGGGGCTGGCCGCGCGTCGGGCGCCAGGCCCGGGGCTGTGGGCACAGTGCCCAGCCCCCGGCGCACGCCGAGCCGCCGCCGCCGCCGCCGCTGCTGCAGTCGGCATCCATCAGCGGGCGGGGGTGTCGCGGAACAGGCTGCTCCGCAGAGCCCGCCGTGGCCCCGCGCGCCCGCCCCGCCCCGCGGCCTGCCGGCCCCGCAGGAGCCGACGGGGCGCCCCCCGCCCAGCCTGCTCGAGATGGGGACCCCTGGGCTCAGGTAGGCATGAGGGGGGATCAGGTGGCACGGCAGGCTGGGGACTCAGTGCATGTAGGCCCAGCCTGCAGCCCTAGGGAGGACTGGGGGCGAGACCGGGAGGAACTGAGTTTGCAGGCTGTTGGCCCCCTGGCCAGTGTGGGGGAGGTTCTTGCTGTTTCTCCTTACCTCCGGGTCTGCAGCCTCCCGAAGGCCTGGAGAGAGAGGTGGGCAGGCTGTGGGTTGGTGGTTACTGTTGGGATGCAGGGCTGGTGGGTGCTAGGCTCCCTAGCTGGGCCACTCTGTTCTCGGAGACCATTCTTGCCGCTTCTGTGGAGGCCCCGGGGCTACTGGGTCTCTGCGTCCCAGCCTCAGATGCTGCAGGCCAGTCTCTTGGTTGGAGGCTGAGGTACTGGGCAGCTGCTGCCCTCTTCCTCACCTTCTGGTTATAGACCTTTCTCCACTCTGGGCTCACTTCCCACCCCATCTCCCCTCCAAGTCTCCCAAAACTGGGCAGATGGATCTTAGTCCTGGACCTCTGTGGTTCTGGCTTGGTATTGTTCTGGCCAGAGTCTGCCCCCACCAATTAGAGGGAGAGGACTTGTGGGTCCCAGTTGTGTCTTGCACCTTTGTGCTTAGGAATGTCCAAGGGCCTAAGAAACCAGGGTCTTGGGGACAGGTATGAGGTGGGGGTGGGGGGAGGAGGATGAGTGACTACAGCCGCCAGGGTACTTACCAGGTGCTGAGGCCACTGCTTGGCAGAGCTATGGCCCCAGGATGGTCCTTGGGGACCTTGAGGGGCTGGACAAGGACTAGGAAGGAGTTCTGAAGATACTGGTCTCCTTGTCAGCTGCGGGCCTTGGTCCTTGCTCCCTCCCCCCAGCTCTGAGATGGCATTGGTGGGGGAGAGGCACTACCACGTGTTCCCGCCTTCACTTCTGGATCTGCATATCATCTCCACTGCAAAGGTGGGAGTGTAAGAGGGCTGGATTTAGGGCCTCTCTGGGGCTGTGTGGGGTCTGGCGGCTCCAATTCTCCCCCACCTCCCAGCATTAGGAGTTTTCCAGAATCAGGGGCCAGGTTGAGAGTTGGGGACAGGAACCATGCCCCCAGAAGCTCCTGGAAGACAGTGCTGCCTGACCTGGGCAAGGGTGAGGAGAATAGAGGCGGCTATGTGCCCGCCTGCCCACCCATTCCTCCAGATGGAGCCTGCGGCAGAGGCAGCCTGTGCCAGCCTCCTCTCTGAGCCACCGTGGCCCAGGGAGGCGCTGCCAGCTCCGTGCAGCGATGAAGCTGGCTTCTGCTGGCCAGCCTGAGGTCATGCCTGCCCGGCAACCCAATGTACAGCCTTTGTGGTGTACAGAACGTGGTCCCTTGGGGGGCACCTCAAGGCGGTCCTGGAAATCAGTGCAGGGGGTGTTGTTCCTATTAAAACCCTTCCTGGGCCACACAGCAGTTCCCTGGGCTCAGCTCTGTGAGCTTCATGGAGCTTTCATAGAACCTGCATGAGAATGATGCTTGTCCATGTAGTCCTCACTTAGTAAATACTGAAAGCTTGAATGAGGCCTAGAGACGAAGAATGACTTGTCCAAGGTCATGTAGCAGGTGAGTGGGAGGGATAGCACTAATGTATCCAGGTCTTCTAGCTCTTGGTTTGAGGTTCTTGCAGCCCAATCTGCTTTCCTTTTGCCATGGCTGTTCCATACACAGGGCTCTGGCAGGGGCTGGACATTATAACCTGGAGCCTGAGGCTATCCCTTAGGAGGGGTCTTGCATTGGCCTCCCAGCCAGTGTCCCCAGAAGGTGAAGAGGAAAGGTCAGGCTGCCTCACAGATAATGGGTCAGGGCTGAGGCAACGGGCAGCTGGTAGCCCTTGACCTTCCTGGTTATAAATGGAGACAAGAGGATGTTGGATGCCCAGGGATGTTCTGGGCCTGAGCCTCCAGAGGCAGTAGATGGGTCTCCTGACTGGACTGGCTGAGGTGGGAAATACCTCTGTGTTAGCTCCAACATGGATTTCTCTGTGGGCCTCTCTGGGCTTCTGTGTCCCCATTTATTAAAAGGTGATAATAATCTCTATCTGTAGTAGTAACAGTGATTATACAATCGGGGTGACGGCATTTATTTTTATTTTTATTTTTATTTTTAAAATTTATTTATTTATTTTGTGTGTGTGTGAGAGAGAGAGAGAGGAAGAGAGAATCTCAAGCAGGCTCTGCACTGTCAGCACAGAGCCCGATGCGGAGCTCGAAACCCACGAACCATGAGATCGTGACCTGAGCTGAAGTCGGACACTTAACTGACTGAGCCACCCAGGCACCCCAGGGTGATGGGATTTATTGAGCACCTACTGTGTGCCAGTGCTTTGCATATCTCACAGCAATCCTGTCAGGTATTATCCACTTTTTACAAATGAGAAACTGAGGCTCAGAGAGGTTGTGTCACCTGCCTGAGGCTACACAGCTGGAAAGTGTGGGACTGTGTGTGTCCAGAGCCCCTCTCTCTTACCATGACATTATACCTGGGGCAGTGTCTGGGAGTACCAGGTTGGTGTCTAGCAGAGCCAGACGACTGATTTGCCAGGGCCAGTCCAGGTAGAGAGGTCTGTGTTGGGTGAGGCAAAGGTGGTTCTGTGGCCCAAGTGCTC
This sequence comes from Panthera pardus, assembly GCF_024362965.1. Taxonomy (NCBI): domain Eukaryota; kingdom Metazoa; phylum Chordata; class Mammalia; order Carnivora; family Felidae; genus Panthera; species Panthera pardus. The sequence continues at coordinate 23,185,496 of NW_026526821.1, read as the reverse complement.
CAGAGGGGTAGAGGTAGAGGCAGAGAGGCACTAGCTAGGAGCCCTGAGAGAGGGCTCACCTTGGCCTTTTGCTTCCTGGCCAGGATCCCCTAGAAGTGGGGCTGTTCACTGGCTGTCAGGGAAGTCTAGTTAGCCCCCACACTCATCCACCCCCACCCCCACCCCCACCTCATTCGATAGGACCCTAAAGACCTGAAAACACAGGATGAGAATGCAGGGGGATCAGCTGGGACTGTGACGAAGAGGCCCTATAGGGAGAGGACGTGCATCTGGGTAGATGAGTAAGGTGGGAGAAGGCTGGCACTGCTTCCTTTGTGGGTAGGAGGCTTGTGGATAAGAATAGTAACAGCCGGCATTTATTGAGCACCTATTACATGCGGGCATTGTTTTAAGGGCTTACGTGTACAACTCAAATAATCTTCACAAACCCCTGTGAGGTAGGATTCTTCTCATTTCACAGATTGAGGGAGCTGAGGCTTGCAGGCGGGGGAAAGACAGTTGCTCAGGGTCCCATGGCTAGCTCATAGGGGATCCCTGATCTAAATCCAGGTGGTGTGGACCAGAGCCGTGTTCCTCATGGCATGTCATCAGCCTGCAGTTTCTTCTCAGAGGTCATATTCGGTTTTGTTCAATTTGAAGAATATTCTCTGAGTACCTCCTGCAGGCCCCGTGTCGCCTCTGAGGAGCTCACAGTCTAGCCAGAGAGGCACAGACGGGACACAGGGAAGGTAAAGGGCAGTGTGTTCCATATGCTGAGCATGGATTCCTATTTTGGTGATCAGGAGCTTTTGTGCTGGGCATGAAAGGTCAAGTGGAATTTCAGTAGCTGTGAGGGAAGGGCACCTTCAGGTCAGAGGGGAAGGAAGTAGGGACGCCTTTGATGAAGAGTGGGTAGTCTGCTATGCATGGGGCAGCTGGCACAGGGGGCTGGGGGCACTGGGAGGTGACAAAGTCAGCTCGGGTTTGGGTGTTCGCCAAGGCTCTGGAATCCACCAGACCTGAGCTCTCGTCACAGCTCCACTGTGTACCAGCCACGTACCCTCGGGCACATCACTTAGCTGGCCTGAGCCTCAGTTTCCTCATCTGTAAAATATGGATAAACACACCTATCGTGTAGAGCCCACGTGTGGTTGCTGTTATATAAAGGACCTAGCTTGCACATCCCAGGGACTCACTAAACATTACTTCTCTCTCCCTTCAGTCCCTCTTGAACATCAAGCTAAGGTGTTTCCACTTGACAGGAGCCTGGAGGCTCTTTGGTCTGCATGGGGCATGCGTGCACTGAGGCATGACAGAACTGTTTGGGAAGGTCCCTTTGTTGACTGTAAGAACCACAGGAGGGGGTGGACTGCAGCCTTGCCTGAGAAGCATCAGCCCTGTGGACTTGGAGGGCTGGGGGAGGGAGGACGTCTACCACGTGGTGGGTGGCTTAGCTGGTTGGGGTGGGGAAGACCACAGGGGCCATTAATTCGGTTTGAGGCCTTGTGAGTTTAGGATGAAGAACTGTCTCCCTTCAGTCATTCTGAAGGTTGCATGGCATCTTTGTGCATCTGGGTTTTTTTTTTCCCCCTTTTGAATAATTTCCTTTGGATGAATCCCCATCAGAGCTTCCTGTATAATAGCAGCAAATTGGGACTAAGTGCCCAACAATAGGAAGATGATTGAGAACGTTTTGGAACATCCAGTGGATAAAGTAATATACAGCCATGAACAGCCACAGAAATACTTATTTTTGCAGCGTAGGGAGTTGTGTACTTGCAAAGCTCCTTTGCATCCTTTATTCATTTCATGTTCCCTGTGACAGAGGTGGGACAGGGGTTAGATTCCTCTGGGGCCCTGAAGAGATGCAAGTTGGGTTCTCATCCCCTTAGGGGCAGGGCTCATGTTTTATTCATTGCTCTCTCCTCAGCTTATAGCTCAGTGGTTTGCAAATGCTTGTCTGGTTGAAAGAATTGATTGAAAGAACAAAGCAGAGGGGAATTGACTTGTCCAAGGTCATCCAAGCTATAAGACCCAGGACCTGGTCTCCTCATCCTTACCTGCCACATTCTAACCACTGAGTAGCTGTGCAGAGGAGTAGGATGGAGGGGTTCCCAGCCAAGAACTTGGGATGCACACAGACCAGGGCTTAAGTCTACTTTCTGTCCTTATGAGCTGCCACGCTTTGGCAAATTGATCTTTTAAGCTTCGCTTTCCCTATGTGTAATGTAGACAGTCCAAGTACCTGCTTTTAGGGTAGTTGTCAAGATTAAGTGATGTAAGGCATGTAAAACTCTTAGCTTGGTAACTAGCACATAGTAAAGTACCCATGAATATGAACTGTGATGATAATGATACAATAATGGGGAAATATATCTGATACAATTAATGTTCAATGGAAAAAAAAACCCATTAACTTATAAGCACTCAGATTATATTGGTGTAAAATTAGATATGACCATGGATAACATTGGAAGAGAACAGGCAGAAAGGGAGCTACTGCAGGTGCGATAGGAGGTCAATAAGACTGATCAGAACAACTATTTATTTATTTATTTATTTATTTAATATATGAAATTTATTGTCAAATTGGTTTCCATACAATACCCAGTGCTCATCCCAAAAGATGCCCTTTTCAATGCCCATCACCTACCCTCCACTCCCTCCCACCCCCCATCAACCCTCAGTTTGCTCTCAGTAGAACAACTCTTTTAAAAAAGACTTGATTTCTGGAGCACCTGGGTGACTCAGTTGGTTAAGCATCCGACTTCAGCTCAGGTCATGATCTCACTGTCCATGAGTTCGATCCCCGTATCAGGCTCTGTGCTGGCAACTCAAAGCCTGGAGCCTGCTTCAGATTCTGTGTCTCCCTCTCTCTCTGCCCCTCCCCTGCTTGCACTCTGTCTCTCTTACTCTCAAAAATGAATAAATGTTAAAAAAAAATTAAAAATACTTTATTTCTTCTTTAGTTTTAATTTAAAAAGACATATATGAAAATCTTAATAATTCGGATGTGTATTCTCCCCTTGTCTCCCTAACCAAAATCCTCTCCAGAAGTAGCCAATGATAATAATATGTTTGTTGTGGGTCCTGCCAGGGTATTTTCTTTTTTTTTTTTTTTTTAAGTTTATTTATTTAGTTTGAGAGAGAGAGAGTGTGCACATAAGCAGGGGAAGGACAGAGAGAGAAAGGGAGAGAGAGAGAATCAGGCTCTGTGCTGTCAGCGTGGAACCCAACATGGGGCTTGATCCCACCAACCATAAGATCATGACCTGTGCTGAAATCAAGAGTCAGACACTTAACCACCCAGGCGCCCCCTGCCAGGGTATTTTCTATGCCTACATAAGCATACAAACCAGAATGGGGCCATAAATTATATCATTGTTTTACAATTTGCATTTTTTTCATTTACATTTTGACATCTTTTTATGTCGGTATAAAATCCATCGCAAAATTTTTCACAAGTACGTAACACTTTTGTAACTCATTTAAAGACATTTTTTTTTACATTTATTCATTTTTGAGAGACAGAGAGAGACAGAGCACAAGTGGGGGAGGGGCAGAGAGAGGGAGACACAGCATCCGAAGCAGGCTCCAGGCTCCGAGCTGTCAGCACAGAGCTCGACACGGGGCTTGAACCCATGAGCTGTGAGATCATGACCTGAGCCGAAGTCGGATGCCTAACCGACTAAGCCACCCAGGTGCCCCTGTAACTCATTTTTTAAAAATGGGTGTATCCTAGTTACTTTGGCCAGTGCCCTGTTGATGGACATTTAAAGTTATTCCCAATTTTACTCTATTCTAAATAATGCTGACAATGAACTCTAAGAGTATTTGAACAATTAGAGAAAATGAAGTGAAAGAAGGAGTCAGAAACTGTGAGGCCATGAGGGCTGCCTGGGGAGGTCTACAGGTCTGCATCCACCCCACCACCCCTGCTTCTCAGCAGAGCCTGGGGGACAAGGATACTGAGGACTGGCCTGCTCAAAGGGTGGGGATATCCCAGGGAAACCCCCTTCTGTCACTGACCCACTATGAAGCTCACTTGTGGAACTTCCAAATTCTCTTTGGATGCTACAAGCTGCTGCCTGGGTCATGCTGTCACTCATACCTTGAGTGTCCTTGGACAAGTTCTTTGCCTTCTTTGGACCTCACTTTGCCCATCGATGTGGTAGTGACAACCTTACTGACGAGAGCCACTGTTGCCACTTACTGAGTGCTGTGTGACAACATGGTGCCAGGGCGAGCTTCATATGCATTCTCTCATTTCTTTCACACTAAATGCTTTTGAGGCATCGGGGGTGTTATTCTCATTTTGCATGCTCAAACTGGCTCTCAGTGAGGTTAAGTAACTTGCCCAAGGTCCTCAAGCCAGGATTCAAACTCTGGTCCAAAGCCTGCTCATAACTGCTGTTCCATGTTCCCTCTCACCAGCTGCTGATCGGTGAGGTCCAAGTGAAATGATGATTATAAAGGGATTCTTTAAATTGTAAACCACCCCACGTGTGGGAGGGGTTGGTACTGCTGTTATTATTTCTACATCCAGAGCAACGGTAGCTTTGGTTACATGGTTGACAGTAAGTTGGAGGTTGTGGGATGTGGCAGGATTGAGGGGGAAGAGCACGGGACCGTCAGCCAGCAGATCTGGGTCCTAGTGCTGGCTCTACTTGAACTGACTAGGTTTGTGACCTTGGCCGGCCAACGCAGCCTGGGGAATGAGCCCATCTGCCCTGTGTGGCCCTTGTGCAGCTCAAAATGAGACAAAGCCTGGAAGGCGGCCAGCTCATCGCCTGGCTTTCAGAGGAAGACCCACTACGGGGAGGTCTCTGTCTGCCTCTGCAGTCATCAGTGTGGTCCAGGCAGGAGGCATTTCTCTTTTCTGATGCCGTTACTCTGCAGTCCTGGGCATATCATGCGGTCCCCAGCCCACAACTGCACATTCAGCCTGTGGCTCCGCGGTGGCACATGAACCCTTTGGGCAAGAAGCCAGTGCTGACGGGTGGCAGCCTCTTCACGTTGCTTGGTTTTGTTTAATGCGGTGCCCACGGGCACCGCAAGCCTCTGACAGACTGCCATCTCCCCGCTACCGAATGAACGACTGCAGGCCCAGCTCCTGTTTTAACCCCACAGCCTCTGTCGGGGGCTCCTGAGCCTTGGCTGGGAGGCTACACAGGGCCCCAGAGGCAGCTGTCTCAGCCTGCGCCCTCCTCCCTCGCGGCAGGGAGGCATTTCGTTCACGTCCACCCAGAGGTTGTCACTCTGGGAAGTGAATGCTCTGTGCTGGGGAAATCCCTGTAGGAAGGAACATCATCTCTAGAGGGGAAAGAGTAAGTCTTAATAGGCTCGTACTCCCTGTCTCTTTTCTTTTAATTCTTTTCTTTTTCTCTTCTGACTCCAAAAGTAATACATGTTCATAGGGGAAAAATTGTGAGACCCAGAAAAACCCCCTAAAAAGCCGAAAGAGAGAAGTGTGTAATTCCTTCTCTAAGGGAGTGCTATTGTTCACACTTTAGCCTTCTGGCTTAATGCTCAAGGTGAGAATATCTACTATTTCTTGAGTACTAACTGTGGGTTTTGGCATGTGTTGAGTGCTTTATGGGCATGATCTGGTTCAATTTTCATAGTAACCGTGTGAAATAGGCATCATCATGAATTTTACAGATGAAGACACTGAGGCACAGAGAGGTTAAGAGACCTGTTTAGGTTCTTGTCTCCCATTTTATCCCTGACCACTAGATGATTCTGCCTTTTCCCGATTTCTCCTCCCCTCCCTCTCTAATTCATGTGTTTGTTTAGTGTCAGGAAGTGTTGTCAGTCAGCTTCTGGCAGAAAACAGAATTCCACTCAGATGCTTACACTAAGGAGTTGTGAATAAAGGTGTGGGCAGGGTTAAGGGAATCCACAAGGGTACCCACAAAATAACAGTGGCAGAAGCTGTTTTCACCATTCTGCCTGAATGAGCAGAGGAAGGGAACAGTATTACCAGAAATCAGTGATGGCTGGACCTGTACAAGTTGCTGACACAGAGGGCTCAGCCACTGCCAGAACCACAGGGAGGGAAATTGGGAAGATGTTCCCCAACTTCCCATTGGCCTTTAACTCATGTCTCCCACTGGCCAAACCCAACCAGAAGTCAGCAGGCAAGGAAGCTCAGTCCTAGGTGTCAGCCTCCCGCTTCTTTGAGCAAGGCATAGACCTGGAGGTGCAACAGCTCAGGAGACATGGTTGGAAGGGGATGGGAGAGATGTGCCCCCTGAGTTCCCCAGAAGAAAGAAGTTATCTCGGTAACTGTGATTTTTGAAAACATCATTCAAAACAGAAGTCTCACTTGCTGCCTGGCATTCTCTTGATGTTTTGGTGTCTTTCACACCCTGTCCATCTCTCCCTCTTTCTCTTTCTTCTTTCTCCTTCCTTCCATTAGTTCCTACCTGGTTCGGAATTCCCAAGAATGCCTGGGCAAAAGTCACAGGTGTGCAAGATTTAGAAGAGAGCCTTACTGGCTAGGGAGTAATTGTCGTGACCATAGACACACATGGCTGTATGTACCCTCATGATGTTCCACTGCTGTGCACATGCATGCAAAGGCATCCTTCTGGTATATATCATCAGCATCTATAATATACTCTTCCTAAAATATATGACTTTAACTTTTGTATCTGAAAGTCCTTGGTTGTCTGTGATGTCCTTTGTCTACATGGCTGTACTCTGAAGTGCGGGGACAGGGGTTCTCATCCCTGTTCGGCAGATGAGGAAGCTGATGTTTACAAGGGGGAAGTGACTTGCCCAAGACCCTTCAGATAGGAAGTGGCAGAACTGAAGCAAGACACAGTGGTCCTGACTCTGAACTCAGCTCTTCCCAGTGTATTTGTCTTTCACTCTTGGGAAGTTTTTCCTTAGCCAGCCTCACCCTTTGGAGAAATTAGTACAGGCCTCCTGAGGCTGCTAAAATGCCATGGAGTGGGAGGGACTTGGGAGTCAGAGAGACTTGGCACAGTCATATGACCTTGGGCAAATCAGCATACCTCTTTGGGTCTGTGTGTCCTCATCAGTAAAATAAGGATGATAGTATCAGGAGTTTGGATGGAAAAGTCAGGTGCTTAACGTCTGATAAGTCATCAGGACAGGCTGGCTGGCTGGTAGCCATAAAGACTCCCGAGGTGAATGCAACCCAGGTCTCTGTCCTCAGTTGAGTAGACTTAAAACTTGTCTTGTTGGTGTTTTACCCACCCATCACCCACTTGTCCATCTACCCATCCTTCTGACACCAGACCCCCTGGGTTTCACTTCTGGTTCTGCCATGCACTAGTGTATGATCTTGGGCAAGTTTCTTAACTTCTCAGTGCTCTGGTTTCTTCTTTTATAAAATAGAGATAATAAAAGTACCTATTATAGGTTATTGTGAAGGTTAAAAGAGTTCAATTGATATAAAGTGTTTAGGCTGGTGCCTGGAAAATGGCAAACTCTGTAAATGTTAGCTTTGTTGGTATTTACCAAGAATTACACTCAGTCCTGGGGATAATGGCAAATGAGTCAGATAAAGTTTTGTTTTTATGGAGTTCATGTTCTAGAGGAATAGAAACAAGTAAAAAGAAATACGTTTCATTTGTGATAGTTGCTGTGGAAAAAAAAAATACCAAAACCACCCAACTGGCATGGTTGCTTAATCAGCCCAGCGTTTCTGTTTGGGGTAATGAAAAATTTTGGAAACAGATAGTGGCAATTGATTGTTGCACAAGGTTGTGACTAATTCACATCATGGAATAGTTAGACTTAAAAATGGTAAAAATGGCAAAACCAACATAAAATAAAACCAAGCCCCATATCCAGCATGCTCTCACCAAAAAAAAAAAAAAAAAAAAAAGGGTGGGGGGAAAGACCTACTTAGAGAGGTCAAGAGGTGCATGGATTGAGGTCTTAAGGATGAGAGCTGCCATGCCAAGAGATGGGACAAGCCCACTGTCTGTGTGGGCAAAGCCCCACAGCAGGCGCTAGCCTCTTGTGGTTGAGGAGCAGACAGAAAGTATGACAGGCTCATAGTGATGGTGGAGCTGATGCAGCGGCCATAAGCAGGGCCTTGTATTTTATTGATAAGAAGCTTGTATTTTATTTTGATAGTAACTCATTGAAGGTTTTAAGGAGGGTCTCCAAGAAAATGGACAGCATAGGAAATACAGTCAATGGTGTCTTAATAGTGTTGTATGATGCCTGATGGTAGCTACACCTGTGGGGAGCATAGTGACATATAGTTGTCCATTCACTATATTGGGAAATGAAGGTAATGTGGTGTGTCAACTATAACTTGAATTTTTAAAAAATGAGGACGCCATCCAGATGGAGTTTACAAAAGATTCCTGTGGCTGTTCTGAAGAGAATAAACCCTAGAGGGGCCCAAGTGGCCACAGAGAGTCCGTGAAGGAGGCTAGGCAGCCATGGGTTGCCAGTGGCTTGGGCCTGTGCTATGCCTGTGGGGATTGGAAAAAAAGAACAAATCCAAGTTACTGGATTCAGAGATGCTGATTCACTCTAACCTTGGCTGTAGGGTCTGATGTATAAACTGGCTGGTTCATTTTTAATGAGTTGGTACAATTACAGGCCAAGTGGATATTGCCTTGCCTGGGCTAGGATGTCCTCTCCTAGCAGGCCACCCAGATGGAAAGCCATAGTGCCCCTGGAGGGGGAGCCAGGGGAGCCAGCCATTGGCAGCAACGTTAAAGAGTATCAAATGCTGCCAGCCTTCTGGACTTGCCTCAGATTGGGCTGTGCCCCTTTCCTCCAGACGGGACTGGTGTGGGTACCATCAGCATTTACTTCTCTGGCTGGCCTTTCTCCCTTCAAATGCTGTGCATTGATTGGGTTTTCATATGTTAGTGCCATCAGTCTGGCCTTTCTGGCCCCTGTTTGTTCCTTCCTTCCTTCCTTCCTTCCTTCCTTCCTTCCTTCCTTCCTTTCTTTCTTTCTTTCTTTCTTTCTTTCTTTCTTTCTTTCTTTTCTTTTCTTTTCTTTTCTTTTCTTTCTTTCTTTCATGTTTATTTAATTTTGAGAGAGAGAGGCACAGAATCCAAAGCAGGCTCCAGGCTCTGAGCTGTCAGCACAGAGCCCGATGCGGGGCTCGATCCCACGAGCCGTGAGGTCATGACCTGAACCGAAGTGGAATGCTTAGCTGACTGAGCCACCCAGGCGCACCTGTTCTCTGTTTCTTACAACATCTCTTTCTCTATCCGTTCTGGGGTGGCACTTCTTTCTCTCTTTTTTTTTTTTTTTTTTTTAATGTTTGTTTATTTTTGAGAGAAATAGCATGAGTGGGGAAGGGGCAGAAAGAGAGGGAAACACAGAATCCAAAGCCGGCTCCAGGCTCGGAGCTGTCAGCACAGAGCCAGACGTGGGGCTCAAACCCATGGACTGTAAGATCATGAACTGAGCCTAAGTCAGACCCTTAACCGACTGAACGACCCAGGTACCCCTGGGCTGGTACTTCTGAACTCCTGGTTCTCAGACTACTCCCTGTTTCTCATTACTGTTGGTGATTATAGACCCTCTCAGGGTTGTTTTATTGGGGACACACCATGCTCATTGCTCTGTCTTGGTTAGTTTCCTGAATCTCTACCACCACTCTCAGAGGGAGGGAGGAGTATCTCCATTTTACGGATGAGGCGACTGAGGCTCAGAGCATTGAAGTCACTTGCCCATGGTCACAGAGTGAGCCAGTGGTGGAGCCAGGCTTCAGGTCTGATCTAAGTCTGCCCCCTGCGCTGGTATCCTGTGGGGTGTCCATGAGATGATGGTGTGTTGAATCCCTGACCCTGGGCCTGGCCTGCAGCGGTGCTTAGTGATGGGAGTCTTGCCCTTTCCATCAGAGTAATGCTTACGACTCTTGCAAGGCTGCTTGCCGCACCCCCCAGTTCCCTCACTTCTCCCCATCTCCAACCTGTTCCACCTGCCAGGCTGTTTGGAGCTCACCTTTTGTAGGCTTCCTGTTCTGAGGTGTCAGGATGTCAAAGCCTCCTCTCTGTCCTCCGCACAGCCCTCCTTGTTCCCCATCTCTGGACATTTGCCCACTTGGTGACTCAGCCCAAGTGCCCTCCCTGCCATACCCATAGTTCTCCCTTTTTGCAAAACCTAACTCCACTCCCTACCCTGTAAGCCTTTTTTTGGGTACTCTAGGTCATACTCCCAATTGCCAACTCCCCAGAATCTTCTAGAGGCTGACACATACACCAATAAATCTAAATCACATCCTGCCTGGGTGTTTAGCCATTTTCTGGGTGAGCATCACACTCCCGTGTTGCAGTGAGATCCAAGGAACCAGCACGTGCTTCCCCTGGGGCCCCCCGCAGTGCCCAGAGGGCTCCCGTAGTCTCTGCTGGCCTGGGTCTGGGCAGAACTGTGCCCACGTGACTGGCCCTGGCAGAAGCCAAGGCCAGGTTCCTGGCTTGCTTTCTGTGGCCTAGTGAGAGAACCATGCTGTTATCCTTGGACTTGTCAAATAAAGAAGGATCTCATCATAGGCTTAAATAATAATAATAATAATAATAATAATAATAATAATAATGTTACTTTTCTTTTAAATTCATAAAAATTTTAAGTTTAAGCAGACTTTGTCTTCTTCTCATCTTGTCATACCAAGCCCCATGCATTGGAATATTTTATTTTTTAACCTCTAATTTTTTTTTTTAAATCAAGAAATATCCAAGTGTAATAGGAAAATTGAGAATCACAGTTAAACAGAAAGAAGGAAAAATAATCTGTATTCCTGGCATCTAGAAACAACTATAATTAATACTTTGTTGAATATTCTGCATCTATATAGATGTATTCATCAAAATAGGGTCAATCTGTACAAGCTGCTGTGGATCAAGCTTGTCATTCAGACATTTCCATGATCTTTTACATCATCTTTTTTTTACTCTGTAGAAAGCATGAGCCATCATTTATCTAACCAGGCCTAGGCTGTGGGGTTGTTGTTGGGGCTCATGCCACCTGTTTGGCTCCCAGCCTGGGCTAGAGTGCTTTCTCCTTCCAGTTGATTCTGTTCAAGTTTGCTTGAGGCAGCAGAGTGAGGTGGGAAGAATAATGGCCGCAGCGCTCGGATCTGGAGAGACAGGAGGCTGGATGGGAAGGAGAGTGGGTGGGAGGGACCAGGGAAGATCTGTCTGCCTGTCAGTCATTCAAGTCTCTTTTTTCTGTCTGAATCTCACCTGGAAAAGAAGAGATTGAAAGACTTCCCCCTCCTCTCATGTGTGGTGCTGTTAGCACCAGGCATTCCCAGCCAGCAGGTCGTGCTGGAGAGCTGGGCAGGGGAAGAGCTCAGATATTTATCTAAGACTGCTGTCCTGGCTGTTTGATGCACGTCCCGAGAAGGTTCAGGGAGTACAGTCTGAAACCAGACTGAAGTGGAGGGGAGGAGTAGATGCGCCAGAGCCTCTGGGCTGCCTGGGCCTATGAAGGTCATGTGGAATCTGCTTCTCACAGCAGAAAGCCTACAGCTTAGTCTGTAGATTTTTTAAAAATCTTTACTTACTTTTGAGAGAGAGAGAGAGAGAGAGAGAGAGAGAGAGAGAGAGAGAGAGAGGCGGAGTGCCAGCGGGAGAGGAACAGAGAGAGAAGGAGACACAGAGTCCGAAGCAGGCTCCAGGCTCTGAGCTGTCAGCACAGAGCCTGACACAGGGCTCGAACTCTCGAACTGTGGGATCATGACCTGAGCCAAAGTCAGACACTTGACTGACTGAGCCACCCAGGAACCCTTGTAGATTTTTTTTAATGCAAAATTAAGTAGTAAATTTATTTTAAGGGTTCTTCTTACAGACCTTACCTAGCATAATGGCTGATATCCTCAAGTGCAGGTCTAGAAGAGATCTAGACCCAAGCAGACAAGTCTTATTCTGACCCTATGATGCCATGAGCTCTCCTGGAGCTGCTTCTATTACTTTGTGTCCTGACACAGAGTTGACACTCGGTGTCACATAAGTGACAGAGAGCCTTTATTTAACTGTGGCTTTAAGGTGAGCCACAAAGCCCAGGGTAATGACATGAGTGGAAAGCATTTCTGGGTGGGGATGAGACAGTGTGACCAAGGTCTTCCCTTCCTCCTCATCTTACTTCTTAATAGCAGCATCAGTAACAACAAACCCTTTCATTTGTGCTACTAGTTATAGCTTATAAAGTGTGACCTGTTCAGGGCCCTAGAGCTCTTGTCTGGCCTAGTGGGGCACGCAGGGCCCCTGGCTTTCTGTCCAATACCCTTTGCTTTGGGCTGGGCTGATGCTTTCTGAATGTTGGGAGAGAAGCTGAAGGAGAAGAAGGGAGTGTGGAGTAAGGGCTTAGAGCATGTGCATAGCACAAGGTAGGGCCAATGTCCGTCTGTCTCTCTGCTCATTGGAGCCCTCCCATGGTGGATGGGTTTGGGAAGAGACCTGCCAGGTGTAATCTGAATCTTTCTCATTTAATATAATGGAATTAGAGGGAGGCTCTAGACTCAAGGGTGAGGGTTACTGCCCATTTCTCTGTTCCTCGGGTTTTGGCTCAAACTTTTTTTTTTTTGAGGATCCACTCTGGGGTCAGGAATAGGTGCTTTTGCCACATTAAAAAAAAACCCAATTTGTGAGTTAAAAATATATGTATGTTTAAAATTATACAAGAATTCCAAAGCACATAAAGTAAAAAATGAAGTTCTCTTTTCTATCCCACCCTGTGGAACTCCCACTTTTTCCTTTATCCATTTCTCAATTATTAACCTGTCTTAACATTTTGGTCAGTATCCTTTCAGATCTTTCACTACATGTATATAAACAAAAAGAGGTATTGTTGAGGTTATTGTTGTTGTTGTTTTTTTTTAATATAAAAATGGGACCATGCCATTCTTTCTCTTTTCCTCTCCTTGCAGTTTGCTTTTTCTAACAGAATAGCTGGGCAATAGGTCCCTGATTCTCTGAAATCTCATTTCCTGCTCCAAGGGGAAAAGGGTAAGAGTAGCCTTGCCTCAGAGATAATTTCTTTAAGTCCTTTGCTTTTTGGGTGAGTCCTAGTAAGATGAAATGACTGCCCCGTTTGTGGCAGACCTGGGGCCTGTGCTCAGTTCTCCTGACTTTTACATCATCAGGGCTATGTGTTTTTGTAATAGTGCCCTCCTATCTTATCCTTGAGATCCATTCTGTCAACATCCCTGTGGAGAGAGTGGTGTAGGAATTATTGAGGCTTGGGGCATGAAGAGCCTTGCTCAGAGTCCGTGCTGGAAGGGCCTGGAGCCCAGGGCTCTTTTGGTTGAGTTCAGTTTATCCACCGTTTATTGAGAGGCTACTGTGTGCCAGGTGCTCCCGTTGGAGAGACAGCCTGGCCGAGGGCCTGCCTGGAGGGGGTCACTGACTAGCCTTTGTGCTCTTGGCAGAGCGGGGTTCCCTGGAGAGACTCTTCATTGCCCTGAAGAAGGGCCCCCTTCCAGAACTGGGCCAAGAGACAGGAGGAGTCCCTGAGGAGCTATATGGTCGCTAGAGTGGGAGGGGGTCTGTGACCTCAGCTGCGGCCAGTAACCCCTGACTTCTGCTCTCTTCCCATCCCCACTTCCTCTGTCTCTTCCTGCCTCCCTCCTTCCTTCTCTCTGTGGCTCTTTGTCCATTTGTCTCCATCTGTCTTTCTCTGCATGTGGTTCCTGTCCCCCTCTCTCTATTCTGTCACACCATCGCTGCCCCTTTCCCCTGTCATGTGCTCTCCTTCATGCAAATGCAGGTGTGCTGGTCACCATGACAACAGAGACAGGCCCGGATTCTGAGGTGAAGAAGGCTCAGGAGGAGACCCCACAGCAGCCTGAGGCAGCCGCTGCGGCGACCACCCCTGTGACCCCTGCAGGCCACGGCCACCCCGAGGCCAACTCCAATGAGAAGCACCCGCCCCAGCAGGACACTCGGCCTGCTGAACAGGTGTGTGCCTGAGAGCATGGGTATCCCTCTTCCTGCCCAACAGGAATCCAGAGCCAGTTCTTAGTGGGGAGGGAAGAAGGAAACTGAGATTTATTACTGACCCGCTACGTTCCAAGCACTGTGCTAGGGGCATCGTGTTCACTTTTATATTTAATTCTCCCAAACCTACAGAGAGTGTATATATATATATATATATATATATATATATATATATATATACACACACATATACATATACATATACATATACATACACACACATACATATATATATTCACATATATATATATATATATACACACACACAGATATATATATATACACACACATACATATACATATATATACATACATATATATATACACACATACATATATACACACACACATATAATACATATATTTTAATTAAGTTAGCACTACACCCAACATGGGGCTTGAACTCATGACTCTGAGATCAAGAGTCATATGCTCTACCGATTGAGCCAGCCAGACACCCCTAAGAGAATAATATTAATTGCCATATTTTACACTTGGGGAAATGGTGGTTCAGCAGATGATGTGAGTTACTCAAGGTCATGTAGCTGGGTGACGGGTGGACGTAAAACCTAGATCTGATTTCCAAAACTTGTGTTCTTTCAACCTTATTTTCCTATTCTCTGAATCTGTCCATTCTAGCCTGGCAAGCCCAGTATAACCCCAGAGCAAAATCCATTACCCTGAAGGGACAGGGGACCTACTGAATCACCTAGCTGTCGAATTCACACCCCCCTTCATTCACAACAGGCCAAGAGGGTAGGAACTTGGCCAAGGTCATTGAGGGCATTGGTGGCAGTTAGGCCTGGCTGGCAGGCCCTTCCCTCCATTAGGTCAGTCCACAAGCTCTCAGCCTCATGCTAGACCAGTGACAGTCTGATAAGGAGGAGGCCAGATGGTTGCTCTGATAACTCACATGCTATTTTAGGGAGATAGGGCAGCCCTGGTCACCGGCTTTGGTTCTGTGGGATGCCTCCCTCCACCCGAAGAAGTGGACCCTTTCCATGAGCCTACTCTGTTGCATATAGTAGCTCTGGCTCTCCTCCTGCGTATACCTGCCATAGCTACTGGCCACCCTGGGGGTCTTGGAGGGCAGTGGCTCTCATTTTGGGGGCCATCTTAGCCCCAGCTGCTGCATTGTTATTGTGTCTCTTTTGGATGAAAGGCTGTGGTCTCAAGCTCACTGACCAGACTTTTCCCCTGGTTGGACCTACAGAGCCTAGACATGGAGGAGAAGGGCTATGGGGAGGCTGATGGCCTGTCAGAGAGGACCACGCCCAGCAGAGCCCAGAAATCACCCCAGAAGATTGCCAAGAAGTACAAGAGTGCCATCTGCCGAGTCACCCTGCTTGATGCCTCTGAGTACGAGTGTGAGGTGGAGGTAGGGAGCACACACCACATGCCCTACCCCAGCCGACTGGCCCCAGAGCCAGGGCGAGCTTCTGTGTGCCCTCAGCCTGGGCCAAGCCACAGAGCATCCATTCTTCATGGAGTCCTGGACCGACTGCAGCATCCTGGAGAGATGACCTGGCCAGCCCTCCTTTGTACAGATGGTGGCACCGAGGCCCAGAGAGGACCGTTACAATTGCAAATAGAATTAGACGAGGCACAGGGCTGGCGCCAGAAAACAGCTCTGTGGGTGGCGGGGAGGGGCTGTACTTTGGCAAGGAGTCCCCATCCAAGGGCCAGTAGGCCTGTGGACTGGGCTCTTCAGTCTCACCTAGCAGACACTGGTGTTTCAACTAGAGTCATTTTTATGTTTTTATTGGGTGGAGGGAGGGGTCTTCCTTTGTGAATGCCCTTCTCCAGGGCACCAGGACAGACTGGTCACTTGAAGGTTCCGTGGTATAGGTGTCCCCCAGACATGGAGAGGCTGCCCATAGAAGGACTTCCTCACCTAGGCCATGTAGAAACTGTGTGGCATGATCCTGTCCCACAGTGGGTGGGTGGGGCAGACACCTCCTGTCTGGGATCAGCCTTCCTGGCCCCACATTTGTCATCTCCCTTTCCTGTATAGGCTAGGACTCCCATCCTAATTCTGAGCTCTCACTCATCCCCTTAGAGGGTCCACCCCAGTCTGGGCACCATTCCTTGCTCTCTCCATGTGTATGAAAGAGTCCAGAGAGTGGCCTTACTGCTGAGAGTTACAGGAACCACCTCCCTTTCTGTCCAGTGCCCCCGGTCTTAAGGGACATGGCTTATTTCTGGGCCCTGGTAGACTGGGTCCCTCTTCTCTGCAGGGTTGTTTTGTATTTATTTGTTTGTTTGTTTAATGTTTATTTCTTCTATAGAAGGATTACAAGGTGAACATCTTGCCTATTCCTGGGCAAAAGAAAGGGATATATTCCGCCTGTTCTCTCCTACCCACACTGGCCCAAGATGCAGTTTCAGCTTGTCCCAGGAGGGCATGGAGGGTTTGGCTGAGGCCAGGTCCATTCTATCTGAAGGACTCTTCCAGACTCAGGAATCCCTTAGCTTCCCCAAACTACTCTCCAGAGTTAGGCCCAGTCCCAGTCCCCTGGTGACCTAGCCAGACAGTTCAGGGACCTCACCCTCTCTCTGGAGTCCCCTCCCTCTTTGAATAGTGACTGATTCATGTTCTCCCAGCCTGTAATCCTTTTATTGGTGCTCATCCGTGGGTTTGGAGTACCCAGCCAGGTTCTGGGCTTTGTCCTGCTGAATCCTCAGGCCCGGCGACAGTGGTTCAGCGAGGTACTGAGCCTGGCTGTGTGGGAGTGCGGGAGAAGGTGGCTCTAATCTTGCTGCTCCCAGCTGAGGCTGCTGTAGGCCCCAGGAGCCCCTATAAAAACCTTACTTGCTGCCTGGGTAGAGGGTGGCATTCCAGGCTGGGCTGCCCTGGATGTCACTCAGACTTAGTGTAAGGGGAGGGTCAGGGAAGGAGAGTCACACTGTGACCCTGAGTCCTAGACCCTTCCCTTCTCCCCTGCCTGTGTCCCTTGTATTTCAGGTGGTTTTTCTCTTCCTCTTACAACCACAGCTTGGACTTTTGGCTTTTCTGTTCCTTGGGTCAAAGTTAGCCTCCTTCTCTTAATCTCAGAGGAAGAGGAATCAGTCACCCCCACCCCCACTCCCCAAAGCCAGCCTAAGGTCTAGGAGAAACCCAGCAGGGCTTGGAAGAAGGCAGTTGGTGAGCTGGGCATTAGTGTCACAGGATCCAGTAGGACTCGGGGAGCAGAGTCAAATGGGTGGTGGGAGTGCTGAGATCGTCTTCAGATGCCGGAAGGCTCTTGGGGTTTCTATGCCTGCCCTGGTGGGACCCCCCCTTGAGGTGTGTCCTGGCCTCGTGGCGACTCTGCTCTCTTCTTCAGAAACATGGCCGGGGCCAGGTGCTGTTTGACCTGGTCTGTGAGCACCTCAACCTCCTGGAGAAGGACTACTTTGGCCTGACCTTCTGTGATGCTGATAGCCAGAAGGTACCTGTGCTGGCAAGCAGGGTGCTATGCGGGGGTGGGGGTGGGGACCTCTTCTTTTAGGCCCCCATAGTCCTGCCTGCATCCCACTCCTTCCATCAGTCCTTAGCTTCTCATTAAGTGCCTTCCGTTTGCATGCACCCAAGGTTCAGCCAGCCCTTTCTGCCTCAGTTCTCTGTCTCTACCCCTCCCACCAAGTCCTTTCTTGGGGACCTGCAAGTGACCCCCCAGATGCATACCTGGAGAGCCATGGCCTGGCTTCCTGGGGGACCTGAGACACTTACCCCAGCACCTCTTCCCCACCTTGGGAGGCTCCTATCTGAGTTTTCTTCCTTTCCACCTGTCCCACTGCAGCTGCAGGGACCTGCCCACCCTGCTGCCTCAGAGCAACGCCAGCCATGGATCCAGGGTCCCAAGCCCGGTGGTGAATGGAGATCTCGTTCCCTCACTTTCCAGCTCCAAAGGGCCCAGACTGCTCAGTCCGGGAAGGGTGTTCCCCACCAGGGTGCTAACAGGCTATTTCGGGATGTCTCTCTTTCCTAGCCCTGTCTGGCCCTCTCCCCCATCTTCTCTCTAAAGAACCCTATCTTCTCTTTCAGAACTGGCTGGACCCCTCCAAGGAAATCAAAAAGCAGATTCGGAGTGAGTGGCTTATCATGGTTGGGGATGTTGTGGAAGGGCGGGTGGGGTCTCCAGGCAGCAGGGACTCCAGCTGTGCTGCTCTCTCCTACTTGGGGAAAAGGATCCGGAACCATGAGTTCATTTGTGCTGCACAGCACATCTTGGGAAGGCCCGGCATTGCCTTATAAATGAAAACCCGAGGCAGGCACAAGAGAAATGACCATCTAGAGTTGCACAGCAGGTTAGCAGAGGAATCATAGATGCATTCAGGGTGATAGGCCTAGAAGGGACCTGCAGAATCATCTAGGATAAGGGGACACACTGATGGCCTGAAAACAGCTTCCCTCCTGTCCAAGGCTGGTGTAAACTTCTATGATTGGTGACCCTTGACTCAGCTCAGAATCCTCAATCCTCATCCACACAACACTGCAGACCACGGCCAACTGATGGGAGTTAACATGTTAGGGAAAAGCTAGGCCTGCCCTGGTCTGGGCCATCTTCTGTATTTAATGATAGATGACTGAGGCCCAGAGAGAGGCAGTTGCTTACCTAAGGTCGCAGAGTGAACTATTGGCCAATCCAGGTCTTTAGCCCTGGCCTCCCAACACCATCCTGCTCTCTTTTCAAGGCCTGGGGCGAAGAGACAACCTGTCCTTTCTGGCTCAGAGAGGAAGGGCATATTGGGAGGGGTGGAGCAACCTTATAATGGCAGAAGGGAGGAAGTAGGTGCTCAGCCAGGGGGCACGCAGTAGGTGGAGACCTGGAGCCTAGAAGCAGAGATGCCTCCACTGGGAGCTCCTCCCCCTTGGCTGTGCTTGGACTCCCTGGTCCCCGGGGCTGGAAAGCAGAGCCTGTTGCCATGACAGCAGGCAGCTGGGCCCAGGGATGCCAGCTGACTCTCCGGGAGGGGCTGGAGGGATTCTTCCTGTAAGCTCCTGTCAGTTGAAGACAAAGAGGCAGGCACACAGACGAAGCATGCTCCTCTGGGGCTGACAGGGTTCTAGGCCTGGGCTTCGGGCTGTCCCTAGGAGTCCCAACCCAGCTGGGAGGCCTGCCTCTCATGCCTGCAAGAATTGGAACACGTACATGCAGCCAAGTGTGCAGTGTTTGAGGAGGACCGGGAGCTTGGAAAGGAGAGGCAGAAGACAGAATCGTTGGAGCTCAGCATCTTTCCCCAGAGCAGGGAGTCAGTCGGTCCCCTGTCTCTGCAGCCCCGGCCAGCACGGCCCAGGCCTCGTGAATGGCTGCTACTTGTGACCATCTCAGGTCATGGAGGAGCAGTTCTGCCTCCTTCAGTAGAGCCAGAGTCTCCATCCCTACCCCTGGGACTTCTACCCATTCATCTTTGTTCTGCCTTCTGGGGCCCTCATAGAACAATTTTTTTTTAAGATTTTTAAGTAATCCCTACACCCAATGTGGGATTTGAACCCACAAACCTGAGATCGAGAGTCTCATGTTCCACTGACCGAGCCAGTGAGGTGCCCCACCATTTTCTTGCTCAGCCCCTCAGCCTCCTGAAGGCAGCACCGTGGGTCCTTGTGTCTTGGGCTTCAGAGCTGGGTATATTTCCTCCTAAAATCTCTCTGGGTACCTCTCTGGGCTTCTGTCTCTCCTTGGCAAGTGGATTAGGGTTCATGCCTCACAAGGCGAGGTGTCGGTTACATGTGGACAGCACCTAGCACATAGTAGGTGCTTCCCTGAGGTAGTTTGGTGTGATGGTTGAAAGACAGACACTGGAAGCCAGACTGACTGGATTTGAATCCTGACTTCAACACTACTTCTTGTGTTATTCAGTTGTTCTGTGCCTCAGTCTCCTCACCTGTAAAGCGGGGATAATGATAGGACTTATCTTTAGGGTTGTTGTGCAGGGTAAATGAGCTATCATGTGTACAACACCTGGAATGGTGCCTGCACCTAGAAGCATCTAGTACATATTATCTGTCGTTATTACTATTATTACTACTACTGCTACTACTATTATTCCTGAGACGGGGATTGTTCTCCTTGAGGCCGCTTTAGCTGTGGGTTCCAGGGTCAGGTGACTAGAGCTTACATCCCAGTTCTGTACCACTGACTAGCTCAGTGACCCTAGGAGAGTGACTTACTCTCTTAGAATCTTCATCTATAAAAACAAAAGTTTAGGGCGCCTGGGTGGCTCAGTCGGTTAAGCGTCCGACTTTGGTTCAGGTCACGATCTCACGGTTCATGGGTTAGAGCCCTGCATCAGGCTCTGTGCTGACAGCTCAGAGCCTGGAGCCTGGCTCAGATTCTGTATCTCTCTCTTTCTGCCCTTCCCCCCGTCCCCCTTTCTGCCCCTCCTCCCTCCCCCTCCATTTGTCTCTTTCTTTCAAAAATAAATAAAACATTAAAAAATTTAAAAAAAAATTTACCTCAGGATCATTATGAAGCTCGAACTCCTATATGTGCATGGACAAGCAAGCAAAGTGACCGGCACTTAGTAAGCGCTGGAGACATTACAGCTTTTTGGGGAAGATGGTGAGGATCACAGGGACAAGGATGGTGGTAATGGCATGGCCTCCAGTCCTTTGTGACCATGGTCCTACCTTGGATGGGCCTTGCTTTCTCACATTGTCCCAGGAGTGAGCTGCCCATTGTTCTAGATAGTAGCCTTCCTCCAAGGCCTCCTCTCTCTTAAGTGGTCATCCCTTTTCCTGGCTTCGGGAGCTTGTTTCCAGCTAAAACCTCAGCCTTTATTTCTCTCTCTGCCTATTTGTGTACCACTGATTGGTTGTATCTCAGTGTGGAGTTTAACATTTATCCCGTGAAAAGCCCTTTGCTACTTTCTGCTCGTTATGCTTGCCTTTTAGGTCTTGCTAACGACCCCGTTCTGCCATCTGATGTGGAGCCAACCTGGCACAGGGCAGTCTTATGAAGGGGGTTCCTAGGAACAGTAATCTGGCAGGATGCCCTATGAGAAATGGACACAGCAGGTCAAATAAGTTTGGGAAACCCCTAAATGCATGTCCTCTTGAGGGGTGCAATTGACAACAGCAGAGTGAGGGCTCTGAGAAGTCCACAGTGAGGGAACCCATTTGATATGATTTGTTTTATTCCCATTAACATCCAATGGTATAGACTTTGATGTGGAGGAGGGAGCATGGGCTCTGGAGCTAGGAGGATTGGGTCTGAGCCCTAGCATTGCTGTTTCTTAGCTGAGTGACCTTGGGCTGGCCACTTTACTGACTGGGCCTCAGTGTCCTCATTTGCAAAATGGAGATAATCATAAGACTTTCTCATAGGAGTTGCTGCAAGGTTTCCTGAAGTGATGTTTGTGATTCCCAGTAGGATTGACATGCACCACTGCTCTTCTTTCTTTCTACCTTCCTTCCCATTGCTGTTTCACGAGTCTTTCAACCTGAGCTTCAGTCTCCTCATCTTTCAAGTGGGAATAATATTCCAGTCTTCCTGATTAGATTGTCCTGAAGTTATAGATATGAGAAAATTTTGAGAAATTGCCCATAGTATGATGCATCTGGGGCACCCACTGGGGTGATGGGGCCTCTCTGATTGTTCCCCTATCTTCTCCTCTTAGGCAGCCCCTGGAGTTTTGCCTTCACGGTCAAGTTCTACCCCCCTGATCCTGCCCAGCTGACAGAAGACATCACAAGGTGAGGGCAGCAGAGAGGGGGTGGGTGTGCTGGCCATGTGATTAGGAACAAAGGCACCCGGCCCTGGTAGACATGGGGCAGTGATGATGTGGCACTTGAAAACTGAGATGCCTGTAGCAAGTCCAGGCAGACAGCATCAACAAAAGAAGCTGACTCAGTGCAAGAAAAAGTGATGCAAACACAGTAGGCAGTGGTAGCGCACCCTCAGCTTTAGAGAGGGAAGCATCCCAAGCAGCATTGGGACCCATTTCACTGATTGAAATTGAAATTCAAGAGGGCACACACCATCTAAAACAATTGCTGTTAGCCCCAGAAATCAGTGCCATGTGGGAACTGTTGAAGTGAAGCTAGAGATTTGAGAGTGAAAATCCACAAATTTCAAATGTTAGCAGCTAATTCAAACTTCTAAAAATCATGATAGAGTCCATCTCTGGATGGGACAAGCCAAACACATCTGAAGGCTGATGTTCTGGGTGGACCATCATTTTTGACTTTGGAGATAAGGCAGGAGTAGAGCACAGGTGCCTTTGCCCATAGGGATTTGGTCCCATGTGCTGCCCTGTGCACATGTCAGGCATGTAAGGGTCAAATGAGACATGATCCCCCTGCCCCATGGAGGCAAGCCTGGGCTGCTGGAGTGAACATGGATTGTATGTACAATCTCATTGTGCCTCAGGGCCAGTAGATCACGTGGCTTAAAGATTAGAAGTGGGGTACAAAGCATTTTTCAGAATGAGAACTTCTATGGGGGTTCATCCCACCTCTGGAATCAGAACAGGTAGAGACCCTTCTCTTTATCTAAGCCCTTTCCAAAGAGGAACTCATGATATCTCACTTCATGATATCCTGGGGTTGTGTTATCCATGTGCTGGGCCCCATACTCCCAACAATAATAAGATGATGGCTTGGAGTTATTCTTAGAGCAGAGGAGGGGCTACTAAGCCAGCCTCTCTCTCCCATTGGGTCTCTTCTTAATATTGGCTGCCTGTTTGCCAAGTAATGGGCCACAGGCACAATACCAACTGTGGCCTTGGGAGATAATACAGATGTCCCTGGGATAGATCAGACCTGAAGTCTTGGCCTCATTAGCCCTGCTCTAAGCCCTGAGGTCATCTTGGGACCAAGATTCAGCAACAAGGTCTCAATTCCATTTCCAAGAGGGCTGAGGGTTGTACACCAGCTTAGTCCCCATTCCTCTGGTCTTACCCGCTAATATCTCTCCTCTTCGTGCCAGACCCCGGGCATTGGGCTTCTAGGGACACCAGGAGAGAAACTAGCCCTGCTTGGCATGGAAGACCTCAGGGAATGGGATAGTAGTAGCAGCTGGTTTAGTAAAAAATATTCCGGCTCAAAATAAACTGGTCAGAATGACAAAATGAAATGAAATATTGGTCAGAGTGGCAGTGATTTTCTAATTTTTAGACTTGAACAAAAATGCCTTTAGGCCCACACTTGGTGCCCGTGATGTTTGAGCTACTACTGATTCTGAGCCGATGCCTTGGCCCTGAGTGCACACTGAGGCCGCACATACTTTGTGTCAGAGCTTCAGTTCAGACTGCAAAATAATGTCATGGAGCAGTAAAAATTATACGAGTAAAAGCCACTTAAAAGGAAAAGCAATAGATGATTGCAAACAATGGTGAAACATGGCAAAATGGGCAAGGAGGCATCACTGCCTGAGAATGAACTGAAACATTTTTTTAATGCAATAACTGAAAAAGCAATAAAAAAATTGTTTAAAATGGATCTAAAAACTGTAAAATCATCCAAGTGTGCATAAAGTTATAAAAAACCATAGCCTTATGGTTGGAAATGTTTCTTTTAAAACAATTTGTTTTTAGACAATTCACTTACAGCTGGAGGCAAAATAAAAAGTTTTGAGAAAACATTGGCAAACAGGTTTGTCCTGGCTGTGGAATGCGATGCAGAAGTTAAAATGAATGAGGTCAGGTCGTTTGTGCTGATCTGGGAAGGGCCCTGGGCACGTAGTTGGGTTTGAAAAAGCAAGCTGTAGAATTAGATGTATCATTTGATACCATGTACATGTTAAAAAGACCCATGAATCAAAACACATGGATTTCTGTATGTCCACGGAGGAAGAAAATCTAGAGCACCACACAGATAATAGGGGTGATCTCTGGGGGAGGGGATTAGGGCTGAGAATAGACATCAAGAAGAGATTTAGAATTATCTTGAAAGTGTACATCTGCAGGGGCACCTGGGTGGCTCAGTCGGTTAAGCATCTGACTCTTGGTTTCGGCTCAGGTCATGATCTCACGGTTTGTGAGATCACACCCCGTGTTGGGCTCAGTGCTGGCAGCATGGAGCCTGCTTAAGATTCTCTCTCTCCTGGATCTCTGCCCCTCCCCCCACTTGCACATACACGTGCATTCTCTCCCCTCTCTCAAAATAAATTTAAAAAAAACATTGACAAAACAACAAGAAAGTTTACATCTGTTCCACAATAAGAATATATTAATTGCAGGATTAAAAATAGGTAAAATTTAAAAAATGGTCAACCAGCAGAGTATTTAGCTTCAAAATAAGTTAGAAATTTAATGTTCCCACAGTAGGGAAAAGTCCCTCAAAGTTAGAAATTAACAAAATATTTAAAGGCACGCAAAATGGTACAAAACCATCCTTTTAGGACACACCCAAAGTATCAGCGCCTGAAATGCCAGTGTCTAGGAGCATCCCTTTTCTGTTGAACCGAGTGTTGATCATTTTGGTTCTGATGGGCAGGTGGGCCTCTGTGCTGAGGGTGTCTAGGGAGGGGGTGGGCCCCATGCCCATGGCCACTCTCCCCTATCTCCAGATACTACCTGTGCCTGCAGCTGCGGGCGGACATCATCACGGGCCGGCTGCCCTGCTCCTTCGTCACACATGCCCTGCTGGGCTCCTACGCTGTGCAGGCTGAGCTGGGTGACTATGATGCTGAGGAGCACGTAGGCAACTATGTCAGTGAGCTCCGTTTTGCCCCCAACCAGACCCGGGAGCTGGAGGAGAGGATCATGGAGCTGCACAAGACATACAGGTGAGGGGTCTCCCCTGGCTCCTCAGCCGTTAGCTAGGGCCCCAGATGCTGCGCTGTAAGTACCCCGCCTGGCTCTGCCCCTGACTCGAGGTGTATCCGAGAGCAAATCATCTCATCCCACTGGGACTTTATCAAATGGGAATGGTAGGAACTAGCAGTGTGACCATAAATGACCTCTTGGGACCTCAAGTTCATAAGCTTTTCTTGTGGGTATGATAATTCCCTGTCTGTGGCCTCGGAGGATCAGTCTCTTTATCTTCCAGCTGGAGATAAGCAAAACTTTCCTGTGTCCTGATGTCTCAGTCTTGGTGTAAAGTTCAAAAGTTTGCACTCCGAAGCTGGACTGCCTGGGTTCATGTTCTCGCTGTGCCACTTTCTAGCCAGGGGATCTGGACAGGTCACTTCACTTCCCTATGCTTTAGTTTCCTCATCTGTTCAGTTTGAGTGCTAATAGAAGCTGCCTTGTGGTGTTGTTGGGGGACTAAATGGCACACATTACAGACATGCCACATACTTAACTGTTGCTCTCTGTGATTTTAGGGGTTGAATAGTTGTGCAATGGAAAGCACCTTGTTCTAGGAGTTAGATGATGGTGAACTAGATGGGTCATTGTGCAGTTGGCTGTTTAACTTAGCAGCCCCATCTTTCACTTGCACATGTATGGATTTAGATTATCTGTGTGTCTCAACTGTTGGTATTTGGGGCAGGAGAATTCATTGTGCAGGATGTTTGGCATCCCTGGGCTACAGGCATCAAATGCCCATAACACCTTCTTAGTCATCTAACAACCAAATGCCCCCTCCCCCATTTCCAAATGCTGCTGTGAGGTTGGTACCACCCCTGGGGGGAATCACCTAGAACTAAATGGCCTCTAGGGTCCTTTAAGCTGGAAGTGCTTTGAGCTCCAAGTCCAGGGTTGTTATGGGAACCTAATTTGATAAATTATGTGAAGCGCATTATAAGCCATGAAGTGCTGTGTATGTGTGTGTGTGTGGGGAGGGGGGCGGGGTATGGTGATATTACCTTATTGCTAAGGAGGATGGGAGGAATCAGGTGAATTGTCTCCAGGGGGCTGCATCTGGAGAGGAGGCCTAGGACCGGATGTGGAGGGAATGTGTACAGGGGGAGGAAAGGCCATTGGAGTGTGATGGAGTGCTAGGTCCAGAGTGGCAAGTGCGTCTCTCAGAGACTTGCACACCAACTCTGGGTAGTAGTGGCTGCTACTGTATTATGTTCAGCAGGATACTGAAACCGCATTGGTTAGCGGTGTCTGCCTGGGCTCAGGAATAGGGAGCGACGGACGGCCTGCCTGCCCCCACCGTCTGTCATTCCTGTCATAGGTAACAAGATGTGTTAGGGATTTGTGAAAGTCCTAATGATTCAGAGAAAGAAGCTCAAATATAGGCTGGAGAAATGCTAATAGCCACCCCTTCAGCTTTTACAGCTCTTTTGACTTAAAGCACCTGGACATCTAGTGTCCAGGCATCTCACACAGCAGTTCACTGAGGTAGACAGAGCAGAGGAAACTGAGGCCCAGGGGATAGGAGACAGATGTAAGTGAAGGATTCAGAAGGAGCACAGACTCTGGAGCCACATTGTCTGGACTCAGATCCTGACTTTGCTGCTTAATAGTTTGTGTGGCCTGAGGCGAGTTATTTGAGTTCTCTGTGCTGGGTTCTCTATAAAGTGGGAATAATGGTAAGACATACCTTACAGAATTGTTACGAGGGTTCAGTGAGTTCATACACGTGAAGCGTTTGGAACATTAACCAGCATGTAGTGCTCAATAAATGTTAGCCGTGACTAAATAGAAAATGTAGTTTCCTGGCAGCCAAAGCAAAGAAGGAACTTGATGGATTACATAACTTTCTTTTCCGAAAGGAGAACGTGCACCTGCTTCTCAGGGGAGATGAAGTGGTTGCTGATACAAAGTTCAGAGAGAAATATCTTATGGGGGTGATAATTTAGGAGCCCCTGGGTGATTATAATGAACAATGTCTTCCACAATGGCTCTTCAGTCAAGGAGAAGCAGAATTTATGGCTCACATTTAACTCAGTGGCAGATTAAAGCAGAAATCCCGACTCCTACCTCATCCCTTGAATACTTCCCAGAGGAGACAAGACTAGACCTGAGCTTTGGCAACAGGAAGGGATTGGGTGGCTGAAGCCGGGGCTGGGGGTGCACCATCTTGCACTGAGAGCAGAGGGGAGGGACTGGGCGAGGCCTAGTCATATGCGCACTCCAGCACATTTGTTTTCCTAGAATCACAGGTTCTGATCACAGCCACCTTCAGCCAGCAGGACTTAGGCCTGGGCCTTTTCCATGGCTGTCTGTGATCATGTTCTTTCTCTTAGGGGCATGACTCCAGGAGAAGCAGAAATCCACTTCTTAGAGAACGCCAAGAAGCTTTCCATGTATGGAGTAGACCTGCACCATGCCAAGGTACTGCTGGGTCCCAGGGTCCGCCTAGCATCTGGGGTGTGTGTGTGTGTGTGTTGGTGTCCCTGGTGCTTCCAGAGGGCTTGGTGTGCCAGACCCTGTGTTCCCTCCAGCCTGAATCCTTTTATATTCTTATTTCTCATTCCTCAAAGTTCCATAATCCTTTCTCATATTATATTTACTTATGAACCTGTTTGTACCACGTAGAGCTTGGCCTGGTACCACATATGTATCACTCCATGTTTTCTGGTGAATGAATGATTAAGTAAGTGACAGAGAGAATGATCAAAAAAGCAACTGGGTGTATAAATGACAGAATGAATGAATGAATGGAGTGAATAACTGTGTGGGGTGGGTCAGGGGCTCCAGCATGTAGGCTCTAACCCTGATCCCGGAGTCTCTTAGAAGCAGAGCTCAGGAAGGGGTTTCAGGCCGGATGGCAGGTGTGGACTCCAGGCCTGCCATTTGATGGTGTCTACTCACGCAGGACTCCGAGGGCATTGACATCATGTTGGGAGTCTGTGCCAATGGCCTGCTTATCTACCGGGACCGGCTGAGAATCAACCGCTTCGCCTGGCCCAAGATTCTCAAGATCTCCTATAAGAGGAGTAACTTCTATATCAAGATCCGGCCTGGGGAGGTGAGCCTGCCTTGGGAACCCCTTCTTCTCACTGGAATTGGCTAGAATGGAGAGAAGACCCTGACATCTGAGCCTGGGTTTTTCCTACTTAGTATACATGGGTCCTGAGTAAGGAAAGAACACTCTTCTTCTGGGATTCTCTACATAGACTTCATACCTTGGGTGGCTCAGTCAGTAGAGCATCCGACTCTTGATCTCAGGGTCGAGAGTTCAAGTCCCATATTGGGCATGAAGCCTACTTTAAACAAAAGACTTCATGCCTTATGTATGTGCCTACATGCAAACATCATTTACACACAGACATAACACACAAACACGGGAGCACACATAAAGATAACCACATATATTCAAGTTACACAGATCAATGAGTACCTGGCCATCCATATCCATGTATTTGCTTATATGAAATATTCAAGTATGTACACATACCAAAATACGTTACCACACACACACACACACATACACACACAAACGTGTATATGTTCAACCTCTATACCTCACCCATCAAAAAAGTCCATTTGTTTCTACCTCTCGAATAAATGCAAACCCATCTGCTTCTGTCTTTCTCCACTGTACCAGTCACCAACAGCCACCATCTCTCACCTACATTTCTACAAGGTACTTCTCACTGGTCCCCCTGCCTCCATTGTGCCTTCAGGCCATTTTTCTCATAACTGCCAAAAAGAGCTCAAAAGTCCCTTTCATCAGGTCATGTCTGATGCAATGAGATTACTACTACCCCCCTCCCTCCCCGCTCACTCTCCCACCTTAAATCTTTCAAGAGCTCTCTGGCTCATGGGCTACTTTCTGAACTCCAGGTGTGGCCACTTACCTCTCCCATGTATCTCTGTCTCATGTGCACTGTGCTCCAGCCCCTTTGGCCTTACCTGACATCCTAGAATGAGCCAAGATCTTTCCTGCCTCCAGCCTTTTGTTTTTGATGTTCTCTCTACCTGAAATTCTCTCTCACATAGTGGGTTCCTTTCCCATCCTTCAGATGTCTGCTCAAAGATCGCTTGTTTAGAGGGCATTCCCAGATCACCCTTTCTAGGACAGATCCTGATCCCCACACCTGCCCAGGTATTCTGTCACATCACACATCTCTGTTCATTCCCTCATCAGCGTCTAAAGTGGTTTTGTTTACTAATTTGTTATCAGAGCATCCCCCTTCCTTGTCCCCAAGAATCTTCTGCCTTGGTCACCATGCTGTCTCTGTTGCTTAGGACTTGTCACAGAGTAAGGGTTCAGTCCACTTTATTGAGTAAATGAATGAACAGGCTAGAGTTGCACACGCCTGAGAAGAGGTTCAGAAAGGACGGACCAGCAGCACGAGAGCCCAGGCCTTGCTTCTAACCCACTCTCTTTGGTTTCGTAGTACGAGCAGTTTGAGAGCACAATTGGCTTTAAACTCCCAAACCACCGGTCAGCCAAGAGGCTGTGGAAGGTCTGCATCGAGCACCACACATTCTTCCGGTGAGCCTGACCCTGGGGTCGTATGCTCTGTGAGTGGGGGGGAAGCAGGAGAAGGAACTAGGAGGGACTCTGTGAAAGCCCCTTTACCCAAGTCTCTCCCGTTATGGACCACCTTGACTTGTAGCTTGTGGGACAGTGGGATGAAAGGCCAGCTGTGGTCTAGCCTTGGGCCTGACAGCATAGGTCCGATCCCCCTCCTCACCTCCTCACTCCACTGCAGGCTGGTGTCACCTGAGCCCCCACCCAAGGGCTTCCTGGTGATGGGCTCCAAGTTCCGGTATAGTGGGAGGACCCAGGCACAGACCCGCCAGGCCAGCGCCCTCATTGATCGGCCCGCGCCCTTCTTTGAGCGTTCCTCCAGCAAACGGTACACCATGTCCCGCAGCCTTGATGGAGGTATGCCCCAAATGGGAGATGGGAGAGGGGTGGCATTTAGTGGGAAGTGGGGGCACACTGGCTTTTGCAGAATGAACAGTGACAGTGGTGGACACCTCACACATTGATTTGCAGCAGGCCTGGTGGCCCGAGACCCCGCTGCATGCACCTGGGCAGCTCCTGGTGGTTTCGCCTAGGCTACAGCATCACTCTCACTGGAATATGATGTTGTCACTCTCTGGACTTCCCGCAACTTCCCGGAGTCGTGGCCTTTTGGGGATGCAGGTTCAGCCATATGGTTTTCTGGCCCCCCACCCATGATGCTTAGTGATTCACAGACTGTCAGCCGAGGAGAATGGTATATTGTGACTGCAATGTGCAATGTGACTGGTGATGCCTTACCTGATGGGAGGCTGAGGGGTTGGTTGTTCTCGGTCATTCTTTTGGTTCCAGTGAACTGATCGACATCTAACCACATGGTGCTCTCCACTGCCCTATTCCTGTTGGGCTGACAGGTGCCCTTAATATCAGTGAGAATTGGCCCTACATTGTCCTGTATCCAGCCGACCAGGGCTTCTCAAAACATGGCCCACAGACCACCTGCAAGAGAATCACCTGTAAGCTGGTTAAACATGAAGATTCCTGGGCCTTGGCCAAGGACTCTCCCCAGGATATGCACACTGAAGTTTGTAGGAGAGGTTCAGAGGCCACATGGGCATTGGGGAGATTCAGTTAGGCAGATCTGAGTTCAAATCTCAGCCTTCATACTCACCAGCTGCTCTGCAGGCCAGGAAGTGGTCATAAATATCCATACATGAATGGCTGGAAGGTCTAGAGCAACTTAACTGCCCTGTGCCTATTTCATCTTCTTCAAAATAAGTAATACATACTTAGTTGTGTTATAGAGAGAACTAAATATGGTCATGCCTCTACATCCCCTCAAAAAGTTCCTGGCACATAGAAGGACCTAATAATTTATACCCAATAATGGTTTATTGTTTGTTGTAGCAATAATAAATTATTATTGCTTTTAGGTTTGCAGAGGATAGGTTAAGGTAAGGGGTGGGGACTTGCCTGGGGAACAGTGGTTATTCCCAGGACACACTGGGGTAGTTAGTTCTGCTCTAGGCAAGCCAGTTCTGCTCAACAAATATTTTGCAAGTGTTAGAATAAGTATGACCCTTTCCTTGGAGGAGCCCATAGAACACTAGGTTTGTAGGCATATAATGTGATTCAAGCCATGGGAGAAGTATATACAGAATACAGAGCACAAAACAGAATATAGGAGAGAGGGATTAATTCTGTCTAGGAGGGGCAGAAAGGGCTTTGCAGGGAGGGTGACAACTGGGCAGGGTTTTGAAGGATACCTAGGAGTTTTCCAGGTGATCAGGAGAGTCTGATACTTTTCCTGCAGTATGAAGTGAGACCTTTCCCAGGACTCCCTGACCATGTTCAGAGGACATGAAGTTTTTCAAAGGTCCATTTGAGGCTGAGGAAGCTCCTCCTTCTCCTTGAGTGGGAGGAAAGCTAAGGGTTGAGAGCTAACATTTATGCAAAGGGAAAGTACAGTCCCTTTATTTTCCCCTGCAGCTTCCTACATGAAGCCCAGATTGTGCAGGGCAGCAAAGATTGGTCTAGAGCTGGTGAGGCTCATCCTCTCCTACATCCCTCTGGAGGTCCAGAAGGCTGAACTCTAAACCAGGAGACCTAGGTCTTTGTCCTGATTCACTGAAAGGTCACCAGTGGGAACTTTCCCCTCTCGGAGTCTCAATTTATCTTTTGTAAAATGAGGAAAGTGATTCCCATTCTAGCCATCAACACAGAGGATTGTGCAGATCAGATGAGATGGTGTGCATAAAAGGGCACTTTGCGAAGTGAGTATATATGAATAGAAAGAATAATTATTCTCTTTAATTTAGGCCAGCCCCAAGGATAATCCGTGCCATGGTCATTTCAATTCAGTGTTTTCCAGGCATTGTTTCCCACCAAGACATAATCCATGGGCATAGTCTGGATTATGTCCAGTGCCTAGTGTAAAGCCTCTAATTCCATCCCTTTCTTTCCTATTCAGAAAAGTACTTTGGAATGCCAGTGAGTAAGAAAGATGTTATTGCAGGGATCCCTCTGAACTTTCCCTAATTTATAAAGAGGCTACATTATTTGCAAATCTCAGGACTTTAGCTTTCAGTAGTAAAAGCTAGTCTCACAATATCTATGTATTGCCAAATAATGGTCGAGTATTCTGTCACAACCGCCACAACAAAAACATCAACATCTGTGGTCCAACATTGGTTGAATTGGCTCACTCTGTGCCAGTCTGTCTTCTAAGTATTTACACACATTAGTTTATTCATTCCTCCCCTCAGCTGTCTGAAATAAGTATTGTTTATAGATGAGGAAACTGAGGCCCAGAGAGGTTGTATAACTTACCCAAGGTCACACAGCCAAGAAGAGATGGATTTGAGAATTAAACCTGGGCTCTAGTGCCATAGAAGTCAGGAGGGGGTCTGGGGCTGGGAGGCAGCTCTGCTTCGTACCATCCTCATGACTGGACAAGGCTACCTCCCTGTACTTATTATCCCTGACCTGTTGGAGATGTGGATGTCTGTGCTCCACTCCAACCATGGTTGGACGGTTGGCAGGGCTGGCTCCCTGTCCGTCCCCCTGGGAGAGGTCTCACAAGGCCACCTGGCCATCTCTGCCCATTTTAGCGGAGTTCTCCCGCCCAGCCTCGGTTAGTGAGAACCATGACGCAGGACCCGATGGTGACAAGCAAGAGGAGGATGGCGAGTCTGGGGGTAGGCGGTCAGAGGCCGAGGAGGGAGAGGTCAGGACTCCCACCAAGATCAAGGAACTAAAGGTAGGAGCCTGACTTTCTCATACCCTCTGACCTGGGGATCAGGAGGCTGATTCTGGGTCTAGCCTCGGTCTTGGCCTTGAGGTATTTCCAGCTGTGGCCGAGCACCCTCATTTTGGGATGCACCATGGACAGGGCCTTGCCCACTACCTTGACATCCCCTGGTGTTGGGTGGTAGGCACGCTGCCCCCTTCCCCTCCTTTTGTCCTGCTTCCCCACAGGGGCACTCTGTCCCCTAGAGGACTTCACCCTCCCCTTGCCCACTCCTAATTTGCCCCTTTGACTCTGATTTGGGTTTGCATGGCCCCTTCCTCCCCAGAGCATGATGGGGTGTCCCTGTAGGCCTTCACAAGGATGAGGTTCAATTATGTCCCCTCCTGCTGCCCCATGCATTTCCCACACACTTGTGCACACACTCCTGCAGGCACGCATGGCCTCCGGTGGGCATGCATTCACTCACAGTTTTTTACCCCTCTCACAGTAGGGTCATGCACCGAGACATGCAAGAAGCATGCACACGGGCATGTGCACACATGGGTATAGCGTATTTCCGTCATGCAGTTGTAGCTTGGAGCACAGGCCCCTGAACATACATGCTGACGGCAAGAAGCATGAATGCCCAGAGCCCTCATGTCCTGTTTACTGAGTGTGACTGCCTGCTTTGTCCCCAGTCCTCCCACCCCCTTCTTCATCTCCCCGGGCCAGCACCCTGCCTCACACCCCACACCTTTGGCTACCTCGCTGCCCCTTGGGTGGCCCACCAGCTTCCCTGGCCCCTGCTCCTCAGGAAAGAACCCTCTGGGCTACCTGCTGCACCAGACCTGGCCAGGGGCCATTGCGGTGCCTCTAATCCATTTGCTTTACTGACCCTGCCGGTTCCTTCTCCTTCTCCCGCCTCTCGCTAGCCGGAGCAGGAAACCACGCCAAGACACAAGCAGGAGGTACTGCATGGGACCTGTCACTACTCACCCAGCCATTCGTATCCCCAGCTCATTTGTCACCATCCCATAGTCCACCCCAGGCTTATGTCCTGGTACCATCGCAGCTTCAGCTTTGCCTCTGTTCCTCGGCCATACTCCTCCCCCCACTACAGCTCCTCCCTCCTCCTGCCCCCTCTCCCTCCCCAACCACCCTTCCTTCTCTCCCTCCACAATCCAGCTCCTTGCTCAGACTACCCCCTAACCAACTGCTTCCCCCCTCCCTCCTTCTACCTAGCCTCACACTCTGCCTCTTCCTACCACCCCATGCTTGCTTCTCAACTGCTGATCATCCGGCCTGTGTCCGCCAGCTCTTCCAGTCCATTCCATGCTTTCGTTGGTCTCATCTCCCCCACCCGAACCCTTCCTTAGACTCATCTCCATACCACTGTTTGGTCATGCCTCCACCTCCTCTGTGTCCTCCCCCCAAGCTTCTTTTTGTATCTGTTGACAACCAGATGTGGGAATGTGGGTGGGGTGGGGAGGGAGGAGCCTCAGGATGCTTCTGGCCTTCTCACACTCCAGCTTCCCTCCCTCTGGGTGGAGCTTGCTGCTCCAGCTCTGTGGAGAGCCTCTTCTTTTCTCTTCTCTCTCCTCTTCCTTCTCCCTTCCGTTGCTTCTTTGGACTTACTCCTCTGTGTTAAGGACTTCACCTTTCCTTTCACACAGTCCCCAACTCTTCATCTGAAACTGTACTACTCTAGAAGCCAGTCTGTTGTAGGCCCTGAGGGAGAGGACAGGGGCTGGGGTGTAAGAGCCTGGCTTTGGTGTCCCACAAACTGGGTTTCAGCCTGACTCTCTGAGGGTCATGGGTAAGCCGCTGGAGGCCCCAGTCCCCCATCTGCACAGCAAGACATGTGGACTAGGTTTCCCCAAAGCCCTTAACCCTAATCAAGGATCGCAGGGTTCCACTGCTCCCTCTCTCTCGTCTTCAGGAATGCTATGTGCCCACAGAGCCAGTGTGGCAGGTTCAGGATAGGTCACAAGCCACATCTTGGGTCCATTGCAGCTCATAGCCCACTGCTTTGTGCAAAAGTCGGGTTTGACTTCTCAAACATTGTTCTGAGACAGTTCAGCTCAGGAAGGGATAGTACAGACAGAGGGTTCTTTCCTTACAGACAGATGTCTGGAGGGAAAACAGAAGCCTCAGTGGCATCAATTTCCTTCCTGAGATAACTCATGAGTCAATCATAGTGGATCCTTGGATGCCAGAGATAAGCCCAGGGGAAGATTTTAGCCTTGTCCAAGGGCAAGCTTGCCTTCCAGGTAATTCTTCCAGAATCAGCTGATCTGACTTTATAATAAGCTGAGATTGTTCATCTCTTGTCCTGAATTGAGTTGACATGAATCCTAAAACAGCCTTGCAGATAAAGATGCTTGAGCTAACAGCCCACCCCTAAAAGTAGGCCTACTGGCTCCTGTGCAAAGGCTGATCCTCACTTGACCTTGAGGTGGATTACTCTGTCATGCTGCACTGGCTTGAGCTCAAACTTGGCAGTTTAATGGGGGACACGTCTAAAACTCCAGGTATACCCAGATCAGTTCTTGTGCCCAGCCTTACCTCTCTTCTTCCTGGTCTCCATTTCTCCTAATCTCTTGAATACCCACAGCACCCTACTTTGTCTATCTAGCCATATCTTACCCTGTCTGCTCTTGAGGAGTTGGTATCCACCAGGTATCCAGAAAATCCTGGGTGATTAGGAAAAGTAGTGGCTCACAGTAGAGAATGCTGAACACAATCTTTTCCTGGCTCCTATGGCTCATTTTTTCTGGGTATCCCTGGCTTAAGGAGTATCTGCATGCTAAGCCCCCTAGGGCCTGAGCAACTCACCTGTTGGGCTAAGAGGGGCCTAGACTGAGGGTCCTGCTAAGCACAATGGTCCAAGTCTTGGCCGGAAGGGACCAGGTGCCCCAGAGGCCAGGGAGTGGACCAGAGCAGCCCAGTGAACAGGGTTGGCCAGTTCTTACTGTGCCTTGGTTGTAACCAGAAGAAAGTCACCTCCATGCCCAGTTGAGACTTGGTGCACAGCACCAGTGGAAACTCACCCCATCTTATGGGATTTGAGTTACCTTGCTGGTTCTGAGGCCAGGAACCAGGCAAAGGGAAAGAAAAGGTGGTGCTTGGCCAGAAGCCTCCTCTTCTTAATCTTAAGTGCCTTTTGATCCTCTTTTTAATCTTAAGTGCTTTGTGCACCTGTCAGGGCTAATCATGTCTGCCCCGCTTGGTTCATGGGGTTCAGTGAGGGTGAGACGGAGTCCTGGATGGGAATCACCTTGCTGATGTAGGGCAGCGACCACCATGGTTACCATTTGCACCGTGCCCTGCATCCCCTGCTTGGAGCTGTTCCTCTAACACCCACTGCCCTCTCCATCCACCCCTAGTTCTTAGACAAGCCAGAAGATGTCTTGCTCAAGCACCAGGCCAGCATAAACGAGCTCAAGAGGACCCTGAAGGAACCCAACAGCAAACTGATCCACCGGGATCGAGACTGGGAACGGGAGCGCAGGCTGCCCTCCTCGCCCGCCTCCCCCTCCCCCAAGGGCACTCCTGAGAAAGCCAATGAGGTAGGTCTCACCCTGAACCCCTCAACAGGGGCTTTGGGTAAAGAGGGTTGGGAAGGTTGTTCTGCACTGACTTACACTCATCCTTCTCACCTGTATGCCTCCTCGAGTTGCTGCACAAGGTGCTGATGGGGATGGGGGTGGGGGTAGGCTGGGAAAGACAAATTCACTATATCTTGGAATCCTTGGGCCCCAGGGACCACCTTGAAAAACTCAGAAGACGCTGTGGCTTGGTGTATTCCCCTTCCATCAGCCGGAGTACAATGGAGAGGGGTGTTTATTAGGAATGTAGGTTCTGGGGCTCCATGTCAGACCGACAGAATCAGAATATTTGGAGATAGAGCCTTGGAATCAGCATTTTAAACAAGTGCCCCAGGTGATTTTCATGCACACTAAACTTTGAGAATCCCAGTAGTTGTATCCAGTAACCAGATCCTTTAGCGCCTGTTGTGAAAACACAGATGGGCTGTGTGTGTGTGGGGTGTGTGTGTATGTGTGGGGGGGTGTTCCCTCCTGGAAGGATCCTTGGAGCCCACTAGAGGGAACGAATCCTCCAAAAAAATCAGACCTGCGCCTCTTGCTTCAGAAAAGGATCCCACACCCACCTGTCTTTCAGAGTGGAAAACATGGGATGTTTTCTCAAATGAAAAAGAGATAAAGATAGGACCTTGAGAATTCCTGTATTTATAATCCCAGCTATTATTTTTAGCACTGCAAAATCTTGGCAATATTTAACCCCCATTTATACTTAGGTGTTTTCTCTCTAGCACTGCTGCTTACTTGTCTCAAACCCAACAGATCTAGACTTATACCACCTGGGTTTGAATTCTGACTCTGATTTCCTGCTAGCTAGATGACTCTGGGCTTGTTACTTAACCTCTCTGAGCTTCCATTAGGTAGAGATAATAAAAGTACCTACTTCAGAGGAATGTTGTGAGGAGCCAGGAAAATCAACCATGGAGGTACTGGTAGAGTCCCTAGATGCTCAGTAGGAGTTACTTACTATTTCATTTTGAGAGTCCTGGGGCTAATTTCAAATCAGAACCCCTTTTAAAGTTGGAAGGACTCTCAACCTACTTGCGGTCATCTCTTTACAGATGGGGCACTGAGGCCCAGAATGGAAGTACTTGTTCAGTGTCATAGCTGATAGAAGAGGGACCAGACCCTGATTTTCTTGTGTCCCAGGCCATTGTATCTGCTATTAAATCAAAGCTGCCTGAGAGCAAGACCAAATCTTGTGAAGACCAGGATAGAGTCCACTGTGAATGTACTGCTCTCTAATGCTTTGAAAATTGGTGATGCAGTCATGATCTAATAAGTAAACATTTGATTGAATTAGCACTCCCCATATGGCCTTGACATGCCAGATAACAGAGGGCCTCGTCCAGTGAGGCTGCTGGCCTGTAGTTTCCTGGCTGGTGATTCACAATATTAGGGATGCTTTGAGGGTCTTTAAGTTCAGTGCTATGGAAGGAGGGCAAATCTGCATCTACTGAGGACCTCTGTGATCATCCCTGGCACAAATGAGACCCTGAAGACTCTGGCCCCAGGCCATGGGAGCTGGTCTGGTGATCCAGTTACATGCCCCACTCCTCTTGCCCTGAGAGACTTGACCAGAGTGGTCTGGCTGTGGGTGAGGATAGATGGCTTTGAAAGGGTGGGACTCCAGCAGAGGAGGGCCCCATGAGCCCTGGGGATCTGGGCTATGGAGCTTCCAAGTGCCTCAGAGCAGCCTGGCTTGGGAGTGTGCCCCACCTGCTGGTAATAGCTGGAACTGCTAGAGATGGGTCTTCCTAAAAGGTGGAATCTGTTCCAACCCTTGCCCCTCACTGTTGCTCCAAGAAGTGTAGTCCACCTGCTGGAAGGGATTCTGTTCCAGGAGCTCAGCTTGGAGCTATAAACCATTTAGCAGGCCCCACTGGCATTTAGAGGCCCTTGAAGATTTGGGACATGGGGAGAAGCTGTAGGCAAGGACCGGACTGGGTTGTTGGGTGGGTGACAATACCTCTCTGAGCCTCACAGCCTAGTCAGCCCATCTAAAGTGGGACCAAAATTGCCATTCCATAGGGTTGCTAGGAAGGCTGAGTGAAATAGTGGGTATAAAAGCACTTTAGAAACTGCAAAGTGCTGTATGGTTATGGGGCCATTGCTGATGGTGACTGGAATCCCTGATCCAAATACAGACTTTGTGGGGGCTCTCCTGCAGGAGTGTGTCATCAGAGAGGTCCTAGTAGCTTCCTCATATGTTGTTGGGCCTCATCTGGACCAAGGGGAAGACAGGGGGAACTTAAATCAAAATAGGGGCTCCAAATTTTAAGAAGAGTTCCCATTTCCCAAACCCAGGTTTTCATTTCAAAGATAACTTTATGAAGGGCTAAGACCCAAACTGCAGGATTGAACCATTGCTTAAGCCAAAGACACCCGGGGCAGATTTGGGATCAGAGTCTGAGCGGTATGGCTCCCCAGCCTCTCGATTAAGAGTCTCTGGAGTGAGAGTGGTATGGTTCCACATCCTCTTGAATGAGAGCGGTGAGAAAAAGGCCCAAAGCCAAGGTGCTGGCTGGCCGCTGACTGTGGGCCTTCCTCCCTTAAAGGGCCACAAGGGGCAGCTCCTCTCTCTCCTGCCCTGCTGGCTCCTTCCTGATCTAAGCCACAAACCCTGAGGGTGTGGGATTTACAAAGCTGGGCTATTTACAGGCTCTGTGTGTGTATCTCTCCTGCTTCCTCTCTCTCCCACTTTTCCTATCTCTGTCTCTCCTTCCCTTCCTCCCTCTTTCCCTTTCCTCCGGCCCTGGGCCTCCCCTGCAGTCCCGGAGGACCCAGGACACCTCTCCGCAGGACTTGGCACCTGAGCCTGGGACGGCCACAGGCTGGGAAGTGTTCACTCAGAAAAGCCTCGCAGCGTCTCCTGAGGTTACTGTCGGCACTTCCCCGCCCACACACAGCCACTCTAATGGTCTCAAGAAAACCCTGTCTCTGGGGTGAGGGGGGTGGACCAGGCTCTGCCATGCAGGTGGAAGCAATGGGTAGCCCTTGTATTCCCATGCTGTGACAAGTGATTGTCCCCATCCCAGGGATCCATAAAGGGCCAGCCCCTCCCTCATCCATTGTTTTTTCAGGAATCAGGACTGAGACCATATTCTGAGAAGACAGGACAGTCTGAGTCTGGCTCTGGCTTCAAAGGAGAGGCTGAAATGATCTCCTTCTCTTGGGCCCTCCTGACTTTACAGGCAGGCTCTGATGTCTAAGCTTGGGATCAGGGGTCATGGCACCTAAATGCCTTCTGCCCTGAAGTCTTTTCTCTGTTCAGAAGCCCGAATAAGGTCTAACAGTGGCTGTTTAGGGGATGGCTTCTCATTCATCCTCCGCCTTCGTCTTCTCTAAACTCTTGGCAGGCGGACAAAAGTGGGCATCTGGCTCCAAGGAGATTCCTTGGGGTTGAAGAGATGTTGGCCAGGCAAGTGTTCTAATGAGGAGAGCATCACTTCTGTGCCCAGGATGGCAGCGGGGGGGTTGGGAGGGCACCTAAGTCCCGCTAGGCATGGCATCCAGGCCCAGGGAGTGGGGGGTGGCACTGTATCTTCCTCCCTGCCAAGAGCCCATAGACCATGAGGATTGGGAGGTACTGACCAATCATCTGGGTGGAACTTCCTTCTCCCTGATATCTGGCCCCCCCTTTTGGCATCTCCCAAAAAGTACGTATGAGGGCATCTCCCTTTTTAAATTCCCATGGAAAAAACTTCTAGCTGCTGAAAAATGTGCTGAAACTCTAAAAGAGACAGAAGTCAGCACATAGGTGGTAAAACAGAAATCACAGTTCCTGTCTGAAGTTTTCTTCAATGTGAAACTAAAATAACTACCAGAAGTTGGACAGGAGTCAGTAGCATCCCAAGGTTAGGGAAAAAGCGATGCCCTGGAGCACAGAGCTGCTCCTAGAGCCAAGGACAGGTGCCCATACTCCGGAGCAGGGGTGGTGGGCAACACGCGCCCTTCATCAGCATCCCTGCAAATCGTCCATTCCAGCTCCTTCCACAGAGGGGGCTCTTATCATTCCGACCATACCATATCATATCAGCAGACCATTTTGTCTTCAGTCATCTATTGAGAAGTGTTCATGTTGAATTAAAATCTGCCCTTCTGCATTACCTGTCTGTGGGCCTTGCTCTGCCCCTGCTGCCCTTAGATCTGCTCTGCATCCTTCTCCAGGACAGTCCTTCAGAGTTAAGTACCCCTCTCCCCCTGAACACTCCTCCTTTCTTCAAAGGTTTCTCCCGGTCGTGATTTCTAGAGGGCTTCTTGTCCTGCATCCCCTCTTCTGGGTGTCTTCTGTAAAGAGCAGGGCCCAGAATGTGACCCAAGGCCCCAGGTGGGGACTCAACAGCCCAGAGACCACAGAACTGCCTGGTGGGAGATTTTCTCCCTGTCATGGCTTGGGTGGGAACAGAACGGGCTCCGTTTCCTTCTACAGCTTCAGCTCCTTGCCGCAGTACTCCCAGCTGATAGCAGGGGGCGCTCTGAACAGGCACTGCAGGTCCCCTGGCTCTGTGGAAAGAATGGCGACAGGGCTACCAGACGTCCCATCTACCTTGTGTAGTAGGGTCAGAACAGCTTTCAGACAGGTGCAGTCCTACCGGTGCCTTCATGCCAGTGAACTTCTCTCTTTTTTGCTCTCAAGTCTTTTTTTTTCTTTTCAGGATTTTCACTTGTTAAAAGCAGAGCCTCTTTTTCCCTCACTGCTCACTCTATGATCTGTGTAAGTCACTTCCCCTCTGGGGAACCTCAGTTTCCCCTTCTGAAATAAGGGTAACAGTATCTGCTTTCCACATCACCATTTGGATTAAATTTAATCTGACATTGCCTGGCACAGATTAACTAAATATAAGTATGTGTTTCCTTTTTCCTTTCTGCAGAATTTTTCTTTCTATACTGTGCTAGTTCCCACCCCACTCAGCTTAATTTCTAGGCTTCTAGTTTCTAGAAACTAGTTTTTGGTTAGACTTGGGGCAAGAATGTTCCAGAAGGGGTCTCATTGACCATCTGTGGCCACCATTGCCAGGCTGATGATGTCACTACACGCTGAAATGGGGGCCACTGAGTGTGCCTCCTTCCTCAGTAGAAGAGAAAAGAGACCTGGCTTCTATAGGCTCTTGAAGCACTTTTCTTTGGGATGGTTCACATGGTATTGTCCTGAGACTTAGCAACCTGCAGTAAAATCCCAGAAATCTACACATGGGCCTTCTACCTTCCGCTTGTCTCTCTTACCTGTTGGCAGGATCCACAGATGGGACAGGACTCTTTCAATGAAGTTTCATTCCCTGAGAACCATGGAGATTTTGCTAGCATGGATTGAGGGAGTGGAGGTGAGAGTTTACAGCGCTCCCTGATCTTTCAGAATCCTTCAGATCTAATGGGGTCTGACAGACTCCTCACCAGGCCGTAACCTGAGTCAGAGCCCAGTCATATAAATCTCTCCCCTCCTGTTGGGAGCAGCTTCTGGCACATCTTACCATGGAGGCACTTCCCAGAACTTGGAGTCAGAGACTGGATTCTAGGCCTGCCTTTTCCCCTAGCTCACTCTCTGACCTTGGACATGGTACTCACCTTTTCTAGGCCTCAGTTTCCACATCTGTACCATAAGAGGCTTGAGTCAGAGCAGTGGTTTCAAAGGAGGGTGATACCTTGACACTAGGGCAGCCGAGGCCTCCCCCTTAAACATGGCAGCCTGTATTTGGGTTACATATTGGACTTCCATTGAGATGTTATGTGAAGAACGTATTCTTTGGCTGCAACATTAGAATTCCAGTGGCCTTCTTGCTTTTTTTAATGATTCTGAAGTCCATCATTCCCTCCTAAGTATTGTTTGAAGGACTGTAGGAAGGATGTTGAAAGCTGTTTTGTCGACAGTTTGACAGTGCTACCCTCTTGTTGGTGCTTTTGACAGGTGATTGATACTTGGGTCTTTAGATCTTTTCCTTCCATGATGTCTTCTGTTCAGCCCTTTTCTACTCTATCTGTGGATTTTGTGTAGAATTCTCCAAGAATAGGCTTTGGTATTCTTTTCCCTGGGAATGAACCCTACAAAATTCAAGCTGTTCAAGCCATTGTGGTGACTGGCACTGACTTGAGCTGCACATTTGGCATTTTCCATTCTAATCTCTTTCCTTCCCAGGAACTCTTGCAGAAAAGTCAGATTTTAGGCTGTAGCTGTGGAACTTAATTCAGTGCTTTCCCTCTTGACATTAGATCACAACTGGGATCCGTATTCTGTAGGTTGTGAGATAAGTCAGCAAGGATCTTAGGAATCAAAAATCAGGCACTCTTTTCTTGACTCTACCATGAACTAAATGTGACCTTGGGTAAGTCACTGACATTCTCTAGGCCTCAGTTTATACATTTGCACAATGAGGAAATTGGACTAGAAGATTTCTTAGGAGTTCTTTTTGTTCTAACCTTCAAAGACTCCATGTGATGTAAGTTACTTTCTCCTCTGACAGTGGCAATTGTATTATTAAAAAAGGAAGAGGAAGAGTCCTGGCCCATCTGTGGATCTCCATTGTCCCATGATTAAACATGGGGAGGGCATGAGACCCCATCCCATTTTACCAAGTTGGGGTAGTGGTTGAGGGGAGTTGGTAAATAATTTGTTGGGTGCCTTGACGGGAAGGGTAGCCTTAATGAGGCTGACTAGCATTGTCACGCCTTTCTCCCCCCAGCCAGTTCTGGGGACATGTTAACTTTTGGTGGTAGGTTGGTCCCTTCTTGCACAGGAAACAGTGACCTGTTTTTCATGTGCCTATATTTCATGTTAACTCTTCTTGCTCCAATTGAAACACAGGGTTCAGAGCATTGGGTATTTATAGAAAGAGAGTACACTAGGCCAGAAGAACTCAGTCTCCTAAAAGCGGCCACCACGCAGCAGGAAGAAAGTAAGGCAGGCCTCACAAATATCCTTGCTGATGGCAAACTCTCCAAGGTAAACATCCTGGTGGACAAGTTCAAAGTTGAAGTGGCCACAGAAGAAATGGTGGGAGTCAGAAGAGCAAAGACCCAGCAACAAGGAAGGATGATTGCAAGCCCTGAAGACTTCGAGTCAGTGTGGGAGGAAGGCCCCTGGGTCAGGGAAGGCCCAGGAGGGCCTTCTCTGGCTGCAGGCTGCACACTGGCAGAAAATCTCCTTGAGGGCTCCCAGTTGAGGGTGGGCACTGGGGAGGCGACCATCAAGAAGCGCTGGATCTCAGGTGGTCAGCTGGAGGGCCAGATGGAACTGAGGAAGGAGCTGGAGGAGATCCCGATTTGTGGAAGACCTGCTGCGTCAGGGGCCAGGCCAGCAGAGGCCGAGATCCCCTCTCCAGCCTCCGACAAGGGAGGACTCCAGTCGTTTCTACTGGACCCAGCCCAGTCAGAAGCCAGAGCCGACTCGAGTGATGAAACCGAACCTTCCTTTGCAGAGCGGAGCTTCTACTTAAACTATGGAGGGAAAGATTCTGAAGACCAAGTCCCCCCTCCACCTCTGGATGCCCTTCCTGTTGACGAGACCAGGATAGAGCTCCCAGAGAAGCTCCTAGAGAGCTCTGAGTGGAATTCCTCAGGCCTACAGGGCTTTGCTGCAGCTTCCAGCAAGAATAAGAATGAAGAGAGTGAAGCCCACACAGCATCCTTAGAGGAAGGGGCAGGGATCCCTGGGAGCCACAGAAGACCAGATGGCCTGGAGGTCTTTGTTGAGCAGCTTGGTAAGGGACCTTCTCCAGGGCAGACATTTGCTGAGGACTGGGAAGAAGCTGGGCGGGGGGTGGAAAGAGAATTTAGCCACCCAGCATCCAACATAGGCACAGAGGAAGAGACCCCCAAGAGTGGAGATTTGACGGAAGAGGCTGAGAAAAATATCCCAGCAGGATGGAAGAACCACTCACCTCACAGAGGAGGAGGCATGCGCCCAGACCTCCCAGCCTGCATCGTTCCGCGGTCCATCCCTCCTAATGATGTCAGGAAGCCAGCCAAACTGGACAGAGGCAGCTTCCTGCCCCAAGACAGGGGACTGGTTCACACACAAACAGGAGACCCTGCGACGGAGGACAGCAAGGCCTCAGCGTTTCTTCAGATGGAGGTGATCACCCCCATCCCAGCCTTCCCTGGTCCCTTTCAGGCTCAGGCAGCTCCAGAGGAAACTTCTCCAAGCCCAGTCCCTCGTGGATCAGGGGAGCCTCCACACCTTGGGGATCCTTTTGGAGAACAGTCCCCTGCTTTTCTCAAACATGCCCATCCTTTTAAAGAGAGCCCGGAGCCTAAGGACCACGTAGGACTGTTCGTGACCCTGGACAGAGGAGAGCGCAGGGCACCTCCCGTTGCCAGCAGAAAGCCCAGAGTTGTCTCTGAAGAAGCTGAGGGAGCTGTACCCCTGGCGTTGGTGTTCCCTCCAGGGAAGCAAAGGGAGATGACCTCTTTCCAGGCTGGGGGCCGAGAGGGCTCCCTGGAAGATA
Organism: Panthera pardus; assembly: GCF_024362965.1. Classification (NCBI taxonomy): domain Eukaryota; kingdom Metazoa; phylum Chordata; class Mammalia; order Carnivora; family Felidae; genus Panthera; species Panthera pardus. The sequence continues at coordinate 23,141,055 of NW_026526821.1, read as the reverse complement.
TTAGCAAGACCTCAGTGGCCAATAAAATTCGGATCTTTGAGACCCATGGAGCTGAAACTCGCCGAGCGAGTCAAGGCGAAACCAGGGCCCTAATAAATGAGTTGTCTCCAGAGACCTCCATGAGTCAGGTAGAGCAACAGCGGAATAAGCTTTTGGATCTGGGCTTCGTCCAACTCCAGCCCCCAGGGGACTTTGCTGGCCCCAAAGCCAGCCATTCCTCAGTGATGCCACTGGCTGCCAGACACTTCAGGGAGGGCATTTCTACCACATCCCAACAGGAAGGATGCACAGAACTCGAGCTCGTGTCCCCTGATTCAGGCTGTGAAACTGCGCTGGAGGTAGCCACTGGGGGAACTGGCCACGTGAGCCCCTGCCCCCACCACTGCCCCCGAGCTGGGGGAGTAGACCGCATGCTGCGTAGCTCCGTAGTAGCATGTTTCAGTGGCCCCTCATCATTACTGCGATCAGAGGCTGCTTGTCCATTCCTATGAGTTCTTTCCCCTAAACCAGCCTGAGGGTAGCCCAGGCGGAATGATGGGTTCATCTGGTTGGCCTGTGTTAGCTTAGCCACAGAGACCCTCGGCTTGTGGTGTGACCTGGTGCCCAGAGGGTCACACAGCCCCAGTGGAGAAGGTTGGCACCACCGCCAGCAAACTACACACTTGCTTTGCCTTGCTGCCCCCACCTGCTGGGCTCCTACCTGTTTTGCTTGGCTTGTCCAACGATCTTCCTTCACCCTTTCCCTTCCCTGGCTCTCCTGCCTTGGGGAAGCTGACAGTCCAGAGGTTTCCATCCTTCGCTTCTGGTTCCCTCTTGGTCCCACTGCCAAGTTCCTTTCTGCCTCCTTAAGACTAACTATCTTCTCTAATCCAGAACACATCCGGAGATGCGGTCAGGGAAGAGAAGCACATCACCAGCTTAGCAGCAAACCCCCCTGGAAAAGGGGGGCGCCTGAGATTCGCCAGCCCCTCGGGCCCTCAGGTCTCTGCAGCCCCTTGGTGCCCTGATGACCCAGTCATCTTCACCTGGCCGGGGTGCATCGCTGCCTTAGATTCCCACCTGCTCGGGCAGTGCCTCTTGTGGCAGCTCAACTCTCGCTTGTCTGGAATGTGTCCTCACACCTCTCAACCTTCCAGAAACTAAAATGGAAGTTAAGTTTAGCAAGTGAATCTCTAAGTGCACTGAATCTCTAGAACCTGAAGCCAACTACTTTAAAAAATATTTGGTGGGTGTTAGATTGGGCTTTAAAAAGAACGTCATGAAACAGCCAAAAATGTGAATGTGGTGTTTAATCCCTGACAGGCCAGTTGAGAGGTATGTATGTCGGACAAGAGTTGCTGGTTCCCCTCCAGCGTTTCCTTGGCCTGCTGTTGTCAATTACACTGATGGGACTAGAACCTCCACTCCATGGCCTGCCCACCGGCCCCTCATGGAGCTCAGGGTTGAACTGATGCAGCACCCAGCTCCCAGGAATTAACCCCTGTTGTTCCTCCCCCCTAGACGATGCTGACCCCTCCCACAGAGACTCAGTGGAATTGACAAACCATGTTGGCTTCCTCTTTGTTTCTCAAAGCTCTTGGCTCCAGCCTCCCTGCCTCCCCGTCCCGGGTTTCCCTAAATCCCTGGGTCTCCCTCCTTGGTTTCTGTCTCTTGATGTCCACCTGCACGGATGGGCCTGGATCCAGGCTCCCATCCCTGCCTTGCGCACAATGCCGCTTCTAATCAGCTCCCAGATCCAGACCCTGGATGGGGCTTCCTGTCCAGAACGAACTGGCAGGATGTTTGCTTTGTACTCGCTTTGGCCATCAGCGGGAGACCCTCGGAAAGGAGCGTTCCCCACTCTTGAGAACTTTGCGGTTTTTTAAAGCTTGTTGTCATGCCAAGGAATCTTTCCGGGAACGTTTTTCGTTTCCTGACCTGCTCTTCTATTTGAGACATTGAAATGGCCCCAGGGTTTCTTCTGTCATTCACCATCTTGATTTCTCTCTCTCTTTCTTCCCACCCCACACCCCTGTTCCTTTGATTTTTATCTGGCCATAGAGAGCAGGGCTAAGGGAGGGCTCAGAGGAGAAGGTCAAACCGCCCCGTCCCAAGGCCCCAGAGAGTGACACGGGAGACGAGGACCAGGACCAGGAGAGGGACGCGGTGTTCCTGAAAGACAACCACCTGGCCATTGAGCGTAAGTGCTCCAGCATCACGGTCAGCTCCACATCCAGCCTGGAGGCTGAGGTTGACTTCACGGTCATTGGTGACTACCACGGCAGCGCCTTTGAAGACTTCTCCCGCAGCCTGCCTGAGCTCGACCGAGACAAAAGCGACTCCGAAACTGAGGGCCTGGTGTTCTCCCGGGATCTCAGCAAGGGGGGCCCCAGCCAGGAAGACGAGTCTGGGGGCATCGAGGATAGCCCAGATCGAGGGGCCTGCGCCACCCCAGATATGCCCCAGTTTGAGGTACAGTGGAGCATCCTGGAGACCTGGGCCTGGCGGGCACTGCATGTTCAGAGGGCCCCGGGCCATCTGTGAGAAGACTGAGCCACCAGCCTGCAGCCCAGAGCCCCTCAGCCTGAAGCTCTGTCTCGTGTTGCATGACTGTCCCTCCGCAGAACAGCATGGTTCTGTGCTCGCATGTTTGCCATCTTGGTTTACCCCTAACATGCACTCCTTGGCGTTTTAACCCTGTGACCCCATTGCTTGCCTGAGGTCAAGCGATGCCAGACAGTCTGGTCTTACTCGACTCCTCCTCTCCCTGCCTGTGTTGCATGGCACCTGCAGAGAGCATGGGCTTGTGGACTCGTGGGGCTCCTGCAGCCTCGTTTGGAAGTTGGTGGCTTTTCCTGATCCTGGCCCAGGCTCCTCTCCCTGGGGCCTGGGCTTCCTGGGGAAGGGGCAGCAGTTTAAATTCATCTGGCCCTGGGGTCTTGGGGTAGCAGTGGAAACTCCTAGAGAAGAGGAAATGTCCGCATGGAGGGGGACACGGGGATAGACTGTGTCTGGGTCTCTCTGCTTTGTGTCCTTCCTTCAGAGGATCTTTGTCACGTGATTCCTCTGCCCCCTCATCTCTTACAGTCCCAGTCTACCTCCTACTACACTCTCCTCTCCCCCGTGTTCCAGGCATTGAAATATGAGCTCATCTACTCTGGACTTTCACTCCATGGTGTACTCTCTGGGTAGAAGGTTTTCCCTCCCTTTCTCTGCCTTGCAAACCTGTCACGTTCCAGGACCAAGTTCAGATATCACTTCCCTAGCAAATGCTTTCCTAACCACCCTGGGCAGAAGTGTTGGACCTGCTGCAGCCCCCTTGCTCTGTAATGTTTCTGTTCCCGGCATTGTCCCAGATAGTCAGGTTAGTGGCAGCCAGGTCTGCTTTCCTACTGGGTGGCAGCTGCTCTAAGCCTGCCTATAGCAGGCACTGATAGATGACTAACTGGATAAATGGCTAGATCTCAGGGTGACAGTAATCTGTGAGAATCCTCTCACTGCCTTCCCAGCCAGATGACAAGCTATTTCATTCATTCGTTCAGCTCACATATGTTAATATGCTAATAGTCATGTGAACTAGCCTGGATGGAGGACTCTGAAGAAACTGATCATTTAACTGAAGCCTTTTAGAGTAGAGGTTGAAAACTGGTGGCTCCAGGCCAGATCTGGCTAGCAGATGTGTTTTCTTGGACCTTGATTTAAAAATAAGGATGTTGAATATAAAATCCACAGTGTTGTTTTGTTTTTTTTTAATATCATTAAGAAAATCCGATGATCCAGTCACTCAGAGGCCATGGCCACAATTGGTCCCTACATGTTCTCCAGTTCACTCCAGTCCTTCGTAGGCCCACTTCACCCATTTCCATCTCCTGCCTGGCCTCTGTAGGCATCCAGTTGTATGACTCCTGCTCTCAAGAACAGTTCAGATGAAGCAGCTGGGAGGTGATGGCATAATCATCGAAGTCATTCAGGATGTATATAAGGAAAATACTTAGTGTGGGGCCTGACACAGAACATATTAATTGAATAGTAGATGTTCTTTTAATGGTAGCCTAAAACACAACTTATGGCCACCATGAGGTTATGTGGCTGCAGGGCCATGAGCAGGCCTGTCTGGGTACTGCTGATAGTTCTGGCTCTCCCCTTGGCTATTTGTCTATGACATCTCACCGTGCCTCTTTGCCCTGACCTGCATGCCCTTCCAGAGACTTGGCTGGCTGCAGGGATGGGGGCTACACTGCATTTGGCTGTGAGCAGGAGCCATGCAGGGGCTTGGGTTATGGAGTTCTCTCTCATCTCCTTACAGCCTGTGAAAACAGAAACCATGACTGTCAGCAGCCTGGCCATCAGAAAGAAGATTGAGCCAGAGGCTGTACTGCAGACCAGAGTCACCACTGTGGACAGCACCCAGGTAACCCGTGCCTTTCATTGCACCCTGATCGTAAGCATTGGACATTTAAGGATGGGGTCCCCACCAAGGCCAAGCCCCTTGGCCAACCCTTGCCACATTGTTTTCCCAGAGCCCCCATTTTAACCCCGATGCTCTTCTAAGCTTCATTGTCCTCCCTGAGCTCTAGAATTGGGTAGTGGAATGATTTTCTGTCCTGGACAGACCACGCCTCTTAAAAGCCTCAATTTCCCATCTCTCAAATGGGAATGAGCATGTCTCCCTTGTCTTTCTGGGAGGGCTGTAAGGGCTAGTGGCTAGTGGACTAGACTGTGGCTTTCAGATTGTTTGAAGGAGTTCGAGAGGTTTCTTGACGTATCCCTGGGAGAGAAGAGGGAGACATCTCAATCCAGCTTTTGTTAGAATGGCTCACATTGGATCATTTTTTGACATATGCGGATTCCATATCAGATTGGCAATGTGAACAAAGTGAGAAAAAGATAGAAGATCATTTGTCTTAGCAAGATGAAATGTACTTGGTCCCCTGGAGAAAGTGGTCCTAAATAGACACAGGTGAACTGCAGGTGCATGGTACATTTCCTAAGTTTCTTTTGTGGTTTTTAAACTTTGAATCTTGAGATTGTAGGTCTGATACCCTCTAGGTTCCTTGCGGCCAGAGGGGCTACAGTGCAGGGAGAGGAGACTAGTCTGTGTTTTAAGAACTAAAGTAAGGTGTAAACCAACACAATGTGGGCAACTCTGTCATTTCCAGAATACCCCCCCCCCACTTTTTATCACTTGCATTATGGTCTACATGGTAGCTAGTGCAATGGTCAAGATGCTCAAGTTCTGACGAGCTGTGTGATTGCAGGCAATGTGCTCCCTCTCTGTCCTATTTTGTTTCAGTAACACATGTTTTATTTTGCTTTCGTATAGAGAAATGTAAATAAAACTAAAAAAGGCCCCAAATTCAACAGCCCAGTAATTCTCACTGACATCAAAACAACAGCATGGGGTGCCTGGGTGGCTCAGTCGGTTGAGCATCCGACTTCGGCTCAGGTCATGATCTCACGGTTCGTGGGTTCAAGCCCCGCATCGGGCTCTGTGCTGACAGCTCAGAGCCTGGAGCCTGCTTCGGATCCTGTGTCTCCCTCTCTCTCTGCCCTTCCCCCATTCGTGCTCTGTCTTGCTGTCTCTCAAAAATGAATAAATGTTAAGAAAATTTTAAAAAACCAGCAAAGTGTTCCATTATGAAATTCAAATAGAACAAATTGAAATTTGTCTTGTGATTCTTCCTAGGAAAAAAATATGCATATTCCAACCTATACACTCACATCTCTGGATATTTTAGAATTTTGCATGAAAGAGATGCTCTTTTACACCTGACCTTTTTTTCTTGATAACTGTCTTGGAGATCACTCCTCATTTGCCATATGTGGGCCCACCTTGCTCTTCTCAGTCCCACTTGGGAGTGAGTCCTGACTTATTCTCCCATCAGTGGACTTGTGGCTGTTTGTGTCCTTGGCAGTTAATGGTGAATGCTTCAGTGAACTTTTTTGTCATACTTCTTGGCAAAGTTTTCAAAGTTTACATGCAAAGGATGAATTCCCAGCAATGGAATCAAAGAACACATGTGTTGAAATTTGCCTAGACTTGTCAGGCTATCTGATTTGTTGTCCTTTGTCAAATAAGATGGTTCAAATGATCAGGAGGACTTGTGAGCATCCCCCTCCCACCTGTGATTCACTCCCTGTGTAGACAGATTCCCCTCCCCACCAGTGCATGTTCACTCACACAGCCCATCACTCTGTAACCGGGAATGCCACCCACCCAAGTAACAGAAGCTTCAGGTGCATCTGGTGTGCTTTTCTCTCTCTCTCTCTCTCTCTCTCTCTCTCTCTCTCTCTCTCTATCTCTATCTCTATCTCTATCTCTATCTCTATCTCTATCTCTATCTCTATCTCTATCTCTATCTCTCATGACTCTTCTGGCCAGCAGGTTGATGGGACTGCCCTAGGGGGAAAGGAGTCCATAACAACTGCTCCCTCCATCACCACGGAGACCATATCAACCACCATGGTAAGTAGGACCTGAGAGATTTCCCTCTCTGACCAGCCCCCTTGCACTAAAACAGCCAGGTAACAATATCACAGCCTTGGCCATCTGGGGAAGTCCTCATCTGCCCTCACTGCAGCAGGCATGGGACGTAGAATCTGGGACCATTATTACCACAGGACATCCAGTTTTCCAAATTGAATAACGCGAGAGGTGGAATCCCTGAGTGTCAGTTATCTGGACCATCTCAGCCACAGCAGGGGTAAAGGGAGGATGGTACCATCTGGTTATTTGATTATTGGCAACACATGAAGATCCCTGGCAGCTAGCTCCTGGCAGCTGTGCATTTTCTCATGTCTCGGGCCACTTCCTTACCTTGGTCAGTAGATGGCATGCAGTGAACGTAAGTTGGAAGCTCAGGACTCTGGTTCTGCTACCTATTTGTGGTCTGACATGTGAAGGAAGGTCCTTGGCCTCAGGTGTCTTCATCTGTAAAGTGGGAATAGTTCCCATTCTGCCTTGTTCACAGGTTCTTAAGAGAGTCCGGTAACGTCAGATCCTTTAATGGTGACACAGACCAGATAGCATTAGGCACCCAGGCTGTGTTCCCATGCAAAGTGCCAAGAACCATGAATGGGTGATCTCACTGAGTCCTCACAAAAACTAAAGGGGATTCTCTGTTTTCTCCACCTTTTACAGATGAGGAATCTGAAGTACAGAGAGGTTAAGTGACTTCCTAAGGTCACACACCCAGTAAGTGGTAGAACCAGGTCAAACTCAGGCATTCTGACCCCAGAAGCCTCACTATACACATCACCGACTCTGCACCCTCATCCCGACCATTGTGAACCGTGGCTGCTGGGGCCGGGGCTGGGGCTGGGGCTGACGCTAATGTCTGGGCTGGATCTGTCTTGAGTCAGTGGAAAGTTGTTTTCAAATGCTTTCTCTTGCTGAAACCCTGATATACACATAGGAAGAGAATTGCCTTTAGACTACCCAGCAGGTAGGTTTTGAGCAAAGACAAATAAATCCCAACCAGTTACCAGTGCGCACCCTCTTTCCTGGTCACTCAGTTCCTCTTCTCCCTTAGTTCTCTCCATGTGGCATCAGGATGCTTATAGGGCTAAATTTAAGTTCATACCATAGTGAGTAGGGAGCTACATTGTTCATTTACCCACCCACCCACCCACCCATCCATCCATTTATTTGTTCCAAAAACATTTATTATTCTCTATTGTCTGCCTGGTACAGAATACAGAGTTGAAGAAAATATGCTACCTGCTAGAAGTCATTTGTTCAAATAATGATCACAGGTACATATAATTGTTTAGGTCCTGGGCACACAGTGGTGAACAAGGCCCAGCTCTTCCACTTCCTGGCAGGATGACCCTGAGCAAGTTATCTGAGCCTCTCCAAGCCTCAGTTTCCACTTCTATAAAATGGGGTGATGGGGGCAATAATAGTACATCCCTCAAAGGGTTGACCTGAGGATGGACCAAGGTAATCTGTGCAGAGGCTTGCCTGGCACCTGGGAAGGGGTCTGTAAATGTGAACTGCTGTTATTTTCTCCTGCCTTCATGGAACAGTGCAATAATGCTTTCCTGGGGCGGGGCAGGGGTGGGGGGGGGCTCAGGGAGGATAGGTATGGGGTGATACCCCTACCAGGAAGAGTGAGAAGGCTTTACCTAGGCATTGACATTTGAGCTATACGTAAAGGATAAGTGAAGGGTCAGCCCCAGCAGAAGGCATTGTAGGCAGTGGGAGTATAGCAGGTGCAAAAACAAGGATGGGAAGGAACGTCACATTTGGGGAAAGGCAGGTGGTCCGTAAAGCAAGATGTCAGGTGTGTGGAAGAGGAGTGGGGTAGGAAGGGGAAAGATCTGGACAGGTAGGCTGGGCCAGGGCTTGAAGGGCCTCAAATGTCATATAAGAGGCTCACACTTTATCCTGGAGATAGTGGGGCATCACTCCCAACTTTTGAAGTAGGGGCATGATGTCATCAAGTATGTGTTTCTCTGTGTTTTAGAAAGATTACTCTAGCAACCGTGTGGAACATCACAAGAGGGAAAATTCCCTGATGTCCTCCCTTTCTCCTTCCATCCTTCCTTTGGCAAATATTTGTTGAACACCCACACTATGTGATGCACTGTGCCAGGCGCTGTGAATCTAGCACTGAGGGAGACAGACAGCATCCCGAGACCACATTGGGAGACCAGACATTGGGAGAAACCAAAAGAGAAGGCAGAGAGCTAGTCTGGGGACTGGGGCAGGGCCCGTGTGTGAGGAGGTGGGTGTAAAGAAGGGGAGCGGGGTTAAGGGATAACCGGAGAGAGGAAAACGCAGGATTTGGTCATTGACAGAATGTTCAGTTAACAGAGGGAAAGTGGGCTGGTGACTTTGCACACTAACCCAGACATTCCTCCCCCTTCCCCCAATGTTTATTTATTTATTTTCAGAGAGAGCATGCACAAGCATGGGAGGGGCAGAAAGAGAGGGAGAGAGAGAGAATCCTAAACAGGCTCCACACTATCAGCATGGGGCCTGATGTAGGGCTTGAACTCACAAACCGTGAGTTCATGACCTGAGCCAAAACCAATAGTTAGATGCTTAACTGACTGAGCCACCCAGGTGTCCCTAATCTAGCCCCTCCTCCTCCTCCTCCTCCTCCTCCTCCTCCTCTTCTTCTTCTTCTTCTTCTTCTTCTTCTTCTTCTTCTTCTTCTTTAATGTTTATTTATTTTTGAGAGAAAGAGAGCACAAGTGGGGGTGGGACAGGGAGATAGAGACACAGAGTCTGAAGCAGGCTCCAGGCTCCAAGCTGTCAGTGCAGAGCCTGACACAGGGCTCGAACTTGTGAACCTGAGCCAAAGTCAGATGCTTAACCGACTGAGCCACCCAGGCACCCCTAACCTAGCCATTCTTGAAGTGCAGTCCTGGGAACCTTTAGAAAGGCAAATCTTTGGGCCCCACCCCAGACCTATTGACTCAGAAACCTTGGGGCAGGGCCCAGAAGTCTGTGACACCCCTCAAGTCTGAGAAGCACTGATGTAAACAGAGAGCACTCGAGGGGATTGCTCTTTAGTGGTAGGCATGTGTCAGGGGCGGGGAGGCAGTGAATTCGACGTTGGATCTGATGAGTGCTAGGAACCTGTGGGACATTTCCAGGGGAAAATGTCTAGGAAACAATTGATTTTAAAGGTCTAAGTTTCAAGAAAGATCTGGGCTATAGATAAAGAGATATGAGACAGTGGCCTTGTGAGAAGGCCTTGAGTGGCTGAGGCAGTGCAGACAGGGTGGTGAGGAGGAGAACCCTCAGTCTGAGGGAGGAAGGGTCCAGAACCAAGATGGTGGCATTGCCCTGGCCAGGGAGAGGAAGGAGCCGCACCTCTTTGAGGCGGGAGAAAACACTGGCTGAAGATAAAGGAGAGACAGAACAGATGGTGCCTTGTTTTGAATGACCTGTGTCCCCATTAGTGAGTGGCCTGTATTTTCAATGTGTCAGTGGAGGTGAAGCCTTGTCCGGGAAAGAGGGAGCAGTGGGCAAAGAAGAGGCTTTAGGGGAGAATTTCCCGGAGTGACGGTAGGATTCAAAGGGGCTAGTGACTGTTTCCTAAGCTGACGGAAAGGAAGCATTGAACCCAGGAGGCTGCCCCCACCCTTTTTTTTAATTGAAGTATAGTTGACACACAATGTTACAATGGTTTCAGGTGTGCAACATAGTGATTTGACAAGTGCATACGTTATGTTATGCTCACCATAAGCGTAGCTACCATCTGTCACTGTGCAGCACTATTACAATACTGCTGACTATATTCTCTATGCTTTTATCCCCCCGAACTCTTCACTCTGTAACTGGAAGCCTGTATCTCCCACTCCCCTTCACCCCTGGTTGCCCATCCTCCACCCCCACCCCTCCAACTGCCAGTTATCTGTATTTGTGGATATGTTTCTGCTTTTTTCTCTGGTTTGTTTGTTTTGTTTTTTAGATTCCACATAGAAGTGAAATCATATTGTATTTGTCTGACTTATTTCATTTAGCATTATACCCACTAAGTGCATCTATGTTGTTGCAAATTGTAAGATCTCATTTTTTTTTATGGCAAAGTAACATTTCATTACATACATACATACACACACACACCACGTCTTCCTTATCCATTCCTCTATCGATAGACTTGGGCTGCTTCCATAGCTTGGCTATTGTAAATAATACTGCTGTAAACATAGGGGTGCATATGTCTTTTCATTTAATGTTTTTGTCTTCTTTGGGTAAATACCCAGTAGTGGAATTACTGGATCATATGGTATTTCTATTTTTAATTTTTTTGAGGAACTTCCACACTCTTTTCCACAGTGCCTGAACCAACTTACATTCCCACCAATAGTGCAGGAGGGTTTCCTTTTCTCCACATTCTTGCCAACACTTGTTATTTCTTGTCTATTTGATGCTAGCCTTTCTGACAGGTGGAAGGTGATATCTCATTGTGGTTTTGATTTGCATTTGATGATTAGTGAGGCTGAGCATCTTTTCATGTCTGTTGGCAAGGCTGCCCTTTTAAAGGCTTGCTGCTGGGCCACGTTCTGGGAATCCATCTGAAAAGGTTGCTCATTGGTGGCGTGCCAGGTAACCAGGTCACTGTCTCAGCTGGAGGCAGGCATGGGGTGGGAGGTAGGCAGGGCAAAGGCAGATGGCTTCTGTCCTCACCTGTCCCCTGGCAGGCAGAGATCCAGATCTAGTACCATGCACAGACAAGGACAAAGGTTCAGCCTGCTCGGCAGCTGCAGAACAGACACAGCTCTGGGCTGCGGGATGGAGGGGACTGAGCCTGAGATGGCATAGAAAGTGGGAGGTGAAGGCAGGCGGCCGGACCCGCTGCCAGATGTGGGGCAGTACATCCAGCCAATCCAGGAGTATCTAGCAGTTAGAATCCACCACAGGACCAGAAGAGCTGCTCCAGGGTAACAGTTCCGAGGGCAGAGTAGTGTTACCGAAGGAGCATGTTGGACTTGGAGACTGACAAACATGGGTCTAAATCCAGGCTCCGTCACTAACTTGCTGGTGGACTTGAACAAGCCTCTTGACATTCTCTGGCCTTCTAATTTCTCAACTGTGAAACGGGAATATTAAAATAATTTCCTGTGGTTGTTCTGAGGATTAAATGAGATAGTGCATCCTTAGCATAATACCCAGCACATACAAGTACTCAGCAAATATTGGTTATCATTATGTTGTTAGGAGCCAGCCTGTATTCCTATGTTTATCCTAAAACTGGCATTTGCAAAGCCCTTTCTCCTCTGCTAGCCTCATAATGTCTCTGTGAGAGTTGGGCAGGGATGTCTTTTTTAAAAAATAACTTTAAGACTTCATATTTTCAGAGCAGTTTCAAGAGCAGCTTATGTATTAGAACAGTTGTATAGCAAAGTTGAGAGGAAGGTACCCGCATGCCCCATGTATAGGAATATGTAGGTTTCCCATATACCCCTTGCCCTCACACATGCATTGTCTCCCCCATTATCAACATTCCCTACCAAAGTGAGACATTTGTTACCATTGATGAACCTACATTGCAGGACTCCCATTTTATAGGTAAATCCATGAGGCCCATAGAACGGAAGTGGCTCTGCCCCAGCCCATGTGGCTGGAACATGGCAGGGCCAGGACAGAAACCTGAATGTCTCTGCTCCTTTGTCAGTGCTTCCTGAGAGCAATGCCGTGTCTTGTTCACCAATGTCCCTAACCCCAGGCACTCTTAATGTTGAATGAGTGAGCAAGTGTCTTAAGTGTGTGAGTGAGTAAGAGAGTAAGTGTGAGAGCAGGCCCATGTGTGAGCACGCGAATGCATGACAAAAGTCATTCCTCAACCTTGTGGCCATGAGAGCTACATGGCTACATACTCTGGCCATCCTGGGGGCCCGCCCACGTGAGATCTGGCCATCTGAGCACTATTGTTTCCCCCAGGAGAACAGTCTCAAGTCCGGGAAGGGGGCAGCTGCCATGATCCCAGGCCCACAGACGGTGGCCACGGAAATCCGTTCTCTTTCTCCGGTAAGTGGCTAGGGCCAGCTCAGGCTAGGGTACTCTGTGCTGAGAATGTGGACACAGGTCCCCAGGTGGCCCACAGCAAGTACAGCATAGAGCCCAGTAGGCTGCCCTCTTAAGTACAGCGCCAGGAAACTGGCTCCTTTTCAGGTGCCCACAGGGCTCCCTTGTACCCACCGGAGTCTCATCTGTTGCCTCCACCCCCCACCCCCCCCCCACATATGCACACCAGAGGGCACTGCAGCTTGAGGGTGAAGCAGCCCCTCTCCTTGGTGGCGCCTGTGATGTGACAGCTCTTTTGCATCTGCTCTCCTTACTGGCCAGGGGAAAGAGGGACTAGGAGCGCAGAGGCTTGCACTCTGGATGTGGCTGCCAGTGACTGAGTCTGTCACCATGAGGTCTCTCGCATCTCCTGCATTCTCAAGTCTGTCCTTCTCATTGTCTAGCCCCTGAGACTGCGTGTTCCTGGCTGTGACAGGGTGGGAGCTTGGGAGGGCTCTGTCTCCAGCCTGGATCCCCCGTTCATTCTTTTAAGATACCAGGATTCTTGAATTCTGGGGTCTTGTTAGGATTCTGGGCCTCAGGAATCTCAGGTTCTAGGAATCTGAGATTCAGTGGTTGCAAGTTTCATGGATCTAGCATTCTAAAGATTCCAGTGTTCCTGAATTCTTAAAGTCAGTGGTTTGAAGCATCTTGGCTTCCAAACTTCACCTTTGTGGGGCCCCCTTGATTCACTCCCCCCACCCCCACCCTGCAGAGCCCAGTATCCTTACCTGAACCCTGGGGTGGGGGGTGGTTATATTCTGCAGATCATCGGGAAAGATGTCCTCACCAGCACCTACGGCGCCACCGCGGAAACCCTCTCCACCTCCACCACCACCCATGTTACCAAAGTGAGTAGCAGCAGGGTGCCATATGCCCCCGGCCTGGCTGTGGGGCTGGGGAAGGTCATTGCCATTGCTGTGCCTTGTAATGTGGACAGAGAAGACCTGTAGCGTTCCTAGTTTCTGGAATGCTCTGTGCTTTGTTCTGTACTATGGGTTGTCCTAGGCACAGACCCTGCCCTTCAACATCGACAGCCAGGCTGGGTTGGGGGGCAAGACCATCTCACTGGAAGTAATTCTGAGCCATGGCATTTGCACCTTATAGAACTTAAGTGCTGGCAGGATTTAGAAGAGGCGACGTAAGGAAGCCTCAAAGAGTGAAGAGGAGTCTTCTGGAAAGAGTAGGGTTTGTGCAGGGTCTTAGAAGGCCAGGTAGGACTTGTGAGGGAGGAGAAGACAGATGCAGACATTTCTAAACAGTGCAGAAAATGGGAGCAGAGACTGCGCATTTGCTTATTTGTTCACTGAGCAGATGTTAGTGAGCATTAGCTGTACACCAGCCTCTTGCTAGGGTGCAAGTGGTGCACGACTGTGGGAACAGCGGAAGTGATCTCTATCAGGGAGTAGTAGCACGTAGGGGGCATCACTGTGAGGAACTGGGGGGGGGGGGACTCGAAGCAGGTGAAGCACAATGGAGACAAATGAGACAAATCCCAGGACAAATGTGACTGTGAAGGGTCTGAGGCTAAGAGCCATTGGAACACTGTCAAGGTTTTTTAACTGGGGAGTGACCCAGGGCAAAGGGGTTTAAGGGGAGGAGATTAGATCCAGCAGGATGTATAGGTAGACAGGGGAGAGAAGAGAGAGAGGCATGGAGAGACTAGGGATGGGGAGCCTGGACCAGGGTATGAGTTGCAATGGGGAAAGGAAGAGGCAAGGGCCACAGGAGGGAGTCATTCCCCATGTGTCAGCTGTGACTCAGCCACCGAGCTGAGGCTGAAGACAGGCAGGCCAGCATATCCGTGCCCAAGCAGCCGGGAGGAAGGTAGGAGGGGGCCCGGGCCAGAGATGGAGGCCTGGAGGAGAGAGGCCAGGGAGCCAGGTTGAGGTGGAGGTTCTGCTGAGTCATCCAAAGGAGAAGTCTGATGGGTCCCACTGGCCCTCCTGCACACACACTGTCCTGGCCCTGCTTGCTCCTGTGCAGGAAGGACTCAACACTTTTGCATGTTCCCCAGAAAATATCCACTCTCACTGAGAGTATTTGTGAGTGATGTTGACTTTCCCTGAAAGTTTTGTGGGAAGGTTTTCCGTCACCTACCCCACTGCATACTGCTCAGAAAACTCTTCTTCCCCAAGTTCCTCCTGGTCCTGCCAGTTAGGGAGCCCCCTTCTTTCTGTCTGCTCCTGGCTCTTGCTGGGATTTCCCTCCACTACCACCCTCTTTAATATGCCAGGCAATTTTGTCCTTCCCCATCTTCTACTTCAAAACTTGCACCCAAACCCCGCCCTTTCAGGAAACAGTGGAGGTTGTAAGTATCACCCACACAGTTTTCTCTTGGAGTACTGTTCGAAGTCATTCAAGATAGAACCTTGTCACCATTCACATTTCATTCATGTGTTCATTCAACCAGTCTGCATTTAGCACCTGCCTTGGTCAGATTGGACAGGGGAGTGGGGGAGGAGGGGACACAGAATTGAACAAAATACAGCCCCTGCCCTCAAGGCCAGGTCACACACACAAGGTCACCCCAAGGTAGAGAGCCCCAGAACCACAAGAGAGATACAGACTTGGTGCTCAGGGAGTACCAAGGTGGGAGGGTGGCAGGGTCACCAGCCAGGGTCAGGGAGACGGCACTTGAGCTGGGCTTGGAAGACCTAGAGAGGGCGGTTTGGTAGTTAGGGGAGTGTGGTGGCAGGGGGCAAGACGTGCAGCCTAAAGTCCCAAAACCAGAAGAGGGAGCCAGGAGAGAAGGTGACTGCTGGTTCCAGCCTTGCCTTTGAGGGATGCCTTGGATGGGCCTCCTGTCATGCCCAGCAGGCCCCAGGGCTGACCTTGCCGCCCTCTCCCACTCTGCAGACTGTGAAAGGGGGGTTTTCTGAGACGAGGATCGAGAAGCGAATCATCATCACTGGGGATGAAGATGTTGATCAAGACCAGGTATGGGGACGGGGGACATTGTTCCCTGTGGCTCTGCCCAGCGCCCAGTCCCTCCCATATTGGGTTACCCACGGGCAGCTGCCCTTGTGGGCAGAGATGATGTCCACTTCGGGCTGGCCCTATTCAGACAAGAAGCCCTAAAGGAATGGATGTAGAATGAGGGCCAGAAGGAGCCAGAAGACCTGAGCTCTGGTCTCTAACTATTCAACCACTGCCCTCCCTGAGCCTCCATTTCCATGACTGTACACTAAGGGGCTTGTTGGTCTTCATGGTCTGTCTCGTATTCGATATCCTATGGTTCCTCACTTTGTCGCTCTTTTCTCCCAGGCCCTGGCTTTGGCCATCAAGGAGGCCAAACTGCAGCATCCTGACATGCTGGTAACCAAAGCTGTCGTATACAGAGAAACAGACCCGTCCCCGGAGGAGAGGGACAGGAAGCCACAGGTAAGCCTTCTGAGGCTCCGCAGCCATGAGAGGGAGGAGGAAACAATGTCCAGATCTTCTGAGGGTCATTTCCATCTGAGAGCCCATCAGGTGGCTTGGTCCCTAACACAGCTTTCATGCCCCGTGTTCCTGGTCTGTGGCTCAAAGGAGAGACGTGGCTCCCCCAAATGCCACAAATCAGTGGGGGACAAGGGGGGGGATTGCTGGTTCCTTGGTTTCTTGGGTGTTTCAGGCCCCAGACCCAGAAAAGTAAATCCAGAAGCAGTAAAAACAGGGAGATGGGGGTTGATGGCAGGTACTGAGGTGGGACAGCTGGAAGCAAGCATAGCCTCACTGGCCATTACCTAGAAATTTGAAGCCAGAAAAAGTCCCCTCAGGCCCAGTACCGCCGCCTTGTCCCTGAGTCTCTGCGTCCATCACAGGTCACTGGATGTTGCTAAGGGGGATATGATGACCAGAGTCCTCGATCCCATCTGTTTTGCTCGATTGCAAACCCCTGACTTCTCAGGCCACCTTGGGCCAGAAATTTACTTTTCTGTTTCCTTATGGGCGGACCTTCATCAGTGCCTTGCTGAACAAGAGAAATGTACTTTTCTGTTTCCTTATGGACGGACCTTCACCAGTGCCTTGCTGAACAAGAGGAAGGAGATGGGCACTGCAGCAGATAGGGCTTTTATCAGCCTACATTGGGTTGGGGGAGGGGGGTTCAGGTCCCACTGGAAATCCACTGAATGTTATCAGACCCATAAAACAAAATCTCACAGACATTGAGTTGAGTGGTATGTAATATGATTCTATTCACAAGAAGTCCAGAAGTGATAAAAAATCAGAATAGTGGTCAGTTCTGGGACTGACAGTTCTGGTATTGACAGGGAGGAGTCACAAGGGAATCTTTGGGGGTGCTAGAAATGTCAGCACCCTCTTCCCTGATGAATGAAACTGTGTTTTCTAGAAAAATACAAGAATGTGGATCACCACCCCCTTCATGTCAGAAGAAAAAGCACTGAAACATTTTCCTGCCACTTTGAAAGGCTGCCAAACCATGGTCTAGACCGTGCTGTCCAACAGAACTCTCTGCAATGATGGATATGTTTTCCTTGTACTATTCAACACACATGGCTGTGAGCACTTGAAATTGGCTAATCTGAAATCAGATGTGCTTTAAGGGTAAAATGCATATAGGATTTTGAAGATTTAATGAGAAAAAAAGAATGCAGAATAGCTCAATAATGTTTCTATTGATTACCTGTTCAAATGATAATGTTTGGATATATTGGGTTAAGTAAAATATATTATGAAAATTAATTCCCCCTGTTTCTTTTCCTCTTTTTAGGGTAATTTAAAATTTAGAATTTTAATTTAGAAATTAAAAAATTTCTATCTAGAAGATTTTAGGAAACTAGAAACATCTAGAAAATTTAGAAACTATAGTCTAGAAAATTTTAAATTCCATTCAGGGCTCTCATTCTATTTCTGTTGGACAGCACTGCTCTAGAAGTGTAAGCTGGTCATGGGCGGAGCCTACCTCCCAGCCTTCCTCAGACTTTCATGCAAATTGTCACTCTTATCCCCTCGGTTGTCCAATTATTCTTGCTCTTCATCCCCCACATCTCAGGGTGGTAGCGTAGGACACTTGCCACGCTGGTCCTGAGCTGACAGCGTCACCTGGGGAATACAGGTGCTAGAGAACTGTTGTCTCGGTACCTGGGTGGCTCAGTCAGTTAAGGCGTCTGACTCTTGATCTCAGCTCAGGTCTTGATCTCAGGGTCGTGACTTCAAGCCCCATGTTGGGCTCCATGCTGGACATGGAACCTGCTTAAAAAAGAAAAAAGAAGAGAAGAGAAGAGAAAAGAAAAGAAAAGAAAAAAAGAACTGTTGCCATAAAGTCTGATTTAGAAGGGCTGGACCGGACCTGGGAATCTTTATTTATACCCTGGTCTTTAGGAAGTCCATGAGCAGCCACTAATGCAAAGAATTCTGTGCTGGGAATCCAGCGACCTGGCTCCAATCCCAGCCATCCCCTCGTGGGCACTCACTTTCCTCACTTGCAAAATGAAGAGATGGGGCTAGCCCTTTCCCATCAGGGTCTTCTGCTGGTTTGTATGCTTTCCTAGAGTATCTGTCGTGCGTTTCTCATACTTTTTCCTTTCCCTGTCTGTTCCTTCCCATCTTTCCCAGCGCCTTTCCAGCGGGTCGCCCAGGCTCCTGCCTTCCCATTTGCCTGGGCCACTCAGAGCTCTGGTCCCTGCCTCCATGTCCTGACCACCTCCCGCCCCCCCCCCCACCCCACTATGGAACTTTTGATGTCTGCCCACTTGGCGGTCTCGTTTGTCCTCCTCACCTCTCTTGTAGTTCTTCCTTTGATGCCATTGTCCATGCACCACCATTCTCTGTCTCTCCTTCTGTCTCTCTCCCCGCTTTTCTCTCCTTTCACTCTCTTCCTCTCTCTCTTCCTCTCTCTCTCCTCCTTTTTCTTCCTCTCTCTCCCTCCCTCTGTCCCCCCCAAACCTTCTCTCACCTCTCCTTCTTGGATCCTTCTGTAAAGGTCACCTTGTTCATGTTGCTCTGAAGGAGACAGAAGTTTCTCCCTTGTCTTTTCGCCCACATGCTTTACCACTAGTTACTGCCAAGTAGGAACCACCTTTGACCCCTAATATAGTCAGACTCATTCTGGGGGAGAGGTCTTCTCTGAATTTGAAAACTCTTTTTAAGGTGTTTGAACTATATTGGTTTGATGGATGGATGCATCTTGGTATCCCAAGGAAAGATCTGGAATCCTGCAAACCTGGATTCAGATCTCAGCCCTGCCTGGTATTAGCCATTTGACTTTCAGCAAATTATTTATCTCAGCAGTTCCCTCATCATCTAGTTGTCAGCAACAATAAGCACAATAATAACAGTTGCTAAAATTTATGGAGCGCTTGTGCTGTTCTAGGCACCAGGCTGTGCCCCTGATATAAGTATTGTCAGCTGCTCATTCATCTCACAAATGAGAAAATGGAGGCTCTCAGATGTTAGGTGACCTGCTCACAGCCATGGGGCATGATTACAGAGTCAAACTTCGTCTGTAAGACTCCAGAGCCCCCTGTGGTCTTAACCTCCTTAACCTCCTTCTCAGGGTATCTGTCTCATAGGGTTAGTGACATCATACATATACATTAGTTAGTACCGTGCCTGGCACATAGTAAGTGCTCAGGAAAAGCTAATTATGACTATTATTACTATTAACTCAAAGTAAGCCAACAAAATGCTGTATATTTGGATTCTGATGTAATAAACCGAGAAGAATAAATTATAATATCGCATTGTTCAGATGTCCCTGCCACTTCTGAAGTGTCTGGGCTTTTGAAGACATCTCACATCGTGTTTACACTGAGCTGTGGGACTTAAATCACAGCCTACCACTATAAAAAATAAAAATTTCCTCAGGTAGTTAGCAGAATTGAGTAGAAAGAACACACCCAGGCTTTGGAGGCAGAAACTCCTGGCTAGCAGTGGTTCCAGAGGAACCTCCCTGGTGTCCCTCCCTCAGTTTCGTTATCTACAAAATGAAGTTAATCTATAAATTGGAGCTGCTGTAATAATTAAACAACATCTGTGAGTGTCTTAGTTCAGGCTGCTGTAACACAATACCATATACTGGGTGGCTTAAACAAAACAATACACATTTATTTCTCCCAATTATGGGGGCTGGGAAGCCCAAGGTCAAGCCCAAGGTGCTGGCCACTTCAGTTCCTGGGGCGAACGCTTTTCCTGGTTTACAGATGGCTATCTTCTCTATATACCTTCACATGGTGGAGAGCAGAGAGAGAGGGAGAGAGGATCTCTCGTGTGCATCTTTTTATAAGATAGCATGTGAGGGCTCCACCCTTATGACCTAATTACCTCCCAGAGACCTCCACTTCCAAATCCTTACACTGAAAAGTAAGGCTTCAACATCTGAATTTTGGTGGGGAGAGGACACACAAATATCCAGTCCATAGCAGTGACACACAAGGACAGTGTCTCACACACAGAAGGTGCTCAGCAGTGTGAACCTGCATCCTTATATTTTGCCACATTCAGGGATTGATGAGCCCCGAGAAAGTCAGACCATAAGCTTTTGCTAGCAGCCTGGTGCACAAGGCCCTATCTCCACACAGGCATCCATCTTGCTGGTCTTCAGCCTCTCTTCCCTCCCTGAACCCTCCAGAAACATTTGTTCAGACTCCAGTGGACTCTTGGCCTTCCTGTTCCTCCTCTTTAAAGTTCTTGCTGTGAGTGTGGGAAGCACACCCGTCTCACACAGGGTCTTTTCTCTCCCTGCAACTCACAGTCCTGATGTGAGGCTTCTGCTCCATCTTCTACTGGCCCACCTCCTTCAGACAGGGCCTGTCTCCTCAACACTGCCAGCAAGAGGGCAGCCTCCACCCAGCGTCCTTACCTTTAAGATTTTGATTAAATGGGAGAAAAAAATTGACCTATTTCAAAGCAGGAGTCTTGTGTTCTAGTCTCATTTCTGCCACCAACTCACTAAGACATTGAACCCTCTGGGTCTCAATTTTCCCATACGTCACATAAGCCGCAAAGGATTTTGTTTATATGGCTGCATTAGCACGTGACCATACATGAGTGGCGAAGGGCAGGAATGATACTCCACCTGTTAAACGGTTTTGGGTAGTTGCTGTGTGCCACGCACAGTGCTGAGCATTGAAAGACAAAGATAAGTAAAAGGCAGCCATTGCCCTCAAGGAGATCAAAATAGAGTGTGGCTAAGTTAGCAACAACAATAGAAATAATAAGAACAGTCAGTGTTTGTTCAGCACTTCCTATTTGCTAACGCTTGTTTCGAATCCTCCCTATAACTGCATGAGGAAGCACCCGTTTTGCAGGGGAGCACCTGAGGCCTAAAGAAGTTAAGAAACTCACCCAAGATTGCAGAGCTCATAGGCCATGGAATGGGATTTGAACTCAGGCAGTCTGATTGCAGAGCCCACGCCCTTCACCACAAAATTTTGGAGTCAAACTTGAGTTGGAATCCAGACTCCAATTTCTTTATTTAAATACTTCTCCCTGGGGTTTAATCCTCAGGACACACAGGCCCATGGAGACCAGAGAGGAAAACCAAAGAACATCTACAATCGCAACTAAATATTTCTTAGAATGGGAGAAGGTAGGAAGAAAAGGTGAATCGCGTGTGATCTGAGCTTCTTAGTGTTAAAGGAAACTTGGACAGATTTCCAGACGGAAGAGAAAGATACCACCTTCCCGGAAACAAACAAGCAAACACACATGGGCTCCGGAGTCAGACAGATGTGGGTGCAGGTCTCAGCTGCCACTTACAAGCTGTGTGGCCTTGGACAAGTCACTGTATCTTCCTGAGCCATAATAAAGGGCATACAGGAAAGGCAGCTAAAACAACCCCTTGCCACATATCTAAAGATGAGTGACCAAAAGTAACTAATATTTTTTTATCCTCCTCCTCTGTGTCCCCTTCCCTCCCTCCCTCTGGCTGTAGGAATCCTGACCTCTGTGAAGAGATGCTGGCGTTTCTGGTCCAACCCAAGCCAGAGAACCGTCAAGAAGGGGCCTTCATTCTGGATTCTCCGACTCAACACCGAAGTCCCAGCTGTGACGTGCTGTCACCGAAGAGGGACTGGGAAAGGAAAAGCATATATATATAGATATATATAGATATAGATATATATACAGGAAACACCGCGTCCTTGCACTGCTGCTGGGGCTGGCCGAGCAGTCGGCCAACAGCAACAACCAACATCTGAACGCCTACATTTCCTTTGCAGACACATTGAAGAATTGGTGGGACTTTTCAGGAAAAAAAAAAAAAAAATTATGACAATAATCTCTTGCTCCCCCTGTCAAAGCCCCATGGAACGCCAGAAGCAAGCCAGACCACAATGATTGTAGGAGTCCAACACGACCCTGGTTCTGCACGTTACACTGAGCGGACAAGCATTCCATTTGTCCTGCGGCGTGTTGCCCACTCCAATGCAAAGGAAACACTTCTGCAGCAAAGCAAGAGAAGTCGCAGCAGCAAGACAGCCACCGTCAACCATTTGCCGAGAAAGAAAGAAACCCACCCCCCCCCCCAACCCCCACTCGGAAAGGAGGAAGAACACTGGATTGTTATTTTTTGGGTCTTGACACTGGGCTGCAAAATCCACCTTCCTTTCTTCCACCTTCCCTCCCCCTGACTCACGCGTCTTATGGTCATTTCTGTCTCGGCTGTCTCCTCCCCCTCCCCCCCCTGCGTCCCCGCCCTCCCCCCCCCCCCCCCCCACTTCCCTCTGTCTCCTGGTCCTGCTAAGGGCCACTGCAGATGACTCTGGTTTGAAACAAGAAAAAGAAAAGAAAGCAAGAACAGAAAACCCAGCCACAGGAAGGGGAAGTAGACATTTTATGTTTATGGGTTCTCATTGAAGGTGCAGCTTGTAGGAAATGTGTATGGATGTGCTTTTAAGTTATGTATATTACATATAACAGGAAACAAATATTAAAATAAACAGTGCTGGTAAGTATGAAGCTGACATTTTAAAATTATAATTATCCGACTGTGATTGATGTATCCCAAGGTTCTTAGATCTCCCTGAACCGGCCCAGCCAAGGAGACCAGGACTCTGGCTGTGGGTTGCTCACAGTAGGAGCTGACGGTTCGGTGTAGTAATACAGTGTGTGGTATTTGTAATTGGTCGATTGGTGGGGAGGGGTGGGGTCCCCAGATGGAGGGGCAGGGGTTTGGCAAGAAGGAAGAAACACAGATGTAGTCCAAGATGCCTTCTCCCCTCGGGCAGTAGCCACCAGGGCCTGGTCTATGCTCAGGTGTGGGGTCCAGAGTTAGGATTCTGCTACCTCCCTAGGGAAATTGCTTCAGTTTTCAGTCTTCTCTCTTTTTTTTTTTTTTTTTGGCCACATGTCTTTTCCCTGACCACATTGTGACATCTGACTCCCCATCCAGAGGGAGGTGATGCCCCTGGCCGCTGCAGAGGATGGTGGCTTTAATTTGGCTGTCTGGAGAGTCTCAGCTCACTCGTATCCTCTGCCCTTCCACATTCATTCTCTTCCTTCTGGGCCAAAGCAGCCATAGAGACCATGAACACAGGGCAGGCCCTGATAGGTCAAAACTGCATTTCCAAAGGCTTTGCCTGCCCCGGAATAAGCTGAGTGTGAAAGGTGTTGTTGCTCAAAGGCTCCATCCATGTATAAGACGCTGGCTTCAGAAACCTCCCCTTCAGCCAGCATCTGAGCTCTGAGCCTGTATCCTCGGAGTCCCCCAAATTGCCTCCAGATCACAGAAGCTCTTGGAGAAAGTCCCATCAAAAGCTTGGCATTGACCTCTGGCACACATGGTCTTTCCCACGCTTGCCTGCCATGAGCTGCTTCTCTGAGCTCACGGAGTCTTCTTTGGAGGAAATGTGTCCCCACTACACTCTAATTTCTCAGTCCCATCTTATCTCCTCAGTCCCACCACTAAAGCAGTCATTAAATTCATTCAACAAATATTTTATTTATTGAGTACCTACATGTGCCAGGCAGTATCCTTGGGCTGAAGGAGAGAATATGGGGGAGGGGAGGGACCCGGAAGTCCTCTGAGCCAGCCTTACATCTTCAATCATGGCTTGCCCCTCTGAGATTCCCACATTCTCTCCGAGTATTGGCCATTGCCCAGCGATACCCCCCAGAGGGCCCAGGCTTACTTACCAGTTACCCCAGTGACTTATGTGCTTAGTTTGCTAAGCTGGTGCTGACCTGAGGCAGGACAGGAAACCAGAACAGCGTTTGTCTCTGTGGGCAAAAATGGGACAGAGAGCAGGCAGGGAGAGTCCTGCACCTGGGGCTCAGTTGGCAGATTCAGCCACATCCTGCCAGGAGCAAGGCTGGTGGCCCGCTCCAACTTCCCCTGAGTGCGACAGCTCACTTTCCACGCACCAGGTTCTTTTTACCATCCTGGTGGAGAAGCCACAGAACCTTCCCTCCCCGCACCGCCCCCCCCCCCCCACACACACACACCTTGAGAGCTCCCATTCTTTCTGGGCCATGAGCCAGAGTGGCTCCACCCTCCCTGGGCCACCTGGAATTTGGCTCAGGCACCCCTGCCAGGCGTCATGACCACACTGGTCACACCATGGAGGGAGAATATTGTTCTGGGTTCTACACCTCATTATAAGCCCCTGAATGTGTGGTTTCAGGGCAGGGATGAAGTGACCAGATTTAGCTTGTGGGCCGGCCAGGGTTTGTGGAGATCTCCATCCCATGGATGATGTGACCTTCCTTCCATGGAGAGGCAGGCAGTGCCACCAGGGAGGAGGGGAGCTGCAAAGCTAAAATCTAGGGCACTGTTTCCTCCCCATCCTCCTCTTCATAGGGAATATAGATGTTTGTCTTGTCTGCCTTCAACCTACTTTTCTTTTTTTCCTTTTTACATTTCTCATCGTTTCTGTGCTGCCTTTCCACCCAGGAGACCATGTAGCAGAGTGGAAAATGTCCTGGAGGGTATCCTGGCTCAGCCATGTGACATTGGACTAGTCCCATCCCACCCCCATCCCCTTTTGGGCCTCAGTTTCCCCACTTACAAATGAGCAGGATAAACCAGAGGCTCTCCAGGGGCTTTTCCCAGTCTGCTGTCATACAGATCTTCATTTTCTCTTATTTTGCTTTCTCGGGATCTTTTCCATCTGAGGGTACAGGAAGTGCCAGGACCTGTTTTCAGTTTTTGAATCCTGCAAGCACATTCCAAGACTGGCCTGCAATTGCATGAGCAACATCACTCTAAATAATTTTTTTTTTCAAAAGCACCTTACCAACCAACTGCGATGCTGTCCTGTTCCTTTTTACTCACACCCCTCCCACCCTTCTCGTCCCGCGCTCCCCCACCTCAGTGCTCTGTGCTGTATGCGTGTGCTCTCTGTTCTTGTATACTCAATAAAAGTGAAATAAATGTGTTTGATGCTGAACCACAAACTGTCTTGGCATCTCTCTCTCCCTCTCTCTTTCTCTCTCTCTCTCTCTCTCTCTCTCTCTTTCTGTCTCTGACCTTGGCTACAGGTACAAGTTGGCATTGTGGGAAGGGCTAAAACTAGGATGGAGAAATCCCAACCTTGAACACTTTCATTCAACACATTTGCCGTTTCCAGTGTGGCCCATGTCTTGGGTTAAGCTCTGCAGGCACAACAGCAAATAAGACAACATTCCTGCCCTCCAGGAACTCTCATGCTAGTAGAGTGCAGGAAACAGATAACACAACAGTCAAGCAGTCAGAGACAATTCCAGAGTGATTAGCACCGGGAAGGAAATGCACAGAGGAAGGAGATGGTTGCTGAGGGAGACCACTTTAAGTAAGGTGGCCAGTTATGGCCCCCCTGCAGAAGAGCTGCATGAAGAGAAACGTCCAGTAAGGTGAGGACCTTGGGCGAGAACATGCTAAGCAGAAGGAAAAAGCACGTGGGCCCCAGGATGAAGAGGGGCTTGGTGTGTGGAGGAACAGCATGACCCATCCTCTTTCAAAAGAAGACCACCTGCATTGGGATCTCTTTCTATAATCCTTCTCCGTGGGAGCCTAGCAGATAACATATACACCAGTCCTGAGCTTCAGCCTTTGCCCACTGCCATATATGTTGCCATATCCCTATATGTGCCACCATCCCATTATCGACTTCTTTCTTTAAACTGACTCTATAAATGTGTATGTAAAGGAAATGATATTACTTCATAAATGGAAAACTAGCGTCACTTGCCAAAGAAATGAGGTCTTCATAAAAATAAATGCAAAAATATAAAATTAAAAACCCGTAATTTATGTAAAACTTAAACTCACTCCTTGGACTGCCTGAGTTGCATGTACCACACTTTCCTTTTTACTCTACTAGGTGACTCACCCCAGACCACCTTTCTTTATTGCCCAAAATCTTACAAGTGAGAACCACTGATAATAATTGGATGCATTTTGCATGGTGCCATTTTGCCCCCACCCCCACCCCAGGGAACATTTAGCAATGTCTGAAGACATTTCTGGTTGACACAACTGAGGGGGGTTACTGGCATCTAGTGGGTAGAGAATAGCGATGCTCTTAAACATCCTACAATGCACAGGACAGCTCCCACAACAAAGAATTATCTGGTCTGAAATGTCAATAGTACCAAAGTTGAAAACCCTGATTTGGATGGAGATGTGACCCACAAGGTGGGATTCCAGGGCCACCGTCTGTAGCTTCCATGCCCATAATTCAGTGCCCTGGAGTGTCTGAGAAAACAGTGAGCTCAGCTGGAATGGGGAGTTCTGAGACCAGACTGTGGAGCTCAGCACCTAACACTGAGAATAAGGAAGCTCAGAGAGGGAGCTGAGCTTCTTCGTGCAGGAAATGGAACTGACACAACAGGCTGAGATTGACATGCATGACTGTGACTGATGAAGGCCATCTCTGGTTAATCCTGTAGCATCTTACTGTGATTAACCATGACCTCAAGGCCCAGTCTAGTCTGTAACTCACTAAGAGATGAGTTTCGACTGAGACAGATTGACGTGTCCAGCTGTCACTGAGGAAGTATGACAGGCTAGCTAAGCAGCAGCAGCAGCACAGGGACAAGAATAGCCAGTCAGACCTTGGTTTGCATCCTAGCTCTGCCACTCTCCAGCTGTGTAACCTCTCTGAGCCTCAGTTTTCTCTTCTGTAAGTTGGGAATACTAATACCTACTTACTAGGGTTAATGTAAGGCTTAGAAGTCACATAAGAATGGCCTGCCCTATGGATTTTGGACTTACCTAGCCAGCCCGCACAAGCATATAAGCCAATTCTTTGCAATCAGTCTCTTAATATATATCTCCTATTGGTTCTGCCTCTTTGGTTGAACCCTGATACAACCACGCAGCACAGAGCTAGGCCCCCAAATAGAATCCATTTATTAATACTATAGTTAATTAAACTTGATCTATATCTACATCTTCATCTGTATGTATATCTAGTTATATATCCAGCTGAGACTTTGTGCCTGGCGCTTCCTACTCCGTTCCAGGGAAACAACAGAGACTAAGACTGTCGTTGCCTGCACCGCCTGAGGATACTGGGCGATTATGGCTGGAGGGATCCATGTGGTGGCTACTGTGGCTGAGACTGGTTCCTCTCCACGCTGGGGGCTGGATTTCTGACAATCTGACAATCTCCTCTAGGGCCGAGTGTGGTTGGAAGCTGAAACTGGGTGATAATGGGCCAGAGGTGATACTCAGGTAGATACTGGCTGACCTGGACCATTCCTGAGCATCAGATTGTGGCTACTAGGCAGTCATAATCTTGACCCCAGCTTCAGCAACAATGACTGAGACCAAAGGACCAGTGCTGGTGGATGTGTTTCTGGAGCAGGATATGCATAGTTTGGTGAAAGTTGTTACCCATGGCTCAGGAGCTGAAACGTGTAACTGAAAGTGGCAAAAGACGACATTTGATGGGGCGGAACCTGCAGCCACGGACCGTTCTTCCCGAGACCAAGAGCTCTGCCGGGCCGCTTTCCCCGTCGCTCCCGTCCCGCGCCAAAGCGCGAGAACTTCCGGTGAGTTTCCCCGGTGTCTCAGAGTGGGGAGAGTCCGAAGCTGGTGAGTGCGGCGTCCTGGCCTGTTTTAACTCCTCTGCTTTCGTTGTCTGTGTGGCCCGGGCTCCCTCATCCCGGCTCCGGATCGCGGAGTGCCCTGAAGTGGGATACCTCGCCGGGACGTACGCGTCCTGGTCTCTGGCCGGTGGTGGGACCCTGGTGGCTCTGCAGGCCTTTCTCCCTAAGAAACCGTCACCAGAGACACCGTCGCCACTACTTCCTGGGGCACCCGGGGTAACTTCGCGCTTTTTTCCCCTAACTTTAGAACTTGGGGGCCGGAGACTGTGGCCGCGTCCGACATGGTTATGTCCGACTCTGTAATTTTGGGTAAGGTATTTGCCCAAACCATCCCTTCGTTTCTCATCTACAAAATGGATATCATGTTTTCATTAAATAAATGCTTATCAAGCATCTTTTATGTGCTCGAGGTACAAAAAGGCTCAAGTCTCACGGAGCTGACAGCCGTCTATTAAACATAGGCAAATTTGCAGCCTGATAAATGAAATGGAAAGGTACAAGGTGCCTTGAGAGTGTATCACTGGATACCTGATCTAGCCCCGGGACATGGACTCAAGGAAGCTGGACTGAGGAAATGACAGTTGTGCTGAGATCAGAAAAATGATTTGAGGAATAGGGGAGGGAAGAGTTTTCTATGCAGAGCAGACTTCTGCTTGAGGGTCTAAAAGAGGCCAGTGTGGCTGATACAGAGAGCTTGCAGGGGTGGGGTGCGTGGTGTGAAACAGTCTGGAGGAGTTGCCAGGGACCAGGCAGCACAGACCTTGTAGGGTTTGTAGGTCACGGTAGGAATTCTGGTTTTCCAGGAGCCACATGAGAAGCCACTCAGATGGCATTAAGTGTGGGTGGTGACATGCTTAGATTGGCACTTCAAAAAGTTCATTCTGGCTGTTGGATGGAGAGCGGATTGGAGGGGCAGGCACTCTTTGGGTGAGGGACAGGTAACTTGGAGTAAGGATGCGGTAGAGAGAAGCAGATGGATGTGACTTTCTGCATTCCAGGGCATTTTCTCTGTGCCAGGCCACGTGCCAGCTGCTGATGATACAGTGAGGAGAATTATGGGCTGGTGGAATTGGAATAAAGGAATGTCATTATGAAGGAGGAGCACACAGATGCCCCAAGGGAAAATGGCTAATTGATGAACAATTATTCTGAATGCAGTAGCTCTTAATTTAGCAAGTATTTATTAAGTACCTTCTGAATTCAGGGTTAGGAATAAGAAGGTGATGATGCAAATTAGTTAGCAGTGGCTTTCAGACTTTTGACTGTGACCTACAGTAACAAATGCATTTTACCTTATGACCAAAAGTACATACAAACACAAAAAAACTTCAGAAAACAGTTATTATCTTTGTTACTCATGATGCACTCTGATTTTTTTTTTTTGATTCTGTTCCTTTCATTTAAAAAAAATTAATGTTGGTTGAAACTCTACATTGCTTTCTTGACCCATTAATGAGTTGTGATTTGCAGTTTGAGAAAAAAGTGCTGATTCAGAGTGAGAGTCCTTTGTAGTGGTTTTGGGTTAAGATGATAAAATATGCCCTTAACATTTTTGGAAACTGGTTGGTCTTCCTTTCCTCCCAGTTTAGTTTTAACATAAGAGTAAGAAAAATTAAACAGGCAGCTGGTTCTTCTGTTTGTGAAATTTGGGGGTCTTGTTTGTATATCTGGCTGGGTTAGAAGTGCCTAGAGGGCAGTGACTGTCCTACTCTGTGGATGTTTCACAGATTATTGTTTCAGGCAAAGATCCTGGCATAGTGCAGGCGCTCAGTGATTACTTGCTGAATTGAATAGGTAAGTATCTTGGGACTAGAAGGTTAGGTAATTGTTTGGATTAAATTAGTTCATGTTGAAACCATTCCTTATAAATACCACCCAGTCAGTATCTGCCTGCATACATGTTTTATCAGTATGGCCTCATGGATAGTTCAGAGGTGGGTAAAATAAGTATTCTAAGCTCTTTCTCTTCTAAATACTGATCTTGGGCCAGCCACGCCACCTGAATCCATTCTGGGCAAGTGGTCCAGAGTTTCTGCTGACTGTGCACCCTTTGGGAAGTTGTTTAACTCCTTGGACATTAGGGTTTTTATGTGTAAAATGGGAAGAGGAGGTTTGTGGCTGAAAAGCTCTCCACTTCCCAAACCTTTTGTGAATTTTAGATACTGAGCACTCACTTTCCACCTTTTGTCCATATCTGGGCCTTCCTTGTGGCTTATGAGAAATTGGGTATATCCTTCTCAAGTCCTTGGGACTCTTTAGCAATCGAGTTTAGGCAGAGGTGTAGTGTAAGACAATTTAGGCACAGTTATAGTTTCGAATAGACCACCCAGGCTTTCCCCACCTTCAGCCTCTGTTGTGTGTGTGTGTGTGTGTGTGTGTGTGTGTGTGTGTGTGAGAGAGAGAGAGAGAGAGAGAGAGAGAGAGAGAGAGAGAGATGTGAGAGCAGATCCTGAGTGGACAGTGGGAAGAATGCTGGCCTGGAGGACAGGGTACCTAAGTTCTAATTTGTGAGACCTTGAGCATGTCACTTCTCCTTGATGTCTTTCTAGCTGTGAAGTGAGTGTTCTCGCTCATTAAAACACAAAATCCTCTTTCTCTGTGAGTCTTATTTTCCTCATTGGTAAAACTGATTAAGGTTTGTGGTGAAGATTAAAGGAGATAATTATGTCAAGGGTCTGATTCAATCTGGCACATGGAGAATCCTCAGCAAATGATGAACTCTGATTTCTTTCTTTTTTCAGTTCTGTAAGACAAGAAGGGTTGTTCTTTTGGTCACATACCACTGGTCTCATGGCTGCCATGCAGATGGATCCTGAGCTTGCCAAGCGCCTCTTCTTTGAAGGGGCCACCGTGGTCATCCTGAATATGCCCAAGGGGACAGAGTTTGGCATCGACTACAACTCCTGGGAGGTGGGGCCCAAGTTCCGGGGCGTGAAGATGATCCCACCAGGCATCCACTTCCTCCACTATAGCTCTGTGGACAAGGCCAATCCCAGGGAGGTGGGGCCTCGTATGGGCTTTTTCCTTAGTCTGCAGCAGCGGGGGCTGATGGTCCTACGCTGGAATGCAATTCGAGAAGAGGTAGACCTGTCCCCAGCCCCAGAGGCTGAGGTGGAGGCCATGAGGGCCAACCTCCAGGAGCTGGACCAATTCCTGGGACCTTACCCATATGCCACACTCAAGAAGTGGATCTCACTCACCAACTTCATCAGTGAGGCCACAATGGAGAAGCTGCAGCCTGAGAGCCGACAGATCTGTGCCTTCTCAGAGGTGCTTCCTGTGCTGTCCATGAAGCACACTAAGGACCGGATAAAGCAGAATCTACCTCGCTGCGGCACTGAGTGCAAAAGCTACCAGGAGGGCCTGGCCCGGCTGCCAGAGATGAAGCCCAGAGCCGGCACGGAGATCCGCTTCTCAGAGCTGCCCACACAGACATACCCGGCAGGTGCCACACCAGCAGAGATAACCAGGCACAGCATGGACTTGAGTTATGCCTTGGAGACTGTGCTCAACAAGCAATTCCCCAGCAGCCCCCAGGATGTGCTCGGTGAGGAGGGACAAGACTCTTTGGGAGTGGGCCAGGGGACAAGTGTGTGGTAGAGGGCTTTAGAGTAAGGGCTGCATCTTGGACTATCTAGTCCAATGGTTCCTAAACTTGGCTAAGGAAGCAGTCTCACCCAGTCCCGCTGGGGACTGATTCAAGAGATCTGGAGTGGAGCAATACCTGTCTGTCTGTCTGTCTATATAGTAAGCAAGCACCATAGGTGAACCTGATGCAGCCAATCCTGTGTTTGGGAGCCACTGATGTGGCCCAGCCCCTCATTTTACAGATTGAGGTTCACAGATGGAAAGGATTTGGCCAACTATGTGGTTGAAATGAGACCAGAGCCCAGGGCTCTGGGTTCCCATCTGCCTCCTCAGTTCGCTCCTGATTCTCTCAAGGTGTTGGTCTCTCCACTGGCTTAGACCAGGATGGCGATTTAAAAAAAAAATTTTTTTTAATGTTTATTTATTTTTGAGACAGAGAGAGATAGAGTGTGAGTGGGGAAGGGG
Organism: Panthera pardus; assembly: GCF_024362965.1. Classification (NCBI taxonomy): domain Eukaryota; kingdom Metazoa; phylum Chordata; class Mammalia; order Carnivora; family Felidae; genus Panthera; species Panthera pardus. Next base: position 23,109,521 of record NW_026526821.1, on the reverse strand, counting down.
CAGAGAGAGGGGGAGACACAGAATCTGAAGGAGGCTCCAGGCTCCAAGCTGTCAGCACAGAGCCCGACGTGGGGCTTGAACTCACGAACTGTGAGATCATGACCTGAGCCTAAACCGGGCACCCAACCGACTGAGCCACCCAGGGGCCCCCAGGATGGCGATTTTTAAAAAATTTTCATTGCTTTTCTCCCTTAGTGCAAAAATAACATATGGTCATCAGAGAAGCAAAACAAAAATTCACTCCCAATTCCCACCATCTAGAAATAACCTTTTTTACATTTTGGTGTATTAACTTTTTGTCTTTTATATATGTATGTATCTATGTGCAGTATTTCATTTGAGTCTCTGTATATTTCTATGAATTTCCTTTTAGTTTTTTTTTTCTTCTACTTAATTATATGTGTTTGTGTGTATATATGATTTTTTACAAAAACAAGATTACAGTATTTTATTTTGTTATTTTATAATCTGCTTTAATATAAACATTTTTCTATGTCATTGAAACAGTCCCTCTAATGTGGCTGCTTATGTGCCATAGTTATTGAACTAACCCTCTGTTGATGGACCTTTAAGATGTTCCTATTTTCTCTATTGTGTCATCTAGTGAACATCCTTGTGTGTACTTAGACATACATTTAGGGTTGAAATTGTTCAAAAAACTTTCTTTAACGGTTATTTTTGAGAGAGAGAGAGAGAGCGAGCGAGCATGAGTGGGGAAGAGGCAGAGAGAGAGGGAGACACAGAATCCGAAGCAGTCTCCAGGCTCCGAGCTGTCAGCAGAGCCCAACACGGGGCTCAAACTCACGAACCATGAGCCAAAGTCGGATTCACAACTGACTGAGCCACCCAGGCGCCCCCAGGGCTGAAATTGTTGATCAGTGGGAGCATGTTGCCAGCTGGGGTGAGGCTGTTGTGTATCACCTCTGAAATGGCAATTTAGCAAAGACTGCATGGTTGGAGAATGATGTCTTGTTTCAATTTATATTTCTTTGATTGCTAGTGACAACAAACATTTGTCACACCTTTAACAGCTATTTATATTTTTTCTTTTACAAATTGTCCAGGTATTTGCCTATTTTTCTGTTGGAAGATCAATGAGAAATTTGAATATAGGGCCCTCTATATCATTGGCTCGCTGATGAAAGGGCATGTTTTAATGGGTGCATCTTAATGCATTACACAGTATTATTGTTTAATAAGTAACAGTTGAAATTCTGGCTTAGAAATGAACAGAAATCCTGTTTTCTACCTCTTAAACATTTTAGTTCTTCAAAGTAATCTTGTGAAAGGTCTGTTGCAGGGATAACTTTATATCTTCCTGACAGCTCCTTGAAATTATTTCTGATCTCATAATTTAATTTTAGACTAGGCCAGAAATGCATGAATTCAAGTAAGTGCCCTAAATTCAGAGAATAAGCTCCTATTTCCACAACTAACCAGGTAAAGCCAACTGTAGAAGCAAATCATTAACCTCAATGGTACAAAGAAAATTTGTGTCTTGAAAATATCAGTCAACATCTAATATCTGGACCAGGCAGCTAGTCAAACTTAGTTCCACGAGCCTAGGAATAGGGTACTAGTTTTTCAGGTCTCTGGAGGGAACAGAGATCAAACAGCATGCATTTAAAGAGGTACTTGGTGTTGAGTGCATCTGTTCTTTTTATGGCCCACATGTAGGTATAACACCACAGAAGCCCTCATTAAATTTGAAGCCAGAGAGAATGTCTCTCATCAGCAACAGTATATCTTGGCAACGAGAGACCCAGTTGCTTGCCCAAGGACAGTGGCTTCTGGATCATCAGGTCTCTTTGTTTGAGACAGGCATCTGGTGGAAATGTGGGAATAATAATAACTGATATTTCTTGAGTGCTCCTTTGTGCCAGGCATTATTCTAAATGCTTTACATGTACTATACTGATTCATTTAATCTTCACCACAGCCTTCAATTAAGGAAATTGAGGTATAAACAGATTGAGTAACTTGCCCAAGGTCAGACAGCTGTGAAGGGTAGAGCTGAGATTTGAACTCAGGTAGTTTGGTTCCAGAGCTGGTGCTATTTAGCCACAAAGCTGTTCATAGAGATCCAATTACAGAGCCCTGTGGGTAAGCAAATGCAAGTGATTTCGGCTGGCAGGCTAAGCCTGGAACAAATACTCACGAATTTTCCTCTTCTGGGGGGCTCTGGAACTGTTGTCACCTGATAGGAAATCTGTTTTTCTGTTGTTCCCACTGGCAAGCATTGGATGTGTGACCTTGGGCAAGTCCCTTGACTTCATCTGCAAAATGAGACAAGTACCACTTTCCCTGAACACCTTCTGGAGTTTCACTGAGGATTACATGGTGTAGTACAGCATTTCCCCGGTGCTGGAACAGACCATCTGCATCAGAATCACCCAGGGAGCTTTTTCGAGCTACAGATAGTGATGCTTCATCATCTCTCCTCAACCAGGATCTCCGTGGGTGCAGCTTGGGCAGCTTCATCTTTAATCAGCTCTCCTAGTAATTCTGCTGGGCAGTCAAGTTTGGGATCTGCCTGGCATAATATGCATGAACACATTTGGTAAACTTCTTAAGTGCCAGGCAAATATTAGGTGTACTTCTTTTGTAGTCTGATTTTACAGAACCACAGTTTGGTTTTTCGTGGCTTGAGTTTATAGCAGTTCAGTAAACTTTTACTGAGCATCTGCTCAGTGCAAAACCCCGCCTAGTAGGAGTGCTCTGCGGGGGTGCCAGGATACAAGGCCACCACCCATGGCTGAGGTCCAGTAGACTTGGCGGCCTTGTACAGTCAGCCGGCACTCCACCGTCTCAGGATCATTCTCTGTGTGCCTTTCAGGTGAACTCCAGTTTGCATTTGTATGCTTCCTCTTGGGGAATGTGTATGAGGCATTTGAGCACTGGAAGCGGCTCCTGAATCTCCTGTGCCGGTCCGAAGAAGCCATGGTGAAGCACCACACCCTCTACATCAACCTCATCTCCATCCTGTACCACCAGCTCGGCGAGATCCCCGCTGACTTCTTTGTGGACATTGTCTCCCAGAACAACTTTCTCACCAGCACCTTACAGGTGAGCCATCTTTTGGCTGACACCCATGGGGGTCAGAATTAAGGCTAGGATGGGTGAAAGCACCCTGGGAAGGTTACTCTTTTGTTTCAGTTACCTAACCTCGGGCTGTTTCCTGGTTCTCTCCTCTACTCAGTTGTGAGTTCCTTGATGCCAGAGACCCTCTCTCTGTACCACCATTTCCCTGACTTGCTCCTAGAGTGCCACGCAGTGGGGTACTTGGCATTTGAATAACTTCCACCTCTATGAGTTATTCAGCTCAAAACTGTAGCCATAAGTTGGTACAACCCAGTAGGACAGAGTTTTGAAGCTTGTTATTTCCAGGGAAACATCTGCAGCTCCTTAGATCTCATTTAAGCATTAAAGTAACTTTGATTTCCTGTTCAAACAAAACGTGCCAGTTTCTGCAGAGATTCTCTGACCGAAAAAGTGAAATTTGCTTTTAACTTGGCAATTAAATTTTCATTATGAGTGATAATTAGGGAAGAAGCTTCAAACAACTTACAATCTTCATCCTGTGCTATTTCCTCCCTTTGCAAATAGATTAGCTTCCTTTATGTTCTTGGGACAGCCTCTGTCATTCACATTTTGTAAGTTTCTCAAGGGTAGAAGATGCAGAAGCTGTCAATTTCCATACTTTTGTTCCCTGAGCTGCTTTTTTCTCCCTGTGTGTGATACCACTATGAGGCCCACTCCTTACAAGGTGGCTATTCACTAACCTCCCACACCCACCCAGGGTGAAAGAAGGAATGAACTTTCAGGGAATGCCTGTTGAGTATCAGGCATCATGGTTATCATGCTTCTTGGATTCCCTCATTTAATCTCTCCGAAGCCCTTCAAGGAAGGGAGGGTTATTTCCTGTTTACAAATGAGAACATTGAGACTCGAAAGATTAAGTCATTTATATAAGGTCACAGAGCTGGTAAGTGGCAGAGTCGGGATACTGCATATGATGTAGGTACTGCATATGACGTAGATCCCCCCAGTAAGGATTCTTGATTGACATTAGTGGAAATACCACCAGGGGCTTGTTTCTCAGGTAGTGGACACTTTTTGAGAAAAAAACATACTGTTGGAAGAATCCCTGTGAGCAGGCAGCTGACAAAACTCTGGCGGTTGGAAGACTTGTGCAGACGATGGGGACAAGTTGGTCAAGCTGATGGTTTGAGCCTGGCGTATTCTACTTCAGAAGAGTTCTAAAACTGCTCTTTTACTGGCTATTGATATAACAGAGGAATTAAATCCCTTCATCTTTCCTCCTAAGGGGAAATTCCGCCCCCCCCACCACCAAAGTTATTGGGTTGTGTGAGCCAGTAACTGATGAGGGGTGAGAGGGGGCATCCGCTTGCTAACTTGCCTCTGGCAGTGGCCCATGGGAATGACGTGCTACCCTTGTGATGTGCGTTAATGCTGTCACACAAACATAGGAGGGCCACACTGTGTCATTGGCTGTCCTGACCATTGTCAGCACAACCGACAGCTGAGCTCTAATGACTGACGCTGTGTTGCCAACAATGATTTATGAAGCAGAGAGGACCCAGATGGGTTGCTAGATGCCCAAGTGGAGTGTGCAAAGCTGATGGAAGAATTCTGTCTTTGGACTTTTCACCAAGAACATTTGATGTCATTTTTTAGAAAAATCCAGGACAGATGCCTTTAAAAAAATATATCAACACATATTTTTGAGCATCCTGCCTTTATATACAACACTCTGCTGAAGGTGTTGAGGGTTACATATATTAGTTAGTCAGGGTTCCTGCCCTTGAGGGATTTATTCATTGATTTAGCAGGTATTTGCTGAGCATGTGCTATATTCAAGGCCCTGTTGTAGAACTGGGAATAGAACTTTGAACAAGACAGAGTCCCTGACGTGGGAAAGTAAACAAATGAATTGACTCAAGTCCCTCCAGACAGCATTGTTTAGAAGGCTGTCATGCCCTAGTACCATTTTCCTGAGGCAGGCCTTGAGACCTGTGTGGTCTCATCTAGACTGCATCAGTCTGTCAGCTCCCATGCCAACCCTGGTCAGTCCACCCATGTCTCATGCTGCATCCTGAGTTGCTCCTCTGACATGCGGACATGATCCTACTTCTCTGCATCTCCTTGTTTCCTAGAAAGTTCAAAGCCCAAGCATAGGTCACAAGGCCCATTCTGATCTGGCTCCTGACCTGTTCTCCAGCTTCTCCTTCCTCTCCCTACTTCCCCCATGTCAACTCTAGCAATAGTGGTCTCCCTGCACATTCCCACATATGCCATGCTATTTCAGGCCTTTTTTTTTCCCCCCGATGGCACAAAACACATAACATGAGATCTACCCTTTTAACACATTTTTAAGTTTACAGTACAGTATTGGTAACTATAAGCATAGCAGATCTCTAGAATTTTTCATTTGGCACGACTGAAACTTTATGCCCATGTTTCATGCCTTCTTAACTGAACATGATTTTTGTTCTACCCGATGTGGACTTGTTCATCCTACAAGATGCCCTCAAGGCATTTCTCTGTGAAGCCATCCCCGATCTCTCTCCTTTACATATTATTAGCCTACTTTGGACGTGTTGCTATTATATTGCACAGGCCGTGCATGCTGAAATGTGTACGTTGTCCGCCTGACTTCCCCACTAAGCTGTGAACTTTTATCCAAAGCCTGTTTGTTGTTCATCTCGTTATTTTCAACACCTAGTCAAGGCCTAGCATTTCTCTCACTTTGTGTAATTGGATGTTTTTAGATGGATGGAATGCATCGATCACGTGGTAGTGTAAATAGATGCCTCTAATATGATGAGTATAAACAGTGCAGTGGGATCAAAGGGCATTATAAGCATCATAAAGGAATTGGTTGATTAAGACTGGGGTTGCAATATGAGGAGGTAGAGGATCAGCAGTGGCTGTTTGTGAAAGGAGGCATTTAACCGTGTATTGGAAGGATGAGTGAGATTTCAACAGGCACGCTGTAGAAAAGGATATTATAATACCTTTTTTTTTTTTTTTTTAATTTTTAACGTTTATTTATTTTTGAGACCGAGAGAGACAGAGCATGAATGGGGGAGGGTCAGAGAGAGAGGGAGACACAGAATCCGAAGTAGGCTCCAGGCTCTGAGCGGTCAGCACAGAGCCCGATGTGGGGCTCGAACCCACAAACCATGAGATCATGACCTGAGCTGAAGTCGGATGCTTAACCGACTGAGCCACCCAGGCGCCCCCCCCTTTTTTTTTTTTAAATGGAGAGTTAACGTTGGTACCATCTTGGCAGTGAGAATCCAGTCCCCCCACACAGACGCACTCACTCAGGGTGTGTATGAGTGAATGAATCAGTCCATGAAAGCCTTCCTCAGCCAGCTGCCTGCTCTGCCCCCAGGTAGTCAAGTAAGTGGAACTGGCTTTCTTACTTAGGAACTTAAATGCTACTACCCACAGAGAGGGACTGGTGTTTGTATGTGTAAGCACTTAAAGGCTGCCACATTAGCTGGTATAAAATTAGCCACGTAATGGCCTCTGTCATTAGAGGCCCTTTTGAATAGATGCCACTGATTTTTATAAATCCCATGGATTTAGCTTGAATAAAAATTATTTGTTTTACAAAAATAGATGCAGTTTTTTTCTTTTATTAAAAGCAACTTGAGTCACCATAATTTGTTTAAAACCAATGAAAGGATAATCTGAATTTAATAGTGTGTTAGAAAGTGAGTTATGTACAAAATAAGGATTCTCGTTGCTGATTGCATAGCATTTGGGCATATAGTCACGTAACCTGTTTTTTAAAATACTTTTAGTCACAGTAGGCCACCTATGCTTTCCAGCTTCATTTCTTGCCAATATTCTAAATGCCAGTGTCCATCTTTAACTCTTGATGGAAAACACTGGCTCTGACAATGATGTCTATAGTATTTTTATCACAGCACCAGCCATGATCAATTTCATCTACCTGCTCATACACCTCCTGCCACCAGCTATCCCTTTGTCACATTTATTGTGTGCATTATCTCATTTAGCCTTCACAACAATGTTCAGAGTTAAGTGTATCATTTCACTTTATGGTGAGGAAACGGGATCAGAGAGGTCACATCATCTTGCCCAAGATCACCAGAGCTAGTGGATAGCAAGGCTGCGTTTTGATTCTGAAGCCTGTGGTGGGTTCCCATTTATTAGCCCCAGATGAAACATCCCAAAGTCTTTAAAGTGACGTCAGAAGACATGATTCCTGCTGCTTTTTACTCCTGGTAATCATTGTGAAATGATTGATAGTTTTGCTTTTAAGACCACTCTCTTCTTCTGCAGGTAGAAAGAGAATGTTCTACCTCTGGCTAGTTTCATTCTAAGTTGAATAGTCATTTGGGAATTGAAAAAATTAGGAAATTTCATCTTTTTTGTCTGTCCAAAAAATAGGATAAGATAGTGACTCAGCTACCCACCTTGATATTTTGAATTTCTCAAGGTGACCTGACTGAACTCAATTTATTTAACTTGGGTTTAAAAGGAGGCTCTCACATTTCTGATTAAAGTTATTTACCATTTTAGAATATATAGACTTAATGATGAAAATATGAATACCTTTTTCTATATTTAAAGAAAAATACCCAAGGGCTGTGCTTTTATTGTATTTTATTTTATTTTTGTTGGGGTTTGCTTTTAGTTTTAGATAAATGCAGTTTTTTGTCAAGTGTTATTATCCTTTTTCAGAAATATTTTTTAAATATCCAGGTTTAATCTTCCGATATTAAGATGATTCATTTCTCAGTGATGTTAAGTGTTTATTTGATTTCACTTTAATTAAAGTAAAACAAATAGATCATTATTACATTTTCTGAGGAAACCATAAAATTAATCTAAAAACAAGAGAATCAAAGTAAATTCTTACTTGAAAACTAGGTACTGTCTATACATCTCCTTTTCTGAATCACGGGTTTTTTAAATATTAAGTTTGTTAACTACATGGGCAAAAATAGACCATTGGATGCCAGGGGCTTGGGTAGGGGGAGGGTTTGACCACTAAAGAGCAGCACAAGGGAGTTCCTTGGAGTGACAAGACTATTCAGTATTCTGATTATGATGGTGTGTGGGCCTCAGACTCGTAACACTGAATACCGAAAGAGAAAAACTAATACTTACCTTGATTATATTATACAGTGGTTGCATGGGTGTACACATTTGTCAAAACTAATTGAACACTTAAAATGGGTGAATTTAGTTGTATGTAAATTATACCTCAGTAAAGTTGCTTTTTAAAAAAAGTCCCTGGCTCCCCATAGGGCAGTGCTGAAAATACTACTAATATATTAAGTCTGTGTCGAGACAAAAAGAAGGTCTCGGTAGGGAGAAAGGATTGAGGTTTCTCTACTTGGATTGGATTTCGCTCAACATTTATTAACTTGCTCAGTGTTTATCACCATTCTCATCTGTACAGTGGGAATAACAATTTCCTGGCCTCCTACCTCCCAGGTTTGTAGTGTCCAGGCTTGTAAAGATTAAATTGACAAGTTCTTTAAAAAGGACAAAGCACTTTTTAAATTAGAAGCCTTATTTTTCAGACAGAAGCCTTCTCTTATACCTGCCTCTGGTTGATTTTACTCCCCGGCATCGTTTGAGAGATGGTTGGGAAGGATGAATGATGAGTATGAGCCCAGACTGTTTGGACCTGTCCCTCTTGGCCATTGCCAAATGCAGGGCAGCCCCTGCATCTCATTCATATCTGTTCAGTGAACATCCTGTGGGCCCTAACTCTATGCCAGGCCCTGGGCGATACGCTGTGTGGAACACATTGAGAATAAAGACTCATCCTCTACCCATAAGGAGCACAGATCACTGTGATACAAGCACAGTTTGAGAAATGCTATAAGGAAGGCTCAGGCCCAGTGTGAGGGGAACAGAAGCTGGAGCAGTTCATTTCAGCTTGGGCTTTTATAAGAGGCATGTCACAAGGAGGTAGCTTGTGAGCTGGTGGCATTCAGGGGCCACTTCCTCCCCAGGACGAGTCCTTTATGTTGTGCAGCACCATCACATAATTATTGAGCAATTAGTTGGTGCCAAGGACTGCAAAAGTGAACCAAAAATGGATTTCCATAGAACCTGTGGTCTTCATTTTTTTGCTCATTAAACACCGTTATGTCAGACTCTGTGCCAGGAGTGTGGTATGCAGTAGCCGAGAGTCACTGCTTTGGAGTGGCTCCTTGTCTCTTGGGAGAGCTCAACAGCAAATGGACTGTTACCTAACTGAAATTGAGGCTATGTTCGTGGTAACCCTGGGCCCTGGAGGAGCATAAAGGAGCACCTGTTCCATCCTTGTTCTGGGAAGACATACTAAAGGAGGTGATGTCTGAGCTGAACCTGAGTCACTAGTGGAAATTAGTAGGTGAAGAAGGTGAAAGTTGGGATGGAAGGGTAGTCTAAGCAGAGAAAAAAGCATGTGTGTGTAGAGAGGCACAGAAGAGGCAATAGAGCATGTTTGGCAGCTGCTCAATGTGGCTGGAGAGGCAGGGCTGTGTGGAGAGGGGTACAGTTTACTGTGTAAGAAGAGGAACAGGAAGAGGCTTTAGCAAATTCAGCCAGCAGCCTCCCCAGGACCTTGGGGCACACCCAAGGGTATGCAGGGCCTCCAGAGCTAATGCTGCTTGAAATGAGGCTTCTCTGCTTCCCGTACAGGGGCCCCTCCCCAGAGTTCAGCCGGGCTCCACATTCAGCACTCCAGGGCAAGCTCCATTAGCTGCCTATAGACAGGCGGCCGGTTTCCCTGCTGCCCTCCCACCACCAAGCTCACACAACCCCTCTAATTAGTTATTGATCTGTTTTGTTGTGGCTTTGCTTCCCGCTCCTGTGTTTAGTCGATTCCCAAGTTAATGAAACCAAATTCTGTAACCCCCACGCATTCTTCTGCACATACTCCCCTCCGCCCTAACCTCAGTCACTTCTGTCCTTGCTACCACTTCAACAAAATGGATCCAAACAGAGACCACTAAAATGAGCTTCACTCCTGCTAATAGGCAGTGGAGAAGCAGGTGTCCCTGGAATCAGCTGTATAGTACACCTGTTAATTTTATCAGGTCAAGGCTCCTGGAGATGAGATTCCTTCCATGGTGGAATGTGGGCTGGCCACAGCACTAGACTGATGTGGAACAAAGAGCTTCTCCCACCTTCATGCTCCTGTGTCTGTAGGGTAGTCTGGAAAAAACTACCCTTTCCCTTCTGCGTGGTTTTTATCCAGTCATTTAACTCCTCTTTGCCTCCATTTCCATAAAATAGGCATTCTGGTGTGTCTTTCCAGGGCATTGTGAGGGTCTGTTGGGATATTCTAAAACTTCTTTGAAAACAGTAAAATAATATGAGAAAGAGTAATGAGTTTGCTGTTACTCTTAGAAGTAATTGGGATCCAGGAAAATCACATGTAGAGAAAATTACTGTTCTGCCCCCTGCCCATGGTTATATCAGATGAAACCGAATTAAAAAGAACATCAAAACAAGGGATTAATATCCAGAATATATAAAGAACTACAGTAACTCAACAATAACAAAAACCTGACTAAAACTGGACAAAGGACTTAAGTAGACATTTCTCCAAAGAAGACATACAGATGGCCAGTACATCTACATGAAAAGGTGCTTAACATCACTGCCCATTAGGGAAATGCAGATCAAGACCGCAGTGAGATAGCACTTCATACCCATTACGGTGGCTATTACTAAAAAATAATGGGGGCACTTGGGTGGCTCAGTCGGTTGAGTGCCCGACTTGGGCTCAGGTCATGATCTCACAGCTCATGAGTTCGAGCCCCGTGTCGGGCTCTGTGCTGACAGCTCAGAACCTGGAGCCTGCTTCAGATTCTGTGTCTCGCTCTCTCTCTGCCCCTCTCCCACTCTGTCTCTCTTTCAAAATAAATAAAAATTTTTTTTAATAAATAAGAAAAAATAACAGATCTTGGCAATGACGTGAAGAAATTAGAACCCTTGTTCATTGCTAATGGTAATGTGAACCGGTGCAGCCCTTGTAGAAAACATATGGTGGTTCTTCAAAACATTAAGCAGAATTACCTCATGATCCAGAAATTCCACTTCTAGGTTTAAACCCCCCAAAATTAAAAGCAGGGACTCCTGTCATGTCACAGCAGCATTATTTATAATAGCCAGAAAGTAGAAACAACCCACATGGTCATTGACAGGTGAATGGGAAGCATAATGTATATGCATACAGTGGAGTATCAGCCTTATAAAGGGAGAAAATTTGGATGCGTGCTACAACATGAAAGAACTTTGAGGACATTTCATGCTAAGTGAAATAAGCCAGGCACAAGAGGACAAGTACTGTATGATTCCACTTGTACAAGGTACCTAGAGCAGACAAGTTCATGGAGACAGAAGGCAAAGGGTGACTTCCAGGGGCTGGGGGAGGGGCAATGGGGAGTTAGTGTTTAATGGGTACAGAGTATCATTTGAGGGAGGGATGAACAAATTCTGAAGATGGATGGTGGTGATGGTTATATAGCAATGTGAACGTAGTTAATGCCACTAAATTGTACACTTAAAAATGGTCAAAATGGTAAATATCATGTGTATTAGTTTTTCAAATGATAATGTAAAAAATGGTTAAATTGGTAGGTTTTGTGTTACGTGTGTGTTACCACAGTTTCAAGAGAAGAACCTCAAAGACAACTTTCAAAGGGAATAGAAACCCCAGTCTGGCAGCCTGTGGCCCATGTAGATTAGAGCAGCGGTTCCACCTCGTTGGCGTAGGGCCTGTGACTTTATGGGACACAGGGGCTTGCTTATAAGCCCTTCAAGCCTTTCTTGATACCAGCTGGTGTAGTTATTGCCCAGGTGCCCAGGAGAGCACCTCAGGGGACCAGGCCTGGGTGATGGCCCCACTGGCCTTACTCTCAATGGGGCATCTCTGCCCAAGATAGTAATTTTCCATTCTAGTCCTGCCCCAGCTTCTCAGCTGGGTTTGGACCTTCTTTCTTGGTTTGGGGGGAGCACAGCAGGTGGCCTGGACCTGTGCCAGCAGCAGCTGATCCACCCGCCCCAGAGAGCTGAACACCATGAGGAAATTTCCACAGCTTTCTCGGCCCCCACTGTGTTCTCAGGAGTGACTTATCCTCTGTTCTCTGTAGGTTTTCTTTTCCTCCGCCTGCAGCGTTGCCGTGGATGCCACCCTGAGGCAGAAAGCTGAAAAGTTCCAAGCTCACCTGACCAAGAAGTTTCGGTGGGACTTTGAGGCAGAGCCAGAGGACTGTGCCCCAGTGGTGGTGGAGCTCCCCGAGGGTGTGGAGACTGGCTAACTGGGAATACTGTCAGCCAGGGGAGGCCCCTTCCCACACAGCTGCAGTCCTGGCCTCTCCATTCATCCCTTCCTACTGGGACCTGTAGGGGTAGTGGCCCCACCAGGTTCTACAAAGTTAGAGCCAGAATTCCCTCTTTTACCAGTAAATAAGTTTCTTCAGTACCAAAGAGGCTATGTGCATCCTGAGGGCACATTCATGGGCTCCCATCAGCCTGGCCATGGGACTAACTTAACTGAATTCTAAATGGGCTCTTATAGAAGCTCTCGGGAGAGACCTGCCTCAGCAGCACCCTACTTCATTCTGAATGAGAAGAATGTGAGCCAAAAACCCAAGAGAACTGATAGCTCATTCCATAGGATGGTTAGAAAAGACACCCTGGACTGCACAGGGTCTGAGATATCCGTTGGTGACTTTAAAAGTTAACTAGAAGTTCCTAAGGAAATGAGCTAGAATTTCTGTCTGTCCCTTGTTGAATGGGAACACATCACAGAAAACACAGGCCTGTGACCACTCAGGAGCTCCAGATTGGGAAGGGGGAACCCAGAAGACAGGTGGGTTGAGTCTGACGAGTGGTCAGCTTTTGCTTTCTCCGTCAACATCCCTTCCTCCTGTCCAGAGGTCCCAGTGGGTAATCATCCAAGACTGTTGTGGCCCCTGACCTCAGGGGCCTTGCTGATGCCACGTTCCTCTCATCCATTCCACTCTGAGGCCTCAGTCCCAGAAGTGGGACTTGGCAGCCCCTCTGTACATCCCTATTCCTCACCAGAGCCACCATGACTACTTCTGATGACCTGGAGATTCATCAACAAAGAGGAAGGTTCTTGCTCAGAATAGGCTTCTTTGGCCCTGCTGAAGTTCTCTGTGTTCAGAGTTCTGGAGATGACCTGACCCACCTGGATCTTCCCAGTCCTGCTGTGGAGCTGTCAGCCACAGGAGTAATGATGCGCCCATTCCCTTGGAGTCCTGAGGGTGTACCCACATACATGGGTCCTGCCACCCTGACCTCAAACCGTTGTACTACGATCAGAATCCCTGCGCCATTCTTTTCCAAGGCTGCGACTCATACCAGGTTTCTGAATGAGAATCCGTGCTGGTTAAGACTTTTGGTTCCATTTGTTTCCTTGGAGATGTTTTTCCAAGAGCATAACATACATTAAAGTCTTTGAGTTGAGATTAAATCCCCTTGTGTGAGTCTCTCTTGCAGTTAATTTGCCCAGTTCTCAGCTGCCAGGCCACTGTCCATAGACCCACATCTCCCTACTGAGCACCAGGAGACTCTGCCCAACATCTTCAGTCTCTGGAGGAGGCAAGCAGCCAGATTTGCCTGCTGTGACCAGTGGGGCTTCCGAGATAGGCATACCTGAAAGGATCGAGGCCCTGTAGCTTTATAATAACCAGAAGTTCCTCCTTGTGTGAGTTTGCTATTCTCTTCCACCCAAAGCCCACTCATCAGAACTACCTGGGGAGCTTGTTAAAAGTACGCATTCCAAAGGAATGAATTACTAGTCCATGCTACAACATGGATGAACCCTGAAAACATTGTGCTGAATGAATAGAGCCAGACAAAGGCCACCCATTACATGACGGCATTCATATGAGTTGTCCAGGATAGATCCACAGAGAGAGAAGTTAGTGGTTGCCAGGGACTGGGAGAGTGGGGAAGGGGGTTGACTGTCAATAGCTCTGGGGTTTCTTAGGTGATAGAAAGGTTCTGGAATTAGCGAGTGGTGATGGCTGTACCACCTTATGAATATACCCAAAAAAAAAACCCCACTGGAAGTGCACACCTAAAAATGGTGAATTTTATGCCATGTAAATTATATCTCAATAATAACTTTTTAAAGTACATATTTCCAAGTCCCACCCCACAGGGATTCAGAGGCTGTGAATCTGGATATGGCCTGGGTCCTGCGGCACACTCAGTTTTGAGTAACTACCCGGAAGTAACAGCATTGCAATTTAGTACTTAGAGTTCCATTGGGACAGAATTTGTGTCCTCCTGGCATTGTCAGAACAGCATCTGGAAGTTGGGTCATGTGACTATGTTCTTCAAGCTGTTGGTCTGCTATCTACACAGACCCACTACCCCCTACAACCCACACAAACAGGGATTAAGAAAAAGTAACCACTATTTGCTAAGTGTTCTGTTAGTTCACTTAATCCTCACAAAAATATGGGCTAGGTGCTACTATTATCCTCATTTTACTGTAAGAAAATGGGCTCAGAGAGCTTCAGTCATTCTGCCGGCGTCCCACAGCTAGTAAGGATTGAGCACAAGAGTCAAGCCCGAGCCCCTTGGTGGCCAGAGCCCACACTCAGCTGCTGTGTTCACTGCTGTGATGTACTCTCTCCCTGCCCTTGCAGGTCTAGGACAGCCTTCCCTTCTCCCTGCTTTCCGGATCTAGGCCTGGCCCTGTTGCCAGCCAGCTGTGTGAACTCGGACAAGTCACTTCCTTGGGCCTCGGTCTACTTACATATAAAGTAAGAGAGTTTGCTTAGATTTGGGGTTTCTGATGTAGATTCTCCAGGCTCCCTCAAGAATTTAAAAGTGGACCATTGTGTTATTTTAAATGTTTTCAAAAGGGAAACTACATTTGCACAGGATAATGTGTCTGGACTGACAAAAAACCAATAGGTCTCTTGTTTGGGGCCGGAGTGACATCGACTCTGTCTCCTGCTGGTCCCAGCTGGCAGTCCTCTATGTGTCTTTGATGAATAAAAAATGTGAAAACAAATTAATTATTACTTAATACTTGCAATATTTCTGGAAGGCAGAAACCTTGCAAATGGAGAGCCAGTGGCCTTGCTGATCTGTAAGCTCCTTCCACTTCTAACACATCTAAAAGTGAAGCTGTTGGCAGGACCTGGCCTGATTTCCAAATCCCCTCAAATGCAGGCCTCCTGAGGCCTGGCTCTTATTTGCAAGGCTGCTTTATCCTATTAACAGAATCAGCAGAGGTAGCAAGTCTCCAACCACTCCCGCTGTCCCCACGACAACCCTCGCTGATCTGAGCCCATCCGTCTAATTTGTCACTGCTTGAGCGGTGGGGGAGTTCCCCGCCGCTGACTGCCTCTCACCATCGATAATTACTTTCCCAACGTCATCCCCTTGTAAATATTATTTAATATTCTCAGGGCACCGTGACATGTCAGTTTCTCCAACTAATCAGACTCTGGCTTGGCCAAAATGCCCTGCTGCAACGGGGGCTGGAAATGCACGGTGAATGTCTGGGCAAAGCCGTCACTGAGTCACATCCCCGTGACATCCACCAGATCCAAAGCAGAATGGAGTGGGACGCTCACCTGAGCTACCTGCTGATAACTGGGGGCGGTGTGGTCCTGTGATTCCGCAGGTCCGCTCCTCTCCTCAGTCCCCAGTAGACCAGGGCACCTCTATGCCTCAGAGTCCCATACCTCTGGCCCAGGCAGGCTTTGTTTTCACTAGAACATTCTACCTCTGGAATATCCAGCGTCTCCTTGCTGGCTCATGCTGGCTCATTCTCCCCCAATGCTGGGCTCCTGCCCTGAACTGGCCTCCCTGCTGAGATGGGGGCTGGGGGTGATGAGAGCCAGAAATAGTGTCGGCTGTTCCCTGCTGGGGGGAGGGATGTGTCCCCAACCTGCCAGGCCTTCTGTCCTGCGTCCTCAATCTGGTGCTCACTGGGATAACAGGGTTATCTCCAGGTTTCTCTGGAGAACAGGAATCTTGGGGGTTATTGGTTAAAATGCTTGGTGGGAAGAAGGTAGCAGAAGTAGGGGGCTTCTCAGATGGCCTGTGTGAAAGAAACTCCACAGGTCTTTCCTCCTTGGTTCTTTGTCTATCTTCTCCCCTCCCCAGATTTCTCTATTTTTCCTGTGTCTCCTCCAGACATTTTTACCTGGCTCAGGTCAGGACTCTACTTCTAAAGGGATCCTGACAGATAGGTTACATTTTGGGGAGAGGGAGCTCTTACGTGAGAAGCAGTTGGAGAAACATGTGGGGCCTCACCCATGAGCAGAGAGGCTGGGGGAGCTATCTTGACGGAGGAGGTCTCTGCGTCCTTCAGAGTGCAGAGCTGGGAACCATGGGAGAAGTTACAGGGAGGCTGCCGTGGGCTCTGTTCCTTCTTCATCCAAACAGTACTTTCTGAGTGCCTGCCCCGGTGAGCTTACGCTCATTTGGAGGGGAGGGGCAGACAACAAGCATAAGAAGTAGGTTACAGAGATTGTTAGTTGTAAGAAATGCTCTGGCAAAAACTAGAGCAGGATAAGGGACATTGAGAGTGCTGGGAGGGTAAGAGGAGATGTTGCAATTTAAATGGGGTGACATTTGAGCACAGATTTGAAGGTGAGCAAGGAGCCATGTGGGCATCTATGGGAAGAGTGTTCCAGGCAGAATGAACAGGGAATGCAAAAGCCCTGGAGCAGGAGCATGCCTGGTGGGTTACAGGAACACCGGGGGTCAATATGGTGAGAGCACAGGGAATAGCTGGAGAGGAAATCTGGGCAGCCACAAGGGATCAAATTATCCAGGGCTTACGGGCTGTAAGCATTTCACTCAGTGAAATGGGGACCCATTAGAGGGTTTTTAGCAGAAGAGTGACGTGGTCTGACTTTTGTTTTAACAGGATCACAAGCGGCTGCGTTGGCCGCAGGCTGCCAGGGGAGAGGGGTGGGAGTGGGGACAGCGGTAAGGAAGCTAGAGTGGTAACCCAGGTGACAGAGGGTACTGACTTGGGCCAGATTGCTGTCAGGTGTACATATTGGACTGCATTCCTGCCTCAGATAAAGGATGCACTAGAGGCCTTTCGAGGACTCTTCTAGCCTGATAAGCCCTTACTTCTCTGCAGTCTCAGAATCTAGGCACAATACTGACTCGTGGGGTCCCCAACCCCACACAAATGCCCTCTCTCCTGTCCCATCAGGGATCTGTCAGCCCTTCCCATTCCCGTATGTCTGTGGTATATCTGGGCCGGTGGGGCATGAGGAAGGATTGGGGGGAGGGGGTAGCTGCCACAGGAATTCTGAGCCAGGGGGTGGAGGCAGGGGACTGGAAATGGCTCTGTTGAGAAGCAGTGAATCAGGGGGTATGATAGGCTGTGGTGGCTCTGCGTCCCCCCCCCCTCCACCGTGGGTGTTCTTGCTGCCAGTGGGCAGTGAGGAGGGTCTGCTTGCTGTTAGGGTTCTCTTGTGGCTAACAGAGAACTGGGGGTGTGTGCAGCCACTGTTGGTACTGATTTGTCCTGCTCAAGAATCACCCCTGCACCCACTCCCACCCTCAGCATTTCCGTGGGCTTCATGATTAATATGACCTAGCGTGTGGTGGGGGCCTCCTCCCAGCTGCTGGGCACTGAGCTGGGTCCTTACCTTATTCGGGCGGAGCACCAGCTCTTCAAGGAAGTCCTTATTCCTCATCGTGCAGACGAGGAAACCAAGGCATCGAGAGGTGAGGCTCAGGCCAGCGAGTCTCAGAGCCAGAATTCTAGCCCACCTGTATAAATGCAGCAGTGTTGGCCACCTCCAAGCCCTCCTCAGGAAAGACAGTTATATCATCTGTGAGAGTTACCCGTGGATCCAAGGTTGCCAGCCCGACAACTTACTGGCCCCTCGGTTTGCAAGAGCTGCCTCATGTTTCCATGCAGAACTTCTGTGTCATATCTGGCCTGTGGGCACACTGGACCGACCCGGCTCCGGGGAGGTGGGGAGGAGCAACATCTGGTCCAGAAGGAGGCTGCTTCTGCCCCTTACAGACCACTGGGGCTGCTGAGGGGCTGCTTAGTCCGGGGTGCACCTGAGCCTGAGAGCAGAGGCCCCTCTCACTTGGTCCTACCAGAGTTGCAATGAAGTCTGCAAAAGACATTTGCTTTAGAGAAAGATGCTGCCAGATGTGGGGCCTCTGAGAGGCTGGTTTCATGCCCAGGCATCTGCGCAGGTATTTTCCCCTGCTATCCCCTCTGTGGATCAATAAACTGTTTAATTTGGAGCCTAGCAGCCTGAAGGTAGAGAGTGGGATGTGAGAGGTTGGGGGGTCTTCGTGGTACATTTCGAATGAAGAAACCTACACCATTAGGCATTTCCCTTTCGGAAAGTGTTTATGTCCTCTGCTCATTTTCTGTCGGATCTTCTTTTTTTAAAAAATATGCATTTATCTTATCGTAATGTACCTAAATGTTAGAAATATTTCCCCCGATTTGCCTTTCGATTTTATGTTTTGAACTGTATGCTTTACTCTTTTACATGTCAAATACGTCAAGCTTGTTCTTTTTGATTTGATTTTTCCCACTGCTTTAATGCTTAAAAGTCTATTCATCCATCAGGATGAAGTATATATGGGCCCATATTTTGTTCTAGTTTTTCCCAGTGTTATGCTTTTTTATTTTGTATTTTGCAACAGTCAAAACCATGTTTCCTCAGCCCCACTTAATCCATCCCCTTCCTACCTTTCGTGATTCACGTCTACTCTGATTTTCCCTGTCCAGATTTGAAGTCCTAACGCCCGACTCACGCCTCCACCCTTGTCCTTTCCTCAGCCACCAAGGGCTTCTCGCAAGCCTTCCTGACCCCCTCATGGCATTTACAGCCAGAGCCGCATACATAGCTGGCCCTTGCTATCACAGTCTGGTGATGTGCGGTAGTTTCTTGTGGCTTTTCAGGGCTAGAATCATCTGTTCATGATTCTGTGACGCCTTGCTCCAAGCATGGGGCTAAGTGCGTAAATGCTCCCTCTCTGAGAAGGCTCTGTCCCTGCACTAAAGGGGCCCCTAGAATGGCCAGTAGATTGTACAACTCATTTCTATTCACCTCTCTTCTAGCGTCAAGCCTCCTTTGCTTTGAGGAAAACTTTATGTATTCTGTCATCCTTGGGAGGAGTGCCAATTACAGTAATTCAGCCATCCTTCCATCTGCAGGAATAGACACAACTTTAGCTAGGCCACTTGGCCTAGCATCCCTGGGATGCTTCTCATAGGCGCAGAAGGGTGCCTTCTATTTTTGGAGTTCTGGAGTAGAGGATTCTCAGTTGGACCTAATAGGGCTTATTATACCCAAAAGCCCTTGCACCAGAAATGAGGATGAGGCCAACACAGAAGGAAGCTAAGCTGAGAGATGAGAAAGAGCTGATAAATCACCGCAGCACCTGGATCAATCCCTACCTGTAGCACACAATCCTCAGGCTTCCTCCTTCATGAGCGAATACAATACCTTTTTATTGACTAATTTTATTTGATTGTGGTAAGAACCTTTAACATGTGATCTACCCCCTTAACAAATTTTTAAGTGCACAAAACAGTATTGTTGACTGTAGGTGCAATGTAATACAGCAGATCTCTAGAACTTACTCATCTTGCTTAACTAGAACTTTATATCCATTGACTTGCAACTCCTCATTTCCCCATCGTTCCAGCTCCTGGCAACCACCATTCCATTCTTTGATTCTATGAATCTGACTGTTTTAGATATCTCACAATAGCCAAGATGCGGAAATAACCTAAATGTCCATCCACAGATAAATGGATAATGAAAATGTGATATATACATGCAATGGAATATTATTTGGCCTTAATAAAGAAGGAAATTCTGCAATATGTGACAATGTGGAGACAAGCCCTGAGGACATTCTGTTATGGGAAATAAGCCATCACAGAAAGACAGATACAATATCTTTTTCTTACGCCCCTTTTGATAGGTTTCTGCTCTTGCAGCCAAAGAATCCTGACTAATTCATTCCTGCATCATGAGGCTTTGGCCTGCCTATCTGCCAGACTCCCAAGATGTCACAGTTCAAAGGCCACCGCTCATGCTGCCGTTGGTGAAACCAGGGTCCCAGGAGGGAAAAAGAACTCGTCCAAGGTCACTTGGTGAGTTGTTTCCTGCCCAAAGGGAAGAAGAGTTTGGGCTCACTGGCCAGCAGCATGGAGGGTGCCATGGGCCTCAGCGATGGCACTGGAGCACTAAGTGGCTGCTGACCTGCTGATTGGGGATGTACCTCCCAGACAGGATTGCCGCTGCCCCACCAGCATGTGTGCTGGTAAGGGGGCGCTCCAGGATGGTCCAGAGCCCAGCTGGGGAGGGCATCAAGTGCTGCTGTTGCTGCTGCTCCTGACCTCCCTGCCCTTGTCCAGAGAGGGTGGTGGTGGTCAAGACCATGACTGCCATTTACCAAGTGTTCACTATGTGCCCGGCAGCAGGTGAAACCCCAGCAGTAGCTTTATATACATTCACTCTTTGCAGCCTGGCAGCCTCCATATGAAGGAAGTACTATAAGGACTCCCCATTTTGCCAGCATGGAAGCTGGCCCCCTGAGAAGTTAGGGAGCTCTCTGATAGTCAACTGCGATTGAACCCCGCGCTTGGACAAACCCAGGCCGGCCTGAATCCAGAGCCTGAGCTCCTAGCCCTTGCATCATGGGACACAAACTTGGGGATGCCAACAGGGGTCGGGCAGGCCACAGGACACAGAGCATGCCTCTGCTCCCCAGTTCCAGCCCCTCCGGGCCAATTCAAGGCAGACTTGTCAAAGCTTCCAGTTTTTTAAGAGAAGACGGAAATCTGGATTTTTAAGTGCAACTTCTCTATTTTTAAGTGTTGGCAGCAAATCCAGATTTAAAAAAAATACTGCACAAGCCAACCAAAATCAAATTCGCAAGCCCGTGGATTGCAACTTTTCTGCTTTACTATCCTCTTGTGTGGCTGCAGGACCATGTTCTAATCCATGGAGGGCTCTGTCCATCCCCTGGCAGGAGAACTGACCCGTCTGGATTAGAGGCGCGGTGTTGTTAGATCCTGACCCTGCCCTGCCCTCGTTCTGGGGAGACACCAGAAGCAGGGGCAGGGGGTGAAGGGATGCCAAGACAGCAGAGACTTGCTGCTCAGTTTTACAGGTGAGGACATTGAGAGCAAGTGAGGCGATGTAAATGGTCAAGATCCTGCAGAAGCTCAATGAAGATGCTGGTTGGGGCTAGACCTGGGGTCGTTCTGAGCCCCAGTTGTGGTGTTCTTCTCATCACTGGCTGGCTGGTGGCCACTTGGTTAGGAAGAGGAAACACCTGGATTCTGGAGCATGCCAGAATCCCAGCCTTGCCCATGATCACGATAATACTAGGGAAGTCACTGAACCTTTCTGAGACTCAGTTTCCTCCTCTGTAAAATGGGGGTAGTAACCACCTCTCAGGATAAGCGTGAAGGCTGTAGGTCACATCGTAGGTCAGCAATGCCTTCTTTTCCTTCCCCATCTATCCAGGATGAGGCCAAGCACCAGGAGGGGCAGCGGGGAAAGGCCTTGCTCATGCACTTCACTCAGACTCTTTCTTCGTATTCGGTCCACACTGGCTTGATTGTCTGTTGGAGTTGATGAGAGGGGGAGGGAGGACAGGGAGCTGGTCAGGCCACAGGGCTGTGTAGCTGTGAAGCCAGGTCAAGATCTCAAGCCAGCTGGGCTTGGTGGCCTGTGAGGACAGCACTGGACACAGCACACAATGCCCTGGGTGCTCCTTAGAAAGAGTCTCAACATGTTTCTTGCCTCCCATGGGGCACGGTGGACCCCGAGGAAGCTCTCAGGCTCTTGGGCACACGGGACACCGGTGCCAGGGGAGAGATGGGAGTAGTGTCCTAGCAATTCTCCGATCCAGGCAGGGCGTGTCCCGGCACACATAGTGCCACTCCAGTCCCTCACCCACAAGAGATGTGATGAAGTGATCGTGACACCCTTTCTTTCTCAATGCGGTGCCCCAGGTAGCCTCAGCCAACTGCAGGAAGCTGGCACATGAGAGAAACCTGTTTGACTTTCCTGATGTAGTTCAAGTGCCCTCTTCTTAGAGTAGTGGGGAGGGAGGCCCAGAGAAGGCAAGGGCTTTATCTCGGCCACCTAGCATGCTGTGTCAGGGCCGGTGTCCAAGCTACCCTGTGTCCAGCCCGGAGTGTGGGCTCTGCAGAGATGAGGCTACTCCGTTGGAGAGGTGTCCCTGGGGTCTCATCCACCTGCCCCAAGCTCAAGAACTGTGTGCTGGGCCTAAATACCCCACCAGACAGCTGCAGCTCTTTGAGTATATCGGGAGCCTTGACACTGCTATAACCCTTGGACAAGTCCTTTAGCTGCTCTGGAACTCAAGTTTTCTCCTCTGTAAAACAGCTGTATTGGCCCTACCTGTATGGGCCCTCCTGTGGAAGCCCAGTACCTAGTTCCTGAAGCGCAGGGGGCTGTGTGCTCCCCATCTCCAAGAGCAAGGGACCAAGCCAAAGATACTTGCAGCCCCCTCTGTGAGCTGCATCTGGAGCCAGGACCTGGGTGCTGGGCATGCACCCAGTTAGTTACAATGACATGCCAGAGCTGCATCTGCCCCCCTGTTCCTGATCATCCCCCAGGCTAGGGGGTAGGGCTGTGCCTGTTTCATCTTCGGCCCTCTGGGCTTGGCCCAGAGGAGGAGAGTAAATGAATGAACGGCTGGGTGGATGAATAATAGCCTAAAAGCAGTACTTGTCCAGCCCCCCATGTGCCAAGCTCCCTGCACATGTCGTCATTCATCCCGGCAGCAGTCTTGTGCTGTGGAGGGAGCCACACCCCCTCCCTGTCATCTGTTCACTATGCATGCACACCCTTCTCTCCAGGCTGTGGTTCCCAGATCTCCCCAGAGCCCAAAGCTGTTTCTGAGATCCTGACCCAGGTCCAGCCAGGGCAGCTATCCCCAAGCTCTCTTCAGGCATTCTGGGCCTCACCCTGTATCCGTGGCTTGGCAGGACTGGACTCTCGTTGGCTTCAGAGGGCAGGGCTGAGACCAGTGGAGTGAAGTTATGGGAGGCAGATCTAAAACCTCAGTATGAGGCAGAGCTCATAGTCAAAGCTGCCCAGAATGGAGTGGGCTCTTTTGAAGTAGTGAGCTCTCCATTCTCAGGAACATTCAAGTAAAACCTAGGAAGCTTAATGGGGCTAACACAGACATCTACCAGGAGAGTAGTTTTACTAGGTGGCTGTGAAGTTTCCTTCCAGTTCTGAGACCACACATCATTTTTCTAGGACTCTATCCCAAAGTCACTTGGTATTAGCAGACTTGATCCAGGGCAGAGGAAAGGGGAGACTGAAGGCAAGTTGTTTGTGAACACACAGCTGGGCTCAGGACCAGGGACCCTGGAACCCAGCTGCCTTTTTGCATGAGTTTCACTGGTCCTCCGTGGATCAAGGCCAAGGTTCATCTAGCCCAAGAGGTTCCCACAATGGTGCTGGGTGGTGGGTCCAGTCACCAGGTGGGTGTAGGAGCCAACAAAAGCAATAGTGTAGCATCTGGGGCTCCAACCTCAAATTGGCAAAATGCAGAGATACCCAGGGGACAAGCAGCTTTTCAGGGTCCCAAGGTCATGGAACTCTGAAGGCCTTTACACTCAGCCCTCTGAGGAAGGCAGAACTCTCCCGCACTGCTTCCCTCTCATGGGCTCGACAGAGCTCGCACTCATCTGTTTCTAACACGCTCTAGGATAGACACAGCAGCCCCCACATCCAAACTGCTCACACACATCAGATGGGCGCACACATTGTGCACAGGGACACCCACACAGAGACACGGAGACACTCTCCTGGGGCCACACAGACACCCACATGCATGCAAGCTGAACACGTGCCCCGCTCATTTGTGAAACATTGCCCCCCCACCCACCTCCACACACACCTCAGCCACCCTGGCTGGGGAGGGTGGGCAGGGCCAGGTGTATGTTCTGGGTCCTTGTCTTAGAAGCCTGATTGTGTGGAAGTCATTTGCTGTCTCTCCCCATGGCTGACTGCCCACTGGGGGTCAGCAGGGCTGGTGTCTGCAGGGAGGCAGCAGAGCAGTTCAGCAGGGTTCTCGAGTCAGCTAATACGGGTTCAGGTTTAGCTCTGCCACCTTCCAGTTCTGTGACCCTGGCAAGTCTTTAGACCTGTGTGAGCTTCAGCATCCTCATCTGGAAAGTGGGCATAAATGTAGTGTCTCTCAGATCCAGTAATTTCTGTAGCCCCCAGACCTGGCACGCGGTGGGTGTTGAATAAACAGAGACAGTAACTGTTGGCTCAGGGCAGAGGCTCAGCTGACAAACGGCCAATCCCTCATTGCAGCCTGGCACACGGTGAGGGCATCGTATTCCCGAACTACCATTTCCACGTCTACTTCAGGAGGCTACCTGGGGTCTGAAGCCATGTGTGTTGCTTGCAGGGACCCAAGACTGCGGGTGTCTCTGCCCAGGCTGGGGAAAGCGGCCCCCGATGCTCTGGCGAAGGCCAGGCTCAGTCTGGTGGGAGTGAGGGTGAGACATCCCCAGATACAGTCTTCAATACGGAACAGGGAGCAGCGCCTTGGCTAGAACCTAGACTTAGAGTCTTAGCAATTTAATACCGTTACGTTCTAGAATCATGGACTGCAAAATCCAGCTCTTGCCAGCATATTTTAGACTCTCAGGGATCTCAAAGCACAAAGCTCAGATTCTCTGAGCTGTAAAGAGTCTCTGGAGACATCAGGTCCAGAAGCCTCTCTTCTGAGATGGAAGCATGGACCTAAAGAGTGGGAGGAGAACGTTGAGTCCCTTCCAGTGCAATGTGATAGAAAAGGAAACTGAGGCCCAGGGAGGATGAGCAAGGTTGCACAGGGAGTTAGTGGAAGCACTGGTCCCCACTTTAGGCTTAGATTTGGCCCCTATATGGAGGCCTGGGGGAAATGGAAGAGGAGGAAGCATTTCGACCAAAGCAAGGATTTTCCAGAGAATTGTTTTTGAAAAATCAGACCAAAAAGAAAAATAGGAAAGAGCACCGGCTTCCCTTTGTTTTCTGTCTTGTCTTCCTCTGGGCACTCACTCTCCGCAGCTCTCAGCCGGCCTCCAGCTCTGCTCACAAGCTGCTTCCAACCGCCCACGGGCTTCCTAAAACGGTCTCTGCAAGCTAATTCCAGAGGGTGAATGGCAGAGAGCAGGCCTGGGAGGAGGGGGCGGGGGGTGGAGGGGGGGGGGTGAGCTTCCTCAGCTGGCGCAGGCGCAGGGCGTCTCCTGGGGCCGGCGCAGAGCGGGCGGCCCCCAATCCTAGCCCTCTCAGCAGGTGCTGTGGCTCCTCCCAGTCCCTCCCTGTGGGACGAAGGGGTCCCGCTCCCAATGCTCGCCGCCTCCCTCTCACTACGTGACTTCTCAGAATAGATTGTTTATTTTTTCCTTCTTTAAAAAATTAGTTCTTAAAATGATACAATAAAACATATTGATAAAATAATCAGGAAAGTGTAACGAAGAAAATTAAGATCACCTGTAATCAACCCGTCTAAATGAAACACCATTCACATCTACACATACATCCTTCCAGACTTTGGACCAAGCACACATTATAGAAAGAGGGGCTGATTCAGTACATACTGTTCTAAAACCTGGGTTTTTTTCCCTTCCAATCATCTATTCACAAACATCTGTCCCAGTCAACAACTGCCCTTCTGCCACATGGTTTTTAGTGGCCGCGTGGCTCACGCTCCTGCATGTGAGCGCACCACATCGCGCTGTATTCAACCCACCAATCCCTGCAGAAAACTTTAGTTTGTGTCTATCTTTCCCCCCACGAGAAGCAAGTCATTTATTTCTGTACTTAAATCTTTGTGCTTATCCTAATGATTGATTTCTTTAGGAAACTAACTGGAATTAGAATTACTGGTCAAAGGGTTTACACTTGTTAAAAAAAGATAAATGCACAATGATAACTATACTCTTTCTACAATGAACACGTAATAAAGAAAAATGAGAAAATGCAGATAAGGGAAAACAACTCCTTAAGTTCCCCTAATTCTTTTTTTAAGTGAAGTTAACCTACAGTGTCATATTAGTTTCAGGTGTACAATGTAGTGATTTGACAATTCTATACATTCCTCAGTGCTCACCATGGTATGTGCCCTCCTAATCCCCCTACCCACCTCCCCTCTCGCAACCACCAGTTCCATGTATTTTAGGGGTTCAGTTTTTTATCCCCTTTTTTCTTCATTTGTTTGTTTTATTTCTTAAATTCTATGCATGAGTGAAACCATATAGCATTTGTCTTTCTCTGACTGACCTATTTCACTTAACATAATACTCTCTAGCTCCATCCAGGTTGTTGCAGATGGCAAGATTTCATTCTTTTTTATGGCTGAGTAATATTCCATTGTACGTAGATACCACATCTTCTTATCTATTCATCTATCAGTGGATACAGGTTACTTCCACATCATGGTTACTGTAAATAGTATATATTTATAATATTATTGTAAGTAATATATATAGTATCTTTTCAAGTTAGTGTTTTTGTTTTCTTTGGGTTAAAACCCAGTAGTGGAAATACTGGATCATAAGTTCCCCTAATTCTTACTGCTGAGTTGCAGTTAAGAATTTTTCTACAAAGCACCTAGGTTTTCTCATGTATACATTTGTGTGTGTGTATATATACACACATACACATACAATGGGATTCCACTGACATGCTATTTTGTAAAGTTTATTTGTTAAGGTTTTTAACTTTAGTTCCAGTATGGTTAACATCCAGTGTTATATTAGTTTCAGGGGTACAATGTAGTGGTTCAACAATTCTAATATTACTCAGTGCTCATCATAAGTGCACGGTTTAATCCCCATCACCTATTTCTCTCGTCCTCCACCCACCTCCCCTCTAGTAACGATCAGTTTGTTCTCTATAGTTAAGAATCTGTTTCTTGGTTTCTCTCTTGCCCTCTCTCTCTCTCACTCATGTAAGGTCATGTCAGCATATTTACCTCCACAACCTCACTTTTATCAGCCACCCAGTGTTTCACTGTCCATATGTACCTGGGCGTAACCACTCTCCACTGTTGGGGAACAGATTTCTGATTTTGCTCAAGTAGGAACACTTCTGCAGTGAACCTGCTTGGAGAAGCATCTTTGCTTAGGCTTGATAGCAATGGAATTGCTGGGTCAGAGTGCTTTCTGTTGTTCAAACTGCATCACTTCTGATAGTAAGTCTAAACACCAGGCTGACACAGAGGCTCAACCTCGCTCTGGTGGTATCTACAGGGAAGGAGCCAAGATCTGCAGAAGTAGGCAGAGTACTCGTGCTGTGTCTCCTGCTCTTCGAGCTGATTGCTTAGAGAAAGGCCTAGGCCCAGGTAGGCTCACCTGTGCTTGTAGCTCCTCCCAGGAAGCGAGGCTCAAAACTGTGCTCTCAGAGTCCTGAGCTCAAAAGCCAGCTGTTGCTGGCTCGCCCCACAGCCCTCTTCCTGAATACCCTGGACACAGTATGCCCTCTCTGTGCCTCGAAATCCCCACTGGTCTGAGACCATGGACAGCTGGAGAACGAATGTGACACGTCACCAAAGTCTTCATTGCTCTGAGGAGAGGAAAGCAGTCAAGATACTGCCAGGTCAGCATGCGTAGGGACTGCCGGGCCTGGAGAGCCTTGGCTGCTGGCCAGAGGTGCACGAAGGGGGCTGAGCTCCAAAGCAGCTGAATGGTCAGCCTGGGCAGAGGAGAGAATGGGGGCAGCCAATGCAGAAGAGGGGTGATATCGCATAACTGAGGTGCTCAGAGCAGGAAGGGCCGGGAGCCCACACTGGACAACAGGGAGAACAAGCAGAGATGGGATGGGGCTTCTTCCAGGAGCTTCCTAGGTGCTGGTGGCCAGGCCAGCTCAGGACCGTCTCTCTGTGTCCAGTGTCTCTCCATCCATCAAGGCACTGCTCTGTTCTCCAGGGTCTTGCTCCACTCTGACTCAGGAGATGAAAAAACCATGTGAGAGAAAGGCAAGCTTGAACTCACCAGAAAGGGAGAGAGAAAGAGAGAGAGGAAGGGGAGGAAGACAGGAGATGCAGCCACCCAAGAGACGAGGCCATGCCATCCAGTCCTCTTGAATGGCCAGCATAAGGGTTTACACAAAGCCCTCCCGGAGGTCAACTTGGAAGCAGCTGTCAGAACTTCAAGCTGGGAGATGGAGTCTTCAGGCAGCTCCAAATCATCCCTCTGGATTATACAGCCCTTTGCAATTTTCCAAGTGCCCTCTCGTTCCTGTTTTCAAAGCTCAGCTCCCTGAGCAGAGAGAGATCAGGGACAACCCCGACTCTCAAAAGGCATGGCGGGTGCATTTGACAATGCGGAAGCCAAGCAGATCGGGACACCAGCTAGAGACGAGGCTCCTGAGTTAGGCTCACGCATTTCTGTTTCTTTTAACTCTTGCTCCTCATTGTATTCCTGGGTTTAGGAATTCCTTCTAGAACGCGATGGAGCCAGTCTGTGTTGTGCAACACATTACTGCTGCGCTATAAGACCACAGTGAAAGGCAGGAGATCAGCAATGTGCCCAACGCCCTGGGAGCTGCTGGCCAGGGAGACGTTTCTTTGAGCAGAGATACTCTGCTCGATGTCCCTGCCCAGTCAGGTCCCTTTTTGCCACATGATTCAGGTAGGTCCACCTCTCAGTAGCCTCCTTCCTTCTCTGGCTTTGTGCCGGGACTGTTGGGAGCAGAGAGTGGGCAATGGTGTGTTTCTCTCACAAACACCCACCTGTGCTCAGGCCAAGTGGGCAATGACCTGTGAGCCTGTCAGCCACCCCTCTTCCACCCAGGGAGCCAGCTCCCAGGAGACTAGAGTGAGAGGGGCTTAGAGAAAGGACAGAAGCACACCTTTAGCTTGGGGTGGGGACATGGGAGAGCAGGCTCTTGCCTGAATGGTCTAATAATAAAAAACATCAAGAGCTAACATTTGAGAGCACTCAGTATGCCTGGCACCATCCTAAGTGTTTAAATGTGGTACCTCGCCAGGCACAACAGTTAAGTCCCATTATCATCCCCATTTTATAGGTGGAGAAAGTGAGGAACAGAGAGGGTAAGTAACTGGCCCAAGATCTCATAGCCAGCAGGTGGCAGAGCTGGATTTAGAGCCTGCATTTGTTACACAGAGCCAACCAAACAAGAACCTGGCTTTATATCATCTGAGCTCTGTGAAGCCCTCAAGTCTAGCCTAGACCTTGGACCCCAGCCCTTGTGTGGGCCAGAGTGTGGAAGTCTGTAAGCCACCCATCTCTGTCCAATAAAGTACACTTCCTGAAGGCAGCAGCTCTGTCTGGCCTGCTCCCTGCTGCATCCCCAGTGCCTAGAATAAGTGCTTAAAACAGAGTAGCTGCCCAATGAATCTTCGCTGAATGAATGATTTACCCTGTGAAGGAGGTGCTGTTACAATGGAATGGTGCCACAGCAGGCATGCAGTGCAGTGAAGAGAGATTCCTGGTGCCAGGCTGCCTGGCCCATTCCCACCTGTGGGACGTGGGACAAGTCGCTTTACACCTCTGAGCTTCCCTTTCCCCACCTGTAAGAGAGATGTCACAGGCCTTCCTCTCATTGTGGGGCAAGGCACAAATGCCCTGTGGCTGTTCAGCTGCTGTTATGATTATGTTATTACCCAAAGGCACCACCCGTGTTTGGCCCTGATTTGGCCAAAAGTGCTTCTCTCACGACACTGCATCTCTGGATGCTGCCAAGGGGCCTTTGGGGGTGCTGGGCTAGACCAGGCCCTTCTGGAACTTCACCCTATGTCAGGAAAGAGACCCTGTCCACCCCTGTCCCCAGTCCCAGCTGCTATTCTGAGTCCCTCCCCATATCGCTCATAGCTAGGCATTTCCCCTCCTAAATGCTCTGCTTTGCGTTTCCATAGGAACCAGGGGAGGGTAGAAATAGGGGGAGGGTCCTCCCCCACGGAAGGGAACTTCATCTGGGGCTGTACGGGAGCGGGAGCGGCTGGCAGCACCTGGCCTTCTCCTGCTGCTCCTTTCCCACCTCCCCAGACCCCTCCCTGAACAGCATGTTCCTCTGACCGTGATTTTTAATGCATTTATCCTGCCGCTTCATTTATCCCACATTGTGATCAGATTTAGCCCAGAGCGCTGAGCACAAGGGGCCTGCCTGCATGTTCATGAGGTGGTTCATTCATGACAACCCAGAGGATGCCAGCCGCAGTAGGTACCAGCCTAGGCCCACGGATCCCACCATGCAAGGGTGACCCAGGGTCAGGGGTCAAGGGCCCCAGCTGGCATAGGGTACAGCATGTGTGGGGTGTCACTGGGCTAAACTGAGTTTAAGCCTTCTCTGCCATTACTAATGAAGTTGCTCCGTTTCTAGTTTACCCATCTGCAAAAGGGGCCAAGAAGGGCCACTGCCCTGAGTCACTTAAATGAGGTAATGTACATAATGATCATGGGGTGGGGGGTGGGGGTGTTGTAAGGGATCAACACTTTTCTCTGTCCTCACTACAGTCACTGCTGAGCAGTGGGTCATCTGGTCCGGTTCATGGGGAAGAAATAAGGCAGCCGGATGGTCATAGGTCTGTTCTGGCAGAAAGGCAAGGACTCGGGGCTTATTTCTCTCTGGCCTGTGCCATCTGTGGATACGAGCTCCCCATAAGTGAGCTTCAGGAGGCCAGTCCCCAGGCAGGTGGGAGAAGCCCAAGGAGGCCATCTAACCTCTGAGAAGGGCCACAGGGATCACCTGGATGTGTGAGCCCTACCAGGCAGGCACAGCAGTCCTCGGGGGGACTGGGAGACTGGAAGAAGGCTGGGCTCTTGACTCTAGGTTCTTTGGGCCCATGGGAATTTCTGTGTAGATTTACTCCATTCATTATTCAGTCAGTTTACCGATGCCAACCCCAGGCTGGGCGCTGGGGACACACTTGTCTTCAAGGAGATACCATCCCAGGAGGGAGGTGAGCTCAGAGTGGGTAGTGGTCAGGGCCTCCGGATGAAGCCAGGTCAACCTCTCTGGAAGTTCAGAAGAGGAAGAAGTCATCCAACCTGGGGGCATCAGGGAAGGCTTCCTGTGGAAGGTGATATTTAGGCTGAGCCTTGAAAACATGACTGTGAAGAGATAGGATGGGATAAAAAGGGCATTCGGTGTCTAAGGAACAGCAAAGGCCTGGTCATGGGAACTCAGCTTGGGAGGTGTTGGTCAGAGGCAGGCAGAGGGGTCTGGACTCACTGTAGCTATCCCCTGAGCCAGGGAGCCACCTCTGTCCCTCACATGCATGTGCACATGTAGGGGTCACGTTCCAGCTTGCTGGGGACAAGAGGAGAGCTCCTGCCCTGGCTCTCCTGATTAATCTATAATTAAATCAGCACAGACGCCACAGAACTGTGCTGTCATTAGAGAGTTCGTAAGGGCAAACAGTGATTTCTCCACTAACCAAGAGCCCTGCCAGGGGGCTGCAGCTCTGGTCATGCACGGACAGCCATCAGGGGCAAGATGCAAGCACAGGAGGCCAGAGCTTCAGGCAAGAATAAGAAAACCAGCAGCTCACACTTTGGCCATTTATACAGTGTTCCCATCACTGCCTTGGTTAAGCCTGACAATGACACGATGGCCATGGGTGGGGCTTGGGGGGACTATTATTTATTTGCTCCCATTTTACAGATACAGAAACTGAGGTGCAGAAAGCACAAGGGTGAAACAGCCTGGTTGGTTTCAGAATTGCCAGATGTGCCTCTTGCCAGCTGTGTGGTCTCAAGCAGATTGCTTACCCTCTCTGTCCCTCAGTTTCTTGGTCTGTGTAATGAGGCCGAAACACTGTCACTTCAAAATATTGGTTGTAAGGACTGAATGAAGCAATCCATGCAAAGAATTTAGCAGCGTTTGATGCTTATCAAATGCTACTACTTATGATCATGCTTTGTTATAATTGCTTGTTTCTTGTCCACCTTTCCCACGAGAATGCAGGCTCCATGAGGATAGGGACTGTGTCCATCTTGTTCATTGCTGTGACTCCAGCAGTTGTCGCTTGGTAGTGTTCAGTAAGTTGTTAGTATCCGAGGCAGCATTTATGTGATAAGCCCACAAAATGCTAAACAAATATGAGGTACCATTTTCTCCACGTTCTGCCTGTCTCTAAAAAGGATTCAAGGGACAAGTACAGATCTGCCTTGACTCACGATGGAGTTAATGTCCTGATAAGTGGAAAATACAGTAAGTCGAAAATTTAATACACCTAACCTACCAAACGTCTGAGCTCAGCCCAGCCTATCTTCAGTGTGCTCATAACACTTACATTAGCCTGCCCTGGGCAAAGTCATCTCCCACGAGTCACGTTTTATAATAAAGTACTGAATATCTCACTTTAGGAGTTGACTGAATACTGCACTGGAAGGGACAAACAGAAGGGCTGGGTGCAGAGCGGTTGCCAAGTGTATCAGCTGTTTACTCCCGTACCCTGGGAGCCCTGCTTGCTGCCGCTGCCCCAGCACCACGGGAAAGCATCCTCCTGTGCGTGCCTAGCCGGGGAAAAGATCAAAATGCAAATTGGGAAGTGTGGTTTCTACTGAATGTGTATCGTTTTCACACCATTGTAAAGTCAAAAACTCTAAGTCGAACCGTGGGAAGTTGGGGGCCACCTATACCATCGTCATTATTATTGTTGCTGCTGCTGCTGTTGTCTTTGTTATGATCACTGTTGTGTCCCAAGTCTGCTATTCAGAGCTGGTCCTTCCTGAAATGGGTTCAGGAAAAGTCTAGAAATAAGCAGGAAGCCTCAATTCACCTGCTAAGAGGTAAGGAGCAGACTGGAGGTGACTGGCTTCCGAAGGGATGTCTGGGCAGAGGTGCAGAAAACTTTGGGGGCCCTGGAAGAGTCCCTTCCTCTTGTCATCTAGGGTCTTCGGACCTGCAGAGAGGTCAGAGGGGCTGGAGTCTGCAGCCCACTGGACACAGAAGGGATCAGAGGGAATCTGCCTGTGGCGGTTCAGAGGATCGTTACCGTCTCTGTGCTGCAGTTTCCAACCTCTCCACTGGGATCTGAGGTTTGTCACACAAATAACTTAAAGTCCTAGATTCTCCAAATGATTTACTTTAAATATGATCAATTTGAGTGGATTCAGAGTTATCCCTGTAATGGTGTCACCCGCACTCACTTGCATTCTTGAGTGGCAGGTAAAGGGACAGACTTAACCCAGAACTCCTAGAACTAAGAGCCTCTCACCTGCACCTCCAGCCGTGAGTGACTGCTGTATGTTAAGTCACTCCCCTGTGACACAAATGCTCACATGAATACTGTGCTGTGTTCCCAGAGGTGTCTGCTCATGGCCTCTCTGTTCTCTGCTGAGGGAGCACACTCAACCAAAAGTTCTGGGGGGGGGCCTTAAAACCCCAGGAGCCACCCTTGACCAAGGGGATGAGGGGGTGTGGAGAAAGACTTCCTCACCCCTCAGTGCGACGATCGCCCACGGCAATAACTTGAGTATCAGCACCCATCTTGGCTTCCCTCCCTTTCCTGACTCATTCCCTGCATCCCAACTAAACTGCACCCTGATCCTCATCCAGGATTTGCATTTGGGGCACCTAGCCTAACACACCCTCCAGAATTGTGCAGCTTTTCTGACCTACAAAAATTGTTGAGAGGTGTCTAAGTCCTGCATACAGCCTTGGGAGTGCATCTACCGTGTGGGCTGTGATGACCAAAATACAGCGGGCTGAGGCTCTAGGTAGGGAAGCGCTGGTCAGCAGATGGTTCTGGTAAGTAGAGGCTGATGGTAGATGGAAACCAGGTGGCAGAGAGCTCTGCCTTGTGGCAGCTTCACCTCAACCCTCGTCAGGAACCCGATGCAAATCCTGAACTGAGGACTCTGCTGAACCAAGGGGGCACTTATTTGTTTTAGTAGTCACTGACTAAGCACCTGCTGTATGCTGAGGAGGCAAAAGGATAAAGAAAGGTGAATAAGAATGGGTGTCCTTGCCCTTGCCCTAAGGGGGTCAGTGTCTATTGGGAAAGAGAAATGTGTCAACGCGTGGGTAGAGGTTAGAGATGAGCCGAGAAATTCATCCATTCATTTAGGATATATTTATTGAGCACTTTGGGTATACAAGCCTCTGTGTTAGGCCTGGTGGATGAAAGAGAGCCACATTCCCCTCAGAAATGAGGAAAGGCAACTGGCATTTATTGGGCTCCTGCTGTGTGCCAGGCACTGAGTAGGGCG
The DNA here is from genome assembly GCF_024362965.1 of Panthera pardus. Lineage (NCBI taxonomy): Eukaryota > Metazoa > Chordata > Mammalia > Carnivora > Felidae > Panthera > Panthera pardus. The sequence goes on along the minus strand of NW_026526821.1, from coordinate 23,075,281 downwards.
CTCCCGTAGTTCAGCTCATCTCCTCTCATAACAAACCCGGGAGGTGGCAGCTGTTCTTATCCCCACTACACAGACAATGCCCAGAAAGGTGATGTAATTTACCAGACCACACGGCTGGCAAGTGGCAGAGCTGGGGTTCAGCCTAGGTCTGTCAGATTCCCGGACCCCAATACTATTTTTTCCCCTTAAATCAGACCAAGGTCTGTGGTTTTTGTCTTAAATACCCACTGAGTGAACCAGTTTTTAAAAGAACAAAACCTGGAAGCAAACCAGGCCAGGCTCAGATGGAGCCAGAACAAGCTTTTGCTGGGGTCAAGCTCCTGCGCCGAGGCCCTGCCTCATCAGCAGGGGCCCCAGCCTGGTCTTGACCCCTGTCTGCAGGGAATCCGGGACACCTGGAAGCTGACCTCATTCCACCCTGAAGAGTCGGGGGAGGAGAGCTTGGTAGAGGCCTGCTCCCCGTGCCCACAGGCCTCGGAGGCAGCTGACACAGGATTCAGTTGCAGCCCGGGGCTCAGGCGCCACCCCCCCCCCCAACCTTCCCTAGGAATGTCAAGGCAGGGCCTGGCTGGTGCAGGGATGGGGGAGGATGTTCAGGTTACTATTACTGCAAAACAAACCACCCCAGAACTTAGTGGCACAAACTAACCATTTTATTTTGCTCACAGTCTGTAGGTCAAGAATATAGACAGGGCACAGTGGGTATGCCAGCTTTGTGATGTCTAGGGTCTTCACCTCCGTAACTAGAGGTGACTCAACAGCCGGCGGCTGGAATCATCTGGAGTGTCTTCACTCACATGTCTGGCAGTTGATGCTGGCTATCAGCTGGGACCTCAGTGGGGCTCTCAGCCAGAACAACTACACATGGCTTTTCTGTGCCCTCTCTCCCTGCACTAGATTGGGCTTCCTCACAGCATGGTGGCTGGGTTCTGAGAGCAAGCATCCCAGGAGGGCCAGGTGGATGTTGTGTCACCCTTTATGACCTACCCTTGGAAATTAGCCTTGCCTCACTTCTGCAATAGTCCCAGGCCCACCCAGGTTCAAGGGGAAGGAACACAGACCTCACCTCTCGATGGGACAGCATGGGGAATTGCAGACCCTGTTGTGGCCATCTTTGCCACATAATCTGCTCTATGTATAATCTGCTCCTGAAAGGAGTAGATGGGTTTGGCTGTCTAAACTAGTAGACCATTGGGTGAGAGGCTGTGCTAAGTGGAGGCAAAGGCAGCATTGTGAACGCAGGATGGGGGGTCGTAGTCTGAGGGGGTCAGAGAACAAAGAGCTTAGATTGAGGTTGACCTTTGAGGTCCAGGCACCAAGGCTGGAGATAGCAAGGCAGGGCTCAATCTGGCACAAAAGAACAGGTATTATTTTATTTGTTTGTCTACTACCCCTCCATCAGTCCAGCCACCTTACACATCCATCCATCCATCCACCTCTATATCTCATTCACTTTCACTATGACTCAATTTCCTCACCTGTAAAATTAGGGTGATAGTATAAACTTCATAGGGTTGTTTGAAGATTCAATGGATTAATAAACATAAAGTGTCTAGGGGAGTGCCCAGCACATATTAAGTGCACAATAAATATCACCTATTATGATTGGCATTAGTGCTATTGTTATTGTTATTCAGCCATGCACTCACAAATTGACCCCCCTACCCCCTCTTTCATCTGTCTGTCCTTTCATTTATTCAGCTGTGTAGGTGAATTATGTGCACATTTATCTTACATGAATTCAACCATATTCTGAGCAAGATAGAGGGAGAGAAAACTAATTTTAAAAGCACAGTTGACTCCACCTGCCATTCCAGGCAGTGGGTGTGTGTCCCTCAGGGAGTATGAGCTGAGCCATGTGACTTTCCAAATCATTCTATAGGAACATGTTACTAAATAGGTTGGTGAATGCAAAACCACGAATGCTGCATTTCAGGGACAATATATTGGATCTCGTGGGGCAATTGTTTTTTGAGGGAGAGAATGAGAGTGGGGGGCTGGGGGTATAGGGGCAGTGAGAGGGAGACATTGAATCCCAATCAGGTTCTGTGCTGTCAGCACAGAGCCAGACTCTGAGTTCGAACTCACGAATCATAGGTCAGGTTTAGCTATGCATGTTTCACCTTTCATGCTCACTTTTCTACCTTCTGCATGGGATGGGATCCACCCCACTATGAGGCCCTGGCAGATTCCTGGTGACACAGATATGGTAAGACCTGGTCCCTGACCTCAATATGCTTACAGCGTATGGCAAGTGCAACAGGACAGACACGTAAACAACAGATCATTACAGTGTAATATGAAAAATACCATGACTTTATTAAAATAAAATTCAGTAATAAAAATATTTTATTCTATTAAAATAAAATAAAATTGCAGAAGCATCCCACTGGTGTTGGGATAGGAAGAACATCAGGGAGGTCTTTGTGACTGTATGACATTTAAACAAAATCTAAAAGGATGAGCTTAAAATTTCAAGACACTCAAGAGGGAGAGGGGCCTGCCAGGCAGAGGGAAGAAACAGCACATTATTCAGAGATATTAAAGAACACAGGGCCTTGAGAAAAGGCAGAGTAGGGTGGGTAGGCAGAAGTGGAGGGAGGTAGATGAGTCTAGAAACTTCATCAGGGCTGGATCCTAAGGGCCTCGACTGCCAGTTAAGGAAGCTTGGACTTCATTCTGCAGGTGCAGGGTGTTGGGGGAGGTGGGTGTGCATTGAAGAAAGGCAAACAAGTGTAAGAATCAGAGTTGTGTTTTGAATAGATCACTCTGGCCCCTACATGAAGAATGGACAGGAAAGGAAGAGTCTAGAAGCATGGAGACGAGTGGGAAGGCTGAGTGCCACTCAGCCTCCAGTGATTTCTAGAAGGTGTGGCTGCCAAGGAAAAGTCTTTATAGAAAATAGCCCTGGAGAGAGTGAACACCTTTCCCCACCAGGTGAGGGCCCAGTTATTGGGCACATTTCCACTTTGGGTTTGAAATCTATTGTTCGGTTAGAGCCTCACAAAGGCTCTAAGTCAAAGTGACAAATGACCCCTCTCAGGTGTTAGCTGGAAGGGTAGCTTCTGGGTCCTATGAAGCATACCTGGTACTGGAAAGGTCTCCTCATTGGACACATAGTTGTTAAGATCTTCTCTTTGTCATAGGTGGCTGCAGTTGGACTATGGGACATCTAGGCTGGTTTTTTGTGTGTTTGTGTTTCTATCCATCCTGGACTTATCATGACTCCTAAATCTGAAGACTCATGCCTTTCATCAGGCCTGGAAAATTCTTCAAATACTTTTTCTCCCTCCCTTCTTCTATTTTCTCTTCTTGGAACTCTATTCATTTGTTATACCTTCTCAGTGTGTCCTCTGTGCCTCATATTTTCCCTCTTCCCTCTGCCTCTCTCTCTCCTCTCTCTGCTATATTCTGGATAATTTCTTCAGGTTCTAGGTCATATTTTTTTTTCTCTTCATCTGAGGCTAAACTGCTATTGAAACTTTCCAAAAATTTTTGAATTTCAATTTTATTACATTTTCATTTCTGGAAGTTTGACTTCATTGTCTTTCAAATCTACCTGTTCTTTTTGGAGAGTCTCTTGTTCCTTATTTGTGTTTTCAACTTCCTCTGTATTTCTCTAAACATCAGAAGTGTATTTATTTTATAATTTCAATCTGATAATACAAATATTTGAAATCTTTGGGGATCTGATTCTGTTATCTGATGTTTCTTCTGTCTTGCTCCAGGTGGCATGTTTTTTGAATGCTTTGAAATTTTTTAGTTGTCAGTTGGACTGTATCCGTGAAAATTCACTGATGGCTAGAATAAGAATGTTTTCTTCCAAGGAGGGTTTGGTTTTGCTTCTGTTGAGCATCCGGAGTACCACAGAATTTATTTTGTATTTTTTATACTTTCAAAAATTGAACTATTTCCTATGAAAAGTAAAGTCTACAACACTTTTGAGGGAAACAATATTCTGATTAGTTGTGAGACTTTATACAGTGGAATAATGCAGGATTCCTTATCTGGATGTAACATGTGATTCATTTATGTTATTGTATATGGTGATAATTTGTATAGTTTTCCATTATATTAATATACCACAATTCATTTATCCATTCTCCTATTTATGGACATTTGGGTTGTTTCCAGTTTGGTGCCATTATGAGTGAAGCTATGAACATTCTTGTATATTACTTTTGCTAAGCATAAACACTTATTTTTATTGGGTAAATATCCAGGAGTAAAATTCTCAGGTGATGGAGTATGTGGATGTTTAGCTTTAGGAGATACTAAATTTACCAATTTACTCTCCCACAAGCCAGATATGAGAGTTCCAGGTGCTGTACACCCTCACCAGCACTTAGCATTGTGTGTGGTTTTTTTGCTATTTTTGCTATTTTGGTGGGGATGTAGTGGTGTTTCACTGTGCCTTAATTTGTATTTTCATGATGATTAATGATGTAGAACACCTATTATGTTTACTGGCTATCTTGATATCCTGTTTGGTCCATGTTCACATCTGTTGCCCCCCTTTTTTGGAACTTAGAATTAATTGGAATTTACTGGAAAAATAAAGTGGTATGTACTCCACATTATGTAACACCTCCTGCAGAGTGTAGGGCAGTGGTGCTCTGGTAAACTGATGCTCAGAAAGTTTTTCTAAGCCTGATTTGTGGCATTTTCTGATTTCCATGGTGTAAATACTCCAGCCACATCTCATTTCAAGCTACCACCTGGATGGCTTACAAAATTCCCAAATATTTAACAAACAGCTCCCATGAGTCAGTATGTACCAACTCTGGGACACTACTGAGTCCGGAGTAGTATCTCTAATGAAACTAATTGATATATCTGCAGCAAAATATGTAAATAATCACACTTATTGGTATACAACAGCCTCACGTCAGTTGAGGTCAGATTTTTTGCCTGCAAATGAGCCAACCAGCAATTAACCGTGAAAGAACTTTCAGTTTACAGAGCTCTTTGGATCCTCACATTCCACTTAAATGATGTGCATCTGTATCTGCTTCTAGTCCACTACTTGCAGATACGTTGATGCTGTTGGGGGGACATCAGGAAATCCTCTTGAACTTGTGTGCACAGCAGTAAACAGTGGTCTGAGCTAACTGACCCCCAAGATCTCTTTTAGTCCTGGGAGTCTGCAGCTCAAAATTCAAGAAATTTCCCACTACTTGTCCACTTTCCTTTATTTTTATTTTAGCACTGCTATGGAATAGAATCTTTGAAAGTTTTTTTTTTTTTTAACGTTTATTCATTTTTGAGAGACAGAGAGACAGAGCATGAGCGGGGGAGGGGCAGAGAGAGGGAGACACAGAGTCTGAAGCAGGCTCCAGGCTCTCAGCTGTCAGCACAGAGCCCGACGCAGGCTCGAACTCACGAACCGTGAGATCACGATCTGAGCCAGTCAGATGCTTAACCAACTGAGCCACCCAGGTGCCCCAGGAAATAGAATCTTTCAAAGCATGACTTCTAGAGTTAGTGAACTCAGAGATCACATTGTTCATTCCATAGAAGGCTCTGGAGTCAGGTTGCTTAGATTAGATTCTTGGCTCTGCCACTTACTTTCTCTTCGATTTGGGACAAGTCATCTTAAATCCCTCTGTGCTTCAGTTTCCTCATATGATCATGAAAACTGAGGTTACAAACAATGGAATTCCTGGGAATTGTCTCTGAAGTGCTGGAACCCCCAATTGCATCAAGTGTCTGGGATCAGTCAGTGTTGGTGGGTGTAGGGCAGACAGTCTGTAGTGGCAACAAGAGGAACTAACATTGCCCACACTTGGTTCCCCGGGGGTGTTCTCTCATCTTTCCACCTTGATAGTCTGTGCCCACAGTGGCTGGTTAGGGAAGTTGCTTGGCCAGTGGCGCTCAGGCCCAAGATCAATCCCCTCCTTCAGGAAATCCTGCACCTTCCTGAGAAATATCCAATCCCAGACCTCCCCCAATCCTGACAATAATTTGAAATCCACCACTGTGAGCTATCTCAGACCCAGTTTCTTCAGTCTTTTTTCCTCTAGAGCCTGTTTGGAGCACCATGATTTAAATCCATTTTCTCTTGCTGAGGGCAGGGGAAGCTGTGATGGAGCTCAGGCCCTGTGCTGCCCAGAACCAAGGGGAGTCCTCCTGCCCAGGGGGTTTGGGGTCCTGGGTGAGCCTTTGAGGTGTGAACAGGCCAGTGGCCCCTCTTGCGAGGCCTTCATCATTCAACTGTTCTGATATGTTTTATTTTTTAACTTGGGGTGTCTATTTCTTATTGATTCTTAGGAACTCTTTGTATGTTCTGGATATGAACCCTTAGTTGTATGCATATATTCAAAATGTACCTTCTCCCAATCTGAGGCCTACCTTTCACATCTCCTAAATGAAGAATGCCCCCCCCCTTTTTTTAGAGAGAGAGAGAGAAAGAAAGTGAGAGAGAAGGTATGCATGAGCAGGGGAGGTGCAGAGGGAGAGGGAGAGAATCCCAAGTAGGCTCCACACTTAGTGCAGAGCCTGACATGGGACTTGATCTCACCACCCTGGGATCAGGATCTCACGACCTGAGCTGGAATCAAGAGTTGGGTGCTCAACAGACTGAACCACCCAGGCTCCCTGAAGAGTTTACTTTTAATGAAATCTAATTTATCGTTCTTCTAAGAAGTTTTTAAGAAATGAACATATTTATTAATATTTTCTTTAGAACTTTTATTGTTTTTAGTTTCCATGTACAGATATATGATCTTCTATCTTGAATTAATTTTTGTGAATGATGTGAGATAAGGATCAACATTCTTTTTCTTCATGTGGATATCCAGTTTTGACTGCACTATTTATTGAAAATAGAAAAATACAAAATAAATACCTTTTAAATACACTTTTTATTTAAAACTACAAAAATATGTATTCTTTCCCTGAATTTCAAGAGCATATCATTAGCTAGGTGATCAAATATGCATAGATCTGTTTTTGGATTCTCTGTTCTGTACTCCTGATCTATTTGTTTATCAGTGCACTGATCCCACACTGTCTCAATTATTATTTTTTAGGGGCGCCTGGGTGGCTCAGTTGGTTAAGCTTCTGACTGCAGCTCAGGTAATGATCTCACGATTTGTGGGTTTAAGCCCTGAGTCAGGCACTGTTCTTCACAGCTCAGAGCCTGGATCCTGCTTCGGAGTCTGTGTCTCCCTCTCTTGCTGCCCCTTCCCCACTTGCACTCTGTCTCTCAAAAGAATGAATAAACATTAAAATTTTTTTAATTACTATTTTTTTAAATTAGCTGATTCTATTAATTAAGGTTTTTTAATTCACCCTTTAATTGAGATATAATCATATTAGTTTCAGGTGTACAACATAATGATTTGACATTTGTGTGTACTGTGAAGTAATTAAACTTTTAATTTTGAGATAATTGTAGATTCCCATACAGTTGTAAGAAATAACAGAGAGCCCATGTGCTCTTTACCCTGTTTTTCCCAATGATAACATCTTGCAAAACTAGAGTGCAATATCACAACCAGGATATTGATATAGATACAATCTACCAATCTTATTTAGAATTCCCCAGTTTTACTTGTACTCATTTGTGTGTATGTGCGTGTGTGTGTGTGTTTAGTTCTGTTCAATTTTGTCACACAGGTAGGTTCATGTATCCACCACGAGTCAAGATACAGAACAGTTTCATTACCACAAGAATCCCCTGTGTTTCCCTTTTGTAGCCATACCCACCTCCATCCCACATTTTCTCCCCCACCACGTGGATCATCCCTAACCCCTGGCTAATCTGTCCTCCATGTCTATAATTTCGTCATTTCAAAAAAAATTATATAACAGAATTGCATACTATGTAACTTTTTAGGATTGGCTTCTTTCTTTCTGCATAAATTCCCTTGAGATTCACCCAAGTTGCCATGATATCAATATTTCCTTCCTTCTTATTACTGAGGTGTATATTCCATAGTGTGGATGTACATAGTTTGTTTGACAATCTACCCAGTGAAGATCTGAGTTGCTTCCAGCATTCAGCTACTATTGGCACAGTTGCTGTGGACATTCATGTATAAGTTTTTGTGTGAACTTAAGTTTTTGTATCTCTTGGATAAATGACCAAGAGTGCAATTTCTGGATTATATGGTAATAGTGTGTTTAGATTTGTTTTAAGTAAAGACTTTAGTTTTTAGAGCAGTTTTAGATTCACAGCAAGATTGAGTGAAAAGTACAGAGAGTTTCTATATACCTGCTGCCCCAACATTTAGACAGCCTTCCCTACTATCAAAATTCTCCAGCAGAGTGGTGTAATTATACAGAATGGCTTGTTAAAATCTATGAATCTGTCTTGACACATCATCATTGCCTAAAGCCCATAGTTTACATTAGGATTTACTCCTGGTGTTGTACGTTCTGTGGGTTTGGACAGATGTATGGCATGCACCCACCATTATAGCATCATGCAGAATGGCTTAACTGCTATAAAAACCCTCTCTACTCTGCCTGTTCATCTCTTCCTCCCCCCAACCCCTGGCAACCACTGATCCTTTTTACTGTCTCCCTAGTTTTGCCTTTTCCAGAATGTCACCAGTTGGAATTATACACTATGAAGTCCTTTTAGATTGGCTTCTATCACTTAGTAATATTCACTTAAGTTTCAATCATGCCTTTTCATGGCTTGACAGCTCATTTCCTTTTTGCACTGAAAAATATTCCACTGCCTGAAGGACCACGGTTTATCTATCCATTCACCTACTGAAGGACATCTTGGTTGTTTCCCAGTTTGGGCAATTATGAATAAAGCTGCCATGAACATCCATATACAAGTGTTTGTGTGGACCTAAGTTTTCAGTTTATTTAAGTAAATGCCAAGGAGCATAATTGCTGGATCATACAGTTTAAGAGTATGCTTAGTTTAGTAAGAAACTGTCTTCCAAAGTGGCTGTACCATTTTGCATTCCCGCTAGCAATGAAACGAGAAGTGCCTGTTGCCCTGTGTTCTCACCAGCGTTTGGTGATTTCCATGTTTGGGGTTGTGGCCATTTTAATCAGTGGGTAGAGATACCTTGTTCTAATTAGCAATTCCCTAGTGACAAATGATGCTGAACATCTTTTCAAATGCTTACTTTCTATCTGTCTATCTTCTTTGGTCTTTTGACCATTTTTTTAAAATTTTTTTTTTTCAACGTTTTTTATTTATTTTTGGGACAGAGAGAGACAGAGCATGAACGGGGAGGGGCAGAGAGAGAGGGAGACACAGAATCGGAAACAGGCTCCAGGCTCCGAGCCATCAGCCCAGAGCCCGACGCGGGGCTCGAACTCACGGACCGCGAGATCGTGACCTGGCTGAAGTCGGATGCTTAACCGACTGCGCCACCCAGGCGCCCCGGTCTTTTGACCATTTTTTAATTAGGCTGTTCATTTTCATACTGTTGAGTTTTAAGAGTTTTTGTATATTTTAGATAATAGTCCTTCATCATATGTGTCTTTTGAAAGTTAATTTTTGTGAAAGGTTTAAGGACCATGCCTAGATTCTTTTTTTTTTTTTTTTTTTTTGCATATGGATGTGCAGTTGTTCCAGCACCATTTGTTGAAAATACTATCTTCACTTCATTGTATTGCCTTTGCTCCTTTTTCAAAGATTAGTTGACTCTATTTATGTGGGTTTATTTCTGATTGAATATTTTTTGCTGTTGAGTTTTGAGAGTTCTTTGTACATTCTAGGTCCTAGTCCTCTGAGCTATAGTTTTCAATATACCCTAAAATCTAGTATTGTTAGTCCTACAGCTTTATTTTTAAATATTTATTTGTTTGTTTATTCATTCATTCATTCACTCATTCATTCATTTTTTTGTGAGAGAGAGACTGCGAGCATAAGCAGGGGAGAGGGGCAGAGGGAGAAAAAGAGAATCTTAAGCAGGCTGCATGCTCAGTGCAGAGCCCAATGAGGGGCTTGATCCCACAACCCTGGAACCATAACCTGAGCTTGAAATCAAGAGTCAGATACTCAACCCACTGAGCCACCCAGGCACCCCAGTGCTACATCTTTATTATCCTTTAATATAACCTCGACAATTGAAAGTCCTTTGAATTTTCATGTAAGTTTCAGAATGAGATTATCAAATTGTCCAGAGGATTTTGATTGGGATTGGGATCTATAGATCTACGTGGGGAGAACTGACACCTCTCAAATAGTGAGTCTTCCAATCTAAGAACATAGTATATCTCTCCATTTGTTAAGGTCTAATTTAATTTTTGTCTACAAGGTTTTGTCGTTTTCAGTGTAGAAGACTTGCCCATTTTGTTAAATGTTTTTATTTATTTTTGAGACAGAGAGACAGAGCATGAGCAGGGGAGGGGCAGAGAGAGGGGGAGACACGGAATCCAAAGCAGGCTCCAGGCTCTGAGCTGTCAGCACACAGCCTGATGCAGGACTTGAACTCTTGGACTGTGAGATCATGACCTGAGCTGAAGTCCTACACTTAACCGACTGAGCTACCCAGGTGCCCCACCCATTTTTTATTAGAGTTATTCCTCAGTATTTAATGAGTTTTGGTGTTATTGCAATGGTATTATTAAATTTTTATTTTATTTTATTTATTTTTTAAATGTTTATTTATTTTTGAGAGAGAGAGACAGACAGACAGACAGACAGACAGACCCCGAGTGGGGAAGGGACAGAGAAAGAGGGAAACACGGAATCTGAAGCAAGCTCCAGACTCTAAGCTGTCAGCACAGAGCCCAACATGGGGCTCAAACTTACAACTGTGAGATCATGACCTGAGCCAAAGTTGGACGCTTAACTGACTGAGCCACCTAGGCACCCCATTAAAATTTTATTTTTAATTGTTGCTCATATATGCAAATATAATTAATTTTTGAACATTGATTTTGTATATACAGACCTTGCTAAATTCACTTATTAATTCTAATAGTTTGTAGATTCTTTTGGATTTTCTACATGTACAATATGTCATCTGTAAATAATGACATTTTTACTTTTCTGTTTCAATTTCGTACATTTCCCCCTTGCCTTGTAGCTCTGGCTAGCTTGTGATGTTGAATAAACAATAATGATAGTGGACGGTTAATCTAAATAAGAAAGCATTCAAATTTTCACCGGTAAGTATGATGTTAGCTATGGTGCTTTCCAGATGCCCTTGATAAGATTAATGAAGATATCCTCTATTCCTAGTTGACCGAGAGTTTTTATTATGAATGGTTGTTGACTTTGAAATATATTTTCCACATCTTTTGAGATGATCATTTTTTAAAAACCTGTTAAAGAGAGTTATATTGATAGATTTTTGAATCAAACCAACTTTGTGTTTGTAGAATAAGTTGCGTTGGGTCATGATGTTCTATGCTATATACCACCAGGTAGTATTTAGTATTAATATTATAGCATTTAGTATTATTATTACAGTATTTAGTATTTTTACATTCATGGAGGTATTGGCTTACAACTTTCCTTCTTAGAATTTGGTAACAGGTTTAGGCTGAAATCACAAGTTGGGACATATTCCCTCCTTTCCTAATTTCTAGAATAATTTGTAGGATTGATGTTTTTATTCTCTAAACATTTAAAAGGATTCACCAGTGAAATCACTTGGGCTTAGAGTTTCCTTTATGGGAAGGTTTTAAGTTACAGATTAAATTTCTTTAATATATATAGGATTATTTAAAACTTTCATTTCTTCTTGTATCTGTTTTGATAAGTAATGTTTTTCAAGGAATTTGTCCATTTCAATGAAATTATCCAATTTTTGACATGGAAGTGTTATATTCTCTTGTTACCTTTTAAACGTCTGTAGCATCTGTCCTTTATTCCTTTATTCACTCCTGATGTTGGTAACTTGTGTTATCTGCTTCGTGTTACCTTTCTATTTCTCTTCTTGATCTTTTTTCAGAGAACTAACTTTTGGATTTGTTAATTTTGGAATCCACTTTTTAAAAAATTTATATTTATTTATTTATGTAAATGTTTTATTTATTTATTTGAGAGAGAGAGAGCACATGCAAGCGGGGGAGGGGTAGAGAGAGATAGGGACAGAAGATCCAAAGCAGGATCTGCACTGACAGTGGTGAGCCCAATGTGGGGCTCAAAGTCACAAACTGTGAGATCATGACTTGAGCTGAAGTCTGGTGCTCAGCTGACTGAGCCACCCAGGTTCCACCCAGGGTCCACTTTAATTTTTATTAAAAAAATTTTTTTTAATGTTTATTTATTTTTGAGAGAGAGAGAGAGAGAACAAGTGGAGAAAGGGCAGAAAGAGAGGGAGACACAGAATCTGAAACAGGCTCCAGGCTCTGAGCTGTCAGCATAGAGCCTGACGCAGGGCTTGAACCCACGAACCACGAGATCATGACCTGAGCTGAAGTCCAATGCTCAACCGACTGAGCCATCCAGGTGCCCTTCTTGGAGTCCACCTTAAATTGAAGTTCTCAGCTTGAATTTTTTCGGTACCTCATCAATACTTACAATTCAGGCCTAAAACCCATGTGGGGGCCAGTCAATGACCATACCTTCTCAGGGGAGATTTTTCTGTAAAATGCCAGGCTGAAACAGACAATTTTCTTTGCTGCCTGCTTCTATGAAGTAGGATTTTTTTTTTTAATTCACCCTTTTTTTCAGTGTTATAGCCCTTCCCAAATCTATAATTTTTGCAGAATGACCCCTGCCTGTTTTGGCTCTCAGTCTTACATGGGTCATAGACTGTGTTACCTGAGCTGTACGTGTCCGCACAGCACCCACAGCTTCCGGGCAGGTTTATCTTCTTGCTTTCACATTCTTAATTTGTTTCTGGCCTGTAAGACTTGTGCATTTCCATATATATATTTTTAATCCAACATTTTTGGATGTTTTATAGTGGGAACATCTTAGCGTCTCTCACGTTAGAACCTTTGCACTGGCTGCTCCCTCCGCTGGAATGCTTTCCCCCAGGTATCTGCAGGGGTGTCATGTCTCCTTCACTCTCTTCCTCATATATTACCTTCTCGGTGCTATCTGGCTGCCCTATTTTAAAATTAATAATCTGGGGCGCCTAGGTGGCTCAGTTGGTTAAGCGTCTGACTTTGGCACAAGTCATGATCTCACGGTTTGTGGGTTCGAGCCCCGTGTCAGGCTCAGTGCTGACAGCTCAGAGCCTGGAGCCTGCTTCAGATTCTCTCTCTCTCTCTCTCTCTCTCTCTCTGCCTCTCCCCTGCTCACCCTCTCTCTCTCTTTCTCTCAAAAATAAATAAACATTAAAAGACTTTAAAATTGATAATCTGCACCAACTTTAGCAACCCCCTACTCTTCTTACCCTGATCCAACTTTTCCCTTTTTTTCATAGAACTTATAACCACCTAACGAATTGTGTCATTTACTTTTTTATTGTGTGTAAGGGTTTTTTTGTTGTTGTTGTTTTTTGGTTAATTGACCAGTTCCCTCTGCTAGCTGAAAGCTCTTGGAGGGCTGGATCTTTATCTATGTTGTTTACTGAAGTCTCCCAAATTCCTAGAACGTGTCTGGCACATAGCAGTTTCTCAGTAAATATTTCTTGAACTAATAGAATGGATAAAGGAATGCTTCCAGAGCTGGAAACCTCTTATTGGACAGGGGGAGAAACAGGGGTCTAGAGAGGGAAAGGAATTTGTCCAAGGTCACCTGGAGGAGATGGTGGCAGAGTCAGGACCAGAACAATTACCCTTGGCCTGTGTCCAGTGCTCGACAGCTTCGAAGTGCCTTCATTGTCTCCTTGGAGCCTTGCCATAGGCCCCGGGTACGAGCAGCTCAGGAAAAACAGTCATTTCCTAACACTGTCGGCCACATTCTTCTTCTGGAAGCATGGTCTTCCCCAGCTCTGCCGCCTGCACCCTCTTGGTTTTCCTTCTGTTTCTCTGCTTACATCCTTTTAGACTCAACTCGAAGCCTGCTGATTCTTGAGGTTCTGCTCAGGTGATTGTCCCATCTCCCGATGTCATCTCTATGAATGACCTTGTCTAATCCCTGCCTTTAATCGTTCTGTCTCCGGCTTCAGCCTCTCTCCTGGTTGCCCATTTTCCTGGACGTCTTCTTACAAGCCTCTGTGTGACCAGGAGTCTCCTTGAGTGCACGAGAAGAGTGTTGGTCTTGAAGAAAACCTAGCTCCGTCCCTCACTCCGTGAGCCCTTGGATCAGTCACCGTCAGTCTCTGAGCCTTGAACCTGCACTCTGAGAATAATGGTGTTGACCTCACAGGATCGTTCAGAGGTTCAATGGAGTCTGCGGATGGACACCTCTGAAAACTGTGGGCCATGGAGCCCACATGAGGGGCAGCACCATGTGTCCTGTAGATACCTCATATGACTCAGATCCCCAGGCGGACCCTCCTCTCCTTTGTCCTTTGCCCAGATCTGCCATCACAAGGGCGGCCCTACCAGCCACCCACACTAGAAACCAGAGTCTCATTTTTCCTTTTCCCCTTACCTTGCCCCCATCCGGATCGGTTAGCAACTCCTGTGTCTGCCTCTTTGACTTCTCTCCCAACTATCCCCTTCCTCTCCCTTTCCATATCTCCAGCCTAGCCCAGGCTCATCATCTCTCCTCTGGACAGTGGCAGTGGCCTCCTCCCATCTCACACCCCCTTGAAAGCCATCTTCCACACTGGCCACCATGAAACAATACACAATCACATCTTCCCTGTGTCCTAAACCCTGTGATAGCACCGCTCTGCCTCCCAGATGAAGGCTGAGCTGTTCACCTGCCACTCAAGGTCTTTCCTGATTGGACCCCTGCTCCAGACTCTGCTCTGCTGCTGTCCCCATGCACCTGCACTCAGCTGTTTGCTTTTCTCTGAAGCCCTTGTGTTCCCTTCATTTTGTTCATGCAGGTCCCTCTACCTGGAATTCCCTCTTTCTCTGTCTGCTGCGGGGTTGCCACAGTCCCTGAAGAAAGACCTGCACTGCAGAGTGGAAAATGAGAGGCAGGGTGTAATCTATGTAGCACGTAGCACACAGGCGTTGTGTTGATGGTGATCCCACACTTCTGCCCGAAATCTTTGGAAATATGCTCTCCTGTTCTAGGCTTAGCCATGAGATGTGAAAGTTGCCTCTACACCCAAGATTTGGACTAGTGTAGTCAGCCAGACGGGCTACTTGGGTAGGGGACACAAGTGCTTGGGGTTGACCAGATGCCCACTGGATGAGGCATGTTTGTGAGATGCTTTGAGTGGGATTCACTAGATATTAAAGCAGGTGGGGTTTGTCTCTCTGCTTGGGCTGGCGGTATCCAGAAACCCTGGTAGTATCAGCCTCAGAGCTGGCTCAAGAAGGCTGAGGCCAAAAAGAGGCTGAGACCCATGAGTCCACATCCTTCTGTTTTCTCCTCTTCACTTGAGGGTCCTTGGGATCCCAGCCATCACACCCTTCCATATCCCACAGCAGCGCTCTGTCTAGGTCTGTGGGGGCAATTCCAGCAAGTTATCTTCTGTGTCTGGGACTTTATCCTGGTTCCACCGCTTGCTCCCTATGTATCCTGAGAGAAGTGAATTTGCTTTTTTGGGCCTCAATTTCCTCTCTGAAAATGGGGCTCTTAAATCATACAAGCTGGAGTATTTGGAGGATCCACTGAAATGGTCCCTCTGGAGTCTTTGGTGTATGCACAGGAAATAAGTAGGCAAGTGGTCATTTTTTGGGGTCCTTCTGCCCCTCGCATTTCCCCCACACTCTGTGTCAAGGGAAAAGAGTTTTTCCTGTTTGCATCTGAGACACTCTTTCAGCCCCATGTCTGGCCTGAGGCCTAACATACAACAGGTATCCATAAGCGTTTTCTAAATTGATCAATAAGGGAGGATGACTTGGGGGGATGGGCAGTGTCCTGGACACTTGGACATGGGGCAAGGGCCATACGAAATGCACCTCTCCCTCACGTCACACAGGCTTTAGCTTTTGGGCCCTACAGGGCCAGGTTCGAATCCTGACTCAGCTCTTACTCCCTCTGAGATCTAGGGCACGTGATGTCATGTCTCCAAGCCTCAGTACCTCACCCAAAAAGGGAAGAAGGGATCCCCATGTCAAAGGAGTGGGATGAGGGTCAGGCCTGACACACAGTAGGTACTCAGGAAATGGGACCCAACCTGTCCTCCTCCCTTCCTCCCTCTCTCCCTTCCTTTCTTCCATGTGAGAGATGTCTCCAAGGAAACAAGAAGAATTATTTTAAGAAAAGAGCTGAGGGCTCGGGTGGGAGCAGATGGTGGCTCGGGCATCTGGGAGGCAGAGGCAGGCGGTTCTGGCCCTTCACGGAGACAATGGAACCCACACACCTCCCCATCCCAGGAAGCACCAGGGCAGGGCCTGGAGGCACATCCATATTGCGGGCCAGAGAAAAGACATTTCTGGCATCACAGAGCAAGGACAGAGCACTGGACCTGTCTGTGCAGTTAACTCACTTCATGACCCTAGAACTAGTCCCAGCCCTCTAGTCTGTTGGCCTGTGGGTGAATAGGAGGCCCTACTGCAAGGGGCAGGGCAGGGAAACGGTAGGATTAGAGGGTGGGGGGCATTTCCAAGTTGTCCTGTGCTTGGGAAGAACAAGCTCTTGTGACTTCAGAAAAGACAGAAAAGACGGTCCCTCACCCGTGTCTGGGAGCTGTCCACCAGTTTAGGATAGCGTGAGTGAAGGTACCAGGATGCTCCTGATCCTGGCAGAAACTTATTTATTCATTCACTCACTCATTCATTCATTTAATTCATATCCACTGAACACCTTCCACTGCCAGGCAACGAGCATACTTCAAGTCCTCCTCAGAGCATCCCTATTGTGGTATTTATGCGCCCATTGTACAGCTGAGGACACTGGAGCTCTGAGAGGCAAAATGAATTGTCCTGGTTCACAAAGAAAGTCGAAGATTCTTTCCCACTCTTGTCTTCATTTTCCATAGATCTCCATCACCTTCAACTGAAAAGCTTGACGCCTCAGAGGACTTCAAGGTCACGATGATCCAGCACCTGCTGACCTTTCTGGCTTTACCTTTGAACTCTCGAGGCTTTAGCTCCAGTGAGCTGCACATAGTGGCTTGTGTGGGCCCAGTCTGGCCTTCAGACCTTGGTGCACTGTCCCCTCATGCTGGAATGCCCCTTCTGTCTTCCCCTTGCTCATCAGGTTAAGTCCTGCACAGCTCGGGCATTACCTCTCCCCAGAAGCCTTCCCATACTTCCTCGATACTCAGTCAGCAACCCCCCAAGCCCCCAGAATGGTGGGTTTTCTTGGATCTCCCCTGAAGACAGCAAGTCACCTGAGGCCAGAGATGTTCTTTCTGCAACTGTGCACCCTCGGTGCCCAGCACAGGGCTTGGCCCAAGTGGGTCCTGAACACTGAATGAATGAACAAGCAAATGAATGGGATAAGGAACACCCTGGGGTTTCCACTACCAGCTTCACTCATTTTGTTCTCCAAACATTTTCCAGGCACCTCCTCCAGGCCAGGCCTGATGCCAGCCCCAGGGATGACAATAACTCGGGCTCTCAATTCACTGTGCAGTTTACAAAAAGCTTCCATCACAGAAGTCACAACCATTTTGCAAAGTAGGTATTCATTCTTGTGTCCATTTTCCAGATGTGGAAACTGAGGCCCCGTGAGGTTGGGTGACTTTCCCAGTCACAGCCAGTGTGTAACAGAGCCAAGATCTGAACCCACGCCTGCTCACTCTGGAGCCCACACTCCTTCCACACTGTGAAGGAATACATGAACACTCAAAAAATTTGGAAAACACAGGAAAGAAGGAAGAGGGAAAAGTCCTACATAGCTCCCTCTCCCCAACCTTGGGATATATCTCATTAACAGCCTGGGAATCTCCTACTTCTTTTGGCTGAGCCTGTGGGTACAAGCGAGTGACTGACCTGGCCAAGGTCACACAGATCAGCACAGTCAGGATTTGAATTCAGACTGTTGGACGCCAGAATTTGAGGTGAACTCAATGTGGCTCAGGCCTCAGGGAGCCATTTCCAGTCTTATGGGAGAAATGGAAGCAAACAGGTGTGGCTTAGTTTGGCCTCCCCCAGAAGCAGACCTCGAGACAGTGAGGAGCACAGGGGGTTTCTTTGGGAGGTGATCCCAGTAAGTAGGAGGCAGAGCAGGTGGAGAGTGAGACGGGGCAGGAGGGAATGTCAATAAAACGTGCATTAGTGAGCGGCTACTAGAACTCATCCTGCTGGGGACCTTCTGAGAAATGGTGGAGAGGACACCTCAGAACCTTCTCCCTGAAGGAGGCTGGGCATTCACCTATTGGTTCCCGACCACCATGACCGAAGGTTGCTCCTGGGGGCATTCACTCTTCTGCCTTTCCAAGTTGTCCTGTGCTTGGGCAGAGCAAACTCTTGTGGCTTCAGAAAATGCCATCATCAGGCAGAAAAGTGGAAGGACCGGTGTCTGGGAGCTGACCGGTGTCCATGGCTGAAGCCGGAGTCCCAGGTGGACACCAACAACAGTTGCTATGAGGTGTTTGAGACATAGAGTGTTTTGGTCATCATAAAGCACTTGGGGAGTCTAGAGTTAACAATACTGTATTGCATACTTGAAATTTGCGAAGAGGGTAAACCTTCAGTGTTCTCACTACAAGAAAAAAAGGGAACTATGTGGGGGTGATGGGCATGTTAATAAACTTGATTGCGGTGATCATTCCACAACGTACACATATATCAAAACACCAGGATGTACCCTGTACATGTATATAATTTTTGTTTGTCGATTATACCTTAATAAAGCTGACGGAAAAAATAAACAAATAAATGCTTGGTAATACTAAAGGGAAACAAATTAAGTATTTGGAAGTGACAAACTGGGAACGGAGAGTAGGGTGCAGAAGTCAGGGAAGGTTTCCCCAGAGTGAGAGACATCGAGCTGGATTTAGAGAGGTGAGCAGTGGGGGAAGAGGCATCCCAGGTAGTAGGGCCTGCACACAGCTTGTCCTCCGGAGAGACTGCAGAGCCTGGACCTGAGCCCTGGGGTCTGACCAGAATTGAATTAGGAAATGGTGCAAAGACCAAACGGTGAAGGGTTTTAAAGACCAGGCTGAGGGGTTCAAACTTCCTTCCCGAGTGTTAGGGAGCCCATGCAGGGTTCTGAGCACAGGGGTGACACCAGATCCGTGTCCTAGAAAGGTCTGTCTTTCTAGACAGACAGGGCTGGGGTGGAGGGTGGTTTGGGAGGGGGTAGACTGGAGCAGGAGCCATGGAAAGAGGCTGGAGTAGCAGTGGAGTCAGGAGATGTGGAGGCTGAGCCGGCTGAGATGGAGCAATGGGGAGGAGGCATCAGACCCCAAGGCTGTTTAGGAGAAGGTTTGGGATGTAGGGTGGGGTGAGGAGGAGGCCAACCCTCCCTGGCTTCGGGGGCCCTGGGAGGCCCGTCCCTCTCCCTTTTCCCCAAGGGGCTGTCCAGATGCCCCACTGCCTTGGAGAATGGCGCTAGGGCCAGGCCTCCCCAGATCTGGTCGTGATGGATCTGGACATTATCTGCTTTGGTCACAAGCCGAGTCTTATCATTAGCTAGCTGTGGTCGCTGTCTGGATCTAGTCATTACCAGAGCTGGTCATTACCCAGGGCTGGAGGTTACCTGCTGCCAAATGGACTCTATTTGGTTTGAGTCATTCCATCCTCTTCCAGGGTCCTTCCCGAAGCCCCGGCTCTCTGCCTGAGGACACTAATATTCTGAATTCTGAGGATATATTTTCCCAGTTTCTTTGTTCTCATTTTATTACATGTACAAATGCTTACACAATGTATTTTTTAACTTATCAATTTTACTTTAAAATAAGAACAGCGTCTAGCCTTTTTAAAAAGCGAAATGTTGTATTGATGAGAATTCACCTATGTTGTTGTTAAAAAGTGTAGTTGTGACTCACTCGTTTTGAGGGCCGTGTGTGACTGTACCACAATTCATTTATCTATTCATTCTCTTGCCCATTGATAACTGGATTGTTGTCAGGATTTCTGCTATTACAAACAACGCTGCTATGGATATTCTTGTGCATTTTTCCTGATGCTCCACAAAATGTGGTCCGAGGATCAACAGCCTTAGCATCACCTGGAAACATGTTAGAAATGCAGAATCTTTGGCCCTGCCCTAGATTCGCTGGATCAGAATCTGCCTTTTTGCAAGATCCCTGGGTGATTTCCACGGACATTAAAGTTTGAGAAGCCCTGGCTCCGCATACATGTGCATGGGTGTCTCTGGGCAGACGTATCCAGGAATGGATTCACCGGGTGACAGTGGTATATTGGCACGCCCTCCCCTCAGCAGACAGAAGAGCCGGACCCATCTACATCTTCACTGACACTTAGTATTGTCAGACTTTCTTTGTTTCTGCCAGTTGAATGGGTGTGAAGTGGCATCTCATCATAGTCTTGATTTACATTTCCCTGATGACTAATGAGGTCAGGCACCTCCCTGTGTATTTACTGGCCACGCATTCCCCTTCTGTGAGACATCGTGGTGGTGTTTTTTTGCTTTTGTTTTTCTTTCAGACTCACTCAACTCAGCCCCTGCTTTTATATTTGCTGTTCTGTCAGCCTGAAATACCTTCTGCGTTCCCTGTTCGGTGTCATTTCTTCCAGGAAGCCCTCCCTGACTGCTGCTTGGGCTGTGAGCTGCTTCAGCCTCACAGGCAGGAAAACATGGTGCCACGGCCCCTTCATTTCATTTCCTTATTGAAGAGACTGCAAACCAGTATGACTTGGTTCCTACAGAATTAATTCTTTTTTCAATTTAGTTGCCATAATTTAAATTTAGGAGATTTTGCATTAAAAAATATGAATTGCTGATTTCTTAAAAAAAGAGCGGGGGGGGGAGATGTGGCCCACTGAGCCTCCTTTCCCACATGGCAACAATCAGCTGGCACTGGGGCTGCCCCTACCTACCAGTCCCTAGGACTTCATCCTCATACCCTGCTTCAGTGACCTGCCCGGGCCCTGCGGACTTTAAAGTTTATGACCGTAGCCTAAGCACATCAGTTGTTTACTCCTCTAAATCTCTCCCATCCTTCCCTGCCTCCCTATAATTCTGTTCCTGTCCTTGTTCAGACCTTTATACCTCTCTCCTAGACTGTTACACAAGACTCCCTCCGCCTTCCTTCTCTAGTCTTGCCATTTCTGGTCCACTGACCCCACTCAAGAATCAGCAATGTCTCCCAATTACTTTCCCAGTCACCACCTGACTTTCTTTAAAAAAAAAAAAAAAAAAAGTATTAATACATTATGGATGTTTCATGATCACAAAAAAAGTCTAGAGAACAGTATAACAAACGCCTGGGTACCCACCACCCAACTTAAGAAATAAACCATTTCAAGTGTATTTGAAGCCCCTGTTACATTCCCTTCTCCCTCTCTCTCAGGGTCACTACCCTTTTTAATTTGCTATTTATCACTCCTGTATGTAGTTTGTATGTATGACATATGTATGTGTCCCTAAACAATACACAGTGTTGTGTTGCATGCTTTCAAACTTTATATATCTGACAAAAACTGTTTATCCACCTGCAACTTGTTTTTTTCATCCAACAATATATATTTTTTTATTTAAAAAAATTGTATTGAAGTATAAAGTTCAACAAAGATACACAAATAATAAGGGTACAATTCTGACTTTCCACAGACTGAATCAACAAGTGTGTTTCTGAGATTTATCCTCATAGACATGTGTGGCTTGCATTCACCTATTTTGAAGATCGTGGCGTGGAGAATTTTCCATTGTTTGAATCTGTCGCTATTTATCCAGTCTCCTGATGATGGACAGTTAGTGTCCAGCTTTCCACTATTACAAATGATGCTGCTTGAATATCCTTGTACAAGTCTCCTGGGACCCCTGTGTGAGGTGTCCTCCAACGCAAAGCCTGCTCATCTTTGACCTGATCACGTATTGCCAGGTTGCTGTCTGGCTCCGGGCTCTGAATGGCTCCCAGCTCAGACAATAAGGTCTTCCTAACCCCCCCCCCCCCCCCCCGCAGCCAGTTCTCCTCCCCACTGACACCCTGCCCAAACATACAGTCACCTTCTTGCTGGCTACATGCTTTCTCTCCTCTCCCTAGAACTCTAAACCCACATTTCCTTCCAGACCCTGTGGAGCCACACCTCCTCCAGGGAGCCCTCTTAGGCAACATTGGTCCTCATGGTGTCATCTCCTCTGAGTGACATCTCTAACCACAGTTGTCAAGGTCCACAAAAACAGAGACCAAAAAACAGAGACCTACACCAGACACTGGGAATGGTGAAGGGAGTCATGGATGGACTGGCAGGGAGGGTGAGTAGCTGGGGTATACAACTGATTACTCTAGGCTTTGATGGGTGAATAGGAGTTTGTAGGTGGAGATGGTGGGAAGGCAGTGCTGGCACAGGGAGAGGCAGGTGTTTCTGGGATGGGAATGTGGGCAGAGTGGGCAAATGGGGAACGAGGCTAGAAAAATGGGCTTCGTCGGATTTTGAACACCACCCTTTAACAATCACTGTTCTGACTCTATTTGCATTCAACTAGCATTCTTGGGAGATGTGAGAACCAGGGAGGGTGAGCACATTCATCTGATACCTACTGAATGTCGGGCACCGTCAAGGAGCTTAGACCTATCATCTCTTTGGATCCTCAACCCAAGTTGTAGATACTATACTAATGTTGTCCCCATTTTACAGGTGGCGAACCTGGGGCTCAAAAGGGGCGGTCTCTTATCTACGATCACAGAGCCCCAGAAGTAGTAGGAGTACACAGTCCAGGTCCATCCAGGGATTGTTTTAATCCTGTGCTGCCACAGGCGAGAAGGCACCTGCAGGAAATGGGTCACCAGGACGGGGCACGTGTTCCCAGGCTCAGTAGTCCCAAGTTCAAATCCCAGGAGCCTCCGGACTTGCACGGTGTGGACCTGGCCAGTCTCGTCCACCGTGAGCTTCAGTTTCCCTCCTCCACCCGGCCGACGCCGGGTCCACATAGGTTCCTACTGCCCAGCTCTGTAGCCTGGGGTTCCAGGTTCCCGCGCTACCGCAGCCCACGCTGTGTGACCTTGTGCCAGTAGCCTGCACTCTCTGGGCGGCCGACCGCGGATCTCCAAGCGCCCTTCCGGCTCGCGACAGAGCGTCGCTGGCCGCGGAGACCCTCCCCCTCCCACCCCGGGTTGCGGGGGCGTGGGTGGGGGTGGGCGCTGGCATCGGCGCGCCCCCCCACCCCACCCCCCCCCCAGCCCCGGGCCGGTGGCCGGATCCGCGCCTGGTTTTGGGCGCAGCCGCGCGGCCCCCTCCCCCGCGCGCATCTCCCCGCCCCCCGCCCCCTCCCCGCCGCTCTCGGGGAGCCGGGGCCGCGCGGCTCCTCCTCCCGCAGCCGCATCTGGGGCGCCGCGCCGGCCAGAGGAGAGGCATGGGGCGCCCGCGGGCCGGGGCCCGGGCCGGGGCCTAGGCGGCGGACCTGCCAGCGGACCCGAACGGCGGCGGCGCAGCGCAGCGGCCGAGCGGGCCGGAGGCGGCCGAGGCGCCCGGCGCAGGTGAGGGCGCGGGGGTGGCGCGCAGTGGCCAGACCCCCTTTCCGGGGCCGGTGCGCCCCGTCCCTCGGCGAGACCCCCGATCCGAGTCTCCTCCCGGACAGACCTCCCTAAACCGACGGGCGGCGCTGGCGCAGGAAAGCCCCCTCCCCCTGCCAGTTCCGTCTTCTGAGCCCCCAATCCGAGGGGGCGGTTCTGCGGCTGGCAAGCCCCCTTCTCTGGGTGGGATCCTCCAGTCTAGGTTTTCTTGGACCCCCAAAGCGGGCGGGGGTGGGGGTGGCGTGCCTGGGGCCCGGAACCCCCTAGCCAGGGCTGGACCCCCATTCCACCTCTTTTTCCCGCGGACTCTCCGATGTCAAGAGGCTGCCAAAGCTGGGAAGCCCCTCCTCGGGCCCGACCCTCAATCCGCAGGGCGGCCAGGGGGTCAGGGAGACCCCTCCCCTCCCCACCAACCTTGGGAGCTATGGAGAGGGAGGGCTCTGCCAGCCGGCCGGGGCATTTCTCCATTCAGCCCAGCTGCCTCCATCCCGACTCAGTAGCCTCGGGAGCCTGCCCAGCCAGCACCCCCATTCCGGAGCTCTTTTCCCGGACCCGGCATCTGGGGAGGGGGCGGGGGCAACCCCACCTCCCAGCGCTGCATGGCGCCCCCTCCCTGTTTGCGTACCCGGGAGGGGCTGGGCTGACCTGGGCACCTGGGCTGGGGGGGCGCTCACATGGCCACGGGAGGCCCCCACGTGCGGCGCCCCGCGGTGAAAGGGGTTCGCGTTCAGAGCCCGTGGCAGGTGGACCCGCTGGCCGGAGAGGCCAGCTGGGTCCAGATGTGCGGGGCCTGCTGGGAGGGGACATGTGCTACCTGGACATGTGATGACTGCCCCTGGCCTCTTTCGGCCGAACCTACCGGCTCCAACCCCCCTCCATCGTTCCATTCCTTGGTGTTCTCATCCCTCTCCCTTCTCCCCTTCTTCCTCAGAGCTGCCGGTGTTGCAGAGGGGCGGGCAGCCAGGGACTGTTGATGTTGTGGGAGAGAATGAAATGAGGAAAGGGGCTATGGATTGGCGAAGGCCAGTTGTGGGGAGGTGGGTGAGGGGGTGGATGAGGTGCCCTGAGGATGTAAGCCTCAAGCTTGGGGGGCAGTGCTAATTGTGGGGGGGGGGGAGGGTTCCTGCACCCCCACCTGCCTGGAAGTGGAAATGACAGGGTGGGGGGGCAGGCTGCAGTCCCCAGCCCCAGGAGGCTGCACCGGCCTGCCTCTACCCCTGGTGCACCTTCAGTCTCAGCCTAGCTCCGCAGGGTCCTGGTTCTGGCTGTCTCTGCTCTTGTGCCTTCACTTGTGGGAGGGGGCTGTGTTTTCCTGAAGGCTCAAGGTGGTGGAGGCTGGAGGTTGTACAGGATCATCTCCGAGAGTGGCTGTTGGAGGAGCCCAGTTTCTGTCCCACAGAGGGAACTGTGGGCTGTCTGGTCCCAGGGTGGCCTGAGGGGCCTAAGCCAGACTCCCATGGGCAGCAGGGCTGGGTGGGGCTGCAGAGCTGGGTGACCAATTGGTGGCTGGAGTGCTGGGAGCCACCGCCAGGCCCTGGAACTGGCTGTTGGAGGCCAGTCAGCAGCAGATGCAGAGTGTGTTCCCAGCAGCTCTTGGAGACACTGGCTGTGCACGTGGGGCAGGCGTGTGTGCGTGTGCCTGTGCTGTGGCAGGGGTGCGCCAGGACTCCTGAGTCCTCCTGGAGCCCAGATAACAGCAGCTCAACTTCTGTGAGTGTGCCTCTGTGTGATGTCCATGGCACCCTTCCTTCATTCATCCATCAGAGACTGGACTGGGCCTGTGCTGGATGCTAGAGACATGTAATGATCTGATGTGGTCCCCACCCTCAAGGAGCCCCTGTTTTGTCTGGGGGCAGAGGAGAGACAGTCTGTGCCAGGCTCTGGGGGCAGAGGGCAAGGCCCAGACTAGAGAGAAAGTGTGGGGCAGAGCAGGCCTGATGGCTGGGTTATGTGGGACCCAGGGCAGCATCCGGCTGGTTTCCGCCTTGAAACAGAGCTGCAGGTTCGAGGGCTGTGCCCTGGGTGTAAGGCTGCCTGGCAGCTGAATTGGTGTTTTTTGAAAGGAGGCTGAACAGCACTCGGAGCTAAGGATAGATTGTGTACTTTAGAGCTTTTGTAAGACTTGGTGACGAATTGGACGTACCAGGGGCACCCACTGGCATCTCGTTAATTCTTGTGCAGTTTATGGGGCCACTAGCTTCATAAATGCCAGTGTTTCTACATGATGGGGAGGCTCTGAGGAATTGTTACTGGGCACTCTGTGGGACAGGAGCAGGTGGTCTCTATGCTCCCATATATCTGTGATTAATTGGTAGATTCACTCATTCAGAAAAGCATTAAAAATAGCACTATCTGACTATAGTGCATTTAAACACTTCCACTTATACATTCTATAATGTGAATAAAATCTTGAATGCAGATTTTTTTTTTTTTTTAAAGCACACCATGGGTACTCAATATATGCCCACTACTCCTAGAATGAAGCCTAGCCTCCTCCCCAGACTAGCTACCTTTCTAGCCACATCTTACAGCTCCTCCCTTCCCTCTTTGGCTTGGGTCCCCCTGGCCTGCTTTCAGTTCCTGGAACAGGCCTCATTGCCTCCAGCCTCAGGGTCTTTGCACACGCTGGTTCCTCTACCTGAACACCGCCCCCTTCCCATTTGCCTACTTAATTACTACTTCTCATCCAGACTCAACTTAGGTGTATCACTTGCAGAAGAAAGCCTTCCCTGACACCCAGGCCAGATTGTATCCCTGTCACCACTTCCCAGCCCCCACGGGCCTCTGCCTTCACTACCAGCCACTGTTCCTTATTACTGGATGCCTCTTGATGTAGTTGTGTGGAGCAGAGCAGGGTCATGCCTGCCTCTTTATGCCATCCCACTGGTGCTGAGAACAGGTCTTGGTTCATTCTGGACCCTCGGTCCATTTCTTTGGCTGAATGAATGGACAAGTGTCATTTGGGCCATTCTAAGTCAAGGGCTGGGTGGCAGAACATGGTGGGAGCCTTGACCAGGTCTGGTTGCCAATACAACTGTCCATATGGGCTTCTGGTCTCCAGCTGGGCCTGCAAACTCAAAAGCATTTGGTCAGGCTCTGTGGGGTTAGAGGCCCATAGCCTGTACAATCCCAGTGTGTCTGTAGGACCTCAAAGACTCTATGAGAGAGTGAGGAGCCATGCTTGGGCAGGAGCCTGTGTCTTCAGGGGTATATGGTCTGATATTTACGTCTGCCAATTCATTACACACATCATCACTTCCTTACTTTCATTCAGTAGGTCACTAACTTGTCCACTAGCTTGTCTGCCATTTCCTAATGCTCCATTCTGTCTTCGGGCCACCAGGGCTTCCTGAGGCCTGCTCAGTGTCCCCTAGGGATGGGGACAGAGTCAAACCCACAGGGCTCTGCTCTGTGAACTGTAGTCACCCTGCCAGGCCCTTCCTGGAGGTGAGGGCTGGTGCTGTCCGGTGCTGGGAAGAGTTTGGGCCTGTGGGAAGTGCTTCCTGGAGGACATGTACTAGATCTGGGGTGGATTTGGGAGGATTAGAGGATTTGGGTAGATGGAGAATGGCCGGAAGGGCACTGCTGGCTGAGAGAACTACACTGATGAGAGCTGGGAGGCAGCCACGTGCTGGGCAGGCCTGGGGAAGGGGGCAGCCCACAGGAGGCTTGTCATGGAGGGGGGCAGCGTGCCGGCATGGGGAGTGTCCCGTCTGTGCCCGGAGCCCTGTTGCTGCCTTGCTGTGTGCCTTGAATGCAGCGTGTCCCCTCTCTGGGTTCCCTTGATAAAGTGCAAGCTTGGACCTTGTGATCTCAGAGAATTTCCACCGTCTCAGTGTGGAGTCTGTGATCCTGACAGCCCAGGAGGGGAATTCTCAAGGCCCCTGCCTCTTCTTTGAGCATGTGGAGAGCTGGGATGGGGCTGGGTTTGCTCTAGTGGCTTTGGAGGCCAGTGTGTATTAGCGCTTGGGGCGGGGGTCAACGGGGAGCTGATGAGGCTCAGCAGCTTCTTCTGACAGATGACCTGTCAGTTAAGGGAGTGCGGGGGCTGGCTCTGGTGGGAAAGGCACCCCATTATGCACACTCTCACTGCACCCTTTTTGGAAAAGGCTGTCACTGATGAGAGGCCTCCTGTGTGTTGGACCAAAGACAAGCCCACCCTTGACTTCATCAGACTCCTGTGGGGGGCCCACTAAGACTTATGTGACCAGACTTTTGTCATGGCCCATGGTGGGGGGAAGTGTGTGTTCTGTTCTTACACCCTGTCCACAGTCTGCTGGTGGATGC
This sequence comes from Panthera pardus, assembly GCF_024362965.1. Taxonomy (NCBI): domain Eukaryota; kingdom Metazoa; phylum Chordata; class Mammalia; order Carnivora; family Felidae; genus Panthera; species Panthera pardus. The sequence goes on along the minus strand of NW_026526821.1, from coordinate 23,047,514 downwards.
CCCTGGCCAGGACAGAGGCCTTCAGGCCAGGTACAACAGTTTGCAGAAGATATTTAATCTCCACATCTTTCCACCCCGCCCCCTACCCCCAGAGGTAGGCATGTCTCCATTTAACAGATGAGGAAACTGAGGCTCAGAGAGTTTGGGTAGCTTCCCAAGGTCACCCAGAGGGTGGCAGGAGGTGAACCCACAGCCCAGGAGCCCTTGGGGTGCCCGAGCACAGGAGCCTATTGCTAGCTGATGGCACATCATTTCCTGAGCCGAGGAGTGGGGCTCTGGATCCCTCTGTGCTGGGTTTCGCAACGCCGCCTCCTCCCCGCCAAGCTGTCTGACGTGGCCTTTTCAAAAACCCAAAATGAATGGAAGCAAATTTTGTTTGGAGAATTTTGCTACACCCTTCACCAGGGCTGGTTGCAAAACCAGGCTTGGGGATCCCTGCTGCTGTTGGTGATGATAATGATAATGGCAGTGGTGTCAGTGGCTAACACCCACTCACTGAGCCAACTACCAGTGACCAACTCCCGGGAGCCAAGTGCAGTGCTGGGCCCTCTGTTTAATGAGCACCAGCTGAAAGCCCCTTAAATTCAGCCTCTCCTTTAGTCCCATGACCCCTATTATTATCCCCATTTTACAGATGAGGAGACAGGCGCAGAGAGCTGTAGCTGCCCAAGGCCCCAGAGCTGGCAAAGTGGAGAGTGCCAGGATTTGAATCCAAACCGGTTAGAGTGTAGAATCTAGTCTTCGCCCACATTCTGGAGATGTGTTCGCCAGCAGTGATGGGTGAGGGGGTGTGTGTGTATAGAGGTGCACGTTGGGCGGTGGGAATTGAATGTGGCAGACCCAGACCCTGGCTTGTGGGAACCTGGCCACTCGCTAGAGGTAGGACTTGGCCTGAGCCCACAGCAGCTCAGGAGCGCCCCTAGATGTCAGTGGTCCCTTCCTGGCCCCACCAGTGGCCTGGTGGGTCGCATGGCTGTTAGCAAGAGAAAAATGGCCCCTCCCCGTGACTTTGCTCTTCACTAACTCACAGTTCTGGGAGGTGGCCCATCTATAGGGCTCCAGGGGCATTGGGTGGTGACACGGGTGTGGAGGAGGGACCATAGATGTGGCACGAGACGCTGGATTCCTGGGATCACTCGATGAAGGGGCAGATCCCTCACATACAGCAGCCTCCAGGGCCTAGCACAGGGGTACAGAGGCTTGTGAGAAGGCAGCAGAACAAACGTGGCATTTGCATTCCTTCCTTCGGCCTAAGAAGGCCTGTACAGGTGACCCATCCCCCGGAGTTTGCTTCAAAAATGGCTCTAGCCACATTTGGTACATGAGGGGGTCATCTTTAGAAAGCATATGATGTGGGCAGGTTCTGTCTTTGATAATGGAGAAATGGGGCAGGCATCCTGGCATATAAATGGAGTACAAGACCACTTATTGAGTACCTGCTGTGTACCTTCGCACTGTGCTGGGCCCCATGACAGGGGCTGAGAACCAGACCCTGATGAAGTATTTGTGATTGTGCAGGAGGGGGTCTCGTGCCCCCAGATATCGGGCTGAGGAGTGAAAACTAGGCCTCTGGGTTCACATATTTTTCTCTCTACTGTGACAGATGAGCCTGCGGTGACAGGGGTGGGTCCAGGAGGCTTTTGCTTTGCAGCTCCCAGGAGATGGGGGTTTGGAATGACTGGGGACCTGGTTTGCTGCTGGGACTCCCCTACGGAATCCCAGCACCTCTCTGGGCCTCATGATCTCCATCTGTTTGTTGAAGTTCCGGGGGTTAGGTCTCCAAGGCTTGCCTAGCTCAGCCCTCTGTGACTCCAGGGGTGAACGGAGCTGAGATTCCCTCTGGGAGGTGTCAGGGAGCCCTCCCTGTCCTTACCCCTGACCCTCTGCCTGGCTTCCCACCTATCCCTGTCCCCTAAGCTCAAGCCAGAGGGAGGGAGCCTCTCCTTCCGCCCACTGCGGGCTGACTGCGCGCAGTGACGCAGCAATCAAGGGCTCTGGAGCGCAGCTTGGAGACGGGGATCCGGGTTTGCTAAAGACAGGGGAGAAAAGGCTCTTCCCACCACCCCCAGCTGCCTGCCTGCCTCCCTCCCTCCCCTGGCTGCCGACAAGCCCTGGCACCTCCTCGGCTCTGCCAGATCCACTTGTAGGGTGGGAGGCTCTGCTGTACAGGGCCCAGTTCGAGTCCCAGTGTGTTGGGGCCTTGCTGTGTGACCCTGGCGTGGTTGCCTGCCTTTTCTGGGCAGTGTGCACTGTGAAGGCTGGGCTTTGGGATTCTGAGGCTGACTGGGCAGCTTGTGTTGATGGCTCTGAGGGGTCCCCTGTGACTCAGGAGGAGCTCCTGGAGGGACAGGGCCCTCTGCCACATGTGTTTTCCATATGTGTCCCCCACAGTGGAGGGAGCAAGGTGCTCTGATCATGTCCATCTTACGTCCGAGGAAACTGAGGCTGTACAGCAGGTGAATGCTAGATCTAAGATTTAAACCCAGGTCCGTGTGAGCCAGGCATCCAGGCCAGAAGACAGACCCCAGGCAGGAAGCCGGCTGGGTCACTGTGAGCCTCCTGTTCCCTTCTCTAGGTTTCAGTTTCTCCATCTGTGTGGTAAGGGTGGGGTGGGGTAGGGGGTTGGAGCTGCCCCAGCCCATCTCTGGACCCCTACCTGGCTGCCACTTCTGGGAATTTTCTGAGCTTCCTCATCGACCTCCAACACCCACCCTTGAAGCCAAGGTGTGATGACAGGCAAGGAAGTGTCAGCATCTCGCACTTCTTCTCCAGGGAAACCTGCCACCTTTGGGGTGTGAGAGATTCCTGGAGGACTGGGCATGTGTGAGGCCTTCCAGGGACAACGTGGGTGGGGACAGAGGTCTGGGCAGAGGTCTTGGCTCCCCACTGGGCCAGGCCCGCCTCTGCCGATCTGTAGATCTGACTCTCTCTTTTTTTTTTTTTTAGTTTTTTTTTTTAAATGTTTATTTATTTTTGAGAGAGAGACAGAGTGTGAGCTGGGGAGGGGCAGAGAGAGAGGGAGAGAGAGAATCTAAAGCAGGCTCCAGGCTCTGGGCTGACAGCACAGAGACCAATGCGGGGCTTGAACCCATGAACTATGAGATCATGACCTAAGCTAAAGTCAGACGCTTAACCGACTGAACCACCCAGGTACCCCGTGATCTGACTCTCTTATATCTGGTTTATCAGGGGGCTCTGGGTGAATGTGGGTGTGGACAGGGAGGTGAGGCTACCCTCAGGCCCCTTCTTCGCTCCCCTGCACGCATGGGGGGCGGGTATGTGTGTGTGTGTGAAGTATGTGTGAACGTTTTATGTGGTATGTGTGTATATGTGTGTGGGGAGTGTGTGAGAGATGTGTGTGTACACGTGCGTGTGAGTGACGTCGCCCCCCACTCAAGCCAGGCCTTTTGTGTATTGTCAGGTGCTCTCGACCCTAGGAGGTAGATATTATCATCCCTCCTGACCTCCCTTTCTTTCCTCCCTTTCTTCTAAGTATTCATTCAGCAAACACATGCAAAGTGTCTACTCTGTGCCCAGAGCAGGTGTTGGGCCTATATCAGCCAGTGGAACTCCTGGTCCCTGGCCTGGGGAGCCCGCGATCCTCTTGGGAGGCCAACAGTCATGATAACTTCCCAGACGAATATAAACTCACATCAGTGACCTGTGCTGCTGCCACGGAGTATAAGGAAACCTAGTCTGGTGGGGTCAGGGAGGGCTGCCCCAAGGAGGTGACAGACCTGATGCCTGGGAGGAGAAGGAGTTAACCCTGTGGTGGGCAGCAGGGGCAGTATGAAGTTCCAAAGCCTGGAGAGCAAGGGGCTTCATGTGAGGTGGAATCAGGGCCTGGTGGGATACAGGGTGCACTGCTGACACATGAGGAAACTGAGGCCCGGAAAGGTGAAGCAGCCTGCCCCAGTGGGGCTGGAAACTTTCCAGATGTGAATCAGATCCCCGAGGGGTTCCTGAAGGGACTGCCCTGGTTGTAGTTAGCAGAACTCTTGACTCTCACTGAGGTCCCACAGCAGGTTAGCGTGGAGAGGGGACTCCTCTCCTCAGTACCACCCCTTGCATGGATGCTTCCCACTGAAAGAAACTGAGGAGCCACAGAAGGTTCCGGAGCAGGGCAGACCCACAGTGCTCTCCTGGCTGGCCACACCCCAGGCCTTCCCGGCACTGGCATGGAGTGTTGGCCATCTGCCTGCCTGCTGAGGCTGAGGCCAGAGCCAACTGACCTCTGCTGACCTGGTGTCACCATCCTCTGCTGATGCTGGACGGGGCAGGGGCACAGGCAGTGGGCAGTGGTGGGCAGAGAGGACCCATGGCCAGCAGCCCCGAGGCCTCCAGGAACCATTTGCCAGGCTGGGTTTGATAAATGACAAGGCCATTTCTCTCCTGGCGGGGAGGCAGCCTTGCACCTGAAGCCCTTGGGACGGGTCTGGGAGTTCAGCCACAGAGCAGAGGCTGGGCTCCTTCCCTGCCCCATGTCCCCTTCTCAAGCGTCTTTTGGCTCTGGCCTCCATGGCCTCTGGCCAAGATGACTCTCCCATCCCCCTCCCCGGTCTCCTGCCCATAGACCATCTACATGCAGGCAAAGTGATCCGGAAGCCACACCCAGCCCCTCACACCTCATTGTAGCCCAGAGCTCTGAGTGGCCTCTGTCACCTGCCCCTGTGCACTCCTGCAGCCCCCTCCGGCATGCTCTCACTTACAGCTCAGCTGAGTGAATTGGGACTTACAGAACATTCCATGTCTTCTGGCCCCCAGCCTTCACATTTACTGTTCCCTCTGCCCAGAATACCCTTCCCCAAAGTCTTTGCTTGGTAACTCCTATTTGTTATTTACCACTCAGCCTAGGCCTTGCCCTTTCAGGAGACTTTCTCTCTCATTCACGTGAGCCACTCCTGCCTGGACTCCAGAGGCCTGAGCACTATGAGGTCCACTTATATGTCTGCCTCCCCTACCCCTCCAGGCAGGGGCCAGGCTGATGCTTCTTGGTGCTTCCAGCGGTGCCCAGCCTGGGGCCTGGAGCATAGTGGGTGCATGGCTCATGAGTGTGAGCCGAGCACTTTTGAGTCCGGTGGCCAGAGTACAGCCGGTGCCCCCTCAGGCTCCTTTCCTGCACAGGGGCCAGGTCATGTGGCAGGTGCCTCAGACAAGAGCTCAGCCTACATGTCCCCTCGCTCCTTTCCTCCCGTACTGGGAGTAGGAGCGATGACTGCATGAGCCCATCTGGGGCAATGTGGGGGTGCCTGGTGTCGAGCAATCGGGAAGTTGGTTGTTCGGTTGACTGCTTTTAGTTTATGGACCCACCAGGGCTGTTTTTTGCCAACCTGGGGAGAAGCCCAACTGCTTGAAAGGAATATGTTTCTCATTCTGTAAGCCCCTGAAATTTGGGGGTCTATTGTCAGTGCAGCCTAGTCCACACTAACTATTACAAATATCTACTGTGCCAGACATTATTCTAGGCCATGGGGATAATAATATTCAGCTCCAGAGGCTGTTGTGAGAATTTAATGAAAACCAATGTGGAAGCCTTAACTCTGTGCTGGCACATAGTAGGCTCCGTGGGTTAGATGAGCTGTTTCAGATCTGTTCTGGCATCTGTAAACAGTTGTAAGAAGCAGCCACCCAGGGAAGGCTGAGGTTGGGAGGGAGGCATCTCTGGACAGACTGGGGCCACTAGAGGGGAGCCCCTGCATACCCAGCATGAGAGCAGGGTAAACCACACCTTCTGGAAGCAGCTTCTGGCTTCTCTCCCCTCTCTTCCACTCCATCTCAAGGCTCACCGTCTGCCTTAGTTATCTACCTCTGAGTAACAAATTACCCTAAAAGTTAGTGGCTTAAAACGATCATAAACATTTATTACCTCTCTTTCACATATATACAGTGCAGGAGCCACTTTGAGGGAATCTGGTGTAGACTCATCATCCATATGCTAAATAGGAGTGATGCTGACTGTTTCCAGTAAGACCTGGGCCAGATCTTGAATTATCTTTCTCTCTAATACACCCAAGGACTCTGGGTGGGAGGGATGACTGTCCCCTCTCTACACATGGGGAAACAAGTCACAGAGAGGGAGAATGACACTCCTAAGGTCGAGCAGCAGCTAACAGAGCTGGGATTTGAACGCAGACTGCCCGTCCTCATGGCCTATGCTCTTAGCCACTGTATCATCCTGTCTAGGGTGAGCTTGAGTGAGGGTGGGGCCGGAGACTCTGGGAGTTTAAAGGGAGACTTATTGCCCTTTAAAAATGAGGTGTTAATAGCGGCAAGTATTAATGTCCAGCTGTTTTAATGAGCAGGTTTTTTTTTTCCTGGTCTTGTTTTTAATTGAAAGCACAAAATTGAATGGAAAGTGACAACTGCCTCAGCCGTGAGGATTCTGGGAAGGCTTTTCAGAGCCATAGGCTGACCACCCTGGGGTGGCAGCCAGCAAGCTTGTCCACCCACAGGAGGAAGTGAGCTGACTGAGGGTTTGGCCTGAGTTGGGTTCTGGCTCAGCTCACCAGCTATGTGACCTTCGGCAGGTTACAGAAATCTCTTTGAGCCTCGGTTTTTCCATCTGTTCCCCATGGGATAATGGTGTCACTGCCTGCCTGGAGGCTTGATGTCAGGGCGAAGTGAGTTCTGTGTGTTAAGGTACCTAGGGCAGGGCCCAGCACATAGTAGGTGCTCAAGAAAAAACAGCTGATGTTATGCTCTCTTCTGACCTGCTCTCTCTCCATGTGTACATGCACACTGGACCCTCTGGCATTCCTTCCTCACGCTCCAGTCCAGATCAGTTCACAGGTCAGCCTGGGCCTCCCAGCACACAGAGGGAGATGTGCTTATCTCCATTTTATGGATGGGGAAGTGGAGGCCCAGACATGACTCGCCTGAGGGCCTCAGTGGTGGACATGGGACTGAATCAGAGGCTTGGACTTGGGATCTAGTGCTCTTTCTGCTATCCTACTCTGAAGGATCCTTGAGAGAACCTCAGGAAGCTGAAGAGAATTCCAGGAACTCTCAGGGTGCCTGGGAGCCAGGGTGCTTGGATCCTCTGGCCCTCACTGCCCCCAGGCTCCGATATGACCCTGTTGAGTTGTCTCCCTGTCTGTGCCTTTGTTGCAAGAAGGTTGTGAGCAGAGGCTGGACTCTGGACTGCCTAGACCAAGGTCCCCTCTCCCAAGCCCCCTCCCTGTGTCCCCCTCCCTCAGGCTCACTTCTGTGTCCTCTCCCTCAGCCCCACCTCTGGGTCTCCCTCCCCCAGGCCCCACCCCTGGGTCACCTCCCCCAGGCCCTGCGCCTGTGTCCCCTCCCTCCTCTGCTGTCCTGATTTGTGCTTGGCCCATATTCAAAGCAGCAGCTTTTAGGTGGGAGGTCAGGCAATGGGAATCCTGCCTGGAGAGGCCCACCCAGGTTCACCTCTTTCCCTGGGGTCCAGAGTGGACCCTTTCTGCCAGGGCAGGGGGCTGTGGGCCTGTGAGCAAGTGCCTGTGGGCAAGCAAAGGTCTTTCCAGCACTGCAGGCCCACCGTGGCCCCCCCCACCCCCCGCTCCCTCCCTGTGTATCCTTCACTGGGGAGCAGATATATTTAGACAAAATGCTCCATTCTGTGCAGATTCTGTATCCACTGCTCTTGTCGGGGCTGGGGGAGGCAGGGCCTCTGAGCAGCCACACCTGGCACCTGGCACCTGTGCTGCTTGGAGCTCCGGGCTGGGCTGGCTGGACCAGGACTCTCCCCTACTGACTGTGGATGGGTCTTCCTCTCCACCTCCCTGTCCCCTAGAGCCACATCTCTCTGACTCTTGGCCTCCAAGGCCCAGCCAAATTCAGTCATTTGCTCCCCTCCTGTTCCCCTGACCCCCCCCTTCCCCCCCCCCTACTTCCTGAGCCTCTCTGCCTTCTGGTCCCTCTCAACACTCAGAGCACCTTCTCCCTTGTGTAGCCAGTGGGTTACGTGGATTTGTGTCTGCTGCGGGCCAGGCCCTCGTTGGATGCCCGGGACGTGGAGGTGACTAATAAGGGTCCCTCAAAGTGGCCACATTACAGTCTGGGAGGCGGATCACAGGCCACTAAGACAGCATCAAGATACCTGTTGCGGCAGCAGGAAGCCCTAGGACAGGGACAGGGCTCCCTGGAGGACCAGTGGTCTGAGCTGAGACTTCTAAGTTCAGAGGAAGGAGCCAACAATTGCAGACAGAGCAGGCGTTCCTGGCGGAGGAAATGATGGGACATGCAAAGGCCGGGAGTTAAGGGAGAGCCTGGTTGCGCTGGGGAGAGCGGAGGGCAGGAAGAGGGGTGGGAACTTGGTCTTGCTGAGCCTCAGCTGCCAATCTGAGGGTCTTGTGCCCCCAAACACTGGAAGACTGTGGGTGAATTTTCAGCGGGGCAGTGGTGGGTCTGGTTGTGAGCACGGCCCGGTGGCTGGTCTGTGGATCCCCCCGCTGCCCGCCAGGCTGGCCCTGGCTCCCATGGCAGATGTGCTGTGCCCGGCTGGGTGGGAATCAGAAATAGCTCACACGTGCTCGGCGCTTGGTGAACAGCTCCCCCGCCTCAGCGCATTTCATCTGCACCCGAGTCAAGGACAGCTCAGTGCTTGCAAGCTGGGTGACCTTCTCCCTCCGTTTATTAATACACCGCCCACTTGGGGCTGCAGGCAGAGCTGGGAGAGTGTGTGCAGGGGCGGAGGTGGAGGGGAGGGTGGTAGCAGGGGTGCCCTAGACAGGGGAAATGCTGAAGGGCTGGAAAAAGATATCTACCCACCAGAACACTGTCCATCCAGATAAACCCCAAAGTACAAAAATGAGTGTAAAAATTCCCTGGAACCCACCTCCCTGTGGTGACCATCATTAACATTTTGATGTCAGCCTTCCAGATGTCTCTCCAAGTTGATCTTCCCTGGCAGATGGATTCATTCATTCACTCACTCATCAAATATTTGTTAAGTGCTCACTCACTGCAGTGAACAGAGGAGGCAGGACTCTGAGGGACACTTCTGCACTCTTAGGGAACTCAAAAAAAGCAGATAAAACAGGGGTGAGGTCCACAGGGAAGGGTGATTGGAACTATGAGGTCTCAGCCCAGGCTGGGTTTTTAGGAAGGCGCCTTGGAGGAGGTGACGCTTGGACTGAGGCCTAAGAGGTAAAGAGAAGTCCCCTTAGCAAAGAGGAGCTGAGGAAGATCATTCCTGTCCAAGAGAATGGCAGAGGTGTAAACCCTGTGGTGTGAGGGCAGTGGTGTTTTCAGCGAAGAGAAAGGAAGATGGGAGGCTGCGTGTTGGGGAAAGAGAGGATGAGGTGAAGCATGAGGGGGTGGCAGGGACCAGACCACGTGGGGCCTCAGGGGCTGTGGGCAGGGTTTGGGGGTTTACGTAAGAGTGTGGACTCTGGTGCTGTAAGACCCACGTTCATATCCAACTCTGCCACTTAGCTGGTTGACTTCAAGCAAATTACCTAACCTCTGTGCCTCAGTCCTCTTGTCTGTGAAGTGGAGCCAGCAATGACTAGTGATAGTCTGTACCTCAAAGACTGGTGTAAGGATGAAATGATGGAATGAAGTGCTTAGGACAGCACTTGGCATACAGAAATTGCTCATAAATGGTGGCTCATACAATGTTGAAGTCATCCGTAGGTAAAGTCCATGTGTGTAGATGATTTTGCATAACTAGGGTCATATTAATCCTGTTTGTGGCTTTTTCCCTTGATGCTGGCCATCCTTCTGAGTTCATTATATTATTGTATTATTATATTTAATAATATAATATTATTATATTTAATATAAATATATTAAATATTTAATATAATAATATATTACATTTTTAAAATAATATATTAAATTTATAATATATATTAATATATTAAATATATTAATATAAATAAATATTAAATATTTAATATATTATTAAATATAATTTAGTAATTATTATATTTAAACTGCAGAGTATTATTATATTTAAACTGTATGTATTTGAAACATTTGAGCAGGTATAACATGTTGTAGAGTGCACTAATCTTACGTGTATAGTATAGCTTGACTCGTGTGTATGTGTCATATATATGTTACATGTATCATATGACATATATATGATATATGTGTGTAACTACCCTGTAACCACCACTCAGATCAAGATATTGGATATTTCCAGCTCCCCCAGAAGACTCCATTATGCTTTTTCGCAGTTAATTCCCCACCCCTGACCCCTAGCGGCAACCATTATTCTGACTTTCAAAACCATAGTTTAGTTCTGACTGTTCTAAACCTTCATATAAATGGGATCGTGCAGGATGTTTCTTTTGCGTCTGGCTTCTTTTGCTCATCATTTTCTCTGGGAGATTCATCTATGTTGTGTGGATCGGTAGTTCATTCTTTTCTATCTCTGCCTAGTGTTTCACTCAGTGAATATTTCATACTTTATCCATCCTATTGTTGAGAGACATTTAAATTATTTCCAGTTTTTAGCTATGTGGATAGAGCTGCTTTGGACTTATTTATAGATATATTTCTGGGGAACTTACAAGGTTATTTCTGTTGGGTACATAGCCAGGAGTGGTTTCTGGGTCATAGAAGATGAAAATGTTCAGCATTAGTGGATACTCCCAGTCTTCCAAAGTGGTTGAACCAATTTTCATTCCCACCAGCACAGTGTGAGAGTTCCAGTTGCTCCACACCCTCACCAACACACCTACTAAAGATAATTTATTTTTTTTAACATTGATTCATTTTTTTGAGATACAGAGAGTGAGTGGGGGAGGGGCAGAGAGAGAGGGAGACACAGAATCCGATGCAAGCTCCAGGCTCTGAACTGACAGCACAGAGCCCGACACGGGGCTCGAACTCACGGACCGCGAGATCATGACCTGAGCTGAAGTCAGACACTTAACCGACTGAGCCACCCAGGTGCCCCTAAAGATAATTTCTGATAGCTGCAGGGACCTCTGCTACAAAGTCAGACCCCCTTGAACCAGCTCCCAAATGATGGACATTTAGTTTAGGTTGTTGCCAACATGTACATGATTTTTTAAAATAATGAAAAACAGAGATAAATCATTAAGACAAATATTTAAAAATAAGATAATGGAAGCATCCAAAATGTCCTTCAATACATGAATGCATAAATAAATTGTGGTACATCCGTTTAATGGAATATTATTCAGTGATAAAAAGAAACGAGGTATCAAGCTACAAAAATACATGGAGGAGTTTTAAATGCAAAAGAAGCCAGTCTGAAAAGATGACATACTGTCTGCTTCTGACTATATGGCGTTCTGGAAAAGGTAAAACCGTAGAGACAGTAAAAAGATGAGTTGTTGCCAGGGATTTGGGGGACGGGAGGGAGGGATGAGTAGGTGGAACACAGTGGATTTTAGGGCGGAGGTACGGTACTGAATGATACTGAATGATTCTGTATCTCTATGATACTAAAATGGTGGATACATGACATTATACATTTGTCTAAACCCGTGGATCTTTACAATACAAACAGTGAACCCTAATGTAAATTACCAACTTTAGTTAATAATAATGTATCAATATTGGCTCATCGATTGTAACAATCGAGGGATGTACTTTCCCCTCAAGTTTTCTGTAAACCTAAAATTACTCTGAAAAATAAAGCCCCTTGACTTAAAAATAAATAAAAGAAAAATTAAAATGTAAAAATATTACAAAGGAAGAAGACAAAAAGAAAATTCACTAGAGGTGTCCACTGTAGTGTTAGACATACGTGCCATTGGTCATTCTCCCTGGGGATGTTTTTCTTTTGCACAGTGGGGATGACACTCCAGAACACTTTTGTGTTTCACTTCTGTTCCATCCCTCCCTGCTTGTTCTCAAGGTGGAAGCACATCCCCATATTACTTAAAACTGTTTCTAAATATCACGTTTAGTCTCTAAAGCAGGAGGAGATTTAAATTCTGAGCCATTGCTTGGAGGAAAAAAATGGAGGTTGATGAAATGATGGAGTCATGGGATCTTAGATTATGGGTGTTACATTTAGGAGAAATGATTAGAATTATAGCATCTTACTTGGTACCTACCAGTACATCTCAGAACCTCAGGACAGTTATCTTTAAATGACAGAATGAGGTGTGTTTACATTCTGGAAATAAATGATTATGGATCTTCAAATAGATGAAACTTAGTATTTCAAAACTCAAAGAATTTTAGAACCTCTAAATTGAAAAAAAAAAGTCAAGGTATTTTAATCTCTTTTTTTCTCCCAGTGTAAATTTGATTTATTTTCCTTTTTAAAACACAACTCTTACTGAAGTATATAATTGAATATAATAAATCACATATCTAAAGTGTTCAAATTGGTAGGTTTTGACAAATGTATACATACCCCTCTGAAACCATCACCACAATCAAGATAACGGACATATCCATCACTCCCCAAAGTTTCCTTGTGGCCCTTGATAATCCTCCCCTTTGCCCTTCTACCCCTTCCCAGCCTCCCTTTCCTACTCTCTATTCTTGACCCTCCCAGGCAAGCATTCTTTTGTGTTTCCTAGAATTCTAAATGGAATCATACATATTCTTTTTGTTTGGCTTCTTTCACTCAATATAATGATTTGGAGATCCATCCATGTTGTAATGTATATTAGTACTTCATTCCTTTTTATTGCTGAGTAGTATTCCATTGGGTGGATATGCCACAGTTTACATTTACTTGTTGGTAGATGCTGGGTATGTTTCCAGTTTGGGCTATTACAAATTAAGCTTCAATGAATATGTGATTATGTCTTTATATGAACAAATGCTTTCATTTCTCTTGGGTAAATACCTAGGAGAGTTATAACTGGCCAACATGGTAGGTGTATGTTTAATTTTTTAAGAAACTAGTGTTTTCCAAAGTGGGTGTACCATTTTAAATTCCCACTAGCAGTGTATGGAAGTTCCAGTTCCTCTACACCCTCACCAACACTTGGCATGGTCAATCTTACTAATTTCAAGCAGGCTAATAGCTGTGATATTTCCTTCAGGTGATAATTTGCAATTCCTTAATGGCCAGGGATGTTGAGCTTCTCATGTGTTTATTTGCCATCTGTATTTCTTCTTTTTTTTAATTTTTAAAAATCTTTTATTTATTTTTGAGGGGGGGGGGGAGGAACAGAGAGAGAGGGAGACACAGAATCCAAAGCAGGCTCCAGGCTCTGAGCTGTCAGCCCAGAGTCCAATACAGGACTCAAACCCAAGAACCATGAGATCATGACCTGAGCTGAAGTTGTACACTAAACCAACTGAGCCACCCAGGCGCCCCTGTGTATCTTCTTTACTGAAGTGTCTCTTCAAATCGTTTGTCTACTTTTAAATTGGGTTGTTTACTTTCTTATTATTGAGTTTTAAGGGATCTTTTTGTACTCTGGATACAAGTCCTATAGAGGATATATGTTTTGCAAACATTCTCCCAGTCTGTGGTTTTTCATTTCCTTAAGAGTGTCTTTCAGAGTACAGGCATTTTTGATGAAGTACAAATCTTTCTGGATTGCGTTTGGTGTTGTCATATGTAAGAAGTCTTTGCCTAACCCAGTATCATAAAGGTTTATTCTATGTTTTCTTCTTGAAAGAAATTTTAGGTTTCATATTTTGAACTATGATCCATTTTGAGTTAGTTTTTTTTTTTTTTTGCATGTGTTAATTTTTGAGAGACAGAAAGACAGAGCATGAGCGGGGGAGGGGCAGAGAGAGAGGGAGACACAGAATCCGAAGCAGGCTCCAGGCTCTGAGCTGTCAGCACAGAGCCCGGCACGGGGCTCGAACTCACAAACCACGAGATCATTACCTGAGCCGAAGTTGGACGTTTAACTGACTGAACCACCCAAGGCGCCCCTAGTTAGTTTTTATATAGTGTGAGATACCGATTAAATTTCACTTTTTGTTTATAAATACCCATTCATTCCAGCACCATTTGCTCAAAAAACTCTCCTGGTTCTACTGCATTGTCTGTGCTCCTGCATCAAAAATCAGTTTTCCAGGGCATCTGGCTGGCTCAGTACATAGAGCATGCAAATCTTGATCTCAGGGTAGTGAATTTGAGCCCCATGTTGGGTGTAGATATTACTTTTTTTAAAAAAATCAGTGGTCCATGTATCTGTGTGGGTCTATTTCTAGACTCTCTCTTCTGTTCACTAAGTTATTTATCTTTATACTAGCATCACACTGTTTTGAAACTAGCCCTCCAACTTTCCTCTTCTTTTTCAATGTTGTTTTGGCTATTCTAGGGCCTTTGTATTTCCACATGAGTTTGAGAATTAGCTTATCAGTCTCTACCTGTTGAAGTTTTGATTGAGATCGATTTTAATATATGTGTCAATTTAGGGAGAATAAACATCTTAACAGTATTGAGTGTTCCAGCCCATTAGCAAAATATCTTATTTAGGTAAGTTTCTTTTTAATTTTTTAAATGTTTTTATTTATTTTTGAGAGAGAGAGAGACAGAGAGAGACAGAACAAGTGGGGAGGGGCAGAGAGCGTGAGGGAGACACAGAATCTGAAGCAAGCTCCAGGCTCTGAGCTGTCAGCACAGGGCCCAACGCAGGGCTTGAACTCATCAGCTGTGAGATCATGACCTGAGCCGAAGTCAGGCGCTTAACTTACTGAGCCACCCAGGTGCCCCTAGGGAGGTTTTTTTTTTTTTTTTAACTTATTATCTCAGCAGTAGTTTCCCATATCAAGGTCTTTCACATCTTTTGTCCTGTTTATTACTAAGTATTTCACATTTTTGATGCTATTATAAAAGGTATTTTTTAATGTGTATTTATTTTAAGAGCAAGAGAGTTCCCCCATGAATGGGGGAGGGGCAGAGAGACAGGGGGAGAAAGAGGCGGACAGAGAGAGAGAGAGAGAATGAGGGAGAGAGAGGGGAATCCCAAGCAGGCTCCACACTGACAGTGCAGAACCCAACTCAGGGCAAACCTGAGCCAAAATCAAGTTGGATGCTTAACCAACTGAGCCACCCAAGCGCCCCTATAAAAGGTATTTTTAAATTTCAATTTCTGTTTGTCTGTAGCTAGTATATAGAAATACAATTTGATTTTTGTATATCGATCTTGTATCCTGCACCTTGGTAAACCTACTTATTAGTTATAATAGCTCTTTTGGTATGTGGATTCTGTGGAATTTTCTACATAGGTGAGAATATCATCTGCACGTAAAGATAGTTTTATTTTTTTCTTTATATCTGGATGACTTTTGTTTCATTTTCTTGCCTAATCCCCTGGCTGGAACCTCCAATGGAATGTTGATTAGAAGTGGTCCAAGTGGACGTCCTTGCCTTGTTGGTGATCTTAGATGGTGAAGCTTCCCCATCTCTTACCATTGAGTGTGATGCTAGCTGTGAGATCAAGTTGAGGAAGTTCCCTTCTATTCTTAGTTCACTGAGAAGGTCTTAAATTGGGAATGGATGTCGGATTTTGTCAAATGCTTTTTCTGTGTTTTTTGAGATGATCACATGGTTTTTCTCTTTTATTCTGTTAATACAGTTAATTACATTGCCTTATTTTCAAATGTCAACTAGCCCTGAACTCTTAAGATGAGCCCCATTGGCCTTTTAATATACTGTCGAATTAGATCTGCTGAAATTTTGTTTAGGATTTTGGTATCTGTGTTCAGGAGGGATACTGGTCTGTAGTTTCATTTATTGTTTTGAATTTATCTGGTTTTGGTATCAGGGCCCCCAAAGTGAGGTGAGAAGTATTTCCTTCTCTTCAATCTTTTACAAGAGTTTGTACAGAATTATTATTATTTCTTCTAAATGTTTGGTAGAATCACCAGTGAAGCTATCTGAGCTGTGAGTGTTCTTGGCGGGAAACTTTTACCTGCCAATTCAATTTCTTTAATAAATATAGGACTACTCAGGTTATCTCTATCTTTTTGCATGAGCTTTGACAATTTGTAATCTTCAAGGAATTTGTCCATTTCATCTAAATTGTCAAAATTTATTGACATAAAGTTGTTCATAATATTCCTTTGTTATCCTTTTTAAAAAAATATGACAGCTTCATTGAGATATAATTTACATACTGTACAATTCACCTATTTTTCTATTTTTTAAAAATATTTGAGAGAGAGAGAGAGAGAGAGTGGGGTGGGGGCACAGAGAGAGAGAGAGAGAGAGAGAGAGAGAGAGAGAGAGAAGTCCAAGCAGGCTCCACACTGTCAGTACAGAGCCCAATGTGGGGCTTGATCTTACGAACCGTGAGGTCATAACCTGAGGGGAAATGAAGAGTCAGACACTTAACCATCTGATCCACCCAGACGCCCCCAATTTGCCTATTTAAAGTGTACAGAATGATGACTTCTTATTCCATTGTACACAGAGTTTTACAACCATCATCAATAAATTTTAGAATATTTTAATCACCGCCCCCAGAAAAACCCTCCATTCTTATTAGCAGCTACTCCCCTTTCCCCCCTACCCACTCCCCTACCCTCAGCCCTAGGCAACCATTAATCTACTTTCTATCTCTGTAGATTTGCTTATTCTGGACACTTCATATAATTGGAATCGTATAATATGTGATCTTTTGTGACCAGCTTTTCTCACTGAGCTTCACGTTTCCAGGTTCATACAAGCTGTAGCATGTAAGCATGTCATGTTCATTCCTTTTCATTGATAAATGGTATTCCATTGTATTTATCCACATTTTATCCACTCATCAATTTATAGACATTTGGCATTTGGTATCCAATTTGTGGTGTCCTCTTTTTGGCTGTTACAAATAAAGCTGCTATGGACATTGTGTACAAGTTAGGTTTTCATTTTTCTTGGGTATCTACCTAGCAGTGGAATTGCTAGTTCATACGGGCCTATGTTTAACCTTTAAAAAAACTACCAGGCTGTTTTCCAAAGTGCCTACACCATTCTACATTTCCGTAACAGGATAGGAGGTTCCAGTTTTTCAGACACTCACCATTGTTTTTGTCTTTGTATTTTTAAGTTCATTTATTTATTTCGAAAGAGACAGAGACAGCATGAGTTGGGGAGGGGCAGAGAGAGAGGGAGAGAGAGAATCCCAAGCAGGCTCCCTGCTGCCAGCACAAAACCTGATGCGGGGCTTAAACTCATGAACTGTGAGATCATGACCTGAGCCGAAACCAAGAGTCAGATGCTTAACCGACTGAGCTACCCAGGCCACTCCTGTTATTGTCTTTTTTAAAATGAAGTTTTAAATTTTAATTCTAGTATGGTTAACATACAGTGTTATATTAGTTTCATGTGTATAATATAGTGATTCAATAGTTCTGTACATGACTCAGTGTTCCTCATGATAAGTGTACTCTTAATCCCCATCACATATTTCACCCATTCCCCCACCCACCTCCGCTCTGGTAACCATCAGTTTGTTCTCTGTAGTTAAGAGTCTGTTTCTTGGTTTGTCTCTCTCTCCCTTTTTTTCCCTTGATTTGTTTGTTTTGTTTCTTAAATTCCACCTATGAGTGAAATCATATGGTATTTGTCTTTCTCTGACTTATTTATTTCACTTATTACACTTTCTAGCTCCATCCATGTCATTGCAAATGGCAAGATTTCATTCCTTTAATGGCTGCATAATATTCCATTGTGTGTATGTGTGTGTGTGCACGCGCACCTGTGTGTGTGTGCGTGCATATACACCACATCTTCTTTATCCATTCATCTATCAATGGACACTTGGGCAGCTTCCATAATTTGGCTATCATAAATAAAGCTGTAACAAACATAGGGGTGCATGTATCCCTCTGAATTAATGTTTTTGTATTTTGGGGGTACATCCCAGTAGTGTGATTACTGGATCATAAGGTAGTTCTATTTTTGACTTTTTGAGGAACCTCCATACTGTTTTCTACAGTGGCTGCACCAGTTTGCATTCCCACCAACAATACAAGAATATTCCCCTTTTTCCACATCCTTTCCAACACCTGTTGTTTCTTGCGTAGTTGATTTTAGCCATTCTGACAGGGGTGAGGTGATATCTCATTGTAGTTTTGATTTACCATCCGTGATGTTGAGCATCTTTTCATGTGTCTGTTTGCCATCTGTATGTCTTCTTTACGGTAGTGTCCGTTCATGTCTTCTTTCCATTAAAAAAAATTTTTTTTAATGTTTATTTATTTTTGAGACAGAGAGAGACAGAGCATGAATGGGGGAGGGGCAGAGAGAGAGGGAGACACAGAATCTGAAACAGGCTCCAGGCTCTGAGCTGTCAGCACAGAGCCTGATGCGGGGCTCGAACTCACGGACCGTGAGATCATGACCTGAGCCGAAGTCGAACGCTCAACCAACTGAGCCACCCAGGCGCCCCTCTTTCCATTTTTTTAATTGGATTTTTTTGTATTTTTGGTTTTGAGTTTGATAAGTTCTTTATATATTTTGGGTACTAACCCTTTATCTGATATGTCATTTGCAAATGTCTTCTCCCATTCTGTAGGTTGCCTTTTAGTTTTGTTGATTGTTTCCTTCACTGTGCAGAAGCTTTTTATTTTGATGCAGTCCCAATAGTTTATTTTTCTTTTATATCCCTCGCCTCAGGAATGTTATTGTCTGTCTTTTTAACTGTAGTCATCCTAGCGGATGTGAGGTAGTATCTCATTTTGGCTTTGATTTGCATTACCCTGATGGCTAATGATGTTGAGCATCTTTTCATGTGTTTATTGACCATTTATATATCTTCTTTGGAGACATTCATTCAAATTCATTCAAATCCTTTGCCAATTTTTAAATTGGGCTATTTGTCTCTTTATTACTGAGTTGTAAGAGTTCTTTATATATTTTAAACACAAATCTGTTACTGGATATGTGATTGCAGATATTACTCCATTCTGTGAGTTGTCTTTGCACATTTTTGATAGTGTCCTTTATAGCACAAAAATAGTGTCCTTTTATATTCTAATTTTGATGAAGCTCAACTTCTCTATTTTTTTTTCTTTTGGTGCACATGCTTTTTGTTTCATATCTAAGAAACCATTGCCTAATTTAAGTCTTTAAGATTTATACCTATGTTTTAATCTAGAGGTTTATAGTTTCAGCTCTTACATTTAGGTCACTGACCCATTTTGAGTTCATTTTTTGCACATGAGGTGAAGTAAGTAGTGGTCCATCTTTATTCTTTTGCATGTGGGTATTCAGTTGTGCTATCACCATTTGCTGAAAAGGCAGTTCTTTCCTCATTGAATGGTCTTGGCATCCATGCTGAAAATCAACTGACCATAAATGTAAGGGTTATTCTTCTGAACTCCCAATTCTGTTCTATTGAGCTATCCTTATGACAATACCACACTGACTTGATTACTGTACCTTCTCAGTGAATTTTATTCTTCTTCTATTATCTGTATAATCTGTAGTGATGTCACCTCTTTCATTCCTGATATTGGTAATTTTTGCCTTCTCTTTTTTTATTTAAAAAATTTGCGGGGTGGGGGGGTGCCTGGGTGGCTCAGTCGGTTGGGTGTCCAACTTTGGCTCAGGTCATGATCTCACAGTCCATGAATTTGAGCCCTGCGTCAGGCTCTGTGCTGACAGCTCAGAGCCTGGAGCCTGCTTCAGATTCTGTATCTCCCTCTCTCTCTGCCCCTCCCCTGCTTGTGCTCTGTCTCTCCTCTCAAAGATAAAGACATTTAAAAAATAAATAAAAATAAAAAATAAAAAAATTCACTAATATGGGCATTTGGGGACTAAATACTGCTTTAGCAGCAAATTTTATGTTGTCATGTTTTCATTTTTTTTTCAGTTCAAAATATTTTCTGACTTCCCTTTTGATTTTCCTTTGGCCAATGAATTATTTAGAAGTATGTTATTTCACTTCCAAATATTTGGGGATTTTCCTCAGATTTTTCTGTTATTGATTTTTATTTTAATTTCATTGTGATCGTAGAGCATATTTTTTATGAATTAAATCTTTTATAATGTATTGAGACTTATTTAATGGCCCCAGAATATGGTCTGTCATGGTAAATATTCCATAAAAGAGTATGTATTTTGCTATTATTGCATAAAGTGTTCTATAAATGTCAGTTAGGTCAAGTTGGTCAATAGTGTTTAAATCTTCTGTGGCCTTATTTATATTCTGTTTACTTGTTCTATCAATTATTAAGAGAGGAGTATAGAAATCTCTGACTATAATTGGAGATTTGTCTATTTCTCCTTGCATTTTTATCGCTTTTGGTTTCATGTATTTTGAAGCTTTAATATTAAATGCATAAATATTTGAGTTTTTTATCTCTCATGATGATTGACCTCTTTATCATTATGAAATGACTTTCTTTATTGTCCCAAACCTACTTTTTCTGATGTTACTCCAGTTTTCTTTTGATCAGTATCAAAATGATATATATTTTTCTATTCTTTTACTTTTTTTTTTTTACTTTTTTTTTTAATGTTTATTTATTTTTGAGACAGAGAGAGACAGAGCATGAACGGGGGAGGGGCAGAGAGAGAGGAAGACACAGAATCGGAAGCAGGCTCCAGGCTCTGAGCCATCAGCCCAGAGCCCGACGCGGGGCTTGAACTCACGGACCGCGAGATGGTGACCTGAGCTGAAGTCGGACGCTTAACCGACTGAGCCACCCAGGCGCCCCTCTATTCTTTTACTTTTAACTCATTTGTGTTTTTATATTTGAAGTGCATTTTTTATAGGCAACATATAATTCGGTCTGTTTTTCAAACCAGTCTGAAAATCTCTGTCTTTTAGTTGGGATGTTTAGACTATTTATATTTAATGTGATTGTTTATGTAATTAAGTTTAAATCTTTTATCTTGCCATTTGTTTTCTCTTTGTCCTGTCTGCCCTTTTCTTCTTTTTCTGCTTTCTTTAGGACTAGGTAAATGTTTTTATGATTCTCTTTCTTCCTTGTTGATTATTAGCTATAACTTTTTATTTTTGCTTTAGCAACTGTTGTATGGTTTATAGTATATATCTTTAACTTATCACAGTCTATTTTTAAATGATATACATCATTTCATGTATAGCATAATGTTACATTTTGTGCTATTATTATTATGCATTTTACTTTTACATATGCTATAAACTCAACATTATTTTTGCCTAAATAGTTATCTTTTAAAGAGATTTAATGGTGAGAAAAATAATCCTATATATTTACCCATGTCGTTACCATTTCCAGTGGTCTTCATTCCATTTTGTAGATCTGTATTTCTCTCTGATATCATTTTCCTTTAGCCTGAAGAACTTTAACATTTCTTGTAGTGTGGGTCTACTGGTGGTGAGTTCTTTCAGCTTTTCTATGTTTGGGAAAGTCTTTATTTTAACCTTCATTTTTGAAAGTTATGTTTGTTGGACATAGAATTATAAGTTGATGGATTTTTGTTTTCAGTACTTCAAAGATGTTGTCTTCTTGCTTACATTGTTTTTGACAAGAAATCTGCTGTCATTCTTATCTTTGTCCCTCAGTATGTAACATCTTTTTTTTTTTTAAATGGACCGCTTTTAAGATTTTCTTTTTATCACTGGTTTGAACAACTTGGTTATGATTTACCTTAGTGTAGTTTTCTTCGTATTTCTTGTCCTTGGATTCATTGAATTTCTTGAATCTTAAGGTTTATAATTCAAAATTTTTACACAGCAGAGTGAAACTCAGGGACAGAGGAACTGTCAGGGCCAAAAGCTTGGTGGAGGCCACTCCTGACTCAGTTTTCCTATCTGTCAAGTAGGCCAAGGGATACCTACATTCCAGGACATTCTATTTTCCAGGTAAGACTTTCTTCTAAGGGCAAAGTACGCAGTGACCAAGGTGTCAGGTGACTGGGTATGACCCTTAACTTGATGGCTCAGCTTCTCCTAGGTGCCTCGTTCTGTGCTGAGACATGGGGCTGCAGGCTCTGGGCAGCTGGGTCCTAGATACACACAAAGACACACACAGTGAAATTAAAAAAATCAAAAACAGTGACGGTACATCTTGTTTGTGTATCAAACTTACAGGTTTTAAAAAATAAAATTCAGTATGGACAAGTGTATGGGGAAATAGACCTCCTTAGACTCTTTGGTGAGGATGTAAACTGGCACTCCCCCTCCTTTTTAGGGCAGCTTGGTACAGAATTATGCCAAAGCTTAGAATTTTGCATATGCTTGATGTGGCAATTCCAGCTCTAGGAGGTTATCATAAGAAAACAGTTCAGATTATTGGAGTCAAAACATGTGAGTTTGAACTTGGCTGTACCAGTGACCAGCTCTGTGACCTCAGACAAGAAACTTTGCCTCTCTGAACCTCTGTTTGCTTATCTGAAAATATAAATTTTTATCTATCTATCTATCTGTCTATCTACCTATCATAGTGAGGGTGAAATGAGATAATTGCACGAGATAATTTGTGCAAGATACTCAGCACAGGGCCAAGCACAGAGCAAGTCTTATGCTGCTGGCGGATGTCTTGATGGTGATTATATATACAAAATAGAGACTACAGGACATGCAGCAAAATATCAAAAGTGGCCATCTCTGGGAAAAGAATAATTTTTACTTCCAAATGCCTATTTCCTTCCTGTTTCCTACAGTGAACATATATTGTTTTGTAATAAAGAACAAATGATGACAGTTAAAACACAGTGTGTGTTGGGGCGCCTGGGTGGCTCAGTCAGTTAAGTGTCCTACTCTGGATTTTGGCTCAGGTTGTGATCTCACAGTTTGTGGTTTCAAGCCCTGCGTCAGGCTCTGTGCTCTCACTATGCTGAGAGCACAGAGCCTGCGTGGGATTCCCTCTCTCCCTCTCTCCGTCTGCCCCTCTCGCGCTTGCACACTCGTGTGCACGTGCACGCTCTCTCTCTCTCTCTCTGAGGATAAACTTTTTAAAAATGCCCTTAAAGACACACACACAGTGTGTGTTATTCTTGCAAAGCCCACCTTTGAAGGCAGTGAGAGCCCAGTGGGCCAGGCCAGAGGTGGGGGCAGCAGTCAGGAGAAGGTGACCTGGTGACCAGTCCCCCACCCCTAAGGCCAGAACCTGGGTTGGAATCCAAATGGAGACCATGGAGGAAGGTGGTGGAGAATATAGATCAGAAGGCCGGACCCACTTACTCGCCATGTGATCTCAGCCAAGCATCTTCACCTCTGTGCTTCACATTCTTCATCTGTATAATGGGCATGTAGTGTGCTCTACTTCATAGGTCTGTTTAGGCTTTAGTGACTTCTTAGTTTTTAGTACAATGTCCAGCAGACAGTAAATGTTATCTGTTATTACTGCTATTATTACTAGTATTATTGTATTATAATATATATTATTATATTATTATTATGTTACATTATTATTATTACCGCCTCCAGTGCAGGTGGTGAGGAGAGGGGACTGGCCAGTCTAAAGCAGGCTCCATCCCCCTCACAAGTTGGGGCATGATGTGAGAGAGACATCTCAACCCTGCTGGGGTCTCTTGGGCAGACCACTCCATCTCTCTGGGCCTCACACACCTCTCTTCACCAGTAAAGACAGTAATTCATTCTTCTACCTTGTGAAGAATAAATGGGTCCCCATGTCCAGTGCCCACAACACCAAAGGCACCTAATATTTGTTCCCTTCTCTTTGTGGATGACCTGTGGCATCAGGGAGCAAGGAAAAGAGTGAGAGAGCCCACATGGCCAGGCTGGGTGGGGATCAGGCACCTCGGCCACCCAAAGGCATCCCCCAAAGCTCCAACTGCCTCTCCTCCAGCTTCCTGATGGTTGTGGAAGGAACAGGAATGACATGAGAACATTAATCTGCCTCATTAACTCACTTTGTTCCAGAGTTGTAGCAATTAGACCTGCAGTCTGGGCAGCATTAGGAGCTGGGCAGGGGTCGCCCAGACTGCTGGCCCCCTGCCTGCCCAACCACTGCCAGCACTCGCTCTGTCCCTGGGGAGAGGGGCCAGAGAAGGGGGTTTCTCTGGCAGCAGATCTCCTTGGCTTCTATTCACTTATTCACTCACACTCATTCAATGGATGTTTACTGAGAACCTGCTATGTGTCAAGGAGACTGTCTGCAGTGTTTAGATGTGGCTAGAAGAGTAGGGGACAAGCAGCAGGAGATTAGGTCATAGAAATAAGAGGGGCATGCAGCTGTAGGAAGGACTTGCCCTTGGAGAGTCACTGGAGAACTTGGAGTGAGAAGGTGATGTGATCATATTTGCATTTCATGAGACTTTCCGTATGGAAAGGGGCACCATGAGGAGGCTGGGCTGGTCATTGTCGTGAGGCATTGAGGAGTGTGGTTGGCTTGGGGATGAGGCATGAATCAGGGGTTGGACAAGGCAAAGGGTTCATACCTTTCTTCCCTCATCTTCTTCAATAAGGAGATGACTTCAAGAAGCTGGCTGTCTCTCCTGACAGCCTGCAGGCTTTCCCCTGACCGCGCCTTCCCCACCGCCTCCTCTCCACTCAGCCAGGCCTGGGCTACAGGGAGGGGCCAAAGCTGACATAATCATGAAACTCAAGAACTAAAATTTGCTTTATGTATTAGTATTGATGAAAGGTTTATATCTTAGCTTATTACATCCACATAGTACCCATGATAGGTAAACAATTCTTTCTATTTTACTGATGAGGAAACTGAGGCACAAAGAGGTGATATTTATTTTTTATTTTATTTTATTTTTTATTTTTCTTTTTTTTTACCCAAGGACACAGAGCTAGTGGCAGACAGAGCAAGAATTTGGACCCAGGTCATTTAGATTGCCAAACCCATATTTCTCTACTACTAACTGCCCCACAGTCCCTTCCAGCCCTGGGGTTCCATGAAAAAAGCACCAGTAAGTATTGGGTTGACTACTGTGTACCAGGTACCATGTTGGATGCATCACTTCGCATCATCTGTCCCTGGCAGCCCCAGGAGGTAGTGGCCCCATTTCACAGGTGAGAAAATAAAGGCTCAGAGGAGAATGGAATTGCCCAAGGTCAGAGCTGGGTTGCCTGGGTTCCAGTCTCTCCAGCAAGTCCTCTCCCACCCCAGCCCCCCACCAGTCAAGGCCCCTTAGTGACCTCAATTTCCCAAGGTAAAGCAGCTTGTTAGCATCTCAAAGAGCCCTCTCTGCCTGCTATGTATATTCATGGAGCTTCAAAAAGGAAGCTCCAGACAGGAGACTCTTTCTTCCCTTCCAAGAGCAAATTCTCACCCTCTCAGATGCAGGAAATGTAGTCTGGCTGGAAAAAGACTTAATTTCTTTTTCTTTTTCACTGGTTAGTAAAAGAAAGCTGCTACCTCCAGCTCTGACTGAACATGGCTGGTTCAGACTGCCTGGTTGGTTGGGGAAGGTGGGGGCTTCCGAGCTGCTGGCCTTGCCGCACCCTCCGAGGCCATCTGGCCTCACTTTGGAGCCAGAGAGAGCAGGAGATGAGTTCAGAGAGGGCCTGGGCATCAGGCACCCTACTCACCCTGTTTCAAATGCCCCCTGTAAATGCACCTCTTCTTGCATTTGTATAGGTTTGACATTTTTAATAATAGGGAGTTAATAAAGGAGTTTCTAAAAAACACTAAAAAAAAAAAAAAAAACCAAACAAACAAACAAACAAAAAACCACTGTACTGGCTGGTGTCTTTGGAGTGAGAGCCATCCCCTTCAGATCATGGCATCCCAAACCTTCACAGTCAGGCTTCTCTGGTGCTGTGGCCACAGGGAATGTCTGTTCTCTGCTCCCCAAGTTCCTCACTCCACCCTTAGCAGGTGCTTTCTCTTCAGGCCTCCTGGATTCCTGCTCATTACTCAGAAGTTAGGTCCAGTGTCACCTCCTCCTGGAAGCCTTCCCTGATTCCTTCAGGTAGTCACCCCTGCCTCTCTCAGAGCCCCTTGTCCACCAGTGCACAAACAATGCTTTAGGTACTATGCTCTGTCCTTTACCCAGGGTGTGGCTTTGATTCCTTGTGGTCCCATGGAAGGCGGGCTTATCCCCTATGTTCATGAGGAAACTGAGGCTCAGAGAGGTGAGGTCACTTGGCCAAGGTGGACAGCGGGATGAGGATTAGAATGAGTATATGGCTATGTTTTCCAGCCCCCAAAACTGCTCCCCATCTCTGCCCTGCACATCACGTGGCACTTTGTAGCACAGGTCTTTCTGACAGGGTCTTCCCTGATGGCCTGGAACCCCCCCCCCCCCCCCCACCAAGGATGGATCCTGTGTACCCAGCTCAGGGGTTGACACTGAGGGGCCGCTGACAGGCGTTTGTCAAATGGGAGAAACCTAGATCTAAAATCTTGGAGACCATTTCCCCCCACCTGCATTCCACCCCCCCCCCTTGGGGTCCCTGCCATTATGAAGTGAAGACAAAGTCTTGGAAGTGTCACAGAACCTGCCTGCAGAGGCCTTGGGAGCAGGAAACCCAGGGAGGCCAGAAAGCCACTGCCCTCATCTGCCCACAGAGATGAGCAGATATTTGGGGAGCAATGGCTCCATGGACTACAGGGAGGCAGGGCAGGGCTCCACGGACAACAGAGAGGTTATGTTTGCTGGATGGTTCAAGAAGCATTGGTTGAGCACTTACTGTGTTCCAGGTACAGTGCTAGGTACTGAGGACACAGCTGTGAGCAAGCCAGACCCCGTGGGTGCTTTCACAGCACTCTCATAAGAGGAGCAGAGGGTGAGCAAACATGAAAGTGATAAAAATGCTACATGTGGCAAAGAATGGAGGGGCCTGGGGGGCGAGTATCAGAGGCTTTGGGAAGTGTTATTGAGGCTGAGCTGTACCCCATCTGGGAGGTGTGGGCTGCAGGGTCTCTCTGGCAGATGGCAAAGGCCCTGAGCTGGAGAAAGTCTGGGCTCACCAGGGAACAAATGAGATGGGGGTGTCACCCAAGGGCCAGGGGGAGGGGAGCATGCCAGAGGGGGTGGGGAGCCATTGGCAAGATCTGAGAGGGGTGGCAGATTTGCAGAGCATTTTGCAGGAACCTAGATGAACGTGGAGACTGGTGTAGGAGGCTGGTGCAATTCTCAAGGGAGACGGGGGAAGACCCAGTCAGGACAGGCGCTGGGGACGTGGAGGTGACAGGCCAATTAGGTTTTAGCAGGCAGGGCCCTTTGGCTTTTATGCCAGGCTGAGTGAGGGAGAGGAGGAAGGTCTGGCTGAGCCTTGGAGGTGGGGGGACACTGGCTCTGAGACTGGGGCCGGGCGGGGGGAAAGCAGGAGGAGGTGGGAGAGGGGCCTGGGGCGCATAGCCAAAGCCCTCCTTGTGAGGATCACCACAGTGGCCCAGGGGAGGCTGGGTCTCTGGCACAGGGTAGTCCGTTTCTCTGAAGCCAGTTCCTCTCAGCCAGTGTCTGGGACTGACGTGTCTATTGGAGGTGAAAATCATGCCTCTTGCCTGCACCCCAAATCGCCCCCTGGGGGTGGCAGAACGCCAGGTGCCCATTTGAATTCTCCGACAGTCGTACTGTTTTATTGTTCCTATTTGGGGTTTTATTATTATTGCTGCTAATGGTTTGAAAAGGCCTTTTAATTAAAGCTGCAGGTTGAAGCTGGTGCCAGAGCCCCTGGGGTGGGTGGGAGGAAGCCTTGCTGTGTGCTTACTCCATTCCTTACAGAACTGGGGGCTTCTGCGCTGGGGCCTGGGGCCCCTTCCGCAGGGAGACTAAGGCAGGAGGCCCTGCCATTGAGATGGTGGCAGCGTCTGTTGTTGGGCCTCAGCCCTCCTCTTGTGATGCAACCAGAGGATGTTTCCAGAACAGGTCACATGGCATTAGTTTCCCGTTTAAAACCTTCCATGGCTCCCCAGTGCCCTTTCCTTGCAGGAGGTTATGGGCCCGGTGGTGGAGAGCTTATGGGACACATCTGGGTTTGAGTCCTGTTTTTGCCGTTTACTCGCATCAGGGCCTTGGGCAAGTTGCTTAATGGCCCATAACCTCAGTTTGCTCATCTGTAAAATGGGAAGGCTGAGTCCTTGCCTCATAGGGTTGTGAAGAGGAATAAAGAGAAGATCCAAGCATCTGGCCCATATTGAACACTCACTCCATAAACGGAGGTAATGTTGTTGTGGCTACCAAGATTGTGAGGATCCAGGGAGGATCACACAGCAGGTGCTCTGTGAACATTAGCTTCCCTTCTCACCATTATCACTGCTCCCTCCCCTCTTCTTCTCTTGTCCCAGAACATGCTGGAGACTTGACCCACTCTTTACCTTTGCACATGCTGATTCTCCATCTGTGGTGCCTCCCTTCACCCTTGCCCACCTGGACGTCCTTCCAGATCCAGGTGTGGAGATGCTTCCCCTGGGAAGCCTGCTCTACCTCCTCCCTGGGACCTGGGTTCGCACATCTCTCGAGCATTCCCTCCTGCTTTTAATTGCTGATTGACTCCCAGAGGTTGCAAACTCAGGCACCTGCAGGACCCAGCAAATCAGGTCAAAGAGGAATGCTGCAGAGGGAAGGCCTGTAGCCCTTTTGTAAGACTCTTGTTCCTGACAGCTGCTCTCATCCTGTGGCCAGGCTCCCCCCTGCCAGTTCTTTTTGGAGGGTTTGCCCATCCAGTCCATGTTTATTGAACATCTGTTGTGTGTTTGCCCTGAGCTACAGGGCACTGCCTCCGTTTTCATCTTAATAACCACCTATGACATCTTTCTGTGCCCATCTGACTGATAAAAGACAAAGGCCACAGAGCTGAAGCTTCTCATCCCCAAGGTCACCAGGCTGACAACTGTTGGTGCCCCATACTATGCTCGCTCCCTTGACCGATGTTGGCAGCTCCATCAATATCACATTTCTTCCCCAGGGCCTTTGCGCTTGCTGTTCCTTCTACCTGGAACTTTCTGTCCCCAAATTCTTGCTGAATTTCCCCCCTCACTTCATTCAGGCCTGAGTTCACATGTCACCTCCTCAAAGAGCCCCCGTCCCACCTGAGGCAAAACAAAGCCTCATGACAGTAGTCATACCCTGACATACTGTTCATATGTTTGCTTAATCTCCATCTCTCCCACTTGCCTCCAGGATCAGCAACCACATTCATTGTGCTCACCTCTTATCTCCAGTCCCTAAAATGGTAGCTGGCATATAGTTAGTACCCACAGGTGTTGTGGCTGAGTGACTCCCTGGTTTGCAGACTTTCCTGACATGTGGCATATAGGTGGGACTGGGGAAAAGGAGTACTGGGGTCCAGCAGTCCCAGGGACAGGGTAACTAGAGGACCCTGTCTGTGCTGAAGGAGCCTCTGTCTGCCATCAGCATCTCCTGTTCCTCTGGTTTCTTTTGCTTCCTTGATGTGCTCTGACTTGACTGTGGCCTTGAGTCCAACCATAACATCAGTCCATCTTTGCTTCTGCCTGATGCAGAGACACCCCCTTCTTCCTGGGGCTGCTAGAGCCAAGCAGTCCCCCACATGGGCCCCCCACCAGCACCTCATCTCTGTCTCTTCCCTCTCCCTGCTGTGCCCACACTGCTGCCTCCTCCTAACGGTTAATCCATTAGAAGCTTTTGGACTTGGGGGAGGTAGGGGAGCTGGGAAAATGGGGGAGAGAAGGAGGATAAGGCTCAAGCAGCAGCAGCATCTCCCTGCTTCTAGATAGGGATGGCTAAACCCATTTTGCAAGTTAGAAACTGAGACTCAGAAAGGTTTAATTGCTTGCCCAGGAATAGAGCCCAGATCCAACCCCAGCATTATTCACGTACCCCTGAGAGGTCACGCTTGTTCCAGGGCTGAGGGCAAAGCTAGAGCCCACAAAGCTTCAGGGCTACTGCCCACTTGCCCAGGAATTCATTCAAGTGACACGATTATGTGCAGGCACCACACTGTGTGTGGGATAGGCAGGGGGCTGGGGCTGCTGGGGGTGGGCCCTGAGAAGGCAGTCGAGATTTGGGGCTTAAAGGACGAGCAGGCATCCTCCAGAAGTTGAGAAAGGAGGAAAGGAAGTCAGGGTAAAAATGAGGCTTTAGCCACTTAGCACTGAACAGACTCAACAGTGGGGAAGGTGGGTCAAAAGCCTCCTTCCGGAGGGTGGGTTTTGGGCCTAGATGGGATGTGAGGACACTACTTCTCTGGCATTTCCTGGCTCTGGGGTCCTAAGCAGTGAACAGAGTTGTAATGAGTATACCTCCTCTCTGAAGGAGGAGCTTCCACACCCAGGCAGTTATCTTCTGCACCCAGACTTCTCTTCCCCACTGTGTCCTTGGGAGGGCCCACAGGTAGCACCCACTCATCTACCTTCTGTGCCTTTTCAGCCTCTCCCAGTGGAAGAAGGCCTAGGCTGGTTGTTGCCCGTTGCCTGAGCTGGTAGGGGTAGCCAGTGACCCTATCTATCAGACATCCAGAGGCCCTTACCTTGCTCAGTCTCTCTTCATCCTCACCACTAGGCCAAGTGGGAATTAGGATTTGCTTTTCCAGGGTGAGGAAGCAGAGGCCGCAAGAGGGAGGGGCTTGGCAGACCTAAGTTCCTGCCCTGGCTCTGTGGCCCGCACAGCACCACCATATGGAGCTCATCCTCTTTGGCTGTCCAGGAAGCAGGGGGCGGGTCAGAGGAACAAGGAGGTAGCTTCTTAAATTGTGATGTGCTGGACACAAGTGGGAAGCATTGTCTGGTCAGAACTGGGTGCTGGTGGGGAATCAGCCTTGAATGCAAGGAAGGGGGGCAGAGAGGTCCATCTGGAGTCTGCCGGAACAATAGTCAAAAACACAAATCATTCATTTAGTAAACATGTATAGAGCACTGCCTGTGCGCAAAGCCCTGTCCAGACCAACTCTGCCTTCAGGGAGACAGTCCAGTGGGGGAGACAGTCATCAAATGACAAAAAAAAAAAAATAATAATAATAAGTAAATGCAACCATGCAATAAAGTGGAGACTCCCAACCTAGTGGGGGTTTGGGAGGTCATCCCTGAGGAAGTATCACTTAAGCTAAGCTCTGAAGAATGAGTTACAGTTGCCCAGGTGAGGAGGGAGGGAAGGGAATCGTGGCAGCAGGAGCAGCATGGCAATGGTGCTGAGGCAGGAGGGAGCAGGGCTAGTCTGAAGGCCTGGGAGAAGCCTGGGAGTCTGGCCCAAGGTGAGCCAGAGAGAAGGGGGGCAGGGGTGGGGTGGGAGGGGGCAGCCTGTGGCAGCAGCAGAGCTGGAGGCTAGAGCAGGGCAGACAGAGGAACCAGTAGTAGCCAGTGGTACCTTATTAGCGTATTCATAGTCGTGGCAACCTTCATGAATATGCTAATCTTCTCCGGGAGGGGTGGTGTCTTCACTTGGTAGAGGGAGGCCTAGATTCCCAACATCCTCTCTCTCCTTCTGGGAATGGAACCCCAAGTAGGAGTGGGGTGGGGTGTCCCTCATGTCCCCAATGTCAGCTCCTCCCTCCTCCTGGCTGCCCGCCAGTCCCTGCACACCCTCCCTCTCTCAGGAAATTCTGGCTGTTCGGGAAGTGGGGATGGTATAGAAGAGGGGTGTCCTACCACACCCACACACACATTGAGGGCTGGGCCCCATCTTGCGATTCTCCTGCATGTGGCTGGCTTCACAGGAGCAGAGGCATCGTGAGCAGGACATCAGTGACTCACCCTTCCAGGAGCACATGGTGGGGATGGGGAGACTCAGAGAGGAAGCCACCAGGGGTTCCCTACAATCTCTAGCCCCATGTCCAGAGCCCTTGGACATGCGCCTCCAGCTTTGGTCAGGGGTCTCCACTAGTCTCAGGACACTGTGGTCTCTGTGGACAATAAAGTGGCCACACCAGATCAGAGGTGTTGGCTGTGCCTGCATCCCACCTGGCATTGGGGGCTGTGCCTGGCATCCCACCTGCATCCCATTGGTGAGTCCCCAGGGGGGCAGGGCTGAGAAATGTGAGAAGTGGCAGGGGGAAGCGTCTTCCCAGGTGGTCTTCCCAGCTAGGCCTAGCCCCTCAGGGTGCTGTCAGGAGGCTGGATCCATGAGGGGGGTCAGGAGCCAAAGTGCTTCATGCAGGTGCTGAGATTTAGCGGGCGGGAGGGGGTGGCATAATTAGCTGTCACAGAAGTAGTGAGTCAGGCACCACTGGTAGCTTTGAGTCAGCTCTAGGGGGTGAAGGGGAAGGGGACAAGGCCAAGGTCACATGTGAGCAGTTTGGGCCAAGCCATCCTGAGCACCATCCCCCCCCCCCCACTGCTCCCCCAGGCTCCTCCTGGAGCAAAGAGGCCTGTACTAGTGGTAGCTCTGGGGAGCCTGGAAGCCCTTCCATGCCCTTGTGCATAGAGAGTGAAACTGAGGCCCAGAGAGGGAACACACTCACCCTGCTTAGTCCTCTCTTTCCACACAGCTCTTTTTTCAGGTCCTTAAATACTATACAAAGCTGCTCCCTACCTTGGGGGTCATGCTTGACTATCCCCTTTGCCCACAACATTTCCCCAGTTCTTATCTATCGAGGCTGTCACCTTGCTGTCCTTTTTAGAGGGGGACTTTCTGTGACGCTGTCTTGGCCCAACTTTTCTTAGTCCCAGGTCCTTGGGATATTTATCACGACTTACAATTATTTTACCAGTTTGTCTCTCATCTTTGCTAGAAAGTAAGCTCTGTGAGCTGAGAGTCTACATCTGTCTTGTTCAGTGCTCTAACCCAGCACCTGGCATAGACCAACGACGACAATAAAACACCTGGCACTAACTGAGCATGTACTATGTGCCAGGCACGATGCAACCACCTTCATAAGCCTTTGATCCTTCAGTAGCCCTTGGAGAGCATCATAGTTTCCATCACTCCTGTTTTAGAGAAGAGGAAACAGAAGGCTCCTGCAGGGAGGAGGCGGATTTGATGGGGACATTCTGCCTAGAGCCTGCATGCATAGGCCACTTGGTCTCTCCCCTCACTTGTTCTACTCTGATGCACACAGTAGGTGCACACAGTAGGCACTTGGTAAATATTGGTTGGGTGGATAAATGGAAAGTCAGGCTTCTCCCATAGTCACTCAGACATTGAGTGGCTGTCACCCTGACTTTTATCTTCGGGTATTTTAGATGCTGCTGGGGCATTGTCCTCAGCACCCAGTGGGCACCATGACAGCCTCCTGCCTTTCTGCCAGCTAGCAGTACAGTTTCAGATCCCCAGGGACACTTCATTCAGTTTTCTCATTTCTTTGAGCAGATTGAAGAGAGGGAACAGAGGCAGCCTGTTGGACCCAGGACGTCGGGGATGAGAGGTTTAATTTCCCAGGAGCCCATGGCAGCTGGAGCAGACCCCTTCGGTCAGGAGAGGGGGCTGAGAATACAGGCACAACAGGCAGCTGGGGTCTTCCAGGCTGGGTGGAGGCTCAGTGTGCCACCCCATGTCCTCTCCCTGGGCTGGGGTCTCCTCAATGACAGGGGCAAAGATCAGAAGCTTCAGATCAAAAGGCCTCCACACACTTGCTGTGTGATCTTGGCTAAGTCACTCCTCTTCTCAGACTCCTCTTTGATAAAGTGGGGTACAGGATGGCTTCTGTCTGTTTGCACACTATGAGAGCCTGGGAAGCTGAGGAGTAGCTCCAGAGGGAGTAATGGGAGTACCTGTTGGCGGAATGCAGAGTGGGAAAGGCAGGGGAGGCAGGTGGGTAGGGACCTGTCAGGATAAGGGGAATCTGTTAGGGGCTGGCCATTTCAGCCTGGCAGGTACCCCAGCCTTGAAGACCAGACCCAGACCCTGCAAAGCTGCCTTGCAGCAGCCTTGGTACCGCCAATGTTGATTAATGACCACAAAATGCCTGGGCGCCAGCAGCCGCCCTGCTCCATGAAATCAGTTGTGATTTATGGGATTGGGGCCCTCAGAGAGCAACTGTCTGGGCTCGGAGAAGCCTCAGAAAAATGGGTCAATGCAAGGCGGGGCCTGGAAGGAGGCAACCACTGCCAACTGGAAGGGTCTCAGACTGCTTCATCTGCCCCATGGTCCTGGTGGGGAAACTGAGGTTCATGGAGGTAAGATGATATGCCCAAGGCCACTCAGCTGAGGGATCCCTCAATGTCAGGACTTGTCACTCTGGCACTTGCAGCTGGAGAGAGGCATACCCCAAGCTACCTGGTGCACACACCTTATTCTGTTGCTTGCCAGCAGAGGTTTCTTCCTCTAACTGGCAGCAGAAACCCAAGGCCGGAGCCATTGTGTGGTGCTGGGAAGTACTTTAGACTTCAGGGTGGCCAGGGAAGGCCTCTTGGAAGAGGTGACATGTTAAGCCCTGAGGGAGGAGAGAAACCAGTCAAGTGAATGCTAGGACAGACCCAGCCAGGTGGAGGGGACCGCAGGGCCATGAGCTTGGAGGTGAGGCAGAGGCTGGTTTGTTCAGAGAAGAGTAAGCCCCAGAGTGACTGCTGGGGCTGAGTGACAGGGCAAAGAGGGGGAAGTGATGCTGGTGAAGGAAACAGGAGCTGATTGGACTCCATAAGGTTTTATGGGTCCCAGCCAGGAGTTTGGCCCTTACCTAAGTGCACTGGGACAGCTCTGAAAGTGTGCCAGCAGCTTTGCTTTATGTTTTCCAAAGGTACCCCCCACCTCTATGTGAAAGAGAATAGGAGGGGCATATGGGAAAAGGGAGCCTGGGAAGGCAGCTGGTACAGACTTTGGGGCAAAAGTGGCTATGGAGGACCCAATTCTGGGGCTGCTATTTGTCCCTGGGATTTCTCCTTTAAGCTTCTCACACCACAGTAGGCAGTGACCAATTCTAATGTCTCAAAACCCATCTCAATCCATGATCTGCTTGATGCCCTACACCAAGGCCCAGAAACCCCATTTCATAAACGTAATACCACATCAGACCAACTTTCTCACTTGCTCAAGATCACCCAGCTTAGAAGGAGTAGAGCTGGGATAGGAAGCTAGTTTCTGGGTTCCACCACTCTTTAATGCCTCACTTGCCCCTTATCCCCACCAGAGATCAAGGCTGCACCTCTGCAAGGGAAAAAATTGGGGTTTTGAGACTGCCAGGAGCCCCCTGTTGGATGGATTTGAACTATATCTGTGAGTGCATGTGTGCGTGCATGCACTCCACACAGCAGGAAATTTGGGACGGGAGCAGCTTGGGTGCATGTCTGGGTCTTCTCTTTGCTAGGAAACCAGGCCATAGCTAGAGGGGCCCCAGCAGCGCTGCCCTGGCCCTGCCCTCTCCCCTGCACTCTAATTCTGCCTGCTAGCAAGGGCACTGGAAGGCACTGAGTGGCTGCTAGCCTATGGCTGCAGCTGACACACATTGTCTCTGGGCCACTTCACATCTCTGCCTTTGACAGAGGACCCTCCAGCAGGGCAGAGGGATCACCATGGAGGGAGCTGCCTGCCTGCAGTTCTAGCTGCCGTGGCCATGACGGAGTCCTGTTCACCTTGCTGGGGGGAGCCTGGCTCAGAGCAGTAGGAAGAGATCTGCACTGGGAAGTGTGACCCTGGGTTTTCTGGGGATAGTGGTAAGTCAGGACTCTCTCTGATCCTGGTCCATAGTTTTCCCATCTGGATAGTGGTAGTGGAATGGGATAGATTCAGTGGTTTGGAAGACTAACTGGTCTAAATCCCTGCTCCCCACATCACTAACTGTGTGATTTAGGGCTACTGAATTCACCTTTTTGTGCCTCAGAATGTTCGTGTGTATTCTTATCCCCATTTTAGTACAATTTTATAGGACTTCTGTGAGTAGAAGCAGGTAAAATTCTTGGAAGACCAGGCACACAGCAGGCACCCCAATCACAGTTAGCCTCTCAAAATAACAAGTACACAATCTAACAGTAATAGCTAGCATTCATACCTAGCATTCATTGGGCCTTTCCATGTACCATGTGCTGCATCTGCATTCACTACAGACTCATGAGGTCAGTATGGTTACTGTCCCCATTTTACATTGAGAGAACTGAGGCACAGAGAGGCAAAGGCAAAAGGCTGGCCTGAAATCACACTGCTGGGACATGTGGAACCCAACTGGCCATAGTTCTCTGTCTATCCCTAGGTACGCATCTTCCTTCCTGAATTCCCAACCCCCAGCAAAAGTGGCTCCTAGAAGTGTTTGCCAAGGGGGATCCAGTCTCAGGAGCCTTGCTGAGGTTTCAGCACCATGGACAGCACACTCAGTTTGTTGCCTGGCTGATAGGCTGACAGAGGAGACTGGGCCTTGGCTGTGCCTGGGGCCCTGGATGGCAGGTCCTTTTCAGGGCGGTGGGACCCTCCACCTCATCCTAACCATGTGAAGGCAGCAGAGCTCTGGATGAGTTATCAAAGCCAAGTATCCCTTCTACTGGCTCCGTGAGTCTGCTGGACCCAGAGGCCATTCCTTCTGGGAGAGGAGGAGCCAAGGCACCACTTCCAGGTTCCAGCATCACTATAGCCCCATCCTTGGTT
Organism: Panthera pardus; assembly: GCF_024362965.1. Lineage (NCBI taxonomy): Eukaryota > Metazoa > Chordata > Mammalia > Carnivora > Felidae > Panthera > Panthera pardus. The sequence continues at coordinate 23,011,360 of NW_026526821.1, read as the reverse complement.
GGGGCATCACCATGACAATGGGTGGCAGATGCACTCCCAAGGACACTGCTCTAAGAACTCCAGGCTGACTTGGTCGTGGGAAGCCCAGGGACTGAGTTCGAAGGGTCCTGGGATCACAACTGACTCTGCTCTCCTTCCAGTCCACTGTACAGAAGGGGAAATAAAGGTCCAGAGAAAGGAAGCCTGAATTCCTAGAATGTGCCAGCAGGAAAGTTGTTAGGGATCGGCTGGCCCCACTCTTCCATTACATAGGTAGGAAAACTGAGGCAAAGGGACCATCCTCAGGGAGATCTGCAGTGGGTCCCCTTTCCCCCCAGCAGTTGTCTTCTGGAAGAATCACTTCTTTTCCTTTCTCATGTGTGCCATAATTTGAAAGTATGTGTTGTTTGTGTGTTTGGTGTCTCTTCCCTGCTGGCAGATAAACTGGGGACAGGTCATTTGCCTACGGTCATATCCCAGGGGTGGTGCACACTGAGGTGGTTAGAGTGTGGACTCTAGGGCCAGCTAACCTGGGTTCAAATCCCAGCTCTTCCACTTACTGGCTGTGAGACCTCAGGCAGCTCACTTCTCCCCTCTGAACCTCTGTTTCTTCATCTGTGAGATGGGGAGAATGATGGCACCTGCCCCATAGGGTTGGGTGGGGGTTTGTTTGAAGATTTACTCAGATGGTATGAGCACTGAGCCTTGAACATGATGAGTACCAGACAATGTCAGTTGTTGTCTTTGTTACTGGTTGGTGGGTGCTTAATAAATGGCTGGCTCAGTCAGTAGAGTATGCAACTCTTGATCTCAGGGTCATGAATTCGAGCCCAATGTTGGGTATAGAGCTTTCTTTAAAAAAAATAATATATGGTGAATGAATGAGCAGAATCTACATGCCAGCCCCCACCATAAGTGCTTTCCTTCAGGATATCAGGGGCAGCTGCTTCCTGATTCTATTACATTATTTTCTAGTGGACATTCACTGCTCACCTGCTTTGTCAGGGAACCTTGAAATTTAGCATGCAATGGAATTCCTTGGAGAGACTTGACAATCCAAATTCCTGGCCCAGTCAAGACCCCCTGGATCTGGACCTCTCTGGACAAAGTCCAGGGCCTGTGTTGTTATGGGCACCTCATGCTTGCCATCAGTGGTGGGAAACTGTTGTGGCTGCCTTGAGGAGTTCAGTGATGAACTGCCCAGTAGCCATGGGGCCGGCAGGCTGATGAGACTTCAGGCTTCACTCCACAGGCACTGGAAGCCTGAGCAAGGTGCTGGGCCCAGAGGAGGGAGGGGCAAACCCCAGAGAGGAGCTATCAGGGAAGGCCTCCTGGAGGTAGTGGTGTTTCAACCAGTCCTTGAAGGGGGTGGGGGAATGTTGCCCAGCTGAGACTGGCAGATGGCATCATGGATGTGGGAGAACAGCACACACAAAGTGATGGAGGCAGGAAAAACAGGTTGTGCCTGGTGTGTGGTGTGGGATGAGCTAGTAGATGGTATATTCAAAAGAGTAGGTGGAGTTTATCTGGATTGCCAAGGGCCTTGAATGGTATGTCTTATACAAGCCCCTTTACTCCCTTTCTCTGTTTTCCTTCCATGACCCCAACATCTGAGGACCCACTTGTTTCACCCCCGACCCCAGTTATCCCTCTCTTCAGCCCCATTCACACCCTGACCTTGAAATCTATTCCTTATGAAATGAGTCCATGCTGAAGTCATAGTGGCTGAAAATGGGTTGGTTATTGTAGGGATGGGGTCCAGGAGGTGAGGGGTTATGTCTTGTAAAAGGGGCTTTCAGTACCTTAGCCCAAGGCAGAGACTCCAGTGGTGAAAACTCAGGCTTGACAGAGAAACAGGGAAGAGGCTAGGGTGGCTGCCGTAGCTTTTCACGGGTCACTGTGAGGAGAGAAAGTGATGGTGAACTATCCAGTATTCATCCTGCCACATAGTAAGTGTTCAATAAATAATGTGCCCATGTCATGATTTTCCCAGGCCAGCTTTGGAATAATTATTAACAGCTTCCTTTTCAATCTTGTAAGTGTCCTGATTTGGATAATAAAGTATATGGTCAATAAATAATAGGTATTTCTTGATAACTAAATTCTCCAACATGTTTTGGGAAAGCAGCATCCCCAGCATCCCCAGGAGATGGATTGCTTCCCCACACCAACATCCTCCCCACCCTAGCCCCACTTCCCTGTCCCCGGAGGAGCAACACCACTGGGCGCAGTCGTGCTCACACCAGCCTTTCATTCCCATGAGTTACCAACCAAGTCAGTGCACCAGCAACTCACAGTTATCCCGTTTTCAGCCTGTAGGTCCCAGGTGGCTGCTTGGAGGAGGTGCCTGGGGACAGGAAAGCAATCTGCACAGAGAGGCAGGAAGCTGGCACATACCAAGCCTGGTTTGTCCCCCTCCCTCAGCTTGCCCTTGGGCCTGACTGGCCCCATTTCACTCTTGATACTGGTTTCTTGTGCACTAGAAAGGCAGTCCCCTCATGGATGTGGGGGCACAAATGAGATAGTGGATGAGTATCTCTAGGGGTTTTGGGAGGTGGGAGCAAGTGCCTGGGTCATGGTGAGGACAGTCCCTTCTGGGAAGGGTAGCTGGGATGGCCCCCTGTGATCTCATCCATCTTCCTGGCCCTAGGGACATTTCCTCACCAAGCCAGCACCTACACCATCCTGACCCTCCTGAGACTCAGAATGCAGCTTCCTCAGATAACTGGATTTACAGGTGCCAGATAAAAATGTGTACCCCACTTTCATGGTCTGTAAAATGGGCCTGATATTACTTATCTGTTATGTATGTAGGGAGAATTCGATGACTTGATGGCTGGCAAGGGGCTTACCCACTGTACCAGCAAGCGGGAAGGGGCTGCATGGTGACATCTCTTAGTTCCCACAAACATCAGCACAGTCCTCTTCATACAGTAGGTGATAACTAAGTGTTTCCCAAAAGTGGATGACAAGAGAGGTATGTGTGCTGAGAGCTTTTATCTTCCCTTTGCAGAGGCCAGAGGGGGACATATTCACTCACTGTCTGACCCCTCCCACTTTGGATGCGAGGCCTCTGCTGCCCCCAGAGGCCAGTCATGAGTATGTGGGGGGGATGGGGAGGGGGAAAGCACTGTGTCTGCCAACAAGGTGCCACTCTGCCTGTCACCTGGCAGCACCATGAGCCCCTAACCAGAACCTCTGAGGGCCTGAAGGGTCAGATGCCAGGCCAGGGCAGCTAGATTTGGGGGTGGGGCTCTGTGGACCCAACAGATCTGTTTTAATCTCACCTCTATTGCATGTCAGGCTGGCTGTCTAATCTTGGGCAAGTCATTCTACCGCTTGGAGCTTCTGGTTCCTCCTCTGTAAAATGGGGATAACAGAAGAGAGCCCCCAGAGTTGGGTGGACCTGCTGGCCTGGCACAGAGGAGGGGGGTAGCAGCTGCCACTGCTGCTGGGATTACCCCTCTGCATCCTGAGCCCATCGGTTGGCAGGACCTGGCCGGTCACAGTAATGGTGCTGGAAATGGCAGTCACCCCTCACAGCAGTGCTGCCAGGTACTATTCTTTCATTTGTTCAATACTTATTGAGCACCTACTGTGTCCCAGTCCCTGGGCTGGGGGCTGCGGATATATCAGTAGGGAAAAGATATAGTGTCTTCCTTCCTGGGCTTACTTCAGGGACAGGCTCATCCAAGCCTGCCAGTAAGTATGATGTACTGCAGTGGGGGGGGGGGGGGTGGGGGGAGGGAGCAGGGTTATACATTCTATAAAGCAGGGTGAAGGGTTGGAGAATGATGGTAGGGTCAGATGGGGGGTTGGGGTTCAGGTCTAGGATAGCTTCTCTAAGGAGGTGACATTTGACAGAGACCCCAAGGAAATGAGGAGGACGCAAGCCATGTGGATATCTAGGGAGCGGAAACAGCAAGTGCAAAGGGCCTGGGATGCAAGTGGGTTGCGAGGTAAGAACAGCTGGGAGGCCAGTGTGCTTGACCAGGAGAGTAGTGGGAGGTGAGGTCAGAGGGCCTGGAGGAGAGACGTGTAGGTCCCTGTAAGCCAAGGCAAGGCCTTTGGCTTTCACTCTGAGTGAGATGAGAGCCCCCAAGGGCTTTGAGCAGAGACTTGTATCTTAAGAGGACCCTCTGGCTGCTTTGTGAAGACCAGGCTGAAGGGATCAAGAGTGGAGGCAGGGAGGCCATGGGAGGCTGGGACCAGGTTGCAGAGGTGGAGGTGGCAAGGACTGGTTGGATTCTGGAGATACTTTGAATATAGAGACAACCTGATGGGTTGAATATGGGGAGAGAGAGTAGGAAGAAGGGAGGGGTGAAGGGAGGGGAAAAGAAAGAGAAGGAGAAGGAGGGAGTAATTGGTGTTAAAATCCACAAGACTGAATGAGGTCACCTGTGTTGGCAGAAAGGGGACTGAGCCAGGGTCCCTCATGGTCACTTCAGAGAGCAATATCTGGGTGACTGGAAATGTGTCTGGTGAACTGAGAATCAGGATGTGGGTCTGAGTTATAAATTTAACATAAGGACATGAAGAAGAATAAAATCTTTTCTGTCATAAAAACCATTGGGAGGGGCCACAAAAATAAAGTGGGGAGTCAGGAGGCTCAGGTTCTGTGCTGGCCCCCCATGTCTGTTGTGTGGCCTTGCTTAGGCACCTACCCTCTCCGGCCTCTGATTCCTTTCCAAAGATCTTGACTCTGACTAATGAGTTGTCCTTCAGCCATCTCCCATGGAGGTGCTGGGGCAGCCATGAGGCTCCAGGGGGTCTGCAGTTGTGGAGGATGGAGAGGAAGGGTGAGCTCAGAGCTGAGGGTGGGAAGAAAGCTGGCCCAAACAGCTGCTTTTCCGGAGGGGTCTGCAACAGGGCAGCCACAGCTGAGAAAGAGGAGGGATTTGTGCAGAGCTCCCCACCCCCAACCCATGGCAGGTCCTGCTGGGATGACTGTGAAGGGGGTGGCTCCTGGAAGCCACACTGTGACCTCAGGCTGAGTCTTTGTTCCAGCAAAGTGGCTGAGCCAGCATCTGGGCTGGGCTGGGCTGGGCTATATTCCCCCGGTGCAGCTCCTCCAGGGCCCAGAATGATAGAAGAGGCCCCTTCTTCCTTCTCCCCAACACCATGGCCTTTCTCTGCTGCTGACCTTTCTGGGGACATTTTTTTTTGTTTCCACCATAGAAAGCAGAAGTGTCTCCAATAAGCACCTGGTCAGAACTCAGTGTGGCAGCCACAAGGGGTCTAAGAGCTCTTCGTACAGCTGGAGAAACTGAGGCCCTGTGTGGGAGAGTGACCTGCCCTGGCCACAAGAGCTGGGGCAGACCTGAGGCTGAAACCTAGGTTCACCACTTGGCTATTCAGAATGCTGCCCCCCCACTTCCTCATCCCTACCCTCCTCCTTTTTTGTTTTCCACACCCATTTGCCAAGTGTCTGTGGGACAAAAGGGCAGCCTTTTGAGGCAGGCTGACCTGGGTGCCAGCCCCACTTCTGCCACTCATTTGCTGTGTGACCTTAGGTGAGCCACTCAACCTCTCTGAGTCTCATTCTTTTTGTGAGCCAGATGGATGTAATGATGACAACCTGTCAGGACTGTGGGGAAGAACAACCTGAACACTGTTTGTGGAATTGGAAAAATAGGAGGCCCTTGACAGGTACCAGTCTCATGCCCTCTGGGCTGATGGGCATCTGGGCTATCCAGTGGGAGGAGGAGATGCCCAGAGCTTAAGTGCAGGTAATGCCAAGAGCATTCCCAATGGTATTTCACTCAAAGATATCACACAAAGCACACACAGATTTTGTCTCAGATGGCCAGGAGAAAAGACCAGAGCACCAACACCTAGAAGACTAAGAGCCATTTCCCCAGCGTGAGCAGCGGTTGTCTGGGGCACAGCGGCATGGGCATCAGGCAGACTACCAGGTTCCAGGCGTGTGTGATGGAGCTTGGAATGGCTGCATGTGCCGCCACACTGACGTGTCTCCTCCTCTTCCCAGATACACCACCTATCGGGAGTGTAGACCAGGTCCTCGGCGTCTGTGTACTCCTTAACCCACTGCTTTTGCCCCTTGTTTCCACAATGCCCCAACCACCCTGCTCCCTCCCTCAGCTGAGCTTCTCAGGGGTTTTGATGATGCTCAGCCTGTGCAGCCAGGATCACATCACACCCCTTTGTGGTCCTTGTTCTCACCAAAGCCACTGGGACCTCCTGTGGTTGACCTGGTGGCCACTGCTCATGTGCATTGCGCCACCCCTCCCCCGCCCCAGGCTCTGGGCAGCAGCGCTCTCCGTGGCACACTGAACCTGTCACAGACCTGCCTCCTTGGCTGCTGCATCGAGAGCCTTTGCCACCTCTCTTCCTCCACTGCTCCCCAAAATGTCTCTTTCTTGGGGCTCTGTCCCAGGGCCTTCTCTTCTCAGGCCACACCCTCTCCAAGAGATTCAACTGCTGCTGCTTCCGTGTCCCTCTGAACACCCACAGCTCTGCTCCTGGCCTTTCCCCAGAGCTCTCCCTGGACATCTCTGCAATGCCCCAGAATCACCTTCTGCTCAACTTGTCCAGAGTGACCTTAGCGCTTGCCCTCAGGCCTGCCTGTGCCACTCTGTCCCCTGACAAGTGAGTGGCACCATTGTCCTCTGGGGGATCCTGGTAGCTATGCCGCAGCCTGCCCTTTGTCCCCATCAGCCTTTTAAAAAAACTTTACTGAGGTATAGTTTATATACCATAAGTTATAACCTTATAACCTTATAACCTTATAACCATATAAGTTATATACCATAAAGCTTGCTTAAGTATATTCTTTTTGAGTTTTAATAACTTTATACAGTATGCAGCCATTACCACAATCCAAAGTTTCCTTGTGCGCATTTGCAGTCAGTCAATCCCCACTCCCATTCCAGGCCCTAGGCAACCACTGATCTGCTTTCTGTCTCTTTGACTCTGCCTTTTCCAGAAAGTTTATTTAAATGGAAACATATGCGTAGTCTTTTTGTCTAGCTTCTTCCACTCAGCATATTGGTTTTTATGTCCATCTCTGTCATTGCACATATCAGTGTTTCATTCCTTCTTAATGCTGAGTAATAGTCCATGTTTATGAAGATATACACACACACACACACACACACACACAAACACATAATACATATATAACATAATATCTATATATAATTCAGTGGTTAATGGGCATTTGAAATTTTGGCTATTAGGAATGATGCTGTTACGAGCATTTGCCTATAAGTCTTTATGTAGAGTGTTAACCTTAAAAATAAAAGTCATTTACCAGCAAAAATGGGTTTATTCAGGAAGAGCAGAGGATTGCAATTCGGATATGCAAGCTATGGCAAAACCATAGGCAAGTCCAACAAAAGACAGGAACATTATTTTATGGAGAAGGAGGAGGAAGTTTGGAGGGGTTGTTCTGAGTGAAAACCCATTGGAGAAAAGCAGGAGTTCGGGGTGATGATGGTTTCTCATGGGATGACTTGCAGGGGCGGTGAATTTCTTGTAGGAGATTCTATGTACATCTTTTCCTGTTAGGAAAATGTCATTGAACATTCTTTCCTGTTGATGATTCTTCTGTTGGGGTCTATAATTGACCATTTTCCCTTAAATTCAAATGGAGTGGTATAGATCCTCCTTCTCACCTCCCAACTCCACCTTAGTCAGGTTTCTTTCCCTTTATGAATTTTCACAGGGGACATAGGCTTACGTTTTTCTTGCATTCCTTTACTCCACCATCCCATCAGACCCCAGTTTTCACTGAGGAGCTATGTAGTTTAAGGGAAACTGATTCTATCTCCCCCCTTGGGAATAGAGCATGTGACCCAGGCTAAGCCAATCAGTATGTTCCATATCTCAGACACGGTGATTGGTTCCTGCATGGGCATGTGACCTAAGTAAGACAGTACAATCAGAGTAACTCTTAGGACTTGGGTTGGAAGAGCAATCCTTCCTCATGCTCCTGGTGGTGTGATTTGTCTGGAACAACTGTAGCCATTTTGTGTGCATGGGGGAAGCCAGCCTTAAGATGGAGCTGACACATGGCAAAGGACTGGATTGAGAAAATATCAATGAAACAGAGCTGGATCCCTGACTGAACTGTGCCTGAAGTCCACCAAAATTCTAGACTTTTTCAATTCTATGGGTTAATCCATTTTATTGTTAAAACCAGCTTAAGGTGGCTTTTGTTGTTGTTGTTGTTGTTGTTTGTAGTTCAGAGGTTGGCAAACTCTGGCCATGGCCGACCTATTCTTGTAAAAAAAAAAAATTGTTGTTGTAACACAGAGATGCCCATTTGTCTTTGACAGCTTTGGTGCACCAAATGGCCCACAAGCCCAAAATATTTACAGTGTTGCAGCCAGAAGCTTAGTATTCAATATATCCCCACAGTCACTCAGGACAGAAACCTAGAAGTCATCCCTGACTCCTCTCTCTATCTCATCTTCCACATCTAGTCAGCCCCAAGTCTGAATGATTTTTTTTAAGTTTTATTTATTTAAGTAATCTCTACACCCCACACGGGGCTTGAACTCACAACTCCAAGATCAAGAGTCATATGATCTTCTAACTGAGCCAGCCAGGTGCCTCAAATCTGATAGGTTTTATAATCTAAATATCTCCTGCCTCTGTCTGCTGGCCCCCAGCCCCAGTGCCCCTGCCCTAGGTAGACCACTATCAGCAATCACCTGGACCACATCAGCCACCTCTAGGCCGCCCCACATAGCTTCTGGGTGATCTTTCTCCCACTCAAACTTGCCAAGCCCTGGGGTGCCCCACTGCTCCCAGGGTAAAGGCCACACTCCACAGACTGGCATTGCAGGACCCTCGTGATCGGGCCCCAACCTGCGTTTCCAGCCCTGGCTCCCCTCCCCTCCTCCTGTTCTCCCCCAGAGCACATGGACCAGCCCACCACCTGTACAGAGTTCCTCACAGTCCCCCCGAAACCATATGCTCTGTCCCTCTTCCTCTTGCCACCAGTGCCCTTCCCCACTTTGTCCACCTAGTAAACGCCTGTGCATCCTCCAAGGCCCCACCTGAATCTCACCTCCGTTTTGATATTTTTCTAGTCAGGCTGGTGAAGACCCCTAGGAGCCCCTGGGCCTCCTTCCAGGGCCGATCCTGTCATATTGGACTGCTGTGCTGTTTACATATTTGCAGCTTCCACTGACTCATTCACCTCCTTACTCTCAGCTTGGCTCAGCTTGGGGACACACACAAACTAGGGGCTCAAGAAGTGTTTGTGGGGCACAGTGTCCCCTGCCTTCTGCTTCAAAGGTGCTGCGAGGAATCCAAGGGGCTCCATGCCAGTTGAGGCTTTGCATGAGGGACCATCTGGGCTCAGTGTTAACAAGGGGGCATGGCAGGGCTGGAACTGCCTGGGCCCCCATAGGCAGGAGTGTCTGCAGGGAGTGCAGAGAAACTCCTCCTAAGAAGCACAAAATGAACCAACCCTGAGATTGGAGAAGGAATCAGAGAAAGGAAAAGTAGGGCAGGTGCACATGGGCCCTGAGGGTGCTAAATAGAAAGGAAGGGATTACAGGGAAATGTCATTAAAATGAAGATCTTTATGGCCTCCAGAAGTTCGAGGGCCAAGGAGAGGCCAGATGGCCAGCGAGGGGGCTTCTGGGTCCCATCAGAGCTGCTAGAAAGTTTGGGGGTTCACGAAACTGGACTTTCAGAGGATTTGGGGAATATCTGATTTCAATTCCTTGACTGAATCCAACCTTACCTGGTCTGGAGGGCCCCTGCAGAGCCAGCTGGCTGGGTCGTGGGTGGACCCTCTGGAGAAGCAACGGTGGAAGAATCAGGGGCACAGTGGCCTGGGAGTCTGAATCAGCTCTGCTGTCACTCATTGTGGGGGTCTTGGCTTCCACCTCTCAGGGCTTAGGGCTGTAGCCCACACTCAGTGCCCATCCCAGAAGTGTGTGCGGATGTGAATCAAGTGCGCAGAAAAGCAGAATCCAGGCCAGGCCCAATTGCCTCTTGGGGCTCTAGTGAGGCACAAATGAGACCATGGATATGAAAGTACCTTACAACTGTAAAGTGTCAGGACACCAGGTCAATGTCCCCTCCTCCCAGGGACTCCTTCCCAGACTCCTCCACTAAGTCAGTAGCTCTGTCCTCATGTCTCTCCAGATTATGTGTAAACCTTGTCCTTGCATCTATCCGCTCTGTCACAGACCCTAATGTAGGACAGGTCCCCCAACTAGACTGAGCTCCTTGGGGAGAGGGACAAATGTGTCAGTCTTCCACATCTGGCTTGGTGCCTGGCCCAGAGCAGGAGTTCGGCAACTAGTTCTTGATTGACCTTGAATTGTAAAGAAGCAATTAATTTGTGGATGCTGGATAGCCTCAGTTTGTAAAAGCAGGGACTATGTGGTACACGGTAGAAATCTTTCTAACGAAGTGACAAAATGGTTTGTGAGCTCTGGCTCAAGAAGTGTGTGCGTCTGGAAATGTAGTCTCAGGGCGAGGATGCTAATAGCTGTCTTGTGCTAGCCAATAGGGCAGCCACAAGGGACATGTGGCTATTAAAGTTAAATTAAAAATTCAGTTCTTTAGCTGTGCTAGTCACATTTGAGGTGCTCAGTAGCCACATGTAGTTTGGGGCTACTGTTGGCCAGTGCACATGAGAACATCTCTATCGTTACACAGTTCTACTGGACACACTCCTTGGTACCTTAAAAGTTCATGTCCGTGCATTATCTTGGGCCTTGATGATTTGGGGGGGGGGCGGGGGCTTCCAAGATTTTAGGGAGAGAGCTGGGGCTCTGGAAACTGGCAAAGCAGAGTTTGGATCCCTGCTCGGCCATTTACTTGTGCAGACTGAAGCAAAGGCAAGGAGTGGTCCCCGAGAGCTGCCAGAGAGAGCGGACAGGCTGCACGTGTCAGAAAGCTCTCAGCAGGGAAGCCCCCCAGGCCCTTAGAGGTTAGAGTTCAACCACCCATGCTCCTCAAAGCGAGGAGCAAGGCATGTTGAGGTTCATCAGCGCACGGGGAGCCGGTCTGGGGCAATGACAGGCATGGTTGACTGGAGGTGGTCCAAAGAGCAAGGCAAGGTGAGAGCTGGTGACGCTGTGGCTGGCGGGAACTTGGGAAACCCTGGGCAGGGGCAATTCATTCCAGAACCTCCAGCTGCTGAGGAGGAGGCTTTGCAGTCTACATTAGCATGTACTTTCTCTCTGTAGAACACTCCTTTGTCCACCAGCTGGCTGGAGGATATTAATTAGTAATAATATGAGCAATAATAGAAATGATATTTGCTAAGCCTTTTCTATATACCAGGCACTATGCTAAGAGACATGTGTATGCATTAACTGATTTACTCCTCATTGAGTCCTTTGTAATAGGTATATCATTATTCCCATATTACAGATGAGGAACACTGAGGTTATTTGTTCAAGTTCACAGCTACTACTGCGTGATAGAGCTGGCTAAGGTCTGACCAGGCTGTGTATCTCAAGTCTGTGCTTTGGATAAAGTACAGACTCCTTACCTGGTCTGGAAGGCCCTTGCAGAGCCAGCCTCAGTTGGCCCTTCTGCCTCCACCTCTGTTGTTCCCCACCTGTCTGGTCAAATTTCTCAGATACCCTAGCTGTCTCCTTCCTCTGTCTATGCCTTTGTTTATCCCTCGACCTAGATGCCCTCTCCACCTTCCCTCTACCCTCTACAGAGTCATGTTCCCCCTTCAAGACCCCATTCTGATGTGAGCATCCGGAGGCCAAGGACTGAGTCTAAGTCATCCTTGGGTCACAGTGCCCACCCACCTTCAAGCTTGTGGCTTGAAGCACTGGAGGGCTCAGTAAATTATGGATGGTGGATGGGTGGGTGGGTGAATGAGTAGATGGAGGGATGGCTAGAATGGATGGATGGTGAGTCAGGGGCAGGTAGATAGATGAATGGTTGGGAAAGTGGGTGGCATGAATGGGTGTGTGGGTGGATGAGTGGCTTGTACTCAGATGCCCTGATGGGGGATGGGGCCTGAATATAGTACAGAGCAGTGGGCATGGAGAGAAGCAGTGGTTTAACAGACATTTTGGGGCAGAATCAACAAGGTTTGGGAGGCCTGAGGGGCAGGGAAGGGTCCAGAGTGATGTCCAAGTTTCTAGCTTGGGGGCTTGGAAAGATCCTGCCATCATCAGGGAGGAATGGTTTAGAAGAAAAGGTGATGAGGTCCATTTTGGACACGAGGGCATGAGGAGTCTATGGAGAGAAGGTTCTGGAAACAGCTGGGGAGATGAGCCCTGGTCAGGTTCAGGGGCAAAGTCAGGCTGCACAGAAAGACTGGGGAAGTCAGTGTGGACTCAGGACTGAGGATTGGAGGTCAAGCTGTCTGAGGAAGCAGAGGAACCATGGTCCCTGGCGGTGGAAGAGCCAGGAGGGACACATGTGCTGCCATGTTGGAAACGTCCACAAATCATTGCAGGTGATGTGTTCAGGGCAGCCGATGAGGAGGGAGTGCAAGCAGGAGATTCAGTGCTGGAAGTGGACTGTGAAGGGTGGCAAGCTGGTTTTGACTGGCTGGGGGAGTGGTTACCCTGAGCAGGGAAACCACTCAGGCAAAGGCAGGGAGCAGGAAATGAACAAGTAATGATCATGTGCTCTGAGGGCCTCAGAGCCTGTGGCAGTCAGATAGAGAACACGGGGGTCAGCACCTTTTCTCTAGCCTGGCCAACACGCCCGCCTCTCTGGCCCAGTTGGCCCAGCTGAGGCCTGGGAGGACTTGGGCGGGGGGGGCGGTTGGAACCTGGGAACTGTGTTACTTTGGGCAAGTAACCTCCATTCTTGGACCTCAGTTGCCTCATCTGGAAACTGGAATCAGTAAGACCTGCCTGGTTTGCTGAGAGCAGAAAATAAGACATGGGAGTGTGGAAAGCCCCCAGTGCATGTGGGACTTTATAAATGCTTTTTTTAAACTTTTTTTTTTATTTCAATTCAACTCTACAAATATGTATTGAGCTAAAAGGTTCCTTGCAAATCCATTTGGTAAATTAAATTTTTGTACAACAAATGCCATTTTACCTGGGCCTGGGGTGGCAAGGTTGAGGGAGGCCTTTCATTATTTGAGGAACCCTGAGGTGAATTCTTTTGAAAAGTCCCGGTGGGTTTGTTTTTTGAGTCAATGAGGATTTTGGCTTCTCAGGCTTGCAGAGCAGGCTTTCATTTGTTTCCACGTGTGGTTTGAAAAGATCCTCGTGGCTGCAGCACAGAAGATGAATTGAGGTGCAGCGGGCTGAACCAGATATCATGGTGGCCAGGACAGGCAGTGACTCGGGATAAAGGGAAGGGGATTTGAGAGATGTTTAGGAGGTTTCCAAAACAAATAGGACATGGTCTAGTGTTTTACATACAAGGAGGTGAGAGAGAAGGAGGAAGAGGTGTGGGAAGAGGGTTAGCTGGTTCCAGGTACCAAGTTAGATAATGCTGGAAGAGAGCAAGGTTCCCAGGGAAGGTCACAAACAGGGCCATGGACCCATACACTGAGGTCCACACAAGGCAGCAGGCTGAGCTGCTGGTAGGAATTTGCCTGTGTCGACCTGGAGCTCTGACGGACAGGCTGGGTTGGAGACAGAAATGTCTGTGACAGGGAAACCCAGAGCTTGCGACACTTGGTCAATACATATTTATTCAGCCTTGAAAATATTTGTTGAGTGAAGTCTTCAATGAGCAACCCCACACAAGGTGCTGGGCTAGGCACTGGGGACCTGGCAATAAACCGAATCTGCAAAACTCTCTGCCCCGTGGGGGCCAGCATTTTAGTGGCAGGGGCAGGCAGTAATCAGGGTAGCTTACTTGTTCACATCCCCCGTTACATAGTGACGCATGCAAGGAGAACAACAGAGCAGGTGGGCCAGGCACTGGGCATGTTAGGTGGAGCAGATGGGGGTGATGATAGCACACAAGCAGTCTGCGCTCACCGAATTCATGGAAGCCTCACAGCAGCCTTATGAGGAAGGTGTAATTACCCCCATTTTGGAAATGAGCAACTGAGTCTCAGAGAAGCTAAGAAACTTGCCCAAGGTCTCTCAATGGTGCACCTGGCAGAGCCTGGATTTTTACCTCAAGCCCATGCTCTTCAGTTAAAAGTCTTACCCACTCTGCTGAACTGCATCTCATTGACAAGGTCAGGTCTCAGTAAAGACCTGAAGGAAGTGAGGGGGTAAGACTCGCAGACATCTGGGCAACCAACATTCCAGGCAGAGAAAGAACAGGTGCAAAGACCCTGAGGCAGGAATATGTCTGATATATCTGGGGAACAGCCTAGTGGCCAGCGTAGCTGGGGCAAGGGGAGTGGGCAGGGAGGAAAGGGGAGAATTGGAGGTGGTGGAGGGGTCATCTGTGGCATCTGTGGCCGTCATCTTTTACTTGAGGTAAAGTAAGGCCGTGGAGGGCTTAGAGCAGAGGAGGGGCAGGGTCTGACTTGTGTTTTAACTGGATTCCTCTGGCTTCTGTGTCAGGAGCAAGGGCAGAAACAAGAGACAAGAGAGGGCATGAATAATCCAGTCAAGAGATGATGATGGCTCTGTCCACAGTGGTGGGAGCAGAGCAACTGGTGCGTCAGCTTCCTGATATATTGTGCAGGGAGATCCAGTAGGAGTTGCTGATGGCTTGGATGCGGGGGGTAAGGGAAGGAGAGGTGTTCAGAGAGGCTCGGGCCTGAGTGGGTTCCTTCAACTGAAATAGGGGCAGCTGTGGGAGGAGCCACTTCATAAAGTACTTTCCATGTCCATTATCCCTTTATGCCGTCACACATTCTCTCTGAAAGAGGCATTGAGACTCTTGGAAGTTACATGACTTGCCCAAGATCATTCAGCCAGAATGTGGTGGTCCCAGGACTGGAAGCCGGGCGTGCTTCATAGGATCTGGAATGTTGAGTCATTCAGTCAGCAAACATTTCTGGAGCACCCACTGTATGCCAGGCATTGCCCTCTTGATAGTGATGACCAATGATGATGGCCCTGCCCTCATGGAGCTCCCAGTCTGATGGAGGAGGCAGTGTTAGCCAGCAATCGTGGAAGTGTTTTTCTCATATCAGCCTAAGTGGTGAGAAGGAGAAGCCCAGGGAACCCTAGGAGCCAGTAACCAGGGACCTGACATAGCTGGGAGGTCAAGGAGGGCTTCCCGGAGAAAGTGGATGTGAAGTGCAAAGGCCTCTGGGATAGAGGGTCTGGAGGGTTCTGGGGGGCTTCTTGGGAAAATACTCCCTGGTTTCCCAGGCCATAGTGGAAGAACCCTGAGGGGCCTGCAGGTTCCCAGAGGACAGCTGCCCATTTGGAAGTTGCCGAATCTGTTAGTGTTGGATTGTTGTAACAGCTTTATTGAGATGGACTTTACATACCATACAATCTACCCAATTAGAGTGAACAAGTCGATGGTTTTCAGTATATTCATAGAGCTATGCAGCTATCACCACAATCCATTTTAGAACATTTTCATCATTCCAAAAAAGAAACCATGAACCACTTAGCCCTCACCCCCTCCCAAGCCCCACACTGGCAACCACTAATCTACTTTCTGTCCCTACAGAATTGCCTGTTCTGGACATTTCGTATAAGTGAAGTCATATGCTATGTGGTCTTTTGTGACTGCCTTCTTTCACTTAACATGATGTTCTCGAAGTTCAGCCCCGTTGGAAGTCCCAATCTTGAATACCATCAGAGCTGGCAGGGACCTGAGACACTGTCCTGTGTGTTTCTCCTAGCTGTTGTGAATGGGGAATCTGTGAGGAGACTTGCTCTGGTCCTGCAGCAAAGAAGTGGGGGGAACCCCCAGATTGGGGTCCCTGCCCCGCTGCCCTCCACAGGACACCTTCCTCTGCTATCACTTCTTTTCCTTCTGCTTTGGCTCTGGCTGATTTTGGCTAAAAGTGACAACGTGGTCCGTAAGGCATCCTCCCAAACACTGCATTTCCATGCATTGGCAATTTTCACGCCCCATGGCATGTCTTGAAATCTTTTATGCATCTTTAAGAATTTGTATCCACTAATTCAGAATTTTTTTGGAGTTTGGTATTTTCTTTTTCTACTACTTAAACATTTTTCATCCAGTTACGCCTGTTTTTCTTGATTGGTGATTTTTCCACTGGGGGAGGCAGGGCAGCACTGAGGTTGAGTGCTGCGTCTTAGAATTGGATGCCCTGCCTCTTCCTCAGTGTGTGCCCATGGGTAATTCCTGAAGCTCTCTGAGCCTCAGTTTCTCCCTTTGAAAACCAGGGATAACACCATAGGGCTGTAGTGAGGAACAAAGGAGATCAAGCATGTTATGGGTTTGGCACAGAGTGGATGCAGATACAGGGAGGTTATGAGGACTTTCCAGGTCCTTAGGGTCACCAGGAGAGAAAGGTGACCCTTCGCCACCATCAGCTGGCCCTATCTCTGTATTCCTACTCTGTATTCCTACTGTGAATTGACCCGTGCATCTCCCCTCTTAGGGCTGAGGTGGAAAGCTTGGGTTCAGATCCCAGCCCCACTTGGATTCTGTGCCCCCACATCAGCCCAATTTCCTCTGTCTCAGTTTCTCCGCCTGTAGAAAGAGAGGGCCGAGGGCAAAAGCTTCCACGGAGGCCTCCAAGGTAGCCAAGAGGTTCTGGGGGCGGGGGGGTGGGGGTGAGTGGGGATGGAGGTGCCTTCTCCTTCTCTCAAGAGGGCTTGGTTCCTGCTGATTTTAAGTTCCAAGCAGGAGCAGGAGCACCTGTTCGGGAGAGGTGGGTGGAGAGGGACACCTGGCTTCCCTTTGCCTCTTGCATAAGACGTGTTATGTGGGAGGTGGTGGGCAGTGATGTCATGAAGGGCCTCCTGCTCTGAGTGCCGGGGACAGGGACAAAGCCTCTATGAAATCTCCATCAGGCACATATGCCAGGCCAGGTGTTCTCTCTGCAGTTACCTTCCTAATCCTCATAGCAGCCTTCAGAGGAGGCACTCTTATTCCCACTTGACAAGTGGGGAAACTGAGGCTCAGAAAGGGGCACCTGCCTCCCAGTGTTGCCCAGTGAGTGAGGGGCTGAGCTGGGATTCAAACTCAGGACTGTGTGACTCCAGCCCCTTTCCCCTCTACCCCCACCCAGGGAAAAGGAGGGAGAAGCAAGACGGTGGTGGGGAAGATTGGAGCCTTTGGAACCCCGGCTTCCTGGCTGCTGTGAGGATTCTGTGGGTGGTGGGAAAGGCATCGTAAATATGCATGACATGTAAATATGCCTCTGAAAAACAATGTGGGGGCCCGCATGAGCTGGGATGCCAGAGTGCTTTGGAAAATGTAGTGTTGTGCAAACACTTGGGTTTCTGTGATGATTGTTCCATGGTGTCTCCCTCTCCAGAGATCCCAAGGCCAGTCCAGGGGTTTCAGGGTGGAGGGATTATCCTGGGCGCCTCCTCATTGACATTCTCCCCCATTCCTACAGACGCTGGTGCCTCTCCCTCTGCCAGGTGCTGAGTGGCCAGAACCTGGTCTCTCTGGGTGCCAGGGAGCCCCTGTCCCACGCTGCTTCCCGCCAACACCTCTGATTGAGTGCCCAGAGGGATGTGTGTGCCAGCCATTGGTCCAGTGCCTGCTCCCGAGGTGACGCCTGCTGGTTCCCGACTGGTTCCCATTTTCCCTCTGCACGTAGCTCCCTGGTTGGTAAGTAACTGCGTCCGCAGGCTGGGCACACAGAATCAGGGCTGCTCACCCGCCCACCCACGCTCTGCACAGTTGGGAGATGCCCAGCCTTCTACCCAGTGGCGCCCACATGCTGGCGAAGGGACCTCAGTGAGAGCTTTTATATGTCTGGGCTCAATTTATAGTTTAACTGCTTGTCTTATTCAGTCCTCCCAACACCCCAGCAGGTGGGCACAGTGATTGTGCCTGTTTTACAGAGGAAACAGCCTCGGAGAAGGGAACCTTTTTGCCTGAGGATGCACAGCAAGCCCAGCTCTGTCCACATCAAAGGCCAGCGCTTACCACACCTAAGAGGCTAGGGCAGTTGGTGACATGGGCTCAGGAAGGGAAAGGGAGCAGTGAGCCATTCTGGAAGCCACGGAAGTTCTAGGGCTTGCAGAGGGGCTGAGGTGAGGCCATCAGAGTTCCTGAGTCTTGGGGAGCCCCATTGTTCTCGCCCCTCTAACCTGTTCCACCCATACCCCTCCAGTCCCCACTTTGCCTGACCCCAAAATGGGATGAGTGCAGCACCCTGCATCATCTCTGACCATCCATCCGAGGACGCCACAGCCTGTCCACACCTGGTCCCATCGTCCTTCACACAAAGACGATCCCAACAGCATGCCCCCACTCAGTGCCGGCCACAGCGCCTGACACTCGCCGCGTTCTTGCATCTCATCCTCCCTCCGCCTCCCAAGGCTGTTCACATATGAGGGAACTGAGGCTCATAGGCGCTCAAGGGGCTTGCCTGGGGTTGCCCACCACCACTCAGCATGGGCCCGTTGGTTTATGATCTGCCTCCTTGTCTGGCCTAAGCTCCTCCAACTTGAGATAGAACTGCTTCAGTCCCCAGTGGACAGCCAGCAGCTGGCACAATGCCTGGCACATAATGGTTACAGAGTGAGCAGTTGTGGAAAGAAGAAAGAGGGAGAGGAGGGAAGGTACTCTCCCCTCCCTCCACCCAGGAGCCCACTGGCCTTTTGGCCAGCTGCTGGTCCCTGCCGATCCCAGAGAGCTTGCAGTCCACTGGGGTCAGCGGGACAGCCGACCCCTCTGGTCTCAATTCTCTTTATCTGCCAATAGCTGCCCAGCCTCCCTGATGGGATGGTTGCGAGAAGGAAAAAGACTCGTAAATATGTATAATATGCAAATGTCATAGGATAATAAAAAACCCATGAAGTTTGCTGTATATAATGTATGTAGAATTGCTTCTTCTTCGAGAACAAGGAACCGCACACTCGTGCGGTGCCAGCCTCATTATTAATAACTGTGCAATGCCCCTATTAAGTAGCTGCTCCCCAGCTCCCCTAGCCTGGCCTCCACCTGTTGTAGTGACCACAGACAGCTAGCTATTGCTTTTGGCTGAGAAGCTGTTGCAGAAAAAGAAACGATAAGGGTATCTCGATCTGAGAGTTCTGCGTATCTGTGGGATTTAATCATTTGCAAACACTCCTGGTCATGCCCTAAGCCCTGCATGTCCTCCCCAGCGACTAAATATATAACAGGAGCAACTGGAACCACAGCAAGAATTTCCTTGAGCAATTACTATGTGCCTGGCCTAGCACTAGGTGCTTTGTTTTCTTCTGATCTCGGCTAAACTACCAATGACCTTGTGGGGGGCTGAGGCATGGGGAGACTGAGGCATGGACCTGGGGGGCAGAGGGCCCATCTGTCAACATTCTAGTCCTTCCTGAAAATGATTGCCATTCAGTGCCCAGGCCAGGCGTGGCCAGAGGGGCAGGACTGTGGCCACTGAGAAAAGAACGTAGCCAGCAGCCCCTGGTGTGTGTGGCCCAGTGACGGAGAACGGGATTCCTTGGCACGAGTTGGGAGAGCAGCCGTCAGCATCGTAGGAAAGATGAAGGCTCGGGTGGCAGCGAGGGAGGTGTTACTTGCTGCTATTTTGCTAACAAGCTGGTTATTTAAAGAAGAGCTGGAGCCACAGTCAGGAAATTGGATGGGGAGTCCCCACGCCTAGGGCAGAGGCGGCCAGGGGTCTGGGAGCCCGGTTGGGTCGGGGCAGAGTAGCCACACATTTTTTTATGTGCTTATTATTATCGATAATAGCGACAGCGCCATAAGAGTCTGGAAAAGGATCAGCTTTATGGAGAAATGGGATTGGGAGTGGGGCAGGATGGGGGCAGGAGGGATTGGGGGTTAAGGATTGGGAGTGGGGCAGGAGGAGTTTCTGAGGAGCAGACAGTATTCTATTCATTGACCCAGGCGGTGGTAACACAACTCTTTATTTTGTGACAATTTATTGCAGTCAACATTTTTGTTTTGTGCACTTTCCCTATGTATTATGTTTCATTGTCAAAAGGTTAAAAAGCAATTATAACAATAATTGTTAATATTCATTGAGCACTTACTAAAGGCCAGGCTCTTTGCTAATAAACATTTTACCTCATCTCCTTGAATCCTCACAGATTTTGTTATTGTGGCCATTTTACAGACAAGGAAGTCGAGGCTTAGAGAGGTAAAGTTACTTGCTATGGGGTCAAAGAACACTTGGGTGGGGGAGATGGGATGAGAAATCTGACAGGCTGATTCGGGCATCACTACCCCAAGTTCTCCCAAAAGGGCAGGGGGTTCCTCCACCTTTCCTCAGACATGTGTCAGTGCCTCTTGCATTTTTAAGGCTTGGAGGGCAGGCAGATGTCCATGGCCGTAGGCAACAGGTATGTCTGGGAGACTGACGTGGGGTCAGAGCAGAGCATTTAGCCATTTAACAAATGTTGAGGGACAGGAATGGGACATCCCTAGGGATAGGCCAGGGCATACCCAGGAATCATTCAAGGTAAAAAGGGGTCATCTGAGTGAAACAGGGTCAGACCCAGCCTCTGAACTAACTGCGTGGGGCCAAACTGCCATTTCCTGAAGACTGACTATGTGCTAAGCACATCCATTATCTTTCTTAATCTTCAGAACAACCCTGCTAGGGTCCTGGCACGTCAGGCACCTGGCATGGAAGCTCCAAGCAGCCCATGACTGGAATCAAGTTCTGAGGCAGATCTGTGGGTCCCTGAACTGATACTGGGGATGTGGCCTGGAGGGTGGCATGGCAGAAGGCGTCTCCAAACCCTGAAGCAGGTGTAGCTGCTCTGCAGACAGGGCACCAGCCCCAGAGGCATTCCTGCATTCCCAGGACATTTACTGAGTGCTAGTCCCTGCTAGTCTGTGCCCTTAGAGAGCACACCGCCTTGGGGAGAGACAGATATTACACAATCACCAAACAAGTGAACAAGAAGAGACTCCATCAGTGCAGGGAAGGAAATTAGCATGGTGACATTGTAAATATTAACAAAGGAGGGGGCATGAATGACATGGAATAGTCTAAGACAGCCTCTCTAGGGATGTGGCCTCTCAGCTGGGATCTGAAGTATAACAGGGATCCAGACATGCTGGAGAGTGTTCACTGTAACATTGTTGACAGTGGAAGGACAGTTGGCAATAACCCATTTGTCCATCACCAGGAGACGAGTTAAATCCGTTTACTGAAGTCATACAGTGGCGCCCACTGCAGCTGTTAGAAATGGGGCTGTGGCCCTAGATTCCCGGCTGCAGGAAGAACTTCATAGTTGTTGTAGAGTTGAAGAAAAATAAAAAAGAGGTTATAAAACAGCATGGGCAGCATGATATCATTTTTGTAAGAACTACATGTGTTTCTGAAACTGTTCACAGTGGGGACATGGGAGATCTTTGCTGTCTTCTTTATACTTTTCTAGATTTGGAGTCTTTCCTGAGTGTTAGGACTTGGTGGGGAGGAACAAGGGGGTTAGGGCCCCCACTGTCCTGCCTGAGGCAGTTCTCCTCTCCTGCCACCTATTGCAGTAAAATGGGATAAGACGTGGGCTGGGGAATCAGCAGATCTGGGCCATACCTTGGCTCTACTCTTTCTTGGCTGTATGACCTTGGACAAGTCACTCACCCTCTCTGAGGCCAAGCTTTCCCTTCTGTGAAACAGAGACAAGAATAGCATCAGTGGGTGGCTCTGGGGCTTTAGTGAATTAAAACATGTAGAGGACTATGGGGCACCTGGGTGGCTCATTTGGCTAAGCATATGACTTGAGCTCAGGTCATGATCTCAGTTTGTGGGTTTGAGCCCTGCTTCAGGCTCTGTGCTGACAGCTCAGAGCCTGGAGCCTGCTTCGGATTCTGTGTCTCTTTCTCTCTCTCTCTCTGCCTCTCTCTCTCAAAAATAAGTAAACATTTAAAAAAATGTTTTTTAAACCAAACATGTAGAGGACTAGAACAATCCCAGTGTTGCATCCCTGGTGGCTGCTGCTGTTACCACCGTGACTGCCAGAGGTGACATATACTGTGTGCTCATTACATCCTGCATGGACTCTCAGTGTTGACTCGTCCCCTAGGCATGTGTCTTCCCATGGTCACTGAGAGTCAGACCAAGCTGGCAGATGAGGCACAGAGAGGTCGGGAGCTTAGCTGGGTGCACACAGCTGGCTGGACCTCAGGCCGGTACCCCCGCCCCCCCCAAGCCCTGGCTACCTTCCCACCAACTCACTTGCATGTCTGTTAATGAGTGTTCTTCCCAGAGATGCTGTTATGGGGCACCCTAGCCCTGGATTTGCTTTTTTGGTAGCCACTAAACCTGCCAGAAAGATAGTCACTACCTTTATAGATACTCAGAGAAACTTAAATCTCAGGTAGAGAAACTTCCAGTTGTGAAGTCAAACTCTTGGAATCACAGAATCTTACTCATAAATAATCCAGCAAGAGCAAACATGAGCATTTTGCAAGTAACTATACTGAACCTCTCCTGATGATGGTAATAAATTAGAAACTACCCAATTATCTATCAGCAAGATATGGTTAAATAAATTACAGTCCAGCCAGACAATGGCATTCTCAGTGGCTGTAGAGACAGTGCTGCAGATCTATAGTTGTTGACATGGAAACATGTCCGTGGTGCATTGTTGAGGGAAAAATAGGTTACAAAATGGTGTATATTGTATGATCTCATTTTTGTTAGAAAAAATTTATAGAAATACATGCATACTTCTGCCCAGAGAAACCCCTGTTCGAATGACAGCAATCAAACTGTTCACAGCAGCTTCCTCTGGATGGTGAGATATGAAAGAGCTCTATTAATATTTTTGCTTGCATCATTCAGGTACTTTTCAGGTACAAGTGACAGGAAACCCAGCCCAAACTGATTTAAACAAAAGTGGAATTTATTGGCTTGAGATTGTAAAGTCCAGAGTTAAGTCAGGCTCAGCAGCATGCAGGGGCTCAGACACTGTCACCAGGACTCGATTTTTCTCGCCATTTTTCACTCTGCTTCCTCTGGGTTGTTCCTGTGTTCTTATAGAGCTCTCTCATACAGGTGATAAGATGCCTGTCCAGAGGAATATGCAAGACTTCTTCCTAGAGAGCTCAAACACAAGTCCCAAGGACTGAGTGTTGGCCTTGATAAGTCAAATTTATCAAATTGATAAATTTATCAAATTGATAAGTTGATAAATCAAATTGATGTGCCCACCCCCATCAATTGTTCTGATTGGCCGCTGGGGCCTATGCACCACCCCCAGCTGGAAGGGACTCAGTACCACCAGAACTTTACCAGTGGAAGGTGAATGAGTGTAGCTAACCCAAACAAAAAAGTGGGCTGTGGCCTAAAGGAGGCCAAACAGTGGCCAAACGCAGCAAATTCCCCCTCCTATCCTTACCTGAATTTCCCAAGATGCATAACTTTCATCATCAGAAGAAATAATATAATTATTGAACAATCCTGAGCCCAAATCTTGTAGTCAGAAGTTCACTGGGGCAGCTCTAGACTCTCTCAGAATCAGAACATCGGAATCTCTATAAAGTGTCAGTTCAGCTGAGGGGACATTGGCCCTCTGGGTGAAAGCCTGCTCTGGACCATTGAGGGTCTTGCAGTCTTTGAGGGAGAGAGACGAGCCAACAGATGATTTATCTGGAAGGTGGGTGTGCATGCTGGAGCTGAGGGAACACAAAAGCCAGCTTGAGAGTAAGGAAGGCTTTCCACAAAAGGAGACGCTAAGCTGAGTAGCCAAGAAGACTACAGGAAAAATGTTGGCAGGAGAAACAATGTGTCAGGGGCTCCTAGGCATGTGGTGAGGGAACAACCAGTGACAGGCACGGAACACAGGGGCCTTGAATGCCATGGTAAGAGCTTGGACTTGACCCTGAAGGCAGCGGGGAGCCTTTGTGAGGTGTTGTGGGAGGGGGTAAGTGTCAGCAAACTCAATCTGGCTGGTACTGAGAGCATAACCTTGGAGGAGTCAGGTTGATATTTACTGGTCTAAATTCCTTGCCACTTTGGGTCGGAATTCCTGTCCTGAGGTGTTCAGTCATGGCTTGAATACCCCTAGGGATGGGGAGCTCACTCTCCATTCCTTCTACCTCTGGTTAGAAGGCTCCTTTGCAGGATCCAATACACAGTCCTGCCACACCTGGGGGCACACCTGGAACACTTTCCTCCCATCTGCCACTGAGGTCTCTCTGTCTCTCAAACGACCTGACAGAGGGCTGGCAGGGGCCTGTATTTTCAGGCTAGAGGATTCCAAGACAACAGGCCCTGGGGGTCTGCACCCCCTGCTGGGACCCTGAACGGAGAAACTCACATCAACCTGACTGCAGAGGCAGTGTTTAGACTTTTCAACACGCATCTGCTTCAATCAATTCTCCAAATTTCCTTTGTATTTTACAAACAAGAAATCAAAAGTCAGAGAAGCCAAACCACCTTTACAACAACACACAGCAAGCTAGAAGCGGGCCTGGGACATGGACTCAGTCTCTTATACCCCTACACCCTCCATGGCCCTCCTCATCATCTCCTCCCACCCTGTCTGTAGGTAAGCCCTGGTCACTTCATCTATTGAGGCTTGGACAACTTTTATCCTGGAACCTCCAACCATCCCAGATCATCCCCTGATATCTTCCTACATTTGGAGGCAGCCAGCAAAATCTTCATTAATCACATGTTTATGACTGTTTATTTTGACAGCAGCATTTTTTGTTTGTCAAACAATCAGAGCTGTGACGTGCACAAGCCATGTTTTATGGGTCATCTCTAAGACTTCCTTGTTCCCCACAGCCCCCATTTGTTCATTCACTCTCACACTCCACAAACACTGATTAGCGCCTACCATGTGCCAGGCGCTGTGCTAGACAGCAGGCTCCAAAGCTGCATTAGAGCAGCCCCTGCCCAGGGCAGCTCAGCCAAGGAGTGGCATCTCCATCAGCGAGGGCAGGTGATACATGTCAGATCAGAGGGAGGTGTCCATCAGTCAGGGATCTCCTGGGACAGAGAAATTGATTCTACCCCTCTAAGCAGAGTCTTGAGGGGTGAATAGGAGTTCTTCAGGAGAAACAGCTCAGAGGGTGAGCCAGGTAGGGGAATGGGCTATGCCAAGATCTCACCTGCCTCCTGCTAAGCTCTTAGGCCACAGGTGTTGCGGATGGGGTGAGGGGGAGAGGCTGGAGAGGTCAGTTGAATCAGAGTTTGGAAGGCCTCAACTATTGGGCCAGGAAGTTTACATGAGATCTTTGGATTGGAAGGGAGCCAAAGACAGGACAGGTCTTGGTGTTAGAAAGGTCCTTCTATTGGGCTGGTGACAGTTGGGGCTGACAGTGGGCAGGGGAGGACCATGCAGATGGTATAGAAAGGCATGTTGGCAGGGAGATTTACCAGGGCTTAGCAAGGTGCTGAGTGGGAACTTGGTGGGGTGCTTAGTGGGGACTTAGCAGGTACTATAGAAGGGGAAAGGGAGGGTTGTTTTATCCTGGGATGGGGTGACGTGGGCTTAGGGGCCCTGTGGACAAGTATTGAGGTGAATCCTGGCAAAGCCTGGGTTAGTATCAGTGAGAGAGTCCCCAAGGAGGCCTGCAGCGAACTTGTCAGCTTTCATGAGACCTAAAGCAGCAGCCCAGTGGGGTCTCCAGTGTCCCCATCCCCCTGCTGAATGACCAGCAAGCGGCTTCCCCTCATGGAGCCTCAATTTGCCCCTCTGTAAAATGGGGTTGATGACAATACCTCCCCAGGGATTGTGAGGAAGTTCAGAAGAGGGTATGTGTTGGGGAGGCTCTGCACGCCACCTAGCACACAGTAAGTAAGTACCAGTGTGGGGGCTGATCTGACTACCATGGTGAGGGATGCAGGGGTAAACAAGGAAATGGGTGTGTCACCTGAAGAGAGAAATCGGAGACCTGGAGGGGCCTTGCCCCCTGCCTTTCTGTGTCTGTTGGGGGAGACAGAGTCTGAGTCTGGCACCCACAGGAAAAGCTCTAGGGAAGGAGATTTCAGCTTAGACTAGGAAACCCTTTTGGATACAAAAAGCTCTCTGCAGATGGGCTAACTTGGATGGTAATGAGCTCCCCATCACTGGGAATATTCAAGTAGCTGCTGCACCACACCTTGATGGAAAAGTCTGTAGAGTATATGTGATTCAGCTGGGGATCTGGAAGTTCCCTTCTAGCCCAAAGGTTCTTTGATTTCATGTTTTTCCTTCTCCGATCCTGTTTCCTTATCTGTAATATAGGGAAAACAGCAGCCGCTATCTTAGAGTTGGTTGCAAAGTTTAAGTGAAATCATCCAAATAAAGTGCTTAACCCAGATTTGGCACACAGCAAGTGCTCCTGTCCCCTTGGTGGCTGTTATCACTGTTGTTGATGTTATGCTAAATTCTTGGGTGTGTTGCTTCCATTTGAAGGGCCTTAGATTGCTGTCTATCAGTCAGGTGTTTCTGCCTACCTGCACTTCAGGGCCTGCTCTGGGCTCTTCTCATTGCCACTCTCCCTGTCTCCAGCTCCTCCCCCACCCCAGGAGGTGGTAGGAATTCCAGACCCTTCTGGGCCCCTTTTAGCTCCTGCTTGAGTGAGAGTTGGCAGGTTGGGGCGGCTGGTGCCATCCGCCTCCCATATGCTTCCTGCTATTTAGAGGAAAACTCTCCCTGTGTTCCTCCAACCACACGGGCTGACATTTCCAGACAGACGCTGGAATCAGCTCTTCGGGGGATTGGCAGATAAATTTGGCCCTGGCTGTTGGGAAAATCTTCAGCCTTAACCACGGAAGCGGAGCCCAGGCTCACTGACTTCCGTCCACCCCAAGACTCCTCGGACCTGGTCCTCCTGGGGGCTGGAGCACTGTTCTACAGCCTTGCAGATGAGGGTAAGTTTACCAGCCCAGTCTTACCGCAGGACAGCCCCTGGTCAGGAAGTCGTGGCTTTCAGCTTTGCATTCATTCAGCAGGAGTTTGCAGTGCCTCCTCCCCCTACTCCCAGACACCCGGGTGTTGCCCAGCTCAACCTGGCAGAGGAGCAAGTTTTAGATTGAGAGACCTGAGTTCAAGACTGCTTATTGTCTCTGTGACCTTGGACAAGTGGCTCCAACCCTCTGAGCCTCTTTTTCTTCATCTGTAGAGTGGGGATAATAGGGTCTATCCAATTAAAAGTCCTTAGGATGATGTCAGGCACATGCTAAGTGCTCAGTAAATACTAGGGCTATCATCATTATCGTCATCATTATTATTTGGCCTAGAACAATGTCTGGCACATAGTAGGAGCTCAGTAAATATTAGTGTTTTTCTTTTCTTCTTTCTTACAACTGTAGCTATGTAGAGAATACTGGGGCATTTCAAAATTAGCTCAAATAGGAGTAACCAGAGGCAGAAATGGATGAATAAGGACATTTAGAGGCTGCCACATCCAGAGTAAAGTATAGGTGGCCACTTTCCCAGTGTGTACACACACACACACACACACACACACACACGCACACACACACACACACACTCTGTCCGAAAGTTTCATTCACCCCTGCTGGAATCTGGAATGCCCATCTGCTTGAATCCTGAGGCCATGCAACATAGAACAATTTGGTCTGGATGGACGGGAGGGAGAGGTAGGCCCAGCTGGAGGCAGAGCTGGGAGGGAGACTCTGGGCATCAAGTGCAGTAGGAGGGTTCAGAGAAGCTTTAGTAGTTCTATTTGGCTAGAGTAGAAAGTGGGTGGCAGAAAGGTGTGGGAAGCAAGTTTGAGCTTCATTCAGCACTTCCTGATTGAATTTGAGTACTGGGCCTCATGCCAGGAACTGGGAAAACTGATGGAAAATATGGGCATGTTTCCTGCCCTCAAGAAGCTCTGGTTCTTTTTGGGGGAAGGGGTATAGATGACAAACATATACAAACAGTAAATTAACAAGATTCTAGGTTGTGCTCAAGTAGAGCCAGGAACTGAGAGAGGGGGTGGTAGGGGACGGTGGTGGTTGGTACCTGCTTAAGGCAGGATGGTCAGAGCGGGCCTCTCTGTGGTCTGAGGAATCCCTGCAAGTGCTAGTCAGAGTAAAGGGGTTGGGGGGCAGAGGGAACAGCAAGAGCAAATGTTGGGAAGGTGGCAGGAGTTAAATCCTAGAGGCCTTGAATGCTGGGTCCAGAGCTGCCCTTAAGGAATGGTGGTGGGTGCAGGACCCTGGTGGAGAAGAGATGAGAACCAGGGGACCTGTCTGCAAAGATTGACCAAGAACCTTCTGTGCACTCTGTTGGAGGCCATCAGTGGAGGAATTCTGGACCAGATAGAAGTGGATGAACAGGGATGAGGGAGAGAGCATTTAACAGGGGTCAGGATCTGAGAGAACCCTAGGACTTGAGACAGGTACATACTGAAGGGAGGATCTGGACCTGTGTGGAGCTGGAGGTGGAGTCAGGTAAGAGAGGAGTCATCAGGGGAACTTAGAACCAGAACCCAGAGTGGTCAGGAAGGGTCTTATTGGAGAGCCAATTGTGGGGTGCACGGAGTGGCTTCCTCGCAGCCTAGGACTGCAGGTGGGAATGCCAGCAGGGTGGTGGAGTGAGCACAGGACTGATGTGCTTACCTGCATTAGACCCAGAGGCCAATTCTAGATCTGTTTAACTGCTGTGTGACTTTGGGAAAATCACTTGATCTCTCTGAGCCTCACCTGATATAATAATACTGAATTAGTTGGAATTGCATTCGGCTGCATGTAATAGAAGGGGGGAGAGTAACAGTGATATAAACACCCAGGAAGCTATTCTCATATAACAAGGATCCCAGAAGCAGGCAGTCCAGAGCCAGTACAGCAATTCAAGTGAGTGATCAAAGGCTCAGGCCTCTGCCACCCTTAGCATGTATCTTTCATTCTCATGGGTATGAAATGGCTGCTCCACCTCCACATATTGTGTCTGAATTCCAGGCAAGACAAAGGTAGTAAAGACCGCATACTTTCTGAATCTGCTATTCTTAGCAGGAAAACAATAGATTTCCTGGGAGCCTCATTCAGTGGACTTTTACCTACATCTCATTTGCCAGATGTGGTCACATGGCCACTCTAGCTGCAAGAGAAGCTGCTGAAGTAAATATTTCTAACTGGGTGCTTCTAGTAATTAGGCAAAAGAAAAGAATGACAAGCAGAATAGCTGGCAGGATCCACTTTAAAGTGCCTACCTCACAGGGGCTGTTGGGAAGATTCTATGGCATTCACAGTGAGTAGGGAAACAGACAAGGCAAAAGGTAGATTCATTCCATTCTAGTCAGTGTCATCACAGGATTGGCATGTCCATTTATTTATGTCTGTGTTTTCTTACTGCTGTGTGGTGGAGTGAGCACCCACATAGAACAGTGCATGGCATACATTAAGCACTCAATAAATAGTTACTAAATGAATGAAATGACTTAAGAAATACTCATTAAGGGCCTACTGTATACAAAGTTCTTTGGACTGGATAGAGACAGTAGGTAACACATTGCCCCTCCCCACAGACGTGGGAAAGAAAATTCTATAGACCAGACCTATAGATGGGTGCTGGAGACCTTGCAGTGAACAAGTGGTGGTGGTGGCTCCTGCCTCTCATTGAGGCCACAGTCTGGGGAGCACTGGAGAAGGAGTCTGGAGTCCTGAGGTCACATATGTTTATGTATCCTGGGTTAAGTCCCATCCCCTCCCCTGGCCTGTGTCCTCACCTGTATGACAGGTATGATGGGTCCTGTGCGGAATATCAGTGATGGCTGGGGGATGATGGTGGGTGCTTCCTGAGCCCTACTTCTCTGTGTGTGGGGACTATGCAGAGGCAATTGGGGTGGACACCAGCTTAGCTGAGGAGGCAACTGCTGCAGGGGTGAGAGAGGACTGCTTCTGAGCCCTCAGATATCCCTGGGGTCCCAGAAGGGTGAGGAGTCTGGACTCTGCTTCCATCCTCACACATTTCAGTCAGTATCTGTGCCAACCAGCTTGGCATGGACCTCACAGAAATGGATGTGGGCAGGCAGCAAATGGGCTGTGCTGGGTCCCCCAGGTGACAAGTAAGGGTGACTGTAGCTATCTAAGACCTCCTGGAAGTGGGGAAGCAGCGTGGAATTTGAGGGTAGAGATCTGGTTCTGTCGCTTGCCTGGCTATGCGACCTTTGGCAGACTTCTTGACCCCTCTGAGCTTTGATCTCCTTATTAACAAAAGGGGTATAACAATCCTTGCCTTTCCAATCCCTGAAGACTTTGACCCATTACCTGGCACATAGTGGGCACCCAGTATTGGTAGAGACCATCATCATCATCATCATCATCATCATTATATTTGCCTTGTTGGGAAGGGAAAACAGACATTAACTAAGCCCTATTGTATACCAGACTGGGTGCTGGACATACCACCTCATTTTTTCACACCTCTGTGGCGGTGGCCTTCTTCCTATTTATAAGAGATGGACACTGGTATTCTTTTGTGCCTCATTTTCCCTCCTGCTGTCTCAGACAGACTGAGTTGCTGGCTTTGCTGTGATCCCTGCTGACCTGAAGCCCTGGAAGTCCTTGAGGAAGGGTCCAAGGCAGTTCAAGATGTTTTCTATGAGACCATTACAGCGACCAGCGAGGTCAGAGATAGAGGTGGTCAGGGCAGGAATCCAGCCCTCATCAAATGGGCAAGGAGCCAATAAAAGATGGCCCTAGGGATGAGTGATGGAGTGGGACAGGCTGAAGGATCATAAATGCTCTTCCTCTTTTTTCAGTGGGCAGTGAGCCCAGCCCTTGAGATGAGGTGGCAGCCAGCCTGGCCCTTGCTGCCACTCTTGGCCATGACACTCTGCCCAGTGGTCATCACTGCTTGTGTCTGAAATGAGGCCAGGAGGAAGAGAAGAAGGCTTGGTAGATTTTCGAGGTCCAAGGAGGTGAATTTTCCCAATTGAATACCCCCAGGAAGCCTCCGTGAGGCACCCCAACCACTGGGTGAGAAATAGGAAAACAGGCCTCTAGAATAAAACACTGCAAATGGAAATAGAAATACAAGTAGCCCATTCTGGGCCTTACAAATAGCAGAGAAGGTAACTGGCTGGAGAACAGAGGCTTTCAGTGTCACCCTGGCATGGGCCAGGGGTTTGACACTGACCTTGGCTCTGGGCTGTTTGGGGTGCACAGGATGCATTTGCCAGATCCCTGGTGTTGATGGCAGGGGTGTTGTCCGTGGTGCTGAAGAGAACACTTGGCCTTCATCTGGGGATGCTGTCCATGGTTGTGTCTTCAGATAATTCTCATTAATCAATTCCAAGACTGGTTTTTGGGGGATCCAGCTAGGAGGTCAGAGGCTTTGGTCCTGGCATTGAACAAATTGGAGCAGAAATATCTGAGCTGGATTTTTGCTGATATTATTGTCTACCAGGCACCCTTTTAATAACTTTTTATGTATTATGCCATTTATTCCTAAACACCAGTCTGCAGGGGAGGTACTCCTATGTATCCCCATTTTAGATGTGAGCAAACAGAAGCATAGAGAATTTAAGTGACACAAGGACTGACTCTCATTCCCTCTCTCTCTCTCTCTCTCTCTCACCTCAGCTTCCTCATAGTAATAGTAAGGTCGTTAGTAGCATTTCACAAACTGATGGTTGGGGCTGAGCTTTGTAAACTGAAGCATGGATACAATGATGTTAGTCTTACACACAGAGGAAGGCATGAGGAGACTACTAAACACATACACTCTTAGAAACACATGGGGTTTTCTGGAAGGCATGATATTTGAGCCAGATCTGAAAAGGACGTGAGGCTCAGGGATTATATAGAAAAGACAGGAACGCCCATTTATTGAGCACCCTCTATGTGCCAGACCCCATGCTGGGCACTCGACAAGTCTGATCACTCTATCCTCACAGCCACACTGGGGAAGAGTGCCTGGTTCCATTTAATAAATTTGGAAGCAGAGAGGAGAGACTTCCCAAGCTTATTTAGCTAGAAAGTGATGGAGTTGAGAAGTCTTGAGGACTAAAAGCCTTGAGAATATTCACAGACTCGAATATCAAAGCTAGAAAAGATCCTGTGTGTCATCTGTCCAGCCCAGAGAAGGGGTGTGACCTGCTGGGGGCATACAGAGTCGGAAGCAGGACTCAGACTAGGTTTGGCTTCCTTCAGTGTATTTCCTTCCCCAAGACTACAGTCCCACCACTCTCCCATCACCGTCTCCAGAGAGATGAGAATTGGCATTGTGTCACAAACTGGGACCAGGTATCAAAGAGGCTCAAATTCAAGTCCTAGATCTG
Source organism: Panthera pardus (assembly GCF_024362965.1). NCBI lineage: Eukaryota > Metazoa > Chordata > Mammalia > Carnivora > Felidae > Panthera > Panthera pardus. Next base: position 22,979,239 of record NW_026526821.1, on the reverse strand, counting down.
CCATCTGGGAGCTGTGTGGCTTTGGATAAGTCACTTAACCTCTCTGGGCCTGTTTCCCCATCTCTAGCAGAGCATAAAGGTGCTATAATCACTTCCCTACAGGGTGGTTTAGAGAATCAGAAGAGACAGCACATGTGAAAGGGCCGACAAATCCATTGTTAGAAATAAGACCCAGAGAAGGGGGGAAGCCCCCCTCAAGGTGGCACACAGTAAGTATCAGAAGATACTGGCAGAGAAGGGCCTAGAACTGCCACTCCGAGCCACCAGTGTCGCTTCCCATTGGGACTGGCAGCCAGGCTGGAGCAGCACCTGGCAGCCCCAGCTGACAGACATCCCTTCAGGCAGGCAGACTCAGGCCCCAGAGCCAAGTGCCCCTGTGGGAGTCAGTGGCCGGGCCAGCTCTGGCTGTTCCTCCACCAGGCACCCTAACAGCTCCAAGCTTAATATGCCTCACAGGGCTGTCGTCATGCCCAATTAGGCTGTCCTTAGCCACCCTGTCTCCAGGACCCTGTTGTGACCATCTGAGGCCCTGGATCATGGCTACTGCCCTTGGCAGCTGTTTGGCTTTTTAGAGGAAGTGGTTACCTGCTCTTATGATCACCTATGGCCTTAGAGATCTGACTTCTCAGCCCAACCCAAGTGGCCTTAGCTCCTGGTCCCAGAGATTTGGCTGCACCTTCCTCCCCCTTCCCTGGCTCCAAGGCCTGGCACTAAAGCAAAGTGAAGATGGAAAGGAGGGAAAGATGGGAGAAATGACAGAGGAGAACAGGGGAAAAAGAAGGCAGGGAGCTTAGCACCACCAGCCAACCTCCTCTGCTGCGGCTGGTGTCAGCCATAGTACCCACCCCTCCCACATACACTTTACGAGACACAAGCCACCTCACCCACACTCTCCTGTGAAGCTGTCAACAGCCTGTGCAGCCAGCAGGATGCAGGATCGTTCTCATGTGTCAGACCCTGAGAGACAATGTGACATGGGGTCTGAGGGGAGGACTTGTCTGCAGCCAGGGTCAGGGGTCATTTGGGGGTTCTGTTGTAGTGGAGGACTTTTCATGACAAGGATACAACTTCAGGCCTCATCTCCAGCACCCTTCAGTACAGAGCAAGCATGTTTGAGAAGGGAAGAAAGGAGAGGAGGGAGGGAGGGAGGAAGGAAGGAAGGAAGGAAGGAAGGAAGGAAGGAAGGAAAGAAAGAAGGAAGGAAGGAAAATAGATACTGAAAGACATTCCAGGTAGGAGGGACTTTCACAAACCCAAACTCAGGGGTATTATTTGAGTGGTTTTCTTACATAAATTACATCATAATCAAATTATCTTCGCATTTTGCTTCTTTCACTCATTTTTTTGACATCTATCCAAGTCTAAGTGCAGCTGTGGTTCATCCATTTCTTCTGCTTAGGAGTATTCCACTGCATGGTAACACCACACTTTGTCCATCCACCTGCTGGCGAATGTTTTGGTGTTTCCATTTCTTCCCCATAAATAGTACTGCTGTGAACTTCCTCATGGACATGCGTTAGTGTTTCTCTGGAAGCAGGCATTTCTGTTTTAATAAACACAGCCAAATTGCCCTCCGAGGTACTTAGGCCACTTTAGTTAGTGATACATCTGACTTCCCATTTGCTCAGTGCCTCACCATCAGTGGATTCATCCATCTTGAATTTTGCCAATCTGCGGGGAGAAAAATGCCTTGTTTTCATTAGCATCACCTGGCTACTGGAAAGGCTGACCTTCATTATCTGATTAACAGTCATCTGAATTTCCTTGTCTGCAAAATGCCCATTCATATATACTTTGCCCAGTTTTTAATGGGTCACTCACCTTTCTCTTATTAATTTGTTAAAGAGATTTATATATGTGGCTTATGAGTCCTCGTTATGCTTGTTGCAAATATCTTCTCTCAGTCTGTTGCTTCCTTTTAATTTTGTTTTTGTCTCCTTTCTTCAGATGTTTAAAATTTTGGTGTGATAAAGCATCACTTTTACCTTTATTTGCTTTTATTTATGACTTAAGAAGGCCTTCCCCACCTAGGGTCAAAAATATATGCTAATTATTCCTTCTAATAATTTTGAAGTTTTCTTTTCTTTTCATGGTCCACATTTAGGTCTTTAATCCACCTGGAATTTTATCTTGGCATGTGGTATGGAGTAGGGATCTAACTTCATTTTTACATGGATAGCCTCTTGTCCCAGCAGATTTATCAAATACTCTGTCCTATTCTCACTGTTTTGAAATACTCTGTTTTATGTTTAAATGCCCATGTATTTATAGATCTGTTTCTGGGAACTCTGTGCTGTTTCATTGATCCCTTTGTGTATTCCAATTCTATACCAATTACTATCTCATTGTTTTTTCAACAGAGGCTAATTAGCACTTGGGATAAGACAATTCTTTCTTGAGCTGGACTGTCCTGCTCATTATAGGCTCTTTATTATCCCTGATCCAATTCTTGGCACTCAATGCCAGGAGAAACTCCCCATACACACGCTTCTCAGTCATTGTTACAACCCCAAATGCCCTGATCATTTCCAAAGATGCTGTAGGAAGGAAGTCCCACCTGCTGCTGAGAACTGCTACAAATAGCTGTCTAATGTGGTTTGATATATGATAGGACAAGCCCCTCCCCCCATTCTTGATTCTTTTTTCATGAACTCTTTCCACTCTGCTTTGCTGCCAGGAATGGAATCCATAACAGGATGCTCTATCAGGTATCTCTGGAGCTGGGTCTCCCTTCAACCAAGGCAACTAACTCCTTTGGGAAGAAGAGGGGCTCTGATTGTTAGAAATTACTGTCTTACTTGTGACCCACTTCTTCCCTGGATCCTGGAGCCCACAAAACACAAATCCCTCCTCCTTGGCCCATCCTTCATTGACCTCAGAGAGCAGACAGAGATTTCCCTTCCATGTCAGCAACTCTCTCCAGACTTCAACTCAATAACTCCAGTTCCCTCCAATGTGCCTGAAGGACTTGGTTTCACTGGCATGTTTAGTTTGATTTGGACACACTGGGTTAGAAGTCCTGCTGTCCTACATATTAGCTGTGTGACTCTGGGAAAGTCAGTTAACCTCTCTGGGCCTCATTTGTTAAATGGATATGATAGGTTCTCCACCTCACAGAGTCAATGAGAGAGGTAAATGATTTGGAGCATGTTAAGTCCTGGGCCTGGAGGGGTTGCTCAAGAAACAATACCTGTTTGTTTGTTTGTTTGTTTGTTTGTTTGTTTGTTTGTTCTGAGAGAGAGAGAGGGAGGGAGAGCATGAGCTAGGAGAGGGGAAGAGGGAGAGAGAGAGAGACAGAGAGAGAGAGAGAGAGAAACTTAAGCAGGCTCCATACTCAGCATGGAGCCCAATGAGGGGCTCCATCCCACACCCCTGGGATCATAACCTCAATCAAGAGTTGGACACTCAACTGACGGAACCACCCAGACACCCCAAGAAGTAATAGATGTTAACATCATTCCTGTGATTATTACTTCTCCATGACTTTCATAGTGGTCACTATCCCATGCCCACTCATTAGGTGAGGTGCCCAGGGCTGAATGGAGCACCCAGGTAGGTTCTGGTCAGGACTAAGACCACCACTGCCTCCTCTTTCTGAGAAGCTGAGATGGCAGAGTTAGCTGCTGGGCTGGATTTGGGGATGACAAAAAGGAGTCAAGCCTCAATCCACAATTTTGTTCTGATCAGTTAGCAGGGTGGGCCTACCATCAGTTGGGCTGGGGAGACTGGGAAGAACAGGTTTGTGGGGTCAGGAGTGCAGGCTTGGACATGTCAAATTAGGGGTGCCTGTCAGACATCCAAGTGGACATCTGAGTGGAAAACTGGATACATGAATTTGGGGTGCAGGAGAGGGATCCAGGCTAGAGCTGTAAGTGTGGGGGTCATCAGACTTTCCCATATCTTTTCCTCTGCAATTGTATAGGTGTTGTTTTATTTCGTGTGTTTTTCCCATGAATAGAGCCATATTCTGATCTTCAGCCTGCTTTTATTATGTATCCTATAATTTGGAGATTTTTTTCCTCAGGTCTGTACATAGAGGTGGACCTCATTCTTTTTCACAGCTACATAATATTCCACAGTGTGCCTAGATGGAAATTATGTCCCTGGTGTCCTACTGTGGGACGCTGGCTGTTTCTTGCTTTCCTTTCTGACTGTAATGAGCAGCCATGCAGAGAGGCCTGCATGTGCAGATGGGTGGAATTGCTCTGCCTGGCCTCAGGACTGGAGTTGCTGGTGGCAGCCCCAGGCTAACCCCCACTTTTTTTTATATTTAACCTCTGCACCGGGGCTTGTTTAAAAATTTATTTGGAAAGTTTGAAAACAAATATGTATTGAGCCAGGCCCCTAACTGGGACTGACTTCACAGCTGTGGACAAACCTGTGGACCTTTCTAACCTGGGGATGCCAGCATTCTGTGGCTGGAGAGATGAGAAAGCACGGTGGTTAGCAGGCTGGCCTGGGAGTCAGACGGTTGAAGTCCCAGCCCCGGCTCTTTCTCATCCTGTGTCCTGGGCAAATTACTTCCTTTCTTTATGCCTCTGCTTTCTCACCCACAATGCAGAGACAACAAGAATGCCCACTCCTCCCTTACAGGGATTGCAACAAATAATGGATGCCAAGTCATGAGCTTGCCTAAGGTCTGTTATAGCTTAGCTAAGTGTTTAGGGCTCAGCACTCTATGTGAACTCTAACATTTACCATTTATAGCTAAGAGTCTAAGTTATCAAGATTTCCTGCTTCATTCCATTGTTCCTTTTCTTTTTTGTATTCCTTTTTATAAATAAGAAAAAGGAATAAATAAGAGATCAGGAGAAGAGAATATGTTAGAAATGAGATAATTCCAGGTTATACTTTGCTAAAGGGAGGTAAACAACTTGCCTCTGAGCTTCTTACCAGACAAAGGAAAAAGGGAAATATGAGAAGCAGCAGGACTCACAGTGCCCTTGAAAGGAAAAGAGGCAATTAATGGCTCAAGTGTGTGCAGAGTGACCGTGTCATCAGTGCCATTTATGCAGTAAGTACAGTAACAGTGGGGCCTACTACAACTCTGTTCTCCAAAGGATCTGAGGTTCAGAGGGGCCATGGCTGTGGGACCCTGAAGCCCAGAATACCAAGGGGTGGGTGATGGAGCTTGACCTCTTGGCCTCCCAGTCTGGTGGGAAAGATAGTCAGGACCACATCTACTCTTCTGCATTGCAGAGTGGGTACCATGCTGAATTGGGGGCTCAAAAGTGGGCAAACTAGATGAAGGGACAGTGAATTTCAGTAAGAAGCAGCTTCATGGAGGAAGTGATATCCGCCCTGAGCCTCCAAAGCCAAGTAAGAATTTGACCACTGGAGGTGAATGTGGAAGTCATGAGATCCCCTCCAGGTTCTGCCCTGGGAAGGAGTATCTGTTCATGGCCTCTCACAGATAAAGGGAAGTTAGAAACTTGAGTTCAACTGTCCTCCCTGTGATGGGAAAACTGCAGCTGGAGAAGGCAGGGATGAACCTGAAATCACACAGAGAGGCAGGGACATAGCGGGCCTCAAATCCAACCCTTCTGCTTCCCTAACCAAAACCAGTTCTACCCCACCCCCACCCCTACTCACCATGGCTCCTGCTCTGGGTTCTGACTCGCCTCCTGCAGGGTCATTAACTACCTACTGCCTACCATGTGGTGTCCCCTTATATTGAACTCCTACATTGTGACTTACAAAGGCCCGGAACAGCAGTCCTAGCTGGGGGCCGGGGGGCACACCTCTGCTGTTTTCTTCTTTGGTCTAACTGAACCTCTTGTTGTCACAGCTCCTCTCCCAAGATAAGGCAGAGTCCTGGCTCCTAGGCCTCGGTGTCATTGCAAAAGAACAGGCTTGTCCCTGAGTAAGACTCCAGCATCAGAGGGAAGTACCTGCCTGGGGAGTCCTGGATGCACACTGAGCCCCAACTTTGACCCCAGTCTAACTCTTGACCCTGGCCCCAGACTGGGCCCTGACTTTGATCCAAGACTAAACCCTCACCCCTTCCCCAAGCTAAGCCCTGACCCTGGCCCCAGACTGAGTTGTAACCTTGGCCGTTGGGAACATGAATATTTGGGGTCAGCTCTTCTTCCCCATAAGTGCTGGAAACTCATCTGAGAAACCCGCAGTAAAGGCCAGTCTTGAGTCTTGACTCAAATTGTACCTTGAGGGTTCTAGCTCAAGGACCTTCCCCCTACACCCTGGCCTTGGCCTCAAGGGCCTGGGGACCAGTAGCCATGGGTGATAGACAAGCCATTTAATCCCATCCACTCTGACCATGAGCTCTGCATCCCCAAGCAGGCTGCCAGCACAGCTGAAACCCTCCCTCCCCCTCCTCCTAATTTGCCTCCTAATTCCCCGTGCCATGTGATCCAAGTGAGGGCTGAGATATTTATAAAACCTGTGTCCTTCATGATAAAGCCAGCCCCAGGGACCAGGGCCAGAGCAGATCTATTTAGCCTCCAAAGCCCCCAAAACTTCAAACCATGTCCACTGCTGAGGGCCCTCATCACAATCCGCCTGCAGTTACAGCCTCCTGCACTTCACCCAACCCAGAACACTGTTCCCGGCAGCCACCAACCCTGGCCGAGTGGAAGGGGCCAGGTGCTGGAGGCCGGCAGCAACTACCCTGCTCTAAGCGCCAGTCTCTCTGTCTGGCAAATGGGAACAGTGGCCCCCGAGTGTTCGGAATGGGGTGTGGGAGTCAGTGAGGGGCAGAGTGCTCAGCACAGGGCCTGGCAGAGAGGAGCTGCTCAGTGTTAGCACCATCCCACCACAACCAGTGCATGTGAGCAAGTGGGCAGGACCCACTCTCACTTTCCCACAGCCTGCCTCAAGGTGCAGAATTTGGGGTGTCTCTGGAAATCTCGGTTAAAATACAGATCAGTCTGGAAGGGTGGGAGCTTAAGGCTGCCCTTTCGAGGAGATGCAGAGGCTCCTGACATCTGACTTCACGTGGTGGGTGTCAGGGCTGGGAGATGGGCAGGGAGTGGCTTGGGGTTGTGTCTCTGAGCAGTCTCAGTACCAACACCACCTTCATCAATAAATCAGGGACCCCAGGGGTCTTCCAGGCCACCCCTGCCCAGGGCAGAACCCCCTTCTCACATTCTGCCAGCATTCCTGGGGCCTCTGCTTGCATTCAACTTAACCCTATCTTAGGCAGCTCCTTGCGCCACTGGGATTTTTCTTAGATTGTACTGAAATCTTTCTCCCTATAATTTCTGCCCTCTCACCCAGATGCTTCCTCTGGGAATATTTATTGTTGAGCCCAGCTGTGTGCACTGGGCTCTGAAGACCCAGGAGAAGAAAGCCTGACATGTTCCCTGCTGTCAAGGAGTTCACAATCCACTTTTAGAGCCAGATGGACCTTGGTGGGTTCTAATCTTAAGTCCACTTGTTACTTATGTGACCTTGCGCAGGTCACTGAACCTCTGTGACCTCATCTGTAAAACGGGTTGCCATGCAGATGATATGAGGTGATGCATGAGAGGCTCCTAGGACAAGGCCTGACATGTGTTTGGAACCTGATAAATGACTGGGTTAGGCGATGCAGGCTTAGGTGGTAGCAGGGCCTCGGCAGGAATAGACACTTGCCCAGAGAAGAGGGAAGCAGCCCATGCCTGAGCAGGGGCATGGCTCTCAGAAGGCAGTGCAAAACTGAGATGTGATCAGACAGACAGACAGAGAGGGAAGGCTCTCTTGGCAGTGGGAACCACCAAATAGAGGTCTGGAGGCTTAATGCCGACAGGCTATCATGGTGGCAGAAGCCTGGGTATGTAGTGGCAGTTAAGGCCACAGAAGCCTTAGTCATGTCACAAAAGACCCTTGTCATTGGGCTATGGAGTTTGGGTTGCAGCCTATGGTCACAGTGGAGGCAGTGAGGTGTTAAGAGGCATGGCCAGATGACGTGGAGGGCTGGTCTGACCCTCCTGATGGATGATGGTGGCCGGGTCCAGACTGATGCAGCAGGGATGGAAAGAAAGGGGCAGATTTGAGAGTTGACCCAGAGGTGGAATTGCCAGAACTGACTGGCCCCTGGGCTAGAAGGGGATGGGAGCTGTTGAAGCAAGAGAGGAGGAGCGGGGCGACCTCAGCATCCAACCCAGGTGCCTGGGTGGCTACTAGGATGTGGACATAGAAGGAGCAGGTCTTCCAGAGGAGATCCAGAATTCAAATGTGTTGAGTCTTGGGTGCCTGTTTGACATGAAGGGGAGGTGGCCAGGAGGTGATGGATCCTCAGGGTTACTGGCCATTCATTCACTCATTCATTTATGCATTCTTCCACTCAACGTACATTTATTAAGTACTACCTGTGTTTTAGGCACTGTATCAAGTCCCAGGATGTTGCAATGGACAGGACCCAGCCCCGGCTTTTGTGGGATTCACAATCTAGAGGAAGAGACAGAAAACAAAATTTATTGTCTGAAGAAAATGTGAGTGACTTGAGAGTGAAGGAGGGGCATGTTCTAGATGGGGAGAGAAGTCAGGGAGGCCTCTCTGAAGAGGTAATATTTGGGCTGACAGAGGGAGCAACCACATGAGGATGTGGGGCAGAGCACTCCTGGTAGAGAGAACCCCCAAGTGCAAAGGCCCTGAGGCAGGAAAGAGTTCCCCTATCCCATGAAGGAAAAGGAGGCCAAGTGGGCTAAGGGTTGTGAAAGTGAGGAAGGGGGTTAGGAAGGAGCATGTGGCCTCCGTGAGGAATTTGGTTTTGGTCAAGAACTCAGGGGCAAGGTTGGGGTAGGACTGGAGAGCTGGGGGTTGTCGAGGCAGAATGAGGGAGGGAATGAGGTGCACCAGGGAGAGGGGGTTGAATGGAGGAACCAGTAGCCTAGCCAGGAGCCTGAAGAGGCCTGCAAGTGCCCCCGGGGCCTAGGTGTCAGAGAGGCCTAAGTTAGAATGCTGATCCCTCCCCTCACCTATCTGTGTCTGGGCAGGTGTCCTCTTCACTGAGTTTCCTCTTCTGTTAAATAATGACACTGATACTGTTCACCAGTGGATGCTGACAGCAGAGAAAGGGGCTGTTGAAGTGTGAAGTGCTATATATGTGGGGGGTGCTGTGATGAACTGGAAGTCTAGCCCCTCTTGGTGAGCTGGGGAGGGCAGGGCTGGCTTGGATTTCTGGACTTGTTTCCCCCAAGGTCTCCAAAGGCGGGGCCCCTGGAGAGGGAGCCCACCTTGTTGTGACTGGTGGGGCAAGTCTGGGTGGGCTAGCTGTTGTGTGGAGCTTGTCCCAGTCCCAGCCTGGAGTTGCGCCCCCAGCCCCTTAAAGGAGCTAGTGAGCAAAGTGACAAACCGAGGCAGAAGCTAGCACATGAGAGAGAAGGAAAGGGAGGGAGGCTTTATCTAGTAGCTACTATGTGCTGTACCTTCTGTGGCACTTTATTTATTTTTTTTATTTTTTTTAACGTTTATTTATTTTTGAGACAGAGAGAGACAGAGCGTGAATGGGGGAGGGTCAGAGAGAGAGGGAGACACAGAATCCGAAACAGGCTCCAAGCTCTGAGCGGTCAGCACAGAGCCCGACGTGGGGCTCGAACTCACGGAGTGCGAGATCATGACCTGAGCCAAAGTCAGAGGCTTAACCGACTGAGCCACCCAGGCGCCCCTTCTGTGGCACTTTACATACGTGATCTTGAAATTAGGCATGAGTTGGGGTCTCCATTGTTCAGATGAAGAACCAAGACCAGAGAAGGAAAATCACACAGGGAATGAGTGCATTCCAACCCTAGCCTGTCTCTTGGCTAGCCCCAAGGTGGCTGGGGAGGAGACTCAGGGACCCCTCTCCTCACCAGTCCACAGTCTTGGCCCTGGGCCCTACTGTACACACAGGGAAGATTGACTTTGGTGGCTCACCTTCATCCTACATGCCATACTGGCCTTTTCTATTTCCCTGAACCTGTGAATCTCAGGGTCTTTGCACACACTGCCTGAAACACACACACACACACACACACACACACACACACACACACACACCCCTCATCCTGTCAATTCCTACTTATCCTTCAGACCTCAGAGTAAACCTCACTTTCTCTAGAAAGCTTTGCCTTTCTTTCCTTAAATGATCTCCTTGACCCACCTACCCCATCTCCTGAGGAGCTCTGGTCTCTGCTGCCGCTTTCATCCATCTGGGTGGTTTTGTTTATGATCTCTTTCCTCAGGGCAGGGGCCACATTTCTCATGGTTTCCACGGGGCCTAATGCAGAATTGGTCTGCAGGAACTCTGGTTGGGGGGTGTTGCTCTGTACCTTTGCCCTGTGGGGGTATGAGGCTGCAGGGGGTACAGAGGAGTCCTGGCCCTGCCGGTCTTCCTGGATGCCTGCCCCCACCCTCCTCCCGAGGCAGACTCCATGGCTCCCATCTCCTCCGGGGTGTGACGTCAACCATTAAGTGACTTCTGAGCGGAGCAAGGATTGTGTGGGCCCTGTGGTGCGTGCCTGTGCACGTGGCCCTAGGTGCACGCACGTGTGCACACGGGCCTCTGTGAGTAATTCCAGCGGTGCTTCCAAGTGCTGTCTCCATGGAGAGGCCGCCCGCACCCGCCCCAGCCCCACATGGTTCGCCTCTGCCACCCTTTCCGGCTCCCCTCCCGGCTTCTCCGTGACCCAGATTTGACCCACCTCGCCTCCCACATCCGCGGGGCTCTGGCTTCTGAAAGCCTGGGGTTCAGGGGCCTTTCCCCAGACACACCTCTCATTCAGGATCAGCTCCAGGTTCAAGCAATGCTCGCCAAGGCCGCGTGGAACCAGCAGGCGCGGATGCAACCGCCTGAGTTGGAACCGGGTTCCTCCGCCCTGGTTGTGCTGCCTGAGGATGAGGATGGCCCACTCGGGGGCTCGTCTTTACTATGGCCTGTGGACCCTCCGCTGCCCCTCCTCTGACACACTCCCCCTCCTCACTCCTTCTGCTCCAGCCACGCGGGGCCCCCCAGTGAAGCCCCTCACCCAATGCATACTGGCACACTCACAACTCACACTGTCACGCACACGGACATGCTCTCACACTCTGACACGCACACTGACACACACTCAGCCACATACACTAACACACTCCACACACTCACACAATCTCCCCCACTCCCTCTGCTGCAGCCACACAGGACCCCTTGGCTAAGCTGCTCACCCAATACACACTGACACACTCACACTGTCACTCTGACACGCTGACACACTCCACTCGCTCAGACACACTCGGACACACACACCAACGTGCTCACTCCAACACACTTACACTTGGACACATGTTTTCACACTCTGACACACTCAGAAACTCTCACACCAGCTGCACCCTCACTTTTGCACCTGCTGTTCCTCTACCTGGAGCGTCCTTTCCTCGCGTATCCCCAGGGCTCCCCCCTCACTTCTGCCCAAATACTGCCTTTCCAGAAAGCCTTTCCTGACCACTCATCACCCATCTTTTCACGTGCTCTAATCTGCTTCCAAGAAGGTATTGTTGCCTGAGGTTACGTCATGTACATCTGTCTGTTGTCTGTCTCCCGCCCAGAATGTAAGCTCTATGGGGGCAGGAACTTAGTCTTTGCTGCTATATCCAGAGCCTCGATTGCCTGGCACATAGCGGGTACTTAGCAAATGTCTTATTAAGTGAGTGTACCTAACGCACCCAGCCCAGAGCCTGGCCCTCAGGGGTTGGTAATGTGGCGCAGTTCCTGCCACCATCCTTAACCCTGCGGCACAGCAGGAGCTCAGCACCTGCGCACATCTTATCGCTTGGGACCCTCACAATAAGTTCCGTGCTATAGGCGCAAGTAGTATTATTCCCACTTTCTGGAGGAGAGTATGAGGCTTTGGAGGTGCCAGGCGTCCCCGAGATTGGGCGGGCCGATAGGGTTAGAGACCAGGCCTGCCCAGTCCCAGCCTTCCAGCCCAGCGTTTGCCACCAGTGCCATGGCCACCACCTGCAAACACGGTAGTCATGGAAGCCCATTCAAATAGTACGGCAGCGGGCACTCCGGTCTACTGTGCCAAGGAGAGAGGCCAGGCGACAGAGGCTGGAGGCCCAAGTTCCAGTCCCAGGTAGACCTGCTCCTTGCTGGGTGAGCCTGGGCTGGCGTCTACCCTCAGCAACCTGGGAATGCAGTGAGTGCGGTCACTCAGCCATCTCAAGACCTCTTCCAGGTGTAACATTCCCAAGTCTAAGAGAATGACCAGAGAGCATGGGGCCAGGGATCTCCCAGCCCTAAGCCCCTCTCCCAGCTCACACACACACACACACACACACGCATACCAGAACCCTATCCCACGAGGGATAGGGATGAGGAGGTTTGACCTCCTTCTGTGATAATCCTAGGGGCCTGTTGAGGACTTGGCATCTCAGAGGCAGCCTTAATCATCCTCAGTTTCTTCATCTGTAAAACAGGGATCCTAAAAGTGCTGCCATCCCAGGGCTGTTGTATTCAAATGATTCAGAGGAAGGAGAATGTGGCCTTTGCGAGCTGGGCCCTTTGAGGAAAAACTCACCAGCGATGACACCCCCTGTAATAGGAAATTGACCTTTGCCCTAGAGAGGAATTGCAGGAAAGAAAAATCCTGGGGCTCTAGACGTACTGAGGAATAACCCATATTTATTCCCATATTTCAGGCAAGTAAACTGAGGCTTGGACTTGGGATGTGATTTCTCTAAAGTGGAATGGAGCAGGTTATGAAAACATCAGTGGTGAAGAGAGTCCCTAAGGGAAGGGTGACAGACACACCTGACCTTTCCCTAGGGCTTCCCTGCTCTCCTTCACCTTGAGGCTCAAGTTCTGTGCATATGGAATTGCTCAAGAGCTTGTTAGAAAATGTAGGTTCTGGGGTTTCATCCTATTTAGACTCAGGTGGGCCCAAGAGATCTGATACAGGTGGTCCGGGCACCCAACCCGAGAAACACCAACACAGAAAATGCAATAGCAAGAAACCAAAACTCTGTACCCACAGCATTCAACTGGCACTACAACCCTCCAGCACCCTGAGCCCTGGGCCAGTCTATTTTGGGGACCCAGGGACACCCCCGTGCAATTCCATCAGAGAGGCAGATGTAGAAGTCGGCAAGGATTCCACCCTGGATTTATTCTGGTGTTCTTTTTCTAATTTCTTTTTGTGTGTGCATGTGTGTTATTTATTTTTGAGAGAGAGAGAGAGAGAGAGACAGTGTGAGTGGGGGAGGGGCAGAGAGAGAGGGAGACAGAATCTGAAGCAGGCTCCAGGCTCTGAACTGTCAGCACAGAGCCCAACACGGGGCTCAAACTCATGAACTGTGAGATCATGACCTGAGCCAAAGTCAGACGCTTAACTGACTGAGCCACCCAGGCACCCCTTTCTCTAATTTCTTAAGTCGTGTACTTATCATACTATTTTTTAGTTTAGTTTTCTAATATAAGTACTTAAGGTTATAGCTGTCTCTCTAGGTACAAATGTTGGTATATTATATTTTCATTATCATTCAGTTCTAAATATTTTCTTATTTCCCTTTTGGTTTCTTCCTCACCCCATGAGTTATTTAGAAGTATGTATTTTTAAATTTTCAAACATATGGATGACTTCAGCTATCTTTTGTTATTGCTTTGTGGTTTTAACAAATGTACATGTGTGGGGCGCCTGGGTGGCTCAGTAGGTTGAGCATCTGACTTTGGCTCAGGTTATGATCTCGTGATTCATGAGTTTGAGCCCCACATCAGGCTGTGTGCTGACAGCTCGGAGCCTGGAGCCCGTTTCAGATTCTGCTTCTCCTTCTCTCTCTGCCTCTCCCCTGCTAGGGTCTATCTCTTTTTCTCTCCTAAAAAATAAACATTAAAAAAAATGTACATATGATGAGGGTGCCTGGGTGGCTCAGTCAGTTAAGTGTCTGACTCTTGATTTTGGTTCAGGTCATGATCTCGTGGTTTGCGAGTTCAAGCCCCACATTGGGCTCTGTGCTGACAGCATGGAGCCTGCTTGCGATTCTCTCCCCTCCATCTCTCTGCCCCTCCCCTGCTCACATACTGTCGCTCTCAAAATAAATAAATAAAAAAATTTTAATGTACATATGATACTATTTCTTTTTTATTTGTTGAGACTAATGGTCTGTCTAACATGACCTAACACATGATCGGTTTTTATAAATGTTGCATACATGTTTGAAAAGAACATATATTTTCTAATTATTGGAGTCCGGATTTTCTATGTATCCCTAACGGTCAGTGTTAATTCTGGTGTGAGCCAAGAGGGAACTCCAGGCCCAGCCTGGTTGTCTCAGGGAAGGCTTCCTGGAGGAGGTGCTGTTTAAAGATATAAGTGGTAGCCTTGTAGGCAATGCAGAAAGAGCATTCCACTGAGAGGGAATGGGCAAAGATGTGCAGGGAGGGAGTAACTGGCAGAAAGAAATGGACTCACTGACAGAACTTGCTAGGAATCCAGGGAAGGTAAGATGAATCTTGTTGAGGTGGCAGGGTCAGGGAGTGATGTTTGTTGGAGTATATATTGATCCTAGGCTGGTGGGATGAGACCAATTTCAACTAACATAGCCACACAAGGGCAAGTCAGGTGGTGGGAACTGTCAGGTTAATAATTCTGATTCCAGCTAATATCTGTTGAGCTCTTAAATGTTTGCCCTGTGCTACATGGATCGACTCAACAGCCCCGTGAGATAGATACCATTATCATTTCCATTTTACAGATGAGAAAACAGAAGCCAGAGAGGTTATACAGCTCAGGTCACACAGCTCCAAGTGGTGGAGCCAAGATTTGAAGCCAGCCATATGCAGTCCAACTCTAGCTCTCATGCTCTGAGCCACTACACTGCTCTTTCCTAGATATGTTAGAAGGTTGTCGGGGAATGACATGTGTCTGGGCTTGGATTACCTGAAACAGGATGGGGCTGAAAAGCACAGGCTCGACAAGATGAGGGTTTTATTCTCAGGAGAACTGGGTTCCATTGCTAACTACTTCCCAACTCTCTGACCTTGGGCAAGACACTTCTGCTCAAAGAGGCTTGGCTTCCTTGTCTGTGCAATGGGCCTGCTACCCCCTCCTCTGCCTGCCTCACAGAGCCATGTAGGGATCAAATAAGATCGTGCATGCTTTGCAGTCTCTGAAGTGTTCTGCATACGTGTGTCATTGCTATCAGGGAGGGCTCAGAATGTCAGGCCAAGAGAGCAGGGCTGCCTTCTGTCAGCAGTGGGGAGCCCTGGGTGGGCTTGGAGCTGGGGAGGGACAGGGAATCCTGAGCCTGAAGCTGAAAATAACCTTGCAGATCCTTCATTCAGCTCTGTCAAATTCAATAAATATTTGTAAGAGTTGAATGAGTTTTGATGCTGAGCCAAATTTCAGCTTATGAGTCAATTCCAGAGGGTTGCATAGAATGCCAGTTTGAGGATTCCAGACTTCATCCATTCCTCCATTCAGTGAGGAAGTGAGCTTTCGATTAGCCATGTCTGCCACAGGTACAGGAAACAGCACTGGCGGCAAGCTCTTTATCTGCCATTCAGGCTCTAGTCCAGAGGCTCTCATAGAGACAGCGCTGCCCCCTCAGTTTGTTACCTCAGGGGTTGGGCAGGCACTACTAGCATTTAGAGGACAGAGGACTGGGGCTCTGGCCAGCCCCTCACAATGCAGAATTGTCCCACCTGCATCCCACACGACTCTCAAATGTCCTGCTGGCTATTCCAGCAGGCCAAACAAAACAAAACAAAACAAAACAAAATGTTTCAAATTCCCTGAGCCTGTCCCCTCACTGTATTTCATTTACATGCATAAAGTATTTTCTGTGCTCTTTCAATATCTCCAGGAATGTGAAACTATTACGTATGCCAAGGGAAAGATACACTTTGCCAGTTTGTCCAGAACTTTACCAAGAATTGGTCACCATTTTAGAAAAATCACACCCCCTCCAGCTCGTGGTGCCTGCAGGATTTGAGTAGCTGATTCAACAGCACATCTTTCTCTGTCTGCATTCAGAACTGTCACCGATTCTGCGTGTAGGTGCCAGCATCTGATTCCTTCGTGATGGTGGAGTAGTGTCCCAGCATTCGTGATTTATGATGTGCTAGCTCATAAATTCCTTTCCTTTCACCTTTCTTTTATATTTCAGTTAGGGCATTGTAGTTTTTAAATTATGTGTGAGATAGCTCATGTGATCTATGAATGTCATTTCAGGATAGTAAAGGGGGACGTTACCAAGCATTTGCTATAAAAATGAGACTTGGGGTCTGATATGTTTGGATGGGGCTGAACACTACTTCTGTAGCCCAACGCCCTCCATTCAGGGGAAACTGAGGTCCAGGGAGGGGAGAGGCTTGCCCTTGTTCCTATGGCAAGTGGGAGGCAGAACTGGAAGCTTATACCTGAGGATATGTCTCACTTTGGAGTTGAGGGAACATGGAGGCAAGAGACCAGCGAAGTGCCTGGGGCAGAGGAATGGTGGGGACAGGAGGGGTTGGCTGCAGCAAAGGGGGTCAAAAAGATGGTGCAGAGGGGCGTGGTGATTTGGAGGCCAGGCAGGTGTGTGTCATAGGGCACTAGGTGGGGGGTGGGGGGGCTGCTGTTAGATCTTCTTGAGGAATTCCTTCCTTTGTCTGAAGAGCTGGCCATCTCTGGCTGGGAACCTCCGATGAAATCAGGCCACCCCACAGAGAGGTGGGACACAGCTCCTTCTGCCACCTGCCCTGAGAGCAACCAGAGACCCAAACTGGGCCCAGCCAATCAGGCAGCATCAAGCCAAATCAGTTCCCGCGCCATCCTGGGTGGCAGAGGCTTCCGTTCCCTGGGAAAATGATGTGTCTGTTCCAAGAAACCAAATATCCTACAATGAATCCAATTAGATTTCATAGGCACATGAAAACGCGATCCATCTCAAATGTCCTCTGCAAACCTCCAGCCACAGATAAATATTTTATTCCGTTCCAAGCAGTGCCAGGCAGAATATCAAGCAGGATCCAGCCGTCTCCCTGGTGGGTCCAGACAATCGTGGCCAAGGAGGGGTTTCTGAGCAGAGAGACTGTGCTGCTTTAGCCCTCATGTGACCTTGAGCGGGTCACTTTTCCTTCTTGACAATTTCATGGCCTCACTTGCAAAATGGGTTTGCGACAACCCCCATCCTAGACGTCTCCTTCCCCCACAGTGATGAGCAAGGTGCTGGGCACACCGGAAGCTACTGTTCATTCATCTGACAAATAGCCACTGACGCAGCTGTGAACAAGACAAGCCAATCCCCACCCTTGCAGGGCTGGTGATCTGGGAGGAAGGGGCAGAAATCAACTCATAAGCAAAAGACCACTTTTGCCAGAGATGAGTTTTGCAAAGGATGCAGTCTGCTGTGTTGGAGAAAAACAGGAGGTACCTGGCTTTTATTTTTTTTAATTTTTTAATGTTTATTTATTTTTGAGAGAGAGCGAGAGACAGAGTGCGAACTGGGGAGGGGCAGAGAGAGAGAGAGACACAGAATCCAAAGCAGGCTCCAGGCTCTGAACTGTCAGGACAGAGCCCAACATTGGGCTCAAATTCACACTGTGAGACCTGAGGTGAAGTCCGACTCTTAACCAACTGAGCCACCCAGGTGCCTCCGTACCTGTTTTTCTGAAGCATCAGGGCAGACCTCCCAGAAGCCTAGGTCTGAACTGGGAAAAGTATTCCCAACAGAGGCTCAGAAAGCAAAAAGTCTCAAAGGTAGGACAGTACTTGGGGAGTTTGAGGATCAGGAAAACCAGTGTGGCTGGAGCTGAGTGAGCAACGGGTGGAGAGGCGTGGAGGAAGCTGGAGACGGTGGCAGGCCTGATCAGGTTGTCGGGTTCACGATACATTTCTGTTCAACAGACGAACTGTGAAACTGTTCACAACTGCAAATGAGCGAGGCCAGGAAGACACACGTCACCCCAGTGGGAAAGCACCAAGTCCAGGTTCCCTGCTGGAGCTCTGCTGATGAGAACAGACTGGCAGAAAGGAACTGCCCCTCCTCTAGGATATCTCTTGACCCAGGTGCTGTCACTTGGTGTTCAAATCTTAGCTCCACCACCTACCAGCTGGGCAGGTCACTTCATTTCTCTGGGTCGTGTCCTCATGAGGCATAACCTGGCTTCCCCCGCAGGACTGTTAAATGAGCTAGTGTATGTCACATGTCTGGTGGATTACATGCACCAAGTGAATGAAATAGTTGCTGTTACTGTGCTGTCACCATTATTACATTAACCCATTTACTCCTCCCAGTGACCCTCTATTACTACCCATATGTTATACTGGCTCAGAGAGAAGCAATTTACTCAAGGTCACACACATGAAGGAACTGGGATTCAAACCTGGGTCTGCCAGATTCTGTAGGAGGTATTACTTCCTCTTGGCCACTCGGGTGTGTGGTAATCTGGACCATGGCTTGAAGAGAGAGCAGAGTGGGTAGGAACCTGGAGCCTCATCCTCTGAGAAAGGAGGTCAGAGAGTGGGGTGGCTGTGCTCAGAGCTATACAGCTGGCAAGGAAGAGGCCAGAGGGGAGTCAGTCCCTATATGGCCAGCCCAGGGCAGAGGGGTTTGTATATTCTGTAATCCCAGGGGGCAAAGCTTCAGCCAAGGAGGAAAACCCAGAGGCTGATAGTCTGAACTCTTCAGATGGAGAAGATGGGTTTGTTAAGCAGTGAGCTGCCCACCTCTGGAAGCATGCAAGCCAAAGTCAACATGTTTCCAAAGCAGATTTGTGTTGGTTATCTATTGCTACATAACAAAGTACCCCAAAATGTAGTAGCCTAAAACAACAATAAACATTTATCATCACATGGTTTCTGTGGGTCAGAAAATGTGGGAACAGCTTAGCTGGGTGGTTGCGGCTCAGGGATCCCTCATGAGGTTGCAGTCATGATTCTGCTAAGGGTTCAGTCATCTGAAGGCTCAACTGGGGCTGGAGGATTTGCAGTTCACCCACAGGGCTGTTGATAGGAGACCTCAGCTCCTTGCCACATGGTCCACTCTATGGGGCTGCTTGAGGACCTTTCCAATATGGCAGCTGGCTTCCCCCAGAGCAAGAGATCCAAGAGAGCAAAATGGAAATGGCAGTGTCTTTTATAACCCAGCTCTGGAAGTCACATACTGTCATTTCCACAATGTCCTATTGATTACTCAGGTCAGCCCTAGTCAGTATGGGAGGGGACTAGCTTGGAGGGTATCAGTACCAAGAGATGAAACTCTTTGAGGGCCAGCTAGGAGGCTGGCTATGACAAGATTGGCCTATAAAACCGAAATGGTACTGTTCAAGCATCATATGGCCCCTCCAAGCCTCAGTTTCCCCACATGTATAATGGGGGTTGGATTTGGTGATCCAAACTGTAGGCCTGCCTACAGGTCTGTGTAGAGCAAACCCAAGGTCAGTAGTCCCAAGCAGTGAAGTCAGGAGCCGGGCGTGCAAGAGGGGACAGTGAGGCCCATGGTCACCCCAGAGTCCTCAAGGGGCACCAAGGTAGGCTGCAAGATGTTCCCCCAGAAGGCACCGTCTCTAGGCACCAGGCCACCTCTGATGTGGCAAAGGCAGTGTCTCGGGGCTGGTGGGCTGTAATTGCTGTATCCCTGCACTTCTGAAAAGATGGATTCTGTTTCATCCATCTCCCCTTCCAGAGAGATTTTTCTGAAAGCTTCTCTAGAGAGACTGTGTGAGGGGGTGGAGTGGAGTAAGGGGAGCAGAGGGAAGGGCATGCAGAGATGGCGTTTTTGTGTGTTATGTTGGTCTCCCCCACAACACAGCTCTGCTGGTGAGCACTGGCCTGGCTTATGGGAGGTGTTTACAAATATTTGTTGAAGGAAAGAATGAAGGAAGCAAACAGGAAAATGAGTAAGCTGCCATCTCCACTTGTGGGGAGCTCCCAGTCCAGTGGGGACACTGACAGCTCATTCCAGCACAGCGAGAGAGGTGCTCTAGCAGGCTTTGCAAGGCATAGGGGCTCCCTGGAGGAAGGGACGGCCGTCAGAGTCACAGGCCAGAGGGGTAGTCGCAGGTCAGGAAGCGCCTCTGAAGCAGGTGGTGTGTGAGCCAGGCATTGTTCCAGACTCAGGGAGGAGAAGGGCATTCAAGGCAGAGGGAATGGCACCAACAATGGCCTAGAGGGAGTGTGGCCTGGGAAGAGCGAACACTGGCGTGGGGTGGAGATCCTGCCCCAGGAGTGGGGGGGGGGGGGGGTGCGCAGGATTGCAAAGAGCTCTGACAGTTGGGGGAGCAAGGCAGCCAAGGTAGGCTCTTTAGTAAAGGAGGAGGTGATTGGAGTCAAGAAGATGTTAGAGTGGTTTAAGAGCATGGACTCTGGACTTAGAAAGGCCTGGGTTCAAATCCCAGCTCTGGCATTGGGGCAATTTGCTCATCGTGGGCGCCTTAGTCTCCTCACGTGTGAAGTGGATGTGTCGATGGTAGTTTAACTACATCATGGGGCTGCCGGAGGTTGAAATGAGTTAATGTTTGTGCTTAAAGTGCTTGGAACAGAGTCTGACACATAGTGAGGCTGCGTGAGTGTTAGTTATTGTAAGTATTGTATACACATGCGAGGGAGGCATGGACCATTTCTGGAAGACCACAGGAGAAATTCCCATGGTGGGGGCCTAGGTGGGAGGGAGACTTGCTATTTTTTTTTTAACACATTCTGGGCATGTGCTATTTTAATAATGATGGTGAATGGGCCAGGGAGGCTGTGGGGGGACTGGGGACTCGTTGGATCAGAGCTGATGGGGGTCCGCTCGTGCAGAGAATATGGGGTGGGAGGCAAGGACTGGATTAGGGTGTCCTTAGGACTGCCTGGTGACCTGTCAAGTGTGGGAGAGAGGGAGAGGGTGGAGTGAGGGCACCCCAAAGTTGGCAAACCTATACTGGGACATCAAGACTCAAATGGGACCCAGAAACTGTGCCAGGCTGGTCCCTGGGAGAAGGGCCCAAGGGAGGAACAGCTTGTGGAGCCCAGGGATGCTTCCTTGAAGGTGCTGAGGCAATGACCAAAGCAAATTATTGACATCCATGAAGAGGCTGGGGCCACTGGCTCAGACTGTGAAGTTCCTGAAGGTTGCTGTTAGGAGCTGGGGCCACACAGTGGGGTGCTCTACCCTTTGTCCCTCCATTCAGCCCCTCGCCTTGGCAAGGGGTTGGGTGGAGGTTAAGTGTTCACCCTTGAAGTCACACCAGATGATTCACCTCTACTCTACAAGGCACAGATGTCCTGCTTGTCTTGGTCTCAGGACTGGGAAGGGGTGACAGGGCAGCTGTTGGGGGGAACTGGGGGATAGCCCTCATTGACTCTCCTCTTTAAAGTGGGGAGCATGGCTCATAGCAGGATGTTTGGATATCATGGATGGTTCTTGACCTTGAACAAGCTTTGAAATTACCACATACTATGCCTGACCCCGTTTCCCATCCCTAAGAGAGAGGGTAACAGGACTAGGTCCCCTTTACCTAGGGCAATCAGCTAGCAGACCCTGGAATCCCAAACTGTGTGAACTGTAAGAGACCTTGAAGACTTCCTATTCCAGCCAACCCCACATTGTGCAGATGGGGAAACTGAGGCTCAGAGGTAGCAGGGGTCAGCCTGAGCTCATATTGTAGGTTAGGGGCCCAGCCAGGCTCTGTGCTCCAGTTTGGGCCGGGGGGGGTGGTGGCGGTCAGGCAGGGGTACGCATGTGACAGTGGAAAGCCTGTAGGAATCTGATAGACCTGCGTTCGAATCCTAGTCCCGCTACTTACCAGACAAGTCCCTCACCTCTGAGCCTCAGTTTCCTCATCTTTCATTCAGAATGACTGATAACTCAGACTCAGAGGTGTGGGAGCATCAAATGATACCACGTCTTAAAGGGGCTAGTGCAATAGGCCCTCAGTGAGTGGTGTTCCCTTTCAAATGGTCCTAAATGGTTGTTCACATCTTCCTGCATTCTTTCATTCATTCATTTGTGTGTTCGTTTGTTTGTTCACCAGCCTGCTGTGTAAGCACCTGCAGTATACCAGGCTCTGTGAGGTGTATCAGACTCAGGAGCATCTTTGCCCTCAAGATGCTCACAGGAGAGAGGATTCCAGGTTTGCTGGAGGGGTGACTAATTCACTATGTGTCCCCCGAGGGTCAGAGAAATACAGAGGAGATGGCGTTCGGGCTGGGCTGCTGGGATGAGCAGGAGTCCCTAGGCAACCAAGGAGAGAGGCCATTTCACACAGTGGGAACGGCATGTGCAAAGTCATAGGCACCTGAAGCTGTTGTATTCGGGGAGCCCCAGAGGGCCCTGTGTGTGTGGCTTCCAGGTGGGAAGCTGCTGGGGTGGAAGTGGGGTGAGGCAGGGGTCTGAGCACTGACAGTCTAGGGATCGGGTTGGGGGGGTTGGAGTTTTCCTGAAGACCCAGAGACAGAGATTTCTGAGAGATCTTTTGGAAGGTGATCCCAGGAAGGCCTTGTTAGGGAGGGGGGAAGGGAAGGAAAGGGAACGGGTAAAGGATTATTTAGGCAGGTACTTCTGTGCACAACTGGGGACCCTGGGAGACAGAGTGGAATGCAACTCAGGGTTACCAGCACCCAAGGGGTAAGGAGGCCAGGTGTTTATGCACCAGCTCCCCATCTGTCAAGGGTTGAGGGCTACTCTTAAGGGCATCAGCTCCCCCATATTTCCTGTTTGCCTTGTGCATAGGCTGAGCTCTCCTTTGGACAGAGTCACAGGTGCTTGTGGGAGGTGGCCTTGCAGATAGAGGTGAGTGCCCAGGGGATATGGGCAGTACCCCCACAGCCTCTGCTACAGGCTTCATCCTTCCCTTGTCTTTGGGGAAAAGGGACCAGCCAGCACCAGGGAGCTGTGTGCTGCTTGCACAGCCCAGGCTCACCTCTCCGCTGGCATCCAGTGACCTCGGGCCAGGTCACACCTGCTCAGAAGCCTTTGATGACTCCTACCTGCAGTTTATTATTTTTAATAAATTTTTAGAATAGATAATATATCCACGTGGATCAAAATTCTGAAGACTAAATGCAATGTGGTTTCCTGGATTGGATCCTGAAACAGAGAAAGGATGTTAATGGAATTGGTGAACTCCAAATAAAGTCTGGAGTTTAGTTAATGGTAATGTACCAACATTAATTTCTTAGTTATAACAGTTACCATTGTTACATAAAATGTTAACATTAGGTGAAACTGGGTGAAGGTTACATGGGGAACATTCTGTACTCTTTGCAACCTGGAATAATCCAAAATTATTTGAAAATAAAAGGCTTATGTTTTTTATTCTAAAAAAAAAACATAGTAAAAAGTTCCTCTCCCACCCTTTCTTCCATCCACCCTGTTTCTGGTGTTCTGGGTGCTCTTCCACAGATAAGCAGATTGGTACCAGACAGACAATTGGTACATTCCATGGCAGATGCTGTGGAGGCCCACTCCTACCACCTCCCCTCACTGTCTGGTTGGTGCTGACTGCTTGCTTCTGGAAACACCTGTAGCTCTCCAGCTGAGGGCTTTCTTTCAGTCCACATGGGGAGGGCGAAGTGCCAGGGAGTTAGTGCCCCCAGGGCAGCCCTCAGAGGTGCAGAAGGAGGAGAGGAATACACACACCCCAGCTCCGTTGGCCCTCAGCAGGGAAACTGAGCTGCGTGTTCTCCTGTCAAACAGGGTTCCCGGGGGGGATGGAGCTCACTTGCCTATAGTTTAGGAATGCACCCTTTATTGCCTTGTTTAGCTTCCTGCTCCCTCCCCGTGCTTCCTAGAATCACCTCCCAAAAAGACTCAAATCCTTGGCTATTGGTCTGCTTCTGAGAGAGCCCAAACTGAGACAGATACCATAACCCTGTTCTGCCCCCTGCTGTTTTTACTTAGCAGTGTATTTTGGAGAGCTTTTCATGTCAGTACTTAGAGCAACCTTATCTTTTTTTTTTCACAGCTGCATAGTATTCCATAGTGTACTGGATCATAATTTGCTTATCCAGTCTCCTCCTGGACATTTGAGTTGTTTTCAGACTTTTGCTAGTACAAACTATTTTTCTTCCAAGATTTCAAAATATCTTCTTTCAGGAAGAACTCTTTGCACCCCCATTTCCCACGGGCATAAGGCAAGGCTGCTGGATAATTCTTGGAAGTGGGATTGCTGGTGCTAGTGGCCTCAGAGGCCCTGCTCTATTTCGATGGCAGGTGGCCTATAGTTTAAATCTAGAGTCCCTGGGGTCCACCAAAGCCCTCCATGATCTGAACTCCAACATCTGCTTCTCCCTCCCTCTCAAAGCCCACCCTTGCCACATGAACAACTTGATATTTTTCCAGCACTGCCCCAGCTCTCACCTCTGACCTTGATTTGTCAATGCCTTCCTCTTTTATGAAATGTTCTTCCCTATACCTTTATCTGTTGAACCTGTCTTCAGAGAACTTGCTAAAATGCCACCTCCTCTAGGGAGCCTTCCTGGTGCTCCAGCAAGTATCGATCCTTCCTTTCACTGGGTTGCTCACCCTGTCTTTGGCATTTCCTGGAATTTATTTTTATGTGTTTTCTAATTGCTATGTGTATTTCTGCCTCCTGCACTTGGCCGCCTGATCTTTAAGGGCTGGAACCGTCTGAGTCACAAAGCAGGCCCATAAATGTTGGAGGAATTGAATTAAATGTGCTGGTGGCATTCTGACCATTTTGTTCTGCTGTTTGCCAATACAACCTTCCAGGATGGTCCCTAAGTGAGGGCCAGAATGAAACAGGCCAGGGCAGGTGTCCTCCAGAGCCTGCCTGCCCCACATTCAGAGTTGTGAGGCCAGAGAGTAGGGCAGTGTGTCCCCTGGACAACCTTCCCTTAATACTTCTCTCCTAGGAAGGTGGTGGTGAGCAGGCGGTTAGAGGTTGTGTCCCCTGACCGCAGCCCAGGGTTCTGGGAGTTGGTGACAGATGGGACGTTGTTACCTGAAAGCTAAGAAGTAGCTCAGGGAGGTGACTGGAGGCACGGACTCTGGAGCCAAACTGCCTGGGTTCAAATCCTGCCTGT
Source organism: Panthera pardus (assembly GCF_024362965.1). Lineage (NCBI taxonomy): Eukaryota > Metazoa > Chordata > Mammalia > Carnivora > Felidae > Panthera > Panthera pardus. The sequence continues at coordinate 22,954,331 of NW_026526821.1, read as the reverse complement.
GTGACCTTGAGCAAGTCACTTCCTTCAGTGCCTCAACTCTCCCTCTATAAAATGGGGCCAATGGGAGGATGCACTTCACAGGGCTGATTTGAGGATTCAACAAGACAATTAATAGAAAGTGCTAACGTATACATAGGAAGCACTGGACAAATAAGCTTCAGAAAGGTCTTAAAAGGCTTTTGGGAATTCATGTAACAACCACAGCTCCTCTTTATAGAGCACTGACCAGGGGCGCCTGGGTGGCGCAGTCGGTTAAGCGTCCGACTTCAGCCAGGTCACGATCTCGCGGTCCGTGAGTTCGAGCCCCGCGTCAGGCTCTGGGATGATGGCTCGGAGCCTGGAGCCTGTTTCAGATTCTGTGTCTCCCTCTCTCTCTGCCCCTCCCCCGTTCATGCTCTGTCTCTCTCTGTCCCAAAAATAAATAAAAAACGTTGAAAAAAAAAAATTATAGAGCACTGACCAGAAATTTTACTAGGTGCTCTACAGACTCCTGCTGAATCTTACAAATATCCTACAAGTTAACTATCTTAATTTTTTTAGTTGTGGTAGGAAACACACATTTTAACCAAATTGACCATTCTTACCACTTAAAAATGTACAATTCGGTGGCATTAAATACATCCACAATGTTGTCAACTGTCACCAATGTCTCTTTCTAGAACTCTTTTATCACCCCCAACAATGATCTAGTACCTACTTAAGTCATTCCTCACTCCCCCTCCTCCTAGCCCCCAGCAACCACTAACCCACTTTCTGTCCTATTATTTTACCTATTCTGGACATTTCCTATAAAGGAACCATACAGTGGCTGTACCATGCATCAGCACCTCATTCTTTTTTATGGCTAATAGTCCATTGTATAGCAAGTGACTTAGCTCGTCCATTCTTCTCAGGTGAAGAAACTGAGGCTAAGAGAAGCCTACTAACCTGCACGAGGTCACATGCCTGGGAAGGGGTGGAGCTGGATTCCAGCCCAAGTCAGATGAAATCCAACACCTGCTCGCTTCCTCCGTTAGCACTTCCTGGTGGACAAACACCCTTCCATTCAACTAGTCCCATTTGTCCCCTCACAGGGACCCCACACAGTTGGGATAATCATGTCCACTTTCCAAATGAGAAATCCGAGGAAGGGAAGGTGACCTGCCTGGGACCACACAGTGAGTCAGCCAGGGTCTCAGCCCCCATGAGCACAACAGCAAATATTGCTTTGAATGGCAGCCAAACACCCTAGGTTATTCCAATGTGCAGCCAGGACTGAGGAATCCCTGCCCTGGGGAGCCATGAACATGTAAATTACAGGGCTTTCTTGGTGAGGGCTCCCAGTTTCTATAGGGAACATAGAGATTTGAGGCTCACTTTATTGCAGTCTGTTAGTAAACCATTTACTAAGGTTTGTGTTAGGGAGGTGGCTAGGTGGGGAGTGCTTAGGCTGCGTCTCATGATATACCTAGCATACCAGAGCTCTCAAAACAGGATAGAGTCACTGTACGGGTAACTGACTCTTCAGCACTACTGGATAGTCAAGGCAAAGCTTCTCTACTGTGCCACCACAACAATTGTTATTGTTACGGGCTAACAGCTAGTTAATAAAGCTAAAGTACTGACAAAAAAAAAAAAAATGAATGGCAGCCAAGGGGATTATTGAGGTCCTTCGAGATCTTACTAGAATGGGAAAGGGAGAAGATGGATGAGCCTCGCCTCTGTCCCCTTCCCAGCCCTATAATCATCCAGCATGACCTGGGGAGCTATGCATGGGGCTGATGGGCAACTCTCTCTGAGGCTGTGGCCAGCTGTCCCCCACAATCATCCCAGGGCAGTATTTTTCTTTTTTTTCATCAGCAAAAACTCATTCCTGTTGACCAGCATCTCTGCCAAACGTGGCCTGACTACTGATTCTTCAGCCTGAGCAGTGGGGTGCTAGGGCACCGCAAGCACAGAGTCAGGAGACCTGAGCCCCTTGCAGCCTCCACCTGCTATGTGACCTTGGGTGAGTCCCAGGCCCTGCTGGAGCCTAGTCAGCAAAGTGCAGCATGAGAAGCATGGACAAGATACTACAGGTTTGGTGCTGAACATTCCACAATTCATAGGCTTGAGAGAGGCTCTTTGGGGACTGCAGAGTGTAAGACCCCGTTGCTATCCCCACCAGTCCCATGTAAGCTTCACGGGCAACACCATGTGCAGCGATCAAGTTCTAGGCCAGTACTGTCCCATAGTGCTATCTGTGCCAATGGAAATGGTCTGTATTGCACTCTGCATATGGTAGCCACTGGCCAGATGTGGCCATTGAGCAGTGGAAATGTGGCTAGTGGCACTGAGAAACTAAATTTAGTTTTCACTTACTTGTATTTAGGCTGTTTTTTTTAATGTTTATTTATTTTGAGAGAGAGAGAGAGAGAGAGAGAGAGAGAGAGAAAGAGAGAGCAGGGGAGGGGCACAGAGAGAGGGAGATACAAAATCCAAAGCAGGCTCCAGGCTCTGAGCTGTCAGCACAGAGCCCAACACGGGGCTTGAACCCACAAACTGTGAGCTCATGACCTGAGCTGAATTTAGACGCTTAACAGACTGAGCTACCCAAGCGCCCCTAAGTTTAATTAAATAGCTAGAGCAGGTTTAGACGGTTAGGCTCTGGGGACATGAGGAAATGTGAGGGCCACTTAGAAAGTGCCCACAGCCCAGAACACACCCACCCCTTATTTGTTTGACACCTCCAGAGAACACTGGCCTAGGAGTCCAGAAGCCTGGCTTCAGATCCCAGTTGCAGCCAACATGCTGTGTGATCCAGGCCAAGCTCCATCCCCTCTCTGAACTTCCAAGTGGCTGAACAAGGATGGAGCCCAGCCCTGTTGCCCATGGTGGGTTCTTTTGATAAGGATAGCAACAGAGAATACTTGTAGAATACTCACTGTGTGACAGGTACTGTGCGAAGCCATCTGTCTGTATTAACTCATTTATCTCAGCCGACAGCCTCTGGAGGACACTGGACTCGGGGAGGTTCAGTAACTGGCTCAGGCACACACAGCACCAGGATTCAGACTTGAGGAGGCTTGTTCCAGAGCCCATATTCATAGTCTCCATACTGCACTGCCTGGGGGTGGGGGGAGGTCTGTCCTCAGCCCTTCCTGGGGCCACTGCAGGGAGTGACTGGAACAAGGCATTGAGGCCCGGAGTGTCTGGTGGTGGCCCCCGGGTGAGGTCTGGAGGTAGAGGGGAGGGAGGCAGTTGTGATCATCACCCTCTCATCTCCCCCAGTCAGTTTTTTCCTACCTAGGTGAGGGCAGGGTGACTGTGATTCCTATGGATTGAGATTGAGGCAGTCTTGGCTTGGAAATCCAGAGAAGAATCTCAGACCAGACTCATTTACTCCATCTCAGCAACAGACCCATGTTCCTTCTTGCATGGGTGAGCATATAATTCGTCATCTAAATCATGACATTTTTGAGAATGAAACAGGGCACTAGCCATCAGGGACTGCAGGGCAACAGGCAGAACCTGGGCAAACCAGGATGTATGTCATCGTCTTCATGCATGAACATTATGAGTGTCAGCTCTGTGCAGGGTCCTGATTCTGGTACAGAGACAGTTGGGGCCATCTGTGAGTCCTTAGGGTGGTAGCTCCCATCAGAGGGGAACTCAGAGAAGGCCTTACCCCACCCCCATCTGCAAGATCAAGGAAGACTTCTTGGAGGAAGGGATATCTCTTCTGAGCTTCAAAGGTATTAAGCAGGGGAAGAGGCTAGGGACAGAGCATTTTTCAAGAAGGTTCTGGGGAACAGAAACACAAACACCAGACCAGCCCATTTGGGCCCCAGACATGGAGAAGAAGCAAGAAAGGGGTGTGGGGCAGCCTGACAGTCAACAACCTTCTCTTCCATTGGGCAGCTCCAGTTCTCTCCAGTGCCTCTGCCTCTGAGGCTCTGACTACCCCATTCATTTAGCAGCTGCTGTGGTGCGCCTCCTTGGTGATGGCTCTGTCCTTAGTACCAGCGATAGCATGGAAAATGAAACAGACCTGGTGTCCCCACCCTTCCCGTCAATCTCAGAGCCCACAGACCATGAAGAGATGGATATTAATCAAGTGCACAAGGAACCAAGCAGAATAAGTAGAGATCCTGAGAAGTGCCTTGAAGGAAATCAAGAAGGGGGTCAAGAGAGAAAGTAGGGTGGGATGGGGGAACCATCTTAGACACAAGAGTCAGGGAAAGAGCCCTTGGAGGTGATGTTTGAGCGGAAACTCAAATCAACAGAAGCAGCCAGATATGTGAAGAGTTGAAAGGAAAAAATGTTCAGGCAGAGGGAACAGCATGTGTAAAAACCCTGTGGCAGGAAAGAGCTGGGGATGCTGGAGAAATAACAAATGAGGAGGCCAAGGGTGGCTGAGTCAGTAAGAGGAGGCTGGCGTTTTGCCTGAGGGCAAGGGGAGACCTTGAAGGAGTTTAAGGGAACTGGGTAAAGTGATTCTATGGGTTTTGACTCTGTGGTTCTGCCTCTATCGTCCCTTTGTTCTGTGGGTCTAGGCCTGTGTCCTTCTGTTTTTTCCATATCTACCACACAAAGATGAGCACTGGGGGCAGGGCTGGGGCAAGGTTGGTCTGTGACCTCTGGAGCCTCAGCTGAGCCTAGGCAGGTTTAAATGGGGTGTGGTGTCAGAGAGGCCTGGAAGCAGCCTGTCACCACAGAACCCCTCAGCCCCAAATCTGTGCCCCTCGGAGTTCACCGTCAGGATGGGCAGCACAGGAATTCAGCTTCAAGCAGAGGAGGAAGCCCTTGCTCTGAGGACAGTGGCGACAATGTCGGCCACATGTCCTGAGCAGCTGGAGCCATTGCCTGCCATCTTATTGACCAACAACCAGTTGATTGAATGTTACGCTTTTCAAACAGTTGCTATGGACACAGACTTAGGCTGGGAGCAATATGGACCTTGAATTCATCAGCATAACAGAGCTGTCATAGATGAAAAGGATCCTGGAACCTCAGCCTTGTGGGCAAAGCCATGGAATGTGGCCTCAGGAGTCAGATTGATTCACACCAGGGCCCACCCTCCCCCCTTCAGCTAAGGGGCCTAGGGCAATTGACTTTAGCCATTTGAGGTGCTTTTTCTCGTGGGCTTATTACTTATTTCTGCATTAAAAATTATACAAACACTTGCCAGTGGCTGAAAACAATAAATGTGTATTATCTCACATAGTTTCTAAGAGTCGGGGACCCAGGAGCAGCCTCAGTGGGTGGTTCTAGCCCAGCGACTCTCGTGAGGTTCCAGTCAAGTTGTTGGCCTGGGCTGTTCTCATCCCAGGTCCTAACTGGGGGCTTAGGATTTGCTTCCAAGATGGCTTGTCACAAGGCTCTGCAGTTAGTGCTGGCTGTCGGCAGGCCTCAGTTCCTCCCCATGTGGACCTCTCCTTAGGGCTGCTTAGTGTCCTTACAACATGGTGGCTGGCTTCCCCCAAGGCTGGTGATCCAAGAGAGCAAGGCAGTGTCCATTCTGACCTACCTCAGAAGTCATACTCGGTCATTTTCACAATATCCTACTGGTTATCTAGTCAACCCTGACTCGTCTTGCGGCAGGGGAGTGGCAAGGGATGCATACACAGGAACATGACTTCCAGGAGATGGGGATCATTGGGGTGCATTTGGAGCCTGACTACCAGAGCGTACTGCTCATCCCCACCAGGAGAGCTGCAGTGAGGATTAAATGAGTTCACATATGGGAAGCACCTAGTATACAGTAAGCACTCAGTAAATGATCGCTATGATTAGCTGGAGCTGAAGACTCGCCATCCTGGAGCTGCCTCACTGTCTTCATCATTTCAAGGCATATCTCAAGACCTTCTGCCAGTTTTTGATTTAGCAAAAGCTGCATAAGCCTCTCCTGTGTCCAGACCCAATGCTGGGTGCTAGTGACACAACAGTGACAAAGACCCTGTCCCTACTGTTCCAAACTCTGTCACACCTAAATCTGGGTGATGCAGCAGAGGGCTGGCAGGTGAGGTGCTGCTCCTGATGGAGGTCAGGGCTGGCCTCTCTGCAGAGGTAGCCTGTGCACTGAGACTTGATGAAGCAAAGGACTAGTCATGTGGTGTTAAGGGGGACAGAGCATTTCTGACACACAGGCAGGGCAAGAGCCCCAAGATGGGAGTTAATGACCTGTGTTCAAGGAACAGGATGGAGGCCCGAGGGAGTAGGGCAGGAAATGAGGTTGGAAAAGCAAGAAGAAACAAGATGAGTAAGAAGATTGGCTTTTAGTCTAAGGGCCATGGGAGTCTTGTCGTCTGGGTGAGAGACGATGGGGGCCTGACCCTAGGCAGGGCTGCGAGGGTGGGACTCTGGAATATCTTGAAGGTGGAGTGTTTTGAAGCGTTTGCTGTTTGATGGGGTATAGGGGTAGGAGAAAGTGGAGTCAAGGATGATCCTGAGGTTTCTGACCTGAGTGAGCAGGAGGATGGTGTTGTCATGAGCAGAATTGGGATAGACTGTGGGAGGAACAGGTTGGGGTGGGTGGGAGATCAAGCATTCGATTTTGGACCTGTCAGACATCCAGGGCAAGATGTCAGGGAGGCAGAGATAGGTGTCTGGTGTTTGAGAGAGACTGGCGGAAGAAGTAAATTTAGGAGTTGTCAGATATAGGTGGTGTTTAAAGCCATGAGTCTGGATGAGATCAGCAGGAGAGAGAGGGTAGAGAGAAGCAAAGAGCACCCAGTTCCTCTAGCACTCAGAGGTCAGAGGAGGAGAAGCCAGCAAGAGATAGTGCAGGTGTGGCAAGGAATAGAGGAGGAGAATGGGAGGGGCACCCAGAGATGAAGTCACAGTGTAACACAGCCTACCTCCACCTCCATCCCTGCCCCAGGCAATACCAAGGCCCTGGAGACTCCATAGAACCATTCTTCCTTCTCCTTCCACACTTCCCTTCATGCCTATGGCAGTGGCTATGTCCTCCGTGGACTGCTGTGAACATCCCCAGAATGTTCTACCATTCCACCCACATCATTTCCAGCCTTTCATCACTTGGCTCACCCTCCCATGCCCTGCTCTAGTTCTCTATCTCTTAACCACAGGGTTCAGCATTGAAGAGAACTATCCCCTCCCTTCATTTCGACTGTCGATCTCTGTTAACTCAATCTTAGACAAAACCAGCCTTGCTGGTACCACCAAATACAGAAGATATAAGTAGGAAATAGCAAGGGATTTGGGCTGGTTAAGGGGAGGCTCTGTCAAGAGGGGAAGTGGGCTTGTTAATGTGGGGGTTTGGGGTTACATCAGCAAGGGTCTTGACTGCCTCACCAAGGAATTTGAACTGAGGAGAGAAGAGGATCCACAGAAGGTCCTAGATTAGGGAAATGATGCAATCAGGTGAGTTTTGCTTCAGGAAGAGTCATGCTGGGTTCCATTCCTGGCCTCGTCCCTAATTAAGCTCACAGGCCAACTCAGGCTCCAGAATGAGCTGGGGTAGGGCAGGGAGCCCCCACTGTGTGCAGATGAGGGTAGTGACAGCAGACACGGTTGCACCACAGAGCAGGGAGTGTTCCCAGGGAGGCAGCAGCTCCGCTGGTTCCTTCATGTTTCCGTGAGGGCAATGAGGCTTATATTAATGAGAGATAATTATGGGCACCCGGATGGGCCTAAGTATAGCTCAGAGACAAAGGCAGCGTGAGGCAGCCAGCTGCTTCCCCGGCAAGGCCGAGGCCTGCCTATTTTAAGACCTCCCCAAGGTGAGGCTCCTGCCACCCCTGGGCGTTGGGTGGCTGATGGGCTGGTACCCAGTGTCCCAGGAACTCTGACCAAGAGTGTTCAAAGGGAATCAGCATGACCAGATGCCCACATAACCCTCACTCAAACCCCCGCTGCCTAGAGGTGGAAACTGAGGCCCGGAGTGACCAGTCCAAGGTTGCAGCAAGAGCAGAGCCAGGATTTGAATGCAGGTACAGGTGCCTGCACTTGCCATGATGCTATGTAGCGTCTCTGTACTGGAAGCATTGGCCTGTCCCCAGGAAGTGCAATGAGGTGAGGAGGGGAGTATGACTGATGTTTATTGAGCCCTAAGTGCCAGATGCTTCCCATATGATATCACAATTAATCCTCATGCTATTCTTGAAAAGTAAGGATCCTCTTCCCCATGTTATTGAAGAGGAAACCGAGGCCTAGGGGGAGTGATTAAATTGCCGAATGTCCCTCGGAGAGGAGGGAAAGCAGTAGAACCCAGTTACGTCCTGTCTTAGGGTCAGGTTCCCCAGGAAACTGACTCTGAGGTGAGGAGCACAGGATTGGGCAGAGGGAGGAGTTGAATGGAGATGTAGTTACAACAAAGGCCTCTGCTGATCCCATGGGCAGCTCTGGAGCTGGGGTGGCCCTTCAGGGTTGTTCTGAATTGGGCAAGAGGGTCAAGCTTTGGTGCCTGCACATCAACCAGTTACTGGCTGCTGGCTGCTCTGAGAAGGAGTGTAACCTTGGGTAAGGCATCTCCCTTTAGCTGAGAGCAAGTGCTAGTAGGTACCAGGTACCCCGTGTGAACTGTAAGCAGCCAGTTCTCTTGGCAGCTGGAGATGTAAGTGCCTCAATCGTGGGCAGCCATCATAGTTTCCACTACGTGTCCATCTCCAGATTGTTTCTCGTTCCTCTGTCCCCCAGATGAGTAGAACCAGTCCTTGCCCACAAGGAGGTTGTGGGAACATGGACTCATTATAGAACTGACAGGCCAGGGGATGCTGGGGGGAAGGGAGGACATCAGTGCTAATGAGCAAGGAAAGGGTGAGTGGCTAGCCTAGGGAAAGTTGAAAAATACTACCTATTTAAAAGCTGTAGGGAGGGGCACCTGGGTGGCTCAGTTGGTTAAACGTCCCACTCTTGATTTCCACTCAGGTCATGATCTCACGGTTTGTGAGTACGAGTCCTGCCTCAAGCTCTGTGCTGACAGCATGGAGCCTGCTTGGGATTCTCTCTCTACCCCTCCCCTGCACCTGCGCACACACACACACACACACACACACTCTCTCTCTCTCTCTCTCTCTCTCTCTCTCTCTGCTCTCTCTTACTCAAAATAAATAAATATTTAAAAACACACACACAAAAACTTAAACCTATAGGGACAGAACGGGAGAAGACAGTTGCAAATCATATATCTGATAAGGGTTTAATATCCAGAATATATAAAGAACTCCTACAACTCAACCACAAAAGTGACAAATCATCCAATTTTAAAATGAGTGAAAGTCTTAAATAGACATTTCTCCAAAGAAGATATGCAAATTGCCAATAAACACATGAAAAAATGCTCAACATCATTAGTCATCAGGGAAATGCAAATCAAGACCACAATGAGATACCAATTCATACCTACTAAGATGGGTATAATTTAAAAAAAAAAAAAAAGCAAAATAACTTGGTGAGGAGGTAGAGAAATTGGAACCCATACATTACTGTTAGGAATGTAAAATGGTGGGGCCACTGTGGGAAACAGTTTGGGATTTCCTCAAAAAGTTAAACAGAATTTTAAAACATGTTTTTAAAGGTGGGGGGTGCCTGGGTGGCTCAGCTGCCAGGGGCCAGGAGAAGGATGGAGCAGGGACTGCTCATTGGGGACTGGATTTTCTTTTGGGTTACGAAAATATTTTGGAACTATATGGAGGTAGTGGTTACACAGCACTGTGAATGTACTGAATGTCACTGAATTATACACTTTAAAATGACTAATATTATGTTATGTGATTTTCACGTCAGTTTTTTTAAAAAGAGGAGAAAAAAAACCTGTGGGGAAATAAAATCTGTGAGATGCAGCCAAATAGGTACTCAGGGGGAAATGTCTAGCCTTTCCAATGACACATTTATTAGAATATAAAAGATCATAAAATCAGTGAATTAAGTTTCCAACTAAAAAATGTGGGCAAGACATTAGAAGAGAGTATCTTGGACCCCAGCTTTAATAGGGGGAGATGGAGGAGATTTCTTCCTGGAGGTGCATTTGAAGTTCTAGAACTATACTGTCCAATACGGTAGCCACTTGCCACATGTGGTATTTAAATTTAAGTTAATTAAAATTAAAAATTCAGCTCCTCAGTTGCACTAGCTCCATTTCAAGTGCTCTATAGCCCATGTGGCTTAGTGGCCACCATTTTGGACAGAACAGATCCAGGGGACAATGTATCATAAATTAGCAAGCAAGGAACATGTGAGAGTTTCCAAGAGCAATGAGAACTATGAAGAAAATCCAGGAAGGCAATGACATTGGTTGGCATGGGGAGAAGGGGACAGGGACGAAGCTGGAGAAACCGGCAGAAACTAGACCATGCTGGGCCTTTGCGACCTCCACTCTGCTGAGGCACCTCCTCATGCTGTCCCACCCTCCTCACACTCTGTTTCTCAGCTGGCAATCTTGGCCTCTTCCACTGTAGACCAGGAGGGTCAGGGGGCTGGGGCCTGGGTTGAGTCAAGAAATCCAGATAACAGGCCTGGAGTGGCCTTGCTGTGAGAACTTAAGTTGTCCCTTCCCCAGGCTGACACTCTTTAGCACCAGTAAGCCACGTGGCTGGAGCTGAGGGTTAGAGGTCTCCAGAGACTATCTCTCCAACGGCCTTGAATGCCAAGCTCAGGAGTCAAGCATTTGTCCCAAGAGCCAAGAGGAGCCACTGAAGAGGAAGAACACTATTGCTTTGACATTTTAGCAATATCATTCCAGCCGCAGTTTGGAACCTGAATAGTAGGAGTTTTAGAGTGGACACAGAGAGACCAGGGAGAAGGCTGTACAGATTTCCAGGTGAGGGGTGGGAGTGACATAGGCAGAGGATACAGAGAGGAGACGGCATCAGGGTACATAACTGAGGCAGAATCACTGTGACTCAGTGATTATCATAGCTGGGGTTTCCCAGAAGCATGCCCGAGACAAAGATTCAAGTGCAAGTACTTCATTTGGAAACAGGCAGCACAGCGTGGAAGGGAAGAGGTAAGTCAGGGAAGGGGAGGTAGCCAATGAAGAGAGTGACCACTGCAAGCAACTGGAGCTCAGTGCCACTGGGCAGCTCCAGGAGTCAGTGTAGAGCCCATTCCTCTGTTGTCCCACCTGAGGAGTAGAGGAGCTGGGGTATTTATACACCAGCTCTCCAACACTGGTTGAGAGTTGTAGCTAGATTGGGGGAGGGGAGGTTGTTAAGACTGTGGCAATTCCTGCCAGCCACATGTGGGCAGAACAGGCTCCAGCTGCTAGAGAAAGCTCCCCTGCTTCCCACAGGGATGCAGATGTTGCTGGTTGGGATTCAGTCTGTTGGGCACCACAGTGATGAGTCCATGGGAGATATGGGCAAGCACCCACAGCCACTGCTATAGTGATCAGTTGGATGGGAGGCCAGTATCTGTCAGGCTCTTTGTTGAAAGATACAGAAACCCAACTCAGACTAAGCAAAAAGTCTCTTGACTCCAATATCTGAGACTTAAGCAAGATTTTTTGACAAAAGACTCCAGGCTGACATCTGACAAGCACAGCAGCCCTCTTTCTGAAGAGTAAGATACATCTTCCTGAATAATCCAGCCATAATCCCAGGACCAACTCTCATTGGCTAGCAAAGATCCCGTTTCCATCTCTGAGCCAATCAGTACTCAAGGATGAAGGGCTGATAGGTTAGACCTGGGTCATGTGTCTACTCCTGGGGTTCTGGGACAGGGCTGGTTCCACCTAGACTGTAGGAAGTGAGACAGGGGTGGAACCATTTTCAGGCACAGCAGAGATTGTTACTAGGGGAAGGACATAGAAAGTCAGAAGAGGGAAGAATTTAAGGAGATGCCCAGGTGTGTGTCATGAGCCCCCATTGGGTTATGTCAAAGCATTTTACTGATGTGGGGACACTATGTGCCCATCCAGAGCCCTGGGAGGCACTGGCATTTAAGGTGGAGTAGAAGGACAGACATGCGGGCCCAGAAGTCAGAGAAAGAGACTCTTTTTTTTTTAATTTTTAAAAAAATTTTTATATTTATTTTTGAGACAGAGAGAGACAGCATGAATAGGGGAGGGACAGAGAGAGAGAGACACAGAATCTGAAGCAGGCTCCAGGCTCTGAGCTGTCAGCACAGAGCCCAACGCGGGGCTCAAACCCACAAAATGTGAGATCACGACCTGAGCCGAAGTCAGATGCTCAACCAACTGAGCCACCCAGGCATCCCAGAAAGAGACTCTTTTAACATGAGGGCCTAGTCACAGGAAGGAAAGAAGTTTAGAGGTCACTTGTGATCATTAAATTGTCTATCTGGTCTCTAGAGGTCTCCCTGAGGGTGGCAGCCCCCACTCTCTCTTCTGTAACCCTAGTGGCACCTCCAAGGCAGGGACCCAACCACCCCAAATAGCCAGGTGAGGAGCCTCATCAGTCAAGACCACCACCAGTCTTGGGCCAGGGTTTGTGCCCCAGGGAATGAGCACACGCCAGCACTTCACAATTCACCAAGCACTTGCCCACACCTTCCTTCACCTCTTCGTCTTGACCCCACTTGACAAACACACAGTCTGAGGCTTAGGGAGGTAGGCATGGTTCTGGGCTCATATGGTCCTGTTGGGGCAACTCAGGATTGTGAAATTGAAGCCAACTTCTCCCTGGGAGGGCTGGAGAAGATGCACTGGGCTAAGAGAACTAAGTGTTGTGTGCACTTCTGGGGCAGTGCTCTGCCACTGTCTTCTGCTCCTGATGACCAGCCCTCTCCACCTCCAACATTTCTGGGGCATCAGGCCCCTGCCAAGCCAGCGAGCCAGCAGGGCTGTGTTTGCAAATAGCACTCTCAGTTTTCAGTATCATTGTCCTTAGCTGAGTGGGCATCAAGGACATATTGCTACACAGTTCTCCAGCTGGAGAGCCAAGGAGGCTGGCCCCTGAGCCCAGGGATCACTATGGCCCTCAGGGGATGCAAGGAAGCCAAGAAAAGGCTGGGGGGCAGGAGGGATATAGGGGTGGTTTTGCCTGAAATTGTCTTCAAGAGGAGGTTTGCCCGGAGGGAGCCACTGCTGCCTAGAGTGGAGGGGGACCCTTGACTGTCTGGAACACTGACAGGTGGCTGGCATCCAAGTTACCTCTTTTGCCTTGGCGAGAACAGCCTCTCCTAGCTTTGGTTTCCCCATGTGTAAAATGGAGATCATGGTCCCTCACCTCATGTGGCCATTGTGAAGATATGGTGAAGATAATGAAGATAAAGATGTCAGTCTGAGGACTTCCTCTCCAGCTTGGGGATAAATGTTCTCACCAACCACCTGGTGGAAGCAGAGATGTTTCCAAGGGGCTACTCAGCCACAAGGACTGTCATGACAGTGCTCTGGCCTCCAGGGTGGGGTCCATCAGGCTCCTAGAGGCAAGGAGGGTCTCTGGCAGGAAGGGGGAGATTCTGAGCCAGGAGGACCCTGCAAAAGTCTCGGGGCTTAGGAAAGCTTAGGGCATAGTTGGTCATAAAATGGCTAGGTCCAAGAAAATAATCCTCAGATTCTCGAGGGCTGGGGGCCAGCCAGCTCCAGGTGACAGTTGCAAGACAGCTCTGCAGAGGAATAGGAAGAGCTGTGGGTCCCACACTGCCCCAGACGCTGGATCCACTGTGTGATCTTGGGGAACTTCTTGCCCTCTAAGGGTCCCAGTTTCCCCATCTATATGATGGAGGTTTCACCTAGGCCAGTGTTTTTCATGCAGTGTTTGGTGGGATCTGGAATTTGCCTTAAGAGCTGCTCTGAGGGGTGAGAGGGAGTCTCAGACACCAGAACCCATGCTTGGTGTATTAGTTTCTATGGCTGCTGTAACAAATTTCTAAAACCTAGTGGCTTAAAACAACACAGATTTATTATCTTACAGTCCTAGAGGTCATAAGTCTAAAATGGGTCACAGGGCTGCCTTCCTTCTGGAGGCTGTAGAGGAGAATCTGACTCCTTGCCTCTTCTGTCTTCTATAGGCTGCCCATATTCCCTGGCTCGTGACCCCACATCACTCTGACCTCTGCTTCCATCATGATACTTTCTTGCTCCCCTCTTAAAAAGACCCATGTGATTAGGCTATATCCCTCCAGATAATCCAGGATAACCTCCCCATCTCAAGATTGTTAATCATATCTGCAAAGGGCCTTTTAACATGTAAAATAACATAATCATAGGTATGGGGGATTAGGACGTGGGCAACTTTGGGAGCGATCATTCTGCCTACCACTCTTGGCTTCAGCCAGAGCCTGGCCACTCTGACCTGGCCCACCCCTCCAAGAGCTCTATCCCCACTGCCCTTGTCCTCACTTGCTCTGTTCCAGCCACACTGATTACTTTCAGATACTCCGCACGCCGAGCACACAGTCCACGGCAAGCCTTGGGACTCCTCTGAGTAGAGCTGGTGGTGGGGCCAGGGCTCAGAAACCTCACTAACTCCCCTCCGGGAAGACTGAGGCCCAGAAAGGAAAGGTACTTGCCTAAGTTTGAGACTGGTATTTCCTGCATGGTCCTGGATGGAAGATCTAACCAGTCCAACTGCCCTGTTTTACAAATGGGGAAACTGGGTCATAGTGGTTCCACTTAAATGCCACCCTCAACCAAGGCCTTGTCCTGTCCACCCAGTCCTGAGGGCCAGCCAGGCTGACCATCATTGATTCATCCCAGTTGGAAATGATGTGCTAATGGGCTTATTGGCTTCTGTGATGTTGGAGCCTCTAGCACCTAGCGCAGAAGTCACACTTGGTAGACATCTGTTGAGGGACAGAGCAGGTTTTTATAGAGGGTCTATTTTTGATGTAAGAATCCTCTGCTAAAGTAAGAGTTGGACAGTACTGCCCTCAGACCCAGGTGAGACAGGCCCTATCCTGGACCCCACTCTTTAGAAGGCTCCTCCTGGGGGGGGGGGGGGCGCGGGTGGCTCAATGGGTTGAATGTCCGACTTCAGCTCAGGTCATGATCTTGAGGTCTATGAGTTCAAGCCCCACATCAGGCTCGCTGCTGTCAGTGCAGAGCCCATTTTGGATCCTCTGTTCCCTTCTCTCTGCCCCTCCCCTGCTCACTCTCTCCCTCTCTCTCTCTCTCTCTCAAAAATAAATAAACATTAAAAAAAACAGAAGGCTTCTCTGGCCCTCTTACAGCTGTGTTCTTCCTTATAGGCAAGAATGTTCAGGGGCCAAGGGGACATGCTCACTCAGAGCCATACTCTGGATACTGGGGACCCTGGAATTCCCTACCCAAATGAGCTCAGGCCTGCTTCCAGGGCCAGCATGGGATCTTGTGGGCCT
Organism: Panthera pardus; assembly: GCF_024362965.1. Lineage (NCBI taxonomy): Eukaryota > Metazoa > Chordata > Mammalia > Carnivora > Felidae > Panthera > Panthera pardus. The sequence goes on along the minus strand of NW_026526821.1, from coordinate 22,939,130 downwards.
CCATTTGTATTCTTGTCCTCCACCCCAAAATGTTAAGGGTAGGCCAAGAGTCTTCAGTAATCCTCCCAGTCCTGATATCTGTGGGGGTCTGGAGGACACTCCTGGAACCCTGTCCCCTCCAGATTCAGCTGATTATTCTCTGTCTTCTCTCCCTCAGGACAGCTGCCGCCCGGGAGAGGCAACCCGGGCGCCCCACTAGGGCGACGGCCCCTGCCCCGAGGGCTGGGATCATGAAAGGCCTCGGTGACAGCCGCCCCCGCCACCTCTCCGACAGCCTGGACCCACCACATGAGCCCCTGTTTGCAGGGCCTGACCGCAACCCCTATCTGCTATCGCCCACGGAGGCCTTTGCCCGCGAGGCTCGCTTCCCTGGCCAGAACGCTTTGCCTGGGGATGGTCTCTTCCCACTCAACAACCAGCTGCCGCCTCCAAGCAGCACCTTTCCCCGCATCCACTATAACTCCCACTTCGAGGTGCCGGAGGAGAGCCCCTTTCCCAGCCATGCCCAGGCCACCAAGATCAACCGGCTGCCCGCCAACCTCCTGGACCAGTTTGAGAAGCAGCTGCCCATCCACCGCGATGGCTTTAGTACGCTCCAGTTCCCCCGTGGTGAGGCCAAGGCCCGTGGTGAGAGTCCTGGCCGCATCCGCCACCTGGTCCACTCAGTCCAGCGGCTCTTCTTCACCAAGGCACCCTCACTGGAGGGCACGGCAGGCAAGATTGGTGGCAATGGCAGCAAGAAAGGTGGCCTGGAGGACGGCAAGGGCCGGAGGGCCAAGAGCAAGGAGCGGGCCAAGGCTGGGGAGCCCAAAAGGCGTAGCCGCTCCAACATCTCGGGCTGGTGGAGCTCTGATGACAACTTGGACGGCGAGAGTGGCGCCTTCCGCAGCAGTGGCCCAGCCTCTGGGCTGATGACGCTAGGGCGACAGGCGGAACGCAGCCAGCCACGCTACTTCATGCACGCCTACAACACCATCAGTGGGCACATGCTCAAAGCAGCCAAAAACACCACCACCGAGCTGACTGCCCCACCACCCCCTCCTGCACCCCCAGCTGCCTGTCCCAGCCTCGGGGTGGGCACTGACACCAACTATGTCAAGCGGGGCTCCTGGTCCACTCTGACCCTCAGCCACGCCCACGAGGTCTGCCAGAAGACCTCAGCCACCTTGGATAAGAGCCTGCTAAAGTCCAAATCCTGCCACCAGGGTCTAGCCTACCATTACCTGCAGGTGGGTCCCTGCCTGGGTTAGGGGTGGGGTGAGGACTGTGGGGAAGGCACCAGTTCTGAGAGCCAGCTGTACCACAGATTTACTTGGAAAGTCGCTTCACTCTGGGCCTCTGTGAGTAAACACTGTGAAATGGGTGTCTGGCAGTACCTGCTTAATAAGAGGATTCCTTCCACTGGTCACGCTTTCAGCAGACATTGATTAGGGTTCTTCTGAGCCCAGCCCAGAGTAGGAACGAAAACATGCACCTGCCCTCTAGAGGACAAATCTGGAAGCTGTGCCATCCATCCTCCTCACAGGACCAATTGCATAGCGTTCTAATCGCCAACTTCCTGCCTGCTGTCCGCACCAGACCATGGGCTCCTTGAAGACAGGGACCACATCTGATGCAGCTGTGTGTCCCTAAGGCCCAGGACAGGGTCTGGCAGAGAAGTAGTGCTCAGGAAATGTGAGAAGAGAGAAGGGTAGAGGAACAGATGGACATTTAAGTGAACAGAGCTAGAAATAGATGAGACAGAGCCCCGATTATCAGAATGCTGGGAGAGAATGATGCATAAACAGATAGTCATGTCAGTGTGAACAGAGTGTAATGGAGATCAGCATGGAGGGCTTCAGGAGGCCCTAACCCAGCTTCAGCTCAGGACTAACTTGCTTCTTTCAAATGTTAATGTTTATTCAGGCACTTATGCATCAACGGCACACTCCTGGAAAGTGGCAGAAGGCTCAGAGACATCTTTGTTGCTACACATCCCCTGGGGCTGTCAAGAGCAGGGCCAGTGGCTATGAACTGGGCACAGTTCCTGGGGGCAAAGCCCAAGCTTGGGTGGAGGTTACAGAAGCAGATTTCAATACCCACCAAGATGGAAGGGGCTGCTTCTGTAGGTAGTGAGTGCTTCATCCTGGGGGGTATGCCAGCACAGACCTGGTCCGCCTTTGGGAACACATTAGATGCATTTTGAAGCAGATGAACATCAAAGTCTGACAAAGCCCTGAGTTCTTGTCATTCTATATAAAAATTCCAAAGACAGAGACTATGGGGGGAAAAGCTATTTTTTTTCAATAGCAGGAAAATGAAATCTAGGCAGTATTTTATATATTTAAGGCTTTTGTGGTTTTCAATCCACTTCCTTAGTTTAGAAACATCAGAAAGGATGGTGTGTGACCTGGCTCTCTCTCAAAATGGTGTGGTTTGGTCTGATCATGTGAAAAGGCTTCAGAAACATCATGAAAGGATGGCCCTGCAGGCCCTGGGGTTTGTGCTGCCTGCTTGGGTCATGGGAAGTGGGTGGGGGGGATGCTGGGATAGCAACAGGTTTTAAGCAGGAATATAGAATGTCACCTTCCCAAGGGACAGATGGAGGTAGGGAAGATGGGAGATAGAATGTGCAGGCCCTAGTAACTGGCTGGGCAGTTAACTGGGGGTCAAATGGGACAGGGGAGAGTCCTGGGGTGGGAGTCCCAGACAGGAACTGTCCCTTAGCTGAGAATTGGCCACTGGCAGTACAGGCATCTAGAAGGATGTGGTGTCTGCGTAGGTGTGGTGATGCTGGGAGTGTGCATTTGTGCATGAGGTAAAGAATGGGTATGGTGTGGACACTGAGAAATGTTTCTTACCCGGACATCTGTGGTGAAGCGTATAGAGCCTAGAGAGGTTGTGCACTCTGTACATGTTGAGGCCAAGACACAGTGAAGTAGGGTCATGTTGCAGTGTGTCCACGGTGTAGTGGTTGCTTACTGTGTTTGTGAGGACGGGTGTGAGTATGCTCTGTGTTCACGCCGTGTACTTGTTTAGGGGCGGGCACGTGGCGAAGTGGAGGCTGTGGGGTGTGTCCTTGGTGAGATGGGTGTGTGGGGGAAGGTATGCTTGCTTGCTCTCTGAGATATGTGGACATGGCAGGGTGGGTGCACTCTGTGCTTGGGCTGAGGCTCTGCAGGCACTAAGATGTGTGTACTCTTTGATCATGAAGTGCACGTCCACTGTGTATACATGTCAGATGGGAAAACAGCCCTTTTTCCAGGTCACCACCTGGCTGCCAGACTCCCACAAGCCTCTCTGCACCCTGTGCCTTGGCTTACCCATCAGTGAGATACAGGATGTTGACTGGCTCCAAGAACCCTGCCTCCCTACTGATGTGCTGGTGTCATCTGAGCAGTCCTCCCTGCCCCCATCATAGGACAGGCTCTTGGTGCCAGGTCTGAGGACCTCTTTCTGGCCTGATGTTCTCATCCTTGTAGTGGGATCATAAACTATCCTCTGAGATAACAGAGTGAAGTGATAGGAACACAGTGGGTGCTCAGAATCGGGGAGCTGCAGTGGATACCATTGTGATCTTATAGGCTGGGCCGTTTGGCCGGGGCTCACCCAGCCTGGGATCCATGGAGAGAGAAATCTGAGGCCCGATAGGGGCAAGGATTTGCTTAAGGCCACACAGTGAAGCTGTGGCAGAGCTGTCTCTGGAACTTAAGTATCCTTCCCAGCCTGGGGCTCTGCCCTGCTGCCAGGTGGCTTCAAAGGCAGTACCCAGCATGGAAGGCCAAAACCCTCCGAGGTGGAGAGCCGGGGAGCTTCAGGGTCCGGAGCACCATTACCCAGGTGATGTGCCCGAGGCTGGGCGGCCGGCGGCGCGCTGAGGGTGTGCGCTGCCCCCCACCCCTCGCCACCCTCGCTGAGGCCTGTCCGCCCATCCTCAGGTGCCCGGCGGCGGCGGCGAGTGGAGCACCGCGCTGCTGTCCCCGCGCGAGGCGGACTCCGCGGCCGAGGGCCCCATACCCTGCAGGCGCATGCGCAGCGGCAGCTACATCAAGGCCATGGGTGACGAGGACAGCGACGAGTCCGGCGGCAGCCCCAAGCCCTCACCCAAGACGGCAGCGCGGCGCCAGAGCTACCTGAGGGCCACGCAGCAGTCGCTGGGAGAGCAGAGCAACCCCCGCAGGTGAGCGCTTTGCCCCGCCTCCTAGAGCCCCGCCCACAGGCAAGCGCCGCCCCCCGGAACGCCGAGTACCAGCCCCAGGACGTCTCCAAAGTCCTGCCTCCGGGGAGCCCCGCCCACAGGCTAACTTGCCCTTTTGGGAGCCCCTACCGCTCGTGAGCTCTTCCTTCCCTGGGAAAGCGTCCTTCGCTCTCACGGGCTCCGCACACGGGCAAGGCTAGTCCCTAGATGAGCTCCTCACAAGTACGTCCCACTCTTGGGAACCTCGCTTTCCTCCGCTACGGGCCCCTAGGAAAGTCCCACCCCATAGGCGAATCCTGCCGTACAGCCAAAGATCCGGGTGAACCCGGGCTCCCAAAGATCCAGGCCCCCTGGGTTAGCCCTCTCCCAGAGATCGTCATCCTTAGGTTAGCCCTGCATTTGATAAGGTGACTCTGGAGAACGCTGTCATTTGTTGAACCACCCCATAAGCCCCCAACAGTTAAGTCCCGACCACAGGTGAGCCTCATCCTTTGGTAAACAATAAGGAGAATCTCTCTAGAGTGGCCCAGGTAAACCCTGCCCACAGGAGTCACATGCCCAGGTGAGTTACACTCCCACAGGAGAACTGTGCTAGGGAACCCTCTTCTTCAGGTTAGGAGAACCCTGCCCTTAGTGGGCCCACCACTTGTACCGGCAAGACTGACCAGGGAAGGCCAGAGACCCCTCTGCCCTTGCCCCTGTAATTCATGCATGTGGTGAGCTCCAAGACTGAGGAGGTGGATATATCCCTAAGTCAAAGGGAGATAGATAACCTTCACCTGTCCCATCACCCTGCCTAGAATTCCACCATTTGAGCTCCATCCTGTTGCTTTAAGACTTGGAAGAATTAATGAAAGTGTGAACAAATGAGATGCATGCACACAGAAAGCAACAATTAAAATGTTAGATGTGAGGCCTTCACATGCAGAAGTTACCATGGGAATCAGAACAGAAAAGGGGGGGGGGGAGTTACAGAAAAGCCCATCACTAAGTGCAAACCAGGTAAAACTTAGTAGAGCAGTTTTAGAGTCCTTTGAGGAAAAGAGACTAAAGCAAGTCAGAAACAAAAAGAAGAGTTAAAGGAAACAAGCTTAGTTCTTCAACTACTAGGGGCGTGAGCCAAGGCTTCTGGGAAGACTTTGACAGAGGGAAGAAAGCAGTAACGTAGCACTGATGCAGGGAGGGGCAGTGGCCTCAGAGAAGCCAAGTCTCCTTGGGACAGGGATTTGCTTAAGGGGTGCACAGTGGGACAGAAGGCAAGGAATGGTCTCCAGGTGGGAATTCAGGACACCATTGTCCAGTCCCAGGTCTGTCCCTCTCTGAGTCTCAGTTTCCCCATCTTTAAGTGAGGGGGTTAAGCTGGATGATCTCTGAGACACTTTCTAGTACTGAGATCCCACAGCTCCGTGAATGACCAATGGGCACTGAGGTGGGAGAGGTGGACAGGACCCAGGTAGAGACCTTGAATGAGAGGGAATTAAATAATACAATAGTAGCAATAGTTACGGGCACCATCTGTTAGCACTTGCTGTACTCTGGGCTCTTTACCTGCCCCAGTGCACTTTAATCTGCATTACTGAATCCTCAAGCAGGCAGGCACATTGTCATCCCCACTTTATAGGTAAGGAAACTGAGACATAGGCAAGGGGTTATGATTGCCCACGGTCACCCAGTGAGGAAGTTGGATTCCAATCCAAGCTCATCTGTGTTAAGGCCTGAGCTGTTGGGTGCTTGAATCTTCACCCCAGAGCAGTGGTGAAGGAGGAACCCAGGGTCAGATAGATGTGAGAAAAATTGAAGAGCCAGGGCCATGGGAAGTGGTGAGTCTTTGGGAGGCTGGTGGAAGCCATCTGGATATCATGTGGAAACTGATATCTGGAACCATCTGGAAACTGATGCCCTTTGGGCAGTTCTAGCCTGAAATCAAGGCTCTGAGCCTTGACCTACCTACTCCATCCAGCCACTGAACTGGGCTGGTATGCTCTGCCTTGGGTTTGAGATGGTCAAAAGTGAGCTTGTGCTGCCACCTTGCGGCTGCAGCAGACATGACAGGTGGGGACCACCTGCACACTCCAGATGCAAGCCTCCAAAAGCTGGGAGCTCTTCCCATGCTCCTTGACCCTGACACCCACCTACTGTCCTTCACTCACCAACACTACACAGGCTGGCAGTGACTTCCATTTTTCCCTCTGCCACTGGATGACCTTGGCCAGTCTTTTCCCCTTTGGGCCTCAGTTTCCCAGGCTGAACAATGGGTGTGCTGAGCCCTGTCTGCCCCCCACCCTCACCAGGAGTCTGGACCGCCTGGATTCAGTGGACATGCTGCTGCCCTCCAAGTGTCCGAGCTGGGAGGAGGACTACAATCCCGTCAGCGACAGCCTCAACGACTCCAGCTGCATCAGCCAGGTGAGGGTAGTGGGTAGCCAGATGGTCAGTGGGTGTGAGAGCTCTCACCCAAGAGGACAGACATCCAGGATCAGCCCCTGTTGAGCAGTCCCCAGATGTCCGCACTGTGCTTCTGTTTGGTCTTTGTTCCTGAAGCTGCCTGTGTATGTATGTCTGCCCCACTGACTGTCCTGTGCCTGGAGAGCAGTCACAGGGCCTGGCATTGCATGAACTAAGCTGAGAGCCCTGAGGGAGGGACCACACCACTGCTATAGACCCAGGAGCCCTGAAGAGAGGTAACTGGAAACGTGGGTTTGAGTCCCAGTCTTGTCACTGATAGTATGAACCCAGGACAAGTCACTCCCTCCCTGAACCTCAGTTTCCTGATTTACCACAGAAGGGTGACAATTCCTATCTCAAAGGTTGTGAGGAATTAATGAGATAATGAATGTAGTGTTCTCAGAAAAGGGTGCCTAACTTTATGGTTATTATTGTTATTTTGCTGTGTGACCTTGAGTAAGTTGCTTCTCTACTCTGGACCTCCAAGGCCCACCGGCTCAGTGGAAAGTTGGACTTCCAGGGTCCAGACACCTCTGCCACTAACAGCAATAAGCATACTGTGCTGTACTTTTTCATTCTCATAACCACCAACTCCTTGAACCCTCACAGCCACCTCCGGGGGTGGATGTGCTTATTACTTATATCCCCATTTCACAGATGAGGAAACTGAGGCTCAGATAAGTGAGGCCACACAGCAAGGAGAAGGCAAAGCTGGGCAGGGATCCGGGGCTGTCAGACCTAGACCCGGACCCCAGCCTCTGACATATGCACAGCACTTTAGGGTTTCCAAAGGGAGGATCAGCTAAGTTTCAAGGGCTCCCCGCATGGTGTGGATGGGGAGGTGAGGCCTAGAGAAGGCAACACCTGCTGGTAGTAGCAGAGTGAGGCAATGGAGGCGCCAGGTGCAGACCCAGCCTCCTCTCTGGGCAGGAACAGGCCGCAGGTCTCACTGTGTGTAGCCCCATGGCCCAAGCTTGCACTGCTTAGACCTGGAAGGCTTTTGGACCCCAGCTCCTCACCACTCCATTGTTCCTCGCCTGGCCAAAGCCACCCCCCCACCCCACTCCAACCCCAGCCCCCTGCCCACAGCACTGTCGTTCCCAAACCAAGGAGGCTGACCTCAGACATGGGGAGGAATGGAGCACCCCGGACTCTCTGTCCCTGCCGTCCTCATCCAGGCCCCACCAAATTTCACATGAACAGTTGCCCTGGCCTCTAGGCCTGTCAACTGCACTCTGTTCCCAGTGGCCAGAGGGAGCTTGTGAAGGATGTAAGGCAGATCACACCACATTCCTGTTCCACACCCTCCATGGTTCCCACCTGCCCTCAATGAAAGCCAGACTCCTCACTCAGACTTGTACGGCCCGCCTCTCTCTCACACAGGATCTCAGACTTGCTCTGTCAGCCACCCTGTTCCAGCCACACTGGCCTCCTTTCTGCTCCTCACACACACACCCAATTCCTGTCCTGATTTCTGCATTTGCTGTTCCCTCTCCCAGGAGCACCCCTCTCTCAGATATTTGCTCAGCTGGTTCTTCTCCGTGTTTCTGGTCTTGGCTCAAATGTCACTTCAGGGGAACCTGCCCTATGGTTTTCTAAAGGAGCCCCGAGGGCACTGTTCCCTTACCCTGCTTCATTTTCTTGACAGCACTATCCTATCTGGAATTATATCTGTTTATTTACTTGGTGTCTGTCTCACTCTTAAGACTGGGAGCCCCCTGCAAGTGGGGCCTTGCTGTGTGGTTCCCCATGGCGTCCTTGACCTCAGCACGAGGCACAGGGCACATAGGTGTTTGCTGAATGGGTGGCTTCCCTCCCTGTGTCTCCCATCCTACCATGTTCTCTTGTCCCTCAGTCTTCCTCTTTGTATCTGTCTCCCTCTGTTTTTCTCTCTCCTCATACACATTTTTCTCCGACTCCCTCTGGTAGGTCCCACATCCATGTTTCTCTCTGAGTCTTCCTCTCTCAGACAACTCATCTTCACCTCTGCCTGGCCCTGGCATCTGGAAGGAACACTTTTGTCCTTTGGCTACACAAAAGAGCACATGGAATCAGCCAGGCTGGGGATGCCACCAGGTCTCTGCCACTGCCCTCTGTCCAGCCCAGCCCTCTCCTAGGCCAGGGCCCTCTGAGCTCTCAAACCCTTACCCCTAGAAGATTGAGTGATCCAAGCCACATATGTGCCCCTAAAGTCAGAGATATCCCTCTGGCTGTGTCTCTGAGGCCTTGACTCCTGCCAGAAGGAGCCCCCTTCCCACCAGGCACTAGGATATGTAGGCCCTGACCAGGGAAGAGAAGTCTCTGGGTTCTGGGCCTAATCTGTAGATCTGGGGGTGGGGGAGCCACCTGCCTAGGTGAGAGGCAGCAGACAGGGCATCTCCCAGGGGCCAGACCAAAAGAAACATGTGTAAACAGCAGATTACAAATCGTCAGTAGCACCCAGCCCCAGAAGAAGTGAGCCTCCCATCCCTGAAGGAAGCTAAGTGAGACCTCCTAGCACCTAGGCCTCAGCCAGTCTGGGGAGGTTAGACCAGCCATCCACTAGTTCTCTTGCAGCTGAGCCTGAATCCCCTACCCCAGTTCCCACCTTTGGTCTCCCCATAACCCTCCCCCTCTCTTTCCTGCAGATTTTTGGACAGGCCTCCCTGATCCCCCAGTTGTTTGGCCATGAGCAGCAGGTCAGTATGCTTGCCATTCTCTTGTACCCTGATCCCAGAGTCCAGGGCTAGGCCTGACACCTGGCATCTGAGTGGTCTTAGCCCCTGCCCAGGCCAGAACGAGGAAACAGAGCCAGCACCAGGAAAGTCATGTCCAGTGAGACCCACACTCTGCCCTGACCTTCCATTCACTGGCCCTTTCACTTCATTGTTCTGTGCCTCAGTTTCCTCTTCTTAAAAATGGGAAAGAATGGGCTAGTCCTATGGATGGGGGAAGAAATAATCCTGGGATAAGAGAAAGCATACCCTGAGAGTCTTCTAGCTAGGAGACTTTTATTTGGACAAGTTGATGGCCGTGGGCTGGTGGTATTGGCCACCTTTCTTGGGCTCCAGCAAGACCTTTAAGTATGTTGGGGTGTTGGCATGAATGCAGAGACTTTTCAATTTTACAAAACTTGGTGGAGGTGGTGCCAGTCCTGGCACTGTCTGGTTGCCCTAACGGTGCCCCCTTCCCATGCACACCCATCCTGCCCCTGGAAGTGGCCCTCTCCTCCTTCCCAGGCCCCAGCCCCAAGGCCATAAAGACAGACAGGAAAGGTGCTCCAAGCTCACCCCCTCATTGCAGCCAGCAGTGAACAAGGGACCTGTCCAAGGGGAAAATCTGGGCCTGGCCCCTCATCTCCTGACTCCAGCTATGGATGCCTCGTGTGCCTCCACCCTCATGTCATGGTTCTTGTCAAACGCATTATTCCAGAAGGTCTTTGGGGAGCCCACAGTGAGCCAAGTGACCTCCTTCTCCCCTAACTTCCACAGGCTCGTGGTAAGGATGTGATGTGTTAACATACAAAATTCCAGGGCATTCCCTGCACACAGTATATCCTCAGCGATATACATACCAACAGCCCTGACCCATTGGCCTGCCCTCCAGAGCTTGTGAGCATCTTAGCCAATATTTACAAATCCTTGTACTCACCTCACAGAGCTGCCTATAATAATAGGGATAGGTCACCAGGTGCTCACTCTCCTGACACTGTTCTAAGCATGTGATATGAATTATCTCATTTAATCTTGACAACAATCCTATGAAATCTGGTCTATAATTAGTCCCTATTTTATAGATGCGGAAACTGAGGCACAGAGCAGTTAAGTGACTTGCCTACATTCATATTACAAGGAAATGATGGACCCAGGGTTGAAACTCTGGCAGCCTAGTTCCAGAGCTATGCCATGACTGCAGTCCCTAAGCAAGACCTCATTGCCCTTGGCAATCACGAGGGCCTTTCAGTGTACTTCAGGTTATACCTGTGGAGGATAAACACCTATCTCTTGAATACCCACTCTAGATGAGTTTTGGGTATGCCACATGGCCTGCATTTCAGTTTATCAGTATTGTCCGATAGAACTTTCTGTGAAGGTGGGAATGTTGTGTACTACACGCTGTCCAGTAAGATAGCATGAGCAAGTGAAATGTAGCCAGTGTAGCTAAGGAACTGAATTTTTAATTTAAATTAATTTACACCTAAATAGCCACACATGGTTAGCCGCTACCATATTGGACAGCACAAATTTAGAGCTTTCCAAACATATGCTGCAGATTAGGTGATGATCCATCTAGTCGTTTTACCTGATGCAGTGCCAGACAAGTACACGAGCATCCCATTTCATTTAGATAGGAGACACTGACCCAGAGGATAGTGATACTTGGAGGTCACACAGCCAGGTCCAAGGCAGAGCTGGTCCCAGGCCCAGCTCCATCTTTCCTCCACATGGTGCTCAGTCAACTTCTGCCCTCTCCCTTCTTGCGTAGGCCTCCCCCAGGACTTCCATTCAGTATCCATCCTTTGCCAGCTGACTCCTCAGATTATACTGTGTGGTCTCCAGTTACCATCATGCCCTGAGACCTGGGTCAGACATACCCTTCCAGGACCCTTGGAGAGTATATGGATGGTGGGCCCCTGTATGCCCACACTCTCAACTGCAGATCTGTAGGACCTTGGATGGCCATCTCTAGAGAGACACTTAGAAACCACCTAAACAAGGCTGAACTGGATGTGAGATGGCACATAGCATACACGTCCCCATTCTCCATACTGCCCATGGCAGACATCACTAATCAATCCTCACTGCCACTACCCTTATTCCAGTTTTATCTTCTCTCACCAGACTATTGGATCAGCTTCATCTCTGGCCTCTGCCTCCATTCCAGACTCCCTTCCCAACATTCATTCTGTACCACAGGGCTACATTAATCTTCCTTAAATTCACATTTAGAGTATTGATTCAGCCACTTCTTCATTGGGTACACCTGGCAAGTATCTTCCCCTCACTGGCCCTCAGTTTCCTTGTGAAAATAAAGGGATTGTACCATACGATGGTAAATATCTAGCACATCTGCCACTTTCCATTCCAACATTCAAGGTAGACATTACTAATTGATTATAGCCTTCTTTCTGGCTGAATTCAGATGTGACCTCAAAACCTATCAATTGATCAGTATGGACACACAAGATCTATTAAGTTATCCTTAACATTTTGTCCTGCATTGTAGACATGGGAAAATTGAGGTCCAGAGAAGTGACAGGGGCTGTATATATTTCTTAAGGGTTCCATCTGCCCACCCAGTACCTTGAGTGACATGGGAGGAAAGGGTGGGCTCACTTGAGGCCCCACAGACTCTCCAGCCCTGAAGCTGAGTCACCCACCAAGTGCCCAGTCCCTCCAGAATGGGCACTGCTGACCCCTGACGCCCACCTTTGCCCGGATAGGTACGGGAGGCAGATCTGAGCGACCAGTATGAGGCAGCCTGCGAGTCGGCCTGCAGTGAAGCAGAGTCTGCAGCAGCGGAGGCACTGGACTTGCCGCTGCCCAGCTACTTTCGCTCCCGCAGCCACAGCTACCTGCGGGCCATCCAGGCGGGCTGCTCGCAGGAGGAGGACAGTGTCTCCCTGCAGTCCCTCTCCCCCCCGCCCAGCACTGGCAGCCTCAGCAACAGTCGCACGCTTCCGAGTGAGTACTGAGATGAGGGGGTTCTTTTTGTTTCTCACACGGGGACCTGAGGACAATTCCTGGTAGATCAGATGCGGGGAATGCCTGGGAAGAATCTATGGTGGGCTAGCCAGGGCTGGAGGGATGGTTAGGAGCAAAAGCAAGAGGCGTTGAGACTGAACTTCCCACAAGCTGGCAAATTGGAGGTCAAATGGAGGTCACAGAGGCAGATGTCATCACCAGCAGTAGGGTGAGGGAGTCACAGACTGCTTTGGGATACTTGGATGTTAGGGACTGTCCAGACCCTGGCTCAGAGCAGCCACCTGCTGGTGGGCAGGGCTTACTGCAGCCCTGCCTCCCTGTTGGATTAGCTCAGGTAGACAATAGGTGAACCTATCTGGAAGGTTAGAACCTACAGGCAAGAGGATGGCATCTGCATGGAGCCTTCTCAGAGGGGTGAGTTTGTAAGTTTCTCTCATAGTCACAGAGACAACCTGTCCTTCCTGATACCTGTTCTAAGTCCTCTGGAGACAGTCTATGCCTGATCAGAGAAAAAGGGAACTCTGTGTCACAGAGCAAGCCGTGAAAATCAAGACCAAAGAAAATCATAAACAATTTCTGGTTTAGTATAGAGAGCTTTGATCCCACTCTGGCTAGCTAGTTTTCCTTCCACAGTCTCAGGTTCCTCATCTATAAATTGAAGCATAAGCCAGACCCCAGAGAGCTCCTGGGGAGATGAAATAAGACTGTATGTAGGGAGTGTTCAGGCAGCCTTGCACATGGTGGGAGCTATTATTGCTGGTTCTCAGGCTTGACTCTGACTTTCTTGGCAATCAAAAGCAGTTGGGACTGGATTGTTGTAGGAAAAGAGACATGTTTCGAGTGCTCAATTGGTATTTGATATAAATAAATGAACTTGAATCCTATGGCTGTTCTATGTACAGAAAATTAGTTTACTGAGTGAATGAACTGGTCTTTGCAGGGGGCAGAGCCAGAAACTACTTTGTTTCACTATTGCCTTTCAAACCCTGGGTGATATCTGGGCAGATCCCTGAGATTTTCTCAGTCACTTTTAGACTTTAAGGAATAGTCTCATCTTTAGGTATTAAGAGTCCAGTCTGGACTCACTGCAAGCCTTCAGTCTTATCAACCTCGGATCTCATGCTTCTGCAGGTAGATCCTAACTCAGGCTACGAAGCCCATGGTAGGGAGCTGGGTATGGTGGTTAGTGTCTTCTCTGTTCCTTGTTCACTAGTGGCTGTTTCTGGTCCCTCCAGGCGGGACAGGAAGGTAGCTAAGTGCGGGTGTTGTCTGGTGTCAGGACTTTCTATATAACAGATGCGATATGCTGGCTCTTTCTGCTAAGTCGTGCTTCTGGAGTTTCTTCTGTCCTGCAGGGCCCTCATGGTGCCTCCTTTCCTGACATGGGCAGTCCCCCTCCAGCCCACTGCTGCTTATTCCTCCTTAGTGTCTCCAGCTGCTGGTCCCCCTCCGCCTCACTCAACTTCTCTTTGTTAGGGTACCTGGCCCTGCCAGGCAGTCATCTTGGGCAAAGTCCTCTGATGACAACTCCAGCCGTACTTTCTTCCTTGACTCCCACTTTACCTGTGTGAAAATAAGGCTCTTGCCATGTGGGACTCGGAAAGTATGGGCTTATCTGCTACGGCCTTTCTTCTAGACCTGCTGTCATTGGTAACCATACCAGTCTCTCCATTTCAGAGGTCTCCTAGCAGATGCTGAGGCCCACGTTCTAGAGCCTCCAAATCCAAGGGATCCCTGCCACGCTCTCCCAGGTACTCTGCTACAGTCCCATAGGAACCTCAGGTAAGGGGTCAGATTCCCCATATCATCAGGCCCATGAGAAGTTCTCTAAGCATCAGGTGGGCCTGGGGAGACACATAGCACACCGGCAATTTTTTTCAAATAGACCCTCAGTCCCAAATCTTCTGCAAACCCAATGTCTCACGAATGGACTAAGGATGGGTCATGGACTACATGTCCCAGAACTGTTTGGGTCCCTGCATTGAGCAGCTATTTCTACAATAGTTCTGCATAACAAACAACCACAAAATTAGTGTAATGCAACAATTAACACTTGTTTCTTGCTCCCAAATTTGTGGGTCAGCTGGAACAGACCTATTCCACATCTCTCTCATACTCCTCGTAGAACCAAAGGGATCCTCCTGGCATTGGTGGCCCAGCCAGGGCATGTTCTTCTCATAGTGATGGCAGAAGCATAAGAGAGCAAGCTTAACTAATTAGCACATTTCAAGGCCCCTGTTGGTGTGCTATCTACTGAAATTCTGTTGGCTAAAGGTAGTCATATGACTAAGCTCAAAGGAGACAGCGAGGTACCCTCCTACTTTTATGTAAGGAACTGTATTTTTATGGCAATGGTGTGGATACAGGGAGGGGTGAAAAATTAGGGTCAATAATTGAATCTACTGTAGTCCACTCTCTTGACTACATTTATTCACGTCCCTCTCACATAGAAAATACACTTATCCCCAAGACTCCCAAAGTCTCATCCAGTCATAACAGCAGGATCTCATGATCTATGTCAGGTCTGGATGTGGATTGTTTAACCTAGAATCTAAAAAGAAAAAGAGGGGGGTGCCTGGGTGGCTTAGTCAGTTAAGCGTCTGACTTTGGCTCAGATCGTTATCTTGTGGTGTGTGAGTTCGAGCCCCACATTAGGCTCTGTGCTGACAGCTCAGAACCTGGAGCCTGCTTCATATCCTGTGTCTCCCTCTCTCTGTCCCTCCCCTGCTCATGCTCTCTGGCTGTCTCTCTCTCAAAAATAAATAAACATTTAAAAAATGTTTAAAAGAGGCCAAAAATTCAATCAGCCACAGCTCCCCCGACCCTCCCACCAGTCTATCTTGTATGGTTGATCCAACACCTGGCACATCTGGCTTTAAATGTAGGGATGTGAACCTCCAATTATTCCTAGTTTGGGGGCTTTAGTCCAAACCAAGACACTTAAGAAAGTATCACGTAGCAACATCTCACACCTACCCAGACCTATGTGCCCACGTGAACCTCCTTTTGTAGACGTACAGGAAGTTGTATACCCTCAGAGCTATATAGGATTTTAAAAAATTATAAAAACACATGCACACTGATACTCTCAGATGTATCTGAGATCAAGCATATATACACTTGATCTCTACATATACCTGCATACGCACTCACAGACATGTGTGTCTGCAAGACTCATACCACCTCCACACCTGTGAGGAAGTCGTGCTTCTAGCAGATTGGAGCCATAAGAAAAATTCACCCCTGACATATCCCTGGTCAGCCCTCCCTCAGGTCTCTACAGTGACCACTATATACTTGCTCGTCTCTCCTCCACCCTCTGATCCCCCTTATGCTCAGCAGGTAAACCCACCTGCCTCACAGGGAAAACCAAAGCCACCAGATTTTCAAGCCTGTGCCCAGAGCTGCAGCTGGTCCATATGGTATCTTTGTGCTGGGTTAGGAAAAGGCACTCCCCTCCAGACACTTAATTGCCGTATGCTGAAAAATTGTCATGATGCACAATTTTTACTAGAATAAGGTCTTTTACTGCCATCTGCCACAATTTTGTCATAATAAGTATATAATTCAATTATGTCTGTGTTGTAAACAGCACCGCCCTTATATATGTGGCATCCTTAATCAGTAGACCTTGGCAATCTTGCCCATAATGCCCTTCCTCCACATAGACCCACACTAACACCAACACACAGGCCCACCCTCATTCAGCCATTGTTTCCCCACAGGGGTCACCCCTGCTCAGAAGGCTGCCTCCTCCCAGGAAGTGAGAATTCTGGGTCATGCGCACCCCCCCCCACCACGGCTGTGCTGAGCCCCCAAGTTGCTGAGGGGTTGAAAGTTCTTTGTCACTCTCTCATGGGCATGTATGTACTCAGGCCATATGCAAGAAAGTAGGAGGATATGGGTGAGGAGTGGTTATTGAGGCAGTGAGAGCCTGGAAGGGGAGGACTGGCCTTAGGCAGAACATGGAGCTGCCCACCCACCCACCCACTTAGAGCTCGCCAGCTTCCCAGCTGCCAGTACCGCTGCCACCACCCCCTCTCACCCTCCCTCCCCCTTTCTGACCCAGATTCCACATTCCAGAAATAGCTCTGGCAGGTGACTGGCAGGCAGGGTCAACTCCAGCTAGGATGGGAGGGGAAGCAGCAGCTTGACTATATATACACGTGCCCCTCTCAGCCAAAGGACCTACCTGGAAGGGGCCACAGGGGTGCCATCACCCCCTCAGTCATGGCCCCTCTTGCCTCCTCTCACCCTCTGGGAAAGAGAAGAAAGAACAAAGAAAATTCTTCCTCCTACTTCCTCTCTTCTCTTCCTCTGCCCAGCTTCCATTAGTGCTCATTCTCCTCTCCTCCCTCCCTTTCTCCATCCCTTTCTTCCTGTTTCCCCTGCTCTCCACCCCCTTCTTCTCATCTTAGCCTTTGGTTTGCCTCCTTCAGCCCTGTTCCCTCCCTATGGCCCCCACTTCCTCCCCTCCCAGTTTCTGGCCCTCTTCCCTCCCTAGCCTCCCCTTCTGTGTCTCTCCCACTCCCTCTGAACCACAAAGGAGGCTTGGCATCACCCAGGCACCCCCCCCCACCTCCACCCCACCACCCTACCCCCAGCTCCTACCAACTGCATTCTCTGCACCTGCACATTTCCACATGCATGTGTACACACGTACACACACACACACACACACACACACACACACACACACCAGATACACATGCTTGGAGGTACTTCCTGTCAGCACTTGAAGCTCTCGGCTGAATTGGATAGTTTCCTAGCCTGGAATATACCCTTGCTCCTTGCTCAGAGCCCTGAGTTCTAGTTTCCTCTCTCCTGTGTCACTCTGGGTGGGTTCTGGCCCCTCCCTGTGCCTCAAATTCTCCATCAATGTTGTGGGTCTTGGGTTTGGAGACCCCTCTCCCTGCCTGAATATCTCCCATCCAAGTCATCCTCTGACACCCTTCTTTGTCCCCTGCTGTCTCCCCTAGAACGTTCCCAGTTTCTCCTCTGATTCACTCCCTCCTCCACAGATAGAGGAAGGGAGGCTGACAAAATTCCAGTAAGCAGTCAACCCTCCAGTCAGCCTTGTCCCCCTGAAGCCATCTGCCAGGCCTAGCCCTCCACAATCTCTGGTTATTATACTACATGCTCCTGTCAGATTGGACACTCCTGTTCCCAGAGTGTCAAGGCTGAGAGGAACCTCAAAGACCATCATGTCCAGAGATTGCAAACAGACTTCAACTGCTGTGTCATCTCTGATCCCTGGAGCCCAGGACTGAGATTTAGTTAAGCAGAGAAGAGTGGCACCACCATCAATTGGTGATGTCTGCTGTGGCCAGAATAGTTACACATATCTGACATTCCTAAGTTAACCCAGTTTGACCTCACATACATATACACATGTGCAGACCTCTTTCAAAGAAACTGCAGCCTAGAGAAGGTGAGTCAAGTCAAGGTCACCCACTTAGTAGGTCAAGGAGCTATTTCTCACCTGGGTCTGCCTGACTCCTAAGCCTTGAGTTTCCCATTATCCTGTGGGTGGGTGAGCCATCCAGGGGGCCTGGTAAAGAGATGTGGCATAGTTACAAGAGTTTCAGGGAGAATTATGTGGCAAGCTGCGCAGGATGGTTTGGAGGTCCAGGCAAGGCAGTGAGGCCTGGGCAGGGGCCATAGGGTGAGAGAATAATAAGAGGATCCAGGAGGCTTTCCTGGAGTGGTGATAAGAGGTCAGAATTCCCTGTTGCTGTACCTCTGCACGGGAGACACTGAGCAGAAGGCAGGCTTCTTCCCAGGGCTCTACCAAGCCTTGGTCCAGGACAGTCCTGGTTAACCAAGTACCTACTGTGTGTTCAGTGCACAGATCATCACCCTTCTAAATCCCGTTTTTAGGCAGACCCATTGAGCCTTCTGGGGGGAAATAGTGACTGGGATTAAGGACTGGTCGACAGGCCATAAAGCCCAGGATTGAGATTCTTGAACAAGGGGCATTTCTTACACCCTTGGGGGTAGAGAGGTCATTCCAGAGGAAGAAAGACTAAGGTGCTTAAATGGAACCTTAGAGCCCCTACTAAGTAGTGGTTAAGGGCATGAGCCTTGCAATCAAGCCACTTTTTCTTTGGATAGATGTTTATTGATCACCTACAGTGGGCCAGGCTGTGCTCTAGCCACCAGGGACACCACAGTAAACAAAACAGAAACCCCTGCTTTCTAGGAGAGTACATTATGTTGGGGTGGGGGAAGCAGATAAAATAATAAACATAAGTAATGCAAATGTATGGTTTATTGGAAAATAGCCTGGGGGAGGGCATTGTTGCAGCAGAAACAGGATAGCTAGGGTAGACCCCGTTGAGAAACAAATGTTTAAACAAAGACTTGGATGAAGCTGAGGAAGTATGCCAGGCAGGGAGAAGAGGTCCTGAGGCAGGAGGGTGCCTGGTGAGTTGGAGCAGGAGCAGGAGCAGGTTCCCTATGGCCAGGGTAGAGCAAGACTGATCCTGGCTCTTCCTCAGGGGCTTCTAGAAATTTTCTAAGTAAATCAATTTGAAAATGAACGCTAAGTGAATAGCACAGGTGTAGCATAGCAACTGTGAGTAGGACAAAGTAAGCTAATACTTTCAAAGTGCTTACTTAGCACAGTGTTTGGCATCCAGGTGGCTCCATAACCCTCATTTTCTTTTGTTGTTATTATGCCTCTGTACAAAAATCGCTACAGTGGTATCAGAAACACTGTTTCATCTTATTCAGTAAGATTCTTTTCTCAATTTACATTTATTAAAGAGATGCACAGAGAGGGTAAGGCCTTGCCTAAGTCACCCAGCAAGGCAGGTCAGGGAACAGGAGTTAGGTCTGTGGATGGCAGACCTTCTACGGGTACAGCCTAGAAGGGTGAGGCTGTAAGGAAACGACTCAAGACCAGGACTAAACAAGGAGTGGGGGCCTCGCAGGAGAGAATGGGGAACTGGGAGGGCCATGAGACGGGAAGGGAGTGATTTAGGGATTCGGGCAGCCCCTACTGTGCTTTGCCCTTCAGGAAACAGTGTGCTGGTTTTATTTTGCCGAGGACGACTCAAAGGCTCAGGGAGACTGAAAGAGCATCTCATACAAGGTCACAGAACCCTCCAAAGGGTGAGTAGGGATTCGAACCCAATCTAGAGGACTCCGTATGAGGGCAGCAAAGGGAGGATGAGGGGAGGGGACAACTAGAAACACTTAGGGCGTAGAGTCCATAGTACTTGAGGTCTAATTTGACCATGCAGGGTTAAGAAGACCAGCTTAGGCTGCTTGCTGTGACCCTCAGTTTCCCCCGGTGACAGCGAGGTGTCGCCACAGTGACCTAGTGCGAACTCACACGGCTCTTCCCCCGGCACAGAGCATGCGTCCCGTTCCAGCTGGAACCGGTTTGGCGGGGCGGCTCGAGGGGCGGAGCCCCCGGTGCTCAGGCATGCGCGTGCCGACGTGGGCGCGCGCTCGCTCTCACGGTCCGTGGGCCTGGGCGTGGGCTGGCTGAGCGCGCCGCGCGCTTGCGCGCCGGGCCACGTGCCGAGGGGGCTGCGCGCGTCCCCGCCCGCCCCTGGAGTCCCGGGAGGCGCGCGCGCGCGCGGCTGACGCGTGGGGCGGGGCGGGGCGGGGCTGGCGCGGGGCTTTAACCCGGAGGCCCCGCCCCTCGGGCGTACAAAACCGGAGCCTCGGGCCGGGCCGCGTGAGGGAGGAGGGTGAGTGCCCGCCGCTGGCCGCAGCTGCCGCCAGCCTCGTCCGTCACTCCGTCCGTCTGTCCGGTCCACGTCGTCGCCGCTGCCTCCTCAGCCCGGACGCCCGGGGCCCGCCCAGCGCCGCCCGGAGCAGCCGCGGCCCCGCGAGGAGACGGGCGCCGCCCCCGCCCGGCCCTGCCCCCGCCCTCCTCCCCGTTTGTCCGTCCGTTCGTCCACCCGCCCGCTCGCGCTTCCGTCCTTTTGTCCGGCTGCCAGCCTTCGGGCTCGTCTCCCCGCTCCGCCCGCTTTGTCTCTCCCCGGCTCGCTGTCTCTTTGTCTCTGCCCTCGCGGTGCCTCACAGCCCCTCCCTCGCGCCCGGATCTCGGGTCCCCCTCAAAGCTCTCCGCTCATCCCTCGGAGCCTCCCTTTCTGAGCGTCCCGTTCCTCGGGACTCCCCCTCACGGTGTCCCCACATCTTTGGGGGCCTTTCCTTCAGAACACCCCCCTCATTCCCCCACGCCTCCCCTCTGAGATTCCCGCACATCCTTTGGAGGGGTCCTCCCCTCTGTCTGTACCCTCAAATCCCTGTGGTCTTGCCCTCCTCTTAGCCCTCCTTTCCGCGGGGTTTTCCCTCTTGGTGCCCCCCCAAACACGCTGGGACCTCCGACATCCCTTAGGTGCTCCTTTGGACCCCCCAAAAGCTCCCCAGCTCCCAGACTTCACCCCTTCCTGCTATCCCTTGGTTTGTCTCCGTGTCTGTCTCTCCTTGTTCTCTCTCAGGACTCTGTGGCCCCCAATTCTGGGGATTGGGGTCCTCCGCTTTGCTCTCCCTGCCTCTGCCCCCGCATCTGTCTTGGTGGCCTCGCCACTCAGTGGCTCTTGTGCTGAAGGCCCCCTTTTGAGCCCGCTCCTTTGCCCAGGGCTCTTGACCCCTTTGCTTTCTCTGCCCCTTGTCTCCCTGCTTTCTGCTCCCTTGTCTCTCCCTCTCCCCTTTTCTGTCTTTGCCGGGTCTCTGGGTCTCTGACCCCCCTCCGGCCCTCATGGCTTTGTGTCTGGAGCTCTTGAAGCAATGTGAGTGGTGGGGTGTCCGGGTCGGGCCGGAGTCCGCCCGCAGGCTGGCCGCGGCGAGGCTCCATGGGGTTGGTGCTGGGGCTAGGGCTGGCGCTGGGGCAGGAGGCTCTGGGGCCTCCCAAGAAAGGGGCAAGGAGGGAGGGGCCAGGCCTCCTGGCAGAGGTGGGAGTGGGGGGCCTTCTGCTCTGAGGCTTCTGCTTTGAGTTGCTTGAGTGTGTGGAGGGTGCCATGGGCTGGACGTCCTACTGGCTTGGTCCTGCATGGCCTGGCACTTTGTGATCGCTTGTGGGCAGGCCTGGGCTATTTTGGAGCTGGCAGGATGTGATATCACTTGGGCGTTTATTTAGACCCGGCTGGGGGGGTGGGGGCTGCGTTCTTGCCAACTTGAGTAATGAAATTTTGCAGGGGGGTGCGGTCTTCTAGGCAGCTGGGCTGTAGGGTTTGTGGCCAGAACTTTGCAGGCCACCAGACTGGGCAGGTGAACAAGGGACTGTGCTGCCTTAGTCTTGCTGAGACTCTCAGGATGACGGGAGAGCGGAGTTGTTCTTGATCTGACCACCCTTGAGTATTTCTTTTGGTGATCTAAGAACTCTGGGCCTTGATTCTGCCGACTTCATGCTGTGAGACCTTTGATCACTCCAAGCCTCAGTTTCTCTATCTGTAGAAAGGGAATAACTGTGCTAGCCCCACTGAGTTGTCGTGAAGATCAATGAAACATCTGTAGACATGATTTGTGAAGTGTCACTGTGTCTTTAAACTGAGCCCCCCCAGAGGGAAAACAGCTTGCCTAGGGTACACAGCTAGTTCGTGGCAGAGCTAGGACAGGGATCCAGCCCCAGACTCCTTACCCAGAGTTCTTTACCCTTCGTTCCATTACCACCTGATTATTCAGGATTACGCCTGCCTTTCCAATAGGGCAGGGAGCAAGCCGTCCCTTATTTATGCTCTGATTCCTGGTTGCTCTTTGTCAGTTTGCAAAGGTAGGCATGTGTGCATAGCTGGATGTCTGTGCTGGGAGACAGTTTGATTTTCCATATTCCATCCCATTGTTTTTTGAGGGTGGGCCCTGTTTGGCCAGTGGCACTTGGGAATAAAGTGAGTCAGTTTGTAGTTGTGAGACTTTGCTGCTTTTCCTGCTTCTCTGCAGAGTGGGGGAACAAAGGCCCCAAGTGGGAGCGGCCCCACAGACACCAAGAGTCTGCTGTCAAGGAGCCTAGGATGTCTTAGAACTTTGGAGCAGATGAGATCAGCTGTTGTAACACTCTTGTCTTAGAGACCTATAGGGACCTATAGAGGGTTGAGCAAGGACTCCTGGTCCTCTTCTATGACACTGCCTCTCAAGAGGTCACTGTCAGGCTGGTGTCCCTTGCCCACTGGTGTATAATTACCATTTCCAACATCCATTGATCTTTTTACTCTGGGCCCTGTGCTTGACACACTATACAGACTACTTGTGATGGGGAGGAAGAAGGGCTTGGTGTTTGGCCTGGAAGTAGGGGATCTGGATTCTGGTCTCCATATCTTACTCTCAGGGAGGCCACTTTCCCCTATGCTTCAGTTTCCTTGTCTGTAAAATGGGAATAATAGTCTTTTGTCCTAAGGCTGATTCTGAAATCACAGAATCCCTAAAGAAATTCTGTGAGGCAGGATGCCAAGGTTCTGTTCCTGGCTGCGGTAAGATGCTGTGCGACTTCAGACAAGTGTCTCTCTCTCTATTTTTCTTTCTGAAAAATGAGGGGGTTGGATGGCATGGGCTTTTTGGTGCTTCCACCTCCAGCATTTGAGGATTCTAAGGTAACTCAAAGGCCACCTATTTGCACCTGCATCTCATCTTACCTGTTAAAGGTGTGCTTGGTCACAGAACTAGAGGGAGAAGGTGTCGAATGCTGCAAGATGTGTGCTGACCATGTGCTGTGGGGTTTCATAGAAGAGAGCTCCTGTCTGGGCAAAACGTTCAGAAGAGCTTCCAGGAGGAGGCAGTGCTTGAGTTGGGCCTCTATACCAGGCATGTTCTGCCTTTAATACAGATTGTTTCAGAGAGTAGAATTAATGTGGGTTTTAGAGTCATAAACACCTGGTTTTAATTGGTCTCCATCACTCATTCACTGTAATCTTGGGCAGGTTACTTTCTTTGAGCTTCAAGTTTCCTCATCTGGACTCAAGATATTTACACT
This sequence comes from Panthera pardus, assembly GCF_024362965.1. NCBI lineage: Eukaryota > Metazoa > Chordata > Mammalia > Carnivora > Felidae > Panthera > Panthera pardus. Next base: position 22,915,900 of record NW_026526821.1, on the reverse strand, counting down.
ACAGCATTGTGGTGAGGATTAAGTGAGATTATATGTTTAAAAAACACCTAGTACACCATAGGCACTTAATAAATGTGAACTTTTATCTCCCAATAATATCTGGGTCACTGTTTTCTTTGAGGAAACAAGACAGAGACCCAGCCTCTCCCCACCCACCCCAGGCCTCCCCCTTCCCCCTGGTGTTCAGGTTGAGGTAACAAGGAAAGCACCTGACTGTTGTAATAAATAATAGGAGTAATCCTTTAATCTCTCACTTGCTTTGCGAGGCATTGTGTAATCTGTCAGGTTCTTTCCTGGCCATTGTTTCTCACAACAGTCCTGGGAGGAAGTCAGAAGCCATTGGAGTTCTCTCTGCTTCACAGGTGAATGAAGAATAGGGGGCCCAGAGAGGGACAGGAACCTGCTCAGGGTCCCACAGCATGGCAGTGTCAGAGTGGGCTTGAGCCTAGCCCTCTTGACTTTTCTTCTTCCGCAGCTTTGCTCCATATTTATCGCTTCTGCCTCGTAGCCTGTCCCTCAGGCCTCCTTCTCTGGGTCTGATATCTGTTCTGCAAGGAGGGTTTGCTTGACTTTTCCTCAGCCCCTGAGCTCTTCTCAAACTTAAACAGGACTAGCTTTAGGCTGGGTGGAGACTGAGTCACCATCTTCCCTGGCTGTGTCATCCTGAGCAGCAAGTAGACACACCCAGAGGGCCAGAGACTTGCTGGTTGTAGACAACAGCATGGCAGGCTTTCCTCCCAGAAGTTCAGATTGGCTCAGGAACGTCTCTCTTTGGGCTTTTAGGGAACGGCTGCAGCGGTGGCTCCCAGGGATCTGGAAGCATGAGCAGCATTGAACAGTTGTTGCCTGGCCTACCTTCCCCAAGCCTTTATTTTTGCTGTACCCTCCCTGTGGTGCCCTCTCTTCCCGTAGAGGCCCACATTGTCAAATGCTGCCACCTCCTCCAGGAAGTCTCTGAAACAGACTGTGAATTCTGTCCCAGGTCCATACTTGTAGAAAAGTGGCCGTTGCTGAAAAGTGGTCACTTCACCTCTCTGCACCTCAGTTTCCTTATATATAAAATTTAGGTCTCTTAGCTTTATAAAGTTTGGGTTCCCCAGAGAGTCTCCTTTGGCAGGTGTAGGGGCAGGAGTCAGCTGTTCAAACCTGATGCTGTTCTGATGCTGAGAGCCTGTGGGCTGCACTCTGGGAAAAGCTGAACTGAGCGTTTCCTGGGTTTGTATCACAGCTTGGCTTGTCCCCCACTGCGTGACCTTGGATTGATCAAGTTTTTGTACCTCAGTTTTCTTCTGTCATGTTGGGATGGAAACCCCTTCCTCACAGGTTGCTGTGAGGATAAGAACTTCTGTGATAAAGGCCCCTTGAGAATAAGGAACTTGATGCTACAGTGCCATTTACCAGGTGCCAGGGACTGTGTTAAATGGTTTGTGGCATCATCTCACCGTATTATTGCAGCAATCCTATGACGCAGATACCATTATTATCCTCATTTTACAGGTGAGGAAACTGGCTCCTCCTCATCTTTGTTTTGGGCAGGATTTGTTGTTTCCAGAAGCAAGTTACCCTTCCCTTGCTTAGCCCTGGCAGCAGACACTGTCAGACCTGGCCAGGGTGAGGGCTGTGGAATTGAACACTTAGACAGGAACGCAATCCTGTCATCAACAGGAATTTAATGAGGTTGATGAGGTGTGCAGTCTCATCACCTCTCAGATTCCTGGATTTCCCAGTCCTGGCTGTGGCTGCCTCTCCTCCCTCCACCTGTGTTGGAATCAGCTGGTTCCTCACCCACCCACTCCTGGGAACCAAGGCTATCTTAAAGACAAATAATATCCGTATTCTACAGCTAAAAGATTGTTTCTTGTTTCTCAGCGAAGAAGCAGGCCCAGGTAAGGGTAAGGACAGGGATGTGCCTAGGATCCCAAAATAAGACCATGCCGGGGCTGGACAAGAACCATGGCCCTGCCTGCCCACCTAGGTCACCATTTCTGTGTATTGCTGGCCTAGGTCACCCGGTGGAGAGTGGGAACACTGAGGTTTGGTTTGGGCAGTTAAGTTTCCTCATAGGACAAAAGGGGGAGAAATGGTCCCAAGTGGAGCTAGACTTGGCTCAGCCTGGAGCCAGATGGGCTTGGAAAGCACTTTCTGACCAGGGCCCTGTCCTCCCAGCCCTGGGCTGGGCTCTGAGAGGCTGGGAAAGAACAGACAGGGCCTCTGCACTTGGGAACTTATGGTCTGACAAGGGAGACAAGGCCTACAATTATGAGAGACTGTGTGACAGTCTGTAATTAAGCGTCTGCTGAAGAAAAGCATTGTTTGGGAAGGAAGAAGTGAGTGTGTGCCAGAGGAAACAAGAGCCCTCTTGAAGGGGGCTGGATTTGCAGAGACAGAGGGTGGGGCTGACATTCTAGCGAATGGTTTGTGCAAAGGCAGAGGTGCGGAGGCTGGAAGGTAAGCATGTATTTAGGGAAAGGGTGAGTAGACCAGTTTTGCTGATGCATCAGGGCTCTGGATGAAAAATCTGGAAGGGGCCAGGAAGTTGTAGGCAACATTGGAAATCAGCTGAAAAGCAGAGGCTTTGGGGAGCCATGGAAGATTTTAGAACAGGGGTAGCACAACTTCTCCCCCCCCCCGCCAAGAAGGTGAATCAGGCTGAATGAATTGGAATGAATGAAAATGATGACAGGGAGGAAGCATTGCAAGCATTCAGCTGAAAGAAGAGGGTGAGGTTTGGGTGGAGCCCATGGGATGGGAAAGGACATATAGGGTAGCAGGGGGTGTCGTGCTCTCTCAAGAGAGCCTGTCTGGGGGTTTGATGGCCCAGGGGGAAAGATGTTGGGTGTTGCTGCTTTGGGGGAGGAAATAACAATCTGAGCAAATTGCTTATATAGCTGCAGTGTGCCAGGCTCTGTGCCAGGGCCTCCATGGGTGCTGTCGAAAATCCTTACACCAAGCTGGAGGCAAAGGGACTTACTGACCTCCTTTTACAGATAAGGAAAATGGGGCTCAGACAGGGCTGACTGCATATTCTGACTCTTACCACAGTTCAGCTCTGCTTCTTGGAAAAGAGACTCTTACCATCAGGGTTCCAGGAATCTGAGTCTTCTTGCCTGTTGAATTGGGGGCACACAAATACATCCCCTAAAGCCTACAAGCCCTTACTCTCTAAAGATCTGGAAAGTCGGGGCTGGTGCCAGTTTAGAATTTCTTCAAGGTAGGAGAGTCAGGGAAGTGAGGGGCCTTCACATCATCAGTTTTACTCACCAGGCTGTGAGCAGCCTCCAGAGTTGGACTTCATATGTGTCTAGTCCAACGGTGGCTCGTCCATGACTGGGTTCATTGGGATTCTCAGCCAGCTGCCACTAGAGAGGGTGTTCCCTGGCCCAGCCAGAGGAATCAGCCACCCACAAAGACAGGAGGGGACTTGTCCCAAGTTGCTCTTGACACTGGAGAGCCAGGTGATGGAGCCCAGTTCCCATTTCGCAGGCTGCAGCCAAGGATACTTCCTGGGCAGAGAGAAGGAGAAGGGAACTGGTACTTACCGAGCGGCTTCCATGGGAGGCAGCAACGGGTTGGCCCCACTGCACAGCTAGGAAACTGATGGCTTGGCCAATCATTCTCCTCCTCTGTGTGTCCCCCTGAGCTGGACCTTGGGTCATGAGGCAGAGCAACATCCTCTGTGCTCTGCTCACTCCCCTTCTTCTTTGCCTCCCTGGGAGGTAAACACCCCCAGGACCCATATGCCAGTCTACTTTGGCAAATGTTCTCTGAGCCCAACTATATGCAAGATATGATTGTAACTGCACCCATCTTTTTCATACCAAAATCTAGACAAAGGTTTTGATGAGGGATTTTTGTTCTGCTTCTGAATAGACACAGCCTCTTGTGAGAAAATACTCAGACATTGGAACAGTGGACTAGAGCAAGCAGCCTGTACTGTCGCTTTCAATTGTAGTAATTCATTTGATTAATGCTTTACCATTTGCCCCATGGTTTCTCACAAATTTGACCATCCATACATATATTCATTCTTTTTATTTTGTTTTCCACGTGTTGGTTCTGGATCCTTAATATTTGTTTAGCCTATTTTTGATTTGCAAAGTACTTTCATCCACTTTATCTCAGTAGATCTTATACACCTCTGGGAGGTCATTACTATTCTTGTTCTCCTTGTTTTCCAGAAAGTGACTTGACCAAGGTTACTCTGGGATTCACTGGCTGAGCTGTTCATTCATTCAACAAATATTTAAGTGCCTGCTGAGTGCCAGGCAGTGAGCTGGCCTTGTCACTACAGTGGCAAGCAGAGCAGTCTTAAGAGACTTAGTCACTCACCTCCCAGAGTGCACAGTATCACTGAGGTCTAGCCAGGATTTACCCCAGCACTGACCCGCACCCTGGACTCTTTCCATTGCAGACCCCTGTAATTTGGGCTTGTGGCTTAGATCTAGATTGTTGTAGTCTGTGAGCCCTGAGCCTAGAGCATTGTGGAAAAGCAAGCCAAGGCAGCACATTTCTGCAAACTGAACTTCAAAAGTGACAAAAGAGGTCTTGTCATGACTTAATTAACAAGAAGGTGAGGAAGGGCATCTCAGCAGAAGGCCATCTGCTCCTTCACCTGGGGGACAAGGGGTGGGGGAGTTGCCCGAGGGCTGCTATACTCAACATCCTGGCCTGAATTTTCTCCAGCTTCCAAATATTTGATTACAGTCTGCACAGGTGTGGAGCCCTATGGCCATGTGCTGAGCTGGGGACCCTCCCTTGCCTCCTTTAATATTAAATGAGATGAAATAAAGGCAGATCCTAGAATTTCATGCCTAGAAAGGACTCTGGCCCAGCCCCCTCAGGTCTCATGAGTGGGAACCAAGCATTAGAGAGGAAGGGACTTGCTAGGATCCCATTTTGAAAGAAATAATCCTTCCTCTTCCCATCTTACCAGCCTTACATAATAATTTCCCTATTGCTCCCTGTAGGAGCTCTCTCTTAGCTGAACCTGTTCCACAGTCAAGCCATATTCACATCTTCCCTATGCCTTAAGACCAAGTTTTTTATGAGTCTGACATTTTCCCCCTGCCCAGAGCCCTATGATGTCCAGGCTGCCTCCATCTACTGTCAGGCTGACCACCTGTTCTACAAGGCTAGACCAGTAGAGGCTAGGCCTCAAAATCCAGATGCCTGGGCCCTGAGACATACAAGAGGTTTCTTTGGGTGCATTTTGCTAGAGTTATTTTTATGTGTAGAAATTACATTTTTATTGAAAAAGCAATTTGTGTATGTGGCTAAACTTTCAAACTTTGTAGAAAAAAGTGCCCAATGAAAAATTAGGGTCTCTCCCACCTCCACTCCTCAGTGATCACTGGGAACAGTCTTGATGTTTCCTTCCAGAAATACTCTTCATATATGGGCAGCTATGTCAATAGCATCCTTTTTTATTACACAAATGGTGGCATATTCTCTGCCTACAGCCTGCTGTTTTGTGCTTTGTCTTCACGCAAGTCTAACTATGTTGTAGATGTACACAGGTCCATGGCCTCCTTTTCCATGACCATGTGACAGTCTGTCAGTGGATGGACCACCAGCTGTTTGTCCAGTCCTCTGCTCAAGGACATTTAGGTTGTTTCCAGTGTTGCTGCTGTGAGCATTGCTGCAGCGAGCACCCTTCCCCACACGTATGTATGCCTGCATGTATGCCTGTGGAGCTGTGGGAACCATTCCTGCAAGTGAAATTGTTGTTGCAAAGAGTCTATGCACCTAAAATTTTGCTAGATGTTTTTAAAAAAGTTTTTTTAATGTTTATTTACTTTTGAGAGACAGAGAATGCACGAGTGTGAGTGCAGGAGGGGCAGAGAGAGAGGGAGACACAGAATTCAAAGTAGGCTCCAGGCTCTGAGCTGTCAGCACAGAGCCTGATGCAGAGCTTGAACTCATGAACCGTGAGATCATGACCTGAGCTGAAGTTGCACGCTTAGCCAACTGAGCCACACAGGTGCCCCTGCTAGATGTTTTTGAATTACCTTCTTTTGCATTCTGAAAATGTGTATTTTTTAAAAAGCACTCTACCTCCCCTGGATTCAAATTCATTTCTTTGGTTGAGAACAGACTTTTCCAGTTCAGCCCAGACAGGGGAAGGGGGTTGGCCAGTGTCGCCCAGTAGTCCTCAGCCAATGAGGTATTTCCAGAGTAAGGTGCTGATGGAAGGAAGTGAGAAATGAAGGGAAGAAATGGGCTGGAGGGGTGACAAGATGGGGCCAGGATTGGGTGGAGGGAATTCTGTTGTAGGTACCTTGGGACCTGTTTATGACTTGGTCTCCAGGGAGAAGCATCCTCCCTCCCACACTGTATCCTCCTTCCTGTGTTTCTCTGGCTTGGGCTGCACCTGCTTGGCAGCTGCTGGGCCAGTGAACTCATTTATTCAGCAGATATTTACTGAGCTCCCAAATACCGGTGCAGGCTTGGCCACTATGTCCCTGTCCTTCTCTGACCCTCAATTTTCTTCATCTGAAAAATGGGGAGGCTCATCCATACCTTTCTCATGTCACGAGGCTAGTGGGAAAATTTGGTAAACCAGCCAGTGGGGAAACCCCATAAAACAGATTATAGTGGTCTTAGCTAGACACTGTGCCAGGCACCCTGGAGTCACTGAGTCTGATGTTTGGACCAGTCCTGAGTGGGCTACCGTCAGTCTTAATAGATGGCTGGGGCAGCTGTTGGTGGGTGTCTCCAATTGCTATGCCAGGACAGAGTCAGGCTCATGCCTAGGATGAATTTGATTTGCCCCAGGATGCTGGAACTCCAGGGCCTGCTCAGGATGAAGGTGATTGGGTGACAGGTGAGGAAGAGGTAATCAGGGAGACCAGGAGGGTCCCCACGCTGCTGCCAGTTTTGCCTCCTCTGAGCCAACAGGAAGGTCCTTTAGAGTCCCCCACAGGGCATTTCTGCCACTCCCTTTCAGCCTTCAGCAGTGGTAGGATGAAGAAGGGGAAGTTCTATAATTTTTCCAGTTTAAAATGACTAGTTTAAAATCACCAGCCTAGTTCCTTCCTCCCATTTTATCAATGGGAAAACTGAGGCCTGGAGTTGGTCTCCTCCCAGGTGTCCCAGTGAGTGGGCAGCCTTATTGGGATTAGAACCCAGGTGTTCAGCCCTCCCAGGCCTTAACCCTCACCGTCTTTCCCACATCGTCCCAGTCTTTAGTTTCACTTTGGGGTTAAAACCCAAAGTGAAAGAAAAAGGCAAAGCAGGAAGCAGCTGCTTTCATTCAGACCCAGCCCAGGCTGGGACTGGCCCTGGGGGACCCAGGCTGAGCTGGCCTTACAGGAGGAGAGCAGGCCTTTTCTCCCTCTTGCTCTGGAGGCCCTGGGGGCGGGGGGGGGGGGGGGGGGGGGGCAGCAGGGTCCAGCTGGGAGAGGCGCCAGGCTACAGACAGGCAGTGGCGTTCTGGCCTGTGCTGTCTGGGAGACGGCCAGTCCGACGAGTTTCCTGGTGAGAGCCTCACCCGGGTGTGGCCCCAGGTGAGGAGCTACTACCTTTTAAACTCCCGTCCTGGAGCAGGGCTGAGCTGGGCTTATGCTGGCCTAGGAAAGAAATCCTGGCTTCCCAAATCCAGCTTCCACAGAACAGTCCCATTCTCCCTGAAGGTAAGAGCTAGGGCCCTGTCTCTACTGTGAAGACTTTTAAACTTTTGGTCACTTTGGGGCAGGTATTTACCTCAACTCCTGGCAGCTTCTTAAGGACCGAGATGGCCTGAAAGCCTTTCTACCCTGGTTCTAGTCCCAGTCTCTAGAACTTGGAAAGGACAGAGGTTGGGGGAGCAGGAGCCATGGCTTCTCCCGAGTGTTTAGGTAACTTCAGGCAAGATCCTCTCCCCTCTGGGTTTCAGATTCCCCATTTGTTTCTTGGCAGGAGGAGCTCTTTCTAGCTCTGCCGTTCAGTTGAATCAGTTTTGATCCCTTGGAAGCTAGGGAGTATCTTAACACCTGATTTGGTTGGCCTGTATGTTTCAAAGATTAGCTGGGTTCTTAAGTTCCTGTGCTTTTTCTAAGAAAATTCTCAGCCTTGCCAGAGCAGATATGGTATCAATTTTGTTGCTCAACAAATAACAATTTCAGTGTACTTCTCTTCTCTGCACAATCACAGGGTCCCCAGGCACAAAGCCATTTTGGTTCAAGTCCACTCCCTGAGGGCTCACGCCGAGCACATGGTAGGTGATCAGGTAGGCCTAACTGTGTTAAGGCTGAGCCAGGCACTGGGGGAGAAGCCCACACCCCAGAAGTCTCACAGACCTGTAGTTAAGATCCTGGCTCTAGTGACATACTGCTGGAGTTTAGATCCTGGGCTGCCACCAAGAGCTGTGAGACCTTGGGCAAGTTGCTTAACCTTTCTAGACCTCAGTTTTTTCATTTGCAAAATAGAGATGATAATATTACCTGGCATTAGTCTCAGCATGTGGACAAGAGAAAGAATGTGTGTAAAGCACTGAGCACAGTATCTGGTACAGAGGAACCACTTAAAAAATGTTAGCTGCTGCTGTTATTGATACCCAGGGGGAGAGAGAAGACTTGAAATAGCTAAAGACTGTCCATGTCCCGTGCCTGGAAAGATGTAGGTGGACTAGATGTGGTGTTTGGAGGGATATCAAGTTTTGTCTGCCAAGTGCAGCGCTCTGATGGGGACTCTGGAGTGAATTGAGGCAGGCTTTAGAGAGAGGGTGACCTTCAAAACCTCAAAAGCTGGGTAGGATCCAGGTGGTGGAGATTTTGAGAGGAAGATACCCTGGGGTCTGGGGGTGCTGTGGGTAGGGGAGGGGAAGGGAATCAGGGAGGAATGGCAGGGGATCAGGGAGGAATGGCAGGGGTTGGCTGCCCAGGGCCAGGAGAGCTGAGATCAAGCTAGAATGCCTGCTGAGGGCCATCAGAGTCAACTAGGCACTCAGAGCCAGGGTTTGTCTCTGAAGGGTCATCACTCCTTGAACCAGTTTCCTGCTGGGACCTATATTGAGTGTGGTGTGAATAGATATGATAGTTCCAGCTTCTCCTGGAACTTTCTTGCCTTCCCAGGCTTCGTGCGCTTCATGATACGGTGTTGCCCTGCACAGGGGTGTGGTAGCAGTCCACAGGTGTCTGCCTGCCTCGGGACAGTTTGGCCTGGGGTAGCATAGGAAGAGTGGAACTTGGCTGACAGCACCTGTAACAGCAGGCTGCCTCTGCTACTGCTGCCCCAGCAGTTTCCACAAAGGGGGTGCGCATAACAAGTGTATGGAGACACTCATTAGAAGAGGGTTTGGGTTCATCCCAGCCAATTCCTCCCTCCTCACAAGCCAACCTCCAAACAACCACCCCCTCTCTTTCTAAAGAGTCAGCCATTCTTGTGCTCAGAGTGCCAGGGGTGAGCTAGAGGAGGGTAGGGAACAGTTCAGACTTGGTCTCTTTCCTCAAGGAGCTTCCATTCAGCTTGGAGTCCCCATCCAAGAAGGTGACAAATATACAAGATACTCTCTGCTTGTGATAAAGAGCCTTGAAGGAAACAAATAGGTGCTAAGAGGGAACTGAGGATGGGGAGGGCATGTCAGGGAAGGTGAGGTGACCAGTGGGAAAGAGGAAGTCAGGGGCAGATTGGGAACAGCAGGGCTCAGGACCCTCAGGTAGAAAGTGTTTAGCATATTGAGGGAACAGGGAGAGGTTCTGTTATATCTGGAATGGTCTGCAAGGTCAGGCAGGGCCTCATCAGTCTCCGTGACCTTGTTTGCTCTGAAGCAAACAGCTTTCTTGCCCTGTAGGAGCCAGAGTGTCAGTGAATCAAGAGGTGTTGTTGTTTTTGTTTTTTTAAATTAACATCAGAACTCCCAAATACTGACCTTCTGATTGGTTTTCATACTGATCCTAAGTCCTCAAGAAAAGGGTTCTTCAGCACTCCCTATTTATTGCTAATTTCCTTTCACATACCACCTCATGGTTCACAGGTTTTGTCGCTTCTGTTGGCAGCTTGTTGCAGGTTGCAGTTATTGCTGTTTTTAGAGGTAATACAACAGAAAGGTTAAGTGACTTGCCCAAAGTCACACAGCTTAATCAAGATTTGAAGGTTTTTTTAATTTTTTTAATTTATTTTTTAATGTTTTTCTTGATTTTTGAGACAGAGAGAGACAGAGCATGAGCAGGGGAGGGGCAGAGAGAGAGGGAGACACAGTCTGAAGCAGGCTCCAGGCTCTGAGCTGTCATCACAGAGCCTGATGCGGGGCTCGAACTCATGGAGTCTGAGATAATGACCTGAGCGAAGTCGGACGCTCAACCGACTGAGCCACCCAGGCGCCCCAAGATTTGAAGTTTTGGTGCACTGTTCTTTTTATTCTACCACACTACTTCTGTGTGAGAAGGCCAAAGCAGAAGTTTCTATTTTTAGCAAGGTTGCAACTCTAAAATGATCACAGTTAAAAAGTGTCGTATGGGGCTCCTGAGTGGCTCAGTTGGTTGAGCATCCAACTCTTTATTTCAGCTCAGGTCATGATCTCACGGTTCGGTTCATAAGTTCAAGCTCTGCATCTGGCCCTGTGCTGACAGCATGGAGCCTGCTTGGGATTCTCTCTCTCCTTCTCTCTCTACCCTTCATCTGTGTCTACCCACTCTCTCTCTCTCTCAAAATAAATAAACTTGAAAAGTTTTGGTATGGAATGCCATAATAGTAATTGTGTCCAGGTGATGAGATTAGAATGACTTTTTTCCCTTATTTTCTACAATGTTATTTATAGTTCATTCTTTTTTTTTTTTTTTTTTTAAAGAGAGAAGTGTGCATGGGCGCAGGGCAGGAGCAGAGGGAGGGAGGGAGAGAGAGAGAAAGAGAGAGAGAGAGTATCTTAAGCAGCCTCTGTGGCGATGCAGGGCTCCATCCCAGGCTTGTGGGATCGTGACCTGACCCAAAATCAAGAATCGGATGCTCAACCAACTGAAGTGCCCCCCTGAATTCTTTCTTTTTATTTCCCTTTCTTGAATGTCAGGAAGGAGATTGTAGGCAGATTATAGATCAGCCCCTTCTCACAAACACATTTAACTCAAAGTTGAAATTTTAAACATTCATGTTATAAGTTTTTTTAAATTTTTTTTTACATTTATTTATTTATTTTTGAGAGACAGAGACAGAGCACAAGTCGGGGAGGGGCAGAGAGAGAGAGGGAGACACAGAATCCAAAGCAGGCTCCAGACTCTGAGCTGTCAGCACAGAGCCCGACGCAGGGCTTGAACTCACAAACCGTGAGATCATGACCTGAGCCAAAGTCAGACACCCAACCAATGGAGCCACCCAGGTGCCCCTCATGTCATAAGTGTTTTAAATATTTTACTTTGTGACTTTTGGATTTGGGGTGTAAAACAGCAAGTTGATATTTGGGGCTTATTGGTAGAGAATTCCTCAGTAGACTCCTCACTAGCCTCCCCTTTTTAAAAAATTGGGATAAAATGCACATAACAATTTACCATCTTCCCTATTTTTAAGTGTACAGTTCAGTGTCATTAAGTACACTCACATTATTTTACCACCATTCTTCTCCAGAACTCTTTTCATCTTGCAAAACTGAAATTCTTCACGCCTTAAACAACCGCTGTCCATTCCTCCGTCCACCCAGCACCTGGCAGCAACCACCATTCTACTTTGTCTCTGAATTCAACCACTCTGGGGGCCTCATTCACAGGCCCATTTTAAGAGAATGTATTGGAAAGGGGGTAATATCTCTGAATAATTAAGTCTTTGGGTGGTGATTAATTCTCCCAGTTAATGCACACTGCAACTCACAGTTTTATGTGCTCATGTTCTAGCATAGTTGTTAAAAGACTGATCATCTCCTGGGAGGGCTTTCTCCACACAGGTGGCCTTGGTTCCAAAGCCCATGGTGGCTGCATGGAGCCTAGCCACAGCCCCCCTGTGGAGGTGGAATAATAGGACGGGGAAGGCTGTGGATTTAATTAAAGGACCCAGGCACAGTTCCTTAACTACTTACTTGCTGTGGGATTTGGGCCAAGTCTGTCCACCTCTGTCAGCCTCAGCTTCCTCCTCTGAGAAATGGGACAAATACTTCTGTCATGTGGACATCCCAAAATCGGTGAGACAGATAATGGACTTCCTTGTGCAGTCTTGAGGATCCTAGCACCGTGTTCAAATGTGGTTAAAGGCAAGGCAAATCGGGCTCCTGATCCCCATTTTACAGAAGAAGCAGAGACTTAGAAGTGACTGGCCCGAGGTCATTCAGCACTTAAGTGACCACATGGGGCTGAAAACCAGCCACCCTCACAAATTGCAGCTGTTGAGGGTTCCTTATTGGTCAGTCTTTTGAGGGTGAGGAGACTGTGAAACAAATAGTTGCTTTCCTATCTTACTGAATTTTAAACATTGCCCAAGAAACTCTGTTGTTGATGGTCCTACAGGGGAGGATGAGGGGTTAAGGTTTTCAGTGGGGAGTCAAGGACAGTGATTCTGCATCATGGGAATAGAGCATTTCTGTGGTGATCATCTGGCCCAGGGACAACAAATACCTTGCTCTTTGCAGTTACTTCCCATACTAGGCCCATGGCGGTCAGCATCAGTCAATCCCAGTGTTCCCACTGAGCCCGGACACAGCGTCAGAATCCTTCTTAACACAGGCGGGTACTACCAGTCAACGAGAAGTAGCACACTCAGTGCAACCTGTGCCATTTCCAACGTAGTATGCTCCCCAGCTTTTACAGATGTGCAGCAATCCTGGCAGGGGAAGGGACTGTTTCAGGGGCAGGTGATGTCACAGGTCTCTTTGTGAGAGTGGAAAAGGGTCTGGCAGGACAGCGCAAAGCCTGGGGAGGTGTGATGAGTATGCTTGCAAAAACATCGAGGCACAGTAGCTCCCAGAGGGGTAGAAGCTGTCAAGGTAAAGTCCACTTTCTTCAGCCCTTGGGTGCTGGTTTGGGCTTGAGGTCTTTGTGGAGGTGCGCTCTAGTGAGACTCTACCAGCAGCAGGAGAAGACCGAACTTGTGTTTCTACAGCGGCTTCTAAGCTTTGTAGGATTTTGTGTGGCTATCTGGCTTGTCATGAAGTTGTGTTTTTACTACTTGTCATACTGGATGCTGTGAAGTTTGGGTTCTGGAGATTGAAACCTGTAGGGTTTGCACTCACTTAACAGATAACACATGATTTGCCATGTGACGCTGAGCAGGTCCCTCAACCTCTCTGAGCCTCCATTTCTTCAGCAGCACAAGGGGAGATGGTGAGAACATCTCCTCGTTGGGATCAAATATAAGATGCAGGTGTAAGGACCTCGGACAGTGACTGGGCCACTGCAGTAGCCACCGATTCCTGAGCAGACAATAAATACTACTGGTAATTATGAGTATCAGCCACTAATATTCACCTACTTCTTACACTGCCATTGTGGGGGCAGGGTTCTGTGGGCAGGGTGGGTGACCTTCACTTGGGTAGGTGTTCTTTCAAAGAGATCTTCCCAAATGTTACCATATTGTGCCTTCAGAGGTGGTTGGGAGAAAAATCGAGTAGGGAGGGCTGTGGGGGCGTGAGGAGGACTTGTAGTCACGCCGTAGTCACGACTTGTCCCAGCGCCTCTGTCTCCTGCTTGCCAAGTCACTTCTTACAGATTTTTCTCTACTTGCTGTGTCCTCACAGTCTTCTTCCAGGGGGAAGGCCCTGAAGGTCTGTAGTAGTTTTGGGGTAAAGTCAGAAGCAGGGTCCTACCTCCTAAGTGTCAGCAGACATTTGCCTGGGCACCTTTTCTGGGCTGAAGTTGAGGTTACAGGGATGGAAACCACATAGTCACTGCCTTCAGGGGGCTCAGGGTCTAAAGGGAGAAGCAGAAAAGCAAACAGGCCTATAAAACAGTGTGGTGGCGAGGGCCAGTAGCACATCTAAACATGGGACGTTGACCCAGCAAGGGAGCCAGGATGGAGCTGGAGCCCGTCAGGGAAGGCTTCTTGGAGGGAGTAATGCTGGAGCTGAGATCTGGAGGAGGAGGCAGAACGAGGGAGGAGGTAGGGTGTTGCAGGCAGGGAGCAGCCAGTGCAAAGGCCCGGAAGCTGAATAATTAAGCTGTGACCTGTGTTGGCTTAAAGAGGGTGCAGAGAGAGTGGTCACCACCCAAAACTATCAGATGGTGATGCAGGTGTGGCATGGAGAGGGTGGACGGCTGTGGGTCCTCAGGGCACTGAATCTTCCTGCCCCAGCCCTTGGCCTGAGGAGTGCCTTGGTGGGGCTGGGATTGGGCAACAGCTATGTGGGACTCCATCAAGCCCTTTCCCACCTATCTACTCCAGACCCCCTCACAGCCATCCCAGGGCAGTGGGCAGGGCAAGTCCGTGTTGTTGACATTTTATGGATGAGAGAAACTGAGGCCCAGGAGCCTAAGTGGTGCGGTGAGTGAGTGCAGAGCCAGCGCTCACACGCTCAGACTCCTAGTGCACAGCTGCTCTCGTAGCTCAGAAGCAGATATGTCGCGGGGGAGGGGTGGCAAGTGTGGGCCAATCTCCTTTCCTGAGGATGGGTTTATCATCTCAGGTAGGGCCTCTGTGCTGCTAGTTTTCCCAGAGGAAGGCGTTTTAAGCCCCATCTGTGCCAAGGCCCTGGTGTTAGTCCTCACATCATTTCCCTTGTAGCTAGGCTGAATGAACATTCTCCTGTGTCTTTTTTGCTTATTGATAACGATTCTCTGGATGCAAAAAACAAAACAAAACAAAAAAAGTTTGAGGTATGAATGTCACACACACACACACACACACACAAATGCTGTCTGATGTCACATCCAGAACTGGGTGTGAAATAGGAGGGCAAAGAGAGGACAAATATCTCAGGCTTGGATGGAATCTGAAAGGTCACACCCACGAGGGCTTGTGTCTTCTCCCAGCAGCCATCATGCCTGTGTGTAGCCTAGCTGAACCCTCCTGGGCAGCTCTGCCCTTTAGAAAGTGCCTCCTTATAATGCGACATGTTTCCCCTCAACAACCTCACCTTCCTGTCTCCACTCTGCTTGTAGTGTGATAACCTGGAGCACATATATGTGTGACAGTCTTCTAGATATTTGGAGATCGTAGCCACACTTTTCTGAATTGGCTTTCTTTTCCAGACCACTATCCCAGTCTCTCCCAGCTCTCCCTCACGTTGAACTAGACATGACTCATGGTGCACGTGTATCATACCCCACTTGTGGCATATCTTTGACAGACATCACTAATCAGTCACAGCACTCTTGTTCAGTCAGTCCCTGGCTTTCTCACGCAGTGCTCCATGTGGCAGTGTTCCATGTGGCTACGCCCAGGAGGCATTTCTTTGCCACCTCGGCATTTTAGTGCGAGTTTCTTCAGGACAAGGACTTACTCATCCTGGATCCTACTGCCCGGGACCCAATGTGTGGCTTCCCTGCTGTAAAATAACCATTTGTCATAACAGGATGGATTTGTCACAGTGGGAATTCTCCGCACACAGGTTGCCTTTTTCTCATCGGGTTCCATTTGGTCAGTGCCCCTTGTCCAGAATTGCCAACATTACCCACAATGTTATCCGGAGTTCAGTGGGGCTGCACCCCGCCCTGGTCCTTTCTCTGTTAGTGCAGCCTCACACCGTGTCTGTGGTCAGCTGGAGTCGCTAAGGCATTTTTCCACATGTGCTGATTTCTTACGTAAGTGTCTAACTTGGGATCAAAATCTTAATATAAGCTCTGAGGACTAGGCCCTCTCCCTTCTTAGGTCTCTGGCACCAGGGCAGGCAACATTGCCAGTGCTGACCTGACCTGAACTCAAGGTTTTCCCCATTCAGTTCTGTACTGTTTCATCCCATCTCTCAGCTGCCCAGGGTTCCTGGCTCTGATTCTGTCACCTGATATGCCACCTGTCACAGTGAATGAGCCTGTTAACACCTTTTTTCTATTCTGGGATCCTCTTGGTCATTCAGAATGATGAAAGAGGCCAACAATCCAGGTGCGCAGAGCAGCAGTGTCTGGCTCTACACACAGGACACGGGGGCCTGTGACAGCCTGTAAAAAGCCAGGCTTCTGTGACCCATCACCAGGGTTTGACGTCAGCCCTCCAGAAGTGAGGGTGTTTGGTTTTTTTTTTTAAGGCATTTTCTAAGTAGTACTTCCCAGACTGGGCCCCTGAGACCTTGGAAAGGCAACAGTGAGTTTCACATGCTAGAGACCGTATTTGAAAAGCCAAACCTTGGATTCTCCACCCTGGCTCCCCACTCCCCACCAGGCCAGACAAGAGGCTGTTACATCAGGTTTTTACACTGAAGTGGGGCAACAGCAGCCCTGTAACTCTGAATATCATCTACTCAGCAGCACCCTCTACCAACAGTTATAACTTTGAGATACAACAGGAAAGTCATGATTCAATAACTGCAGCTTGGAAACTGGCATCTCTTTAAAGCTCAGACTCCCAGGGGTGGTGGTCATAGGTGTCCTGGGGGGTAGGGCAGGAGCCTCTGAGCATAGCTGTTGGCAGAGCTGACTCTGCAGGCAGGTCTCGGAGGATAAGTAAGACGACAAGATGATGTTTGTGGCAGATTCCAACACAGCATGGACAAGGGGTGGGGCGCCTGACTGGCTCAGTCAGTGGAGCGTGTGACTTTAAGTTTCAGCCCCATGCCAGGTATAGAGCTTTTTTAAAATCTTAAAAAAAAAAAAAAGAATGGCAAAGAGTGAATGTTGCCCGACAGGTTGCTCACTGGATACTGTTGCAGTAATGGTGGAAATGGATTTTGGAAACGGCATGCCATTTGGGGTCCCCTGGTCAGAGGCTGAAGGAGGTATAGGGCTCCACACAGGTGGCTGCCTCCCTGAATGCCTGGAGCGGGTGGTCTCCAGGCTGGGAATGTGAAGGCATCTTCCTTTCTCAGTCTGGGGAGAAGAGGGAACACATCCACACTTAGAGCCCCGGACAGGGGGTCCCTGCTCTACCACTTGATGCTCAGCACATGTGCCTTTCTGATCCTCAGTTTCCTTGTTTGTACTGTGAGGAGGTTGCAGTAGTGGGGTGGGTCTCCAGATACTGTGTGGGAATTCCAGATGGAGAACAAAAAAAGGAAAACGGGAGCTGCTCTGAGGAACCTAGGGTGGGATGAAAGTCCAAAAGCCTTCCTCAGTTCCCCCTTGTGGGCCCTCAGAGCCTGGTTTGAAAATTACTGGCATTACTATCTCCTAGGATGTTGGAGTTTGGAGGCTCCACATCCTCATTTCTAATCCCAGCACCCCTTTGACCGGCTGTGTGATCTGGGAAAGGCGGCCTCACCTCTCTGAGCTTCACTTTGAAACTGTAGGAGCCAAGCTGGGGAAGTCCTAGGTGACTGGGAAGCCCATGTGAAGGTTTCTGGTATCTGTGGTGAGAGGGCCAGAGCATCTGGGACCACACATCTGGAGAAGGGCCTGAGGAAGGGGGCCGCTGGCAGCAGTGGTCACAGGCAGGGGTTGGGGTGTACCTTCTCCTTCCATGTGCTGGGGGTTCTGGTCCAGGGTGCGCCAGGCCTCTGCCCCCCATGGCTAGCAGAGCCAGAGGCTGCCACCTTCTAGCCCACTCAGGAAATCGTCACACCCCGCTTGAGGATCCAGGAAATGGGAGCCTGTCTAGGTCCTGACTGGGGAATTGGCCTGGCCAGGATCTCAGCCAGGCCCTGCTAGGTGGCGCCGAACTCCAGCCCTGGGCTGTGTGGTGAAGTTGTAGCCACGAGCACTGGCTCTGGAATCAAAAAGGCTGAGCACAGATCCTGGCTTTCCCACTCACTGGCCATGTGACCTTGCGCTGCTCACTTCTTCTGAGCTTCCCTTTTTTCCTCTTTGAAACGGGAATGGTAGGCCTGGTGAGGTGATGAGCTGAGAAGTTAAAGTGCCTCATGCTGGGCCAGCTCACGGCCACCCTCAGCCAGGAGAGATGCCCCGGAGCACATGAGGTCTTCCGGCCCAGAGACCCAGCTGACCTGAACTCTGGGTCCATCTGGACGGCACTGGACTGCCTCTAGCCCCTTAACCCTTCCTCCAGCCCCTCAGGCCTGGACATGTCAGGACAGAACCCTCTCACACCCTTGACCTTAGCTGGGGTGCAAACAGTGCTTCTGAGGAGCAGCTGTCTCCGGTGGTAGAGGGAGGGGAGTTGCCACCAAGCAGGTCCCTCCCAGGCAGCCACTCCAGGCCCATGAAGGGGGTTGGCCATCTGTACTCCGGGCAGGGCTCACCCACCACCTGTGCCCTGGTGCCAAGAGCCTGGAACCAGACCCGGTCTGCCCACCAGAAGGGGCTTTCTCTGTTTTCACCGAGCCAGACTGGAGATGCCAGCACAAGTACCTCCTGGCTGCCTTAATTTCAAGGTTCCCAAGGGCCTCCTTCCTTTCCAAGGGGGAGGCCCTCACAGACAGCCTTCCTGAGAGCTGGGGGAGAGGGGCTAGAGCTCCAGAAAAAGCAAGGTCTGAGGACAGCTGCTCCAGCAGTCACAAAGTCCACATAGTCACGTGTGCCACCGGCTACACTAGGTGGCAGGCAGGTACTGTACTGTGTTTTTTAAAACTTTGAATAAACTAACTCCACTTCAACATTTGAAGGTTTTATTATTATTATCTTTTAAGTCCAGATTTCTGACTTCTCTCACCCAGGTCTCCACAAGCAGCTGTGGACCAGAGGAGTTAGATAACCAATCTCCTATAGACATTTGAACTTGTGACCCCCATTCTAGGTCAATCCACTTAGTTGACAGCTGGGGAAACCAAGGCCCGTAAAGGTTCAGGTCCGATGCCCACCACATCCAGTGTTGAGTCTAGAACCTGGTACCTTGGCCTCACAGAGCAGAGCTTTTCTGCACTGCCATTCTTCAAAGTAAGAAGCCTATTCCCTCCTCTATAAAACGTCAGTGATAATTATCTCCCCTCCCAGGCCTATGTCTGGAACAAAGTAGCACCTGGCCAGGACTCATTCAGTAATGATTCTTTTAAATATGTACTTGTAATACGCCCTCACTGGAAAATGTTGCTGGAAGTGCTGCTTGCTTTCTTTCTCTGCCAGCTTTTAGGAATGGTTATTTTCAATTTCTGATACCCATTCCTTAGGGTATATTGAGCTCTTATTACCACGGCCTCATTGCCCAACTTCAAGCAGACTTACTCAAGGCTTTACTTCACAACAGACTGTGTTCCTGTAGTGGGGGAGGGTGGGGGGTGGGGGCGGGGTGGGTGTGGCGGGGCTCACCTAAAAGCCCAAGGCCCTGGTCCTGGGCATTAGATTCCAACTCAGAATCAGGAGTAAATCATTCTTCCTTGAGCCTCAGTGTGCCCAACTGTCAAATAGGGATTTGTTCATTTATTCAGTACATATTTCTAGAACCCAGACATGTACTGGCCTGGTGCTGGGAAAGCATTGTAATTATACAAGATATTTAGGGTCTCTGCCCTTAAGAACCTATGTTAGTCAGGAGCTCTTTCTGGTAGGAGAGAGACAAAAAACAAGTAAATCAGTAAGTTGGTTAACACTTGAATGAAAACAAATGGGGTTCTCAAAGCTGAAAGCTTTAGACAGGGTGGTCAGAGAGGTCCTCAGATCAAATGGGAAGGGGTAGACATGCAAAGATGAGGTGGGGATCATTTCAGGCCAGAAACAGCAGGTTCAAGGGCCCTCAGGTGGGCATGTGCCTGGAGTGTCTGAGGAAGAGCAAAGAGGCTAGTGCAGCAGGAGTAGAATGAGCAAGGGGAAAGTCTAGGAACTGAGGCTAGAGATGGGGGTGGCAGGGGCCAGTTATTGTAGGCCAACGTGAGGAGTGTGCCTTCTATTCTTCATGGAGTGGGGAGCCTTTGAAGGCTTTAGAAAGGGAAGGAAGTAATCCAATTTGTACTTTAAAAAAATTCCTCAGGCTGCTGCTGTTGGGAGAGGGGCTGTGGGTGTGCTGAACCACTGACAAAGCAGGGAGACCAGAGGGCAGAAGATGGAAGCCTAGACCAAGCCGGGGGGATAGAGGGAAGCCAGTCTCTACAAAATGTGTTTTTGTAGGGGAGGGGCAAGGCCTTGCAGATGGAGGTGGGTGGTAAGGGGGGCATTCCAAGGCTTTTGGAGTGTAATCGAGTGCCTGAGGTCCTCTCTGTCAGAGAGCAAGGCCACTGTGGAGGAGGAAAGGATTCAGATTCATTCTGGAGGCTCTCAGCTTGAGATGGCCTTGGCAGTGCACATGGAGCTGCCTGGTGCACTGGGCTATTGAGATAGGAGGTGATACGCCCTTCTGGCTGCTTTCAGGTCTGGTGCTGTGAAACCCTCCAACCATAGTCCAGTTTTGGGGGGACTTTATGAGGGCTGCTGTGGGTAGGAGGAAGATGCCACTGTTCCTATTGTCCAAGCGGCCCCAGGAAGCAGAGGACCCTGTCTGAGAGGAGACAGCCCTCTCTTCAGCCTCCTTGCCTTGGTCCCTGTCTTCCCTTTACCAGTTACATTACCTGAATTCTACTTTACCAAGCTGTGCCCTGCCCACGTCGGTCTTCACATGCCTTGGAGGCTGTCCTACTCCTTTGCTCACAGAGGATGCCTTGATGTGAAGGCATTTCCTTGCCACTCGGTGACTATGGTCCATCCTTCTAGATCCAATCAGTCAATCTTAATGTCTTCCTGACAGGCCCCCAGCTTGTTTCCCCAGGAGGTGATCATTCTCTCCTTAATCCAGAAACATTGGTAACAGTAGTTGCAGGGCCCCAGTTATGATTACAGAGCTTCCTATCTCTCATCTGTTTGACTCCTATTCAGGGCATACTGGATATTGCATCCCATTTTCTGGGTAAAATAACTGATGTGCCCAAGGCTGCTCCTACACATGACCCTTACCCAGTTAGTGCAGTGGGTGGGGGGCATAGGGTAGTAGTCAACCTTCAGGCAGCCTGAGTTTAAGCCCCAGCCCCAGCTCTGCCTAGCTGGGAGGTGAGATAAGGCAAGTCATTTCGCCTCTCTGAGCCTCACCTGTAAAATGGGCAATGACAGAGCTACCTCACGTGTACCCATTTTGAGGCTTCAGTTGGCTAAGGTACCATCCATTCTCATTCATAGTGGTTGTATTCATAAAATCTGACAAACACTGAATTAGTGAATACTGAACCATTGCTCCTATGGGAAATAGAGGCCCTGCACATTTTCACCAACTAATCAGTACGTATATTGTTTTGTGTGTGTCTGTTTAAAGATACCTTATTTAATGTACTGATGATTTATTAACACTGAATTGGCCAATAGCACTATAACTCACACCTGAACAAGGCTTATCTGCCACGCGTTTTCTCCATAGGCATATCACAGCCTTCTTGCACTCAGGAATGCTAGATAGCACTTCAGCACTATACTTGGGGGCATTTTAAATAGAGAATCACCAATAAAAAGTACAAAAATGGAAAAACATAGCACTAAATGGACCAGGAAATGGACACTTGTTTACAGTGTGAGAGCCGAAACAAGAAGGCAGAGAGAGTCACCTGTTCAACCTTAGCCGGGAACCTTGTGCATTGGGTGACTCAACTTTTCCTCTGTGCGTGTCTGAGAGTGACCACAAACCCCCTGTGACTATTGATTTTGGGGTTACAAATAAATTTTATCAAGGAGGTGAATTCATAGTTACAGGAGGATTGACTATATGTGAAGAGTTTGCTCAGGCCAGGCTTAGTCAGTGCTCAGTGTAGGTCTGCTTTTAGTATTGGAACCATTACCCACAGGAGTGCATCCTGGTTTCTGGACAAGACTCCAAGGCAGGGCCAGGGCTCCCTGAGCTATGTGGCTTTGTCTTCCCCAGTGTACCGCCTTTGTGTCCTCTTGGCTCCTATGGGTTTTGGGATTTGAAACAGGTGTAGATTCCAGAGGCCTTGAATGCCCCCACTGAAGGGTTTGTTCCAAGTCCACTCACTGGGACTTGGCACCATGGAAAGGTTTCAAACCAAGTAATGATGTGGCTGGACTTCTCAAATGGCCCGCCAGGGTGGAGGAGGTACTGGAAAGGCAGGACAGGAGGTTGGGGGACCAGGGAGGAGCGGTGTGGGTGGTCCAGGGGAGGCTGGCTCTAGGTCATGGGGAGAGGAACAGATAAGAAAGGCAGTTAGGAAGCACCTGGTTGTGGGGAGTGGTGGGGGGGGGGGTCCCAGGAGGATTTTGGGGGTAAGAGGTGCTGCCAGGCCTTCTTACTGAAGTTTGAAATTAAAGTTTGACATTGCTGACTCTTGGGGCACAGTGAGGGAGGTGGCTTCCAGACTGACACAGTGGGAGAGTGGGGGTCACACGGGTTGTCAACAGGAAAGTGGCTCTGAGAGGGCAGTCTGTCCCTGATCCTGACCCAGCTGCTCAGAATTCCCTTCCAACTTCCCCGGCTTCTGGGGAAGAAACAGGGAAGAAGGGAGGAATTTGAGGCTGGTAAGTGAGAGCTTTGAGTTCTGTTTTTTACCATAGCACACAAAATGAGTGGCCTGATTTAGCTGTGTGGTTTCACAGGTTGCTTTTCGGTGAGAGAGGGAATGGGATCTTCTAGGCCCTCAGCCCTTCCTTTGACGAGCCCTTTCCTAAGCCTGGCAGAGCCAGCAAAGGGAGTTGAGGCGGCTCTGGCTCCAAGGCCAGCTCTGTCCGCTCACGTGGGGCTTAAGAGGGCCCCACTGCCTCTTCTGTGAAGCCTGCTGCCATAGCTCTCATACTATCTGTGGCCCCCCACATCCACTCCTCTTCAGGAGTCTAGGCCTCTTCTTCAGCTCCCCTGCCAAGCTTGAACCCCTGGTTGCCTGCAACACAAGGGTTGTGCCAGGCCTCCAAGGCACTTGCAGTGGGGCTAACTTCCTGGGGTTGCTGCATCTATAACTCTTGGGAGATGGGAGTCACAGCCATTCCACTGTTTGAAGCTCTATTTGGCCATCTTATTACATCTTGATGTTAAAAAACACAATGTAGAAATAAATTCATTCTGACCTGATAAGAGTTTGCTGGATAAAATCTTGAAGCAGAAGGCAGAAATGAGACAAAGGGAGCTTCTTCTTAGAAGAAACAAGGACTTGTGTGCTGTGGGGCAGGAGGCTGGGCTGGATGTCTGGGGCCGGGGGCAGGCTGCACGGAGGAGGCATTGCACAACTGGCTCCTGTCTAAGCCTGAGCTTGAGGGATTGGCATGGCCAAGCTGGGGGCAGGGAAGCACGTGGCCCCCGGGGGCAGTGGCTCAGTGTGCACACATTGCTGTGGCTCAGCAGGTATTTCACTCGGGGTCTTTGAAAATGTGTGTAAGGACCAGCTGGAGGAGATGGTCACACTCAGGGGATGTTCACTCTCTAGCTTCTTGGGCTGAAAAGTTTTCCAGAGTGAGTGGATGAAAAAGTTGGACCTGTGTGCTATGTTATTATAAACTGTGGCATGTGGAATATCTCCCAGGGCCAGGGAGGGCCGCAGTCACATCTTGGAAGAGGCAATGCTGGCCAGGTCCCACATCTTGGGTCTCTGGGGCACTTGCCCCACCTCTAAAATTTAACTGGCAAATGATGACTGTGCACCGTCTGGGCTAGTAACACGCGTGGGACACACTCTCCATCAGGGGCATGGCCACAGCCCTGAGTGCTCCAGCTGACCCACAGAGAGAGGAGGGGGGCAGACCGCCTGGGCCAGCAAGAGCGTTGGATGGAGGGACTGGCTGAAGGACCTGGAAAGGGATTCTGGTAGAATGAGCGCATGTGCAAAGGCTTGGGTGCATGCGGAGTGTGGTGTGTTTGGAAATGGGTACATGTGGCTCTCTGAAGCTGGAGGGGCCATCCTAGGGGGTGGGGGGACAGGAGATGAAGCTACAGAGATGGGTGGTTGGGAGTAGGCTTTAGAAAGGGCTCCAAATTTGGGAGGAGACAAGAACCTTGCATACTCCAGTGTTGGGAGCCTATAAGGGAGCCTTCTCTAAGGCTAAGTAATCTTGATTTGGGGCAGCTGAAGGGTTTTTGTAACAATGATGAGGTTCATTTTCTCATTCAACAAATATTATCGAGAGCTTTCTATAAAGCTTAAGGTGTTGCCCTGGGCCTGAGATATGACCCAATATGCCAAGACAGACAGAGTTCCCCCCAGTCCCAAGCCTGTAACCATCAACAAGTAAATGCCTAAATGAGCTGATGACAGATGTGACAGATGCTCGAATGGAGATGCTGGCCCATCTGAAAGCAGAGGAAAGTCAGAGGAGGCCTCTCTGAAGAAGTGACATTTGAAATGTGAGGAGTGGAAGCTTTCCAGGTAGAAGGAGCAGCATGTGCAAGAGCCCCAAGGTGGGAAGAAGGGCGGTGACGGTGTTGCTAGAAGGGGCAGGGGCAGTTGTTGGCCTGTATTTCATGGCATTTCCCACTTGTGAAATGAGAGCTGTTCCGTACAGTTGGGTCCCATCCCCCTGCCCTGGGGAAAGACTGTGCACAGAGCTGAGGGATGCCTGTCACCCGGGGAGCCCCTGACAACCTGAAATCCTCCCTGTGAGTCACATTACTTATCTGGCTGTGACTTGTGCCCAGGAGACAAAAAAAAAATCCAAGATAAGTTCACCTTTCCTCTTATCACACCTGGCCCGGCCTCTCGCTAGTTCACTTTCCCTCTAATGAGTGGCTGTCTCAGCCAGGGCTCAGGCCTCTGAGTACGTGTCAGCAGGACTCTGGACCTAGACAACCCTGAGCAGGAGGCTGGAGGGTCAGTCCTCTGTCCAAACTCCTGATTGTGGGCACCTCACTGTCTCCTGGTGGGGGTGCCTCTTCCACACAGATCCCTGCACGCACTAACTCCTCCAGGCCAGTGGGAACTCCACCCCACAGATGGGGACAAGGACCCTGACTGGGGTCACACAGCCTTTGTCAGACTTAGAACCTACGGTTCTGGGTCTGCTGGGCACTGTTGGCCATTGGCTTCAACGAGCTGCTCTTAATGTCCGGCTCTTGCAGGAAAACTTTCCCCAGGGTTGTATAGAGAACCAGCCCAGCCTCTCCGACCAGTGACCTGGGGATAGTACCATTTTGGCTCACAACCCCCACCCTAGGCCTGGCTCACTGTGTACCACAAACTAGTAGCCATGCCAGCCCTGGGCTGAGCCTTACCCTCTGTGACGTAGCCTATGTAATCCCTCCCTGTGGCCATCAAATTAGTATATGACAGAGCTGGGATCTGAACTCAGGCTTGTCTGGTTCCTTGCTGCCCTCTGGTTTCTGGCTTCTTATCATCAAGTGAATGGAATGACTCAAATGGTAGGATTTCAGGTAGTAGAGAGAAGGGATTCAGAGCAGGAATCTCTTCTTCATTCAATGATGGGAGGTTCCGCACCTATCCTTGAGTAGGAGAACAAATGGGAAAATGGTTTGAGTTTGTCAAGGGCTGTGTGAATATGGTGTGCTATTTAGAACTCCTCCCCACCCACTGAACAGATGAGAGTACTGAAAAGTCCAGAGTGAGGCAGGCACTTTTGTGAGGAATTGCCAGGGCCTAGAAGCCAGGCTTCTGCCTTCAGTCTAGCCCTTCTTCCCCCAGCAGTCAGATCTCAAATTGGGCATCCCCCTGCAGACAGGCTCCAGGGTCTAGCAGGATACTGTGGGGCACAGTGATCAGTGAAGGCCCTAGACACCTGCAGCCCCAGCCTGGCAGAGAGGGGCCTGAAGACTGGGTAGCAGAATGAGGTAGGCTGTGCAACCAAACAGATGTGGTTGCCACTTACTGTTAGCAACTCTGGGTGTTATCTGACCCTGAACCTCACATGCCCCTACTATAGAGTGGGCATAATCATATCCCCACTTTACAGAGTCACTGTGAGGTTTAAATTACAAAGCCATAAAACTGAGCACAGCTCAGTAAATGACCCACCTTGAGGCTGTGAGCCTGTGTGCACAGCCAGCTGAACACAGGAGCCCATCTTGCTTGAGCAGGCCTTTTCCTTCTCTGGCAGTACAAGAGAGGGTCATGTGCCTGTTGACCAAAGCGCCGCCCCCTGCTTGCTCTGCTGCCCATGTTCTTCTGCCCATGTGCCACATTTCTCAGGTGGGGTAGGCAGAGACTGGGTGTGTCTGGTGGGATCCCCAGGTTTTCTCAACGCCTCAGCAGGACTGGGAAATTCTGAACAGAGTAGGAATTGAGTGCTCCTGGTTCTGAGCTCCCAGAGCCCTTTGTCACCTCCAGACTCAGGCGTGAGGCATGGCTCCCAGCTCCTGGGCTCTTCTGCTGTGGCATCTGTTACTGTTCACTCATTTCATGGCTGTTTCTCTGCTGATGAGGCTCCTAGCTTTCCTGGAGTCTGTATAGGGCCTGGCCTAACACAAGTCTGTCAGATGAACTGACAGATGGAAGGGCTTTTTAAATTAAATTTTTATATTTAAGTAATTGTAATTTACATACAGTTGTAATAAATAATACAGAGGGATCCTATCTACTCTTTACCCAGTTTCCCTCAATGGTAAAGTATTGCAAAATTAATATAATATCATAATATATCAGAATA
This sequence comes from Panthera pardus, assembly GCF_024362965.1. Lineage (NCBI taxonomy): Eukaryota > Metazoa > Chordata > Mammalia > Carnivora > Felidae > Panthera > Panthera pardus. The sequence goes on along the minus strand of NW_026526821.1, from coordinate 22,889,480 downwards.
TTGCATAGTATATCACAATATCAGAATACTGACATAGATACCATCCAGCCAACCTTACTGACTTCACCATTTTCCCTTTACTTGCTTTGTGTTTAGTGCTCAGCAGCTTCGTCGTGTGCAAGTTCACGGTCCACCTCCTGTTCTAATTCTTGGCACACAGAGGATCCTTCTTGTCACCCTTTTATAGCCACAACCATGTCCCTCCCTGCCTCTACATCACCCTCTGACCTGCATCTCCCTACCTGCCACTAATCTCCACATCTTTATAATCAGGTCATTTCAAGAATGTTTTGCAAATAGAACCATACAGTATGTAGCTTTTTGAGATTGCTTTTTTCACTTGGTATAATTCACTTGAGATTTGTCCAAGTTGTTGCTTATATCAGTAGCTGGTTCTTTTTTACCGATCAGGGGTATTCCACAGTCTGGATGTACCACAGACTGTTTAACCAGTCACTGAGGGGCATCTAGGTTGTTTCTAGTTTTGGGCTATGACAAATAAAGCTGTCATGAACACTCATGTATAAGTTTTTTTCTTGTGAACATGTTACCATTTCTATGGGATAAATAAATGCCCAAGAGTGCAACTCCTGGTTTGTAGAATAATTGCATATTTAGTTTTAAAGGAAACTGCCAGGGGGAGCAGATTCATGATCTTTGTGATCAAGAATTTGTGAGTTCAAGCCCCACATTGGATGTAGAGATTACTTAAAAATACAGTCTTTTAGAAAAGAAAAGAAACTACCAAACCATTTTCCAGGGTGGTGGTACCATTTCACATTCCCACCAGCAACATATGAGTAATTCAGTTTCCCCACATCCTCACCAGCACTTAGTGTTGTCACTGTTTTTTAATTTAGCCATTCTGATATGGTTGTGTAGTGACATCTCATAGTGGCAGATGGATAGATTCTGCTGTGCCTTGCTCACGGCCCCTGTGGCACTGGGCCTGGTTTTGTGGGTCTCTGTTGGGCCATCACCATGAACAGTAGCACCTTGAAAGCAGAGCTCAAAGTCACTCATCTGACTCCCACTCCCAGTCCCAGTTTGTTTTAGTCCTCATGGGGGAAACAGCATTTAGAGTTAAGATGCTGAGAAAAGCCCCAGGATCTGACCCAGCCCCTCACAGCAAGTAGCTACTGCTGTTTCAACAGCACCTTCTGTTTCAGACAAAAAGTTGAGCATGTAAGAAGCCAGCTGTGGGCCTTTACTGTGGGCCAGTCCCAGGCCAGGCTGGAATGGGATTCAGAGATGACCCCAGCCCCCACCATGGTAGGGCCTGGTTCCCTGAATCACGGTGGAGAACGGGGAATTGGACCAGGTATGGTGGACTCTTGAGGGAGGCAGACTGGTATATGGGGTTTTCACATAATGAGGGGATGGTGGGAATAGCAAGATGGGAGCAGGGTTAGCTGGATCCTAAAGGATGTATTGGTCTTTGACCAGATAGAAAGGGGGCATCCAAGCAAAGGGAAGGTAAAAAAGGAAAAGACCAGCGGGAACAGTAGGTCTGTCTGTGAGCTTGAGGAGGGAGCAAGGTTAACATTCTTCAGCACTCCTGACCTCTGTATCACTGTCACCGCATCCCCTGCCACTGGGTCAGGCTCTTTCACAGGCTGTGGCACCATGAACTTTATCATCTAGTCCATGCTCCAGCTGGATAATATCTTTGTGTGTGACTATGAGGTGGAGGATGTCATTGGTCCATGTTGGCATTCCCAGCTAGACCTGGCCTTGGACTAGTAGAAGAGTGGGCAGGGCCTATGTCTGTCTGTCTTGGTCACTGCTGTGTCAGACCCCCATTCTCCTGCTCCACAAATCCTTCCTGAGGGAATAGCCAAGGCCAGAGCTAGGGCCAGGTCAGGTGGGGCCTCAGACTTGAAAGGGGTTCCAAAGGTTTGGGACCTTACCTTCTCCTTGCCCTCCTCTCTTCTATCTGCAGGTTCATCATGTCTAGTGGCTTATAAGAAGACCCCACCACCGGTCCCTCCACGTACCACGTCAAAACCCTTCATCTCTGTCACAGTCCAGAGCAGCACCGAGTCTGCCCAGGACACCTACTTGGACAGCCAGGACCACAAGAGTGAGGTGACAAGCCAGTCGGGCCTCAGCAACTCGTCAGACAGCCTGGACAGCAGTACCCGACCGCCCAGTGTGACACGGGGTGGAGTCATCCCAGCCCCTGAGGCCCCGGAGCCACCCCCAAAACATGCAGCTCTGAAGAGTGAACAAGGGACGCTGACCAGCTCTGAATCCCACCCCGAGGCCATCCCCAAAAGGAAACTGTCATCTATAGGAATACAAGTAGGGGTCCCTTTCACACTCTTATGTCCTCAGCCCACCCTGTGCACCTGCCTGCGTGTAATTACATCTGGTGGAGGCCCACTAGGTCTCCTGGGCAAAGTGGTTTGTCTCTTTTGGAGGGTTGGCTCCAAGTGGCCGAACCAAATTCCACCCATAGCCATGCCTTCCTTACGTTTGCCCACATGTTGCAATCTGTAGCCGTGGGCATGTGTCCCTGTTTCTCCAGTGGGTCATCCCAGTCAATGTAGTTACACTCAGCCAGCCATCTCCTGTCCACTGTTCACCTGTCTGTCTGTCTGTCCACTCCACCCTTTGCCCTGCCAGCCAACGCGTGGGAGGTGGGACTGGCCTAACAGTTCTCTAATCCAAGGTCAGCTCGGGTGCGGAGGCCGCAGCCCCGCTTGGCAGCGGGAGCAGCATGGAGCCTAGACGTCGATGGGCCTGGGGCCCAGGACCCAGGGCCCTTGAGCCATGGGGGTTGCTTGAGGGGAACTTTACCCAGAGCCTTCTCGGGCCTGGGGGACAGGTAGGTGGTTTGAGGCACCAGGCCCACGTCAAGTTGAGAAGTGTGATGCTGGTCCTGAGGTCTCCCTCCATAGGAAAGGATCCAGGCAGATATTTCCCCAGGACCAAGTGGCCAAAGCCAGCAGACCCTCCTGGAAGCCAAACTCCCTGTCCACCCACAGCAGGACAGGGTGTACCAGCTCCCCTCTACTGCTTCACAGCACCTCCTGTACACATCAGACCACAGTAATCTGTCTTGTCGGCTGAGCTGGGGAAACTTGAGCCCTGCTTTGCAGATTCAAGAGTTGTTCTCAGTCCAGAGTGCAAGGACTCTACCTGCCCTGACTGAGCCTCCAGACTAAAGTGGAACACGCTCAGGGCACAGAAGAAGGAAAGTGGCTACAGTGAGCATTGAGCTTGGGAAAGGTGGAGCCCTCAAGGAGGTCAGGGTGGTGTGCATTGTGGCTTAGGGCTGGAAGGGCTCTCCCATTTCCCCAGCTGCCTCTGATAACTGGATGTGGCTGAGTGGATGGCAGAGGGCTAGAATGCCAAAAGAACTTGGGACACAAGGGAGACTGAATGGGTTCCAACCAGAGAAAAACTCATTAGCCAGTTTCTTGCACTTGCCTGGGCTTCAGTTTCCCCACATGTACAGGAACAGAGTTGTCCGGGAGATTAATGTTTTCTGGGCTCCTTCATAAGGGGTTCAAGTCCCTGCCCTGTGCAGCTGCTCCAGGAGGGATTCTAAGGGACATAGAAAGTAGCCTAGTCTCTTGGTCTTAACCACGCAGGGTCTTTGGGCAGCCCCATCCTCTCCCTGGCCAAACCAGATACTCCAGTCTTTTCAGAAGGTCTTAGTCTCACTGTTGGTTCCTTTCATCCAGAAATTTACCTGGGGATGAACATCCTAGCTCTTGGGCCTTCCCCTTCCCTGGTTTCACCCCCACCTGTTCCAAGCTCTTGTCACAGCTCTTTGAGATTGGTGATGCTGTACTCCCTGAGCTGGCGCCTGCTGAAGGAGAAATGCAGTTGCATCCCCGTGGCGAGGAGGAGCCTGGCGCCCAACCCTCTGCCACTTCTGTGAAGCCAAGAGATTGGGAGTCCCCAATTTCCAAGGATACCCTGACAACCCTTATCCCATCCCTTGGTACCTCAAGCCCTGGGTCAAGTGTGGATTCTCCCTCATCCATGAGCAATGATGGAAGGGCCGGCCTGGCTGCTCCACGTCCATGCAGCTTTGTCCCAAAGAAGAAAGGCAGATTTGGGGTATCACTGCTGCCGTGTTTCCTTCCACTTCACAGGAGTGGAGAAAAAGCACTAGCTTTGCACTTGGCCCTGTCCCTGGCCCTTTCTGCTGCTCCCCAGGCCCACCCACTGCTGAAAGTAACCTCAGCCATCGAGGCCCAGGGACTGCATCCTGTAGCGTCCTGGGACCTTATTGGCTATTGCCTTGGGGCAGTTTTCAAATCCAGAACCGATGTCCAAGGTTTGGCCCTAGTACAGGCACCTCCAGCCTGCCCTTCAGCTGCAGGGTTGGGGAGTGATCTTTGCCTCAAGACAGCCCCCAGCTTCGACTACACCAGATAACGGCTGTGGCTTTGTGTGTGTGTGTGTGTGTTTTCTTTCTCTTTCGTCGTCCTTCTTTTTTTTCTTCTCTTTGATGCGTGTAAAGGAGAGGACTAGAAGGAACGGTTCCCACCTCTCGGAGGACAACGGACCCAAAGCAATCGATGTGATGGCACCCTCCTCAGAGTAGGGAAAGCCAGTCATCTCCACCCCATCCCACCTCCCGCCCACCCACCTGCCCGCTCCGCGCGAATGAGCAGTGCCCGGCTTAACTGGGTCCAGCCTCGGGCCCACGTGCAGTGTCCGCATGCCTCGTGTCTGTCTGTCCTTCTGCGTCGTCCCACTAATGTGAATTTCAGCAGCAAGTGTGGTGTTTGTTTTTTATTTTTGTCTTTGTCTCCGTGCCGTTGCTGTTGTTGTCCTTCAATAAGGTTGACTGCATTCAGCCAGTGCCAAAAGAGGAGCCCAGTCCCGCTACCAAATTCCAGTCCATCGGGGTTCAGGTAGAGGACGACTGGCGGTAAGTCGCATAGAGGCGGTGGCTGCCTCTCCCTCTCCTCCCCTTCCCTCTGCTCTCACCTCTCCTGCTCTCCCTAACCCACTTCTCCTTGCTGGATTTCTGATAACCAAGCTGGGTTTGGGGTTTGGGCAGTGGCCCAGGCATTGGAGGCTGGGCAGGCAGGCGGGCGGGCCCATGAGCGCTTGCTCTGTGAGATCAATTGGCCCACGGGGGGCCGCAGCCGGCAGAGACACGGCCCAGCACCCCAATGTTGGTGGTCTTCTGGCCCCCACTGCAGTAAACAGGCAACCTTATGACCTTGTCCATGTGTGTGTGTGCGCGTGTGGGCGCGGGTGGGGCAAGGGCTGAGCAGAGAATGAGGCAGGGGCTGTGGGACCCGCTTCAGGCGCATGGTGAGCAGACGATGCATCCGTTTCTCTGTCTCCCGTGTGTCCGGGTCGGGGTGGCCTCTGGTCTCTGGCCCTCTTGGTGACTCTCACCCCTTCCTGTCCCCACCCCACTCCACCCCCCTGTCCCCCCCCCAGAAGCAGCGCCCCCTCTCACAGCATGTCCTCCCGACGGGACACCGACTCAGATACCCAGGATGCCAACGACTCAAGCTGTAAGTCATCTGAGAGGAGCCTCCCGGACTGTACCCCACACCCCAACTCCATCAGCATCGATGCCGGCCCTCGGCAGGTCCCCAAGATTGCCCAGATCAAGCGCAACCTCTCCTATGGAGACAACAGCGACCCTGCCCTAGAGGCATCCTCGCTGCCCCCCGCCTGACCCCTGGCTCGAGACCTCCTCCAGCTCCCCGGCAGAGCCAGCACAGCCAGGGGCGTGCCGCCGGGACGGCTACTGGTTCTTGAAACTACTTCAGGCAGAAACAGAGCGGCTGGAGGGCTGGTGCTGCCAGATGGACAAGGAGACCAAAGAGAACAACCTCTCTGAAGAAGGTGAGTGCTGCAGGGATGGGCCCCGGGCTGGAGAGAAAGGTGCACAGCTCGTTCTCCAGCCTCGGAGCCTCCAAGTGGGAAAGGCCTCAGTTTCTCTTCTTGAGTCAGCTGTGAGCTCTCCTCTTATTTCCATTCTTTCCTCCCTTCTGTCTATCTACCTAAGCTGAGCTTTCTCAAGGAAGGGTGTACAGGCTGTGGGCTTGAATCCCAGCCCTTCCCTTCCTAGTGAAGTGACCTTAGTCAAGTGCCTCCGAACCCTCCGTTTCTTCTATGTAATGTAGAGCTACTCCTGCCTTCTCTGGGGCTATTTGTGAGGATTGAAGGTGGCAGTGCATGTAAAGGGCCCGAAGACGTGTGGGAAACAGAAAGTTGGTACCATGCTTATGTCTTAAACAGCTCCTTATTGAGTGCCTACTGTATGCCAGGCACCAAGGATCTAACCATGGGCCTCAGCAGGGTGTGAGGAACTGTGAATGGGTGAAATAGAAGCCATCTACTTCTCTACTTCTGTTTCTCTCTATCCATGCCTCTTTCCAAAAATCCCTCTAGGAAATGAGTTCCGGAAAGAGCTAAAAATATGTAGGGAGCCTAGATTCACAGGTGGTTGTTAGCAGGAGAGAGGTGGCCCCTGGGAAGCTCCAGGCCGTGGCCCCAGCAGCTACACTCTGCCCTGACTTGGTTCAGTCCAAGCTCATCCTCCAAGAGAGCCCCTCTACAGAACATGCAGGAAAGACAGGTCTCCAGAGTATCCAGAAAGGATGAAGTCAGCATCCCACTGACACCTGATGGCGTGGAGCCTGAGGAGGGTACCCTTGGATGGGTCTGTATCCATAGACCTTTAGGCCAGTTCCCAGGTTTAATGTCACACCTGCTGCTGCACAGGCAACTGTTGTGAGCTGTGTACTTAATAACTTTGCACAGTAAGAGTATTTAACAAATCAGAATGGAGCCAAGGACCAGAGAGTGCACTGAAATACTTCTAATAGGAACCATCCAGCCCACTGCCCGACCTCAGACTTCTCTGCTTGCAGCTGTCGGTAGCTGTACATCCTGGTATTTGCCTTCCTATTGCTTTTTTTTCTTTTAAATGTGATTACCTCTTAATTCTTCTCAAATCAGTCATCGTCATGTATTGATTTCCTGCTTATAAGAGGTGAGTAGTTAGCTGTATCACCTCTGCCTCCTGTGCCCCACCCTGCATGTCTTACATCACAGTTTTGGCTTAAGTAACCACCAGTGTATTTGTTTACTGTAAGCATGTAAATATTATTGTTCACTGCAGAGCCTAATACTATATTATGGTTTAATTTCCTTTTCTTACACACTTTATTTTTCCTAGCATAAATGATTGCCCCATCTTTTTTATACGCTTCATTTTCTAAGTTCTTATTTGTAATGTTTTACACACTCCACCAGATCTGCCAGCCTTCATCAGTATTATTTTTCAGATATGCAGACATATCAGATAATCTCATGATTTCATATTTTTCCTGGTGCACGTCTGTCCTCTGTTCTGATCTGGCTAGGTTACTCTGTGGGCCTGCTGCCTCACTGCTGTCCAGAAACTTCCCTTTTCATCACCTGGGACTGCCCTTGGCCGCTGTCCCATGGGGGACACCCTGCTTTCCAGACCACGTGGCCTTCTGCTTTCTTGGCATAATCCCTCATTTTGCTGGAACACACCTTTAGTTCGAGATAAATTTTTGGCAACTGCATGTCTTTATTCAGACCTCACACGGTTTGGCTGAGTATAAAGTTGAAAATAATGAATTATATATGTAATGTATATGTATATGTTTGTATATATAACATATGTACGTATAAAAATGAAGTTGAAACAATTTTCTCTCAGGATCTTTAAGGCTATATTGTGTTTAGCTTCTGTTACTTGTGCTGAAAAGTTTGATGCATTCTAATTTTCAGTCCTTTGTGTGTTTTTACTATGGAAGCTGTTAGGCTCTTTGCTTGACCTCTCTTGTGAAATTTCTCAGTGCTGTGCTGTGGAATGGGACTTTGTACAGGAATGTACTGTGCCCATAGTTGATAGCCCCTTTCTATATGGAGATGCAGGTCTTTTGTTTCTGAGCAACAGCCTTGCATTAATTCTTAAAAATAATTTCCTTGCTTTCATTTGCTCTATTTTCTCCAAAATTTGTGTCACTTAGACGTTGGACCTGCTGGATTGAGCCTCAGTCTCTGATCTTTTCTTCCTCATATCTTTTGGTTATCTTTCTGTAAGGCTCTTTCTTTTTTTCTTTTCCATGCTATAACATCTGTATTGATAAATAATTTGCATGCCATGAAATTCACCCATTCACCCTTTTATTTTTTATTTTTTGAGAGAGCAAGAGAGAGTGCGTGTGCACACACATGAGCGGGAGAAGGGCACAGAGAGAGAATCCCAAGGAGGCTTCATGATCACAGATCCCAACATGGGGCTTGACCCCACAACCCTGGGATCATGACCTGAGCCACAATCAAGAGTTAGACGTTTAACCGACTGAGCCACCTAGGCAGTAACACCCTTTCAAAGTGTACAGTTCAATGGCAGTTAGTACACTCAGTGTTGTACGACCATCACTATTAATTTCAGAACATTTTCGTCACTCCAAAAAGAAACACTGTAACTATTAGTAGTCACTCTTGGTTCCTGCCACTTTCTCAGCTCTTAGCAACCACAATTCTGTCTCGGTGGATTTGCCCATTCTGGACACTTTTATAAACGGAATCATACAGTATCTGGTCTTTTGTGTCTGGCTTATGTTTTGTATAACATTTTTAAGGTTCACTCAAGTTGTAGCAGTATCAGCACTTCATTCCTTATTGCTGAATAATAGTCCATTTTATGGGTATACTTCATTTTTTATACATTTCATCTGTTGATGGACATTTGGGTTTTTTCCACACTTTGGCTAGTATCAGTAATGTTGCTGTCAACACCGTGTCTAAGTTTTTGTGTGGAAGTATGTTCATTTCTTTTAGATATATGCCCAGGAGTAGAATTGCTAGATCATATGGAAACTCCGTGTTTAACTTTCTGAGGAACGTGCCAAATGATTTTCCACAGTGGCTGCACCACTTAACATTCCCACCAATGGTATATGAGGATTCTAATTTATCCATATCCTCACCAACACTTGCAATTATTGGTCTTTTTTTTTCTTTTTTTTAAGTTTATTTATTGAGAGAGAGCACAAGCAGGGAGGGGCAGAGAGACAGGAGAGAGAGAATCCCAGGCAGGCTCTGCACTGTCAGCCTGATGCAGGGCTTGAGCTTGCAAACTGCAAGATCAGGAACTGAGACGAAACCAAGAGTCAGACACTTGACCGACTGAGCCATCCAGGCACCCTGCAACTACTGGTCTTTTTGAATCTAGCCATCCTCGTGAGCGTGAAGTAGTATGTCATTATGGTTTTAATTTGCATCTCCACGATGGCCAATATTGTCCAGCATCTTTGAATATGCCTTGTGGCTATTTGTATATTTTTGTTTGAGAACTGTATGGAGATGGGGACATTTTCCTGACTTGATCTCCAAACTCCGTCCGTCACATGTTTACTGTGGCCATCCATACAACAGGTCATTCTACTGTTCTTTTTCATGATATTTTGTCCTTTTTTTATGCATAGAGTGTCTCCTGCCCCTGCGAGACCTACATATATAAATGTAAGTTTTCCTGGGACCCTGTGCTCTGTCCTTTAGGTTCCGTCTTTGTATTTGTCTTTTTGTTTTGATGTTTCCTGGAACATCCAGTCGTCTTGGTTATTTCTATTTAAAAGTGAGGAACTGATGTAGGAGTAGGAGGTTATGTGCTGGCATGTTAGTAATATATGATAGTAACATCACAGATGAAGAAATAATTATTTAAGCATCAGGATGTAAAGACTCTAACAGAAAGGTAAAAGCCATCACGAATAATGCTGTGTTCAAGTCTTCTGTGTATAGATAGATGTAGGAGTGGAATGGTTGGATCATATTTGTCATTTTTTTATTATGGTAAAATATACATAACAAAAAGTTTGCCATTTTAACCACTTCTTAAAATGTTTATTTATTTATTTTTGAGAGAGAGTGAGGGAGAAGGAGAATCCCAAGCAGACTCTGTGCTGTCAGCACAAAGCCCAACATGGGGCTTGAACTCACCAACCTTGAGATCATGACCTGAGCCAAAATCAAGAGTCGGACGCTTAACCAACTGAACCACCTAGATGGCTTTAACCACTTTTAAGTGTACAATTCAGTGTCATTACTTACATTCACAATGTCGCACATCATCAGTGTTTATTCCCAGAACTTTCTCACCACCCCAAACAGAAATTCTGAACCCATTAAGCAATAACTACCCATTGGGCTCCCCGCAGCCCCTGGTAACCTCTAATCTGATTTCTCTATGAATGTGCCTATTTGAGATATTTCATATAAGTGGGATGTTGCAGTATTTGTCCTTTTGTGTTTGGCATGTTTTCAAAGTTCATCCATGTTGTAGCATATATCAGAACCCTTTTAAAGCTGAGTAAGATTTCCACTGTGTATAAATACCACATTTTGTTTTTCCACTTAACTGTTGATGGACACTTGGGGTTAGTTCCCCCTTTCAGCTACTGAGAATAGTGCTACAGTGAACACTGGCAAGCAAGTATCTGTTTCAGTCAGTCTGCAGTTCTCTCAGGTATATACTTAGGAGTGGGATTGCTGGGTGACCTATGTTTACAGCTTGCTGAGGAACCGCCATACTGATTTCCACAGTGGCTGCACCAATTTACATTCCCACCACCAATGCACGGAGGTTCCAATTTCTCCACATCCTTGCTAACACTTGTTAGTTTTCATCTCTTAAAAAAATAGCCATTCTAGTAGGTATAAAGTAGTAGCTCATTGTCATTTTGATTTGCATTTCTGTAATGATGTTGAGCATCTTTTCATGTTCTTATTGATCATCATTTGGGTATCTTCTTTGGAGAAAAATCTATTCAGTTCCTTTGCCCATTTGTTAATTGGGCAGTCTTTTTCTTGTTGAGTTGCAAGAGTTCTTTATATAATTTTTGAATAATAGGCACTTATTAAATATGTGATTTGCAAATATTTTCTCCCATTCGGTAAGCTGTCTTTTCATTTTCTTGATAGTATCATTTGATACACAATAGTTTTTAATTCTGACCTGGTCCTATTTATTTTTCTTTCATTGCTGTGCTTTTACTTATTTAAAAAAAAATTTTTAATGTTTTTTTTCTTTTTAAAAATTTTTTTAAATTTTAATTTTTTTTTCCTTAATTTTTTAAATTCACATCTAAATTAGCATATGGTGCAACAATGATTTCAGGAGTAGATTCCTTAATGCCCCTTACCCATTTAGCCATCCCCCCCTCCCACAATCCCTCCAGTAACCCTCTGTTTGTTCTCCATATTTAAGAGTCTCTTATGTTTTGTCCCCCTCCCTGTTTTTATATTACTTTTGCTTCCCTTCCCTTGTGTTCATCTGTTCTGTGTCTTAAAGTCCTCATATGAGCGAAGTCATATGATGTTTGTCTTTCTCTGACTGACTAATTTTGCTTAGCATAATACCCTCTAGTTCCATCCACATAGTTGCAAATGGCAAGATTTCATTCTTTTTTTTTTTTTAATTTTTTTTTTTTTTAACATTTATTTATTTTTGAGACAGAGAGAGACAGAGCATGAACGGGGGAGGGTCAGAGAGAGGGAGACACAGAATCCGAAACAGGCTCCAGGCTCTGAGCTGTCAGCACAGAGCCCGATGCGGGGCTCGAACTCACGGACCGCGAGATCGTGACCTGAGCCGAAGTCAGACGCTCAACCGACCGAGCTACCCAGGCGCCCCATGATTTCATTCTTTTTGATTGCCGAGTAATCCTCCATTGTATGTATGTGTATATATAGACATACACCACATCTTCTTTATCCATTCATCCATCGATGGACATTTGGACTCTTTCCATGCTTTGACTATTGTTGATAGTGCTGCTGTAAACATTGGGGTGCATGTGCCCCTTCAAAACAGCATACCTGTATCACTTGGATAAATACCTAGTAGTGCAATTGCTGGGTCATAGGGTAGTTCTGTTTTTAATTTTTTGAGGAACCTCCAGACTTTTCCATGGTGGCTGTACCAGCAGTGCAAAACAGATCCTCTCTCTCCACATCCTCGGCAACATCTATTGTTGCCCGAGTTGTTAATGTTAGCCATTCTGACAGGTGTAAGGTGGTATCTCATTGTGGTTTTGATTTGTATTTCCTGGATGATGAGTGATGTGGAGCATTTTTTCACGTGTCTGTTCGCCATCTGGATGTCATCTTTGGAGAAGTGTCTCTTCATGCCTTTTGCCCATTTCTTCACTGGATTATTTGTTTTTTGGGTGTTGAGTTTGATAAGTTCTTTATAGATTTTTGGATACTAACCCTTTATCTGATATGTTGTTTGCAAGTATCTTTTCCCATTCCGTCGGTTGCCTTTTAGTTTTGCTGATTGTTTCCTTTGCTATGCAGAAGCTTTTTATTTTGATGAGGTCCCAATAGTTCATTTTTGCTTTTGTTTCCCTTTCCTCTGGAGACGTGTTGAGTAACAAGTTGCTGTGGCCAAGATCAAAGAGGTTTTTGCCTGCTTTCTCCTCAAGGATTTTGATGGCTTCCTGTCTTACATTGAGGTCTTTCATCCCTTTTGAGTTTATTTTTGTGTATGGTGTAAGAAAGTGGTCCAGGTTCATTTTTCTACATGTCGTTGTCCAGTCTTCTCAGCACCACTTGCTGAAGAGACTCTTTATTCCGTTGGATACTCTTTCCTGCTTTGTCAAAGATTAGTTGGCCATATGTTTGTGGGTCCATTTCTGGGTTTTCTATTCTGTTCCATTGATCTGAGTGTCTGTTTTTGTGCCAAATGTTTATTTTTGAGAGAGAGAATGACAGAGTGCTAGTGGGGTGGGCACAGGGGACACAGAATCTGAAGCAGGCTCATTCTCTGAGCTGTCAGCACAGAGCCTGATGTGGGGCTTGAACTCACAGACCACGAGATCATGACCTAAGCCAAAGTCAGACCCCTAATGACTGAGCCACCCAGGTATCCCTACTTATTTTTAAAGGTATGAATATATATTAATTTAATAAAAATTAAAATTAGGATAAGAAGATGGAAGCGCTGAGAAACTAACTGGCAGCTCTGCCTGGGCAGGGCTTGTTGAAAGGTAGGCTTCTATGGACACCTAAGAAAATTGGTTTTAAATAACATACAGTAAAAATTACATCAAATAATAAAGGAAGCCAATTACATTAATATAGTCATCAAAATGTGTACTTCTTTCTTAAGGCATTAAATAACAATGTAGCAGTGAGTCTAATTATTAGAGTTTCAAAGTAATGATGACAGGAAACATTATTTCAAGATAACTGTGACAGCTATAATGTGATATGAAATTATCTGTGATTTCTATTGGTGACAAAGTGACAGGTACTGCTTACAATAAAGTGGTCTCATTGTCCATCTGAGTTTAAGGACATTGTGCTGTAGAGGGTGACTGGGTGACCAGCTGGCTCTTTCCTTAGGGGAAGACCTTGAAATGTTAGTACTCTTTCTCTGCAGTCCTTCTTCAGAGACAAATCTGGTTTCTCTAAGAGGCAATATTTTCTTTCATACATATAACATTTACGACCTTAATTGTTTATATTCTTTTATTATTTTTTTCAATGTTTCAAGTTTTTATTTAAATTCTAGTTAGTTAACATGTAGTGTAATATTAGTTTCAGGAATAGAATTTATTTATTCATTAGCCATTTTTATTTTATTTATTTTTTTATGTTTTTAAATGTTTGTTTATTTTTGAGAGAGATGACAATGCACAAGCAGGGGAGGGGAAGAGAAGGAAGGAGACACAGAATCTGAAGCAGGCTCCAGGCTCCAGACAGTCCACAAGAGCCCAATGCGGAGCTCGAACTCATGAACTGTGAGATTATGATCTGAGCTGAAGACGCTTAACCGACTGAGCCACCCAGGCACCCCTCATTAACCATTTTTAAATGTACAGTTCAAGAGCACCTGGCTGGCTCACTTGGTGGAGCAGTGCTGACTTGTGATCTCAGGGTTGTGAGTTTAAACCCTACATTGGGGATGCAGCTTATTTAAAAATAAAATCATAAAAAATAATAATAATAATAAATAGCAGCATCTGGGTGGCTCAGTCGGCTAAGTGTCAAACTCTTGGTTTCTGCTCTGGTCATAATCTCACGGTTCATGAGTTTGAGCCCCACAACAGGCTCTGCACTGATAGTGTGGAGCCTGCTTAGGGTTCTCTCTCTCTCTCTCTCTCTCTCTCTCTCTCTCTCTCTCTCTCTCTCTCTCTTCCCCCCCCCAAAATAAATAATTTTTTAAAAATAAATGCACACTTCAGTGTTATTAAATACATTCATAGTGTTGTACAGCCATCACCACCATCCATCCCTGTAACGCTTTTTATCTTGCAAAACGTTTCAGTTTTTACCCATTGAACGATAATAACTCCTTATTCTCCCTTCCCCCTCAAGTCTCGGGCAACCATTATTATACTTTGTCTTTATGTTCCGAATACTCTAAGCACCTCATAAAAGTGGAATCACACAGTATTTATCTTTTTTGATTGGTTTGTTTCACTTAGCATTAATGTCCCCAGAGTTCATCCATGTTATAGCATATCTCAGAACATCATTCCTTTTTATGACCGAACAATACTCCATTATGCATACGCCACATTTCGCTTATGCATTCATCCATCAGTAGATATTTGGATTGCTTCCATGTTTCAGCTACTGTGAGGAATGAATTCCGCTGTGAACATGGGTGTCCAGATACCTCTTCAAGTCCTTGCCTTTCAGTTCTTTTGAATATATACCCAGAAGTAGAGTTGCTGGATCATATGGTAATTCTATTTTTAATTTTTCATAGTCACTGTATCATTTTACATTCCCACCAGCAGTGCTCAAGTGTTCGAATTTCTCCACATCCTTGCCAACACTTGCTATTTCCTGTTTTTTTTTTATCATAGCCATCCTAATGGGTGTGAGGTGGTATCTTATTATAGTTTTGACTTGCATTTCCCTAATGATTAGTGATTTTGAGCATTTCTTTATGCGCTTATTGGCCATTCACCTATCTTCTTTGGAGAAATGTCCATTGAAGTCCTTTGCCCATTTTTTTTTTTACATTTTTTTAAATGTTTACTTATTATTGAGAGAGAGAAACAGAGAGTGAGCATGGGAGGGGCAGAGAGAGGAGGAGACACAGAATCCGAAGCAGGCTCCAGCCTCTGAGCTGTCAGCACAGATCCTGACTCAGGGCTTGAACTCACAAACCTGATATCATGACCTGAGCCAAAACTGAGAGTCAGATGCTTAACCGACTGAGCCACCCAGGGGCCCCTATATATTCTAAGTATTAATTCTTTACCCAGATGTATCATTTGCAAGTATTTTATCCCGTTCTGTGGGTTCTCTTTTTTTTACTCTATGGATAATGACTTTTAATGCACAAAATTTTAAGTTTTTATGAAATCCAGTTTGTTTTTTCTTTTGTTACATGTGCCTTTCATGTCAGAGCCAAGAAATCACTGCAAATCCAATTTCCTGAAGCTTTTGTGCTGTTTTTTCTTTTAAGAATTTTTCTGTTGAAAAAAGGTCTTACATTTAGTTCCTTGATCCATTTTGAGTTAATTTTTGCATATGGTATTAGGTACTTTTCCATGTGGATAGCCAGTTTTCCCAGCACCATCTGTTGAAAGGACTGTCCTTTCCCCCTTTGTCCTGGTACTCTCGTCGAAAATCTTTTGATCTTATATGCAAGCGTTTATATCAAAGCTGTCTATTTTATTCCATTGACTATAGGTGTGTCTTTATGCCAATACCACTGTTTTAATCTCTGTGGCTTTGTAGTAGGTTTTGAAATCAAGAAGTAGGAGTCCTTCCATTTTGTTCTTTTTCAAGATTGTTTTGCATATTTGGGTCCCCTGAATTCCATATGAATTTTAGGATGGGTTTTTCTGTTCCATCTAAAAAACAAACAAAAAAACATAATTGGGATTTTTGAAAGGGACTGTATTGAATCTGTAAATGGTTTTGGATAGTATTGACATTTTAACAACATTGTCTTCAATCTACCAATAGGGGATGTGTTTTTGTTTATTATGTCTTCTTTGATTTCTTTTAGCAGTGTTTTGTAGTTTCCATTGTACAAGTCTTTCAGCTCGTTGGTCAGTTATTTATTTTATTCTTTTTGATGCTATTGTAAATGGAATTGTTTTTGTAATTTTTCTTTCATCTTATTCGTTGTTAGCATATAGAAATGCAACTGATTTTTTTCGCTTTGTATCCTGCTATTTTGCTGATTTATTACTTCTAGTTGTGTATGTGTGTAATCTTTAGGGTTTTTTACATAGAATATCATTCTGTAAGCAGAGATAATTTTACTTCTTCCTTTCCAATGTAGAGGTCTTTTCATTTTCTTGCCTAACTTCTCTGGCTAGAACTTCGAATACTGTTTTTTGTTGGTTTTCAATTTTAGAGAGAGAGAATGAAAGGGCAAGCAGGGAAGTGGGGCAGAGTGGCGGGGCAGTGGGGGGAGAGGGAGAAAGAGGGAGAGAGAATCTTAAGCAGGCTCCATGCTCAGTGTGGAGCCTGACTCGGAGCTCAATTCCATGACCCTGGGATCAAGACCTGAACTGAAATCAGGAGTCAGACGCTTAACTGACTGAGCGATGCAGGTGCCCCTCCAGTACTGTTGAATAGAAGTGAGCATCCTTGCCTCATCTCTGATCTTAGAGGAAACACTTTCAGTCTTTCATCATTGAGTATGATGTTCACTGTGGGTTTTTCATAGATGGCTTTTATTAGTTAAGGTAGTTTCCTTCTATTCCTAGTTTCTTGAGTTTTTCTTATGGAAAGGTGTTGAATTCTGTCAAGTGCTTTTTCTGCATCAATTGAGATGATCACGTAGTTGTTTTTCTTCATTCTGTTGATGCAGCATAGTAGCACATTGATCAGTTTTCATGTTGAATCATCCTTGCATTCCAGGAATAAACCCCACTTGTTCATGATATATAATCCTTTTAACATGCCACTGAATTGTATTTGCTAGTATTTTGTTAAGGTTTTTTGGTGTTGATGTTCATAAGGGATATTGGTCTATAGTTTTCTTGTAATGTCAGTCTGGCTTTGGATTCAGCATAATGAGGCTTCACAGAATGAGTTAGGAAGTGTTTCCTCCTTTTCTTTGTTGGGAGATTTTGAATACTGATTGAGTACTGATTCAGTCTCCTTACTAGATAAAGATCGACTCAGATTTTCTATTTTGTCAGGATTTAGTCTTGGCAGGTTTTACGTTTGTAGGAATTTGTCCATTTCATGTAGGTTATCAAGTTTGTTGGTGTGTGACTGTTCTAGAACTCTTACAATCTTTTTATTTCCATAGATTTGGTAGTAATGCCTGTACTTCCATTTCTGATTTTAGTATTTGAGTCTTTTTCTCTTAGTCCCTCTAGCTAAACTTTGGTCAGTTTTGTTGATCTTTTTGTTCCTTAATTTTTCTCTATTGTTTTTCTATTCTCTCTCCCCTCTAATCTTTGTTTCCTTCTTTCTGTTGGCTTTGGATTTAATTCTTTTCTAGCTCCTTAAGTTGTAAAGTTAGATTGTTGATTTGAGATCTTTCATGAGTTTTTTTGGTTTGTTTTAGTAATACAGATTTTTAAGTTTATTTACTTTTAAGGAAAGAGAGAGAGCCCACGCATGCAAGGGAGGGGCAGAGAGAGAGAGAAAGAGAGAATCCTAAGCAGGCTCTGCACTGTCAGCAGGGAGCCTAATGCGGGGCTCGATCTCACAAACCATGAGATTATCACATGAGCTGAAATCAAGAGTTGGATGCTTAACCGACTGAGCCACCTAGGCACCCCTGCACCTTTGATTCTTAAGAACACTTTCTGTGTTCCAGGGCGCCTCGGTGGCTCAGTCCATTGAAGTGTCTGACTTCAGCTCAGGTCATGATTTCCTGGTTCGTGAGTTCAAGTCCCACATCTGGCTTGCTGTTGTCAGTGTGGAGCCTGCTTCAGATCCTCTGTCCCACTCTCTCTCTGCCCCTCTCCTGCTCGCACTCTTTCTCAAAAATCAAATAAACATAAAAAAAAAAATACCTTCTGTGTTCCAATGGCGTAGAGATTTTTTCATGGTATCAAATTTTGTGTTTTTCATATTTAGGTGTTTAATCTGTCTGCAGCTTCTATCTGTGTGTTCTATAATTTCATTTTTTTCATATGGAAAGCCAGTTGTCATAACACCATGATTATCGAAATCATTACTTTTTTCACTGATTAGTGATACTTTTCAATCACAACCTCTGTGAAATTTTACCTCAACAGGGGTATGTTTCTGGGCTGTATTCTGTTCTGCTATTTTGTCTATTGTTGCATTAATACAACTGTTAATTGCCATAGCTTTTGAACATTCCTCAGTATCTGGTAGAATGAATCCCTCTTCCTTATTGTGTTTGTTCAGAAATAAAAAATTTACATACCTCTTCATTCTTTCAGTACTAATTTTGGAATGAGTTTATTTCAATAAACTCCGTGGAAAAATTTTGCTGGGGCATTGACTAGAAATAGAATTTATAGATGAATTTGGGAAAACTTGATACCTGTAAAATACTGAGTCTTCTTAGCTATGAATAAAGCTTAATTCTGTTTATTCAGATCTGCCTTTTATATCCTTCTATTCAAGTTTGATGAATTTCTTCATGAAGGTTTTACATATTTTTCTCAGGTTTCTTTCTTGATACTATCTAGTTTGTGTTTTGATAGTAAAATGAATTCTATTTTGCATATTCTGATTACTTATTTGGAGATCTGTACATTGATCTCATGTGCAGCAACCTTGTATAACTCTGTTCTCTTTAGATTTGCATCATAAATAACATTCACTATAATGACAATTTCGTGTCTAATTTTACTGTGCCTCCAGCATCTCTTGTGTAACTGCAGGCATCAGGACACTGTGGAATAGTAGGAAGACAGCAGCACGCCCTCCCCTGGTCCTGACATCCATTCAGTGAATATTTACGGGGGTACCTGCCATATACAAGGCACTCTTCTAGCTTCTGGGGAGAAAGAAGTGAACAAAACAAAGACCCTGCCCTCGTGGAGCTTACATTCCCATGGAGAGAGACAGAAAATAACCAAACAGATAACGGCTCATGAGTTCAAGCCCTGCGTCAGGCTCTGTGTGGACAGCTCAGAGCCTGGAACCTGCTTCGGATCCTGTGTCTCCGTCTCTTTCTGCCCCTCTCCTGCTCATGCTTGGTCTCTCAAAAATAAACATTAAAAAAAAAAAGGGTGGGAGAATTCGAAGGATGTAACCATAACTTAGGTAAGATGAGATGGTGGTTGCCATTGAGCGCTTCTGAGGAAGGGGGCAGATTCTGGATACAGTTGGAAGGTAGAGCAGGATTTCCTGACAGATTGGGTATGGAATAGGAGTGAAACAAGTCAAAACCGGTTCAGGATCTGGGTGACGAAAAGGATGGGAGTTGGGCTAGGGAAGACCGGTGCAAATATCTGGAGTCAGGAGTTCCATCTCGAGCATGTTGAATGCGACGCACGTTACCAGCTATCAGAGTGGGGATGTCAAGCAGGCAGCGGGATGCAGGAGCTGGGAAGGCCGGTCCTGAAGATTACACTGGGAGTCTGCAGCATATAGGCTCAGATCAGAAAAGGGGTAGAGACACGAACACTCTGAATGGTGGGAAAGGAGTGACCAGTAAGTTGGGAGAGAAGGCGACTGGAACCCAACTGAGTGGTTTTCAAGAAGAGAGACTCTGTTGTGTCACATGCTGCTGATGAGCATAGCAGATCAGATCTAGATATGTAAGGTTTTTAAAATTTTTTTTAAGTTTATTTGTGAGAGACAGAGACAGCACGAATGGGGGAGAGGCAAAGAGAGGGGGAGACACAGAATCCAAAGGAGGCTTCAGGCTCTGAGCTGTCAACACAGAGCCCGATGCAGGGCTCGAATCCACAAACCATGAGATCATGATCCAAGGTGAAGTTGGATGCTTAACCGACTGAGCCACCCAGGTGCCCCTAGAAACGTAAGGTTGCTTGCTGGAGGCCTTGAAGAAGGGACCTGTTCTGGTGGAAGGGGGTGGGGGTGAGGGGCAGCCTGACTAGAGAGGGATTAAGAGGAAACAGTAGTAACTGGAGACAGCAAGTAGAGACAAAGAGAGAAAAAGTATTGATGACTTTTTCTGTACAAGAAACAGAAACAGAGGGATATAGGGTCAAGAGAGGGTTGGGGGGGTGGTTTTTCCTTTGTTTTTAAATGGAGTGATGTAAGCCTGTTTATATGTTGTTGAGAATGACCTTGCAGGAAAGAGGAAATACATTATGCAGGAGAGAAAGGGGACAACCGTTGGGGTGATATTCATAGGGAGGTGAGAAAGAACTGAATCAGTGCCCAAGTGGAGAATAGCTAGTTCTAGGGAGGGTTTAAGGGGAGCTGTCACAGGGGAAACTGAGCTTAGAATTGTGATATTCCTGATGAAGGGTTAGGGATCCACTCTTTTTCTAGGTGTATATCGCGTTTTGCCTTAAGGTCTTCTGTATTGTATTGCTATACAGCTTTCCTTTGGTTAGGGCCTGTCTGGTGTAACACCTCTTTCCGTGCTTTTACTTCAACCTTTCTTTCACTGACCTTACAATCATAATCATGTCTCCTATAATCAGCATATGTCTGGATTTTGAGTTTTGTTGTTTGTTAATTTCAGAAGTAGAAAATGTAGTCCATTTACAATGGGATTTCTATATGATTGGGTTATTCCTATCATGTTATATTGTGG
Source organism: Panthera pardus (assembly GCF_024362965.1). Taxonomy (NCBI): domain Eukaryota; kingdom Metazoa; phylum Chordata; class Mammalia; order Carnivora; family Felidae; genus Panthera; species Panthera pardus. Next base: position 22,868,797 of record NW_026526821.1, on the reverse strand, counting down.
ATTTATTCTACTTTTTTGAGGTTTCTTTTTATTTCTCTCTTCTCTTGCCTTCTTTTGGATTAACACACCCCTCTCCTGCTTCTCTTTCCTAGTATTTAGGCTGTATTAATTGGTATTAGGTTTGCTTACAGAACATTTAAAAAGAAAAACAAAATGGTTTGAACAAGACTATTTATATCACTCGAGTTCAAGAATGTCTGAGATAGTAGGGGTGCCTGGGTGGCTCAGTCAGTTAAGCTGCCGACTCCATTTTGGCTCAGGTCATGATCTCAGGGTTCATGAGATCAAGCCCCTGCATGGGGCTCTACACTGACAGCATGGAGCCTGCTTGGGATTCTCTCTCTCCTATCTTCGGCTCAGGCCATGATCTCGGGTTCCATGAGTTCGGACCCCGCATCAGACTCTGTGCTGACAACATTCTGGATCTTTCTCTCTCTCTCTCTCTCTCTCTTTCTGCCCCTCCCCCACTCGTACTGTCTCTCTCTCAAAAATAAACAAACATTAAAAAATTATACAATTCAGTAGTTTTTAGTATATTCACAGAGGTGTGCAACCGTCACTGATACCTAATTTTAGAGCATTTCATCGCCAAAAAGAAACCTTGTACCCATTTAGCCATCATTCCTCCCCCCGCCCCTCCCCACCCCAGACCTAGACAAACACTAATCTGCTTTCTTCTCTATGCCTATTCTAGACATTTCATATAAATGGAATCACACAAATTATATGTGGTCTTTGGTGTCTGGCTTCTTTCATTTTGCATATTTTTGAGGTTTATCCATGTTGTAATATGAATTAGTATTTTGTTCCTTTTTTTTAAATGTTTATTTTTGAAAAAGAGAGCACGAGCAGGGGAGGGGCAGAGAGGGAGGGAGACAGAATATGAAGCAGGCTCCTGGCTGTCTGCACAAAGCCCAACTCAAGGCTCAAACCCACAAACTGTGAGATCATGACCTGAGCCAAAGTTGGATGCTCGACCGAGTGCCCCAGGCACCCCAGTATTTTGTTCCTTTTAATTGCGGAGTAAAATTCCATTCTATGGCTATATTTTTCTTACCATTTGTCAGTTTTCTGTACGTTTTGGCTGTTAGGTATTCTTTGAAACTCAAAAGTTTAATTTTAGTGAAGTCCAGTTACTTTTTTTCTTTGGTAGTTTGTGATTTTGGTGTTAGGTCTAAGAAACCATTGCCTAGGGGTGCCTGGGTGGCTCAGTCTATTAAACATCCAACTCTTGGTTTTGGCTCAGGTCATGATCTCACAGTTTGTGAGTTTGATTTGTGAGTTCAAGACCCATGTTGGTGCAGAGTTTGCTTGGGATTCTATCCCTTCCTCTCTCTCTCTCTACCCCTCCCCAACTTGTGTGTTCTCTCTCTCCCTCTCTCTCTCTCTCTCTCCCCCCCTCTCCCCCCTCCCCCCTCAAATAAATAAACTTAAAAAAAAAAAAAAAAGAAACCATTACCCAATCCAGGGTCATGAAGATTTACTTCTATTTCCTTGTAAGAGTTTTATAGTTTTAGCCATTACATTTATGTCTGTGAGTTAAGTTTTGAGTATAGCGTGAGGTGTATGGGTTTACTTTCAATCTTTGACATTTGGATATCCAGTTGTCCTAGTACCATTTGTTAGACTGTTCTTTCCTCATTGAATGGTTCTCGCCACCCTTGTCAAAAATCAACTGACCATAAAGGTAAGAATTTATACCCAAATTCTCACTTCTATCCCATTGCACTGATGCACATGTGTATACTTATGCCAGTACCACACTGTCATGATTACTATAGCTGTGAAATAAGTTTTGAAATTGGGAAGTGTGAGTCTTCCAACTTTGTTCTTCAAATAAAAATACAAATAAAAGAAGTTTATGGCCCACTCTCAGGTTCTCACCAATGGAAGTTCTTTCAAAGTATGTACTTTGATCTTGCATTTCCATGAATTTTAGGGTCAGCTTGTCAATTTCTGCAAAAACAGCTGGGATTTTATTTTGATAGGAATTGTGTTAAATCTGCAATTCAATTTGGGGAGTATTGCCATCTTAATATTAAGTCCTCCCATCCATGAACGTGGGATATCTTATCATTTACTTAGGTTTTTAAAACTTTCTTTCCATAATATTTTGTAGGTCTCAGTATACAAATCTTAAATAACTCTTGCTACACATATTCCTTTTATTCTTTTGACGCTATTGTATTGTTTTCTTAACTTTTCAGATTGTTTATCTTATTAATGTATACAAATACAATAGATTTTTTTTATATTGATCTTGTATGCTACAACCTTACTAAATGTTGGGGGGGATTCCTTAGGATTTCTTATATACAGGATAATTTCATCTGAAAATAGGGATAGTTTTATTTCTTTCCAATCTGGTTTCTTTTATTTTTGTTTATGGCCTAATGGCCCTGGCTTCAATATAAAGTTGAATACAAATGGCAAGAGTGGGGCACCCTTGTTTTTGTCTCATTCCTGATCTTAGTGTGAAATTATTCAGTCTTATACTATTAAGTATGAAGTAAGCTATGGATTATTAGGAACAGTTTTGACCATGTCTCTCGGTATACATAAACAAGAGTTCTCTAGGATATATACTGGATGTACCCGTATGCCAAGTATACCAAGTACCCTTGGTTCATAGCGTACACATGTGTTCAGATTTACAAGAAGTGCTAAATTATATTCCAAAGTGATTATACCAATTTATTATTTCCTCAGCACTGTGTTGAAGTACCCAGTGCTCTACATCTTTGCTTACATTTAGTATATGAGGTTATTTTCCGTCTACAAATATCAATCAAATAGTGGTTATAATTTGCATTTCATTGGTTACTAATGGCATTGAGCCTTTCCACATATTAATCATTCATGGTGTCTTCCTCTATGAAATTCCTGCTCACTTTTTTTCCCTGTTTTCCTATTAAGTTGTCTTTTTCTTACTGCCTCATAGGTGATCTTTATGTATCTGGATTCTGGAACTTTTGTCAGTTTTATATTTGGTAGATATCGTCTCCCAGTTTGTGACCTGTCTTTTCACTTTCTTTATGGTATCTTCTAAGTAAACAGGTATTAATTTTAATGTAAATTTGTTACTCTTTTCTTTTATGGTTTGTGCTTTTTGGTATCTTAAGAAATCCATTCTTCCCCAAAAGTCAAAAAAACATTTTACTGTTTTCTTGGGGTGCCCAGCTGGCTCAGTCGGTGGAGCATGCAACTCTTGATCTCAGGAGTTCAAGCCCCATGTTGGGTATAGAGATTGCTTAAATAAACACTTTAAATGAATGAATGAATGAATGAATGAATGAATGAATGAAGTTGTTAAATTTATTGGAGGGGAGGGGAGGGGCGTAAAGAGGAGGAGAGAGAGAATCTGAAGCAGGCTCTATGCTCAGCACAGAGCCTGACTTGGTGCTCAATCTCACAACCATGAGATCATGACCTGAGCCAATATCAAAAGTCAAACACTTAACTGACTGGCCACCCAGCTGCCCCAATACACACACACACACACACACACACACACACACACACACACACACACACACGTGTGTGTGTGTGTGTGTGTGTGTGTGTATTTTTTTTTAAGTAATCGTTACACCAAACGTGGGGCTTGTACTCACAACCCCGAGATCAAGAGTCACATGCTCCACTTACTAAGCCAGCCAGGCAACCCAAAAAAGATATTTTACTGTTTTCTTGTAACAGTTTTTCCTGTCCCCATTTAAGTCCTTGATCCCTTGGAATGGATTTGTCTGCTTGGAGTGAGATGAGACTCTATGTTAATTTTTTGTTTGGATAATAATATATCAAAATGTTTGTCCAGGGGCACCTGGGTGGCTCAGTTGGTTAAGCAACCAACTCTTCATTTTGGCTCAGGACATGATCTTATGGTTTGAGAGCCCTGAGTAGGGAAGGGCTCCATGCTGACAGCAAAGCCTGCTTTGGATTCTCTCTCTCCTCTCTCTCGCTCTCCCTCTCCCTCTCTCTGCCTCTCCTCACTGCCCACACACACTCTCTCTCTCTCAAAATAAATAAGCGCTTTTTAAAAATAAAATAAATAAAATGTCCTTATCCTGTTAATATGCAGTACAGCTCTGACAAACTTCAGGTTTCCCATATGTGTTGATCTGTTTCTGAGCTTTCTATTCTATTATTTCTAGGCCCAAATCATACTTTCTTCATTGTTGTAACTGTACAAGGAATCTTGATCACTGGAAGGAAAAGCTCCCATTCTTCAAGAGTGTGTTGGCTAATCTAGGCTCTCTGCTCTCCCATATAAATTTTAGAATCAGCTTTTCAAATTCCAGGTTGAGATTTTGATTGCAATTACATTAAATATGTAGATCAATTTGGGGGAAAATTGACATCTTTATGAAGTCTTTGCTATCCAAGAACATGATTATGTGTCTCCATTTATATAGGTCTTTAATGTTTTCAATTAGATTTTGTATTTCCTACATAAGATTTGTTAGATTCGTATTGTCATTTTGCAGGGACATAAGCTGTATTTTTTATTGTTAATGAAATGCTCTTGACCTTTATAGTGATCTTTTATCTAGAAACCTTGTTATGTTTTTATTATTTTAAATAAGGAATTCCTTTTTCAGGGGCTCTTGACTGGCTCCATCTATTAGAGCATGCAGCTCTTGATCTCTCAGGGTGTTGAGTTCAAGCCCCATGTTGGGCGTGGAGCCTACTCAAAGAAAACAAAAAAAGGAATTGCTTTTTCACATTGTACCATTGAGTATGATGTTTACCATAGGTTTGCTGTAAATACTCTTTTTCTGGTTTAAGAAAATTGTTGAATTTAATGGAATTTTTTTACTATATCTTTTATTTCTAAAGTTTTATTTTGAGAGAGAGTAAGCACAAGTAGGGGAGTGGCAGAGAAAGAGGGAGAGAGAGAGAGAATCCCAAGCAGGCTCCGTGCTGTCAGCACACAGCCCAACGTGGGGCTCAAACTTGTGAACTGTGAGATCATGACTTTAGCAGAAATCAAGAGCCGGACACTTAACCGACTGAGCCACCCAGGTGCCTCTGCTATATTTAGATGATCATATCTAAATACGCTTTCTTAATTTAGTAATGTGGTAAATTTTATAGAGATTTTTCTCCTTTCTTGACTTTTTTTGGATTAACTAAGTAGTTCCGCTTTTCTTATGTTAGTCTATTATTCTTTTAGTTCTCTAAAGATTACAACCTGCATCCTTGACTTTGTAAAGACTACTCTTAATTAGTACCTTTACCACTTCACAGATGATACAAGGACCTTAGAACACTTTTATTCCCTTCCTGACTTATGTAATATTGCTGTGAAGTATAATAGTTCTATATATAGTCTTACTGCTGCAAGATTTTGTTTCTGTTTTATACAATCAACATTACGATGAATATTTATTTAGCAGACCCTTTCACTCCTTTATTTCTGTGCTTCTGCTTAGGAGGGTCATTTTCCTTCCTAAAGAACTAAAGCAAAAGCCCAAAGAACTCTGCTCAGTATTTATTTTAATGCAATATTTGTCTTAAAATGTATTGTCCCCCTTTTTTTGAATAGTATTTTTGCTAAGAATTGTAGGTTGGTATTGATCTTCTTTCAGTACTTTTTGTGTCTGATTTTGTTGTGGTTCCCAGCCTTTCTATTAGTCATCTATCAGTCTTCCTGCTACTCCTTTGAAGAATCCTTTGTTTTCTTCTGTCTGCCTTTAAGATTTTCTCCTTATGTTGGGAGTTTTATCAGTTTTACTGTGACACCTAGGTGTGGTTTTCTTTGTGGTCTGTCCAGCTTGGTATTTATAGGGTTTCTTGAATCTTCGGCTTTCAAAACTTGCATTGGTTTCGGAAAAGTCTTGACCATTATTTCCTCAAATTTCTGTTTCATTTTATTTCTTCTGTCCTGTGAGTGCCAGTTACACATCCATTAGACTGCCATGTTTTAGGTTTCTTCATTCTCTTTTCTGTATTTTCCATTTTCCTCCTCAGGGCCTCAGTCTGGATACTTCCTGCTGGATTATAGTTTAGCTGTAACTAATCTATTAAACCCACCTATTTGCAGTCCTAATTTCAGTTACTGTATTTCTTAATTCTAGAATTTCCATTTGATTCTTTGTGATAGGTTCTGGTTCTCTGCCAAAGTTCTTCATCTTGTCACATATTTCCTTGGACACATTTAGTTATTGAAAAGCCCTTGTCCAATAACTCCAGTATGTACATCCCCTGGAGGTCTTTTTCTTTTTTCTGTTTTCTCTTTTGGTATGCATTTGGTCCTTTCTCTGCTATGGGGTGGCAGTGCCAGAAACTGTATATGAAAACAACTTGGCTCAGGATGATTTTCTGTTCTTCCAGAAAGGATTTACTTTTGCTTCTTGAAGGCAGAGTAAAGCCGAACCAACTTAACCCAGTTGAACTGTTTCAGAGCTAGGTGTTTTGAGACAGTCTATTTGTACTTATCCCCATTCTAGTGTGCACTCTCCAGGGAATCCCAGAGAGAGCCTGTGGTATGTTCAAGCCACTCCTTCTTGGCAAACCCTGAACTCCAGTTTTTGTCTCTCTTACACCTTAAGATTGCTGGAAGCATTGTGTACTAGCTTCATGCACCTTCCTTGACCTCAGGTCTTGTCTGCCTTGGTAGTTCTGAATTCCAACTTTGATCTTCCTATCCTCATGAAACTGCTTCAGGCTCTGCTCGGCTTCTCAGCCTCATAACCTCCACTTTCTGCTTGGCTTCTTGGCTTCTTAGCTTCTCAGCTTCGTGCTGCTTATAAATTGGGAGATGCCTTAGGGTGCAAGCAGTATTTTGATACCAGAGTTGCCTGAATATTGTTTCCCTTCTCACTGGGGCGATCTTAACCTCTCGGATTATGGTTGCTTTGGTAATTTTTTAAAGCCTTGAGATTTTCTGGGTTTTGTTTTTTGTTTTTTGTATTTTACGTCATTTTTTTCACTTGTTCTTGGTGGGAGGGTTCAGTTTGTCTGCTACTAACTGGTTTTTCATGGCCAGAATGAGAAGTCATTAGAATTTTCTAATGTTGGGTCAGTCTGTATTACCGGAATAAACTAAGCTGAATAATGATATATTATCATTTTAGTACATTGTTGGACTTGATTTGTTAATATCTGACTTAATAATTTTGCCTTTGTTCATGAAAAGTTGGCTGGTCATTTTCCTTTCTATGCTTGCCCAGTTTTAATGCAAAGGTTATTTAGCTTCATAAAATAAGTTTTAGATATTTGTCTATTCATATGCTTTAAGAACAAAATTATCTTTTATTTCATTGTTTTGTAGAACTTTTTAAAAATATTTTTTCCGGGGGCCGCTGGCTGGGTCAGTTGGTAAAGTGTGCAACTCTTGATCTTGGGCTTGTGAGTTCAAGCCCCATGTTGGGGTTTAGAGATTACTTAAAAATAAAATCTTTTTTAAAAATATGTATCTATTCTATTAGGTTATATTATATAGTTCTTTTTCCATTCCTGATCTTCTTATTTGTACCTATCTCCTTCTTATTTTGATCAATCTGGCAGGGTTTGCTCATTTTATTAAGCCTTTATTATATGTTAGCTTATTATTTTATTAAATTTCTCCTCTCTTTGGGTTCATTGTATTATTCCTTCATTAATGTCTTAAATTGGATATTTAACTCATTTTTTTCCCAGTCCTTTTAAAAAATCTGTTTTGAAGCCTACGGATTTCCCTTTAAGTACGTTAGCCATATCTAACAAGTTAGGATATGTAATATTCCAACTTCCACTGCGATTTCTTTGACCAGTGGGTTACTTAGACATTTATGTTTTTGTTTTTTAAGTAAACTCAGTGCTCATTGTAGGACTTGAACTCACAACCTCAACATCAAGGATCACATGGTCCACCAACTGAGTCAGCCAGGTGTCCCTATTTTATTTGTTTTGAGAGAGAGAGAGAGAGGGAGGGAAGCAAGCAGGGGAGGTGCAGAGAGGGAGAGAGAGGATCCCAGGCAAGCTCCACACCAGTCAGTGCAGAGATCATGACCTGAGCCGAAACCAAGTCGAACGCTCAAATAACTGGGCCACCCACATGCCCCTTTTTGTTTGTCTTTAAACATGAGGTTTATATATCAGAACTTCATTCCTTTTTATGGCTAATATTCCATTGTACAAATATACCATAGTATCCATTCATCTACTTGGGTTGCTTCCACCTCTGACTACTGTGAATAATGCTGTGTGAATACTGGCATACAGGTATCTGTTTAAGGCTGTTTTCAGTTCTTTGGGGTACATACCTACGAGTGGGATTTTTTAGTTATATGGTAATTCGATGTTTAACTTTCTGAGAAACAGCCAGACCACAGCAGCTGCGCTGGTTCACATTCCTACCAGCAATGCACAAGGGTTCCAGTCTCCCCACATCTTTGCCAACATTTGTTTTTTCGGGGTTTTGGTTTTGGTTTTTTGTTTTATAATCGTGGTATCTTACGGTTTTGGTTTGCAGTTCCCTAATAACTGATGATGTTGAGGATGCTAGTGACCATTTGTGTATCTTTGGAGAAAGATACACTGTCTATTCAAGGTCTTGCTCCTTTTTAATTGGATTACTTTTTTGTTGAGTTGTAGGAGTTCTTTATGTTGTCTGGATATTAGCACTTTGTTAGATATGTAATTTGCAAGTAATTTGCCCATTCTTTGGGTTGTCATCACACTTTCTTCATGGCATCCTTTGATGCATAAAAGTTTTTAGTTTTAGTGAAGCCAAATTTATCTTTTGTTGCCTGTGCTTTTGGTGTCTTAAACTACTTCCCAATCCAAGGTCATGAAGATATGCTGTTTTTATCTAAGAGTTTTATAGTTTAGCTCTTAGATTCATTCTTAAGGGTCCAACTTCATTCTTTTGCTTGTGGATAGTTCTCCCAGCACTCTGTGGAAGAGACTGTTCTTTCCCATCCACACTCATTCTGGAATGACAGAATTTCTGCACCCAGAGAAACTCAGTCAATAATTTTCCATTGTTATAGTCAAGAAATTTGCTGTTTAATTCATTTCTTTAGCAGAAAGATTCCTTTGGCTGCTTCCCCCCCCTCCCCCCCCCCCATGTCTTCCATTTTACTATAAATGTGAATTTGCTTGGGATTCATTTGGCTTCCTGACTCTGTCAGGTGTCAGTAGCCATTTCTGGAAAATCCTAAATTACAATCTCTTTGAATGTGTCTTCTCTTCCATTCCATCTGCTCCCTTCTGGCAGAGCTAACAGATGTACACTGTGGCCCTCATTCTTTTCCATGGCTCTTAGTCACTTTGTAAATAGTCTCTTCTTTTTCATATTTAGTTGCTTCTTTTATTTCTTAGAAAATGAAGTACCCAAGTGCAGTCTTATGGTTGGGAATTCTCCGGAGAATCTTTCCCTTTTATTCCTACTCTACTGTAGACCAAACGTCTCTACCACCTGCCTTGAGTGGGAGGTGGGAGTGGCTCAGTTTATTCCCAGCAGCTTAGCTATTCATTTAAAAAGACATCTCGTTTTGTCATCAAGCAATTTGAGTGTTTCGCACCAGGAGCCTTTGGCTCCTGTTCCCTCTCCTAGTCCTGACTGGCTGGCAGCAGGGTTTATTCTTTGTGCTGCTTCCCAAGTGGTCCTTGTTTCTGTGATGGCCTGATTTTTCTCTTGCACTAGTCCAGACCTCAGGTTTTATCTCCTTCCATTGTCTTATATCTCTTTTCAGAGCACCTCCATCCCTGCCTTCAGCTACCGGTTTACATATCAATGGATAAATGTCAAGCTTTTCATCGTTTTCTAGCAAGAACTTTCTGGTGAATGTTCATGTGCCATTTGCTGTTCCTATATCTGTTCAGCTCCTTTTAAATCACTGCTTTCCTAATGAGGCAAAATTCTTCCGTAATGAGCTCCTGTAAGTAGATCACCGTGGGAGAGGGACCACACCAGCAGGAGCTCCGAAGGCACAGGGATGGGTGCCATCTTCAGCCTTGTCTTCTCCCCTGGCAGTGACCGAACTGCTTACAGTGCAGAGCCCCCCACCCCTTGGTGCTGGACCAGGTTCGGGAAAGCTCTTGCCGCAGTCCATACCCCCTTTTTAAATTTCAAATAAGAGATTACTGGCTTCTCAAAACTGCCATCTTTATCTAGACTTGCAATCCTTACAGCCCTCCTCCTGGGGCTACTATCACAGGTGGGGCAGGCAGCCTACTTCACACCCAGCGCTGCTGGATTTCTGTTTGCTCTTTACTCTGTTTTGCATTGCAGTGATTCTGCGGGGGTTGGGAAGTGGTGCTCTCTTTAGGCCACAACTTTATTTTTTTTACTTTTTTTTTTTTTTTTAAGTTTATTTTCAGAGACAGAGTGAGTAGGGGAGGGAGGGGAAAGAATCCCAAGCAGGCTCTGCACTGTCAGTAGAGAGCCCGGTGCGAGGCTCAAACTCACGAACCTGAGCTGAAATCATGAGTCAGACGCTTAACCAACTGAGCTATCCAGGCTCCCCTGTGCCACAACTTTAAAACTAGAAGTCACACTAAAAGATCAATCTTATATTCCTGGGCTGAACACGTCCTGGTTAACTCTCCTGTTAAGATTCTATTTGCTTATATTTTATTCAAGACTTTTACCTTTATGTTCAGAACAAAAGCAGTCTATTTTTGGCATGTCCTGTCTGTTCTTAGGGCTCCTGAAATTAGCGGTGTCGTTTCCTGTGTTTATTTACTCTCTGGAACAGTCTGAATATATAACACCAGGATTATCTGTTCCTTGAAGGTTTTGTAAAATGACACCTGTAAAACTACATAGTTTAGCTTGGTTCGTTTTTCTGGGAAGACTTTTAACTTATTCAGTTTTTTAAAAACAGCTTTGGTGTAATAAGATTTTCTGTTTCTTGATTCTGTGATAATTCATGTTTTCCTGGAAATTTTTTCCATTTAAACTCAGTTTTCAAATTTATTGCCATAAAATATCCTTAGGAACTAGGGGATGGGGTTCGCTTTATCTGTATTGCTTGCATTTTTTTGCCATGAGAGCTTCATGTGTGAATAAAATGAAGACCAGATGGCATTCACCAAATGATGACTGATATCCTAAGGTGGTGGGGAGGGGAGTAAGAGCAACAACCCTGATCCTGCCTTCTACCCCAGCAACCCCTGTGCTCTGCTCAGTCTTTCTCCACCTTCTCTTTCTCAGTTTTAGGGAAAGTCCTCAGTGCTGTGGGCAGTGCCCAGCTACTGATGTCCCAGAAATTCCAGCAGTTCCGGGGCCTCTGTGAGCAAAACCTGGTGAGTGTGGTTCTTCCTCCTCCACTGCAGGGCTGCCAGCCACCGGCTGCCCGCCAGCTGTCCACCTGGATTAGCCCCCCCTCCTCCTCTACCCCCAAGCCTCTGACCTCCTCCCTAATATGGAGAAGGTGCTGGTGACAAGTGTCCATGCCCAGCACAAGGGAAGGGCCAGGGATGGTCCTTCCAAATTTCTACTACTTCTTGAAATAGAAAAGTGAACCCTCTGTGAAAAGAGCCACATGAAACTTAAAAATCTCTTAGCATTGATTTATTTATATTAAACATCCTCTAAGAAGATGGGTAAGAACTAAAGACATACCACCATGAGGCTTGGTGGTTTGCTTTTTCTTTCAATCTTATCTCTCAGGAGGGTAGCTTTTCCTGTGGAAGCCTCTCCAGACGGCCAGGGGTGGTGTGCTCCTAGGGCTGGAGGACAGTGGCGTTTGTCTCCGGACCTGCAAGGGTTTGGGGCTTACTTGGCTGGGGCAATCACCATGAGGAATATGTCCCCAGAGAACCCCACGGATTCTGTAATCATACCCACCTGGCAGTGATCCTGACTTCTCCCTGCCTCACTGTAAGACCAGGGCCAGGAACTTCTTCTTTTGCAGAACAGTTTTCTGCCCGGCACACATTGGGAACACGGAGGCCTCAGTCCCATGTATGTGCCGGGCCTGCTCTCATGATGGGACTCTTTCTCTCAAAGATCTGCACCATCAGATCTGGCAGTGAGCAGGAAATGGCTTCCTTCCCTCATATAGATACTGACCGTGAGAACAGCAGAGCACGACTAGGCCTCAAGAGACCCTAACCAGGGCTGGCAGGGGTGGGGTACTTGGGGTGGGGTGCAGGACAGGCCTCTGCCTCGTTTGCCCCACTGATCCCCACCTCCCCCACAGAACCCTGAAGCCAACCCGCGTCCAACAGCCCAGGACCTGGCAGGGTTCTGGGACCTGCTACAGCTGTCCATCGAGGACATCAGCATGAAGTTTGATGAACTCTACCACCTCAAGGCCAACAGCTGGCAGCTGGTGGAAACCCCCGAGAAGAGGAAGGTGAGCATGGAGCAGTGCGGAGGGGAAGTCCAGGGACAAATTCCTGGTCGGCAATAACGCTGCCCACATCGGTCAGTGCTGCTTGGCTCCCTTCTCCGTGTGTCGTCTTTGAGCTGGGGGCTCACGTCCATCAGTGCGCGGGGTCCATGCTCGGCTCTCGTCCAGCATGCCGCTCGCTCTGTGTAGTGGAAGCCGCCCCCTGAAGCATGCCATCCCACCCTGCATGTTAAGAAATGGGGCTCCTAAGAGACACGTGCCACAGCCCAGAGCGCTAGCATAGACGTGGCTGTTGGAACTTTGGAGGCAGAAAAACAGTCCTCCTGGGGCCAGCCTCTTCCCGGAGGCACAGGCTTCCTTCTGTAAAACTGTGGCACCCAGTGACCCCTGTGGTTATTGGACTGTGGCCCTTGTGAGTTCTGATCCCTAGAAAAGCATGTGAAATGTGGCCTGGGAGTCAGAGGCTCTAAACTTAAAGCCCATCTCCAGCCATGTGACTCAGGCTGTCAATGGTTCAATGCAAGGGTGGGAACAGGTGATCTCTCCATCCCTTCCTGCCAGAACACTGTAGGATTCTAAGCTTGCTTTCTGCTCCTATGCCTTGTGCTATTCCCACTATCATCGCTTCTTGTGGCTTTCTGATTCCAAATGTGTGTTGCTTGTGCCCGATGTGGGGAGGCTGGGGTGGAGACTCCAACTGCCGGCAATATAGCGGGTGGTAGCGCCACACAAAAGGTGCACCTTTATTTTATTTTTCTTCCCTCCTCACTGTCTCACTAAAGGAAGAGAAGAAACCACCCCCTCCAGTCCCAAAGAAGCCAGCTAAATCCAAGCCGGCAGTGAGCCGCGACAAGGCCTCCGATGCCGGGGACAAGCAGCGTCAGGAGGCCCGCAAGAGACTCCTGGCGGCCAAGCGGGCGGCTTCTGTGCGGCAGAACTCAGCCACAGAGAGTGCGGACAGCATCGAGATTTACGTCCCTGAGGCCCAGACCCGACTCTGAGACCAGGAAGCGGGAAGCAAACAATTTTAAGTCATTAAAAAAACAAAAAACACAAACTAAATGTGAATGGAACACAATTTTCTCAACCTTTAGGATGGTTATTCTGTCCAGAGACCCTGAGCCAACTTTCAAATTGACACATACAAGGGCTCACGATTTGGCTTTTTTGGGTCCCTCCCAGCTTTAGGTTTATGAAGACTTCATACAAAAGAAAGTCAACAAAAATACGAAACTATAAAACGTTTTTCCCCCTCTTGCTGGCCGCGGTGGACTAGGTAGACGGACCTCGGCAACTCCCGGCCCAGCCTCCGGACTGCGGTCTTTTTACTTGTTCTATCTAACGGGGACTCGCACTAGCTTGTTTACAAGACGAGGACAGTCCGAGGACAGCCTGGGGCCCCTGCCATGTCCTTCCTTCTCCTCCAGCCACCCTGCTCTGACCTTGCAGTTTTCATTCTTACGTTTTTCTCTCTTCCCTTCAGAGCCCACACAGGGGTCACCGTCCTAGCTGTCGGCTTGCTGGTTCTCAGCCCTGTCTGTGGTTGAGAGCCCAGAGGACAGAGGTGGATACGCACCCCTGCCCAAGTGCTCACACACACTCACGTGCACACGCAGGTACAGGCTCCCCACAGCAGAAGCAGCCAGCCCCAGGCAAGGGGGACGGGGGTCCTCGCCTCTCCGAGAAGGGGAGGAGGGTTGAAGTCTTTGGGGAAAAAATGAGATAAAAGCCACAGTTACCACGCTCCAGACTCCCGCCTTTTTCTTCTCACCAACCCCCTGTTCCTTCAGTAAAATGTTTGATTCAGAGTGACTTGCAGGGGACGCTCGAGAGAGGAACCCCATTTTCCAGGGGCTGTCTGTCCCTGGCCAAGCCTGTGTACAGTACCTGAGGGGCGGGCGGCTGCGTCTGTACGTATGTGTACATATGCACATAGACCTTAGAGTGTATATTTAACAAACGCCCCTCTGCTCACCCATGCCCACCAGCGCCGCCGCTGGCTCTCGGGGCACCTGGCAGGAGGCGGGTGTGTGAATAGCATATATTTTTACATGTACTATATCTAGGTGTGTGTACAAGTGTGTGTAAAAATATATACCTTGTGTGTAAGCGGCCTTTTTTTGGTCTCCCACCTGCCCCCTGCCGTGGGCCCATCTGCCCAGCCTCTTGAGTTTTCTGGGGTTTTGTTTTTTGTTTTTTTGGTTTTTTTACCCCAATATTCCTTCTCTCTCCCTGCCTCCCAGCCCCACTCCCAGGGTGTCATGAGCCCTGAGCTGCAATGGCCCGGGCCTGCAGGGTTGGGGGCAGGCAGGGCGAGGGGGAGGCCCAGCCCTCAGCGAGCTCAGTGCACGAGGAGGGCTGCTCTCTACCATGGAGACAGAGCTGGCATTAGAGACGTCCTCGTGTCTGGCACTTGCTGCAGGGGCCCCGGGTGAACTGAGGGCCTGCTCTGGGGCCCCATTCCAGCTTGGCCGCCGTCTGTGACCTTGGGCAAGTCACTTGACCTCTGTGTGCCTCAACTTCCTCCTCTGTAAAATGGGGACAGTCCCTGCCCCTCCCTACCTCACAGGCATGTTGTGAGAATAAATGAGGTAACGTGTACCAAGGGCTCATGGTGTTCTTGCAGCGGGATGGGCCAGGTTGGGGTGAGGTGGGTGAAGTGGACTCCCAAACTCCCGAAGAGACTGAGCCAGGCCCCCTTCCACATGGCAACTCTCAGAGACAGGCGGACCTGAGCGTAAACCGTAATTCCAACTCTAGCACAACCCAGGTCATGGCCCTGGGCAAGAGAACAGCTCTCCATTCCCTCACCTGAAAAATGCACAGCATCTACTTTAACCTGCTTCCTGTAAGAAACAAGTACTTTAACTCATAGTTTCTACGTGAGAGCCACGATGGGCTGCCCTCACCCACAACACAGTCCCAGCTTGGCTCGCACAGCTCCCAGGACGGGGTGCGTGGCACCCCCAGCCGCTACCTCCCCCTGACAGTTACAGGCACTGATTGCACTTCCTGAGCACCTGCTCTCCCAGGCCAGGGCCTGGCAGTCAGTCACAGAATTCATGCTCTAGTTGGGGAGAGAGAGACACTGAACAAATTCCATGTGAGTTCAAGTCTCCAACAGGTGGCAGAAAAGCAAGGCCAGGAGGCTGTGGGAAGCTGTGACAGCGCCACCAAACTGGGCAGGAGCACTTTGATAGAGCCCAGGAGGACAGTGGCTATTCACTTGCTTTGGGGGATGTCGAACCTGGGGAAAGTGCCTTCTGGGCAGAACAACGTTCAGCACCAACGCCCAGTGGTAAGAACATGCCTTTTAGGAAGTTCTTGGGCCAAGCTGAGCTTCAGACACCTGGCCTCCTCACTTGGCCCCACCCAGCTAAGAGGCAGTGACCCCTGGCTCTGGATGCACAGAACTGCCTTCCCAGGAGCTTTGTTCAGGCTGCCTCTGTGGGGCCCTTCCAGAACTCATCCCACCCTGTGGGCCAGACCCCTGCACTCAGAGCAGCATGCCCTCATCTCTGGATCCTGTTAGTGGTGGCTGAGCACCTGCTGACTGTGGGTGGCTCTCATGACATCCTGGGGCTGGAGCCTCCCTGGCCCTACACTGTTCTGAGACCCGGCTGGGGGGTGACTAGAAGGGTAAGTGAAGAGGTTTCAGGTTGCCCTGGGCACTGAGTCAGACATTCAGAGGTGAGCGAACACAAGAGGTGGCCAGGCTGGACTTGAGGGCCACTGTCCAGCTAGCAGCCCAGCTCTACTCCTGACAGGCCTGAGAGGACGAGCATGGACCTTTACCCTCAGGGCCTGAGTGTTTCTGCTACAGCAGGGGAGAGGCCTTAAGGGTTGGATCAGGGTCTCTGGCAGGGATCCTGCACTCCCTATAGCAGAGCACAGCGAGAGGGAAGCACCTGGGGTGCAGAATCTGGGCCTCCACTCCCAGCCCTGCTGTCACCACAGTGGGGGACCCCCCAACCAGTTGAAAGAATTGTATAACAAACACCCAGTCAACTTTTGCCGTATTTGCATCATCCCTCACAGGTACATACAAACATTCCCCCCCTCCCCTGGAGCCGTTTGAAAGTAAGTTGCATACACCATACTTTACCCCCAAACACACCAGGCAACTCCTGAGAATAAGGACATTCCTGCACAACCACAAAATACCATTGTTACTCTCTAATTTAACAAAGGAGTGGTCCACGTGCACCCCTCCTTACCCAGGAGACTGCCCAGGGCCCAGACATTAATACCAAAGCACAGCCACACTCCAAATGCCCCAATAATGTCGTCTATGCCTCTTCCTTTGTACCCACCCAGGATCCACTTAAGGATTATTCACTGCTTTCAGTTATCATGACTCTTAAGTCAGAAAAATCTGAATCAGAAACAGTTTCCCTACTTTTTTGTTTTTCACGACACTGACGTCTTTTACGTGTCCAAGTAACTTGTAGATTGTTGCATGATCTGAATTTATATGTTCTCATGACTGGGTTCAGATTAAATGGTCTGAACAAGAATATGGCTACGATGATATCCCATTCTCTGTGCTTCCATCACGGAATCATCTGTCACTTTAGGGAAAGACCAACAGCAGCTTCCCAGAGAAGCTGGGAATGAGTCCTCAGCCTCTGCATTTCCAAAGCCCCGTCCTTGAGGGAACAGAAAGGATCAAGGGACTGCAGACTGTGGGATGGTGCTGGGGAAGAGGCAGAGGGAGCAGGGAGCCTGTGCACCGACTCTGGGTCCCTGAGAACCACACTTAGGGCCACAGATCCCCTTCCGGACTCCCTACTCTGCCAGGGTCGTGAGTTCCCAAGCCTTGTGTATTCCCTACCAATGGCCTGAGAGCAGAAGGGAATGCCCAGCTGCAGCCTAGGGCAGCACTGGGTTCAGAGGTCTTATGGCCAGGACAGCAGGACAAAGCCATTGCCACCAGTGGCCTGCCAGCCAGGAACCATGTGGACACCAGCACAGGTAAGTGCTGGTGAGGATCCTCAGACCAATTGAGAAACATTCCTACGACCATCACCAGACTGGAGTTTCTAAGAGAAATGTAGAATGAAGTTGTGTCTCCTGAGCTTCGGAACCTGGCTGATCTGAAAACTCACTGTGGCTCCTACTGCCCCTCCTTAAGGCAGCCAGAGGAACTTTATAAAAATCCTGCCTCCACTAGCTCCAGAAGTCACCCTCTCTGCTCAGAAGCCTTTGCAGCCTGCCCAGTGCCAGCAGGAGAAAATCCAGCCCCTTCGCCTTGGCCTCAGAGGCCCCTGCCCCCCTTTCCAGCTGCACCTCCCATGAGATCCCATCCTGAGCTCTGTCCTCCAGCCTCACCTCAGGCCTTGCAGGGACAGCCATGGCTCTCCACAAATGCAGTGAACATTTACTCCTTCCTCAGCCCTCAGGCCAGTTGGCAGTTCCTCAGGGAAACCCTCCCACAGTACCCGGGCCAGGCCAGGTTGATGCAAAACCCCTGCTCTAGACTTGGAGCACAAGAGCCACTTCACTTTTCCTTCTTTGTTTCTGTCACTGATGTGATACTTCCAGCCATATGATTTTAAGTGAATATCTGTCTCTACCAGCAGACAGTAGGCTCCCCGAGGGCAGGAATCGAGTTTTTTCACCAGCCCCAGTGCCTAACACAGAGGGGAGCTTCAAGAACTATTACTTCCTAAATATTTTCCCCCCTTGTTGGGGGAAGGAGAGGTGGGACTTCACAGAGAAGATAATAATTTGAGCTGGGCTTTGAAGGATGAGGAGGAGTTCTCCAAGCTGTGGCAAAGAAAGGCACAATAAGCACAGAGGCAAAAGTGTGAGGCTGCTGCAGCTCGGGCAGGGGCCTTGAATGCCAGGTTAAGTAGTAGGGCTTTCACCAACTTTGAATGGAGCAGGAACATTTCCTTCCACAGAACCCAGCTTCCCATGAGACAGGGGTCCCCTGTCCCAGCCTCCAGGGGGCCATGGTACCCTAGTGACCCAGCCAGCATCAGGGTTTGTCTCTGGAACATGTCTGCAGCACCCAAACCTTAACAGGAAACCTAGGCCCTTGGGGGTCCTCAGCTGCTAATGCCTTCAACTTTCTATAGACTGACAACTCCCACATCTGAATCTGCAACCTGTACATTTCCTTGAACTCCACACTTCCCACTCACTGTGATGTCTAACAGGTGCTATCAAAATGAACATGTCCACCAACTAGTAAACGGAGTAAGAAGGGTCAGAAAGTTGCCACTCAGCAACCATCATAACAATAACTGAATCACCAGTGGGTGTTAAAAGTCATGGGTGACAGTTTGATGAGGAATAGAATATTCGTTCTCCAATGAGCACCCCACAAATTACTTATTAATGAACATACTGATTACAAAAGGGAAAAATGGTAACTTTCTGATGAAGAAAGCTGGCAGACACTACCTTATCTACATGGCCAAACTTATTGCCAATGAGGGGAAAAATTAACATCATACATCTCCTGATAAGACACACTGAGAAGGGCATAACATCATTTCTGTGATATTCCTGTCAAAAATCCATAACTTGAAGCTAATCATGAGCGAGCACCAAGTAACTGGCCTGGACTCTCCAAAAATGTTAATGTCATGAAAAGCAAAAGGTAAGAACAGTCCCACATTGAAAGAGATGAAAGACATCTCAAAAGATGCATAAAAAGCACTTGACAAAACCCAACACCCTTTCATGATACAAAAAGCCAGAACTGAACTTCTCCAAGCTGATAAAGGGCATCCAAGAAAAATCCACAGCTCACATCATATTTAATGGTGAAAGACTGAGCTTTTCTCCTAAGATCAAGAACAAGACAAGGACACCCACTTTACTTCTTCTTCTGTTCAACACTGTAGAGGAGGGCAATGTTGCCCCCAACCAGGGCAATTAGGCGAAAGGATGAATTAACTAATGAATGAATGGCATCTGGATTGGGAAGAAAGAAGCTGCACTATCTCTATTTGCAGATAACATAATGTTTCATATAGGAAATCCTAAAGCATCCATAAAAGAACTCATAAATGAGTTCAGCCATGTTCCTGGAAATAAGATCAATACACAAAAACCAACTGTATTTCTACTAAGATACAATAAAAAACAGATATTCAGTATTTGTCCCTGTTTCCTGGCACATAGCTCCTAAAACCCTTGGGAATCTCTGAGATGATGAAGGGTCTTCTCATGCTAATTAGAAGACTGGTGGTTGGGGACCCCTAGGAAGCTTCAAGGTAGGGTCTGACTGACAGGGAGACCAGGGCATGATTAGAGGACTTGGACTTTCAACCTCACTTCCCCAACCTCCAGGGAGGGAAGAAGGGATGGAGATTGAGTCAATCAACAACCAATGATTTAATCATGCCTGTGTAAGGAAGCCTCCAACAAAACCCCTACACAACAGGGTTTGGAGAGCTTGGGTTGGCTGGGACGATGGCATGCCTGGAGAGGGTGTGGAAGCTTTCCCCACCCCCACCTTGCTGTATGTACCTCCTGCCATTTGGTTGTTCCTGAGTTGTATCCTTTACAGTAAGCCAGTAACAGTAAGTTTTCCTGAGTTCTGTGAATTCTAGCAAATTATTTATCCTTGTGGGAGGATGCAGGAACCCCCAGTTTATAGCTAATCAGACAGAAATGTGGGTAACCTGGAGACCTAATATTTGCATATGGCATCAGATATGACAGCAATCTTGTGGGATTGAGCCCTTAAACCTATGGAGTCTGACACTAACTCCAGGTAGTCAGAATTAAAATTGAACTGAATTGTTGAACACCCAGTTGGTGTCCAGAAAACTGGAGAATTGGTTGGTATAGAGAAAATACCCACACATTAGGTGTCAAAAGTGTTGTAAACAGTCCAAGTATAGGGAACACTCTAAAAATAAACTTAAGGAAACAATTCCATCTACAATACCATCAAAAATAATAAAATACTTAGGATAAAGTTGAACAGAAAAAGCATAACCCTTGTACAGTGAAAACTACACAACATCATGAAGAGAAATTCTGAAAGATCGAAATAAAGGGAAAGACATTTCACATTCATGGATCTGAAGACTTCATATTAAGGTGGCAATACTCCATTATGGTACTGGTAATACAAATTCAACAATTTTTAGCAACCACCCCCCCTACCTTTTATGCAGAAATTGATAAGCCGATCTTAAAATTCATATGAAAATGCAAGAGAATCTAAAAAGCCAAAACAATCTTGAAAAGGAAGAACAAAGCTGTATGACACATTTCCTGATTTCAAAACTTACTACAAAACTATAGAAATCAAGATTGTGTGGTGCTGGCAGAAGGACAGACAAATCTATCAATGAAATAGAATTTAGAGTCCAGAGAGAAACACACACATTTAAGGAACTGATTTTCAACAAGGGTGCCAAGAACTTCAATGGGGAAAGAACAATCTTAACAAGGCGTGCTAGAACAATTGGACAGCCAAATGCAAATGAACAAAGTTGCACCGTTACCTCACCCACACACAAAATACACTCCAAGTGGATTAGAGACCTAAACTTAAGAGTGAACACCATAAAATGCTTAGAATAAAGCACACAGGTATAAACCCTCATGACCTTGGATTCAGCAATGGTTTCTTGGCTAGAATGCCAAAGGCACAAGAAACCAAAGGAAAAAAAAAAACAGATAAACTTCTCAAAGTTAATAACATTTGTGCTTTTTGAAAATATCAAGAAAATGAAAAGATAACCCACAGAATAGGAAAATACATTTACAAGTCATATATCTGCTAAGGGTGTGATAGCCAGAATATATAAAGGACCTTTGCAACCCAACAACAAAAAGCAAACAACCAGATTTATGAGCAAAATATCTGAATAACCATTTCTCCAAAGAAGATATACAAATGTCCAATAAGCATATGAAAAGATGCTCAACACAGCATGTCATCAGGGAAATGCTAATCAAAACCACAATGAGCTACCACTTCACACCCACCAGGATGGCTGGAAGACAAGTATTGGTGAGGTGGTGGGGAAACAGGGGTATGTGAAATGGTGTGACCTTGTTGAAAACAGTCCCTCAAAATGTAAACATAGTTATCAACCCAGCAATTCCACTCTCAGATATAGATCCAAAAAAGTGAAAACACACACACACACACACACACACACACACACACACACACACAAATATGTGCACCAATGTTCACAGCAGCACTATTCATGATGGGCAAAAAGTATAAATAACCCAAATGCCCATAAAGATGAATGGAAAAGAAAAATGTGGTCTCTCTATGCAATGGAATATTATTCAGCCTTAAAAAGGAAGAAAATTCTGACAGATGCTGTAAGATGGATGAAAATTGAAGACATTATGCTAAGAGAAATGAGCCAGTCACAAAAGGACAAATACTGAATGATTCCACTTACATGAGGCACCTAAAATAGTCAAATGCAGAGACAGAAAATAGAATGGTGGGTGCCCAGCGGCTGAGGGAAGAGAATAGGGAGTCAGCGTTTAATGGGTGTGGAATCTCAGGTGGGGAGGATGAAAGCGTTCTGGATGGATGGTGGTGAAACTTGCACAACAGTGTGACTATACTTAATGCCACTCAACTATACATTTTCAAATGGTTAAAATGGTTATTTTTATTTATTTATTTTTAACACACACACACACACACACACACACACACACAGACTGGATTGGCTCCTGGACCAGAAAAAAAATTTCCGGGTAGGACATTGCTGGGATCATTGACAAAACTTGACTATGGATTGTAAATCAGATAACAGTATTGAATCACTGTTAAAATTTTCCTGATGTTGATAAATGTGCTATGGATATGGAAAAGAATCTCCTTTTTAGGAGATACTCACTGAAGTATCTCCAGGTAAAAGGGCATGGTGCGTGCAAGTTACTCTCAAATGATGCTGGCAGAGGGCAGGGACACACATACACACACACAGAAAAGAGTATTATAAAGACAAATATTAACAATTGGAGAGTCTGGCTGACCTCTTTGTATAGTTCTTATGACTTTATTTCTAAATCTGAAATCATTTCAAAGTTAATAGTTTAAAAAAATTAAGAGATCCAAAACAAAACTCTCATCTCTTCCCAAACCTGCTCTTTCCATAGCCAACCCGTCTGATTAAGTGGCAGCTCCCTCTCCTGCAGCTCAAACCAAAACCCTTGGGAGTCATCTTTGACTCTTCCACATACATTCCAATCCATGTGTAAATCCTACTGGATTCAACTTCAAAAATCTCCAGAACCCCACCCCTTCTCCCCAGCTACCATGCTAGTCTGAGCATATCATCTCGCTGAAAAGCTCCTCACTGGTCTCACCCAGAGGGATTCGGTTAAAACATAAGCCAGATCATGTCACCCTTCTGCTCAGAACTCTGATGTCTCATGGTGGCCTACAAGGAGCCTCAGGCTAGGTCTAGGTCCCCACTGCTTCTCAGACCTCATCTCCCACCCCTCACTCCCCACCCCCTCTTCACACTCACACTTGCCTCTGGCTGCTCCTAGACCAGAGCTGGGCAAAATCCCCCTACCTGTCTCCAACACTCACTGGGTATGGTTCACTCTGTTACCGCTGCAAGTTGGCCCAAATGTCACTTCCCAGGAGGTATCCCCCCTTCCTGCCTGTTTCTTT
Source organism: Panthera pardus (assembly GCF_024362965.1). NCBI lineage: Eukaryota > Metazoa > Chordata > Mammalia > Carnivora > Felidae > Panthera > Panthera pardus. Next base: position 22,845,880 of record NW_026526821.1, on the reverse strand, counting down.
CTCTCTCCTGTCCCTCTGCTTTATTCTCCTTCAGGGAACTCATTTCTCTCTCCAGGTCATGTATGTAGCAGCTACTCGTTCACTCCACAAGAACAAATGTCTCCCCAGTGTGATTACTTTAGTTCACTGCTATTTCCCTAGCACCCAGCACAGTGCCTGGCAGGTAATAAGGTGTCAGTTAATATTTACAGAATAAGTAACTAGGTGTTGGAAGGTTCCCCAGGAATGTCTCTGTTGGTTTAAAATAGGGCCAAGAGAGGGGCGCCTGGGTGGCTCAGCCAGTTGACTGTCCAACTTCAGCTCAGGTCGTGATTTCACGGTTTACGGGTTTGAGCCCCACGTCGGGCTCTGTGCTGACAGCTCAGAGCCTGGAGCCTGCTTCCGATTCTGTGTCTCCCTCTCTCTCTTTCTGCCACTCCCCTGCTTGTGCTTTCTTTTGAAAGTAAATAAAACATTTAATGTTCATTTATTTTTGTGAGAGAGAGACACACAGCGTGAGCAGGGGAGGGGCAGAGAGAGAGGGAGACACAGAATCCGAAGCAGGCTCCAGGATCTGAGCTGTCAGCACAGAGCCCGATGTGGGGCTTGAACTCATAGACCACGAGATCATGACCTGAGCCAAAGTCGGACGCTTAACCGACTATGCCACCCAGGAGCCCCATAAATAAAACATTTAAAAAGGATGGGGGGCAGAAAAAGCTGGGCTGGAGTCCAGGTGGGGAGGGTGTTCCTTCAGGGGTCAGAATGATGGGCAGGACATGATGTACCATGGGGGAGGGGATGGGTCTGTCCTCTCAGATGCCATCCTTTCACTAAGGCCAACAAAAGTGGGTAAGGGGTGCTGCTGCCCTGAGGCTTTGAGGAGGCACCCATGCTCCCCCAGCCCCTGCCCTTATCGCTGGCTCCCAGGATGCTACCTGGCTCTTTTTTGCCACTCTTTTCACTGAATCTTCATCACCACCCTCCTATTTTACAGGAAACTGAGGAGAGCCTGAAAGGGGAGTGATGTGGCTGAGGTGGGCTGTTCCGTTGCAGTCCTAATCCCTAGGTGAAGCCCCCACACCAGCGGAGCCTGACTGGTGACCTTTTCATGTGAGTATGTTGGGACCATCTGATACGCCTCTTCTTTCAGACTGGGAAAAAAGCCATACTTGGTTTGGTGGAAGGAAGCCCTCCCACGGGAATGGGCCGGGCAGCGGGGCCTTTGGGGGAAAGTTGGGGGTAAGATCTCAGAACTGAAGATCCTGGATGTCCTTCTGCCAGTCTCACTAGGAAGGAAGGGACGGCCCAAATAAATCCCCCTCCCGTGACAATCAGGGGAGAGGGGGCCACCGTTCCCCCCGCATCTCCTCCGGGGGTCACGTCCCCAGCCCGCTCTGGGAAGTCGTACCGCCTCCCGCCCGTGAGTCAAGGCCAAATAAGGCCTCGCGAGTGCGCCGCCCTGCCCCGCCCCTCCGCGCACACATTCTTCTGCCTTGTAAGGCCGGTGCTGCCCCGCCCACCGAGCCCGGAGCCGGACCGACGGCCCCGCGCCCCGCACTTGCTCAGCGCGGAGAGCGAGCACCTTCTTCGCACCAGGTGGGAGCTGCGGCCGCGGGGGGGCTAGGGTAGGCGATGTGAGGCCCCACGGACAGGGACGCCGAGGATCTCGGCAAGGACAACCGTCATGGGGCTGGGGCTGTGAGTTGCGGGTCAGACCGGACTCTGGCGGGGCTGGGCAGCAGGGAGACTGTTCTAGGCTCTGGGAGCCGGTGCTCCTTTGGTGAGGGAACACTGTCCAGGCCCTTCCCATTTGCAGTGGAGTTTCAGACGCCAAGCCCAGAGCTCTGGGGTGCCCAGAAGGGGAGGGAGTTGTGGTCACCTGTGTTCCCTGCCCCAGAAAACCCATGTGTGTCACAGACAGGCTCCTTGAGACCCCCTCCAGAGCATCCGTGTCCTCTCCCCTATCTCCTGGGGCAGGAGAGAGGGATGAGATAAGGGTAACCCCACCCCACACACACCAATGCTGTGTGAGAGCACTTGAGACTTCCATGCACTAGGCCATCTGTCCAACTGTCTGTGCCTGTTGGGTGGGAAGGGTCTGTCAAAGGGCTCTGGAGCCAGACTGGGACCTGGGCCAGGGGACCTCAATCCCTGCTGGTCCTCCCCAGCTTTCTAACTGCTCTGAGGAAGGAGTCAGATCACTCAGCCAGGGAGGAGGTGAATTTACCAGCAAGGCATCTGGCACCACCAGCCATAGGAACCAAGAGATAATGGGGGACACAGGCACCAGAAGGAGATGTCACCTAGTTGCAGCCAGTCCAAATACCAGTTAGATCTGATTCCCTAGGGTCTAGGACCCCCAGGAGCAGGTTCCAGGGCTAAGGGACTAGCCTGTCCTTGACCCCGTTTCCTCAACCAAGCCTATAAACCGCCTCTAGTCACACAGAGCCCTCAGCTGTAGTAGGCCCACCACCAGGAGCCTCTTAGGGTATGTGTTTCCTTCTGTGTTCAGTCATCAAGGGCACCAAGGGCTGGCCATTACCACCCACTGACCCAAGCCTAGCCCAAGCATCCTGGCTGCCTGTTGGGCTCTACCCCCCTCATGGGCACAACACTTCCCTTCTTGGGCATTAGTTCTTAAACTGCACAGTGGTGGGGGCGGGGGGGGGGGGGGAACCTCACCCTGCTTCCCAAGATTGCTGGGATGGACAAACCCTAAAGCTCAGTGCTGGATAGATGAGGAAGGGGAAGCCACAGAGACAGAAGGGCCCAGCCAGTATCACAGCAGTGGGTGAGATCTCAGCCATTCCTACCTCTGGCCATGGCTTCCTCTCTCCTCCCGGCTCCATCTGCATAGATCTTTGCAGACAGGAGGGCCATGGCAACAGTGATGATAACCATCACAGCATCTCATGACTGGGCTACTTGTTGGCTTTCTATGGGTTCTGTGAGTCAAAGTTCCCAGAAAACAGAGGGCTTCAGGAAGGACTGGGCCCCTCAGAGCACTAAAGCCCTGCTGATGCCACCATCTCACTCCCGCCCAGCTAATGGGTGAGAAGGGCTTCTGTCTACCCACCCTGTACCCTGTGAGAAACACCCAGGGCCAGGTGTGTCAGTCCAGTGGAACACAGCAGCAGTCTGTCATTACTACAGATGGCTGTGGTCCTGGGGAAGGGCTGGGGCTGGCCAGGATCCCTGCTCAGCATTTAAGATCTCAAAGACCAAAGTCTGAGATGAGTGGAACAGGGGCATGGGATAGAGTCTGAGATGACTGGAACAGGGGCATGGGATAGAGGCCAACAGACAGGTTGAGGGGCATTCATAACCACACAACTTGGGGCTAAAAACAGGCAGAGAAGGCTTTCTGGAGGCAGGCCCTGGACCAAGGGCTCAGGGCAGAGGAGAGAGGCAGGCAGTGGTCCTAAGTACTGAGCCCCAGCTGCGGGGCACATAGCACTAGGTCTTCAGGGGCACAGTCCCCATGAGCCATGACAAGGGTTGAGGGAAAGAGCACTGTGCTTTGCCTCAGTTTCCCCATCTGTACAGTGGGAGAAGTAGACTGGCTGCAGTTGCCATCACAGCTTTAATTAAACAAGCATCTATTAGCCTATTAGTACATCAGGGGAGGGAGAGAGAGACCTCTAGGTGCTTACTGTCAAAGCAAGGGTCAGGGACCTGCTCCCCAAGGAGGTGTCTCAAGAACTAGGCTGGAAAAGGAAGGGCGTTCAGTGGGAGGGACTAAGGAGGAAAGTCTGAGGGTGTGTGGGGAACATCCAGAGGTCCAGCATGGCTGGGTCATGGATGGCAAGAGGGACACAGTGAGGGGTGCCATGCTCAGTCAGACAAGGGTTGGAGGGGTTCACACAGGACCCTGAATGCCAGGCTCAGGGGCCCAGACTTGTTCTGGAGTGAGGCAAGAACCTTCAAGGGCTTCAAGGTGAAGTGATAGGTGGTACAGGTCTGGATCTATATGGGATGGGAGAGACTAGCTAGAGGCTAGGAGGCCAGGTCTAAACAAGAGTGACAAGAAGCTGGGGCTCTCAGCCTGGGGAAGCCTCATGCCCCTATTAAGCACTGAGCAGTAAGAATAAGGAGTAGGGCCCAAATCAGGTCTATCATCCACCCAAGGGGCTGATCAAGTGTGGGCAAGTTGGGGGAGGGAACACTGCCCAGAGCATAGGCCTTCCAGAACATCCAGAACAGAGGGATAGGGAGGAGGAAGGAGGAGGAGGGGGAGGAGAGGACAAGAATGTCAAGAATGCAGGGCCACTGATCCAGCTCCATACTGCCAGGGGCAGAGGAGCTGGCAGGGAGCCTCACAACCTCCCACATTTCAACCCACCTTGTCACTTGGAGGGAGAGAGATGGACAGTGTAAATGCTATTAAGGATTAAAAGAGATAAAGCAAGGACAAGTTGGCAACAAACCCAATCTTACCCAAACAGCCACAGCAAAAATAGCTTATTCTGTGCCTGGCACCATTCCAGTGGCTTCTCAGGCACTAAGTCAATGATTCCCTATTGCTGGGCATTCCTCATGTCCCCATTCCCTGATGAAGAAATTCACTGGGAGAGGTAGAGAAGTTGTTTATGATCACATAGAGCCCATGCCTGTCTGCTTTTGTGATGAGCTGGATGACAGGAGCCCCAAGCCTATGGGAGGCCTTGAATGCCAGGCCCAAGCACTGACAGCCCGTCTAGGGTAGGCAGGAAGAGTCTCTGGCCCAGGCTCATAAGCTCTTCCCCTGACACCCACTTCCTGCAGGGAAGCCCCACCCACCAGAAGCCAAGATGTCCAGCAAGCGAGCCAAGGCCAAAACCACCAAGAAGCGGCCACAGCGGGCCACATCTAATGTCTTTGCGATGTTTGACCAGTCCCAGATCCAGGAGTTTAAGGAGGCCTTCAATATGATTGACCAGAACCGAGATGGCTTCATTGACAAGGAGGACTTGCATGACATGCTGGCCTCGCTGGGTGAGCAGGGATGGGGGTGGGTGGGGTCTAAGCGGGCCCCGCAAGGGTTGCAACTGAGGCAGGCAGTGGGGCTGCTCATTATAGAGTACGTCCCATGTAGTGACATGTGGTACCCACCCTGGAGAGCAGATGCCATTACTTTCTCCATTTAACAGACAGGGAAACTGAGGCACAGAGCAGTTAGACATTGGATCTGAACCCAGACAGGCTCACTCTAGAGCAGTGCTGCCTCAGGCAAATTTGTGGTAGGGGTGCCTGGTATCACTTCATTTAAAGCGAAGGATCAGCAACTAAAGAAAGTTTTAACTATACAGACTTCCCAGTGTACAGATGGGGAAACTGAAGCCAAGTGCCTCCCCTTGTTCAGAAGTCACCCATGTCAGGCTCTTAGAGCCTCTCTCACTCCAGCGACTTCCTCAGGAACCTAGTACAATTCACCACTGCTCAGATGGGGAAACTAACACCCAGAGGCCAAGCCTCCAGATACCACCTCCCTAGTCTGTGGCCCCGCCCTCACATCCCTCCCATGTGCTAGCCTCAAACACTACTCTCAGCATCAGTTCCTGGCACCTCCTTCATCCAGGTGAGAGCGTCTAGGTCAGACACTGGCTGGGGAAGACAGGAAGCCTCTGGCAGTGGAGGAGGCAGCCTGTGGAGGTCAAGCCCCAAGCTCTGGGGAGAGACAGACCTGAGTTAGTCCCTGGCATTGCCCCTCACAGCTGGGCAGCCCTGCTCTGAGCCCATTTCCCTTCCTGTGCAATGGTGACTGTGGCCCTTGTATACACACGCGCCCAGGGTGTCTGGGGAGAGGACTGGGCAACCCTGAGTTGGAGGGTTGTTGACATCAGACACTGCCCCCTCGTGGGCCATCTACCCAGAAAAACCTGCATTCCTATTTGTAGCTCATGTCAGTGGGCCACAGGTCAGTCCTGGCCTTCTGGTTAAGAACATCATCCTCCAGTTTAAAAATAAGAGCAGCAGATAATAAAATAAGAAGAAGCTGTGCATGTATCTTAACTCTCAAAGCAATCCTACTGGGTAGATGTGATTATCATTCCCACTTTATAAATGAGGAAACAGGGGTTCAGAGAGGGTAAATAATTTGCCTGAGATCACACAGCTACTACGTAGTATAGCTGGGATTTGAACCCAGCAGTTGATTTGAGTATGGGGCTGTGCCAATTGTTCTGTATGATTTTACAACCACTGGTGCTATTTCACAATTCTAAGACGCGGGGGAAACCAAGGCACAAAACTGGGATTCAGACTCCAGTCTTTGTGACACCACAGCTCACTGGTTTAACCATTTTCAACACTGTGCCTGGAATCTGTGGTCTAGCTGATTGGGTTCCAATGCTGGCTCCACTCCTTACTTGCTGTGTGATCTTGGATAAGTGGCCTCACCTCTGTGTTTCAGGTCCCACACCTGTGAAGTTGGGGTGAGTATGCTGACCTCACAGCATGATGAAAGTTAAAGCAGTCAGGCATGTGGGGCAGCAGACACCATGGGCAGTCAGCAAATGGTGACTCCTACACTTAAGAGGTCACGGATATTAGACCAGAGGTGGAAGCTGGCCAGAGCAGCCTGGAGAGCCAGGGGAGGGAGCAGTCAGAAAGCGGGCTGCTCCAGCAAGATGCTGTGCAATTTACAAAATGTATTATCTCCTGCCTATGGGACTCAAACATGCCATGAAGGGAGGGGACAGGGAGGTGGGTGGGGACAGGGCAGTGACAGCAGGCACAAATGTCCCTCTGCCACAGGGAAGAACCCCACAGATGAGTACCTTGAGGGCATGATGAGCGAGGCCCCGGGGCCCATCAACTTCACCATGTTTCTCACCATGTTTGGGGAGAAGCTGAACGGCACAGATCCTGAGGATGTGATCCGAAATGCCTTCGCCTGCTTCGACGAGGAGGCCTCAGGTCAGCAGCCTCCAGGTGGAGGCCTAGACAGGGCCGGGTCTGAGCACTTCACCCAGGGTGCCCACGGGGATGCAGGTGGGGCTGGGCTGTGCTGGGACTTGTCCCCAAAGGCTAGAATGGAAATCCCGCATCTGCTGGTTTCCACGGCCAAACCATGCCCTGTCCTTGTTCTCTTCCCCCAAATGCTAGACCACAAGAGCCCACAACCACCAAGACATCCCACTTCTTGAGTTCACCTGTTGGCCCAGCACACTGCCCCCACTTTAGACTTTCCCAGAAACTAAATCATTCTAGGCCCTTCTGGCCAACAAGGTACAAAAACCAGCCCCCATCCTCAAATCTTCCAAAGGGATTGCGTCCCACAAATAGTTTGTCCCAGACACAGGCCAGGATGATGCTGGCAGCGGTGACTTCAGTCGTTTCTCAGGGGCCACAGGCCCAAGTACATTCACATTTTCCTCACTACCTTCATAATCCCCTACCAGGGTGGTGGCATATTTTCATCCCCGATTTCCAGGTCAAACAGGCACAGAGAGGTTTAAGAACTTGCTCATGGTCACGCAGCCAGGAAGAAGGGGGAGGAGCATGCAAACAGGCAGTGGAACTCTAGGGCTCATGCTCTTAAAGTGAGACATACCCAGCCCCCCATACTTACAGCCCCAAGTACCCTACAGAAACACACAGAGCTTGAACTGGCTGGAGGCCAGAGCTGTGTCTTCTCCTGGTCCTTCCCCCACTACAAGGTCTGCAAGGACTGGGGTTCAGGGTAGGGGTATTGGGCATGTCCCAGCTTGAGTCTTTGTCTCACAGACCCTGGCCCTGCCCCCAGGTTTTATTCACGAGGACCACCTACGGGAGCTGCTCACCACCATGGGCGACCGCTTCACAGATGAAGAAGTGGATGAGATGTACCGAGAGGCACCCATTGATAAGAAAGGCAACTTCAACTATGTGGAGTTCACCCGCATCCTCAAGCATGGGGCCAAGGACAAGGACGACTAGGCTGCCCCAGGCCCCTATCCCACTCACCTGCTCCCCACCCTCACTGTACACCAGCTCCATGCCCGTGACCCCACAGGACCCTCTCAGGGGATCCTCCCTCTGAGGGGTTAGGGGCCCAGCTCACAGTGGAGGAACAGGCTGAGAGCATGCAGTGCCAGGCAGGGGGCACATAGCCAACATGAGGCAGGTGTTGCACTGTGACCCTCCGAAAGAGGACCGTCTCCTAGAGAGCTGGGCCTCATGGGCTTTTCCCCGCAGGACAAGCCCCGTGTCCTGTCTGGGACACAACTTCACATGCACCCCCATGTAGGACAAGACAGCTCTTTCCCAGCCACTGCCACAAACACAAACCTCACCAAGGTCCCTTCTCTGAGGACAGGATTCCAGACCCCTTCTTTGTGCCCTGCCCAGCCACCAGAACACAGCCCACCCCACCAGGAGTGTGATCCAGAAGATGCATGTAAACTGGATATTTGATCCAGGGGAGGCAGAATCTCTAATAGAAGTCTGAGCACTGCTTTGGGTCTGTGTGTCTGCTGCTGGGGTGAAATAAAGGAGCTCCTAATCCCTAAACACCCTCCTGCCCTCTCCTGTCCCCAGTGGCTGCCCAGACCCCTACCTTCCCCTGGCCAGGGAAAGACTCAGCTGAGACCAGACCAGAGTGGGGAGCAGACAGAGGTGCTGAGGGAAACAGTCCTTCTGGGAAGGAGAGGCCTGAGTGGGGAGGACCCACAGGAATCACCACAGATATCTCAGGGGCACCGGGAGGTCAGGGGTCAAGGTCGCCCAGTCTTCAGGACTATAGCCTGGATCACCAGGGACACCTCAATGTTCCTGGAAAGCCAGATGGTCCTAGAAGAACAGGAAGGCTTCGGGAACAGTGAGAAGAGTGCATCCCAGTAGCTCCAAGGTTAAGGTGGGAATGAATGGGTTTAAGGAATTCCCTGAGGTCAGCTCCAGGCAGCCACCAGGTGTGCTCTGGGCTGTGCCTTCTGCATCTGGAGGGTCAGTTCAGCCACAAGACCAGCTTTTTACATCCCACACACACACAAGGTGAGCAAACCTGGGATCTCTGTTACACGTGAATGGTGGGGACACTGACAACAGTGCCTGGGGCTTAAGGAGCAGAAATACTGGTTGAATGAACAGATAGCCAAGAGAAGCAAGGACTGCCTGAGGTCACCCAGTGGATCTGGGACATAGGGAGGGCTGAATCCCAGCCTCTAGATCCTCCACAGGGCTCAGGCCTGGGCTAGACACATTCCACCTGACCCCAGCAAAGGTTGGGGAACAGCTGCTGGGCCTGGCTTGACCTGACGCCTCCCTAAAGATCACCCCCAGCCAGCCAGCTGCAGCACACAGCAAAAGTCTGAGATAAGAGCCAAGGGAGTGCTGAGCACTAAGAGGACTGTGTACTGGCCGAGGAGGGTCTAACTTCCCACAAACCTCTGCCCCACCTCAAGACCAGGCCCCTCCCAGTCAGGCCCTGGTCAGAGCTGACCATGAAACTACCCCTCTCTGGCCTCCAAATTGAGCCCCATGAGTCCCTGATCTCTACTCTGGATGCAGCCAGCTGCAAACAGTTTCTGACCAGGCCCACATACTGTGACAGACTCAGTGGACCATGCCTTTGACCCTGGCCCCAGATGGAGGGTCTTTAGCCTGACTACCTGCTCACTGCAGCTAGCCCCAAGGAAGGAGCAGGCTCTGGGCATCCTCCTGGGACTCCAGGGTCACAGGTCACTCTGTAGAGTCACTGGCACCAAAAGCCTTTCTGGAAGAAGGCAGGGATGTGGTTAGAAACAAGCTTCCTTGCACTCTGCCCCCCAGTTTGCATTCCTGTCACAAGCCTACTCCCCCTTCACCCCGAGAGAGGGAAATATTCACACCTGGTGTAAGGGTACAGAACTCATCCACCCTCACTGGTTTCTGAGCTGGCCTGAGGCTGACCTGACGGGATCCAGAGGATGGGACAAGGTAAGTGTTCTGTGCGTGGAAAGGCAGGACCAGCAGGCGGGAGGAATGTGCAGGAGCAGAGCTAGGAGGGTATGGAAGCAGCCTGGACAAAGTCTGGGAGCAGGAATGCATGTAGCATATTCAGGAGCCAGGAAGAAGGCAGTTTTCCATTTATGAGCTAATTTATTAAAATATTAACACCTTTTTAGAAAAGCAGCAGCAGCTACTGTTTTATCTCTTACAGGCAACATTTACAGGTAACAGTGAAGCATGCCCAGAACTTTCAAAGTCTATCATAAACTCAGAAGCCACAAAGAAAAAGACTGGTGCATTTAAATCCATGAAAACTAGGGGCACCTGGCTGGCTCAGTCGTTAGAGCATGCGACTCTTGATCTCAGGGTTGTGAGTTTGAGCCCCATGTTGGGCGTAGAGATTACTTAAAAATAAAATAGGGGCACCTGGGTGGCTCAGTCAGCTAAGCGTCCCACTTCAGCTCAGGTCATGATCCTGTGGTCCATGGGTTCGAGCCCCACATCAGGCTCTGTGCTGACAGCTCAGAGCCTGAAGCTTGCTTCGGATTCTGTCTCTCCCTTTCTCTCTGCCCCTCCCCTGCTTGTACTCTTTCTCTCTCTCTCAAAAAAAAAAAAAAAACATTAAAAATTTTTTCTTAATAAAATACAATAAAATAAAATCTTTAAGGGGTGCCTGGGTCCGTTAAACATTCAACTCGGTTTCGGCTCAGATCATGATCCAAGAGTTGTGGGATCGAGCCCCGTGTTGGGTTCCATGCTAAGTGTGGAGCCTGCTTAAGATTCTCTCTCTCTTCCTACACCCCTCTCCCCAGCTTGCACACTCTAAAAAAAAAAAAAAAAAAAAAAAAAAAAAAAAAAAATTATACCTTTTGGTGGGTTTAAATAAATAAAAGCTTTAAAATTTTTAATTTTGTGGTAAAATTATGTGGTATATTTATGTGGTAAAATACACATAAAGTTGGGGCGCCTGGGTGGCTCAGTCGGTTAAGCATCCAACTTTGGCTCTGGTCATGATCTCGCAGTTCAGGAGTTTAAGCCCCACGTGTCTGCTGTCAACACGGAGCCCACTTCGGATCCTCTGTCTGTCTGTCTGTCTCTCTCTCTTTCTCTCTCTCTCTCTGCCCCTTGCCCATTCTCTCTCTCAAAAATAAATACACATTAAAAAAAATACACATAGGGGCGCCTGTGTGGCTCAGTCAGTTGAGCGTCCGACTTCAGCTCAGGTCATGATCTCATGGTTCATGGGTTCGAGCCCCACGTCGGGCTCTGCGCTGACACTCGGAGCCTGGAGCCTGCTTCAGATTCTGTGTCTCCCTCTCTCTCTGCCCCACCCCTGCTCGCACTCTGTCTCTTTCTCAAAAATAAATACACATTTAAAAAAATACACATAGGGGCGCCTGTGTGGCTCAGTCGGTTGAGCGTCCAACTTCAGCTCAGGTCATGATCTCGTGGTTCGTGGGTTCGAGCCCTGCGTCGGACTCTGTGCTGACACTCGGAGCCTGGAGCCTGCTTCAGATTCTGTGTCTCCCTCTCTCTCTCTGCCCTCCCCCGCTTGCACTCTGTCTCCCTCTCAAAAATAAACATTAAAAAAATTTTTTTTAAATACACATAATGTTTACCATCTCAACCATTTGTTTTAGGTAAACTCTACCCCCAACGTGGGGCTCCCACTCAGGACCCCAAGATCAAGAGTTTCATGCTCCACAAACTAAGCTAGCCAGGAGCCCCCCATCTCAACCATTTTCAATTGTACAGTTCAGTAGCACATTCACACTATTGTGCAATCACGACCACCATCTACTTCCAGAACCTTTTCATCTTCCTCCAATGAAACTCTGTTCCCATAAAATACCAACTGCCCATTTCCCCTCCTCTCAGACTCTGGCAACCACTCTTGTGCTTTCTGTCTCTGAGTCTGACTGCTCTAGGTACCTCACATAAGTGGAATCACTGTATTTGTCATTTTGCTTCTGGTTTATTTCACTTCACATTAATAATCTCCTCAAGATTAATTTTCATTTTAGCATGAGTCAGACTGTCCTTTTTAAAAAAAATCTTTTTTAAATGTTTATTTATTTTTGAGAGAGAGACAGAGTATGTATGAGCGGGGGAGGTGCAGAAGGAGGGAGACACAGAATCTAAAACAGGCTCCCGGCTCTGAGCTGTAAGCACAGAGCCTGATGCAGGGCTCGAACTCATAAACTGTGAGACCATGACCTAAACCAAAGTGGGATGCTTAACTGAGCCACCCAGTGCCTCAGAATGTCCTTTTTCAAGGCTGAATAACATTCCATTGTACGTGCAGAACCACACAGAACCATTTTGCTTATCTATTCATCTGTCCAAGGATGCTTGAGGTGTTTCCACCTTTTCACTATTGTGAATGTGGCTGCTATGAATGTGAGTGCTGAGTAGGTTATTTTTACATATGTAGACAGCACCTACTATGTGCCAGGCACATTAAGCACTAGAGCTGTCAAAATGGAAAAATCACAGTTCTGATGCTAAAGGAGCTCACATGGTCATGGGGGAGACTGTCCAGAAACAAGACAGCTATGAGTAAGAGTTCAGTGTGACAGGATCACACAGTGACCCAAGGACATCGTAAGGGTAAGGGGATGAGGCAAGGATCCAGGAGAAAGTGTGAAATGGGGCATAAATCAGGCCAGGTTCAATCAGGAAAAGGAAACCACTGGTGCAAAAGCCTGAGGTCACAACTAAAGGGCCTGCAGCTCCTAAGAATGAGAAAAAGTCTGAGCTCTGGCTCTGTCCCCTACCAACCCAGTGACTCTAAAGAAGCAGAGGGAGGTTAAGGGAATTGTAAACACCACCCAAACACAAAGGATCCCATAGGGCCATGGCTGGGCTCCAGTGGATGAAGTGGGAAGGTATCAAGGGAAGGAGGTATAAACAGCAACCCAAAGCAAAACTCAGGTTCTGGGAGGGTTGGAAGTCTTGGCTCTTTATCTGGAGCCTCAGGGTAACCCTGAGATGAAAGGTAGAAACCACCCGAGCCCCTAAGTATCCCTCTAGTAACAGGGAAGGAAGTAGCACTTGAAAAAGAACTGTGCCAGGGTGGAGCTAAGACTAACAAGAGGCAAAGAAGAATCCAAGAATTTATCCATATTATTAATAACTACACGTTAACAATTTTGAAAACTTAGAGGTTTGTGGGTGGCTGTTAAGCATCTGACTCTTGATCTTGGCTCAGGTCGTGATCTCGCGGTCATAAGACTGAGCCCCACATTAGGCTCCATGCTGAGCATGGAGCCTATGTGAGATTCTCTCTCTCCCTCTCTCTCTCTCTGTGCCTCTCCCTTATGCACATGTTCTCTCTCAAAATAAATAAACATTGAAAAAAGACAATTTTGAAAACTTAAACAAACTGAACAAATTCCTGAAATAGCAGAGCCTTAGAAGTAACTCAGAATGAAATAAAAGAGCAAAACATTAAAAACAGGAAAAAAGAGGGATGCCTGGGTGGCTCAGTCAGTTGAGCATCTGACTCGTGATTTTGGTTCAGGTCATGATCCCAGGGCCTTGGGATCAAGCTCCACGTCCTGCTTCGTACTGAGCATGGAGCCTGCTTAAGATTCTCTCTCTCTCCCTCTGCCCCTCACCTCCCCACACCCCCACCACTCATGTGCACACACTCTCTCTCTTAAATATAAAAATAAATCAATAAATAAAAATGTGAAAAAAAACAATAGCCAAATTATGGAAGCACAAGTACCCATCAATAATTGAATGGATTAAGAAGATGTGGTGTATATATATACAATGGAATATTATTCAGTCATAAGGAAGAAATCTTGCCATTTGCTATGCCATGAATGGAGCTCGAGAGTATATTACTAAGTGAAATAAGTCAGAGAAAAAACAAATACCATTGGTTTCCTCATATGTGGAATTTAAACGAAACAAAGGAGCGAAGGGGGAAAAATGAGAGACAAACCAAGAAACAGACTCTTAATTACAGAGAACAAACTGAAGGGAGGTGGGCAGGAGGATGGGTGAAATACGTAAAGGAGATTAAGAGTACACTGAACATGACGAGCACTGAATAATGTATAGAACTGTTGAATCACTATATTGTACACCTGAAACTAATATAACACTCTATTAACTATACTGAAATTAAAATTTTTGAAAATAAAAAAAAAAAAAGGAAAAGAAAGCCAAAGTTTTCTTCTAAGTATTGGTGAATTTGAAGCAGTGGTTAAAAATCTTCCCACAGGGGGACCTTGCTGGCTTAGTCAGTAGAGCATGAGACCCTTGGTCTTGAGGTTGTGAGTTCAAACCCCACATTGGGTGTAGAGATTACTTAAAAATAAAATCTTTAAAAAAATAAAATCTTTGGGGTGCCTAGGTGGCTCAGTCAGTTAAGCATCTGACTCTGGATTTCATCTCAGGTCATGATCTCAAGGTCATGGGATCAAGACCCTCGTCAGGCTCTGCGCTGGGCATGAAGCCTGCTTAAGATTCTCCCTCTCCCTCTCCTTCTGTCCCTTTCCTGCTCACACTCACTCTCTCAAGAAAAAATACTTATTAAAAAAAATTACAAAAATAAATAAAATAAAATCTTTCCACAAAGATGACACTGGGCCCAGATAATTTTATAGGGTATGACCTACCAAACTTTCAAGGAACAGACCACCCTGAGCTTACACAGATTGTTTCAGCATCCCTATGATACCAAAAGCAGACAAAAATATTATCAGAAAAGGAAATAACACGTCAGTTGCATTCATGAATATAGATACAAAACTCTTATATAAATTATTAGCAAACCAAATCTAACAGTATATTTAAAAAAGGGAGGGGGAGGCCTGGGTGACTCAGTTGGCTAAGCATCTGACTTCGGCTTAGGTCATGATTGCGCAGTTCATGAGTTTGAGCCCCACGTCAGGCTCTGTACTGGAAGCTCAGAGCCTGGAGCCTGCTTTGAATTCTGTGTTTCACTTTCTCACTGCCCCTCCCCCACTTGTACTCTGTCTTTCTCTCAAAAATAAATAAAACATTTAAAGAAAAAAATTTTTTAAAGATAATAAATAATGACTTAGTTGGATTCGCCCCAGAAATTCAAGATGTTTTAATATTAGGAAAGTCATGAATGGGGGCACCTAGGTGGCTCAGTTGGTTGAGCATCTGGCTTTGGCTCAAGTCATGATCTCACAGTTTGTGGGTTCGGGCACAGTGTTGGGCTCTGTATTGACAGCTCAGAGCCTGGAGTCTGCATCGGCTTCTGTGTCTCCCTCTCTCTGCCCCTCTCCCACTTGTGTGCACGTGTGCGGGTGCACTCTCTCTCTCAAAAAAAATAAAGATTAAAAAATTAATAAATTAGGGGTGCTTGGGTGGCTCAGTCAGTTAAGCATCTGACTTCAGCTCAGGTCATGATCTCACAGTCTGTGGGTTTGAGCCCCACATTGGGTTCTGCGCTGACAGCTTGGAGCCTGGAGCCTGCTTCGAATTCTGTGTCTCCCTCTCTCTCTGCCCCTCCCCCACTCACTCTCTCTCTCTCTCTCTCTCTCTCTCTCAAAAGTAAACATTAAAAAAAATCTTTTTAATAAATTAAATAAAATAAAAATGGGTAAAAGACATGAATAGATATTTCTCCAAAGAAGACAAATGGCCAGTAAGCAAATGCAAAGATGCTCAATATCATTAGGCATTAAGGAAATTAATGGCTATAATTTTAAAACCCCAGAAAATAACAAGTGTTGGGGAGAATGTAGAGAAATTAGAACACTCACACACTGTAGGAGGACATTTAAGATGGTGCAACTGCATAGGAAAATAGTCCAGCAGTTCCTCAAAAGGTTAAACCAAGTTACTATACGACTCAGCAGTCGTATATACCCAAGACAATGAAAACATACATCCATGCAAAACTTCTACACAAATGTTCATAGCAGCATTATTCAACACAGATAAAAAACAGACACAGTCCCGAAGTCCATCAACTGATGATGGGTAAGTAAATATGGTCTGTCCATGTACCAGGATGTTATTCAGCAATAAAAAGAATGAAGTTCTGATTCATGTTACAACATAGATACACCTCAAAAACACTATGCTAAGTCAAAAGTCCTTAACAAAAGACCACATATTGCATGATTCTATTTATATGAAATGTCACAAACTGGCAAATCTATACAGAATAAGGTGTATCAGTGTTGGCCTGTGGCTGGGGTGGGGAGGGCACAGATGGGGAGTGAAGTTGATTATGCTGATGGTTGCACAACTCTTTAAATATGTGAAAATTGGGGGCACCTCGGCGGCTCAGTCAGGATTGAGCATCCGACTCTTGATTTCACCTCAGGTCATGATCCCAGGGTTTTGGGACTGAGCCCCAAGTTGGGGCTCTGCTCTGGGTATGAAGCCTGCTTGGAGATTCTCTCTCTGAAATAAAAAAATTAATGGGGCGCCTGGGTGGCTCAGTCGGTTGGGCGTCCAACTTCGGCTCAGGTCATAATCTCATGGCCCGTGAGTTCGAGCCCCGCGTCGGGCTCTGTGCTGACCGCTCAGAGCCTGGAGCCTGTTTCAGATTCTGTGTCTCCCTCTCTCTCTGACCCTCTCCTGTTCATGCTCTGTCTCTCTCTCTCAAAAATAAATAAACGTTAAAAAAAATTTTTTTTTTAAAAAGTAGCTACTGAATTTCATTTGTTATTAAAAAAATAAATAAAATAAAATAAAATAATTTAAAAATTTTTTTAATTTATTAAAAATGTTTTTAAAAAATTTAGTTTAAATATGTTAAAATTAACTGAATTGTACACTTTAAATGGGAGAATTTTATGGTATGTAAATTATGTAACAATAAAGCTGTTGAAATAGATAGTAACTGGGGCACCTGGGTGGCTCAGTCGGTTAAACGTCCAACTTCAGCTCAGGTCACGATCTCGTGGTCTGTGAGTTCGAGCCCTGCGTCGGGCTCTGGGCTGATGGCTCAGAGCCTGGAGGCTGCTTCGGATTCTGTGTCTCCCTCTCTCTCTCTGCCCCTCCCCCATTCATGCTCTGTCTCTCTCTGTCTCAAAAATAAATAAACGTTAAAAAAAATTTAAAAAAAAAATAGATAGTAACTATTCCAAAAAAAAAAAATTCTCCTAAGGTTTTTGTAAGGTATTCTTTTCAAAGTCTAGTACATTTAAACTATTAGAACTTCTATTTCTTGGGGTGCCTTGGGTGACTCAGTCAATTGAGTGTCCAACTCTTGATCTCAGGGTCATGAGTTCAAGCCCCCACCGGTGCGAAAAACAAACAAAAAAACCCTTTATCTTCTGTAAATGTTTCTATTTCCTTCTATTCATATAAACCCCACTAGGTCTGATAAATCAATCAAAACATCCTTAAATTTCAGACATGTTACAATTTAAC
Organism: Panthera pardus; assembly: GCF_024362965.1. Taxonomy (NCBI): domain Eukaryota; kingdom Metazoa; phylum Chordata; class Mammalia; order Carnivora; family Felidae; genus Panthera; species Panthera pardus. The sequence goes on along the minus strand of NW_026526821.1, from coordinate 22,828,633 downwards.
TTATTAACACACTACAAAGTAGGAAAATATTTCAGACTCCTACAGACACACTGAAACTTTCAGTTTTAGTTCTACAACCACAGCCATGTGCCAAAGTAAACCAAGAACACAAAAATCCACTGCCTCAATGAGCTGTTCTCCTTTCTTTCAAAGGCTTTTTTTTTTAATGTTTGTGTATTTTTGAGAGAGAGAGAGACATACAGACAGAGCATGAGTGGGGGATCAGCAGAGAGAGAGGGAGACAGAATCCAAAGCAGGCTCCAGGCTCTGAGCTGTCAGCACAGAGCCTGATGCAGGGCTCGAACTCATAAACCATGAGATCATGACCTGACCTCAAGTCAGAGGCTCAACCGACTGAGCCACCCAGGTGCCTGATGGGCTGTTCTCCTTTCGGTGCTTTCTTAATTCCTTCAACATTTTCTTAATTGACTTGAGCTTGCAAATAGGCAAGCAAACTACGAAAAAAGAAAATAGACTACTAACAAATGAGACTTTCCCACATCTCCCACTGGACAAAGAACAGACCCCCACTGTCTTATAAAGAGATGAACAAATAGGGGCACCTGGGTGGCTCAGTCAGTTAAGCGTCCGATTCTTGATTTTGGCTCAGTTCATTATCTCTCATGGTTGTGAGATCGAGTCCCAAGTCAGACTCTGCAGTGCCAACACGGAACCTGCTTAAGATTTTCTCTCCCTCTAGGGGCACCTGGATGGCTCAGTCGGTTAAGCGCCTGACTTTGGCTCAGGTCATGATATCTCACCATTTATGGGTTTGAGCCCTACAGTGGGCTCTGTGCTGACAGCTCAGAGCCTGGTGCCTGCTTCAGATTCTGTGTCTTCCTCTCTCTCTGACCCTCCCCTGCTCCTACCCTTCCTCTCTCTCTGACCCTCCCCTGCTATCTCAAAAATAAAGAAACATTAAAAAAATTTTTTTAATAAAATTAAAAAAAAAAAGATTCTCTCTCCCTCTCTCTGCCCCTCGCCCTCTCACACATAGGTGGTCTCTCTCAGAAAAAAGAGATCAACAAATAGACCATAAAACCAACTGTTAATTACTCCTGCCAACAATGGGAAATAGTTTGGACAAGAACTAAAACCAAAACACAGAGTCTGAAAACAAAACAAGAAGGGAAGAAAGGAGGGAGGGGAGGGAAGAAAGAAAAAGACAGAGTGGTGGTATGGGGGGGGGGGCAGGGAACAGTCAGTGATATAGTTTTATCGATGGTTAAAACCCATGAGACCTCCATCACAGACAACAGTGTAATTGGCTCTGGCAAGTTAAGTCCATTGAGCATCCCAATGGGATGTCCTCCAAAACTCCAGGTGTAATGTACAAGGAATTAGACATGACTCTCTGGCATTCTACAAAATACATGATCAGTACTCTTCAAAAGTGTCAAGGTTATCAGAAACAAATTGACAAATCTGGAAACAATCCAAATATCCTTCAAATGGTAAACAAAATGAAGTACATTTATCCAATGAATGCTATTCATCAATAAGAAGGAACCAACCACCTACCAATACACAACATGGGTCAATCTCAACAGCATTATGCTAAAAAAAAAAAAAAAGAAGAAGAAGTAGATTCAGAGGCCATATGGCAAAACTATAGGACAGGGGCAAGGAGTGGGAAGAGAGACTATATGGGGGCATGAGGGAATTCTGGAGGATGACGGAACCACTCTGAATCATGATTATGGTGGTGATCACATGGTTGTATATGTTACAACTCATTTTTTTAAAGGGTGAGTTTTTATATTAAAATGAAACAAAGAATATCTAACATATTATAAAAAAACATAATAGGAAAATGGGCAAAGCATATAAACAGGAGACTCACAAAAGGTAAACGTCAGCTAACAAGTAGAATAGAACGACCTCACTGGTGTTCAGAAAGCAAATCAGAAACAGGCCACTTTAAACTCATCAGATTGCCAAACATTAGAGCAAGACATAATACCAAACATTAGCAAAGATAGAGAGAGGGAGGCTCCTCATATACCAGGTGGTGGGGGGCAGGCTGGGGCACTCATGCAGGAGGACACCTGCCTGTACCTGGAAACAAGTAAACCCATCATGGCTCAGCAACTCCACTGAGAAATGTGTGCCAAGACCCAGGAGGGGCAAGACAAGATGTCGCCTGAAGCAGCCTTGATGAGAGCAGGGTGCTGGGAGAACCTACGTGTCTGTCATGAGGAGAGTGGATAGTGAAACATGACGAGCACATGCTACACAACACCAGGCAGTATTACCGAGCAATGAACTAAATCAACATTCACGCATCAACATGGGTAGATATTAAAAATGCTGAGGGGGGTGGGGGGAGGACAGAATGAGAGCTACTGTCCAATAACTTTAGCATAATATATTTTTTAAGATCTTTTCTTTTATTATTATTTTTAAATTTACATCTAAGTTAGTTAGCATATAGTGCAACGATGATTTCAGGAGTAGATTTTTAATGCCTCTTACCCATTTAGCCCATCCCCCCTCCCATATCCCCTCCAGTAACCCCCTGTTCTCCATATTTAAGAGTCTCTTATGTTTCGTCCCCCTCCTTGTTTTTATATTATTTTTGCTTCCCTTCCCTTATGTTCATCTGTTTTGTATCTTAAAGTCCTCATATGAGTGAAATCATATGATATTTGTCTTTCTCTGACTAATCTCACTTAGCATAACACCCTCTAGTTCCATCCACATAGTTGCAAATGGCAGGATTTCATTCTTTTTGATTGCCAAGTAATCCTCCATTGTATATATACACCACATCTTCTTTATCCATTCATCCACCGATGGACATTTGGGCTCTTTCCATACTTTAGCTTTTCCGATAGTGCTGCTATGAACATTAGGGTGCATGTGCCCCTTCAAAACAGCATACCCATATCCCTTGGGTAAATACCTAGTAGTACAATTGCTGGGTCATAGGGTAGTTCTATTTTTAATTTTTTGAGGAATCGCCAGACTGTTTTCCAGAGTGGCTGTACCAGTTTGCATTCCCACCAGCAATGCAAATGAAATCCTCTCTCTCTGCATCCTCGCCAACATCTATTGTTGTTGCCTGAGTTGTTAATGTTAGCCATTTTGACAGGTGTGAGGTGGTATCTCATTGTGGTTTTGATTTGTATTTCCCAGATGATGAGTGATGAGCATTTTTTCATGTGTTGGTTGGCCATCTAGATGTCCTCTTTGGAGAAGTGTCTATTCATGTCTTTTGACCATTTCTTCACTGGATTATTTGGTCTTGGGGTGTTGAGTTTGATAAGTTCTTTATAGATTTTGGGTACCAACCCTTTATCTGATACGTCCTTCGCAAATATCTTCTCTTATTCCATTGGTTGCCTTTTAGTTTTGCTGATTGTTTCCTTCGCTGTGCAAAAGCTTTTTATTTTGATGAGGTCCCAATAGTTCAGTTTTGCTTTTGTTTCCCTTGCGTGAACTCGTAAGCTGTGAGATCATGACCTGAGCCAAAGTCAGATGCTCAACTGACTGAGCCATCCGGGCACCCCACAATTTTATTTATTTATTTTTACTAATTTATTTTCAAGTTAGTTAACATACAGTATAGACTTTTTTTTTTTAAGTAATCTCGACATCCAATGTGGGGCTCGAACTCACAACCTCGAGATCAAGAGTCACACACTCCATCGACAGAGCCAGCCAGGCACCCCTTACATGAAATATTAAACCATGCAAGGGGTTTTAAAACCAGCATAGGATTGTTCAAGGGACTGTTCATACATTATTCAAGGATCCAAAGAAAACATTTTAGACTGGATTTATATAGTAGGGGAGGGGCACAGGAGTGGGCACTAGGAGATCAACAGGAGACTGGGTGCCGGACACCAACAAGCATCTATTCCAAGCCTGTTACAGGAAGTGCCAGGTGCTGGGCAACTCTACGGTGCAGAAAGCAGGGCACCACGGGCCAAGGGAGACAATAACAACAAAAACAGTCATTACAAACTCAAGTAAGCGGGATGTAGGAAACTTAACATGGGTAAGAGGGGCAGGAGACCAGTCCAGAGTGATCAGGGACAGCCTTCCTGAGGAGGTGACGCTTAAGCTGAAATCAGGAGAAATAGCAAGGGTGAAAAAACAAACAAAACCCACTAAGTGGACACGAACATGGCACAAGGTGGAGTGAGTGACACTGAGACTGGTGGGAGATAAGAAGTAGGCAGGGGCCAAGTGATGCCTTGAGAGCCCTGTAGACCCTGGGGAGTCTGGGCAGGACTCTAAAGTGCTGTGGAAACCACCTGAAGGTTTCAGGCAGGGACAAGTGTTTACGGAGCACTTACTATGGGGCTATGTGCCAAGCCCTGTGTTATACATGGATAATCACGTTTTATTCTATACAACTCCCCCCAAAAGAGAGGTTGTTATTAACCCAATTCACACCCTAAGGAAACTGAGACAGGAAAAGGTTAAATTACCTATTTGGGGCAAGGTCATATAACTAGAGAAAGACCCACACTCAATCACTGTTATAGGATGTTGTTCAATAAAATAATAACCTATACTTAATGAGCAATTGCAATGCACCAGGCAATCTGATGCGAGGGCCCCTGCGCTTCCTATGCCACTGACCAAGAAAGGGATCTTTTTAAGAATTCCTCTGGCTGTAAAATCATATGGGAAAATCCCAGTCCCTCTCTGTGCCTCAGTGTCCTCATGCATAAAATGGAAAGGCTGGACTTCTATCACGGAACATGACAGCTAACAGGGTCTTCAGTATCCCAGCTGTGGACCAGAGAAGGGCAGTGGCAAGCACAAGGTCACTCAGCTGATTCAGACAGAATACTTAGAATGTCCAGCTCAGTCTGCTTTCCTGATGTCAGCTGCCTCTTGAGGCCCCCTAAAGTCCCTCCAATTCTAAGATGTTAGGATCCCACCTTCAGGTGTCAGCAACCCAGGCCCACGGAGCCCTTGAGAGCATCTGGCTGGCTCTTGGGCACCCAGGCTGAACAATCCTTTCTGAAGAGCTAACACAGAAGGCAGCAGTAACCAGAGGCAACCAAAAGGGATATCACCCAGATGACCTTCCCCCTCACCACACCCCTGCCTCACCCTCACATACAGCCACTGAGCTGCTTGGGCAGACCACTGGTCTCCGTTTCCACCACATCTGCCAAATAAATGAAAACAGAACCAGCCTCATCAGTCATTGTGAAGCTGGCAGTTACTTTACATAATCACCTAACGTGGGACCTAACTCTATTAACTTGTAGAAATTACCAGCATCTCTCCCCTGGCTAGAAATTAACTTCCCAGAAGGGTTAAGATAGACTTTCCCTGGAACTTGGTCTTATCTTCATCCCCAGAACACTTACAGAAGGCCTACTGTGTGTACAAAATCCTGTAGAGTGGATTGGGGGTAGGGGGGTGGGGGGTCATGCTAGAACCTTATTTATGTATCAAAATAAATCTGAGGAAATAAATGTATAGAAACCAAACATTAAAACAATGCATATAATTCTTCCCCCATGCCCCCCCCCCTTTTACAAATGAGGCTCTGGGGGACCGAGATCATCCTGAATAGGAACCAAAGGTAAGACCTGAGGTTAAGTTATGGTGCTAATAGCTGAATGTAACCTGTTTATTGGCTTATAAGATACACAAGTACATACGATGCATCCTGACTTTACTTGGAAAGGTTCTGGGAAAACCATTTTGAGGTCAGAGGTAACACAGTAGAGTAGTCAGGAGAACAAAATTAGGTTGCAATCCTGGTTCTGCCATTTATTAGCTGTATGAACTCGAGCATGTTATTGAATATTTCTGAGGCTCAATTTCTCAGCTATAAAATGGAGATAATAACTTGCACGTGAAAGAGTTGTTACAAGGATTAAATAAGTTTATAAAGTACGTAGGACAGTACCTGGTACATAGAAAGCTCTATTTTTTTAAAGTTATTACACAAAATGAATTTTAAAATACACATATTGAATGTGACTTTAAAGTGGTTTTATAGGAAAAAACACTGGTTATACGAATACAGTTCAGAGGATTCTCTCAGCAATACCGAAGCTCTGCAAAGGACAGAAATTCCAAAAGCCGGGGCACCTGGGTGGCTCAGGCAGTTAAGCATCTGACTTCAGCTCAGGTCAAGAGCTCATAGTTCATGAGTTCGAGCCCCATGTCGGGCTCCCTGCTGTCAGCGTGGAGTCTGCTTCAGATCCTCTGTCTCCCTCTCTCTCTGCCTCTCCCCCACTCACACTCTCTTCTAAAAATTAAGAAATAAACATGTTTTTAAAATCCCAGCGCACCTGGGTGGCTCAGTCAGTTAAGTGTCCAACTTCAGCTTAGGTCATCATCTCATGGTTTATGGGTTCAAGCCCCATGTTGGGCTCTGTGCTGACAGCTCAGGCCCTGGAATTTGCTTTTAGATTCTGTCTCCCTGTCCCTCTGCCCCTCCCCAGCCCCAGCTTGTGCTCTGTCTCTGTCTTGCTCTCTCAAAAATAAACGTTAAAAAATTTTTTTTTACTATACAGTTTTTTTTTAGTGTTTATTTACTTTTGAGAGAGAGAGAGAGCACTAGCGGGGAAAAGGCAGAGAAAGAGGGAGACACAGAGGCAGGCTCCAGGCTCTGAACTGTCAGCACAGAGCCCAATATGGGGCTCCAACCCACAAACTGTGAGATCATGACCTGAGCCAAAGTCAGAGGCTTAACTGACCGAGCCACTCAGGTGCCCCCGCCCCCCAAATTTTTTTAATAAAATAAAAAATAAAATTTTTAAATCCCAAAAACTAAGAAAAAATGCCATCAATGAATAGTGATACATTGTAACAAAATACACTATTCCATATGTACAATGGTGCAAAAGGGAATACAAGGACTGCATCCAAGTGAATAAAAGCAAGCCATAATGCAAAAATGTACTGAAGGAACTGCTACCTGGTACCTATGCAAAAGTAAACAGATCAGCAAAATCTGGCACAAAGCTGCAAAACCCATCCTTGCTGGATGTTGTGTGTTGTCACACATCCCACCAGGGGTCGCCCAAGGTCATCCAGAGAATTTGGGACAGAGAATTCAACTCCCAGCCCAATATGCTTCCTGGGATGCCAGCTGCCTATAAACCTGCCAAGTGCCTCCCTTACTAAGATGCGCATGGGGCTGGTGGTGGCCCCAGGCCCACTGAACCCTCAGGAGCTTCTTTAGTGTAGGGTGACCAGGAGCCACACTTTGCAGCACCTCCTCCCGTGGACAACACAGGCACATTACATGGCAGCAGGAAAAAATTACAAAGGGGAAAGGGGGGCAAATAGGTTATTATTATCCCCATTTTACAAGTGAGGAAATTGAGGCTGAAAAGGTTAAGCAAACTGCCCTGGGTCACACTGTTACAGAACTTCAGAACCAGAATTCACACCCAGGTGGGTCAGACCCTTGTCACTTGGTTACTAATCCCCCACCCTTTGATGGACTTGGGAGAAGAGACAAATCCAAAAGGAGACTGTATGAAGGAGGGGTCATGAAGGGATGGCTACTGCCTCCCCCAAGGTCACTCTGTGCCTTCCCTAACTTGTCCAAGAAGACTGAGCCATGAGCCATGACACTGGAGGATGGGGTCAAGGCCTTTTCTCGGCTTCCCATCCTAACGGAATCCCAGAGCTGCAGGGTAAGTTTATTTACCCCGCCAGGGCCCCCGACAACTCCAAAGGCTCATCTTTAGTGCTCAAGGACTCAATTTCCTCCCCCCAGGTCTCCTGGGTTTCCTGGCTTCTCCTCAAACCCTGTCAATTCTACATTAGAACCGTACTCAAGTCCCTACACTGTCCACTGCTCCCATCCTGGCCTGTAGCCCCCTTCTCAGGACTCTGGACATCATGTGGACAACTCTGTCTTTTGTTCTCATTTTTAAGAACTGAAGTAAAATTTACATATAGAAAAATGCATACATTTCAAGCGTACCATTTCACAAACTGCCCCAGTCTCTTAACCAGCCTTCCTGATTCTCCCCGACCTACCTGTCATCCATCCTCCACAGGGCAGTTTAGGGTTGTTCTTTCCAGGTATATCTAACCATGTCACTGCCCTGGCCAAAAACCTCAAGCAGCTTACCCTGCTCTAAGGATAGAGACCCACAAAAACAGAATAGAAACACTCCTTGCCTTTGAAAGGGAAAAATATAATGCCAGGTATAAACCCACCCTTAAGAAAGCAATTCACTTCAGTTAAAAAGAAACTGTTAGGCACAAGGTACATGGGCCTTAAAGGATTTTGTTTATCCAGATCTTAAACTGTAAAATGTCTCCATCTGGGATGATGAGAAAGTAAATTTACAACCCAGTGAACAAAGAGCACAGTTTAACTGTGTATGTAAGCTGCTGGTCAGCTTAAATTTAACATATGAGTAAATTTAACCATTTGTTGCATGTTTCCCTTTATTATTGCTTTGTCTGTGTCCCATTATCTTCCCTTTTTAATAAAATATACCCACTTTAAGTGCAAAATGAAACTAATGTTGGCAAGCATGTCTTTACTCCCCTTTTTGGTCCAGCCCTTCTCCCCACCTCATAGTCCTCATCGGTCTACCATTGATCTACTTCTTATAGATTCCTTTCTCTTTTCTAGAGTTTTATATGACCTCTTCATATAATATTCACTTTTGTGTCTGGCTTCTTTCACTTGGCCTATTTGTGAGATTCATTCCTGTGAATGCATGTATCTGTAGTTCTTTTTCTCTGGTGAGTATAACACAATTTCTTTTTCTTTCACTGGCTTATGCCTATTTGGGAAGCTTACAGTTGGGGTCTACTATATGAATAAGGCAGCTGTGAACATTCATGTACAAGTTTTTGTGTGGACATATACTTTGTTCTCCACCAAAAAATGACAGGTTTCTCTGGTGCTTTCTGCTACTTCAAGCAAAAATTAAGTATTCTCTTGGTACTGATTTGATTTACTATAGAAGCCTGTCTTTCCCATAGGAAACACACACGTACACACATACACACACACAATGATTTGTGAAACACAGAACAGAAAATTGTAGGAAGTGATAAAATGTAACTAGTGAAGATTTTTTTGGTGCAGCTTTCCCTTACTATTTGCCAAGCATTAGGAAGAGCATAGTAGAAGCATTTCGTCATTGGGGCACCTGGATGGCTCAGTCAGTTGGGCGTCTGACTTCAGCTCAGGTCATGATCTCATGGCTCATGAGTTGGAGCCCCATGTCAGGCTCTGTGCTGACAGCTCAGAGCCTGGAGCCTGCTTTGGATTCTGTGTACTCCTCTCTCTCTCTCTCTCTCTCTCTCTCTCTCTCTCTCTCTCTCTCTCTCTGCCCTCCCCTGCTCACACTCTTTCTCTCCTTCAAAAATAAATAAACATTTAAAAAATTTAAAAAAAAAAAGAAGAAGAAGCATTTTGGCACTTATCTCTCACGGTAGCCTTGTAAGGGGTTAGTGCTGTTACTCCCATTTCCCATATGGGAAGTGAGGCTCAGGGAGGGGAAGGGAATGACCCAAAGTACACCCAGCAAGGGTCCACCAGGACCAGGGTGCATCCCAGGCCAGGGCTTGAGCACTGCCTCCACCGCTTGCTATAGGCTCTCCTTGGGCCTCAGTTTGATGATTCTCTCAGCATCACAGATCTCCAAGACTCTTCTAGAAAGTCCTGGCATCAAATAATCTGCACTCACAAATAATCAAAATGCCCAGGAAATGCCAACATTTCACCCACCCACAGCAGCAAGTCAGGACAATAAACCTAGCACTCGGAGCCGGGTGGGAAGTTTTCTTATCTAACTATTAAGTTAGTCTGGGTTTAGGGAAATCCCTTGAGGAGCTTGACCAAGTAGACAGAGCCTGACCCTTGAGAAGCCAAAGAAGTAAAGACAACAAAAGCAGCCATTAAATGGCTCTACAGAAGGCAGAGGGAAACATCTGTATTTTAAAATATATATATTGAACGTGACCTTAAAGTGATTTTATAGGAAAAAACACTTCGGTTATATGAATACAGTTCAGAGAATTCTCCTGGGAATATTCAAGCTCTGCAAAGGACAAAAATCCCAAAAGCCAGCACAGCTGGTTCAGTCAGTTAAGCATCCAACCCTTGATCTTAGCTCAGGTCTTGATCTCTGGGTTGTGAGTTCAAGCTTTATGCTGGGCTCCACACTGGTATAGAACCTACTTTAAAAAAAAAAAAAAAAAAAAAGTGGGCGTGCTTGGGTGGCTTTGGCAGTTAAGCATCCAACCTCGGCTCAGGTCATGATCCCGTGGTTCATGGGTTTGAGCCCTGCATCGGGCTCTATGCTGACAGGTCAGAGCCCGGAGCCTGCTTCGGATTCTGTCTCCCTCTCTTTCTCTCTGCCCCTCCCCCGCTCACACCCTCTGTGTGTGTGTGTGTGTGTGTGTGTGTGTGTGTGTGTGTGTGTGTGTGTCTCTCTCTCTCTCAAAACAAATAAAAACGTTAAAAAAATTTTTTTAAATAAATAACCTTAAAAAAAGGCTCAGAAATCAGTGCTACCTCTAGAAAGGGGCATAAAAGTGAGGTTGGGAGGGTTTCTTTAGGAAGATTGGTAGAAGAGGGTTTAAAAAGCATCTTAAAAAATCAAAACACAGACTTCTAGATCCCCTCCCTACACTCTCCACCCCGTCCCCTCATGCTGCAACCTAAACCCTGGCAGATCAGAATTTATTTTGGGGCACCTGGGTGGCGCAGTCAGTTGATCCTGACCCTTGATTTCAGCTCAGGTCATGATCTCACAGTTCGTGGTTTTGAACCCCCCTACCAGGCTCCGTGCTGACAGCAGGGAGTCTGCTTGGGATTCTCTGTCTCCCTCTCTCTCTGCCCCTCTCCTGCTTCCCTTCTCTCTCTCTCTCTCTCTCTCTCTCTCTCTCTCAAACTAAATAAACTTGGGGCACCTGAGTGGCTCAGTAGGTTAAGCATCCCACTCTTGATTTTGGCTCAGGTCGTGACTTCACGGTTTGGGAGTTTGAGCCCCATGACAATCCTGCTTGGGATTCTCTCTCTCTCTCCCTCTCTCTCTGCCCCTTCCCCACTTGTGCATGTGTGCGCGCGCGCTCTCTCTCTCAGTCAATAAATAAATAAACTTTAAAAAACCAATAAATTTTTAAAAATGTATTTTTAGGAGAGAATAGAAGAAGATCCCTGGACAGGTGGACACGAGGCACAGGAGTCAGAGAGGCACCAGCAACAGAGGGATTATACAAAAATCTATGTGTTAACTATTGAGGATGTCCAGACCCTCAGCCATCTTCCCCCACTCAGCTCTGGGAACACTGCCAGAGAAGCACTAAGCTCATGGTACTAAGTGGGGAGACCTGCCCCTGGGCTTCCATGCCCGACTCAACTCCCAGAACTCCCAGCAAAATGGGAAAAATGGACTCCTATGAGGGTATTTCATCAAGAAATTCCAGTCCACAAAGGATGAGAGGAGATTCTAGAATTTTCTAAAGAAGAAAAAGTAGGTCACATACACAGAATCAGTGAGTATTCAAAATGACTTGGGACTTCCCAACTGCAATACTGAAAGCTGAGAGACAGCACAGTAATGCCTTCAAAACCTGATGAAGCTTCTGGATACATACCCAAAATAATTGTAAACAGGGACTTGAACGGATATTTGTATACCACGTTCATAGCAGCATTATTCACAATAGCCAAAAGGTAGAAAGAACCTGAGCATCTATTGATGGATGAATAAACAAAATGTGGTCTGTCCACACAAGGGGATAAGAGGTAATTCCTGAAAAGAACCAGGAAGCTCTTCAAGTAAAAAGAGAGAAAGGTCTAAAATATGCTCTTAAGTGAAAAAGGCAAAGTGAAGAACAGAGTGCATGAAGTATCATTCACTTAATGACCTCTTTTAAAAGTTTTATTTCAGGGGCACCTGGGTGGCTCAGTCAGTTAAGCGTCCAACTCCTAGTTTTGGCTCAGGTCATGATCTCACAGTTCCTGAGTTCAAAGCCCACATCAGTCTCTGTGCTTGTGGTGCCAAGCCTGCTTGGGATTCTCTCTCTCCCCTTCTCTGCCCCCCACCCCCTCAGCCACCACCACCAGAACCATGCACCCTCTCTAAATAAATAAATAAACTTTTAAAAAAAAAAAAAAAAGGAAGGTTTTATTTCAGTGTCAAAATCAGGGTAAAGTGCAAGAAATTTCATTTTCCAAAAGGCCAGGAGGGACAAATTATACCCAGATCTTCTGAAGAGATAAGTCTCAATCCTGCCAAGATATTCATCCTGAGGACTGAAGGCTCATCTGTGTTTTGTGGGACCTGAAACTTACATAATTTGGGGGAGGCCTTCACTAAGAAAAAGAATGTAAAATTAAATACACAATATTTGGGTAAAATGTGAATAACTCTTCAAAAATGAGAAAAAAATATAGCAAACTACAAAGTTTTTAAAAACTAACAAATATCACAAACATCACAAAATCCAGAAAAATAACACTGTATTTTTATTAACTGCCTGAAATACCTCTGTAAGTCATTTTTCCTACTTTTTGGGCCATATTCTCTGATGGTCCTTCATATGAGAAGGGTTTTGTAATACCACATTATAGAGAGAAAATAAAGATGACTCAGTCTTTCTCCTAACATGTTCATTTATAACTGTATACATTGCGTTTTCAAGTACATTCTTGGCAGAAGGAAACTTCCATTTTTAATAAGTGTTGGTAAGAATGGAGTCCTTTGCTTCTATTTTTACAGTCTTTGTGACTGGAAGAATTTTCCATAGACCAGCTTCTGACTCCAGATGTTTCAAACCTTGCTTATCTTCCTTATGCACTTCTGGTGCAGATGCTGTGGGACACCTGTCTACAGGGATACCACCTCTGTTCCTGCAACCTTGTGTCATGACAGCTTTTGCTATACCAGGACATGTGTGAACCACTAATGGAGGTGACTGCAAACCACACAAACCAATAAACCCAAACTAAGTGCATTCAAACTCAACCTTCAGCCAGATCCAAAAAACAGCCAAGACTAACACATGGTCACTTAACAGGAGAACAGTGAGGAGGGAAGTCATCCTGGAATAAGACAGTGGTCTTAACTGATTACAGTGAAAACTGCTTAATTTTGTACATTTTATAGAAATATATGACCCCTTCCAGGACCTTGGAAGAGAAAAGAGCAAGTAAGGGTCCTTAAGGCGTAAGAGTCATTATCTCAATTCAAAGGCTTTCCTTCCCTGGCCAAAATCTGTCTTTACCTCCTCCACAGTAGTAGCCTCAAGATACCTCCTCCATGATGATACCATGACACACAGTATAAGAACTCACTGCCGAGGCGCCTGGGTGGCTCAGTCAGTTGAGCATCCGACTTCAGCTCAGGTCATGATCTCATGGTTTGTGGGTTTGAGCCCTGCATTGACTCTCTGCTGTCAGCACAAAGCCCGGTCTGTGCTTTGGATCCTCTGTCCCCCTCTCTCTCTGCCCCTCCCCTGCTCACACTCTCACTCTCAAAAATAAAAAAGAACTCACTGCCTTGGAAAAGGTGACATCACACATCCAAGAAGACAGGAGAGAGAATAAGAAATGTATGCCATTTAGAAAAAAAAAGTTATGGGGATTCTAAGCCTCACACTGTAAACCAAAATAAATTCCAGGTGCAGTAAAGGGTTAAATATTAAAAATTAAGCCTTCAAGGGGCGCCTGGGTGGCTCAGTCAGTTAAGCGTCCGACTTCGGCTCAGGTCATGATCTCGCGGTCTGTGGGTTCGAGCCCCGCATCGGGCTCTGTGCTGACAGCTCAGAGCCTGGAGCCTGCTTCAGATTCTGTGTCTCCCTCTCTCTCTGACCCTCCCCCATTCATGCTCTGTCTCTCTCTGTCTCAAAAATAAATAAACATTAAAAAAATTAAAAAAAAAAAATTAAGCCTTCAAGGAACAAAACCAAAAAGTATAAGTGAGTACCTTTTGATCATCAATACTCTTTCTTAGCCCAAAAGCAATGAACAACATCACAAAGACTGACATTTGACCAAGTGAAAAGTTTAAACATAAACAAGCAAAACGGGCACCTGGCTGGTTCAGTCAGTACAGCATGTGACTCCTGATCTCAGGGTCGTGAGTTTGAGCCTCACGTTGGGCATAGAGTTTACTTAAAAAATAAATAAATAGGGGCGCCTGGGTGGCTTGGTCAGTTAAGCGTCCGACTTCGGCTCAGGTCATGATCTCATGGTCCATGAGTTCGAGCCCCGTGTCGGGCTCTGTGCTGACCACTCAGAACCTGCAGCCTGTTTCAGATTCTGTGTCTCCCTCTCTCTCTGCCCCTCCCCTGTTCATGCTCTGTCTCTCTCTGTCTCAAAAATAAATAAACGTTAAAAAAATTTAAAAAAATAAATAAAATAAATAAATAAATAAATAAATAAATGGACCACTTGAGTGGCTAAGGCGGTTGAGCGTCCGACTCTTGCTTTCATCTCAGGTCTTGATCTCAGGGTTGTGAGTTCAAACCCCATGTTGGGCGTAAAGCCTACTTACAATAAATAAATAATTATTTTTAAAAAATAAAATAAAACTGGGGCTCCTGGGTGGTTCAGTCGGTTAAGCATCCGACTTCAACTCAGGTCATGATCTCACAGCTCGGGAGTTTGAGCCCCACGTCGGGCTCTGTGCTGACAGCTCAGAGCCTGGAGCCTGTTTCAGATTCTGTGTCTCCATCTCTCTCTGCCCCTCCCCTGCTTATGCTCTCTCTCTCTCTCAAAAATGAATAAACATTTTAAAAAAATTTATTTTAATACATAAAACAAAACCAACTCAGCTGAGAAACATGTAAGGCAAACAATAATCTTGGGGAGAAGAAAAGCCTACCTGCAACAAATGTAAACAAGGGTTAAGCATTCTTCCTACTGAAAAGAGCTTGAAAGTCAGAAACAAACTCAAGACTTCAAAAGATGTGCAGATAATACACAGGTGACAAATGCCCAACATTTATGAAATATTAAGATCTTCAATCTCACAAATAATAAAAAATGCAGATATTTTTAAAGAACCAAAAGCTATTCTTCAGCCAACAAACGGGCAAAGATTCACACAAAATCACTAACACCTCCTGTGTCTCAGGACCTGGGTGAACAAGCACTCAGTCACTAAAAACACTGCCATGGAGAGTATTTCGGGTTTATGCCACAAAAATATCCATTCTTACTCTTTGTCCCAGTAATTCCACTTTAGAGAATCTATTTCAGGAAATTCAAAATTGCAAAGATATTTATGTATGAAATGTTAATTGCAACCCTGTCGAAACTGGGGGGAGAATGTAAATAAGAGGGAAGAGAGAAAACACCTCTTAGGATGTGTATTTGCATGCGATTACATGAACAGGAACGTGGAGAAAGGCAAGTAAGAATACATACCTGTTAGTACTGCTGATGCTGGAAAGTGGGAATGAAGGGGGAGGTTATTCACTTTTTCTCTATATGCCTCTGCATTGATTAATTTGCTCTAATTAACACAGTATATTGCTTTTGTAATTAAAAATATACTCCAGGAGAAGAAAATTCCCACATATAAAAAGATGAAACCTTGCCAAATGAATGTTATCACCATCTATCCTATCACACCAACCCTAATAAAAGAAATGAAGAAAAATACAGTCATTAAGTCTCCCAAGTCCCACAACAGCCAACTCTGACTGGCTGACTTCTATAGCCATGACTGGAAGTACCACAGCCAGCAGCTCACAGGTAGGATAGACTGCCAGAAAATCAAAAGGGATTTTCCTAATCCCCAAATTAAAACCACAACACTCATTACTTAATCTTTGTCTAGAAGCCAGAGGGCATCAAGAGAAGAGACTGTGGTATGCCTACATGCAGGTCACTGCCACATCCAGGCCACCACCAACATCCCTGCGTTCAAATGCAACAACTTCGTCCCATCTGAAATATCGCTGTGATGCAAACTGTTTGCACAGGAAGACAATCAGATAATGAAGCATGACTAGAACAAAGCTTAGCCTGGCTATTTAAGAAAGCCATGCAGATATATACAACTTTTAGGTAATATTCCCCAGTACTTAAACCAGCAAAGATAAAAACAGAGGCGCCTGTGTGCTCAGTCAGTTAAGCATCCGTCTCTTAGTTTCAGCTCAGGTCACAATCTCACGGTTGGTAAGATCCAGCCCTGCATCAGCCTCTGCACTAACACTGGGGAGCCTGCTTGGGACTCTCTCCCTCTCTTTCCCTCTCTCTCTCTCTCAAAATAAAAAAATAAACTTAAAAAAAAAGATGAAAATAAAAGAGTGGTGGGCAAACAAGCATTTATATATATGTTGCTTTCAAAAATCATTTAAACCATATATGGGAGAATGCCAAAGAAGGAAGAGACCTTTAGGATTGTCATGTCCAACCCTCTCATTTCTCAGATGAAGAAGCTGGAACTCAGATTGTCAAATGCCACACAGCCACTAGAGACAGAGCTAAGACACTGATAATGGTATCTGCTCTTCTATACGCACTGAAAGTAATTCACAAAGGGCTTTCCCAACCATTATTTTCTCTGAGCCTCACCAAAGCTGCATGATTCCACAGAAGGGAAAACTGAGGCTCACAGGGTATGGATGATATGCCTACATCACCTGGCTAGTAGCTCCAAATCCCAAACCCCATACCCTTTCTACTAGCCGGCACTGTTGCCCAAACCTTTCCTGACAGCCTAGGCAGTGGGTTCCCCAGCTTTAAGCACACAGCCTGTCAAGCACTTAGCACTCAAAAATTAGGTGAATGAATACCCAAAACTAGGAGAAAGCTATGCAAATCGTGGT
Organism: Panthera pardus; assembly: GCF_024362965.1. NCBI lineage: Eukaryota > Metazoa > Chordata > Mammalia > Carnivora > Felidae > Panthera > Panthera pardus. The sequence continues at coordinate 22,811,881 of NW_026526821.1, read as the reverse complement.
TGATCAACAAAATACAAAAAACAAAACAAAAAAAAAAAAAAATACAAGTCTTTTTAAAAAGGAAGATGCTGGTAAGCTGAAGCCCAAATTAGACGAAGAGTTGCTGAACCTCACATGAGAGCCACAAATCTCCTAGCCCTCAGAGACAGGTCTCCACCAATTTGGCCTCAATTACTCAGAGCTGTTTCACCTGACCACCCTACCTCCAATCACTTCCTATCTCTTCTCAGCCAGTCTCAGGAACCTGCAGGGCTCCCTACTGCCCACAATGCCAAATCTAAATTCTGTGCCCCTTGGCCTTCAAGGCCCTACCAGCTGACCAATTCCACTGTTTCCTGAATTACTCACTGACCCTGGCCTTTTCGGGATTCTTTCCCTCCACCCCACAGAACCCCATCTCCTTTATGCTGCCAGATCTAGCCTTGACTCCCTTTGACTCCCTTTGACTCCAGGTGAAAATTGGTCCCTTTCCCCACTTCCTTCAACCCCAGGCATAAAGGACAACGTGGACTTACAGGACATTCATTTGAACCTATGTGATAACCAACTTCACTAGAAATAGGTATAATGAACAGGGAGCCCCATCAACAGCAGTCTCTCATTTGGGTTTTCCAGTATAGCAGCAGTTGCTTTATGTAACCTATCCAGTCCCTTTTCTGGCCTGAGGGGTCTTGAGTTCCTGGAGCTCTTCCTAAAATGGCCCACTGGAGGCAACCAGGGGAGCACAGGCACTGATGCCAAACCTACCTGTCCTTCCCATCCAGACCCCACCCCAGATCTGTCCCAGGAGTCAGGACTCCAGCTTCATTATCAGGCAAGTCCCTTCTTCTCTCAGGGACCCAGTTTTTTTCATATGTGAAAAGGGGAGAGGGGGTAGCAAAACTGAAGAGGAAAATGACATAAGAATAACTGCCCAGTTATTAAAGGCTTTCCCATAAAAGTTACCAAGTATATCCAAAGTCCCTTCTTGCTGGGATACTGCAAACTGTCATAACACATACACCTTGGCCATCCCCTAGGTTAGTGTGCACAGACTTACCCCATTACAACATCCCAGAGTTGCTGTGAAGCAGTCAGCTCCTGGTGAAGGGCATGTAGTTGTTTGGAGTCTTCCACCAGAATGAACACTGCTGCAAAGAACAATCTCATATAAGCATTTATCTTTGTTCTGGGATTATTTCTCGAGATAGATTCCTGGAAATTCGCTTACTGGATTAGAAGATGTATGCATCTTAAATTCTGATACTAGTTGAAAAATGTGGTAATTCTCAAATTCCACTGGGTATTTAGGCTTCACCTGGGGAAATCTGTTTACAAGATGCCATCGTGACACACAACCAGCCTCCTTTTACCTCCCAGCCCTTCCCCTCTGCCTCCAGGAAGTCTGGGGAGGGGCTCCTCAAGCTGCTTCATTATCCAGTTTCCAGGTGGCCCTGCTGCAGGAAGAAGGAACTGCTGCCTTCTACTTGTCCCAGCGCACCTCCCCTAGCACAAGCCTTGGGAAGCGATGGTCCCGGGGGCTGCCACTGGCAGAATTTGCAAGAAGGTCTTTGGGCTGTAGCCCAGGTCCCAGTGGCTTTTCCCAAATGGGCAGTATGGCCCTCACACACTGGACCGCAATCCCTGGCACTGAGTGCTGGGGACAGAGTCCCTCCTCCGGGCTCACCTGGCTGCACCCATTTCCCCTTCCAGGCCCCCTCTTCTGAACATTCCTGCCCCATAGGCTCCTGTGTCTTTGAGCCTAATGACCAGGGCCCAGTTGTTTCACCTTTACCCAAGACTCCCAAGCCTCCCTGCCCTCAGAGGCAGAGCACCATTTCCCCCAAGAAATCATTTGGGGCCTCTGTCTCCCCATCTGTGAAATGGTAAGCATTGGGTGGTGGCACCCACATTTTGAGTGCTGCTGTGAGGAGGGCAGTGTGGCCAACTAGGTTCTAAGAGTTTGCAGGAAAATCTGGCTTCAGTGGGGAAACCAGGTGAGCCTCCACAGTCATTTTATCAGCATTCGGACTGGCTTAAGGCCTATTAGGGAAAAACTTGATTTTTGTTTTCGGATTTCTTCTCTGCTAAAGTTTAATTAAGACCAAAAGCCATTACAAGGCTGCTCAAGTGTCCTAGATATCTGGGACCAGATGAGGACCCAGAGGCCCAGAAAAGGCCTTGCCCAGATTTAGGCTGACTTCGTGCTGCCGCGCTCTGGGGGATACAAAGTCTGGTGGGAAAGCCAAGGGGGTCCGGTCAACAGGCATTTCACTTTGTGGTACACAGCAAAGCGCAGAGAAGAGAGTGCTAGCGCCGCTGGAGAATACCAAAAGGAACACGCTGGGTTGGGAGTGGTGGACAGAGGAAAGAGAAACCAGCGAGCACTGCTGGGGGTTTCCAGTCAGGTGGTCTGCCTCAGTGGGCAAAGGGCTGGGCTCCGCTGTCCGACCCTCCTGGGCTGAATGACACTAGCTGACTGTGTGACAAGAAGCCAAGTCTAGAGGCCTCTGCAGCTCATGGGTAAACCAGGAGCGGATTCGTTAACAGGACCAACCCCATAACCCAAGGATTAGTCGGGATGGTACACACCAGGGGTCTCGCTCGCCATCGCTGTGTTACAAACACTCCTTAAGCGCTGTTTTTACCTCTGGCCGCCACTCGTGTCCTAGACCCAGGAGCTACGTGCTTTGGGGTTGTGTCCCAGGCAGCCTTCTACCCGACTCTACCGGCCACTGAGGGCAGAAGAGGCGTCGCATTCAGAGCCAGGTCCTCACCAGCTAGGAGGAAATCCCCGGACTAACCGGGCCTCAGTTTCCTCTCGGTGCAATGGGAACAATTCCACCGCCGGGGGGAGATGTGGCGGAGGGAGCGTTCCCACACGCGTCAGGTTTTGCATGACTTCTCCCCTCCGTAACGCCCCGCACTCCCAGCGCCGAGCACACAGTAGGCGCTCCGGAAACGCTCTACGAAAGAAGGAACGGGCCACTTCCTGCCCCCAAGCGGACTCTCCGGAGGAAGGGTTCCCACCACTCCTCCTCAGAGGCCATGTGGCATTCCTGAGGGTGGGGGTGGGCGCAGGAAGAAGGTGCCCTCCCGGCCCCGCCCCCTCCGGGAGCGGTGGGCGGGACGAAGCCCCTGGCCGCCGACAGCCCGCCCCGCGGGAGGTGGGCGTAGCTCGCCGAGCTCCGCACAAAGTTTGTTTTCTCCCTCCCGGCGGGTGGGGGAGGGCGAGGAAAGCGCGGGGGGGGGGGGGGGGAGGAGAGGGGATCTGACGTCAGGCCGCGAGGTGCTTTCCAGCCGCGAGCTGTCAGGCCGAGTGTCAGGCCCGGCAGGTACGCGGCGCGCTCTCCCGGCGCCCCCCGCCCCCTGCCAGGACGCCCGGGACCAAGCCCGGGGCCGCGTGGACGGAAAAGCCGCTCCGAAAAGTCAGTGCGGGGCGCAGGAGGGAGACAGAGGCGGGCGGGGGACGCGCGGACAACTTGGAAAGTTTCTTTTTCTCGGCCGGGCGGGGGAGGGGGCGTCGTCCTGGCGCTTGAGAGTGTGGGTGTGTGAGCTCAGGTGTTTGTGAGCCCCGACTGCGGGGTGCGAGCGGGGGCCGGTGGGGGGGGACTGTCCCATTCCCCCCCGGTTGGAAGCTCTCTCGGGGCCCTTCTGGGGGGCCCAGCTCCTTACGATCCCAGCCTGTGAGAGGGCCGCCCCTGCCCTGGGCCGGGGTGAGCGCGCGGGGGGCGGGTTTGTTTGGTTTAAAAAGTGCACGTTGCTAACCGCCGGCAGTGCCCCCCCACCCCCCGCCGCGGCCGAGCCGAGGTGGGGGCCGTCGAGAGTGACAGCTGCGGGTGGGGGCAGCGAGAAGGGCCCGGGGCTGGGGGGCTGGGGAGCCCGCGCGAGTTCCCCTTTCCTGGAACAAAGGAAAGTCTGTCTCGGAGGCATCTGTCACTCCCAGGCGGGCCAAAGAAGCCAGGCGCGTGGGGCCGGCGACCCGAAGAAAGTTTGTGTGCGTCCGGACCCTCGGGCCAGCAGAGCGTGAGCCGAGCCTCCCGCTGGGGAAGCGCGCAGTCTCCCGGGCAGGGGGCGGCCAACATGGAGTCTGGGCGCAGGGCTGGGGGGGGGCGGTGCGGAGGTGGGAGCCCAGCCCCCTCCCCTCCCCCTCCGGGCCGAGTTCGGAGCACAAAGCCGAGCGCGCAGGCTCGGCCATCCCCGCGCCCCGAAGAGTCAGCCAGCGCCGAGCGGCGGGGGAAGGGGGTGGGAACCAAACTTTTTCCTGCCCCGGGACAGACACGTGAGTTTTCTTTCTTCCAGAGCCCCCGCCCCACCACATTTCGGGTCCGAGGGGAAGCGGGGGTGCCGAGTCTGGCGCGGGGTAGGGGGCTGAGGGGTGCAGGCGCCCCTAGCGCAGGCCGATTCCCCGCCGCCCCGGGAGCCATGTGCTCCGACTAGGTCTGGGCCGCGGGGGAGGCTGCGCGCTTTGTGTGAACTGCTGGGAATGCAGCTTGAGTGCGCGGCCGGGGGAGTGTCGGGGCGAGCTGTGGGAGTTGTCAGAAAGTTCGTTCGGGAGTGGCCGCAGGTCGGCGTCGTGGAGTGTGTAGGAGGGTGCACCCGGTGTCGTGTCGTGAGGGTGCTGCCACAGGCCAGTTGGGGTAAGAATTGATCGCTGGTGTGATGACGTTTGGAGTTTCCCCAGAGTTCGTGGGTGGGCGGGTCGGTTGGAGTTTGTGGGTAGGCATGTATCCAGGAATTGGGCTGTGTCGTGGGTACCAGTTGTTCGTGCTGGACGTGGGATTCAGTAAACTATGTGGGTGCTGTGTTTGTCGGTGAAAATCATGGTGGTTCTAGGAGCTCAGCGATGGTTTGGTGCCTGTTATCTCAGCGCTGTTAAGAAGGTTGCCTGGTGGTGAGGGCGTGTGTGTCTGTCTCGTTGGGGGTGGGGGGCGGTGTATGTTGGAACCTCCGGGATTGTAAACTGGAGTGCAGGACACCAGTGGAGAGAGGTCTGTGTAGACTGAAGGGTCATCTCCGTGGGCCACTTCGGGAACCCTGCAGACTGGGACTTGGCTGGTAGCCAGGGTGGAATTTGTACAGATAACCCTGAGTAAACTTCTCATAGCTTGCCAGAGCTGCATCCCCGAGCCCAGATCCCAGCTGCCCTAGCCAGCTAGACCTCAGAAACTTGACTTCAGAAAGCAGCCTGCTCTTGGTGTTCTCTGAGGAGTGGCACCTCTAACCAATGCCTGTCTCACCTCCAGGTGGCCTGGCTGGGAGGGTAGACCCTTCCCTCGAAAGCCTGGCCTAGCCAGCCCAGATATCTGGGCTCTGGCCCAAGTCGAGGAAACAAAACCTGGGAGATGCCAGAGTCTGTTGGCCCAGCCTGCTGGGTAGCTGTTAAAAGGCTGAGGAGGGAGGAGCCTCCAGATTCTGGCATTAGCTTGCCCTGGAACTTTTGGTTTTAAAATGTAAATCTCTTTTGCATGTGTGAACAAGAAGTTTGTCAGGGGGATGAGCAACTGAGTTGGGTTGTCTAGGGAAACACCTTCCTTCATTTGACAGGTGAAGAGGGGGCTCAAGCCCAGAGAGGAGAGCATACTTGCCAAGGTCACATAGCCAAGATGGGAAAACCAGAGCCCAGCCTTGCTCATTTATCTGAATTTTTGAGGAGTTGATTCATGGACCAAGCCAGGGGCTTAGATGACAAAGGAGAATGTCTGAGACAACCAATAGGGATGACTCAACACTCTTCTCTGCATGGTACACAGTAGGTGCAGTAAATGTTATGTGGATTGCTGTAGGGACATGGTGATTAATAGACTTTCCAGACCTGGGCAGCAAGATGGTATAGACTTCGGAGGTCTGAGAGGAGTTGGTTGGTGATGGTGGCAAACCTTGGTCCAAACCATATTTCCATACCATATCCTGGAGTTGTAATTTTTTTTTTCATAACAGTTTTCTTGAGATGTAACTCCCATACCATACAACTTACCCATTTAAAGCAAACAAGTAATGGTTTAGTATATTCACAACTATGTAGCTACCACCACTGTCAATTGTAGAACATTTTTATCACCTTAAAAAGAAACTCCATACCCCTTTAGCTATCATCCTTCTCTTCCCGTCCAGCCTCTTCTAAATATTTCATTAAGTTGGAATCATATGTGTTCTTTGTGACTTGCTTCTTTCACTTAGCATATTTTCAAGGCTCATCCACACTGTAATGTGGATCAGGACTTAGCAACTTTTTGTGGCCAAATAATATTCCACTGTGTGGATGGACTACATTTTTGCTTATCCATTCCTCCGTCGATGGACACTTGGGTTGTTTCCACCTTCTGGCTATTACGAGTAACGTTGCTGTAAACATTTCTGTTGAAGGCTTTGTGTGAACATAAGTTTTTCATTTCTCTTTGGAAGATGCCTAGGAGTGAAATTACTGGATCTCATGGCACCTGTTTAAGTTAAGGGCTTTCTCTCTGGGCCTTGGTTATCTTACTTATAAAATGACAATAGTAGTATCTCTCTTAACAAGGGCTTTGTGAGGATTGAATGAGATAATAAGTGTGAAGTGCTCAGTACAGAGCATGGAAAACAGACTCCAGTGGTAGCTATAATTATTTCTAGTCCAGTACTGCTTATTAATAAGCTGCCATTTACTTCAGTAGTCATCTACTGGCCCTGTGAAATGGAGGCATCTTGGACTCATCCCTTCTAGGTTGCCCAGGCCATAGTATAGCCTGAGACTTTGATTTGCTATTCCCCCATTTCTGGTGTCCCAAGTTCTAATAATGATGTGTTTGGGGACAGGGAAAGGGTGAGAGGCAATGTGTGGTAATAATGTCCCCATCCCCTTTGTCACTTGTTCCAGGCTTGCCCAAGGTCCAGCCTAGCCCCTAGACACCATGTCAGACAGTGATCTGGGTGAGGATGAAGGCCTCCTCTCCCTGGCAGGCAAGAGGAAGCGCAGAGGGAACCTGCCCAAAGAGTCAGTGAAGATCCTCCGGGACTGGCTGTACTTGCATCGCTACAACGCCTACCCCTCAGAACAGGAGAAGCTGAGCCTTTCTGGACAGACCAACCTGTCAGTGCTGCAGGTAAGAAGCAAGCAGCGGGAGACCTGGGTTCTAGTCCTGTCTAAGCCCTGTCACTAATGCACTTTGTGACCCCATAGGAACTACCTCCACCCCCCTCCCCCTCCCTGCCTCACGGGAAGACAGTGACATGAAGTCCTTGAGCTAGATATCAGTTTTGGAGAGTTCTGAAGAGGCAAGGCGTCATTATTAAAGTCTTGATGTCATTAACAATGAAGGCCATGGGAAGGCTAGAAGGCATTGAGTGTTTGGGATTTGGCCTCCAGCCCCAGAGCAGTGTTTGGGTAGTGACTTGGTTGTAAAAAGGCAGCTAGTGGTCTGCAGTGTGGTTAAAAAATGAGTTGGGATCACGGTCAAGGAAAGGGCAGAGAATTCAGAGGTTCTGGGTTCAAAACCCAGTTCTGCTACATAGGAGCTGTAGACATCTTGATTTCTCTCATCTGTAAAGTGGGGATTAGAATCTTCCCCTGCCTGAATTGTTAATAAGGAGCAGATTCAGAATTGGATGTGAAAGTGCTGACTGGCTGGCTCAGCCAGTGGAATGTGCGACTCTTGATCTTGGGGTTGTGAGTTCGAGCCCCAGGTTGGGTATAGAGATTACTTAAAAATAAATTTTTAAAAAATTTTTGTTAACGTTTATTTATTTTTGAGAGAGAGAGAAAGAGAAAGACAGAGCACGAGCGGGGGTAGGGCAGAGAGAGAGGGAGAGAGTGCCCCAAAAATCTTGAGGCACCTAGTTGGCTCAGTCAGTTAAGCATCCAACTTCGGCTCAGGTCATGATCTCACAGCTCATGGGTTGGAGGCCCATGTTGGGCTTTGCACTGACGGCTCAGAGCCTAGAGCCTGCTTTGGATTCTGTGTCTCCCTCTCTGCACCTCCCCTGCTTGCACTCTGTCTGTCTGTGTGTGTCTCTCTCTCTCAAAAATAAACGAACGTTGGGGCGCCTGGGTGGCTCGGTTGGGCGTCCGACTTCGGCTCAGATCACGATCTCGCGGTCTGTGAGTTTGAGCCCCGCGTCGGGCTCTGGGCTGATGGCTCAGAGCCTGGAGCCTGCTTCAGATTCTGTGTCTCCCTCTCTCTCTGCCCCTCCCCCGTTGATGCTCTGTCTCTCTCTGTCTCAAAAATAAATAAAACGTTAAAAATAAATAAATAAATAAATAATGAGCGTTAAAAAAAATTTTTTTTAATAAAATCTTAAAAAAAAAAAAAAAAAAAGAAGAAAGAAAGAAAATAGGGGCACCTGGTGGCTTAGTCAGTTAAGTGTCTGACTCTTGGTTTTGGCTCAGGTCATGATCCCACAGTTTCCTTGAGTTCAAGCCCCGAATCAGGCTCCCAGCTTACAGTGCGGAGCCTGCTTAGGATTCTCTCTGTCACCCTCTCTCTCTCTGCCCCTCCCCCACTCGCACTGTCTCTGTCAAAATAATATATAAACTTTAAAAAAGAAAGAGAGGGGCGCCTGGGTGGCGCAGTCGGTTAAGCGTCCGACTTCAGCCAGGTCACGATCTCGCGGTCGTGAGTTCGAGCCCCGCGTCAGGCTCTGGGCAGATGGCTCAGAGCCTGGAGCCTGTTTCCGATTCTGTGTCTCTCTCTCTCTCTGCCCCTCCCCCGTTCATGCTCTGTCTCTCTCTGTCCCAAAAATAAATAAAAAACGTTGAAAAAAAAAAATTAAAAAAAAAAAATAAATAAAATAAAATAAAAAAGAAAGAGAAACAAAGTAAGTGCTTTGTAAACCTTGCACATGAGCGTATCTGAAAATTGTGTTATCTACTTTTTGTCAGAGTGCAAGGTATTATCTCCTTTGAACTGCCCCAACTGCTGATATGTAGGTGTGGTTCTGTTTTCAAAGTGCTGAGGCAGGACACCCTGGACTACCACTACTTTGCTTCCAGTTTGGCTCTCACCTACCTGAGAGACACAGAGCAGTCCCTCAGCCTAACGAAGGCCCACCCCCTACCCCACTGGACCCCAGTGCTTCCGTCATGAGCCAGCTAAGCCTCACCCTAAGCCCCTCTGCCACCTGTTCTACCTCTGTCTTTTCCTAGCCTATTACTTCAATCTATGATGCTGTCTCTCCCTCCTTCCCTGACTCTATACTCTGAACCTCCCATCTCTTCCCAGCTCCCATCCCTCCTCCATGATGCCTCATGGTGAGTATTCAGCCCTTAGAACTCCTGTCACCTGACTTTATACTTTCTGGGTAGTGGTTAATGGGAGTCTGTCTGCAAGAAAGGCTCTAGAATTACAGACCCTGACTCAGATCCCATCTTCTCCACAAGAGGAAGCCTGGACGTTGGCCAGGTCCACTGCCTTTTCCTGAGCCTCATTTCCTCAACTGAGAAAGGGAGATGATTGTTGGCACTTTCATAGCCCATAAGGGGGAGGAACGGAGAAGACGAATTCAAGGCTCACTGTGAAGTGAGCACAGAGTGGGTGTTTCTGCTCTTATCCTCATCTCTCCTAGATCATAGGTCTTGGACTGACCCCACATGTCTAGTAGCAGTGCCTAGTATTTCATGGTATACCACTGAGCACTCCCAACTACAGTTGAGATCCCAGAAAGGAACCAGACACATCCCTACCTTCAAGGAATATCTAGTCTAGGATGGGAAATTTAGGGAAGACCTAGCCATTGGTGTTTGCAAAAAGTGATCACTGCTGGGACAAAGGCAGCAGAGACCCAGGCAGGGCTTCTAAGCCAGTCTGGAGCTTCAAAAGGCCTCCCAGAAGAAGTGGACTTGAACTACGAGATGTAGAACAACACAGGCCAAAGGCTGGAACCTGAGAACCAGGATTACTTAGATAGGCTCTTTGCTGGTCTTCTGCCTCCAGCCTTTTTCCCTCAGTCTATTCTCACCTCTCTCTCTCTCTTTTTTTTTTTTAAGTTTATTTATTTTTCAGAGAGACAGAGACAGCTTGAGCAAGGGAGAGAGAGGGAGAATCTCAAGGAGGCTCCACGTTGTCAGCACAGACTCCGAGGCGGGCTTGAACTCATGAAACCGTGAGATCATGACCTGAGCCAAAGTCTGATGCTTAACTGACTGAGCTACCCAGGCGCCCCATGAATTGGGTTTACTAATCGGTTCATGAAATGAACAGCATCTTATCTAACATCTAACAAGTAGAGAAATGTTCCCCTCAGCCCATTCTCTTGAACACACAAGTATAAATCTGATTATGTCATACACTCCATGGATCCCATTGTCCTCTGGATAGAGTCTAAACTCAAGAGCTCATCAGCCTCATCTCTCAGTCCTTCCTTTCTCTGAGACCTGTGAACCTTCGGACCTCTGTGCCTCTGAGCCTTCTCCTGTGGCTTCTTCCTGACTTTTCTGAACTGGCACACTCCATTTAAGCATTTCCTCATGAAAGCATTCTTTGCCTGGCTTTGAGGCCACTGCTGTGTATTCCTGGTACACCTCATACCTGTGCTGTCAAACCACACATCGTACTGTATTGAAATTGCTTTTTGTCAGGGTCACTGTTTCTTATATCTGAGTAATATGCCAGTTTCTTTTAAAGAAGTTATTTTTCATGGACCCGCTTCCTCCTGTCATGTTGACTTGAAACATTTTTATTATCATTATCGTTTAAGCACATACAAACATAAAACTGGGTTAAAAAAAAAAAAAAAACTTTTTGCTTTTGCTCCTATAAATTGTAAAATAACCAGTTTTCCAAAGTAAATAAATATCAAACCAATGAGACTCTATTTAACTGCATTAATGTAAAACGGTAGGTAGGGATGGTGTTTGGCTGACTGGGCTGTGGTGTTGTAGTATGAAAAAGGCACAGACTCTGGAGTTGAGCAAGTCTGGATTACCAGAGGCCATGGTGCTCCTACTCGAGATCAGAATGGAAACATAAAGTTAAACCTTCTTGTGAGAACTAGTGGATCCCTGGAGGATATATCCCTGATCCCATTTAGAGAAATACAGGTCTGGGGCAAGGATTTGCTTTTGGAAACTTCTGAGGAAGGGCACCTGGATCCTGGCGTGTTCTGGTGGGAAAGGTTCCATTGGTGGCCTCCCTGCTCTAGAGTCATGCTGAGAGTTAAGGAGCAGTGGGAACCATGTGGCCCTTGGTGGAAACTATACCATGAATCCCAAATGGCCCCTATCCATATACCTCTGGTTGGTGGTCTTACAGGCACCTCAGATTTCTCGATTGGAAAGCTTCTCCAAGCTGCCTCCTGCCCTTTCTAAGGGGTTCCCCTCAACTGCCCTTTCTCAGCTCATTTGGTCAATCACCAAATCCTAAACATTCGCCCCTTAAATATTTCTATAATATGGCTTTCCTACACCACTTGTCACTCTATTTCAAACCCTTCAATGAGTCTTACCAACCTAATGACAATATTACTTGACCGTGTCTGCAGAGCGGGCCTCATCCCTTCCCCCCATATTCATGCCACACTGATCAGTACCCCAGACCACTTTGTTCCCACTACTGACCAGGGAGACCCCCAACCCTCAAAGGAGATGTATGCTCCCACAGTACCAGGACTGAGTCAGCATTTGGACAATGAACTATAACTGCTTTTTAGAACACACCAAACTCCAGACGCCAAGTCTTACTTATCACTGGATCCCAAGTGTTTAGCTCAATGCCTGGTATCTGGTAGGTGCTCAGTAAATAATTGTTGAATTGATGGAAAATGAAGAAGTCCTGGAAATGTCAACAGGCAGGACCTCAAAAGTAAGGAAATGTAGGGGCCCCTCAATTGGGAAAAATTGCCTTAAGTCCCTGGAGGCATCTCTTTTTCCTATATTTAATTTTAAAAATTTTGCTGTTTATTAAGAACATTTGCAAATATCCACAAAAGAAAATATTCTAATTCACTCCTGGTACCAATCACCTGGCTTCAACAAGCATCAGCATTTTGCCAAGCTTGTTTTCTCTCTCCCTGGGGACAGCTCTTTTGATTGTCTCCTTTAACTGGCCCAGGAGCAATCTCATTAGCAAGTCAATGAGTCATTTAACTAACTGGTTTGCTGGTACTGGCCTGGGGCTAGGCAATTGGGAGGGTAAGACCAAAAAAAAAAAAGTCATTTTTGAAGGGTTTTCACTGGTCCCTGTGACACCCTATAAGCCCACTTTATTGCTGTGGTTTCTGACTGTTCTCAGGGGCCGTTTGCCTATTGGGGAGGGAAGGGTAACCTGGCAGAGGGGGCTCAGGCCCCACTCTTTCACTCTGTTACTGATGGGATTGTCCTGTGTGCTGGAAACTGGTAGAACAGGCACTATCCCTGCCCTTGGGTAGGGTCCTGTGGGGAGGGAAGACAATATTTAGTGAACTAAGAATTCAGTGTAATTAACTACCAATGTAATTGGTATAAAAAAAAAAGACACCAATATGGGGTCAGCTGAGCTCCCCATTCCTTGAAGTCCATTTGGACTCCATTCAAATGCAGCTTCCTAAGAGAAGCCTTTCCCAAAGCTGGAGGGAGGGTGAGGGAGGGGGGAGGTTAAACCATTGGTTCCCGAGCCCGGGGAAGCAGAACTTGGGGGAGCTTGTTTAAAAATACACATTCCTGGGGCACCTGGGTGGCTAGGTCAGTTAAGCGGCAGACTTTGTCTCGGGTCATGATCTCTTGGTTCGTGGGTTTGAGTCCTCTCTCTGCCCCTCCCCCACGCTCACGCGCGCTCGCACTCTCTTTCTCTCAAAGATAAACATTAAAAGAAATAAAAATAAAAACACATTCCTGATCCTGCCACCATCACTGGATCTATAGAGCAGATGAGAGATAGTGTTTTTTTGTTTTGTTTGTTTTTTAAAACAATCTCCACACCCAATGTGGGGCTCAAACTCACAACCGGGGAGATCAAGAGTCGCATACTCTTCCAGCTGAGTGAGCCAGGCACCCCAAGATAGTTACTTTTTTAAGTCCCCCTCAAGGGGATTCTGATAGCCACATGACTTTAAGAACACCTGGGTATGGGTGGTCACAACACACATTGAAGGTACAGTGATGTTTAGGGAAGGTCTTTTCCATGCCCTTCACTTACTCCCTTTTGTTTCTTTCACAGTTGAAAAGACATTAAAATTAAAGCACTTGTGTTGCCTTCTTCAAAGGCCCTCCTCTGATCCTCATGGCCTTCATCAGCTTCCTGGTGCTCCCCCCCTCAACTCCCATTTGCCACAATGATTCCTCCCACATTCTTCATCCCAGCCACTGATAAAAAAAAAAAAAAAAAAAATACTGGCAGGACAGCAGGCTTTCAGATAGGGCCCTGTTTTATGGTAGAGAGAGGCTTTCAGGCACCCAGCCTGTGTTGTGCCATATCAATGACAGAATTCACCTTGGCATTCTCCCTACCAACTCCCCAAGGACCTTGAGTGGGGGCAAGCCAAATACACTCTTTTCCTGACTTGGGCATGGGTTGGGCAGCTGGAAGGGGCTACAGAGAATCCTGATAGCCTACCCTCACAGCTGGCACTAGTGGTGCACTCAGGCGTCCTGCCCTTGCCCGGCCCCCCTCAGCTCTGTGCATTTCTATCGGATGAGAAGACAAAACAGACAGTATGCTGCCAAGTTTTCTGTGGACCAGGGTGAGCATGTGGAAAAGTATATGTGGGGGTGGGGGGTGTTTTTCTGCTGTTCTTTTCCCAGAATTCTAAGCCAAAATGGGAGGCGCAGCTAGGGGCTAGGTGCCCACACAGCTGCTAGTAAACGCCTAAGCTCCCCTCCCCAAGACTGCTTTCTCAACAGAAATGCTCATCCCTACTTCACTTGACCCAGGTCACTGTGACCTGACCATCTCCCCTGCATGCAGAGCTAAGGTGAGCAGGCTCAGTATCCTCTGGTAGCACAGGTAGGGAAGGCAGCTGCAGGATGCAGAAATGGTAGCATCTGAGCAAGCAGAGAAGGCTTCAGTCTCTTCACCTGGCAGTGGGGATTGCTTGAAACAGAGTCCAGCCTTCAAACTGGTGACCTTGAGCAAGTTACTGAAGCCCTCTCTGATCAGGGCTTCTGTTCACTGGTTCAAATAAAGTGATCATCACAGAATCTGTCTCATAAGCTATAGAATAAATGAGTAATTAGATGAGAAATGTTCAGAACAGCACCTGATTGGTTTTAGGATTATGATCATGATTATTCAGTTATCTGTTCTGTTTGGTAAGGCACAGCAAAGCACAGTAAGAGCAGCAATAGGGGCCCTAAAGCCAGGAGACCTGGCTCTACACTTGGAGTCTGTGTGACTTTGGGCAAATTCTTTGTCTTTCAAGAGTTTGGTTCCCTTTTTAGTACTTCAGGGACACTGCTCACTGCCTTCCGGGCTTGTATGCAGATTAAACATAACACAAGTGAGGGGCACCAGGGTGGCTCAGTCAGTTAAGCGTCCGACTTCGGCTCAGGTCATGATCTCGAAGTTTGTGAGTTCAAGCCCCACATCGGGCTCTGTGCTGACAGCTCGGAGCCTGGAGCCTACTTCGGATTCTGTGTCTCCCCCTCTCTCTGCCCCTCCCCTGCTCACACTCTGTGTCTGTCTCTCAATAATAAATAAACGTTAAAAAAAAAAAACAACATAACACAAGTGAGATGGCTGGCATGATACTTGGTATCAAAGGTGCTTGTTCCTTTCCTTTGCCGTGCCCAGCCGTTCAGCCTTACCTCTCTCTGGGGCTCCCCTGCAGTTGTAGAGCATTCAGGTCAGCCAGTGTCACTGATGACTTGTGTGTGTGCTCACGTGTACTGGGAAGACCATAGAGATGAAGAAAAATGAATGAAAATCCCCCCACACCAGGCTGGAATGGAGAGGAAAGAGAAGCCACCAGGCTCTGGATCTGTCCTGACCAGGATCTTTCCCAGCCTGACAGGGCCTGGAGCCTAGTGGTCCTTGCACCTGTGGAATGGGTACAGCTGCAGCCTGCTGGGCAAGGAGCCATGCCAACTGCAGGCACCAGCTTCTGTCATAGGTGGTTGTCCGATTGGCTGGGTAGAGGCAGAGAGAGTCCACAGAAAGAAGGTACCCAGGGGCTTGTCCTGGGGATGGGCCGAGAAAGGTGATAAGCAGGGGTAGAAAGAAACTGGTACAGGAGCCCTAAGGAAAGCTGGGCCTTTGATCCATTCAGTAAACAGTAATGTTAGGCATTACTGCAGCCCACACAGTTCCCAATATCCCAGCACATAGGAGGTAAGGGGGAGAAGGTTCCTGTCTTTGCCCCCTATAGCAGCTGGTGCTTGCTTGGTGAATATCTGTTGATAAACTGGAAGAAGAGACAAGGGTCAGGAGAAGAATCTACAGTGTGAAATGTAGGTCAGGCCACTCTTGAGGCCCTTTAGTGGTTTCTCCTGGTGTTCTGGCCAGTGGGATAAGCCCTGCCTGCTTCTGTCAGTTCTATCCTGAGTCCCCAAAGACTAGATCGGGTCTTCCCATTATTGTCCCCTCCACTGGACCTTCCCTTCATTGGCTGAATCATAGTTGCAATTTTATATTCACTTGTATGATGACTTCAATTCTCAATTCCTAACACGAATGTGTCTGAGGGCTGGGATTGTGTCTCTGTTGTTTGGCTGCTGTGTTTTTTTGGGGCTAGGAACTTAGGTGCTTCATAGCTGGTTTTGATTGAGTGAACTGACCACAGACTCCTACGCATTCCAGATATGTAACTGGTTCATCAACGCCCGGCGGCGGCTTCTACCAGACATGCTTCGGAAGGATGGCAAAGACCCCAACCAATTCACCATCTCTCGCCGCGGGGGTAAGGCCTCAGATGTGGCCCTGCCCCGTGGCAGCAGCCCCTCAGTGCTGGCTGTGTCTGTACCGGCCCCCACCAATGTGCTCTCCTTGTCTGTGTGCTCCATGCCACTCCACCCAGGCCAGGGGGAAAAGCCAGCAGCCCCCTTCCCACAAGGGGAGCTGGAGCCTCGGAAGCCCCTGGTGAGCCCTGGCAACACACTCACCCTACTGACCAGGGCTGAAGCCGGAAGCCCCACAGGTGGACTCTTCAACACACCACCGCCCACACCCCCAGAGCAGGACAAGGAGGACTTCAGTAGCTTCCAGCTGCTGGTGGAGGTGGCGCTACAGAGGGCTGCTGAGATGGAGCTTCAGAAGCAGCAGGACCCATCACCCCCCTTACTGCACACTCCTATCCCCTTAGTCTCTGAAAACCCCAAGTAGGCATCTGCCAAAAGGGGTGCTCGAGGCTCGAGCCAGCTGTCCTGGGTTTCCATTTTGGTTCCCTTTCATACAGAGGGTTTTCTTTGGATCACTGCCAAACATCGGGGTCATCTCCTCTGTCCAGAGGTCTTCAGCAGGGAGATGCCAGCTGGTGTCACTGCACTGCAATGGGGACCTCTCTGCTGACTGCCATTTCTCCAGGCCTCCTCAGTGATGAGACTGAGATCGGAGACAGGCATGGTGCTGCTGCTGCTTCTCCAGAGAATGCCCAGGACACCTTTGTTCCAGTCTGCTTTCCTAGGCTGGGCACAGGAAACCTACTACATTCAGACCTATGCCCCTGAGCTGGGCCTCTTTTTTGTTAAGCCAAGTGTGGACATTCCAAGTTCGTAAGTGTGAACAAAAGAGAAGAGGAACCCAGAAGATGTAACAGAACTGACTCCAGTTGAATGTTTAGGTTTTCACTAAACTTTGTGTTTATTTTTCCCTTTTTGCTGGGGTTTGCATTAATGGAGTAGTTAGCCCAGGTGTGGGGAGTGAGTGTGTTGCGTGATGG
This sequence comes from Panthera pardus, assembly GCF_024362965.1. Classification (NCBI taxonomy): domain Eukaryota; kingdom Metazoa; phylum Chordata; class Mammalia; order Carnivora; family Felidae; genus Panthera; species Panthera pardus. Next base: position 22,795,141 of record NW_026526821.1, on the reverse strand, counting down.
AGTCTGATGAACTGAGAACCATGCACCACTGCAACTGGTGTTTTACAAGGAAGGAGTATTTTTATTTTGGGGACCAGCTAACTCTCAATTCCAAAACATTGTTGTATTGTTGTTTTGATTTACCAAAAAAAGAAAAAAAAAATCTGGGGCTTTGGCTTTTCTGCATCAGGCACAGAAGGGAATAAAGCCTTCTTAAGTATAAAGAGAGGGTCCAACAGAGAATCTGACCAAACCTTCTAAGCACAGAGCAGAGAAGGATGATAAAACCAGAGAGGTGGGTTTTTTTTGGGGGGGGGGTGGGGGGTGTTTTTATTTTTATTTTATTTTATTTTTTTACTATATTTTGGGGAATGGGGGAAGTAAGCTAGACCAAGGCAGTGGGTTTTTTGGTTGTTGATTTTTTTTTTTCCTCTTTAATGTTTTCCCCTTCTTTATCCTTGAAAGCTTCGCCCTGCAGCCTGAGTTTTGAATACCTTTAAGAACTTGGATTAGTGGGACCAGAATGTCAAAAGCTCCCGGTAGCTCCTACTTGGAGAGAAGTGAGCCATCTACTGGTCAGGAAGCCCTGTAGCCGACTCAAGTGGGCAGCTTTTCCCACGATGGTGGCAAGAAACTATTCCTGGAAGAAGTAAGGAATGGTGCCCCCAGCTGCTGAGGAACTGCCTTTTAAGGAGGCTGGGGCTGGAAATCAGTTATGAAGCCTGTTCACTGTGTCTTTGTGTTGCACCTTTTTTTTAAATTGGAGTTGCAGAGGCCTCTGCCCTGAACTTCACAGTGAAACAAATCATAGTTGGTCTTACTCTTCTCCCTGCTCCCCATTTTTTATTTTGCTGTCTCACTGCTGACAGCATTCAACAGCAATATGCCCCATCTTTTTATATATCCTAAGAAACACTAATCCTAGGTTATTATTAGCCAAAATATTTTTGTTCCGAATAACATTGTTACTGGGCCAAAAGACCAGTCAGGAGCCCCCAGCCTGTAGTTTCCTGAAGTTGCCAAGTCAGACACAAGGGGGAGATTCCTGGGGAGTGACTGACTTGGGTGGACCTGGCCAGAAGAAAGGCAGCAACATGTGTTCTGTCCTTTCTGGGATGATCCCTGAAGTTTTCAGGGAGGCTACCCAACTTCTCAGTAGCTCAGCCTACCCATTGCTGTGGGAATGGGGATTGGTTATTTAAGGAGATGGAGCTTTGCTCTGAGTGGGCAAGTTTCCTAGGCTCTCTCTTTTGCCACCCCACTGCCTCCTTGCATGTCCCAGGGGGATCAGGGATCCTCACCCTCCTGAGGCCCAGCTGGGAAAGAAAGAACATAGCACCTTCAAAATTAGTTGAAGTTGCTGTTTGCCCAGCTTCTTCTACCCCACCCACATGTGTGAGCCCAGGTCTAGTGTGACTGTTGGGAGATGCTTTTAGCAAGGGACCCTGGAAGTGTGTCGGGCTGGGGTGGTGCACTGAGCGGTAGAGGTGGTGAGGGGTGAGGGAGCCATGCTGCTGAATTCTGGTTGGCATTCCCCCCTTGTGCAAGATGGGGAGGCTGGGGGTGGGGCAGCCTCTGCTTGGTTCGGTTGTGAGATAAACCTGGAGAAGACAGTTATCCCGTTGAATTATTTGAGCAAAAAACTACTGTAAATAACTTTTGATTTTGTCTTTTGTCAAATAAAGTTTGTTTTTGGTTTTTGTTTTGTTTTTTAAAGCAGAAACAGATTGACCCACCATGACCCTGGGCCCAGCCTGGAGATAGGGCAATTGCTGAGTTCTTACTAGGACTTATTGCTTTCCCCTCCCTCTAGTAGCCACCTGTAAGTGTTGTACGCCCTATGTCCTTATTTCCTTGGCTTCAGTCCTGTTCCATATCCCATTCATCACAGTGTGCAGGGAGCATATGCATCCCAAGCTGAACCAGTCTTCCCTGGGATAGTCAGGCTTTGAGGTTGTTGAGTGGTGAGGGAACTTAGGGAGCTAGCAAATTTATCCTCCCCCTCAACCAGCGAGGAAAGCCCAGGACTGCAGTATGATGCCAGCACACACAAAAAGGCCGAGATGAAATGGATGCTCTAGTCATGTCTGAAAGTGGTACCACCTCTGGACTTCCCTATTATGTAAGCTACTAAATTCCCCTTTTTTGCTTAAGCTAGCTGTAGGTGTCATTTATTTCATAATGAAATGACTGTACACTTAATTGCAGCCCAAATGGTGCCAAATCAAGGACTGAAGCCGTAAAGGGTCTTGCTTTATGCCCGGGCCTACACAGTGTTCGCAGTATTCATTATTGCTTTAATTTTCATACACACGTGAAAGAAGTGAGATGCCCTTTGCGGAGGTAAAGAAACTGGGGGTTGGTTAAGTTACTTGCCTGAACTGTATTTATACAGCCAGTATTAAATGCAGCTAGGATCTAAATTCAAGTCTGTCTTGCTTGAAGGTAACCCTGACATCTACCTGGACTTTATTTGAACTAGTGATGGGCAGTTCACTGCCTGCCGGCATTCAACTAACATGGTTTGGGCTAAGCACTAGAAGTATCTTCTAAAGAACTAAATCAGCTTCTTCCTGATTCCAGTAGACCTAGATGGAGTTACTGAATCTCTCCCCTTTAGAAATTTGGAGATGATGCCCCCCGCCATTCATGATCCCCAGATTAAAGAGCCCCAGCTTGAGTTTATCCATTCATCCAAGAGCCTGGTTTTCCACTTCCTTCTCTCAGTGTCCCTCAAACTAGACACTTGGCCCTAGGGCTTGACAGAATAGAAACATGCTGGAAGGGCTCTTCAAAATAAATTTAATACTCATTTTCATCTGGAAAGTTAATATTAATATTCCCCTAAAAGGGGGAGTGGATGGCTTGACTGCCTTAGGAGAGATGGCTTCTTACACTTTTCAAAGTATTCCATTTTCAAAGAACTGAAACCAAAAGCGTCTTGCACATCAAGCTTCAAATTGATAAACCCTGGAGTAAGCAAGCACTAGAGAAAGTTGACAGGGACAATGCGGCTAGGACCCCTCTCCTCTGAAGCTAGAAATGTTGTCTAAAGACCTCTACCTTTCCTGTAACAGTCCCACTTAGAAAAAAGCTTTAAAATGCATTTCTGAGGTGGTGCACATTGGCTCAGCTGGTTGAGCATCTAACTCTTGATTTTGGCTCAGGTCATGATCTCATGGTTCCTAAGTTCAAGCCCCGAGTCAGGCTCTACACTGGAGAATCCTGTTTGGGATTTTATCTCTCCCTCTCTACCTCTCCCCAGTTCATGTGCATGGGTGTGTGCTCTCTCTCTCAAATAAACTCAAAAAATATATAATTGCATTTCTAGGGGCACCTGGCTGGCTCAGTTAATGGAGCATGTGACTCTTGATCTTGGGGTCATGAGTTCTAGCCCCGTGTTGGGGGTAAGACTACTAAAAATAATAACAAAAATTAAAGTACACTCTAGTTTAGAAACTGCTAATGGGAAAACTCCAGAGGGGAGGGGCTTAGCCTGCCTTGGTGTGCTATAACCTCACTGTGTTAGCCACTGGAGCTGTAGAGAATAAGGTCTGGAATTCAGCGGGGATGTGGAAATAATCATCATTGCTCTCAATGCTACTGGTTTCCAAAGCACTTCTCTATAATCTAAACCTGCATTCCAATTCTGGCTCTGTCACCTAACTAGCTGTCATGATCATAGGCCTCAATTTACCATTCCAAACTTCAGTTTCCACATCAATAAAACGGGCATAGTAATAATTACCTCTTAGGAGGATGAACTAGGATAATCCATATTTGGGGAGTGGGTTAAAGATTTTATGGGTTTTTTTCCATGTTTGTTTATTTTTGAGAGACATACAGAGCATGAGTGGTGGAGGGGCAAAGAAAGGGAGACACAGAATCTGAAACAGGCTCCAGGCTCTGAGCTGTCAGCAGCATAAAGCCTGATGTGGGGCTCAAACTCATGAACCATGAGATCATGACCTGAGCTGAAGTCGGATGCTTAACTGACTGAGCCCCCCGGGTGCCCCAAGATTTTATTTTTTTAAGTAATCTCTACAACCAATGTGGGACTCAAACTCACAACTCTGAGATCAAGAGTTGCACATTCCACCTACTGAGCCAGTCAGGCACCCCCCAAGATAATATGTTTTTGTTACTGTATATTATTATTTGGCCTTTCAGCACAGGGCTGAGAGTAAAACAACTGTAAAAATAACTTGCCTCATACCGCACAGCTTTTAAGTGGCAGAACTGGAAGTGCTTGGGTGGCTCAGTTGATTAAGCATCCAACTCTTGATCTCAGCTCACGTGTTGATCTCAGGGTTGTGAGTTCAAGCCTTGCGTTGGGCTCTATGCTGGACATGAAGCCTACTTTAAAAAAAAGAAGAAAAAAGTGGCAGAACTTGAACAAAGTACCCAGAGAAGTAATTCTCAAGCCTTAATATGTATGAAGATCATCACAGTCGTTGTGTCAGGAGAGCTTACAAAAATGCAAATTCCCAGACCTCACCCCCAGAGAGTCCAGGAATCTTCACTCTTCACTTATGCCACAGGAGTCTCATGCTGTTGCTTCAGAAACCTGATCATTTATAATCAGGACACTGACTTATCCCAAGGAAGCTGCTAGGTTAAGACAGCACCTTATCTTTCAAAGTTATAAGATGAGAGAAAGAAGGGTACCACCAAGTAGTTTACCCCTCCCCCGACCAAACCATTTTACTTGCCCTCAGCTCCCAGGAGTCCATGGTAGCCTGAAGGTCAAGTGTAGCCTTCCTGAGATTATCATTTTAATTACATAAATAATCCACATTTACTGTAGAAAAAAAAAATTTAATGTTTGTTTATTTACTTTGAGAGAGAACGCATGTGCAAGCAGAGGGAAGGGCAGAGAGGGAGGGAGAAAGAGAATCCCAAGCAGGCTCTGTGCTGTCAATGCACAGCACAATGTGGGGCTCAAAATCGCCAACTGTGAGATCAGGACCTGAGCCAAACTCAAAACTGTCATTTAACCAAATGAGCCACCTAGGTGCCCCTACTGTAGAAAAGTTTTAAACGTAAAAGAGAAGAGTTCAGTATAGTGGTTAAAAGCCCAGACAACTTTTGGAGGAAAACATGTAAAACGTTTAGTAATGTTTGGCACCTACTAAGAACCCAGTAAGTACTAGTAAAACATTGGCTGTAGGCAAAAAGAGATGTGGATACAAACTCAGACCTCTACTTCACAACGGATGCTCTTTCCACGGCTTGTGGTTTTTTTCCCTGCAGGACTCTTCTGATTTCTGTGACTCCATCTGCCTGTCTAGGGCCCTCAATCTTACCCCTCAGAGCACACCTTCCTCTCCAAACCCTACTACAAGCAGCTAGTAGTGGTATAGAGGCATTCAGCTGAGAGGACATATTCATTCCCAAAGCTGAGATCATGTGTTTAACTGGTGCTTAAAAAGGCAACCTCACAAAGGCAAAATCTGTCCTACTTCCAAATCTCTCTCCCACTTCCAAATCTGACTCTTCATCAAGTTCTTTTCCATCTTAGACCACCCAGGATGTTTATTTTAACCAGATGGATGCACTGGGATTCAGCCAGACTCCCCACTTCCTAAGATAAGGAAACCTTGGGTGAAAGCAAAAAGGGATCAAGTCTCAGTCCCATAAGTACCCTCTAGGCAAGGGCTCTCCAAGCTAGCTCCTAGTGTGGTTTTGTGGGCTCCTACAAAGCTAAGAGTAACACAGATGAGGTTTCAGATGCCTATTGAACCTCTAACTTGCTGTGTGACGCTGGGCTGGACTGGATCTGAGGACCCTTCCAAGTATAACTTTCTGGACATCCCCACCACCACGTAATCACAAACTTAATGAATCTCAGAGTTAAGAGCAGATCTTCACAATATAATACAATAAGACATAAAAAGAATTAACTCTTTTCTTGCAAAACATAAAGTTATCTCTTTGCAGATGATATGATCATATATAGAGAATCATATATAAAGACTCCAAAATAAAAAAAGAATAAATGGATTCAGCAAAGTTGCAGGATACAAAATCAGCACAGAAAAATCAGTTGTGGGGGCGCCTGGGTGGCTTGGTCGGTTAAGCGGCCGACTTCGGCTCAGGTCATGATCTCACGGTCCGTGAGTTCGAGTCCTGTGTTGGGCTCTGTGCTGACAGCTCAGAGCCTGGAGCCTGTTTCAGATTCTGTGTCTCCCTCTCTCTCTGCCCCTCCCCTGTTCATGCTCTGTCTCTCTATGTCTCAAAAATAAATAAACGTTAAAAAAAATAATAATAAAAAAGAGTCTATTAAAAAAGAAAAAGAAAAATCAGTTGTGTTTCTATACACAACCCAAAAGGGCAATTAAAAAACAATTTATAATAGCATCAAAAAAGAATAAAATAGTTAAGAATTAACAAAAGTGAGACTCATGCACTGAAAACTATAAAACAGTGCTGAGTGAAATTGAGGAAGATAAAAATAAATGGAAAATATCTCATGTTCATGAATTGGAAGACTTACCTACTACAGATTCACAACAATCTCTATCAAAATATCAATGACTTTTTTTTTTTTTGAGTGGGCTCCACACCCAACTTAGGGCTTGAACTCCTGACTCCAAGATCAAAAGTCACATGCTCTACCACTGCGCCAGCCAGGTGCCTCCAAAATTAAAAACTTTTGTGTATCAATTGACTCTACTATCAACAGAGTAAAAAGGCAACCCACAAAATAGAAAATATTTGCAAATTACATAAGGGATAAGGGATTAATATCCAGAATACATATATTAATATCCAGAATATCAAGAACTCCTACAACTCAACAACAAAAAACATAAATGACTAGACTCAAAAACCGGGTAAGGGTCTAGAATAGACATTTTTCCAAAGATACACAAAAATGGGCACACGAAAAGATGCTCAACATCACTAATCATTAGGGAAATGCAAATAAAAATCACAATGAGATACCACTTCACATCCATTAGGTTGACTATTATTAAAAAAAAAAACACACGGGGGTACCTGGGTGGCTCAGTCAGTTAAGCATCCGACTTCAGCTCAGGTCATGATCTCACGGTCTGTGAGTTTGAGCCCCGTGTCGGGCTCTGTGCTGTCAGTTCAGAGCCTGGAGCCTTCTTCAGATTCTGTGCCTCCCTCTCTCTCTGCCCCTCCCCCACTCATGCTCTGTCTCTCAAAATATGAATAAAGGTTAAAAAAATTTTTTTTCTAAAAACACAGAAAACAAGTATGGATGGGAACGTGGAGAAATTGGAACTCTTGTGTACTGTAGGTACAAATGCAAAATGGTGTAGCCACCCAGGAACCCCAGGAAACCTCATTTAAAGTGGAGTTGGGGGGCGCTTGGCTGACTCAATAGGTGGAGTGTGCAACTCTTGTTTGATCTCAGGAGCTTGTGAGTTCAAGCTCCACATTAGATGTACAGATTACTTAAAAAGTAAATTAATTAATTAATTAATTAATGTACAGATGACTTAAAAAATTAGTAACTAACTAACTAAATAAATAATGGAACTGGGAGGCCTACAGGAGGAGCTCTCACACCCTATCAGTCCTCATCAACTGCAGACCCCAACAGAGACATACCTTGCATTCCCAAGGAGAAAAAGTTTCTCCTTGCCCAGCAACAGCCCAGTCAAGGAGAGAGAGACTGTTACAACTTGCAGCCAATGAAAAAACACTATACTTCAAACTCTTAACCTACTCTACCAGACTTTTTTGTTTATAAAAGCCCCTCCCAACTTCCTTTCCTTTAGTCTATAAAAGCAAGTTTCTCTCCTTTGTTTTCTGTACCTGCCTTTGGTTTTGCTGTAGTCTGCATGTCCAAACTGCAATACTCTGCTATTCCTAAATAAACTCATTTTTGCTGGTAAAATAAGTAACAGTTTTATTTTTAAGGTTAGCAATATATACAATGAACATCTAACAAACATGTAACAGTTATTCTTCAGCCTTAAAAAGGAAGGAAATTTGGGGGTGCCTGGGTGACTCAATCAGTTGAGCATCAGACTCTTGATTTTGGCTCAGGTCATGATCTCTCAGGTTCATGGGATCCCCGCATTGAGCCCACATCCAGCTCTGTGCTGACACCAGGGAGCCTGCTTGGGATTCTCTCTCTCTCCCTCCCTCTGCCCTCCCCCGCCACCCTGCAAATAAATGAATAAGTTTTTTTAAAAAAGAAAGAAAAAAGGAAGGAAATTCTGACACATGCTACAACATGGATGAATCCTGAAGACAGTATGCTAACTGAAATAAACCAATCAGAAAAGGGCACTGTGTGACTCTAATCTTACAGAAGTACTTAGTCAAATTTAGGGACAGAAAGTAGAGGAGTCGTTGGGGGCCAGGGTAAAGAGAGAATGGGGAGTTAACAGTTTCCTGGGTACAAAACTTTCAGTTTTGCAAGATGAAAGAGTTCTGAAAATGGATGGTGGTGACAGCTGCACAATAAAGTAAATGTACTTCACTGTGCCAGCAAACTATACACTTAGGAATGGTACATTTTGTTATGTACATTTTACAGCAAGTAAAAAAAAAATACGTTTAAAAAAGAGTTAACAGGGTGCCTGAGTGACTCTGTTGGTTAAGCATATGACTTTGGCTCAGCTCATGGTTTCATGATTCATGAGTTCAAGCCCCTCACTGGGCTGACTTCTGTCAACACAGAGCCCACTTTGGATCCTTTTGTCCCTGTCTCTATCTGCCCCTCCCCTGCTCATGCTCTTCTGTCTCTCAAAAATAAGTAAACATTTTTAAAAACAGAATTAACTGTTTTATTCCAATTTTCTCCATTTTCAGTGCTCCACCATATCCCTTGAGTAACTTTAACAGTCTAAACAGTCTCCCACTCTGATCCTGTCCTCCTAATAGCAGCCAGAATGATCTTGCTGAGATACCAATCTGAAAAGTTAAGTGCCCCTGTTCAAATCCTTTATGTGACTTCCTCTATCCTTGGGATAAAAATAATTTATTCATGGTCATCATAAAAAAGATAAGAGATAACAAATGCTGATGTGGATGTGGAGAAAAGTGAATCCTTCCTTGTCTGCTGTTGGTGGGAATTTAAATTGGTGCAGCCACTATGGAAAACAGTATGAAGGATCCTCAAAAAATTAAAAGTAGAACTACCATATGATCCAGCAATTCCACTTCTGGGAATATACAATACTAAGAAATAAGGAAATACAAACACTAACTCAAAAAGATATCTGTGCCCTCATATTCATAGCAGCATTATTTACAATAGCCAAGGCATGGAAACAACCTGAGTGTCCATCAACGAATGAATGGATAAAGAAGTTGCGGTATACACATCACGGAATATTATTCATCCACAAAAGAACAAGTCCGACTATTTATGACAACATGTATGGACTTTGTATTATGCTAAGTGAAATAAGTCAGATGGAGAAAGAAAAACACTTTATGATCTCACTTACGTGTGGAATCTTAAAAAACAAATTCACAGACAAAGAGCTCAGACTTGTGGTTACCAGAGGGAGAAATGGAGGAAGGTGGTTAAAAGATACAAGTTTCCAGTTGAGATAAATAAGTAGTAGAGATATAATATACAACATGATGACTATAGTTACGAATGATGTATTGATATATAGGAAAATTAAGAATAAATCCTGGGGCACCTTGGTGGCTCAGTCAGTTAAGCATCCGACTCTTGGTTTTGGTTCAGGTCCCCGTCTCACAGTGGTGAGATCAAGCCATACCCATTGAAGAGCCTGCTTGGGATTCTCTCTCCCTCTTCCTCTGCCCCTCTCCCGCTCCTACTCTCGCTCTCTCTAAATAAATAAATAAATAAATAAATAAATAAATAAATAAAAATAGAAAAGAATAAATCCTAAGAGTTCTCCTCATAAAGAAAAAATTGCATAATTTTCTTCTTCCTTTTCATTGTATCTATATGAGAAGATGGGAGATTAGCTGAACCTACTGTAATGATCATTTTGCAATATATGTAAATCAAATCATCATGCTATAGGCCTTAAACTTACACAGTGATGCATGATGCATGTCAATTATTTTTTAATAAAACTGGAAAAAACAAAAACAAATTCTTCAGCATACCCTTCCCACTCCTTCCCAACTTGTGGTTTCTCTACCATTAACTGACATGGTTTCATCTCCTGGAACGCTCTCTTCCTCTCCCTTTTCCCCTTAACTCCTCCTACTCTTCCCTCAGAACTCAGTTTTTCCCAACCCATTACAAACCTTTACCACCAGGCCCAGCAGACTGAAAACTTACCTCTCTGTCTTGGACTGTGGGCTAGGTATTCTTCCAACATTCTGTGACAGAATGATCAGTTTGTCTCCAGCACTACATGCCCCCAGGGAATCTGTAAAAGAGATTTTATACCAATGGTACACTTCCAGTGAGCTGGTTAGGATTTACCATAGTTTTGCATATGGAGGGAAAATGGTTCAGAAAAAAGGCAGGGCTGAAAAGAACCAAATCCATGTGAAAGTTAGAGGACTAAAGGTGTGCACCCATGTCAGCTATACAGCCCTCTCGCCAGGTCCAGATAGAGTAATGTCTGCTGCTGTGTATATCACCTTTGGGGTCCAGCCTCACTCAACCTATTGAAACAGGATCTTGAAATCGAGTTGTGGTTGAAAACCACAATTCTGAAGAAGTTCCCTAAGAGATTCTGTTTCTCACCTAAGGTGGAGAACGACCCATCAATGTTGGTATACAAAGGATGTTCTGACCTCATTTGACACTGAAAGCTAAAGGTTAAGAACACAAATTTTGAAGTCTGACAGGCCCAGTACTAGTTGAGTGATTCTGGGCAAGTTAGTTTGCCTCTATTAACCCACCACACAAAAGTGATGTGTCTCGGTCTCAACTTATTACAAAGCACAATGAACATGGCACCACCTGGAGGGCTTATTAAAATGCTGATTATGGGCCCCACTCACACAATTTCTGGTTCCGCAATTCTGGGATGGGGTCTGAGAATGTGCATCTCTAATCAAGTTCCTAGGTGATGTGGCTGCTGGTGGTCCAGACACACACTTTGTGAACCACTGACCTAGCACACAGAGAGGACACAATATTTAGAATACTGAATAGTCAGATATTCTGATAGCTAGTAAGAACTTTCTAGACTCCCACCAAGCTTCTCCCTGCCCCAGGAGTCCTCAGCCGGTTGCAACTTGCCACTTAGCCTGAGAAAATCCCTCTCAAGGCTTCCATTTGCCAAAAGAGGGTGGTGGGCCACGATGAGACGCTAAATACAGAAGACAGTTTACATCCTGAGCAGCTCGGGGCTCCCGGGGAGCCGGTTTTGGCCTCCAAAGGACGCCTCCAGGAAAACAGGGCCGCGTTCTGTCCCGCTGCTCTAGGGAAAGGCTGGGCGACGCCCGAGTCTAACCTCGCCTCTTTGCTCAAACGCCGTTCTTCAGTCTCCACAGCGCCTCCTCGCGTTCGCGTCACCGTCCCCACCTAGATTGTCCCTTCCCTCTCACCCTACCGTGCGCCTAGCGGAAGCCTGACGTCACTTCCGTCACGCGTAGCGCGCTTGCGCCGAGGCGACGGCTCCTCTTTTCCGACAGACGGCTGCACTACCACCGATTGGCTGCGTGGTGTTCGTCTGCGGGTGGACGCGCGGCGCTGCGTGGCTCCTCCCCCACCGCCGCGCCAGGTCTTGGCTGAGTGAGCGAGCAGAGCCGGCGTCCTGGCCAAGTGAGGACGGCCGCGGCGCGCCGCCGAACCCAGTCGCTGGTTCTGTCGCTGCTACCGCCGCCCCGCGCGCCGTGACCCGAGACCCCAGACCCCGACTCCTTTTGGCCTGGCCCGCGCGCCCCAGGCCCGGCCCGGGCGGCGCGACGGGAGGATGAGCGGCGGGCGGCGAAAGGAGGAGCCGCCTCAGCCGCAGCTGGCCAACGGGGCCCTCAAAGTCTCTGTTTGGAGCAAGGTGCTGCGGAGCGACGCGGCCTGGGAGGACAAGGTGCGGTGCGACCTGGCGAGGGCGCAGGTTCGAGGAGCCGGCTGGGACTCGGGGCCGAATGGACAGGCCCGAGCCTGCCCCTGTCTCCGGTCCGGGCGCGGCTGAGTGTTTGGGGTGTTGCGGAGCGGGGAGCGGGTGGCCCAGGGGTGTCGGGACGAACTTGGCGGGCCAGGGCCTGACAGCCGGGCTCGGAACTCACCGCGGAGTGGTTTAAGGGTGAAGCCGCCTGGGTCACGCGGGAAACAGCGGAGTTGCCACCCGCGGGCAGGGCGTGTGCCTGAATGGCGAGAGTGAGCTTCTGAATTCGATCTCCGCCTTTTACTCCCAGTAGGATCTTCAGTAAGTGGCTTGTCTTCTCCGAATTAACTAAATATGGTCGTTACCACGAATAGTAACGGTAACAGTCCTCTACTAAATATTTTCTGCCGGGTGCTCTCCATGCATCATCTCCCTCAATTCTCAGAACAGCTCTGAAGCGGGTACCGTGGTGCATTAAAGCGTTTAGCACGTAATAAGGCCTATTGCCATTGCTTTTTTATTAATGAGAAAAAATGCCTGCATAATTGGGAGAGAGGAGATTAAGACCACTTCTCAGAGGTGAGTGGGTGTGTGTGTGTGAGAGAGAGAGAGAAAGAGAGAGGGAGAGGGATAGAGGGGGAAACCGCCAAATGTGTGTGAGGAATGGTTGGGGCTTCAAGATATTTTCACTGGTCACACACTTTCAAAAGATCTGAGTGTAGGTACTCCCCAACTCCGCTTCTTGATCAGGAAGGGACCATCACAAACAGCTTGATTCCAGTTGACCTGAAAAGTATATTATATTTGCAATCTTTCCCTTATTTTTCTGGACTGATGAGGCGGGTTTTCCTTCCTGGAGTTCCTGTAAGGGGGGATGGGAGGTACTTCCTGAAGGTGCCCTTGTCCTGCCCCCAGCCCTGCCCAGCTCTTGTAAAACGTTTCTGATCTGCTGTGTCATTTCTTTCTTCCCTTGTACAAGGACCGGTTTCTGCAGTCTTGGGCAGGTCAGAAACCTGAGTCTTCGACGTCCTTGTATGAAAATTAGATATGCTGGCACCTGCCTTCAGCACTTTTGTTTCCAACCCTTCTTTGTGACTTAGAATTCAGGGTGCAGGAAGATGGTGCTGAGTAGATTAACAATTAGCCCGTCTGCCTGTGAATAGTCTGTCTAGGTCTCTCCTCCAAGGATCAGATAAGAGTTTTCTGTGGCCAGTAGGACAGTTACCACAGCCATTTCATCACAAGCCATTTCATTTTTTAAGCTTCTAAAAATAGTAATTTTTCTTAAAAATTTTTTTAGCACACAGGCCCTGGAATTCATCACTTAAAATAACTAAATGTATTCTTTTTTTAAAAAACCATGTTTTAGTATAAGAGGTGAGGATCAGAAAACCACATACCATTGCTCTTGGAGAAATGTCTCCAGAAGATATGTTTAGCAGCAAGCTTTTTTATTTCTCACCAATTACAGAAGGCTCTCATGTGGCACCCACCAAGAACACATAACACATTCATTCTCTTTCTTTTCTACAGGACGAATTTTTAGATGTGATCTACTGGTTCCGACAGATCATTGCTGTGGTCCTAGGTGTAATTTGGGGAGTGTTACCTTTGCGAGGTTTCTTGGGAATAGCAGGGTAAGTCTTGGCTGGGTATCTTGGCGTTTTCATTGTATCTTTTGTTTTGTTTTTTTAAGTTTATTTATTTTGAGAGAAAGCGCAAGTTGGGGAAGGGCAGAGAGGGGCGCTGTGGGCACAGAGCCTGACACGGGGCTTGACCCCATGAACCAGGAGATTATGACCTGACCTGAAATTAAGAGTCAGATGCATGACTGACTGAGCCACCCAGGTGCCCCTTCATGACATCATTTCTTTTCAAATATAGATTTGTTTCCTTTTTAGGGAAAAGGCTATTGCTACTTTGGAGGTGTGTTTTTGTTTTTGTTTTATAATGACTATGTGTGAGGTGACAAAAGCAAAAAAAATGGCCCCATGATGGCACTCATAGGTCTAGTGCAACACTCCTCAGTTCAGTAGGCCTGGAGCATCTTAACTTAGATATGTTACCTTTCTGAAGGCTGGACCAGTCCATTTATTCATGGGTCCAAAGTGATCACACAAGAGGCTACCGCATTACCTGTTGGTGGCAAGTTTCTAGTTCTGGCATGACCTTTGTACCTATGGAAATTTGGAAGGTAGAGGAACTTCTGTACTTGATGACCACTCCCTTATACCTGGCACTGCGCTAGATGTCCTGGATCTTGGCTTTGGCAACAGTTGTTTCAGATCCTTACTTTTAAGTTGTTTTTTTTTAAATAATTTTTTATTTATATCTGAGAGAGAGGGGGCGGGGAACACAAGCGGGAGAGGGGCAGAGAGATGGAGATAGAATCTGAAGCAGGATCTGAGTTGCGTGCTATCAGCACAGAGTTCGACATGGGGCTCGAACTCAGGAGCAGTGAGATCATGACCTGAGCGAAAGTTGGACGCTTAACCGACTGAGCCACCCAGGTGCCCCTCAGATCCTTACTTTCTAAAGATAGTGAAAAAGGAGGAGGTTGGGCCCTCCACCTTTTACTGTGCTCCTGTGACCACTGGCAGCACGCCTGACATTGCCCGTGGTCTTGGCTCAGCCTGTTAACAAGCCACTGAAAGTGACGAGTACACATGCCCGCCAGCTTGAATTAAAAGGATGTGTGGGAGTTGTCTGAAGATAGGAATTGTGGGTAAACTATAGTAGGAAATGGATGGGTAGGACTGTGAGCTTTTTTTTTTTCACACAGGAAGTCGAAACTGTGATCCTTACTCATGGAAAATCACACTGGTTGTTTTAGAGGTGATCACATCTCTTAATCCCTCATCCTAGGTGAAAAGGATGAAACAGATTTCAAACTCATTTGAGTTCCTTGTCTTTTCAGAAGATGACCCAAAAGGAATGTACATTCTCCTCTTCTAACTAAGAAGGTTTTTGATTCATGATACTGAGCACAGCATTTGTCCAAGGAAAGGAGTTAAGAGTTTATGTTATGCTCTGCCTAACTTTGCTGGAGTGGATACCTGATGAGTTCGGAGTGAGGGTGAGGAGACACAGGATCTAGGGTTCATAGAGATTTTCCCAGATTAGAGGAGGTATATAGATACATGTCATCCCATTTGAGCTTTCTGTTAAAGAAAAGGCAGTGAAGATAAAACGCCAGAGCAAGGGGGAAGGCAGTCTAAAGGCAGGAAGTCTCTCACCTTCCCAAGGCCACTTTTCTAGGAGAGGATAAAAGTGGTTCAGATTCTTTGCCCCTATCTAGTTTTGCAGGATTCCTAAGAGATTTCTCTGAAGTCACCCAATCTGGGAATATAACAAAGACCAGAGTTAGTCTAGTATCCTTTTCACTGTGGCAGATGAGTTAAGCTGATCAGAGGTCTCTAACTGTAGAAAGTTATGTATTCAGGTTCTAGCTCTGCTACATTCAAGCTGTATAATTTTGGTCTCACCTCTCAGACTCTATTCTCTCATCATTAAGAGGGGGTAATAAAAGTCTCTTCCTCATAAGAATGATGTGTAAACTAAATGAGGTCATGCAAGTAAATTCCTAAATGTACTGCTTAGTACATCATACGCACTCCATAAATGGTTCACTGCAATCTTATGATTAGCTTTACATAGTGCTAAAAATGGCTGCTGAGAAAAAAGGAAAGTAGGTGTTTGAGAATGAATTCACCTTGGAACGGCTCACCCATAGTGCCGCTTTCTGAGGACTGCCTGTTTCATGGGGTTCGGTCCCATGCTGTCCTGCAGAGCCAGTTTCTCTCACTCTAAACGAATCCCCCCCGCCTTGGTTGGCACCTTTTTCCTTGCTCTTGGAAAGGGACCAAGGACGTTGATTTTTCCACACATTCCCTCTCTTCCATCTGTCTGACGCAGTTGCCAGGGCTTAGGGCAGGACTGCTTTGGTGCTCCATTCTGGTGACCCTCTCCTCCACTTCTTGCCTTGACTGCCCTCTGGACCCCACCTTGGCTTCTCTTCATTTCTGGTGTGGCCACCAGTTAGGGCACATTAAGGTAAAACCATTTCCTCTGTTCTTATTATAATTTGCCTGAGAACTCAGTGAGCATTCTGCTGTTGCTGAGGTTTTGCATCATCTGAGAGGAGCACTATCCATCCCTTCCTGCCTGTCTCTTATAGAGCCTGGCATCATGATTAATAGGTGCTCAATGCTTCTTAAAATTTTTTTAAAACAAATTAATTCCCACTAGTCCTTGAAAGCAGGGTCATATGTTACTACTGTTGTTGTGTAGCCTCCCAGCCCTCAAGTCGAGTATTTCTTAGAGATCATTATTTTGTTAAAATTCCGATGGGAATTTTTAGGATAGAGTTTTAAAAATGCATTGGAGTGTTGTCTTTATAATGTTTTCCCTCCACCCCCAAACCAGCAGATTAATTTCTTTTTCTACACATCTGCTGTGTAGTTCCGTCCCTCGTTTACAATATAGGATTTATGCCCATCCTTGGAGCTCAGTTTGAGCCCCTCTAGTCCTTTCCAGACCCCTCTCCTGTGACCACCAGACATTTAAATGCCTTTGTTTCTGTGAATTGCTATTAGTGTGTGATCCTTGGAAGACAGGGCCCATGCTAGCTCTTTTCTGTCATTCCTTATCTCCTCTTTTCCTTATATTTCCCTATCTCATGTTACTAAGCAACCACTTTTACAGCCAGAGACTCTCAATGAGTCTCATTCTCCAGCCTTGCTTATTAAGCTGAGTCCCACAGTGATGTCTCTTAGTCCCATTAGTAATCTCTGGAACCACTAACTGCCTGTCCAAAATGAAACTCCTGACAGAGGGAGGCAGCCAGATTGGCTGGGTCTCAAGATTTCTGGCAGAAGACAAGGATGTGGCTACAACATGGTCAAGCCAAGGACTGTATTTTGTATGAAATCCAAGAAAAACCTTCTGTTCTTCCTGACTCCCTGCTTCTGTTACTAGAACCATTATATTATACTCCCAGACCCTTAGGCTTGAAGCCTTTGGGTCTTTTGCCACCTCATTCAGCCATTTTCCCAGTCCCTGTCCTCAGATATTATTTGTGCTCAAGTCCTAAAACATGGTACAAGTCTAAACCACTTTCCCAGTTCCTGTTCCTTCCACTCAGGAGGAAGCCCATACTCTTTAACTACTCACAAACTAGACTTCTGAGGTACCTGGCAGACTCAGCCAGTACAGCATGCAACTCTTGATCTCAAGGTTGTGGGTTCAAGCCTGAGGTTGGGTGTAGAGATTACTTAAAATCTTTAAAAAAACAAAACCAAACTAGACTTCTGATGTATGTATACCCTATCTCAGCCCGCCTTGCTAAAATAGCCTCAGGGTCTGCCCCGTACCCCTTCTACTCCTCAGCATCATCACACAGCCCTGCCCCGCACCAGCCCATTCTTCATCCATTAGGAGGGACCAGTTCTCCGCATTTTTCCACAGTAGCCTTCAGGAGCAATGTGCCTGGAGCACATTTTATGAAAATTAGTTTTATGTGATTATTGTACCAAGAGATCAGTAGAGCAGGGTGATACATTATACCTTACTGCATTCTAAGTGCTTCATTTGTTAAATAAAATATGAAGGGTTCCTGGGTGGCTCAGTCTGTTAAGTGTTAAATAATAAAATACAGGGGTCAAAGATCTTCCTGGAAGTGCACACAAACCTTTGGTTTCAGTTCCATGCTTACTGCTGTTTTGGGCCCCTAAGTAGATAGCTAAGGGAGGGCAGGAACTGTCAATTTCACCTCTGCATCAAGTGCAGTAGCAGACAGTGGATATCCAGAAATTGTTTCCCATTGGGAATTAATGCAGGAGCTGCTTTAGCATGCTTACTTGCTCCACTAGGCCATGAAGCAGCAGCCTATTTGTCCCATGGCCACCCCCACCCTAGCTGGAGCTACTTGGAGGCCCATGTCAGGTACTAGTTGTATTTGGGATTGTTCAGCTACCCTTCTCTTACTCTGAGAGGGCTTGGAGAACTTTTATGTTCTTTAAAATTTTTTAAAGATTTTTTTTTGCTGGGCAATTAAAAAAAAGTTGCTTTATGTCTCTAGCTCAACCACTGGGCAGCTCCATTGAGGGCCTAGGTGTTCTCATGTATTATTTCACTTGCCCCCATGATACAGATAGTAAACTGTGCAACAGGGAGTGTCCTGGTAAGGCTGGACTGTGGTAGTAGGAATTCTGAGTCTTCTGAACTCACAGTTTGTGTTTGGTGCTTGTCCTCCCCCTCCAGATTCTGCCTGATCAATGCGGGAGTCCTGTACCTCTACTTCAGCAACTACCTACAGATAGATGAGGAAGAATATGGTGGCACATGGGAGCTCACGAAGGAAGGGTTTATGACATCTTTTGCCTTGTTCATGGTATGTGTAGCTGACAGATAACAGAGCAAATCCTGTTGTTTCTCAAGGGGATCACACTGATTAGATTATACTTTGTGATTGATTGTGGCACCATTTTTCAAAAGGCTCCAGGGATGAGAGGGCATGTCTTTTAGTGAGTCATGTTGTCTAAAAAGATTAGGTGTGGTACAGTGTAGTCTTGTGGTATCAGGGCCAATCATCAGTTTCGACATCTGATTCTCAACTCTGGCTGCATAGTAGAAACTGGGAAACATTTAAAAATATATTTATGGCCTTATTCATAATAGCTGAAAAGCGCAAACAACCATTACCTGATCAATAAATAAAATATTGTATATTTATATAGTATTAGACCATAAAGAGGAATAAAGTACTTGCAAGTACTACAACTTTGAGTACTACAACTTTGATGAATTTTGAAAACATTATGCTAAGTGTAAGAAGCCAGACACAAAACATGTTATATGATTCCATTTATAAAAAATGTCCAGAATAGGCAAAGCCATACAGATAAAATTAGATTAGTGGTTGCCAATGGTGGAGGGGTGGGGTGGGGGGCAGGGATATGAGAAGTAACTGATAATGGAAACAGGTTTTCTTTTGAGGGTGATTAAAGTGTTCCAGAATCAGTTAGTGGTGATCTTTGCACAATTCTGAATATACTAAAAACCTCTGTATTGTATACTTTATTTTTGTATTACATATTTTTAAAGGTGAACTTTATGAAATATGAATTATATCTCAAAAGTTAATTTTTTAAAAAAATGTTAGATTCTGGTCCAAATCAAAATCAAAATCTCTGGGTGGGGGTGCCTGGGCGCATGTGCATGTGTGTGCGTATATATATATAAAATAAAGGTCACAGGAGATTGCAGTGAACAGCTAGCTAGTTTTGAGAATCTGTTTATTTGATAGGAAGCTGAGAGGGTATGATGGTGGTTTGTTTTTCACATTTGTTGCTGATCCTAACACTGGCAGTATAGTCTCCTTTACCTGTATCATTTCCACATCTGTAACTCCACTTCTGGTGCTCCAGTTGCTCTTTAGTTGAAAGAGAAGCTTGTCCACGGTCCCTTTTGGAGCACTGGTGGGTTGTCCTGGGCTCTGTTAGAAACAGCTTGATTTCAGTGAGATTATTTGGGCTTTCAGGCAGATTGCATCGGATAGCCCCTGGGAAGCCCACCATGCACAACACATTCTTTGCCATTTTGGTTTTGTGGAATAGGGGCCCATGTGGACCCAGATGACTTATAAACATTGCTTGTCTCCTCTCTAGGTCATTTGGATCATTTTTTACACTGCCATCCACTATGACTGATGGTATACAGATCCCACCCGCTCTCTGTCCGGTCCAAAGGACCCTCCTAGTTACAGCACAGAAACATGATTGTAGGGGCGCCCCAGCCATGTGGAACCTGAAAGACCCATGTTTCTTGGACCAAGAATCAGCGTGTCGGGCGTCAGTGTTTTCTGCAAGGGTTGTGATCTAAAACTTTTTAAAGAACCATCCACCTTTTGGGGAAGCATTTCTGAATTGTCCATCACCAACCATTTCTTCTTGGATATCATCATGAAACACCTGTTTGCTGACTGGAGCTGTCGTTCAATTTGATACACCTCTGGATCCGGATGAAACATTGTCTTCCTCACTTCTCCATCACGTGTACAGTTTTTAAACTATCAGTGGCATTTCAAGTCTTCTGAAAACAGTATGGCAGTATGTGCGTGGTCCATAGCACAGTACAGGCACCATCTAATAACAATTCCCATTGTAGAATGTTTTCAGATACTTGAATAAATCAAATCTTTAATTGAGAATCTGTTGATGATACCTGTTAAAGCCTTTCCCACCTAATCTCTTGCCTCCAAACCCTGCCCTCCATCCCCATTCCCCTTCCTCTTCTCCCTGCTCCTATAGCAGCTCCAGCCAGGCCTCTTTTCCTTAATGGGCAGCAGGGAAGTGAGGGGCTAGAGTTGGTGTAGGCTGTGGCCTTAGCTTTGTGGAGAGAGGCTTACCGACTTCTGATACCCCTGTCCTGCACTGAGAGACATGACTGACCTCACTACAGTGTGCTAGGCCCAGAAGGTGCCATTTTGCATTTGGCC
This sequence comes from Panthera pardus, assembly GCF_024362965.1. Taxonomy (NCBI): domain Eukaryota; kingdom Metazoa; phylum Chordata; class Mammalia; order Carnivora; family Felidae; genus Panthera; species Panthera pardus. The sequence goes on along the minus strand of NW_026526821.1, from coordinate 22,774,687 downwards.
ACAAGATGGCAAGGCCATTGTAGCCAGGAAAGCTTAGGCAGGTTCAAATGATAAGCCACAAAACGAAAGAACTCAGAGCTAGGACTATCTGGAGAAGAGGCTTGATGGGGCTGTTTGACAACTTGGACTGTCAGAGGTCCTCTTTGTTCTGGGGGCCAGATAGGGGCTGGACATCCTGGATTCTGTTGCTGGGTAAGCTATCCATCCCTTCTGCTTTCCTGTCCCTTCTAGGCTATAATCCTACCTTCTGAGGTATGGTATTCTGACACATGTAAATTCTCTTTAAATGATTTTTTTTTTCTTGATGCTAGTGGTGGTTTCTACCTCGTGGGTGGGGCTATGGAGGTATAGAAGGGGACTCAACAGGCAGGGGTGGAAGATGGTACTGGAAATCCCAAACTCGGGTACTGACTGGGTCAAACCCCAGAGGTTTAGTCTCTTCGGAGCCCTGTCCCTATTCTCAGCTGGTCTATATTTGAACTAGAGGTTACAGGTGGGTTCATGGCACTGGGAGAAGGTTAAGTGACTTCTTAGGGCTGAGAGAGGATATAGGTGGGACCCTGGATTGCCTTGAATGCTCCGGCTGAGCTGAACTGGGAGTCTAGGTGCCGCAGCCTTGGATTCCCTTTTGGTCTCTGCTTTGGTCCCTGGCATCATCCAAGGAGCTGTCATCAGTCAGGCTGATGTAGGAGCTGAGGGCGTCCCGGAGTCCCTCACTGAGGAGGGAGGCCTCCCCTGTGCCAGGTGCTTCAGAGAACAGGAGGGAACTGTGGAGAGGGGAAGAGAGTTGGGTCAAGGAGCCTTGTCTTCCCTTGCTCCCCACACAGTTCAAGTTTTCACCACCTGAAAACTCACAGTGGCTCCCTGTCACTTAAAGCCCCAGCTTGACTTCTCCACTCAGGACTGGTGCTTTCTGTTGTACACCATCTTGTCTGACCTTCCATCCTGGCCATCTCTGATGTCTGGTCATGCCCTATATCCACTCCTTCTTTCTCCTTCCTGCCAGTCCCCCTACAGTCCTGGTGAGCCTGGCCTGGTCTCTACGAGGTTAGTAACTCACTGGTTCCCAGGTGTCCCTGAAGGTGACCAGTTCATTTGGGGTTGTGAGTTTCCAGGGGTGGGTCCTTCTGTCTCCTTTGTTCTGCCTTCATGCTGTGAGGTCCCCTTACCTGTCCAGCTCTTTCCAATTGAGTGGTGTCCTCTGCACAATCACAGGTGGGGGTATAGGCTTGCCAGGGAGTGAGCCAGCCCTCCGCAGGGCACAGGGCTCCTTGAGTAGGCAGCAGATGTCATCCGCCAACTCTGAGAAAGAGACGTAGACCCTTGATATGGCTGACTCCAGCCCTAGTTTCCTCCCTAACAACCCCCACCCTGACCACTTTCCTCATTTGGCAGGTAGGGGAATAATCAAAAAAGAATGGCGGGAGGCGGGTGGGGGGCTGGCTGGCTCAGTAGGTAGAGAGCACGTGACTTTTGATCTCAGGGTCATGAGTTAAAGCCTCATGTTGGGGCACACGTTACATTTTAAAGTGACAGGCGTAAGCCTCAAGCTGTTGATCTGGGGGCTGAGATGCAATCAGAGGTCATTCTGGGCTAGGTTTTAGAAGACTAGTTGGGTAGGTTGATGGACCTCTTAGAGTGCCAGTTTCTGGTTAGGAAAGTACTTTGGGAAAAAAGCTAGAGAATGCTTAATCTCTACTTGTCCTGTCAGTATCTACTGCATGGACCCACCCTCTAGGAAACCCGTGATCAGTTTTCCCAGGAGTGGTCTTTCTGCCCCTTTGACACTGCCCTAGTGGCTGTATCCTCCAGTCCCTGTAACAGGACAGGCACCAGGAAATGCTAAGAATCAACTGAATTGCACAACAGCAACAGCTTGGGGCCTAGTTCCTGTGGAGAGAACTGTGCTCAACATTGGGGTCTTGGACTCAGAACCATAGTGGTAGGTGAGGTATTGGTGCATGTTGACATGGGAGGTCCACGTGCCTCTGTCAGGGCATGGGATGAAGATAGAGCCCTCAGCCTAAGTTCTTGGCACAGGAACTGGCATGAAGATGGGAAGGCCCCTCTTTTGCCTGTCTGCATATTCTCCAGCAAGTAAAGTGTGCAAAGGTACAACTGTCTACCCCACGTGCCAGTCTAATGGAAAAAGGGAAAGGCCGTACCAGAGTAATGGTCCACCAAGGCCTGGAGTGAGGGGAAGGTGAGGCGTGGTGAGATGTACAGCCAGCCATTATCAAGGCGCTGAATCCTGTAGTGTCTGATCCGGTCCCAGGATGCAGGGCGGCTGAGGCGGACTGACAGGGAATAAAAGCCTGAGGAGGAAAAAGGGTTCGAGGCAGGACTGAGGCCCTGCTGGGACCCAGCCCAGCCCAAATTGGGACAAGGAAGAGATGAGAAAGGCTACCAGGTCCAGACAGAGGGAAGTTGGCAGGGGAGGGACAAAGACTTGCTCTCTTGGCCATAAATGACCACACATTCTTACTCGATAGGGCTCTTGTGAGGATAAAGTGAGACCATTCACACAGCGCTCAGGACAGAGCCTGGCACAGTTTACGTGAACATTAAGTATTGGCTGTTATTATAAAGACTTGGGTGGGCAAAAATGTTAGAATGTGAAAACATGTCTGTAGATGTCAGATTTAGAGGTCAGTAAGGAAGTGCAGAAGGAGGAACTCTTACCCTGCTGGTGGAAAGATAATTTAATACAAGCCATTTTGGAAACAATCGACATTAACTAGTTGAACATGCTCCTCACAACCAGCCATTTCATCCTAGCATGTTACCTTAGAAATACATGAACAAATGGGACCCCTGGGTGGCTCAGCCAGTTAAGCGTCTGACTTCAGCTCAGGTCATCTCACGGTTTATGAGGTCAAGCCCCTCATCAGGCTCTCTGCTGCTGTCAGTGCAGAGCTGGCCTCAGATCCTCTATCTCCCTCTCTCTGTCCCTCCCCCACATGCTCACACTCTCCCTCTCAAAAATAAATAAGTACTTAAAAATTAATAAAAAAGAAATACATGAACAAGAATATTCATAGCAGCATTGTTTGGAAAAGTCCCCAAACTTCAAACAGCCTATATGCATACAGCAGAATGGTAATAATATACAGCAGTAAAAGTTAATAACCACTACACATGTTAAGCATAGAAAAATACTAAAAATGAGCAGAAACATACATTCACAAGTCACAGAAGCATACATTCAGCATGATTCTACTTAAAGTTCAGGGGCGCCTGGGTGGCTCAGTCAGTTGAGCGTTCAACTTCGGCTCAGGTCATGATCTCACGGTTCGTGGGTTCAAACCCCACGTTGGGCTCTGTGCTGACAGCTCAGAGCCTGGAGCCTGTTTCAGATTCTGTGTCTCCCTCTCTCTCTGCCCCAACCCACTTGCATTCTGTCTCTGTCTCGTTCAAAAATAAATAAACACTTTAAAAATTTTAAAAATAAATAAATAAAAATAAAATAAAATCTTTAGGGGCACCCGTGTGGCTCAGCAATTAAGTGTCTCCCTCTTGATTTCGGCTCAGGTCATGGTCTAAGACTGAGCCCCGCTTGGGACTCTCCGTTGAGCATGGAGACTCCTTGGGATTCTCTCTCCCTCTCCCTCTGCCCCTCTCACTCTCTCTCAAAATAAATAAACATTAAAAAAATAATAATAAGAGGGGTACCTGAGTGGTTCAGTTGGTTAAGCATCTAACTCTTGATGTCGGCTCAGGTCATGCTCTCATGGTCTGTGAGTTCGAGCCCCACATCAGGCTCTGTGCTGACAGCATGGAGCCTGCTTAGGATATTCTCTCTCTCCCCCTCCCTCTCTGCCCCTCCCTCACTCATGTGCATGCTCTCTCTTGCTTGCTCTCTCACTCTCGCTCTCTCTCAAAATAAATGAACATTAAAAAAAAGAATGAAGAGGGGCCACCACTAAGGATCCTACAAAAATACATTAAAAGAAAAATAAGGGCATACTATGAACAACTTCATGCCAGTAAAAATTGTACAAATTGGATGAAATGGACAAATTCCTTAAAAGGCACAAATCACCAAAACTGATACAATAGTTTCCTATTGTTGCTATAACAAATTACCTCAAATTCACTGGCTTAAAACAACACAAATCTATTATCTTATAGTCCTGGAGGTTATAAATCTGAAATGTGTTTCCCTGAACTAAATCAAGGTGTCAGCAGGCCTGTGTTTCTCCTACAACTCTAGAGGATAATCCATTTTTTGCTTTTCTAGTTTCTAGAAGCCACCTGCATCCCTTAGCTCAGGACGCTTTCTCCATCTTTAAAGCCAGCAGTATCACATTCATCTCCAATCTGTTTCAAACTCTGATGCTTCTGCCTCTCTCTTATAAAGACCTTTGTGGGTGCTTGGGTGGCTCAGTCAGTTGAACGTCCAACTTTGGCTCAGGTCATGATCTCTCAGTTCGTGGGTTTGAGCCCCCCATCAGGCTCTGTGCTGACAGCTCAGAGCCTGGAGCCTGCTTCGGATTCTGTGTTTCCCTTGCCCTCTGCCCATCCCCCACTCATACTCTGTCTCTCTCTCTCTCAAAAATAAACATTAAAAAAAATTTAAAGACCCTTGTGATTTCATTGGGCTCATCTGAATAACCTACGACAATCTTCCTATATCAAAATATTCAATTTAATCACATCTACAAACTCCCTTTTACAGTGTAAGGTGATATATTCACAAATTCCAGAGATTAGGACCTAGAAAACTCTGAGGGGCTATTATTCTGCCTACCATAGAAGACAACTTTCAAACTGACAGAGTATCTGCAAAAATCTATAGGTATACTTAATAAGAAAGACTGAATTTTTCCTTCTAAGATTGGGAACAAAGCAAGAGTGTACTCACCACTTCATTATCGTACTAGAGGTCCTAGCCAGTGCAATAAGGCAAGAAAAAGAGATAAAAGGTATACAGATAGGAAAACAAGTAAACTGTACTTATAGATAATATGATCATGTACGTAGTGAATCCTAAGGAATCTACAAAAAAGCAACTAGTGGGGTGATAGTAGAGTTGGTAGAGTATGAGACTCTTGATCTCGGGGTTGTGAGTTTGAGCCCCATGTTGGGTATAGAGATTACTTAAAAATAAAATCTTAAAACACAAAAATGCTACTACAACTATTAAGTGAATTTAGCAAGGCTATAGGATACAAAATCCATATACATCAAGAAGTGTGAGGCCCCTGGGTGGCTCAGTCAGTTAAGCATCTGACTCTTGTTTTTGGCTCGGGTCATGACCTCACAGTTCATGAGTTCAAGCCCCTGGTCAGGCTCCACACTGTCAGCATGGAGTCTGGGATTTTCTCTCTCTCTCTCCCTCTCTCTCTGCTCCTCCCCCACACGTTCTCTCTCTCTCTCAAGATAAATAAGTAAGCTTTAAAAAAAAGTGTGGAGTAAGTTCTCTGCTTCCTTTTCCTTATTCTCTGCCTGACTCTGAGGGCCCCTTGACTGTTGTACCTTTAAGAAGAGTCTCTTCTTGTGTGTCTGGGTGGTTCAGTTGTTAAGCATCTTACTTTGGCTCAGGTCATGATCTCACCATTCATGAGTTCAAGTCCCACATCCAGTGAGCTCAAGCCCTGCTTGGGGTGAGCTTGAACTCCGCTTCAGGTGAGCTCGAGCCCTGCTTTAGGTGAACATAAGCCCTGCTTTAGGTAAAACACAAGCCCCACTTCTGGTGTGCCCTGCTTCGTAATCTTTCTCTTTCTCTCTCTCTCTCTCTCTCCCTCCCTCCCTCCTTCTCTGCCCCTTGCTCACTTGTGCCCTTTCTTTCTTTTTTTCTCTCAAAAAAAGGAGGAGGGGGAGGAGGAGGAGGAGGAGGGAGAGGAGAAGAAGAAGAGGAGGAGGAGAGAGAGGAGAAGAAGAGGAGGAGGAGGAGGAGGGAGAGGAGAAGAAGAAGAGGAGGAGGAGGAGGAGGAAGAGGAGAAGAAGAGGAGGAGGAGGAGAGAGAGGAGAAGAAGAGGAGGAGGAGGAGGAGGAGGGAGAGGAGAAGAAGAAGAGGAGGAGGAGGAGGAAGAGGAGAAGAAGAGGAGGATGAGGAGAAGAAGAAGGAAGGAGGAGGAGAGGGAGGAGGAGGAGGGGGAGAGGGGAGGAGGGGGAGAAGGAGGGGGAGGAGGAGGGGGGAGAAGAAGAAGAAGAAGGAGAAGAAGGAGAAGGAGAAGGAGAAGAAGGAGGAGAAGGAGAAGAAGGAGGAGAAGGAGAAGAAGGAGGAGAAGGAGAAGAAGGAGGAGGAGAAGGAGGAGGAGAAGGAGGAGGAGAAGGAGGAGGAGAAGGAGGAGGAGAAGGAGGAGGAGAAGGAGGAGGAGAAGGAGAAGGAGGAGGAGAAGGAGAAGGAGGAGGAGAAGGAGAAGGAGGAGGAGAAGTAAGAGGAGAAGGAGAAGAAGGAGAAGGAGAAGAAAAAGAAGAGTTGTTGTCTTTTCTTGGGGTGCCTGGCTGGCTCAGTCAGTACAGCATATGACTCTTGATCCTAGGGTTGTGAGTTTTGGCCCCACATTGGGTATAGAGATTACTTAAAAATAAAATCTTTAAAAAAAAGTATCTTCTGGAGCTGAGCTGTGACTCTAAAATGGCTTGTGGTTGGGAAAGGGCTAAATATTGGAGAATAAGCTCTCAAGGCCAATCAACCCAGCTGAACTAAGTGACCAAGTTCCTATATGCTCTGCAAGATTCTCCAGCCACTCCATGCTGGTCACTGTCGCCATAGTTACTAAAAGCAGTAAGGGTAGGTATACTGAGTATCTAGCTGATAGGCTCAGGGATAATAAGCTCTGTCAATCCCATGTGGGGTTGATAACCCACTGTGGACACAGGTCACCTACCAGTGCCATCTGTGACTGGCCTATGTGCTGGTATCCCGCTGTTCCTTCTCACTACATACCCCAGCCAGTCCCAAATACCTACTGCTCTTTCCCAGTTCCAGGACATATCCACTTTAACTCAGATTCCCTGGGCTCACAACACAGCCACATGCTATAACACCCCTGTTGTCCCATGCTCACTAGCTGTGTCTCTAAGCACATAGTTTGACCTCTCAGATCTGTTTCTTCATCTGTAAAGGGAAATAATGATTCTCCCAGTCTCACAGATCACCTCAAGGATTTGAGTGGTGAAGCACGTAAAGCATTTAGCAGTGTCTGACATGTAGCAAGCACCCAATAACCTGTATCAGGCCTCTGGTCCTTTGCACCCACTGTTCCTTTTATATTGAACACTCTTCCACCTGGGTAACCACCAGCTTTCTTTTACAACTCAGTTTTGTTCAGACAACTTCCCTCCAGAACACCTTCCCTGCCTGGGAGAAGCCCCAGCTCAAAGCTTGACCAGGCACCAGTGCTTTTGTGTCCTGCTCTGCCATCGCCTGTCCCTCAACCCTCCCTCACCCCAAAACACATATAACCAATCACGAACCTCCTGAAGGATGGTTCTGATTTATCCTTCCTCTATCTTCCAATCTCAGAAAAACAGCAGCACTGTGCCATCTGTTACTGAGCTCTAACCCTGGAGTCAACCTCACTGCTTCCATTCTCACATCTCACATACAGCCTGACAGAAAACCCTACTGCCTACGTTCAGAACATAATCCAGAATCCAACCACTTCTCACCCTAGAGGAACCTGCAACAACTTCCCATGTGGCTTCCCACTTTCACCTCATCACCCCGCCCCCAAATCCTCTCAGCAGCAGTGGAGGGATCAGGTTATGTCACTCCCTTACTGAGAACCAAAGTCCTCACCCTGAAACACCCTGCATGACCTGACTCCCAGTGACCTTGGATCTGCTTCCGGGTACACCTGCCCTTCCTGAGGATGCATCTACCACAAGGACTTTGCATACTTGCACATGTCCCATGACCCTGTTCCTCTTATGCTGCTTTATTGTTTCTATGTGGTACTTACCATGATCGGACACTTTATTATTTATTTGTTCACTGCCCATTTTGCCAACTGGATTGTAGGTAGGGATTCTGCTTTTTATACTGTTTCATCCCTGCTGCTTAGAATAGTTGGCACAGAGTCACCATACAATATCCATTTGTTGAATGATTGAATGAATCTCTGCGATAAATGGCGGGCAGAGCCATGATTACAAGCAGTCTGGTGGAGGGCTTGCCACTATTTGCGCGCCTACCACTATTTATGAGCACACATGGTATTCGGGGAGTCTACCCCAGCTCTCCATCCTCTCCTCTCCCCTCAATTTCCATTCATACACTCATTCACTTATTCAGTATACATTCTTTGAGCACTTACTGTATGCCGGCACTGCACTGGGCCCAGACATAGGTAATTAGATCTTTATACTCTGGGAAAGAAGTGCTGTTCTGCTAGCACATGTCACAGCTGGAATTTTCCTTTATGGCCCTCATTTCAAATATTTAGTTCTTGTGCTCTTAGACCACATACATTTTTTTTTTTTTCGTTTAAGAAGTTTATGGGGCACCTAGATGGCTCAGTCAGTTAAGCATCTGACTCTTGGTTTCAGCTCAGGTCATGATCTCATGGTTTCATGAGTTTGAGCCCCACATTGGGTTCCATGCTGACAGGGTGGAGCCTGCTTAGGATTGTCTGTCTTCTCCTCTCTCTGCCCCTTCCCTACTCATGCTGTCTCTGTCTCTCTCAAAATAAATAAATAAACCTAAAAAATAATAATAAGTTTACAGTAGCTACAGAAGTGGTCGGGGTGGGATGGCGCCTGAGTGGCTCAGTCAGTTAAGTGTCCAACTCTTGATTTCAGTTCAGGTCTTGATCTCAGGGTCATGAGTTCAAGCCCCGAATTGGGCTCCATGTCCAGCACAGAGCCTACTTAAAAAAAACAACAACTGGGTACAGGAGTTGAAGGGAGATCCACTGGGAAAAAGGCAAGAGAGGTACAATGTCCTGGATTCCGGAAAGCTCTAGCTTCATTAGCCAATGTCACATCTTGGCCTGCAGGGACCTCTGGGGTCAGGCACCATGTTTTCCCTGGTGTTCTGATTATGATACCAGGAGGTGGGGTGAGGTCCATAGTGGTATGAGGGATCAGATAGGAAGCCGTGGGGGGGAGGCGGACCTAGCAGGACCTCCTGAACTTCATCTGCTGAGGCCTCTGAGAGGCTAATAGCCTTGGGGATGCTGCACCTTGGACTTTCCACTGTCTGCAGCCTGAGGATAGGAACCATGATCTAGCAGTCCTGACTCAGAGGAGATGCTCAACAAGTGCTTCCCAGCTGACAGAATAGACAGAAGTGAGCCCCTCAGTGGCAGGAAGCATGTCTTGATCCTCAACCTCCCTCACAGTTCCCATCACAGAACAGACACACAGTAGGACAGCAGGAAGGTGAGGGGGTAGGGGGAAAATGCTGTTGGGGCTGACCCTGGTGCTGACCTCTGGAGCAGTCCTGTGACCTCCACAGAGTCATCAGTGCCCCTTCACATACCAAGGTTTGGGGCCTGACTTGGGCCCTGCCATGATTTCCCCCAGGTTTAGAACATAGATGTGCCAGAGAGACTCTGGGGAAGATGGAGAGGTCTCACCCTCCTCTGTCCAGACTCTGAGTAGTGTTCTTGGGAGCTCACAGGCCCTAGGCCTCCCTCCTTGTTCCACACACAAACTCAAATTCCCTTCCCAGAGGTATGTTTGGACCTTGACACAAAGAACAATCCTGATAACATTCACTCAATCAATAGTTAATTACTATTATATATGACAATATGCATTATGTAAATGTAAAAAACATCGTCCCTTACTACTTAATTCTGGTTTCCCTAGATTAGAACTGGGTTTTCAAACTTAAAAGAACATAAGAACCATTCAGAGAACTTGTGAAGGAAGAAGATTTCTGACCTCTGAGCCCTGTAAATAGAGTCAGAAGGGGCCCAAGAGTCTGTATTGTCAAGAAATTTCCCTGACAATTCCTGTACACTCATGTCTGAGAACCAATGTTCTGTGATGATACTCAGGCCTCATAGAGCTGCAGTGCCAAACTTTTTTTTTTTTTTTTTACTACAAACCATAGTATGAAATTTTACACTGTGACCCAGGACACACTTAAAATTACTTAAAACAAAACTAGGATGAAACAATATTTCTCCCAACCCCAGTGATACACCTTGAAGTTTTCTGCTTATATTTCACTTCAAACACTCACTGGTCCAGATCCACTAAATGAAAGGGTCTCAACCCTGGCTGCATATCAGAATCACCTGGCAGGACTTTTACATCTTCTAGGGCATAGGCCACACCCCTGACCCATTAAATCAGAAACCCTGGGGGTTGGGTGCAAGGCATCAGGAATTTATAAAGCAGATGATTCCAACTTGCAGCCAAGGTCTAGATCAGCATTTGTTTTTGTTTTTTTTTTTCTTTAAGATTTTTTTTGGCCGGTGGGGGGCGGGGGGTGCTCCTGGGTGGTAGGAGCAGTTTAGCCTCTGACTCTTGACTTTGGCTCAGGGCATGATTTTATGGTTCATGGTTTCAAGCCCCACATAGGTCCTCGTTGTCTGTGCCAGGCCTGCTTGGGATTCTCTCTCTCCCCCTTTTTCTCTGCCCCTTCCCTTAACTCGAGTGTGCACACACTCACACACTCTCTCTCTTTCTCTCTCAATGCCCACCATAGGGCTCAAACTCATGACCCTGAGAGATCAAGAGTCACATGCTCTACCGACTGAGCCAACCAGGTGCCCCTAAATCAATGGTTCTTAAAGTGTGGTCCCCAGAGCAGCAGCAACAGCATTACCTGCAAACTTGTTGGAAAGGCAAATTATCAGGTTCTGCCCTAGACCCACCAAACAAAAATCTGGGTGTTTGGCCAGTTCTTTGTTTTAAGTCCTCTAGGTGATTCTGATGGCCACTCAGATTTCAGACCCACTGCTCTAAAACCACTGAATTAAACTAATTTCTTGGCCCACAAAAGGGTTTCAATCTGCAGCTTGACAAACACTGCCCTAAAGGAAGCCTCAGATGACAGATTAGAAATTAGTACTGGGGAAACCATTGCCTTTTCTGCAGAACTGACAAAGCTCTTCCTTTTTTGATAATGAGAGCTGTATTCTGATCTACCTCCTTTTGGGATTGGCTATGGGAAAGCTCAGAGTCAAATCTAACCTTCATCTCAGTAATCATGTGGATGTTTATGGATCTTGAAAGATCGTTATGGATCCTTATCTGCTTTCTCCTTTATTTCCCAGCCAATTCCTCCTGCATATTTGCTTTCTTAGGAAAGGGGCAGTAAGTTCTGGTCACCATGTGGTTGTGGCTAAACCTGGCCAGAGAAGGGGTGGGGATGGGGCAGCTGAACATGGAACACTTCCTGTGGCTTCTCGAGATCACCGGGGCCTGGTTTGCAGCACCCTTGTCCCAGTTAGCCCCACTGCTGTGGTTTCCTGTTTGCAGCTGCTGCACTCAGGCCAGCCCCAGTCTCAGCCAGCCTTTGGGTGTGAGGGTGGGTTGCTGATGCTGCCTGGAAAGTATCAGAGGGGCTGGGGAGAAGTCAATCTAACGAGCTTCTGAAGGAAGGAGAAGGGAGGCAAAGATGTGCTGAAGGGGGCCTCAGGAAGGAGACTGGGAGCAAAGGACCCTGACAACCCATCATGGTTGGTTCAAATTAGGGCAAGCACAGGAGGCCTGTCCTCGCTCCCAAGTATCTCCTCCCTAGGCTTCCACTGCACTTGCAGTTTTGCCATTATTGTGACACATGGACCTTTCTTGGGAGTCTGAAGTGAGACGGACCTCAGCTGAGTTTGAATCCCAGCTTCACACTTAGTCATGTCTCTCCAGGCAGATCATTTCTCCTCTCTAAGCCTCACTTTCCTCATCTATAAAATGGGGACAGTGGAAATACAATCCCCCACAGGGTAGTTTGAAGGCATAAAAAGGTCTAACATAAACATCAGCACAGCCACTCTTTCAACATCCCTCTCTGCCCTCACTGTAAGGGTCTCAGGACAGCACCTCAGAGGGAGGCAGGGCATCAGAGACAGACTCTATCAACTTTGTGTATTGTTTGCAAAGGTCCTGAACCTGAAATGGGAGAAGTCCCATATGAATGTGCAATGTGACATGTCCCTACCCCTCTTTGGGCCTCTGTTTCCTCATCTTCCCCATCTATACGGCAGAAAGAAGAAGATCAAGAGCTGACTTCTTTTTATTTTTTTTAATGTTTATTTATTGTTGAGAGAGACAGACAGAAGGTGAGCAGGGACAGGGGAGGGACAGAGAGAGAGGGAGACACAGAACTCGAAGTGGGCTCCAGGTTCTGCACTACCAGCACAGAACCTGATGTGGGGCTCAAACTCACAAGCTGTGAGATCATGACCTGAGCCGAAGTCGGACACTTAACTGACTGAGCCACCCAGGAGCCCCAAGAGCTGACTTCCAATGAGTTTTCTAGTTCTGATTGATGGTGAACCAAAGTACAGAGACCTTGTGAACTTGACAACTTTTTGCCAAGAGATCAGAATTGTGTTGTGTTTTGGGGAGGAAGGAATCATTGCTGGTCAGGGCAGGGAAATCATGTGACTGTACTCTATTACAAGACCCAGTTGCCAAAGTGTAGGTTGAGCCCGGATCCCCACTGTGGACCATTCACACCCACTTTTATAAATGGGCTCTTGTGGCAGCAACCTGGTGTCAGTCAGCCAGACTGCCCAACTCCAAAGCCAGGTACCATATAGCCCTTCACATCCAGCCTTCTACTTCTATCCCCAAGTCACCTCACACTTGACTCTCAGCATTCAAAGGACAAGCCAGGACTGAGCTTACCCACCTCTCCTGGTTTGGCTCTCCCGGATGAGGAAGGCCCCTCCAGGGTTTCCAGGCAGCAACAGCAGTTCCTCAGCTTTCTCCCGGCTCAGGCCCTCATACAGCCACCTGGGGGAGGGACAGAGAGAAGTCACCCTGGAGTGGGGATGGGCCAAGACTCTACTCCACCCCTCCTCCATCTCTGGACCTCAGAGTTCCAACTGTACATGGTCTCCAAGGGCTCCCCAGCTTTGCCTTAGTCCTGGCTCCAGATGCCTCAGAGGATAACCTCATGGGGTCAGTCCCAGGTTTTTCTACCTGGAGACCTCATTTCCAAGTTGTTGGGGCTAGGGGCAGGTGAGGTGATCACTCTCTCCTATCACTGCCCAGCTCCTCCAGTACCCCTATGCTAGCCACTCACCTTTCCAAGCCTTTACCTTTCTAATAATTGCCTGTTTTATTTTGTTGTGTTTTTTTTTAATTTCTTTTTTAACGTTTATTTATTTTTGAGACAGAGAGAGACAGAGCATGAACGGGGGAGGGTCAGAGAGAGAGAGGGAGACACAGAATCTGACACAGGCTCCAGGCTCTGAGCTGTCAGCACAGAGCCCGACGCGGGGCTCGAACTCACGGACGTTGAGATCACGACCTGAGCCGAAGTCGGACACTTAACCGACTGAGCCACCCAGGCACCCCTTGTTTTTAATTTTAGTAAGTATTTTATTTGAATGTTTTAAAGTTTAACTTTGTATTCAAAAAGGCATGTGAGTGAACATGTATTCATTATCAGTGAAATCTAACTCCCACTGGAGCTTTATTGTGGGTAGAAATGCTGGAACTAGAATGTTCAAGACATTCTAAAATCTTGGGAAAAATCATGCAGCCTATCAATCATCATATGTGCCTCCCAAAGCACAGATCTTCATAACCTATTCCTCGGTGCCTCTTTCACTGCTGGATTGTTGATTACTCTGGTCCTCTGTTTTCCTTTCTCCTTTCACTTAATCTTTCACCTATATGTTCATGAAGGACTTAACCACAGTGGAAAGTTTGGTGGTCTTGCAGGAATTTTTTTTGGCTTACTAGTCCATCAGCCTTCTAATGTCCCCAGAGCCATGCCCTATGGTCCCTGGGAAAACCTACAGAAGCCAACTCAATGGAAATGGCTGCCTCCCTGTCATCGTGTGAAATTCCACAGTCAAAGCCAAAGTCAGAGTTGAGTCAATTCCAAGTAAATAAATCAGAGAAGCCATGACTTGCTTGGTGCCAGCAACAAACTTAGCCTAGTTTTATAGTAAATAAAACAAGCCATTCATGTGACTTACAAACACTGGAAAGTAGATGGAAAGGCAAGGGAAGGGGACTCTGGGAGGTGGTCAGTGTTTCCTTGGCTGAAACTTCAGTACCACACTGGAGATGCAAAATCTCTTGCCAGCAGGGCCAGGCTATTAGGAAAAACGTGGGCAAGACGGGTTTCACCTGGATGCCGACAACCTCTGTGTGAGTTTATTCTACAAGATGTCCACAGGTCTCAGGATCCCTGCACTACTCTCATCAGAGCCAGATAGCCCCATGAGCCTCAGAAAAGGAAGGCCATCCAGTGCCAGAGCTGTACTTTCTCTCAGAAGAGTGGCTGTCACACACAGTGTACTTGTGTGACTCCATGTTATGCAGGTAGATCCCACCAAAAGGCAGTTCACTTCCTTTCTCTCTCACGACACAGAATTTGCTCTGGAGTCAGTTTCTTTTGTCACTCACTCTGGGAGAGCAGTGGCCCACACTTTGTAAGAGACCCTGCATCCCCCATGTCCTGCCTTCCCTCGAGGCACCTCTTAGAAAGACAGGCTTGTTAAGTTGTGGGGCACCACCCCTCCATTTCCTTGCCTCAGGACATTTAGGACACATATTCAAGGCTACTCCCTTTCGGCATTCACCTTCACTGAACTCCTGGCCACCCTCCAAAGCCCAGAAGACATCTCTATGGGGCCTTTCTGAGCCCCCTCCTCCGGGCTCCCAAGTCTCACAGGCTGACCTGAGAGGGCTAGCTGTTCACTCTTCTTGAGGGCAGGGCCCAGGCCTGATTCTCCCCTCTCCCCAGTTTTGCTCAGCATAGGACTGGCCATAAAGGATATGCTTGTGGGAAGAGAAAGCAAGAAGTTCCCTTAAGTCAGGGCCTGGGGTGTGAACTCACCCATGGGAGATTTTGGCCACGTGGATGCTGGGGATGTTATATTCTGTGCCTGAAACTTCTGACACCACCGTCGACCAGTCTCCATCTCTGGAGAGAGAGAGGAGAGGGGAACTGTTCATTTAGGATTCATGAGGACCCACCAGGCTGGCTCCTGTGGCTGGCCACCTATCCCACCTGTGATTCCCAGGTTTCCTTGTACCACCCAGTGCTGGTACCTCCAGGGCAATAGATGGCAGGATTCAGGGCCCCCTGCAAGGCCCTGCCCACCTACTGTTTCTTCCTGCAGGTGTGTCAAGCTTCCTGAAATCATTAGGGCCATATGTGAGCTCAGCACCAAAGGCCATGCTATTTTCTTCTGGAGGGAAGGGCCCCTTTTCCCAATAGTGTATCTTCAGGTGTCAGGGAGAGAAAGCAGAGCACCCCATCCTTCCCCGCAGGAGGACTTACTCAGAGATGATGGTCAACGGCTCCCCCAGTCTCAGCGACAGCTCTGTGTGCTCGCCTACCGGGAAACTGCTCAGGGCCACAGCTGTGGCCCTGTTTCTCTCTGCATAGAGGGACAGAGATGGTCACCTTTTCGGCTAGTCCTCCCTCCACATGTGAAGTCTAGTGGAGTCCGGGCTTCCACAATCAACTCCCTCATGGGCACCCTGGGGATCATGCCTGCTGGGATTCCAAGAGGGTCACCCCGGAATCTGAAGCTTTTTCAGTGGGCCTCTGCAGAGCCCTAGGAGTGCCCAGACATCTTTTGGAGTCACCTCAGGGAATAGGTTAGTGTGTCAAGAGGAGTGGGGCCCCTGGCTATAATCCTCTTTTATATGGAGATCTTCAAGAAGATTTTTATAAAAGGATTCCCCTGCTCAGCAAACTTAAAAACTACAGCTCTAATCAGGTTATCAGCACAGATCTCTGAGCTCAGTTTCTACAAGTTCTAATGACATGGGCACTGGATGGACTAACTTTGAGGGGTGAAGTCCAGGGTGAGCATAGGAGGAGGAGGGCTCCTGGAGGAGCCAATGAAATCACAGATGTGGACAGGCTTTGTAACTCCACAATGCCATGCATGTGGGGAGCATGGCTCTCCCATGGTCTTTGTCCAAAATGACAGGTGTAGGTCTGTGCTGCCGAGAAAACTTGGGGTCCCAGGGGCCCACTATACCAGGCCTGGCCCAGAGTAAACACTCAGCAAGTGTATGTGGCTCAGTCAAGCATCCTGGCCACATGCCTGCCATCCCTTACTGAGTGGCTGCTGAGTGTCAGGATCTGACTGGGTGCTGCACGCATCACCTCAGCCCTCACAAGCCCCGGGGTAGTCCTCTCTGGTCAGCCCCACTGCTCAGCAAGACAACTGAGATGAGGTAGGGTACTGTGCCAGGAGTAGCTTCTATGGCATTCCCTGTCCCTCTTCCCATGGGGCACTGTTGGGTTGGGTGACCATTGTGGCTTACTCATGGGTCCAAGTTGGGGGGACTTGGCTGGACAGCTGTAGCACCTAACCAAGAAAGTCCAGACCCTCTGGGACACTGACATTCAGAGAGGAAGCCATGGAGCCAGAGGATGCTAAGCCTCCCCTTACCCCTGCCCCATCACACCAGGACTGGTCCCAAAGACCAGTGGTCATGAGGCCCAATGTTGAGGTTGGATGGTAGGTGGCAAGCAGCTCCCTCAGCACAGGATGTTCATCCTTCGTCCACCTCAGGGATCAGCCTGCCCATTCTAACTAGACCTCCTGATATCTGTCTGGGCCTTCTCATCCTGAAAACCCTGCCCTCCACAGGCTGCTGAGAGCCACTTCACCCACATCCAGTGTCCCTCCCTCTCCTTCCTCCTTATCCCAGTTCATCAGGGGTCTCTGAAACAAAGGGAAAAGAGAGACAGACTTGTTAGCACATCAGTGCATCAATCTATGAAAAGCAATCAAGGTCAGCAAGAAAAGTTTATCTGTCTCATAGATGCTCCTGAAGGATCCAAGGCCTCAGCAGGCTCTATGAAGCCTTCTAGACAGACGCCCCAGGAGATGGGGAAGGGAGAGCAGATGAACAGACAAGGACCCAGGGGATGGGTGGGGCAGACCCAGATTTGGACACTGTGTGATATAAGGGCCTATGCTCCAGGTGGACATGGGAAGAATGACACGGCATTCCCAGAAAGGGACCTGGTTCCTACATGTCCTCCCAGACACATGTGCCGATCCACATGGTGACCACAGAATGGAGCTCCTCAGAGCTGTCTATATAGCACAGGGCCTGGCCATCACATGGTGCAGGGAAATGCCTGATGCCTGAAAATGCCTGATGCCCAGATAAACAATGCAAGCAAGTCTTGTGGAGGGCATCCTTCAACAAGGATGGCCTGGAAGGACCCCTTTGCCTCCTGGAAGCCCTGGAATTACACCCCTACTTGTTACTGAGCTGCGTATGCTTGCTGTCCCACTCACTGACCATCCTCCTGGACAACTCGCCTTCATCCTTCACTCCCTGGATAAAATGTCCCTTCTTGGTGAAGTCTTTGTGATGAATCCCTCAGCACACACTTTCAGTAAGAACCCCTTAAAACACACTGTCACCAAAATATAACAACTGCAACTGACTATTGGTTTAGCTCCTGTCTCTGGGACTTGACTGTCTCTGAAGGCAGGGGCTGTGCCTATCTTGTCCATTCTATGTCCCTTGGCCCTGGCACAAGGCCTGGCATGTGGTAGAGCCTTGGTAGATTCTGAACAGATGCAAGACTGATGGACAAATGACTCATGGAAGGGGCTTCCCCAAATCTGTCCTCTTGCTGGGACCAGGGGTTGACCTACCAAGATAGAGGCCCACCCTTCCCCCTGGAGACCCTGTCAGAGAGAGGAACACAGTTCCCCTCAGGTCTCACAGGCCGGGAGAACCCCCAGAGCACCTGCCGGAGGTCAGCCCCCTCAGCAGCCTGGCCATGACTCAGAGCAGCACTGGGGCCGTGGCCTGTGGCTAGATTCAGAGGAAATGAGGGGGAGGTCTGTGTGGTTTCCAGGTCTCTTCCTGCTCAGTCTGGTGGGCCCCAGGCTCTTTGTGCAGACTGAGTGGCTACAAAGAGGCAGCTGCCTCCCCAACAGAACTACAGAGCCCAGGGCATTAATGCCTATGGGAGGCTGGCATTAGGAAGATGAGGATATCAGGGGCAGGGCTGAGGAGGGGAAAGAGGCCTCAGCTATTACAGGGGAATTTTCAGATTGGGGATAGCTTCTGCCCAGACATCCAGGTATTTGGCTCCGTAGTCTCCTAGTTCTGTTTAAGTGTGTGCCCATGTCAGTCCTCCTAAAAGTGCTGCTTGGTTTAGAGTAATTTGTTATCTGTGATGGTTAATTTTATGTGTCAATGTGGCTGGCCCACAGTACCCTGATATTTGGTCAAACACCAGTCTAGAAGTCTAGATGTTGCTGTGAAGATAACAATTTGTTTGTTTGTTTGTTTTGTTTGTTTGTTTAGAGAGAGCAAGAGAATGTTTCTGAGTCGGGGAGAGAGGCAGAGTGAGACAGAGAGAATCTTAAGCAGGTTCCATGCTCAGTACAGAGCCTGGAGTCCAATGTAGAGCTCAATCCCATGACTCTGGGATCATGACCTGAGCCAAAATCAAGAGTCAGATGCTTAACCAAATGATCCACCCAGGTGCCCTGAGATAACAATTTAAATCAGTGGACTTTGAATAAAGTAGATTACTCTCCATAATGTGGGTGGTCCTCATCCAGTCAGTTGAAGATCTTAAAACAAAAAGACTGAGGTTCTTAAAGCAAGAGGTTTTTCTGCCCCAGACTTGACTGCAATCTTAACTCTTCCCTGGGCCTCTAGCCTGTCAGTCTATCTGGGAGAATTCAGACTTGCCAGCCCCCACAATTGCATGAACCAATTTCTTAAAATAAATTCTGTGTCCACACACACACACCCACATACACAAACCCTATTGGTTCTGTTTCTCTGGAGAACCCTGATGAATACACCATCAAAACCCCAAATCAGGATGTGATTCGAGAAACTATTTGTGGGTTGTTTGGGGGAACAAGAAACAAACTGGGGCTATAGTTTTGATACCAAAATATTAGAATTTCTAGGATATTTTGATTGTCCTAAAAATGGGCATTTTCAGTCAGGACTATCTTAAAAATCATAGTTGTAGGTTCAGCGTATGCATTATATGTCCCAGTTTCTTCCAATTATCATGTCTTTAATTTTGTTCCAAATATTGTACAGGCTAAGAGGAGACACTTTGCAGCAATAATGTCCAATAGAACTTTCTGTGATGATGGAAGTGTTATAAAACTGTGGTGTCCAATAGGTAAACACTAGCTACATATGGCAACTGAGCACTTGAAATGTGGCTGATGTGACTGAGGAGCCACATATTCAATTTCATTTTAATTAATCTTACTTTGAATTTAAATAGCGGCAAATGGCTAGGGGCTATTATACCGGAAAGTACAGCTTTGGAGAGCTACAGAAGTGGAGCTGGTCTTAGATTTGGTCTTGGAATTAGCAGCTCAATTTCCTAATAAACTGGTTGAGGAGTAGGGAAGCCTTGGGAGACACCTAGGGGACTAATACGCCCTCTTGGTTAGCACCTGTTACTCACATTTTCTAGTTTATCTAGTTGTTTAATGTTCTGACTGCTGAAATGTAAGCTTCCCCAGAGCAGGGACACTGCCTGTACGGTTCACAAAGAAGGGCCTGGTATACAGCAGGCACTCACTGACACCTGAAGCCATGCTGGAGTGGCTGGTCAGGAAAGCCCACAGAGGCAGTGGTGTCTGGGGCTGTGCAACCTTACCGTGTGTGGGAAGGGCCCACAGCCTACCTGCTTGCGTGGGCACAGGGCCTGGGCCTTGGACAGAGGGGCTTGAGCTTGGGCTTGGCTGGGTTTTCCCTCTGCTGGGCTGTCCTCCCATCGTTCCTCAGCAGACCACTCAGAAGCACAGGGTCAAGGGAAATCTGAAAGAGATACTGTGATGGACACAGAGGCCCCGGATACCCAGACACCCTTTCCCTTCCCAGTTCAGCCCTGCTGGCAAAAGGGAATGATGCCCCTCCCAGCAGGACCAGACTCTAGCCCCTCCACCAGACTCAGGAGGCTCTCTGCAACTAGACCATTTTCTCTGGCAGGCCTACCTTTTCTACACTGCAGCCATACTCTACTCTTTTTTTTCTGGGCTTTTGCCTATGTGGCCCACTGGTTGGAATGTCCTTTTCCCTCTTGGGGCCTGTCTGGATCCCACCCTTCCCTGGCAAGATTTCCCTGAATCCCCCAGCCCTCAGCAATTATTCCTATGACAGGCCTACTCTGAACTATTTCCTGATGTGGGATCACATTCTGCCACTGGGTGGCAGGGCACAATGACAGGACCCATGGCTAGGGTTAGAGGTGGGCAAGGGTGGGGATCCAAGGAGGCTTGGGAACTCATGTCACAACAAGCTACGGTGACACTGAGCAGTTATTAGTGCTCAATGTCACTGTTTTGCACAGGGCAAAGTAAGATGACTAGGAGACTGCATGCCATAGCAATGACTTATAAGGCTTTGGAGGGATTGGCTGTTGAGCCACTTCCCTGCTTTTTGCCTCCATCTGAAAAATGGGGATAACAATACCCAACATCCGGGTCCAAGAGATAAGGCATGAGAAAAGCTTGGCCTGGGCCCACGTTTCGTTTATTGTGTCCTGAATGTCACTTCACCAGAGGTCACTCTCTCTGTCGACTCCCTGTTGTGCTCCTCCTCAAGTTGTTGTTTATTGTTGTTTTAAGATTTTATTTTTTAAGTAATCTCCACACCCAATGTGGGGCTCAAACTTACAATCCCGAGATCAAGAGTTGCATGCTCCACTGACTGAGGCAGCCAGGTGTCCCCTTCCCAAGTTTTAATTATTCATTTATTAGAGTGTTTACTTGTTTAATTTGCCATTATTCTATGGCTCAATGAGTACAAAGATCTCTTTTTGCCTATTTCCTCAACATTTCATGAGACATTTGGCCCATAAAAGGCACTCAACACACATTAGCTAAATGGACCAAAGTGATTATTAGCTCTCTGGACAAGTGTCTTATCCTTAGAATAATTTTTTTTAGTGTTTATTTTTGAGAGAGAGAGAGAGAGAGAGAGAGACAGTGCACAAGTGGAGGAGGGGCAGAGAGAGAGAAGAGACACAGAATCCTAAGCAGGCTCCAGGCTGTTAGCACAGAGCCCAACGCAAGGCTCAAACTCATGAACTGTGAGATCATGACCTGAGCCAAAGTCGGACACTTAACCGATTGAGTCACCCAGGCGTCCCTAGAATCATTTTAATTCCCAGGTTTCTAGGGTAATGCTAATTTTTTCAAAAACTTTATTAAAGTAATTCAGGGAGGTAGTTTCATTCTTTCAGATGGTTCCATCCTTTTCAGTAGAGACAAGGAATAATTATACCAGTTTGGTTCTCTGGAGGAGATCACAGAATGGCACAGTGACATAGCACTGGCCTTGCCTTTGAACCCTTCACCATGCCTGGTTAAGTATGGGTTTCTGTCATCATCATGGAGAGTTCAGTACTCATGAGGATGGAGCTTTTTAATAGAAAATAGGCCCATCTTCAGGAAATGGCTTCCAGCACCTACTTCCTGCTCAGACTTTGGGATCCTGAAGCTTTGAACATTCATGGGTTTGAACATTCTTGTTGCTCACCAGCCTTTCCTTTCCCCTTGGGTATCAGATACAAGCTCTATGCTTAACTGTGCAGACACAAGTCCAGAAAAATCTCAGAGAGAAATCTTTCCTGGGTAGCATGAGTGATTAATTCAGACCAACCAGGTTCCATTTGTGACCTTGGGCAAAGCACATAACCTCTGTCTCATCTTTGAATCAGGGATAGTACCAACTATAGTACCAACTAGGTTGTGGGGAGAAGTCGGGGAGCCTGGTATAGAGTGCTCAGTAAAGGTTAGTTTCCTTTTCCCTCCTTCAACAAGACAAAGTCACCATAGTCACCAACTTTACTAAACCCAGAGACTTCTTTCTGCAGCAAGTGGAGCTGGCGGATGGACCCAAGAGAGGTAGGAGAGCCACAGTGAGGCTGGAAGCTCCCCAGACCTCTGCCAGCTCCCTTCACCTGGCCTGGTCAGGGCCAGGGCACTTCCTCCGGGCAAATGAAGACCACGGGGTGTGCAGGCCTAGGAGGAGGAGATGTTGGCCAAAACTTTAGAGAGAATCTAATTATTAATTGCACAAGTCTTTGAAAAATTAACTATGTGCGAGGCACTTTCTAGGGGGCCCAGGCCAGTGGGTGGAAGGAAAACAGTAAAGGCTGCTGAGATCAGCACACTGCCTACAGTTGTTTTTTGATCTTCTCACTTGATCATTTGAGAGGTCGGCAGCTTTGAAACCCATTCACGTACAGTGATCAGGGTGATCAGGGCTCAGAGAGAACAACCTCATGTTCACTCTCATGTAGCTGGTTAGTGCAGAGCCTGGGTCTATAATCCACATCTTTGTTTTTGTGCTTCTGGAGATAATTTCTCAGCGGCAGAGGTTAAGAGTGATGAATTTGATTAAGCTAAAGGGAGACCTCTCTCTCTCTCAGCTGAGAAGTATCACCCTTTTGAGAGGAATTGTAGACTTTATAGCCTTCAAAGATTATAATCCAGACTCCTCTCATTCACTGACGTTGAAAGGCTGTAGCCAGAGGGGGGCCCAAAATCATACAGCAAATTGGTGACTGAGATGGGACCAGAAGAGACATGAAGACAAGCTGGAGGAAATAATGTAATGCTTTGGGGGCAGGGGAGGCCAAAGGCCTGGGTTCCTTTGGGGACCCTCAAAACCACCCCCTTACATCCTCAACAGAACCACTTCTTTTCCTGGAACTCCTTCCCCCACTGTAAAGCTCACTCCCAGCCTCTGGGGGGACCATCCTTCCTCATAGTCCTGAGACCATACTTACATACTTACAAACATACCAAGCTTACGTACCAAGCAAACATACTTACTGGTTTCCAGTCATCAAAGCTTGGGGCCAGGGCTCAGCTTAGATGCATGCTTTGGCTGGAGAGGATAGGGCTTTGGAGGGTCCTTCTGGACATCTTCCAAAGTCCTTAGTCCTAGGGCACCCAGAATCCTCTCAGCTTGGGAGTGTCTTCAGAGAGATGCTCTTGGTATCGTTGTGGGTAGCTCTGCATCTGCAGTGCTCAGCAATTTGTACACCTGGGATGAGAAAGGAGACTCATGCTCCTTAGAGACCCCCAACTGGGCAGCCCTCCCAAGCACAGCTAGGCCAGGGAAGAAGGCTCGAGGCTCTTTGAGCTCTATCATAGGGTCTTTGGGGCTCCCAGCTCACATCTGCAGGCTCTGTGGTTCTCACAACCACCCATTTCCTCTGACGGCATCACAGACCATCAAGGAGCCACCTTCCCCAAGTTTCTGTTTCTAAAGGAGAAGCAGCTGCCTTGTCATCCTAGAGGGAGAGGTTTTTCTCTGGCTTTGTGGCTTGGTCTTGCCTGAGGAACATGGAATGAGGTAAGTGAGGAGTTTCCCATGCTTACCTGACCATTATAATCACCTGAGTCTCTCGCTGGTATCAGATTCCTGGGATCCCCCATCTTCTGTGTCCAAGTCACCAGAGGAAAGCCAAGGAATCTGAATTTTATACACTCCCAAGAGATTCCCTTGACTGGCTTTGGGGGAAACACTGCCTTGGAGTGATGTGTCCTAATCTTTAATGTGTATAGGTATTCCTTGGGGATCTTGTTAAATATTTATTTTTGAGAGGGAGGGAGGGAGAGGGACAGAGAGGGAGGGAGAGAAGGAGAGAGAGGGAGCAGATACACTACTGGGGGAGGGGCAGAGAGAGAGGAAGATCATGACTTGAGCTGAACTCAGAAGTTTAACCGACTGAGCCACCCAGGCTCTCCTTTAGGGATCTTATTAAATAGCAGATTCTAGTTTGGTGGGTCTGGGGTGGGACCTAAGATTTTGTACTGCTAACAACTCCCAGGCAATACCCCACAATGCTGGTCCATGAACCACTTTGGGCAATAAGACCAAGACAGTGGTTCTCTAAGTATGGTCCCAGGCCAACAGCCTCAGCATCATCTGGGAGTTTGTTAGACATAAAAATTCTTGGGCCCCATCTCAGATCTGCTAAATCAGAAACTCCATAGGTGGGGCCAGCAAATTGCTTTCCACAAGCCCTCCAGGTGTTCTAATATACAGCCCAAGCTTGAGAATCACTCAGCTAGGATAAAGAATTTTAAAAATCTTTTAACTTGTTTTGTTTTTTATTTTTGGTTTAAATTTACATCCAAATTAGTTAGCATATAGTACAACAATGATTTCAGGAGTAGATTCCTTAGTGCCCCTTACCCATTTAGCCCATCCCCCCTCCCACAACCCGTCCTGTAACCCTCAGTCTGTAATACTCCATTGTACATATATACCACATCTTCTTTATCCATTCATCCATCGATAGACATTTGCGTTCTTTCCATACTTTGGCTACTGTTGACAGTGCTGCTATAAACATTGGGGTGCATATGCCCCTTCGAAACAGCACACCTGTATCCCTTGGATAAATGCCTAGTAGTGCAATTGCTGGGTCGTAGGGTAGTTCTATTTTTAGTTTTTTGAAGAACCTCCATACTGTTTTCCAGAGTGGCTGCACCAGCATTCCCAAAAAATCTTTTTAATGTTTGTTTATTTTTGAGAGAGAGCATGTGCGGGGGGGGGGGGGGGGGGGGGGGGGAAGGGCAGAAAGAAGGAGACAGGATCCAAAGCAGACCCTGCACAGAAACAGCCCGATGCAGGGCTTGAACTAAAGAACCATGAGATTATGACCTGAGCTGAATGAAGTCAGACAAACATCTGAGCCACCCAGGCGCCCCAGGATAAGGAATTTGATAGAATTGTCTTTGTTACCTCATTCATTAAAATTTAAATAAAATCCTCATCTCATTAAAGTCTAAATAACCACACCTATGGCTGCCTTTCCATTAGGGGGCTTAGTATTCCTGGAGACATCGCTTTTTAACACAAAATGGCACTGAAATAGCTCCTGACTATAGCTCAGACCATAGTCTTTTCTAGGGCCCTGCCAGCCTAAGAACACATTCCAGCTCAGGTTTTTTCTCCCAGGGAAGGTTGGTTTGAGATTTAACTCCACGGGCACTTGGTGTAAAGAGCTGAAAGGAGCCAGAGTGGAGGCACATCCTGTGTAAGATCATTCTAATTAGAATATTAGAATGGGTGATGGCCAAAGAATGT
This sequence comes from Panthera pardus, assembly GCF_024362965.1. Lineage (NCBI taxonomy): Eukaryota > Metazoa > Chordata > Mammalia > Carnivora > Felidae > Panthera > Panthera pardus. The sequence goes on along the minus strand of NW_026526821.1, from coordinate 22,749,511 downwards.
GGCCTGTGGCAGGGAGGGAAGTGAGCACAGGCCCACCCTCCTGCTCTTGTCTGCATACAACTCTGACGTTCACCTTCTTATCTGACAGACTGGCCTCAAGGTTAAATCAAAGGAGGCACCTGAGAATTAGTTTAAAAGCCCGGATCTGCTGTTTATTAGTTTTGTGACCACTTATAGCACCTCTGGGCCTGTTTCTCATCCATAAAATAGGACTAGCATTTACCTCACCAGACCAATATTATGAAACATATAGATGGTGCAAAGGCCCCCAGCCTATGACAGATGCTCAGTAAAAGGCAGAATATGAGGGGCACCTGGATGGCTCAGTCAGCTAAGTGTCTAACTTTGGCTCAGGTCATGATCTCACGATTTGTGAGTTCGAGCCCTGCATTGGGCTCTCTGCTGTCAGCATGGAGCCCACTTAGGATCTTCTGTCCCCCTCTCTGTCCCTCCTCCACTCATGCTCTCTCTCTCTCTCTCAAAAATAAACATTAAAAAAAAAAAAAAAAAAAAGATAATGCCAGAAAGTGATATAATAAAATCTTATTTAAAAAAAGGCTGAATATGAAAATGCATTGATTTTGGAAGAACTGGAAAAATTTTCAGGCTAGGTGACCTCGGCCAAATCACTTAATTCTCCTCACCCATTCCTTGTCTATGAAACAGACTTGACCACTTTGCAGGGGTGCTGTAAGAACTGGGTAAGATGATTTACATGGAAGAGCTTTTATAATCATCTTGGGTAATCTAAGTGGCCATTTCCTTGACTCTCACAAAGCAGGCATCCAAGTGTTTCTGGACTGAACAGGGAGAAAGGAAATGAAAATGATAAGAGAAAAAAGTATGGTATGGACCAATCAGGTGTAGTCAGTTGCAGCCTGACTCCAGTCACAAGGATAAGGTGGGAAAGCAGGCAGCCATTCATGTCAGGTGTGGCAAGAAGGCCGGAGTGATGTGGGTTTTAAGAACTGCGACCATCAGACCACCTCCAGCTCAAAAACTGTTGTCCTGTATTGTCGGGAATTCAGCTCGGTGCCCTGTATCTCTGTCCACATGCATTTGCTTCATCTCCTTTCCCAGGATGAGCAGGGTCCATGTCATGTTACAAGTATCTTCCATAGACACAGCAACCTCGATGTACTTACTATATGGTGGCAGCAGCCCCTGGATCATTTGAAACTGATGGTGGCCTCCTAATGTTACTGGTCGATACAAAGAGCCATTTCTGGAGAAATGCAGTCTGGTCTGTTTGAGGAACCCAGGCATGTGGTTGCAGACTACTAAATCAGGGTGGGACTCAGCAACCCCCAAAGGTGGCAGAGCTGAAATGTGAAATGCCTTTCCAAGACCTTAGCGTTTCCTCCTTCATTATAAACCACACAATCGGGCTTCTGATGATTTTTGGTTTGAGGGGAATAGCAGTGTGTCAGATGGGCCTGGAGTTCACTCCTAGATGGGCTTACTGGTATGACCTTGGGCAAATCATTTATCCGGAGTCTTCATTTCTTCTTGGGTGAGATAATGATCAGTATGTGAAAAAGCCCAGCATGAAGCCCAAAAACACAGTACCCTGGTTCCACCCTGAACCCCAGTGAGTGGCTTGAGAGAAATAACACCAGCAATCAGGTAACAATGAGACATATACAGCTTTATTTAATAATCTGTAAAAAGTTGTACTCTGGCAGAGTGACGCATTCCCTATCTCAGCAGAAAGCGAACAGTGTGTCTGAATAGCCCCTTCCTAAGATTCGTAACTGTCTAACCCTGAGCTTACATCTGATGCCATCACGAGCCGGGGCCCTGCTGTACGGCAGCTGGTTTCATCCTCTTCCCAGTGATACTCTGGCTGGCTGTGACCCCTCACACAGCATTCCACTAAACACAACTGTACCTGCATAGTCTGTCCTTATAGACTAGCCCCTTGCCTCTCTTTTTAAAGAACTGTCAAAAATCTTTCTGAGAAATGGGCTCTGTACCAATTTCACTTAGCATCCACTAAGTCAGCTGAAGTCAAGGCTATGCCTATTATACATGATATTCCGTTGATGTTTGTGCCTTTTTCCCCCAGCTGTTTCCTCACCATCTATGTAATTTTCAGGCCATACCTCTCCTTTCTCTGAGGATTGAGGGGTGGAGAAACACTCTTCATCAGACTCAGGAGGCACTTCTTGTGGATATCTGGTAAGTGGTATCAGACACTGCAGCAACAGCAGTTTTGCTCTGGCAGAGCGGAGGCCTGATATTTTGTTTTCCACCTTCCTGTGCTAAGAGAGTCCAGTAATTAAGCCACGCTCACTTCTTAGGAAAACTCCATATTGCATCAGAACCTCATCATTCCTGGGCTTCTAAAAGAATATTATCCTTCCCCTTTATTTACAGAATAACATATGTGAATGCATTTGGACAGAACAAGGTAGCTGGCCACCCTGCCTGCCTCTCTTATGTAACAGGCTCCCTTCTATTGGTCACAATCAATAGTAATCATGATCTTCCACATTCCTCAGAGCTGCTGAAGTCACTTTGCAAACCTTGTTGACTAATTTGGAACCAAAAGAGAATGCAGGGGTCTACCCAGCCTAGAAACCTGTTCTGTAGATTTCCCTTAAAAACACCATTGAAAATGAAACGGAAAAAAAAAAAAGTCCCCCTTTTTTTTGTTTTTTTTTGCAGAAGCTCTACAAGAAAGCATATCTAAAATCACAGAACTATGCACACACAAACACAGACACGCGTGCTCACACACATACACCAGGATCAAAGAATCTTGTCAGATACGTAGTTGGGAAAGCACAAAGAAAAGCTGGCAAGAGAAGATATGGAAATTTGATCAGCTAAAGATGCTGGAATGTTATAGTAATGGCAAGGAAGTGGTTCTTGGTACATACAAAAAGGAGGGTGGGCAAGCAGAGAGAATGATAAATCCAGGATACCAGAGAGTGTCAGTGGCCATGCAGGAGTTAAAGGTAGATGCCAGTTTGCTGGATGAAATGTTATATTATGGAGTGGTCGTTTGAAGGAGGATGGACTTGCATGGTCCAGGGGAGGATCATCTGCTTAACAGGACACCTCCATGGTCTGGTGTCTGTCCACAACATCAGGGGACTCAGAGGATTCTTGAGTTCCATCTGATTGATTGCTGGTGACAGATCGGCTGAAGGCACTTTCTCCAGAGCCGATGCTACTTGAAGTTGAGTGGGTTCGTGATCGGGCGAGCCGGGTCATGCTGGCAGATGGTACTGCAAGAAAGAACCAAGAGGACTAGAAGATGGAGCCCTGGCTAAGCTTAGCTAATCCAGAAATTTCACCAAAGGCTTTGCTTTATGTTTAGCTTTCCCAACCCATTTAAGGGGAGACCCAGGACAAGATACAGCCATCTCCAATTTGCATTGTTTGCTTAGGTGAGTGGCTATATGCAAGGTTCATTTAATCCTCTGGATCTGATTGGAATCTCAGCTAACTCTAGTCTATAGGAGAATGAGGGGAAACCTAAGTCCAGAGTACAGCCTCTTAGCTATGCCCACGCCATTCACACAGTGATTAGGAAGGAGGCTTTGGGAACCCAGATGGGTAACCAAAACCTGCAGTGCATGCAAGACTAAACCAAAAGAAAGATGAACCACACAAGTATGAAGGTGTTTCACAAACACAGTGCAAGCCCGATACAACAAGACTACCATCCGTGTCCACAGGCTATCCTTGCTACCTGGGGAGGAGACATCCAGGAAGGTGTGGGTGTAGGGGAGGACAGGTGGGCTGGCGCTGACCTCTATGCAGACAGCAAGGTACACGCTGCCTGCAAGGGAAGGACTCTAGGAGTGGGTGTTTCACTCAGACTACTGTTCTACGACTGCTTTGACCCTATGGTCCCTCCAGCTTGGCCAGGACACGGCCTTACCTGGCATAACTTCCCTGCCTATCTTCCTGAGGCACTGGCTACTCCCTTAGCTGTCATTTCAATGCTGGGGTCAAAAGATGCCATCACCTGCCAAGTTTTCCACGCATAGGCTCTGATATTCCTATTTAGAATCAAGGCTACCCTTCAATTCCTGTGTCTGGGGTTCATGCAAGGATCAGTAGGTGGTGGTGGAAGAGGGGCCCTGCCTATAAAGTTTTGGGTACTGCTGTGACCCTGGATCTGGATGATAAGAGAAAGCTTGGCTATTACAACCCGCTCCTTTCTTCCTGGGGAACCAGGGCTGGACCTGCAGGCTAACCCTCTTAGGGAACAACGAGCCACGTTCTATCGGGCTCTCACTGCACAGGAAAACCGCGGACATGCTGCAGGCAGCCATACAGCCAGGAGAGCATGGCTGGGAGGCAGGGGCGGGGCCAGCACAGAGGAAGGTACCTGACTCGGTGCTCAGGTGACTGAGCTGCACATACGGGACTGGAAGCAGGATGGACACAGGAAAAGGCAGGTTAGTGATCCAAGAGTGCCAAGTGGCAACCTCGGCTGCCTAGTAAACACTGACAGAATACTTTAAGGGACAAAGTTTTATTTTAAGCTCCCAGAGAAGAGGTGAGGCTGATTGATATTTTATTACCATCTAGGATGCTTCTCTCAACTAGCCAAGGGCAACTGTTTTCCCCATACACTGCCAACAGCCATCTGTTTCGGATCAGAAATGGGCTGGAAGATCAGCTGTTTCCTAGGAAAGGGATGAAAACCGGGTAGGGAAGGGACTACTCCTCCCAGTGAGCCAGAGAGATGTGGGTGTGGGCTCGGTTGGTAGTGGCTCACAGACGGGGATGACACAGCCACTCTAGACGAGACATACACAGTCTGCCTGCCAGGCACAGGGCTGTACCCAGGGGTCAGCTGCTGCCCAGGCAGCGGTCCAATGGCCATTTACCACACTTATACCAAAGACAGGAAAAAAAATCACCCTACTGGGTAAAGAGCTCTGTACCTGGGTTGAAGAGAGTTTTTTCTTCTTAAAAATTCCAAGAAAGGAGCAAGTGTGAATAGTCTGTGACAAATGAGAAAGCTGAGGGGTCTCACAATACAAGAGACCAGGACAGTGGCACACAATATGGACACATCCTTGGACTCACTCTAAACTACTCTGCAAGTTCATTTCCTATTGTGGGGCGGATGTAACTGAGGAGATTACTCTTTTCTTCTGAAGTCTCCATTGTGTTTTTCTAGGCCAGGCATCATTACCAGCTGAGTTCAAATGCAAATTTCAGATTCACAAGTTTAGGAAAGCCTAAGTCTCAGTGGTTGAAAAGATGGACTCTGGAGTCAGACTGCTAGGGTCTGAATCATAGTTCTGCAGGTGAACTGTTATCCTAGGAAATGTGTTTATTAGTCTCTTTAAGCCTCAGTTTCTTCTTCTATAAAATGGGACTAATAACAGAACTTACCTCTTAAGGTTATAAACACAGAACGCCTGGCACAAGGCAAGTGTTTAGTAAGTGTTAGCTCACCTTATATATATACATACAGAAGAATATTCCATCAATATTTTGTTTTTTACTTGACTTTAGGCTGGCTACCACAGAGGTTATGCCTTGAGAATTGTGGGCTCCCCAGATGTCAAAATGACCCCATTATCATTAAATTTTTGCTAGAAAGAAAGTTTTGTACTACTCACTGTAGCCCATTCCCTGCAAAAAGTACTTGAAGGCCTCGGTGAGCTTTCCAGGCTAGGGGAACAAATAAGAAGGTATTAATCTTTGCACAGGCAGAGAAGTAGAATCAAATGAGTGCTTTGTAAAAAAACAATCTCCTTACCTGAACTACTTGGGGTAGCCCACCACAGTCTGCCATCTAAAAGAGGAGAAAAATGTAAGTACTTAAACTTAGAGGATGTGCTGAGAATCCATGAGTCTTTTCAAATAGGACAGGATTAACTTAATGTTTAACTAAATTGTATGTTTCCTCAATGCACTCTTATACAAAGACATATCCTAACAATAACCTTGGATATAAATCTGAAAAGATTATTTACTTATTAATTAGTAAGATGTACAGCCTGATTTTCAGGCCCAGGGTGAGAATTTTCCATTAAGGGTGACAGTGAAGTTATCACTACTTCACTGGTTTTGCCACTACCTTGAAGAATGCTACTTTCAGAGTCCTCAAACAGTGTGACCCTAACTTCTCAGAGTACCATGCTTTGTAAGTTCCCTTTCATCCTAATATCTTCATTCTTCAACTAAGTGGATTTCTCCAATCAGATGGTGATGTTGAATTTGGCCAACTCACTTTCCTCTCAAAGCTGGATTTGGTGAGGCTCTCACTTTGTAAATATTTATAGCTGGTTATTCTCACGTGTGCAAGGATTTCTAGAGCAGAGTTTTGTTAGCAAGCATTGGAATTACCTGGAAGACTCGTTAAAACTCAGATTCTTGGGTTTCTGCCCTAGAGATTCTGACTTAATAGGTCTGGGGTGGGGCTCAAGAACCTGCATTTCCAGTAAGCTCCCAGGTGAAGCAGATTCTGCCAATCTGCAGAAAACATGCCTTGTTTCTAAGGCATGACAGCCAACCACGGGCCTACCCTCTTCCTTCCAGCTGTTATGCATTCTGTACTCAGTATCCTGTACAGGCTGACTGGAACTTTTCAAGAAAAAGATATAAACCATCGTTTCTATTCACTAGCATGAAAACGTTGAGTTGGGGGACTGTTATTTAGCAGACGGGAATGCTGCAGAAGGCACAGGAATTTGAGGTTAACAAGAGGCAGTGCCCTAAAATTCTAATAATGATATTAGGAACAAACATTTACCCTGATTTAAGTATAAAACACACCTAACTGGCACATGCTATATTTTCATGAAGTTTAAGAGTCAAAACCTGACATAAAACAGTTAACACACGTAGAGAGAAAATATTAAAAGCAACTATTTCCAAGCTTGATGCCTATTAAATAGTTGGAGTGGTGGGCATTTTTGCCCAGAAATAACCACATCCATGGATACTACGGAGTTCAGTTTTATGCTTTCAGAATACTGATTCAAACCTGCAGGAAAAACTATTTGAAACCATATGCTTTAAAAAACAAAACAAATAAAAAGACTTCCTATTTTGAACCAGTTCATCAACCACTTGGACCTCAGAACATTCTGCATTCTGTTGCCTCAGAGCATTAACCCCATGTTCTATTTCCAGGAACTATGGCCTACTTCTGGTGAAAGGACTTCCCTTTCAAGCCACTTCAAAGAGAAAGGGAAGAAATCAGAGGTCTTTCAGGCTGAAAAAGTAGCAGTAAGCAACATATGATCAGCACTTCAATACAGTAATCCATATTCAAATCAGTGTGTCAGGCTGAACATTTTACTACAGGCTGTAGAAAAAGCGAGGTTGACACTCTTGCCTGGGGTACAATGAATAGGGGAAGAAACTTGATACTGATTTCAGAAATTTAATATAAGAGCTGTTCTCTATCTGCTCTAAGAGAAAGAAAATGCACCCACCCCCTTCATTAGAACATTATTGGAAGCTTCCTTACCAATACAATAGGACTTAGCATGTAAATAATTCCCTCCATCTTAACTCTCACAACATTAAATAATGCTTATGAAGTTTTTAATGACATGGGAAAATGCTCATATCAAAAGTTGAGGAAAACAGACCCAGGGCTGTAAATATTCGATGACCTTAATGATGTAAAAAGTGTATAGGGGGGCGCCTGGGTGGCGCAGTCGGTTAAGCGTCCAACTTCAGCCAGGTCACGATCTCGCGGTCCGTGAGTTCAAGCCCCGCGTCAGGCTCTGGGCTGATGGCTCGGAGCCTGGAGCTTGTTTCCGATTCTGTGTCTCCCTCTCTCTCTCTGCCCCTCCCCCGTTCATGCTCTGTCTCTCTCTGTCCCAAAAATCAATAAAAAACGTTGAAAAAAAAAATTAAAAAAAAAAAAAGTGTATAGGAATGGGGCATCTGGGTAGTTCAGTTGGCTAAGCATCTGACTCTTGGTTTCGGCTCAGGTCATGATCTCATGGTTTGTGAGTTCGAAGCCCAGTGTCGGGATCCACACTGACAGCACGGAGCTTGCTTAGGATTCATCTCTCCCTGCTCTCTGCCCCTCCTTTGCTCGCTTTCTCTCGCTTTCTCTCGCTTTCTCTCTCTCTCTCTCTCTCTCTCTCTCTCTCAAAATAAATAAATAAATTTAAAAAATAAATCCACTGAAAGTGTATAGGAAAAAGACACCAATATTTTTACCAGAGGAGAACTTTGGGTGGTAGGATTATGGGTAATTTTTATTTATTTTGTTCTTTACTTTTCTCTTTTTTCCAATTTTCTACAAGGAGAATATACTCAGGAAAAAGAAATTAAAAAAAAAAAAGAATCAGACAATCAGAGAGAGAGAAATTTTCTTTCTTTCTGGGCAACTATTCCAGAAATACAGTAATTTGAACCTTGTATAATTAACTTACAAATTGGCTGGCAATGAGAAAAGAAAACACCTTACCTTTAGCAAAGTTGTATTTATAGGATTCAGGCGAGAATTGCATTCAACCTTAAAAAAAAAGAGAGAGAGAACAATTTTATGAACCATTAGAAAAATAAGAAATAGCTTGGCACAAGAATGATCTTCCAAGATCAAAAGCTCAGTTTGGAGATGGCTCAATCAGCCAAAGAAATGTCCAAAATACAAAGTAAGAGACATGTGATGCATTTTACATCTGATTATTTCTGAGTAAATCTAAAAAGTCTGGCTAATTTCATTTTCTGAATCTGTTGCGAGTATGTAAAGAACTAAATGTTCAATCTAATTTCTCCTACTGGCTACATAACTTGGGGGTTAGTTACCTATTTTAAAATGTGAATTGGACCGTGGCCCTCACCAGCTGGGGTCCTGATGGCTTCCCAGCACAAATGGCCCTGACTAAGCCCTTTGCACCCCCGCTCAACCCCACCCCACAGCTTACCCCTTTCCTGTGTCCTGGGTTTGCCATTCCTCACACCCTCTTTCCTGAGTCACAAGGTCTTTCACTGCCCCACCTAAATACTGACCACTCTATGTTCTCTTCTCTCACAGCAGTCATCATAATAAAGAATTACAACCTATGTATTTACATGTTTGGTATCTTATACTCTTAGATCCATGGAAGCAGGGACCTCAAAGAAAATGTTTTAGGGACATAATCTGCAGGTTCAGCAATGTTTTACGGATAATCTGATCAACTAAATCTCTCCTTTTTTCTTACACATGCTTGCCAAGCACACACATAAAAACACTGCTAAGAGCCTGGAATCTAGTGGGGGTGAAAATACATAATACGAGGCTGAAGGACATCACTTCAAAATTTCACAACTGAGCTGAGCGAGTAGAGAAGGATAAGTAGGATTTCAAGAGATAGAGTGAGGAGGGGTAGGTGTCTGAAGGCTTCCAGAGTCAAGGGAAAAGCATAAGCAAAGGACCAGGTGATGTGAAGTGGATGTGCAGAGCACGTGTGGGTTGCAGAGTAAGTGTGGTGTGAAGACGCACTGCGAAGCGAAGCAAGTCTGGGAGGCAGACTGGAGCTGACCATAGAAGGCAAGAGGCCACAGAAGGTTTCTGAGGTAAAAGGATTTGAGTTGTTTTAGGAAAGTAGCCAGCAGTGGCCTGTATGACAGACTACAGAGGCAGCAAGCCAGTTAGGGAGTTATTCAAATTACCTAGGCAAGAATCAGTAATCCGGCTGAACTCTGGGGATTGCTGATGGGCAGGTATACAAAACTCTTCTACAATCAGGGGATGATTTAAAAGCCAGGATCACCAAACCAAAGTTTTGCTCTATACAAATGACAATGCAGGCAGTAATAAGCAAATGTACCAGTTTAGTACAGAATTACGCATTAACTCTGAAGGGGAGAATTTAAAAACTGGATCCCTAACTGCCAAGTATAGGTGAGAACATAGTAGATATGCAATAAATATTTTCTGGAAGAATGAGCTCCCACATCTGGATTTAATATAATAAATATGCTTTCCTTGGTTCACCACTTTGTAATTTCTACCAACTCTATAAGAATTCTCCGTATCTGGTGAGCCGAGCCAAGCACCATGGTTGGTTTTTTGACATGTCTACACTCTCTCCAGCTCCCCAAATGCAAAGACTCCATCTTACTCATTTTTGTATTCTCCACTGTATCGAGCAAATAGGGAGGAAGCTCAAAAAATGAGGCTGAATGAGTGAGCAAGAACAGTTAGCAAAAGGTACCAAAACCTGAGGAGTTCCTTCCTGCTCTTCCATGCATGGATAGCCTTCTAACCCCTACCAATCTATCGGATAAAATGCTAGCTCTTGCAAGGGAGCTATGTTTGAATCTGTCTAGAAGAAAGACTAAATCTGTCTAGAAGAGCATCTACTTTGTGGTACACACAGGCTCCTGAAATTCTTATCTATAAACACTGAAGGTGTGGAAATCAGAAAACAAGACCTTAGCTGTACTGGCCAATCTATATAGTCATGTAAAATAACTGGAAATGTTGCTTTAAGTCCATGCAAGTTAAAAAAAATAATTCAGTATTAGAAAATTCTGATAAGGGTATCTTCTAAAACAACACTCTTTTCTTGTTTTAGGTTATATGTTTATGAAGAAAAAAATTTTTTTAAAGTAATCTCTACACCCAGCGTGGGGCTCGAACTCACAACCCCAAGATCAAGAGTAGCAGGCTCCACCAACTGAGCCAGCCAGGCCCCCTGAATAGATGTTTTTGATAGGTATTTTTGTAGCTTGTATCTCCACCTTTTAGTTAGAAAACAATGACCTTTATCAAACTGCTTCATGAAAACCTGGGATCATCACTATAACTTTATAACACTGGGGGAATTATTTATTTATTTATTTATTTATTTATTTATTTATTTATTTATTTGGACATGAGCACATTTACTTCTGTGCTCAAGCCGTGCCATGTATTTTATACCAGACACAGAATGTTTTACAGGATAATTCAGGGAGGTATGAATATATCATATCTACTTCACCCCAGCCCCATAAACCTTGTCTATGTCTACACCTCTGATTAGTTACTAGACTCCCTTTCCAAAAAGCCTTACTCCCTAATGTTTTTCTCTAAACAGGGCAGAAGTGAAGACTGTCAAAGAATACCCGGTAATCTCACACAGATACCTAAGTTACGTACACTGTAGGAAAAACAAGCGCAGACATAAAAAACGTCAACTTCATTTGTAATAAAAAAAAAAATACATATTAAAACAGTGGGACACCATTTTTAACCTATCAAATTATTAATAAAATTTAAAAATCTAATGCTGGACAGGATGCTGTGAAACAAGCACTCTCATACATTGCTGATACCAACACACTGCTATCTATATCCCTTCTGAAAGGAATTTGGCAAATGTTATAAAAATTTTTGCAAAGGTTTATGATTTTTGACATATTAATTCCACTTCTAGAAATCTATCTCAGGTAAATGATCAAAAATTCATTATAGATGTTCAACAGCAACATTATTAATGGTGCAAAATCTGATATAATCAACTGGAGAATGAGGTTAAGTAAACAAAGGTACATTTACAAGACTAAATCTTATACAGATGTATGTACTGACTTTATAATATGGAAAAAGGCTACTAAAAATACTGTCAGAAATCAGGTCCCAAACCTTATATGTTTAGTATCACCCAGTGTATGTTAGAGGAAAAGATAATAGTTTACCTTTGGGTAACGGGATTGTGATTTTTCCTCCTGTCCTTCTACTTTTTAATTTTTTCATTTTGTCTACAATGAGCATATATTATTTTTACCAATGTGTTATGTACTTGAGGAGGAGGCAGAGGAAAGCATAAAGTCTCTCAGCAGCCTTCCAGCCTGCTGATACAGTTCCAGGTGTATGGTGGCTGCAGAAGGCCGAGGCTGTCAGAAATCTGACAATAAGCAAATGGTGTTTAGTTATACTACTTGCCACGAAGTGAATGGCAGCACATAAAGCAATCAAAGGTAATAATGATCCCGTCTGATGAAATCTAGTGATTGATGAGGAATTCATTTTCCAAACTGGATAACAACGAGCAAACCCTGACACATGTAACCAGAAATGAAAGAAAAAACAAACAAACAAACAAAAAAACACTAGTATTTACCAACGGTTTCTAGTGTGCCAACAGTGTGCTGTATATACATTTTACTGCATTTTTTGGAAAACATTTATTTGAGAGAGAATGGGCACGTGTGAGCATGGGAGGGGCAGAGAGAGGGATAAAGAGAACCCCAAGCAGGCTCTGCACTGTTAGCACAGAGTCCAACACAGGGCTTGATCCCATGAACTGTGAGTTCATGACCTGAGCCGAAATCAAGAGCTGGACGCTTAACCAACTGAGCCACCCAGGTGTCCCCATTTCATTGCGTTTTAATTTCACTTGTCTTCACAACATCAGGACATACTTACCACAGCCTCGACTGCAGGTGAACTGTCCCCTACCACCAATAGAGTAGAACACCTGAGGAAAGGCAAAATAAGTGGTGACATTCTGCAAACAGCACTTATATTCTACTGAATACTAAATTAGTCTATGAAAGGCAAAAATATTTAGCAACTCACTAGGGAAACTGAGGTACTTACTTTAATGTCTTCGATTTATTATCATTTTGGCCCAGCAAAGGTCTTTCAATCTCCAGGTCTCTGCGTCTAGAAAAAAAGAAGGAAGCAATACACTTTTCAGGTAAAATCATGGCAATTCAGATTATTTCCCGGTTGTGAAAACCAAAATGTTTCGGAAGGAATATGAAACTCTCTTTCCTTCACGCCTGATGAGGGAAAGGGCCCTGTGCACTTTGTTCACAAGCAGCCCTCTCAGTAGCATCGTGAGTGGTACAGAGCAGGAACAAGGTTCCTGGCTCAACCCTGATGGACACAGTGGGATGCTAAAAGTTTAGAGGCAACTTCAAAACTCAATGACAATGCTACTGAAATCCTCAAGTTCTAGTATTTAATTTTCCAACTGGTTTATAGGAATAAATTCCTTAAGAAAAGGGGAACTTTTGAGGGAAAACCTGTAACTAACATAGTTTTACATGGTACTTAATAAACCTTTCTAATTTCAACTAAAAATAAGGAGGCTCTGTTATACAGAGGAAGGAGCTAGAGAGACCAAGTTCAAAATCTCTGGGTGAGTTTGGGTAAGTTACAGCTGACCCATTTTCTCAATCTTCTCCCATGTACCCAGAAAGCTAGCAGGAGCTAATATTTTTACCCTGGAAAAGCTGGTCCCAAGATAAGAATCAGGCTCTCTCAATGACTGGGGGAGACACGAAAGTAGGTTTTGGAAGACCAAACAAAAGAGAATTTACTAGTGTCCATGCGCTACTTCTGCCTGATGACAAGATGTCAGCAAAGAGAAACGGAATCAAGGCCCAAGACTTCTATTCTTTTCTTCTTCTATATGTGTTTTTCTGTCTCGCCTCACACTACCTGTATGTTTTTGTGTGTATGTAACTTAGGTACTTTTTTGTCTTAAAACATCCTAAAACTACAACTGGTACTTGAATTTGCCCAAAACAGCCTTCAGTTCATGCATTCTTTTCCCCCCTCCCCCCAAGTAATCTCTACGTCCAACACGGGGCTCAAAGTTACAACCCCAAAATCAAGAGTCGCACATTCTACAAACTGAGCCAGCCCCCATTCATTCTCCTTGAAAGCTGTTTTCCTGTCTGTCTGAAAGCCCCTCTTTTTCTGTGGTACAACATCATGAAAGCAATCTCATTACACAACACTGGAAAAAGTAGTTTATTTCCCCTTCTACTGTCCTTCAAATGTCCATTATCTTTTTAGAACTAGTTTATACTTAAGTGGAGGAATAGGAAACAACTGTACCCATTATAAGAACCCAGGAAGAGCTGTAGGTTTTCTTGGTTGATATCTTGGGCAATATGCAGTCGGTAAGTTTGAATCAGGTCCAGGTTGGCCTGCAACTCTTCCTAGAACAAGTGAAAAGAGACACAGGTAAACTTCTGAGCTACAGCACAAGTGTATATTGTTTGGTTTGCATTCTCAATGCCCAAAGCCAAATCTCTCTGCTCATGATGGCAAGTGGGGCACAGGGTATGACTCTTAATCTTGGGGTTGTGAGTTCAAGCCCCATGTTGGGTGTAGAGATTACTTTAAAAAAATAAATAAATAAATAGAACGTAAGACTTCTCTTAATAGACATAAATCTTTATAATTAACTTATCTGTACTGATATAATACAAATATAATCACTGTTACACACAAATATATATATATACATATATATATGTATATATACACTATCACTTAGTAATATCTATAGATTACATTCCATTTGTATTTTTCAAGTTAATTTATCATTTATTTAATCTTATTACCAATACTATTAATGGTATAAAATACAAGAGAAACAAATAGTTCATGCAGTGTAGTGAGTCTCCCTCCCAACCAACCATTGTCCAACCGTCTCTCTCTTGCTGGCCTTCTAGAGGTCATTAGAACAGCTGCCAGGTTCTTGTGTACACAAGCATATATGTACATATGTGTACACTTATACACAAGCACACACACATCCAGTAATCGGTTTTAAGCAGAAGAGAAAATGTTTGCTTTGGAGGGAAGAAATGTATCAGGGATAGTGAGGAAGCCAGTTAATCCAGGGCAGTGTGTGTAAAGGTCACCATGAAATCTTGTAGAGAAATATAGATAAGGAAAATATTTGTTTGAATTCTTACTACTGTATGCATGAAGTGAGCCAAGAATACAATTGGAAACTGACCAAATGGATCAGAGTCCACCTGAAACTGAAGGGCACTAGAATCACTCTGAGAAAAGTGGTAAACGCTAAAGAAATTATAATAAAAGTAAATAACGAATGAAGCACATAGTAGAATAGCAAAATTTGAGATAAAAGAGGGAAGAAGTGATAATGGTATAAAAGGGGTAAAACTGGCTTAAGTGCTAATGGACTTCTTAGGTAAAGCTGTTATATAAAAATTGCCCCCCGCCTTTTTTTATAAAAAACACAAATTGTGGTCTGCTAGACATACCTTGCTTCTCCCCTTAAAGGATGGTAGAGATCGCTCCTTACCATATGTATGTATCATATATGTAGCTGCCTCGTTTATTTATACTACCTGTTTCTCTACAACCTTAATACAAATGGCCACTCTTGCCCGTGACTCTGGGGATCATGACCTGAGCCAAAATCAAGAGTTGGATGCTCAACCAACTGAACCACCCAGGCACCCCACAAATGACCACTCTTTTTAATTTTTTCAAATTTGATAGATAAAAAGAAGATATTGCTGTGGTTTTTTCTCATTGGTGAAGGTAAGATTATTCATGTTTCTAAACCTTATTTGTTCCTATTTCAAAACAATAGAAGCAACATAAGCATTTGCTTGCTTAAATTTTATTTAAAATTTTTTTTAAAGTTTATTTATTTTAGCAATATCTATGTCCAGTGTGGAGCTCAGACCCACAACCCCAAGATCAAGAGTCGCACGCTCAGCTGACTGAGCCAGGTGCCCCAAGACTTTATCGTTTAAAAGCATTTTTAGGTTCACAGCAAAATTCAAAGGAAGGCTTCTTTGTTTTGAGCAAACTACTCCTCATTCCTGGAATGATCTTCTCCCCCAGCCCAAATCTAAAATGTTGGATTTTATTTGTCCTTCAAGGCCCAGCTGGGATACCTCTGCTACCTTGAAGCCTTCCCTGATCTTCAAATCAGAAGTAAATCTTTCCTGCCTTTGAATTTCTCTAGGCCCCTCACAGTACCTCTCCTAGGGCACTCTGGCAGAGTAGAAAGAGGAAAGCTTCAGAGTTAGCACAAATCTGGCTTCAAATCTCCTCCCTCGATATGCTATTAGCTGGAAACCAATTCATACTTCATCTGTAAAGTGGGAATAATACAATTCCCATTATGAGATCATTAGATTGAATTAATATACATAGAACATCTGTAGATATTCAATGAAAGGTGGTTCTTACTACTTATCCCTTTTTACCTATGCTACAATAGCATTTCTGTATATCCTATCTCCCTACAGAGTGAACTAGAGAACAAGGGCCATATCTTACATACTTTTGTCTCTTCCGCACACTTAGCATGGAATTCTGTAAACTTTGTGAACTCTTTTTTAAGGTATACAGTCAAAACCAAGCATGCTATGGGGGAGCTGAGTGACAGTTGGTTAAGGGTCCGACTTCGGCTCAGGTCATGATCTTGTGGTTCTGAGTTGGAGCCCCGTGTCGGACTCTGTGCTGACAGCCCAGAGCCTGGAACCTGTGTCGGATTCTGTGTCTTCCTCTCTCTGCCCCTCCCAACTTGTGCTCTGTCTCTGTCTCTCAAAAATAAATAAATGTTTAAAAAAACCCAAGCATACTATGTCTACCCACCATGTGTGAAAAGATCATAGTCTTTGAGACTTCCAATTAAAGATGTTGGACTAAAATACTGCTTTACTCTTTCCAGAAAAGTCCTAAAATTAACAGCAAAAATTTTTCTTTGTAGTCATAAACTCAGAAGGACAAAGGCAACAGGAAAAGTAACAGCAATAACATTCTGAAAGTGGGAAAGCAGAAGGAAGACTATAATCGTTCATTTAGCAGACTCAGTAAGGTTGCTAGGCTGGCAGCAGGGAGAGTGAAAGAAGTCAGTGAACATGTACCAAGGAGCCTAAAAAGGCTCAAGGACTGTTGGCACCAGTTCTCTCTGCAAACAGAGGGTAAAGATGGAGCTACCAAAATAAGATTAGCTCCAAGTTCTGTTAAATAAAAATGGAACATCAGGAGGACATAATAATCAAAACACACAAAGCAAAAACAAACAGAATTGAAGGGGGAAATAGAAAATTCAACAAGAATAGCTGGAAACTTTAATACCTCACTTTCATTCATGGATGAATAATGAGGTAGAAGATCACAAGGAAACAGAAAACTTCAACAATACTGTAAACCACCAGACCTGACAGACACCCAGAGTACACTCTACTTAATAGAAGCAAAATGAATACACATTCTTCTCATGTGTACATGAAATAGACAGACCACATGTAAAGACCATATGCTAGGACATAATCTCAATAAATTAAAAAAGAAATGAAATATTAAATATATCCTCTGATCACAATGGAATAAAGTTAGAAATCAGTAATAGGGAAATCTGGGATATTAAACAAAATACTCCTAAAAAACTAATGGATCAAAGAAGAAATCACAAGGAAATTAGAAAATACTTGCTTTGTTTTGAATTAAAAACATTTTTTTAATAATTTATTTATTTTTTAATTTACATCCAAGTTAGTTAGCATATGGTACAATAATGATTTCAGGAGTAGTTTCCTTATGCCCCTTACCCATTTAGCCCATCCCCCGCCCCCCACAATCCCTCCAGCAGTCCTGTTTGTTCTCTATATTTAAGAGTCTCTTATGTTTTGTCCCCTCCCTGTTATATTATTTTGTTTCCCTTCCCTTATGTTCATCTGTTTTGAAAAATATTTTTTTAATGTTTATTTACTTTTGAGAGAGTGCACTTGTACACACCCTTGGGGGAGGGGCAGAGGATCTCTCTTGGGGGAGAGGGAGACAGAGGATCCAAAGCGGGCTCTGTGCTGTGGGGCTCGAACTCATGAACTGTGAGATCATGACCTGAGCCAAAGTCAGATGCTTAACCGACTGAGCCACCCAGATGCCTCAGAAAATACTTTGAGATAAATGAAACTACCAAAACTTATGGACTGCAGATAAAGTGGTATGGCAAGGGAAACTTATAGCTGTAAATGCCCAGATAAAAAAAAAAAAAAGAAAGCTCTCAAATCCATAACTAGCATTCCACCTTAAGAAACTACAAAAAGAGGAAACTTAAAGCAAGTAGGAGGGAAATAATAAAGATTAGAGTGGAAATAAATGAAATAGAGAATAAAAAACAGGAGAAAAATCAATAAAACAAACAACTGATTGGCTAGACTACCAAAAAAAAAGAGGTAAGATTTGAATTACTTTTAAAAATAGGGAGGAAAGAGGAGACGTTATTTTCAATTTTACAGAAATACAAAGAATTATAAAGGAATATTATGAATAATTTATGCCAACAAATTGGGTAACTGAGATAAAATGGACAAATTCATAGAAAGACACAAAACACCTAAAGCATCTCAAGAGATAGACAAATTTGAATAGACCTTTAGTAAGTAAAGAGATTAAATTAGTAACATAAAAAAATATCCACAAAGAAAAGCTTTGGCCCAGATGGTGTCACTATGAATTCTACCAAAGATTTAAAGAAGAATCAACAGCAATCCCTCCCAAACTCTTACAAAAATTAAAACAGTACTTATCAGATCATTCAAAACCTTATTATCCACCTCGCTCTTCCCTCTGAAAAGAGGACCGGGGTTCCCTCTCCCACCCAATAATTATCCATGACTGTCATTTCCGCTATAGACTTCAGTTTCCTCACCAGTAAAACATGGGGATTGAATAAGATAATGTCTAAAGTTCTTTAAGCATTGATATTCTTTGTTTATTTTGGTTTCTCTTTCCTCTGAAATTTCTATTTTTGTGAAGCCTTTCTCACACCTCATTATGTCTCTGAAGATGTTGGGTGAGGCACGTGATGTTGTCAAACATTAACAGATGGCATGCCGTTGACAGGAACAGGTGGCAGGGGAGGGGATTCTGCCTTCGCTCATCTCTTCAAATGCCAAGAGCCATTTGGCATTGAGTTAATACCTCTCCCCCCAAGATTGGTCTTTGCTGGGCCACAAGCATCTCCCTCTGCTCTGGACTAGGATCAGGTGAATTCTAAGGCAACCCATCTTTCCTGAGGTAAATAAGGTTTTGCTGGAAGTCAATAAACACGGCTGTCCTAGTTGGACTAGGCACTTACCTGCCCAAAGTGATGAGCCAAAATAATGTCCACAACATTGGTTGTCAAGCCTGAGAGCTAAAAAGATAAAAACGCCGAGTCAAGGGAGTTAAGCATACATAAAAATTTATCAAGCTGTCCACTTACGATTAGTGTACTTTATTGTGTACATGTCATCCTTCAACAAACTAAAGTACAGCTCAGTGTCACACATTTTCATGAGATGAGAGTTTCAAAGACACACGAAAACAAGAAACAATTCAGAAAAAAATGAAGTCTCCCTTCCAGGGAAATAATATCACCTACTTTGAAATAGGTGGCTGGAAGAAATCTTGGCCATTCCTTCTTTGAAAACTTAAGACCTAGAGCTCTTGGCTATTAGCTACTTCATTCCTGCCTGTATTTCCCACATTTACACTAGATTTATGGCCAATAAGGACTGACTTAAAACTACTCCCTTCAAGTCACCCAAGAGACAAAAATGATTTTCTCTCCTCCAGTTTTTGCTCTCTTCATTTTAGGGAGTGGGAGGAAACTGCTATGTTTATAAAATGTTCTTGCGTTTGAGCATTTTTCCCCTAATTTTTTCCATTTCAAAATGATGCATATCACAGTCTAATAAATGCAGCAATCTGTGCAAATCTGCAGACTGCTAGTCTATTTTCAGAAAAATTTCCAACTCAAATTATGTTGCTGATTCCCTGTAGCCTTCTTCCTTGGTTTTATGCTTAATTCCCATTGCTGACTTGGATCAGAGGTGAAGTGCTGAACTGGGGATGCAGATGGAGAAGAGGAGATGAGGAGACAGACAAGGATATGGGAAGAGCAGGATCACATAGTCCCAGAAAGAGTAAGGAAGAAAGAAGCCCAGAAATCTTCATAGGGGTTACTAACGATCCAATGGTCATAAATTAAAGATAATTAGAATTAACAACCAATCTCATTACATGTTTAATACTCATAAGATCGTTCTCAAGCTTTTAACAATTTTATTAGGTTATTACACATAATTTATTATACATTACTGAGAATGTTCAGGTCAATCTTAACATACCCATGTAATTAGACAGGAATGAGAACAAATTTTAAATAAGGTTGTAAGAAAGAATTTCCCCTGCATCTGGCAATAGCATCGTTAATACATTTCATCCAAAGTATGCAAATTTCTCTAGAAGTTAAAAGTGGGGAGAAATGGATAAATTTTTTAGAATCTACTCTACTGGCAGGTGGAATATATTTTAATTCTAGTATAGTTAACATGCAGTGTGTTATATTAGTTTCAGGTGTATAATATAATGATTCAACAATTCCATATATTACTCAGTGTTCATCACGGTAAGTGTACTCTTAATCTTATTCACCTATTTCACCCATTCCCCTTCCCGCGCCACCCCCCACCCCCCACTTCCCTTCTGGTAACCATCTGTTTTTTCTCTGTTAAGAGTCTATTTTTTGGTTTTTTGGTTTGTCTCTCTTTTTTTTCCTTTGTTCGTTTGTTTTGTTTCTTAAATTTCAGTAGGTGGAATATTTTAATATTTTAAAGTAATATAAAAGCAACACATGCTTATCATAGAAAATTAGGAAAATATAGAATATAAAAAAGAAAATAAATCATCTGTAATGCTACCAGCCAAAGACACAACTACTAGTAACCAATTATTTTTCCTTTTTTTTTTTTTTTTTAATATAGTGGGTAAGTCTCACGTTTCTTTTTCTTTCTTTTTTTTTTTTTTTTAATTTTTGAGTGACAGAGAGAGACAGAGCACAATGGGGAGGGGGAGACACAGAGAGAGAGGGAGACACAGAATCTGAAGCAGGCTCCAGGCTCTGAGCTGTCAGCACAGAGTCCGATGCGGGGCTCGAACTCACAAACCGTGAGATTATGACCTGAGACAAAGTTGGATATTCAACCGCCTGAGCCACCCAGGAGCCCCTCTATTTATTTATTTTTAAAGTAATCTCTACACCCAACATGGGTCTCAAACTCACAATCCCAAGATCAGGAGTCGGATCTTCTACTGACAAGCCAGCCAGGTGCCCCAAATTACTTTCCCTCTTTTCGTATGCATAGCTACGTAACAAAATTGGGACATACATAGTTTCATCTATTTTTTAAGTATTGAGAATTTTCTCATTTCTTTAAATAACCAAATAAATTTTTGGTTGCAGGATATTCCATTCTATGGTTGTGTCACAATTTTGTGGCTCTACAGTATTGGTACTTAGGTTGTTTCCATCTTTTTGCCCTATGCTTTAATGAATATTTTGGCTCTGTGATTTCCTAGCTGTGACCTTAAGCAAATGGCTTAATTTCTCTGTGGGATAAGAATAGGACCACTTCACTGGGCTGTCCTGAAAATGAAAAATTTAAACATAGAGAAAACATTTAAGAATAGTGCCTGCTATGTAGCAAATACTAGACATGTATTAGATTCTTAAGAAATTATTATCCTTCTATTTAAATCTTTGTAGATATCACTACTTATCCTTCAGATAAGTTCCTAGATATTGAATTACTGGATCTCATGGTTGAGTACCAATAAAGGTTCTTAATACATGTGACAAGCTGGGGAGTGGTATTTTGGAGCCTATCTCCAGTGGTGGATCAGAATGAACATTTATGGCAAGTTAAAAATACTCAGAAGCAGATATTTATTTAAAAATGAGATTGTTACATTAGGCATCTTTTAGCAAGTAATGAAAGCTTGGGTTATTTCTTCTCTGGAAAACTTTATAACATCACTGATTTAGTCTAAACCTCATAGTTTTATTTATTTATTATATGTATTTTCAGTGTTTATTTATTTTGAGAGAGACAGAGAGAGAAAAGCAGGGGAGGAGCAGAGAGAGTGAGGAGAGAGAGAAATTCAAGCAGGCTCCATGCTATCAGTGCAGAGCCTGACACAGGGCTTGATCTCACAAATATTGAGATCATGACCTGATCCAAAATCAAAAGTTGGATGCTTAACTGCCTGAGCCATCCAGGTGCCCCCAAACCTCATAGTTTTAGGTTAAAATAACTACAAATAACATTTGTACTTTGGTAGGGAAAAATGTTTCAAAACTGCTTCCTTTTCTAACCTAAAAACAGCAAATGACCTTTTCAGCACAGGTCATTTCAATGAAAATGTTATTTAATAATATGCTTTTACCCTTATTCCCTCTTTTCACTCTGGTTGTTGCTGGGATTGTTTATATTTGTAAAGTCATTAGCATGTACTCCTGTAGATTCCTATCTCCTTGAACAGATTTTAGATAACACTCTATCTAAATAGCAAATGCCATGTAGATAGCAAGTATCTTCATTTTTTCAGATGGCACACATCTTCAATCCCACCAATCTTTGGGAGCAGTAGCATGGACAAGTTATTTGCGGTTTAGTGAAGAGATTCATTCATTCGTTTCACTCATGAAAACAGTGAACATGAAAACCAAAGATTGGGAGAAGATATTTACATGTATCCACCAAAGGATTCAGACACAAAATGTATAAAGAACTCTTACAGATCAATAAGAAAAAGACTAGCAACCCGATTAAGGGGGAAAAAAAGGCAAAAGACTTGACCAGTCACTTCCTTAGAGGATACTGAAATGGCCACTAAGTTTTAGAAAAGGTGCTCTGTCTGGCATCATAGGCCCTGAGGGAAATGCAAATTAAAACCCAGCATTATTTCCCCATAAGCATTGCTTAAAATAAGAAAGATGGTATAATTAAAAATTGTTTTTTTAATAACTAAACCTATTTTGCTGATGGGTACCATATAGAAACAAGCTAGTATTACAAATAAAACTGCTCATCTTTTACAAAAATTAAAATGACTTTCAAATACTAGGGAAGAGGTGGAACAACTGAACTTTCATGTATTGCTGGTGTGTAAACCGGCCAAACACTGTGGAACACTGTCCGTATCTACCAAAGCTAAATATACAGCTGCCTTATGACCCATCAATTCCACTCCTAGAGACCCAGGAGAAATGAAGGTGTAGGTCTATGGAGAGACAGGTAAAAGAATGTGCACAGAAACTTTACTCATAATAACCAAATAACAAACAACTTATTTTGTGTATTTACACCATAGACTACTAAACAAGAATTAAAAGAACTACCATTACACACAACATGAAAAAGAATCACTATGAATGAAAGAAGCCAGATACAAAAGAATACATATTCTATCATTCTAATTATATGAAGTTTAAGAATAGAGAAAACCAATCTATGGTGATAGAAGTCAGAAAACAGTTGTATCTGGGAAGAAGAAGTATTAATTAAAGCAAAGGCATAAGGGAATCCTTGGAGCTGGAAATATTCTGCATATTGATTGGGTGGCAATTATATATGCACACATTCATGAAATTATATACTTAAAACTTTTTGCCTTTGACTGTATACACTTCAGTGAAAAAAAAAAAAAAAAAAAAAAAAGACATTTTGAGAGGGGACCAAGAGATGACCCAATGAATACCATTTAGTGCTTACTTTGGAAGCTGCCCAGTCAATCCAGCCTTTAGCACAAGGGTCAACGTTAATGAGCACAAGGCCTTCCACGAGCTCCGGATGATTGAGCTGAAATAGACAAAGACAACAGTTTGAAAGTTCCACTCCCAGCATTCTTCTATAAACAGTGGAGCATGGTTAATCAATTCTTATGTATTATGCCATAATGCCTCAGATTTGAAAGTAAGACTTCAGAGAGGTGCTAGGTGCAGAATATTTGGAAAAATTGCTCTGTAAGTCTGACTTAACATCTGGAAAACCAGTTCCTTAAAATGCTATGAAATGATCTTGCCTGGCAAGGATCTGTGAGGAGACATGATATTTATTTCCTCATCAGAGGAAGGCACCTGGTAGTATCTCTGCAGTTGTTTAGCTCACGGTGGGTTCTCCCTGCTGGGAAAGTACCCTTGGAATTACTTGGCATAAGGGGCTGCTGAGGCTTAGACTGGAGAATTTCACATTCATATAGCCTTGACCCCAATAGGAGCTTCTTACGTTTTTTTTTGTTTTTTGTTCTTCCCCCAGAAAGCACCTGAATGGGTGATACCACCCTACCCCAAAAGACTGTCCTATCACCCAGGAGGCATCTGAAAAACATTTCTTTTAAAAAAATTTTTTTAGATTTTATATTTATTAAAAAAAATTTTTTTAATGTTTTTATTTACTTCTGAGAGAGAGAGAGAGAGAGAGAGAGAGAGAGAGAGAGAGAGAGACAGAGCATGAGCAGGGGAGGGGGAGAGAGAAAGGAAGACACAGAATCTGAAGAAGGCTCCAGGCTCTGAGTTGTCAGCAAAGAGCCTGATGCGGAGCTCAAACTCGTGAACTGTGAGATCATGACCTGTGTCGAAGTTGGACGCTTCACTGACTGAGCCACCCAGATGCCCCTTTTAGATTTTATTTTCAAATAATCACTACACCCATCGTGGGGTTTGAACTTACAACCCCAAGATCAAGAGTCACAAGCTCTACTGACTAAGCCAGCCAGGCACCCTTGAATTAAGTAAGTAAGTAAGTAAGTAAGTAGAGTGTGTGTGAGAGTGAGCACACACAAGTGTGCACAGGGGAGGAACAGAGGGAGAGGGAGAATTTTCAGCAGACTCCACACCCAGTGTGGGCTTGATCTCATAACCATGAGATAACGACCTGAGCGGAAATCAAGAGTTGGATGCTTAACCAAATGAGCCACCCAGGCACCCACCCTGAAAAAATTTCTTCATTTCTGTTTCTTAAATAGAAATCAACACAGACATTTCTATTTACACTCAAAACTCTCTAGTTTACTTCCTTTCCCTCTGATTACACTGATTATGCTCACTATAGAAAATCTGATAAATAGAAATTACAAAAATTAGGAAATAAAAACTTGTATTATCTAACCACACAACATCGGTCCCTGTTAATTAATATTTTGGTATACTTCCCTCTGGTCCCTTCCTATGTCTATCACAAACTATGGTGAATCTGTATTTTAATTTTTTTGTTAATGTTACAGTATATGTGAATCACGTATCATTACAAACTCTTCTTATAAAATTTTAATGGCTTCACAAAATTCCATACATGTTCTCTAAGAATTACTTTTTATTGATGATACCCTGCCCTCATTCGTGATTTTTCAGGTACTGTAAGTACAAAACAGGGCTTTCTACAAACCTTTTTCTGTTGTTGACAGAATTTACAGAAAAAACTGACATAAGACCCACAGTAGTACCTGGTCACTGACACAGCAGTAGAGCTGTGACCTAGGCAGTGCCTCAAGGGTAGCAGGACTAATCCTCTGTACTTACTGCAAATCTGCTGAGGATGTAAGCTCCAGCTCCAACTCCAATCCCAATGATGCTTTTCAGACTGTGAAAGAGGACATACCAACACTGATAAGATTAACTCACTTGGAGGGGACATGGCATAATGGAAAAAATACAACTGGGTTCAAATCTGGCTCTGATGCTTACTGGGTTCTAGAAGCTGGTCAAGTTTTTTTAACTTTCTGAGCCTCAGTTCCCAATCTATAAAAGGATATAACCACCTATTTCTAAGTTGATTTTAAGGGTTAAGTGAAATATGACTAAAACCTGGGAGTCATTCTAATAGCTCCCTCTCCTATCACCTCTATGTTCAACCTAACAGTAAGTCCAAAGAGTCTACCTCTAACATATTTCCATCTATCTCTATATACTTCACTCCAGCTCCAGGCATTCAGTATCTAGTCGTCTCTTGCCTGATTGCTGTAATAGTTTAATGGTCTTTTTCTTTTTTACTCTTCTCCAACTCATTCTCCCCACAGCTAGACTAATTCTTTTTTTTTATTAAAAAAATTATTTTTAACATTTATTTATTTTTGAGAGACAGCGACAGAGAAGGAGCAGGGGAGGGGCAGAGAGAGAGGGAGGCACAGAATCTGAAGCAGGCTCCAGACTCTGAGATGTCAGCACAGAGTCTGACACGGGGCTCAAACCCATGAACCGTGAGATCATGACCTGGGCCAAAGTCTGACGCTTAACCGACTGAACCACCCAGGTGCCTCTAGAGTAATCTTTTTAAAAAAATATAAACAGCTTTACTGAAATGCAATTTAATACCTAGAGTGACCATTTAAAAGACTAAACTGAAAAAAAAAGGCAAAATTAATGCACATTCTTATCTAACCCATTTTTAAATTCTATACCTGAAAGAAAAAAAAAAAAAGACTAAATTGGGTATCACTCCCCTACTTAAAACTTTTCAATATTTTTTTTTGTCTTTTGAATAAAATCCCCAATTCTTACCTGATCTGTGAGACTATGTAATTGGGTTCTTGTCTATTTCTCAAATTTCACTTCATGCCTTTCTCCTACTTGCTCACTTGGTCCAGGACTTCTGGAAATATTATTCCTCCTGTCTGGAATCCTCTTGCCCTGGCTCTCTGTCTAGGTACTGGCCTAGACATGTTCTTAGAGAGGCATTGCTCAACTAGCCTTATCTCTGTAAACCTGGCCCTTCTCTAAGGTATCACCCTCACTGACTTCTCTTACAACACTTTAGTTGTGATTATTTGCTTATTTGTTGTTAATTATTCCTCCCACTAAAATGTAAGTAGGCTCTGTGAGGACAGTGACTATTCCATTTGTTCACCATTGTAGTCCCTAGATCAGACACATGGTAGAAATTCAATAAACACTGTGTTAAGGAACTGCAGAATGAACCTACCTTAAGTGGGTAAGAACAGGAGGCAGCATTTCAGCCAACTCATCCATTGTGGGGTACTGGTACCTGAAATCCAGAAGGATACCTCCTGAATTAGAATGCACCCACATTTCCCAATCACAAGAACAGCCAGAAGAGTATGGGGTTCTTAGATAAAAGCATTCCCTTTACCAAAGGCAGAAAGGAGATGATGTGTGGAAATGACTGTGACATGCTGTGTCTCTCTCTAAGACTTCCATGCTGAGAAGAAAGGAGAAGAATCTATGTGTTTCTATTTTCTAAAGGGCTGTCTCTGGGACCAGAAGAAGCCATTTGAACAGAACAGGTAATATGGCTCTCTCTCAAGGCATTTCCAAATCCCTAACAATCACTTCAACTGGGATTGAGGCTCAGCAAACTTCCAGCAATAACAGCCAATTGAGGAGGTGGCTTTTGGTCTGCGGCTTATAATCAGGCAGCTAAAGGCAAAAATAAACAAAGCTTTACTGGGCCTAACCACATTGGATCCTTGTCTATTTCTCAAATTTCACTTCATGCCTGTCTCCTACTTGCTCATTTGGTCCAGGGCTTCTGGAAATATCATTCCATATCCTAGACTCCTCATCATGAATGCTGATTTGTTTTACTTAGACATAAGATAATGTGGTTACTTTATTGCTTTTGAATTTGGTGTATGATATGAACTACACGATCCTAAGATGGTCAAGCAAGGCCAGGAGCCGATTCAGACTAGGAACCCAAGAAAAGAAGGGAGCATCCATAAAGATTACAGAATCAAAGATGGAAAGAGACCTTAAGACAATCTAGGATCTACTCTATATGTGACAGGGGAATCAGCCTGCCTCTGCCTGAAACACTTTTTAAGTGATGGAGTGCTGTTGAGCCATTTGTACACAAAACAGAAAAAAGGAACCAGATATAAATCTTGTTGGATATAAATTGGTCATTGGTCAATTTGCATCTGAGAGACAGAACAGCCTGAACATGTCAATAACATGGATTCTGGAGCCAGACTGCCTCAGTTAAAATTCCAGCTCTGCTACGTATTTGTTATGTGATCTTGGCAAAGTTACTTAATATCCCTGGGCCTCAGTTTCCTCGCCTGTACAGCAGGAATAATAGTAAATCTATCCCATAGTTCTGTGAGGGTTAAATGACTTAACAGATATGAAGCGTTTAAAGCAATGTCAGGAATGCTGTTTAAGTCCAATGTAAGTGTTGGCTATTTTTTACCTGCAATGGTCTATTTCACATCAGTCCCTGGCAGAGGCAGCTCTGGAGAGGAGCCAAGGGAAAGGGGAAGAATCTGTAATTCCACAGCTTGTGCTTTCACTCCCCCTTCCAAGGTCTTCTCCGTAATTACAATGTCCATGGAAGAGTGAGGGAGACTGTGGTTCCACCATGCAAAGCAGGTTTAGGATGAGGCCAAGAGCTCCAAGTCCAGTCAAAATGCATCTCTATTTGACAGGGCAGCTTCTCAGAATAAATGCTTACAAAAATATTCAAATTCCCATCACTAGACTGGGAGGTAAGGTTGGGGAGGTGCTCCCAGGAAGTACAGATGGATTGGAATTTGTTCTAGGTAGTTGGAAGTTTTAGGGAGGGACACAGAAATGACATTTTAAAAAGATGAGGAAGGGGACAGATAAAAGACAGTGAGATGTGGGTGTTTCAGACACTTAAGCCTTGCAATTACAGGGTGACAGATTCCCATCTATGGAGAACCATTCCTGGACATAGGAAAATATGCAGTTTCCCTCAACAGATTGTACGCAACAGTCCTCTCAGAGCAAGGAAAGAAAGAGGAGGATAGTTGGTTGATAAGTATAACCACAGCCTGTGCTAAAATCAACAGGAGAAATCAATGCTACTTCTCCCACTGTAGCTCAATCATTTGCTCTTCTGAATGCATGGCTTCTAGAAGGTCTTGCTTGTGGCCTTACCCTGTTGGGAAAGAAGGTGCACCTTCCTGCTGGCCTGGGGCATCCACATGACAGACAGCAAAGTGCTGGGTGATCTCTTGCATATCCTCAAAGTTAAAAAATGCATTGAAACAGGATTTATCTGCAAGAATAAAAATACTTGTAAGTCACAGACTCTCTCTCTCCCCAATTTTCAACTGAATGTCCATACAGTCCTCTTCATTTCTCTCCAGTTTTCTTCGACTCAATTAATTCCATATCATTGTCCTCTTTCACTCCTTTTATTCACTGTTCCACCAAAATGAGGTGTCAGAACAATGTGATTCAAGCTGCCCTAAAGGCTGAATACCAGACATCCCAATGACCTGAAAACGACACTGAATTCTCAATTCTACAGTGTCTAAAAAATGGAAACCAATTCTGGTATTGCACAAAATAATCTTGCACCCATCATGCTGTCATTTCTCATGTACCTTATTCCCCCATCTGACACAGAGACGCTGACTATATTCCAAGAACGTGGCTAGAGTAAATACCCTGGGCTACTCACATTCACCATGTGGAAGACTGTCCCTTGGAAAAATTGCTGCAGTGTAGAGATGGGCTGCTGCTTTAATTTCTACCCTGTTAGTATAACTGCTTAAATCACTTCTCATGCTTAAGAGGCTACAAAAGCTCCAGCACTAAACTGTAGCCTCAAATAAAGCTCCAGCACTAAACTGTAGCCTCTCTGAAAGCCAGAGAAGCATGGGAGAAAAACATACACATGTACAGGCTCTGAGCCTGTGGCTAGAGCCAGAATCTTATACTATCTAGAAAAGTCCACTTAAAATCACTGATGACAGGCTATAGGAAGAACACTTTCACTAATTCATTGAAGGGCTCATAACAAAGTTAAGTTGAAAAAAACCAAAGAAGTATAGACTTAAACAAAACAAACAACTGATTTCTATTCTACTCTTTTTTTTTTTTAAAGACACACTTTATTATTATTATTTTTTTAAGTAAGCTCTATGCCCAACGTTGGGCTTGAACTCATGACCCTGAGATCAAGAGCTGCATGCTCTATTGGCTGAGCCAGCCAAGCGCCTCTCAGTTCTGCCCTTAACCAGTTCATCCTTTACCAGTTAAGACACAAAGGTGAGATATAATTCCAGTATCCCCCAAACGCATTTTCCTGCACACTTCCCAGACACTTTAACCCTGCATTAATATGTGTAACAATGAGGAGGGAAGGTTAAGCCAGAGAGGATAAAACCTGTGCTCTGTTAGAATACTGGGGTTTCTTCTTTTTAAAAATAAATATACAAAGATTATTATAATAAAAAAGGAAGGTATAAAATTAAATACATACGATTGAGGCCAATGTCATGATATGTCAGAATAACTGGTCTGTTTCCCTTTGGGAGGCCTCTGATGGTGACGTGAACCACACCGTGAGTTGTTTCTATGTCATGTTCCTGTAACAAGACAATGTATTGTCTCAGCAAAGGCAGAATGTACTTCCCAGATGGCTGAAGTTCCACAATACCTATTTATTGCTATTTCTCACTAGCTGGGGCAGGATATATCACTGAACCATAAGCACACCAGAGACATGTTATACTATATAGCATATTCCTACTTTCTAATTCCTTCCAGATAAACTAACAAATGAGGGGAAAAATACACCTTCTCATCCACAAAGCTTACTATCTTTTTTTTTTTTTTTTTTTTTTTAAGTTTATTTATTTTAGAGAGTGTGCAGGGGCGGGGCAGGGAGAGTCTCAGAGAGAGAGAATCCCCAGCAGGCTCAGTGCTGCCAGGAGAGAGCCCCACATGGGGCTCGAACCCAAAAGTCGTGAGATCATGACCTGAGCTGAAACCAAGAGTTGGTTGCTTAACCGACTAAGCCAATCCAGGCACTCCTAAAGCTCACTATTTTAAATGAGGTAAGTCAGGGATCTGTTGAGAAT
This sequence comes from Panthera pardus, assembly GCF_024362965.1. Classification (NCBI taxonomy): domain Eukaryota; kingdom Metazoa; phylum Chordata; class Mammalia; order Carnivora; family Felidae; genus Panthera; species Panthera pardus. Next base: position 22,719,177 of record NW_026526821.1, on the reverse strand, counting down.
ACACTTGCAAGTAGCTTTTAAAAGATCAGCAAGCTGGGTAAGGAGCCAGGTAAGACATGGGGGAAGAAAAGGAAGCAGAAAATATGAAGGAACTGCTGGGTAAAAGCCAGATGTTTCAGAGCCTCTAACCTCATATTCAGCAACTAATAAGTTCAGTAGATACTTATGGGTGTGTCTGCCTAAAATCCCTTCCCTTTCCTGGCAGCTGCTCTCCTGTGTCACCCATACATTACAGGAGGCTCTTGGCTGCCAAGTTTGTAGGATGTAACCTTATGGTCATGGCTTACTGAAGAGAGGTGAGCATCTGGTCCATGGTGGGTATGTATCCTTCCCTGAGAATTTGTAACTGGGACTAAGAGATTTTATCCTCAATTTGGTTCTTCTCTTGAAAAGAGAAGCAGACTTGGGAGCTGTTAGTAAACATTTCCACTGCTCTAATTCTTGGTTCTAGCTGTATATGGTCTTAATTTCTGAGACATTCCTGAATTGCCTCTGGTTCAAGCTAGCTTGGGTGGGTTTGTTTCCTGCACCCCCAAAGAATCCTAACCAAGTCAAAGAGTAGAGTTTAAGATGTAGTCAGAACAGAGCTCAGGAACTAAACAAAGCTCAAACAAGATGCAATTGGAGCTAGGACCAGCACTAAGAGTGACTGGGTAGAAAAGAAAGGAACTGTAGAAAAGCCACTGAGGTTTATTCTAGTCCTCTTCGATGTCTGTATTTCTCAAAAATAAAAAACTATTATGTCTAGCCTAGTGAATTTTTGCTGAAGTCCTCACCTATCTCAGACAGTCTTATAGTAGATAAGATGTAGCTAGGATAAGATTAACGGTCAATAAGAATCCCAGCAAAGGCAAAGGGCTTCCAACTTAATTTCCTATCAAATTATGAACCTCATCAGAACTCTGGTTTCTTCTCTGATGTGGGGCACAAAATAGTCATAGGCTAATTCAGTATCAGTGTATCATAATATCATAAGCCCCAGGCTGGAGCAGATAATCTCTATCAAATCAAGTCATGAGTGACTGTTTCTGTATTTCTCTATTTCCTATTCAGGCCTATTCAAAAGACTTGCAAAGAGGATGTAAGAAATGAAGGAAAGAATCAGATACTTCAAACTGGCTATGACGTATAGGGTTTAGAAGAGATAAATATAAAGAAATAAATCCCTGTTACTACATGTGCATTTCTCTCGTAGTAATATCAGAAGTACTGAGGAACCCCTCACCCCCACCACTATCAAGTTTCTTCATTAAACAACTATTTACTGAATCCCTAACTACCGGACCCTGGACTAAGGTCTGGGGATAAAAGTGAACAAGAGAGATGTGATCCTTATTCTCACAGAGATTATGTTCTAGACAGGAAGGCAGGCAATGAACACACAAATCAACCAACCCATAATAATAGTATGTGATAAGTGCTATGAAAGAAATAAACAGGAAACCATGATAGAAAACTGAGGAGAAAGACATTAACTCTATTAGCAGCCAGGAAAGTGCAAATTAAATTTAATGAGATGCCATTTCACATACACCAGATGGCAAAAATTTTAAAGTTAGGTAACACCAAGTGTTGACCAAGATACAGAGAAACAGGAACTCTCATACACTGTTGGTAGGCATGTAAACTAGAAAAACTACTCTGTAGAACAATCTAGTAATCTCTAGTAAAGCTAAGAGATATCTATCCTACAGCAGTTTTACTTTTAGGTGTAATCTAAAGAAATTCTCAAACACAGTCACACACACAAAAGGATATATACAGACAGATACACTGCAGCCTTATTTATAATGTCAAAAAATTTGGAAATAGCCTAAATATTCATCAATAGGAAAACTGATAAATAATGATCTATTCATATAATGAAATACAGATTAAAATGAACTAGAAGCATTAATATACAGATAAAATCTTGAAAACATAATGCTGAGTAGAAATGCAAAAGGGTATGTATGTATCGCTTACATAGATTTTTTAAAAAGCAACATTACATAGATTGCATGTTTATATACATACATTTAAAACATAATACTTAGAGAAGGAATGTACACTAACTTTAAGATTTTGTTTCCTTCTGGGAGCTGACAGATTCAGAAAAGGAACTCAAGAAGGCTTTGATCTCTCTCGTGTTTTAATACCTCCCCTTTCCCCCATGTTTTACTTCTTGAGAGAAGGAATATAAGAGGAAGAAGCTGGGTCCTGCCAAATGGATAACACTACAGGAGAACCCAAGTTGAAGAGACTGCAACAATTTGTCAGCTTCACAATCAGGTTGCTGGAGCCTTCAGTAAAGTTTTGCTAAAATACTCCAGCTTGTTTTCAGCTGTGCTACTGAGGATGGAGGGAAAAACCAGGTAACACTGTGGCCCTAAGGCTAGCAGGACCTCCCAAAGTTGGTATTTGATGATGAGAGCATGGGGTGGGACGGGGGGGGGGGGGGGGGGGGGGGGGGGACGCGGATAGTTAGCTGTCAGGGAAGTTCAGAAGGATGATGAAAAGGGAGACATAACAGAAAGGGAAACGTAACTCTGTAATCATTTCTTAATCTGGAGAATTCAGAGTTAAAACTGGATCCCTACAAGACCTCAACTTTTTAGGGAGATCTCAGCCCTACTTCCCCATTATAAGCCTCAAATTATGTAACGACTCAACTATTCATGGCCAAGAGTCCTGAGCCCTATTTGGAGCAACACTTGGTTGTGGATGTCTCATTCATTTTCAAAGTATGTGAATGTAAATGTTCTTGGTAGAATAAAAAACATGAAAAGAAAGGAGACACTCACCTCCATGTGGACTCATAAATATATCCTTTGCGACTCTGTGTGTGAATAGCTGAAACAAGTCTCCATCTGGAGATGAATGTGCAGGACTCTGGCTATGGTCAGGCAATTGCAGGGGTGATGCTGCTGCCGCCTTTCTGCTTTAGTCAACGATCATCTGTTTCACAAGCTGCTTTTCCAATTACCTCACCCTTCCCCAGCATTCTAGACAGTGTGACTACACAATGAGAGCCCCTGCTCAAAGGGCAAAGCCCAAGTAGTGTCTAACAGGCTCTGGTCATACATCTTTCCCAGCATCTCTGATTATTTATCATCTCCAAGGATATGGACTTCTTAAACACAATCCCTTTATTCTCCAGGCTATAAAATGACTTGAAATCATATTGGTTCTGTCTCCATCCTGGACTGCATCTCCTTCTTAATCAAAGACGTAACTTTAGGGGCGCCTGGGTGGCTCAGTCAGTTAAGCATTCGACTTCGGCTCAGGTCATGATCTCAACGGTTCGTGAGTTCGAGGCCCCACGTCGGGCTGTGTGCTGACAGCTCAGAGCCTGGAGCCTGCTTCGGATTCTGTGTCTCCTTCTCTCTCTAACCCTCCCCAACTCGCACTCTGTCTCTGTCTCTCTCTTTCAAAAATAAGTAAAAAACATTAAAAAAAAAGATGTAACTTTCTTTTTTCTAAAAAACATATTATTTATTTTGAGAGGAGAGCACATACGTGAGCGGGGAGGGGCAGAGAGAGAGGGAAAGAGAATCCCAAGCAGGCTCCACGCTGTCAGTGCAGAGCTCAATGTGAGGCTTGATTCTCAGGAATCATGAGATCATGACTGGAGCCAAAATCAAGAGTCCTGGACACTTAAACAACTGAGCCACCCAGGCATCCCTCAAAGATGTAACTTCCAATCGAAGAGTTTTTTTAAGAATTTAAGAGTTTATGGGGAGGGGCTGGGGTGTGAGGACAGGTTAAACAGGTGATGGGGATTAAGGAGTGCACTCTTTTTTTTTTTTTTTTTTTCCAACGTTTTTTATTTATTTTTGGGGACAGAGAGAGACAGAGCATGAACGGGGGAGGGGCAGAGAGAAGAGGGAGACACAGAATCGGAAACAGGCTCCAGGCTCCGAGCCATCAGCCCAGAGCCTGACGCGGGGCTCGAACTCACAGACCGCGAGATCGTGAGATCGTGACCTGGCTGAAGTCGGACGCTTAACCGACTGTGCCACCCAGGCGCCCCAAGGAGTGCACTCTTAATGAACAGAGTGATGTATGGAATTGCTGAATCACCTGAAACTAATATAATACTGTGTTAACTAGCTGAAGTTAAAATAAAAACTTTTTCAAAAAAGAATTTAAGAGTTTAAGGATATTACCATTATTTTATAATAATCAATTTTCACCTTTTTTTTTTGAGTCCTCTTCCCTCAGCTAAATGTGCTGTTATCAGAATTACAAAATCTGACTTGCCTTTTCTCTCTGAATTCAGTTAATTTTTGATCACTTCATGCCCGTTAATACTTCTTCTCCCTGGCAGTCTGAAATAGTTTAGGAAAACTTGAATGACAGCATACTCTTGGAAATATCAACATTTTTGTTAGCATGGAATTTATTGTTTCTAATAGCAGGCTACTTATGAGCCTTGAATACAGTTTTTTTTTTTATTATATAGAAACCATATTTTAGGTTTATTTATTTATTTTGAAAGCAAGTGAGTGCCTGTGCATACATGTGCATGAGTAGGAAGGCAAGAGAGAAAGGGAGAGACAGAATCCCAAGCAGGGATCTCTGGCATGGGCTCAATCTCACAAACCCTGAGATCATGATCTGAGCTAACACCACGAGTTGGATGCTTAACTGACTGAGCCACCCAGGGGCCCCAGGAATTTTTGATATAATACCTCTACTATCTTACCTCCGTGTAGGGGCATAAGATTTTTTGCATAACCTCATTTACTCCCATAGAAGAATATGCCTCTAAGATTATTCAGCCTTCTGCCTATCAACAGATCGCTTTTTCCTTTCTAAAGTTCCATGACACTTTTCCCTGACTCTAGTCTCAACATTCTCCCTCCTCCTCTTACCTCTTTCAGCCTAGTTCAGTCAACATTCTTGCAGACTGTTTCTGCTGTTACTTCTCAACCACCCACAACTCTCGGCCTTTACACAAATCATGCTCTTCATCTGAAAGCCTCTTTTATAATATGTCCATACATATAATATGTCCATACATAAAATCTATCTTTTCTTCCTTTAAAGCCAACTCTAGTATCATCTTCACATAGCCATAGTTAACAATGAGGAGAAAAAGAGTGAATGGTTATTTAACCCACATGCCAACAGCCAGAAACACTGACTTTCTACGTAGAAAAGTCCAGGCAGGAAGGGTTCCGGGTTTGGCCAATTCAAACACCCCACTCTCTGGCCCACAATGAGTGAATGTATACGTGACCCATGCTAAGCCAACAGGAATCTGCCCCTGGACTTTTGCCTAGAGATACAGGTAAACATCTTTTAAGCAGTGAAGCTAGTAACCTGAAGTTGGCAGCCATTGTGCCCATGATATGACAGAGCTCATCAGAGAAATAAAACCTTCTAGTGACAGGGGAAAAGGGAAATGAGAATTGGGGTGCTGATAAAAAGCACTTTCGCTATTCCTGTAAGATTCTTTTTACCCCCCAATGAGAAAAAAAGTCACCTATATCCTTAGAACTTACTAAAATCAACCTCTCTCTTCCCCACTCCCCCAAACAACTATGACAAAATCAACCCCAAAAAGATGGGGCATCTCAAGGGGAGGAACTATGAACAAAGGCCACCAGAAAGGAAAAGCACGTGGCAGAAGTGGGGTAGGCCAGCAATAATTCCAGCTCTCCTGAGAGTGGGGAGTATATATAAAGGAAGCAGTGGGACAAGAGGTTGAAAGGTGGACTGGGGCCACATTCACATCCTTCAAGGCCAAAGAGGAGCACGGAGCTGGTCAAGCTTTCTAACACAGATTATAGCAGATAGTTGAACTCCAGATCTCTCCAAACACCTCTTTTCTGGGAAAGAACTTTCAGGATATTTATTTCACTTAATTCTTATTTTGCAAACGTGCCCATTCATCAAATGATCTTCAAGAGTTTAAAGCTGTTTAATGATTAATGCAATTAGATGTACATTCCTGAGGTCTTTATATCTATTGTAGCTTTTTCTTTTTCTTTTCATGACATCAGGTATATCACCCATTGAATTGTAGTAGTGGTACCAGGAATAAAAAATTAAGGAATTTTTAACTTTTCAAAAAGAGAGTTTAAAGCTGTTTAAACCCCTTTAGAAGAGGCAGTCACATATATACATTTGAATTGCACTACTAAAAACCAATCCTCACAGTTGGGTTCTATAAATCAGTTCCCCAAAGAGTTACTGCAATTAAGCAGCGAGCATGAAATTACTCAGCCCTTGGCCATGCCTGGATTATTCCAGGAGCAAGAACTCCATTCTTATGAGTGCACTCCATTATTAGCCTCTTCTATGGGAATGATATATCCTGGCAGACAGCAGCTTTGCACTCTCCATTAATATTTATTAAGTACCCCTCTGGTAGAAGTGGAAGGCAATTTGATAAGATATGCCAAGAGCTCTAAATACGTTCATTCCAAGAGTCCATGTAAGGAAGTATTCTACAGTGTGGATAAAATTTATGCACAAAAACGTTCAGTGAACTGAACATATTATAAATGATCTAATTTCCAAAAATAATGGAATAGTTAAGTCATGGCATAGCCAGATGAGGAAATACTAGGCATCTCTCAGAAATTATTTTTGAGTGTTTAAAAATGATATAGAAATGAGACTGTGTTGTAATTATGAAGTCAGAAAGGGGGCACAAAATTGTACACCCAATTTGGCAACTATATAAATTTAAAAGTTACTTTATAGGGGCACCTGGGTGGCTTGGCTGGTTAAGCACCCAACTCTTAACTTCGGCTCAGGTCATGATCTCGCAGTTTGGCAGTTTGTGGGATTGAGCCCTGCGCTGGGTTCCGCGCTGACAATGTGGAGTATGCTTGCAATTCTCTCTCTACCCTCCTCAAAATAAATAAATAAACTTTGTATTAAAAAGTTACTTTTATAAAAATTATACACACACACCTATTTCAACACCAAACATAAGAATATAGTTGTCCCTAGATTATGAGTTTTTTTCTTGTTCTGTATAATTCTCTGTGCTTTCCAAATATTCAACTGTGAGCATGTACTCTTTCAATAACCTGAACATAAAAGTAGAAACTAAAAAGAAATAAAATAAAAGATGGTTATCTCTAGGTAGCAGGATCATAAGCAACCTTTATTTTTATACTTTTCTAATTTTTTTCTGATGTTATATAAAGTGTTATTATTTATTTATTAAGATTTTATTTTTAAGTAATCTCTATACCCAATGTGGGGCTCGAACTCATAACCCTGAGATCAGGAGTCACATGTTTTCCTGACTGAGCCAGCCAGGCACCCCAAGATAAGTGTTACTTTTTAAAAGCAATGTATCATATACACTTGCTATAGCATATGTCTCAGCTCTAATTCTAAACCTTTTTTAAAAAGAAAAAAAATTCTTTAATGCTTATTTTTGAGAGAGAGACAGTGAGAGCCAGGAATAAGCAGAGAGAGAGAGAGAGAGAGAGAGAGAGAGAGAGAGAGAGAGAGAGAGAGAGACACAGAATCTGAAACAGGTCCAGGCTGAGCTGTCAGCACACAGCCCGATGTAGGGGCTCAAACTCACGAACCGTTGAGATCATGACCTGAGCCGAAGTCGGATGCTTAACTGACAGAGTCTCCCAGGCGCCCCTCTAATTCTAAACCTTTAAATGGTTTCACAAGGAAAGGAAAATTAAGCAGCACCCACATAGACAAATGGACAATAAGCCTGCTGATACATTGTTTCAACTGGCAGTAGGCTCTTTTCTCCTTTCTCATCAATCCTAAACACATCACCTCTAACCACCCCTTCCCACATTACCTTATATCCAAATATAACTGCTGTTTGTCTCAGTGGAGTTAATTATCAATGAAGTGACTTAGGACAAACAAAGAACCAAGAAAAATGGTAAACTTTTTTTTAAAGTAAGATCTGGGCCCAATGTGGGACTTGAACTCACAACCCCGAGATCAAGAGTCGCATGATCCACCAACTGAGCCAGCAGCCAATGCCCTGAGAACTCGTAAACTTCTAATTATAATTTCAATTATTGGAGGTGAAAAAAAAAGCATGTAGTTGATTGGTAAAGAAAACAGAGGGAAAAGGTGGCTCAGAGTGACATTACGAGCTTGGCTGATGATGCTAAGGTAACTTCCTGGGGACGTCAGCAAATATTTCTTAAAGATTTTTCTGAGGCAAGACAGAGATCAGAAGGAAACCCTGATTAAATAGCTTCAGGTAACCTAGTATCACAGTAATGCTAATGGTCAACACCAATGCCAATGCTGAATGCTTTAACATTTAGTGACAATGTTGGCTTTAGATCTGTTTTGTCTCCTAAGAATGCCCAATGGTTTCTGGGAAGCCTTCACGCAAACTAGGCCATTCTAGACTTCTTATATCACAGTTCCTAGTTTTTGGGACTTCTATCGAACTGTCACTAGACTCTTGATCCAGCTGTCTCCAAAGCATCACATAAGCCTTTAACAAAGAGACAGACAAGAATGGTGGTAGAAGATTTGTGAGAGCTAGAAAGAGGAAAAGAGAAGGGTCTATGGTTTTTTCTTCTTTAGAGCACAAAGAACCTGTACATTCAAAACAGTGACAGACATGTGACAGTGACAAACACCTGCCACCATTCTATTTGTATTAGGACGGAACTAAAAGTTATATTTTACAAAGCCAGAACATGTTACTACATCAAACTTCACCAAAAATATCATGAGTTTTTGCCAGACTATTTTTAAGCCTTAATTTTAAAAAACTGATGCATAATTATATTTCTAAAACTCAATTTCATTTATATCTAAGTATACTTATGTGTGAAAAATTCATAAAGAATATATACCAAATACCATACACTAGTGAAATAACAAGTAATTTTTATTTATTTACTTTTTGTTTTCTTATCTACTTTGCAGTGAGCATGTAGTTTTTTACATTTCATTTTTCTTTTTGGGGCAGGAGGTACTCAATTTGGTGAAAATCAAATCAATGTATCTACACTTTTTTTTTTTAAAGTAGGCTCTTTATCCAGTGCGGAGCCCAACACAGGACTTGAATTCACAACCTTGAGATCAAGACCTGAGCTGAGATCAAGAGTTGAATACTTAACTGACTGAACCACCCAGGTGCCCCTGCTTCTACACTTTTAAGTTGAAGTGTATGTACGTATATGTGTGTGTGTGTATACACACACACACACACACACACACACACACACACACACACACACACACACACACTGTTGTTCCTGGGATTTTTCACTTTGAATTCTACTGTCACCCTTTCTCAAATGATCTCCTTCTAGGTAAATTATATCAGATATTAACAATAGCCAAATTCAACTGGTTCAACCTAGATCCAAACTATAACTGAAATTAGGTCAAGTTAAAAACAAGTAAACCCAAACTTGACTTTAACAGCACTAAGTTGATTCTCTTATATATATAAAGTACCAAATAGTCATACCAAGAGGTATTTGATACTGGGATTCAGAAATCTGTAACAATGCTATGAGCCTATCCCCTAACAAAATCAGTTTCAGCTGTTCTGTTAAAGAATTTCAGCTTTCAGAACAGCTCAACTCCTTACAATATCTCAGCTGTGGACATTTTCAGATGGGAAAGAACAGGCAACAGATCCAGGAAGAGTGGGGTTTTGCAACCCCAATTCCACCCAATGGCAAGTTATGAAACCTGACTCTCAATTTCCTTGTCTGTAAAACAAGGATAATAAGAACCACCTTGTGATAGTGCTCCAAGAACTGGAGATGTGTATATTTAGTATCTACAGTAGGTACCCAATATTGCTATGATATAAGTGTGCATGCAAGATAAGTATTAGTTCTTCCTTTCGATGCTAATGCTATAGACAGACTCCAATGTACTTAACATAAAACACATATCTGAAAATAACTATTTGCCTATGCATATACAGGATGGCTGAATCCTGGAAGCAAGGAAGCTGGTTTTCCACACCTTCCTTCTCTGCCTACTACCCTCTGAGTTTACTTCATGTTGCTTCAGACAGCCACTGCTATGAATCCATCCCCAAACATAAGGTTCTCATTTCCATGTACTCACTTCTTCCTCCCATTTCTTTCAGGGCCAGTCAACAGATAAATTAGGTAGATGGAGAGATGCTGGTTCATTTTATTGATCTGCAAATTGGCAATAGAGCTACAGGCAAAAGCAACGAGGAAGAATAATATCATTTAATTAAGGACTAATGACTCAAGTTGAATTTTGCATCTCCGAGCATAAAGCCAAAAGAAATCTCCATTTTGTATTAATGATACTTAGTTAATTTGTCTTTTTCTTTTAGAAAAAGATTTTGTTGTTCAGTCTCCCCTCCAAACTCTCCTCCCCCACCTTCTCTGCGGTGAGGTGACACCACTCCATTTAACACCTGTGACTGGGGTTTCCAATGGAGTTCTTAATCAGAAAGTGACAGCTCAACCCAGTAACATACAACCATAACACAGGCACCTGGCAGGCAATTTTTGAACACTACAGCAAATCGTTTTAAATAAACCTGATCCAATGACCAAAAGAACATGAAGGAGTTATGATTAGCTATGAAGAGAGATTCACTTCTACAAGGCCACCAGCACAGGGAGGGAAGCACTGCAGAAATCCTGTACATAGCCCCCCTTGGTGCTTGTACAGTCCTTACCTGACAGTCAAAGTCCTGGAAGTTTCGTGTACCAGTCTGTCAACAGAAGGCAGAAAACACAGTCAGTTTCCCCATGTGGCTTCCCCAAATGTGCAGCAAATTCAGTTCACAGTGCAAGCAGTGCACGTGCAGCCTTTTGGTCACCATAAAACTAAAATGATTCTCATCAAAAGGCTTCAGAGACAGGGTGGGCTCCTAACATGTAAAAGGTAAGATTACACTTTGGTAGGCTTCCTGTAAAGATAAAGGCAGGAGCCTGGCTGCCCAGTAATGTAATTTCCTGCTTCCCTCCCTAAAGAGAGCAGTGAGAACCTGTGGGAAGAGGATAAAACAAGGATCAAAGTCTTAGGGCACAGTCACAACCCACACAGAAAGTATCTGGGAAAAAGGGGTTGGAGGTCAACCCTGAGAGGAGCAAAGGAGGGCAGGAGCCAGGGTGCCCAGAACCAGGAATTAAAGAAAGAATCAAGAAGAGAACAAAGATATAGATGGATCAGAAATGGAAGACTTGTAATTTAACAAGGGAAAAAGGCAATATCACTGAAGGAGGGAAAGACAGACAAAACAGGATTCCTAATACACTGGCCTATCTGTTGCATCCCATAAAATTGCTGATAGGAAAAAGGACAAGTCACTGAGTCATTTCAAAAGTAGAACATAGTCAAAAGATTCAAGGAGAATTCACCAGGCTTCTAAAATGAGATTATATCATAGTAATGTTTGTCTGGGGGAAAAAAAAAAATCAATGGCAATGACTCAGAGGCATTTTTATAGCATTTCAGATGCCAGAGTTGCAAAAATATGACCTAAGAGTATACAAAAAGGATAATGAGTGATACATCTGAGAGGGAAAAAACCATTCTGACCTGATCTTTCATAAAGTAAACACCCCCACCCCCCGGGGGGAAAACGTCTCACTATTTAGAAACTGTGTTAGGGGCGCCTGGGTGGCCCAGTCGGTTGAGCGTCCGACTTCAGCTCAGGTGGCGATCTCACCGTTCGCGAGTTCGAGCCCCGCGTCAGGCTCTGGGCTGATGGCTCAGAGCCTGGAGCCTGCTTCCGATTCTGTGTCTCCCTCTCTCTCTGCCCCTCCCCCATTCATGCTCTGTCTCTCTCTGTCTCAAAAATAAATAAACATTAAAAAAAAAAATTAAAAAAAAGAAACTGTGTTAGAGTAACATATCTGTTCTGTCTACAACTGACTTCCAAGAGATGTGGAGCCACTACTAAACACGTTCCCAAAAGCTGCCCCTCCAGACATGATCTAGATTTCTGATCCCAAGGGAGTATGAAGAAGTCCGATACCCCTTTTCAGGATCCTCTTAGAAACAGTTCTGTATCCTCTACCCACACTGCTGGCAGAACAAAACAGACAGGTTAGAAACACAGCCCACTGTGTAAAAACCAACCAACCAACCAACCAACCATACACACACACATAAAACCTCTAAGATATAAACTGTCCTCTCTATAAGAGTTAACTAGCAGAACCCACTGAGATAATCTAGAGTGACACTATCTATTAGGGTAGCCATTAGCCACATGTGGCAATTAAAATTAATTAAAATAAAAAATCCAGTTTCTCTGTCACATTACTCAGATTTCAAGTGCTTGATAGACACATGTGGCTAGTAGCTACTCTATTATTGGGCAGTTCAGATATAGAGCATTTCCATTATTGCAGAATTTCCATTTTTCCATTTCCATTACTGAGAACTTCTAGATAGCACTGATCTAGAAGCAGAAAGCTTCTGAAAGAACAAGGCTAGGGAGGAGCACACCCTTGTTTCTCTAAAATCGGCAGTGAAGTCACAACAGATTACCAATCACAGAGACAGAAGATGGGACCAAGAACAGGAAAGAGTGGTAGAGACAGCTAGTCTGAAATACTGCTCCTGGCATGAAACCACATTCACAAAATAAAGTCTGATGCAGTCACAGCACGGAAAGACACCTAAGACACCACGCAAATGGGACTGGGTAGCACATCTCTGAGGAATGCTGTCGTTGGCAACAAGGATCATAATGTTCCACGGCTCCCACTAGCCCCACAAAATGCCTGAGAAGTCCTTCAGAGAAGTCACTGCATTTAATTTCTAGTTAGATTGTGAAAAGCAAAAGGAAGGGCCCTCTCATGCACTACTAGGGTAGATGGTTTAAGTAGGATATGGTGACTAAACGAAAATAAAGGATACAAACAGTCTTTACAATTTGACCTCAACTACATTAATATGCACCAAAAAAAGACTAGCAGAAAAATACCAAAATGTTAACGACAGCAGCTATTTCTCAATAGAGAGATGATGGATGATTATAATTTTCTTTGTACTTTCCTACAATAAGCAAGTAACTCCCTTTTTGTAATTAGAAAAGTAGAAAAAAAGGATTTGGTATGATACAAAAAATATGTTTGTAACTTGTTATTTTGTAATATAAGATTTAAAGATTCATTTAATCTTTTGAGGAGTAATGTATAATGATATACAAACAGACCATATTAGACTTCAATCTTTTGGCTTCCCAGAGGTTCCTTTAGAGAGTTAGAAAGATTAAAGAAAATCACTCTAGACTGAACTAAAATCTTGGTCATAGAAGAGAGACACAAATTCGGATGAGCTCTTTGGGAAGCAGCTGTCACTGTATGCATGAGTTTTCCTTCCTCACAACCACATGGTCACAGTCATGAGGCATTTTTTGAGTTCCTGAAGCCTGAGATGAGCACAAAACCTCTGAAATACCAAAAGGAGAAAGAGGCAATTCTCTCCAGAAACCAAAGCCACCCTTTTTCATTAAGTATCTAGCAAAAAACAACTACGTGTTCCTTATCCAACATTCACAGCTAGACTCCCAGAAAAAAGGTACTGTAACTGGACAAAGACTATCTAACAGTTGCTGACTTTAATTCCAGTATAATTAATGTGGTGTTATATTAGTTTCAGGTGTACAAGGTAGTGACTCAACAATTCTATACATTCCTCAGTATAACACTTGTTATTGTTGTTGTTTTAAAGAGGTGCCAGGTGGTCTTGGAGAGTGGCTACAGGCTTCCTGAGTGATCATCCTAGAGAAAGGATATGATTAAGTCTGTTTGATAGTATTTGGCATCCAGAGTTTCTGAATGGAGATCATTAGCTGGTCCCCTCTCAACTGTGGTAAACTGAAGCCATATTCTCTGAATTCATTAAAAATTCAATACTACTCACTGGATGCATCCTAGAAGAAAGAATTCCCTAGGGACTTACCTATCTCTGATATTAGAGGTACATGGTTATACTCTAACAAAATTCCCAGAAATTTCAAGTTCTGGGTGTTTTCTTTTTTCTTTCTGTCCATTTTGAAGATACCATTAATTCCATGTTCAGAGAGATTCTTGCACTAAGCAGACTTAATTAGCAGAAAAGGAGTCAAGAAAAAATTAAAATAATAGAATAATTGGAGGAAGACAGTAAAAAAGAGTGGGCCAAGAAAAAAATAATTACTGAAAGTTGCAGTCAAGGTAGACACCAGCCAAAGGGAATATTTCCTGCTGTAGCCTCAAGACTACATGTAGAGGGTGAATGAAGGTAAATGAAGCAGCTCAAGAAGGTAGATTAAAAAGTCATTCTCTCAAATATAAGCCTGGGGAATAAGCAAGAAGCAACTAAGAATAGATCAATGAATGAAGAGAAATATGAAAAGAAGGATGATGGGGGGAATTTAAGAAACAAGTGCTAGGGAGAAAAGAAATGTAGTTTCCCAACATGAGATCTAGTCAAGAGGCATATATAGTTTCAAAAGACAGAAAACAACAGATATAAAGAAAGACAAGATGCATAAGACCTTAGAACCAACTACCAACAGGAAGAGATTTGGGGCAAATATACCTGTTCTGTGAATCTGAAGTACGGTAGGGTACCTCTATTCCCAGTCCTGGTACTCAGTAAACACAGTAAACATCATTTTTAAAGGTTATAAGCATCTCAAAATAGAGATATTCAATTTGAGTAAGAAATGAACACCAAAGTTACATGCACTTTAGGAACTAAAGTGGGGAGGAGGAGTTGTTACAATAATAAAAATTTTAGAAACAAGCTGATTTGAAAAAAAAAAACTGTCAAAGAATAAAATATGGCATTTCTAGTAACAAAAGACAATCCCTACCAACAGAAAGTGGAAAGATGGGTAACTGTATAAGCAGAAGGGTTAGATAAGCCTAGAAAATACTTTTTCTTTGTTAATAAAGATTAATTTAATCAATTAACACGGATTAATAAATCAATGTTTTTACAATCATCAATAAACCTTTATTTTAAAAAGTTTTTTTAAGTTTATTTATTTTGAGAGAGAGTGGGGTAGGGGCAGAGAGAGAGGGGAGAGAGAATCCCAAGCAGGCTCTGCACTGTCAGTGCAGTGGGGCTCGAACCCATGAACTGTGAGATCATGACCTGAACCAAAACCAAGAGTTGGACACTTAACCAACTGAGCCACCCAGGCGCCCCAATAAACCATTTTTAAATAGAAATCTGATCAAGCTGAAAATCCAAAGTGAAAATTATATATATATATATATATACACACACATACACACACACACACACATATATATATATATGTGCACGAGAGTGTTTGTGTGGGTATATGTGTATATATATTTAAAGCACTTATATTATGGACTTCAAAAAATACAAAGAAACTGAGACTTCACAAAGAAATTTATAAAGAGGTTAGATACTTGGATAAAACTGTCTACAATCAGATAATCGTCTGTACACTGCTGAAAAAGTACAATTTCAAGTCTAAAATAAACTCTTCTATAACATACTATCAGGTTAATGTCATGTGTCACTGACCTCCTGCACTAAAAACTCCTTAGGTAGCTTGTGGCTACGGCTTCTTCCACTATCTCCTGCTGATCTTGTAGCCAGTTGACAGTGGTCTGTCACAGTGGTACCACTACTTACTTGGGAACTCATTTCCTGCTCCAGTCCCATGTAGGCCATTTATGACAATATGTGACAATCACTTCTTAGCACATTAATAGACACCCACCCTCCAGTGCATAGTAGAGGTAGCACTTCACAAATAGTCTTTAATGAAAAGGTCAACAACTCTGTTTTTAACTTTAAAAAAAAAAAAAAAAAGAAAGAAAGAAAGAAAGAAACAAACAAACCTTGGCACTAACCCTTCCCCTGTCTCTGCTGTTCTGAAAGTTACAAACAAGCTCATTCATGGGTTTTCTCTCCTCTGCTTACATTTCCAGTCATGAGTAGAGACGGAAAGCTTAAACTGCGATACGGTCTATCTCACTTTCTATTTTAACAACCAAAAAAGGTAAATAACTTGTTTCTATTCTCTCCACTACTTATTCAACCTACTTGATGTTTCCTCAATTCTGCAGAAGCCAGTTGTGGCTTTCTGCTTATTTTCTCAAGACTGCCCCTTGGCTTTCACTCGGTTCAGTATTTTTTGTACCATTTTTGTACATTTTTGTATCATTTTGTACCAAATCCTTTTTTTCTGGTGTTCTAATTACAAAAAGGAAAGTACATGCTCACTGTAGAGAAGTATAAAGAAAATTATAACCATCCATCATCTCTCTATTGAGAAATAGCTGCTATCATTAATGTTTTGCTCTTCTTTTATTAGTCTTTTCTGGCGTATACTTTAATATAGTTGAGGTTAGAGAAAATGAAGCACAAATCAGTCAGCTCTCCTGCTTGTTATAAGGTTGAGGAGGTTGGAATGACCAGCTCCAAGAGGCAGCAGGTGGTGGGCAGAGCCCTAGACCCCCTGATCCAAGTTGAAGTCAACAGATGCGGGTTCACCACCCTTCTACACACTACCTTTAGACAAGTGCTATAACCTCTCTGAGCCTATCTGTAAAATGGAGTTAAAAATACCTTTAACTACTTATTTCATAGGAGGTTGGGAGATTTAAAGAAGATAATATCTGTGAAAATGCACTAAAAATAGTTAAATGCTATTTAAGAAAAAAAATCGGTTCACATTTCTATACAATGTCTGCCCCCCAAAACAAAGATAAGCACTGGCAATTGCTTCTTTTCATTACTGGAGCCAAAACAAGCATGGCAAAATTACCCACTTCTTCACAATTCTGAGCCACAGACAAAATTACAAGCATACTAAAATTAAATGGGAAAAGTACCAACAAATGACAAGAGACAAGTTAACATAAGCCTTGCTTAAAGCTATTCTGAGAATGCTTCCTTATAGTCATCTCAGGACAAATCTCTCCATAACAGGTTGGGTCTAGACTTCCTCTAGCTCCCTGAAGCTTGGAAGGGTACAGCAATGTTTTCTAGCTAAGAGTATATCTATGAAAATGGGCAAAAAGACGAGATGAAATGATACACATCTCTAGGCTTTTCCTTAAAGAGACATGGCAAGCCACAGAGGTGATGAGGTCACATAGTGGAAAGGACTCAGGGTTTAGAATATGACAGACCTGGGTTTCAGTCCTGACTCTGCCACATACTGACCGGGCAAACCAGTTTTTCATCTTCTAAGTGAGGAAAAATACTATCTACTTCAAAGGGATACTCTGATGATTAAAAGAAAGTACGTAAAGCACCTGGCACATAAAAGGTGCATAATCAATAATAGCAGGATAGGCCAAAAAACTTGCCCCCCCTCCCCCCCACCCAAAAAACCTTCCAGACATTTACTCCTATCAAAACCTGAAGGCCTATCCCCTATGGCAGTGGTTCTCACCTGGGGAGACTGTGCCCCCATGGAACATTGGACAACATCTGGAGACATTTTGGTTGTCACAATTGAGTGGTATTGGAATCTAGTGGATAGAGAATCTAGTGGTATTGCTCTAGTGGAATGCTATTGAACGTCCTACAATACGCACAACAGTCCCCACAACAGTTATCCATCCCAAAACACTAACAGTCCCAAGACTGAGAAATCCTACCTGACAGCAAGCATTCTATGGCATTCAATCTGAGTAAGCTATTTCACCTTTCTCATCCTTAGTTTTCTCATCAGCAGTATGGGAACAAACTGATCTGTGTTCCCTATACCACTGGGCAACTGGGGGATCAAACGAAATACCTGATGAAGGGTGTTACCATCATACCTTTCAGAATGTATGCAAAAGCACACACACGTTGGGCAAAGACAAAAGCACTGATGTACTAGGCCAGGGGGACTAAGAGGGTGGAACTCTTTGGGAATGCCTCACGCCAATCTTCTTCTACAAAGCTGGGCTGGAGCAGGGGAGCTTTCAAGAATAGTGAGGGGATAGGAACACTTCTCAGGGAGAGAGAGAGCATGGGAAGTGGGTAGGAACAGCACATCAAAGAGAAGCTAACAGATGTTAGGAAGTGAGGCACTGACTGCGTGGTGTCTTAGACTGCCTGGGCAGCCTGACACAGTTCTGGAGGCTGAAAGTCCAAGACCAAGATTCCAGCAGGGTTTGGTTTCTGGTGAGAGCTGTCTTCCTGGCTTTCAGATGGCTACCACCTCCCTATGTCCTCACATGGGGGGTGGTGTGTAAGAGAGAGAGTTCTCGCTCTTCCTCTTGTAAGGCCACCAGTCCTACAGGATTAAAGCTCTACCTTTATGACCTCACGTTACCTTAATCATCTCCTAAGGGCCCTATGTCCCATATGGTGACATGTGGGGTTAGGGTTTCAACATGCAAGTTTGGGGTGAGGGGATGAGCACAATTCCATCCATACCACTTGGGCAGACTTTAGACACAGCCAAGGCATCACTGAAGCCTCAAGAGAGGAGGACCCAGGTGTTAATTTATTGTTTTTCCATGGTCATATATATTGAATCTTTCCTCTTCCAGCTGCCTTTTCTATGAGATATGCAACAAACTGCTCTTTCATGCAGGCACCTGCTCAGGCATCCTGTGCCTTTCTAGGGTCCAGGAAGGATCCTCCTCCTATTTGTACCTCAGTCCTCAAATATCCGAGACCCACCAGGGTACGGGTTTCCAACAATGACTAACCAGAATCACTTTAGGCATAGTTCTCAATTTCAGGATTTTTTTTAAAAAGCTCAACCACACCCCAGACCAATTCAGTCAGAATCTGGAGAATCTCTACCAAAAATCATCAGTGATATTTAAATCTCCCCAAGTAATTCCAATAAGCAGCCAAAGCTGAAGACCACTGGTCATAGAAAAGTGTGTGGTGTGTGTGTGTGTATGTCCTGTCTCCCTCCCCTTACATTCCAATTTAGTTAGTCTACAGTGGAAGCCAGCATTCCCTATTTCTAAACAATTCCCCAGTTGATTCTGATGATCAGCCAGGTTTAGGATCGATTACTACCTTCCTGAAGTTAAATTGTCTACTCCCACCTGCCTTGTAACTATTCATTTCTGTGGCTATACATAAGCTCTACAGATGCAGATTTTATTTCCTTCCTCCTTGTGGCACATTATTTTGGGGACAGCCAAAAGACAGTAAAGACGGTCAAGATTTTCTGAAAAGATGAGGGTAGGCAGCAGGAGAAACCAAATAGGGGCTAAAAAAGGTGTGCAGCCTGATGAAGGAGAGGGCAAAATCTCTAGTAAAAGATAAAAGATGGGGTGGGAGTAGGGTAGAGAGATGAGGTCATAGGAATGAAAATGGGACTGACAGGATTCAATAGCAGATTAATAAACACATGGTAAGTCAACAGCCCTAGAAGTTATAGGTGGGTCTTTGGCCAAAAAAGATAAGGGCAACAGCATCTTCTGTTGTAGCACCCCCATCCCAACCTCATCCATCTTTACTCTTACTTTTTTTTTTTAATGTTTACTTTAAATAGAGATTGAGAGATAGAGAGAGAGAATACATGAATGAGCAAGGAGGGGCAGAAAGAGAGGGGTACAGAGGATCCGAAGGGGGCCCTGCGCTGATAACAGAGAGCCCAATGCAGGGATTGAACTCACGAACTGTGAGATCATGACCTGGCCGAAGCCAGACTCTTAACCAACTAAGCCACCCAGGTGCCCCCTTTACTCTTACCTTTTTATCAATACTTTCCTCAGGGAAGAATGCCATGGGCTCATTCACACCTAGCTACAAGAGTATGTATGTATGTATGTATTTTTAAATGTTTATTTACTTTTGAAAGATGGAGGGAGTGGCAGGGAGAGAGAGGAAGACAGAATCCAAAGCAGGTTCCAGGCTCTGAGCCGTGAGCTATCAGCACAGAGCTCAATGTGGGGCTCAAACTCACGAACCATGAGATCATGACCTGAGCCAAAGTCAGACACTTAACTGACTGAGCCACCCTGGCACTCCTACAAGAGTATTTTAATAGGGGTAATGACAATAAACCAAAAGCAGAGGATAGAAAAGGGAATTTCAGGAACACTTACTGAATGGGGACAGACAGGAGGCAGGATAATCCTTTCTTAGCTTTTTGGTAACTCCTACCATCACACCAAGTCTTTATTCTCTGAATTCTGGTGACTAAACTACGCTGTTCACTGTTCTCTAACACTAACAGAAAAATGAGGTGTATTACTGACATCCATACATCCCCGATGAAAATCTCAAAGTTGACAGTAAGGTCACATAGCAGACTTGACAAACATTAGGGAAAGTCTTACAGCTTATGTACATCACCAGCCATAGATGTTCACTTTTCCTTATAGAAACTGAAAGTCAAGACACTTGGATTCTAAGTCAAACCTCACTCTCATAATTTCTGCCTAACTTTGTCATATTTTTTTCCCTTAATGTCTCTATCAGTAAAACCAAGACAGTCTCAAGGATAACTTGACTGAATTTGGCCCATGGAAACAAAAGTAGGAAGAAAGAAAAAAGAAGGAAAAATATCAAAAAGATGGTTAAGAAATTTATTTTTTAAAGTATTTCCTCCATCGAAAGTGAAGATGAATATGTTCTGAGTCAGTTGCTATTAAGAAAATATAGAGAATTAACTAATCACAGAAAGGACATATATATTTTAGTGAAAACAGCATGGTCTTTACCTTATCATTTAGAAGTGGTTTGATCTCTGTGAGTTGAACATCCTGAAGTTCATCCATCAGGACAGATGAGAGTAGAGGATTCTCGAGAATAAATCAGTAACTCTGAAACAGAAAGAAGTAAAGAAGCTTAATCTAGAAGCTGGAAACATAATAGTCACACTATGTTGATTCACTGCAATACTAGAGATTAGTGTCATGCACTGCTCAGGGTGCTGAAGACACAGAAGACTAAACAGTTATGGAAGACAGACTTTAAAGTGGCCTCCATGATCTGTCTCCTGGTATTCATACCCTTGAATAACCCCCTCCCACCACTGCGTGTGGATGGGACCCATGGCCTGCTTTTAACCAAAATGGCAAGTGATGGAATGTACAAAAGTACCTGTACATGATGACATTACATAATATTTTAACATCTGTCTTGCTAAAAGACACACTTTCCTTGGCTAGCTTTGAAGAAGCAAGTTGGCATGTGTGAGAGGGCCACATGGCAAAGAACTGAGGACAGCCTCCAGCCAAAAGACCAAGAAACTAAGACACTCAGTCCAACAACCTGCACAAACTGATTGCTGTCAACAACCACATGGGACTGGAAGTGGATAGTTCCCCAATCAAACCTCAGACGAGAACCTAGCCCTGACCAACACCTTCACTGCAGACTTGTAGAGGACCCAGTCAACTCTTGCCAGATTCCCAACCCCCAGATATTGTCAGACAATAAATGTGTTGTATGCCATCTTAAGCCAGTAAGTTTGTGGTAATATATATATTTTAAAGTATTATTTTTTAAAATGTTTATTTTTGAGAGAGAGCGAGCGAGCATGCAGGGGAGGGGTAGAGAGAGGGGGACAGAGGATCCAAAGTGGGCTGTGTGCTGACAGTAGACAGCCTGATGCGGGCTCAAACTCATGAACTGTGAGATCATGACCTGAGTCAAAGTTGGACGGTTAACCAACTGAGCCACCCAGGTGGCCCTACGGTAATTTTTTTTTTTTTTTTGCAACAACAGATACTAGTCTTTGCTTTTCTGGAGTGTACAGTTTAGTTACTGAAGATGTGTAACTGAGAGAACAACAAGCTCAAAGCTATGCTTCAGGAAGCAACACTATGGAGAAAGGATTAAAAGGGGAACAAAAACGGAAGGCTAATGCTATAGCCTAGGATGAGGCCTTGACTTAGGAATGGGAATGTAGGGGGAGATGAACCAAGGCAGCTCATTAGCCTTTACTTGGTGAATCATAGCAGTAGATGGAGAGTAGGAGAGCCAGCTTCCAAGATGGCCTCTAAACAACTCAATGATCCTTGACTCCTGATATCTGCACTCATGTAATCTCCAAATAAATCAGGGATGGTCTGTGTAAGTAATAAAATATGGCAGAGGCAACAATATATGACATCTGAAGCTATATCATACAAGGCATAGTTTCTGCTTCAAGACATTATAGTCTTCACTCATTAGTTCTGGAGGAAGCCAAATATAGTATAGTGAGGACACTCAAACAGCCTCTGGGGAGGCCCATGTAGAAAGGAACCAACTTGCCAGTACCAACCTGCCAGCCATGTGAGTGAGCTACCTTGCAGATGGATGTTCCAGGCCCAGTCAAGACTTCAGATGACTGCAGCCCCAGAGATATATGACTGCAACCACATTGGAGACCCTGAACCTGAGCCATCCTACCAAGCCACCACCTGCATTCCTGACTCACAGAAACTATGAGCAATAATAATCCTGTTCGAGACTGATTTGTTTCATAGCAATAGATAACCAACAGAGAAGGAGAAGACAGGGAAACAGAGTTCTAGGAGAAGAGAGTAGATGGAGGTGGGGAGGCAGAGTAATGAGCCATAAATTCTTACTCCATAACACTGGACAGGAAGTCATGGGGAGAGGCTGCAAATACTGGATATTGTAGACAAGTTATTCCACCCAGACTTTATTATTTTATTTTTTATAATGCTTATTTATTTTTGAGAGAAAGAGACAGAGTGCGAGCAGGGAAGAGGCAGAGAGAGGAAGACATGGAATCTGAAGCAGGCTCCAGGCTCTGAGCTGTCAGCACAGAGCCCGACGTGGGGCTCAAATCCATGAGCTGTGAGATGGTGACCTGAACTGAAGTTGGACGCTTAACCAACTGACCCACCCAGGTGCCCCTCCACCCAGACTTTAAAGCCCCAGGCTTCATCTCCTCTGCCTTGGCCTTGAACTTATCAGTCAGGAAAAATACTAATTCAATGAGTTGGGGATGTAGCTATTCAACAACCACTTATTGAATACCCACTGTGCACAGCATTATGGAAGATACAAAGAAGGTCCTTGCTTTCCAGTTTACTAAAGGGTAGAGATGACAGCTATCTATAAACTAACTACAAAATAAGAAGTAAAAAGAAGGGACATAATAGTTCAAGGAACAATTGCTTCTGATTGGTGAGAATCAAAAAAGTCTTCACAAGGTAGTAGCCTATTAATCCATTTTTCTGTTTTTCTCTTCAGATATAAGATTGCATGGCTTTGACTTACTTGGCTAAGGAGAGAGTATGGGTTCTAGACTATCTTTTAGCTATTACTGACCAAATACACCAAAGTAAATCCTGCTTTTTTATATTATTTAATTTATATTCAAGTCAGTTATCATACAGTGCAACAATGATTTCAGGAGTAGATTCCCTAATGCCCCTCACCCATTGAGTCCATCCCCCATCCCACAACCCCTCCAGCAACCCTCTGTTCGTTCTCCACATACAGGAGTCTCCTATGTTTTGTCCCCCTCCCTTTTTTTATATTATTTTTGCTTCCCTTCCCTTATGTTCATCTGTTTTGTATCTTAAAGTCCTCATATGAGTGAAGTTATATGATATTTGTCTTCTTTAATTTTGCTTAGCATAACACCCTCTACTTCCATCCACATGGCTGCAAATGGCAAGATTTCATTCTTTTTGATTGCTGAGTAATACTCCACTGCATATATATACATCTGTATCCATTCATCCTTCAATGGACATTCGGGCTCTTTCCATACTTTGGCTATCGTTGATAGTGCTGCTATAAACATTGGGGTACGTGTGCCCCTTCAAAACAGCATAACTATATCCTTTGGATAAATAACTAATAGTGCAACTGCTGGGTTGTAGGGTAGTTCTATTTTTAATTTTTTGAGGAATAGCCAGACTGCTTTCCAGAATGGCTGTACCAGTTTGCATTCCCACCAGCAGTGCAAAAGAGATCCTCTTTCTCCGTATCCTTGCCAACATCTGTTGTTGCCTGAGTTGTTAATGTTAGCCATTCTGACAGGTGTGAGGTGGTATCTTACTGTGGTTTTGATTTGTATTTCCCTGATGAGGAGTGATGTTGAGCATTTTTTCATGTGTCGGTTGGCCATCTAGATGTCTTCTTTGGAGAAGTGTCTATTCATGTCTTTTGCCCATTTCTTCACTGGATTATTTGTTTTTTGGGTGTTGAGTTTGATAAGTTCTTTATAGATTTTGGATACTAACCCTTTATCTGAGGTGTTGTTTGCAAATATCTTCTCCCATTCTGTAGGCTGCCTTTTAGTTTTGCTGATTGTTTCCTTTGCTATGCAGATTTTTATTTTGATGAGGTCCCAATAGTTCATTTTTGCTTTTGTTTCCCTTGCCTCTGGAGATGTGTTGAGTAAGAAGTTGCTGTGGCCAAGATCAAAGAGGTTTTTGCCTGCTTTCTCCTCTAGGATTTTCATGGCCTCCTGTCTCACGTTTAGGTCTTTCATCCCTTTTGAGTTTATTTTTGTGTATGGTATAAGAAAGTGGTCTAGGTTCATTTTTCTGCATGTCGCTGTCCAGTTTCCCCAGCACCCCATTGCATTATTATTGACTGCACCATTATTCCATGATTCTTTTCTCTTTCTAACTGAAAACATTGGCAAAATCTCTTTTCTGACCTTATGCTATTTTTGCCAACTTTTTATGCCAGATCTTCCCTTTTCTTTATATCTGTGATTCTAGTAGTGTGATCACACTTGTCACCTTTCAGCTAGATTTCTGCAACAGACTACTAAACTCTTCTCTTTAGTATATTTCCCTTTTAGTTGGTTTGATCTGTTGAATCTTTTAAAAATCCCATTTAATTTATTGAAATCCTTTTGGGAAGAAGGCAGGATGAAATTAGATGAAAGGTCTTCCTATACCATATCCTCATCTCTATTAAGGATTGCTGGGGTGCTCAGGTGGCTCAGTTGGTTAAGCCTCCAACTCTTGATTTCGGCTCAGATCATGATCTCATGGCTTGTGAGGTTAAGCCTCACATCAGACTATGTGCTGACAGCGCCAAGATGGGATTTTCTCTCTCTCTCTCTCTCTCTCTCTTTCTGTGCCCTTCCTGCATGCATGCGTGCTCACTCTCTCTCAAAATAAATAAACTTTAAAAAGGGGGGGGGGATTGTTGCTATAATTAAGCCTTTCAGTTCTTCACCACCTCAACTCAAATGTTCTTCTCTCCTCAACTGATGAGGTCACACGTTGGATTGCCATCACTCAAAACTGATTGGCTAAAATCAAAAACAAGATCCCCAGGTGATTGTACATTGAAGTCTGAGGCACACTGTTCTAACAACAAACAAGAATAGTTCTTGCTTCTGCAACTAGTTTCCAAGTAATAGCTGGAATTTCATTTCTCTTCTCTCTCCTCATTCTGTCTTCTCCTTGTCTGTAAGCAACCTACTGAGATAGCGAGGGTTCTTGTCCTGGTATGATGACTCAAACCTTCACTCTAGCTTCCAAATCTTTGGTGTATGAGGATTCAAAACTTCACTCTAGCTTCCAAGTCTTTGGTGATACAGGATTACTGTAGGCTTCTACTACCTTTACTTCAAGGAGGTGCCCCTGTGGGTAGAGAGGAAGAAACTTGCCCAGGATCCTACAGTCAGTACACAAGGCCTAGACATTATGGTATAGTGGGGAAAGCAAAGGTTTTTAACATTCTTGCTCTATTACTTACATAGATGTGAGATATTGGAATAGTTACTTAACTTCTCTAAGCCTGAATTTGTTGTCTCTAAGAAATGGAAATATCTGCCTGAGAGGATTAAATATTTGGTGCTTAGATTATAATTCCTGGCACAGAGTAGGAATTACACTTTTCACCTTTCATACTCTATCCATTTCGTAGCAGGTTCATTATTCATTTTGAGGATGGCTGGTTTTTCACTTGTCAGCCCTTCCTCTGCCTCCTACAACTGGGAAAGAGGGTGAACATTTTGTTATTCTACTGCAGTTTATAAAATCCCTACCAGCTTTATAAGAATATTAGTAGCCCTTATTACCAGGATGAAACCTGGCCAGCCCTATAATTTATGCAGATGAGGGAACTGCAGGCCTCAAATTCCTGGGAGGGAGCCAGCGTGTGTAGCCGAGAGATCAGAGATGGAGTTTTCCACCATGTGATCTTAGTTTTCTTATAGGTATTACAGAATTGCTCATTGGCAAGGGCTTGGGACAGTAAGAACCAAGCAAAAATTGAGTCTCTGGAGGAATGCATTAAGTGCCCTATAATGTGAAAGGTGAACATCTGCTGTCTTGATGCCAATTCCTAAGTCACTCTAGAACAGTTTACTGTCCTGTGTTATCTGCATTGGGCCCAGTTGATAGGGACAGGCTTCTCATTCAATTTGTGCCTTAAGTGTTTCTCTTGGCACAAACATTGTATTTTTCTTCATCTTTAAAATATGCATGGGAACACTAGGTGAATGCCAGTCACTTTGGAACTGAGGGCACCTCTGGCTTTCCTCTGGCCCTGGAGCTCCTTGACAGATCCCCCCACAGAGAGTCACATTTGAATAAGCAACATCTTGAAGGATCCTGCTTTCAAGTGAGTGAATTAAAGTAGGGAATAAGGAGAGCCTGTGTGGCTCAGTTGGTTAAGCATTCAACTCCTGATTTTGGCTCAGTTTATGGGATTGGGCTCTTCCTCTCCCTCTACCCCTCCCCTGCTTGCTCGCTGTCACATGTTCTCTCTCTCAAAATAAATAAATAAATAAATAAATAAATAAATAAATAAATAAATAAATAAAAAGATAAAGTAGGGAATAAAGTGGGTAGGTTGGAAAAATTTCAGAAAATCACCACTTTACATGGACAAAAAGAACAAGTGGAAACACACTAAAATGTTAACAGTGGTCGTCTTTAGATGCAAGGACTGTGAGTAAAATACCTTTTCATTGTTCTGTGGTTCCACATTTTCCAAAGTGAGCAATACTGCTTTCAAAAGGAAAAACTTCAAAATTGTCATTATAAATTACTGATAAACAGTGACATCCAGATAAAAGTAGCCACAGTTTATAGTGTGATTAATAAGCACACAAGTATAGGTCTCAGTTAACTGAGTCATAGTGGTACTGTAAAAGAGAATTGCAGATGCTGGCTGAGATTCGTGATGAAAGATTCAAACCACCTTATCTCCTTATGAAATGTATGCGATATTAAAACAAAGGAAAATAAAAATTCAGCTTCTGGGCATTCAGTAGCTCAATCAAGTTTATAGGGTGCCTGGGATCTGAGAAAAGAACCATTTTTTCTTTTGGAGGTTAAATATCAGGCTTGTGCTCTGCAAGTGGCATAGATGTTTGGGATGCTCGTGATTGGCATGTGGGGTTCATAGTTTGAGGAGAGTTCCTGACTGGCATCCTCTGGGTCCCTTAGAAGGAATGATAAAAGGGCTTTTGTTAGTCTGTCCTAATGTAGTCACGATTAGAAGCAGGATTTATTGCAATACCTATCAAAATAACACCAGCATTCTTCACAGAGCTAGAACAAACAATATTAAAATTTGTGTGGAACCAGAAAAGACCCCGAATAATCAAAGCATCTTGAAAAAGAAAACCAAAGCTGGAGGCATCACAATTCCAGACTTCAAACTGTATTAAAAAGCTGTCATCATCAAGACAGTATGGTACTAGCACAAAAACAGACACAAAAATCAATGGAACAGAATAGAGAACCCAGAACGGACCTACAAACTTATGGCCAATTGATCTGTGACAAAGCAGGAAAGAATATCCAATGGAAAAAAGACAGTCTCTCCAGCAAATGGTGTTGGGAAAACCGGACAGCAACATGCAAAAGAATGAACCTGGGCCACTTTCTTACACCATACACAAAAATAAACTCAAAATGGATGAAAGACTTAAACGTAAGACAGGAAGCCATCAAAATCCTAGAGGAGAAAAAAAAGGCAACAACCTCTTTGACCTTGGCCAAAGCAACGTCTTACTTGACATGTCTCTAGAGCAAGGGAAACAAAACGGTCAATAATAATGCAATGGGGGAGCTGAAAAGCAATCAGAGAAACTGATGACAAAAATCAGTGTAGAGTCAGAGTTAAAATATGGGCCTCTAAGAGACCTGAGTATAGGCAGGAGTGAGTTAATGAGGAAAATCTGCAGGTGCTTATCAAACCAGAGACTAGGAGGAGCTGCAAGCCTTTTCTGAAAGACAAGTTAGTGATAGAAAAGCAGAACCAGTGAGAGACAAAGAAAAAAAATGTCAGAGACATAAGAAGAAAAGCAAAATTATGCTATCAAAGAAGTTAAGGGGAGAAGAGAGGTTTACATGTAAGGAGGAAAATTCCAACGCCAAGGAGGGAAGGATGTGGATTGAGAAAGGGCCATTATCTTTTGACAGTGAAAATCTAAGAAAAATAAGGTTCAGTTCTCCATGCTAAAAAATTAGCCCATGACTATGTATATCACTTTGTAGAATTACAGAAACTGACATTTCTGAAGTGCAAGCAAAAATGTTCCTAGGATGACCAAAAGAGACTTCAGTGTTCTCTGACACTCAGAGACAGCACTGAGAGGGTCTTTAAAGATCAAGACTATGGACTTGGGACACCTGGGTGGTTCAGTTGCTTAAGCGTCCAACTCTTGATTTCGGCTCAGGTCATGATCTCACGGTTCATGGGATTGAGCCCCGTGTTGGGCTCTGGGCTGACAGTATGGAGCCTGTTTGGGATTCTCTCTCCCCCTCTCTCTCTCGCTCCTCTCCCACTCGCACTCTCTCAAAATAAATATTTAAATAAACGTTAAAAAAAAGGCTACAGACTTAATTTTTGCATCAAAAATCTGAAATAGAAAACAGAAAAAAGTGTAAGGGCTCTGGGTGAAGTGGTGATGAGACCGCAAGGGCTCTGCAGAACACAGGCTAATGTCCAACAATATAGTGCAAACTGTTCACTCAGAAAAAAATGAATGCTCATATTCTTCGAGTTTTGGAAAGAGCCCATAAATACATCAAATGTGGACTTTGGACCCAGGTAGGGCCCTACTTAGCTGAGTGGCATTGGGTAAAGCATTTTCCCCTTCCAGGTCTCAGTTTCCTCATCAGTTAAGAGAAGAGATTGGGCAGGATGGTCTTATTGGCTCCTGACAGGGCTGACATTCTGTGACCCAGAATCTCCCTTAATGTACTACTTTACATTATTTCCCCATCCTTCAATTCTACAGTTCTTACCACAATCCAAAGAGAAGGATCCCCCAGGTATCAACCTGATGAGGTTCAACAACTAGCTGAGGGTCACTCAGCAAATCAGCAGAAAGATGCACCTGGCCTGATCCCAGGGGCATGAGACTCTCAGGCTTTTATCTCACCCTGTACTGTGTCCATCGGGTCAGAGAAAACTCACTAAGATTTCTAGTGGTTAAAGACATTGCTTTCTTGGGGCGCCTGGGTGGCTCAATTGCTTAAGCGTCCCACTCTTGGTTTGGGCTCAGGTCCCGATATCACAGTTTGTGAGTTTGAGCCCCAAGTCGGGCTCTGCACTGACAGCTTGGAGCCTGCTTGGGATTCTCTCTCTTCCCCTTTAAACAAACTTAAAGACAATAAGAGACTACACACAGTATTGGCTTTCTAAACTACAAACTGTCTTGTTTTGTAGCTTTCCCTCGTGACCAAGGTAATTTGGCCTTCATCAGGCTTTGCCAGGATGTACTGACATCAGGCCACTAGTCTGTATTCTAAAGGCAGAGTCAATCACTTTGGTTTTGGCAAGACTGCAGACAGGCAACCAAAACAGAATGAAGGCAACAAAGGAGCCTTACTGAGGAGAATGAGCTGGAAGGGGTCAGCTGGAGCTGGTGCTGAAGTAGTGGTGGCTGAAAAGCTGCAGGCAGTGAGAAGGTAGACAGCAGTGCTTCTACAGCAAACTGACTCACATTCTCTCTTTTTACACATAAACCACTGCCTGAATGAGTAACTATTATAGAACTTTACAAAGCACCTTCACATCTAATATCTTGCTGGATTATCATGACTGCACCATGAAGTATAACACGGGAGCACTGGCATCATCTCTATTACATAGATGAGGAAGCTGAGGCTGACGGAGGTGAAATGGACTGACCAAAATAACACAGCTACTAAATGCAACAGCTGGAACTGAACCCCAATTGTCTTCTAGTCCCAAATGCTCTTTCTATGCCCTGTATTGCACTTCCTCCCAGGTTATTACGAATGAAAAGACCTGGTGGGTAAAAAAGACAAATTCTGCAGACTGCCTCATGGAATCCACCCCATGCTGAAGACCTCTTTTTATCTCTCATCCTAAATTACACTGAGCTGTTAGGATCAGGCCACAAGCTCTACGACTAAACCCTATGAAGTTAACAAGAAAGCACAGTTTTGGGGCTGAGCTCACCTTCCCCATTAGTTCAACTGAGCAAGGGAGATTAAGACTATAAACAGATCACTACAGTTCAAAGCAGTATAAACATGAGCCTGTGAAGTGGACAAACGCTAAGGCAGTTTCTCAACCTCAGCACCACTAACATTTTGAACCATCCTGCGCATTGTAGAATGTTTACCAGCATTTCTGGCCTCTACCCACTAGATGCCAGTAGTACCCTCCTCAAATCACTGTGATAACCAAAAATGTCTCCAGATAATGCCAAATGTCTCCTGGGGAACAAAATCGCCCCAAGGTGAAAGCCACTGCTCCAAAGGTGGTGGAGCTTTAGGGCAAAGATGCAGGTTGTGGGTGCTGAGAAAAAGTTTCATGGAAGAAGTAACATCTGAACTGGACCTTGAAGAATAGATAAAATTCCTGTAGGTTACGATGAGAGAAGAATAAAAAAATTGCAGACAGGGAGAACTCAAAAGCAAGAAGACGAGAAAGCACAGGTCTGCTGGAAGATGTTCTAGTTTGGCAAGAACAGTAGTTTCCTATTACTAATAGGAGATAAAGCTAAAAATGTCCATTGGAGTCAAGTCATAAATAGCTATGCATCAACTGATAGTTGTCAAATACACATGCATAATGAGATAGCCAAGATACCCACAGATGTTTTAATAACATAAAAATCACACCAGTGGTATTTCCATGTGTCTCATCCCTGCAAAAGGATAGAATAGTGCTTGAGTATCATGTCTTACCTTGCATCTAGTGTTCACTGCATTTAGAGCTAAATGAAGCTTGGAAACCAGTGCAGAGGTGGGACAAATACGTAAGGACTACAGTGATCCCAAAGGAAATAACGATGATGGGCACTGAATGGATAGGTTTTGGATAGCTGAAAGGGAGAAGACATTACATCAGGTTGGGAAAGAAAGGTGAACAACATATCCAGAAGACACCATGAACCAGGTAGCCAGAAAGAAGACAAGGCTGGTCAGAACACATAAATCAGACTTTACTATGTGGACAGTAAAGGTTCCTAAAGAGCAGAATGACACAGCTGTTTAAAACATGGTCATCCTGGGGCGCCTGGGTGGCTCAGTCAGTTAAGCAGCTGACTCTTCATTTAGGCTCAGGTCATGATCTCACCGTTCGTGAGTTCAAGCCCTGAGTCTGGCTCTGTGCTGTCAGCACAGAGCCTGCTTGGGATTCTCTCTCCCTCTCTCTCTGCCCCTCCCCCACTTGTAGGTGCTCTCTCTCTCTCAAAATAAATAAACATTAAAAAAAAAAAAAAAGTGGCCATCTTGTCCAGTAGTTCCCTTAGTTACCTATTAGAAAGACCTGGGAGCTTTGAAAAATATCAATACCCAGGCCCCAACCTTAAAGATACAATTTAATCGGGTGAGGGTAAGGCCCAGGTATTGTTGTGTTTTTTTTTTTTTAATTTTTATTTAAAAAAAAATTTTTTTTTCAACGTTTTTTATTTATTTTTGGGACAGAGAGAGACAGAGCATGAACGGGGGAGGGGCAGAGAGAGAGGGAGACACAGAATCGGAAACAGGCTCCAGGCTCCGAGCCATCAGCCCAGAGCCCGACGCGGGGCTCAAACTCACGGACCGCGAGATCGTGACCTGGCTGAAGTCGGACGCTTAACCGACTGTGCCACCCAGGCGCCCGGCCCAGGTATTGTTTTTAAAGTTCCACTGGTGGCTACATGCAACTAGGACTGAGAACCACTGGTCTACAGTCATGCCTTCATTCTCAAATGAGAAAAGAGGCCTAGAAATTTATGTGACTTGCCTAAATTCACACGACCAGCTGGGTGTGGGACTAGGACTGGCACCTGGATTCCTATTCCAAGCTCTGAAAGATATCGCAGAGGACTGGGCTAAATTCCATACTTCAGTCTATAAGAAGCACAATTATCTGATGACTTGGCTCCTATGTTTTGTCAAGGTTAAAGCCCGAATTAATCTAATGGTAAAACTATTGACTTAAGCATCCCCTTTAGTGTCTACAGTAATGGATGTTGGTTTCGTTGCTGTCTCCTGGGGGCCCTTAGGAAAGGAAAGGGTCCCAGGAGACTCTCCACAAAACCAGAAAAACAAGCCAAACCACTCAGCTCCAGGGAAGAAACAATGACTTTTTAAAACATAGCTCACTGAGCTTTTTACTACATAAAGTCTAGGTTACTCTCCACCAGAAGAAATACCCTCAGAGATGCTATCCCATAAGGAAAGGTGGGGGGGGGTGATCAAAGGCAGCTGCAAAAGCACGCTCATTCTAGCAGAAACAACCCTGCTGGTCCTCAGCCCTGGCCAAAGGCCATCTACACACCTTGCTTTTTTCTGAAAGGAAAAGAGCAGCACCCCAACAGGTCCACCTTCCTGTTGTGTCACTCCTAGATTCTGGAATGGCAGCAGGTGGTAAACAGGAGGTCTGCAGAGACTGCCAAGCTGGGAATCTGAGCCGGTGCTGTATAATCATTCTATTCATTCCATGATTCTGGTAAAGATAACTACTAGAACAGAGCAAACGCCCTATCTAGGGGCCTTCTTGTTAATTCCAGACACCCAGCTGAAGCTCTCACATAGGGGTCATACTAAAGTAACTCTAGAAGCAGAAGCACTACCCTCTGTCTTCCACTCTTGAAGGATGCAACTCAGGACACCAGGAAAACTACTGCTGGCAAGGCTCTAGTACATGCTTTTGGGATGGGATCTGGATTCCCATCAGCTCTAAGACAGAATCCCTGAAAACAATTTGTTCTTTAAAACAGCCTGAGTAGAGATAAAGAACAAACAAGAACCTAAGATGCGGCACAAGATGCAATACTCAATACTCATACTAACTTAATACACTAAACCAGATACCATGATAAGCACTTTGTTCATTCATTGTTTCATTTTATTTCCCTCCCCATTTATAAGATAGGTACTATAATCTTCCCCCACTTTGCAGATGAAGAAACTGAGGCTTGGAGAGGTTCTGTGATATGCCAAAGGCCACACAGCTAGCAAGTGGCAGAGTATGAACCTGGCAAAATAAGGATTTGAAACTGAAAATCCTGCATCTAGAGCTTGGGTAGGCCTCTAAAAAGCAACTTTTTCCACTTGACGCCACCTGATCATTAATTCTTCTGCTTATGTTTTCAGGTTTGGCTATTGGAGTTTACCAGGATCTTAGCGACCAAAGAATTCTGAAAACTAAAAAGCACCATACAAAGTTTAGGTATTATTATTATTAAATTAATAGAAGAGCACTGCACCCTGGATTGTATCTGAAAAGCAATCTATCCTTTGGACTGTCTAGTCACCCAGAGTTCTATTTTAGTCAACACCCTGGTTAAAACTACATCCCAACAAGGGCACCTGGGTGGCTCAGTCAGTTGAGCATCTCACTTAGGCTCAGGACTGGCAGTTCGTGAGTTAGAGCCCCGCATCAGGCTCTCTGCTGCAGGCACAGAGCCCACTTTAGATCCTTGGTCTCCCTCTCTCTGCCCGCACTCCCACCCCCACTCACACAAGGGCTCTCTCTCTCAAAAATAAACATTAAAAAACAAAACAATGTCCCAAACAATGACACAAAAGATATTCTTCATCTTCATAAGGTAAAGAATAGCAAGAGGGGTTTTGTCCCTAGAGCTTTCTCAACTGCAGACATAAAGACACAAGAGCCGGGGCACCTGGGTGGCTCAGTCAGTTGACCATCCGACTTCGGCTCAGGTCATGATCTCACAGTTTGTGGGTTCGAGCCCCGCATCAGGCTCTGTGCTGACCACTTGCTCAGAGCCTGGAGCCTGCTTCAGATTCTGTGTCTCCTTCTCTCTCTGCCCCTCCCCGGTTCACACTTTGTCTCACTCTGTTTCTCAAAAATAAATAAATGTTAAAAAAATAAATAAATAAATAAAGACACAAGAGCCTGACTTCCCCTTGTCTCTATCTGCCAAGTATTATGGTTTCACATAAAATGGCTTCAGAGCTAAAATCTCACAATTTAGTTTTTTGGTTTTTTTTTTAAATTTCCTCCAAAGTACATCCCATTCAGCCATCAACAATGGATATTTATTTAGGACTGATATGTCAAACTCTGTGAGCCATATGGAAAACATGACAGAATTGAGTCAAGTGTAACATCCCTCCACTGAAGAAATAAAATGAAGATCCAATCCCACCCACTTTTGCATGGGATTTAAAATATCTTTCATATGTTTTAGTTAATTTCACATTAATAAAAGAACAAATCAATGGCAAAATTGTAGGTAAATATTATAAATGCAACAGAATCAGCATTGTGATTAAAGATAAAAACTTTCATTTACCAAAGAAAGCCCTGAAATCTAGGTTAAATTTTTGTGGGCTATTATCAGTCTTTAAAAAAGGGGGGGGGGGGGGCTTGATTTATTTTTTTTAAAGGATGAAGGGTTTTTTGTTTTTGTTTTTTTTTTTTAGTTTATTTCGAGACAGAGAGCAAGAGAGGGAGGGAGGACAGGAGTGGGGTAGGGGTAGGGGTAGGGAGGGAAAGAGAGAATCCCAAGCCTGACATGGGGCTCAATCTCACTGACTGGTGAGATCACGACCTGAGCCAAAATCAAGAGTCAGATGCTGACTGAGCCACCCAGGCACCAGATGGGGCTTGATTTAAAAAGGTCTTTCAGAATAGACAACCTGACACACAGTTCTGTATAAACCAAATCAAAATGTTATCAATCTTTCGATTTGGAAGTCCTTGACATACCTTTTTCTTTTATCATCCCTATTTGGGCTGGTCAATGTTTCTTCCAGAATCTCCCATTTGCCCTTTTTCTTTCTTACTATCCTCATTTCTTGCCTGGATTTGCTCATTCATTCGTTCATCATTTACCAAATGCCTATTATCTGCCATGCACAAAGCTAAACCCTTGTCCTGGCTCTAAGGAAGCTCACATGATACTATGTAGAACTGTTATCTGCCTATCTCCATGATGGGGCTGCAAACTGTAGCAAAGGTTTTGTATTTCCAGAACCTAGCAGCATCTGGCATACAGTCTAAAAATGTTTATTATATGACACTAGACTATTTCAGCAAGCTCTTTTTAAGCCCATAAATATTTATATCTTCAAAAATGACTCGCTTTTCTTCACTTTTTAAAATACAAAAGTAATTATATGCACAATGCAAAAATTAGAAAGGTACCGAATACAAAGTGAATTCTCCAATCGTCTAAATCCTACTTCCAGAAGTGACTACTAGTAAAGTTTGGAATGGATCTTTCCAGAGCTTTCCTATCCTGATGTATAACACACACTTTTAAATTTTTTTGGAACAAGTTCTTTGACAGTTTGACTCTAGCTTCTCAACTTTCTAATCCAGTTGAAGTTCTCAAAGTGTTATCCCTGGATTAGGAACATCAACATCATCTGGGAACTCATTAGAAATAAAAATTCTTAGGCCCCCCTCTGGACCTACTAAATCAGAAACTCTAGAGGTGGGGACCTCCGCAGTATGAGTTTTATTTTTTAATTAAAAAAAATTTTTTTTTACTAAGCTCTAAGCCCAATGTGAGCTTTGAACTCACAACCCAGAGATCAAGAGCCACATGCTCTACCGACTGAGCCAGGCAGGCACCCCCTATAATATGGGTTTTAAACTCTTCAGGTGATTCTAATGCACACTAATCATTGAGAACCACTGCTCTAATCCAGTCAATACAGATTTTTCACTATTTCTTAAACACAGTTTTACCACCCTACTTCAAAAGGCTTTCTTTGCCCTTTTGATTAATTCTGACCCTACCAATCTGTCAAAGCTCTGAAAAGTCCTAACTTCTCCCCAAAGTACTCTCACTACCACAGCTCATGCTGATCCTTCTTGCCTGTCCCCCAACTCCTGTGACACCTAGTTCCTCTACCACACAACTTAACAATTACAGTTAAAATTAACAGTTCTTTCCTATTCCCCAACAAAGTTCCTTAAAGACATGAATCATATTTTTATTTCTTCTTTACCCCTGTTCTTAGCACATAAGTGGAATTTTAATAGAGATGCTGGTTAATGTAAGGATAAAGTCACTTATTAATGGATAAAAAGTTTGAAATTTCAAGTTGTAGCCCCAGTTCTGTGACCTTGGACAAGTTCACTTCTCAGGATGAGGTCTGAAAAAACAAGATGGACTCAATGACTTGATGCTTCCTTTCAGCTTCAACAGTGTATGATTTTATGAAATGTACCATTATACTCTCATATTGCTTGCTTATAACGCTATCACGGCAGTTTTTAGACTTGAGTTACAGCTGGATATGGTGTTTCCCAGTTAGCTACTAAGCTCTTTTAACAAGGGTCATATTTTAATCAACTGAGAATCTTATACCATGCCTTACATATAATAACAGCTCAATATATTTGCAGAAAATTATTTGGAAAAACTCTTTAAAAAGCTTAATTTCAAAGCATAAGAGACTGTTAAAACTGAGAACAAACTGAGGGTTGATGGGGGGTGGGAGGGAGGGTAGGGTGGGTGATGGGTATTGAGGAGGGCACCTTTTGGGATGAGCACTGGGTGTTGTATGGAAACCAATTTGACAGTAAATTTCATATATTAAAAAAAAAAAATTAATTAATTAATTAAAAAGTAAAAAAAATTAAAAGCTTAATTTATGCAGAAAACCTATGCATAGATCTGCTGCCTCCCAAAGGGCCCTTTGAAAACTTATTATTGTAAATACTATGAAGTGATT
This sequence comes from Panthera pardus, assembly GCF_024362965.1. Classification (NCBI taxonomy): domain Eukaryota; kingdom Metazoa; phylum Chordata; class Mammalia; order Carnivora; family Felidae; genus Panthera; species Panthera pardus. The sequence continues at coordinate 22,682,251 of NW_026526821.1, read as the reverse complement.
TATGGAAAAAAATTCTGATTATTCTGATAGAACCAGGGGTAGTCAGCTACATAATGCCAAAGAATGTAAAAACTCTCACGTGTATTTAGGGATAGACTAAAAGGCGGTAAGCCTCAGACTACCTTACTGCAACACACAAATAAAAACTGCCCTGTACACTTAAGTGGCATATAACAACTCCACTGTTGGGAATAAATAGACGTCTTCACGCAAAACCTTTATCTGCAAATTTACAGAAACAGGGTGGAATGGAGACCTTGAATGGCAGGTGATGACCAGAAGTTGAATCTAAAGGGAAGGACAGCAAAGAGCAATTGAAGGGCAAGAAGGAGGAACAGAAGAGCAGCAGGAAAACATCACTCTGAGTGATGAAAAGGAGCAGTGGAAATTCACAGAGTCTTTACCAAAGGCCTACTATGAACCAAGCACTTGGGGCTGCAAAGATGGCTCCAGACCTCAGGGGGCTAATATAATAGTCCTGAGGGTAAAACTGAAGCCTCTACCCTACTGCATGTAAGTGTGAGTATGAGTGTGTGTGTGTGTGTATGTATGTTTAGTTCTAATTGGTAAAATCAAGCAAGGAAGGCTTCACATAAAGATGGTGAGTTAATGGAGCTTTAAAGTGTGTAGGAAGATTTGCTAAGGGAGAAAAAAGACAGTTGAGCTAGTTATTTTGGGGAAGAAACATTCACATATTTTTACAGCTGTTCCTTTGGGACTTTAAATCATGGAGGCTTCTTATATTCACCACCACTTTGTCATATGCCTTCTTTCTCTTTTTACTTTATCTTAAATACTGACATGTTCAAGCCCAGCATTGGAACAGAGCCAAAAAACCCCAGAATGAGGTGAGTGCTAGCCAAATTTGCTCTGTCACCTCCAAATCCAGCCAGCCCAGCTAGCCCAGTCCTGCTCTCCTGGCAGCCGGAAAAGGAAGACTAATTATATCCTCTGGGGGCAAAATTTGGATGCAGGCAGGCAAAGCTTATCCCTGTTACGCCAGTGAGGTACCATGGTAGAGCTTCATTGCCTCCTAAGCCATGAGGATCTAGTCTACCTGTGACATGGAGGTCAGCTTCGCAGGGGGAAAAAAAAAAAGCTGCATGAAAAAGAAGGGGGATGCACTGGATTGGAAAACGCTGAGTTAAGTGAGATAATCGTCATAAAACGTTTAATAATATCCCTGGCACACAGAAAGCGTCGAATCAACGTGAGCTCTTATCAACAACATAGTGCTACTACTGTTGTTGTTGTTATTATTATTATTATTATTACAATAATACCTCAATTGTACTCCAACAAGAAATTACTGTTTTCACAGCCTACTTTTAGGACGTTGAAGCAACTCGAGATGAAAGTGTCTTTCAAAAATTGTTAAAGGTACACGATCAAATTCCAACCGTGCTGGCCTGAAAGCCCCAGACTCTGAGTTCAAGAGCTAGTCCTGCTTTTTGCCAGGCGCGTGACCTTGGGCTCAGCACTTCATCTCGGTGCCTCAGTTTCCCCATTTGTAAAGTGGGACTAAGAAGCCCCTCCCTCGCAGGGTCGTTGTGGGGTCCAGCCCGCGGGTACTACTCGCTGCACCGGGGTCCCATGGACGCAACGCCAGCTCCCGGCCCATCTTCCAAGACCCCTGGCTTCGGGACGGGTGGGGTAGGTGAATACGCTACCGGAGGCCTATTGAGCTCCGCCGCCCGCAGGGCAGGAGCAGAAAAAGGGAGCGCGCTTGAGATGCGTCCCTGAGACCGAGGGGGTCGGGCGCCGGGAGGCTCGGCCCTAGCCGCCCGCAAGCTGTCACCAGCGGTTTCGTCGCGGGGCCCCGCAGCCCGGACGCGGGGAGCGGCCGAGGGAGGCCAGGCTGACCCAGGTGCCGCCGGCGGGGAGAGCGGAGGGCGCTGGGGGACCGGAGGAAACTGGCAGCGCGGGCCCGGGGCCCTGGCGCGCCGCGAAGATGTGGCGGGGAACGAGAAAGCAGGGGGAGCGACGCCCCCGCAGGCAGCGCCGCGCGCCCCGCGCGGGCCGGGCTGAAGCGCTCACTCACCTGAGGCTCGGGCACCCGCCAGCAGTGCACCAGCGGCAGCAGCGGCTGCGAGAGGGGCGGGGAAGGCTCTGCGGCCGCGCAGGCGCGTTGAGGATGCCCGGACCACGCAGGCGCGCTGCGCCCGCCCGACTCAGGAACTACCAAGAAGATGGTGGCTGAGCCGGGAGGGACGGGCGACACCATCTTGGATGTAGTTTTTCCTGTTGTGGAGTCTACTGGGAGAACCTGAAACTAGAGCTGCGCGGAGGGAGGGGCGTTGAGTGCGGCGTCTGCCCCGCCTCCTTCCTCCCCTTCCGCCCAATAGCTTTCTTAACGAAGCCCCTAAGGACCCCTGCAAAGCAAGGAAAGGAAGTCATCTCATTTTATGTGGGCCCAGAGATGCACCCAAGGGCACAAGGCCTAGCACAGTGCTTGGCTGGCTAGTGAGAGGCGCTTACCAGATTTCTAGTGAATGAGCACAGGAACTGAAGAACTAGAATCCAAGACTCAGGGCTGCTAATTCCCAGCCCTCCATTCTGTCACCTCTATTGACAACTGCCAGCCACACCATCTCCTTTCTTGGGTGCCACAAGGGAAATGGGAATTTTGTTTTGTTTCCTCAAAGAATGATTACATATTAAGCTTAATGACCCAACAATTTAACACCAAAATGTACAGGACAAAATTCCCTTCCCAGAAAAGCTTTTTGGTTAATCTCACTGACTAAAGGTAAAATAGTCTCAACTGTATTAGGGCAAATGTAAGGATTACCAAACATCTGAAGGACAGTGACTGTCTATAATACTGTTACTCATCAAGCACAATTCCTGAACCAAATTTGGGAAGAGAGAAAACTAAAATTAACCGACCACAGCCTTTTATTATTTTATGATTGTGTTTATTCGGTAACATTCACTGAGTACCAAATTGGTTCTACTACCTATATGTCCTTGGTTAGATTATTAAGCCTCTTAATGCTTGAGTTCCTCACCTATAGTGACAAAATAATACAAGCTACCCATGTTATGGTCTGTATGAATGTAAAATGCTTACAGCTTATGTTATTTAAAAAATTTTTGTTTTAATGTTTATTTTTGAGAGAGAGAGAGAAAGAGACACAGAGTACAAGTGGTGGAGGTTCAGAGAGAGGGAGATACAGAATCTGAAGCGGGATCCAGGCTCTGAGCTGTCAGCACAGAGCCCCACTTGGGGCTCAAGCTCACAAATGGTGAGATCAGACCTAAGCCAAAGTCGGACACTTAATTGACTGAATCACCCAGGCGTCCCAAGTGTTATTTTTCTTATTTAGCTGTTGAAGATGCAGACAAAAACTTTTTACCCTTGAGTTTGAACAAATTCTTATAAACAAAAAATGCAACACAATGTACTAAATAAAATGAGGGAAGTTACAATCACCTGGGAGAGGTGTCGTCTATCCCCATTTTACAGATGATGAAATTGACCATAAGAGACAAAGAAGCTCTTCAAACTGTATGCTCTTTCCATTATACTACTATGCTTTTCAAAGAGTAGGCAATTAACACCACTCTTCTGATTCTTAAAAGCCCCAGCTTTCCTTGGGGCTGTCCAGTTTTCCTTCTTGCTCTAGCCTTGACAATATTATCCATTCTCAAGGCTTCAATAGCTACTCATTAGCTACTTCCAAATTTTGTATCCAGTCCACATTTACCAGTTTTCCACCTCTATATCCAAAGGTCTAGTTGATTTCTCCATTTGGTATCTCAATTTGAACTACAAGCTTTCCCATTTCATTACTGCTCTTACCCAGTTTTTCAAGCTTTCACCCCTCCAGCATATTGATACCAGTATTCTAAATTTATAGTATTTCATCTTACTTACAGCATCACTGTGATATAGGTTCTATCATTCTCCCAATCTTACAGATAAGAGATTTAATCACTTTTTCTCATCCACAGTAAGTGGCAGTTAGGCTTTGAACACATAGGTCACATGCCTACTAAGTTCCAGATGCTATGAGCAACTCACATGTTTTTGTTTTTTGCTCTATCCCCAGTTCCCAGAACTGTGTCTGGCTCTGTAAATACATGAAAGAATATTTCATGTATTCATGAAAGAATATTTCATGTATTCATGAAAGAAATACAGGGGCTCTGTAAATACATGAAAGAAAAGAGAATGTAGGTCAAAGGAAAGATATCCTTTCACTAATTGGTACTTAGGCCAAGGTTTAAGACTTAAGAATAATGACTGGGTATTTAAATGAAATAGGCTTTATCCTATTAGAAGGATCAGAGAATAAGAAACATTAACAATAAATTAGTTGGTGTTTTACTGGTAATTAATGTGGAGGCATATCTCCACACTACTGTTCACTTCAGCATCTTGGCAAAGAATCCTATTTTCTGCTAAGCCCTTGCTGACGTAAAAGGTTTTTTTTTACTTTCTGTATTTATTTTTTATAATTTACATCCAAGTTACCACATGGTGCAACAATGATTTTAGGAGTAGATTCCTTAAGCCCCTTACCCATTTAGCCCACGCCCCCTCCAGCAACCCTTTTTGTTCTCTATGATTAAGAGTCTCTTATGTTTTGTCCCCCTCCATTTTTGTATTATTTTTGCTTCCCTTCCCTTCTGTTCATGGTTTGTATCTTCAAGTCCTCATATGAGTGGTCATTTGTCTTTCTCTAATTTTGCTTAGCATACCTCTAGTTCCATCTATGTAGTTGCAAATGGCAAGATTTCATTCTTTTTGATTGCTGAGTAATACTTCATGGTATATATATATATATATATATATATATATATATATATATATATATACATACACACACACATCTTCTTTATCCATTCATTCATTGATGGACATTTGGGCTCTTTCCATACTTTGTCTATTGTTGACAGTGCTGCTATAAACATTGGGGTGCATGTGCCCCTTCAAAACAGCGTATCTGTATCCCTTGGATAAATACCTAGTAGTGAAATTGCTGGGTCATAGGGTAGTTCTATTTTTAATTTGTTGAGGAATCTCCATACTGTTTTCCAGAGTGGCTGCACCAGTTTGCATTCCCACCAGCAGTGCAAAAAAGATCCTTTCTCCACATCCTCGCCAACATCTGTCGCTGCCTGAGTTATTAATGTTAGCCATTCTGACAGGTGTGAGGTGGTATCTCATTGTGGTTTTGATTTATGTTTCCCTGATGATGATGTTGAGCATTTTTTCATGTGTTGGTTGGCCATCTGGATGTCTTGAGAAGTGTCTATTCGTGTCTTTTGCCCATTTCTTCACTGGATTGTTTTTTGGGTGCTGAGTTTGTTACGTACTTTATAGATTTTGGATACTAACCCTTTATCTGATATGTCATTTGCAAATATCTTCTCCCACTCCATCAGTTGGCCTTTTAGTTTTGCTCTTTGTTTCCTTCACAGTGCAGAAGCTTTTTATTTTGATGAGGTGCCAATAATTCATTTTTGCTTTGGTTTCCCTTGACTCCAGAGATGTGTTGAGTACGAAGTTGCTGCAGCCAACGTCAAAGAGGTTTTTGCCTGCTTTCTCCTCTAGGATTTTGATGGCTTTCTGTCTTAACATTTAGGTCCTTCATCCATTTTTTTACTTTTGTGTATGCTGTAAGAAAGAGGTCTAGGTTCATTTTTCTGCATGTCGCTGTCCAGTTTTCCCAGTACCATTTACTGAAGAGACTGTCTTTATTCCATTGGGTAGTCTTTCCTGCTTTGTCAAAGATTAGTTGGCCATATGTTTCTGGGACCATTTCTGGGTTCTCTATTCTGTTCCATTGCTCTGAGTGTCTGTTTTTGTGCCATTTTTTAAAAATGTTTATTAATTTTTGCAAGAGAGCATGAGTGGGGAGGGGAAGAGAGAGAGGGAGACACAGAATCCAAAGCAGGCTCCAGGCTCTGAGCTGTCAGCACAGAGCCCAACACAAGGCCTGAACTCACGAACCACGAGATCATAACCTGAGCTGAAGTCAGACACTTAACCGACTGAGCCACCCAGGGTCCCCTTAAGAAAGGTTTTTATACACCCAAAATATACACAAAGACAAAAGAAAGCTTTTAATAATGTGCAACTTTATAATGCAAATTACTAAAAATAGAGAACAATGAAAAATAGTACTTAGCCTCTTTGTGCTATGAATCCAGGATTTAGGATATCAATTCAATATTAAAAGCTAAAGCACACTGTAGATAACAGGACAGAGACTAAGCGGTATTTCCTTCAATTTGGACATCGTGTGAAGTGATACACGTAGCCATGTGATACAAACAATGTTCAAAACTTCACTACCTGAAATCACCTTCAGGGCCATACTAGAAAATCTGTCCCATTCCTTTCCTACCAGAATCCAACTTGACCCCTAAAATGTGTCCCTGGATTTGGTCCTGAATGACTCTGGATTGTTTCAAAACCTAAAAAACACCTTCACAAAATGAAGATTACTGACCATGAAGGATATTTAAAAGAATGGACTACTAGTTCTCAAGGTCATTTCACAATAGAAGTTGCAAGCATTTTGCACATTCTTGGAAAAAGTATCTATGCTACTCTTTCAGATGCATAAGTTCTGTCACATTTAGAAAAAAACTGAAGTACTCTACATTCAGCCAGTTATCCTCAAAGGCAACAGGGCAGCTATCACCAGCTCAGACCACCATGCAATCACCATGTGCTGGGGCATTCTTCCATTTCTCTCCTCTGGAGCACCTTATGGCAGGAAAGCTGCATGAAGTCACTGACAAGATCTAGAGCAATGGTGGGTTCCGCAGTTGAAGCTTGAGCAGTTTTCGAGCTGGTGACGGATCTAACTGCTGTGTGCTTCTCTTCCCTGCAGAGGAAAGACAAAAGTAAATTTCAACTGAATTCAAATAACATTATTGAAAACTTGGTGTATGGACACTATGCCAGACACTGAAGGGCATTACAATGACAAACGAGAGAATCTCTGTCCTCAAGGAGAGAGCAGTCTGGTAGGAAAGCCAGCTGCAACTACAACCATAATACAACACAGTAAGAAAATTAAAGTATATATAGCAAACAATTTTGGGCTGGAGGAGGCCAGGAAAAGCAACAGGGAAGTAATGTCAGTGTCATTTAGTGGATTCTTGGAAGAATGAAGAGGAAAAAAGGCAAATAGATATTAAAAATATTGTATTTACTAAAACAACATGAGGGTTTGTGGGGACTTAATTTTCAGTCTACTATGCTCCTGTGGAATTTACATCGAGAAATTTCCCATCAACTTTGAGTACCCACAGCACAATAATTATTTTGAGGGGAGAAAAAGAAATCATCTGATATAGGCCTTACTCTGAGACCACATGCTTTGAAGGGCAGTTTGTATGTGAAGGGCTATCATACAGAAAATAGTGCAATCTCTAGTCCCCTCAAGACACACACTCACCAAGCTGTACTGACACCTTCTGGAGACACTGGGTACTTTCAGCCATAAAAGCCTGCAGCTGTTTCACTGATCCCTGTAGTTCATCCATCTGCACAGGAAAGACAGATGTGAGCTGTAAGGGTCTGTGGCTTCTGTGACGTTCCTCAAAAATCGCCAGGCAAGCTCCCACTAAGGACCTTTGCCTTTGCTCTTTTTCAACCTGGAATGTTTCTGCCAGACATTTTGTTTGCTCCTCCTGATCCACACTCTGCACTTCTCCATGCTGCCCTATGCCCCGGGGCCACTACTGTGGATAATCTCAAACAGGATCCCATGTCCTCTGACATCTGGGTCAGTTTAGCCAAGAGGAAGCCCATGTGTGAGGGAGACGAATGAAGTCAGGATATTTTTACCCAGGCTCCTGGAAGGGTCATCTTGAGTTAGTTTTGTCTCTTAGCTGCAGGTCATGGCTCTCTTTTCCCTCCCTCCGCCCTTCAGTCCTAGGGATAGTAAGAGCTCAGCTGCCTCTGAGCCCCAGGTTACTTCAACTAACCCTTTGGTTTCCTCAATACCCACATTTTATACATCACTTTTTCAATTACCCTTTATCAAGTGTCATCTGCTTCCTGTTGATACTTGGAGTGATACAATACTATTCTCCCAAATGTCCTCATGGCTTACTTCCTCCTTTCTTTCAAGTCTCTGTTAAAATGGCACCTTAGAAGGACCAGGGGCACCTAAGTGGCTCAGTCGATTGAGCGTCTGGCTCTTGATTTCGGCTCAGATCATGATCTCATAGTTCACAGGATCAAGCCACGTGTCAGGCTCTGCACAGACAGCATGGAGCCTCCTTGGGGTCTTCTCTCTCCACCCCTTCCCCAACTTGTGAACGTGCTCTCTCTCCTCAAAATAAACATTTTTTAAAAAATGGTACCTTAGGGGAATAATCAACAACTGCTCTATACAGCAACCTGCTGCCCTTCCTGTATATTCTCCCCTACTCTGCTTTATTGGCTCTTAACACCATAAATAAATAAATAAACAAACAAATAAATAGATAGATAGATAGATAGATAGATAAATATTGATTGATTGATTGTCTCTCCATGTTTCCCCAAGGTAGAGCTGAATATACTTATTACACATATTCTCCAGGTCTCATTATTTCCAAGGATGACAAGATAGGTAAACCAAATAACCAAATAAACATGAGCCAACTAACCATCAACTCCATATAATCAAAGATTTTGTTCTGGTTCTGCAATATCTTCTGGTAGTCAGGCTTTGTGTGAAGGACTTCACTCTGGGATGACCCAAGATATGTTGCAGGTTCCACTTCAACTTCGGTAACTTTGGTTTCAACTGATTCTCTGAAAATAAAATAGAACAAAAGAGCTTTCAAGGAATTTTATAATCATTTTCTGGGGGAAGATAATGTAAAACGACTTGGGGAAAAAACGATGACCTGGGGATTTCTTTCTGGAAATCAAGGTCTCTAATCTTTTTCCAAAAAAAATGCTGGGTCACTTCAATTATCTACAATAACTGAATATGATGGAGAGTGCATGAAAATTGATCACTCCCACAATTTCCTGACTGCTAGACTCCCATTTCACCTCAATTAACACTTACAATAACCCAATGAGGTAGACACTACTACCACCCCCATTTTCAAGTGAGGAACTTCAGGTTTAGAGATTAAGTCGCTTGCCCACAATCACAGAATGAAGAAACAAGTATTTGAACAGAGACGGTCGGCTTCCAGAAGCATTCCTCTTAACTAACAAGCTAGGCCACATCAAAAGTTTTTATTCTGAAACTGCCATCTTATATATTACCTATCTTCATAAACAGCATATGTAAGGGGTGAATCAAGTAAATGGTAACAATCAATGCCTAGACTGGAGAAGTTTTTCAAACCATGTTTCTCAAAGCACCTCTCTACTAAGAAGACACTTCCACAGTTACATTTTATATTTGGGTTCAGCTGAGTTTCTTTTGGGAAAAAAAAGCTTAAAATCACTGGCTTAAATGACCAACTAAATCAAGTCTAGCACTTTCCCACTTTCTTATGCCTTTAAGACCCAGACAAAGTTCCTCTCTCTTCTGTACACCCTCTTTCATCACCCCTTCCATGTCCTTGCATCTCCATGAAGGACCTGGAGAGCATTCTCTCCCATACCTGCAGCTCAAAGGCCATGTGCAAACTGAAGTCCCCTATTTTTGGCCCAACCCCAGGTGCCCTGGTATAAGGCAGAAATGTACCTGTCTCCCCCCAGGATGTGTAATAGCAGCCACGGGCACAGAAGCAGTTCTGTTCTTTGACCGAAAATAGGGATATTCACTCTTCCTCCCCATCCCTCAACTCTCCATTTATAATCCTAGAGTGCTAATAACACATTTTATAGAGCTTTGATGAGTTGACTGGCCTGTGAGAAAGGATTCATCGTTCAATCTGTGCTAACAGAACTGAAATCAATTCAAATTCCACAAGGTAAAAAGATGGCTTCCTATTTCCAGTCACAGATCTAACCTGGAAATGATGTCTTCAGCCTCCTTCTGGTATCGTTGCAAGAGCTGATCCCAAGACTGACGTTCTAAAGAAAATCTACAGGATCAGGAAAAAAAACATTCAGTTAATTTTTGATTACATTCTGAATCATTCAAGGCCACAGTAAGTACATTAGGTGTCTGCTCTGGTTCTAAAATGTGAAAAAAAAAGGTCATTAAAGGATTAGAAAGCCTGAGTGATTCAGAGGGTATTATTTAATCAAATCAAACCTGAGTTCTTAAAGTCAAATTAACACTTTTATTTCCTAGACTCCATTCTATGAAACTGGCCAAGAGTACAGCCCACAAGATCCCAATATGCAGCTTTCTAAATTCTAGTGTTTACACACCAGTATTGACACTCTGAATGGGGTATTTACTATTCATTTCTCCCAGAACTAGTTATTTTCCACAGATGAATTTAGATAGTCCAATAAAGGATCATTTTCACTTACTTTGTTATGTATTCCTTCATCTCAGCCACTGATGTTTCCAGAGACAAATCTGATGCTTTTCTGGAATACAGATAGGATTATAAGATCAACATAAACCTTTTAAGAGCACTTGCTTTTAATAGGATGTCTTACATAATTTTAATGGCAATACAAGATGTTCAGAATTTATCTTTCAACAAGTATTTATTCTTGGGCTCTCACTTTTGTAGTAGATAAGTTTCCTCAGTGGTCGCTTTATTTTCTGTTTCTCTCATCAATTCCAATTGACCCATAGCCAGATTAACCTTCACTAAAATATTCCTTTTTTTTTCCCTTGTCTAAAACTGTGACCCTCTACTGCATTCCTAATAAAAGTCACAATTCCTTAACCTGGCACTTAAGGCTATGTTCTGGCTCCGATTAGCTTGTTAGCTTTGATTCCAGCTATTGCCTTTCACCTATTCTGCCCATATAATCTCACTCGGCCTCACCCTCAAATATCTGGAGTTTTCCATCTCCAAACTTTTGTTCACATCACTTTTAAATTTTTTTAAATGTTTATTTCTGAGAGACAGACAGAGAGACAAAGGAGATACAGAATCTGAAGCAGGTTTGAGGCTTCAAGCTGTCAGCACAGAGCCTGACATAGGGCTCAAACCCACGAACCGTGAGGTCATGACCTGAGCCGAAGTAGCACACTTAACAGACTGATCCACCCAGGTGCCCCTTTGCATATTATTTTTCAGTCTATTCTTTTTACGTCATCTTTTAAGGCCCAACAATACTTTTGTATATGACCTTCTTGTCTTCACACTTAAAATTAAGCTGTCGGTGGACAGAGATTGTATTTTACTCATACCAATGGCTTAGCTCAGTTGGGTGATTAATCCTGATGTAAAGCAGGCACTGAAAATGCCAAAATCCTCCAGATGTACTTGGTACTCTACCTGGCAAGACAAATTAGTTGTGCCACCTTTCATGTTTCTCTACCAAAGTCTGTGACACACAGCTTCTATCACTTCTGGCCTGGATGCAGCAGCCAGTGGCTTAAATACACCGCATTTTTAGAGATACTATGCCGAGCCAACAGATTTTTCATTTCCTGAATAGTAATGTTAATTCTAAGGATCTGTGTGTGAGAAAGTAGATCTTTGTGAAGTCAAAATTAAAAAGTTTCTGATGTAGGCCCAAGTGACAAGATTTGCTGCAGGGCAGGAGGTAGAGAGTTGGACCTTGCCCCTACAGAGGAACTACCAGTTTGGGGCTGGAATTTTCAAAATTCTCCTGATAGTCTTGCTTGCCAACACCTAAAGAACATAGTTTACCACCAACTTGCATAGCTAGCAAAGATCTGAACAATGTTTTCCCCCTCATCGTTCCATGGCTGGTTCCTTCTCACTACCCAGGTCTTATAGATCTCAGTCCAAAGGTCAATTCATTACAGGTCTTCTCTAAACACTAGCTAAAGTTGCCCACCCCCCTCAAACCACTATCATAGTTACTGACTTCTTAGATTATCACTACCTGAAATCTTTATTTTCTATGTATTCATCTGATTGTCTCTATTAAAATCCATAAGAAGAGAGAACTTGCTTGACTTACGTATCACTTTATCTCCAGCATCTAGAAGAGCCTGGTGTGTATAAGATGCTGGATAAATGTTTGAGTGAATGAACAAACTAATTATAATGGAAAGTCTTCATTTAATTATCATTTAGGACAGAAGGGGAACTGCACACACCCTTTTGAATCTTCAAAACATTTCTGTAAAGTTCCATTACTTTCCAGGCTCTCTGCAAAATGTTTCAATTCCTCAGAAAGGGAAGATGCTAGAAGAGAAATAAAGTACATATTGTAAAATAAAAAGAATATGAATTTTCACAGCAAGCTGCTGACAATGACATAACATACTTAAGGTGGTCTTAGTTCTAGGATCCCCTATTACATTCTGGCCTTCTCACCCATTCAAAGTAGTAGTATAAATGTGCAGAAAGATTTTATCTTTTTTCTTTGGGCCAGTATAGATAAAATGGAAAACAATTCCTCTTTATGACATGTATGATAGTTTTTCTTTTAATACTTCACTGGTGAAAAAGCATTTAAAAGGTATACATGCACTGACATTACATTCTTTCCAAGATTTCAAAAGCCTGCACTGAAAAGAAGAACATATTACAGAAGTCAGGCAACAGGCAAGAGCTTAATGAAAAATGTTAAAGGAGAATAAAGAATTACAGGCATAAGGGAAAGACTTGTCTCTGCTTAGCTTTGGAAGCCTTGGAAGCTCATAGATTTCTAGGTCTTTTAAGTAGGTAACACTGAATTTTTCTGACCCTGGATAATTGTGTAGTTATACTATAAATAGCTACTTCCTAGAAAGTTAAAAATGGATTCCTGAGAGAGAATATTTGTAACATATATCACACATGAACAGCTAATTTCCTTAATGTATACAGTTCCTACAAATCACTATAAAAAAGCCAACATCCCAATTTTCAAAAATGAACAAAGGAGCCTTTCTGGCAGTGATGACCTCCCCACGAGAACATCCTGTCATGAAGGGCCTCCCAGAAGGGGAAGCACAAGAAGCACCTGGTGCAGAACCCCAACTCCTACTTCATGGATGTGAAGTGCCCATGATGCTACAAAATCACCATCATCTTTAGCCATGCACAAACATGAGTTTTTGTGTGCTCCACTGTCCTTTGCCAGCCTACAGGAGGAAGCGAGGCTTACAGAAGGATGCTCCTTCACACAGAAGCAGCACTAAAAGCAACCTGAATCAAGATGAGTGGGAAATGATCCCAATCAATACATTTTGGATTAAAAAAAAAAAACAACAAAGGATACAAACAATACACCGAAAATGAAGTACAAATGGCTCTAAAAAAAAATGAAAAAATGCTTATCTTCTTTGAAAGAGAAAGGACCACAGATTAAGACTAGAAAACACTTTGTATCACCTACCAAATAGTAAAAATCTGAATTGTTTAATAAAACTATTGTGAGTGTATGGGGCGCCTGGGTGGCTCAGTCGGTTGAGTGTCCAACTTCAGCTCAGGTCATGATCTCGCAGTTTGTGGGTTCAAGCCCCGCATCAGGCTCTGTGCTCAGAGCCTGGAGCCTGCTTTAGATTCTGTGTCTCCCTCTCTCACTGCCCCTCCCCTGCTCATGCTCTGTCTCTCAAAAATGAACATTAAGGGGCGCCTGGGTGGCTCAGTCGGTTAGGCGTCCGACTTTGGCTCAGGTCACGATCTCGCGGTATGTGAGTTCGAGCCCCGCGTCGGGCTCTGTGCTGACTGCTCAGAGCCTGGAGCCTGTTTCAGATTCTGTGTCTCCCTCTCTCTCTGACCCTCCCCCGTTCATGCTCTGTCTCTCTCTGTCTCAAAAATAATAAATAAACGTTAAAAAAAAAAAATTAAAAAAAAAAAGAACATTAAAAAAATTAAAAAACAAACAAAACTATTGTGAGTATGAAAAAAATAGGTACTTGCATATATTACTGGTAGGAGAATTGGTAAAACATTTCTAGAAGACAGTCTGGTATTCCTAACATTTCATTTGACCTATGTAATTCCAATTCTAGAAATTTATCTTATTTTTACTTGCATATGTACCTGAAGGCTTGTGTAAGAAGATGTTCATTAACCCATTCATTGTAATAGCAAAAGACTGGAAACCCTAAAAGCCCATCAGTAAAGAACTGGCTAAATCATATATGGTACGTTTATAAAATGAAATATTGTATGGCTACTAAACTGTCAAGATAGTTCTATGTGTGCAATACCGAATGATGTGCAAGACAAACTGTTAGGTTAAAAAAAAAAAAGACAAGATAAAGAAGAGTACGGAGAGCATTATTCACTTGATATTAATGTAAAAATGTTGGAAATCCAGCAAGATCTCTGCGATGATACATAAGAAGCTGGTGGTTATAGTGGCCTCTGTACAGAGGAGGTGGCCTGGTTTGGGTGGGAGGCAAGCTTATTTTTCACTTTTATACCTTCTGAATGTCATAAGCATATACTCTTATTTTTTAAACACAATTCTAAAATATAAAGGGAGGGCTGGTTTTGTGACCCAGCAGCTCCTATAAATGGGGATCCTGAAAGTGGGGCTTCGACTGACCTTAATAGGAGGTAAAGCCCAAGGCCAAAGCTTGCTCATTTATTCTTAGCAACTTACCTTTGGCTCTAAAACTTTCAAGACTGAAGCCCTCAGTGTCCTTTAGGAAAGGTTCAAGTTTCTGAACTGAGAACTAAATAAAGAAAAGCATTTTCAAAAAAAAAAAAAAAAAAAAGCATTTTCAGTACAACAACAAAGATTTTTCAGACCAGTCCTGAGTTCATGTAATTTCATGTTTAATCAATGTGAAAGTAAACATGATTTAGTTTTTATACCTAACATTTTTCATACAAATAAGTAGATCAGGAAAAATCTCTTTGTTGTTCAGACTATACGATTTTCGGTTCAGAGAAACATGGCCATTTAATTAACACAAATGATGCTCTTATCTAAACTGATGTAATTACCAGTTAGCCATATAATTCCCACTCACTATGTAGTCAGACCTCAAATGTCTGCTTTAACTTAGATACTGACCTCCACGCACTTTAAATTCCCATCATTTGCTGTCAATGGGCAAAATATACTAGATTGAGGAAATCTGACTGTTAGCTGCTCAGTTAGCAGCAGCAGCACCAGTGGGACTGGTAGAGAGCCTAGTCCAGAGAGAAATCAGCTGCTGCTTTGATTAAATCTGGCTTTTAAATTAATACAACTAGAGAGAAACGTCTTTTAATCTTTATTTTGAGAGAGAGAAAGAGCGTGTGTGTGCACAATAGCCAAGGGGAAGGACAGAGAGTGGGGGAGACATGGAATCGGAAGCAGGCTCCAGTCTCTGAGCTGTCAGCACAGAGCCCGATGTGGGGCTTGAAGCCACAAACCGAACTGCGAGACCATGACCTGAGTCAAAGTCTGACACTTAACCAACTGAGACACCCAGGTGCCCCGAAACACCTTTTAATCTTAATTGATGGCATCACACACACAGTATTGATCTCTCTTTGGGGCCATCACAGCAACAGTTGAAAAAAAAAAAAAGAAAGTATTTCCCAGTCCTAAGAATCTCACCTGGAAACTGGAAAGCAGGAGAGCGCCAAGCCGTTTGCTTTCTGCTAAGTTGGCACTGATAGATCTGCTGAGCTCTAACATAAAAATCACACTTTAAGGAGCTGGATACTAACACAGTTAGCAAAGTTAAAAAAAACAAAAAACCAAAAAAACCAAAAAACCACTTTCCTCCTTCTTGAATGCAGCTCAACTCCAGGCATTCTAACTTTAACTTCAAAAAGTTATTAAGAACTTTTTACAGATTACATTAAAATCTTGTCTGTTAAACAACATAGATGAAAAATAACTTAAAAAATAACTTAATTTTTTTGATGTTTTATAGTCATCACTTAAAGAAAGTAAATGAGAACATCTGAGCATTTTTATGACAGATACAGTGTGCCTTTTTTTTTTTAAGTAGGCCCCATGCCTAATGTGGGGCCTGAGTTCAGGACGTGGAGATCCTGAGATCAAGAGTCGCATCCTCTACAACTGAGCCAGCCAGGCACCCCTGCAATGTGCTTTAAATACGGTCTTGTAAATTATGAGCTCCATTTTACAGAAGGGAACACTGAAGCTCAGAGGGCAGATTACTTGTTTGAGACCAGAGATTGGTGAAGCCAGAATTCAATCCCAAGTCTGTCACCAAAAAAGTGTAGTTTCCCACTAATAGCCATGCTGCCTCTCTATATTGACCTAATAATAACATCAATAATTTGTTGAACACTTATTATATAAAAGGCACTTCATTAAATGCTATGCACACTTCATTAAAACTGAAGGCAAGTATCTTATCAATTCCATTTTATAAAAGACACTGAGGCACAAAGGCCAGGTGATGGGTAACTTGCCCAAGGTCACATGGTGAGTCAGCCTGAATTAGATCGGCATTTTACATTAATTACGCCACTAAATCCTCAAACAACTACAAGAGATAGACACTTTTTTTTAAAATTATGTCCAAAAACATCAATTATTATACAGCAAAGGAAGTGTGCTCTGAGTATTTGAGATACGTTTACTTTTGTCCTCCAGCTACAGCTGGCTTCAAGTGTTTTTATTTCTTATCTCCTGATTATTTCTCATTGCTGTAAGTGGAAAAAACAGGATACCTTCTGCCTATAACCAGAGAAACCTGGCAAGTGGGCAGGAATAACCAATCTTTTACATCGTGGATTTTCCGTTATACAGAATTTTAGGTCCACATGCTCCGGAACAGAGACGGAGGTAGGGGTGACCTTAGTTAAGGAACTGCTGCTGTTGTCTTGGCACACCTGTGGGGTCAAGTGCATGAATACAAGTGTGGCGGCAATTTTCTGATAAGCTAAATGGCTATTTTTACCCAGATTTCCTTCTAGACATCAGGTCATCTGGAAGTGAGCTAATATCTTTAAAATAATCACAATAGCTTAACATTTGAGCTATTTACTTACTATATGGCCAAGTACTGTGTCATATGTATCAATTCATTTAATTCTCACACAACCGTGTGAAATAGATATTATTTCATCCCATTTACTGATTGGGACCATAAGGCAAAGGAGATTAAGTAATCTACTCAAGGTTACACAACTAGTAAGTTCTTCGAAATGTGCTGGACTTTCCACATTAAATATTGTATTTCAATGCTTACTGAGATACAATTATTGTTGTAAACTCACACAAATCACATTTAAATATGGCATATCTAAAAACTTAGTTTTCACCGAGATATTTTACATGCATCTTCCCTCTGAAAGATTTTCAGTTATAAAGCTTAAAATCTGGTAGCAACCCACTCACCTTCTGTTTCACTTTAGGAAATGAGACAGAAAGCCATACAAAGAAATCTTTAATGCCTCTCCTAGCAGAGGTGAGTGTTGAACAACTGTAAATTAGAATTTCTGTTCATGGTAGAGATTACAATGGACAGCTACTAATATAAATAGCAGTCATACTGAACACTTACTGGGTGTTTGACATTAGTGTTTATGATCTTAGAATATCCCCCATATAGAAGAGGAAACAGGTTGAGAGAGGTGACATGATTTGCTCAGTCACATAACTAGTAAGTAGCAAAGTCAGGTAATCCCACTACTTTCTTTCTGCCATAACTCACTACCTCTTATCTGAGCTGGAACTCCACTGCCTTAGGTACATAGCATCCCACCTGTGATGCCCTGATGAAAGGGAGGCAGTGACTTCCGCCGGTTCATTTCCTTCATACTTGCTCGCCTCCAAGATTGACTCTTATCTTGATGATTGGGAGATTGTTCTTGAGGGGACAAATGAAGGGACCTGGACTGAAGTCCTTCCTGGTGGCTGAGATCACAACTTCCTCCCACTTTAGGGCTAGAGCCAAGGTAAATTCTTTCCTTTGAAACGCCTTGAGTTATCTCCAGGGAGGCAGGTGATTTATTACACACTTCCACAGGGATGGTATCCGATTCCAGTCGATGATCATGAGTCTTAGATGTCACCGGTTCTTCTTCTAGCACTTGTTATGAAAAAGTCAAAATACAAAATCAAACCCACCACAACTATGCATCTGAGCAAAAAGGTGGACAAAGAAAATGTATGCCCCAGATCATAGAAACAGTGAGGAAGCATCTCTGCAAACATGTAAATACGATTCTAGATGCACCAGGGAGCCAGGGAAATGTTTATCTATAGCTTAGAAACCGGAACCCAAAGCAAGAGCAATTTTACTACAATACTCACCTTCCATGGTCTCTGATCTAAATACTGAGGTCATTCTGGATGAAGCACCCTGAAAATAGGAAAACAAAGCGATCTGTTCTCCACATTTCAGCCCGAGTCTCAATGAGGCTTTAGTACCCCAGAAGAGACCTTGTATTGTTCAGCCTTTCTGAACTGCTTGCTCATCTCTGCCCCATGAAATTCTACCTATATGACAAGGCCCAGTTTCACCTCCCCCACCTCCTCCAGAGACTACCAGTGGGTTCGTCACCTCCTGTACTGACTTTCTACAGAATTCATCATTAAAAATACTTATGTCTCCCTTAACACATACCCTCCTTTATTACCAATTATTTTTTAAATAGTCCCTAATATTCTAGATGGCATTATGATCTGCATGGTGTTCCAAACTAGAAAAATCACATCACCCTTTACTTCTTATATTTAATCTCCAGATGCAAAGTCCTGTCCGTCCTACCTCCAACAGTCTCTGGAAAGCTTTTCTCCACTGCCAGTTCCACTCTCAGAACTTCCACCATCTCCCTTTCCCTCCCCAGAATAATCTTACAGCCTCTCCACTAGTCCTCAAACATCTAGCACTGCTCCTCTCCAATCCATTCTTCGGACAGCAGCAGAGTCTTCCAGCATCTTCAATACCTTTCATAAACTAGCCCTAACTTACCCATCCTGCTCCCTCCTGCCACTCCCAGCCCCTGCACCACTTTTGAATCTTTACACACACTGCCTGTAAAACTTATTCAACCTTTCTAATCTAGCTCAAATGTGAAACTTTCCAACCACTTCTCTTTGGCAAAGTTGGTTGCTCCACCCCCTAGTTTTCCTCCCCAGCCAGGATATATCTGTATTCCCAGCGGCTGTCACAGACAACTAACTGGAAGGCAAGGAAGGACATGGCTGAGGCATCTCTGCATCTTCCGCGATTACCCCTCCCTTCCAGCAGAAATCTGTATGGGGGGAGGGGGAGACTCTAAGTAAAGAGATATATAAAGAGAGGAACAGCTGGGAAAGGTAACAGAACGTGTGAGTAGGTCAAGGATCTACATCCCCACAGTTAGGGCTGTATCACAGATTCAAGCCTGGATAATAACAGCAACAAATGTCATTTGTTAAGCTGCTTGTTAAGCGCTAATTCTATGCCACGATCTGCGTATGTTCAAAAGCGTTTTATTTGCATCATTAGCTCATTATACCGATTAACTCTTTCCACGGCTCGGTAAATACTGTCATTAATTCCTCCTTGCAGATAAGGGAGGTGAGGTTTAGAAGGGCAAAAGCCTGGCCCACTGGAGACAGCCATGGGGGGATGGGCAGGGGTGGAATTCGAACCCAGGCCTGTGACCCACCCTGAGCCCTCAAACACCTTTCTGCAGTCTAGACCCCCGGCTCTGAAAATAGGCCCCGAGCGAGAGGCGCGGCCGACCCTTCGGAATCTTCTTACCAGGAGGAGGCCGCAGTGCCCCAGGTCCCCAAAGTCTGGGGGCGGCGACCGGTCTGGGCTGGGCGGAGACGTCCGACGCCAAGGAAGCTGGTGAGGGTGTGAGCCGGCGGGTCTGGTGGAAAGGTCTGCGACTTCCTGACCTCGGGAAGACGCCAGTCTAGCCCGCAGCCTCCGCCCCTGAGATACAAGCCCGCAAATCACTCTCCGCCGCCACAGGTCGCCCTTCGAGCCTCTGCGCCACTGCGGCCGTCTACGGAGCAGTCCGCGAGCCGCGCCACCACCCGCGCCTCCGCTTCCGAAAAGTCCCGCCAATCAAGGGCGCATGCGTAGTTGGCAGCCTCTCGCGTCCGTGCACGCGTGCGCAGAACGCCGGCCTCCTTGGAAGCGCATGCGTAGACTAGTATTCAAGCCTCGGCCTTCTGCCCGCTTCTGTCGAGTCCTTACTGGTCCAAATCGGGCAGCGTAACCCATTTCCCCAGCTACGCCACGCCCGGGGAGGAGTCCCCATCTACGTACTGGACGCCACCTCATCTTGTCGTTTGTGTCTGACACGCCCAGAGCGCATTGAAGTTGGGGAGGCCGAGGCCCAGAGAGGTACTTGCTTGCCAAAGGAATACAGTGGGCCACAGGGCATCTGATGCCCTGCCCCGGTTAGGCCATGGTCCCCGCCCTCTCTTTGCATTGTTAGTTACAAAAACGCGGGCCTTGTCTCTCCCAGGACGAAATGGACCTCTGTACTCAAGTTTGTTTCATTCTATCCTACTCCTACTCTAGCACTTTTTCTTTCTGTGGTCCCTTCAATACTTGGCAAAGTTCAAGAATTCTCCTTTGTAGCCTTATTGCAGGCCACCCCCTCCCCAAACTGCTTACAGCTCCTCTGCCTACCCCTATTGCTTCTTCCCTCTGCTCCTTTGCTCAAGCCGTTCCCTCTGGGTAGCGCATTCCAGGTTTATCTTGCAAAATTCTCCAATTTTAAGCCAAAATTGGGAATTAATCCCTCTCAGATTCTTCTTTGAGACTCCAGGCTGAAAATTATATGCTCCCAGAAGCCCAACCGTGCCTATTCCACTATCCCTTGCTGGCATGGGAGCGAGCCCCCAGAGAGCAGGCTGCTTCTTCAGCACCTAGCATGAGGCCATGGAAATGTCCCCTTGCGTATGCGGTCCTTTCAGATCTGAAACCAAATGTTGAATTATTAGAAGCCCATAAAGTCTGAAAGACGAATTGGGGAGGAACAGCTGGAATATGACTGTGGTCATCCTTCCATAGCAGCTACGGTCCTTGGAAGAGTTTTCTGATAGGAGGTAGAAATCTCCCTTCCTGTAATTTTCCACCCTGTGGTTCCAACCTGCTGGTTCTAATGGCCATCTGAAAACAGATTTGCTCTTGGTCCCCTGAATATCACACTCTGGGGGCTCAGTGGTACCCAGTTCCTTCTATGTCTGCCCACCTCTATCAAGTCCTTGTTTGTCAGTGTCCCAAGAACAGAACACTGTTCCCAGCCAGGACTGGTCATCCTGAGGCACAGTGAGAATACTGCTTCACGGATTCCAGACCCAGTACATCCTCTGTGCTTTCTCTGCTTTCAATTCTCCCATGGTTTCCGACTGTCCACACGATGTGTACATTCCTTCCCTCATAAGGCACTGCATGATCTGACTCTCCTTTTTCATCACTCCTCACTCCAGTGACAACCTTTGGTTCCCCTGTTGTGCTCTGTTCTCTGCTAGGCTTCGGTACATGCAGTGCCTCCCCTGGAGCCACCTCCCATCAGCGTCCTGCCTATAATATACCACTATCCCCTTCATTTACTCACCATCTCAACCTCAGGTGCTAGTTCATATATCCTTTCTGTGAGACCTTCCAATTCCTCTTGGCTCCCTGAACACCCTGGGTTCCCCCTACCATTGACATTTGCTTTCCTGTCTTCCAGGCCCATCCACTGCATTCTCAATGCCTAGCACAGGCCTGGCTGTTGTTAGCCTCTCCCCGCCCCCCCCCCACCCCCCCGGCCTCCTGCCACACCCCTAGAAAAAAATAGAGGGACAGAGATGTAGATTTTTCATATGATAGCCAGTTTCCAAGATGGTCCCCACTGAGCTCTGATTCCTGCTGTTCATGCTCTGTGTGTTCTTCTCCCACACTGAGTAGGGCTGACCTGTATAACCAAGAAGATACTGCAGAAATGACTGTGATTTTCAAAGTTTAGTCAAAAAGCATTGTGACTTCTACCCTGTGTTCTCATAGATTACCTGCTCTAGGGTAAGCCAGCTGCCATGTTGTGAGGATACTCAAGCAGCCCTATGGAAAGGTCTATGTGGGGAAAAACGCCAACAATGACTTGCCAGGCACAGGAGTGAGCCACCTTACAAATGGATCTTCTAGTCCAAGTCAAGCCTCCACATGACTGCAGCCTGATTGACCCTTGACAGCAACCTCTTGAGACGCTGAATCAGAACTACCCAGCTCTCAAATTCCGGATTCACAGCACCTGTGATCCAATAAATGTTTTTGGGCCAATTACACTATAATAGATAACTGACCCATGTCTAATGTGTCCTCTTTATTTTTTCTATGATAAATGTTTTAAAGTTTTTTGTAGAAAATAATATTTTTTGAACACTCTGCATGTTTTTCAGCGGTCATATCACACATTCTAGGAGGCTCTGAGATGTAAGGAGTCACCATCTGGAACCCCTGGTGGCCCCTCACAAGTGACGCCAAGCCAGCCAGTTGGCTGTGGCATCCCAGGACTCCCTCCTTTCCAGGCATCTGGGCTGGGATTGGAGGGGGGGGGGGGGGAAGAGTCGGGTTTCAGATCTGATGGGGGCCCCACCCACCCTGTAAGAGAAATCAGAGAGGAGGCCAAATCCAAGGAAACTCTTCATATGACATACTTTATTTCCAATCTACAACCATTAAAAACCTTTTGTAAGTTTACACTGTACAGTTATTCTTATGTCTGAAATAAGACACAGGGGCAGGGATAGCTGGCGGATTGGACCAGTTGTCCTAGCACCCAATCCATCTTGGGAAGGAGCCTTTTGAAGACAGAAGTGGGGAAGAGAAAACAGTGGACAGGAGAGGCAGACAGTTTGGCCCAAGGATGCCCTTGGTCCCTTCCCTCCCAAAGGCCCTTCCCTGGGGGCCCCCCAGGGCCCACAACTGCAGGACCCTCACCAAGAAACCAGGCTGGGCAGGAAGGGGGCTTCACAGTATTGGCAGGTGTTGGGGAAGGAGGGCCAAGGTGAGACGACAGGTTCTGGCTGTCTTCCCCAGCTGCTGGGTGTTGGAGCTGTTTTTTGGCACTGTCTATTCAGTTTCCCTGGAGGTGGAAGGAGGAAGGGGAGGAGCTAGGGATTTAGGATTCTTTCCTTGAGGAGTTAGGTTTTTTACTACATGAAGAGAGGCCATGCTCCTATGGTGAGGTTACCAAGGGATACATGGTGAGGGTGTTTTTCTCCTGCTCCCCCTCCCCCCTCCCAAGGACTCATACCTGCTGCCTGGCTAGCACAACCCTACATGGCCTTTTATGAGCAGAGCTGGAACTAAGCCAGAGGCAGGGAAAGGAAAATTATAGCCTTCCTGCCCTCCAGCTTCTAGGAAAAGAAGGACATAGTTGTTTTGTTTGGCAGGGAGGGGTGGGCAGGGAGAGTTCCCAGTCTCTCAGGCATCTAGATGAGATTGGTATTTTCCACCTGTTCTTGGTCTGGTCCATCCTCAGTCCTTCACCAGGCTACACTGATTGATTGCTAGTGTAGGTCAGCAGTTGGCCAACTCCTGTTGTATGAGAATCACCTGGAGGGCTTATTAATAACCCCCAACTTGCTGGGCCCCACAACAGAATTTCTAATTCCAAAGGTCTTGGGTGGGGCCAGTACTTTTCATTTCTGTCAAGTTCCCAGGTGATGCTCCAGCTGCTTTGAGAACCTCCAGGCACCTCATTCTCAGCAACTTGGTGTCCTGAGGCAGTGACAGGGAGCCGGGCCACAGCTGGCAAGGCCCAGCCTTTGAGGCACCAAAATACCCGGGAAGCTTCTGGGAATAGTCTTGTGGTGAGTCCCCTGTGCAGAGAAATAAACTAAGGCACAGAGATCAGAGGCAGAGTAGAGAGAGAGCCAGGATACCAGGGTCCAGTGGAGAGAAGATGGTGATGCAGGATCCCAAAACACAAGGGGTGTTCTGGGGCCCTGAGGATAATCCTGATGCACATCATAAAATCACAGAATGGGGAGGCTCTTAGAACCAGGCAAATGGAGAAGAGATCTCACACTTGGACCAGGTCTCCAGATTCCCAGCTGAGGTTCCTCTTCACAGAACAGTTTGGTATCAGAATTGACTGTAACAAAGCATCCAAGCCCTGACTACCTCAGCCCTCCAAGGATGCTTATTGGAAACCAGAGCTTCTTTCCTTAGGGTCTGGGGTCTCATGGGCTGGTCAAGGGCAAGGAGGGAAGGAAACAGGGCTGATGGGATAAACAAGGGAGGGTCCAAGGAGGGTGAGGGAAGAGTAGCAGGCAGTGAGGAGGACCCCTGGGCAAGGGATGTGGGCCCAGCATCATGTTCCTTGAGGTTCTTGGGTCTATGGATTTTGCAAACTTTAAACGCCATTGGGAGGGGTAATTTGTAAAGCCTGGGTGAGGTTCTGCTAGGATAAGCTATTCTGGAGGCAGTGAGGCCTAGGGAAGAGCAGAGAGGATAGTGCGGTGTCAAATGTACAGACAGACCAATGGGTGAATGACCTAGGAAGAGAAGAACCCAAGCCAGGCTACATCTGCTTTCCAAACAAGGCTAGGCAGGACTGAGGAGGGTACAGGAGCCCAGAAGGAGGCATTCAAGTCTGCCCCACCCAACAGTGGACGGTGATGGGGTCCTGAGCCTGGGACAGAGAAGATAATAAGGTTCAAGAGTGGACCTAGGGGATGTCCTGCTCAGCTGGGAGGTCGCTGGGGCCAAACCCAATGTGAAGGGCTGGCAAGGCTAATGCTGTCTGAGGTGTTGGAAAGGTGCCTCCTTTAGTGTGAGAAAACACAAAATAAATAAAGCAGAACCCAAGAAACACCACCAAATGTGACAGCAAACATCAGAGATGGATGACCACAGACACAGGCACTTCCTGGACAGGATGGAAATGTGAGCCTGAGGGGGCCAGGGAGGGGTTGCTGACGTACCAGGGAAATCCATGGCAAGGGAGCCGAGCTGGAGAAGCTGTTCTGGGAGCATTAAGGGATGGGTGCTAAGGTAAGCTCGGGTGTTAAGAAGAACACCTGGCCAAGGGCCAGGGCACTTGGTTTGTTGGTGGGAACCAGCTGAGAAGAGGAGGCAGGAGGAGAGGAGTTTTGGTGGAAGATGGTAACAGAGAGGATGGGCAGGAGGAGGGGTGGGGTAGTGAACAGACTGATCCCAGAGAGAGGAAAGGGCTCGACCAAGAGCAAAGAATGTCAGGGTGGAGGGGTCTCATTCACCGCTGGGGATGCAGCACCTGCTGAGAGTCAGGAAACATGGGTCTGGTCCTGTTTAGTTTGACCTTGGGCAAGCCACTCTCTTCTCTGGGCCTGATTTTTCATCTAAAAAGTTGAGGGGATTTGACACAAAAGGACAGATACTATGATTCCATTTATATGAACTACCTAGAATAGACAAATTCATAGAGACAGAAAGTAGAACAGAGGTTACCAGGGACTTGGTGAGGGGGTGGGGAGGTGTTATTGTTCAGTGGGTACAATTTCAGCTTGGGTGATAAAAAGTTCTGGAAATGGATAGTGGTGACCATTGCATGGTTTCGTGTCTGGGTTAGGTAGTGGCATATTCTGGGTGTTTTGTACCTACACAAAAAAGCCCCCAGTGGGGCAGTGGGTTTACACAGCAAGAAGGATGGAGTTGGGCCAGGGGATCTGATGGACCCAGGTCCTAGTCTAGGCTCGCTGACTTCCCAGTTAGGGGACTCTGGGATGAGACCTGCACCTCAGTTTCCTTATCTGCACTAACCCATCCTACCAAGGCTGCCTCCCAGAGCTGTCCCTGAGAGGTCTGAAGGAGACGGGGCGGTGTGGGGGGGGGTGTGTGTGTGGAGGGGTGGGGGGAAGGGGAGAGGGGAGCAATTTCTAGATAGTAAAGTGCTCTAGGTGGGGTGTGTACAGGATGATGATTATTATGACTGAAGAGGTAGTGGGAGCTTGTGGGGGCTGGTGAGGCTGGAAGGTGAGGGACATTCTGGATGGGAGGGGAGAGGGAGGAAGAGCCTGAAAGTTGGGTGCGCAAGAGGACAACAGGCTGGTGATGAAACCGTGAAAGGTGTACAGGGATGGGTATGATGGAACCATATAGTGGTCAGCGTGTAAGAGGGTCGAGTCTTTGGGCCCTTGACTTTGTCATCTGGGAGAGCAACTGGGAGAGGAGTGTCCCTGGGGGAAGACCAAGAGGTGGGGCCCATTTTGAGTTCACAGAAAGCAAGACCTCTTGGAGGTGGTTTTAAATTGGTCAGTCTTTGGTGGGGATCAAAGTGGGAGGAAAACAGGGAGACAAGAAACTGGACACAGATGCTTTGTGCATGCAAGATTTAGGAGCCACTGATGTGCCAACGTGGTCTGATTTTCATTTCAAATACAATCACTGCCACCAGGAGGATCTAGTTTGGCTTTGGGAAGAGGTCAGGCACAGAAAACATGAGGTCATCCAGTTTAGGTCAATCTGGGCAATTGACCAGGTCAGTTAGGTCAATCAGGGTCCCCTGTGTCCCCTCCCCAGCCAACTGGTGCCAACACAATAAGCCTAGTGGTCTGTAGGAAATTAGGACCCCTGGGTTCCTTGGGACTTTGGTGGAAGAGAGTGGAGACGGCAGAAAAGGAAGAAGGGTAGAGGGAGTCAGGGAGAAGGAAGAGGAGGAAAAAGTTCTGGGAGTAAAATGGCAGAGGAGGAGTAGGAAGGGGGAAAATGAGAAGAAGGGCAGTGTTCCTTCCTGGGTGCTCCAGGGGAATCCCCACTGTGGGTCAGGCAGTTTTCTGCTTTGGGAATGTTACCAAGACTTAAAAGGCATTTGAAGAAACAAACTTAGAAATTACATTCCAAAAGAGTAGAGATTTTACAAACCAACCCCCCACACCCCAAAAAAGAAAACACAACCAGTTACTAATTAAAATGCTAAAAATCAAACCAAACCAATATTTACACATAACATTTTCAACCCCATCAAGCCCCATGTCCAGAGGCTTCTGTAGGAACAGTGATGAGTGACCTTGCACAGTGGCATGCAGGAAGTATTGAAAACCAAGATCTGGAGCCTCTGACACCAACTGGAGGGCCGGGCAGCCAGGCGCTGAGACAAGAGATGGCAAGGACAATCTTGGACGAGGACGATGGTAAGGCTGGGCGGTCCGTAAGCCTCAGGGCTCAGGTCTCGCGAGGATTTCTCCCCAAGGCTGGGAGTGCTACCTCCCTGACCCTCCACGGCTTGGGGAGATGGCAGAAGGCCTCTGGTGGCGTGTGGCCTGGTGTGAATCCCCTCACCCGGACATAACCTTGGAGGGGCCCCCTGACCTTTTGGGTGGGAGCAGTGGCACCCCAAAGGGGACAGGCTCTTGGCTCCATTGGCCTGCCCACTCTGCCCGCACAAGTCATTATGGCATAAGGAAGTACCTGGTCAGACCGACATGACCCTCACATTCTGCCCATTGGGAATGGATATGAAGGACTTTGGTGACTTGTCCATGTGACCCTGAAAGGGCAGGACTGGGAGCAGGTGGGAATGCAGAGGTGTCTCCTGAGTCCTGGGGACAAACAAGCAAAACTGCTGGCTTTTGGTCTTCCTAAATTCCACAGACAAGTGGCTTTATTCTGGTATTTCCACTCTGGGCCCCCAGCCAGTTGCAGGAGGTCCACGCATCTGCGTGTGTGGGGGCATGTGTGCAACCGAAATGGGTTTACTGGCACCGACAGGGAGGCCAGCTGAGGCCTTTCCCGCCACATTGCAATGAGCCACATGGCAGAGTCTGTCTGATGGCTCAGGCAGCTCACGTGGGACGTGGGCAAGGGCGGGCAGTGGAGCTGGGGCTGGAACAGGGGCCAGGAGAGGCCATAAGGCTAAGGAAAGAGGCTGGTGAGAAGGCTGGCAGGTGGTGAGAGCTGAGGCAGGCTGGCACTCTCAGGTCCATGTGCAAAGCTGCAATAAACAACATTCTCGAAGTTCAGTCCTGTTTTCCTGTGAGTTCTCATTTGGGGAATTTGGAGAGATAGCCATGCTCTTGACAGAGCCTTAGGAATCTGTGTTTGACTCCTTAAAAAAAGGTTTCTGAGGGAGGGAGGAAAATGAGGGCAGATGGAGAATGTTTGGGAAGTGGGGACAGTGGCCCAGCCCTCCACCCTGTCAGTGAGCGTTTACAGACTGACTGCTGGGGGTCAGCCAAGTACCTAGCAGTGAGTGAAAAGCAGTGCTCTGAGGCCAGATGGTCAGCGGTACTGGGGAGCAAGCTGCAGGGCTCCAGTTCTACCGGGGGGGGCCCTCCAAACTTGACCAAGAGACCAGAGCTCAGCTGCCGAGCTGCCTCGTGGGCATGGGGGACCCCATGCCTGTCCATCGTGTTAGAAGCCTCACTTTGTCCCAATGGCAAGAATACATGTCAGAACCTCCAATAAATTACCTTAGGGACTTTGGGGTAAATTAAATTATTAAAATAAAGTAAAACTACCTTAAATATTTATAGTAAGAAAACTTCAAATAAACAACCGAGGAAATGTGTTTCCAGGCCCCAGTCCACTAGCACGTCCTGGGGCACTGGCCTCTTGGAGTGCTCCTTGGCCTGGTGTGGCCAGTTGGGAGTCTCTCACTGGGAACATGTTTGCTCTCCACCAGCCACAGGATGTAAACACAGTGGAGATGTGTCACGCCTCTCCAGGGTGCCAGGGAAAGAGGCCCCCAGCCATCAAGGCAGTGGGTATTTAGGCATTTATCTGTGCACCAGGTCTTGAAACTGACCCTACCTATTTCTGTCTTCAAGGTGTTTCCTGGCAAGGTTGGTGCCCCGCAAGCCACCTTGACCAGGGAGGCAGTTCCAGTGGCTACCCAACCCTGAGCCCCACACTTTTCTACCTCATCTTCCAGTCCTTGCTGCATCTAGGCTATGCACAGGGAGATCCAGGGCTCCAGGATTCCAAGCAGATGCTGGCCCTGGCTACTGCCCTATCATACCCCCTAGAGCCATAGCAATCCAGAGCAGTGGGGCTGGGAGGAGGAAGAAGTGGGGAGAAGGAAGGGATGGGGATGATGCCCACCTCAGCTTCACCAGGAACCCCACGTTGACTCTTACAGCAAAGACTGTTCTTCTCATTGGTGTTTCCTCCCCGTGAAGGAGGACGTGGTTGGCAGGGAACATCTCTGTGAGCCTTTTCCCCTGAGGAGCATGGCCAGAAGTGTATCCTTTCCTTGGCTCTTCTGAGAAGGGGGTTTGGGCAGAACGAGGCAAGGCTCTCCCAATGGATGGGCTCCCAGAGGATCTCTCTGGAACCACTTCCGAAGCCTAGCTGTGGTCTTCCTTCCACTCACTGCCTTCCCCTAGGAAGTCAGAGATCACCACCCAGCAGTCAGCAGGAGACCCCGCTTTACCTGGATGGGAATGCTGTTGTCTGGCAGTGGTGCAGCTGCTGTCCCTCCAGGGCGAGACGATGCCGACGGCATGGGCCCCTCGCCTCGTCCCCTCTCCGTTTGTTCCCCTCAGCTATCCAGGGAATGGGCTGGTTGAGGTGGGGAGCACGGCTGCTCTGTCACTCGCTGGGGGGAGCTGCCCTCTCCTCCCCACCCCAGCCGGACTCTGAGGGATGCAGCCTGCACTTGGAAGGAGAATGGCGGATGGCAGCGCGGGACGGCCGGGCGAAGCAGGAAGTGAGAGACTGAGTACTGCAGTCACAAACAGCATCCTAGGGGAAGAGAGGAGGAAGTCAGAAAGAGCCAAGAGGCACCGGCTACCCAGAGGCTGGGTGGCCAGCTGGGCAAGGAATTTGGACCCAGCCTTGCCTGAGGAACCGGTTCCCAGGGGCTGTGGCCCCCTCTCTACACCAATTCTTTAAAATTGTTTTTCTCCCATTAGAACCATAACAAATATTCATAAATAACATTCCACAATGTAATCAATTCTGGAACACACAGAGAAAAAAGTAGATGTTATCCATCAAACATAAATTCTCAACACATTGCACACCCATACATTTATCAAAATGACATCATCTGCTACAGCATAGTTTGTAACTGCAAAACATAAGCACTTTTCTGTCGTTATGTATATCTAGATTTCCTTCTTCTTAATGGCTATATACTATACATTATTCTACTGAATGGAAACACAGTACCTTAATTTATTTATCCAATTCATTTTTTACATGCATTTTAGATAGTTTCTAATTTTTTTCACTATTATCAACACACAGGGATAATGGTTAAAAGTGCTGCTATAGAACTAAATTGCTTGGTTCAAATCCTAGCCCTGCCATTTACCAGCTGTATGACCTTGGATAAGTTACTTAACCTCTCTGAACCTTGATTTCCTTCTCTCTAAGATGAAGGACATGATGCCTTTCCCAAAATGTTGTGAGGGTGAAATCAAATATAACAGGCAAAGCATTTGGCATAGTGCCTACTAAGTACGCAATAAATGTTAGCAATTTTTATTAATAATGCCATACATTTATTTATACAAGCATGTTCTCCCACCTCTGTGAATATTTCCATAGGCTACATTCCTAGAAGAACTACTGAGTCAATGGGTAACATGATATTTTACATAGTGAAAAATATCTGGATCAGCTTTGAAATCAACATCCAAAATGCCACCTGTGTCTCTTGATATACATGTGGTGATATGGGTGTGATGGTTAATTTTATGTGCCAACTTGACTGGGCCACAAGGTGCCCAGATATTTGGTCACACATTATCCTGAGAGCTTCTGTGAAGCTGCTTTTGGATGAGATTAACCTTTAAATCAGCAAAGCATATTGCTCTCTCTAATGGGGGTGAACCTCATCTAATCAGTTGAAGGCTGGAAGAACAAAAACACTGACTCTCCCTGAATAAGAATTCTTCCTGCCTGATGGTCCTAGGACTGGAACTATATTAGCTACATGCGCTGTACTGGAATTACATCACTAGCTCTCCCGGTTCTCAGGTTTTTGAGCTCAGACTGGAGCTAAACCATCAGCTCTGCTGGGTCTCCAACTTGCCAACTTATCCTCTAGGTTTTAGGACTCCATAATTATGTATGTGAGCCGCCTCCTTATAAAAAAAATTCTGCCTCTCTCTATACACACACATGTACACAGACACACGTATGTATACACACACACAGTCTATTGATTCTGTTTCTCTAAAGAACCCTAATACAATGAGTGTGTTTGGTCTATGAGACTTCAGTGAGGCATATTTTTATTATATGTTCAGTATGTACATTAAACGGAAAAATTTTTTAAAGTTAAAAAAAGGTAAGAATTTAAAATACTTTTTTTTTTTAAGTAAGGCCTGCTGGTTCGAGAGTATGGAGAAGTAAAGTACTAACCACATACACTAGAGGCTGTAGAAATTAGGCAAACTCCTTTTTTTTTTTTTTTAATGTTTATTTATTGATTTTGAAAGAGAGAGAGAGAGCAAGTGAGGGGCAAAGAGAGAGGGAGAGAGAGAGTCTCAAGCAGGCTCCACACTGTCAGCACAGAGCCCAACACAGGGCTCAATCCCACAAACTGTAAGATCATGACCTGAGCCAAAATTAAGAGTTAGACACCCAACAGACTGAGCCACCCAGGCACCCCTGGGCAAAATCTTTTGAAAGACAATTTGGCAAGGTGCCTGGCTGGCTCAGTCAGTGGAGCATGCAACTCTTGATCGGGGGTTTGTGAGTCCGTGCCCCATGCTGGGTGGAGAGATTACTTAAAATTAAAATCTTAAAAAAAAAAAAAAAAAAAAAAAAGACAATTTGGCAATATTTATCAAACGCCTTTAAAATGTTATGTTCTTTTATCCTGTAATCCCATTTCTGCAACTCAAACCTAAGGAAATAATCTGAAATGTGGACAAATGTTTTTGCACCTTGTCCACCACAGCATTATGTATGATAGATAAAAACTAGAAACCAGGGGCGCCTGGGTGGCTCAGTTGGTTAGGCGACTGACTTCGCCTCAGGTCATGATCTCACAGATCGTGAGTTCGAGCCCCGTGTGGGGCTCTGTGCTGACAGCTCAGAGCCTGCAGCCTACTTCAGATCCTGTGTCTCCCCCTCTCTCTACCCCTCCCCTGCTCACACTCTGCGTCTCTCTGTCTCTCAATAATAAATGTTAAAAACATTTAAAAAAAAAAAAAACAAAAAACAAAAAAAACAAAAAAAAAACTAGAAACCACCTACACATACAAACGGGCCAATCACAGCCCATGCCACCTCCTTGCCCTCCACCTACAACCTTTACTGAGTGCACCGCAGGTCATGTGATATCACCCATGTGATATCACATGATATGGCTAGATCAAGGTGGTACTGCACTCAAGTTAGACCAATCCCAATCTCTTCTTTCTTCTAGTAATCTGAAATTAGACAGAGGGATTTGAGTCAGTGTCTCTTAGATGTTTGAACTAGAAGATGTTATAGAAGCAGAGCTGGGACCATATATGCAAAGGCAAGAGAGAGAGAGACAGGAAGAAAGTAGACATCAGAGAAAACAAAGCTCAAGGGAGAGGAGAGGAAGTCAGAGAAGGTGCTGAGGGCTTCGGGTCCTTATGCCTGGGATCCATAAGATGTTCCACCATTTCCCTTTCTGGAAAACTAATTTATATGCATTCTTTTACTAACATGCAAATAATCCCTAACCAAATCTGAAATTGATATCTGGGGGTGCAGGGGTGGCATGTGCAGCAAAAGATTCTCAGAGGAAATAGAAGCACTTAGGCAAAGAGTCTTAGGGGGTAGGCTGGGGTGTGTGGGAAAATGTTTAAGTTTTTTTTTTAACGTTTATTTATTTTTGAGAGACTGAGAGAGACACAGCACAAGCCGGGGGCGGGGTGGGGCGGGGGTAGGGGGACAGAGAGAGAGGGAGACACAGAATCCAAAGCAGGTTCCAGGCTCTGAGCTGTCAGCACAGAGCCTGACGCGGGGCTCAAACCCATGAACCATGAGATCATGACCTGAGCCAAAGTCGGACGCTCAACCGACTGAGCCACCCAAGCGCCCCGGAAAATGTTTAATAACTAGTTTTCCAGGAGCGAGGGGAGAAGCCCTGATTTGGAGCACCTGTCAATTTTCATGGTGTAAATCCTCCTACTGTGGCCGATCTCCAGGTGCTTTACTGCACACAGAGATGCACACAATTGGCTCTCATGAACCAAACACACTGGCTCCATTGGGTTGCAGGAGAGCAGTGAGTACACCTCTTCCTTGGAGGGGATGCTAGCAATTTCTGGTGTGTGGTGGTCAGATAAGTCATGTTCACTAGTTTCTTGTATTCAGACCATGTATCCATCAGGTCTGGGGCCTTCCAATCCCCATTCCTTCCTTCCTTTCTTCCATTCATTCATTAAAGTGGGCTCTACACCCAACATGAGGCTTGAACTCACGACCCTGAGAATAAGAGTCACGTGCTCTACCGACTAAGCCAGCCAAGTGCCCCACTCACCCCCCATTCCAGACCAGCAAAAAGACTTTTTGAAACACACAACCATATTCCTGAGTTTGAAAGCCAAAAGAGTTTGGACATTAAGTCAACACCCCAGACAAGAAAAAAGAGAAGGCCCTTCCCACCTACCTCATTGGGAAGGACTGTGGCTCCATCTCCATCCCGGGGGACACCATCCTTCCCCACCTGGGGGAGCACCGAGAGTCTGACCTCCTCGCTGCTGCCTGACTTGGCTGCCTTCTTGTTCAGGATCCTGGCCATGCCCTCTGGCTGATGGTAACTGGCTGGGGAGAGGGGCTCCGGTTTCTTGGTGCTCTCCTCCCCTGCCGCCGAGGTGGGGCTTGGTGCCCGGCCACACACGTTGCGGAAGAACTCCTGCACGATGCCATACTTCGGAGGCTCAGGCTTGGCCCGGGCCTCGGACATGCCCAGTTTCCAGACAGACTCCGTGCTCCCCGAGTGCTCCACAACACTGAAGAGGCTGGACAGCCCGTCATTGATGTTCCTCAATACAGGGCTGTCCCGTGTGGTGGTGGAGCGGGCCCAGGCGGAGCCATTCTGCTTGCCTTGGTGCAGGTTCCACAGGCTGCGGTCCTTGGCGCTGTCCAGTTTGGACACGGACCGCCTCTGGAGCTTTGGCGAGCCATACTTGGGCGAGCAGCACGGCCGCTCGATACGCGAGTGCACCTTGTCCAGGGAGGAGGAGATCTGCTTGCTGCGCACCGACACGAGTGACGAGCTGCGAGGTGACCAGCTCTTGCCGTGGAGACCGCTGCGGGGTGGGTCCGTCTGCAGGCCCACGCTGACCGTGCGGATGGTCTGCGTGCCCACACTGGCCAGGCCCACTGTCTGGCTGGACGTGCTCTTCACTTTCTTCTCCAGCGAGCCCGAGCGCATGGCCTGGCGCACGCAGTTGGTGATCTCCTTCATGTCGTCGCTCATGTTGCCAGACATCTCAAAGTCATGCAGGGCTGCCGGGAAGCCGGGCCCTGCCGCAGAAGGGCTGCCCCCCGAGCCTGCGTCCAAGCGCTGCCGTGAGAAGTTGCAGAGCCACCGGCTGTAGGAGCTCTCAGCTAGCCTGTCAGCCTCGGCTGACTCTTTGGGTTTGGCAGTGGTGAAAAGGAAGCCGGGCTCGATGATGATCTTGCCCTCTCTGTCGTGGACCACGGGGACACCCAGGCGCCGGGCCACTGGGGGACTGTAGTACACGCGGATACCCGTCTTATCAGGAGCCGTGTAGCTTCGCTGCATCTGCCTTCCTGCCGGCTCCTGGCAGCCCAGGGCGCCCAGGCGGTTGCAGTCCCGCGGCGAGAGCCCTGGCTGTTCCTGGGCATCCTTCTCTGAGTCCGCCGGCTGGGTGCCCACAAAGGCAAAGGCAGGGTTGTTGGGCAGCTTCTTGCCTCGGGCAGCTTCACCGGCAAGGTAGGGGGAACAGTCAAGCAAACTTTCAAACTCAGACATGGACGAAACAGATTTGGTCCTGGGAGGAGCAGAGGAGGAAGAGCGAGGTTAGTGGAAGATAATGGAAAGAGAGCAGGCACTCTGGTCTTCTTCGCTGGTCCACAGCTGGGACCACGACCGTCCTGCTCATGTCTTGTGGAAGACGCTATCGGTGCCCTGCCCCACATCGCCTCCGCACCCACACCTACACACCCAACACAGCACACTCCGAACACCTGCCATTCTCCACCAAAGGGCTTTTTTCGTGACTGCAAGAGCACACTTGGCCTCCATGCAGAGAAAGCTACAAATATCACAGAGTTTTGCCCCTACACACAGCCCCCAGCAAACAATGGGTGGGAGTTGGTAGCTCAGTACCCAGCCTCCTTGCTCTTCGGACAGGTGACTCTGAGCTGCACATTCCACTCGGGCTCCCAGGGTTCCTCAGCGAAACTGAGCTTCGGTTGTCCGCGGAATGACAACATCCCCCTTTGTTGGCTGCCTTCCCTTCCTTGTGTCACTTCCAGTGTTTCCTAAAATCCCTTCCCAAATAAATGACCTGCACTCAAATCCTTGTCTCAGGATCTTTGAGACAAGTTCTCAAATCCTGTGTTTGCTTTTGGGGGAACCCAAATAAGATGCCATTGAACCTCTGGCACCTGTGTTGCCTGACGACCTCCAGTGTCAGGTGCACATAAATGCATCTCAGAGGTCAGACCATTCGGCCCTCCAGGACTCTAGGCGACAGGTGCTACGGTTCCCACTGGAGTGAGATGGGAAGGATCACCCAAGGTCGCGTTCCTAGAAATGGCACAGCTGGAATTCAAGCCCCACATGCTGACTCCGGAGCCCACCCTCCTACCCTGGGCCTGCCTGGCTTGAGGTTCCTCTCATGGCCCAGATGGGGTTCTGTTGCTCTCATTCTATTCAGGGTTTTGTAACGGTGGAGATATGGCCCTGATAGCCCCAGGATATCCCTGGCCACAGCTCAGGGCTGGGCCCAGAGGAAACTGCTCAGTAATCCCAGGAATAGCCCAGCCTGGTTCCCCTAACTCCAGACACAGGAAGGAACCCCAAGAGGAGCTGAAAATTTCTTTCCCAGCTAGGATGTATGGGGTCCCAGGTTTTCATACATATCCACAATCAAACAAACAAGAAAAATCAAGGGCTGGAATTCTAATTGTCCCAAGCTTCCTGGCTTCTCAGTGGCTTCAGTTCCATAGAAACCATATCCCAGGGCTCCATCAGCTCTGCTGAGGTGCTGTGGTGGACACATGGGGCAAGGGAAAGAAGACAGACAAGGAGTGGAGCAGGGAGAGGGCCTGAAGGGTTGGACAGGAGAGGGGCTGCAGGGCAGGGCAGGGCAGGGCAGGGCAGGGCAGGGGGAGGGGATGCCAGCACCTTTTTAAGGCGGTTCCCCCAAGCTCAGCTTCAGAAACCCCCTCCTTGTCGAGGATCTTCTCACTCCGCGTCTGTCAAGGAAGAGAGGCAGGAAGAGTGAGTTGTGGCCACCAGCACACCAAGGGAAGGTGACAGGAGGTCAGTGTGGGAGCCGACCCTGGATCCCACGCCTGAGTCTCCTCTTGTAGAGCAGGAGTGAGGTCAGCACCGGTCTGGAATCCCTGTTGTCAGTTTCTGGCTACAGGGCGTCTATCACTCCCTCCATAGGTATGTGATCCAGGCTTGGTCAATCAGAGCTCCAAGAAAGAACCCTGGGAAAGAGTCTTTTTAGAAGTTATTCTGGGGGTGCCTAGGTGGCTCAGCCGGTTAAGGTCTGACTTCGGCTCAGGTCATGATCTCACAGTTTGTGAGTTCGAACCCCATGTCAGGCTCTGTGCTGACAGCTTGGAGCCTAGAGCCTACTTCCGATTCTGTGTCTCCTTCTCTCTCTGCCCCTCCCCCAATTGTGCTCTGTCCCTCTCTGTCTATCAAAAATAAATAAATGTAAAAAAAAAAAGAAGTTATTCTGAATGTGGTGGCAACAACAAAGCACCCAACAGCCAACGTTCAGCTAGCAGTGATACCAGCGGCCTGACGTTTCCTGCTCAGGGCTTGTCTCACCCTCATTCCAGAGCAGGTCCCCTGGGACTTGCACAAGTTTTCAGAACCTGCGTCACCAGCCCTCTTGAGCCCCAGTCAAATCCTCTCCTGCCTCAGCTCCCCACAATTTTGTCGCTTACAACCAAATCCCCTGATACACCACTTCCTCGGGCTGTCACGAGCAAAGAGCCTGTATGCCCACTGTCTCCTTACTCAGAATATTGCTATGTGGACAATGCACCTGAGGCTTAAGCAAATGTCACCGACGTGACCTAACTGGTCTCCACAGAGAGGGCTGGGCTACAGCATAGAATGTGATTCTCATTTTACCACTGAGGTAACCGGAGCCCAGGCAGGGAAGGATAGAGTGACTTGCTCAAGATCAGACAGCTCTTAGAGGCCTTGCTTTTCAGAAAGGCACAAGCGACACCAAAGAGAGGGCAAAGGCCTGGCCAAGAACACGGAGAAACACCCAGCCTCTCTCCCAGGCATGGAAGGATGACACTGCCAGGGGGTCCTCACAAGTCCCCAACCACTGGCTGGAACTATGGGGTAGAGATGCCAGGATCGAGGAGCCCAAAGTGCAAGGGTATGACCTGTGAGACAGAGTTAGCATCGTCCCTGTCACCTCTCTCCCACATGTGAGGGGCTTCGCAGTGGAGCCAGGAGCCAAGAGAACATGGATGGCCTGCTACCCCCTCACCTCTTTCCAGCTGTTGTCCTGCTTCTCCAGGTCTGAGTGCTTCAGGACCCAGGGGTCAGCAGCCTTCTGTAGCTGGGCAAGGGTAAAGAGGGTGGTCAGTGGTGGGTAAAGCTGGTGAGCGGGCCCTAGCTCTGTGCAGGCCACTCTGCAGGCTCTGCTTTAGCCCGGAGGACCCAGTCATGGGCTAGGAGACATCTTCCCAGTGGGCAGCGGCTCCGCGCCACCAAAAGGTGGATTTGGAAAATGGCCACGAGAGCAGCCATTTACAGGCATCCTTAGAGAGCCCATCATTCTATACGGTAACCGCTGTCACTGCTACGCTAATTCATGCTGCAATTCCTGGACCAGCTAGGTCAG
This sequence comes from Panthera pardus, assembly GCF_024362965.1. Lineage (NCBI taxonomy): Eukaryota > Metazoa > Chordata > Mammalia > Carnivora > Felidae > Panthera > Panthera pardus. Next base: position 22,644,438 of record NW_026526821.1, on the reverse strand, counting down.
CTAAGCACCAGCTGGATGACGTCAGAGTGGGGGCTCCATACTGGGCATGCTAAGCAGCAGGTAGATGGAATGAGTAGACTGACCTCTACACTCTGCTGTGAACAGCTCTTTATGAAAGAGGCAAACAAATATAAACATACGTATCTTATGATTCCATCACTGATTCAAGAAAGAAAAAAGATCTTGGTCATGGGATCAAGCCCCACTGTCAGCATGCAGTCTGCTTGGGATTCTCTCTCTCTCTCTCTCTCTCTCTCTCTCTCTCTCTCTCCCTCTGCCCCTCACCTCCCCGCAAAATAAAGAGACATTTAAAATAAATAAATAAAGATTTTTTTAAAAAAGGTCTCTGTGAACATAAATTTAAGTAGCAAGAAAGGGAAGAAGTGGGTTGGCGTATGATTTTTGCAATATTTGGGTCTTATATAAAGATGATGTCCTGATTTATGTAATTAAAATAAAAAGTAAAACAAAGGAAAAAGTCAAAATAAAGAATGGCGCATAGCAGCCTGGTAGGTGGCAGCTGGGTGCGTGATGTGCACCGTACTGGGGCGTAATGGCCAATGATGGTTTTTCCCATCCCCCTCTTTTGGTCAGAGGACTCTAACTTTCTCAAATTCGGAGGGCTCTAGGGGTAGGCACATGACTTACAACTGGCCAATCAGCCTTATGGAAGAGGAAAACTCTCTATTGCCGGTGGTAAGCTGTAAAGAGATGAGTACACAACTAACAGTAGCCATATTTGATGACAGCTTGCTTCGGAATAAAGCACAGAGGAAAGCAAGCCTGAGAGACTGTCCGACGGATAGACCTAGCGCCTACTGCATTCTCTGAGCACCTGGATCCAGCTATAACTGAAGGAGATCCTAGCCCCGGACTTTTCCCACAGTGAGTCCCCGCGGTGGCTGGAGCCAGCTCGGGCTGGGACAGGCCTCACCTGGCTCAGGCGGTTCTGCAGCTCCTTTACCTGCTGCTCCACCTGCTGCTTCTCACCCTGAAGCCGCTCCACCAGCTGCAGCTTCTCCTGGCTCCAGTTGCGCTCGCTGATCTGCAGCTGCCTCGTCAGCTCCATGACAGCGCTGTAGGACTCCGCCAGCAGGTGCTGCTGCTCCTCGCGCTCCCTCTGTAGGGCTGCCTTCCAGTCGGGCCCTGCCCGCTCCCCAGCCCCCTTGCCAGCCTTCAGCTCCATCTGCAGCGGAAGGAAGAGCAAACTGGGTGTCTGGCACCAGGGGACCCTGCCTCTCTGCCCTGAAGACCCCTCGCCTGCTGACCACCTACTCAGAACTAAGCCCTCCTCACAGTCAAGGCTCGCAGGGAGCTCTTTCCATGCCAAGCTCTGTGCTTCCCAAGCGTTGTCTCAGTATCCTCATGACATCTCAACAAGACAACTACCTTTTTTGATATTATAGAGAGGAGAAAGAGGTTCGAAGAGGTTATCTGGCCCAGGTCACATAGCTACAAAACAGCAGAGGTTCCTGGTTATTGCTTCTCATAGTTCATCAACTCTCACAACTGGTCTGGGTTTATGGTGAGTGCGGGACACGCACCCAGGATCACAAAATGAATGTGTGCAGCAATCAGCCCAGAGTGATGGCTTTCGTGGCACCAAGACTCAGGGTGGCAGGAGGTAAATATGCGGCCTCAAGCATCAGTGTACCCCGAGTCCCCCAGGCTGTGCTCTCATATGTTAACCCCCATAGGGGCCGGTCCACTTCCCAGTGTGCAGGGGCACTTGGAATGGCTGGGTTGTGGGGGGTCAGCAGGAACAGTGAAATGTGCAGACAGGGCAGGAGCTGTGAGCTCTGCAGGGAGGGTTAGGAGGAAAGAAGGGTGGCACTGGGAAGCCAGAAGTGTGTGAACCCTGGGAAGAAGGTTGGGGTCATGGTAATGAGAAGGCAGGAGGAACAGAGAATTGGGAGAAAGGTCAGGTCTGCTTCATATTAGCTGGATGACCTTGGGAAAGAAATTTAACCCCTCTGTGTTTGTTTCATTGCTTGTCCAGCAGAGATCATCAGTGTGCACACCCCCAAGGGGCCCACGATGCCCAGGAAGGCAGCCTGCAGCAGGGACAGGCTCGGGGAAGCTGGGACCTGAAGAGTCATGACAGGTGGGGGTGGTGGTGGTGGTGGTCACGACAATCTCTCTGAGTGGGAGGAAACCCACCCTCTCACGTTTCAGACCGCAGGAGGGCAACAACTTGCCTCCGGGCACACAACAGAGACCACAGCTCCAGGGCTCCTGGTTAAGGCTCCTTTGATCTCCCTGGGCTGTGGGGAGGGGAGTCCCCCAGTTTGTGGGGAGGAAGCAAAACAAAACCAGGTAGCAAAGGATTAAGGGGATTCTTATGAGGAGAGGTGGGAGTGAATGAATACATCAGGGAGAAGCCCAGCCATGTGTGAAGGCCGTCACCAGGTGCAGACAGGCATTTAAGCATCTGGCCTCACTTGTGAACCCATGGTGCAACAGAGGTGCCTATGATGTCCCGAGCCCATGTGTCAGTCCTTCACATTCCTTTCCTGGCCCAATGACTCCAAGGCTCCAGTGTTTCTGGTACCCTTGCTGTATGATTCCAGCCATGATCTTGCCATCCCTGGGCCACGAGAGGAGGTGAAGGGGTTCCTATGCTCCCAGATCTGACAGCTGTGAGGGTTTAGATGAGGGAGGAACAAAGGGGGAAATGTCTCTGACAGGTGGGGGACTCACCTGGGCAGTATGGCTCTTCAACTCTGCCCGCTCTGTCTCCCAGGTGGCCTTGGCCTTGGCAAACTGTTGCTGAAGTTCAGTCAGACCACGGCGTTCATCCCGAAGTAGCCAGCACAGCTCCTTCAGCGTCACCTTCATGTCAGCCAGTGTCTTGATATACTCATTGGGCTGCAGATGGGGGCAAGGCCTGGGTCAGGAGCTTCGAAGGCATGGGAAGGGGAGCCTGGGCTGGGAGCACTCACCCAGAGTCCAGCCCAGGACTCTACCTGGTCTCGAGCAAACCGCATGACCTCCCTAGGTCATCTCACCCATAAAACGGGCATGACAAGCCCAGCCATGGCCTGACATGTTCCCCAGCCTCACATAAACAAAAACCCCGGAGGCTACAGAAATTATTGTGCAGCCTAAATGTGAGGTGGGCCTTGGCTTCTTTGAGCTTCTGTAGAGTCTAGGCCCTGAGTCTTTCTCCTTGCCCAAGATCTGCTTGTCTAACCCATCATGGGCCAGATGGGAAATACGAACTACGCAGCCTCCTGACTGCCTGACTCAGTCCCAATCTTCTCTCCTTGGCCAATGACCTGTTTCCCACCTACCCACGCTCACTGTGTATGAACCTGGGAGCCTGACCCCATTGCTCTCTCTGCCCCACGGCTTGATTTGACGGTTCCTGACTCCAGACCACAAGGCCTCTCTTCATACGACCCCCCAACTTGATGTCCTTACCTTCACTATGTACATCCCGAGCCTCAGCCAATCCCAGAATACCCTGCCACACCTTTGCACATACAATTCTCTCAGTCCAAAAGGGCCTTTTCCCTTCTCTATTATGCAAGCTCCCATTCATCCTTCAAAACCCACCACCTATTACCCCTTCTCTGTGATCCACACAGAATTAACTGCTCTCTTACATGTGACCACACAGTCCATCATCTGTCACTACCCTGGATGACTCATGAACCCCATAGCACTAAGCATCTGGGGCCAGTAAACAGGCAATAATCCTCTGCAGCTTTAGTACCCCATGCAAGACAGGTCAGAGAAGGTGGCAGGAAGTGATCGCTAAATAGACGAACCATGGGCAGGACAGGACTGGGAACAGGCTGGGAACGCACCGTGTTTTGGGTCCAGCTGTCCCCTGTACAGGTCTTGTTATCTGAATGCTGGGCATTTAATTCTTCTTCCTCCATTAGCAGGTACAGCTCCTTCATGCTATTTACCTACATTCAACAGAGGGTAGAAGGATATCATGCTTGGGAGTCTCACCGTCGGGGGAAGGGATTCAGGCTAGTGGCCCAGATAGAAAGGGTCTTACACAGTCAGGTAGGAAGAAAGAAGGGGGGTTTATGGTTCAGGATGAACTACTCTAGTTCAACACCGATTTCCCAAATTTTAACTTTGGCTATTGCTCACCACCTAGGCCTAAGAGCACACAGCTGGAAATGCAGGCCGTTGTGGCCTTCTCTACCACTTCTTCTGGCTCAGGGGCCATGAGGCATCTCTGAGAGCTACTCAGAATTAACCATGTTGTCAGGCTGGGTCAAGGTAGGCCCTGTGGGTGCAATAAAAGGACCATGGGCACCCCCATAATTATAGATAAAGGCAACCAAAGGTTTGGGTGGACAGAGGGAGCCATCCTGGTTTGCTGTGGATGGATTTGGGGCAGAAGTCCAGAGCCAGCAAGGAGACCAGGGTACTAGGTTCAGGATGGGAATGACGCAGAAGGAAGCCAGCTTCTGACTGGGGTGCTCACCCATCATTCATTCATGTATTCACTCACTGATTCGACAAATATTTATTGAATACCTATCATGCGCCAGGCCCTTTGTTCAGAGCTGGGAATATATCAGTGAGCAAGACAGACAAAAGCCCTTTCATTTCCAGTAGCAGGAAATCAAACAAATAAGTGAAATGTATGAATGTCATTAAATGTTTGGAATGTCACATGGAGATATGCCATGGAGAAAGAGAACAAGCAGAGGATTTGGGATGTGGTGCGTGTGGGTGGTCAAGGAGGGCCTTAGAGAGATGTGGATATTTGGGCAACGCCCCGAAGGAGGTAAAAGAATAAGCCACGTGAACACCTGCAGGTTAGGAATTCTAGGGAAAGGGCACAGCAAATGTAAAGGCCCTGAGGTGGGAACACGTTTGTTTGAGGGAAGCAAGAGAGGCAGGGAGGAAGTGAGAGAGGTACAGGGAACAAGGCTGGCTGACCAGGCCAGGGACTTGTAGGGACTTTGGCTTCTGCTCTGGGTAAAATGGGAGCCAGGGGAGGACTGTGAGCTGAGCAGTGATGCCAACCTGACTTTCAGTTTCATGAGATCACTGCAGCAACAGAACCCCATATCACAAAACTGCAGGGGATGCCATCCACATGGAATATATGCCACCTGAATACAAGATGCTCAGCTCGTATCCTTCTAAATGCAAGACACTTGGTGGAAGACTGCAAGGGCAGAAGCAGGGAAACCAGGTAGGAGGCTGCAGTGACAATCCAGGCAAGAAGTGACGGTGGCTCAGCTGGGAGGGATGGGAGGGAGGGTAGAGTGGCTGGGTCAGACTCTAAATGAATAGATTCTGGATAGATTCACAATGTGCAGGAAAGGCCATTTAAGCCATGTGCCTGGGTAAGCTCCCCAAGGGAGTAAGTGTAGGTAAGGGAGAGACGCGACCCAAGGGCGGAGACTTAGAGACTCTGACATTAAGAGAGGTCAGGGAGAAAAGAAGGGTCCATCCAAGGAGATGGAGAAGGAACAACCAGTGAGTGAGGTGGAAAGAAACCCAAGAGGGTGTGATGTCCTAGAAACCAAATGAAGAAGGGTTTCTAGTGTCAGGACAGGCACTGAGGCTTGCAAGTATGTGAGGGGGAGCAGGGCCTGCCTGAACAAACACCTTATTCTGTCGCTGGTCACGAGTATCTAAACATACAGACTTCGGTTGTCTGTATACACAGGTGCACGATTCTTTCTCTAAAATCCTTGGGGCTGGGTGTGCTTGGAATTCAGAATGAAAGGGGATTTAGAAAGAGAATGTGGTACCTACACTGTATATTATACAAATGAACTGCCCAGCAGGGTCTGGTGTAACACTCTATGCTCAAGCACACTGATGTTGCCTCTATAAACGTATGAATATTACCATGAAATTGGATAAATAAAGGTTTTGCTGCCAAATGAATGTCAGGCCCACCTTTTCCCACTGAGTTCGATACAATAAAACATAGCTCTCAGAGCTTCTGGAGTTCAGAATCGAGGCAAGGAATCAACGATCTTTATCTAATGATAATTATCTCTGTATCATAGCATATTTGTAAAGATGAAATGCAATAATCCACCTAAAGTACTTAACACAGTACCCAGAACACCATACTCAATACCTGTGGGTTTTTATCATTCACATGTATAATTCTGCATTATACAGAATGGACATATATATTCTTTGAGGGTATGAATGTATATCAAGTTTATTATTTACATAGTTATATGCATATGTTTATACATATTTCTACACATGCACTTCATATAATATTTATACGTGTGTATATATTTTTACAATGTATGTAGTTATGTTTGTACTTTTTAAAAAATTTTTTATAATGTTTATTTATTTTTGAGAGAGAGAGAGAGAAAGAGAGACAGAGTGAGTGGGGGAGGGGCAGAGAGAGAGGGAGACACAGAACTCGAAGTGGGCTCCAGGCTCTGTGCTATCAGCACAGAGTCAGATGTGGGGCTCGAACTCACAAGCCGCAAGATCATGACCTGAGCCGAAGTTGGACACTTAACTGACAGAGCCACCCAGGCTCCCCTAGTTATGTTTATATCTTATTAATTATGTCTATTTCAGTAAATGTATGTATTTCTGTTAATTACAGGTACATAAATTATTTCATTTTCTATGCTTACCTTTTTAAAATTTTATTTATCTTTTTATTTTTTAATGCTTATTTATTTATTTTGAGAGAGAGAACATGTGCATGCAAGCAGGGGGGAGTGGCAGAGAGAGAGAATCCCAAGCAGGCTCTATGCTATCAATACAGAGCCTGATGCGGGGGCTCAATCTCATGCACTGTGAGATCATGACCTGAGCCAAAACCAAGAATCGGACACTCAACCGACTGAGCCACCCAGGCGCCCCACATTATTATGTTTTTTCTAAAGTAAGTTTCTGTTTCTCTTTGTTAGTCTAGCACATGGAAATGACTAGAAAGGTTTTTACCAAATATGGAGGATTTGCCTGAGACAAACTGACTTAAAATATAGGCTATGTGGCCTCCAATTCATTTTGTAGGGTGTTGGGGAGCATCTAACTCAGCAGCCAAAACTGGGCTTCAGATAAAATCAATATGGTGGTTAAAAATAAGTCAATATGGACATGCCTGGGTGGCTCCGTTGGTTAAGTGTCTGGCCTCAGCTCAGGTCATGATCTCGCAGTTCTGAGTTTGAGCCCCATATCAGGCTCTGTGCTGACAGCTCAGAGTCTGGAGCCTGCTTCTGATTCTGTGTCTCCCTCGCTCTCTGCCCCCACCCCCATTTGCGCTTGCGCGCTCTCTCTCTCTCTCTCTCTCTCAAAAATAAACATTAAAAAAAAAAAAGCCAACATGGTGGTTCCTAAAAATATTATAAACAGAACTACCATATGAACCAACAATCCCATTTCTGGGTACATATCCAAAGGAAATGAAATATGGATCTCAAAGAGAAATCTATACTCTCAGGTTCATTGCAGCATTATTCACAATAGCCAAGATACAGAAAAAACCTAAGTGTTCACAAATGAATGGATAAAGAAAACGTGTGTGTGTGTGTGTGTGTGTGTGTGTGTGTGTATACACACAATAGAATATTATTCAGCCATAAGAGAGGAAAATTTTGCCATTTTTGACAACATGGATGGATCTAGTGGACATTATGCTAAGTGAAATAAGTCAGATACAGAAAGATAAATACTGCAAGATCTCACTTAAATGTGGAATGGAAGAAAAGCCAAACTCATACAAGCAGCAAGCAGAATAGTAGTTGCCAAGGGAAGGGAAGTGGGTGGATGGGGAGATGTTGGTCAAAAGGTACAAAGTTTCAGGGGTGCCTAGGTGGCTCAGCTGATTAAGCGTCCCACTTCAGCTCAGGTCATGATCTCATGGTTCGTGGGTTTCAGCCCTGCATCGAGCTCAGGGCTGACAGCTCAGAGCCTGGAGCCTGCTTCAGATTCTGTCTCTCCCTCTGTCTCTGCCCCTCTCCTGCTCATACTCTATCTCTCTGTCTCTCTCAAAAATAAATAAACATTTTAAAAAAAGGTACAAAGTTTCAGTTATGCAGGATGAATAAGTTCTGGAGATCTATGTACAGCATGATGACTACAGTTAACGATACTGTATTGTATAACGGTACTGTATTGTACTAAGAGAGCATTTAAGTGTTCTCACCATAAAAAAAAAAAAGAAGAAAGGAAAGAAAGTATAACTATGTGAAGTGATATGGGCATGTTAGTTAGCTTGACTGAGGTGATCATGTTATGATGTATACATATATCAAAACATTAAGTTGTACACCTTATATATATACAACTTCTATGTGTCAATTATACCTTAATAAAGTTGAACAAAATGTGGTTTATACATATATACACTGGAATATTATTCAGCCTTAAGAAGAAAGGACATTCTGCAATATGCTACAGTGTGGATGAACCTTGAGGATGTTATGCTCAGTGAACTAAGCCAGCCATAAAAAGACAAAAACTGCATGCTTCCTCTTGAGATACTTAGTGGACAAAATCACAGGGACAGTAAGTAGAATGGTGGCTGCCAGGGACCAGGGGAGAGGGTTATAGGGAACGCTTGTCTAATATGTATAGGATTTCAGTTGTGCCGAATGAAAAGAGTTCTGGGACAGGAGGGAGTCTTTTGGGGCACTGGAAATGTGCTCTGTGTGATCTGGGTAGGGGCTATACAGCTGTATACAACAAAACTTCATCAGCTATACACTTAAGATGTGTGCAATATATACAATATGTGCAGTAGATACTATATTTGCATATAATACAATAGTAGCGAAACTAGATTATTAAATTTACCTAGATCTTGTTGCCTGCTAAAGACTGTGAGGTTTGTTGGGGTGCCTGGGTGGCTCAGTCAGTTGAGCATCCGACTCTTGATTTTGGCTCAGGTCATGATCTCACAGTGTGGGATCGAGCTCCGTGTTGGGCTCTGTGCTAACAGTGTGGAGCCTGCTTGGGATTCTCTCTCTCTCTCCCTCTCTCTCGGCCCCTCCTCTGCTCATGTTCTCTCTCTCTCTTTCTCTCCTCTCTCAAAATAAACAAACATTAAAAGAAAGAAATAAAGACTCTGAGGTTTCTTAAAAAGGGAAATGGACAAATATTAAAGAGGTGTTAGAGATCTACCAGCCCCCAAAGAGACTTTCTCCTGGTGAGGCAGGACCAAGTCTGTCTTCACCACAATATCCCCAGCACCTGCCACAGGACCCAGTATAGGGCTGGCTCTCAACAAGCAGATGCTGAATGAGGGTATGAATGCAGAGATGGAAGCCTGAAAGCTGATGGCTTGTAGATGAGCCTCAGGGCCGTGTCATTGCCAGCTGGGTGTCCCTCTAGACCTATCTTCCCCATCCTACCCCTGCTCTAGTCCCGGTCCCAGGGGAACCATACATACCTCAAGGAAGTCATCCCCCTCACTGGGTAAAATCTTGCCCTGCCGCCAACGCTTGAGGAACCACCTGAGCTTCATGAAGAGCAGCAGAAAGTTGTGCTTGAATTGTTGGGACTCCTGCACCAGCATGTTCTTCTCCTGGCTCCAGAATTTCTGCTCCAGCCTCCGCTGGAGGCTCAGACTCTGCAGCTCGAACTCCCGTCTCAGGAGTGCCCTCTGCTGGTCCTCCTTCAGCTGGGAGAGGGGCGAGAGCATGAGCACCCCACGGCTGTCTTCCCAGCTCTGCCCCATCCCATTCCAGGCCTCAGATAAAGACAGAGAGCAAACTTTGGGAGGTGCCTGTTGGTGATCCCTGGTAGGGGCTCCACCACTATCAGCTCATTCTGTTAAGATAAACCCCAGAGAAGAGAAACTCAAAAGCAGCAGCAATCACAGTTACAGATCAGTGAGAAGCGAGATTAGAACCCAACTCTGTCTCACTATAAAAGCCATGACATCACATAATGAGCACATATTGGCTGCCAAAGTTTCATGGGAACTCTTCACATTTAATGAGGAACCCGGGCAGGTGAACCTCGATGGCAGGAAGAGGTGACCCATGTGGAACACAAAGGGCATGCCGGGAGTGAGAATATGCAACTCCCCAGGAAGGAATGCAAGGTCATGACTGAGAGCGGGCAGAGACCTGGATTAGAATCTCGCCCCGGGAACGCACTGCAGCTCCCTGGTCATCAGTCTCCTCATCTGTAAAATTGGGACACCTCATGGGGGAAATCCTAAGGATTAAAGGACATAATGTGTGAAAAGAGCATTGCATGGACCTGACATACAGTAAGGGCTTATACATTTCTATTAAGCTTTCTATTAGCTTTCTATTAGCAAGACTATCTGCCTTAATTACCAGCCAGACCTACGACCTTTCTGCCACAGGTTTTTGGCTCTGTTGGGGGCAGTATTTCATAGTTGGGAAACTGAGGCCCAGAGAGGAGACAGGATTGGCCTGAGGTCACACAGGCCACCAATGACAAGCCCAGGATTCCAGCCCAGTACAGCTCAATCAAATACAGCGAGGGCTGGACTCAGGTTTCCCCGATACCCTTGTCTTCTGAAGACCCGTGGAGCCCTAAGGTTTCTGCCTTCAGTTCAGAGAAGAGAAGGAGGAGTTGGTGCAGGGGGCCGGGGGCACTGGACGCCACCCACCTGGACCATTTTCTGGTTGAAGTTGTCGGCCTCCTCCTTCCGTAGCTGCCGCTCCTGGGAGAGCTGCTCTTGCAGGCCCCGGAGGCTGTCATGGGCCTCAGCCAACACCAGCTGCAGCTCCTTGATCTGGGGTAGGGGTGAGGGACACAGAGGGAGACAGAAGGAGGGGGACAGAAGCTGTGGTCAGAGAACGAGAGTTAAGCGGGACCTGAGCTGACCATTGAGCACGAATCAGGCACAATGGCTGTCCCTACTGCAGGAGACTGTCATAAAGATCAAACAAAAGAGTGCACATCATTCTAGCTATTATTATAATTTCACCTTGATAATTTCTCTCTTCAAAATGCATTTGAGGAAAATATACTGAGAAAGCTAAGCCTGATTCACAAAAATGTTCACTGTCTCATTGTTTATAATTGCAAAAATTTAGAAACAACTCGGATAAGGGGATTAATATGTGTGGTTAATAGGTCTATACACGTGTAAAAATCTAATCAACTGTACACGTAAGGATACTGTCCTTTATTGTAGGTACATTAGTATGTTATACTTCAATAAAAAGTCAAAAAGATAGATATATACCTCCACAGAAAAACAGGAAGGACACGGACACACATACCCAATGTGAACAGCGGTTAACCAAGTGACAATCTTGGGATCCTGACTTCTCTTAAATCTTTATGCAATGCTGCTTAGGGATTTTGCTATAGTTATTCATTGCTTGTAATGACTATGTAATAAAATCTTAGGAAAAAGACAGTAAAACTCTACATTTTGAGGGGAAATTGTGTTTATAAGTATTTGTTTAAAAAAATTTTTTTTAATGTCAATCTTTATTTTTGAGACAGAGAGAGACAGAGCATGAGCAGGGGAGGGGCAGAGAGAGAGGGAGACACAGAATCTGAAGCAGGCTCCAGCCTCTGAGCTGTCAGCACAGAGCCTGACGCAGGGCTCGAACTCGTCAACCATGAGATCACGACCCGAGCCGAAGTCGGACGCTTAACCGACTGAGCCACCCAGGTGCCCCTGTTTATAAGTATTTGTAGCTAAACAGGCAAAACTAATCTATTCTGTTAGACGTCAGGATTGGGACTAGATGGGGACTAGATGGGGACCAGAAAGGAGGCTTCAGGGACAGGTCATGCTCTCCTTATTAATCTGCTCGCTGATGACATAGAAGTGTTCAGTCTGTGGAAGTTATTTGAGCTGTCCACTTACAATACATGTGCTTTTCAAAAAATAACAAAAAAACGAAGAACAAAACAATACATATGCTTTTCTGTATGTATGTTATACGTCAATTTAAAATATTTTTTAATTTTTTTAATGTTTATTTTTGAGAGAGAGACAGAATGCTAGTGGGGGAGGAGCACAGAAAGGGAGACACAGGGGGCACCTGGGTGGCTCAGTCGGTTGAACATCCGACTTCAGCTCAGGTCATGATCTCGTGGCTTGTGGGTTCGAGCTCCACATCGGGCTCTATGCTGACAGCTCAGATAGCTCAGGGCCTGAAGCTTGCTTCGGATTCTGTGTCTCCCTCTCTCTCTGCCCCTCCCCCACTCATTCTCTGTCTCTCTCTTCTCAAAAATAATAAATAAAAGGGGCGCCTGGGTGGCTCGGTCGGTTAAGCGGCCGACTTCGGCTCAGGTCATGATCTCGCGGTCCGTGAGTTCGAGCCCCGCGTCGGGCTCTGTGCTGACCACACAGAGCCTGGAGCCTGTTTCAGATTCTATGTCTCCCTCTCTCGGACCCTCCCCCGTTCATGCTCTGTCTCTCTCTGTCTCAAAAATAAATAAATGTTAAAAAAAATTTTTTTTTTAAATGATAAATTAAAAAAAAAAAAGGGGAGACACAGAATCTGAAGCAGGCTCCAGGCTCCAAGCTGTCAGCACTGAGCCTAAATGGAGCTCAAACCTACAAATCATGAGATCATGACCTCAGCCAAAGTTGGACACTTAATTGACTGGGCTACCCAGGCACCCCCAAAAAAATTTTAAGTATTTCTCATAACAGAGGGAAATGTTATGCTGTCATGTTAAGCAGGGAAAAAAAAAAAAAAAAAGGAATGTCATCTGTCACTCATTCCCAGGCATGGCAAGATGTCCCTCTGTAAAATAAAAAACATTTATTATCCAGCCAATAACATGGAAATTTGGCAATGGAAGGCACTCTGATTCAAGGTATACCTTGTACGTCTATTTGATATTGAAGATCCTTGCAGGGCTGGATACTACCTGCAGTCTCTAGTGTTCTCCTTGAACTCAATGCCTAACACAGTGCCTGGAAAATTATAACTGCCCAGTAAAAAGTGGTTGAGTGAAACAATAATCCAATGCATGCAGGTGAGTCGGCTTATCTCCTTTCCTCAGAAAATTAAAACCGAGTATCTCATGTTTTATTTTGTTTTTTTCCCCTTTTGCCATGGCTGCTTGGAAGCTCAGAGAACCACTTAGAGAGTTTGATCCATCAACTTCAAGGGAGCTTCTCCCCCTGGGCAGTTGCAGACTGGCCTTCCTGGGACTACAAAATTGCCTTCCCAAGAATGTTCACAAGAAAAGGGTTCTTAGTTTGGGGAACACACAGGGTTCTCCATGGCTCAGGAATCTCAAGGAGGCTCCATCCCATCCACAGAAGACTTTTCTTGCTTCAGGTTCATTAGGAAGCGCTGGGGGAGACTCAGTAGGCTTGAGAGGGGCTCAGAACTACCAGGAATTCCTCAAGGACCAGGGAATCCTAGAAATTCTACAGCCATCACCCACTCTAATCCTTGCATGTTACAAAGGGGAAGATACAGGCAGAGAATGGGAACATGCCCAAGGCCACAAAGCCACCATACTGGTGGGTCCCCTGAGGTCCTGAGATATATCATCTTCTTCCTCCTCCTCTTCTTCGCCTAATAGGGACCAGATTTAAGGCTTATCATGTATTTAATCCTTTCAACAGCCCTATGAGGGATCACCTTTATTTTGAAGGTAAGAAAACTGAGGATCGGAGAGGTAAAGTGACTTATCTGCAATCTCACAGCCAGTATATAGCAGATCCACGATTTGAACCCAGTCAGCCTGACTGTAAAGATTGCTGCCTTCCTGCTAAAGAAATGAGTGGTTTCACTAAATGACATAAATTACTAAATTCCCAGTGAAATTTAGTATAGGAAAATAAAATCAATTTCTTCAAAGGAGTTTATAAGCTTTCTTTTGTCGGGCCAAGAGGATGGCCCCAACTTCCTTGTCTCCCTTTTAGCACTTGCTGCCTGGAAGCTTAGAACCAAATGGAATACACAAATACCACATCATCACCAGCTAAGCTTCTCCATGGATTGCTCAGCTTTGGGGAGGCCCCCGCCACTCTCCTCCTGCCCTCCCCCTTGCTTGATCAGGCCTAGGCCCACCTCAGAGGCGTAGGAATCATTGTCTTCAGCTCGGTAAGGCCTGAAGCTCCGGCTGGGGTCGGGCTTGGAGTCCAAGTCACCACTGCGGAAGGGCTCTCGTATCCTGGGCTCCCATTCTGGCAGGTCCCTGAAGTCAGGAGGCTGCACCCAGAGGCACAGGCAGAAGAGACCAGAGGTAACAATGGGGAGGGGCCCAAGGGGTGCCAGAAGCAGCCCCCACCCCAGGCCCCTGGGCTATAATAAGAGACTCTGACCACCCACCAGAGGGCGAGGGCCTCAGTGGATTCAGCTCTGCAGCCCAGACCCAGCCCTGCAACCACTCAGCGAGTCTGTCGAAAGGATGAATGAGTAGCTAAGTGGTAGTGGTTAGTGCAAACACTGATCCTGCGAATGTCTGTCTTGTGCACTAACCTTTTTTTTTTAATAATTTTTTAATGTTTATTTATTTTTGAGAGAGAAAAACAGACCGTGAGCAAGGGAGGGGCAGAGAGAGAGGGAGACACAGAATCTGAAGCAGGCTCCAGCCTCTGAGCTGTTAGCACACAACCCGATGCAGGCCTCGAACTCACAAACCGTGAGATCATGACCTGAGCTGAAGTGGGACGCTTAACCGACTAAGCCACCCAGGCGCCCCTCTTGTGCACAAACTTTCTCAGCCAGCCTCAACTGTCCTAACATATGTGTGGCCCTAGCTCATTCCTACCTCAAGAAGAACCAAGAGGGAGACCTGACAGGGGGGAGTCTGCTTGCTTTAAAAAGCCAGATCAAGGGGCGCCTGGGTGGCTCAGTCGGTTAATCGTCCAACTTTGGCTCTGGTCATGATCTTGTGGTTCTGAGTTGGAGCCCCGCATCGGACTCTGTGCTGACAGCTCAGAGCCTGGAGCCTGCTTCGGATTCTGTGTCTCCCTCTCTCTCTGTCCCTCTCCTGCTGGTGTTCTGTCTCTCTCTCTCAATAATAAATAACATTAAAAAAAAAAAAAGCCAGATCAAGCCAGATCAACAGGGCATGGATTAAAGAAATTCTGGCACAACTACACTGTGTAGTCGTCAAAAAGAAAGAGCCAAATCTCTGTACAGACATGGGAACACCCCTTCCATTGCTCTCAGGATGAAAACGCTCCCTGTAACCCAGACTCTCTCCTTTTCTTTGTCCTTGCGCACACGCTGCTCCTCCTTGCTATGATGCCTTCACACAGGCTGTTCCTTCTTCTTAGAACACTCTTCCCCAGTAATCTACCCATCTGATCTCGGCTCAGATTGAGGTCTTCCATGCCCCAGAGTCTAGGTCACATTCACTGGCAGGATATTTTGATTAACATCTTTCTTCCCCACTAGATGACAGAAGCTGGGGAGCAGGAATCATGTCTGTTTTTGTTTACCAGGGCACCTCCAGCTCTGATCACTGATCACAAAAAGTATATGAATAGCAAATACATAAGTAAATCATAAATAGTAAATCATAAGTACATGAACCACTAGCTACATTACATAAGAAAAATCAATTTTGTGGTCAGTACGTATCACATAAGACAATTTGGGTGAAAGATAAATATATGAGAGAATGCACAAAGATTTAAAAGGGCATGCCTTGATAATGAAATGGTCTAGGTCTGTCCCACTTGAGCTACTGAGCACTTGACATGTGGCTACTGAGACCAATGAAATGAATTTTCAACTGCATGAAATTTTTATTAATTTAAATTTAAGTAGCCACATGTGGCTAGTGGCCTCTGTCCTGGACAGGACTGGGACAGCACTGCTCCAGACCATTAATAGTGGTACCTATAGGCAGCAAGGAGGAGGCTTTCTTCTTTTTACCAGGCACTTCTAAAATCCTTTGTTTGTTTGTTTGTTTGCTTGCTTGCTTCTTAATACGTGTTTTAAAATCAAAATTGCAAAAGGAATAACACAAGAACAAAGGGCAACCTGGCAAAAAAAAGGGGGGGGACTCGAAATCAACCCCTATATCTATCAATGGTAAATGACTAAGTGAATTGGGGCATATTCACTCAATGAGATCGTGTCCAGTAACGAGAATGAACAAATTATTACTACATGAGACAAGAAACAAAACACTGAGGAAAGAAGCCAGGCATAAAGGAGTATGTGTTATATGATTCAGTTTATATAAAGTCCAAAGACAGACAAAGTGAATGAGGAGAGGGGTCTCCCTTGGGAATGGGGATAGTGGCTGGAAGGGGACGTGAGGAGGGGCTTCTGGGGTGCTGGTCACATTCTAGTTCTTGTTCTGGGTGATGATTACTCAAGTGTGTTCATCTTGGGGAAATTCATTAAGCTGTACACTTATGCCTTGTGTCCCTCTCTGTCCTACAGATGATTCAGTAGACAGTTTATAACAAAAAAATAATAGGGACATCTTTTTTGTGACTGGGACATCTTACCTGGAAGTCTGAGCCAAGGTCTTTGGCCAAAAGAATCTCCTTGGAGGACCCCTGGGAACCCAAGGCAGGCAGCGACGAGAAGGGTTCTGGCTGCTCCTTGGCAGAGCTCCCGAGGACAGTGTCCGCCTTCCGGGTGAAGGCATTGAGCTCCTGCTGGAGCATGGTCAGCCGCACCAGGATGGCATGGATGAGTTTGGTGTCCCTGGGACCCTCGCTGTTGTCGGGGGCCTCGTGCAGCCGAAAGTCAGTGCACTCGTTGTCCAGATACAGGCGGAGGCCGGCCGAGAAGCCATTGGCATCGGCCACCAGGACATCGATGGCCTTGCTGACCAGGGCGGCCTGCTCCCTCAGCCCAGGCAGCACCTCGGCCTCCCTGGCTCTGCAGAACCGGGCAGCATGGGGGCCGTGGGCCTCGCCAAGAGCAGCGGGCACACATTGGGCAGAGTCCCCGGCCTCGGCGTCCGTCTCCAGCATTGGCCGTGTGCTCTGGCAGGAGGCAAGGTCACAGCGCTGGAGGTTGGAGAGCAGCACCCGGTTCTCATACTGTAGCTTCTTGACCTTGCCGCTGAGCTCACCGATCTGCAGCTTGGCAGCCGCCAGCTCCTCCTGCGAGGGCTCACTGAGCACGGAGCAGCTGTCCTCCGACAGCGTCACATCCAGCTCGTGCTCTGAGCGGTACTTGGCCAGCTCGGCCAGCAGCAGCTTGTTCTGGTCCTCCAGCTCAGCTGAGGAGCGTCGGAGCAGCTCCGCCTCCTCCTCCACAAACTGCAGGTGTCGCCGCAGCTCCGCCAGGCTTTCCCCGCACTCGCCGCCGCCCAGCGCCGAGAAGGCCAGGCGCGCCTCCGAGCCTCCGCAGCCGCCGCCGTGGTCCTTCATGTCGTCCATCTCCGCCCGCAGGCCTCGGTTTTCCACCTCCAGCTCCACGATGCGGCGGCTCAGCAGGTTGGCTTCCTCCTCCACCAGCTTCAGGTGCACCTTCAGCTCGGTCTCCCGAGAGTGGGGCGCGTCGGCCAGCTCCTCGGCAGACAGGGCACTGTCCAGATCACCGTAGAGCGAGCGGTATTTGAGGAGCTCCTCCTTCATGCTGTCGTTCTCCTTGGCTAGCTTGGTGAGCTTCTTGCACATGAGGGCTGACTCCTCCTTTGCAAAGTGCAGCTGGCACTTCAGGTCCGCACTGTCCTCCTGGGGCCCGATGGGCACGGGGACAGACATGACCCAGGAAGGTTAGTGTTGTGAGGCTCAGTACCAGCCACAGCACTTCGGGGAGCACCAACTATGTGCCAGGGACACGGGAATGAATCAGACAAGGCCCTGACTCTCAAGGAGCAGGAGTCCAGAGGGGAAGTAGAGAAGGAGATCTTGACACTGCAGCAAAGATGGAGCACCACACAGCCTGGAGAGTCTAGGAGGGCTTCCTGGAGTAGGCGGCATCCTGCCAGGCAATGGTTGCTACTACTACTACTACCATTACTACTATAGTTTCCTCATCTGTAAAATAGGGCAATAACACTCCCTTCCACACAGAGGCATGGAGCGGATTAAATGAGATAATGCATGAAAAGTGCCTGGCACCCTTATAATCCAGGACCACTAGAGGCTAAGTGTATTCTATGTCTGACCTATGCTACACGTAGCACTTTATCTATCTGCCCGTGTGAGAACCATGGGCTCAGGGCATGGTTTTGGGAAGTGAAATGGGCATCAAAGCTAAGAAAGTGATAAAGAGGAGGGCAGGGTAGAGGCTGGGGAAGGGTGGGCACCTCTAGGGACTCCCCCGGCAATTTGGAATTAGGCCTTGGACCTTCAGATTAAAACCTGCCTGCGGGGGCTGCGATGGGGGCTGTGGGAGCTTCCGGAAAATACCTGCACCGAAGGCTTCTTGTCTGTCTTCCCCAGAGAGCGAGTTCCTCTTTTCTTCAAGGAATGCTAGAAAGCAATTGGAAAAAAAAAAAAGAGAGAACAAAAAACCTGAAATTTCATATGGTTGATGTGCATCAAAGAGTAGCCACGGGGCCTAGGGTTCCACTGAGGGACCCCCTCCCTGCCCAGCCCAGCCCAGCCATGTCCAGGCCTTCACCAGTACCAACCACCAAGCCAGGGGGGCCCTCAAGACCACCCAGTGGGCCTGAAGTGCTTGAGGAGATGACTCTGATCACACCTGCCCACTTTCTCCCCTTTCTCCCACCCCTCCATTATGATCCAGTTGGCCTGGGCCAAGACCCAGAAATCCGGGTTTCCATTCTTTGTCTCTCTCATTCATTCACCAAAGATTTCCTGAGTACCTATCACGTGCCAGGTACAGCTAGGCATAGAGTACACAGCAGTGACCAAGTCAGACAGGGTTCTTGGGGGGCCTGCTGTGGTGTTCCACTCAGATCCCGCCTCCTTGAACTGGGGCACTTGTTCTCCCAACTAAGACCTCAAAGCTTAGTCCCCTCCCAGTGATGCCATTGGCTGAGGGAAGCCACCTCCTCCAAGGTCATGTGCCCTCCCTGGAGGGAGCCCACTTGCAATGACTGGTCCATAGCCTCCTGCCTCAACTCAGAACAACTCTAAATAGCCATCGGAGCTCCAGAGCTCCCCCATGAGATTGGCCAAGGCCATTGGTGTGAATGCCTGAAACTCCTTGGTGGTGTTATCTCCAAGGGGACTCTTCCAATAAGCACGAAAATCTCCACTTCAGGGTCCATCCTGTCCTCATGGACTTTAATTCAGAGTGCATACTAACAAAAAAATGCATATAGGTAAAACATCACGATTACCTGGGAGGCCTAGCAGTCCCTTGGTAAGGGACTGCTCAATTTTTACAATTAAATTGTAACTTTTCACGTAAAATTACACTGTAATAATCATAATTCAAAAATCAAGAACTGGTAGGGTGAAAATAAACTCTTTCTCTCTTTCTTTCTTTTTAGAAATTGATACTTTTAATTACATAAGCAAATTCTACATGTGAAAAAAAAAACACCCAGGGCACCTGGGTGGCTCAGTCACCCAGGGTTAAGTGTCTGACTCTTGATCTCAGCTCAGGTCATGACCTCATGGTTCAGGAGATTAAGCCCCACATCAGGCTCTGTGCTGACAGCACCCAAACCTGCTTGGGATTCTCTCTCCCTCTCTCCCTGCCTCATGAACACATGCGCGAGCTCTCTCTCTCTCTGTCTCTGTCTCTCAGAAAGAAAGAAATAGGGGCACCTGTGTGGTTCAGTTGGTTAAGCAACTGACTTCAGCTCAGGTCATGATCTTGTAGTTCAGGAGTTGGAGCCCTGCATCGGATTCTAAGCTGACCACACCGGAGCCTGCTTGGGATTCTCTCTCTCTGCCCCTACCCCTGTTCATGTGCGCGCTCTCTCTCTCTCTCAACATAAATAAAATAAATAAATAAATAAATAAATAAATAAATAAATAAAGGTTCTCTTTAGATATTATGAAAATTATGAAAAGGGGCGCCTGAGTCAGTTGAGCGTCTGACTTCAGCTCAGGTCATGATTTCATGGTTCGTGGGTTTGAGCCCTGTGTCAGGCTCTGCTCACAGCTCAGAGCCTGGAGGCTGCTTTGGATCCTCTGTCCTCGTCTCTCTCTGCCCCTCCCCTGCTCGCACTTTGTCTCTCTGTCTCTGTCTCTCTCTCTCAAAAATAAACAAACATGAAAAATAAATAAATAATTAAGAAAGAAACAAACACGGAAAGAAAGACCCTAAGAAAGTAAAAGCATAAATGACTAACTGGGGAAAAAAAATTTGCAACTTATTTCACTACAAAGGGTTAATATCCTAAATACATAAAGAGCTTCACAAAACAGAAAACAAAAAGGCCAACAAACCTATATTAAAATGTGCTAGAGACGTGAAAAAATGTACACAAGAAAGGTAAATGACTTGTAACCATAGGAAGATGCTCAACCCTATTCAAGACAGAGAAATGCAAATTACAACACGGGATGGGGGGGTACCTACGCGAGATACCGCTTCTCACCTATCAGACTGGCAAAACTCCAAACATCTGACAACACATTCTATTGGTGAAGCTATGGAGAAGTAGGAAAACTCCTATATGGCTGGGAAGAATGCAAAACGGCACAAGCCCTATGGAGGGGAATTTGAGAAAATGTTACCATAATTTTTACTAAAGTTTCTTGATGTTTAAAAAAGTCACTCAGATGCAGAAGTCTACTGAACACTCCATTCCTTCCCGTGAGAGGGATGGTTTACATTAGTAGTGTATAAAACCGCACTTCGGTTGCCTTTGACTTTTTCAAGTTCAACAGGTATTTTTTGAGAGTGCTCCCAAGGGTTTGTTTTTATTTTTTTTAACGTTTGTTTGTTTATCTTTTTAAATATTTATATATATATATTTTTTAAATTTTTTTTAATGTTTATTTATTTTTGAGAGAGAGAGACAGAGTGCGAGCAGGGGAGGGGCACAGAGAGAGACACACACACACAGAATCCGAAGCAGGCTCTAGGCTCTGAGCTGTCAGCACAGAGCCCAACGCGGGGCTCAAACTCACGAACCGAGAGATCATGACCTGAGCCGAAGTCGGACGCTTAACCAATTGAGCCATCCAGGTGCCCCATGTTTATTTACTTTTAAGACAGAGAGAAAGACAGAGTGTGAGCAGAGGAGGGGCAGAGAGAGAGGGAGACACAGAATCCAAAGCAGGCTCCAGCCTCTGAGCTGTCAGCACAGAGCCCGACGCGGGGCTCAAACTCAAGAACTGCAACATCATGACCTGAGTCGGACACTTAATCAACTGAGTCACACAGGCACCCCACTCCCAGGTGTTTGAATACATGGCTCTCCCTATGCCCCCATCTCTCATACCCATCCGTGAAGGTGAGAAGCACTGACGTAATCCAAGCCCCTGAAGCCCCCATCTCACTGAAGGTGAGAGAGAGGCCCCACAGCAAATCCATAGCTGACCCGGGACCAGTTCTTGACAGAGGTTTTGATCTAGTTTCAGACTTGGGAGGAGAAAATGTGCCTTCTTTGATGAGGGCTACAGTGGAGGTAGCACAGTGGTTCTCAACCTGGGTGCACATCAGAATTACCTGGGAGAAGTTAAAAAAAAAACCGATGCCCAAGGTCCCAGAGATTCTGATATTAATCGGTCCAGGGTAGGTCCCAGCCATGAGATTTTTAAATAGCTTCCCAGGTGATTCTATCTCGAAGCCCAGGCTAAAACCAGAGAGCCAGGGAAATGAACTCCAGCTGGGGTCTTAAGTATATCTTGGAGCCCAATCAAATCCTAAAGGCACCTTTTGAAATGCAAATGAGGCAGGAAGACAGAGGCTGATATTTCAGACGCAGGGTGCCAAAAGCAAACAGCCAGTATTTGAGAAGGGCTAATCTGGGCTCTTTCAAAAGCGAGGATGACAAGGTAGGAAATGGGGCGATACCACAAAACAGGTCCCCCCACAAAGAGCCCCTCCCACAAATGGCGCCAGGAAGGGGGTGCTCAGAAGGACACCCAGGCATGGAGTGAGTGGTGAGGTGGGGGCTCTGGGGAAAGATGGTCAGGCTTGCAGATCCAGATCTGCTTATCACAAGCTGAGTGGGAGAGGCTGTGGCCTCAGCTGGGAGCAGAACTGTGGCAACCCCACAACACTGAGTTTGCGATCCTGGGCAAACACCTTTCTCTCCCTATAAAACTGAGCCTCTTCAGGTAACCACAGCCTCTTCAAGCACAGCAGACACCCTGGAGAGAGGAAGTGGGGTGACAGGAGGGGGAGGGGGCCACCACGTATGAAGGAATGAGATCATATAAAGCCTAAAGCCATGAAAAAGGACAGAGGGGAGTGAGATTTCCTGACGACGAGGCAAAGTCTCTGAAACATCTTGGTAAGAAAAAGAAGGAACTCGCGAAACAAAACCCACAACCCAAATGTCCACCAACTGGTACATGGATAAACAAATGTGGCATATCCACACAAGGGAATATCATTCAGCCATTGAAAAAAAAAACAACAAAGTGCTGATATTTGCTACAACATGCATGTGTCTTGAGAACATCATGCTAAAGTGAAAAGCCAGTCACGAAAGGCCACACAATGTATGATACTATTTACATAAAATGTCCGTAATAGGCAAATCCACAAGTAGATTAGTGGTTGCCAGGGGCTGGGAGAGGCAGGAGTGACTGTTGATGGGCTTGGGGTTTCTTGTTGGGGCGATGAAAATGTCCTGGAATGAGAAAGTGGTGAAGGTTTTACAACTCTGAATATCCTAAAAAACCACTGAACTGTATACTTTAAAAAGACAAACTTTATCGTATGTAAATTATATCTCAAACAAGCTGTTATTAAAAAAAAAACCTAGAGCATGTTTCCATTGTTATAAAAGGTGTGTGTGTGTGTGTGTGTGCGTGCACACGCACATATATGCACACAGGGTGGGAGAAGGTCTGAAGAATTTATACCAGGCTATTTACAATGAGAATACAGTGAACTTACACTTGGCCCTCTTCCCCCACATTTTTTTAGGAGGCAGGGGACACAGTCTTCCAGTTTTTTTCTTTAAAAATTTTTTTTCATTACAAAATACTTTTTAAAATAAAATTTTAATATACAAAAATAAATTCTCACTGTTAATCTATACAATGCTGACAAATCAGAAGCCCCCCTAGGCATTCTTCTTCCCAACCTGAGGGTGACCACAGGCTGACAGCCAGCTGGAGCTCCTTC
Source organism: Panthera pardus (assembly GCF_024362965.1). Classification (NCBI taxonomy): domain Eukaryota; kingdom Metazoa; phylum Chordata; class Mammalia; order Carnivora; family Felidae; genus Panthera; species Panthera pardus. Next base: position 22,621,405 of record NW_026526821.1, on the reverse strand, counting down.
TAGACCTTCGGCTCTGTGTTTAAAATACTGAAATAGATGCTACCCTTTTAGACTTTCTTTCCTTCCTATGTTTACTTGACTCTGTGATCTTTGATTTTTATAATAAGCACCTTAGGCAGAAGAAAACCCAAAACATCCAGCATTTTAAAAAAGTCTGTGTTCATACTACATAATCTGCATGTTACAGAAACCATGTACACAATATAATCCCATCTTGACTTTCTAAAAATACACAGAGAAACACACATTGTATGAGCATGGAGAAAGGTCTAAAAAGATACAAACCAACCTGCTAACCATGGGTTAAGCTGAGTCGGGAGTAGAATTGAGGGGGGTGGTTAAGAGAGGAAGCTTCCTTCTTCGATTTTATGTAGGATTTTCATTATTTCTATTATTTTGTGGATAACACGTTCACATAGTCCAAACTTCACAAACCACCAAAACGGGGGTGGGACACAAAAGGGGGTGAAGGGGAGTGGCGACACGGGCTTCCAATTATGGAATGTATAGGTTGTGCGGATGCAAGCTCCAGCACAGGGAATATCGTCAGTGGTGTTGTAACAGGATTGCATGGTAACAGATGGTAGCTATGCTTGTGGTGAGCACAGCATAACTACAGACTTGTTGAATCACACTACGTTGCACATCCGAAACCAATGTAACGTTGTGTGTCAACTATACTCCCCCCCCCCAAAAAAAATCACAAAAAGGAATACAGTGAACCCAAGTCACCAGTTTTACTGCCCAAGACAACCAATACAACCAGTCTGATGTACCCACCCTTAGAGGGATGCTAGGTATGCATTTATGGGCTTTTGTAATGATATTTTTGCTTCACTGAGCTTATGTTAGGGGAAGAAAATGCATATATATACATATATACATCTCAATATGTGTGTGCGCATATAAATAGAAAAAATGGATTGGAAGTATATGCCCCTCTCACCCAAATAATAGTTTGGTAATTATTCAGACAAATTCCCTCTGAATATTGGTTTTCAGGTGAATTTTTTCTTATTAGGACTTATTTGTATTTTCTAGTCTTTCTCTACCAAGCGCATATAACCTGTCGGGTAGAGGGGGGAAATCACGTTAAGATATTTTTAATATGCTTTCCCAAGAAAAGTCACTGGGCACCTTTCCAACAGGCAGAGAGAAAGCCCTGAGTGGCATGAACCTCACCAGAAAGGGAGGGAAGTGGGCAGAGAAGACAGAGCAAAGCAGCAAACCCTTTCAGGACAGGAGTAATTCCAGCCTTTTCTGGTTGGAACAGACCCTTTCCTCCCCACCTTGTCTAAGCCACTTGGGCTCCCACACTACTCTTCGGCTCTGGAGGGAAAAACAAGGCAAGCTCACAGAGCCCAAAGACCTCCTCCTCTCTGCAGAGCAGCAGCTGGCCAGGCGGCCTGGGGGGCTGCAGTGCCCCTCAAGGGAGCCAGGGCCTGTCAGAGACTCTTTGTGGAGCCCCCAGGAGCAGATGTTCTGGCCCCGGGCCTCAGGAGAGTGGGAAGGAAGGGGCAAGACAGGACAGTCCCAGGCACCAACAGGAATGCCGTCGCTAAGCGACGGACCCCGCGGGCACATTCTTTGGCCTGGCACACATCGGGGGCTTCCCCATCTACCAGCAACTCACAAGGCCACCTTTGAGCAGCCAGGGTGGCACCTCTAAACATCCTTGGTTTAATGGCTCCTGGTAGGAGCATGAGCTATGTCCTCCCTTGTCCTTCTCCAAAGACTAGTAGATTGTGTCCCTGCACCTCCAGCCCGCACAGAGAGGCTGCCTGAGCACAGCTCGGAGGGGCCCCCTGCTCTCTAACACCTTCCCTGCTTCCGTGCTGCCAGGAAACAAAGACCAACCTTCAGGGAATAAAATGAACCTTCTGCCAAAACAACTGGGCAGATTTTCACCAAATACGGAGGGGATCTTTGAAAGGGTCTCACTGAAAACACAGACTGTGCTGTGTGTGCAAAATTTACTCTGGGTGCATCTCAAAGACCGAGGCATTCTTCCTCCAGAGCAGCTGAAGTGGCTAGACAGAGGCCGAATGGCTCCTGGTTAGGGAAGACCATCTGAGGGGAGGAAGCAAAGACTGATTTAGACATAAAACCCAAATCAGAAGTCACTGGGACACACACTGCCAAGCGCATGTGTTGATTTGCAATGTAACTGCTACTTCCATGGACAAGTGGCAGTTCAATAGACAGCACCTGGGTAGGGGCAGCAGAAACATTTATTTAAGGTAAATGCTGCTCCCAACACACAGCCATCATAGCAGCTAAGGGTAATGATGATAATGATGATGCTAATCAGTGTTCACCAAGTCCTTCCTCCCTGCTAAGCACTTTACCTGCCTGTCTCTGAGAAGCAGGGATTAATATTCCCGTTTTATAAGTGAACAAACTGAGCCTGGAGCAGTTATGTGATTTGCCCAGCATTATTACAGTTATTTCCAAGTAAGTGGCAAAGCCAGCTTTCAAACTCAGGCCCGTGTGACCCCAAATTTCAGTGTGCCCTGCACCACACAGACCACGGCCAGGCTGCATCAGAGGATGACGCCAGCAGAACCAGGATTTGAACCCAGGTGATCTGACGCCATGGTCAGCACCCTGCGTACCCCATCAGAATGGGAATCAGGACGAGAAGCCTGTGCCAGGGACGGAAGTACTCATTCGCTGAAGGGAGCAGCATCTTCGGAGGTTCTGAAAACACAGCAGGATCCTAGGAAGGTACCTAGATAGGGCGAGGAGGGCAGGGCAGCACCGTAAGAGTCGGTGTGACTTTGGGAGACAAAGTCCTGGGTTAGAATCCCATCTTTGTCTTTCCCCAATACCACCTGTATGCAGCAGCCCACTCCTTGGTATATATCCAAGAGAACTGAAAACACACAAAACCTGTATGCAAATGTTCATAGCAGCATTACTCATACTAGTCAAAAGGTGGAAACAACCCAAATGTCCATCACCTGATGAGTGGACAAAATGTATACTCATACAACGGATTATTATTTGACCATAAAAACGAATAAAGTACTGATACATGCTCTGACATGGATAAACCTTGAAAACATTATGCTACGTGAAAGAAGCCAATCACAAAAGATCACAAATTGCATGATTCCATTTGTACGAAATGGCCAGAATAGGCAAATCCATGGAGACAGAGTGTGGATTAGTGGTTGCCAGGGGCTGGAGGGAAGGGGGAATGGGGAGTGACTGCTAACAGGTACGGGGTTTCTTTTAGAGGCAATGGAAATATTCTAGATTTAGATAACGGTGATGATTGTACAACATTATGAATACATTAAAAACCACTGAATTTGACACTTTATGTTTAGATTTTTTTTTAAAATGTTCATTTATTTTTGAGTGGGGGGGGGGCAGAGAGAAAGAGAATCTGAAGCAGGCTCCAGGCTCTGAGCCCCACACAGGGCTCGAACTCATGAACTGTGAGATTATGACCTGAGCTGAAGTTGGATGCTTAACCGACTGAGCCACCCAGGCATCCCTGAACTTGACACTATAAATGGTAACTTTTATATTATGTGAATTGTGATATCACAATGAAAATACTGTCAAGAAGAGTACCACCTATAAAATGAGAATAACAATGTATGTTGGGAAGCTGCTGGTGTCACAACATGAGGAGGTATATAAAATGCCTGGTGAGGTGCCTGGTACGGAGCAAGCATTCAGACACAGCGGCTATATTATAATACATCACGTCAACACTGAGATTGGCTTTCTGCCTAAAATACAAGAAGGGGGAATGGTACTGGATGAGGGGGAGGCTGGTGTTACGATTCTTGAGCTGCAACCCAGCTGGGCAACAGTGCCACCACAGAGTGCAGCTAGGGCTGGCCACCCTCCCTTCTCTATAAGGAAGAGCCATCTCCATGGCAACCACATCAGCTCAGGCCAGGGGCTCCTGTTCCCAGCTGGGTGATGGTATCGCCACAGCAACCTGTCAGGATGGCAAAGGCAGATCTGGATGACGGGACTCCAGCAGCTCTGGCAGAATTGCTCAGGGACACTTATCTCCATGGAAACCACGTCTGGAAGGGGTGGGGAGAAGGTACTCGGCAAACAAACACAGGGCCACACCCCCTTGCCCAGATCCTGAGACCCCAAGGGGCATGCCGGGGAGCACCAGCAGGCCTGACATGTCTTCAAAGGGGAAGCGAACCAATGTGTCTTGAGCACCTACTGTGTGCCCAGCACCACATAGGGCTCTTTACCTGCTTGACTACATTTAAAATGTAACAAATAATCCCCCTCCCTAAAACTCACCTTACTACAGCATTAAAAGAATACAAAGCAAAGTCATTTCCCCATGCTATTCCCACCATCTCTCCTTCCTCAGTCAGCGGATTTTCCTCCAGACTTTTGCTATGCGTTTACACACACACATACATGCTCCAAAACCAGTCTGCTCTGTTATCAAAATAATTGGCGGGATTGCATAATATATATAGCTCTCTCCCCTTCTTTTTTAACTACATACCTTAGAGATCTTTCAACATCAGTACATATAGCTCTACCTTATTCTTTTTTTTTAATTGTCCTAAAGTATACACAATATGAAATTTACCATTTTTAGTCATTTTTGAGTACTCATTTCAGTGGCATTAAGTGCATTCACTTTGTCAAGCAACCGCTATTCATCTCTAGAACTTTTTCATTATCCTAAACTGAAAGTCTGTACCCACCGAACACCAATTCCTCCCTCCCTCCTCTCTCCAGCTCCCGGTAACCTCTATCCTGCTTTCTGTCTCTATGAATTTGACTACCCTAAGTAGGTCTTATAAGTGGAATCATAATACTGGTCCATTGGTGGCTGGCTCATTTCACTTAGCATCACATCTTCAAGGTTCATCCAGGGTGGAGCATGTGTCAGAATTTCCTTCCTTTAAGAAGCTTTACCAATAGTCCACTCTATGTACATACATTGATGGACATTAGGGTTGCTTCTATTGTAAATAATGCTGCTAGGAACACAGGAGTACAAGTATCTGTTTGTGTCCCTGCTTTTAATTCTTTTGGGTATATATCCCAAAGTGGAATTGTGGGTTCATATAATAACTGCATATTTAATTTTTTGGGGAATTGCACTACGACTTTATTCCTTTTTTAAATATTTATTTATTTTTGAGAGAGAGAGAAAGAGAGAGAGAAAAAGCACAAGCGGGGGAGGGGCAGACAGAGAAGGAGACACAGAATCCGAAACAGGCTCCAGGCTCTGAGCTGTCAGCGCAGAGCCCGATGCGGGGCTCGAACCCACAAACCGTGAGATCATGACCTGAGCCAAAGTCGGACGCTTAACAGGCTGAGCCACCCAGGTGCCCCGCTACTTTATTCTATTTAACTTCTTCACAGTGTTCTACGGTTACCCAATCTTATTAATGGTCATAAACAACCGCATTAGCTGGGTACTGTTATTATCCCGATGTCACAGATGGAGAAACTGAGACTTAGAGGGGGATGCGGCTTCAGGGTCTCAGCCACATCTCTGCCAAGGAAGGGCGGGTGAACTCAGGCAAGCTGTCCCTCTCTGAGCCTCAGTTTCCTCTCCTTTACAACAGGAACACGCTGAGCTCCAAGGCACTCTCTGAAACTGTCTCCCCTTTCCACACTATCAAGGGCGGCAGCAACAACATGTGTGAACATGGTCCCCAGTGTCAGGGGCCAGGCCATGGGGGGCAGGAGACTTCCCGAAGGAGGGGGCCTCCCACCCAGCCCTGGAGCAGGACAGGGCTCCGCAGCAGCCCTTAGCAGCCAATGTCCCATCTCCACACTGAGAAGCCACTGGCACACCACACAACATGCCCAGGAGGAAGGGCAGCTGATGGACTGTTCTGGCCTCAGGGCTGTGATGTCTCAGTCCTGGAACACTCTCATGTCTGCCCTCAGGGAAGGTGAGGGGTGTCCCAGAACAATGTACTATCCTAAGATACCCTCGTGAGCAACCAGATAGCTGAGACCCAGCTGTGCCTCTGTGGTCAGAAGCCCTCCCCACCCCTCACCGGGCCATCTGGAGCACAGACCCCTGCATTCTGGAGGACTCTAGTCCCTAGCGGTCACCTAGGCTGATGGCTTTCCATAGGCATTCTGCAGAGCCCACGGGGCCCCGTGCAAACTTGAGGACATCCCTCCTTCTCTCAGGGGCTGTTTCCTCACCCATAAAATGGGTATAATCACAATCTCATTAGGCCTTGATGAAAATTGTTCAGAAAAAGTGCCTAGCATGGTACCCAGCACACTGCATCCCCAACACACAGCAGAAGGCAGAAAGTACGCACGAGTGGAAGACTCACGTGAGCAAAGGGAGAGGCTGGTGCTTGGGGGCCACATTCAGGAACTGAGTAATGTCCCGAAATCTGTGTCGAGACACTGGCCAGAGGCCCAGCCCCCCGCACCGAACTTTACACCAAATGGCAGCCCCTAAATCATGTCCACACAAGTTACCCCAGCTAGTCCTCACAACAACTCAGGGTATTATTGTCTCGTTTTGTAGATAAGGAAACCAAGGCAGAGGGCCAGGCCCCACGGTGGGTATTGTGGAATGCTTTTGCAGTTCATCTTCCCACAGTTGCACGGTTCTTTGGTGGATGACTGTCTCCTTCATTAGCCTGTGGGTTCCCTTTTTTTTTTTTTTTTTAATGTTTATTTATTTATTTTGAGAGAGAAAGCATGAGCAGAGTAGGAGCAGAGAGAGAGGGAGAAAGAATCCCAAGCAGCCTCTACATTCGGCATGAAGCCTGACATAAGGTTGAATCTCACGAGCATGAGATCATGACCTGAGCTGAAATCAGCAGACACTTAACGGACTGAGCCACCCGGGCGTCCCTCGCCTCTGGGCTCCTTGAGGACAGGAACCGGTGTCTCCCATTCACCATTGTGTCCTTAGTGTGCATGACTGTGCAGACGCAGAGGTTCCAGAGACCCTGGCTAGGGGGCTGGCACACGCCCACCTGCCCCGGCCTGGCCCTGGCTGGGATGGGCGAGCCCTCACCTCTCTCGGCCGTTCCAGCTCCGTCTGCAGCACCTGCTTGGCCAGCTCGGTCTCGATGAGCCGCTGCCGAAGCTCCTCGTTCTCCTCCTCCAGCCGCGCCCGTTTCTTCTCCACTGTCTCAAGCTCCTTATGCAGCCGCACAGAGATGTCCTTAGAGACCTGGACAAGGGTGGGTGATGAGCAGGGACCGCGTGGCCTTGTCTGCAGAGCAACCCCCCAGCAGACAGGGTCTCTCATCATCCCCACTTAGCAGATGAGGAAACTGGGGCACAGAGAAGATACAGGGGTCACAGAACCAGGAAACAGCAGGAGCAAAACCCAAACCCAGGCACCCTGAGTTCCTAATGTCTATATCACAGTTCAGTCCCCAGAAAGCTGTAAAGGCCCTGCCTGTTCTTAGCAAGGCCTTTTCATTTACCTGAGGCATTCGGTGCTTCTAATTCTCACAAGAGCCTGTGGCAGGGCCAGAAGCTCATTTTATTTTTGTATTTATTTTTTAACATTTATTTATTTATTTTTGAGAGACAGAGAGAGTGTGAGTGGGGGAAAGGCAGGGAGACAGATGGAGACACAGAATCCAAGCCAGGCTCCAGGCTCCGAGCTGTCAGCACAAAGCCCGATGCGGGGCTCGAACTCACAAACTGTGAGATCATGACCTGAGCCAAAGTCAGATGCTTAACTGACTGAGCCACCCAGGTGCCCTGGCCAGAAGCTCATTTTAAAGGGAGGGAAGTGAGGATGCCTGGGTGGCACAGTAGGTTAAGTGTCTGGCCTCGGCTCAGGTCGTGATCTCACAGTTTGTGAGTTCGAGCCCCACATCGGGCTCTGTGCTGACAGCTCAGAGCCTGGAGCCTGCTTTGGATTCTGTGTCTCCCTCCCTCTCTCTACCCCTCCCCCACTCATGATCTGTCTCTGTCTCAAAAATAAATAAACTTAAAATTTTTTTTTTTTGTAAATAAAGGGAGGGAAGTGAGCATAAGTGGAAACTAGAGCAAGATGGGTGGCCCCAGAGCCATCTGAATCCCATCTCTGCCAGTGACCAGCATGTGATCCTGGCCAAATCATTTCTCCACTCTGTGCCTCAGTCTCCTTAACTACAAAATGGGTGCAATAATAGCAGCAACCTCGTGGGCCCAACAGGAGGACTGAATCAGCTATTGCACAAGAAAGCTCGGCCCTGGGCCAGCACAGTGAGTGCTGGGTGAGTGGTGAAGCCATACATGACCTGCCAGAGGTCATAGTGTGACCCTGACCCTGGTTTCCAATCGTTTGGGCTACAGAACGCGCTGGAAATGACAAAGGGTGGGCATATGTCCAAGTCATCCCTACAGAAGGGAGCTAACAGAGCTGCAAACTCTAATCCTAGTGACAGGGCTCTGCAGCAAAAGCACCCCATTTCCTGGAGGACACCCTGGGGGTCAAAGGCCAGGAAAGGGAGCCTCTGGGGATGAGGAAGTCCCTTTTGCGCTGGCAAATCACAACTACTCTGAAGTGGTCCAGGCACTGCCCTTCGTTGAATACCTACTGTGTGCCAGATTCATTCCTCTTCACTCCATTGCTGTCTGAGGCTCAGAGCATAAGTGACTCGGCTCAGGGTCATGTAGACCAAGTGTGAGCTGAGCTGGGGGGGGAGCCCCTGGGATTTGCCTGAGGGGCCAGCATGGCCAGGGCTCTGAGAGCGGTTCCAGGGCTTTGCCAGCAAGAGGTATGTGAAGGGCAGACAGCCCAATGCCCCATGCCTGCCAGGCTCGGAAACAACTATGGCACCTCCTCCGTGCCGGAAGGGAAGAGGGCCCTCCCTGGCTCTGCCCTCTGCCTGGGCCCAGGCCCAGCTCGGCATGGACCCTTTGGCAGCATGAGAGGCAGGCCAGGAAAAACAACGGCCAGAGAGGAAACTCAGCACTGCCTTCCCCTCCCTCTGGTGCCCACTGCCGCTCCCTGCCCCTGAAGATCCCCAGGGACAGCCGGAAGCTGGTCCCCAGCCTCCCTAGGCCACCAAACTTTCCTTGTCTGCCATGTGGGATGAGCAACCCCTCAATACCAGAACAAGAACTTTGCAGGTAGGGGAAAACTAGATCGAGTCTGATTCCAGCACTCTGTGTGTGTGTGACCCACAGCCAGTTTATTTATACATTTGAAGTCTCTTTGTGGTCATTGGTAAATGGGGTTGATACAGCCTACTCCCAAAGGCTGCTGTACGGAATAAATGACATAGTCCTTGGGTTGGTGGCTAGAACATCAAGAAATATAATTTGTTAAAGCATTGTCAGGATCACTGCTTCACCTCTGTGCGCTGATTTTATCGGATTTTTTGGCCCAGTACCCCACAATCTCCCTCTTGTGTTTGGTGTCAGGGTTTTTACTGGTGTTCAACCCCAGGCTCTTGGCTATAGTCCCCGGTTTGGGGCTATTAGGTCACCCAGAAAGCCCCTGTCCTGATCAATACTCCATTCATTCATTCATTCACTCATTCATTCATTCATTCATTCATCCATTCATTCACTCATTCATTCATTCATTCATTCATCCATTCATTCATGCTGCTTAGGCCCCAGGGGCAGGAGTGGTGGGGCACAGAGATCAAGGCCCCAGACCATGCCTGGGCTCCTTCACATCTCTGTGTCCCGGCAGCAGTGCGGGGTCTGGTACACGCTAGTGCCAAATAAACACTTGTTGGAGAACAAACAAACCCCCCAAAGCTCCAAAAAGCGAAAAGGGAGATGAAGGAACAGATGACTGAAATATGGGGAGCTGCACCTACTGCTCCCCTCAACCGCCCACCCCACCCACTGTCCAGGGAGGGCTGCGTCCCTGACTGGTGTGAGGGCTCAGCGGCTGGAGGCTTCTCTCCTACTTATGCTCCCACTTGGAGCCAGCTCCTCTCCATCCCTGCCATGGCCTCAACCTGGGAGGCAACACTCCCCACCAAGAAGACATGATCCGTGTGGATTCCAAGATCCTCTTGGGTTTATAAATGACTCTATTGATTTCATCCCTTCCATGAGTCCCCAGGCTCCTTCTGCTCCATTCGCTACATGATCTCCTTCCCCATTTGGCCCCCGCCCCCAAGAGTTGCAATGTCAAGAAAGCCCAACCCCAGGCAGCTTACAGAATTCCAGCGTGAACAAAAGAGCCCTTAACTGCAGATCCCACAGAACCCTGGGTCCCCCGTGGAGGCCCATGGGAGCAAAGAGCATGCATGTGGCCTGGAGGGCAGGAGTCTGGTTGCCTCAGCCTGTCCTTTCCTGTCTCTGAGCCTCAGTGGTCCTGGGCGCCCTTGCCTCTCACAGGTGATTTATAGAATCAGCTGTCACTTCCTGACACCATGTGCCTTTCAGGGAAGGGCTTTATTATCCCCATTGTGAGGTTCGGAAAGGACAGGTCACTTGCCCAAGGTCACACAGCTAGAAAGTTACAGAACCAAGGTTTGCAATCAGGTGGGTCAACTCTAGAGTCCTGCTCTCAACCTGAACCTGCTTTTGGCCCAAAGCTTGAAGATATGTTAATATCAGCACTAAAAGTATTAACAACAAGCCCAGCAGCGGGCTCACCGTGTCAGATGCTCACAGGGCTCCCCCCTGCTTGTCTCATTTCATCCTCTTAGGATCCTCCCAACTACTCCCAGGGTAGGGGGGCTGAGATACCACGGGAGGTGAAGCAGCTGCAGCTTCCGGACACCAGGGCAAATCCCCAAAGCGCAAACAATGCGCTCAGCCATGAGGTCACTGTTTACAGCACTGAGGCCTGGCTCCTGCCAAATGCAACCAGCAGCCATCAGACCACAGGCCCCCCTGCTCATGGGCAGACCTCTCAGCTCATGGGCCTCTGGCTTCAGGGTGTTCCTGTCCCTGTCACTCTGAATCCTCAGGGAGGGGGAATGGGGCCTGGGGTCTGGGACCCTGCATTGTGAACAGACTCTCGGGGATTCTTATCCACAGGCTGAGATTCTGGCCTTCCCTTCCCTGCCCTTGTCCCCAGCCACTTCACCTCCGAGTGCCTTATAAGTTCTTCTCCTGAACAGTAACACCACAACCAACATTTGCTCATCTGCTAGGGGAGCACCCGGAACCACAGTCTGTGGTCAGCACTCTCTTTACTTGAGCTATGTCATTTTATCCTCACAAAAATTTCTATAGGTGGAAACTAGTTTTATCTTCCTTTTCCACATGGGGAAACTGAGGCTCAGAGATGTGAAGGAGCTCTCCAAAGGTTACACACCAAGCAAGTGGTAGAGCAGGTCTTTGAACAACTACCACGCTGCCCTCCACATGTTGAGCCATGTTCCAGCTGAGGTTCAGTGGGTCCTGCAGGCTGGGAGGACCACAGACAGAGAGCCCAGGGGAGGGGGATGCCAAGGCCTGAGGTTTTATTCATGGTGCGCTTTCACCAAAAACCTATCTGCTCGATAAAACCACTGGAACTGCAAAAGTCCTATAGATTTGGCTGCTCTAAGCCCCATATTTAACAGAAGGGGAAACTGAGGTCCCAAGAAGTGGCCCCATGCCAGTCGGGGCATGGGCCAAGGAGCTGACAGAGCAAGTCAGAAGTCAGAGGGTCCGGAGAGATACCCAGCTCTGGGGTTGCGGGCGGGGGAAGGGTCCCCACTTGGGCCCATCAGGCCCTCCCAGGAGATAGCAAAGAAGTCACAATTCTGAGAACCCCCTAAATGCCGGAGAACAACCCCAGCACATGGGGCAGAGTGTGGTGGCCAGAGGCATCCAGCCCAGGCCTGCAGGGATGAGCTCAGCGATCCAGCTGCAGCGGCGGGGAGAAGAGGGAGGAGGGGGGGGGCAAGTTGGATGCTGATTGGCTAGTTCAAATCCCAACAGAAGGGGTGGCTTCCCCGAGCCCAGAGCTCAGAGATCCCCCCCTCTCACACGCACACCAGCTGCTCTCAGCTCCTCCCAGGGAGGCACTGGCCACCCAGTCAGGGCCTCCTCCCTCCCTCATCCCTCCCTCTAAGGCTGACTCTCTAGTGTACCGACCCCAAATACCCAATCACCTAGGCCCAAATCTACTTCATCTGAGCTTCCCCAGCTGTTCCTCATCCCACACTCCCTCAACCCAGTGCCTGGAGTTTGAATATTTGTGCAACCCTTTGTCCCGGGGGCTGCCCTGTCAGGTAGCTTTGGCCGGGGAGACAACCTTTCTGAGCTCAGTTTCCACATCTGCACAACAGACCTATAACCCCACTGTGCATGTGCAAAGACAGTCTGCGATGGGAGCCTGCCTGCGCTGGTTGGCTGGCCGGCACTCACTGTTTATCTCCCCTGGCCACTACAGACAGAGGTCTCTCCCTCCAGCATTCCTCCTCTCCCCTCCTGGTTCAAGCCCACTTCTCCCACAGGCCTCAGTTCAGAAGTCACCCCTGCAGGAAGAGGCCCTTGGGCCCCCAGGCTGCACCAGGTGCCCCCACCCCCAACCGCTACATTCCCCTGAGTTCTGAGAGCAAGAGACTGGGCCTGGGTCCCCACTAAGTTCTCAGCCCCCAGACCAGGGCCCACACACACAGACAGGGTGGACTGCTCTTCTGGAGGCCCCTCTTGCCAGCCTCCAGCCCAATCCTCTCCTGCTTCACAAGGCAGGGAGGCAGGGAGCGGGGCAGTCAGGCACGGGAGGCTGATAAGCCTGCACTGGACCAATGACACAGAGTGTCAATGTGACCTTGAACAGGTGCTTCCTTTCTCTGAGACTGACTTTCCTCATCCAGAAAATGCGAATAATAATAGCTAACATTTTTGAATGCTTACAGTGACATTTTACCTATATGATCTCTTCTAACCCTCATAGAACCCTGTGAGGCAGGGGCTGCTGTTATACCCATTTTCCAGATGAGGAAACTGAAACTTAGGCGACTTGCTCAAAATCACAAAATTAGGGCATATTGGAGTCAAGGTTTAAACAAGCCCTATCCAACTCCAGGCCTTTGCTACTCATTAGCACAATAAAGAAACCTCCAGGGACAGTGCAGGGACAGGGCAGGGACAACTCCAAGCCCAGGACCAGGTGTGGGAATGGCTCCTGTTAATAGGATTCATATTTATGATATCACGTTGGGACACTCCTGGGAAATGGGCTGTCGGTTCACCAGGGATCCCCACTCTGCAGATGAGCAAGCTGAGGCCCAGAGAAGTGGTGTAACTTGCTCAAGCACACACAAGGAGCGAACTGTGGGCTGAGCTGGGCTCCACTTGGGCTTGTGCTCCCAACTCCAAGAGGGGTACCTATGAGGGTGGGGGGAGGCCCAGAGCTCACCTTGACGTCCTGCTCCAGCCCTCGGATGAGCTCTCCATCCACCTGGCCTGTCTGAGCGGCACGGAGGCTGCGGCGCTCAGCCTTGCGCAGCCGGTACTGCAGGATGCGGCAGGTCTTGCTGGCCTGGTCCAGCTGCTGCCGGAGCTCTTGCAACTGGTACACATCCTCCTCCATGTAGACATCCCGCATCTCGAGCATCTCTGCGCGCAGCTCCTCGATCTCATCCTGCAGTGGGGGGAGAGGCGGTCCGGTCACGGAGCTCGTGGCAGTGGCCTGTGTGTCTGAAGGCAGGCCACACCCAATGCTCTCCTAGGTGCCCTGGGGGCCTGGGTGTGCTGGCTGAATAATGGCCCCCCCCCCCAAAGATGTCCATGCCCTAATTCAAGGGACTCTGCAAACGAGATTAAGGATTTCGAGATTGGGAGATTTTCCTATATTATATGAGGGTGGACCAATGAAATCATAAGAGTCTTTATGAGAGGGAGGCAAGGGGATCAAAGTGGGAGAAGGTGACATGACAACAGAAACAGAGGTTAGAGGGGCGTGCTCTGAAGATGGAGGAAAGGCCTTGAACAGGCTGCCTCTAGAAGCTGGACAAGGGAATGGATCCTCGCCCAGAGCCCTGCCATGTGGCCTTGCCAAGGTAGCCCTGCCAAAGCCTTGATTTTCAGACTTCTAACCTCCAGAACTGTGAGATAATAATCTGGGATTGTTGTAAGCCACTCAATTTGTGGTAATTTGCTGTAGCAGAATAGGAGCCTACCACACTGGGGAAGCAGGACAGACTCATTCAACGAGCATTTGTGGGCACCAACCATGTGCCAGGCCCCCCGTGCCAAGCGTGGGGGTGGGAAGGGACGGTACTGACCAAGACTAATGTGCCCCCTTCTGTATCTTCTGCATGGAGCCCCAAGTCTCACTGGGGAGACACATGATAAACCAACAAATACAAAAAATCCAAATAAATGGCAAGAAACAAAAAAAACCCCACCTGGCTAATATGCTAGAGTAATGGGGAAAGGCTGTGTCCAAGGACGTGATCGGGGCAGCCATCTCCAAAGAAGGGACATTTGAGCTGAGGGAAGAAGGAACGGCCATGCAGAGAGACAGCCAGGGAGAGAGGACTCTAGGCAGAGGGTCCAGAGTGTGCAAAGGCTCAGAGGCAGGATAGAGCTCAATGGGTCAGAATACAGCAAGGTGGCCAGGGTAGCTAGAGGGGGGATAAGCTGAGGCTGGGGAAACAGACAGGGGTCGGCCATCTAGGGCCCTGAGGGGTCAAACAGAGTTTGGGTTTTAAATAGAGGGTGTTGGGGGATGACCTCACTTCCCCGGGGCAGCTCCTGACCACCTCTGTCACCAGCTCCCAGATGTCCCTCACTTCCCCTTTGTCACCATGAGCACATCTGCAATTCTTTAATAATTTGTCTGTCACACATACTGTGAGTCTCTGGGGGGATACCCCACGTCTACCTCACTCACCGCAATATCCCCCACGCCCAGCACGGGCCTAGCATCCCACAGGCTCCCAACAAATATTAACTGAATGAGTAAATGCATGTCCGGTTAGGTAAACAACCCCAAAAATGACATAGTAACATGAAACAATCATTAGAGTGTAAGGGGATGAGTGAGGGAACCCAGCAGAAGAAATGGATTATTATTATGTCTAATAACAAATGTGGAAACTGAGTCACAAATGGAAATAATACCTACTCTTAGGATGATTGAATGAATTAACAAAGATTGTACACTAAAAAGGGAAACTGAGTCACAGGGGAGGCATGATCCGCCAAAGGCATCCCTGAAAAAGCACCTAAGGACGGTACTGATGGGGGCAGGGGAGTGGGTCCAAGAAGCAAAAAAACAACTCTTCGGGCCCTGGAGATGGACACAATCTGGAGAGTGTGCTCACCAGCCCTTGAGCCTTTCTTTCCCCGCAGAAAATGTGTGGCTCCCTACGAGGGCATGGCCTGGGGCTGTCCAGTGCCCCCCTGAGACTGGGTGGGTTGGTTTAATTCAGGAGCAGGGTCAGGAAGAAGCCAGTTCTTAGTGTGAAAGCTCATCCACCGGACTCCTGTGGACTATTTCTCAAATGGTTCTGAACTCAGGAGAGGAAGACGGAGGGAACAGGTATCTGCTTCTCCCAACTCCGTAAGATACTGTCCTCTTCCCACCATCAACCAAAGGGCTTAATCCCCACTTGCCGCCACGGCCTCTGCCCCAGGGATGGCTTCAGCAGCAACCCCCAAAGTGGATGATTCTGCCTACACCAGCTGTAGGAGCGGTCACCTCACCAGGACCCCAGCTCCACCTCCGTCCCAATACACACACAGACTCACTGCCACCATGCCAAGTGGACAGAACTAAAAGTGGAAAAAGAGGAAGTGGGACAGTCAATGATCACACCAGTCAAAAGAAATGAGGAAGTGAGGGGTCCACACGCCACTTCAGCCAGTGGATTAAGGAAGCATAAGGGAAACGGCACTCAGGAAGTGCAGGTCAGTCAGCTAAATCCAAGCTAAACCAGCCTCCAGACGAGCCTGTGTTCAAGCCCCCACCATACTATTTGCTAGCGTCTCACTTCTTCTCACTGCAGTCACACTGACAGGGCCTGGTGATCGGGAGCATAGGGAGGTTTGAGCGGACCTGAAGCTCAGGATCAACCAAGGAGAAGTGCAGGGAACATACAAGCTCATTAACGTTGGGCTGCATTAACAGATGTAGGGCGTTTAAGTCATAGGAGGTGACATCCCTCAACACAGGACTACATCCAGGGCGCTAGAGTCATGTGGGGGGACCATTTATTTTTTTAACTTTTAAATAACTGATTTTTCTATTTATAAAAGTAAACAGTGATCCTAGAGACAGTTTTGAAAATACAAAAAATGTACATCACTCATAATTCCTCCACCTGGTCCTAAGTCACAGTGGCTCTCAAGGTGTGGTCCCCGGACCAGCAGCATATAACCATCACTGGGGAACTTGTCAGAAATTCTCAAACCTCAACGGAGACCTAATGAATCAGAAACTTGGGGGTGGGCTCACCAAGTGACTCTAATGCAGGGGGTTTCCTTCCAGTCTTTTTCCTAAAAGGGCCAGAGCCATCTGTGGCAGCACCACAAGACCAGGGCCTGACACAGAGCAGGGACTCAATAAGCATCTATTGAAAACGTGAGCGAATGAATGATTTCTCACACGAGCAGCTGTCTCTCCAGGGCCTGGCCTTCACCACAGTCAGTTTCTGGAAACGCAGGATGTTGCGTTCATGCCAGCTCCATCTCTCCACGGGGCTAAGGGGGGCCCAGGAGCTCGGGGGCTCGTCCCAGCTGCAGGCAGAATGCGGGTCAGCCCCTCCTGGCACGGCCCGTGGAAGAGAGCGGGTCCACAAAGGCCGGCTTGTGGCCCGCACGGGCCGGGTCTGCTGGGATGCAGGCAGCAGAAGCTGGTGAATGCAGGACTTGGGCAGGGGCTGAGCTTTTGGGCCTGAGGTGGGGCCAGGGAAAGGGCCTGCTAGGCCATAGGGAGGGGAGCTGGGAGGGCAGGACCTTGCTTCACTCCAGAAGTTCTTAGACCCCACTGAGCTACCGAATCCTCCAGGGCTGCTCAGTCCAACAGTCCCAGCCTGTGGCCCTACAAAGCCCTGCAATGACAGTCCGAACCAACTGACAGAGCTGGGGGCTAGGGAGGGGAGCTCAGCCTTCCCAACTCCCTCACAGACAGTTCAGGGGCCTTCCTGCTCCTCTCCTCCCTCCCAGACCCCCATCCATGTGGAAGCAGGAGGAAGGGATCAAACCCCACCAGACTCAACAGGCCCAGTGGCTGCACAGCAAGATTGTTGGAAACCCCCCCTCCGCAACAATGGTGGGGAACCCCAAACCTCATCCTCCCCTGCAGATAGGAAAAGGCCAGCAGTGCCCACCTCAGAAACTGGGGGCCCTGATTCTCTACCCCACAGTCAGAAAGGCCAGCCTAAAGAAGCCGGGGAAAGGTGCTCAGACCTGGCATGGCCTGCCAGGTCAATGCCATCCATCCCCTGTGGCCACTCCTTCAAGCTGACTGCTCTTCCCCTTGAAGCTCAGCCTGATTATTTAGGACTGGGAAAGGGGGTGGGGTAGGACAGGAATAGAGAATAGGAACGGGGTACCCTGCCTACTGCCAGAGTAGTCTTTATAGAAAATGTTTATTTTGCTCTAATTACAGTGGAAATTCCTGTTTATTGGAGATAACTTGGAAAAAAAGCTGGTCACTTTCTGTCTCCTCCACTATTTCCCACTGGCTTCTCTGCATTAGGTCCAAGCCCCTTAACCTGGAACCGGAGCTGCCCCTGGTCTCCTCCCTATTCCTGTCTTGCCCCCCACCCCTGCATCCTCCACCCCCGACGTCCCGCTATGCCAGGACTAGAAAATAGCTACCATCTCAGGGCACATGGCTGGCTCAGTCAGTAGAACATATGACTTGATCGCAAGGTTGTAAGTTCGGGCTTCATGTTGGGGATAGAGATTACTTAAAAATAAAATCTTAAAAAAAAAGAAAGAAAGAAAAAGAAAGAAAGCTACCATGGGGAAGCTCATGAATGACCAGGCAATGCATACATGTGCAATAATGTGATCCTCCTCCCAGCCCTGTGAGGTTGGTATTGAAGATGTTCCCTTTTTGCAGATGAGAAACTGAGGCTCAGAAATTTCCTAGAGCTGCTCAAGCAAGGGAATGGTGGAGCTGGAAACAGGACCTTAACCATGTTCTACTTCCAGGTTTGCTTGGGCTAGTCCCTCTGCTGGAATGGCCTTTGCCAGGCTAACTCCTAATTTATGTCATCCTTCCAGAACATTCTCTCCTTCTCCATCACCACCCCCCCCCCCCCCCCCCACCGGCCAAACCACACACTCTGAACTCCATTCTTCTCTGTGCTAACAACTTAACAACTTCAGGTTGCATTTGTCTGCTTTCAACTCTATCTTCCCCAAGAGCTGGGGGGAGGGCAGGTGCCAGGTCCCACCCGTGTCTGATCCCCAGCATGGCCCAGGACAGGCACACATCATTGTCTACCGGTAGATGTCTGACTAGAAGGATGAGTATGGCTTCTGCCCTGCCCAGTCTCTCTCCACAGACCAGGGTGGGCAAGCTCTCCTGATCCCAGCCCCAAGTCAGCTGCAAAGAGTCAGGGAGAGCCTGGGCAGGGTCTCTCTACCCAGGGAACTCCTGCTTAGTCACTCACTCCCTGCCCACAAAGTGCATCTCCGTCCATCCCCCTACACACCCTCCAGATGATCCATGAGGTCAGCCTGCAGGAAGCAGCCTCTCAGAGGCAGACCCGCTCCCTGAAATGGATTAGTTCCCAGGAATCCTGGAGGAGTTGGCCAGGAAGAGTCTCTTGGTCCCTTTTGGGCCAGAGGACCAAACATGAGCTCACACTACTGCTAATAATAGCGAGACCTTGCATGGCAGCACGGGGTTTCACAGTTTACAAAGACATTCCGTCTGAATCATCTCATGGGTCCTCACAAAACCCCATGGACAGGCAGGACAGGAACCACCACCTCTGTTCTAGAGACGGAGAACTGCAGAGAAGCACAGGGAAGGTGGGCTGTGCCCAAACTCACACCGAGAGACCTCCAAGCAGGACTCAGATTGCAGACCTCAGATTCTTTCGTCTGCACCAGAATTCAGGGAACTCATCGACTTGGATGGGAAGGGGGAAAAATAGCATATCTTTACTTCCACCAGCCTCTAACTAAAAATTAACATTTCCTTCTATTCTGGATAAGCCATAGTTGTATGAGCAATACTCCTAAGTTTGCCACCAAAAGAAATCACAGATATTTTCCTATCATGTAACAATTGCAGAAGTGTCAAAATGGTGTTTACTCTCATCAGTACTTTGAAATTGCACTGACTACACTGGTTAATAGACCGGTCAGCAGATCTGATGAGTTAATAAACATATATTTACTATATTATTATAACTTAGAAGTATCTTTCGATAATTGTGATATATTTGGTTTCATTTGTGTTTTAAACACTTAAAAACATTATTCTGAGAATTATTCTCAGCGGAGAGCTTAAAGGCGTCTGTGGCACAAAATAATACATAGCCTGTGTTCCTTCCAGAGGTGCCTCATCTGTGGGGTCTGACTTGGCCCCCCAGACCCCCTCTCTTCCCCACCAGGGCATAAAGCTAGAGAAGCAGAGCTCGGCCTTCAAGCCACATTTATTTTATTTTATTTTATTTTTTAATGTGTATTTATTTTTGAGAGAGAGAGAGCACATGCAAGCGGGGGAGGGGTGCAGAGAGACAGGGGGACAGAGCATCTGAAGCAGGCTCTGTGCTGGCTGCAGACTGTCCCAATGAGGGGTCCAACTCATGAACCGTGAAATCATGACCTGTGCTGAAGTCAGATGCTCAACCAACTGAGCCACCCAGGTGCCCCTCAAGCCCCATTTTAAATGTTGCAGGAAAGAGGGACACCTGGGCGGCTCATTCGGTTGAGCATGCAACTTCTGCTCAGGTCACGATCTTACAGTTTGTAAGTTCAAGCCCTGCATTGGGCTCGTTGCTGTCAGCGCAAAGCCTGTTTCAGATCCTCCGTCCCCCTCTCTGCCCCTCCTCCACTTGTGCGCTCTCTCTCAAAATAAATAAACGTTACCAAAAAAATACCTTAAAATAAATAAATAAATAAATATTGCAGGACAGAATGTTTTCTACAAGAAACCTACACAAATATACGATGATAAATCTTTGTACAATGAGGACAAGAGGGGGAAGTTTAGGTTTGGGGCCCACTGGAACACTTGTAAGTGACTCCAGACGATCCATCTGATAAAACTGGTCATTAGGAGTAGATGGTGAGTAGTCTCTTGACCTGAAGGGCTGGAGACGAAAGTGACCAAATTCGAGGCCCCTCTGCAGAAACACAGGAAGTGGCAATGAGTGATGTGAACCCAGCAACAGCTGCCAGCCAGCCCTGAGGGAACAGGGATGGAAGCAGGGGGTTAGAAGCTTCCTGAAGGCAGGAGGAGATCACTTCTTACCAGTCACCAAGGAAGAAACTATACCACAGCAGAGGTCCCCAGCTACCTCCCACCCAAGAGTGTCAGCCCCCACAGGGCTCGGGTTCACCCAGCAGCCCCAGGGAACTCTGATGTGAGTCCCACAGACCTCCTTGGAATACCAAGGCTGAGTCAGGCACAGGGAGCCAGTGTCTCAGCACAACCAGCTCCCGAAGGGACCCTGTACTGCCTGGGCCTCCTTCCATTCTGTATGTCTCCCACCTCTGCCTCCCCCTCCACCTCACGTGCCACCTCCACCAAGAAGCCTCCCTGGCTGCCCCAAGGCACAGCCTTTTTTGTAATGAGCAATTACTGAGTATGTATAGACAGCCAGATTCACCACCAGATCATTGAATTTAACCCTGAGGATGGCCAGTTTTTTCCCCATTAATTTGTTCTCCACTTAGTACATGGAGTGTTTTGTTTTGTTGTAACCATGTCACTCTCCTGTTTAAAACTCTCCAATGATCACCAAAATCTGGAAACAACCCACATGTCCCTCGGCTGAATGGATAAACGGTGGCACACATGTGACGGAATACTACTCAGCAACAAAAAGGAATAAACTGCTGAGACCGGCAACAACGTGGATGAAGCTCAAACCCGTTACGTCAGGTGTAGGAACCCAGGCTCAGCAGGCCACTGCAGGATTCCCTTTACATGACATTCTGGAAAAAGCAAGACCGCAGAGACAGAAAACAGATCAGTGTTTGTGGGAGGCTGGGGGAGGAGGAATGGACTAGAAAGGAGCCCAGGAGTTTTTTGGGTCCATGTCTGGACTGTGATGGGTTACAGAGCTGTACGCTTCTGCCAAAACTCACCTTACTGTATGTAAATCACCTGATCCAAAAGCAAGACAAAAGACAAAAGCCACATCGGCTCTTCTCCCAGAAATCACCTCGCCTGTCCCACCACGAAGCCTCTGCCCCAGCAGGTCCCTCTGCCTGGACTTCCCTCCCTGCGTCTCTGCACTACGGGCTCCCCTCCTGCTTAAAGCCTCCACGTAAATGCCACCTCCTCAGAGAAGCCTTCCAAGACCCCTCCAAGCCCATCGTGTCCACGTTCTCTCACGGAATGTGTCACAGGCTTATCTGTGATGTGAATTATTTTCCTTATTGATCTGTTTGCTTATGGAATGTCAGTCTGCCACTAAGATGTGAGCTTCAGGAGGGCAGGACCTGGCGCAGTGCCTGGCACATTAAGGAACAGCTCAATAAAGAGCTGCCGGATTAACAAAGGGGTCCTAAGAGGGGAAGATTACCATCCTGTTCCCCTGCCCTGCAGAAAACTGCTTCTAGTCAGTGGTGCTATGTTTAAGTCTAATTCTGTGACTCTGTGAACCTAATGCCCACGGGGGCTTGGGATCCTGGTAGCGGGCCTCAAATTCCCTCCTACCAACTCCCAAGTTACATTCTCAAATATGTCATCTCCTCCTCTGGCTCCAGGGACCTGATAGGCCGATGGGCAGGCAGACCCAGGAAGAATGACAGAGCCGAGCTAAAGCACCCAGAACTCTCCCTCTGTAGGGTAGCAACCATTCCATGGAGGAACAGCAGCCTCTGCCTGGCCAGCCTTCTCCCACACCGCCCCGGCCACCACGGTCCCTCCCTTGGGCTAAAGCCCAGGCTGCCTGCCCATCTGCCAGCCTGGCTCTGGCCTGGGGCACTCACCCCGGTCCAGAAGGGCTGACCTGCAGGGTGGGCCAACAGTGGCCACAGGGGCAGCACGCCAGCCCCCCGAGAGGCTAGGGCCGCCATCTGCTATCCCTTCTGTCGGTCCCCCAGGTCTGTCAAGGCTCCAGATGAGATCATTGCAGTTGGACCCCAAGGAACGCAGAAGGCTCTGCAAAACGCCACTTCCCTCCCCACTCAAAAGCAAAGATTCTGGGAGCAGCAAGGTGGGGGGCGGGGGACAGACGGGGACACTGAGGCCTCGAGAGGGATGAGCACGCCCCCACCCCCCGCCCCAGAGCATCCAGAGTCAAGCAGAGAGGGACTCTGCATGCCTGCCTCCTAGCCCAGAGCTCAATCCAGCTTAGCCTCCTTGGATGAAAGCTGGGCTCCAGTTTGGGGATAGTCAGGGTCAAAAGTCCTAGAGGAGGGCCAGGATGCCCAGCCAGGTATGGCCATACCACACCAATGCCCCTGCTCCAGCTGGCACAGAGGCTGCCTCGTCCCAGTGACCCATTGGGTCATTAAGGAAGACAGCGATCTTGGACTTGCCCCTCCAACACCAGTAAATAAAAATAGACAACAGCGCTCCCTCTGTGCCACGTTGTCTCACTGTATCCCCAGCCCTGCCCCCCTCAACTGCCTGGTGAGGAACCAAGGTCAAATAGGTCAACAGTGTTCTCTAAGGTCCCACACTAAAGTGGCTGAGCCAGGATTCAAGTTCAGTTTGAGCTCCTGTAAACTAGACCAGTCTCTATAATGGGACAACAGTGACAATAATAGCTAATACTTACAGGAGCTTCTGTGTGCCAAACACCTGGCTGAGCTCTGCCTGAATTTCCATTATCTCATGCTACCAGTCCTTTTGCGGCACGTGCTATTACTTTATGCCCATTTTGCCAACAAGCAAACAGAGGCTCAAGAAGATAAAGGCTCCACAGCCAGTCAGGAGCGTGCCTCCCAAATCTGACACAGCTCTCTGCTTGAAACCACAGACACCCCCTCTGGAGGGGAGGGGTGTGTGCGTATGTGTGTGTTTGGGGTGAGAATATACCTGGAGACCATCTCCCACCAAGGCCAGGCCTGGCTTGTCACTGGCCCATTCCAGGCCTCACCCAACAGAATAGGGAGACATCCGCCTTTTTGGGGGTGGGGGGAGGCGCTCACAGTGGGAGCGCCTGACGATGTCCCTCTTGTCCTTTCTGTGTGAACAGGAAGGAAGGCAGCATTTGGATCTGGATGTGTTTAAAACATCTTCCAAACGGCCTCTGGGCTGCAGCCAAATCTCAGAGCAGGGACAGAACAGGGCTCAGAGACTCTTGGGGAGGGAAAGTGAGGCTGGAGAGAGGAAGACTGACTCCAGGCCACACAACCTGAAGCTTCTGCACACCCCAGCCATTTCCCGCCTCCAAGCCTTTGTTTGGGCCATCGCCCTGCCTGGCACCCTGGAACGAGCACCACCAGACCTCCCATCCTTCTGCCTCTTGCCATTTCCAGGCTGTGTGACCTTTGCCAAGCCCTTTAGCCTCTCTGAGCTCAATTTACACCTGTGTGAAAGGAAGGGGCTAGGTCCCACCCTGGCAAGGTCCCTGTCTACACGCAGAACACATGGGGGAGGGGCCGATGGGCAACTTGTAATTACCCAGTTAATAATCTAATTACTCTTGAGGTAAATGTCCCCAAGGAGCCTATAGAAAGCTCCTGGATGTCTAACTCGGGGGCCTGGCCTGGAGCTGAGCGCAGGAAGGTGGAAACAAACAGAAAGGGGAGGGAACCTTAAGCACAAAGGCCCCCCAGGTGGGAAGAGCACAGGGACTGAGACCTGGGTGTGAGGAACACAAGGGAGCTTGGGTGGAGCGAGGTGAGCTGAGGCTGAGGGAGGCAGAACCACACAGGCTGCCCAGGCACTTGGCCAAGGCCAAGGAGGGGAGAGGCTGATGCAGCTGACCCAGAAGATCCCAAGCAGATCTGGGGCAAACTAGCAGAAAGATGTTTAGCTGAGCCAGCCTAGCTGTGGGACCCCAAACTATTTTTCCACTGGAGCCTGTGCTTCTTTGTGGCCCAGGCAACAGGAGATTATTCACCTTGATCTTAGAATGCGGGACCCCAAAGTCATCCTCCACCGGCAAAGGAGTATCCCCAGGTTACAGAGTATGCAGCACTGGCCGTCTAGAGAAGACCGACATGGGATGGGAGAGAAAGGGGGAACGCAAGGGGCAGAAGTGTTTGGGGATCTCCACGATGCAGTTCAGCTCCACGCACACCTCCCAGGCCCCTGCTCCAGGCCAAGACTCACACCCAGAGCCAGACGCAACCTCTGCCTCAAGGACCAGGGCTTACAGACCCCAGTCTGCCAGTAAGCAGTGAGGGCGGATAGCTGCCGAGTCCTTACAATGAGCCAGGCCCCCACTAATCCTTACACACATGCTTTCCCTTACTCGGTGCTCACCGCAACCCTGTAGGGTGAGCACTGCCAGCATCCCCAATTTTCAGGTGAGGAGACTGAGCCTCGTAAAGGGGAAGCTGATAGAGGAAAAGGCAGAGCCAGGATTCAAGCCTACAGTGCTCTCAACCACCTTGGACCCCAGAGAAGGGAAGGGCTGTCCTGCTGCTCCCACCTTCTCTGACTCCCTGCCATTCCTCAGGGAAGCCAGCCCTATCTGCTCAGAATGCAGACACGGTACTGACCTGCGGGCCTCCAGTGAAGGCCAGGGTCAGCCTGTCCCAGAATACCCTGGAGTCTCTGGCTCTTTCCCCACCCCAGCCCCAAGTTCCTTCTGGCACCGGAGGGCAGAGAATATGACCACAGATGAGGTCATGTGTATGTGCTATGAGGGGAATGACCTTAGCAATAACCTTGGCTGCTGGTCAGGCCCCTGCTTGGAACTTAGCCGAGCCCCTCCCCTGGGGAATTTCCTCTCCTCTGGAGGCCACACAGGATGTAGGGCTCCTTCTCTTCCTCTGTGCTCAGGATGGTACTGGATGCACCATGTACCTGAACACGAATCCTCCTAAGTGCCCTGCAAAAAGGGATTCGATTCCCATTTTACAGACAAGAAGACTGAGGCCTGATGAGGGGATTTTCACATGGAGACCATGCATAGGGAGGACAAAGCAAGGTTTGGCCCTAGACTTGACCCCAAACATGGAATTTGTAAATGAGACCACAGAGCCTTCCTTTCCTCCCACTCTGGACTCCTGCGTCTAGGGCGAGAGGCACACTCTAAGGGGGCAGCTACTAGCCTTGCTGTATGGCCCCCTCCCAGCAAAGTGTTCACAGCACCTCAGCTCAGCTTGGCATTTGAGGCCCTTCCCGAGCAAGCCCAACTCTCCTTCCCAGCCTCTCCCTGACCCCTGCTCACACCCACCATTCCCTCCAGCTCTTCTGTTTTAAGCCCACAGACCACCTACAGACCTTGATCACTACCTTTCATTCAATCACACAACAAATATTTATTGAGTCCCTACGAGGTGCCAGGCACCATCCCAGCAGCTGGACCCAGAGGCAGCCACTCAAGGCTAACTCCTCAGCTCTAATGCCCCCTCCTCCAGGAAGTCTTCCAGGACCCTCTTCTGAGCATCCACATCTCCTCCAACCTCCTTCATCCTGGCCTCCTTCATTGTTTCCCAGGCAGAAATGGGCACCCTTCAAAGATGGGAGTGGCATGGCCCTCCACAGCCCCCAGCAAAGGGGGAAGGGGAGGAGGAGGGAGATGAGGGCAAGCCGGAAATTCCAAGGAGATTAGAAGGGAGTTGCCCCTGGGCAGTGTTTCTTCTGTGGGCAGGCCTGACAATTGCTCCATTTCTCTCAGCCCACTGGGCCCAGGCCCAAGTGCTGGGCATCAGGCGCCCGAGCGCCTTTGGTGCAGCTTCTCCTGACGTAGTGACCTGCCAGACCCAGGCCGTTACAAATCAAGCCCCTGCCACACTCCTCACCATTCCCAGCAGCCCTGTGGAAGGAACCTTGGGAGTAGCTGAACATAGTCGTTTGTACACACCAGCTCCAGAGGACAGGGACCAGGATTTCCTGTATTTCTGTGTGGGTGAACTATCACAGCCTGTGTGTGTGTGCGTGTGTGCGTGCGCACGCGGGCACGTGTGTGTGTGTGTGTGTGTGTGTGTGTGTGTGTGTGTGTCTGGGATCCTGTTTTGCGAGTTTCTGGTTCCCCAGGGCAAATGCTACAGGCCTGACATTTGAGTGCGCTCTGCTCGTGTCCCTGCTTATGTGTACGTGGCTATGTGTCTTGTGTCTGTGTATCTCCTGGGTGTGCGTCTGAGCCCCAGATAAAGGTAAGTGTGCAAGGGCCTCCACCTTCTCTTTGTGGAAGAGACAGGGTGAGCATCTGGGTGATGAGCTTGTCTGTGCCCGCCTGGCAGGAGCGGATCTCTGGATTTGCGTGGATGCTGGCGCCTGTGTGTAATGAGTCTGCGTGGGTTTGTGTGTGCGCCTGCATATGTATGTGTATTTCCGATACGTCTGAGGGTGTCTCAAAGCTGTGTGTCCATCTGGGACACAGCCAAGTATGTCTGGGTAGGTAAGATGTGTGCGTGTGTAAGTGGGTGTTTCTGAGCCAGGGGTCTTCTAGATGGTGTGAGTTTGTCGCGTCTGGTATTGTGTGTGTATGAGGAGACAGATTTTGTATCTGCATAGGTTTGTGTCCTTCTGAGAGTGTATCCTCTCTGACACATCATGAGGTGTGCTTCTGGAAGCATACAACCTATGTGTGTGTCACTGGATGTGTATGTGACACGCATATGAGTGGCTGTGGATCTCTGAGCATGCGCTGTGCGTACGTGTGTTTGTGTGTGCTCGACAAGTGTGCCCGGGGACACAGGCCCAGCCCCTCTGTGAGGAATGCTGGGAGCCCTGGGAGCTCCGCGGTCCCCCCAGGCCTCCGCAGCAGCCGGCCTCATATTTTCCATCTCATTTTCCATCTCGCTGGAGCTGCCCGCCTCCCCCTAAGGACAGGCAAACCGCTGAGGATTCTTAAAGACCCAGGTCTCAGAGAAGATTCTTCCAGGCCCCCTCTCAGCTGCCACTTGGGGGGCTGGGACTCAGGGCAGGGACCAGGCGGGAGCTTTGCTGACCATAATGACCAACCCCCCTCCCGAACCCAGCGACAGATTCTGGAAGCTGAGAAGAGCTGAGAAAACATCTGGCACTTGGCCTGGTAGCCAGGCAGCTCTCAGAACGTATCAGTTGAATGAATGAATGAATGAATGAATGAATGAATGAATGAATGCCTGGAGAAGCAGGTAAGGAAAAGGGACAACAGAGACAGGCACTAACATTTACTGCACACCACACTCGAAAGGCTCCCCATGACCCTGAGGCAGGCATGCTTATCCCCCGATTTACAGAAGAAGAAACAGAGGCTCAGAAAGGCTGAGTATCTCACCCAACATCACACAGCTTGTAACTGACAAATCCAGGCAAGAACTCTGCTCTGTGAAACTCAGAGGCACAGGCCACCTCCTGCATGGGAGAGGGTGGAAGAGCAATGGCACAAGGGGAGCTCCTTAGGGTTCTCTAGTGAGGTTCCTAAGTACAGCCACGGCGCAATCGTGGGCACATTTACATAGCCTCTTGGTTTCCTTATCTGCCAAATGGATCTGACGTCAGAACCCTCAACACAGGGTTGCTGTGAGGAGTAAGGGCTTACTTAACCCAGAGCCTAGCGCACTGGAAGCGATCAACAGGGGATAGCATTCATGAGGCAAGAGCCACAGAAGTCCAGGGATCAGTGGTCTGGGGGGGATCCCCAGAACGTTTCTAATAGTCCAGCTCCCTGAGTTCTAGCCTAACCATTAACTAACCCTTAAGGCTGGATCCAAACCCCCATCGTTTCCTCCGGTACCTCACATCCCCCTTGTCCCAATCACGCGCTGCACAGGTGCAAGGCACATATTCCCATACACGCATGCACGTACATGTCCCTTGCCGCCTGCCTGCAGGCTCCAGGTCCCCGCCCCAGCCTATGTTACCTCTACTTGTTCCCAACAAGTCTTAGCCTAGAGCCTGGCACACAGCAGGATCCCTCTAACCAACCTGTGTCCCAGACTAGACACACCGTTAGCAACTAAAAGCTCACTGCTCCAGTCATGCTATAGAAAGAACAGGACCTAGAGTTAGTCCAACCAGGTTTGGAATCCTGGCCGTGACCTGGGGCCTCCATTTACCCGAATGTACAATGAGAACTAGAGGTAGAGGACGGATGCTTCCTCTCCTGGGCTGACATCTAGATTGGCTGTACTTCACTCACACCTAGACCCTCCAAGGAGGGAGCAGGGCAGCATGGAATGTGATCACACCTTCCTGTCCCCCTGGAAGCAGCTCCTGATTTATTCACATCCTAAAGCTACGGGGACCCACCTTCCTGGCTTCTCCCAGCTCCCCCAAGAATAAAGACACGGACGTCCTGTCTGCTCATTGGCTAACAAAGAC
This sequence comes from Panthera pardus, assembly GCF_024362965.1. Taxonomy (NCBI): domain Eukaryota; kingdom Metazoa; phylum Chordata; class Mammalia; order Carnivora; family Felidae; genus Panthera; species Panthera pardus. The sequence continues at coordinate 22,592,979 of NW_026526821.1, read as the reverse complement.
AACAGTTCCCCCAAGAGATGTGGGATTTCACTGCTTGTAAAACGTTTTCTTGTCTATTCATACCTCCCTGGTTCCTGAAAACAATCCTATGAAGCTGCCTGGGTAGGTTCCATCATCTTCATTATATAGATGAAAAAAAGGAGCTCAGAGAGGCCAAGCGACTTGCTCAAAGCCACACAGTAAATGGCAGAGTCAGATCTGAAAGCCAGGTCTTTGGGCCTCAACTCTCAGATTCTTCCATCTACACTCAGATGGTTCTCAGCATGTCCTCACCACATGGTACATGGACAACAGTTAGCGGTGATGGGGAGGAAGACCTGAGACTACCAGGGTTTTGAAGGTCAAATGCAGTCATTGTATCTGCTCTGCAACTAAAGCTGCATCTTAGAATCCTGGAACCTTGAAAGTTAATAATCTTCAGACTTCCTTGGCTGGAATCGATCCTGAGGTCAGGCAGCTCAGCTGCAGCCACCCCATAAATCCCTCCCTGAATCTTCCTTCTAATCACAACCACCAACGTTTTGTACAGTTTACAAGCTGCTTTCCACAAACCCTACATCTTCATCCAAACATGCAAGGTCACCCAGCCTTTGTTTGAATAACTCAAGTGACAGCAAGCTCACTCTCTTCTCCGTAGCAGCCCCTATCATCTGATGGAGAGGCAGCTGCCCCATTTACACTTTCCCGGCTTGGGCCCCAGGGCAGGCCTCTAGCAACAGGAGATCAGCCACCACCAGTGAGGCCTTCCTTCCATGGTAGACAGGTCCCAGGGCCCCCAGCACTGGGAGATGAACCCAAGCAGGGCCCCACCAGACTTGGGACTCAACCCAGGTAGCATGTAATCTGCAGGGGACACACTGGGGATCTAAAGTCCTCTCCTGGTAACTCAGTTTGTGCATCTTGGAAGCAAAGAGGCCCAGAGGGGCAGGAAACACGTCAAAAGTGCAATACACTCTTGGGACACCTGGGTGGCTCAGTTGGTTAAGCGTCCAACTTTGGCTCAGGTCATGATCTTACAGTCCGTGAGTCTGAGACCCGTGTTGGGCCCTCTGGTGCCAGCGCAGAGCCCGCCTGAGATCCTCTGACCACCCCCTTCCCCTCCCTTGCTGGTTCTCTCTCTCAAAACAAATATACTTTAAAAACAAACAAACAAACAAAAAACAGAGCATAATACACTCTTACTCCAAGCCCTGGCTGTCTGGAGAACCGGCTCAGGGACCCAGAGCAAGTGCCTTCCTCTCTCTGGCCACAGTTAACCCATCTGTAGAATGAACAAAACACCTCCCATGACAGCCACTACACTTAATGGTCCACATGCCCAGTCTCTAGATTTTCATCTCGCCTCTGTGAGATTGGCACCTGGATCAAACAAAGCTCTAGAGGGACCAACCCAAAGTGCACGCGGCAAGAACTGCACAGTTTGGCCCTGCTCACCTCGCCGCCCAACCTCCTCCCTCTCTCCAGTCTCTGTACTATCCCTCGAAGTCAACACACTTTTTCCCACTTCCTTCAGCCCGGAATGTTCTTATCTAGGTCCTATTCAGCTGACTGCATGTCACCCTCCAGTCCTTGGCCTCCCTGAAGGCCCCCAGCCCCACTGAGAACATGATGGGTGCCTCTGGAAACGTGTCACACACCACTGGGAAACAGCAGTGATCACAACTGCCCTCATCTGAGGCAGGCACTCCAGAGGTGTTTGCAAACATTATCTCCTTTAACCCTTAAGGTTGGAAGATGTGGGATATACTTTTTTACAATGAGGAAACTGAGGTCTGGAGATAGTAAGTAACTTGCCCGAGTTCACACAGCCAGGAAGCCACAGACCCCGGATCCAATAGTAGCCTGAGGTCTGCGCATGAAGCCTGCAGTACTGAATGAATGATGGAAACGTGGTCTAGTGTCAGCCTAGGCAATGGGAGGTGCCCAGCCAGGCCCTGGCCCCTGTGAGACCTTGGGCTCAACCCCCAGCCTTCTGGGATTACTGCCCACCTTAAGAGTCACAGCTGGCCCAGGCAGACTCCAGAGCTTTGCCTGATGACTTCCTGGGACAGGAACCCACAGGGGTTGGTACACAAGGAGATTCTGAGGCAAAGCTCCATGGCCCATCTCCCTCGCCAGGACAAACAGTGTGGGCAGGAAGCAGGAGTAAGGAGCTCAGGGTGTGAGTTCAGAGCAGCTTAGGCAGGCAGTGCCAGAAGCAGCTCAGGGCACCAAGAGGGCAGGACCAGGCCTTTTTCTCGGTTGTCTCTGTTCCACCCACCCTCCACTTGTCCTCTCCTCACTACGGGCTTCTGAACACTGTGAGAGCTGACTGAACGAACCTTCAATTGTCAACAGTGAACGGCGCCTTTGGGAAGACTTACCCTCCCATTTAATAGATGAGAAGGCTGAGACCTGGCTTGGGGAAAGATGAGAGGCTGAAGGGGTGGATTATGCTGATTCAGACAGGCCCTGTCCTTTTATTCTACAAGTATTTACTGAACACATGCTGCAGAGGAGACACAGTTGAGCAAGACCCCAAAAGTCTAATGAGAGAGAAACCTATTGGGCCAAAGCTAAGTGTTCCCAGGCAGACATAAATCAGCAGAGTGATGTTGATTCTGTGGCTCTTGGCCAGGGTGCTCTGGATATGGTGCCAGGCCATCAACTGATGAGAGTAGTAGGTAACATTTCAGCCTCTTCCAAAACCATGCTCAGCCAGTGGTGGGAAAGCCCATGAAGCTTTCAGTCTTCCCAGCCAAGGCCAGCACATTCTATAAAGCTGCTACAGTACCAAGCAGTGGGCACACAGAGACTGGCCAGCACCCAGTAGGTGCACATGTTCACTGAAAGGGTGAAGGCAAGATAGGTCTGCTCTCCGGGGAAGCGCTCAGGTGCCCCAGATGCTCAGAGGGAAGGCGGCTTTCAGATGGACAGCTTCCCTCCTCTCACCAGGAACATGGGAAGGCCAAGGGCACTGGCCATGAGGGGCCAGTGGGGACCTCTGTGTACCGGGCAGACAAGAGCAGAAGACAACATCCTGGGATTTAGGAAGCTGCCTCTGAACCAGTTCTCCCACGACATCATCCTCCCAGGCTGCGGGACCGTTAGACTGGGCGGAAGTCGGACTCTAGCCAAGGGGATGTTCCCAGATGTCATGCTTTCAAATGGGACCCACCCTGAAAGGCAGGCGGGGACAGGCCTGAAGCAAGGAAAGCCCTGGGTAAAGACTCAGCATGGTGTTCTGGCCTCTCCTTGGCAGGGGACAGCCATGGGTTTCCCTGGCAGAAGTGCACACCGATACCTGTCCCGGAAAAGAGAGCCACCCAAGGCCTAGCTTCTGGCCTGCGGGTGGGGGGGTTCTAAGCAGCTGAAGGACAGAGGTTCAGCCCCTCACTGGCTACCCACCCCTCACCCCAAGTAATGCATCCAGGCATCTTCCAAAGCAGTTTTCTCATGCCTCCCTCCCTCCAAAATCAGGGCCCTTTGGCCAGTCTCGTCATCTAGGGTCCTCCTCAGGAGACGGTTTCCCAGACAAAAAAGGGAGGCAAGGTGTGTGGGAGCCCCAGGGTAGTCTCCGAGGATTCAGGCCCCCTTTCCCAGCGGCTTCAGTGGGACGGTGGGCCTGCTGGTGCCTCAGGCCCCTGGGGCCGTCACAACCCGCACCTCCCGGGGCCTCCCTCTTCCGCCCCCCACCAGCGCCCCCACCTTGAGATAGTCGTTCTCCGAGCGTAGCTCCTCCAGCTCCCGCACGAAGCCGCCGGGCCCACAGTCCAGCATCTCCTCGGTGAGGTCGGAGAAGGCGAGCGAGGCACTGAGTGGCAGGCGGCTGCTGCCCACCGACGACGCGGCCACCGACGGCTCATCGGGGGAGGCGGGCGGCCGCGGGGGCTGCTGTGCTGGCGGCGCGGACTGGGGCGGCTGCCCGGTGCGGGCCCCCGCCGGGCCCCCGGCCGCGGACTCGGCGTCGCTGCTCAGCGCCAGCTCCAGGCCCAGCAAGCGCGCCTCCTCCGACGCGCAGTCCGACACCTCCGAGCTGCTGTCGGTGAGGCTGGGCGGCGGGGGCGGCGGTCGCGGCCCGGTGCCCGGGCGCGGGCGGCCCTTGGCGCGAACCCCGGTGCGGACCCCGGCCACTCGCGTCCCCGCGCTCCGCGCCCCGGGCGCCACTGCGCGCCCCTTCTTGTCGGGCCGCGCGGAGGACGCGGCGCTGCAGGCGGCTGCGGCGCCGGGGCCTGGGCCTCGGCGGCCCTTGGCCAGAGACCAGCCGGCCACGTCCTTGGGCCGGGCCGGCGACGGCGCGCGGTGGCTCTTCTTCCTCTCCGGGGCGGGCGCGGGCGGGGGACCGCAGCCCCGGGCCGGGGGCTCCCCCACCGGCACCTCCATCGCGGCCTCCCTTGGCCTCAGCGAGCGGCGCGCATGGCCCGGGCCCACCCGGCCTCCGCGCCCCTGGGGAGGGTCCCGGCGCCGCTCCGGGCCCTCGGACCGCGGCTCCTCTCGGCCCACCTCAGCCCCGGGGCTGCGCTCTGGCCCCGACCCCCGCCGCACCGGCTCTCCGCTGCCCTGAGCTCGGAGAGAGCGGCCCGATCGCCTCCAGGCGCCCCGGCTGCGGCTCCGGCTCCGCCCGGCGCCCGCCCCCTCGGCCTCGCCGCGCCCCCGGAGTGCGCCCGGGACTCGGCTGCCTGCGCGCCGATCGCTCCCTCGGGCTCCGAGTCCGGCAGCGGCCCGGGCCCCGGCTCCGCCCGGCGCGGCCCGCCCCCCGCGCAGCCCCGCCAGCTCCCCGCCCAGCCGCCTCGGCTCGGGGGCGCGCGGCTCCGCGAACAAAAGGCGGACGCGGCGGGAGCGGCAGGGAGGGACACAGGCTGCGAGCGAGGGAGGGATCTGCGAGGCAACAGCGACCCCCTCGAGGGTCAGGCGGGCCTGGGCTGCCGCGGCCCGGGCTCCGTCCTCCTCCGCTCTGCCGCCGCCCCCTCCCCTGCCCGCCTGGGGAACGCACCCGGCCGAGTCTCCCCTGCGCCCAGCGTCCGGGCAGGGGCCGCGGGAGCGGCGAGCGAGGGGACTCCCAGGCAGAGGCCGGGCGGACCTCAGATCGCAGGAGCCAGCATCCATATACACCGCCGGTGCCTCGCCCCTCGCGGCTGTGCGGAGCGTGCGCGGACTCCGCCCCCCTCAACCTTGCAAAGCGAGACCAATTATCCCATTGTACAGATGCGTAAACTGAAGTCTAGGGAAGACACGCGATTAGCGCGAAGTCATCGGCGGAGCTGGGATGGAACGCAAACCTCACACCTTCAGGGCGTGCTCTGGTTCTTAGACCTCCGCTTCCCTCTTACAGACGTAGGGACCGTGGAGCCCTAGGTGCACGCCCAGCTCTGTACACCTTGACAAGCGGGAATCTCAGACATACTCCCTCCAACCCCGGCCCGCTTTCAGGCTCTGCACGGCTAAAATGGAGGCTGCCCACTATGAGGTGTCAGACCAGCGATGCTTTGGGAGTAGGTTCTGACCCCGGTAGGGGCTGGCACGGACTGAGGACAATTACCCTGATCCCCACACGTTTCTCCCCAGGGCAACCGGGACAACCCGGGACAGCCCGGGAGCACTGGCTCTGGTGGTTTCCTTTCTTTCCTTCCAGGGCTGTGCTTCTGGCCCTGTTGTAGATTTTCCTGTGTCGATCACACCTTCCCCGCCTCCTTCCCCTCCCCCGCTCCTTGCGGCTGCTACTCCTGGTGGAGCCACCGCCCGGCCCAGGCAGTTTTAAGTCTTTCGGCTGGCTGCCCCCGGGTGGGCACCCACCCCTCAGAGAGGCACCCCCTTGTCACCTGGAGAGGGGGGCAGGGTTGTGTTTACCTCTCTGCATCCTCTTCTTCCCACCCCATCCCCGTTCCTGCCTTCCCTCCTTTCCTTCCACCTCCTCTCCTGCCCCCCATCCCCCCACTCCCCCAATTCTGTTTCTTCACCTCCCCTGCCCTTGACACTCAGGTGGCACCAGGTCTGCTTCTTCGCTTCTATCCCACGTCCCTAACAGCAGTGAGTACTGGGGTATGCCTTCTCACCTGAGGCATGGCTTCGCCCTGATCTACATATGTCCGTGTGTGTGTGTGTGTGTGTGTGTGTGTGTGCCCCCTCCGCCCTCAGATTTTTCCTCCAAGTGGCCCCACAGAGACACATGGAGCAGGGCCACCTAGCAAGTTCTCTGCAAAGTATTCCTACTCCCTCCTGACAAGGCACAGCTCCCCTGTTCCCACTGACCGTCCACTCACCTAGTCCATAGGCACCAAATAGGACAATGAGTGGACTTGTCCTTGGTACATTCCTGACCTCATGGAGCTTAGAGTATGGGGGGGAGATGGGCCACAATTGATTCATTACATAAAATACCCCTAGGTGGTATTGTGTGGCACAGGGGCAAAGCCTTCCCACCTCCTGGGCCTCAGAGTCCCCACCTGGTCTAGTGTGAGGGTCCTTTCAGCTCTGATGCCTCCATTTCTTGTAAGCTGGTCATTTTCTGGCACAAAGATGCTATAGAGTTCTTAGAGATGGTTTATCTTCTCTGTGTTTCCATTTCTCCTCTATGCATTATGTAGGTCTGGAGATGTTGGATGGTGTGAATGCAGGCAGGTGACATGCTAGACCCAGGCCAGCTTAGCCACTCCTGACACACCTGTGGCCACACTGGTGGCCCTGAGATTAGAGTGGCCTGGATCTTCCCACTTGGACCTGGGCCCAAGTCCTGGCTCTACCACATATCCTGCTTGGGTCCCTGATGGCTGAGAAGCAGGCTGAGGGCCCTCCCTGCTCCGAAGTTCTTTGGATTTGAGGAGCCATGAATCTACAGTGTAGCCCCAGCAACATGGCCCTGGTGGGGAGGGCTCCAGAGGTGGTGTGGGGCCTAGGAAGGGGCTCTGGACTCAGACTTAGTTCAGACCAGAAAAACCTGGACTTGCTGGGAGTCCAGAATTGGTGACATGCCGGCAGGGAGACTGTCTGTCTGCAGCTTCCTGACCGTCGGGCACTCACTTATGCCGGGCTCCCCGCTCAGCACTTCAGTAGAGGATCTCGGAAAGGCTAGGAGCTTCTGGTGGCTGATTGCATTTTCCAAAAATAGGCACAGCAATACGCAGCCCATCCAATCCCTCCTTTTAAGTGCGGCATTGACACTCTTACAGTTGAGCCACGGGATCTATATTCTCTCCCCTTTAACCTGAGTAGGCCTTTGTGACCTCCTCAACCAATAGAGAATGGCAAAAGTGATACCGGGACTTCCAAGGCTGGCTCCTAAAAGACAATTTGGCGCTCTCTCATGCGCTCGTGCTTGCCCTCTCTCTCTCAGTCCACTCACCTCAGAACCCAGCTACCACATTGGGAGGAAGCCCAAGCCTCGTGGAGAGGTTAATGAAGGTGTTCCAGCCAGCAACTCCAGCTCAGGTCCCTGCTAGCCACCAGACATGGGAGAGAGTGAACCTTCAGATGATCCAGCCCCCAGCCTTAGAGCTGTCCCAGCCAACGCCAAGTAGAGCAGAAATGAGCAGTCCCAAACTGCAAAATAAATATTGTTGTTTTAAGCCACTGGGTTTTGGGGTAGTTTGTTACGCGGCCATGGATAACTGGAATGCTTGTCCAAGGTCACATAGCTTGGAAGTGGCAGAGCTGAGACTGACTGGAACCCAGGGTCATCCGACTTCAGAGTCTGTTGTGCCACACTAATGGGTGATGTTCAGCTCGGACACACAGTGTATGATGCCTAAAGTTCTACTCGAGACGGAATGAAGCATCAAATGATTATAAGAATTATATATCAGATTGTAAGAAATGATGCTGGTTACCCAGTAGAAAAATCAGTTTATTTCCTCCCATTCGAGGTGCTGAATTGATGAAACTGAATGGAGACTAAATCCTGGAAGGGATCAAAGAGGAGGTGATTTTTTTTGTAACGAAAGGGTTTTTGTTTTTTTTTTTTTCATTATACAAATTATGAAAGAAACAAGTCACTGGCTGAGGGAAAATTAGAGGAATTAATAGGAGAAACTGCTTTAAATAGTGTAGTCAGGGAGGCCTTGCTGAGGAGGTGATATTTAAACTGAGTTATTAGAAAAAAAAAAAAAAAGCCTTGGGCTTCTGGGTGGTTCAGTCAGTTGAGCTTCCAATTCTTGATTTTGGCTCAGGTCATGATCCATGCTGAGTGTGGAGCCTGCTTAGGATTCTCTCTCTCTCTCTCTCTCTCTCTCTCTCTCTCTCTTTTTTCTCTCTCTCTCTCTCTCACTCCCTCTGCCCCTCTCCCCTGCTTGTATGCTCTTTTTCTCTCTAAAATTAAAACTTAAATTAAAAATTAAATTAAATTCAGGGTGCCTGGGTGGCTCAGTTGGTTAAGCGTCCAACTTCGGCTCAGGTCATGATCTCATGGTTCATGGGTTTGAGCCCCACGTCGGGCTCTGTGCTGACAGCTCAGAGCCTGGAGCCTGCTACAGATTCTGTGTCTCCCTCTCTCTCTCCCCTCTCCTGCTTGTGCTCTCTCTCTCTCTTAAAGGTAAATAAACATTTAAAAAAATTTTTAATTAAATTAAATCAAAATTAAAAAAAATTTAAAGCCCTAAAAATTAGGCTGCTCATGGTTCATTAGTTCAAGCCCTGCATTGGGCTCGCAGCTGCCAGCATGGAGCCCTCTTAGGATCCTCTGTTCCCCTTTCTTCTGCCCCTCCCCTGCTTGCACTCTCTTTCTCAAAATTAAATAAACATGTGTATTTAAATAAATATGTGTATAAATACATTTTACACTGAGTTGTTCAAAGAGCCAGAGTAAGAGAATTCAGACAGAGGAAACAGCCAGGGCAAAGACTCTGGAAGAGGGACAAGCTTGATAGGTGTTTAAGGAAGTGAGAAGGTCAATGTGACTAGACTTGATGGGTGATGGACAGTAAAGGACAAGTTAAAGTTGGAGAAGAGCCAAGGCATGTCTCATTGGAGACTCTAAGCAGGGGCATGATAGAATCTAATTTGTGTTTTAAACAGATCACTCTACTTGGTCTGGAGTCATGAAGAGTTATCAGCATTTGGACAATATTTAAATCCATGGGACCAGGTGAGGTCATGTTGGGAGAGCATCTATAGAGAGAAGAAAAACTGGCTCACAAGCAGGAAGTTAAAAATTCCTGTTTCTAGGGGCACCTGGGTGGCTCAGTCGATTGAGCATCCAACTTTGGCTCGGGTCATGATCTCACAGTTTGTGGATTCCAGCCCTGTGTGGGGGCTCTGTGCTGTCTTTTGGATCCTCTGTCCCCCTCTCTCTCTGCCCCTCTCCTGCCCTCACTCTCTCTCTCTCAAAAGTAAATAAAACATTAAAAAAAAAAAAAAAAAAGAATTGCTAGTCTAGAACATGGGTAAAAGGAAAAAGCCAGAGAGGGAGCAGCCAGTGAGGTAGGAGAGAACGGGCAGCAATGTGTTGTCCGGAGGCCCAGACACTAGACCAGACTGTCAAGTGGCGGAGAAGCTGGAGGAAGAGGAGAGCAGAAGAGTGCTCCCTGCACAGCACGACTCAGAGGCTGCTGGGGACCTCGCCAAGAGCAGGGGTGGTGGGGGCAGAAGCCCAGGGGAGTGGACTGAAGAGTGAACAGGACACGGAGGCAGAATGCAGGAGGAAGAGAGATGGAGCAGTGGGGGAGGGACTGTCGCATGAGATGGAGAGAGAGAGAGAGGCAGAGAGAACAGACAAGCGAGAGATGGACGCAGCCGGGATGGAAAAGGGGAGACAGACGGATCCAGTGATAGGGGCCTGGCTTCTGAACGGAGCGAGGGCCTTTAGAGATGGATGAGATGCAGGGGCTTCTGTCCGGAAGGTGAGGGGACGGCTGGCAGCTGGCTTCTGTTTTCTCGGTGGAGAATTAAGTCGCCAGGTGAGAGTGAGGAGACCGAGGAGGGCACAGACCTAGATCTCAGAGAACAGAAATCAGATTTCCCAGGACACGCGAGGGGGTGTGTCAGGCCATCGTAGGAAGCTAACTGAGGTTCAAAGTGAAGCCAGTCTGTGCAGCGAACATGGGGAGTTTTCTAGAAGGGACCCCGATCATTTTTCTCCTAAAGTCCTCAGGTGTATTTCGCATCGCTGAAACCACGCGGCACGTCCTCCCTGCCTTTTTTCACTTAACAGGATCATGATATCACGGTTCATTAGTTCAAGCCCTGCATTGGGCTCGCAGCTATCAGCATGGAGCCCTCTTGGGATCCTCTGTCCCCCTCTCTTCTGCCCCTCCCCTCTCCTGCTCCTCAGGACAGCAGAGGCATTTCCCCACTCATTTACAAACTCTTTGCAAACATTACTTTTAATACTTAGAAAAAATCCACAGAGTGGATGTTCCAAGGGTCACTTAACCTTTCCCCCTTTTTTCTGGACATTCAAATTGTTTCCTGGCAAGGATATCAGAGTTCTGAAAGAGGCGGCGTGTGGTCTGGAAAAGAAAGGAAAAGGCAAGCTTGGAGGCAGGGCTGGGATGTCTGGCACTCTGGCACCGAGAATCCCATCAAGAAGCTTTTAGGGGCCTCTTATTGGCAACTGGTGCTCCTGACAGGTCACATGCTAGGTTTTCCAGGACATGAGGACAAAGAATGGGACAGCAAGGCGAATCTCACTGGCTTCTCAAAGTGCCCAGTGCCCAGTGGTTCGGGTATGCAGCATGGGGGAAATAAGGTTGGGAGAGCCAGACATGTGACCCCTGAACCATTTATAGTTTAAACACATATTGCAACAGCCATGTTTGAGGTAGCAACAGGCCCCTTCACTTGCCTGTTTTCCCCATAATACAAGTCTGTTCTTCATCCCCCCCTTCCTGGAGGGGGCATTGTCCCAGGAGACCTGATAGGAACTCAAGTCCCCTCCACAAAGCCCAGCAGAGGGGATCTCTTTCAGCTGTGTGAGAATGAAGTGGGCCACCTGAGCCAGTGGGCTCACCCACCCAGTAGAGGCCAGGAGACCACTTGGTGGAGATACTTTCCAGGGGATACTGCCCTGGCTGGAGACTGCTTGTTCTGGGGTCAGCTGAAGCCACTTCCAACTTGGGGTTCTGAGATTCAACAACACAGCATTCACTGAATCCTACTGTGAGCCAGGGACAGAAAGGCAGCCCACGTGGACAAAGCACCTACTGTGTGCCAAGCACTGGGCTTCCCATGCGTGATCTCACCTACTTTCACAACAGGCCACTGAGGAAAGAATCACCACCCTATCTGAGATCGGGGAGTATCAGGGCAGAGCCCTACAACATGGGGTGATGGATGGAGAATCCCACAGCATTGCCTTTTCTTATAGCGTCTGTACCCAATAAAGATAGGTTCCTAGTGGTGGGCTTCAGGCATAGGTGTGGTAAGAGGAGTTTACGAGCCAAGAAGTTCAGTGTCCTCCCTCTCTTTGGGCTGGTGAGGGCAGAGCTGGGGCCAGAGGGTGACAAGGTCTTGTTTGTGTGTGTTTATGGGATTTGAGTTTCTGATGGACGATAATCACTGCCAGGCTTCCCAACTGGAACGGGAGCGGGCACAGGGCCAGGACCTGCCGCCCTCTGGGGAGGTATAAGAGCCGGGGAGGAGGGCCTCGAGCCCGACTGGGGCAGACGTGCCAGCCACTGCTGGGGGACCAGGGTGCCGAGCTAAAGCTGCTTCGGACAGACTTCCGAGTGGAAGAGTTGGTTCTGGAAGTGGCCCTCTGTCTGGGGAGAGTCTGGGAGATGCACTAAGGAAACCATCGGACAGCTGGACAGGCTGGTGGAGGTTGCCAGAAGCCAAGGTTCTGCAGCGTGAGTACACTCTTCCACAGTTCCTGCCGTTTTCTTCCCCACTGAGCGACTTCTTCCACACACTGAGTGATGGAGTGACGATCTGTCCCAGAGGAGCCCAGGTGGAGCCTAAGTGGCCACTTGTCTGGAATTTGAGCCCTGGACTTCTCAGAGGCAGTGTGGGGGAAAGGCAATAAGCACTGTCATTTACCCAGTGCTATGAAACACCAGCCACTGTGGCTTATCTCACCAAATCGGTAATGGAGGCTGGGCTCAGCATCCTAGTTCTTGGGGGAGCGGGGTGCAGAGAGAAAATCCCAAGCAGGCTCCACGTTCAGCACGGAGCCCGACACGGGGCTTCATCTCACGACCCTGAGATCATGACCCGAGCTGAGATCAAGAGTTGGACGCTTAACCGACTGAGCCACCCAGACGCCCCAGCATCCTAGTTCCTCGGGCATTATCTTCATTTACTCTTACAACAGCCCTGTGTGGTGGATATTAGTATTTCACAGGAGACCGAAGCACAGAGATGTTAAGTAACTTGCCCAGGGTCACACAGCAAGTAAGTGGCAAAACCAGGATTTGAACTCCCTGACTCGAGAGCCTGTACTTGTAACCTCTGTGTTATACTATTGTGTGGCTGTGCTAAGTCTCTTCCCTTTCTGAGTGGTAATTTCTTTATCTGTGATTGATGATCAGAAATACGTTACCCTGAGCTTCCCTAAAGATGCCTTGAGATGGGTCGGCTTTAAGCACTGGGAAGCCTTGTTGGAAACATTATCAAGAACTCAGTGCATGCCCTTTGACTCAGCGGTCAACTTTTGAAATTTATCATAAAGGATATAATCAGATTTATGAACAGGGAATTTCATTACAGTTTTGCTTATAATTACAGAAAATTCGAAGTAAACAAAATGTCCAACAGTTGAGGAATGAATGATATGTATCCTATGATAAAATAATATGTAACCATTAAAAATCGTGTGTTCAAGAGGTACTGAATGTCATTGGAAAATTCTCATTTGTTAAGTGGAAAAGCCACTTCATAAAATTATACATGATATGATGTATTTATGAAAGTGTGTATATATATGTATATTAAATAAATGAAAAAGATGGGGAAAATACCTTAAGGGTAGAGAGTGTATCCCTGAGAGATGAAATTATGAATATTTTTGTATTTTGCTTTATTCTTTTCTAGATTCCTCAAAATGTCTATAATTAACATGTCTTTTTAAATTAGAAAAATGAAGATTTTTAAAAAATGTATCTATTTAAAAAATCTTTTTAATGTTTATTTTTGAGAGAGAGGGAGAGAGAGAGACAGTGTGCAAGTGGGAGAGGGGCAGAGAGAGGAAGACACAGAATTCCAAGCAGGCTCCGGGCTCTGCACAGAGCCCGACGCAGGGCTCAAACTCATGAACCGTGAGATCACGACCTAAGCAGAAGTTGGACACTTAACCAACTGAGCCACCTAGGCGCCCCTGTTTCTTGTTTTTCAAGATTTGTTCTTCTGGTTTAGGGTTGGCTCCTTTCGAGCATCTGTTCTGATATACTCATTGGCTTTGAGAGTACCTGGCAGTCAGTATTGGGAGGGTCTCTGAGATAATCTGGTCCAACATGTTTCATGTGGGACAACCGAAGCCCAAGGGTACAAGGGACTTAACCAAGGCCAGAAAGAGAACCAGAAGTTCCAGACCCCCAGCCTGGAGCTCAAGCATCTGCCCAAAGGGCCATAATCCCTAGGCCAAGCTGCCAGAAGGGCAGGGAGGAGGAAGGGAATCACAGCTAGAATTTACCATGTACGGTTAATGTGTGTTAGTCACAAACTGCAAGTGAGGCCTTGAATGCCGAGGGTAGCTGACCTCATAGACCCACCCAGCGACAATTCATCCTGGGAGTGACAGGTGAGAGGGAGCAAAGGGCAGCTGGGTGGCCTGAAGCTAGCAGGGTGTGACCCAGGCCTCTCCCTCTCACCTCTAGGCCTTTCCCAGCAGTGCTTTCTCCCCCGTGACGGCTAAGGACTCTTACTGCCAGCGGCTGGGCTCGGACAGGAGAATGAAAGGTCTCCGCTGGCGTTACACTCGGCTGGTAAGGGGCCCAGCTTGGGCTGGGGGGTTAGGTCAGCAAAGGTGCGGGAGGCCAGATCACTGGCGGGATGGGATCTGGGCTAGCAGTGGAGGCAGGTGTGATGTGTCCCCCTCCCAAGTCCCTCCTCAGCTGGCCCAGAGTTCAGAGCTCAGGAACCAGGGGCCTTGATACCCACCCCCTGGTCCGGAGACCCTAAGGAGCACAGACGGCTGTCTCCAGCCAGATGGAGCTCTGTCCAGAAGCCCCACCCAGCTAGGACTTGCTCCCCAGGCTTGAACCTGGGGAATAGCAAAGCAGCGTCCTGGTCATTTCTCATCCTCAAGGAGGCCTCTCCTTCTTACAAAAATTCCCCCAAGTCACCGTGTGCAGGCACACCTTTACACACGCACACGCACACGTTTACACACCCACATACACACGCACGCTCCAACGTACACTCCGGTACAGAGTGGAAGCGTAACTGAATGAATGCATAAACCCACACACATCCACACTGACACACACACATATTGATACAATCCCGACTCACAAACACATTGACAGGTAAACACACACGGTTACTCAACATCTCCTCGCACTGCTTTGCCCACACAGGTCTATGTGGAGCCAATGCACCCATTCACGCGGACGAGCGCACATCTTACACAAACCCGCACGCACTTACTCACCTACTACACGCATTGTCTCCCCGGCTGACAGGGAAGCCTCTGACCCTTATTTTCTTTCTTTGTAACATAAGGGCAGTAAGGAGTACCTTCTTCTTAGGATTCTTGGGAAAAATACAGGGAGGTCATGCACAGCAAAAGCACTTCACCCAGTGTGTGCTGATCAATATCAGCCACTATCGGTATTGGCGGTGTTAGGATTATTATTCCACGTGCAGATGCACACAGATGTAGCTCCCAGGGCCAGGCTGGGCTGCCACCAGCGCTTCTCTCCTGCCCCTGAGCTTAGAACTTGATCCTCTGGATCTGGAGCATGCAGAAAACCATAGCACCCATGGCCACATCGGATGGGCACACGTACCTCTGACCTTCGGCAGGCAGGGGCCAGGGCAGAAGCCGGATACGGGCAGGGGCAGACTTGTCTGTCATGGGCACCAGCCTTCTCTGGCTGGGCTGCCGGTTGCAGAGCCCTGGGCAGGGGTGATGAGGCAGCTGAAGCTCTCGGGCTCCGGAGACATGGAAGCTGGTGTCTCCTTGTCCCTCGACTCACCAGGGCTCTTTGTGTCTTCACAGCCCAGTCGGGTGGAGGACGCTGTGTCTGTGGACGAGGGTGAGGAAGAGGAGACAGCCCCGGCCCCATTCTCAGCTCCTGTTCCTGAAGATCCTGTGGAGCCCCAGCTGGCAGAAGCCAGCCAGGTTCTAGGAACCTCGGAGATGAGGCAGGTTCGGGCACAGTGTGAGGAGCCTGAGGGTCTCACCCTCCTGCTCTACCCCAGCCAGGTCCAGGGACACCTGGGGTCACTTCCGCTATGTCCCAAAGCTGGGATGGGAGTGGAAGGATGAGGTAGGGTGCATTAGGGGAAGGGGTTCAGCATCTCATCTATTCTCCAGCCTCTAGAGACCAAGGTGACCAAAGGGAGAGGGCACCGAGGGAGACCTGACCTTGGTTCAAATCTTGGCTTTGCCACTTACTCCCTGCGTGGGCTTTAGGCAACTTGCTTCACCTCCCTGGGCCTCATTTTCCTCAACCGTAAAATGGGAATAATAATCCCTCTCTCTGAAGGCTGGTAATGAGCCCTTGGAAACAGTAAACTCCTCTGTAACCTGTACAGCACCATGCCCGTGTGAGTGGAGTACGAGAGATATGGTGGGAGGCGCGGGGCGGGACGTGGATCCATCGCTCACCTCCAGCCCTGTCTCTAGCTCAGCCTCCACCTCCCCCCAAGAGTCACCGGACATTCCTGGAGCCTGGCCTTCTGTACGTCGAGAAATGGCTTCAGCCTGCGGAGCCTTTACAGGCAGATGGAAGGCCACAGTGGGCCAGTGCTGCTGGTGCTGAGGGACCAGGACGGGCAGGTGAGCTGGGCCAGGGCCCCAATTTGGAGTTCTGGGGGTGCCCAACCACACACAGTGGGCCCTGCCCCAGGGCAGCCTCAGGGGCTAGAGGCAGAGGTGATAGCCCAAGTCACTTATAATGGACACTGATGATGACAGTGACACCTACATTGCTCAGAGCCATTCCTTCCCCCCTTCATTCCCTAATTCATCCCTTCAACACGTGTATACTAAGCACCTTCTCTGTGCCAGCTTAAACACGGACTAGACCAACGTCAGGACAGAAGTGGTTCCAGCCCTCTTGGAGCTACAGGCCTAATAGGGAGGCAGGGTCAGGAGTTAAGCAAATAACTAGGAAGACATCTTAAGTGGGGTATCTATGCCTTAATGATCCATTTACGCTTTGAAAACATCCCCCTGCGGGTGGGAGAATGGATTAGAGGGGCTAAGAGAGAGAGCTGGCCAGTGAGGAGGCAGCCACAGGAAGCGCCTGCATTTCACAGCAGGGACCTGGGGAGGGCGCTGTCTCAAATCCGGGTGGTCTCACCAAGAGGGGATTTCTGGCAGGCTCTCTAGACGGGGTAGTGGAGAGGACAAAAGCTGGTTTCAACTGCTCTTCTGTGGAAGGAACATGTTAGAGCTGGGAGGGATCTCATGGTCTCTGAGGACCCTCACGTAGGCAGGAGTTCCTAACATCCTCAAGATGCTGATCCAGGACTTTCCACCTCAAGGCCAGAGAGCTCACTTCTTCAGGATGGAGCCCCTTGGCTGAATGCCAGTGACTAGGAGGAAGTGGTTCCTTATGTTAAGTCAAAACCTACTCCCCATGGCTGCCTCCCAATGATCCTGCCTCTGCCCCTCAACACAGTGTATGAGAGTGAAAACCTGCAGTCCACCGACTATTCCACAAGGGGAAAATGGCTAAGTGAGCTATGGTCCCGCTACATAGTGAAATATTGCCAAGGGCTGGTAAGAAAAATGATGTAGAGTCATAGCTATTCAAAGTGTTAAGGTTTTGTTTTCATTTTTTTATTTTTTAAGATTTTATTTTTATTTTTTAAGTAATCTCTACGCCCAATGTGGGGCTTGAACTCACAACCCTGAGATCAAGAGCTGCGTGCTCCACCCATTGAGACAGCCAGGTGCCCCAAGTTTGTTTGTTTGTTTGTTTTTGAGAGAGAGAGACAGAGACAGAGACAGAGAGAGAGAGAGAGAGCAAGTAGGGGAGGGGCAGAGAGAGGGAGAGAGAGAATCCCAAGCAGGTTCTGTGTTGCCATAAGCCCGATGCAGGGCTTGAGCTCATGAACTGTGAGATCATGCCCTGAGCTGAAATCAAGAGTTGGATGCCTAACCAACTGAGTCACTCAGGCACCCCTCAAGTTTTTGTTTAAAAATTTTTTTTAATGTTTATTTATTTATTTATTTATTTATTTATAACATTTATTCATTTTTGAAAGGCAGAGAGAGACAGAGCGCGAATGGGGGAGGAGCAGAGAGAGAGGGAGACACAGAATCCGAAGCAGGCTCCAGGCTCCAAGCTATCAGCACAGAGCCTGACGCGGGGCTTGAACTCACGAACCGTGAGATCATGACCTGAGCCGAAGTCGGCCACTTAACCAACTGAGCCACCCAGACACCCCATAAATGTTTATTTATTTTTGACACAGAGAGAGACACACACACAGAGTGCAAGCAGAGAGGGGCAGAGAGAGAGGGAGACACAGAATCCGAAGCAGGCTCCAGGCTCCGAGCTATCAGCACAGAGCCTGACGCGGGGCTTGAACTCACGAACCGTGAGATCATGACCTGAGCCGAAGTCGGCCACTTAACCAAGTGAGCCACCCAGACACCCCATAAATGTTTATTTATTTTTGACACAGAGAGAGACACACACACAGAGTGCAAGCAGAGAGGGGCAGAGAGAGAGGGAGACACAGAATCTGAAGCAGGCTCCAGGCTCCAAGCTGTCAGCACAAGGCCTGACGCGGGGGTCGAACCCACGAACCGCGAGATCATGGCCTGAACCGAAGTCGGACGCCCAACCGACTGAGCCACCCAGGTGCCCCCCAAGTTTTTGTTTGTAAAGCAGGATATGAAAGGCACTCTTGGGCCAGTGGAGAAAATGTATTATGAACTGGATACTAGATAATATTATGAAATGGCTGTTAATTTTATTAGGTGAGATGATAGTATTGTGGTTATACATGAGAAGGTCCCCATTCTTGGAGCTGAACTATTTAAGGGTAAAAGGTTATAATATCCGCAATTTCAAACAGGACACCAAAAAAATATAAGGCGAGAGAAAGCAAATATGGCAAACACATTTACAGTTTTAAATCCTCATGGAGGGTATTCTGTGCCGGACTTTTACTTTTTTTGGATGTTTGGACTTTTATGAAGAAAAGTGAAGGGGGGAGGCAGCTTACAAAACAATGTCCAGGGTGCCCTGTTCGCTCATTTGAAAGAGCATGTGACTCTCGATATCAGGGCCGTGAGTTCATATCCCACGTTGGGTGTAGAAATTACCTAAATAAATAAAACTAAAAAAAAAAACAAAAAAAACAGACGTACTATAGGATCTGGTTTTCTGTATAAGAATACGCACACTGGTATTAAACAGATGCTGGGAGGAAATGCACAAAAATGTTAAGAATAGTTATCCTGGGGAGCAGAGGGGGATTTGGGATGGCTTCATATTTTCTTTCTGCTTGTCTATAACTTCTAATACTTTTCTACAAGGATTGCTTATACAAAATAAGTACATTTAAGAAAAAGGAGGAGGACACCAGCAAGGGCTCTTCCTTGGGGAGTGTTAAGGGAAGGGACACACTGATGGGCTCTGGGGCCCTCTCCATCCCCCAGCTCTGTCCCAGGCTCCCCAGGGGCCCTACTAGGATGAGCCTATATTACCAAGCCTAGAGAGCGGGGTTGCCAGAGGACCTCCACTCCCTTCCAGCTGCAACATCAAGCTCTTCTGCTTTCCAGATGTTTGGGGCCTTCTCCTCCTCGGCTCTTCGACTCAGCAAAGGCTTCTATGGTACTGGAGAGACATTCCTCTTCTCCTTCTCCCCACAGCTGAAGGTAATATTCCCAACCTTCTAGAGAGGGGGGAAGGAGGACTTATGACAAAGATCCTGGGGTCCTACTGGCTCCCAGATCCATTCCCTATGCTGGGATGCCTGGTATCCATCTATCTTTCCCAGAAGGCAGTGGCGGGCAGTGCGTTGCCCAATTTCATTTCTTAAAAGGGCTCAGTAGATCCCTGGTAGCCACAGACCGGCTCAGAGAGGAAGAGGCGTGTTGCTCACCAGATGCAGGCTGCAAAGACAAGATGGGTCCAAGTGCAGGTCGATCTGTGGGTGTACAGGTAGGAAGATGAAGACAGACACATCCGATGACTTCAGTCTTCTTATGAAGTGTGGGGTGAGGTCATCAACTAAGAGTGAGGATGGAGAAGTGTGAAGGTTGAGCAGAGAGAAAGTATCAAATTGTCATCACCGGAGCGGAGAGGGAGGCCTGTGAGAAAGAACCAGACAAGCATAAGGACAGCTACGTGGCGTTAACTGGAGGTGGGGAGTGTCAGTGTAAAGGCAAGCCAGTCACTTGGGCACGTGTTTTCCTCCAGCTGCATTCAGGTCCTCGGGTCGAGGCATGGACAGAGTCCTTGGGAGGGCTCATCCAGGATGGGACTTTGGCCAAGCTGGTTTGACAGAGGGAGAGAGGGAAGCAGAAGTTGAAGGGAGTGAAAATACAAAATGGACCACAGAACCTACAGGATCCGTGGGGGAAGGGAAGCCAGGGAGGCTGAAGGGCAATGAGGCAAAGATGAAAACAACAGATGAGAAGTGGCCTTGAGGTCAGAGACTTGGGGCAATGACACAAGTGGGACAGTGTGTTGGAATATAAGACACAGAGCAAGGGACGTTGGAAACAGACTGGTAAGGCTCCTGGCTGTGACCGTAAGGGACAGTGGCTGAGGTGGGTATAAGAAAAGCCCTTGAGAGGAAGAGGAGAGGAGCTGAGGGCAGCCATTGGATGGGTCCGTGTGGATGGCAAAGTTCACCAAAGACAAAGGCAGAAATTAGGAAGGAGGAGAGGATGGTGAGCCAGAGCTCATGCCTCTAATTAATGGTGACTGGTGCCGAGGAGGTGGGTGACTGGCAGAGACAAGATGACTGGTGTCGTCATATGGCACTTGCTGCCAGAGAGCAGGGCTTTTGAAGGAGGAAGGGGAATGTCCCCAACCCCTCCCATCTGAAGCTTTTCCATCTCTGGGCTATTTAGTGAACAAAACTACTTAGCACTGCATGCCCGGCATGAAAGATGACACTACCCTAAAAAAAATTTTTTTTAATGTTCATTTATTTTTGAGAGAGAGAGAGAGAGAGAGAGAAGCAGAGTGCGAGTGGCGGAGAGGCAGAGGGAAAAGGAGACACAGAATCCGAAGCAGGCTCCAGGCTCTGAGCTGTCAGCCCAGATTAGTTTCTAATCTCATTTCACAAATTCGTGCATTCGATTGACAACATTCCTGTGAGGTACATACTATTATCAGCACCATCTTGCAGTTGAGGAAACTGAGGCACAGAGAGGTTGAGTCACTTGCTCAACCTCACACAGCCAGTCGGTAGTGAGGATGCGATGCAGGAACAGGCCCCGGAGCTTGAAACTCAGCCACAGCACTACACTACCTCCTAAATGTCCGAAGTTCCCTGCCCTGAGATGCTCTCAGGCTTGCAGAGGAGAGACGAGTACAATCTAGAGTGATCAGTGCTGTGGAAGACACCCCAAGGAGAAGCACATGGATGAAGTGGAGGTGGGGAGATCAAAGGAGACTTCCCAGAGGAGGAGCTTCTTGCATCGCGTCTTGATGGACAAACAGAAGATCACCAGGTGATGGAGGGCATAGGGAAAAGTCTTCTTGGAGCACGCGCAAAGGCGCAGTAATTGGAAAGAAGGCAATGCCCATTTAGGAACCCAATAGGCGAATGGGTAGGGGGTCAGAGTGTGAGGGAGGGCATAGCCCTCTGCGTTGGCATAGCATGCCCTCATGAAATATTTGTTCAATGGATAAAGAACCAGTTCCAAGTGTTTTTGTTTGCTGTTAGAGATCTCTCCTCCCATGAATGGACCGAGAACCTACACATATACTCAGCGATTATTTGATCACATGACAAGTAGGTCACAAGGAGCTCTGGACTCCTTGCTGAAGGCAAAACACACTCTGTCTATTGCATTGCCTGTATCAGCCAGCCTGGTACTCTTCCCAGGAAACAGGAAAGGGGTCTGCAGTTCACAGTAAACCCATGCTGGATTCTAATTACTACTTGCCTTCCTGTATTCACATGCTAGAATTCTAAAGTTCTAGGATTTTCCTCCTGTTGCACTGATAACTCCTTGGCAGAATCCTCTGCTGGCTCCTCCTCTCCCAAACCTTTCAACATCACGGGGGCCCAGAACTCAGTTTTTGGTTCTTGACTCTTGTCTACCCTTGTTTCTTTCAACATCTCGTCCATTCTCCCTGCTTTCCGTGCCATCCACGTACTGATGGCTTCTGCCCCTGGACTCCGAACTGACATATATCCAACTAGTACCCAGCATTTCTTTTTTTTTTTTTTTTAAATTTTTTTTCAACGTTTTTTATTTATTTTTGGGACAGAGAGAGACAGAGCATGAACGGGGGAGGGGCACAGAGAGAGGGAGACACAGAATCGGAAACAGGCTCCAGGCTCCGAGCCATCAGCCCAGAGCCTGACGCGGGGCTCGAACTCACGGTCCGCGAGATCGTGACCTGGCTGAAGTCGGACGCTTAACCGACTGCGCCACCCAGGCGCCCCTATGCCTTCTCTGTCTGTATTCAGAACCCACCACTTCTCACCATGTCCTTTGCTGTCACCTGGTTCAAGCCACCATCATTACTTGTCTTTGTTCCTGCTATAGCCTCCTAACAGGTCTCTCTGCTTCCACCTCAGTCATCACAATACCTAGAGTGTTCCTTTTAAAAAGGTAAGTCAGAGCATGTCACTCCTTGGCTTCAACCTGCCAATGGCTTCCTTTCTTGGAGAAAAGCTGAAGTCTTTATAATAACCTGTAAGTCCTACATTTTCTGGCCTCTCTCTTATGTTGCTTCTTGCTGTTTTTCCTTTCCCTCACTCTGCTCTAGCCACAGTGAGCTCTGAGCTGGTCCTTAAACATGCAGGCCTGCTCCCACCTCAGGGCCTTTGCACATGCTGTTCTGCCTAGCTTGCCTTCTACTGGATCACCACATGGCTCAGCTCTCACCTCCTTTAGGATTCTGCTCAAATGTCACTATCACAGAGAGGCCCTCTGTGACCAACTAATTTAAATTTACAACATTCTATTCCTCGGAAACGCTTTTTTGTCCTTATCTACTTTTTTATCCTTAGCATTTGTCACCACCTAGCATATTTTACTTAGTTACCTGCCCCTGCCTGCTAGAATGGGAGTCCCGTGAGGGCAAGAAATTCTGTCTATTATAGTCACCATTTCACCCAGAACATAAAACAGTGCCTGGTACTAAATGCTTTAAAAATTTTGTTGAATGAAATGAATTTTTTTTACAGGGGCTGTCTTCACAGTCTCCTGCCATGGAATCCTGTTTTTTTTAAAACCTGGGTAATCTTTACCTACCTTTGGTCGTTTGGCACCTCTTGTGTTCTTTATGAATTCCCAGTGGCTCCTTGATAGTGATTCCAAACAGCCCATGAACATGGTCTTAGTTTCTTCTGTCACAATGTTTATCTTACTCCTTCAAGTCTGAAGGTCATATTCTTCGATGAAAGTAGAGGAGGAATTGAATGGTTCTGTCTTCTCATAGTCACTTGTTAATATTAAATTCTCACCTCTTCTGAGCCCACGCTTATTTTTATTAATCTATTTTCTTGCTAAAAACCCTTTGATTGCTCATAGAATATTTTGAACAACTAATTTCAGGCCGTAATATGCTATACTTTTGTGGCCCTCTAAAAATATTTTTATTAGCCAAATTGACTCTTGAATAATTCATTCATTCAACAGATATCTATGTCATGTCTTGGGAATACTGCTGGGAATCAAGACAGCCCTCACAGAGCTTACATGTTAGTGGGGCAGGCATTGGCACATTGGCATATGGAGAGGGTCATCTCAAAGGGTGGTCAATGCTGAGGAAAAGGACACAGGGTGTGGGAGGAAGGGCTACTTTAGACAGGGTGATCCAGGAAACTTCTCTGGGATGACATTTGGTCTGAAAGATGAGAAGTGGGCCAATTAAGGATCTGGGGGAAGAGCATTCTCAGTAGAGGGGTCAGCAAGTGTGAAGGTCGTAAAGCAGGAATAGCTCTGGGTATCCCAGGGACGGCAAGGCAAGGGTAGCTGAAGTGTGGTCAATAAGGGGGAGAAGAGGTCAGAGAGGAAAGCAGGGATCTGCTATCCTGCTGAAAGGATATCCTGCTGAAACCTGGGCTGTCAGCTCTAGCCAGGAGTTGGATTTTATTCCCATTGCAATGGGCAGCCCTTGGAGGCTTTAGGCAGAGGAATACTATCTGATCACATTTCTGTGTGAAGATGGGTTGTGGGCGGGTGACTGTGGAAGCAGGGATGCTTTAGGAGGCTGTGAGTGAGTGAGGAGTGACTGTGGTGTGGATTGGGTGGGCAAGAGTGGAGAAGGACAGGACAGAAATGGGAGTAGTCTGGGTGTCTCTTTGGGGTGGGGCCCACAAGACTTGCTGAGGAACGGGAGTGTGAGGCAGCACAGGGCAGGCTGCAGTGAGAGATAAGCAAACAGTGGATGGCAGGATCAGGGCCCAACTCCTGACCTGGACCTTCCCCCTCCTCTCTCCATTTGGAAATAGGATGCTTCAGAGAGTTCTGGTCTGCCCTAGAACAGACGGGCTTTGGGTTGTGGGAATTCAGACTGGAAGGCAAAAGGAGGTGAGCCCCCTTGGGGAAAAATGTAAAGAAATCTCAAGAGTCTAGGGGCCAGGGGTACTTCCTATTGTTTAGCTGGGGCTTGGGCCTGGATGTTCTGTTCCGTCCACGATGGAACGACTGCGCCCCAGTGGTGTGGAGTCAAACTGCAAGGGCAGGACTCTTCAGTAACCTAGCATTTCCTGTCACCCCAGGTCTTCAAGTGGACAGGAAGGAATTCTTTCTTTGTGAAAGGAGACTTGGATTCACTGATGATGGGCAGTGGCAGGTGCGTGTCTCAGTCTTCCCCGACTCTGGAGTCTTGGGGTAGTCTGTGTTCTGGTCCCTCTCCCATCCGGAAATACCGGGCAAGGCTGTCCCAGACAAAATGAGGCTGGAGGTTAACTTCCAGGCCTCTCCCTTCAACACTTCCCAGGTGCTGCCCAGTCTCCCAGCCAAACCCGTCAAACCTACTTTAAGTAAACACCGAGAGGAAAGAATGGCATGTGTTTATAGTCGGTGACAGCCTAGTCTGAATGTATGTGATTTGGGGAACAGCATTCCGCATGTTCGGATGAGGCTGGAGTCCAGGGATAGGTGAGCCTTACATGTGCCTGTCAGCCCCATAATCTCAGGGAACATAACTCATCGGGGGAAGGCAGGCGTCTGCCCAGGAAGCCAGCGTGCGTGCGTGGGTGTGTGTGTGCATGCTGAGGGGGATGAATGGGTTAGGAAGAAAAGGTTAGTCTTACCCCTGGTGAGAACTCCACGTTCAGGCAGAGTAAAATCTTACCCTGGGGGCAAAGATGAGAGCATTGTCGGATTAGTAGCAGGCAAATTCTTTGCTCTCCCAACTGCCTGAAGAGGCGCCCCCCCCCCCCCCCAAGCCAGTTTGGAGAAGAACACACCAGCCATTGCTGATTTGCAATCGGCAACCCACTTTCCAGCCCCGGCCTGGTTTGCTGTCAAATGAGGGGATCAGAACGAATGCTTTCTGATGTGTTTTGGGGGTTGAGTCCATGCCTTAAGATTCAGTCCTTTGGTTAAGCATTACCATCTTTAAAATGTTCCACATGTTCTAAACCCGGACTGTGGCGATGGTTATACCACTGTATATGTTTATTAAAATAACTTAACTGTAAAAAAAAAAAAATGCTCTAAGCCCTATGGGGAACAACATGTGGAGTTCCCAACAATTCTGGATAAATCGGCTTAAGGGAAGATGAGATAGTCAAAACAGAGCTGTGGTCATGGTGTGGCCAAAGGCTGATGGTGAGGATCTGGAAGGTCAACCTCCAGGAGTGAGCCATGCCAAGATTTTCCTCTTCTTTTTAGTGGCCAGTTTGGACTGTGGTTGGATGGAGACTTGTATCACGGCGGAAGCCACCCCTGTGCAACCTTCAACAATGAGGTGTTGGCCCGGCGAGAGCAGTTCTGCATCAAGGAACTGGAGGCCTGGGTCCTGAGCGGATGCCCCCATCGTGGGAAGCTTCCTGAAGCAACAAGTGCTCACACTTGCTCATGAATGCCATCTAGACCCTCCTTATAGAGGGCTGCCCATTTTCTCTGAAGCCTGGATGACTGTGGTTGTAAGCAAACCTCCCTGTGGTCTGGGGACCCAAGACAGTCATGGAAACAAGCAATATTCTCCTGGGGATGTGACTCTGAAAGAGTGAAATGCACTCACATCTCATCTGAGCAGCACAAAGTCCCTCATGAAATTTCTTTTTATGTATTTATTAGGTAGGCTCCATGCCCATCACAGGGTTCAAACTCACAACCCCGAGATCAAGAGTTGCATGTTCCACCGACTGAGCCACCCAGGTGCCCCCTGAAATTTCTTTTTAGAGATTATACAATTAACACATGTTTATTGTAGAAAAACCAGAAGACATTTAAAAAGTTAAAACTGCCTAGGGCGCCTGGGTAGCTCAGCCAGTTAAGCGTCGACTTCAGCTCAGGTCATGATCTCACGGTTTCATGAGTTTGAGCCCCGAATCGGGCTCTATGTCGACAGCCCGGAGGCTCAGAGCCTGGAGCCTGCTTCAGATTCTCTGCCCCTCCCCCACTCACACTCTGTCTCCCTCTCTCTCTCAAAAATAAACAGACATTAAAAAAAATTTTTTTTAATTACAACTGCCTACAATTCAACCACTCCCCAAATCACGAACATTCTAGGCAATGGATATATACATCTTACAAAAATGGGATTCTATTCTGTATGCTTTAGAAATTATTTTAACTTATATTGTCAAACCACAGACACCTGGGCTCAACTGGTGAAACTAATAAAGACTCCAGTAGCACGTTCCTTTTTCTAGAACATTGAGGGCTTTCTGCCTGCCGTCAGTGTGCCAGGTGCTTGCAAGTCTCTACTTTCATGAGGAAGATGGGAAAGCAGCAAATGAACAATATGCCTATGTGGATAAAGAAGTTGAATCTCGGGGCGCCTGGGTGGCGCAGTCGGTTAAGCGTCCGACTTCAGCCAGGTCATGATCTCGCGGTCTGTGAGTTCGAGCCCCGCGTCAGGCTCTGGGCTGATGGCTCGGAGCCTGTAGCCTGTTTCTGATTCTGTGTCTCCCTCTCTCTCTGCCCCTCCCCCGTTCATGCTCTGTCTCTCTCTGTCCCAAAAATAAATTAAAAAAAAAAAAAAAAAAGTTGAAAAAAAAAAAGAAGTTGAATCTCTGGGGCAGGTGAAAAAGGAGGAAAGATAGGTTTCCTGTCCCAAGAGCTCAGTAAATGAAGAAACATCCAGGGGCACCTGGGTGGCTCAGCTGGTTAAACGTCCGACTTCAGCTCAGGTCACGGTCTCACCGTTTGTGGGTTTGAGCCTTGCTTCTGGCTCTGTGCTAACAGCTCAGAGGCTGGAGCCTGCTTTGGATTCTGTGTCTCCGTCTCTCTGTCTCTCTCTGGCCCTCCCCCACTCGCACTCTGTCTGTCTGTCTCTCTCTCTCAAAAATAAAGATTAAAAAAAAAAAAAAAAAGAAGAAACATCCATATTTCTTCCTCCTGCCAGAAAACCAGATGACATAAGCCCTGTTAAATATCATCCCTCTCTTGCAAACCCAACACAGTGTTGAAACATTTGGGTAGATTCCTAGACACATTTCCTTCGTACAAAAGGGTCCAAACTGGGCACATAAGAGAATGTCATGAAGGAAAACACCTTTGGTTTCAAGATGAAGATACATTCGTGAAGCTTTATTGCATCTGTTTCCCTCACCCAAATGAAGTAACCAGTCATTTAAACTTGCAGTTCTTACTTAACATTCTCAAGGTGACAAAAGTTCAGTAACTCTAGAGGTTAAGTTGTTAAAACCTCAGTTTTTATACAAATAGTGAAGGCGCTTCTTAAGAAAAATTTAGCCTTGTAAATGGCACATGGTTATGATAATTAAAACAGTTGCAAAGAGCATAAAGTGCAGCTGATTTATATGTAAAGGATGCAAACAAAATAGATTCAAGTTATTTCTCAGCAAAATGATACAATATTGAAACTAAAAAATTCCAGAGTAAACCACAATGATTTAAAGGTAAGAGTTGCAGAAATAAAACAATCTTAGCAGAAAAACATTACATTCTTGACCTTGGATCTGGATACACTAAGTCTGAGCCCTATAGTTCTCCCCCACTGAATGTTTTAGGGGTACCTTGGCCAAAACAGATGTGACCCAGTACCAGGGCTGATTTCACTTGTGCTTCTAGGAGCCCACATGTCCGCATATCCCCACCTACACAGCACTATGGTGGAGGAGGTGGGAAGGGTTTTAATTATTCTCCTATGAATGAGGGTCAACTCCTGATCATCTGCTGGGGGGTGGAGGAGGGTGGTGGTGGTAATACAGAATGGCAGACATTCCTAATACTTTTCACCCTAGGGTCAACAGAACAGAACCTGGTTACAGAGCGGAAGGTTACAGCACTCTAAGTGCTGTACTCTTGCCCGGAGCCAGGGCTGGCCCCCCAATCCCAGGCTGCCATGGAGGCTTTTGTAAGGGAGTGTCATAGCATAAGATGTTAAGGACTTTGACTCCCATTCCCCACTGCCCTGCATCTACAGGACCCTCTGGCTACCCCCAGCATTGGCTCTAACTCCACATTTTACTCCTGGTGAATTTCTGCAGAACTGGCAATTGTGTGTATATGGAGGTGGGGATGGGTGCCCTCTGCACAGACTCGCTCAACCACAGTGGTGCACAGGAGGTAAAGAACGAGCGTGGGGTATACTGGGCTACAAAGGGGGACCTGGAATTCTGGGGATAATCACTCATCTCATCCCAAGCAGCTCAGTCTTTGCTCTGAAATTCGTAACATGCACATTGAGCCAGCAACAACAAAGTCCCAGCTCTGAGTAGCCCTCAGAAAGGCTCCTGTGACAACCTTTGATCAGCTCACAAGGAAAATTCAGAGAGAAGGCCGGAGGGGAGCCTTTTCCAGGCTGAGCAGTGATCGTGAAAAAGACCTCGGGACATCGGTAGTGAGTAATCAGGACGAAGAAACTGCCCGGGTCTGGAGCTGCATGCAACTGACCCAGAGAACAGCCTGGTTTGGGGGAATCCCTCTGCCACTAGGGGTAGGGGTCTCCTGAGAGGCAGTCTTATGTCCCATTTCAGAGGGGGGCCAGAGCCCTCAGATATTTCTAATAAATTAATCAGGACTCTCACCCAAGAGGTGGAACTCACTTGTCACCCTCATCTACTGTCTAGTCCAACCTGGCTAAAAGGGTGAGGGAAGGTCTTTCACTAATATTTAGATCACTTAAGAAGAATTTTCCTCAAATTCAAGGTGATGGGTACCTCCTCAAGGGGCTAGGATTTTATGTTTTGTTCTTAACCTTGGCTGTTTATGACAATCCCAACTTCATACTTCAATGTGCACTTTATCTCATTTCCAAACTTTAAAAAAAAACCAAAAAAACAATCATTATGTCATAAGAGTTCAGAGTACATAAAAAAAATATTATTCTAAGAGAATAGACTACAAAGAAGAGAGGCTTTAGTTAATGTTAAAATAGGCAAGGTCATGCTTTCCATATAGCATGTACAGCCAGAGCTGTCTAACACCTTTTTGTTTCTTCGGATAAAAATTACTTAGCTTCAGCATGGGTGTACATTCAAAATGTAAAAAGCACTCGTTGTCACAAATTTGTAGAGTTCATGACCGAACTTCCTAAATTAGCTAATACTGTTGGGGGATGGGGAAGAGGACTTTATGTAAACTATCGGTTGCAAACATTCACACAGAGTCATCTGGAAAAAGCCGGGTTTTAAATTTGGACACTTTTTGTAAGTGATCTGGGCTCTGGGCTGAATCCGCATTCTTCCACTCCTCTTTTCGAGGTGTTATAAGTGGGGCCACAACATCACTATCCTGTCAAGAAAAGAAAAACCAGGAACAAATAAAATCCAGTTTTCATAATTTTGAGGAAATCCTCAGGTACACATATCCTTGTCTTGCAGACAGATTGCTTCTAGACGAATGTACTCTTGGGAAACCCCAAATTATATATATGCCCTGTGCTTAGGTCCAATTAGAAACACCACAGTCCTAAGCAGGGAAGAGCCTTTGTAGAAAAAGCTAACAGACCTATTCTTTTCAAAGATGACCAAAAGCAACACACTCCCCCATTCTATGACCCTCTCCCTTCATACACTTTCATGAAACACAAACTTGGTTTTTCCAGGAAAGAGGGACTTCGCTGGGTCCCTGCTCCTTTCTTGCTTACTCCCCTCTGCAGTAGATGGTCCTTGTCTACAAGAGGCCCAAAAGGGGGAAGGACAGGGGTGTCTAAGTGTCCTACTTCAGCTCAGGTCATGATCTTGCAGTCCATGAGTTTGAGCCCTGAGTCAGGCTCTGTGCTGACAGCCTCAGACCCTGGAGCCTGCTTTGGATTCTGTGTCTCCTTCTCTCTCTGCCCCTGCCCCACTCACGCTCTGTCTCTCTTGAAAATGAATAAATGATAAAAAGAAATTTTTTAAAGGGGGGGTAAGGGCAATTTATATGTGCAGAACTTGAACTTTTTCCTGCCAAGTTATAACTTTGGCCCATCAGCATAGATTCCGCCCAAAATGAGGAATGACCTCAAAGTGAAGTGACACTACGACTTGAAAGAAATGAGTGTAAGAAGGCCCTCTAAGACCGGACTATCCTGAACTGTTCTTGAACTTGTGCATAGATTCTCTTAGGGTGTATGAGGGTACAGGAGCTCTGAGAGCCTTTACTGCACTAGGAATACAATGTCTGTGGTAGAATACATGCTCTTCATTTGCACCTGTGCTCTCAGATCCACTTTTCACCTTTCTGCTGCTCTACTCTATGTAACAGGAGCTGCTTTTTTTTTTTTTTTTTTTTTTTTTTTTTAATGCTTATTTATTTTTGAGAGAGAGAGACAGAGCATGAAGAGGGGAGGGCCAGAAACAGAGGGAGCTGTCAGCACAGAGCCTGATGCGGGGCTGGAACTCACAAACCGCGAGATCATGACGTGAGCCAAAGTCAGACACTTAGCCGACTGAGCTACCTTAACAGGAGCTCCTCTTATAAAGTATGTTTCCCAGGTCCCCTGCCTACTGGCTTTTGGTTAGGTTTGGCCAAAGCGGGGCACAGGTGGAAGACTGGAAGGGAGGAGGACAGAGAAGTGAGGGTATTACTCCCCTGAACCCTTCTGGCACTGGCAGCAGTGGCCGTGACGCTTCTGTGGTTCTAGCTTCTGCAGGTGGCCCCAAGACCTGGACTCCCACCTCCACCCCCAGAGGTGGCAGCAGCTTCCTGCTGTTGTCTCACTATCCTCTGCTCATTTAGCTCTGCCAAAACTTCTGTATCTTGTCTCCGCTATTAAATTTGTCAAACTACTCTGGATCTGACTTGATAGAGCTAAAAGTGGCCATTTAACTGCCATGATACTCCTATCTGGAAGATCTTATAGTACAAGGTCAACATTATTTGCCTTCAAATTCATCTCTATTTCTACCAAGGATCCTTATTTCTACCCATTCTAGTTTCAACTCTAGTGAATTTTATAAATACAAACTTGAATGTCACTCTCGTGCTTAAAACACTTCAATGGCTTCCATTGCTCTTGGCCCACAAGACTATGTAAAATCCCATGGGCCCCTCCCTGAATGCACTATGTTCTTGATCATCTTCTGGCCTCCCCCCTTCACCCCCTTTACCCAGGTGACTCCTCATCCATCCTTCAGGTCTCACCTTCTAAATCCTTCTTAAAATAAGCTTTTACCAACCAACCAAGTGTGGCTTAAATCCTTCTTCTTTTGGCTCATCTAAGACTCTGTACCCACTGTGCCCCACCCCAAAGCACTTACCACACCACTGTAATTGTTATTTACTTGTGCGTCTATTAACAGAGCGTGATCCGTGGAACTATGTCTGTCTTAGATACTGTTCCATCTCTGCTACCTAACATAGGACCTAGCAAAAATCCTCATTCAAGGAATGAATGTATCTAGTTTTAAAGTAGTTATCGCCACATAGCTGAACTTCAATAGCTTTTGGTCTCTCTAATTCTAGTCTCTCCTAGTTCCAATCCATCTGCTGCTGGAGTTTTCTTCCTTAATGTTTATTTATTTTTGAGAGAGAGAGAGAGAGAGAGAGAGAGAGAATGTGTGTGTGTGTGTGTGAGTGAGCAGGAGGAGAGGGGCAGAGAGATGGAGAGAGAGAATCCCAAGCAGACTCCACGGGGTCACCACAGAGCCCACCCCAGGGCTTGAACTCACGAAACATGAGATCATGACTTGAGCTGAAACCAAGAGTCAGATGCTTAACTGACTGAGCCACCCAGGTGCCCCTAAATATTTTTTAAATTATTTAATTGTTTATTTTTTTTTGAGAGACAGAAAGAGAGAGTGTGAGCATGCGAGAGGGGTGGGTAGAGAGAGAGGGAGACAGAGAATCCCAAGCAGGCTTCATGCTGTCAGTGCAGAGCCTGACGTGGGGCTCAAACCCATGAACCTGAGATCATGACCTGAGCCAATATCAAGAGATGGATGCTCAACCGACAGAGCCAGCCAGGTGCCCCTAAAGATTTTATTTTTAAGTAATTTCTACACCCAATGTGGGGCTTGAACTCATGACCAACTGACCAACTGACCAGCTTGAACTCATGCTCCACCAACTGAGCCAGCCGGGTGCCCCTAAATGACTATCATTTAAATGAGAACTTTTCAGAGGAAAATAAGGATCTCTTTAGGTTATTAATTAAAAACAGGAAATTATGCAAAGTACGTGAACAACAAACTACTCACCTGTGGCTTGGTGAAGTTTCTGATTAAGCACCAATGAACAAAGTACTGGTGTGCAGCAAACAAGCTCTTTTCATCAGTCTTCTTGCAGTATACGCGAATTAGCTGCTCTGCAAACCTCTCTGGCAAAAGCTCTGAAACCTTTTCAAAGAACAAAAGATTTCACTGTCATCTTGAATTCACACATTGAAGAGAGCTCAGCTGTTCCTAAGCTTCATCTTTTTTTTTTTTTTTTTTTTTTAAGATTTTAAGTAAACTGCACCCAATGTGGGGTTTGAACTCATGACTCCAAGATCAAGAGTCGCACACTCCAGGGGCGCCTGGGTAGCTCAGTCGGTTAAGCATCCGGCTTCGGTTCAGGTCATGATCTCCCGGTTCATGAGTTCGAGCCCTGTGTCGAGCTCTGTGCTGACAGCTCAGAGCCTGGAGCCTGCTTCAAATTCTGTGTCTCCCTCTTTCTCTGTCCTCTCCCACTCACACTGTCCCTGTCTGTTTCAAAAATAAATAAACATTAAAAACTTAAAAACAAAAAAAAAAGAAAAAGAAAAAAAAAAAGAGTCACACACTCCAATGACCGAACAAATCAGGCACCTCAACCTAAGCTCCATTTTTCATGTTATATTAAAAACACCACATTGTTTTGCTGTTTTATCCCAACTGTCATCCAAAGAAAAGAATTGAAGATAGTTGTCATATTGCAAAATGTCCCACAATTTTATATTATTAAGACTAAAAAAAGTCTGTATTATGTAATTATACGTAGATCAGACTCTCATTAGAAGATATGCAAATAAACACATTTAACTTACATGATGTCAACCATACAACACTCCTTTCCCATCAGATTTATAACCTAGCCACCAAACCAAAAACAGTGCTTTCATCTATGTTTAGCAAACAGGAAAAACTGGCTGTTAAGATGATTTACACAAAAATCAGATATACTTTAATTTCAAAAATAATTTTTTTTTTTTTTACTGTATACATTGACTTTAGGACCTAACCTGCATGTAAAATGCAGATTTATCATAAATCTGCCAAATGCCACTACAGTATATTTATTTTGCCCAAGTAGTTACCTGATCTTTAGTAATCCTGACTGCTTTGCTGAGGTCACTCTTACAATAGAAGCGAACATGATCAATAGGATTCTTGTCTTCCATTCCATAATCCATGTTGATAACCTTAATAAAAGGAATAAATTAGTAATCACTCACAGAACAATGAGAATTGAATTCAAGGTTGTAGGAGCGTCACAAAAAACGAAGCAGAGCTCTCTGGAGGTTCAGAAGTAAGAGCACTAATAAGGTAGCTCATAGTGGAATGAAAATAACTCTGGTGCATGTGCTGTAGGGATGTGGTCTTGAAATCTTGAGTGGGGTGGGGGAGATTATTTGTGTTTTCAACATAAGGAGGGTATAAAGTCTGTACCCACTATGTGATAGCCACTATGGTACTACAGATTCAAGGAAACTCGATACAATCCCAACCCCACAGCACCATGTAGCCTAGACTGAGGTTGAACAAATGATTATAAATGTAATTATTGGGGCACCTGGGTGACTCAGTCGGTTAAGCCTCTGACTTTGACTCAGGTCATGATCTCAGTTCATGGGTTTGAGCCCAGCGTCAAGGTGTGCTGACAGCTCAGAGCCTGAAGCCTGCTTCATATTCTGTGTCTCCCTTTCTCTCTGCCTCTCACGCTCACGTGCTCCGTCTCTCTCTCTCTCTCTCAAAAATAAACATTAAAAAAATTTTTTTAAAGTAATTATCAAACTACATTTGTTACAAGAGCGACCAAGGAAAAGCAAAGGGTGCTGTCAAACTTTGTAACCAGGGAGCCTTGTGGTCTGGGGCTTTGGGGAATGACTAGGTGTGTTTCCTGGGAAAGTCACAGGAATGAACCAGGTCTAGGTAGAAAAGAAAAGAATTCCAGGCAGAAGAAAAAGCTCTGAGGCAGACAGGACTGAAACGGTGAGCTGGGTTAAGTAACACTGAAGTCACTGTTGATCTTGGAAGAATAGTTCTAGTATGGTGATGGCGACACACAAAATGTTTAGGAGTAAATGAGAAGTAAAAAAGAGAAGACAGGGCGGGTGCCTGGGTGGTTCAGTCGGTTAAGCATCCGACTTTGGCTCAGGTCAGGACCTCGCGGTTCATGAGTTCGAGCACCGAGTCAGGCTCTGTGCTGACAGCTTGGAGCCTGGAGCCGGCTTCAGATTCTGTATCTACCAACCTCCACTTGCCCCCCTGCCCCGCTCCTCCCGTGCTCACTCTGTCTCTCTCAAAAATAATACATAAATGTTAAAAAAATTAAAAAAAAAAGAGAGAAGACAACTCTTAGAAGCTTGGCTGTTAAAAAGATGCAAGAAAGAAGAATATGGAGAGGAATATGGTACCTGGGAAAGGTAAAAGGGGGATACTTTTCAAGGAGTTTGACAGGGGTGAAGGTGCGGTTTGTTTGTTTTTTAAGTTTGTTTATTATTTGAGAGACGTGTAGGCACACACGAGTTGGGGAGGGGCACAGAGAAAAGGAGAGAAAGAGAGAGAATCCCAAGCAGGCTCAATGCAGAGCCCAATGTGGGGCTTGATCCCACAAACCATGAGATCATGACCTGAGCTGAAATCAAGAGTTGGACGCTCAACTGACTGAGCCACCCAGGTGCCCCTGTTTGTTGTTTTCTTAAGATGAAAGTCTGTTTAACTGCTGATGGGAAAGTCAAAGAGACAGGAGAGAATGGATACTGTAAGGCTCCACAGAAGCGCTAAGACGAATGGCTCTATTGCCCAATGTGGCAGTCACTAGTCATAGGTGGATTTTTAATTTAAAGTCATCAACATTAAATACAATAAAAAATTTAGTTACTTAGTTGAGGTAGTCACGTTTCAAGTGCTGAACCTGTGGCTAGTGGCTACCAAAATGGACAGCACAGTTATAGCCCGACGCAGGGTTTGAACCCACAAACCGCGAAATCTTGACCTGAGCCTAAGTTGGATGCTTAGCCAACTGAGCCACTGAGGCGCCCCTTTCCAAACTTTCTTTAATGAACATGTGCTGCTTTTATAATGGAAGTAGGGAGGCTTTATCTTAAAAAAAAAAAAAAAATCTTTACTTAGTATATTTTTGGGCTAACTACTTACATCCACTATGAAGTCTTCAGCCTTTAGTTCAGTTTCTATCAAGATGTCCGTAGGTTTAGAACCAGCAAGATCTTCTGGAAGTCTTTTATAATTTTCCTAGAAAAGACAAGACTCCTTACATTAGAACCCCCGTTTTTCATCATTAGTGTTTGTGCCACAAAAGGTTCCCTCTCTAAAAATGGCACTTTACTAGGAAGAGTGGGTAGAGATACCCCTAACAAATACAGAGCTTCTGGCTTATGCCATCCTTCAAACACATCACAACAGAGTGATTCTCATAACAAAACTTCCACATTAAAGGGGCGCCTGGGTGGCGTAGTCGGTTAAGCGTCCGACTTCAGCCAGGTCACGATCTCGCGGTCCGTGAGTTCGAGCCCCGCATCAGGCTCTGGGCTGATGGCTCGGAGCCTGAAGCCTGTTTCCGATTCTGTGTCTCCCTCTCTCTCTGCCCCTCCCCCGTTCATGCTCTGTCTCTCTCTGTCCCAAAAATAAATAAAAAAAAAAAAAAAAAAAAAAGTTTAAAAAAAAAAACTTCCACATTAAAAAAAAAAATGTGGCATTGACTTAATAGGAGTAAAGTGTTATGAGGCAGGGTGTGGTAATCAGTGTGGCTCATGTTACTGGCTTTCTGGCAAACAGAAAAACCTTCCATAAGCAGGAGATGAAAACAGATATGGATATCTGGCATGCACCATCTGGGAGAACCTGATATAATGTGAAAGAAGAAATTAGTAAACAGCAGGTCCTTTGCTTCTCAGTGAAGCTCATGCAGATACCTTATTTTGAGGCCCCATTCATTTTCTTGCCTTTAGATCTAGCCAAAATTTGGGGCACCCCCTCTCACTTCTGGGATGAGAGAATACAGGTTTAGACTAAGACAGACTTGGGTTCAAATCCTAGCTCACTAACTGTGCTTCTGTAGGCAAGTTGTTTAATCTCTCCCAAGCTTCAGTTCCTTCATCTACACGACCAAAGAACACGTTATTGATGAGATTAAGTGAAAATGAACGTAGAGGGCTTAGAACAGAGTCATGATATTGTGATGGGTTAATGGCTTCCTCTTGGAGGTTTCCTCTCTTGGAAGAGAGAGATCTTTCACTATTAACAACTCAACTTACCTTTTCAATTTTTGTTGTTCCCTTTGGTTTAGTCTCACCCACATACTTGTATAGATTACGGCATTCAATTTTTTTTAAAATTTCTCGTGCTGCATCCAGTTTGGGATCAGAAGAATACAAAATCTCCAGGAAAATGTTATCTGCCAATTTTATAAAATTTCAGTTATGTTAAGATGGGGAAAAAAGGGTTTAAAGACTCATACACCGCTGTACTTCTGAAAGGATTTTAAGTGGACATTTACAAATGTAAGCACAGTATAACATTCAATGTCTTGGATTTGCTTTAAGATAATCTAGTGAATGGGAGAGGGCATATAGAGATGGCTTAAGGTTGGGTGATGGGTAAATAGGGGTGTATTAATTTGTTGTTATGCTTTATTTTCTTAAAGAGAATGATACTTAAGTAATTATAAAGTTATGTCTGAAATCTACTTCAAAAACAGACCAGTATTTTATGGGAGTGGGTGGATGGAGGGGATGAAGCAAAATTGCCATGTTAGTAATTGTTGCAGCCAAGTGATGGGTACATGGAATTCTGTATGTTTCATAATAAAAAGTTTTTTAAAGTTCCATGATGAAAGTAGAAGGTAGTTGTTTTTAAGATTTGATTTGATTTTTTAAGATTTTTTTTTAAGGTTATTTATTTTGAGGGGCACCTGGGTGGCTTAGTCGGTTAAGCCTTCAACTTCGGCTCAGGTCATGATCTCCCAGTTTGTGAGTTCGAGCCCCACATCAGGCTGTGTGCTGACAGCTCAGAGTCTGGAGCTTGATTCTGTGTCTCCCTCTCTCTCTGCACCTTCCCTACTCATGCTCTGTTTCTCTCTCTCTCTCAAAAATAAATAAACATTAAAAAAATTGTTTTTAAATAAAAAAATAAATTTAACATTCTATTATTCCAATTTAATTAAGATATTTTGGGGTAGACGGCTTGCATTGAAAGGGAGGGAAGGGATAAGGTCCACTTATTTCGTAGGAATATTAAGGGAAAAAGACTAAAGTAAGAAATCGGTTCCCTAAGGCAGTGGTCATATGACATTTGCTATGTTTAAGACAGCCAACATCTAGGTAAGCTGAAACATTTATAGGCATTTTAATTTTATTTTTACTTTATTTTAAAGTTTATTTATTTTGAGAGAGACAGTATGAGCAGGGGAGGGTTAGAGAAAGGGAGAGAGAGAATCCCCAAGCAAGCAGGCTCTGGGCTATCAGTGCAGAGCCCAACTTGGAGCTCAATCCCAAGAACTGTAAGATCACGACCCGAGCTGAAATCAAGAGTTGGATGCTTAACCAACTGAGCCACTGAGGCACCCCTATAGGAATTTTTTTTTTCTTTTTTTTTTTTTTAATTTTTTTTTCAACGTTTATTTATTTTTGGGACAGAGAGAGACAGAGCATGAACGGGGGAGGGACAGAGAGAAAGGGAGACACAGAATCGGAAAGAGGCTCCAGGCTCCGAGCCATCAGCCCAGAGCCTGACGCGGGGCTCGAACTCACGGACCGCGAGATCGTGACCTGGCTGAAGTCGGACGCTTAACCGACTGCGCCACCCAGGCGCCCCCCTATAGGAATTTTTATAGGAATTTATAAGCAGGAATTTAGGAAGCAGAGAGGACAAATTATGACATATTCATAAAAGGAACTACTACTCGACACTAAAAAGGAATAAACTACTGATGCATGCAATCTAGATGAATCTCAGACACATAACACTGGGTAAAAGGAGCCCTACAGAGATGCGTACACCTGCCTGATTGCATTTATGTAAAAGTCTAGAACAGGGCGCCAGGCTGGCTCAGTTGGAAGAGCATGCGACTCTTTTTTTTTTTTTTAAATGTTTATTTAGTTTTTTGAGAGAGACAGAGTGTGAGCCAGGGGAGGGACAGAGAGAGAAGGAGACACAGAATCTGAAACAGGCTCAACTCAGAGCCTGACACGGGGCTCAAACTCACGAACTGTGAGATCACGACCTGAGCTGAAGTTGGGACGCTCAACCGACTGAGCTACCCAGGTGCCCTGAGGATGTGACTCTAGATCGCAGGTTCATGAGTTTGAGCCCCGTGTTGGGTGTAGAGATTACTAAAAATCAATAAACTTAAAAAAAAAAGTCTAGAACAGGCAAATAGCGGTTGTTTCTAGGGGTGAGGTGAGGGCAAGAACTGACTGGGATGAAGCATGAGGGAATTTCCTAAAGAGAAGATAATGTTCTGTATCTTGCATGTGTCAAAACGTTAGCAAATGTACATAAAATGTGTGCATTTATACAAACTGTGTGTGCATTTTACATCAGAAGAAAAAAAATCTGTAAATTATTGTTGAACTTTAGTCTTCATGCTAAAGGAGTTAGGGTAAAATGTACTGATCACTGCAATTTACTTAAAAACGCATCAAAACTGGGGTGCCTGGGTGGCTCAGTCAGTCCGACTCTTGATTTCAGCTCAGGTCATGATCCCAGGGTCATGGGATTGACGCTCACATTGGGCTCTGTGCTGATCATGGAGCCTGCTTAAGATTCTTTCTCTCTCTCTCTCTCTCTCTCTCTCTCTCTCTCTCTCTCTCTCTCTCCGCCCCTCTTCCCAGCTCATACTCTCTCGAAAAGAAAAGAAAAGAAAAGAGAAAAAAAAAGGAAGAAAATGCATCAAAATTCAGATGGGTTAACGGACAGGATGGTAAGTGACAGACAAGTCATAGAGCAAGTTCAGTAAATGCTAGAACAACTGTACCGGTGTGGTGAGTGTACAAGTGTTCACTGTAAAATTCTTCCAACATTGCTGCAGGTTTCAACACTTCCCAGTAACATGTGGAAAAACATTCTTAAAAATTAAAAAACAGGGGCGCCTGGGTGGTTCAGTCGGTTAAGCGTCCGATTTTGGCTCAGGTCATGATCTCGCAGGTCATGATCTCACAGTTCATGAGTTCGAGCCCCACATCAGGCTCTCTGCTGTCAGCATGGAGCCCACTTCAGATCCCCTGTTCCTTCTCTGCCCCTCCCCAGCTGTGCTTGCTCTCTCTCTCTCTCTCATAAATAAAATAAACATTAAAAAAATTAAAAAACAAGAAGTGGAGACTTTTAGATAAAGTGAGTTGACTTTTGGAAAAGCAGCAAAGGTAAGGAAGGCTCACATGGTCCTATTCCTTCCAGGTTATGTAGTTAAGGCCAGTAAAGATTATATGACTGCTCAAAATAATATGCAAGAAAGATAAGATTCTGGGTCTCAAATGATGAAAGCTGGAAAATCCATATGCTTATTCTACCATACTCTTGGCAGATAAAGCACAAAAATGTGACCTAACATTTTGTATAGGATTTTTGACATTAATACAATATCCAAGGGTATAACCAGTGGACTCATCTCATTGAACAGGGTAAAAGCTAGTTTGGGTATTATAGAACCTTCAGAGTGAGAGAGAGCTATGTATAGTCATGTAGTGAAACCACATTAGGGGGCGCCTGGGTGGCTCAGTTGATTAAGCATCATCATTGCTGTCAGTGTGGAGCCCGCTTTGGATCCTGTCTCCCACCCCCCTCAAAAATAAATAAACCTTAAAAAAAAAAAAAAAAAAAAGACCAGGGGCACCTGGGTGGCTGGGTGAAGCACCCGGCTTCAGCTCAGGTCATGATCTTGCAGTTCGTGGGTTCAAGCCCTGCATCAGTCTCTGTGCTGACAGCTCAGAGCCTGGAGCCTGCTTCGGATTCTGTGTCTCCCTCTCTCTCTCTCTGTTTCTCTCTCTCTGTCTCTGCTTCCTCTCTGCTTGTACTCTCTCTCAAAAATAAATAAATGTTAAAAAAAAATTAAAAAAACAAAGATCACATTAAACTGTATACTTTATGGTTTGTCACTTAACCCAAAAGTGTGTAAAATCCTGAATTCATTTCTTTTCATCAAAAGAAAGTTGAAATGTAATATAATGTTACAGGATAAATTGTTAGAACTAGCTTCTGATGATGAAGACTGAAGATTTTTTTTTTTTTAATGTTTATTTTTGAGAGACAGAGACAGAGTGCGAGCAGGAGAGGGGCAAAGAGAGAGGGAGACACAGAATCCTGCTGTCAGCACAGAGCCCCATGTGGGGCTCGAACTCACGAACTGTGAGATCATGACCTGAGCTGAAGTCAGAGGCTTAACCACCTGAGCCACCCAGGCGCCCCACTGAAGATGACTTTTTAAATACAGCATCACCTGCTTCGTTATGAACAAAAGTTAAAATATCCCCACCTTGCTCAAACTGTTACGTAATCTCTTCTTCCATTCCTATCAACATAACAATGGGAGACTAGTATCTGCTATGATGTTTTTAAAACAAAACACAGAAACAATTTAGATACACATCATCCCTTGTGAGTGAAAGTGTCATCAGCCCAATCTAGATTAATTAACCAGTAGGAAAATCACTTATTACATTATAAACTTTAAGTATTGTTGTACACAACGTTCTGAGTGTGCACAAAGATATGTAATATGAGGAATCACTATTTAACTTCTAATTTTTGATTTACTTATGTTTGAAAAGTGACTAAAAAGGTCTAAGTCTAAAAGGGACTCTATATCACCTACATGTCTATTTTTAAAGAATAGTATATATTCTATAATACACTATAGTACACTATAATACATATAGTTTTTATTATTTAAATTTTTGTTTCTTTTGGTTATATTTACTGAAATGTATGTTAAGTCTGTTAAACTCAATATGAAATATTTGGGCTCATATTTTGTTTGTCCTTCCCACCCCCATATCATTTTCCTAGTAATTCGTTTTTATTGTTTTACAAAGGTATCAATCTGTGAGTTGTTGGGCATGGAGAATGTTGGTTCTTCAAGACAGTTTGAGAGGCACCAGTGTGAGTCTTGTTCTGGCAAATGTGCTGCAGACAGAACCCAGCAGTAGCATCACATACAGGAAGCTCATGTAAAGTGATCTCGGCTGCCTTAGCCCACTCAGCTTGGGTTGTTTTTGCTCATTTAAAAAACCTTCAGCCTTTCCACCGATTCTCTACAAGCTATGTGACTGCTTTCTAACTTTCTTTTTAAACGGATCCGCCACGTCCATGATCCGCCACGAAGAACTCCAAATTTGTGGTCTACTTTTGCTTTGCTCATCTTTATGGCTCAGTCAGCACTTTCCCACATTAAAGAACCAGCTGCAACACCTTCACCCCTCCCTTCTCACCCTAAGCTGCAGGTTTTGCTTGTGTTGAAACGTGGCAAAATGCTCTTGGTATTCTGTGTTTTATAACAAAAGTAACGTTAAAAG
The DNA here is from genome assembly GCF_024362965.1 of Panthera pardus. NCBI lineage: Eukaryota > Metazoa > Chordata > Mammalia > Carnivora > Felidae > Panthera > Panthera pardus. Next base: position 22,551,478 of record NW_026526821.1, on the reverse strand, counting down.
CAAGTCAGTTTTTTAGTCTGGTATTAGTCCAGCTGTATTTTAAGTTAAATAACAGTGAATATTGGGTACTTAAGTGCCAAGTACTACATACCAGGTGTTATGCCTCATTTAAATACTATAACAAAACTATATGCTGGGTATCAATAGCCCAATTTGTAGATGAGGAAACTAAGGTTCGAGAGGTTAAATGATTTTATCAAGGTGATACAGTTAGTACCAAGCAGAGACAAAACTCAAATCCAAAAGTATACAATCACCAGAGAAGCTAAATATATTGGTATGTTTGGAAAATAACACATCTGCAATCCAGGCACAGCTTACACTTTATCTGAGATGGACTTCTGTGTTACCGTCTAGCTCTTACCTGTGAGCTTAGTGAAGGCATCCATGTCATCAATTGCCGTAGAAATGTGATACTTTTTTCCTTCAGCACCTACAATTTCTATGTAGGGGTCTGCTTTGAGGAAAGCATCTGTAATCCTAAAGATCATTTCATAAAAATTTATGCTTATGAGAAAATTTGAATATTTGGTTAATGCCATGCTTAAAGTTAAGGAAACCTTTCTACTTCAGCGAAGTAAAACCCTGAGACACGATGTTCTAAAGACAACTGTTTTTTTGTTTTTTTTTTAAACAAACAGATAAAAAAAGACAACTGTTTTTTGATCATACATAAATACATAAATAAGTGCATGGGGATTTGTCAGCTACCATGTTTACTGTGATCCAAGCATTATGGTAGGGCTTTAGATACATTATCTTATTTAATCTTTCCAACAAGAAGATAGATGGAATCAGCCTCAATTTTACTGATGCAGAAATTAAGTAATTTTCATTGAATCAAGTTAGGAAGAAGCCATACCAGGGCTTGAAACTAGCTGAATTAAAAACAAATAAAAACTTCTTATCAAAGTAACAACCATAAAAACAGATGAATGTGTTCTAACTAGTCTGCTCATGTCAATTTAAAACTATTTAGAGATATGGAATTAAATCACATTCTACTTCTGAGAATTCCTCATGGGTCTTTGAGTCACACAGAGATGTATGGCTATACTTCTATCTGTACTTGGCTGAACTTTTCCACTATGGTTCTCACTGGGCCAGGGAGAAGAGGTCAAATTCCTGTTGGTCTTACTATCTGCTACTGATTTTGACAAATAATTGACAGGGTAAGGACGGGCGTTAATCTTAATTCTTGAAATTAACTTGTCATTAACTTCAGAATGTCAATTTTTCACGTCCCATCTCTCACCTTGATGACTAGTATCCGGCACATAAGTAACTACCTGTGAGGAGGTCTAAGGCATGCTGACATTGCCTCTTCATGTCTTGCTGAAGCCAACTCTTCCACGCTTCATCTAGCCCCTTTATCTATTCTCCGCCTCTTCCTCCAAATAAGTTTTTACTTTATGCTCGTTTTTGTTGTGTTTAAGGGAACCATTTTAGATTTATTCACTTAAAATTTACTTGAATTCCTAGAAATCTCAACTTGACCCAAGAATGATACTCTAGCAAAGCATCATGAAGAAATTTTATAGGGAAACAGCACTAGAATTTCTTACATTGTATCAATGATGTTGCCAACTTTGTGTTGATAAGCTCTGCGGTGCAAAGAGGTACGGGTATGGAACATGTCATACAGATTCCCAACCTCCTGCAGAAAAACATGAAATAAATATTAATGTAGGTTCAGGCTATGTTACCCTTGTTAGTAGATAAGTCCATAGGACAAGGAAAAGGGATGGTGACAGATGGACAAGAAGGTTATGCATAAGGACTACCTCATTAAAATCCCTGAGCCCACCCATTAAAAAATACAAGGTAGTTTGCAACTTTTGGTTTGCAACTTTTCTTCTTAGTAAACCAAAATCTATTGTTTTAAGTCTATGGCAGGTTCTGTTTTAGGCATCTTCAATATATTTTTAATCTCAACAAGTCTAGAAAGTTAGGCATTATTCTTTTTATATTCTTTATTCTCAAAAGAAAGACTTTCTGTAGTACAATACCATACTACTCTTTAGCTACATGACTCTAATCTAGCAGAGACCTAATGATTTAGTATTTTACCTATTATGAAACACTAACATATATCACTAACTATGGTTAAGGATGAGACTTGAGCCAAACTTTCTAGGCTGAAACTTCAGTTCCGCCTTTTATTAATTGTATGTCTTCTTTGCTTCAATTTGCTCACCTGTTAAGCGGGATAATAATAGTATCTATTTCATACTGTTGTGAGAGTTGAGTTAATCCACCCAAAACACCTAAAAACAGTGCCTCGCACAATACTTAATAAATGTCTGTTGTAACTTTGTTATTTTTTAACAATGCAGCAGTGAAAAGAACCTTAAGATACTTACAAGTGCTAAGCATTAAGTAAAGAGACTGATAATTTACCAAGTTCTGATTTTTCCGAATTTTTGAATGATTACTTCTAGATTTCAAACTATGAACTACACCTTCTTTGTTGTTTCCTCTGATCTAGCTTACCTTATCTCTAGTACAAATACGCTTCCTATCATCTACTTCACAAACACGGGCAAATTTAATAAAGCGCTGGTAATCAAAATTATTTTGGATTCCAAGATGATGGCAGTCCCTAGAAAGATTCCAAAGCAGAGAGATGAAATTTGTCAACAAGAAACTATACCTTAAGTATCAACACTGAATGTATATAACAATTTTTTATTTTATTCATTTATTTAAATAAAATTTATATATATTTAAAGGATATGAGGATTTTAACCAATTTTTCTGAAGTGTTCAGTGCATACCTGGCAAAATAATCCCATTTGTCCACATCAATGCCATTTCTTTTATTGGCCACTATCTCATAAAGGAAGCTTTTCTCTTTAGGACGCCCTTTGTATGGCCACTGGAAGACAAGAAAACTCACCAAAAGTTTTAGGATATGAACGAAATCTATTTACAAGCAAAGCAACTGTGTTAATCTAAAAATTATAAACAGAGGGGCGCCTGGGTGGCTCAGTCGGTTGAGCATCCAACTTTGGCTCAGGTCATGATCTCACAGTTTGTGAGTTCGAGCCGTGCATCAGGCTCTGTGTTGACAGCTCAGAGCCTGAAGCCTGCTTCAGATTCTGTGTCTCCTTCTCCTTCTGCTCCTCCCGGCTCACACACTCTCGCAAAAATAAACATAAAAAATTTAAAAATAAAATAAAATAAAATAAAAATTATAAACAGACACGTGAATGGGAATGTGAGGTAAGTCAAAAAGTTCCACTCTTTCCTTCTTCCACCTAATTGCTAAACTAGTAGAAAAAGGAAAAGAAATGCTAAAGTATATGACATCCTGTTAATACCAAGCCTTGTGCCATTGAAAGGATTCTAACTCTATTACACTTCCATAACCAACAAACTTTCTTCTTTTCTTGGTTTAAAAGTTTCTTTAAAATTTAAGATCTGGGGCCCCTGAGTGGCTCAGTCAGTTAAGCATTGACTTTGGCTCAGGTTATGATCTTGTGATTCGTGAGTTTGAACCCCACATCGGGCTGTGTGATGACAGTTCAGAGCCTGGAGCCTGCTTCAGATTCTGTATCTCCCTCTCTCTCTGCCCATCCCACGTGGATTCTCTGTCTCTCAAAAATGAACAAGCATTTGAAAAAAAATTTTTAATTAAATTAAATTTAAAAATATATTTTATTTTTAAATAATCTTTATGCCCAACATGGGGCTTGAACTCACAACCCCGAGATTACCACTCACGTACTCTGCCGACTGAGCCAGCCAGATGCCCCAAACATGTTAATTTTAATGGAGAAACAGGACATGCCCTTTTACATTTTTCAAACAATGTTACTTCAGGCTTGTATATAGAATACTACATATATATTCATCAAAAAACATTTACATATGTATTTTAATTTGGGAGGTAATTTCTAAAGAACTGTTAAGAGATGAAAAAAATAGATAAGCCTTTTTATTTTTTTTGCACTAAACAGTAGAAATACATAATGTATTTTATCATTTAGTCCCCCTAAAATAGCCAAATATCTCTCTTCAAATAGCTCTGAAGGATTAAAAAAAAAAAAAAAAAAAAAAAAAAAAAAAAAAAAAAGCTCTGAAGGAAACTAGAAAAGACTAGATGGAAAACACAGTCAATTCAAATTAAGTTGTAAACAAACTTACCAAAGAATCTTTGATTGGTGATTCAAGTGGTCCTGTAATTTGTTCCTTGATAAAGCAAATATCTTCTTCAGGGATGAGACCGTAATGTTCCATGACAGCTTTGAGTCCATTAGAATTAACCAGGTGCTCAAACATCTTCACTGAGCCCTGTTCATGCTAGGAAAAGTCAGCACAATATGATCTGTTACAGACTCTAGTCCATCAGGGACCCCAAATAATTCAAATTATTCTTGATTCCAGGTAATTCAGAGATAAGGTTCCAATGCATGTTAATTATCTAGTTCCCAACTACCATCTTACAGATATTTTAAAAAACCTGTTAAATGTGTCTGTAAACAAATAAACCTTTTACATATCATGTTCATTATCTCATAAATACATTTAATGAGACATATAATTTATAGTGCAGAAATATTGCATAGTACAATACAAAAGAATATTACCCAGTCATACAGATGGGATCCTGCTTTAATGAATATCACTATAAAATTCAGTTCTATTGTTTCATCAGGCTTGGAACATTTGAAGTTACAAATTCTGTTAGCACTTCCATCTAGTGGTGAGAAGGAGTAACTGCAAACTTGCCACAAGAACAAAAGTGTTTAGAGTTCTAAAGTCAAGATCTGGGGGGGAATCTCAAATTGGCCTCTTTTTACTCATCTGTCCGCTCACTCATTCATAATTGTAAACATCAAATGATCCCCTGAAGATACTGGCACCATCACAGGTCTTACCAAAAACCGACTCAATATGAAAACAAAACCCTGAATGGTCCTGTAACTATTTTTTTTAAGTGAATGAAGATACATATTAATTACAACAAGGAAAAACATAGTTCAGGTTAATAGTGAAGAAATCTGGTAAACATTGCCTTAAGTGATCAAAGTTAATGTCACCAGCATTATGTTAAACAGTTTCCCTGCCTCTGATGCTAAAGAAGATATAATGTGGCATTCTGCCAAAAATACATAGTCTGACACTATGTATCAGAAAACTGCAAACTAAAGGACATATCAGAAACAACTCACCTGTACTCTTCAAAAAAATAACAAGATCATGAAAGATAAAGACTGAAGAATTGTTCCAGATCAAAGGAGACTAAAAAGAAATAGCAACTAAGTATGATTTATGTATGGATTGGGGAGGAATAAAGTTTTCTTTCTCCTTTTCTGCATGGACAATTGATGAAATTTGACAGAAACTATAAACTAAATAATAGCATAGCATCAGTATTAATGTCTTGATTTTGATACCTGTACTGAGGTTATGTAAGAGAATGTTCTTGTTTTTAGGAAATACCCACTGAAGTATTTAGGAATATAGGGGTATATCTACAACTCATTTTCAAATGGTTCAGAAAAAATTTTACTTTTTTTAAAGATTTTTATTTTTAAGTAATCTCCACACTCAACATGGATCTCAAACTTATAACCCAGAGACCAAGAGTCTCACACTCCACTAACTGAACCAGCCAGGCACCCCGAAAAAAAATGTTATTTATACAGAAAAATTTAAGTCCCACAAAGATAACATGGACAATTACAATGAAAATTATAAGCAACTTAGGAGTAAATATAACAAAAGATATAGAAGACCTTTATGGAGAAGATTATAAAATTTATAATAAAGGGCAAATGGCCAAAGATACTCAATAAAAGAAAAGAGATGAAAAGTTATTATAAAGTAATAATAATTAAAGCGTGAAATAGAAGAGAATCCAGAAGGATTCATCACATATGGAAAGTTAATAAATGTTGGGGGTGTGTTATAGATCAGTAAGGAAAGAATGAACTGTTCAGTAAACAATCATCCATGTTTTAAAAAAAGACATTAGATTTCTACTATGCACATGCACAAAAATAAATCCACATGAGTTAAGGACTTATATGTGAAAGGCCAAATATCTATTATTTTTATGTATGTATGTATGTATATATGTATGTATGTATTATTTGAGAGAGAGAGTGGGGAGGGGGCAGAGGGGGAAAGGGAGGGAGGGAGGGAGGGGGGGGAGAGAGAGAGAGAGAGAGGGAGAGAGAGAGAGAGAGAGAGAGACTCAAACGTGGGGCTCAACGTGGGGCTCAATCCCATAACAATGCCCAACCAAGCCAACCAGGTGCCCCAAAAGGTCAAACATATAAATAAAAGACATGGAAATGGCTGAGTAGATCCTATTTAGATCAGCCTTGCTGAAGAAAACAACTGTTAAGTCTGGACAACTTCCTAAAAGTACTGGAGAGCGACCAAAGTAGGCAGATGTCAGCAGGAAGTTAATACTTGGAAGAAAAAGAGCACGGGGCAATATTCCAATTCTTTTATGGCCTTTAGTATGAGGCTCCCAGGAAGCAAAACTATAGAGAAACTATCGATCTCAGTTCATTAAAGAACCAGAATACTTCATCAACATTTAAAATTTGTTTCTCAAGAAGTACCATTAAAAAAAAAAAATGAATTGGAGGGGTGCCTGGGTGGCTCAGTCAGTTAAGTGTCTGACTTCGGCTCAGGTCATGATCTCCCAGTCCATGAGTTCGAACCCCGTGTCGGGCTCTGTGCTGATAGCTCAGAGCCTGGAGCCTGCTTCAGATTCTGTGTCTCCCTCTCCCTCTGCCCCTCCCCAACTCATGCTCTATCTCTCTCTTTCAAAAATAAACATTAAAAAAAAAATCAAGGGGTGCCTGGGTGGCTCAGTTGGTTAAGCATCTGACTTCAGCTCAGGTCATGATCTCGCGGTTCGTGGGTTCAAGCCCTGCATTGGGTTCTGTGCTGACAGCTCAGAGCCTGGAGCCTGCTTCAGATTCTGTGTCTCCCTCTCTCTCTGCTCCTCCCCCACTCATGCACTCGCTCTCTCTCTCTCTCTCAAAAATAAATAAATATTAAAAAAATTTTTTAATGAATTGGAGGGGTGCCTGGCAGGCTCAGTCAGAAGAGCATGTGACTCTTGACCTTGGGTCATGAGTACGAGCCCCACATTGGCTGTAGAGATTACTTAAATGAATGAATGAATTTGCAAGTAAGAGACTGAAGAAAAAATATTCACAATACATATATTTGACCATTATACATATAGTTACTATATATACTATTACATAGTTATATAAGTAATTAATCAAATCAACAATCAAAAAGCAAACAACATTTTTTAAATGGGCTAAGTGTTGAAAGAACTCTTCACAAAAGAAGATACATCAATAACAAAGTACAGGGGGGCACCTGGGTGGCTCAGCCTGTTAAGCCTCAGACTCTTGATTTCCACTCAGGTCATGATCTCACAGTTTGTGAGTTCGAGCCCCATATCCAGCTCTGTGCTGACAGTGCAGAGCCTGTCTGGGGCCCTCTCTCTCTGCCCCTTCCCTACACTTACTTCCTCTCTCTCTCAAAAATAAACTTAAAACACACACACACACACACACACAAGAAAAAAACAAAGCACAGGAAATGGTATTCAGCATATATCAGAGAATGCCAAAAAAGAGAAAACAAAACAACAAAACCCCAAAACCCCACAAAATACCACTTCACACTCATTAGAAAGGCTAATCTAAAAAATGAAATGATGAAGCTACAGAACAACAGGAAATCTCCCACAGTGCTAACAGAGGGCAAAATGGTACAACAACAGGGGAAAGGTCTGGCAGTTTCTTTTTTTTTTTTTTTTCCTAATTTTTCAGTTTATTTACTTATTTTGAGAGAGAGAGAGTGAGAATGCGCGCAGGTGCGTGTGTGCACAAGTCGGGGAGGGGCAGAGTGTGGAAGAGAGAACATCCCAAGCAAGCTCGGTGCTGTTAGTGCAGAGCTCAGTGCAGGGCTGTATGCCATGAACTGGGAGGTCATGACCTGAGCCTAAATCAAGAGTCAGACACCGACGCTCAACCGACCGAGTCACCTAGATGCCCTTGGCAGTTTCTTATAAAGTAAACATGCACCTACTCCATGGTCTAGCAATTCTACTCAGGTATTTTACCTAAAAGAAATGAAAACATTTTCCATAAAAATGTTTTGCAACCTTATTTGTAATAGCCAAAAAGTGAAAACAACCCAAATTATATTGAAGGGGAAAAGTACAAACAAGTCACAATTTACTCACACAATGGGATACTACTCAGCAATACGCAGGGATCAACAGTAATGCATGCAACATGATAGAATCTCACAATCATCATGTTGTATGAATAAAAGCAAAACACTAAAGAGTATATATGATATGATTCTACTTACATGAAATCTAAGAATAGGCAAAACTAATCTATATTTATTTTCTTTTTTTTTTAATTTTTTTTTTTTTTTACATTTATTTATTTTGAGACAGGGAGAGATAGCATGAATGGGGGAGGGTCAGAGAGAGATGGAGACACAGAATCTGAAGCAGGCTCCAGACTCTGAGCTGTCAGCACAGAGCCTGACGCGGGGCTCGAACTCACGGACTGTGAGATCATGACCTGAGCCGAAGTCGGCTGCTTAACCGACTGAGCCACCCAGGCGCCCCAAAACTAATCTATATTTAAAAAAATCAGAAGGTGAGGAGGGAGAAGCAGCCATCGACTGAGAAGGGGCATAAGGGAATTTTCCAAGAAGATGAAGACATCTTTTATCCTGACTTGGGTAGTGATTACATGGATATATCTATTTGTCAAAATTCACTAAACCATGGTGCCTGGCTGGCTCAGTCAGTAGAGCATGTGACTCTCGATCTCAGGGTCATTAGTTTGGACCCAATGTTGGGTGTAGAGATTACTTGAGATAAATAAACAAACAAACTTAAAAAAAAAAAATTAAGACTGGTACCAACTTACTATATGTGAATTATTCCTTTATTTTTTTAAATTAAAAAAAATTTTAATGTTTATTTATTTTTGAGAGAGTGAGCAAGCTAGTGGGGGAGGGGCATATAGAGAGAGGGAACAGAGGATCCGAAGAAGGCCCCACACTGACAGCAGAGAGCCCGATGCAGGGCTTGAACTCATGGACCGGGAGCCTAAATCAAGAGTCAGATGCTTAACCAACTGAGCCACCCAGCTGCCCCTTGAATTATTCCTTTAAAAGAAAAAGAAAAAAAATAGGGGTGCCTGACTGCCTCATTTGGGAGAAGATGTGACTCTTGATCTCAAGGTCATGAGTTTGAGTCCCATGTTAGGTGTAGAGATTACTTTAAAAAACATGAAAGAAAGAAAGAAAGAAAGAAAGAAAGAAAGAAAGAAAGAAAGAAAGAAAGAAAAAGAAAGAAAGGAAGGAAGAAAGAAAGAGAAACAGGGAGGAAGGAAGAGGGGAAGGAAGAGAAAGAGAGGAGGGAGGGAAGGAGGGAGGGAAGAAGGCAGGAAGGGAGGGAGGAAGGCAGGAGGAAAGGAAGGGAAAGAAAAGGAAGGAAGGAAGGAAGGAAGGAAGGAAGGAAGGAAGGAAGGAAGGAAATAGAGGTTGACATGGAAGGAGGATTCAGTACATATTAATATCCTTTACTCCAGATTCCAGAAATACAGTGTGGAAGCCAGCCTAACTTCACTTTCCAAAACCTGATTCCAAAAATATGGGTCAGCCACCTCCAAATCCCTAATTATAAAATGGTTCATTTAATATAAACAATGAAACTTGGCTGGTATCAGTTACTTCATGATAAAAATGGAGTTAGCTATTATTTTACTTTTCAATAATATGATAGAATAGTAAAAGCATTAAATTAGCATCTAGAAAACCTGGTTTTCTACTGCTGGCTCCACCCTTTAACAGCTTTGTGATTTTTTTTGTGTATCAGTTCAATACAACTCTGTGAGCTTCAAGTTCCTTTACACTTATAAAAATGGAGATAATGATTCTTCCTTTATAGACTGCTGTGAGATCAAATGAAACATTATATATTTGTATATGATTGCACCCTGAAAACTGTAATGGGGAAGTATACTATAACACAGCAATGGTTGCTTAAATAGTCTTTACTTTATTGACTATTGAATATATGAAAACATACCGTCCATTCCACATCTGGGCGAGCAAGTGGAATAAATCTTCCATCAAACATATGAGAAAATGGCCCATGACCTAAAAAAACAAAAGCCTTAAAACTGCTTGTAAACTGGTAAAAAGTGAATCTATTTTTTAATCTTTTTAGCGAAAATGGAATATCAACAGAAATTAATACTTTCTAAGTACATTACAAAGAGAAACAAAAATCCTTCCTTCCTATTTTCTAAAACAAGAAAATAAGAAACAAAAACATATAGGAAAGTGAACTGCCCATGGAGGGGTCTTTGAGTCGTCAGAGCTCACATACATCTGATGAAAGGACAGTTCTGTGTAACTAAAAGGAATATTAATGAAAAACGTTGGCATCTTCAGATTGAATATTTATATTAGAATAGTCATTTTAAGATCATCCACTGAGGTGGAGGAAGAAAATAATAAAACTTTATTTTTCTACTCTCATCCTTTTAAAAACATTTATTTTCATGTAAATTGTATAATTTACATAATACGTTTTATAATAAATATACACGCTTGGGTTTTTACTGCTGATGTGGGCAACCAAAAGTGGAGATCACTAGTTTATCTTATTCATAAGTGATTTTAACATTCCACTCATTTAATACTATGAAACTTTGTTGACACACAACTCTGTAATTATCAGAATTTCTGAAGTGAGTTACTTGGCTAAAGAGGGACCCCACCTGGACCAGCCCTGGGCCTTTTTGCATGTCACAGCCTATAGAAAAAGGCTCATTAATGCCGTGCTCAGACTCCTAGACACTGACAAAGTTTCCCAATGATCCCCTCTAGAATCTGTTAAATTTATCATCTAGGAGTGGTACTGGTCCTGCTGAAATCTCCAAGGGGCATGCTAAAGAGAGTGCCTTATGCCCTTGAGAATCTGGCTGTTCAAACACAGATACCTCCCTTTCTCTACCCTAAGGGCACACACAAACTCTCAGGATCCTCCAATAGGTAGGAATAAACTACAAAGACATGGGGTTGAAAACTCCTGTAAAAAAGAGGATAGTCTCTCCCTCTCTCTTAAGTTTATTTATTTATTTTGAGAGAGAGCACATATGCACTGGGGGAGGGCAGAGAGAGGAGAGAGAGAATCCCAAGAAGGCTCCATGCCCAGTGTGGAGCCCAGCTCAGGGCTCAGTCTCACAAACAGTGAGATAATGACATGACCTGAGCCAAAATCAAGAGTTGGACACTTAACCAACTGAGCCACGCAGGCACCCGTCTTTTCTCTTTCTTTGTCAAAGAAGGATGATATTCTACTTAGATTAAAGTGGTCTAAGACCTCACATGGGTCAGGAGAGAAATGGAGTTCTCTAAATGTGTTGTTAATCTGCTAGGGAAGATTATGTATTTTAGGTATGAGAAGAATGAATTTGATGAAGTAACTGACAGAAAATGGCAACAAAAAGAATAAAGGAAAGATAAAACTCATATCATCCTAAATAGAGTAGTCAAAAATCTCACTATTAGAAGGTCCTTTTGGGGCACCTGGGTAGCTCAATCAGTTGAGTGTCCTACTCTTGATTTCAGCTCAGGTCATGATCCCAGGGTTGTGGGATCAAGCCCCACATTGGGCTCCACAGCATGAAGCCTGCCTGGGATTCTCTTTCTCTCTCTCTCTCCCTGTCTCTCTCACTCTCTCCCTCTCTGTCTCCCTCCCTCCCTCTTCCCCACCCCCAGCTCCTCACACTCTCTGTCTCTAAAAAAAAAATTTTTTTTAATAAAAAAATTAAAAATGTAAATATCCAAAAAAAAAAAAAAAAGAAAGTCCTTTCATATAACTTGTAGCAAAATTGTTTAATGTGGGAAATACATTTAAAGACCACAAAAAATAATAGCAAAGCTTTGAGCTTATGAATCATTCTAGGAAGAAGCAATGGCACATTTATATTAATGTTAACTGCAGAATTAAAACACAACTTTCAGGGGCGCCTGGGTGGCTCAGTCGGTTTAAGCATCTGACTTTGGCTCAGGTCATGATCTCACAGTCCGTGAGTTCGAGCCCCGTGTCAGGCTCTGTGCTGACATATCGGAACCCGGAGCCTGCTTCAGATTCTGTGTCTCCCTCTCTCTGACTCTCCCCCGTTCATGCTCTGTCTTTCTCTGTCTCAAGAATAAGTAAACATTAAAAAAATTTTTTAAACACAACTTTCATATTTCTTTCCATTATTAGATTTTTTAATTCCAAAAAGAGATAACTTGTTATGGTTTGATGTTAACAACTTTGGTTCTTTGTACAGCATACCGAGATCATGACAAAGGCCAGCAATCTGAACACAGAGCACATCCCGTTCACTTATCTGCAACTCTGGTTGTTTTTCACGCAGTGCACGAACAAGACATCCCGCTAGATACCCTACGCTGCAGAGTAAGCGAAACAAAACAACATAAAGTCACTCTTCCATTTGAAAGATGATACTTCTGGAACTCAAGAATTCTAATATGTTTCTCAAATGTTTTAATATATTTCTACAACAAGTTAACAGAATAGTCGGTTTGAGAACTAGGCAGAAACACAAATAGAATCCTCAAAGCAGGACCTATTGGCTCACAATCAGTTAATTATTAGGAAAAAGGCAAAATCAAAACCACAATGAAATACCCCCTCACACTCATTAGAAAAGCTATAAAACAAAACAAAACACAAACAACCCCCCCCCCACACATACACAAAACAAAAAACCAAAAAACAAATGTTGAGCAGGATGTGGAAAAATTGGAACCTCGTGCACTGCTGTTGGGAATGTATAATGGTGCAACTGCTGTGAGCAATATGGTGGTCCCTCAAAAAATTGAAACTAGAATTACCATATGATCCAGCAGTCCCACTCGTGGTATATAACCAAAAACACTGAAAGCAGTGTCTCAAAGAGGTATAAGCACACCCCTGTTCCTAGCAGCACTCAGTCACTCTGCACCAGAACTCTGTCTGGCTCTCCCTGCTCCTGTTCTGGGCAAGCTCGAGTCTAAGTGGATGATGTGATCATTGAGGATTTGTCAGGCTACATGGAATACTACTTATATATTCCCAAGAAAATGTCCCACATGGCAGAAATGATGTACACCTGAAAGCAAGAAGGTAATTAATATGATTTAAACCAATAAAGGGCTGTCAAAGAGATTTAGTTAATGGCAGACCTTGTGGCCACATCGTGTGAGAAGACGTCTCCTTATGCTCACTGTGCTTGCAATAAAAACTTTTTTCAAGCGCGCCTGAGTGGCTCAGTTGATTAAGCGTCCGACTTTGGCTCAGGTCATGGTCTCGCAGTTCATGGGGCACCTGGGTGGCTCAGTTGGTTAAGCGTCCTACTTCAGCTTAGGTCATGATCTCATGGTTCATGAGTTTGAGCCCCACATCAGGCTCTGTGCTGAGGGCTTGGAGCCTGGAGCCTGCTTCAGATTCTGTGTCTCCCTCTCTCTCTGCTCCACCCCCACTCACATTCTGTCTGTCTCTCAAAAATAAAATAAACATTAAAAAAAAACTTTTCTCAAAAAAAAAAAGTCAAAGAGGTAGAAGCAACCCAATGTCCTCTCACAAATGAAGGGATAAACAAAATGTGGTATAAACATACAAAAGAATATTATTTAGTCTTAAAAAAGAAGGAAATTCTCACACATGCTCTAACATAGATGAACTTTGAGAAAATTATGCTAAGTGAATTAAGCCAGTCACAAATAGATAACTACTGTATGAGGCACCTAGAGTAGTCAGATTCATAGAAACAGAAAGCAGAATGGTGATGGCCAGGGGCTAGAGGGAGAAGAGAATGAGGAATTGTTATTTAATGGAGAAGAGTTTCAGTTTTGCAAGATGAAAAAGTTCTGGAGTTTGGTTGCACAATAATATGGATATATTTAACACTATTGAAGTACACTTAAAAATGGTTAAGATGGTAAGTTTTATATCCTGTGTATTTTACCACAATTTTTTTTTTTCAAAAAAGCAGGACTTCTGGTTTTGTTACATAGATTGAAGATAAAGTGCCCAACAAATGTTAAATGCACTTTTAGCACTTCCCTCAGAAAGTAATTCCTGAGTGAATACAGTATCTTTCTTTCTCTGCTTAAACCCTAGCTCCACAAAGCTGGGACAACTGCTACCTTGGTCTGGTAGGGCCTAGTAAGTTTTCAATAAATATTTGCTGATGAATGAATAAACATCTGAATAGACACTTGTCTTCTGGCTAATTAAAAACACTTCAAAAACAAAACACACACACTTCAAAACAAACAAACAAACAAACGTAAAACAGTGTGAGTAGTCCATGAAACCTAGAAAATTGTCTAGTTTTTTCCACCCCAGCCCATGTTCTCCTGGTTCTAGATTCTATAATGGAAAAGCAGACCAAATTCTCAACTAGTTGTTTGTAACAGAGGTGCCACCTTTTCTACGCTTGTGAATGCTCTTCTGATTTACACATTTCCTGCTAGGTTAAGAATATTATCTGGTTTCGGGGCGCCTGGGTGGCTCAATCGGTTAAGCGTCCGACTTCGGCTCAGGTCATGATCTCACGGTGTGTGAGTTTGAGCCCCCGCGTCGGGCTCTGTGCTGACAGCTCGGAGCCTGGAGCCTGTTTCAGATTCTGTGTCTCCCTCTCTCTCTGACCCTCCCCTGTTCATGCTCTCTCTCTCTCTCAAAAATAAATAAATGTTAAAAAAAAAAATTTTTAAATAATGTTATCTGGTTTCAAAGGACAATTCTTTATAGGACTAAACAGGAAAATTAAATAATAAAATTTACAACATTAGTTATATCAGTAACCAACCCATGTTTAAACAAATATGTCATCGAAATGGCCTGTCAATAGACACTTTCATTATCTTTCCAGTGAGGATCTGAATTGGTTTATAAGAGTACATAAAATAGGGGCGCCTGGGTGGCTCAGTTGGTTAAGCGTCTGACTTTGGCTCAGGTCATCATCTTGAGGTTTGTGAGTCCAAGTCCTGCATTGGGCTTTGTGCTGACAGCTCAGAGCCTAGAGCCTGCTTTGGATTCTGTCTCTCTCTGCTCTTCCCTCACTCATGCTCTGTCTCTCTCTCTCTCTCTCTCTCTCAAAAATAAACAAGCATTAAAAAAAATTTTTTTAAATACATAAAATATAGCAAGGTAAATCAAAGCCTCAATTTTCTCAACAAAATATGGATATTATTACCATTTTGTAAAACTATTCTCTAAACGATAAGATCATTATTTCATAAGATAAGGAAAGTACTTACATAACTGTAAATTCCCCATCAACTGCCTTCTTACCCTAGACTGTGCTCAAATCGGTTGTGCGAAGCGCCTGGAAAAATATAGTAACTGCCACCCAACTGTTTAATATATCGAAGCCGCTGAAATTGAGGTGTGTCGATGATTCGGATGAGGAGAGGGTGGAGTTCAATGTGGCCATGGATAGGATCATTAATTACCTAGAAAATGTTTAAATTAATATCAATAACAATATATAATTCCATCTAAAATTTTTGTGCAGCCGTTCCTATCTACAGTGCACAATTAAAGCTATTCAATCGTTCTCAAGTAAGAATACTTCTACAGGAAATAACAAGATATTAATATCATTACCTTATTTAGGTATCACTACCAGACAGATCAAGTATATTGGATCTGGGTATATTTTACTTCTTCTTAATGGATTCTAATATAGAAAAATAAGGAATTCAATTTTTTTATTGTGTATATGATTTGATTAGTCTTTAATAAGTTAGTCTTGTATTCAAGTTAAACGTACTCATTTAACACACTCATTCAGATCATATAAGCCTTATTGCTATAGACAATGTGTCTGTTTTTTTCCTAAATGTATCTATATGGTACCCATTAGGAAGAGAGGGAGTGAGGAAGAAAGAAAGGGAAGCTTCCTACCATATAGATAAGAAATCTTGGGCAGGAATATGAAATTCTGTACTACTCAATGTCACTCAGAAATACCTATACTTAGTGAAGATAAATTTTACAATTATTTATTACTCTAAGCTTAAACAGGGTTAAATACAGGTGAAGATTTAATGTCCCTCAATGTTTCTTAAAATAAAGATACATCTTAACTATCCATAACCGCCTTTTAAAGAGAAAGACAATAAAAAAGGAGTGGCCCTTGTGTGGCTCATTTGGCTAAGTGTCCGACTCTTGATCTCGGCTTAGGTCATGCAGTTTGTGACTTTTGAGCTGATGGCATAGAGCCTGTTTGGGATTCTGCCCCTTCCCCGCTTGTGTTTTCTCTCTCTCTCTCTCTCTCTCTCACTCACTCAAAATAAATAATAAAAAAATTTTTAAAAAGAAAAGAAAAAAGGAACTTAATAAATGATCTGATGAATGATTTTCAAACTGCTTCAAATTTTTCCATGAAGTTCCTTAAAAATGTATGGTTTTCTGGGAGGTGAAGGGCCTTGTCTACTGCCATATTCTCAGAACTCATCACACAGCGTAATGCCTGGCACACAGTAGGAACTCAAATATGTTTTAAATGGTTACTGTTGAACTGCCATTGCAAAGATACAAATTTTTTTTTTAAATTTTTTTTTTCAACGTTTTTTATTTATTTTTGGGACAGAGAGAGACAGAGCATGAACGGGGGAGGGGCAGAGAGAGAGGGAGACACAGAATCGGAAACAGGCTCCAGGCTCCGAGCCATCAGCCCAGAGCCTGACGCGGGGCTCGAACTCACGGACCGCGAGATCGTGACCTGGCTGAAGTCGGACGCTTAACCGACTGCGCCACCCAGGCGCCCCAATACAAATATTTTTTAAAGGTTTATTTATTTTTTTGAGAGAGAGCATGAATGGGAGGAGGGGCGGAGAGAGGGGGGGGGGGACAGAGGATCCAAAGCGGGCTCTGTGCTGACAGCAGTGAGCCCAATGAGGGGCTCAAACCCAGGAACTGTGAGATCATGAGTTGAGCCGAAGTTGGAGGCTCAATGGACTAAGCCACCTAGGTGCCCCAAGATATATATGTTAAGATTCTTATAGTTAAAGTGTACCATGCCCATATATAGATATATACAAAATATGAATTACAAAAGCTCTATGCTGTAAAGAAGCTTAAAGGGGTCATCTGGTCCAACATTTGAACATGCTAGTGATAAGGAAGTCATTTCCTTTAAAAACAGCCCAATTCAGGGGCGCCTAAGTGGCTCAGTCGGTTGAGCGTCTGACTTCGGCTCAGGTCATGATCTCATGGTTCGTGAGTTCGAGCCCGCGTCAGCCTCTGTGCTGACAGCTCAGAGCCTGGAGCCTGCTTCAGATTCTGTGTCTCCCTTTCTCTCTGACCCTCCCCCACTTGCGCTCTCTGTCTCTCAAAAATGAATAAATATTAAAAAATTTTAAAAAAATAGCTCAATTCAAGTTGTGCATCAACAGCCTGAGTCAAGTAATGACTAGAATTTATACCTTTGTTAAGCAATATGTAATGTATATTAACAAAGATTAGATTTATGACTGGTGAGTATTAATTTTTTTCACCTGCTCTATAAAGTCACTTTATCACTATCATAAACTATATTGGGTGTCTGGGTGGCTCAGTTGGTTAAGCGTCCAACTCGATTTCAGCTCAGGTCTGCTTGGGATTCCCTCTTTCCCCCTCTCTCTGCTCCTCCCCCTCACTCACTCTTGCACACTTGTGTATATATACTCTCTCTCTCAAAATAAACATTAAAAAATATATAAAATCATTAAAGCTATCAATTTCATGACTATACAGTGACTCACTGACCAAAAAGTACTTAGGAACTTCAAAATCTATTTGCAACAAATGTAATTTATAATTTATAAATATGGTTAGGCAGTTTTCTGTTTTTGATGAAACGTAGAAAGAATAAAAGTGAGCAAATGACACTGATTGTCTTTCTTTTTAACTTTTAACCTTTATTTATTTATTTTTTTTTTCAACTTTTTTTTTTTTTTTTTTTTTTTTTGGGACAGAGAGAGACAGAGCATGAACGGGGGAGGGGCAGAGAGAGAGGGAGACACAGAATCGGAAACAGGCTCCAGGCTCCGAGCCATCAGCCCAGAGCCTGACGCGGGGCTCGAACTCACGGACCGCGAGATCGTGACCTGGCTGAAGTCGGACGCTTAACCGACTGCGCCAACCAGGCGCCCCTAACCTTTACTTTAAAGAGAGAGGGAGATGTGAGTGGGGGAGAGAGGCAGAGGGAGACTGAGAATCTGACGCAGGCTTCACACTCAGCCCGACACAGGACTTGATCCCATGACCCTGGGACCATGGCCTGAGCCAAAATCAAGAGACGCTCAACTAACTAAGCCACCCAGGAGCCCCGAAACTGGTGTCTTGAACATTACTTCAAAATTATTTTTGCTGCAGGGGTGTCTGGGTGGCTCAGTCGGTTGAACGTCTGACTTCGGCTGAGGTCACGATCTCGCGGTTTGTGGGTTGGAGCCCCGCGTCGGGCTCTGTGCTGACATCTCAGAGCCTGGAGCCTGCTTTGAATTCTGTGTCTCCTTCTCTCTCTGCCCCTCCCCAACTTGTGCTCCATCTCTCTTTGTCTCTCAAAAATAAATAAATGTAAAAAAACAATTAAAAAAATTTTTTTGTTACAAATTTTGTTGCACTGTGAAAATGTGGTAACAGAGATCATCTGAGATGATCTCACCTAATAAAGAAAACTTATCTATGTCCTATCTGAAGAGAATACTCTGTGCTGCCCTTCTCATGAAGGAATGAAGGACAAAATAGATTGCAGGCAATTTTCTTCCAACTGCAGGACAAAATTGTTAAATATAATCTTTAATAAGTGATCACCCTATTTAATTTGTCATGAAAAGAATGAGGTATTTTAATATTAGGTAACTTTTTCAGAAAGGGCTAAAATTTGATTAATTCAAATAAAATACTTGCTATAAGAACCACTACTTGGCCTATAAAAGAAAACTATTGTAGGACTGAACCAAACACATTTATTAAATATTTCAAACATGGGGAGCTTGGCTGGCTCAGTCAGGGGAGTGTGTGGCTCTTGAACTCAGGGTTCTGAATTTGAGGCCCATGTTGGGTGTAGAGATTACTTAAAAATAAAATCTTAAATTTTTTTTTTCCAACATGATTTTCAATGGGAAATAAGCAGACTAACTGGCAAGAGTAAAATTGAAATATGTATTCTCATAGAGATCTGAGATAACTCAAATACTGTACAAAATATACCAAACACAGCTAATGAAAAATGTACATGATGATCATTGCAAAAGGGTGCAAAAGGGGATTTAGATACCCTACACCTTCTTCCAGGTCTGAAACTAAGTTTTCTTAACCTACAGAAGTCAAAAGGGTGAACAATAAGATAAAATTTCTGTCACCAGTCAATCAAGAAACATTAATTATGATACCAGAGAGTCTGTGAAAAATGCACATTCACAGGCCTACTGTAAATTCCCACAATCGGAATTTCTGAGATGGAGGGTGGGCAGTTGACCACTTGTTAAAATGATTCTTGGGACACTAATTCCAAAAAACAGGGCCTTGAATGTCCGGAAGGGGCCGGGAGATGAAAAATAAGAACTACTGAGGGGCACCTGGGTGGCTCAGTCAGTTGAGCACCTGACTTTGGCTCAGGTCATGATCTCACAGTTTGTGGGTTCAGGCCCTGTGTCAGGCTCTGTGCTGACAGCTCAGAGCCTGGAGCCTGCTTCAGGTTCTGTGTCTCCGTCTCTCTCTGCTCCTCCCCCACTCGTGCTCTGTCTTTCTCTCTCTCTCTCTCTCAAAAATAAATAAATGTTAAATTTTTTTTTTTTTTTTTAATAAGAACTATTGATAGATGAAACTCTAGGAATGTATCCACCCTGTGGACTAATATTTGACACAAAAGTTTACCGGAGCTGACAAGAAAATTCAGTACAACTTTAAAAGTTATTCTCTGACTAAGGGGAAAGCAGAGCTATGTGTGTCGATGTGGAGGATGCTCAAAAGTATAATAATAATAATAATAATAATAATAATAATAATAATTTTTAAAAAGCGATGCAAAATGAAAGTTTAAAAGGTTACTTACTGTTTATAATTTTTATAAAGCTTAAAAAACATGTAGAACAACACTATACATTGTTTATAGCTATAGATATACATGTAGTGAAAGTAAAAAACATTTGTGAAAATGAATAAACCCAATTCAAGATGGCACTTATTTTGGGGGAAGAATGGATGGAAACAGAATCTACAATGGGTACAAAAAAGACTATATTGGGGCGCCTGGGTGGCTCAGTCGGTTGAGCGGCCGACTTCGGCTCAGGTCATGATCTCGCGGTCCGTGAGTTCAAGCCCCGCGTCAGGCTCTGTGCTGACAGCTCAGAGCCTGGAGCCTGTTTCAGATTCTGTGTCTCCCTCTCTCTGACCCTCCCCCGTTCATGCTCTGTCTCTCTCTGTCTCAAAAATAAATAAAACATTAAAAAAAATTTTTTTTAAATAAAAAAAAAGACTATTGTTTCTAACATTTTGTTCTGAAAACAACAGATCTGAAGCAAAATTAGGTAAAATATTAAGATTTAACAAGCTAGGTAGTTGCCTACTTACACTTTTCTGTATGTTTAATATATTTTAGTTTTTCTTTTGGTTTAAATATTTTGTGCTTATTTGAGAAAATGCAGTTTAGAAATATAAAAATCAATTACAATTCTATTACTGAGAAGCAGATTTCCTCCCATTCTTTTTTTTTTTTTAATGTTTTTTCTTTCTTATTTAGTTATTTATTTTTAAAGTAGGCTTCACGCCCAACATGATCAAGACCTGAGCTTAAATCAAGAGTTGGACGCTCACAGGGGTGCCTGGGTGGCTCTGCTGGTTAAGTGTCTGACTTCGGCTCAGGTCATGATCTCACAGTTCGTGGGTTCAAGCCCTGTGCCGGGCTCTGTGTTGACAGTTCAGAGCCTGGAACCTATTTCAGATTCTGTGTCTCCCTCTGTCTCTGTCCCTCCCCTGCTCTCTCTCTCTCTCTCTCTCTCTCTCAAAAATAAATAAACATTAAAAAACAAATAAAAAAAAAGAGGTGGACCCTTACATAATAGGGGCATCTAGGTGTCTCAGTCAGTTCAGCATCCAACTCTTGATCTCAGCTCAGGTTTTTTGTTTTTGTTTTTTTTTTTAAGTTTATTTATTTATTTTGAGAGAGAGCAAGGAGGAGGAGGGGCAGAGAGAGGGTGGGACAGAATCCCAGGCGGGCTCTGTGCAGACAGCGCAGAGCCCTATAGGGCTCAAAGTCATGAACAATGAGATCATGACCTGAGCTGAGATCAAGAGTCGGACACTAAACTGACAGAGCCACCCAGGCACCCTGTCTTTATTTTTTTAAGTTTATTTATTTATTTTGAGAAAGAGAAAGAGAGAGAGAGAGAGAGAGAGAGAGAGAGAGAGGGAGAGAGTGAGTAACATGGGCACATGTGCTAACAGGGGAGGGGTACAGAGAGAGGGAGAGAATCCCAAGCAGACTCTGTCCTGTGAGCTCAGAGCCCAGAACCCGATTTAAAGCTTGATCTCACTAAGCGTGAGATCAGGACCTGAGCTGAAATCAAGTCAGACACTTGACTGACTGAGCCACCCAGGTGCCCACAGCTCAGGTCTTGATCACAGGGTCGTGAGTTTAAGCCCTGTGCTGGGCTCTGTGCTGGGCATAAAGCCTATTTAAAAAGAATAAAATAGGGAGCGCCTGGATGGCTCAGTTGGTTGAGCGTCCAACTTCGGCTCAGGTCATGATTTCACTGTTCGTGAGTTTGAGCCCCACATCAGGCTCTGTGCTGACAGCTCAGAGCCTGCAGCCTGCTTTGGATTCTGTGTCTCCCTCTCTCTCTGCTCCTCCCCTGCTTGCACTCTGTCTCTCTCTCTCTCTCTCAAAAATAAACATTAGAAAAAAAAATTTTTTTTAAAGAATAAAATAAAAAGTCAAAAAAACATAATAAACTCAGATTCTTCTTACCTTCATTGCATCAACATGAATTTCCTTCAGTTGCTGGATATAATTATGCAGCTTCTTTCTGTCACCCAAGGTACTAAAATTACAACAGGATAAGCAAATCCGTCACTATTTGCTTAATAATAATCCCTGGAGTATATAATAGCATATAATCAACTCTAAATTATCTACACTAATAGAACAAGAAGTCAGATTAAAAGGAACAATTAATAATTCAAACATACACCCCCTCTAAAATTCTCCCCCGAGGCTTCTGCCCTTGATTCTCCTCTCTTGGAAACTCAGACTTCAACATCTCCTACGTCTCTACTGAACGCTCAATTTATACTTCAGACTTATTTTAACCTAAACGAAGTTGCCATCTTCTCTCACAACCCTGAATCTGCATGGTTCAAGGTAGTACACTGAATTATAGCATAGAGATAATGAAAAAGGACTTTGAAATCAGAACTGGTTCACATCTGCACACGGAATCTGTGTGACCTTGGGGGCAGGGAGAATCACTCAACCTTTTTTAGTATACTAATGTTCTCATCCATAGCACAGGGAAAATATTATCTACCTTACAGAGCTGGAGAGGGATTAAATAATGTATTCAGCACTGCAGTTAATGATAAAGACCCAGTTCCCTCCCTCAAGAACTAGAGAAATTTAACTATGATTACCGGTGTCACAGAAATCATCACTGATTATCAATTCAGTATTTACCCTATCAGAAGTATTTTAACTATAAGAATTTAGGAGTCTATTAGTGTGAACAAGTGATAAACTTTGTTCACATGATAAGTCCATTTAGTCCATTTAGGAGTCTATTAGTGTGAACAAGTGAACTTTGTTCACATGATAAAGACTTTTAAATTTATTATGGTAATGAGTTACAAAGGTCCAAGTCTGACTTATGAACATTGGATATGACTTAGGTACAAATCCAACATATATGAAGGCAATAGCTTTACTTATACCCATCTTCTTTTGTCAGTAATCCCTTATAATGCTTCAGTTTGAGAAATAAATTTAATAGGATTTAATGTAAACAGCTCAAAATCCTGTAATTGGTTATCCGGCTTCATTTACCTAATTGGTCCAAGCAAATTAGCCTGACACTTGGCTAATTATCAACAGAAGCAGCATGTAAAGGGGCAGAATTTACTGACCTAACAGCTAATTAGATTGAAAAATAAATCTTTTGCTAAAAGTTCTAGATACACTTAGAGTCAGAACCACTACAATTGGCCTCTATATCATATTAAATCGTACTACAATCTAAGAATCACTTTCTTGGGATATATAGAGGCATTATTACAGCTGATAAATCATAAAGCAGCATACATTGTGTTTTCCTATTTTCCTACCATCCTCATTAGTTTGATATAACAAGCAGAGGGAAAGGCCAAGCTTGGAGAAGTACTTACAGGTCAGCGATAACGGAGTCAGGTTAAGTATCATTGCACAGTTGAGCACAACCAAGAGTTAGAGCATAAAATACCAAACCTAAACCAATCTCATTGCTTAGTATTTACTTGAACTGATACTCGGTATTCATTACTTAATAAAACCCAAAAAGAAATATTCACAAAGAAATTGCTGATTAAAGTCTATAAAATTAGGGGCACCTAGGTGGCTCCGTTGGTTGAGTGTCTGGCTCTTGATTTTGGCTCAGATCATGATCTCACAGTTCATGGGACTAAGCCCCATGGTAGGCTCCAGCCTGTGGTGGGCTCTGTGAGCACAGCACAGAGCCTGCTTGGGATTCCCTCTCTCCTTTTTCTCGTCCCCTCCCCCCAGCCCCCCCACCTACTCACATGCTCTCTGTCTCTCTCAAAATAAATAAATAAACATTAAAAAAAGATAAAATCTACGAAAATAGACACCCAAAACCTAGAGGTTTTTTGGTTTAACAAAGGTTAAAAAAAAAATACAGTATCTTAAACAAAAATTTAAAGTATTCAATGGGCCAGGGCGCCTGGGTGGCTCAGTCGGTTAAACGATCAACTTTGCCTGAGGTCATGAAGTCCTGATTCCTGAGTTCAAGCCCCACGTTGGGCTCTCACTGTCAGCGTGGAGCCTACTTCAGGTCCTCTGTTTCCCTCTCTCTACCCCTCGCCTGCTCGCTCACACACACACACACACACACACACACGCACATTCTCTCTCTCTCTCTCTCTCAAAAATAAACATTAAAACAACAACAACACGGGGGACTGGGTGGTTCAGTTGGTTAAGCATCTGACTTCGGCTCAGGTCATGATCTCACAGTTTGTGGGTTTGAGTCCTGCACCAGGCTCTGGGCTGACAGCTCAGAGCCTGAAGCCTGCTTTGGATTCTGTGTCTCCCTCTCTCTATGCCCCTCCCTGCTCATGCTCTCTTTCTCGAAAATAAACAAACATTTAAAAAAAATTTTTTTAAAACAACAACACTATTTCAAGTATCCATGGGCCATAGTTAGACTATAAGATTTCATATGTATATTTCATCATTTCCTGAATCTAAAATGTCTTACAACTGACATATACAGTTAATGTACCAATGTTTCTTATTTCTTAGAAAAACCTTTTATTATTTTTTTTAATGTTTATTTATTTTTGAGAGAGAGAGAGAGCGAGCGAGCACGAGCAGGGGAGAAGAGGGAGGGGGACAGAGGATCTGAAGTGGGCTCCACATTGACAGCTCATGACCTGGGTCAAAGTCAGATGCTTAACCAACTAAGCCACCCAGGTGCCCCTAGAAAAACCTTTTAAATTGGGGCTCCTGGATGGCTCAGTTGGTTGAGTGCTGACTTCTGCTCAAGTCATGATCTTGCAGTTCATTAGTTCAGGCCCCGTATTGTGCTCTGTGATGACAGCTCGGAGCCTGGAGCCTGCTTCGGATTCTGTGTCTCCCTCTCTCTCGGCCCTCCCCTGCTCTCATTCTGTGTCTCTCTCTGTCAAAAATTAAAACAAAACAAACCAAAAAGAAAACACCTTTTCAATCAACAGTTGATCATAAACTTGAGAAAATTTCAGTACTTTTCTAAACTGGACTTCCTCTTAGAAAGCAGAATCTAAGACAAGACCTTATGTACAGGTAATTTATTTTTAAGATGTGAATCCTAGGAAAGGTAAAACAGGAAAGGATGGAAAAACAGTACTAGGTTATATTAATAAATTGGCTGAACTACTACCACTGTGAACAACTTTGCCTAATCTCACTGGGATCTTCAAAGGCAGCTCTAGCCAGCAGAATTTTGCTAAGATAGAAATGTTCTGTGTCTTCCCTGTCCAACATGGTAGCCACTAGCCATAAGTAGCTATTGAGCACTTGAAATATGGCTAGGTAAGGAACTGAAACTTTAATTTTAATTAATTTAAACATGTAACTAGCAGCTGCTGTATAGGAACACACAGCCCTGAAAAGTCCTGCAGAATATACCTCAGAGTTATACGGTGGGCACAACCAGATAATGTTCATTTGAAATTCTATTTTGTTCACTCATGTCTCCAAAGTTCCTAGAAGAATTCCTAACATGTAGTGGGCCCTCCATAAATATTTGTTGAATAAATCAGTAGTATTTGAGTCCACGAAATATATGGTTCTCTTTAAAAGCAAGACTATTATGGGGCGCCTGGGTGGCTCCGTCGGTTGAGCGGCCGACTTTGGCTCAGGTCATGATCTTGCGGTCTGTGAGTTCAAGCCCCGCGTCGGGCTCTGTGCTGACAGCTCGGAGCCTGGAGCCTGTTTTGGATTCTGTGTCTCCCTCTCTCTCTGACCCTCCCCCGTTCATGCTCTGTCTCGCCCTGTCTCAAAAATAAATAAAACGTTAAAAAAAAAATTAAAAAAAAAATAAATAAAAGCAAGACTATTAGAATAAATGCAATTCAATTAAAATAGTAAGCAACTAGGGGTGCCTGGGTGGCTCAGTCAGTTGAGCATCCGACTTCGGCTCAGATCACGATCTCGCGGTCCGTGAGCTCAAGCCCCGCGTTGGGCTCTGTGCTGACAGCTCAGAGCCTGGAGCCTGCTTCAGATTCTGTGTCTCCCTCTCTCTCTGACCCTCCCCCGTTCATGCTCTGTCTCTCTCTGTCTCAAAAATAAATAAAAAAAAAACATTAAAAAAAATTTTTAAATAGTAAGCAACTCAATATACCTAAGAAATAAATAGTAAGAGGGATGTTGAGGGGACTGAAACGTGATTATGAAAGAGACTCCTGATGATTCTGATCCAAAGGACATTTATTAAAATTCAAGTAAATATCCTAAGGTGATCTTTTCTTACAATCTGCTTCTATTATCAACTACTAAACAACAGTGTATGAAGTAAGTGTATGAAGTAATTGTTTGGATTCTTTGGTTACAGTTGCCACAAACAACACTTAGCCAAGTGGGACTCCAGAAGAAAAAATACCTTATTTTACCACTGTTGCCAATTCTCAAAAAAAAAAAAAAAAAAAAAAAGTCTCCATTTTAAGCAATATTTAAATATTTGTTTCTCAACTGTGATCTTTAAAGTGGATCCACACTAATCTAGCCCCTACAACTTCCAGCCTTACATAGGGATCTCTACCTATATATATAAAATTTATTATTAAGGGCCAATGTGTTAATCACTTTATATACACTGTCTCATTATCATTTTCCATTTCACAGGTGCAGAAACTGAAAGGTTAAATTACTTGTCTCAAATCACACAACCAAAAACGGAACAAGCTACTTTGGATCGTGTCTTTAAATCTAATACCAAGTATACATTCCAGTCTTAAGACAGCTTTAGGAAGACTTAAAAATATGTTCAAGATAAGGTTGTAGCCTTGATTTTTCTTGCCAACATTGCCCCCCTATTAGTCTTTACGTATTTTATGGTGTGTATAATCCAATTATTCTGAACTTGAGAGTAAAAAGTTGGTCACTGCAAACTTCATGAAGGCTTGTCAGCAAAATTTTTTAAAATAGGAATCATTAGTAATATTAAACACAGGATTGCACAGCAAAAACAGACACAATTATGTTGGGATTCAGTTTTAAAACACTTTGTAGATTTATTTATTTTAAAGTTAATTTATTTATTTTTTGAGAGACAGAGACAACACAAGTGGGGGAGGAGCAGAGAGAGAGGGAGAGAAAGAGAATTACAAGTAGGCTCTGTACTGTCAGCACAGAGCCCAGTGCGGGGCTTGAACCCACAAAGCCATAAGGTCATGAGCTGAGCCGAAACCGAGAGTCAGACACTTAACCGACTAAGCCCTGAAAGGGCGGGCCTATGCCAGCGCCCAACTCCATCTTGTTCTGTGTCCTTCACCTTGACCACACCTCCTCCCCTTGAGTAACCCCCCCCCCCCCACCTGCCTAACAGGACTCGGACCCTTCCCCAGGACCCTTCCCCAGCCAATCGGCTGAGGCCATAGCCATTACCTCACCAACTGCCCCTAGGCCCCAATAAAACCTTTGTCCTTTTGAAACTCGCTCTCTCTCCCTGGTATCTCACCGCTGCATCGGTGCAGGTAGGGGATTGAGCTCGAGCTAGCTCGAATAAAGGCTCTTTGCTTTTGCATCGGACTCGGCTCCCTGGCGGTATTTGGGGATCACGAATTCTGGGCATAACATTTGGGGGCTTGTCCGGGATCCCCAAGACCCCCGAGGGACCCCCGACCCGGAGAGCCTGACTGGCCACGGTTAGTGTCTGTTTGTTCTGTCTTTTCTGTGTGAGCTCATTTCTGGAATTCTGGTAGTGCCCGATGCGGTCTAAGTGGACGCACTGGAGGACCACGGGCCGGGAGTTTGGAAGACGTTCCGATCCTCCCTTCTGGAGGGACGTGGAATCCCCTCAAAGGTCTGAGACGAGGCGGGTCGCTCCCGCTGGTTGGCGTGAGGCCGTCGTCTTTGGAGGGACGTGGAATCCCCTCATTGGTTTTGGAGGGACGTGGAATCCCCTCAAATGTCTAAGCTAGCTCTCAGTTTTGCTTCCATGGAGTTGGAAGACTTTCTAGGGGCCCTCTGTTTGTCTGTTTTTGTGTTTCTCTGTTTTGTTCTGTGGACTTACTGGACGGACGTTATGGGACAGACTCAGACTACTCCTCTAACTATTATGATTGATCACTTTAAGGATGTGAGGGGAAGAGCTAACAACCTCAGTGTGGAAGTCCGAAAGGGTCGGTTGCAGTTTTTTTTGTTCTAGCGAGTGGCCAACTTTCAATGTCGGATGGCCACCAGAGGGGACCTTCGACCTCCCTACCATCCACCGAGTCAGGAGTATCATCTCTCAGCCTAAGACGGGCCATCTTGATCAGCTCCCTTACATTATCACTTGGCAGGACCTTGTAGAAGACCCACCCTCTTGGCTTAAGCCCTTCCTAGCCCCGCTCCCTCCGGAGCCAAAACCCATTCTTGCTTTGCAGGAGACAGAGAAGAGGAAAAGTCTTACCCAGCCTTCAGCACCCCTCTACCCTGTCCTACAGGGGGGTACTGAAGAAGAATTAATTTTTCCTCCCCCGTATAACCCCTCTAGGATGCCAGAAGAACACCATCCTTCCCCTCAGGGGGAGGCAGACGCTGTTCCGAGAGCGGGAGGCAGAAATGCTCCAGTGGGAAGCCCGCCCTTTACCAGACAAAGGGCTCAGAGGGAGCAATCCACCTCCGCCGCCAACTCCACTATTCTGCCCCTGCGAGCCACCGGACCCCCAGACGCAGAGGGGAATCAGCCCCATCACTATTGGCCTTTCGCCACTAGTGACCTCTACAATTGGAAAGCTCAGAATCCTAAGTTTTCCGAGAAACCGGCAGGGCTTATTGATTTATTAGACTCTGTTCTTTTTACCCATCAGCCCACGTGGGATGATTGCCAGCAGCTTTTGCAGGTCCTGTTCACGACTGAAGAAAGAGAAAGAATCCTCAATGGGGCCCGAAAACTAGTTCCGGGCGCAGACGGGAATCCCACCACCAACCAGGCTCAGATAGATGCCTCCTTCCCCTTAACTCGGCCCCAGTGGGATTTCAACACGGCAGAAGGTAAGGAGAGGCTCCGGGTCTACCGCCAGACTCTAATGGGGGGTCTCCGAATGGCTGCTAGAAAGCCAACCAATTTGGCCAAGGTAGGCAATGTACAACAGGGAAAAGATGAATCTCCGGCTGCCTTTTTAGAACGGATCATGGAGGCATTCCGTACCTATACCCCCATGGATCCAGAGGCTCCGGAAAGCAAGGCAGCTGTTATCATGGCCTTTGTAAACCAATCGGCCATAGACATTAGGAGAAAATTACAGAAAATAGAGAGACTAGGAGAAAAAAGTCTGCAGGACTTACTGGTAGTAGTCGAAAAGGTATATAATAACCGGGAGCCTCCTGAGGACAAGCAGGCTCACGCCATGGCGGCTGCCAGCAGTAAGCAGACTCGAGACCTGGCCAGAATACTACTAGCTACCACTGCTGACTTCCCCGAGGAACGAGACCGCCTTCTCCGGCAGCTGGCAGACGACGCAAGAAAAGGTAAAGGAACCACCAAGGGGGGGAAGCAGAGGCTGCAGAAGGATCAGTGTGCATACTGCAAGGAGATAGGGCATTGGGCCCGAGATTGTCCAAAAAGGGCCGGCGGGAAGGGAAGCAAGACTGATCGAGTAAAAGTCCTAGAGCTAGATGAACTAAGTGATTAGGGGAGTCGGGGTTCGGACCCTCTCCCCGAACCCAGGGTAACTCTTAAAGTGGAGGAGACCCGTTGACTTCCTTGTCGACACCGGAGCACAACATTTGGTCCTCCGCACCCTACAAGGAAAACTAGCCAGCAAGAAGTCCTGGGTACAAGGGGCAACTGGTATGAGCCAGTATTCATGGACTACCCGAAGAACAGTAGATTTGGGAACGGGCCGGGTATCCCACTCCTTTATGGTAATACCAGAATGCCCCTACCCGCTGTTAGGACGGGACTTACTGACCAAGATTGGAGCTCAGATAACTTTCAGACAAGCGGGGGCCTCAGGTCACCGATGGCAAGGGCCACCCCATCCAGGTCCTGACCATGAAACTGGAGGATGAACACCTCCTCCACCAGGAGGCGCTCCCGAGAGAGAATAATATAGACAGATGGCTACAAGAATTCCCCTTGGTTTGGGCAGAGACGGGGGGGGGGGGGGGGGGGGGGGGATGGGACTAGCCGCTCACAGGACCCCAGTCCTGGTAGAGCTCAAGCCAGGAGAGAGTCCGGTAAGGATCAAACAATACCCCATGTCTCAGGAGGCCTGGAAGGGGATCCAGCCACACATCCGGAGACTACGAAGCCTAGGGGTACTAGTTCCTTGCCAGTCTGCCTGGAACACCCCCTTACCGCCGGTCAAAAAGCCTCACACAAATGACTACCGACCGGTACAAGACCTCTGGGAAGTAAATAAGAGGGTCGCAGACATACACCCAACTGTTCCCAACCCATATACTCTCTTGAGCTCCTTGGCGCCCTCCAGGGTCTGGTACTGTACTAGATTTAAAGGACGCCTTCTTCAGTCTGCCGTTGGCACCCCAGAGCCAACCCCTGTTCACCTTTAAGTGGCATGATCCGGAGGAGGGCTACAGTGGGCAACTCACCTGGACACGGCTACCTCAGAGATTCAAAAATTCACCCACCATCTTCGACGAGGCACTACACGAGGACCTGGGTGAGTACAGAAGGGAGCACCCTGGCCTCACCCTTCTACAGTACGTAGATGACATCCTGATTGCTGCCGACACGGCCAAAGACTGTGAGCGAGGGACCCAGGACCTGCTGGCTACCCTGGGGGCCTTAGGGTACCAGGCATCCACAAAGAAGGCTCAGATATGCAGGGAGAGGGTAAGTTACCTGGGATATATCCTGGAGGGCGGACAGCGGCGGTTATCAGATGCCGAAAAGAAACTGTCCTAAAGATCCCTACTCCCACCTCCCGAAGAGAAGTGAGGGAATTCCTAGGATCAGCCGGCTACTGCCGCCTCTGGGTTCCAGGTTTTGCTGAGAAGAAACTAGACCCAGTGGCTGCCGGCTGGCCACCATGTCTAGAGGTAATTGAAAGGCTGACCAGGCAGCCAAGGCAGTCGCCCTTACTTCAGTCCCCACCATGACCATACAACTACCGGACCCGGGAGACCCAGTTTTACCAGACCAGCCCAAATACTCCCAGGAGGAGTTACAGCAGATCAAGAAACTCCCCATGGACCAGGAGATAAAGGGATGGTGGTACACACCTAACAAGGAGCTCATGCTGCCAGACCGGCTCGGAGTCTCATTATTAGAGCACATGCATCGGTCTACTCACATGGGGGCCCGAAAATTAAAAGACTTAATCCGACATGCCGGAATCAAGATTCACCAACAGGACACCAAAATAGAGCAAGTTGTATCTGCCTGCAAGACCTGCCAACTCACCAACGCGAGAGCCACATCAAATAAAAAAGGAACCAGGCTCAGAGGCACCAGACCGGGAGCCCAATGGGAAGTCGACTTCACCGAAGTCAAACCAGGAAAGTATGGTTTTAAATATCTTTTAGTATTTACAGACACCTTCTCTGGCTGGGTGGAGGCATACCCAACCAAGCATGAAACGGCTCAGATGGTGGCTAAGAAGCTACTAGAAGACATCTTACCCAGGTATGGTTTTCCTGCCATGGTAGGATCAGACAATGGACCAGCTTTTATCTCGCAGGTAACACAGGCAGTAGCCAAGGCGGTGGGGGCAAACTGGAAATTACACTGTGCTTATAGGCCCCAGAGCTCAGGACAGGTAGAAAGAATGAATAGAACCCTAAAAGAGACCCTTACCAAATTAACCATGGAGACTGGCGGGGACTGGGTGACTCTCCTACCATACGCCCTTTACCAGGTTAGAAACACTCCTTACACTCTGGGTTTTACTCCCTACGAGATCATGTTTGGCAGGCCACCCCCTGTTATTCCCAGCCTTCGAGCTGAACTTATTGCTGAGTTTAAAGATCAAGAACTTTTTCTTTCCTTGAGCGGGCTCCAGAGGGCGCACGAGGACATTTGGCCGCGCCTCCGTGCCATCTACGAGGCTGGCCCGATCCAGACACCTCATCAGTACAGGCCGGGAGACTGGGTCTACGTCAAGAGGCACCACCGAGAGACTCTCGAGCCGCGCTGGAAGGGACCCTACATCGTGGTGTTGACAACCCCCACCGCTCTCAAGGTAGACGGCATTGCGACCTGGGTCCATCACACCCACGCTCGGCCAGCGGACCCCTCCTCGATCCGGAAGGACGTTGTCACGTGATGGGCCATCAGTCGGGACCAACACAACCCGCTCAAGCTCAAGCTACAGCGCATTCGACCCACCTAATATTGGTAACTCTGTTAACTCTGCTTGTCATTGCTCATGCTGCCGGGAGTCCCCACGCCCCCCAAAACATCACCTGGCAGATCACAGACACCAGCTCAGGGACAATACTTAATCAGACGTCCCAGAGCCACCCCAGGGACACTTGGTTCCCAGAACTTTGCGTAAACCTCCAAACTCTGTTCCCCTTGTCACCATAAATGCAGCCGGTCCCATGATTGGGTCCCTAAGCTACATGACAAGGGGGGAATGAAAGGGCGGGCCTACGCCGGCGGCCGACTCCATCTTGTTCTGTGTCCTTCACCTTGACCACACCTCCTCCCCTTGAGTAACACCCCCCCCTTCACCTGCCTAACAGGACTCGGACCCTTCCCCAGGACCCTTCCCCAGCCAATCGGCTGAGGCCAAAGCCATTACCTCACCAACTGCCCCTAGGCCCCAATAAAACCTTTGTCCTTTTGAAACTCGCTCTCTGTCCCTGGTATCTCTGTCCCTGGTATCTCACCGCTGTATCGGTGCAGGTAGGGGATTGAGCTCGAGCTAGCTCGAATAAAGGCTCTTTGCTTTTGCATCAGACTCGGCTCCCTGGTGGTATTTGGGGATCACGAATTCTGGGCATAACAGCCACTCAGGCACCCCAACACTTTGTAGATCTAAAATGAGGACAGTTAAGATCAGTGTCATGGGCTTTGTCCCTCAGAGGTGAATAAAAAGGTCAGAAGTATGCTTGGCTACAAGTTGAATTTTATCATTCTTACCTTATTCCAAGACTTTCAAGATCAGACTCATTAAGATGGAGCAGTATTGAACCTGTGATTTTATTTCCTTTGGAAGAAAAGGGAGAAAAAAAGATGAATGGTTTCAACAATTATACCATATGCTTTTTTGTTTCTTTCAATTTGGATTCACCAGATTTACCCAAATCAACATTTACTAAACCACCCACGACAGGTAATGGACTGTGTGTAAAAACCACTTTCATTTGCCACTTGGAAAGTCTTTTTCTCCACATGGGGCTCAAACTCACAACCCCCAGACCAAAAGTCACATATCCTACAGACTGAGCCAGCCAGGCACCCCTCTCACTTGGATAGTCTTCATTTTAATTAGATAACTATATTGACAGGCTATTTTTGATAAATCAAGTAAAAACTTTTAAATTATTTGAATGACTTATTTGTGAGGAAGTCCAGCAGCAAAACCAGTGGCTTCCTTCTAAAACAGGTGAGGTTTGGCGTGGGGGGAGGAAAGGAAGCTTAAATCTATTGTTCTTAGAATAGTCAGGTCAAAACCATAGCCTGAAGGGTGCCAAGTGTTGATTGAGTTCTAAAACCTCCAAGGAGGGGCTTGACTCCCGGATCTCGGAGATGTGAGTTTGAGCCCCACACTGGGTGTACAAATTACTTAAGCAATAAAAGACTTAAAAAAAAAACCTCCAAGAAAAGCACATAATACTGTGTTTTGAAATATATATACGTTTATTTTTCTTTCTCTCACTATATAATTAATTTTACTCCTTCCTGACCTCAGATTCCACAACTCTGGACTATTTTCAAACAAACAAAAATCTTTTTTTTTTTTTTTTAAGTTTATTTATTTTGAGAGAGGAAGAGCACTCATGAGTAGGGGAGGGTCAGAGAGAGAGAGAGAGAGAAGAGAGAGGGAGAGAGAGGGAGAGAGAGGGAGAGAGAGAGAGAGAGGGAGAGAGAGAATCCCAAGCATGCTCCACACTAACAGCCTGACTCAGGGCTCAACCCCACCCTTGATGATCTTTGATGAGAACACTTGTTAAGGTATAGCTGGCATGAATTCTGGAGTCCAAAGACAAAATCTTAACATTCAGTTCTGCTTTTTTTTCCAGTTGTATGACTTTTAGAAAGTTACTTAACATCTTTAGACCTCAAACACATCATCTGTAAACAAAACAGGGATTACAGCCTCTAAATTTCAGGGCTCCAGGGGGCCTGGGTGGCTCAGTCAGTTGAGCATCTGACTTTGGCTCAGGTCATGATCTCGAGGTCTGTGAGTTGGAGCCCCATGTCAGGCTCTGTGCTGACAGCTCAGAGCCTGGAGCCTGCTTCAGATTCTGTGTCTCCTTCTCTCTCCGCCCCACCCCACTCGTGCTCTGTATCTCTCTCTCTCTCAAAAATAAACATTAAAAAGTAAATAAATAAATTAATTGATTGATTAATTAATTTCAGGGTTCCTGTGAGACTGTATTCCATAATAAGGAAAGGGACCCAATACCTTGTTTTGCCAAATAAAAGCAAACCCAGACTAAGACAGGGATTAGAAAGGAAGACTATTGCAATAGGGAGAATGTTGTGACCTCAGAAATCTCCAAGTGGTTCAAAATGAAACAAAAAAGTGTTGCTGTTTTTTTTCATAGGGTAAAGGAAGTGATCCCAGTGGAGTCTGACAGGACGGTATCCTGCTATGCTCAGCTGGTTACCAGAGAGGCTGATGATGGGGCATTCCACTTTTTTAGTGCTTGCTCAGGTTTGGGGACAAGCAAGATTTCAGGGCCTTCTAGGAGAGAGAGAAGGCTGACTAAAGTTTTGGTCAAGACAAAGCAGACGGTTAAGAAATGAGCATTTGTTGGGGCACCTGGCTGGCTCAGTCAGGTGATCCATTGGACTCTGGATCTCAGGGTTGTAAGTTCGAGCCCCATCCTCGGTGTACAGATTACTTAAAAATAAAAAATCTTAAAAAAAAGAAAAAAGAGGGGCACCTGGGTGGCTCAGTCGGTTAAGCGGCCGACTTCAGATCAGGTCATGATCTCGTGGTCTTGTGAGTTCGAGCCCCGCGTCGGGCTCTGTGCTGACAGCTCAGAGCCTGGAACCTGTTTCAGATTCTGTGTCTCCCTCTCTCTCTGACCCTCCCCCGTTCATGCTCTGTCTCTCTCTGGCTCAAAAATAAATAAATGTTTTAAAAAAAATTTAAAAAGAAAAAAGAAAGAAAAAAGAAATGAGCAATTGTGAATGTAAGGTCAGTTTTTACCAATTAAAGCAAGTAGTGAGTTCTGCTAGCATTTGACTGTAGGTTCAAGAGATCATTCTGAAGGTTGATGACTTAATCTACAGAACACCAAAAACAAAAACAAAAACAAAATCTATAGAACACCACTGAAAGAGAAAGCCAACAACATAGTCCATCATATTTTGGAGACAGAAAATATAAAACTACTTCATCCCCACCTAGTTGCTATTCAGAGAAAACTTCTGAGTGCAGGCCAACCAAAGGGGGGGGAGGAGAAAAAAGAAGCACCATTTCCCACACCATCAAGCTTGTTTTTTGTCTTCAAACACTAAGTCCCTCCAACCCTAGACAAACAGGACTCCACCCTATAACTGCAAAAATTTATTAAACTTACAAATGGGTAAGACAGAGAGAGGTTAAGCTTCACATCCGTTAGGGCAAGTTGAGATCTTAACTGGATGGATGCTTGAACTGGAGCCAGTTGCTTAAAACTCACAACCCACACATTTGCCCCATGTGATGTGGCCAAGTTGTGGGCTGCTGGGAGTCCGGTGGTCAGCTCAGCACTCCCAGTGTCATTCAGATTTAACTAGGCAAACTGATTTTGGAGACCAAAACAGAATCATTACCAAGCTCTACAAGGGTGGTCAACAAACGCACTGAGCCCTGCTGGCATGCTACGGTAAGGCAATGGGGATGCAGGGATCCACAGAGCATGTGCCCTCCCCCTTAGGAAAACCCCGGGTTGAGGGGCCAAGGGAGAAAACTTAAACCTGAAAGCAAAACACACTCCAAGTGCTCCAGGAGCTGCAGGAGCACAGAGGGGGTCTCCCGAGCCCCGTGAGTCTGAATGACAGCGCCCCTCCGACTACGGTCTGGGGAAAACGTTCTTCTAGGTCACAACAGGGACCGGAGTCTCGCCTGCCCCGCGCTGGGGTGACCAGTTCCCGAAGAAACCCACCAGCCTCACACCAGGTGCCTCACCCAAGTTCACGATCCTCAAAGTCGGCTTCCCCCTCTGCGGGTCCCCAGCCCCAGACGCCCCATTTCTCCTCCCTCCATCTCCGGGGGGCACTCCTGGGCGCCCCTTCTGGCACCTCCCGTCCCCGTCTCAGGCCCCCGGTTCTGGAGGACTCTCCGCCTCAGGTCGTCCCCCAACTTCACCCCCCCCCCCGCCCCCAACACCTCGGCACCCCCGCCTCAGGTCTACCCCTTCTGGTACCTTCCCCGCCGCAGGCCCCCTGCTCAGAGGGGCTCTCCGCCTCAGCTCATCTCCGGCTCGGCGCCCCACACCCCCTGCCTCAGGTCCACCCCTTTCGTATCTCCCCGCGCAGGTCTCCCTTCTCCGCTTCGGGTCCTCTCTGAGGCCCCCAGGTCACTGCCTCGGCGTGCCCTCCCCTCAGGCCCGCGGTCCCCGCCTCGGGTCGCGGTTCCCCGGCCCCTCAGCCCTGCAGCCCTGCTACCTCGGAAGCGTTCCAGCAGTCCGGGATCACTGAAGCCACTGCGCTTTAGGAAGCAGCACACCTGCTCCGGGCCCCAGGTCTGGTGGTCGCGGTGGAGTTTGGGGCCCGGGGAGCTCTCCGCCGCCGCGGAAGGGATGTTTGGCGGGGTTCTCGGGCTGCCATCGCGTCGGGGCCGTTTGAAGGGCTGGTCCGAGTCCGCTCCCTGCATGGCTACAACCAGCGCCCTGCACAGCACAGTCAAGAACCGCGGCGCTGGGACCGCACGCAAGCGCACTGACTGCCGGTCGGTGGGGACGAGTCCGCTCGGCACTGCCAGCCTACCGGCCTCCCGCGCAGGCGCACTGGTACTCAGACCTTGCGGCCGGGCAGCCCAGCCACTTCAGCCACCGGGCCCCCTTGCGCAGGCGCAATGACAGCCCACTGGTCCTCAACAGGTCGGGAAGTTTACCGAAAGGGGCCGACTAGACGCAGAGCCGAGGAAGTGCTAATAGGGGCGAGGTGAGGAAAGAGTGTATCTAGGACCCGTGGAAGCCCCGCCAAAGCCCGGAGCGCGGGCTCCTCTGGTGAATTGCGGGTGTCTTCTTCCAAATGAATATCCCAGGCATACCCTTGGCCGTGTTTCATATGCCCCAAACTTAAACCTAAAAAGCCATCATCAGGCGGCCAGCATCTTCCCAATTGAGAGACAAATGGGCAAGAAGCTGAACTGGAAGACCCTAGAATGATTTCAGATCTGATATGAAGGTAGTCTTCTTGCATTTCACAACCTACGGTATCGCTGGGCAGTTAGAGGGCCCTGGGGGTGCCTAGCCATGAACTCTTATCTTCAGGTTTCCAAACAGAAGCAGACTTCAAATTTCTCTCTAAAAGAATCCTCAACCCCTCTCTCCAGCCCAACTCCCTGCCCAGAGAAAAGGAAGTGGTCATCCCGATTACTGTTCAACAAAATTCACCTGAGTAGATTTGAAGATCTAATTGGCTTGATTCAATGATTCATGAATAGGATAACATCCTATCTAGTAAGGAGAAAGGAACTGTACAAAATGGAAGATTTTTAAAGACAGAAAGGGTGTAAGACAAGGAAGTCATGACAAAAGAAAGGATTGTTTTAGGCAGAGTCACCCAGCTGTGGGGGGAAGGCAGGGGTCTACCAGGCCACTAACTCACTAGTGCTAGCCAAGAAATACCAGACTGACCTGTTAAAGGTCACAGTTCAGGGAAAGGCTGAAACTGCAATTAGGTTAGACACTAAGTCTTGGTTTGCTGACGTGGGGCCTCACACGGGTGATTTCATTTTGGACCTGTTTCTTTTTCAACATTACTTAAAACTTATCTTCAAGGACTTTTACCACCTGGTCGTAACAGCCTGTAAAAATGGGAGGCATGCCCCTGTCAATTTAGTCACTCGGGGGGAGGACCAAACTTCCCTGTAAATCCTAGTTCATGCAATTAACTAGTAAAAAGACTACTGCTACCACCACTAAAGCCATTACACCTCTCCATCCACCCAGCCATAGACCCATCTAGGGGATAAAGAGTGTATGAGGCAGATTATCATCAAGCATTATGAACTAGTGGTCTGGTAGAGAGCAAAATATTACTAGCATACACTTAGAGCTTTACTGTGGTGCCAGGCATTTTTCTAAGGGTTTTACAAATATTAATTCATTTATGTATCACAACCACCTCAGGGTGTAAGAAACTAAGGAACAGAGAAATAAGTAAATAATTTGCCTGTGGTCACACAGCTAGTAAGTGATGAAGCCTGGATTCAAACCCAGACAATCTAGCTTGGCTCCAAAGTCACTTGCTAACCTGCTTGTTAATGGGAATTTTGACGTAGAATTATATCAGTTAACTCAAAACTTTCAATTGCTCCTTTGTCCCACAGAGCCATGGTGAAAAGTATAGAGAGGGGTACTTGCCCTCTGTCTGCAGGCTCAGCAAAACATGCCCTTAAGCCCCAGAATAATTTGAGATGAGATGAGAGAGTTGCCAAGACTTGTGAAACCAAAACAAAGGGGTGAAAGAGACAACATATAGCACATGAATGAAAGCCTTATATTTCAAGTTGGAAATGGCTGGCTTAAAAACTTGTATTTTTTAGACTTATGGGAAAATCTGCCCTGACAGCAAGGTTTCCTTGGCAGTAGAAGGTGATATAAGCAGGGTTTTAAGTTTAACCGACTGGGTTTGTTCAAAGCAGCTGCTTTTGAGAACTTTAATTTTCTATTTGTCTGTGTTTGTTAAAGAGTGTAATTTAATTCCATATTTAGTATTTCCTCTACTTTCTAGGGGCCCTAGATCTTGTGCAAGATGGTTGGTTACTCGCTCAAGGTCACATGGCTGGTAAGTGACAGAATTGAGATTTTAAGCTGACTCCCAAACTTTGGTGCTTTTTGGTTTGCCGAATAGAGTTAACTCTATTTACAGTTCTGGTGATCTTGTTCCTTCTATCTTTCCACAACTTGGGAACAGTTACCTACTTGACATAGGCCCTGTGCTCTGGTCGTATTAAAGGAGATGACTGCTCAGACTCGCCTCTGATTTCTCACTCACCATAGTTAGGACTAGAAAAAAAAGGTAATTTCAAATTAATTTCAAGCCCATTGCTTAATGACCTTGAATATCTCCAGCAATTTTTCTCAGCCCTTCCCTAGCTACCTTCCACCTACCCAGCTGAGCTGGGCAATTTTATTTCTGTCAGCATTAACCTTGTGGTTTTTATCTCTCCGCAGCTTCCTCTTCAACCAGTGCTGCTGGTTCTCAATGCCAGCTGTCATCACTGTTTTACTTCCTCTCCACCCTTTGTGGAACCTAGCCTTCTCAAGACTTCTTTCTTTCTTTCTTTCTTTCTTTTTTTTAGTATTTTCCCCAAATCCCAAAGCCAAGCCAAAATTCTTTTTTTTAACTTAATTTTATATTGAAAAATTTTATTTTTTAAGTAATCTCTATACCCAAGCCAGGAGGAAAGGAGATCAGTTTATTGAATAGTGTAAGTGATGGAGTATAGCAGACAGTGTCTGAAAGACTTGGAAAAGTGAGTCTCTCTGTTGCTTGGGGTTAGGGGTTTATATTGGAAAGGGGTCCAGGGTACGTGTTCCTTCAGGAAGGCAAGGTAGGGTCAGATCAAAGGTAAGTGTCAGGTGAACAATAGGTGTTATCCTATAAATCACCAAAGGTGGGGATTACTGATGACAGGGTTGATGGAGGTTTGTTCGCTGGAAGCTAATGTCCTGGAACATGTTTGGGATCCGGTTCTTTTTGGATGTTACCTGATCCAGGTGTTTGAGGGCCTAGGATGAACTTAGAGAATGATTAACTTTCTTGTCTTCCCTTCGAGTGGGAACATAGCTTCTTT
Organism: Panthera pardus; assembly: GCF_024362965.1. Taxonomy (NCBI): domain Eukaryota; kingdom Metazoa; phylum Chordata; class Mammalia; order Carnivora; family Felidae; genus Panthera; species Panthera pardus. The sequence continues at coordinate 22,511,358 of NW_026526821.1, read as the reverse complement.
GTTCTTTGAACAGAGCTGGAAGTGGGGCATGAATTCACAAATCTAAGTTTTGTGACCTGAGCCACCCAGGCATTCCTAAACTTAAAAAAAATAATAAAATAAAATAGAATCCCTTCAGTTTCCGTGCCTCAATCCTTTCACGTATTTACCTTTACTTCCCTATATATGAACTGTTCCTAGGCTCAACAAAGCAACAAAGCTCAACAAAGCTAAGGTAGCTTTCTTTGGGAACAACCCCTGCCTTCTTTTTGGGCTGCCCTTCTGATAGTAAAGCTTTGTTTCAAAACTGGTGTCTCAGACATTGGCTTACTGTGCATCAGGTACATGGACAAGTTTCCCTCTGGTAACATCTCCTTCCCTGTGCACACACAACGGAAAGACCACGTGAGGACACAGCAAGAACATGGCTGTCTAGAAGCCAGGAAGAGAGGTCTTACCAGAAACCAACTGTGCTGGCACCTCGATCTTGGACTTCCAGCCTCCAGAAGAGTGAGAAACTAAACTTCTGTTATATTTAAGCCACTGTCTGTGGTATTTTGTTACGGCAGTCCTAGCAGACTAATACATATGACCAACATGTTTGTACTATGTCCACTCCTGAGTTGATGGCCTAAGGTTGGACATTTTGACTTTGTGGTTGCCAATCTTTGGGTCCCAGGCTTCTTGGTTATTATGCAAAATAAAGTCACATGGCGGCGCCTGGATGGCTCAGTCGGTGAAGCATCTGACTTTGGCTCAGGTTATGATCTCACAGTTTGTGGGTTTGAGCCCTGTGTCGGGCTCTGTGCTGACAGCTCAGAGCCTGGAGCCTGCTTCAGATTCTGTGTCTCCCTCTCTCTCTGCCCCTCCCCAACTAGCGCTCTCTCTCTCTCTCTCAAAAATAAATAAACATAAAAAAAAATAAAGTCACATGTATTTGTCTATTTCTCTACTCTTAAGGGTGCTGTCATTAGTAACAAAACACATAATGATTCAAGTATTAAGGAAGGCTTTGTTCATTTTTTTTTACATTCCTTCCCCAAGTTAAATATCTTGTTTACATTGTGATCCTTCTCACTTAAAAAACTCACCCTTGGGGTGCCTGGGTGGCTCACTCAGTTAAGGGTCCAACTCTTTGATTTCAGCTCAGGTCGTGATCTCACATTTCCTGAGATCCAGCCCCGTGTTGGGCTCTTCTCTGGGCATTTGTATTCTTGGGACTTGTTCTGGAGGGTGGGTGTCTCTATTATCAACAAGGATAAGGGTTTCAGGATTTCTATAAAGGTGGGACTTAAAACCTGTAACTTGGGTGAGATTGGAGTTACACATGCATAACAAGCATACTGAACTTACCTATATTGTGAGTTAAAGTGGACCAATAACCATAGTGTTTAAGATGCTCTTATTCACTTTTTACAGGACTGAGAAAAGCCTCTATCCCTAGGAAAGAGAAGTACCACATACATTTGAAGTGGTTGCCAGAGAGGCGCCTGGCTGGCTCAGTCGGTGGAGAATTCCACTCTTGATCTCAGGGTGGTGACTTGCAGCCCCACCTTGGGCATGGGCATACAGCTTACTTTATTATATTTTTTATTAAAAAATTGTTTTGTTTTTTACATTTATTTATTTTTGAGAGACAGAGTATGAGTGGGGGAGGGGCAGAGAGAGAGGGAGACAGAATCTGAAGCAGCCTCCAGGCTCTGAGCTGCCAGCACAGAGCCCGATGCGGGGCTTGAACCCACAAACTGTGAGATCATGACCTGAGCTGAAGTCAGACGCTTTAACCGACTGAGCCACCCAGGCACCCCCATACAGCTTACTTGAATAAAAAAAATAAAAAAAAAAAGTGAAGCAGCTGCAGGAAAGTGAACTTTCCCTTACCCAGTCCTCTCTGAGTACTGGGGGGGAACTGGCACCAGATTCTGAGGAGGACAGCAGTGTACCTTGGTGAAAAGACCCTTTTCCTTGGGAAAGTAGCGAAGGGGGCACTGAATCTTCAGGGTGTTGGTGGAAGCTGGTGCTAAGGCTTCCAAAGTGGGAAGTTTAGGGAAGACACAGTAAAGGTGAGGCATTTGGGGTTTGCAGGAGGCAACTGGGAGAGAGGGTTTAGAAGAAAATTGAGTGAAGGGAGAAGATTGTCATTGGAGGTCATTACCACAACCACCCCTGCCCAACACTTTTGTTATCTGGGAATCTTTCAACAGGCAGAGTTCCTTCTGTGGTAACTGGGAGTGTGAGGATGTGCTCTCAAATGTAAACAAACAGTTTTCCAGAGCAAAGGAAGAAATGAAACTTAAGAGTACAGACTTCCCAGAATACAGGGATCCTTACGTGAATCTGAGTCACTCAAGACTAATACTGAAAGACATTGTATATCATACAGATTAAAAATTAGGCTGCAGTCGAAAGACAGATGAACGGATAAAGAAAATGTATATACTTATAGTGGAATACTACTGAACCTTAAAAGAAGGAAATTCTGACATGCTACAACATGAATGAACCTTGAGGACATTAGGTTAATGTCACAAAAAGACAAATGCTTTATGATGTGGGAAACAAAGGCAAAAGAAAAAGTTAAATTTCCTTACTACCTACAGCCCATTGACAAGTCCTTCAAACAGGCGGAATGAACTCCTCTGAGAGCTCAGCTCCCTCAGTGTTGACACTTTGCTAAGGGCAAAAGGCAATCTTATCTCAACATTATCCTGACCCTCCAGGATCCTGTGAGTCTAGTTTAAACATATAAAAATTCTGGGGCGCCTGGGCGGCTCAGTCGGTTAAGCGTCCAACTCAGGTTTCAGCTCAGGTTATGCATGTTCTCCTGGGTTCATGAATCCGAGCCCTGCGTTGGGCTCTGTGCTGACAGTGTGGAGCCTACTTGGGATTCTTTCTCTCTCCCTCTTTCTCTGCCCTTCCCCCACTCGCACTGTCTCTCTCAAAATAAATAAATAAACTTAAAAAAATAATAAACATATAAAAATTTCTTTGGAAACTTCCTTTATCTCTAACCCCTCAAACATAGGTTAGCAGTCATCCTCCAAGCATATGGCTCACTGATATACATCTGAAGGGTCTCATGACTGAGGATTTACTACACAGTAATTTTTCATTGACCTTTTCCGAACAATAGCTAGCCTCCTCAGGATCCTGGAAACCCTGTTTCCCAAATTCCTTGGAGGCTTGTGCTTTCCCTAACCCTCTCCCAACTTGAAAATATATAATCAGTCACCCATCACAACCCCAGTGCAGCTCTTTCTGTCAATGATTCTGGACCCGTGTTTTAATAAAACCACCTTTTTATTTTTAGAAAGAGAAAGTGAGATTGTGAGCAGGGGAGAGGGGCAAAGGGAGGGACAGAGAATCTTAAGCAGGCTCTACATTCAGCAAGGAGCCTGGCGTGGGGCTTGATCCCATGACCTTGGTATCATGACCTGAGCTGAAATCAAGAGTTGGGTGCTCAACTGACTGAGCTACCCAGGCACCCCAATAAAACCACCTTTTTGCACTGAAGACATCTCAAGAATTCTTTCTTGACCATTTGCTCCGAATGCCAACATTTCCACATCAATTCCACTTATATGTAATGTGGTATCTGGAGTAGTCTAACTAACAGAAATTAGAATCGTGGTTTCCAGGAACCAGGGAGAGGAGAAAAGGAAAGTTGTTTAATGGGTATAGTTTCGGTTTTGCAAGATGAAAAATTCTGAAGATTGATTGCACAACAATAGGACTGTCCCTTTTTTTTTTTTTTTTTTTAAAGTAAGCTCTATTTCCAACATGAGGCTTAACTCACAACCCGGAGATCAAGAGTCACATGCTCTACCAACTTAGCCAGCCAGCCACTGCCTTTAATTTCCAATTTTGTACAAAAGTTTTCTTATAGGATTTTACGAGAATTGAGTCTGGCACATAGAAAATGCTCCATACATATGAGTTATAATTATTATAAAAAGCATCCCTAAGCCTCCTTCTTCATTAATTCAACAAATGTCAATATCATACTTTCTTTAATGCATCATTCCACACTTTGGGGAAACCACAGGGAAAAAGTACTACCTACATGGAGCTTATACACACTTGAAGTTTATATATTCAACTATATGCACTTACTAAATTACTAGTGGTAGATTCAGATAACACGAGTAGATCATAAGTTCTGGGGAAAAAAAAAAAAGAAACCAAAAGTACAGGAAAGGCTGGTTGGTCTAGGAAGTGCTGTGCTTTGGCATGGGAACAGAGACCCAAGTGAAGGGAGCCTATGTGGTACTCCATTATATGATGAGTATCTTTAGTATTTTAATAACCTTGTATCATAATGTTACAAATAATGCCTGATTAACTTTGCAAACATTAGACTCCCCAAACAAAATTTATACCAAGTTCTTTTTTTTTTTTTGCTTGTTCATTTGTTGCTATGTATTTTTTACCTAAAAAAACCTTTTTTTAATGTTTATTTATTTTTATATTTATTTATTATTTTTTAAAATATGAAATGTATTGTCAAATTGGTTTCCATACAACAGTCAGTGCTCATCCCAACAGGTGCCCTCCTCAATGCCCATCACCCACTTTCCCCTCCTTCCCACCCCCCATCAACCCTCAGTTCTAATATTTGAAACACATTCAAACAAAAAACCTCCCAAACACCCTTTTAATCTTTTCTTGTTTGATGATAAAATAAGGTAAATGATGATACATCCATACATTGGAACATAACCATTAGAATTGTTACAGAAGGGGAGCCTAAGTGAGTCAGTTAAACATCCAATTCTTGGTTTTGGCTCAGGTCATGACCTCTGGGTCCTGGGACAGAGCCCCACATCTGGCTCCATGCTGGGTGTGGAGCCTGCTTAAGATTCTCTCTCTCTTTCCTCTGCCTGTCCTTTCTTGGGTGCCTGGGCTCGGGCACTCTGTCTCTCTCTCTCTCTCTCAGGAAAAAAAAAAAAAAAAAAAGAGAGAGAGAGAGGGAGAAAGAATTGTCGGAGCGTCTGGATGGCTCAGTTGGTTGAATCAGACTCTTGATTTCAGCTCAGGTCATGATCTCACAGTTTGTGAGTTTGAGCCCCACATTGGGCTCTGTGCTGACAGCAGGGAGACTGTTTGGGATTCTCTCTCTCCCTCTCTCTCTGCCCCTCCCCCACTCATGTGTGCATGTGCTCTCTCTCTCTCTCAAAATAAATAAATAAACTTTTAAAAAACAAAAGAAAAAGAATCATCTTGGGGCATAATTTAGACATTACAATGATAAATCTGCCATAGTATGTGATATAAATGGATATATGATCCATTTCTTACTAAAAAAAATACATAATAAATATATGTATTGAAAAAAGTCTAGCAAGATTCACATCAAGAGGTAGCCAGAATGTGGAGCAAGTGGAACTCTTTTTTTTTTGTTTTAAGATTTTTTTCTTTTTTAGGTAATCTCTACACTGTATGTGGGGCTTGAACCCACAATGCCAAGATCAAGAGTTGCACTCTACCGACTAAGCCAGTTAGGCACCCCACAAATGGAACCCTTATACACTGCTGGTGAGAATTCAAAATGGTCTACTCTGAAAAAGACATGTCATTACCTTATGAAGTTAAACATATATTTGCCATTTGACCCAGCAATCCAATTCATAAAATAATAAAAGAAATAAAAATATAAGTACAAAGACTTGAATGCAGATATTCATAATTATTCATAACACAAAACTAGAAACAACCCAAATGTCCATCAACTGGCAAATAGATAAATGAATTGTGGTGTATGTATAATCTGGTAAATAACAAAATCAACCAAGTAAATTTAAAGATTTAACTGGATTTATTAAATGATTCATGAATCAGGCAGCACCCCATCTAGCAAAAGAGGTGCTCCATGGTGTAGTACAGAATGGAAAGGTTTTTTTGTCTTTTTAAAATTTATTTATTTATTCTTGAGAGAGAGCGAGCGAGCATGCATAAGCAGGGGAGTGGCAGAGAGAGAGGAAGAGAGAGAATCCCAAGCAAGCTCCACATTCGGCACGGAGCCTGATGCGGGGCTCAAACCTACCAACCGTGAGATCGTGACCTGAGCGGAAATCAAGAGCCCGAGGCTTAACCAACTGAGCCACCCACGTGCACCTCAAAATGGAGAACGTTCTTATAGGATGGTGGGGCAAGAAAGTTATTAGCAGAAGAAAAGAAGTGTTCCTGGCAAGGCTGTTTTTTAGGGGGAAAAGCAAGGTGTCTTATCATGCAGACTACCTCATTTCACTTTGAGGGGAAAAGAGGACCCAGGTGCCTGCCTGATTGGCAGGAATTGAAAAATTCCTGACTGACCAGTTAAGACTACATTTCTAGGGGAACTTGAAACTGCAATTAGATTATGTATTAATTAAGCATTGATTTGGGAACTTGGTCTAAGTTACACTATTTTGGGCCTCTGTTTTGTTTTTTTTAATGTTTATTTATTTTTGAGAGAGAAAGAGCATGAGTGGGGAAGGGGCAGAGAGAGAGAGGGAGGCACAGAATCTAAACCGGCTCCAGGCTCTGAGCTGTCAGCAGAGAGCCTGACGCAGGGCTCGAAACGGCAAGATCATGACCTGAGCTGGTCAGTCGCTTAACTGACTGAGCCACGCAGGTGCCTGTTTTTTGTTAACAATCCATAGTATGGGCAGTTATTTAGCAATAGAAAGAAATTATCTACACATACAACATGAATGAATCTCAGAAACATTACACTAAGGGACAGAACTCAAATACAAAAGGTTACATACTGGGGCGCCTGGGTTCCTCAGTTGGTTAAGCATCCGACTCTTGATTTTGGCTCAGGTCATGATCTCATGGTTCAGGCTACCACAGAGCCTGCTTGGGGTCCTTTCTCTACCTCTCTCTCCCTCCCTCCCCCTCTCTCTTCCTCCCTTCTCCTCTCTCTCCCCCCCTCCCCCTCCCTCTCTCCCCCTGCCCCTCCCCTGCTTGTGTACTCTCTCTCTTAAAATAAATAAACATTAAAAAATTTTTTTAAAAAGGGGCACCTGGGTGGCTCTGTTGGTTGGGCGTCCGACTTGAGCTCAGGTCATGATCTTGTGGCTCATGGATTCAAGCCCCATGTTGGGCTCTGTGCTGGCAGTTTGGAGCCTGGAGCCTGCTTTGGATTCTGTGTCTTCCTCCCTTTCTCTCTGCCTCTCCCCATTCATGCTCTGTCTCTCTCTCCTTCAAATATAAATAAACACTAAAAAAAAATTAAAACAACAAATAATAAACAAAAGGTTACATACTGTGCATACATATATTTTATATTAAAGTCTAGAAAAGGCAAAACTATAATGAAAAAAGAGTCAACAGTTGACTGAGTAGAGTGTGTGGTGGGAAGGATGTGGGGAGGGCAGGGAAGATCAGAGGGCACAAGAGAATGTTTTGACGTGATGGAAATTTTTTTTTTTAATGTTTATTCATTTTTGAGAGACAGAGAGAGACAGAGCATGAACGGGGAAGGGGCAGAGAGGGAGACACAGAATCTGAAGCAGGCTCCAGGCTCTGAGCTGTCAGCACAGAGCCCAACGTGGGGCTTGAACTCACGAACTGTGAGATCATGACCTGAGCCGAAGTCGGACGCTCAACCAACTGAGCCACCCAGGTGCCCCTGGAAATATTCTATATATGGATTGTGGTGGTAGTTATACAACTATATACTATTATTAAAATTCATCAAACTGTATACTGAAAATGGGTACATCTTACTCTATGTAAATTATACCCCAACAAAGCTGGAAAAAAATTCAGTGTAGCATATACAACTTAAGACTTACACATTTTCCTTCATGTGAAAAATAATTGTAATACATTTTTTTAAGATTTTATTTTATTTATTTTGAGAGAACGAGGGCACAAGTGACTAGGGTCTGAGAGAGGGGGGGCGGGGAGAGAGAGAAGAGGGACTCGTGCTCACCAGAACTGGGGCTCCAGCATACCTGATTCGGGGCTCAAACTCATGAACCCCAAGATCATGGCCTGAACCAAAGCCAGACACTTAGCCGATTGAACCACCCAGGCCCCCCTAAAGATTTTATTTTTAAGTAATCTCTACACTCGATGTGGGGATGGAACTCACAACCCTGAGATCAAGAGTCTCATGCTCCACTAACTGAGCCAGCCAGGCGCCCTTGAGGTCGTTTGTTTATTAAAACAAGCTCTGGCCAATTTTATTAAAGAGGTCATCTTTTTAAATTTAACAAATTTTTAGGAGTGCCTGGTTGGTTCTGTTGGTGGAGTGTGAGACTCTTCATCAGAGTTATGAGTTCAAGCCCCACGTCATGTGTACAGATTACTCAAAAATAAAATCTTTAAAAAGATGACGTCTGAGTGCTGGGACTATAGTTTGTTTTGCTTTTGTTTATGTATCTTCTAATTTCTCTACAATAAATGTGATTTTCTATAATTAATTATTTCCCGAAGTGATGATGATGATGATGACCTAACTGAAGTAACATTCAATTTGGTTTGGCAGTGCAGCGTCAAGGAGGATATTTGAAACTGGATCTCCATACTCTTGGCCATTATACTCTTCTGCTGGCTTCAGACTTCCATGGTAAGAACAGCCTGGGATGCTTAACAAAACTGTGCATCATCCTATTGAATCTGTATGGTTCATAAATCTTCAACAGTGATTCTTACCATTGGGAATTTTGATGGGACTATTGCCTAGATGTAGGATCTGAGGATCTGAAAAACCTCCTGAACATTTTCTTAACATATTAAGGGTCTGTCATTGATGCCAAATAACCTCACATATATATTAGTTACCCCACCTGGAATCTATCATCATTAATCCTTCCTGGAAAGTCATCCCTGACTGTGACCCCATACATGCTCAGTCAGGTGACTCTCTGTCCCCACTACCAGCATCCGAAAGTGTACAGCTCTTCTTGACAGGTGTTTACTTAATTCAGGGACTGGTGCATGCTCGCCCCTGAATTGCGATAACCAAAAATGCAAAAATGCCTCCAATCATTGCCAAATGTCCCTTAAAGGGACAAAATTACTCCAAAATTAAGAACTACAAATTTGTGTCTCATATCAGTCTAACCATCCTCTCCTCCAGCCTCTCCACAGCTTCAGATTCCTAAACCTTGCTATTCAAAGTGTAGTCCTTGGACTAGCAGCATTGGCGTTAAGGGAGCTTGCTAGAAAAGCAGAATATTAGGCCCAACCTCAGATCTACTGAATCAGGATCTGAGTTTTACCAGGATCAACAATCCCTGGTGATTCCTATGCACATTAAATTTGAGAAGCACTACCAGGTCTCTAACTTACTTGGGGGTGACTATCACTTGGAACAGAGGTTAACAGTTCAACAAAATTTCTGGAGATGATCATTCCATGGTAAAGGGCAGGACCTAAGAATCTGTATTGTTATCATGTGGCTCAGGTAATTCTCATCCTTGGGCAAATTTGGGAATTGCTACTCTAAAATAAACATCAGATTTTGTCACTATCCACCTAAAATTAAAATCTCTTTAGTGACTCTCCATGGCCTACAGTAGTGATTCTCAACTCAACCTTAGGTGCTTACCTAGGAAGTATTTAGAAATCTGGATGCTAGGCTGTTCCCCAAACCCACTAAAAACTCTAGGGGAGGGACCCATCCACTGGTGAATTTTTCAAAGCTCCCCAGTTGCAGCCAATGTTAAGAACCACTGGGAATGATCAAGCCTGAGCTGCTTAACCTAGATTAGAAAACCCAACTGTGAAAGGCCCCTGCCTACGTTCCTAGCCCTATTTTGGATTGTATTTTTGCCTGTGCACACTATACTTCAACCTCACTGAACTACCTGTAATTCCCAAACCTATGGTACAGTCATGCCTCTGGGCCTTTCTACAGGTTGTGCTCTCTGAATGGCAGTTATTCATCCCTAAGGACTGAATTACCACTTAGCTCCTTCCCCTTTAGAGTAATTTTAGATTTCCTTCACACACCTGCCCAGGCAGAGTAATTCATTCTCTTTTCTGTGCTAATACCATGCCTCTTTGTGTAGAGCTCTATTACTATACTTATTACATTATACAGCTGATTCTTGAACAACGTGGGTTTGAACTGTGCAGGTCCACTTAACAGGCAGATTTTTTTTCAATACAGAACAGTACTGTATTTTCCTTAACATTTTTTTTCTCTTATTGTAAGAATACGATATATAAACATATAAAACATACAAAGTATGTGTTAATCAACCATTTGTTATTGGTAAGGTGGAATTCTGGTCAATAATTAAGTTTTTGGGGGAGTCAAAAATTATACACGGATCTTTAATGGCAGGGCATGAGGTGTGTGTGTGGAGATGTCAGTGTCCCTAACCCCCACGTTGTTCAAAGATCAACTGTAGTAATGGGTTACAATTATTATATCTTGAGAATGAAAACTAAGGCTGGTTTAGTTTTATATCCCTAGCACCTAGCTAAGGGCCAGGAATATGGTAGGCAGCTAGTAACATTTTTGACTTAGTGAAAGTAGTATAAAAGAAGAAAAAAAAGAAGAAAATAAAAATGAGCAGGAATATTATTACTTTCTTAAAAAATCTGAATTAATATAATCTAACATTAAAATCTTAATTAGAAAAGAACTTTAAGCTGTGAGTTTCATCTGGAGAAATATGAATGAAGGCACTAAGAGAGAAATAAACCCTTTCCTTAATTCAGTAACATAATTTGGTCCACAAATTCATTCCAAGGAGTTAAAATAATCCTGTTTCTTTATGTGTCTAAGGCATTTTTTTGAACTGAGGTGAAATTCACCTAACTTAAAAATTACATTTTTATTTTTTTAAAATAATCATTTTAAAGTGTATTTTAGTAAATTCACAATGTTATACAACCACCATCTAGATTAAGCTCTAAAATGATTTTCCTCCGCTCAAAAGAAACCCTGCTACAAACATTGGGGTACATGTGCCCCTATGAGTCAGCACTTTCAACAATAGCCAAATTATGGAAAGAGCCTAAATGTCCATCAACTGATGAATGGATAAAGAAGATGTGGTTTATATATACAATGGAATACTACTTGGCAATGAGAAAGAATGAAATCATGCCATTTGCAGCAACGTGGATGGAACTGGAAGGTATTATGCTGAGTGAAATAAGTCAGTCAGACAAGGACAGATATGAGTTTTCACTCATATGTGGATCTTGAGAAACTTAACAGAAGACCATGGGGAAAGGGAAGGGGAAAAAAAAGTTGCAAACAAAGAGGGAGGGAGGCAAACCATAAAAGACTCTTAAATACAGAGAACAAACTGAGGGTTGATGGGGGTGGGTGGGGGGCAGGGGAAAATGGGTGATGGGCATTGCAGAGAGCACTTGTTAGGATGAGCACTGGGTGTTGTTATGTAAGCGATGAACCGTGGAAATCTACCCCAAAAACCAAGAGCACACTTTATACACTATATGTTAGACAATTTTACAATAAATTATATTAAAAAAAGGAATAAAGAAAAGAAACCCTGTACTCAAGTAGTTAGTCACTCCCCATTTTCCTCCTAGCCCCTGAAAACCACCAGGAACATTAACTTTTAAGTTACACTAAGGTATTTAAAAGATATAAAGCAGATATTTAAAAAGGTCTAGGTTCTAGATGGCTGTACAATTGTTTCTAGTCACACAGAAAAGAGTACAAATATAGTTTTTTTCAGTATCTCAAAAACTCCAATGTTTTATTAACCATTTTATGTACACTGATATCAAGTCTTGAAAACTAATAAAAACATGTCCAAAGCTTCTTATATAGTCACTGTACAAATGTTCATGTATGTTTTCTATAATAATGAAGATGAAAATGACACAATAGTTACAGCTACATAAAAATATATACAAGGACTTAAGACACATTTGATATTATTTGGTTTACAACATGTGTAGATACTACACAAAAAATGAGGATATAATTTGCAGAAAAGTAAAATGTGACCAAAATCACTTTTCTTCTTAAAATTTAAAAATAAAATTCCTGACAATAGCAGTTACTAATTTACAGCCAGATCTTAGACTAAGTCAAATTAGCCAGGGTTAGACATAAGTTAAGTTAAACATTTTGTATTTAAAAAAATAAGTTTTTCAGTTTAAAAAACATACATTTCATAACATTTTCTCAAAATTAATTAAGAATGGTTTATCCATGTCCTTCCAGATTCTGGAAACACATTAGAAAAAGTGAATATTGAACAGCTGATTCTTTGGAAAGCTGCACCCAAGTACCCCTTTTATTAGGTTGTGACATCAGCTAAGAGGGCCTTTATTAGGTCTGGAAGGCAAGGAGCTGGAGCTCAGGTACGAATCTACTTATGCTCAAAGAGAGAAAGGCCATGAGAAGGGAGCTAGACAACCCAGGATAGTAGTGGCACTTGGATGTGGAGTTGCCATAGTGGGTCAGAGACAGGCTGGTGTATCATCCTTTGGCTCAGGTGCTATAGGAACCAATCCCTATTCAATATACATATGTATATTTTAGAGTAATCTCTATGCCCGACATGGGGCTTGAACTCACAACCCTGAGATCAAGACTCACATGTTCTCCCAACTGAGCCAGCCATGTGCCCCCCTGCTCAATATTAAATGAGAACAGAAATATTTCAAAGTGTGCTTACCAAAAACAGATTATGTACCTTCATATTACAAAGCATAGAAGGAGACATTTATTTTAAAAAAGTGAGCTAAAAAGTTATGAGGTATCTCCTTACTTCATCCTAAAACTAACCCAAGAAAGAGACGTTTAAAAAATTCTTTAACTATTAAAATATTTAAAAGGCACTTGAAATATTGCTTTCCAATCCAACTCAAATATACTGTCAATTAATTTTGGACATAAAAAAAGCGCATAATTTTGGTGCAATTTTTCTTGTAATTCAGTGATACTTTCCATCTACAGGGCTGAAAGTTTTGAGGGACAGAGCCCCAACATTCTGCTACCTGAAAGTGCTTTTAGCGTAGAAACAGGAAGGATGTTAATGATTTGCTCTCTCACTGACAACATCCTGTAGTCGTTTAAGCAAAACATCATCATTTTCTTGACAGAGGCGTTTGGCAGGTGATTCTGCATCACCATCGATGGCTATTGCTCGCTTCTTGGTTCTCTGTTCACCCTGTCTTATCATATTGTTGATATCTTTCAAACTCTGCAAAAATAGAGGACATGTGTGAGTAAAAGGGGAAAAAAAGCAAACAACTAAGCTAACTGCTTTTTCCTGCACTCTACCCAAAGCTGAACACTAGGGTAGAGATTATCTTTTGAATCTAGGCCAACCTAATAAGAGCAATTAGATCTAATCTTTTCATGGTTTTAAAAACTGGATTTACCTTACAGCAGTAGTACTCAAAGACACTGGACCAGATGCAGAAATATCAAGTTGCTTACTAGGAATGCAAACTCTCAAGCCTCACCCTAACACCTACTGAATCAGACACTCTAGGGATGGAGTTCAGCAATCTATGTTTAATCAAGCCCTCCAGGTGATTCTGAGCTCCCTTGAAATTTGAAATCCTCTTCCTAGAGCAATGCTTTTTAAGCTTTAATGTGCTTACTAATCATCTGCAGATCTTGTTAAAATGCAGATTCAGATTCAGCAGGGCTGGCATGAGGCTTGAGATCAAGCATTTTTTAAGTTTATTTTTTATTTATTTATTTTTTTTTGACAGAGAGAGAAAGAAAGAGAGAGAGAGAGAGAGAGAGAGAGCGAGCGAGCACATGCACGTGTGAGCAGGGGAGGGGGTAGAGGGAGAGAATCTCAAGCAGGCTCCACACTGAGTGTGCTCCGTACTGAGGTGTGGGGCTCAATCCCAAGACCCTGGGATCATGACCTAAGCCGAAATCAAGAGTTGTTCAACTGACTGAGCCACCCAAGTGCCCCAAGATCCTGCATTTTTAATATGTTCCCAGGTGATGCTGATGTTGAAGGTCTATAAACTATATTGAGTAGAAAGGCCTTAGAGTAGTGGCTCCTGAAAGCTGTGGATCATAACTGTCTAGAGAACCTGACTGGCAGAGCTTTGGGATTCAGTAGGTCTATTGAACAGATCCGTGTTCAACAAGGTCCCCCAGGTGATTCTGGTCTATGGTTTTGAAATCACTGCCTTAGAAGTTAGCTGGTCCCATCTTTGATTTCATTTAAGAATCTCTTCTAAACATCCTTGTAGGAAATCGACTTCTATGAAGAGGAAATGCAAATCTGTGAGGTATTCTATCTCAAGTGAGGTTGACTTCTGGAGACATACTAAACATATTTGCTTGATAGCCTTTCAAGTATCTGAAAACATCAATCATATAACTGTCACATATTCATCACTGTACGGGAGTTAAGATGAGGATAACCACAGAACTGTTTGCATAAATAAGAGAAGGCCTCTGTTTTTAGACTTTTCACTATCCCATCACCAAAGGAACTTCCACTTTGAAAGCTTTTCTTTAAAGTCAATATTCCTCGTGTCTGACCACCTGCCTTACTGGTCCCTTCTCAAGATCATATTTAAGCAGGGTGACACACTGGACTCTTGCAGTGAACTTCCCTAGTATCACATCAATAGTAATGGATTAAGCTACTGAAGCAGTTGAATACACTGCTCTTAATCACAGGAAACTTGCCACAGTAACAGTTCATATTATTTAAAAAAAAATTTTTTTTTATTTTTTTATTTTATTTTATTTTTTTTTTAATTTTTTTTTTTTAACCTTTATTTATTTTTCAGACAGAGACAGACACAGCATGAACGGGGGAGGGGCAGAGAGAGAGGGAAACACAGAATCGGAAGCAGGCTCCAGGCTCTGAGCCATCAGCCCAGAGCCCGACGCGGGGCTCGAACCCGCGGACTGCGAGATCGTGACCTGAGCCAAAGTCGGACGCTTAACCGACTGAGCCACCCAGGCGCCCCAAAATTTTTTAAATGTTTATTCATTTTTGAGAGAGAAAGAGACAGAGCGTGAGTGGGGGAGGAGCAGAGAGAGGGAGACACACAACTCGAACTCATGAACAGTGAGATCATGACCTGAGTATCCATAAACCTCATGTGTATATTGCTATCACGGTATTTGTGATATTCTGACAAAACTACCTTCTTATTCATCTATTTTCCTGCCTGGTTGTGGATTCAGATCAAGGCAGGGAATGGATTTTCTTTTTTTTTCAATTCACTGCAGCAATCCAACCCCTATATTAATTACAAAGAAATGCTTTATAAAGCCCTGCTGACATGAAGTGTAAAGAACAGTCTGAGTCAAAAGTGAAGACCAATATTGTGGGTTTACGTGTTTTAAAAAAATTAAAAAATATTTATTTTTGAGAGAAAGAGAGAGAGATAGCATGAGTGGGGGAAGGGCAGAGAGAAAGGGAGACACAGAATCCAAAGTAGGCTCCAGGCCCTGAGCTGTCAGCACAGAGGCTGATGTGGGGCTTGAACTCATGAACCATGAGATCATGACATTTGCCGAAGTCAGAAGCTCAACTGACTGAGCCACCCACATGCCCCAATTCATATTTATTACTAGTAATTTTGCAGACAAAGAGCAAGATTAAAGATTATTAACTGGCAATATGAAATCCAATTTTTAACACAAGTACATAGATTGTTGTAACACCTTACCTTAGAAGGGCTGCCATTGAACTTATATAGCAGAGCACTCCTTGGTGTAAGGCCTGATGCATTCTTGTGTGGGGAAACATAAATGGAGTGCTGCTGGGAAATGCGGCGTGGTGAGCCTGGTTGTTGCTTAATATGTGGAAAAGGAGAGAGTGGTGGAGCTTCCATCTGAAATAATCCAAAAGTAAATTTTTGTATGATAAAAGTTCTTTTTTGAATCCCACCATATTTTTATTCCTTTATTTTTTTAAGTAGGCTCTGTGCCCAACATGGGGCTTGAACTCACAAACCCAAGATCAAGAGTTGCATGTTCTACCAACTGAGCTAGGTAGGTGCCCCCATATTTTTATTCTTATTGGCATTTCTTATGTGTCAGCTACACCATAAGAATCTATTAATGGCTGAAAAAAAGCAAAGACATGGTCCATTACCCCTTGTTTTTCAAGAGTTACTAACAGATATACTAAAATTTATTTTCCTGCATCTTTCAGGAAATACTGAAGAATTCTGAGACACCCAGAAGTGGTAATAAGCCAGGAGTGTAGTATAGTATATAGGAATAAGCCAGAAAGGAGAGGCAAAGAGTAATCAATATTCTAACACAATGATAATCTCTCTATATACATAACATACACCTCCTGCCCCATAACCAAAGCCATAGCAGAGAGAATAAAAGAGAGACAGAACTCTATGAGCCAGAAGGATGGGTCCATCATGGAACAAATTTGTTACTGAAATGATTAAGACTTTATACTGAAATGCAAATTATTTAGAAATAGAATTAGGGAAGCAGGGTCTGCACTTTCCTTTAATATTCTCAACAATGTTTCCATTCTAGGAATAAATAGAGATGGTTCCTTAATTAATAATTTCATCATCTTCAACTGAAGCTAATAAAACTAGTTTCAATTGGCTCATGACAGACATATTCATGATAGGGGGAGGTGGAACTGATGGGAGTTGAATGAATAGTCATGGCCTCTGAGAACAGTCACAGACTGCATTCCTTGAAATGTAAAAGGAGACACAAAATACACATATATGGCTACTGGCTAGATGCAGTTTCACTTGGTTCCTCTTACAACTAAAGTCTGCTCTCCTGGGAACCAACCTCAGCTTATACACTGATGATGTTTTCACAGGCCTGCTAGTACTGCCAAATCTGCATTAAAATGTCTTAGTGTTGCCTCTACTAATGATTCAGGCCTATTTATTTCCTTTTCTCTTTATCTTGAGAAAAACATTTATCTCATATATACATATTACAATAGAAATTAAAATTAAGAGAAAAAATTAGCAGAATTGTTTTCTTTTTTCCACATTCTCATCTAGTAGTTGCCCATATGTTAACATAATTTCCAGCAACATAATCATAATATGGATAAAATTTCCTTGATTTCTTCTGGTCTGTGTCGTATGATAGTTTTAATCATTCTCTAATTAATTACTGGTATTTTTTTTTCTCCTATAAAATGCATCAGTGACACTTTAACTCTGAAACACTTATCTAATAAACTTATAGTAATCTAACTATGACTATGAATATTCATATCATAGTAAAATATAAAACATACCACATGGTCCTGATTTGACAAGTCATATCTCAGTGCAAATGACTTCACTCTTCCTACATATATTGTATTATAAAATTTGATAAGATCACCTCTTTCCTCTTTCACTGGTCCACTAGAACAGTCAGGTGTTTTTGTAGCATCTTCCAATTCTGTTAAAAGATTCAGGGTTATGACAGATGTATTATAATACACAAAGTGGTGATCTGAATCACAACTCTATGATATAAAAACAAAATCAGAGGCGCCTGGGTGGCTCAGTCAGTTAAACATCTGACTCTTGATCTCAGCTCTGATCTTTTTTGTTTTTTTTAGTTCATTTATTTAGAGAGACAGCAGAGCCTGATGTGAGGCTTGAACTTACAAACCATGAGATCATGACCTGAGCTGAAATCAAGAGTTCTATACTTAACTGACTGAGCCACCCAGGTGATCCTCAGCTCAAGTCTGAATCTCAGGGTCGTGAGTTCAAGTCCTGCATTGGGCTCCATGCTGGATTTGGAACCAACTTAAGGGGAAAAAAAAGTAAACACAAATCTTTATATAAAGCAATTAATGTTTTTGGAAAATGTTTGAAACCCATCTATATTATGTATAAATTAAATTGGAAACTTGAGAAATACAAATACATGTACTTAGGCTAATACTCTTCTCTTTTTTTAATTTTTTAAATGTTTATTTTTGAGAGACAGCAAGAGACAGAGTGTGAGTGGGGGAGGGACAGAGAGAGAAGGAGACAGAGTCCAAAGCAGGCTCCAGGTTCTGAGCCTGATGTGGGGCTCAAACTCAAACCAGGAGATCATAACCTGAGCCAAAGTCGGAAGCTTAACCGACTGAGCCATCCAGGCACCCCAAGGCTAATACTCTTTTCTCTAGATACTATTTCAGCAAGAATTTTTTCACAACGATACTTTTTAAGTTTATTGATTTATTTATTATGTATTGGCGGAGGGGGGCAGAGAGAGAGAGAGAGAGAGAGAGAGAGAGAAAGAGAATCCCAAGCAGGCCCCATGCTGTCAGCATAAAGCCCAACGCAGTGCCTGAACTCATGAGCCACAAGATCATGACCTGAGCTGAAATCAAGGGTCGGATGCTTAACTGGCTGAGCCACCCAGGCCCTTCTTCTCAAATTTTTTTATGCACAGTCCCCTTTCCCTGTAACACCTACTACCATCCTAATAAATGCTATTCCAAGCCATATTGGCTTTGTAACAGCTGCTGTAGGTTATTCTCACTACATGGATCAGTCAAAATTATTTAAGGTCCTCCTTTGATTAGAAATTTCTGGACACAGAGACTATACACAGTCTTCAGATTTGTGTGTCATTCCAATTCTAGTCATTAATATTTATATAAAGTAATGGGCTCTATTTATTTTGAAGGAACCAAACATTTAAAACTCTCTGGGACCTTGGTGGGATGCCTGGCTGGCTCAGTCAGCAGAGCATGTAACTCTTAATCTGGTGGTTGTGAGTTCAAGCCCTATGTTGGGTGTGGAACCTACTTAAACAAACAAACAAACAAACAAACAAACAAAGTGATATTTTGGCAGTTTCTTGTGAACTCTAAAAGGCATGGCCATAATATAAAAACAAGTAAAAATGTGCTCTATTTATATCTTCATTGTCTATCTGGTGATTTTTTTTTTTTAATTTTTTTTTTTTAACGTTTTTTTTATTTATTTTTGAGACAGAGAGAGACAGAGCATGAACAGGGGAGGGGCAGAGAGAGAGGGAGACACAGAATCGGAAGCAGGCTCCAGGCTCTGAGCCATCAGCCCAGAGCCCGACACGGGGCTCGAACCCACGGACCGTGAGATCGTGACTTGAGCTGAAGTCGGACACTTAACCGACTGAGCCACCCAGGCGCCCCTACCTGGTGATTTTAAGATGGGCATAATGTGAAATAAAGTTACCTGATTTTCAATATGCAGTTACCAATATTATATATCTCATATGAAAACAGAATTTTTGTCTCATGAGAGAATTTGCTTCTACTGTTTTCTTTTAATGTAACCTATTCAACATTTCAAGTATTTTGTTTTTATTATGTTTAATCTCTACACCCAACATGGGGCTTGAACTCACGACCCTGAGGTCAAAAGTCACACACTCTTCCGACAGAGCCAGCCAGGCACCCCAACGACATCTAAAGTATTGCAAATAAGGAATATGGCCTTAGACAAATTAGTGTGAAAAAGAAAAAGAAAAAAAAACATTTAAAGAGAAATATTCATTAATAAAAAACCATAAATTTTATACTGCTTAAAAAATGATAGGGGTGTATGGGTGGCTCAGTTGGTCGACTGTCTGATTCCGGGTTTCCACTCAGGTCATGATCTCATGGTTCATGGAATTAAACCGTGCATTGGGCTCTTACTGACAGCATGGAGCCTACTTGGGATTCTCTGTCCCTCCCCCACTCATGCTCGCTCTCTCAAAAAAAAAAAAAAAAAAAAAATTAAAAAAAACTTAAGTAACAGCTGTTACTTACTGAGGTCTTACTATAAGCAGGTCTTGTGTTAAACATCATACTTACACCATTCTTTGTAATCCTTAAAACAAGTCTCTGAGGAAGTACTGTAAACCTGTCAGTGTACCATTATACACTTGAGTATTATATTTGTTACTGAGATTAAGCTGTAATCTGGGTCTCTCAAGTGTTCTAGTCAATAATGCCAGTCTAGGGTGGTCTGGTGACATAATGGTGAAGAATTGGTATTTTGATCAGGAAGCTCATTCCCAACAGGTAGCTATTATAAGAGTTTCTGTTAGGTTTATCTTAATCAAAGGCCAATGCTTTGCTAATTAACATACTCAATGTAAGAAATGAGTTTTTATTCATTAAACAAAGGGGGGGGGGTGGGCACGCCTGGATGACTCAGTCGATTGAGTCTGACTTTGGCTCAGGTCACAATCTCATGGTTCGTGAGTTTGAGCCCCACAATGGGCTCTGTGCTGACAGCTCAGAGCTTGGAGCCTACTTCGGATTCTGTGTCTCCCTCTCTCTCTGCCCCTCCCCCACTTGTGCTCTTTCTCTCTTAAAAATAAACATTAAAAAAAAACTTCAAGGGACGCCTGGGGGGCTCAGTTGGTTAAGCGGCCAACTTTGGCTCAGGTCATGATCTCACCATTTGTGAGCCGGAGCCCTGTGTCAGGCTGTGTGCGGATAGCTTGGAGCCTGGAGGCTGCTTCGGATTCTGTGTCTCCCTCTCTCTTGGCCCCTCCCCTGCTCATACTCTGTCTCTCTCTTTCTCAAAAATAAACAAACATTAAAAAGCAATTTAAAAATTTAAGAATCTGGTTTTTATTGATGAAAATAGTGACTGTTATGAAAGCCTAATGCTTCAAGTTGGTGCATGTTGGGGAAATTAGAAGTACTTAAATAGACTGGTTAACATATTTGAGACACTGTCCACAATATCATGATACAGATGAGTGATTCACTGAAGTCTGTGGAGCTTTACTATTATGGATGATAATGAAGACCAGCCCTGAACTCTGATGCATGTCATTTGCTTGATCCTGGCTTTAAGGCTAACAGAGTCCTGAATCTGAAATCTTGGCACCTGCTTCAAGTGAACCTTTAATGTGTGAGGTGGTGGTTGGACAGCTGGGTGTTTGGACAACCTATATAGGATGCATAAACTATGTGTGCTTTCTAAATAGTAATCATTTTATACCTAATTAAGAATTTTATAGAACCAGAATTGTTCTTCACTATGTGGTGTTCTTTGTTATGTTTAAGTCATAGCAACCAACCATAGCTGGAGAAACTTTAACATACCTTATCTGAACATAAACTTGCCTGACTGTATCCTCCACTGTAACTTTTTCCTTTTTGGTGCCAGAATTCCTGAGTCCATTATCACTGGATACTTGCGCAGCTCTGTGCCATCACCATTGGATAAAATCTTAAAAATCGTTGTTTGCTTGCTAATAAATATCTAGTTAATAAATGTATATACAACAGAAGTTGATTTGAAACCTTTAGGTTGTAGAGAGTAGCTAACCTTCATTGACCTCAAATTTCATTTGCAGATACTGTATCTATTGAACTTCACTGCTCCTTGTATGCCAGATACTTGCTAGTAGTCACTTTGTTTCTCATAGAGAACATTATTTTCCAGCTAACCTCTGGTGCCTGTTTGTCTCTACCCCCACTCCACATGCCTGGTTTTGTATGGACAGAAAAACCACCTGGGACAGATGAGCAACATGTGTTACAAAAATAGAAAGGCTGTGTGTGTGTGTGTGTGTGTGTGTATTTTATACACACGTTTGTAGTTGATATATATGTACGTATATATAATATATATGCATTTTTTCAGTTTTACTGCCTAATACACTTCCATTGCCTTGAAAAGGCTCAGGAATAATATATCTATGTAAAAAGAATTGAGCTTGGCTTATGTATCCTTAAACAGGGCAGATTCTAGGGCATTGTTATTAAAAAAAATTTTGGTGAGTAAGATCTTAAAAGTTCAGATCCCAATAAACACCATAATGATCACGGATATCTACGTGATTAAAAAAAAGAGTCCTTGACTCTGGCAATTTTCTCTAAGAATTTATCCTAAGGATATGGATCAAAGATTAAGCTACGGTGATGTTCCTCACAAAGCTATGTATAATGGTTAATAATCTAAATGTCCCACACTGTAGAATACATCACAGTACATGTGTTACACATGTACACATTTAGTAATGGGAAGATGAGACAAGGAAAAGATGGGCAGAAGAAGCATTTTTACAGCTTATCAACATAGGAATAACTACCTTGACAATATGAATAATTGATTTTCCTTTCTTTGAAAAAAATTTCCTAGTGCCTCAAGTCTTACATATCATGATGGTAACAACAGGATGGCAGCTTTGTTGGTGGTGGAAGAATACTTATATACTTATTAATGAACAAGACATTTCCTTAATTGTCACCCCAGGCAGACCACTGACAGCTACCTTACTTCCCCTGTAATTCAGATTTATTTTTAAAATTTACTAAGAGCCTTTTATGTGTTTTATTAATGTTGTAAGTATACTACAAAACTTTTTTAAAACAAAAAAAATGTTTTAATGTTTATTCATTTTTGAAAGACAGAGAGAGACAGAGCACAAGCAGGGGTGGGGCGGAGAGAGAGGGGGACGCAGAATCTGAAGCAGGCTCCAGGCTCTGAGCTGTCAGCACAGAGCCCGACGCGGGGCTCGAACTCATGAACGGTGAGATCATGACCTGAGCCGAAGCCGGACACTCAACCGACTGAGGCACTCAGGCGCCCCACAAAACTTCTTCTAAAGCACAATTAATAGGGGAAAAATGGTTTAAATTCACAACCTCTTTGGATGGAGGCATCTGACTCATACTTATCTCAAACTTGTTTCTTCCCAAATGCTTTCACATATGCATTATCCATTCCACTTACATCGCTAACCCCCATGCTGCCTGACATCCACTGCATTATGTACAATGTAATCAAAGGTATATTACATATAGAATATTAAATTGGGCAACTTACCATAATCTGTCATTTCAAAATCACCATTTATGTTTTTATTGTATGCCATAACTTCTTTTGGAATACTTTTCAACAGTACACTTCTATAAACCTACAGGTTAGAGTGGAAAAAGACTGCTAAGTCATAAAGATGCACAGTTTAAGCAAAACCAAAATAAGAACAGAATATCATGCCAGTTAAAAGGTATTTGTCTGTATTGGTGATAATCAAGGTCAAAATGTTACTAGGCTGGTAAATATAGATTATAGCAACCATCTTAGTAGAGGGGATATGGAAACAGAGCCTACCACCTAATACTGCCATTGTAGTTTACAAAAACTAAACACCGATGAGCAGGTTTTGCCACATAAAAGCAACTTCAAATATCTGAGCTTGTTCTTCTTTTTAATTCCTTGCATAAGAATCATTTGATTTCATTAAGGCTTGTTTTCCTACTCCCATCCCATTCCCATCTCCTTTCAGATGGCCACATGAAAATCT
This sequence comes from Panthera pardus, assembly GCF_024362965.1. Classification (NCBI taxonomy): domain Eukaryota; kingdom Metazoa; phylum Chordata; class Mammalia; order Carnivora; family Felidae; genus Panthera; species Panthera pardus. The sequence continues at coordinate 22,488,221 of NW_026526821.1, read as the reverse complement.
GTTTCCCTTCCTTCTTCTAAATTCTTTCCTACCTCCAAGACAGCTGAAAGGCATAATCCATTTCCCCTCATCCTATGGGTGGTAGGTAAGAGAGGATATTTAGGAAGCTATGGCTCGGTCTATTTTGGACCCACACTAACTTCACCTTAATGATCTTTAGGGATAATCTGGACCTTTCTAGAATCTGTTCCTGAAGGATTTTTCTGAAGAGGTCCAGACACTCTTAGCCTATCAGAGGATATAACAAATGCTTGTACTTGGCTCTTCCATGTATTTTAGAGCTTAAAGAAGTGAAACTCTATGTGGGGCTCTCTTAGAAGGGGGTGTGACTACCAGTACTTAAGCATGGGATATCTGAGTAGCTACATCATATCACATCTCTCTTCCTAAGATGGCAGATCACCAAGGCTAGAAAAGAGGTCATTATGCTCCCTAGAGCTCAGCAACTAAGCTCCTGAGTGGTCAAAGCCTTAAGGTAGCCCAACTGTATGTTCTTCAGCTGTAATAATAACAATATGGAACTAATAGTCATTAAATACTTACTATGTGTCCAGCCACTAGGCTAGCATTTTATATTTCCATGACTGAAAGGTTTTATAGGATTTTTACCATGGCTATTATAAAATGACATTATCAAATATGCTTGGTATCTATTTAAAGATTCAAACATTAAGATTCTTAGTAGGTGGCAAATGAAGCTAGACTTGAGCTAATAAATCCTCAAATTTCACAGGATTTTAAACATCATTAGAGAATCAAGTCCCACACAATTAGAGAATATTATTATTATTTAAATTTATTTTTTTGGTAATCTCTACACCCAACATGGGACTCAAACTCATGACCCCTGAGATCAAGAGTCACGTGCTCTTCTGAGCCAGCCAGGCATTATTATAGATGATTTTCATTAGATTATTTATTTTAAAGTTTACTTATTTTGAGAGAGAGAGTGCGTGTGCAAGTGGGGAATGGGCAGAGGGTAAGAAAGAGAAAAAGGCAGAGAGAGAAAATCCGAAGCAGGCTCTGCACTGTCAGTGCAAAGCCAGATGCAGGGCTCCCACAACCCTGGGATCACGACCTGAGGTGAAATCAACAATTGGACACTCAACCAACTGAGCCATCCAGGCACCCCTAGATTTTTTATTAAAGTAGGCTCCATATAGTACGTGGGGCTTGAAATTCACCACCCTGAGATCAAGAATCTTATGCTCTATAGATTGAGCCACCCAGGCACTTCCCTTCATTAGATTTTTTGTGAAAAATGTCCCCACTCAACAAATGAACAAATAAATGGAATAGGAAAACACATGACAAATATATGCAAATATATCGATGAGTATATAAACAGCCAATTTCCTGGCTTTTACTGAAATTTTCTTTAGAGTTTAATGATATCCACTAAACCAAAAAATCTAAAGTACAGTAAAACTATAAAAGAAGTTTACCTTTTCTATGACTTGTCAATAGAGAACTAGTACAAATCTATTTTTGGACGGAAGGAAAAATGTTACTCACATGACTGTTTGCCTGGGGCTGATTCCTATAACTTTTCATTATTTCTTGAAAAGTTCTTTCTTCTTTTGTTACCTAAGGAAAAGTAAATTCTGCATTTATCAGTTGCTCTTAAAAGAAAAATGGCTCTGAACAAAAGCTTCAATTATAGGTTGGCAGTGAGAGCAGTCCTGCAGAAAGTCATTAACCCCAGGCCAGTCCATGACTAAAAACCACTACCATTTATGATTTTTTTACTACCTTTAAAGTTCAGGCTTTGTGGCCTGTGGGGACTCAGCTAATAGCTTCATTAATCAAAAGCACTGAGATTGCTATGGTATAACTTTACTGAAAATACATTTCTTTTTATAAAAAGAATGATACCAGAAAACTCCGATCTGCTGCATCCCCTGCAGTCTCTGGTTTTACTGACTTTTAAAGTACCCTCTTAAAAGTAAAGTAGCCACTTACTAAAGGATAAAAAATGTCTTATGGTGATTCACAAGAAAACTGAACAATTATTACAGGATTAGGTTTTTAATATTTTAGGACAGACTATATGGTTTCCAATGCTTAGACAGAAAAGTTATGGTGGTGGCCAAAAGGAAGGAAATGAATTGGTGATCCATAACAGTATCCCTTCCAGTCTATTTGTTATTATAACATTTACTTAAATTACTCCTTCTCTCTGCTTTACTGTCCGTTAGCACTAAACCTGTTCTTCCATAATGATGAGCTAAAAATGGCAAAGCCTGAACTCTGAGAGTTCCATGGAAAACACAAAATATTAGGTAATAACATTTATTAATCTCTATTTTGTATAGAGATCTTAAAGGCATTGTGAGAGAGGAGTCAAAAGGAGTTTGAAAACATGTCCTCTGCCTCAAAAAGCTTAAGAATTAGGTCTTAACTATGTACATCTGCTAGTACTGCCAGTGTGGTCAATATGGTTCAGACCAAAGTTATAGATGATTGTTTCAGGTATATCAGAATTTTAAAAAGCAAGTAAGATATACTATTTTATGAATGAAAGCATGTTGTAGCACCTAGAAAGTAAAATGCTTTTCTGAGGTGGTGCAAAAAATCACTGGAAAGCAGTATATTAGAGAAGCTATTTTATGAAGTATGAGTTCATTAAATTATGAAATAAGAAATCCTAGGGTGCCATTTATTAACTGTATAACTGACCAAGTTACTTTCAGCTCTGGGCCTCAATTACTAACCTACAACATAATGATCATTTTATTGTAAAGTATTAGATGAGAGGGGTCACAGCGATGGGGGTAAAATGATGTTCACATTAATAGTATGGAGAACCATTTATACAAATGGTCTCTAAGACCTTTTCCAATTTCTTTACAACCAATGTATTCTTATGATGTGGGAAAGCTGATTATTACAAAATGAAATGGAGAGTCCAGAGAATAGATGCAGTAGCTGGAATTTACTACTTAACAATAGTGGGCATTTGAACAAACTAACAATTAAGTGCAAAAGATTTTCACTTTGTGCTTCAAAAACGGGTAACTAGGGCAAAGAGCTTCCCCCAACTTATACATTACCTTTGCCATGATGTAAAAGGCACAAAGAAGCAGCTGATCCAAATGTCGGTCTTTCATTAGATCAGGGCAATGAACTAAAGTGAATTCAAAACATGTCCATATCTTCCTTCGTAACTCATTTGAAACATCCAGTTTTAAACATAAATCTCGTAATCGTACACTTGCTAAATGATAGACCTAAGATGGAAGGTAGCACATTGATGCAAAAAAAAAACCCAGTAAATAATTCTTCGAATTTATGTCTTACCATGAACATGGGCTTTCAGGCCAAGATTAACAAATACCTAGGCTGTTGATAAATGTATGTAAAATTACATAAAATTTCTGTTCTATAGTACTAGTTCACTGGCAGAAGACTTTAATTCTCTTCAGAAGACTGTCTTAAAAACTCTTTTGGAAAAGATGTCCTCTATCCTGTCATCTATGTAAAGTAAAAAACACTAAAATGCAAGATTTACTTGCATCACGATCATTATGAATACATAATTTTTCAAGTGTTCAGAAATCCCCCGTACCTTTTTTTGTTCAGAAAAGATTACTAGGAAGTCTAAAATGTCAGATAATAGGGGTGCCTGGTTGACTCAGTTGGTGGAGTATGACTCTTGATCTCGGGGTTGGGGGTTCTAGCCCCATGCTGGGTGGAAAGATTACTTTAAAGTAAAATCTTTAAAAATTTTTGAAAAAAAGTCAGATAATAACTAAAATGTTTGATTTCAAGAATGAGTCAGAAAGCAAAACCATTTAAAAAACCTCCCCTATATTCTACACTGTTTTTATGAGCACATAAATGGAATATTAAAGTAAATGAGATACAAGGTTTTTTGTTTTTGTTGTTTCTAAGTACATCAGAGTAAATTTAGTTCAATGCCCTGAACCTTTCATATACAACTTTTATACGAATTGATAACTAATGCAAATGACCTGAAGGTCCTGCAAGATTCTAAAATGGCTTCCAATCATCCAGGAAGCATTATGTTTTACTGTTTTAAAAACTGGTGACCCTGCTGTGGTATCTCTAAATCCACACTATTCTGTTTGAACTAAGTCTTCAAATTTAAATGTTCAGGGAAAAAGAATCAGGCATCCCTTACAGCAAATTATTTTTGGGGACGCCTGGGTGGCTCAGTTGGTTGAGCATCTGATTCTTGATTTTGGCTCAGGTCATGATCCCAGGGTCCTGAGATTAAGCCCAGTGTCAGGCTCTGTGCTGGGCATGAAGCCTGCTTAAGATTCTCTCTCTCCCTCTGCCCCCTCCCCCGCTCTCTCTCAAAATTAAAAAAAAAAAAAAAAAAAAAAGTATCTTTGGCAGGAAAATAATCCACAAATAAGAGTTTAAAAACAAATATAAGCTATCCAATACACTAATCTGATAGTCAAATGGTAGACTCCAAAGCCACAAGTGATTCATTTTATAGCAAATTCATTTTTTCTGCATCCTATCCCCTTGTTTCTAGTCCATCTGGCCAAAAGATAAACAGAATCCATTTGGGTCAGTGCAGTGGGAAAGATGCCAGAACTTTACATTTGTCACAGAAAATAAAAGATAATGGCCCTAGTTAAAAAGATTAGAAATAATAAGTCATTAAGTAATATTTGTTAAGTATCTTTTACAGAGTTGATCCAATGCCTTAAAGAAACACATACTCTGGAAGTCTGATTCTGACAAAAAAATTCAGAGTACATTCTATTCAGTCCTGGAACACCAGCACCACGCTGAATTCAGCATAGATAATAGCTGCAACTTACTCAAGGAATGGTTATTTTGAATTCACTATAGATACGGACACATATGTTCTTTTTTTTTTTTTTTTTTTAAACGTTTATTTATTTTTGAGACAGAGAGAGACAAAGCATGAACGGGGGAGGATCAGAGAGAGAGGGAGACATAGAATCTGAAACACGCTCCAGGCTCTGAGCTGTCAGCACAGAGCCTGACGCGGGGCTCGAACTCACGGACCGCGAGATCATGACCTGAGCCGAAGTCGGACACTCAACCGACTGAGCCACCCAGGCGCCCCACGGACACATATGTTCTTTATACAGACATCCTATTCTCTTTTAGGATAGAGTTTTTCTAATCTATGTCAAACAGGTTATAATTAAATGGAAAGAAGGATGCCTGAGTGGTTCAGTGGTTCAGTCAGTTAAGTGTTTGATTCTTGATTTTGGCTCTGGTCATGATCCTGGGGTTGTGAGACTGAGCCCTGCATTGGGCTCCTCGATGAGCATGGAGCCTGCTTGGGATTGTCTCTCTCTCCCTCTGCCCCTCTCCCCAGCTTGCACTCTCTCTGTCTGTCTGGTCCCTCTCTCAAATAGATAAATAAATGGAAAGAAAAAAACCCAAGATTCTGAAATAAATGCAGAATTAAAAATTCAGAACTAGGGGTGCCTGGGTAGCTCAGTAGGTTATATGTCCAACTTGATTTTTGCTCAGGACATCATCTCACAGTTTGTGGGACTGAGCCCCACATCGGGCTGTGCACTGACAACGCAGAGCCTACTTGGGATTCTCTCTCTCTCCCTTCCTCTGTCCCTCTCCTGCTCGTGCTCCCTCACTCTCTAAATAAATAAACTTTAAAAACAGAAACAAAAAACAGGCCTTATATAGGCACAAGGTGGAGGCAGTAGTCATGGAGGCAGAGTAGAGGAGGCAGCGGGAAGTAGAGAAAATGGCAAGTCTCTCAAGAATTATGATTAAAAAGACTAGAGGAAATAAATTTAAATTTGCATCAAAAGCAATTTGGAAAGATAATTTCTTAAAATTTTTAAGTCTTAAACCCTAATCACAATGCTAAGACAAAAAACAGTGCTTTCTTTTTCCTTCACATTTTTTTTTAACGTTTATTTATTTCTGAGAGAGAGAGTGTGAGTGGAGTAGGGGCAGAGAGAGAAGGAGATAGAATCTGAAACAGGCTCCAGGCTTTGAGCTGTCAGCACAGAGCCCGATGAGGGCTCGAAATCAGGAGGCTTGAGATCATGACCTGAGCTGAAGTTGGAAGCTCAACCAATTGAGCCACCCAGGCGCCCCTCCTTTATAATTCTTGAGAATGGGCTAGCCAGCCATGTAGTTATGGAGTAGACTACAGAGGTACTTTCAGTTCTGGGATTTATTTTAGAGAAGAATCATGTTTGGTTATAAAAATCTAATTAACTTACCTGTCTTATCAGAAGTTGACAGTGCTTGTAAAAATGGGTAGGGCAAATTGAAATTATTTCTATGTTAAATCTTTCAGTCCTTTTTCATTAATACTACAGTAATGCATGTATTATAATGGAAATTGGTCAAATCTTAATTTAAAAGGTAAGGGGTGCCTGGGTGGCTCAGTCCATAGAGCATGTGACTTTTAATCTCAAAGTCATGAGTTTGAGCCCCACTTTGGGAACAGAATTTACTTAAAAAAATAAATAAAAGGTAACACATTGGATTTATGATAAAAACTGTGTAGCCACCCAGTATTCCACCAATTTTTATAACAATTCTTCAATAATTTAAGCTTATCTGTAAGATCCAAGAAGCACCTGTCCCACAATGAACTCTAATCTACAGCAACCTAACACAATGTAGTTCCACTAAATTTCAGAGGATGGCCAACTGCTCAGAGTGGTATAAGAACATAAGTTGGTAGGATATATAAGCTATATCATGAAATGGAGTCACACCATATAAGCCTGAGTCAAACACAGTTCACCAAAATCATAATGTTTTCTTAAGAGGTCAAATATGTTTCTTTTAAAAGGGTAAACGTATATTACCTGATGTCAAAGCTGACAAAGATACTACAAAAAATATAGACCAATATCTCATGAATATTGATACAAAAACCCTCAACAAAGTACCAGTAAACTGAACACAACAGCATACCCTAAAAGGATTTTACAGTGTGATCAAATTATGATTTATTCTTGGGATGGAAGGATAGTTTAACAGAAAAACCAATTAGAGTAATATACTACATTAACAGAATAAAGGGAAAAATATGATTATCTCAATTGATGCAGAAAAAGCAACTGACAAAATCCAAAATGCTTTTTTCTTTTTAAATTTTATTTTCTAATTTTTAAAAATTTTTATTTTACACAGTGAGAGTGTGAGCTGGGGAGGAGGCAGAGGGAGAGAGAGAGAGAGAAAGAGAGAGAGATAAACTTAATCAGGCTCCATGCTTATGGCAGAGCCTGATGTTGGGCCTCAATCCCGTGACCCTCTGATCATGACCTGAGCCGAAATCAAGTGTCAGATGCTCAATTGACTAAGCCACCCAAAGCCCCCCTTTTTTTCCCCATAAAAACACTCGATGAACTAAGAATAGAATAAAACTACCTCAACATGATAAATGCCATATATGAAAAATCCATAGCTAACATACTCAAAAGTAAAACAAAGAAAAGAAGAAAGCTTTTCCCCTAAGATTAGGAACATGACAAGGATGCCCAATTTCAGCACTTTTCAACATAGTACGAGAAATTCTAGCCAGAGCAATTAGGCAAGAAAAAGAAATATAAGGCATCCAAACTGGCAAAGAAGTAAAATCACCTCTGTGTGTAGTTTACATGTGTAGAATACTGGAAAACTCTAAAAAGTCCTTAAAAAACGTGAGAAATAATAAATGAATTCCACGAAGTTGCAGGATACAAAATCACACAAAAATCTCTTTCATTCTTATACTACCAACAATGAATAATCCAAAAATAAAGAAAATGATTTCATTTACAATAGCCTGAAAAAGAATAAAATACTTAGGTATCAACTTAACCAAGTATATAAAAGTGTATACTGAAAACTGCAAAATACTGCTGAAAGAAATTAAAGAAAGTGCAAATAATAAAACACTGCATGTTAACTAAAAAACAAAAAAGCAAAACAAAAAGCTCAAAACACAAATAAATGGAAAGACACCCCATGTTCATGGACTGGAAGACTTTTTTTTTTTTAAATGTTTACTTAGTTTTGAGAGGTGGGGAGATGAAGGGGGGGGTGGGACAGAGGATCCAAAGTGGACTCCATGCTGATAGCAGTAAGCCTGACACGGTGCTCAAACCCACGAACCACAAGATCATGACCTGAAACAAAGTTGGACACTCAACCAATTGAGCCACCCAGGTACCCCTGGACTGAAAATTTAATAATGTTAAGATGTCGGGGCGCCTGGGTGGCGCAGTCGGTTAAGCGTCCGACTTCAGCCAGGTCACGATCTCGCGGTCCGTGAGTTCGAGCCCCGCATCAGGCTCTGGGCTGATGGCTCGGAGCCTGGAGCCTGTTTCCGATTCTGTGTCTCCCTCTCTCTCTGCCCCTCCCCCGTTCATGCTCTGTCTCTCTCTGTCCCAAAAATAAATAAAAAATGTTGAAAAAAAAAAATTTAAAAAAAAATAAAAATTAAAAAAAAAAAAGATGTCAATACCAGTCAAAACAATCTACAGATTCAATGCAATCCTTATCAAAATCCCCATGATGGGGTGCTTGGGTGTCTCAGTTGGTTAAGCATCCAACTCTTGATCTCAGCTCAGGTCTTTATCTCAGGGTCGTGAGTTCAAGCTCTGTGCTGGGCTCCATGATGGGCATAGAACCTACTTTAAAAAAAAAAATCCCCAAGATGTTTTTTGCCGAAATAGAAAAATCCATTCTAAAAAGAAAAAGAAAAATCCATGCTAAAACTCGTATGGAATCTCAAGTGACTCTGAATAGCCAAAATAATCTTGAAAAAGAAGAAAAAGTTGGAGGTTTCACATTTCCTAATTTCAAAACTTACTACAGGAGTACCTGGATGGTTTAGTCAGTTAAGTGTTTGACTTTTGACTTTGGCTCAGTCATGATTTTATGGTTCATGAGTTCAAGCCCTGCGTCAGGCTCTGTGCTGACAGCATGGAGCTTGCCTGCTTGGGATTCTCTCCCTCAAAATAAATAAACTTAAACAAATTTTTAAAAAGGAAGGAAATTCTGAATGATGCTACAACATGGATAATCTTGAAGACTTACGCTAAGTGAAATAAACCTGTCACAAAAGGACAAATATTGTATGATTCCACTTATATAAGGTACCTTGAATAGTCAAATTCATAGTAGGATGGTGGTTACTAGGAGCCAGTGGTGGGGAGAGAAATGGTGAATTATTGTAATTGTTTGGGACAGAGTTTCAGTTTAGGAAGATGAAAAAGTTCTGGAGATGGATAGTGGTGAAAGCTCCTCGACAATATGAATGTACTCAATGACAATTTTGTACTTAATGACATTTTTGTACTTTTAATTTTTTTAAATGCTTATTTAATATTTTTGAGAGACAAAGAGACAAAGCGTGAGCAGGGGAGGGGCACAGAGAGAGGGAGACACAGAATCTGAAGCAGACTCCAGGTTCTGAGCTGTCAGCACAGAGCCCGATGCAGGGCTCAAACGCACGAACCGTGAGATCATGACCTGAGTCGAAGTCGAACGCTTAACTGAGTGAGCCACCCAGGCCCCCCGACACTTTTGTACTTAATATACACTTAAAGATGGTTAAGATGGTAAATTTTATGTCCGTTTTACCACACACCCAAAAAAGAAGGCTAAAATTGCTGTTAATCTTTCTTGCGTTGATTCAATGACATTTTATTTTCATTTTTTAATTTTTAAAAATATTTATTTTTCAAGTTTATTTATTTATTTTGAGAGAGAGAGAGAGAGAGAGAGAGAGAGAGGCAGGCAGAGAGAGAGGAAAGGAGAGAACCCCAAGATGGCTGCATGCTGCCAGTGCAGAGCCTGACGGGACACCGAATCTCACCAAGTGTGAGATCTTGACCTGAGGTGAAATCAAGAATTGGACGCCACAACTAAGCCACCCAGGTGCTCCTTAAATATTTTAACTAATCTCTACACCCAATACCCAATGTGGGGCTCAAACTTACAACCCTGAGATCAAGAGTTGCATGCTCTACCAACTGAGCCAGGTGGGTGCGTCAAATGAGATCTTTTTAGATGTCATAAAATCACATACCTTTCTATAAAACAGTGCTAAAGACCCAGTTCTCTTTGGTTTGCTTATTCCAGTTGTATGTGCCTCTTGTCCTTTAGTCAGATGGTTCTGTTTTGGAGAAGCACCAATTAATGACTGAGCAGTAAGTGACACAGGACTCTCGACTTTGGACTCCTGAGTTGTGTTCATGGAAATTGGTATCAGTGTGATCTCTCCAGCATCATTTGCAATACCTAAATGTATAAGCAAGAATTCTATTTTAGAAATAAGTTGCATGTGGTCCAGAAAAACTGTCAATTATCTACCTACCTACCTACCTACCTACCTACCTAGCTATCCAAACATAGGAATAGGTTAGAAAAGAGGAAAGCTACAAAAATTGTAATTCTAGGTTATAACACTCTTGTTTTCTATTTCTGCTCTGAGACAATGTTTTCTTTTGAACTCGTAAGGAGATGTTTGTAATTAAGAAAAAAGATTTTTGCTTAACACGCTCATTTGTAAAGCTCAGATAAGAAAATAAGTCCAATAAAAAGGGTGGTAAATTCATGAAAGTATGAAAATTCAAAAACCAGTATAAGTTCAAAACAAAAAAAAAGGTGGAATACATAAGATTTTTAAGGCAGTAAAACTATTCTGTATAATACTATAATGGTAGATATATGTTATCAGACTTTCATCAAAATCTATAGAAGTGTACATCAACAGTGTACTTTTATGTAAATTATGGACTTGGGTCATAATGATGTGTCAATGTAGGTTCATCAGTTGTAAGAAATACACCATTCTTTGGTATATTGATGGTGATGAGGTCTGTGTGTGTGTGGGCAGTGGGTATATGGGAAATCTCTATACCTTTTACTCAATTTTGCTGTGAACCCAAAACTGCTCTAAAATAATAAATTAAAAAAATGGTATAGGTTAAAAAAAAAAAAACTGGATCAAAAAGGCCATGTGATTCAACCCAGCAAGACATTTCTTAAATTACTAACCAACTCAGAAAAAAAATAAAATAAATACATTAAAATGTTACCGTGCAATGGGATTGTAACTTTATGTCCCGTTGTCCCTGTGACTATGGCTGTGGCCATAGTTAGAAGACTTTGCCCAGGTGGAATTGATAGATTTTCAGCAGTAATGCTTGAAGAAGGAGCAATTTTCAATTTTGTTCCTTCTGTTATGATCCTGTCCATAAGTATTTCTTTTGGGGGATCTTCCCCAAAAAGTCTTCTCTTAGCACTCCCTGCAGTAGGAGAACTGTAGCGTTCATGGACAGAAATTGGAGACAACGGTTGCATATCTAATAGAGAGAAAAATAAATTTAAAATAGTTTGATATGTATTCTAAACTAATAAATCAGGTTCACTCATTCACTCAAAAAATAGATACTGAGTTACTATATGCTAAGCAATAGGTATTCAGCAGTAAATAACACGGCTGCTATCTTCACAGAATATAGAGTATAGCAAAAGAGGTATGAAAAAGTTACTACATGTGAAAATTATGATAGCTCATCTTCCTGGTTTCTTGAACCTCTGCCTACTATTAAAGGAGCAAAATATTAAGGGTAAAATAGAAGCTGAGAGGTAGAATGAGGTGACCACTAAATTTGAGCAGTCTAATTAGCTTCTGTCTCCCAATCTTATCTAGTAAATAACATCTGAGAAGGAAAAATCAGTGATTTGGTTCACAGTTTTGCCCCCTCCTACACACCCATACTTCAAGCAGCTTAAGGCAGTAGCTTCGGCTTTTTCTTTTGTTTAAGTAGGCTCCACGCCCAACATGGAGCCCAACATGGGGCTTGAACTCACAAGGCTGTGGTCAAGACCTGGGCTGAGATCAAGAGTTGGACGCTTGACCTACTGAGCCACCCGGGTGCCCCTATGGCTTTCTGATTTAGTAGGTACAGAATCATCTTTTATAAGCTCACGAGAAGATAAAGATGAGCAAAGGTGATAAGACTCTATTTAACTTGCCTTAATCTGAGGGTTGGCAGTAGTGTGTTGATTAAAAGATTATAGATTATATTTAGTTTTCAACGCTATCCTTCCATAGGAGTGGCTTTCCCTATATACCAAGTGTGTAAAGGTTCTCCTAGCCCCTAAAAACCCTACATCTTTTTCCACAATCCTTCCCCACTTTCCCTGACCCACTGATTCTTTACAGGTATATAATATACTTTTTATTTTTATCTATTTATTTTTTAATGTTTATTTTTGAGAGAGGGACACAGCATTACTGGAGGAGAGGCAGAGAGAGAGGGAGACACAGATGCAAAGCAGACTCTAGGCTCTGAGCTGTCAGCACAGAGCCCGACATGGGGCTCGAACTCACAAACTGTGAGATCATGACCTGAGCCAAAGTCAGACGCTTAACTGAACCACCCAGGCGCTCGTATTTTTTATTTTAAAAGTTTTTTTTTTTTAAGTAATCTCTATACCCATTGTGGGGCTCAAACTCACAACCCAAGATCAAGAGCTGCACACACCACTGACTGAGCCAGACACTCCTATGGTATGCTTTTTTTTTTTTTTTTAAGCGTATTTATTTATTTTGAGAGAGAGAAAGCGGGAGTCGGGGAAGGGCAGACAGAATCACAAGCACTGACAGTGCAGAGCCCAATGTGGGCTTCAACCCCACAAACTGAGATCATGAATGACCTGAGCTGAAGCTGGACGCTTAACCAACGGAGCCACTCAGATGTCCTACCTATAATGTGCTGTTTAAAGTGAAAGCATTTCAGGGCACTTGGCTGGCTCATCAGTGGCACATGTGGCTCTTGATCTCAGGCTCGTGAGTTCGAGCCCCATGTTGGGTGTAGAGATGACTTATTAAACATGTTTACAAGGTATAAAAATAACTTCTGGAAATGATTTGACAGCTCTCTGTATTAATAAGGTGAGAGGAGAAACAGTTATGTCTTAATAAAAATCTCTGCATTTCTGGGGCTTATGAAAACAGCTCTGATTTCCCAACCTCAGTGGCAGATAGAAAGTTCTGTGGTAACTCCCATGATCACTTAATAGGAGTGTACCTGGATCCTTTATACATAAGAAATCCAACACAGCCCTTGAATCTGACTAGGAATGTTTAAGCCGACATTTCAAACAATTTTTTTTTGAAGTTTATTTTTGAGAGAGAGAGAGACAGAGTGTGAGTGGGGAGGAGCAGAGAGAATGAGAGACACAGAATCCGAAAAAGGCTCCAGGCTCCAAGCTGTCAGCACAGAGCCTGACACAGGGCTCAAACTCACAAACCGCAAAATCATGATTTGAGCTGAAGTCGGACGCTGAACCAACTGAGCAACCCAGGTGCACCTAAAGCTGACATTTCAAGAGAGGATTCATATTATAGCCATGAGGTTAGCTGCAAACCCCTTCAAATTATCTTTTCTTGGCACAGAAGTGGAAAAGATACAGTGAACAACTCTTTACATTTAATAAATACAGAAATTAATATTATGTCTTTTTCTTCCTAGAGTCAAGGCTCAATATTGTTTTCTAAGGTTTTTCCATTATTTGATTCTCTTGCCTGAACCCCTATGAGAAAATACTTTTTTCTTCTACTTATAAAAATAATATATGCCCTATATGTTCACAGCAGCATTATTCATAATGGCCAACAAGTGGAAATAATCCAAATGTCCATCAACTAACGAATGAACAAACAATATATAGCATATCCACACAATGAAATATTATTCAGTCATAAAGATGAAGAGCTGATATATGCTGCAATATAAATAGATCTTGAAAACATGCTACATGAAAGAAGCCAAGCACAAAGGTCACATATTATATGATTCTATTTATATAAAATTCTAGAACAGGCAAATCTATAGAGACAAAAAGCAGATTGTAGTTCCAGGGGATTGGGTGGGGGAACTGGACAGTGACTGCTATTGAATATGGGGTCTCTTTTCTGGGCTGATGAAACTGTTCTGGAATTAGATAATGGTGAGAATTGTAGAGTCTTATGAATATACTAAAAACTACTTAACTGTACATGTTAAAAGGGTGAATTTTATGGTATGTGAATTATAACCCAATGAACAAAAGAGCTCACCAAAAGAAAATTCTTAGAATACCAAAAAACTGTAATATAGAAAGTAACATCCACTCAAAACACCACCATCTGGAGAGAATCATATTTGGGTGACCATTATTCATGATCTTAGTTCTGAGATGTCTAGCTAGGCTGTAAACACACACACACATATAAAATATAAATATGTATGCATACATATACATATATATATTACAGTCAAGGATACATACACATATGCACACATTCTCACACAGACTGTTCATACTTTGTTCAGTTCCAATATGCAAGAATTTAAGTTACCATAGTTTAGTTAAAATAACAGCCTAACAAAATGGTTCAAATTTCAGTTTCCATGATGTACTAACTATAACTGCATAAACAAACTTTAGTTTACAAATCATTATATAACTAATAGATGTGAATCATGATCAGTAACTAATCATGTTAATTCTTTCAAAGTCTGTCACTGATTGGTCAGGGCACATCTGCTATTCAATTCATGAGCACAGGAAAGCATACAGTTATGTTGTCTCTTTGTCTCCAGTGAAAAACCCTATGTGACATTTTATAAAAACAGACACATGAGGGGAATCATCAAAAAAAAAAAAAAAAAGTACGGGGGTGTTGGGGTGGCTCAGTCGGTTAAATGTCTGACTCTGATTTCAGCTCAGGTCATGATCTCACGTTCGTGGCATCAAGCTCCACATCAGGCTCTGTGCTGAGCATGAAGCCTGCTTGAGATTCTCATTCTCTCTCTCTCTGCCCCTCTCCCCAGCTTGTGCTCTCTCTCTCTCTCAAAATAAATAAACATCAAAGAAAAAAAAAAAGAAACCTTAAAAAAAAATTGCAACAAAGAAATGAAAGTGATAATGCTGAAACTGAAATTAATTTAGAACGTCAGTAAAGTTACAGAAGGAACAACTGACTCTGGGAATACTGACACTGACACTGTTCAAGAGATTAGATACACAGCCTGAAGAACTTCCTGAAAGTGAAATTCGTTGACATAATTGAAGAAAGTTGTTGAGATTAAAAGGATGAAGATATCCAACAGAAAGTGATGATGGCAAAAACTTCACATTTGAGGAACTCTCAGAGATATTTCAAAGAATTAAACACACAAAGTATAAAATGTTGAAAGCTGATCCAAATTTAGAAAGGAACAGGACAGTTCACCAAGGCACAGAAAAGATGCTCATTCACCAGCATAAATTACAGGAGAAGGAGGTGGCAAGCACTGTTTAAACTATTCTTTGTAAGTTTGAAAAAAAAAAAAAACCACCAACAAGAAAACCAAACCACTTTCAGGGCACCTGGCTGGCTCAGTCAGTGGAGTGTGTGACTCTTGATCATGGGGTTGTGGGTTTGAGTTCCGTGTTGGGTATAGAGATTACTTAAAAATAAAATCTTGAAAAAACAAAAACCAAAAAGATGAAAAACAAACCACTTCCATTCTCAATGTTTCCAGTGCTTTATACTGTATTATGTAAATACTTTTATTATCTTCCATTTTGCTAAACATTAAGGACTCATAGCTTTTTTTAAAATTATCACTTTTTTAAAGTAATCTCTACACCCAATGTGGTGCTCAAACTTATGCCCCTGAGATCAAGAGTCACATGCTCTACTGAGAGCCAGCCAGGCGCCCCTAATGACTGATCATTTTTAAAAGTTTTGATGAAACAAATAGATAAATACAAGTTTTGACAAGATTTTTTTCCTTTTTAAAGGCTTTTATTTATATATTTTTAAAAAGCTTATTTATTTTGAGAGAGAGAGAGCATGAGCAAGCAGGGGAAGGGCAGAGAAAGAGAGAGAATCCCAAGCAGGCTCCATGCTGCCAGTGTGGAGCTGGACACAGCGCTCAAACCATGAGATCATGACCTGAGCCTAAATTAAGAGTTGGCTGCTTAATGGACTGAGCCACCTAGGTGCCTCTGGACAAGATTTAAAAAAAAAAAAAAATTTTTTTAATGTTTATTTATTTTTGACAGAGAGAGAGAGAGAGAGAGAGAGAGAGAGAGAGAGAGAGAGACAGAGCATGAGCGGGGAAGGGGCAGAGCGAGAGGGAGACACAGAATCCGAAGCAGGCTCCAGGCTCTGAGCTGTCAGCACAGGGCTCGATGCTGGGCTCGGTCACAGACCGAGAGATCATGACCTGAGCCGAAGTAAGACGCTCAACCGACTGAGCCACCCAGGTGCCCCTGTCTCCTGACAAGATTTTTAAAGGTCATAAAACAATCCTAATCATTCTCACTGCTTATGAAGACTGTTTTGCATGCACATTTTTATCATCTTGGACTACATGTAAAGCAAAGACTATATGTGTGCCTGCACACACATACACAAAATTATAGTTCAAGTTGGATCAAGAGCCATGTGAAGCCCGAGTACTTGTTCATCTGAAGTTTGTTCAGGGATATGTGATCAAAAGATTTTAACTGATTAAAAAATTCAAGAAAAAATTCATATAATCCAGAGGATGCACACATCAGATGCACACATCATAAGAGAAAATAAGGACGAATGAACTAAAATCTTCCCATAAGGTTCATATGAACTATTTTAAGAGCGTATGGATAAGTTATTTCTTAGATGAACTTAAGCATCCCAAAGAGTTTTTTGCTCTGCTTCAAATACTTTTCTTTCTATAAAGACATACATAGAGAAAGAATATAACTTGAGTCACATTTGAAAAGTAGGTATTTTGCTTATTTACAGTTTTCTGTTAGCATTAGGAAAAGTGTGTTTATTAAAAGGCTAAAATACTATTTCCACAACAACTGACATTGAAGTAAAAAAATATTAAAGAACAGAGTGAAAATCTTATTACTTTGATATGAAAAACTATACAACAAGCCACAAAACGGTGTTAGCATAAGCCTCCTTTTACATTTTGTTTTATTTTTACTTTTAAGTAGGCTTCACACCCAATGTGGGTATAAGTTTAAACCCATGACCCAAGTTTAAGAGTCCCATGTTCTACTGACTGAGCCAGCCAGGTGTCCTAGCCCCTGTTTATCTTTTAAATTTAAAAATTCTTTTTCATAAGCCCCTTTTCTTTTTTTTTTAAATTTTTTTTTAACGTTTGTTTATTTTTGAGACAGAGACAGAGCATGAACAGGGGAGGAGCAGAGAGAGAGGGAGACACAAAATCTGAAACAGGCTCCAGGCTCTGAGCTGTCAGCACAGAGCCCGACGCGGGGCTCGAACTCATGGACCGTGAGATCATGACCTGAGCCGAAGTCGGACGCTTAACCGACCAAGCCACCCAGGCGCCCCCATAAGCCCCTTTTTCAATCTTGATAAAGAAATTAGATTTCATAATAATATATTAGCAAGACTTGAAATTTTGAGAAAATTATCTTTGTTATTTTTTTGTTTTACCTGTGTTGAACCTACCCCTTCGAAGACTCCCACTGTCAGTCCGAACTTCTTTGACCCTTGGATGCATTAGAGGAGACATCGGCATCATAGGAAGGTGTCCCTGTACATTTCCCCCATTTCCTGTTTCAAAGTTATTTGGGAATATAACCTGTAAAAAATAAAAACCTCTTGCTTTACATATAGATAAACCTACTGATGAAAACTTATAACAGAAAAATGAGAAAAAAGTCTTCTTCAACTGTTTTATTTCCCTTCTTTCTTCTTCACAAAATAGAACTTGCATAAAGTGCTCAATAGTTTGTGTTGTTACACATATCTCACTTAATTTTATAATTTATCTCCTTAAGTTTATTGACCACTTCTAGAAGTAAACTGATGAGGTAGGCACCATCTATTTCCACTTAAGGATGACAAAATACAGGCTTAAAATATGAAATTTGCCTGAGGACAATTACTATTTTTTAAGTTTATATTTTTTTAAATGTTTGTTTATTTATTTTGGTAGGGGGCAGAGAGAGGGAGAGAGAAAGAGAGAATCTCAAACAAGCTCCACGCTGTCAGCACAGAGCCCAGTGCTGGGCTTGAACTCATGAACCGTGAGATCATGACCTGAGCTGAAATCAAGAGTTTGATGCTTAACCAACTGGGCCACCACAGGCACCACTAAAGTTTATTTTTTATTTATTTTGAGGGAGAGAGAGAGAGAGAGAAAACAGGAGTGGAGGAGGGACAGAGAGAGAGGGAAAGAGAGAATCTCAAGCAGACACCGTGCTTTCAGTGCAGAGCCTGACGTGGGGCTCAATCTCATGAACCATGAGATCATGACCTGAGCTGAAACTACGAGTCAGGCACTTAACCAACTAAGCCACCCAGGTGCCCCAAGGACAACTACTATTAAGTAACAGAGCAAGGGCTTCAACCCAAATCCTCTTTCTTCAAGTTCATTGCCTTTTTTCACTTTCCCAAGAGATTCTACAATGGAAGTATTGATGAATACTAAAGATTACACAGTTAATCACAGTTTGTTGCAAAAAACCAAAGATACATGGAAGAGAGATTTCAAGAAATCATTTTCTTTTCAGTTCTTCCTGGTCTTGGATAGTCCTTCCAGTAGTGTGGAATTAGGCAAAAATTCACCAGGTTTCATGAAGTATAAGACACAGAAAAGCAAAGAAAGATGAAAAGACAAGAGTTACGAAAGAGCAACACAGAGGTAAAGGAGAAAAAACTCAGTTTCTCACATGATACTAAACTGTGAAATGTGTGGCTTGTGTGTATTAGGCACAAATTTCTGATTTTTTAAATTCTAAATACTACTAATGAAAACCATTTAATTTTTTACATAGACATTTGAAAAATTAAATATGATAAAATTAGTGGTTTCTTAGATATGACTTCCAAAAGCACAAGAAACGAAAAAAATAAACAGGACATTATCAAAATTAAAAACTTTGTGTTCTAAAAGACTTGATCAAGAAATTAAAAGGCAACCCATGAAATGAAAGGCAAAATTTAAAAATCCTATTAACAGATAAGGGAGTCATATTTACAATATATAAAGGATTCCTATAATTCAATAATAAAAAGACAAATAACCCAATTAAAAAACGGCAAAGGATTTGAATAGATATTTCTCCAAAGGAGATACACAAATGGCCAATAAGCACATGAAAAGATGCTGCACATCATTAGCCAACAGGGAAATGTAAATAAAAACCGTAACGAAATATCACTTTATGTCTACTAATGGCTCGAATAAAAAAGATAAGTGTCAGGGAAGAAAAAACAAAGGTAAGTTTTACAGAAGATGTGAAGAAACTGGAATGTTCATACACTGATGGTAGGAATGTTAAATGGTGCAGCCACTTTCAAGAGTGTGATGGTTTCCCCAAACTGGAGGTACACAGCTGGAGGTACACGTGACCCAGCAATTCTATTCCTAGAAATGTACCTAAGAAAAATAAAAACATGTCCATACAAAACTTGTGTGTGAACGGTGACAGCAGCATTATTCATAAAAGCCAAAAGGCAGAAACAACCCAAATGTCTATCAATTGATAAATGGATGAACAAAATGATATATTCAAATGACAGAGTATCATTAAGCCATAAAAAGCAATGAAGTGCTAATATATCCTGTAACGTGGACGAACCTTGAAAACATAATGCTAAGTGAAAGAAGCCAGACACAAAGGACCACATATCATATGCTTCCACATATTTGAAATGTCCAGAATACACAAATTAATAAAGACAGAAGTGGATTAAGGTTGCTTAGGGCTAAGGAGAAGAAGGTGGGTGAGGAAAGTGACAGCTAAATGATACAGTTTCTTGTTGAGGTGATGGATATGTTCCAAAATTGACTGAGGTGATGGGTGCACCTATCCTTGAACATACTAAACACTAAATTATATGTTTAAAAACAATTTTTTTTAATGTTTATTCATTTCCTGAGAGAGGGAGACAGAGTGTGAGCAGGGGAGGAGCAGAGAGGAGGGAGACAAAGAATCCGAAGCAGGCTCCAGGCTCTGAGCTGTCAGCATAGAGTCCAATGTGGGGCTCGAACCCATGGACCGCGAGATCATGACCTGAGTTGAAGTTGGATACTTAACTGAGTGAGCCACCCAGGCACCCCATAAAGCTATTATTTTTTAAAATGACAGGATCATCAGCCTTGCCCTGACTCACCTCTTCACAGGTAGGAACTTTGTTTCCTGAAGCCTGGAGAGCCTCCCACAGTGCAGAATCGTGACTCCACGCTAAACTCTCTAAAATCTGTTCTTCGATGCTGTTCAGGTGTTTCACCATGTCCCTGGAAAGTCCCTCCTCTGAGCGGATAACCACCTCAATAACCTGGTAAAGATAAAATTGAAAAGGTAATATAGGTAGTCTTAGTCATTTCTAGGCTTTCATGTATGACTAGCTTTGGTCTTATAAGGACACAGAACTAATGATACTGTTGAACTATGATTCAATGGCTGATCGATATATTTTAATTTAAAAGGACTTCTTAAGATGTCCAAAATACTTTCACATACATTTCTGTTTTTCATGTTTTCTTTTACACATGGAGAAATGAGGCAATGATAGGTAGAAACTGGTCAACCAAGGCCAATAGTGGAAGTCGGGTCTTGGGTTCTGAGTCCAGTGCTATTTTGAATTTACTCTCTTCTCAGACAATTCTTACCAATAGATCAAGAGAATAGATGAATAATATATTTAAAAGGAATTCTGCTTATATCATATAATTCTATTTTAATAAGGGTAAATTCTAGAACAAAGTCTGTAGGTATATACACAAAAATGTTAAGTGATTATTATTTATAATTAGGATTATATTGTATGGTTTTAATATTCACATTTATATGTACTTTCCTGTTTTTCTTCAAGGAGGCTATATTATTTATGTGGTTAAAGAACAAAGGCATTTAACTTCTTGAATGAAAAAAGGATGCTACAAATAAAAATGAATTGCTATCAGATAAGGTCAAAACCAACATTGTCCTTGAATAAAATTACTTATATTTCCTAACAGAAAATCTGAAAACACATATCAACAAGTATCAGAAGCAATTTTCCCTAAGACACTAAAAAAATATTTAAATCCCACTCAGCAATTCAAATGGATAAGCTTTTAATGATCTTCCATTACTTGAGACATATTTTAGGTATAAAAATTGAACTCTTCAAACTAACTTTTCTATAAATACTTTGAAAATAGCACATACAGCAAAATATTAACTAAATCATACCAATAAGGGTAATGTAGTAGCATCAGTCTTAAATTCGGATACTAGGTAACATTAAATGTTACTGTAGTTGTGACCCTTATGTTGTGTAAGAAAAAGATTAATAAAATAGTTCTAGCAGGGAAAAAAAAAAAAAAAAAAAAGCTAAGTAAGACTGATCCACACTGAATTAGTTCAAATTTAAGGAAGGAGCACAATCTTTTATTTCAGCTTCATTAGCTAAACCATAACCACAAACCATTTTATACCTTTTCTTTCTCCTGGGGAAAAGAGCTTTTCTTCTTCATTATGCATCTGTTTAATAGGATTATGATTTCCATTTATAAATATGGAAAATTCAAAGCTAACTACTTAATTCCTGGTCACATTTGCAAGTCAGTGAAGGAAAAAGGACTGCAGTTTGAGACTGGCTGAATTTACTAATATCCTCATCCTTTCCCTTTTGTTTTTGATTCCACCCAAAGGACTAAAATGTTTTCAGAATACCTCTGGAAATATTTCCCAGACATCATTACAGCCTGTAACTTTAACACTAAGATAAACAGAATGTTTATGAGGTGCACCATATCATAACTTTGCTCTCATCTCACCTTATAAAAATAAAATGGTTGTAAATTGAGAACTTCAATAATCCAGGGGAAAGTACGAGGTGAGCTATAGGCAAAGAGCACAATTTCCAAACAACAGGCCATCAAGGAACGATGAAATATATCCTGCTCTAAAAGAACCTTGGAGAACAGAAAAACTGCAGTTTAATATTTCTCAGCAATTTCAGCCTTTGCCATTCTATAAAGACTATAGAAACAAGATAAAATAATGTGTACATTATATTATACCAGATTATCAAAGATAATAATGTGAGCTCTCAAACTGGTAAAGAGTTTTGTTATAACATATAATCTTGCTCAATGGTAGATTTTAAATTTAAATGAGGCATACACAACAATCTGCTTTGAAATAATAAAACAGTCAATATTCCCATCAAGAGGAAGCATTAGGATCGGTTCCATTTTTTTTTTTTTTTTTGTTCCGTTTGTTTTTAAATGCCAGTTTTACAACAACTATTTTGTTAACATAAAGATTGTTAATCAGGGGTGCCTGGGTGGTTCAGTTAAGAGTCAGACTCTCGGTTTTAGCTCAGGTCATGATCTCACGGCTTTGTGGGTTCAAGCCCTACACCGGACTCTGCGCTGGCAGTGCAGAACCAGTTTGGGATTCTCTCTCTCTCTCTCTCTCTGTCCCTCCCCCACTTGCACTGTCTCTGTCTCTCTCAAAATAAACAAATAAACTTAATAAAAACATATTTGTTAATCAAAACACTAAAATCAAAGGTATTATGTCACAGCTAAGACTTAAAAAAGTTCAGAGAAATAATTTACTAAGAAGATAAAAGTCGTGTTGACCATTAAGACTTTTTTTTTGAGTTTAAGATTTAACAAAATTTTCAGTTTTAAAAAGTGTTTGTTGCCATCCTTCTTTTAAATATCACTCCAAATCAACAAAAAGGATAAGAAACAGAAACTCCTTGGATAAAACTAGAAGTCAGCTGTAACTGCAAATTAGAATACATGAAAACTGAAAGTGGATGGAAGGATGACAAATTACTCAGTAGAAAGTAGGATGGTCAAACATAAGGGCCTGAAGAGAGACACTTAGACCTAATTAATTTGCTCCATGCAACCTGGGGAAAACATAGCAACTGAAGGGACAGGAGGAATGGAAAGTAGGGGCTAGGTTGGGGCTGACACGAATGGATGACTTGAAAGTCTGTAGTAGTTAGAACTCCTCAGGTCCCCATTCAACCCCTACTCTAATGAAGCAGATGATAGGCCTCTAGTCTGTCCCAACAGGGATCTGGAGAATTATTCTAAGACTGAACTAGGGAGACTCAGAGCTTGAGAACACCAGACATAGAAGAAACTGTGGTTTTAGGCAAAAGTCTGCAGACTGCATTGTGAGATCAAGTTTCCCTTTCTTGCTCTGTTCAGTAACACCAACACTCAGCAAAAAATTAGCAGATACTTCTTTACAGAAACTGAAATATTCCAGAAGAATCTTAAAGACACCAAATGTTGAGAGTCTCTAATACTACATGATTATATGAGACTGTTGGGTTTATATTCCTATTTTTGCCAACAAAGCTTTAAAAAATTTTTTTTAATGTTTTTTTATTTATTTTTTGAGACACACACACAGTGCAAGTGGGAGAGGGGCAGAAAGCAAGGGAGACACAGAGTCGGAAGCAGGCTCCAGGCTCCGAGCTGTCAGCACAGAGCCTGATACGGAGCTCGAACCCACAAACTGTGTGTGAGATCATGACCTGAGCTGAAGTCGGATGCCCAACCAACTAAGCCACCCAGGCGCCCCAACAAAGCTTTGAACCAAACTGTTCAGTTACCATAAGGGTTTATTAATGTCCCATTTTTAGTGCCTCATTTAAATGTAAGTGGATATCCAAGAACAATCCAACAATATAAGGAAATCCTCCCACTGGAAGACAAAAATTAAAACAAAGAGAAAAAAGGGGCACCTCGCTGGCTCAGTCGGTTGTTCTCAGCGTTGTAAGTTGGAGCCCATGTTGGGTGGAGGCGTTACTTAAAATAAAATCTTTAAGGGGTATCTGGGTAGCTCAGTTGGTTAAGTGTCCGACTCTTGATGTCGGTTGGTTCAGGTCACGATCTCAAGGTCATGGGATTGAGCCTTGGGTTTGCACA
This sequence comes from Panthera pardus, assembly GCF_024362965.1. Classification (NCBI taxonomy): domain Eukaryota; kingdom Metazoa; phylum Chordata; class Mammalia; order Carnivora; family Felidae; genus Panthera; species Panthera pardus. Next base: position 22,464,327 of record NW_026526821.1, on the reverse strand, counting down.
AATCTCTTGGGATTCTCTCTCCCTCCCTCTCTTCTGCCTCTTCCCTACTCGTGCTCTCTCTCTAAATAAATAAATAAACTTTAAATATCCCAGGGTCATGGATTGAGCCCCACGTCGGATTCTGTGTTGAGGGTGCAGCCTGCTTGGGATTCTTTCTCCCCCTCTGCCCCTCTCCCCAGCTCACACACACTCTCTCTCTAAAAAACAAAACAAAACAAAACAAAACAAAAATAAAATAAAATAAAATAAAATAAAATAAAATAAAATAAAATAAAGCCTTTATGCAGAGTTTTAAAAAAGGGCCTTAAGGCTTTTACATTTTGTTTGAACTGTAAAATGTCTATACCAGTGGACTGTGAAGATATGCATATATAACGTAATGCTTAGAGTAACCACTAAAACAAATCCATACAAATAACAACAGTCTAAAAAATGTTCAAGCAGGGGTGCCTGGCTGGCTCAGTCAGTAGAGCATGCAACTCTTGATCTCACGGTCATGAGTTCAAGCCCTATGTTGGGCATAGAGCTTAATAAACAAATAGGGGCACCTGGGTGGCTCAGTCGGTTAAGTGTCCAACTCCGGCTCAGGTCAGGATTTCACAGTTCGTGAGTTCAAGCCCTGCGTTGGGCTCTGTGCTGACAACTCAGAGCCTGAAGCCCACTTCAGATTCTGTGTCTCCCTCTCTCTCTGCCCCTCCCCAACTTGTGCTCTATCTCTGTCTCTCAAAAATAAATAAATGTTAAAAAAATTTTTTTAAAACAAATAAAAAATGTTCAGGTAATCAAGAGGAAGATGGGGGGAAAAAAAACAAACAAAACACCAAAGAGTACAAACAGAAAACAAGAAATAAAATGGCAGACACATGCTCTAACAGATCAATAATTAAATGTTAAGTCTGAATTTACTGATTTAAAGAGACTGAGATGAAAAAATGTGACTCAATTACATGCTGCCTATAAGAAATTTACCTCAAAGATAATGATACATGTAGCTTGAAAATAAAAGGATAGAGAGGTGCCTGGGTGGCTCAGTCAGTTAAGCAATTGAATCTTGATTTCGTCTCAGCTCACGATCTTAGGGTTTGTGAGATTGAGCCCTGCACTGGGCTCCATCCTGACAGCACAGAGCATGCTTGGGATTCCCTCCCCCTCCCTATCCCTCCCCTGCTCAAGTGCGCTTGAGCGCATTCTCTCTCTCTCAAAATAAATTAATAAACTTAAAAAAAAAAAGGATGTAAAAAGACATACCATGCAAACAATCAAAAGCAGGAGTGGCTATATATGAACAAAAGATAAGACTTTGGAACAATTAACGGCTTCAGAGAGGACATTATCTCATGATAAAAGGCAAGAAGACATAGCAATCTTCAATGTGTATATATCAAACAGCAGAGCTTCAAAGTATATGAATAAAAAATAACCTGATAGAACTGAAAGGAGAGGGGTGCCTGGCTGGCTCAGTCAGTAGATTACCTGATCTTGGAGTTGTGAGTTTGAGCCCCACACTGGGTAGGGAGATTACTTAAAAATAAAATCTGAAAAAAAAAAGGAAAGAACTGAAAGGAGAAATAGATAAATCTACAATTATATCTGGAGACTTCAATACTGCTCTCAACAACTGATAGAGCCAGACAGAAAATGAACAAGGATACAGAAGAAGTCAACACCACCACAATTAATACTATAGAACTGACATTTACAGAACACTCTACCCAACAACAGCAGAATACACTAGGGGTCATAAAATGACCCTTAACAAATTAAAAAAAAAATTGAACTCATAAAGAGTGTGAGTAGAATGAGCATTACTACAAAAGGGTAGCATGAGGGAGATTGTTGTAATAACAGAACAATTCAGTATCTTGATTTTGGTGGTAGTAGCATTAATCTACAAGTGATGCAATGGTAAGGAGGAAGATACATACATTGTTCCAATATTAATTTCCTAGTTTTGATATTACACTATGTAAAATGTAGCCACTGGGGGCAACTGACTACATAGGACCTCTCTGTACTACTTTTGTAATTTTCTGTGATCTATAATTATTTCAAAATAAAAAGTTGAAAATTTACTTCTTTCTCAGGAAGCTATGGAACCATATGCTCTATCAAATATTAAGATAAATCACAAAAGAGAAAGCCATGAAATCCAGGAAAAAGGTGGACCAACACAAGAGAGAGATGAACATTTCCAGAATGAAAACTAAAAGAAATTTTATTACATTAGTTATGCTGCACCCCTAGACATCAACCTGTTGCTAGTGGAACTGAAAGTCAGAGGACTCCAAGAGTGACAAGAAAGAGGAGGAGGAGGAAACTGAAAGATGATATTAACAGCTTTGAGTTTTTATAAACAGTATGTATATATGCACGTGTGTACATATGTATGCATTTACTTATGCATTTATGGTAAGCTCTATGCCCAACATGGGGCTTAAACTCACCCCCCTAAGATCAAGAGTCACATACTCTGTGAACTGAGCCAGCCATGTACCCCAACAACTTTGACTTTTTTGAAAAATTCCTTTAAATAGCCATTGGAAAGAGTGGTCAGACTTATCAAATGATCAAAGGACACAAAGCAATTTCTTAACAAGCCACTCACAGTTTATTCCTCAAAAATTCCTGGGAGGTATGAGCAAATATCTTAATTATCAGTCGGGTTAATAGTTGGGGGAGGGGGGTGACTCATTATTAGCTAGCTGGGAATGAAAGGACCTGAAGGGAAAGGATACTAATGATGTACCGGAGATGAATTTCATGTACTTTACATTTCTACCTAGAGGTGGCCAGGTCTAGATGTGCAAAACACAACTAAGGCCAACTAGCAAGTCATACTAGCTAAGTGTGCTATTAACTGCTGATGCCCACAACACCCTTAGAGCCTCTCAATACACTGTTTTAAGGCTTAGGAGTTTTGAACCTTACCAGTGGCTGGGAGAATGGATTTACTTACTGACATGTCCATTCCATGAAGTCTTCGTGTTTCCTGAACCATTACAGTCTCTAGTATTTTATAATACAAAATTTCCGCAAGTTTTAGTCTGTTTACAGCAAAGTCTAGGGAGGGGAATAAAAGGGAAAATATTTGCTACTGAAATGTTAACTGTTAAGCACTGAAGGACAAAACTTATATAAGCTTAAATCTTATACATTAAGAATAGCAAGGAAGGAAAAAATTTAATTTCTACTTTTTTAGGGCCAATCTATCTACTTTCAATGCTGTGTCAACTTTAGTTTTGTCTTCTTACCTATGTGCGATCCTGGCTGTTCATCTGTTGATTGAGTATAGTGTTGGCAGAAAGTCTCTCCTATTCCTTTCACTATTTTCATAATGTTTTCCATAGGATTACGCATACAAGATCTATAAAATAGAAGAGGAACCTAATTACCAGGAAAAAAACCCAGACTACCAACATTTCTTCAAGAATTAATTTGGTTTTAGTGACCACAGTTTTATTCCCAACTGTAAATCTAGATATGTTAAAAGCATGTTTCAAATAAATCTACAGCTTTTAAACAAAATCATCTGGCATACTGTTTTGGAATTTCAACATTAGCAGTGTCAATATTATCTCTTTTGTTCTTCTATTTATATGACATTTTAGAAAAGGCCAAATTATAGGGATAAAGATATATCCGTATTTGCCAGTGGGTGGGGATGACACAGGGGTTGACTAAAAGGGGCATAAATTTTAGGGGCTAATGAAATTGTTAAAAGGATGACTCCTATTGTGAATTATATAAATTTATATATATATATATTATATATTATATATATTATTATATATTATATATAACATATATAATATATATTGTATATATTATATAATATATACAAATTTATATAAAATATACATAACATATACTATATATAATATATACTATATATAATATATATAATATGTATATATAATGTATATATAAATTTATATAAAATTATATAAATTTATATATATATAAATTGACATATAAATTATACTCCAATAAACCTGATTTAAGAAAAATAGAGGCTATAGCAGTATTTATGTATATATTACACATACATATTGTAATATGTAATATAATTTACTATATATTTATATATATTACATAGATAATTATATATTATAAATAATTATAATTATAAACATAATTATATTATAAATGTAATATATTATTATAATTATATTATAATTGTATAATTATAAATATAAATGTTGAAATTCCAAATTTAATTCCAAATGTAATTATAATTTTAAATACATATATTTATAATTATATATATTAATATATAAAATATACTTATGTAAATATAAATATAATGTTGAAATTTCAGACTTAATTCCTAATATAATTATGATTTTAAATACATATATTTATAATTATATATATTAATATATAAAAATATATAAGTAAATATAAAGTTGAAATTCCAAATTATAATTATATTATAAATATATTATTATAATTATAAACATTACACATTATAATTATATATAATTGTAATAATATATTATATTACATATTATTTTAATTATACATTATATAATCATACAATGATACAGTTATATATATTATATATATAATATATAATAGGCCATATTATAGGGATAAAAAATAAATCAGTATTTGCCAGTGGGTGGGAATGACATAGGGGTTGACTAAAACGGGGCATACATTTTGGGGGCTAATGGAATTGTTCTACATCTTGATTGTGATGGTGGTGGTTACATAACTATGCATTTGTCAAATTTCATACAACTATACAGTTAAAAGGATGACTCCTATTGCATATAAATTATACTCCAATAAACCTGATTTAAAGAAAAATAGAGGCTACAGCAGTATTCATATATATATTATATATAATATATATATAATAGATACAGTTGATCCTTCAACAAGACGAGTTTGAAGTGTGCAGGTCCACCTATAAGTGGATTTTTTTCAATATAGTACAGTATTGCAAATGTATTTTCTCTTTATGGTTTTTTTGTAAATTTTTTTAATGTTTATATTTGAGAGACAGAGAGAGAGAGGGAGGAATGGAGGAAGGGGCAAAGAGAGAGGGGAGACAGAATATCCGAAGTGGGCCCTGTACAGACAGCAGAGAGCCTGACGTGGGGCTAGAACCCATGAACCATGAGATCGTGACCTGAGCCAAAGTCAGATACCTAACCAACTGAGCCACCCAGGCGCCCCTCTTTATGATTTTCTTAATAACATTTTCTCTTCGCAAGCTGAATTTATTCTAAGAATACAGTATACAATACATATAACATACAAAACATGTGTCTATCAACTGTTTATGTTACTGATAAGGCTTCTTCTAGTCAACAGTAGGCTGTTACTAGTTAGATTTTGGGGGAATCATTAGTTATGGAGTGCCTGGCTGGCTCAGTCGGTACAGCATGTGACTTGATCTCAGGATCATGAATTTGAGCCCCATGTTGGGTGGAGAGATTACTTAAAAAAAAAAGTTATATACATATTTTTTGATTGTGTGGAGGGTTGGTGACTCTAACCCCCATGCTGTTCAAGGGTCAACTATATATATTTATAGTAGTGGAACAATAAACTGTATGTAATTCTCATCAAAGCCTAAATAATAATAAATAGAAAAATACAGCACTAAAAAGGCACTTAGCAAGAAATAACTGTTACCCTTATATTGTTACCTTTCTGTCATTCAAACACAGAATCTTAATTCAGAAATGACAAACAAGGGCAACTGGGTGGCTCAGTGGTTAAGCATCCAACTTTGGCTCAGGTCATGACCTCACGGTTTGTGAGTTCAAGCTCCACACTGGGCTCTCTGCTGTCAGCACAGAGCCCTCTTCCGATCCTCTGTCCCCCTCTCTTTTTGCCCCTCCCCTGCTTGTGCTCTCTCACTCAAAAATAAATAAACATTAGGAAAAAAAAAAAAGAAATGAAAAACAAATCCAGACTATGAGAAAGAAAGTGATCTGCCTGAAACCAGATAATGAGTGCAGTGTTCAGGACTCCCAACTCCATGTCCAAACAGACCAGTATGATGTGTAGAGAGGTAAGCAACACATATGGCAAAAATACTTTGTTTTTATCAAGTTCTTCTAAAGCAAGCTGTGCCTCTTGAGTAATGTTTTCTTCCAATTAGGTTGTCTTCAATTTTTTTAAACTATTTTTTTAAAGTTTATTTATTTATTTGGGGGGGGGGGGTGCAGAGAGAGAGGGAGAGAGAATTCCATGAACTGTGAGATTATGACCTGAGCCAAAATCAAGAGTTGGATGATTAACCAACTGAGCCACCCAGGTGCCCCTCATGTCTAGGTTTTTAAGTTAACTTTTTGAGTTAACTGTTGGATATGGTGTAAGATAAGAGTCCACCTTCATTATTTTGCATGTAGACATCTAGTTTTCCCAGCAGCATTTGTTGAAGAGACTATCCTTTCCCCATAGTGTAGTCTTGGCACCTTTGTCAAGGATCATTTAACCAAATACATGAAGATTTATTTTAGCATTCTCTAGTCTGTTCTATTGGTCTACAAGCCTGTCTTTATGTCAATCCAATTCTGTTTTGACTATGGTAGCTTTGCAATATATTTTGAAGTCAGGAAGCATTCCAGCTTTGTTGTTCTTGCTTTATTGTTTTAAAGGTATTTTGAAATTCTACATGAATTATAGGAATTTTTTTTCTATTTCTATAAACAATGCCACAGGCATTTTGATATGGACTGTACTGAATCTACAGATTGCTTTGGGTAATAAGGACATTTTAACAATATTAAATCTTCCCATCCATGAACATGGAATGTCTTCCCATTTATTTGTTTCTAGGTCCTTTGTGTTTTGCATACTGTTTTCTTGCTTCCCACTTTCTCTTGTTGCTGTAAAACATTTGCATCATTACCTTGACACTTCTTTTCAACTTGTTCATGCTTACACAGTTTAGTCCAGATCTATTTTATTCAAGTGCTATGAGGATTGAAGCTCTCCATGACAGTCTTCCTACCCTATCAGCAGTCTGCATATCTTTTGAGCTGTGTCTGAGGTTAGGATTGTTCTGTCTACTTTTCTGTAAACTAAAGGTTTGGGGAGTAGAAGAGAGCTCAGGTGGTGTTATGTTCAGCTTTTGTTAGAAGATCAGGGCTTTGCTTATTACTCTTCCGAGATTTAGTTAAATATCCCTATTCCAGGGTTCACTATATCTAGTCAGAGATATCTTCTAGTTCTATTAGGATTAGGATCTCACCCCAAATCGGTATGGAACCTTGGAAAAGGACAGGCCCTGGGAGTTTTTCATATTTCTGCTGCGATCTTGGTGGTGGAATATAGGGGCTTTCACCTGGGAAGGTATCTATGACCTTTTACTCATTTTCCTGCTAACCTCATTTGTTTCTCTCTACATCTGGGGTATTAACAAACATTCTCAAGATCCATCAACATATCTTCTTTCCCTAGTAATGCTTCTTGGAGATGGGCATATAAGAACCATCCATTCCTTTCCTTACCATCATTTTGGAAATTTATAGCATGAAATCATATCCCTCTCCTCATTTGGTTGCTGCTAGTAAGTAGTTTGCTGGTTTTTACTATTCTCTTCTTTCACTAAGTATTAGGAAAGAAAGTTCTCTGATCTGGCTTCTATTTACCATCTTTACTAGGACACATGCCTCTTTATCTTAAGCAACTGCATTAAAATTCCATTTACTGCTGCACCATCAATATGTATTGTCTCCCACTTGATGAACATTTAGACTGAACCCATTTAAAGTCAATGTAAGAAGAAAACCAATTAATGCATAACTTAGGGGTAGATATAAGAGTGGGATGTCAGGGCTAAATAACCTTAAGATGTATTTATTTAAACTTTAAGGTCTATAATATTATGAAATAATATCTCTATGTAACTTTAATAGGTACTTCCATCTGATTTTAGGTCAACATACCTTGTAATTAAAATTTATTTAGAAAGATAATATTATACTTACTCAAAAATATTCATAAGTTGTTCACTTGGTGCATTTTTCAGTCCAGCCACAATACTCTGTAACCGGCTCACACTCTGAGTGGCTGAAGCAACAGGAGTAATGACTGCTTCTTTTTCTTGTAAATATCGCCGTCCTGTCAGTGGGGTAGAAGGTGCAAATGATGTTTTCTGTCAAAAAAGAAAAATCTTTTAAAAAGTTTAAAAAGTTACCTTGCCCTCATTATGTGTTTAATTCAGTGTATTTATCACCTTCTCTATTCATATTTAGTAGTACTTTTTTCCTCCCTCCTCTGGTTATCCACCAAATTTTTAACAATATAATGCTAATAACATCCTCACATTCAAAAAAACACTTTTTCAAAGTACTTACTACCTATTATCTCATTTTATCATAATACTCATTTGAAATATACACATTTTCACTTTACATATGAAACAGGCACAGAAAAGTTTAAAAAACTGTTGAAGCTGATAAAGTTAATGGAAGAGGCTTGGTCTAAAACAGGTTTTCTACCTTCTAGACCAGTAAGTTTTCCATTTGACCTCATTCTCCAACCCATTTTACACATAAATACAGAATTAAGCCTTCACTATTCACAATCAAGCCCAGAGTTGTATGGCTAAAGTTCAGGGAAAGCACATAGTTTGTCATGGGTAGAAGGAAACTAAATTTTAAAGCAAGTGGCTAAAGTGATACAAAGAATGATAAGAAAGCATAAACCCTTCTTTATGTCAAAAGACACATACCCTACTGAAAAGTCCAGGCATTCTGGGAAAATACATCAAAAATATGAAAAGCATCAAGAAATGAGGTAATACTAAATGCCACTTTTAATTTTCTTTAACGTTTATTTATTTTTTGAGAGACAGAGTGTGAGAGGGGGAGGTGGAGAGGGAGGGAGGGGTAGCAGGAGAGAGGGAGGACGGGGGGGGGGAGAAGGGGAGAGGGGGAGAGGGGGGGGAGGGGGGAGAGGGGGAGAGGGGGAGAGGGGGAGAGAGAGAGAGAGAGAGAGAGAGAGAGAGAGAGAGAGAGAATCCAAAGCAGGCTCCAGGCTTTGAGCTGTCAGCACAGAGCCCGACGTGGAGCTCGAACCCACAAGCTGTGAGATCATGACCTGAGACAAAGTCAGATGCTTAACTGACTGAGCCGCCCAGGTGCCCCCTAAATGCCACTTTTAAAAATTACCTTTTAAGGCTTTCATGGAAAATAAAAATTAGTAGAAGAAACTCAAGATTTAACTTGAAAGATGTGTCTGTTGTTAGTAGAATCACACACAGAGAGAAAAAGATCATTCAAGACTGAGGCCAGGCTAAGTTATATTACTTTTTCAAAGTGTTGTTGAAGATTACAGTCCACATTAGCCTGTGCTGTCAGTTTTCCTAATGGGGCATCACCAGTGAACTTTCGAGGAGTTCCAATTTCCTCTTCTGCATCTGCTCCCAAAAAGATCCTCTCATCAAAATCACCAACAGTTAAAACATATTCTTCATACTCCTTGTTCACTGCTTTGCTGAAAAGAGAATTATTTTATTTACTTTTAAAGATTTTTTTAAATTATTTTTTTAAAGTTTATTTATTTTGAGAGAGAGAAAGAGAGAAAGGATCATGACCTGAGCTGAGATCAAGAGTTGGATGCTTAACCCGCTGGCCACCCAGATGCCCCTTTAAAGATTTTACTAAAAAAAAAAAATTTTTTTTAAATGTTTATCTGAGAGAGAAAAGAGACAGAGCATGAGTGGGGGAGGGGCAGAGAGAAAGGGAGACACAGAATCCGAAGCAGGCTCCAGGCTCTGAGCTGTCAGCACAGAGCCTGATGTGGGGCTTGAACCCATGAACTGTGAGATCATGACCTGAGCTGAAATCAGACGCTTAACCAATTGAGCCACCCAGGCGTCCCATAAAGATTTTATTTTAGTATTTATTCATTTTTGAGAGAGACAGAGACAGAGACAGAGAGAGAGAGAGAGAGAGAGAGAGAGCGCGCGAGCGCACAGAGGAGGACAGAGGATCCAAAGCAGGCTCTATGCTGACAGGAGTGAATCTGGGGCTCGAACTCACGAACTGTGATATCATGACCAGAGCTGAAGTCAGACACTCAATCGACTGAGCCACCCACATGCCCCTTTAAAGATTTTATTGTTAAGTAATCTCTACACCCAACGTGGGGCTCGAACTGATAAGCCTGAGATCAAGAGTCTTGTGCGCTTCTGACTGAGCCAGCCATGCACCCCAAGAATTATTTTAAGTAGCTAGAATAAAATTAAGTTACACACAGATTTACCTTTTTTTTAAAAAAATTTTTATTTATTAAAGTAATCTCTACACTCAACATGGGGCTTGAACTCATGATCCCAAGATCAACAGTGGCATGCTCTACCAACTGAAACAGCTAGGCATCTCCACAATGGATTTATCTTCACTTCAAGATAGATTTAGACTCCAAGACCTGGAAAAGCTGATGACTTTCAAATTTTTAACTCTGCCCATCTAACAATATTGAAGGTTCTTATCTGATTATGGACATGCTTCACATTCACATATATAACGATAATAAATTACTCTGAAAGATGAGCAAAAAGAGAGTACAAACTTAATCTCAAAACTAGCTGAACCTAATTAAGATCTGATCAAGAGATCTGATTAAGAGAACAATAGTTGCTTTGAATATATATATATTCTGAATTTGCCAGAAGTCATTGGGTCTGTTTATGAGTTTCTCTGGAAGGAGCTCTTTTAAGTGGCAAAGGTTTCCTAAAATAAGTGTAAAGACAACAAGGCTTAGTTAACAACGTCTAGTTAATATCACTAATGCAGAAGGAACTTGAGTTTGAAGGAGTTAACTTGATATAATGTTCCACTTAATAAGTTGCAATAAATCATTATTGACAGCCTATAATATGACAGATACCATTAGTGTTAGATACTTACCTATTATCAGTAAAACTGGAAAGGTCCAGGAGGCATTCTCCTTTTAAAATCTGGGAAGAAAAAGTCATTTTGTGACATGTAATTAAACACAATAACATACAAAAACATGACATTTATCTAAATTTTCACATTGGTAGTTGTTATAAATAATATACACACAAAAGAGAATTACTGAATATTTCTTTCAAACCAGTAAAACCTATATAGTGTGCAAATAAAAGTTTAAAGTCCATTTTGAAAATACTTTGAAGTTGGCCTATGGCAGTGGTTTCTAAATTCTAGTGACATAAGAAGCACTTAGGGGAACTTCTAAAAAATGCAGATTGATGGACCCCAAGTTCTGAGCTGAGGCAGCATTTTATATAAATTCCCCAAGTGATTCTGACAAAAGCAGTCCAATTTTAAACACTGGTCTATGGAGAAGGGAAACTAACATTTATTGAATGATTATATGTATCAGGCAAGAAAAAGATTCAAAGGGAATATAGGTACTGTTGCTGGTGAGAGAGGAAAAGTACACTGTTTATAATATTTTCTATGTACCCCACACTATGCTTAGACTACTATACATCAGGGTTGCAAACTCAAATGCCTTCAGGGGTCAAAGCTCAACATACATAAATGAAGAGGGTAGAAAGCATACTTCCCATCTTAAAAGAGGTGGCCATCATTTAACTTGATCAGAGTTACCCATGTAGAAATTCATGTAGATATTCCAATCCTGTTTTGCCATAGCTTCTGATTTTTGAAAGAGATTTTCACATAAAAAGTCTTTATATGTAAATTAAAATGGAATGAAATTAAAATAAAGAATGTCCTACACAGGCCAAACAAAATATCTGTGGCCCAAGAGCAGAAGGACAATTGTCCAACTCAGGATACTTCAGGAGTGAAATGAAGTCCTATAATAATTATGCCAAGACAACAACCCAAAACTAGATAATCCAGGCAAACCAAGATGTATGGTCATTATACCTTAGAGCTACTAGTATGCTGCTGCTGCAGAGCACAAAAGACATAATCCTTGAGTTCCTGTCAAAGTTTACTTTGCTGGAAATGTTTAACAAACAGATACGGAGCCACGACACACACACACACACACACACACACACACACACACACTCACACTCTGGAAGAAAGATAACACTAAATACAAAAGTTTGTGTAAAAGAAGAGCCACCATGTAGGAAAGACTTTATGCTTAAAGAAAAATCTCATAATATCTACAAAGAGGGGTACCACAGTGATGACCTAATTTAAAACCCTTTTTCACCAAAGAGAAAACTCAAGGACTAGCTGGATTAAATGGCTCAATGTTTGGGAAGTAAGACACTGAGACCAAGAGGAATAAGCCATTTCATAAATACAGAAATAGCTAAGTGAATTACCTAGAGGAAAACCCAGAATACATGCAGATAGCCTGTAAGCAGCTACAAAACTATAACGGATTTCCTGCTCTATTTATATGGAATTAAAGCTATAGTTGTTATAGATCATCCCACCTTTAGAAAATACTCAGCAGTTACTCAAATTGTGGCAGTAAATTAGTTTATTCTGACCTGCTTTTTACGTTCTGTTCTTCGTAATTCTTTTATCAGAGCCTCTTACAGCTGCCTCTGCCTATGAATTTACTTGACAGTACATACAGTTGGTCACAGTCTTTAACAGCTCAGTTTGCACACCACAAAAGATCATAGGGCAATTCTGCACCACAGCATTCTACATCACAGCAGAGACTGAACCCTGATAATCTGGACCTTGAGTCCTGTAACACTGAGAACTTGTTTAAAACCTTGTTTTTGCCTTTGAGGCTCCTGCTACTGACCCTTAAAAATCTTAGCCATTCACTTATAAGTACAGTACCTTTCTGTCAAAAAGTTTTGAAATATACGGCTTAAAGTAGTGCTCCTTTATTCCTTTTGCTTCTACTAGAAGTCCATCATGCAGTTCACACAGTACAGCAATGATGCAGGGAGGTTCTTCAGAAGCCCTAAAGTCAGCAGTATGGAAATCAGATGGTAAACCTAGTTTGATAGGGTATGAAGAGCAAAAGAGGGGGAAGAAGAATATGGTCAACTTTCAAAACTTTTTCTAAAAACTATGACGAATTTTTAAAAATAAATAAGGTTATTACCTTTAAATGATGGGTTTAACAAATCTCGTCTATTTGGGCATATAATGGCATTGGCAAAAATCAGATCCAAGCAGCACAGAAGTAAATGGTAAGAGTTTACTAAATCATCTCCAATCATACGAAAATTACCTTTATAAGAAAAAAAAAAAAGACACGAAGACCAGAAACCTCTCATGTCAAATAACCAGTGCTCACAGTAGAAATGTAAAACCACTGAAAGTATCACCTTACCCTTAGTATAAACAAAGAGGGTCCAACAGAAATTAAAGAGATCCTTAACACTGCAAGGAATCCTCCTAGAAAGAAAAAATGTACTTTTTAATTGACTAATTTGCTAAATATCACTCCACATTTGTCATTTAAATTGAAATAGCAAACATAAATAACTAGAAAGTCAAATTACATGTAAAATTCCATTGACAAAGGACAATTTACAGTCCATTAAATGGACTTAAATAAGCCTTTTTAGTCTGCACAAAATAATCAGAACATAAAAAAATAAGTATTACCCTGAATTTCCAGATACGGTAATTATAAATGGGTTTTTTAAAATTTTTTTTCCACAAATGGATTCTTATGGTAAAAAACAGACTTTAAAAATGCAAATTTCCTAAGCTTTATGTTTTTTTTATATCAATTATATAACGATTAAGGTTCTCACCTCTGCTTCCTGCTTCGTGGTAACCTCGGTAGCTCTTCATATGGATTTTGAAATATATCTAAAAAAATTGGCTCAAATTTTTTGAAAATTACAGTAGACACCTCAAAATTTCTTTCTAGCCTTTCTATACGTTCACGAAATTCTTGTGGCAGGTTTGACATGTCCATCCACTTCTTCATTTTATTAAAAAACTGTATTAAGCTAAACAAATTAAAAAAAGCAACTTTAAAAGGAGTCCATACAATGGACAAGTTAACATTTTATTTACGCCTACAAATCTTTATCTAAAAACCTAAATTTATCAAAAAAAAAAAAAAAAAAGCAACCAAAAAATCTCGCTCCCAAGTGCTATGAAATTACTCTGACTCCCAGAATCACTATAGGAATGCAGATTTTGAATTATGGTCATTACATCAATGTCTTCTAAGCAAGGGGCAATGACACCTACCTACTTCTTTTATTCCCTACAGCACCTAGACAGTAATTTGTATATACATTACAGAGTAAATACCAACAGATTGTTGAGTTCACAAAATTAGTTTGAGGACAGACATAATCTCCCAAGTAGTGGATTCTGGAAGTTGATCACAAAGCACCAGACAGCTACAGTTTAGGAATAAAATTCAAGTGTTCATGTTCCAATGTGTGGTTCTACCACCAAATATAAACGAAGAAGGTAGTACATATCCAGAAAATCACTTAATGATTATTACTCCACCTTTCTGGCTTATTCAATTATGGGTACATTTTTTATGTCCCCATGTTAGTATGGTCTTAGATTGAAAATATGTAGTGCTAAGGTCCATATAAGTGTCTAGCACTATATACAGAATACTTTTTTTATAAAGATTTTAAAAGTAATCTCTTCACCCAACGTGGGGCTTGAACTCACAACCCCAGGATCAAGAGTTGCATGCTTTACTGACTGAGCCACCCAGGGGCCCCTGGAATGATACTTTAAGAAAAAAAAAAAAGTTGATAGAAGACATCATCAGCTAATTGTCCACAGGTACCCAAACTCCAGATATGCTGATTGAAATCTGAGACTCTAAGAGTCTTTTTTACAAATTTTTTTTTTTTTTAGTCTTTATTTTTGAGAGAGAGAGAGAGAGAGAGAGAGATACAGAGTGTGAGTGGGAGAGGGGCAGAGAGAGAGGGAGACACTGAATCTGAAGCAGGCTCCAGGCTCTCAGCTGTTAGCACAGAGCCCGACTGGGGCTCGAACCCACGAACCGTGAGATCATGACCTGAGCCGAAGTTGGATGCTTAAGCGACTGACTCGTGATCTCAGCTCAGGTCATGATCTCATGGTTTGTGAGTCTGAGCCCCGTGTCAGGCTCTGTGCTGACAGCTTGGAATCTGCTTGTGATTCTCTCTCTCCCTTTCTCTCAGCCTTTCCTTGGCTTTCTCTCTCTGTCTCTCAAAATTAAATAAATATTTTAAAAAAGATTATAAACAATAGCAAAAAACATTATTGCCAGGTTGCTAAATATTTATTTGGGCTGACAGATTATAGTCTCTTGTAGGAGACTTTGTTTGGGGAGGCAGGGATGCTCAGCATGTGAAATCCTTTCCTTTGTTTGAGGAATTCCCCAATTTTGAATCTTGCCATCTGCTAGGTAGATCACCTTCACTGGAAGTTAGGGTGAAGGCATAAAACCTGAGGTCTTTGATGTATGTTTGGGATTTTGAATATGGAGCTGGTGGCACAGAGAACACAACAACTGATTAATTCTTACAATCAATTAGCTCTCAGGGGCAAATACAGTCGCAATGTCCAGGGATGGTACTGATGATCATGCAAGTCATGTCCTTGTTAGATAAATTTTTGTGATATGCTTTTCGCTATAGCCAGGCTCCTTTTGTTCCTGGACATTTTCCAAGTCTATTTTTTCAAGTCATTCTAAAGACTTTGTCAGCTATTCAATATCCTTTCAGTAAATTTCTCTTCTCCTTAAGTTAGCCAAAGTTGGTAGTTAGTATCTGTTTTTTTTATAAACAAGGGGCTTGACTAACACATCCCCATATAAATCCACTGTATTTACTGTTATCCCAAAAATGGCTGTTCTATCGTGGAACAAAGTACATCAAATGTCTGAAAACAAAAAAAAAAAAAACCTTACAGCATTGTTATTACTTAAACGAGGATTATGATTTTTAAAACTAAAATAAGAAGCAAAGTAAACTTGACAGCTTTCAAAACTATCCTGTTCATTGGGATTCTGTTGTAAAGAAAACATCATTCCAAAAAGCACATGAAAGGAAACTCCACATCACTGGCCATCAGGGAAATACAAGATACCATTTCATGCCTACTAGAATGCCATAATAAAAAAGACAAATAATAACAAGTATTGGCAAGGGTAGTGGTAAAACGGAACCCTCAAGCTCTGCTGGTGGGAATGTAAACTCGTGCACTTTGGAAAACAATCTTGACAGTTTCTCAAAAGGTTAAACATAGAATTCCCATATGATCCAACAATTCCATTCATACATATACACCACCCCCCAAATGAATATATGTCTCCAAAAGTTGTACACAACTGTTCATAGCAGCATTATTCATAATAGCCAAAAGGTACAAAGAACTCAAGTATCCATCAACTAATAAGTGGATAAACACAATGTGATATATCCATGCAATGTAAATATTATTCAGACATAAAAAGGAATGAAGTGCTGACACATGCCAAGGGCTAGGAGGAGGGAGAAGAAGGAAGTTGTTGTTTAATTGTTACAGAGTTTCAATTTGGGAAACTGAAAAAGTTCTGCAGATGGATAGTGGTGATGGTTGCACAATGTAAATGTATTTAATGCCACCGAACTATATTCACTTAAAATTGGTTATGTGGTAAATTTTGTTATGTAGATTTTACCACACACACACACACACACACACACACCCTAAAACAAATATAGAGTAGGGATGGTAAACATGGGGCATACGTCCCAATAGCAGCACACTACTGAATTTTACTGGCACTCAAAAAATAAAAAAGAAATTATTGTGTAAAAAGTTAACAGCATCAATGTTCCAATTAAAATTATGAAAAAAAAATTTTCATGAACTAAATATTCATTCAGGTTCTATTATAACATGAAAATAATGAATGAATGTCATCTTGATTTAAATCGCAAGTTATTGAAAAACTTGTGAAAAATGTGGAAAAATTACTTCTCAATACTTAATACAATAAGATGCAGACAAAATAAAAATTCAAATTATATAACAGTAACTATTTTTTAATATTACACTTAATAGCCAAATAAATTTTTAGTTGGAACTCATTTTAAGTTGAAAGTTGCTTTGGTTAAGTTTTTTCACAAACTGAGGCTGAATATATACATACAGTTCAAAACAAACATACTAATATTTGTGGCTGGATGCATATGTAATACAGCATGGACTTGGGAGGCTCCGCCACTTACTAGGGGTATAACCTTTGGGAAGTAATTTAAGTTCTTGGTGACTTGGTTTCCTTATCTGTAAAATGAAATTCATTTCATGGGATTAACTGTGAGGATTAACTGAATAAAAAAATACAAACCCTTAGTATATAGTAAGTGCCTACCATACAGGTAATTTCTCAATAAAAATTTTCTAGTTTTACATGTACATCTAGAATCTACATTTGCACAGTATTTTGCAGTATGATTTATGAGCAATATTTGATGAGAATAATCAGGGGCACCTGGGTGGCTCAGTCGGTTAAATGTCTGACTCTTGGCTTTGGCTCAGGTCATGATCTCATGGTTCGTGGGACCAAGCCCCATGTAGGGCTCTGTGCTGACAGCGCAGAGCCTACTTGGGATTCTCTCCCCCATGACCAAAATAAATAAACATTAAAAAAAAAAAAAAAGGATTTAATCATTTAAAATTATCCTTAAAGTTCAAACTGTGAAAATAGCCCAAATTATTATAAATCAATGTAAATAATAACATCACTTGTAATTCTTTTTTATTTGTCTGAACATGATGAAGCTGGTCTATGCTCTTTTAGTAGTTCAGAATCTGACACCTGAAAAAATTTATATCAGGGGCACCTGGGTGGCTCAGTTGGTTGAGTGCCCGACTTTGGCTCAGGTCATGATGTCAAGTTTGGTTGGCTCAAGCCCCACACTGGGCTTTGTGCTGACAGGCTTTGCCTGCTTTGAATTCTCTATCTCCCTCTCTCTCTGCCCCTCCCCTGCTCACTCTCTCTCAAAAATAAACATTAAAAAAAAATTTTTTTTTAATTTCTATCAATCTACATTAAAAAAACTAGTACCTTTTGACCCTTCGCTACATTTTTAGAAATTTAGCGGAAATACATTTTCACAATGATGTTCAGCTGTGTATTACCACAAAGAACTGGATACAACCTAAATGGTCATTGATAAGGGGTTGGCTAACTATATGAAACATCCTTACACCCTAAATCCTAGAGTAAGGAAGAGCTACTTATGGTGATATGGAAGGATTACCAGAATATTAAGAAAAGCAACTGCAAAATAATACATAGTGGGATTGCATTTATGTTTTAAAAAACAACCAAAACACTAAAAAACAGGCTTTTTTTTCTGTTTAATAAGTTATTAACAGTAAATTGTTTAAGTGGTTAATTCTGGGGAATGAGGAAAAAAAAGAAAGAGGTATCTTTACATTTTTAAACCTTCTGTATTATTTGAAAATTTGTGAACCTTTTAAAAAATGATGGTAAAAGTATACATAACAGAAAACTTACCATTTTAACCATTTTTAAGTGTACATTAAGTACATTCCCAACGTGCAACCATCACCACCATACATCTCCAGAATGTTTTCGTTATTTGAAATTTTTACCATATACTTATACTGCTCTAAATTTTAAGTTCTTCTTTTTGGTTCAGTTTCCCCAATAACCTAATTTTCTAAATATTTAAAAATTTTTATATGGTCAATAATGAGAAACACTGATAGAAAAGTCAGATTATTTTATATTACAATGAAGAGGGATATTCTGCTCAATTAAAAAAATTATGTGAATTCAATCTTAATTATACTTTCATTTTATTTTTATCACTAATGACAAAAATTGATACCTATTAAAGTTTTAAAAACTGCCTCAGGGAAAAATTTTGTCTTTAATGCACTATTTTTCCACTTACGAAAACTAAAATTGTTCTGAGAAAAAAAAATTTTGGTTTTTAATTTAGCATGAATTGAAACCTAATTGCTCTCCCTGGATAGGTCTTTCAAAGTTTGTTTCTCTTCCATGCTGGAAACCCATGACAGCAAATAGACAACAACCTCAAGTAGTCTTGTCATGGGTAGAAAATCCCAGAAACTGAGAACACTACCATCTATATCTGGTTCACTCCATTTCTTTTGTTTTGTATCCAGGCAAATAGTTCCACATGATTAATACTAGAGCAAGTAAAAGCTATAGCTAAGACCTTCTGATTGCTTACCTGTTGCAAGGTAAAAAATATTAACTATACGGTAGAAAAACAAGACAACACCTTTAGCAGATAATCAAAATTAACATCACCAAAGAGAAGCAGGTGGATATTGTGCCTCCAGATGTAATATAGTGAAGACACAAAACTACTTATGTAGTTTTCTATCTGGGGATATGTAACTTGCTTCTAAGTATAAGAAAATATGAGACAAATCCAAAATGAGGAGTAATCTATTAAAAAGGAGGAGGTAATTGGGGTGCCTGGGTGGCTCCAGTTGGTTAAGCATCTAACTTCAGCTCAGGTCATGATCTCATAGTTCATGAGTTTGAGACCCACAACGGGCTCTGTGCTGACAGCTCCAAGCCTGGAGCCTACTCAGACCCTATGTCTCCCTCTCTCTCTGCCCCTCCCCTACTAGCACTTTGTCTTTCTCTCTCTCAAAAATAAACATTAAAAAAAATTTTTTTTTAAAAGTGGGGGGTAAGGTGGTTGTGGACTATATTCTTGCTGTGGAAATATTCCTGATTAAAGGAAACTAAACTGACATGATAAGTGAATGTAATAACTGATCCTAGATTGGAAATTGTTCTTTTAAAAAGCTGCTATAAAGACCATTATTGGATCAACTAATAAAACTAGAATAGAGATAATAGATTAAATTATTGTATCAATGTTAACTTTGCTGAAGTTGATAACTGTTGTAGTTATCTAAGTTTATACACTGAACTATTTAGGGACAAAGGGCTATAATGTACGTTACTTACTTTGAAATAGTTGAGGAAAAACTTTTTGAGAAAGATCAAATGACAAAGCAAATGGAGTAAAATGTCAATAGGTGAATTTGGGTCAAGGGTATCTGGGTGTTCTTTCTACTTTCCTTATTTTTGCAACTTTTCTGAAAGCTTGAAATTGTCTCCAAATTTAAAAAAATTAATAAAAAAAGCTACAGATAAAAAAGATTTAGTACAGAGACCTCTGAAGTCAGAATTTGAGGAAAAGGGGCAATGGAATAATGTGAGAATTGGAAAAGGAGACCTATAGGATAACAAACTTAAAATGGAATAGAGTTAAACAGAAATTAAATTCTAAAGCTAAATTTAGGACTTATAAAACAGTGTTTGAAAAATCAAAGTGCTTTACCTTAATTTAGCTGAACGTAGTATTCTGGTAAGTGAAACACAATTTCCTTCCATGATACCCTTCCCAACAGTAGGAATAATGCTTTTGCGGCATGCAACATATAACGAACATGCCAACCAGTGTATAACTTCTCCCTGGCAGGCAAAAGACAAACAGTAAAATGGATGTATTATGTTAAAATGCTTGAATTCTAGAACCAAAAAAAGATCTTGGAATTGTCTGATCTTACATTATGTATATAACAGGCCAAAGTGATGAAGATATTTGCCCAAGGTCACGAAGCTTAGTTTTGCAGTAATGGGTATAAAACTCCTTACATCAGTCCTGTGTAAGATGCTAAATCAGCATTAGTCTAAAAACAGATCTTTCATCTACACCCCAAATCTAATATTATACAAAGAGTTCTCTTAAAATTTCTCAGCACTGGCTTTCTCAATTTTATAACACCGGTGAGTCATGGCCTTGAAGATGCTTAAGTTCCTTTCCACCATGTTAATTTTATGTTTCTTTTTTTTTTGTTTTTTTTTTTTTTGTTTTGTTTTTTGTTTTATTTATTTTTGGGACAGAGAGAGACAGAGCATGAACAGGGGAGGGGCAGAGAGAGAGGGAGACACAGAATCGGAAACAGGCTCCAGGCTCCGAGCCATCAGCCCAGAGCCTGACGCGGGGCTTGAACTCACGGACCGCGGACCGTGAGATCGTGACCTGGCTGAAGTCGGACACTTAACCGACTGCGCCACCCAGGCGCCCCTTATGTTTCTTCTTTAACCAGTTTGTCAGAGAAAGGAAAGTACTGAGTAGAAAGATGGCCAGGGAGACACATAAAAAGTTCATATCTATCTCAAGCAACATAAAGGAGACTGTCATTTTTGTTAGGTAAAAATTTGGGGAATTATTTACCTAATCTTTAAAAAAATTTTTTATTTTAGAGAGAAAGAGAGAGCATGAGCAGGGGAGTGGGGTAGAGGGAGAGAAGGAGGGCGAGAGGGAGGAGGAGGGAGAGGAGGAGGAAAGGAGAGAGGGAGGAGGAGGGAGAATCTGAAGATGTTCCACGCTCAGTGAAGAGCCTGACAAAGGGCTTGAAGCCACAACCCTGGGATCACAACCTGAGCCGAAATCAAGAGTCAGATGTTCAACTGACTCAGCCACCCGAGCACCCATATTTACCCAATCTTTAAAATAGTAATTTAGCCTATTTTAGCAGATATCTCAATTTATAATGCTATAAAAAAGATGACATTTGGTAATTCAACACTTGTCTGCTTTAGACTTGAGATATCTCCCAAGTTAGAATCACTTTATTATTATTAATGTTTACCTACTTTTGAGAGAGAGAGAGAGAGAGAGAGAGACAGAGCCCGAATGGGAGAGGGGCAGAGACAGGGAGACACAGAATCCGAAGCAGGCTCCAGGCTCTGCACTGTCAGCACAGAGCCTAATGAAGGGCTTGAACCCATGAACCACGAGATCATGACTCAAGCCAAAGTCAGATGCTCAACCAACTGAGCCACCCAGGCATCCCTATTATTTTTTGTGAAGTTTATTTATTTTGAGAGAGAGAGTATGCATGCCAGTGGGGGAGGGGCAGAGAGAGGGAGAGAGAATCCCAAGCAGGCTTTGCATTAGCGCAGAGCCTGACATAGGGCTTGATCCTACAAACAGCGTAAAATCATGATCTGAGCCAAGATCAAGAGTCAGACACTCGACTAAGTCACCCAGGTGCCCCTTAAAATCACTTTATAAGTTTACTACTGAACTATATATGGATTTTAAGGTTTAAGAATTAGACACAATACAGCACAACATATTACTGTTCCTATTTACTATTCTACAGATCCTCTTTAAGACCAGATTCTAGAAGGATAAAAACATGGAAAGATTTCTTGTAGTAATCCAAAAGCGGTGGGCAGAAATGGGGTGGGCACCAATAGAGTTAAAGCCCAGTGTTACTACCTTAAAGTAGTGAGAAATCTTATTTGCTCAAGGTATTAAATGAGGCAGTAAGCTTAAGTTTGGATAATTTTAGAAGCCTTGATTAACCAATTATTTGGGAATAGCATCCAAGTATTACAAGAGCCACTGGAGGGGCACCTGGGTAGCTCAGTCGGTGAAGCATCTGACTTCATCTCAGGTCATGATCTTGTGCTTCGTGGGTTTGAGCCCCACATTGGGCTATGTGCTGACAGCTCAGAGCCTAAAGCCTGCTTCAGATTCTGTGTCTCCCCCTCTCTCTGCCCCTCCCCCAGTCGCGCATGCTCTCTCTCTCTCTCTTAAAAATAAACGTTAAAAAAAAAAAAAGAGCCATTCGATACAGGTTACTAGATGAAAACACCATAGAGATAAAGAAAATAAGTACTGAAATTCTTGCTTCTTTTTCCTAAAAAAAAAAAAAAGAAAAGAAAAAAGTCATCTTTATTATTTATTCTGATGCTAGACCTTAGAAATGCAATGATGGTTTCTGACCTCATTGAATTACAAATTTAGAGTTAAGAAAAGGAACAGAAAACCATGATCTATAATTGATGAGACATGCTGTAAGAATCGAAGATAAAGTGTGAGAGACTATAGCATAATAACTGATGTTAAGTGGAGGTCAGAGAAGGATTCACAGAGGGAGACACCAAAATGTAAGAGGGAAAGGCAAGGGAGAAATGTAAGCAGGAAGTTGTCAGGCATACTGACAGGCAGGAAGCTGGGGACAGGGCTTCTTAACAACAGAGGGGCACCTGGGTGACTCAACTGGTTAAGTGTCTGACTTAGGCTCAGGTCATGATCTCGAAGTTCACGTGTTCCAGCCCCACATCTCAGTCCCTCCAGCCCCACATCTTCAGAACCTCTGTCCCTCTCTCTCTCTGCCCCTCCCCTGCTTGCGTGCATGATCTCTCTCTTAAAAATTTTTTTTTAAAGATTGCCTTATAAAAACCAGTAGATCTATGAAAATACCTACTCTAAGAGTCTTTCACCGAAAACAAACAAAAGAGAAAAAAAAAGGAGGGGCGGCTGGGTGGCTAAGTTGGTTGAGTGTCCAACTCTTGCTTCTGGGTGCAGGTCATGATCTCATGGTTGGTGGGATGGAGCCTGATTCCGGCTCTGCGCTGTAAGTGTGCAGCCTGCTTGGGATTCTCTCTCTGCCCCTCCCTGCTCGTGCTCTCTCTCAAATAGATAAGTTAATTTAAAAAATAAAAGAAGAGGAAGAATATAAAAGACTCTGGACAGAATAAACCCTCACCAAATCTTAATTCACAGATCTGTGCTCTCTAAATCAAACCTTCAAGATGTCCTGATTAACTTCCCCTAACTGGAGATTTAGTTCTCCAATTTGCCTGTTGGTGAGTGGGAAAAGTTTCCAGGCAGAGGGTGTGGCGTGAAGAAAGTACACAAGTGGGAAGAAACTTGGCATGTTCAAGAATCTGAAAGAGGTGTCCAGTTTAATGCCCTGACCAGTTTGCACAGTAAATGCTTATTCAGCGACAGACCAAAAGAGGACTTGGGATGTCGGAAACACTGTCTTGGGCTTTTAGAAATTAGTTTCTTTTCACTGAGTGGCCATAATTCATAATCTCCCTTTCTTATTCCTCCTTCAGCTTTCCAGTCATGCCACTCATGGATGCAGGTCACTGTCCTTTATCCAGTCTGCAATAGTCCTACCGTAGAGACATACGAAGAGTGTCTCTTAGGTATTTTTCCCTCATATACAGACACACATACTCAATTTCAAATATCCAACTATATGCTTCCAAACCCACCAATTAATTATTTCACTGGGTGGTGAGTCGGTGGAGCACTGTGTGTGTGTGTGTGTGTGTGTGTGTGTGTGTCTAGACCCCTTGGATCATGAAACAAAACCTCTGAATTTAAATATAATGAAATACATTCCGCCGCAACGCCATCTCTACACTGCATTCCTTGTCTGGATTCCTATAATAATTAGCAGAACGACCCTGAGGAAGACCCTTCTCTGGGCCTTGATATTATTACCTGGAAAGCAGGTATAATTCGGCCCTCCCATATTCACAGGGCGGTGGGGGAGGACTCAATGCAAGAATGGTTGGGAAGAATCTAATGATGGTTTACACTTATTTTATCCAGAACCAGGCCCTGTGCTAAGCATCAGGATACGGACACAGGAGCAAGCTGGGGCTGAGAGCCTTTCTTCAAAGCGAGCACCCCACACCTCCGCCCGGACGAGGCCAAAGGGTGGAGGCCAAAGCTTAAGCCCTTTCGTGGAATGGCGATCCCAGGTCGGGTTCCCAGGGTCGTGGTGAGAACTAAGTGAGACAACAGATTTAAAGAGCTGGGCAGTGGTGTAGCATTAACTTCACTTTAGCTTTTACCATTATGGCATTTGGTTTTTTAACAGATTTACGGGCACTATCACGACGTCTGCGGCGCTCGACGGGGCGGAGGGAAGCTGGTCTGGAGTCTAGGGGACCCCGGAGTGACGTGTGACCCTCCGCTCCTCTTCCGGACTTCGGTTTCCCGCCTCAGAAAGAAAACGGATAGATTGGTCTACACCCGCCCTTCCAGCTTCGCACTCCTCTGCTCCCGGCTGGGCAGCGACCCTTCCCGGCGGGGAAACTCCCACCGCCCCACAGGGTGGGGTAGGGGCGGGGCGAGGGTGGGGCCTGGCAGGGGTCTGGTCCGGCCGCCCCACCTGCCGCCGCTCACCTCTAGGCTGTAGTTGCCCCGGATGGCGGTGAAGTCGTCCAGGGCTTCGGCCGCGCTCCCCTCGTCCAGGTTCAGCTCCTGGCACAGAGCCTGCAGCGCCTCTCCGGCGGCGGCAAGCACCGCCGCCCCCTCAGCGTGGGGCTCGTCCTCGAACATCCCCTCAGGCCCTGCGGGCGGCGCAGCCACGGCCCCCCGGCTCCTTTCTCGTTTTCTGGGCGCGCTACCCACAACCCCCTGCGCCAAAGCGCGCGAAAGTCGGTGACTTTAGCACGACGTCTCTCCGACAGTCTGCATCCGCGTTTCCCCTCAAAAAAGTCCGTTTCTCCTACAGGGCGCCCAGTGGCCTCTCTCTGGAGATGTGTGATAAGAAGATGGATCTCAATTCCTGGGGAAAAAAACAAAAACAAAAACACCCTGGGCGTGGTCTTTGTCGGGCTGCGAGTGGCACAGCCAGCGCAGCAAGTTGTTGCGGAGGGATCGGCAGCCGCGCGCAGAGGCTGCTGGGAATTGTAGTCCATATCCTGCCTTGACGGCCGCGGCGCTGCCCGGGTCTCGGCAGCTCTTCGGCTTCGACGGAGCTGTCTCTTGTGAGGTGGTCTCCTCGATCGTCTTCGGGAGGAGCCTCCTCTGTACCACTAACCCATGGGCGTGTGTTTTCCACTGCCTCGCCAAACTTCGTCTCAGACTTGCCCCTTGATAAGAGACCGAGGCACGAACTGAAAAAAGTGGTCTCGTGACAGCGGGAGGCCTCGGGATTCCTGTCTCCAGCGGCCAGTGAGTGGTCTGTTGAATGACTGAAGGGCTGGAGAGGCAGGGATGTCAGGGAACTACTCCTTGTCTCTTCTCGGTTGCTAAACCAGGCTAGACCTGGGCTGAGAGAATTGCAGTAATCAATGACCCTGGGAACCGTCCTAGTCAAGACAGTCATTCCAGGCTTAGAAATGGCCTGAGCATAAGCCTTAAGGCACGGAACGGGTCTCCACGCTTCCCCTTCTGCTCCACCAAAACCCCTTCTGCAGGAAGAGCCAGAGTGATCCAGAGCATGTCACTCTACTCAAAATCTTTCAAAGATTCCTCTTGCCCTTAAAATAGTATCCAAATTCCTTGTGATCTGGCCTCACCTCATTGCCCCCGCACGAGTATATAATAAGGTGCAGCCTAACTGCTTTGTTTTGGAACCTTGAAAATGCCATGCTGTCAAGCTAGTTCTTGCCTCAAGGCCTTTCTCACATGCTGTTCAAAGAGCCCCAAATACTCAACATCAGGTCTTTGCTTGTCTGGCTCCTCCTCCTGGTTCAAGTTCAACTAAACATAAACTTCTCAGGCCATTCCTGAGCACTGTATGTAAAATAGCTGACCCTCCAGCCAACACTCCTTTTCATTGTCTCATAGTACCATATCACAATTGACATTATCTTGTTTATTCACTGGCTCTTCCTACTAAAATGTGACTTGAATGAAAGCAGGGGCCTTTTTTTTTTTTTTTCCCATGTTCACAGTATTACAATGTTTAGATTAGTGCCTGGCTCATAGTACTTGAAAAATTACAAAATGTCCATTGATGCTTGGGTGAGGGAAGGAGTCACCAGAGATGAAAATGGAAGACAAGTCAAGGTAGGTTGCAAAGGACCTCATAAGCCCCACCGAAAGCCTGGACATTGTCAGTGTGTTTTTCAAATGTTTATTTATTTTGAGACGGAGAGTGGGAGGGAGAGAATCCCAAGCAGGCTCCGTGCTGCCAGTGCAGAGCCTGACTCGAGGCTCAAACTCACAAAACTGTGAGATCATGACCTCAGCCGAGATCAAGAGTCAGACGCTTAACCAACTGAGCCACCAGGCGCCCCATCGGTGGCGGGTTTTAATGAAAGGAGGTAAGGAGTGATCCATATATGTTCTGAGAACGTCCCTCTGGCTACAGTGGGACACAGATTGGATGGGGTAGAGACCAGAGGTATGGAGATGGCAGGGGGCTGGTCCAGCATTGGAAGGAGCCAGTCTGAAGAGAGGTCGCTGCCTCAGGACTGAATGGGACACTGCTAAAGAGGGTGAAAGGGCGGGCCTATGCCGGCCGACTCCATCTTGTTCTGTGTCCTTCACCTTGACCACACCTCCTCCCCTTGAGTAACCCCCCCCCCCGCCCCCCCACCTGCCTAACAGGACTCGGACCCTTCCCCAGCCAATCGGCTGAGGCCATAGCCATTACCTCACCAACTGCCCCTAGGCCCCAATAAAACCTTTGTCCTTTTGAAACTCGATCTCTCTCCCTGGTATCTCACCGCTGCGTCGGTGCAGGTAAGGGATTGAGCTTGAGCTAGCTCGAATAAAGGCTCTTTTGCTTTTATATCGGACTCAGCTCCCTGGCGGTATTTGGGGATCACGAATTCTGGGCATAACAAGGGAAGTCCCCCCCCAAACAGAAGTTTCCATCTAGGCCAAGAGGGTGAAAGGTGATGCGGTTTCCTGGAATGGGAGTGCAAGCAGAGGGATGAGCTCAGTCGCAGAGCAGCTGTGTTTGGGATGCTTGCAGGAAGTTTAAGAGGAGGCTGTTGGAACCTGGAAGGTAGCCCCTTTCTCCTCTCTCCTGACAATTTCTCAGTCTTCTACACTGTCCACACATGCAGAGGGGTGGGATTTGGGAACCAGCTGCAAGCCAGGTCTCAAAGGAGAAAAACTCAAACTCCTCTTACCCCTCAAACTCAAAATCAAACTGAAACACCCATGTGGTACTTCCAACTCTCTCCTTCCTTCTAGAAGCTACTACTGCAGCTGACTTTAGGACCATCTCATTATCTCTGGAGGGAATGTTGGCACATAGTGTCTGCACAGAGAATCTCCTCCCATTGGTTTTTATTTACTTAGAGGGCTGGTATGGGTGGTTGAGGGGAGGTCTGTCTCCAGTGCCAAGGGGTGTGTCAGTAAAGAAATGTCAGGATTAGTGGAGCTAATGGGTGAAATTCGTCTTGTAGTGGCTCATTTGTTTTCTGATTAACCTATGCTTATTGAGGAGAGAGCTACAGGAGTGGGGACAGCCCGGATATGAGGAATTGGGAATATTCAGGCAATTCCTGATGCTAACAGAGCAGGTAGGGGGTGTGTTGGCATGAGAAGAGATTCCAGGGTAGAACCTTTAGGAACACCTACATTTCAGAGATGGGCAGAATTTGAGGAATGAATGAATTAAACTTCTAAACAGGTATAAAAATAAAGGAGTGGTATCTCAGAGGCCAGGAAAGAAGTATTCCATAGAGGCCAACACCGCAGAGAATTAAAATAGAATTCAAAGAAGACCTCATATCTTATCATTCATGTTTTTTGTGACCTTTGCCAGAGCAGTTTTCTTTGGCACGGTGAGAGTGGAAGCCAGAATACTGTGGCTGAGGGGCTAAAGGGAGGAAGGTCAGAAAGTTGGAAGTAGGAAATAAAAGCTTCTAAGAAGTTTTGTGGTGGAGAGGCAAAAGGAAGGGAATTTTCTAGGATAGGGGAAACACAAGTATGTGAATAATCAGCAACAGGGGCAGGCAGAGAGAGACTGAAGATAAAGAGATCATTGATTTAGCCAGGCCCTGGAAAAGCTGGCCAACCCAAGAATCCAGAGCCTGGGTTTTTTTCTAGGTAGCTCTTGTCTGCAAGGTTATCACCTTACATCTAGATTAAGCAGAACTGCTAGGTGCTCTGCTGAGTGCAAAGTAGAGCAACATGCAGTAGGGAGTTGAGAGTGGTAAAGGTTTGTTTGGAACAACTGTTGAGAAATATCACTTGGTCTGTCAAATGCAAACATTTTGGTCGTAAGTTTTTGAGGAAAAATAGAATAAAACTAACTCTGCCCCATGGGATCCTGGCTTTCATAGTTGGTCCTGGATAGGATCACAAGAGCTGAGAAATGTCAAGTTTTTTGCCTTTGTCATAACTAATCACTTTTTTATCCAGATCTAAACTGCAGAGGGTGATTCTGACCTCAAAAGAAACCAAGATAAAAGGAAAGAGCTTCAGGAATTACAAACCAAACCAGAGACTCACTGCCTCATTTTTCATTTCTCTAGTAGTTTAGCTTTCATTGAGTTGCAGCATATGGACTCTAGCCCATTTCATCTTTGCTACTGGATTTGATTCTCCTGATTCTTTTCTCACTTCATGTATACTGAGTCCTGAAAATCCTTAATTTCTTCATTCCACGATGTCTACTGAATGCCTGCTTTGTGCAAGATACTGATTCTTCCTTTGATGTGACTTTCAGAACATCCAGACTTGAACTGAGGGGCGCTGCTGGCTTAAAAATGATCCAAGAAACAAAAGCAGCACCTTTCAAATGTCATCCAGCAAAGAAAAATTGGGAAACACACATTTTTCCTTCTTTCTACGACTGGATCTAGGCTCTAACTTTGGATTTTCAGTAAGTCCTATCCTGTCTATGTAAAGCCTTCCACTTTCATCTCCTATCTTTTGATTCACCTGATCTGTCACCTTTTACATTAAATCAATGACTTACTTTTTTTTTTAACGTTTATTTATTTTTTGAGAGACAGCGAGAGAGACAGAGCATGAGCGGGGGAGGGGCAGAGAGAGAGAGGGAGACACAGAATCCAAAGCAGGCTCCAGACTCTGAGCTGTCAGCACAGAGCCTGACGTGGGGCTCAAACCCACGAACCGCGAGATCGTGACCTGAGCCGAAGTTGGACGCTTAAACCGACTGAGCCACCCAGGCGCCCCATCAATGACTTACTTTTATGACTTTCTTTTGCCATGTTGTAATTCTTTCAAATGTTCTAAACCGAATTATTAGAAAGTACATGCCTTGGCAGTGAGGCCAAGATGAAAGGAAAAAACTCTTTATGTTCCTTTATTTCCCTTATGAAATAAAGCATTATTTAAACAGTACTCTTTTTTTTCCTCCTCTTTTGGACTGTAACTAAACTATGTCATTGCTTTTCAATAAACAGTACTGCCGTAGTCACCAACCCCCCTGCCCCGGCAAAACCAGCCATGCTTCCCTCTTAGTCACCACTCCATGCCCTACACCTAGTCACTGAATCTTGTGGATTCCTCCTCCACCAGGTTTCTGGTTGTCTTTCAACATTTTGTTTTCTCTTCCAATCCATCTTATGTTTAGTTACTAGACCAGTTTTTCTCAAGCAACATTTACACCATGTCACTTTCTTTCTCAGAACTCTTCAGGGGTTCACTATTATAAATTGAATCAGATTTAGACAGCTCAGCATTGAGCATTGGGGACATGTCTGTCACATCCAGCCTCACCTACATGGTTTTTTTTTTTCTTTCATCAGTATGCTCTCCCTGCTTTTTATCAGGATTCATGTTGGTTTTTATTTTTTCTTATTATCCAGTGGTATTCCCATTTAACACTACACTGAATTTCGAATAGAGAATGAAGTATGGGTACTGAATCCAGATACATTGTGAAAGTTGTCTCTGCTTTGATTCCACTGTGTGATAGGGCCCTATGATTAGCCTCCCTGGTGTTTAATATTTCAGAATTCTCCAGAGCATGCGTCCAGAACCTCTTAAGGCCTTTAGAGGCTCCAAAACTAAAACATTTACCGTGTACCTCCTCCAGATGTAATTTAAAATAGAAACAATTCTAAACAAAATAAGTACAACACCAACAAAAAACAAAAAGAAAGTGTAACAAAGTTCTGATTGTTTTTTCCAACATGGCTATTTCATTTTGTAATTCTTTCAAAAAATTATTTTTTTGTCCCCAGCTATGTTGTGCCCTAAGCAGGTACTTGGTGTGCACACACATGCTCCTCTAATGAAAAACTACCCACCTAACCTTTTAACTGTCGGAAAAAAAAGCAGTTGATAGTTGTGGGGAGGAGCATAACCTGACCTCGTCATTCTTCCTATTCTTGTTCCTGAAAAGAAAAACTAAAGTGGTGGTTCGTGAGTTGGGTCCCTCCCAGGAAAGTAGTACCAGTCTTGCTCACAAGGGCAGTTAAGTGATTTTTGCTCCTCTTCCTTTGGACTTTGGATAAGGAAACAAGAAGCCAAAAAGTCCAATTTAACTTAAAAATGTAATTCTAAGGTCTTTATCCATCAAAATCTATGTCTAGCGCACTCAATTTGGTCACAAGAAGATATTTCAGGATGGCATTTTAAGTTTTCCTTTAAGAGATTACCCTGACACAGACTTAATTCTACCTAGGACCAAAACTTATGATCATTTTTGTTTCCTGAACCCATGCATACCTAGAATAATCTTGCTCACCCTTAATCCCAGGGAAGCTGAACATTATTAACTAAAAATCACCCCAGATATTAGCCCAAAGCAGAGGAACCTGATGGAAAATCAAACCATATGAGAGAGATGTATGTAACATTCAAAGACAGTAATAGCAAACAGTCTTGGTGAGATTATACCTGTTGCTTCTTGCCTCATTTCAATTTCCTCATTCAGTTTAGAGAAACTTTGAAATAGCTAAGGCTGTTCCCTATGGAGCTACCAAAGAAAGTACAGAGAATTAGAATCAAGAGACTTGAGTTTAAGTCCTAGTAATGCTACTTACTGATTCTGTGCTCTCTGGCAAGTTCTTTAACCTCTCTGAGCCTGTTTCCTCATCTGTAAAATGACAATAACCATAATGTCTAAATTATACAACTAATGCAAGGGAAAAAAATATGTGAAACTTCCATACAAATAACATTGTAACTTACTATTTCCTTTACTATTTTCCTACCGCACCAGAAACACCTGACGCTAATCTTCACTTCCACATCTTAAAACGTTAGCCCCGTCAATATAGTTAATTCTTAAATGCATGAATTTACATTGAATAATTGAGATTAGGAATGGGTCTACTTAGAGCAAACAGACTGAAGATTACATGTACCCACACATCCATATAAGATGTCTCTGGAAGGATGTATAAGAAACTGAAAAATATAAGAACTGTAGTGCTTAAGGAAAGAGAAATTCAATAATGGTGAGATAAAAATAAGGAAATTTACCTTTTACTGTGTATCTTCGGTATCCTTCGAACTTTGTACTTATTCCAAAAAATAACCTAATAAATAAAATGTATGCTATAAAGGAGATAGACTGTCATGTATGTTTGCTATGATACTTAAGATACTTTTTTTTATTACCTGCTTTTATTGATTAGCTCTGTTAATTAAAAAAATGCACCTAAGGGGTGCCTGGGTGTCTCTGTTGGCTAAGCATCATAGTGTGGAGCCTGCTTGGGATTCTCTCTCTCTCCCTCTCTGTCTGCTCCTCCCCACCCCCCCTTTCTCTCTCTCAAAAATAAATAAACATTTTTTAAAAATGCACCTAAGGACTTCTAAGCATTTTGTTCATTTCAGAAACTATTTTTCTCTGTGTATTTGATTTAAAAAATAAGATGCCGGAATAGAGAATCATGAATTAATTTCCATGTACAATCACACTGTTACTTCTATGGTCCTAAAATTTGAAATGCAACAGACAAAAGTGAAACTCATGTGGTTAGACCATTGCAGATATTAACTGAATTTGTAACAAAGTAACAGACCAAAGACTAATTTCGTCAATATATAAAAGTTCCTATGAATCAACATGAAAAAGACTTAACATCCTCAAAATGAGAAAAGGATTTGAATACTTAGAAAAGGAAATAACAGCTTTAAGACATCAAAAGGTGCTCAACCTAATAAAAAAACACAGACTTACGCCACTGAAAAACATTTTTTTAAATGTTTTAATGTTTATTTTTGAGAAAAAGACAGAGCATGAGTGGGGGAGGGGCAGAGAGAGAGGGAGACACAGATTCCAAAGCAGGCTCCAGGCTCTGAGCTGTCAACAGAGCCCAACATGGGGCTCGAACTCATGAACTGCGAGATCATGACCTGAGCCAAAGTCAGACGCTTAACTGACTGAGCCACCCAGGCGCCCCCCAAAAAACATTTTTTTAAAAATCTATTCAGTTGTCAAAAATCCAAAAGTTTGGAAAGCTTCAGTGACTCCCCATTTCAGAGTTAAGTCAAACTCTTTGTCACAGCTTACAAGTCACTAGGAATCTGGATCTAGTCCCTTATATAACTTTATTTCCCTCTGCCTTCATTTGCTTCTCTCCTTTTTTATCCCACCCTAGTCATCCTGGTCTTCTGGTTCCTAGAATACCTAGGCAACCCTAATGCCTTATGACTTTTTAAAAATTGTATTTTAAGGATTTGCTTACATAAGTAATTTCTATGCCCAACATGGGGCTCAAATTCACAACCCTGAGATCAAGAGTCACATGCTCCATCCACTGACTAAGGCAGCCAGGTGTCCCATGTTATGGCTTTTGAAATGTCTATTTCCTCTGCTGCTAATATTCTTTCCCCAGGTCTGCATAATTAACTCCCTCACTTCCTTCAAGTCTTTGCTCAAATATCACCTCAATAAAGCCTACTATTAACCATTTTATTTAAAATTATACCCCCTGGTCCCCACAACCACCACACTACTCATTCCTCATACCCTGATCGTTTTCCAAGAACATATTCCAGCTTCTAAGATACTGTATGATTTTATATTTATTTATACTATATATTATGATACATTATATTCTTTTTCTCTTCTGGTAGAATACAAACCCCACTAGGGATTTTGGTTTATTTTATTCATTGATATTTCCTAATTACCTAGAATAGTGCCTGGGCCATGGCAAGAATTCAATAAATATCTGTAGAATGAATATCACATTGTGCAGGCAAGGATGTAGGGAGAAAAGCATGCTCTTACATCACTGGGGGGTAACTTATTACCTCCATGGAAGTCATTTGGCAATATTTTAATATGAAATAACATATCCTTTGACCTGGTGATTGCACTTTTAGGATTTTCTTCTAAAGACACACTTGACCATATGTGAAATACATATGTCTGGAGTTACTCACTACAGTATTGTTTGTTCCAAAGATTGGAATTTATCAGGGCACCTGGTGACAGCTGAGCATCTAACTCTTCGCTTCAGCTCGGGTCATGATCCCAGGGTGGTGGGATTGAGCCCTGCACTGGGCTCCATGCTGAGCATGGAGCCTACTTAAGGTCCTTTCTCTTTCTGTACCCCTGCCCTCTACTAGTGCTTTCTCTTAAAACAAAATTGTAAATTACCTAAGTGTCCATTAATGTAATAAATACTGGCCAGGAATAAAGAATGAGGAAACTCTTTTTGGAGTAGTATAGAAAAATCTCAAAGATATTAAGGAGAGAAAGTGCAAGGTGCAGAAAAATATGTATAGAATACTATAATTTGTGAAAAGGACACCTGCTGGCTCAGTTGGTAGAGCATGTGACTCTTGATGTCAGGGTCGTGAGTTCAAGCCCCATGTTGGGCATGGAGCCTACATAAATAAATAAACAAACAAATAAATAAATAAAATTGATTTGTGAAAAAAGCAGGGAAGAGAATACACATATCTACTCATAAATGCATAATTATGTCTTGGAGATATAAGAAATTGATAACATGGCACCTCTGGGGAGGTGAAGTGGATGGCTAGGAATATTCTGTAACTTTTGAATTTTGAATATATATATATACGCATATATATGCATTACTACCTTAATAAATCTATCATGAGTCAAGAAAAAAATGTTTTCTGAACTTCTCTCTTTACATGCTGTATTTTAATTTCAAATAAATCCTGATTTAATATTTTGATTAGAAAAGTATTGAGGCACAGGGTTTTTACATAAGGAATCAGATGCACAGATGAATATCTTGAGATTATTTTCAGATTTAGTCACTTACTGATTTTTCAATATAAGACCACTCAACTAATGTCTATTTCATGCTTTTATTTCACTTTTGGCAGTGATGATGCCTGGGTAGTGTTATGATATTAATATTTCAAACATCTTAAAAGGTTCTTACAACGACCAGAATGCTATAACAATTCATTGTTAAGTAGTAAAAAGGTCTGAGGTTCTGAAGGTCTGAATTAGAAGACCCCTTTAAAACTTTTTAAGTTCCATTTTCTTTTTTTTAAACATTTTTTTAAATGTTTATTTATTTCTGAGACAGAGAGAGACAGAACATGAGTAGGGGAGGGGCAGAGAGAGAGGGAGACACAATCAAAAGCAGGGTCCAGGCTCTGAGCTGTCAGCACAGAACCTGATGCGGGGCTCGAACTCATCAGGTCATGAGATCATGACCTGAACCGAAGTCGGTCGCTCAACCAATTGAGCCACCCAGGCGCCCCAAGTTCCATTTTCAATTATTTTAATAATTCAGTTGCTGAAAAAAGTTTTGCAAAAGGCTTTTGGGTTTGAAATCTGAAAAAAAAAATTTCCGACAAGATTATTTAAAGCTCTAAAACAGGATACCACGAAGGAAGTTATGGAAATGTGTTTGGCCTATTTGAAAAAATTTTTTTCATATGAAACTATTAAAATGTGGTGGGATTGACTGGCCAAACTGTATAATTCTGTGGGGTCTTGAACTGAAATGATAATCTGGGTTGTAATATAATCCAAAACTCCTTAGAAATCACCAAAGCTCTTGCAGGGGAAAAGCTTGAGGTCTTTCCTGAAAAAATCAATTTCTTTAATTTTAAGGTCAGAATACTTGATTTGAACTGTCTACAAATTCTTTAAAAAAATTTTTTAATGTGTATTTATTTTTGAGACAGAGAGAGAGAGAGAGAGAGAGAGGGAGAGAGAGAGAGAGAGAGAGAAGGGCAGCGAGAGGGAGACACAGAATCTGAAGCAGGCTCCAGGCCCTGAGCTGTCAGCACAGAGCCCAACACAGGGCTCAAACCCACAAGCTGTGAGATCATGACCTGTGCCGAAGTTGGATGCCCAACCAACTGAGCCACTCAGGCGCCCTGAACTGCCTACAAATTCTTATCCTTTTTAGTGTCCTGCCCTTTTTGCCACAAAAGTGATTTCCTAAGATTACCTGATGCACACCAGAGTGTAACTCAGGATTTAGTAGGTTTACTTTGGTTGGTGGGTGGTTGAAAGACAAAGGTTTGGGAGATAAAGCCTTGTATGGCATAAGAACCATGACCTCATAAATATTTGAGTGTCTGGAGAGACAGATTCTCTACCTGTGGTCTTCTGACCAGTCTGGGGCAAGATTTCACTGAAAACTAGTGCCTGGGGGGCCATAAAAGCTGGACTCTATGTTTGATATATCTTCTATACTGTCTCAACCTTCCACCTTTTAATCTAATTCACATAAGCATCCTTTCTAGAATCTCAGCTCCATCTCCTTCCTAACCACTTCCCATATCCCTGCTCCCTTTAAAAATGTCCCTTGCTGTATTCATACCACCACCTCTGTCAAAAGAAAAGGGGGGAGGGTTGGAGTGACAGGTCCCTCATAAAGATTCTTTGGTATCCATAGGAACCACTTTAAACCAGTGCTGTCTCCCTTGGACTTCAGACTATAAACTCTACAGGGTGAGAGAAAGAGACATCACTGAATCATTCAACAATTGGCACTCAGTCATTCTTTGTGCTGGGAAGTCATCACTGTTGTTCAGGAAGAATAAAATCCATCACTTCCCTCTGTGTTTTCTGTAACAGAAAGCAGTTGTTAATTATCCTTTCTAAAGCTTTTCCTCTGCTGTGTTCTGACAAGGGTTTGAAGATGTAGGGAAAGCAGCTGATATGATGTGGTTTCAGGGATGACAGGAAAATCTCTATATCCCACCCTTACCTTCAAACTCATTTCCAAATACCTCCTCTCCATCCTGCTTAGTAATGCCTAACATTTCTCAATTAGAGGTTCATGCCTTTGGCTTAGAGATCTACCTTATTAAAAAGCAAACATCCCTGGGGGTGCCTGGGTGGCTCAGTCCATTGAGCCTCCAACTCTTGATTTCAGTTCAGGTCATGATCCCAGGGTTGTGGGATCGAGCACTGCGTCGGGCTCTACACTGAGCGTGGAGCCCGCTTAAAATTCTCTCTTTTTCTCTCTCTCCCTCTGCCCCACACCCACTTGCATGCTTTCTCTCTCTCTAAAATTAAAAATTAAAAAAAAAAAGCAAACATCCCTGGAAGAGTTAGGCTCATTAGAACTTGCATTATTAATCATTTTCGCATAACAGCCAGTTCATTAGATCCCTTCCTGAGAGGGAGAGATAGAAAAAGGAACTTCGAGCCAGGAAGGAGGGGGAAGCTGGAAGGAGAGAGAGATTTTACAATTTTACCCAGTGCAAGTTTACTTGGCAGGGTTGATGTCTAGGAGATGCTCTCATTCCCTAAGCCCATCTCTTACTTATATGATCGTTTAATCTTTCACTAAGAAAAAATAAATAATTTTTTTTTTACATTTTATTTATTTTTGAGAGACAGAGCACGAGTGGGGAGGAGCAGAGAGAGAATGAGACACAGAATCAGAAGCAGGCTCCAGGCTCTGAGCTGTCAGCACAGAGCCTGATACGGGGCTCAAACTCACAAACTATGAGATCATGACCTGAGCCAAAGTCAGACGCTTAACTGACTGAGCCACCCAGGTGCCCCCCAAAATAATAATTTTAATAAAATATGTATCTCAGTACAAGGAAGAAAAGCAAAACTAAGAGTAAAAAAGTAAGAATCTAAAATAATAAAGACATGGCTAGGCCAGCAATAGATAATGAGCAATACCTTTTAATAGTATATGATGAAGATAAAACTGAAATCCTATTGACTTATACTGAATTTTTAACATATTATAACAAAATTAAATGTCCAGAAATTTTTGTTTTATATATTTAAAAAATTCCATGAAAACACAAAACTATGTTTGAGAAGAGCCTTGTATAAAAATAATGGAGATATTTGGAATATTTGGATATTTGGATTTGTTAATACAATCACTATTATGTACTTCTTCAGCCTTTCCCAAACTGTGGAGGTAGTCAGTAAAAAAAATCAGACCTCTGCTTTTTTTTTTTTTTTTTTAAAGTAATCTCTCTGCCCAACGTGGGGCTTGAACTCACGACCCTGAGATCAAGAGTCATATGTTCCACCGACAGGCCCAGCCAGGTGCCCCCGACCTCTGCTTCTTAATGGATGCTTCTCTCTGTGAATTTTAACACAATGAAACAAGTATTATTGTACTTGCCCCTCCCTGTTGGTAGTATTACTCAGAAAATAAAAATCTTCCTGGAGGGAAATGGACTCTGGCATAAATATGAGTGAAGAGATATGTCTTCACTGCTGTGAGACAGGGTGGCATATGAGGTCAAACCAGGGACTCAAACAATATTCCTCAAGAATAACCACCAGCTTTTGTCTAAGTACACTCCTCTACAATGTACAATGTACATAGTATCCTATTAAATAAGATATGCTAACTTT
Source organism: Panthera pardus (assembly GCF_024362965.1). Classification (NCBI taxonomy): domain Eukaryota; kingdom Metazoa; phylum Chordata; class Mammalia; order Carnivora; family Felidae; genus Panthera; species Panthera pardus. The sequence goes on along the minus strand of NW_026526821.1, from coordinate 22,426,147 downwards.
ATTTTTATTATTTGAAGCTCGATATCATTTTACAGCATTTTTGAATTTGGGGTATGAGTTTAACAACTGGGATTTAATTGTAGAGTGGATCTGCATTTATTGACATTAGAGGGACAGAGCAGATTAGAGCAGTGCAGAGCAGGGGTGACTGGATGACTCAGTCGGTTACGTGTCTGACTCTTGATTTTGGCTCAGGTCATAATCTAATGGTTTGTGGGATTGAGCCTCATGTCAGGCTCTGTGCTGACAGCATGGAGATTGCTTGGGATTCTCTTTTTCCCTCTCTCTCTGCCCCTCATGCCCCAAAATAAATAAATAAATAAAAAGAGAAAAGAGCAGAGTGGAGACTAGCCAAGGATGTGGCTTTTGGAGCAAGACTACTTGAGTTTGAATTCTGGCATTTACTGGTTATGTGACTTCAGGCAAGTCACTTTTTCAAATTCTGTTCCTCAGCTTCCCCATCTGTAAAATGGAGAGAATAATATATGGAGTGGTTATAAGGATTTAAAGAATTAATCATATAATGTACTTAGGAATCCGGCTCATTGTAAACACTTAATGAGTGTTAGTCATTTTCACTGGATAATCCACAAAATGGACAGTTCAAAAGCAGGGAGTGAAAAGTGGTTTAATGGAGTGAGACCAAGGAGAGAGCAGCAAGAGACATGTTTAACTCAACTGTGCTCAGTGCACTCAAATTTAGCATCCAGCAGCTAGCTTCAAGGTGTCCTCTTGGCTCTGCTCAAGGGTGAAGATTTAATTCAGCAGATAGCCTGGGCCTGCAATTAGCTCAAAACTCCTGACTGCTAGTCCCAAATATGAAGACCTCTCTTGGCCAGGGATCCTTTTGAAGTCACACTCGGCATGCTGCCACAACCCCGAAAACAAACCCAACTCACCATGAATCATAAAGAAATTTGTTTGTAAAGATGTATTGGCAGAGGGCTGGGGGTGAAAGGTGAAAATCGAGGGGACAGGGTGGTAAGATTCATGTTGCTTGCTTTACACCAAAAACCTAATGCAATTCACCATTGGGTGTGTCTCTTTTTCACATGCCAGTTGCCCCTTTTCCTTCTGGCATATATACGAGTGAAGAGAAAGGCTTCTTTCAACCTCTTACATGTCACTCCATGTCACTACCTCCCAGAGGCCTCTCCATTGCCCTAGAGAGTTCACCTGTGGCTCTCCACTTATGTTCCTCAACCAGACAAAAGCCTGGGAATTAGATCAATTTCTACTTAATCTGGTATGCCTCTTGGGGGTTCCCACCCTTCTATATGCAGCTTATCAAAGTATTCACCCAACACAAACTAACCTCTTTCTTGGGAAACTTCTGCTTGCAAGAAAATGTTCTCTATCTATGCTTAAAGCATACAGTGGGTGCTCAACAAATAATAGTTCCCATCCTAGAGCCATTTGAGGATCTGACAGTAGTTGTAGGAGAGGGAATCAGGAAAATGAAAAGGGCAGGGAAAGAGTGGAAATCTTGCATAATTGGGGTAGATTTAGTATTATACCACTTCATAAATTTTTTCTTGCTTGAAGATTTTTAAGGGAAAGAGAAAGGAAGTAGAAAGGCCACAGCGATTTCATAAACATACACCAATAATATCAAACTATAAGAATTGGTTGTTAATTTATTCTTTTAAAATTTTTTTTAACGTTTTTTATTTATTTTTGAGACAGAGAGAGACAGAGCATGAATGGGGGAGGGGCAGAGAGAGAGGGAGACACAGAATCGGAAGCAGGCTCCAGGCTCTGAGCCATCAGCCCAGAGCCCGACGCAGGGCTCGAACTCACGGACCGCGAGATCGTGACCTGAGCTGAAGTCGGACGCTTAACCGACTGAGCCACCCAGGCGCCCTGGTTGTTAATTTATTCTTAAGATTGTTGACAAGTAGACTGGGCTTTGACAGAAGACCCAATCATCCTAAAATTGCTATATATATATATATATATATATATATATATATATATTTTAAATTTTTTTTAACATTTATTTATTTTTGAGACAGAGAGAGACAGAGCATGAACGGGGGAGGGTCGGAGAGAGGGAGACACAGAATCTGAAACAGGCTCCAGGCTCTGAGCTGTCAGCACAGAGCCCGACGCGGGGCTCGAACTCACAGACTGTGAGATCATGACCTGAGCCGAAGTCGGCCGCTTAACTGACTGAGCCACCCAGGCGCCCCCTAAAATTGCTATATTAACATTTATTTAGAATCTCTTTTGAAGCTGTGCTAGACCTGTTTATCAAGACTGGAACTTTATGGAAGTTCTGGCATGCCTCAAAAGCTCCATAGAATTTCATGATTTCTCCAAATTTACACCAAGAGCTTCCCTCCCTTATATATTCTATTTCCTTAAAGATTTTGACAGCAAAAAATATGTTCTGAGGTAATTAAATGGGAGGAGGTAGCTTCAGGCTGGCATTATTTTCAGTCTGAAAAAAAAAAAAATGGGGGATGACTGCTTCTATGGTTTCTGAAAGGATTAGTTTTTACCTGATGTTACTTGCCTTGCATTTCTAAGTAGAAAGACAGCCCATGAGCTTCCTCAAGCCACAAACAGTCTGCCTGGGATCTTGTTCAGTCCCTACCTCCCGGACTTGGAAGAGAGCCTGAGAGGCGATGATACGCAGAGAGGGCTCAGGGTCACACAGCAGATCTCTCAGATCTATGTGGCCAGAAAACACACGTGGGAGGTGAATATCTATGGAAATGATCACTGATCCAGACACCAAACAGCCAACAAGCCTACAGTAGGTGAGATAAAGGACTATTTCTAAGAATCTGTCTGAAAATTACACATTTGTAGATCAATTCCAATTGTGACCTACAAAGCATTCATTTTTGAGTTTCCAAATAGTTTACTCCTTTACAATAGCCACAATGCCAAGTAGTCCACCTGAAGTCAAATTATCTGTCAAGCCATGTCTAAGACTGCTAATTTCTAAATTCCTGTGTTGGTCCTAGAGATTACTCTTAATTCATTATTTTCTTTTAAGTGTACTTTATTTTTTTTTAAATCTTTACCTTTTGTTTTCTTAGTATAAAATAAATACATGTTCATTGCCTAGAAAATTTAGATAATACATGTAAGCACTGGAAGAAAATCAGCTATCCATAATTCCACCACCAGAGAAACAGTTATATTTCTGTTTTTTCTATTCAGTTACATACATGTGCTTTTTTGTTAAAATGAAACCAGGTCATCCAGATTATCTAATAATTTCTTGTTTTATTTAATATTGCATCATCACTTATCAAAGTCATTAAATTTTTTTTCTATGATATTTTCATGGCTTTGGGGTACCTGGCTGGCTCAGTCAGTAGAGCATGTGAATCTTCATCTTGGGGTCATGAGTTCGAACCCCCATGTTGGGCATGGAGATTACTTGATAAAAAAAATAAAAAAAATTGTTTTCATGGCTTCATGGGATTCTATAATATGGATATGCTACACTTTATGAAAGCAATTTCTCAGTATTTCTAATCTTGGATGTTTTCCATGTTTGCTATTTTATTTATTTATTTATTTATTTATTTATTATTTTTGAGTATTTTTATTTTTAGAGAGAGAAAGAGACCAAGTGTGAGTGGGGAACAGGGGCAGAGGGAGATAGAATCTTAAGCAGGCTCCACGCTCAGTGTGGAGCCTAATGTGGGTCTAATTCCACGGCCCTGGGATCATGACCTGAGCCGAAACCAAGAGTCAGACGCTCAACTGACTGAGCCACCCAGGTACCCTTCTGCTGATTTTTTTTTTTTTTTTTTTGAGAGGGAGAGATTGAGAGAGAGAGAGAATCAAGCAGGTTCCACACTCAGCATGGAACATGGAGCTGGATGTGGAACTTGATCCCACATCCTGGGATCATGACCTGAGCCAAAATCAAGAGTTGAACATTCAGCCAACTGTGCCACCCAGGCACCCCTCTGATTTTCATAGGTTAAATTCCTAGAAGTGAGATTGATAAGTCAAAGTATATATTTATTTAAAGGGTTTGATACATATTGCCGAACTTAAATATAAAAAAGGTATATCTATCTATGCTCATACCAGTGCAGTGTACAATAATGTCAGTTTTCCCTTAACACATTTATGGTGACTAATAATTAGTAACCTTTGCCATTTTGGCAGAAAAAGTCATCCTGGCATCTCATCGTTGTTTTGTTTTCAAACTTTTGATTACTAGGAATAATGAATATTTTTCATATATTTACTGGCCATTTATCCTCTATAGACTGCTTATTCATATTGTTTGCCACTTGTCTTTTGAGATGTATTAATTTGTTGGGGTCCCTGGCTGGCTCAGTCGGTAGAACAGGCAACTCCTGATCTTGGGATCATGGGTTTGAGCCCTATGCTGGGTGTAGAGATTACTAAAAAAAAAAAAATAAACTTAAAAAAAGAGAGAGATGTACTGATTTAAGGATATTAACTCATTATCATAGTACAAATATATTTCCTACATTATTATTTGGTTTTTAGCTCTGTTTCTTTTTTTTTTTAATCAAAGTTGATTTTTAAAATTTTTATATAGAGGGGAGTCTGGGTGGCTTAGTTGGTTAAGCATCCAAATCCTGATTTCAGCTCAGGTCATGATCTCATGGTTTGTGGGATAGAGCCCTATCAGGCTCTGTGCTGACAGCACAGACCTGCTTGGGATTCTTCCTCTCCCCCTCTCTCTCTCTCAAAATAAATATTTAAAAGAAATAAAATTTTTATATAGATAAATCTATCATTCTTTTACTTTATGGATCTGTCTTTGGTATCATATTTAGTTAGATAAGGCACTCTCTCTCTCTTTTTAAGTTTTATTTATTTAAAATAAATAAATCTCTGCACCCAACCTGGGGCTGAAACTTACAACCCTGAGATGAAGAGTTGCAAGCTCTTCCGATGGAGTCAGCCAGGCCCCCTAGATAAAGCTCTCTTTTTAATTTCCAGTTCTCCGAGGTCTCAAAAATGCTCAAGACCTCTTCACAGTTTGAAGCTTTTTATTTCTTAAGTAGCATTTTAGCCTTTAAATTCATGTTTATTTCCAAAAGGGAATACTTAACTATTTTTAATTTCTTTCAGTTCTTGCATTAAGATCTGTTTCACAGAATACATGAAGGAGTACACATCAATTCTAGAATCTAAAGGAATGGAACTTTATTTTGTCATGAAGTCAGTTTAAATTCACATTTAAAATTTTGTTATTTTTCTGTTTAAATTTAGCTTAAAAATTACCTACAGTAAATGACATAAATTTGTTCAGGAGTGCTGGAACACCCTATTCTAAGACAGATCAGGCACTGTTAGGGAAGGAAGAGGGTGGGATTATTCCATTAGATTGAACCACATGAGAATGTTATTTGACTTGATTTCGCCCTACAGATTGGCAATTTCATATGGTTCATATATAGATCCTATACATAAATGACTTTAGAATGAAAAAGGAATTTTGCTCCCCTTGTGTTAGATTAGAAAATAATTTCCTTTTGGGGCACCTGGGTGGCTCGGTCAGTTGGGCATCTAGCTTCAGCTCAGGTCATGATCTCATAGCTTGTGAGTTCGGGCCCCATGTCAGGCTCTGTGCTGACAGCTCGGAGCCTGGAGCCTGCTTCGGATTCTGTGTCTCCCTCTCTCTCTGCCACTCCCCCACTCACTCTGTCTCTCTCTCAAAAATAAAAACATTAAAAAAAGTTAAAAAAAAGAAAATAATTTCTTTTTAATTGAACAGAATCAACCAGGCACAGGCCTACCTCATAGAATAAAAGAATCTATTTTACTTTTACTTTTTTTTTTCTTGCTTCTGATAGCTGTGAGGAGATAGAAGAATTTAGAAAAGTGGCATGATCTTCCATTTTTTTTAAAGCTTTTTTGCTTTTTTTGTTATTGTTGAGGTATAATTGACATACATTATATATTGGTTTCAGGTGTACAATATAATTTGATATTTGTATATTTTGTAAAATGATCACTACAACAAATCTGGTTAACATTTCTCATAATTTTTTTATACAAATTATCTTTTTTTTTTAGTATATGTGCTGCCAAAGTGAGCACCAAATCATCTTTTAAAAAAAATTTTAATTAATTACTTTGAAATGAACTCTACCTCCGATGTGGGGCTCAAACTCATAATCCTGAGACTAAGAGTTGCATGCTCTACTGACTGAGTCAGCCAGGAGCCCCTCTCATAATTTTTTTCTAAGATTTTATTTTTAAGTAATCTCTACACCCAACATGGGGCTTGAAACTACAACCCTAAGATCAAGAGTTGCACACTCTACTCACAGAGTCAGCCATGTGCCCCTCTCATAATCTTTCTTAAATAAGGTCCAGCTTCTGGCTATTTTACCAGTTGTATATTCTTATTTTAAAAGCAGTGAATTGTTCAGGATTTTATTTTATTTTTTTAAATATTTTAAGTAATCTCTACACCCAACATGGGGCTTGCACTCACAACTCCGAGATCAAGAGTCTCATGCTCTACCGACTGAGCCAGCCAGGTACCCCCAGGATTTTAATTTGGTTCTCTTAGTACATACTTTTGGGTGTGAGGCTTAGCATTTCATGGCATTTCTAATTGTAGGACTACTTCTTAAATGGGAATAAATAGTTCTCTGAGTGCTAAATCCTCCAAACTGTACAGTTATAGAAAATTTCCACTCACTGACAATTCAGAAAGCCATTTATGTTATGGTTGCCTTATATGATTATAAAACATCTGTATTACCAAGGTTTACCATCTCACAGGACAACTGCTTATGGAAAGTTGTGCCACAGCCATTTCTGTGGTGCTTGTGAGGTATCATCATAATTTACTAAGATAGTATTTCTAGGTAATGTCTTATTTCCCGAAAAAATTCAGAAACTGTTCCTGAGACACTCATCAAAGCTGGCTTCCAGACAAATAGGGTCATGTCCTTTCCTAATCGGGTAGTTGGACTGCGATGAGACCATCATTCACTTGAAGTCACCAAGGGCTTTCTTACTGCAAAAGTCAGGCCCTCTGGTTCCCAGGGTCTAAATTCTGTCAGAGAGCCTGCCCACTGTCACTGCCTCAGATCCCTTTCAAAATGTGAGATGTCCCAAACCAAACCCAAGTGTGTTGTCACTCACCTTTCTCTATCCAGTCAGTGCCTTTCATCCTGAGCTCACTGTGATCCACGTACTTCAATAAGAGCCCTAAATGTAGGATAAAGTCAGTGAGTCTGTGGTCTGGCTCTGGCTCTAAGCAGTTGGCAGAACTGGCCTTTTGATAATTAGATTCTAAAACTTTGACTTCCAAGTGCCTGAAAGTTACCTAAAGACAACAGCCCCTTTCTTCAAAAAAAGTATTTTTGAAGTTATCTTCATAAAGAATGAGGATACTCAACAACACAGTTTGGGAGAATATAGGGTAACGTGACTGTAGAAATGAAAAGATTATTTATACCTACAAATAAGACTGCTGCTCTTCTGATAGGAAGCTTTGCATTCTTGGAGAACATCAATGTTTGGGCTACGAGGTTAACTTTCCCCTTGCATTTTTTTCCCTAAGTGGGGAAAAAAGTAAGAGTAGAAAGGAGTGAAACGCACGACTATTTTTGTCAGCCTCACTATAGTTTCCGGAGTCAGGGACTATGTCAGACATCGGACACATATAGCATAGTGCTTGAAATAGTGATTGTGGTTGCTTAGCGCCACAATAATAAGCCCCTAGACAAAGTTAAATCCTCTGAATACACCTTGCTCACAGCCACTCATGCCACATACTGTGCCCGTGATGCCTCTAAGTCCATCTCCACCTCTCTAAGTCTTCTCTGTCTTGAGCTCTGCCTCCCTATCAGCTCTTCCCCCATCACCCTTGCCTTCCTGACCTTACTCTGCTCTGAGCATTTTTGCAGGTACTCCTCTCTTGGCACATATCATTTTACACCTTGAGTTTCCACTTAACTTCCCACAGAAGTTTTATCCCCCTTCCTAGCTAGCAAGCTCCCTTGGGAAGTTTGTATCCTTGGCATGTTTCTAGGTTCCCCATGGACTGTTGCACATTGGATGTGTTGTGCCTACTGGCTGAATAAATGTGCCTCTCAGTGGGTCTGCTACAGGGATAGGCAGCTTGGGATAGGAGGAGGGCAATCAGAATCTATTCCTATAGATCTTACGATGGTACATGGATAATCTATAATCGGAATTTCTGCTGTAAATATTGTTATCACTGCCTCAGATGTAAGTTTGCCTACAGGTCAGAGAGATCATCCCCAGTGGAAAGCCTGACACTGTGAGGCTTCCTAGCCCTGTAACTCTGATCGGAGGAGCCGCCACTGGGTCCTAAATAGGTTACACAAATGGAAGATCCCTGTGGGAATAGTCAGTCCTAGGGTCTTCATAGTAGGATCCCAGCAGTTCTAGAGTCAGATGTCCAGAAAACCATGGATAGGCCCCCTGAAACTGCCCTGGCTCAAGCCTTCCCCTGAGATTGGCCCCAGTAGCCTTAGTTAAGTCTGGGAGGGGAAAGGATGCCATCTGGGTCCTAGCAGAGTCAGTGGCATGCTGCTAAGCATGCTGCATGGCCCATGATAGCCTAGCAAGCCTTGCTTGGGGCTCCCTAAACATGTTCTAATGGAGGGTAAAATAATCCACTACACCCAAGAAAAGGATTAGAGATCACTGTAAAGGCAATACATAACTCCCATTTCAATTCACTCCATAAGCAGTTTTTTGAGCATGTACCATCAGCCCTATACCCTGTATAAGCCTCTGACCCAGGTTAATGGGGCTCCCAAGAATTCAAAAGAGAGTCTTTCTGATGAGAAAGGGTGGTAATAGAAAGTGCATCTGTGACTCAGTTGGGAGGAAACTGTAGAAAAATAGGTTCCCAAAGCAAGACGGTTCATGGATAACAGCTGCTGATGTGAAAGGGGATGGGAAATATTTCCTTTATGTCGTGTTCCTCCCTTAAAAACTACATCAGAAAAAATAAGTACGCTAGCATATGAAAGAGCTAACAAAGCCATTATTGCTCACGTACAAAGAACTTGCAGACTTTTCCAACTTTGCCACACCTGATGTACCAGGGATCTTTGCAGTACACTTCTTGGGGCAGCTTCCACTTCAGGAACTGGGCACATATAGTTAGGACCTGCCTGCTTTCCTGTGGAAAGGATTATCAGAGATCAGCATTTTTCAAATATTTCTTTTTTTAGCTGACCTAACTTTTCTTCAAATAAAACTGATACTGAAGTCCAATACGAAAAGCTGATAAACTCAGAATTATCCTGGCTAAAGCGAGGGCAGGGATGGAAAGGCACCAGAGTCCTGTCCTCCTTCAATTTCCCCAGTCAGTTCCTATAGGGGACTCATAAAGCCTGCAGAATTGTGGGGAGGATGGAGAAGCCACTGGTCTAGGGCAACAGTGAGAGCTGTCAGGTGTAATACCCAGAGCAGGGATTTGGGCAGGAGTTCCCACTCCCCCACTCCTAGACCTAGGGCTCCTCCACCCACGTGCTGCTCCTGTGATATTCTCCTGTCACTTTATACAGGGAAGTATAGCTTCTCTTCTCCCAGACCTTGTGGAATCTCTGACTTGGAACGACTTCTGGAAGGCACTGATCCCTTCCTGATCCAGATGCTTGAGCAGAATTTAGCAAGTAGGCTTCTTCTCTATTCACTGCTCTCAGAATGCTTCCCATGTACCACACACCACCTCAGATGAGTATCCAAGCAAGTATTTTGTCCCACGTCCCCTAGATTTGGACCATTCTTTTGGAGACTGATAGGAATACAAGTTAGTTCAGCTACTCTGTTTATTTGTAAATATCTAGTAAAGTTAAAGATGCCCAGATATTCTACTTCTGAGTTTATTCCCTCAAGAAACTCTCACACAGGTATGCAAAGAAATACATAAAAGAATGCTCATTGCAGCATCGTAGTAATGAAAAACTGGAGGCGATGTAGATGTCCGAGCATAGGAGCACGGGAGAAGTGTGAGGGTATCCTCAAGACGGAGGATTCTCTACGGCAGGAAGAATAAATGAGCGGGAGCCCCACATGCAGGCAAGTCTTATAACGCTAAATATGCAAAAAAGAGCAAGTTGCTGACAGATTTACAAATGATACAACATACGAAGTGTTTTCCTACATATAAAGTTTTAAAACATGAAAACATATTACCACAGAAGTTGGTAACAATACAGTTCAGGATGATAGTTCTTGAGGGAATTCATTTGGGGATAGGTGTGTGATTTATTCCTATTTTATTTCTTACAGTGGGTGGTAGATATATGGGTATTTATTATGTTCTCTGTGTTAGTGACTCCCAACCTGTTTAATGTTGGATTCCACCTCTCTAGCCTTGAAGACAAGGCTAGGGATCATTCAAGGTTTGAAAGAAAATAAGCCCAGAGCCTCGGCTGCTCTATGCCTTGCCTGACTGCCAAGGGCTGACAGGGGTGGGGGTGGGGTGGGATGGGTATCAACGCATCCACATATCTATGACCCCTACAGGACATACTTCTCCATCACTCGGTTGGGAAGCTCTACTCCATACTTTATTGGGGTCTGAAATATTTCATATTTCTGTTTATGAGGCCATAACACTTCCCCCATGTCAAGACACCAGGGCCCACTATAATCTTAAATCTTGTTTCTGATTCCGCTTTCATTTCTGTAATGGGGAGCATAAATAAGGGCAAGTTCAGCATTTTTCCAGAATCCTTGTGCACCTCTCTGGTTTGCTGTAATTGGTCGTCATAGTTAGCACCTTGGGATGGATAGGCTCCTGAGGTATGGGAAAGTACTAAAGATGATGACATCCCACCCACAACTCTATGACAGAAACTTGTGGAAGATTAAGGAGATGCAGAGCCTTCTTTAGATTGTCAGAGGAGCTACTATTTCTGACTTAGCCTGAACACAAGTCTATTTGTCCAAGGGCCATGAGGCAGTTCTTAAAGAAAAGAAAGGTAATGGGATATTGTTATTGTCATCAACAAAAAGTTTGTTGAATTGGGCACGGTATTTAGGCCTCTGTGCTAGGCTAAATATTGGGGTGGGGTAACAACAAGGTATATTTATTGTTCTTACCCACAAAGGGCCATAATTTCCTATACAGAAATAAGGAGTAAGATTTTTTCCCATAATTCACTTAGGCAAAATAATCGAAAGGTAGTCTGTGCTAGAGGAAATGCTGAATAAAGATGGTACCGCAAAGTCCCTGCCCTCAAAGCTACAAAGCTTATTTGCATATTTGGCTCTGGATTGGAAGTTGTTCAGGGCCGAAAGAAGTTTGACAGAGGTGTTACCTCAGCTACTGCATCATTTTCATCTTGAGAATACAGAAGTAGTGGGACCAAGCTGTCTAGGACTTGATTCTCTATACCCTTCTTATCTGTGTATTTCACAGACTTTATGGAGGCTCCAAAGAGGGTCATGGAGAAACGATGAACATCAGGTCTCACCTATAAAGTATCCAAAGGGAAGCGACTCATCGAAAGTGTTCATGCTTAACTTGCAAGGACTAGGTCAGTTGAAAACCCAGTCCTAACATGAGGCTGTGTAGCTGTAGGTAGCTGAGGGCAAGAAGCCAACTATAGGTAAAGTTAGCAAGACCTGCTGCTTTGTGCTACTGGTTGTTCTCTCACTCTGCATATGAGAAATGTAGTCAGCACAGTTTGTGCCTGATACTAGTATTAACTACTCACACAATCTGTTTTGCCAAAATTCAAAAACCCAACCTTGCATATTTGACTCTTCCAAGGACATGGTTCATTGTGCTCCATGCATTTCTTTTTTGAAAAATCTTTTGGGATTTGGGATGGGGACATATGTATAGTCCACCACCTTGACCCATCCTGATTGTTCCTTGAAAGACATCTTTTCTTATACCAACTCCTCCCCCACCCCATGATCAGGGTAAGTCTCTACATCTCTCTAGAGACTCTCCTTGGCAAGTCTCTACATCTCTGTTTTTTGTTTTTGTTTTTGTTTTTTAATCTGAGAAAACAGTAACACCAGTCCTGCTAACATCACAGGTTACCTGGAAGGATCCCAATTTCTATTTGCTGTTATGCCAATTACCCTCCCCTAGGAAAGTCTCTCCTCTCTCATTGTCTTACATCACCAAATAGGGAGAACAGGATCTTCATCATGGCAGTCAGGGTAGTGAAATCCATTGTCTCGACGAGTTGCAGGAGAATCTGGATGGCCAACAAAACAATCTTCTCATCGGTTTCACATAAGAGGTCTAAGATGCACGGCAACAGGCTCTTGATGCCTTCCCTCTGTGTGCCCAAAGGGAGTGCACCATCACCTCTCCTGATAGCACTTCATCTGTTACCAAAGTAGGGCTCCCCAGCTTAACTCAGTACCTGGTGCTTGTTGAATTTTTGGTTGGTCTGGCTAGTTAAGAATAGAGAAGTAAAGAGGGCATGATTCCCCTCTCAGTATTGGCAGGGCTGATAGAGAATGGAGCAGAGCTGTTGTAAGTTGCCTCATAGGGAAAAAATGGAACCAAGAGGGAGATGGTCCAATAACAGAGACTTAGGATTAATGTAAGGAATTGCTTATAGAGAGAGAAAGTGGAATGGCTAGCTCAACTCATAGTGAGTTCTCCAACATGGAATGTATCCAGAGCAGAAAGATTCCTTGCCGGAATTCAAGCAGAAATTGACTGAGGACCTTTAAGGTCCTTCCCATTCTGAACTGGGATTCTGTTCTTCTGAAACTTCCAAAATGAAGCAATCTCAGAGTTTCAAAGTGTAAGACATACATGTAAAAAGTATTAACAATTAACATGCTAATATCTGTCATTCTTGTGTCAGACATACACACATATTTAAATATTTAAAAGAAATGGAACTCAAATGACAAAGTCGAAGGCCCGGAATTAATTTTCCTTTCTGACCCAGGCCTAGTTTCTAGCTAGCCCTGCAGAAAATGAGCTCTCTTTCAACATGAATGTCAGTGATCTTTGTTTAGATGATACACATCTTGGGATAGATACCATGGCATATCCAATTTATTCCTTAGAGCAACATGGTTCAAGACATAAAAGGACACCTGAATGTCACCCAGGCTGTGATGATAGTGAGGGTACCTCCTTACACAAATTGTAGGTTTCAAATTTTATGAATATATGTGACTTGGACTTTTTATTTAGTTCTTATAATTTCATGAAATACTTTATAATCAGTACTTACATATTTCCTAGGCATAAAATTTAAATGGTTCAAAGGGATGCATTCCCACTCGATCCTATTCCCAGCTACCTAATTTCCTTCTCAGCTGTTACCAGTTTCTTGGGTGTCTTTCCAGGGTATGTTTGATTTGTGACTTATAAATCAGTACTCTCAGGGCCCCTCCTACCATCTCCTGGTGTCTGGTAAGATAGTGCAGTCCCTTTAGGGCAAGAGTTTTGAAGACATTATTTCCATGATGTAGCCAGTCTTTCAAGCGGGCAATAGAGTATATGCTGGGCAGTCTCCTAGCCACTGGACTCTGGAGAAGCTGAAAGAATCCAGAAATAAGCCAAAGGATTTACCTTTTTAAAAAAATTTTTTTAATGTTTATTTATTTTTGAGAGAGAAAGACAGAGTGTGAGCAGAGGAGGGGCAGAGAGAGAGGGAGACACAGAATCCGACACAGACTCCAGGCTCTGAGCTGTCAGCACAGAGCCTGACGTGGGGTTTGAACTCACAAACTGTGAGATCATTACCTGAGCCAAAGTCAGACGCTTAACAGACAGATCCATCCAGGCACCCCTGTAGAAGTTACCTTTAAGCCCTTTTTCAGCAGGGGAACCACCTTCCCACCAACTCCAAAATACACATTTTCCTTTGAAACCTGTACTATATTACAGGGTGATGCTTACACTGTAGGTACATAAGACAAGAAGTATTTCAGTAGGCTTGAACCTGAAACTATTTCTATCCCATGTCTGTTATGGATCCCAGCCTGCCATGAAGTTGGATGGGGCCCAGGAAGGCAGGCAGTGCTGCTTTACAGGCTTCCTGAATTCAGCTTCTAACGAATCTTACCTCCACGAAAAATCCTGCAGATGTGAGTTTATGTTTATCATTCCCTCGGTTAAGAAGAGGGACCAACAAGTACATGATCTTATTTGCAAAGAGGTGATTTCTTTCCAGCAATGCACTGCAAAACATAACACCCAATAGGACACCTCTTAGAAATGCTCCTATTCTTGGGGTGCCTGGCTGGCTCAGTCAGTGGAGAGTATGACTCTTGGTCTTAAGTTTTAAGTTTGAGCCCCATGGAGGGCGTAGAGATTATTCAAAATTAAAATCCAAAAAAAAAAAAGGGGGGGGGGGTGGAAATAAATGCTCCTATCCAGATTGCATTATTCCCAGGGCTAGGGGTCCTCTGAGGATTTTGCCCAGCTTCAGGTACACAGGAGGGTATAGCACTGTCAGGACCTCTAAAATATTTGCCTGGCATAGTGGGTATTTCCCTAACCTGTGATGTTATCCAGCTTAGGTTTCTGTTTTAACTAAAAGGGAGAAAAGTACCTAAATCAATGCTGATTTAGAGCAGGTGTACATGGCAAGGAAACCTTACTTGGCAAGGAGAGATATTCCCTGAAGATGGCCATCTTTTCCTTCCAAGAGGGTCCATCCTTTATTCTTTTCCATGATGTTGAATTCCTGCCAGCACAATGTTCTGAGAAGGAGAGTCTTTGTAGCCTGTATGGCGAAGCTAAATCAAACAAAACCAGTACACGTGAATAGAACAGGTCCCTCCAACTTATCAGCATATGATCACCCTGCTCTCACTGAGGAGTGTCATGCACTGATAGCTGCTGGACAGTAATTATCTTCTTTCCAGATTTCCCCAAAGACTCTTAATGCTCTAACAACTTGAAAAGCCCTTCACACAAATTTTTAGCATAAAGAAATCTAACTAAATTTTGTATCCCTGGGAGTTTGAAAAGAAATCTATGATAAAACAAATGATATGGGATGCTAAACCCATGCCCACTGCTTTTTTCCAAAGCTTTATTTAGGGGTGCCTGGGTGGCTCAGTCAGTTAAGCATCTGACTCTTGGTTTCAGCTCAGGTCACGATTCTCTCTCTCTCTGTCTCTCTCTGCCCCTCCCCCACTTGCGCTCGCTCTCTCTCTCTCTCTCTCTCAAAAATAAATAAACTTAAAAAAATTAAAGCTTTATTTAGATACAATTTACCCCCTCCATAAATTTACCCACACTGCTTTTTATTTTTATTTTTATATTTTTGGAGAGAGGGAGAGAGAGAGAGAGAGAGAGCGAGAGCACACAAGTGGGGAAGAGGGGCAGAGGGAGAAAGAGAATCCCAAGCAGGCTCCATGCTCAGCATGAGCCCAACACAGGGGCTCGATCCCATGACATTGGGATCATGACCTGAGGTGAAATCAAGAGTTGGATGCTCAACCAACTGAGCCACCTCCAGTGCCCTTACCCACACTGCTTTTTAAACTACCCCCATTACTGGAATGCCTGGCTGGCTCCATCAGTACAGCATGCAACTCTTGATCTCCAGGTTGTAAGTTTGAGCCTCACTTTGGGTGGAGAGATTACTTTAAAAAATAAACTACCCTTACTACTTACTGAACTTGTATGCTGGACATAACACCAGAGAATCCTAAAACTAGAGGGTCTTTAGAGAGTACTGAGCCTGACCTAATTTACCGATAGGGAAACCAAGGCACAGAACAACAGAAAGATTTGCCCAGGGTACATAGCTAACTAAATGAATGAGAATTAGAACTCAGTTCGCCTGACTTTTAGTCAGGTGTTCTTAATAATCCACATTATAGCACTTCGTCTGAAAGAAAGTCATGGGCCACAGTGACACTAATGAATTTATACCGAGTTTACCTTGGCACCAATAAAACCAGACAACCAACCAGTGAGAGCCCAGAATAATTCCTGGGCATTTCATCTTGACGTCTCATGATAGTGGACTGTAAACTCTCCCACGATTGGGACCGCATCTTGGCTATCCTTGTGTCTACCACAGTGCTGAGAGCTTAGTGTTAGTTAAGGTCAATGATATCACAAAAGGCAGTACCACAAAGGGGTGACCTGTGAAGACATCTCCTGTTCTGTGTACAGACCGCTTGGGATGGCGACATCAGACATGGTAAGGCCAATGCTGTGGTGTATCTGGATAAGCAGTGTCATGAGAAGCTGAGGGAAGAGTCGGAATGTAGCTGCTCGGAGCCTGTTTCCCACAAACACCTCATAAAGGGCGTCTGTTGCCTGTGGTAGAAAAGACACACCAGAGGGCTGAACACCTGTTAGCACTATCCCTTACTTGCTTTATCTGTGCTTGTGCCAGAACATGCTTTCTGGCTTTACTATCCCATAGGCAGAACAGTAGTGGTAAACGGTGCAGGGACATGAAAGTGAGGGGGAAAAGGAATAGGAGTACAATAGTTACTAAAAGTTACCCAAGAGTGAGGGGAGTCTAAAATCCAGAACCATAAAGGAAACTATTAACATATTTGACCACATACAAATATAAAGCCATGGCAAAATTTGTAGTAAACAAAGTTAGATTACAAATAACCTAGAGAAATCATTTGCACTGATGTGATGTTTTTAATATATAAAGTCCTTTTTTGTATCAGTAAGAAAAAAAAGGTAAAGGCTTGCTACTCAAAGTATGGGCCACACACCAGCAGCACTGGCATCGCCTGGGACCCGGTTAGAAATGGAGAAGCTCAAGCCCCACCCCAGACCTGCTGCATCAGAACCTACATTTCAGTAAGATCCCTAGCTGATTGTGGTTTGTGTGCATATTTTTATTTTTAAAAAATTTTTTAATGTTTATTTATTTTTGAGAGAGAGAGACAGAGAGAGACAGACCATGAGTGGGGAGGGGCAGAGAGAAGACACAGAATCTGAAACAGGCTCCAGGCTCTGAGCTGTCAGCACAGAGCCCAACGTGAGGCTCGAACTTGGGACCTGCAGGTCGATCATGACCTGCAAAGTCAGATGCTTAACCAACTGAGCCACCCAGGTGCCCTGGTTTGCATGCATATTAAATATGAGAAGCACTGGTACATAGAACATGAGCAGACAAGTCACAAAATATAAATGGCTACTTCACTCTCACCAATAACAAGATTGTAATTAAAATAATACTCCTTTTTTACCTATCAGCTAGGCAACAATAAAAAGGCTAGGAATGCTCAGTGTGGTAAGGGTGTGGGTAAATGGGCATTCTCACATATGACTGGTAGAAGGGCAATGTTTTAGAGGACCATCTGGGAATTCTCAAAAGTTTAAATCAGCCCACCCCTTGACCTAGAAATTCCCCTACAATGGCCTTTATCCTAAGAAAATAATTGGATATGTATAACAGACTTCATGTGTGTGTGATTAAATTTATTATAGCACTGTTTTAATGGCAAAAGTTTGAAAATTGTCAAAATGTTCACTAATAGGAAACTTGGAAATGAAATAAATGGTTCTGTGCCATATTAAGTGTTATCTATTTTTAAAAAGGTAATAAAAATGAATGAATTACTAGGCAGCCATGAAAAGAATAACAGGCTTATGTTTTGACATGGAAAGTAGTTCATATACTGTTAAATAAAAAAAGCAGATCATCAAACAGTACATGTAATTTGATCCTATTAATATATACATACAATTTTATAGACTAACATGATTAAAAATGTACCTTTGTCTGCCCTAACTCCTAAAACTACACTAAGTTAACATTACAGGAGTTTTTAAAAAGGTATAAATCCACAAAAACAAAGAGAATAGGAGAGAAGACTATGGCAGATTAAAGACGTCAGAATAATTTTGGAAGCTAAAAAATACATGTATGATAATAACTTAGGTCAGAGAGAGCTGAACCATAAGCTGGTAGGAAAGAAAGTAAAAAGTATATAGTGATAGTGGGGAAGGCTGTGTGTAGGAGTCAGAGAGTATATAGAAACTTTGTACTTTCTACTCAATTTTGTTGTAAACCTAAAACTTCTCTTTAAAAAGTATTACTTAAAAGAAAAAATGGGGGAAAGTATACCAAATACAAAAAAAAAATTATATATGTATAAATACTTCTAGAAAGTTCATTTTTAGGGAGATGATACAGCTAGGCTAAGAATGGTCTTTAGGTTTTTAAAAGATTTAAAAAAAAAATCCAAAGAATATATGATAGAGACTATATGTGACCTGAAAACCTAAAATATTTACCTTCTGGTCCTTTACAGAAAGAGTTTGCCGACTTCTGCTCAAGGAGGACCTTTTCTGTCATTTATACTCTTCGGTATTATTTGACATTTTTTTTCACAAGTGTGTATTACTCTTTTACTATGATGGTACATATTTTTTAAAGGATAAAGGAACATTTAACCATACTGATTAAACTAAACTTCATTATACCATATTGATTCCTTCATTCTCCCAAGCCCCCTCCATGTCAATCCCTTGGCAGAGACATTGTAGATTTATAAATGGATGACAGACGCAAACTTTTGAGAGTGATGAAAAGGGATACTACAGATGGGGTGCTGGGCCAGTCATCCCAAGAGGGGGAGCGTATGGTGTTGAAGTTGGAAGGGCAAAGTTCAGTGGCTTACAGCAACAGCCATATAGGCCATCTTCTCGTGGGTGGGTGCATTATGGCATTTCTGCAACTTCCTCAGGAGTCTCCACAGAATCCAGGTGGTGCTGGGCAGTTTTACATCCAGAGTTCTCCACAATTCAGCCAGATGCCTGGAAATCCCAAAGAACAAGGGGGTTCAGGAGAATGGCTTATCCTAGGCCCACCATGACCATGACCTTCCTAAAATCTGGAATCCAATCTGTAAGTGATTTTCCTCTCTGCTCAGGTTTTCAGGCTCTCAAAAGACTTACTCTCTGATTTCATAACAGTAAGTCCCAAGGTTTTATAATCTCAAATTCCCATGCCTCAGCATGGACTTCAAGACAAACTGGTCCTAATTGATCTTTTCAGATCCCTGTCACATATCTGCGCTCTAGCTACCCCAGACCATTCATCTTTACCAAACAATGGACTTTGACAACTCTACACTTCTGCTTATTGCCTGTCCTTGAACTGGAAGGCCCTTTCCCAAACGCTTCCCTGCCTGACAAAATCCTTCAAGGTCCAGCTCCAATGTCATCTCCTCTGTGAAACTTTTGCTGCTTCTTTACCATGTCTCTCATGAGAGTTCTCATAACACTTTCACAATTTCTTCTGTATAGAGGTTGCCTCGATCTTACATGTACTATTTTCAGTTCTTTGTATGTGTCCATCTGTTCCCTCTGAAGGCAGGGATTATATTTGGCTTTTCTTCTATGAACCCCTCAGGGTCTAGCACAATGCCAGGCTTACAGAAGGAATTCAGAGATATATTTATTCAATCCAGTCTATGGTCCTCAAGTTTTGGACAAGTCCAAGCTGAGAAATAAAGCTTTGATTCTCCTTAGAAGAAGTCTCTTCTTTTATTTACTTATTTTAAAATTTTTACTACTGGGCTTTTTATTTTTATTTTTTTTAAAGTTTATTTATTTCTTTTGAGAAAGAGAGAGAGAGAGAGCAGAAGGGACAAAGAAAGAGGGAGAGAATCCCAAGCAGGTTCCACACTGTCAGCTCAGAGCCTGAAGTGGGGCTCAAACTCACGAAATGCGAGATCATGACCTGAACCCAAACCAAGAGTCAGATACTTGAGCCACCCAGGTGCCCCCGGACTTTTTTTTAAGTTTACTTATTTATTTTGAGGGAGGAGGAGGGACAGAGAGAGAGAGAGAATCCAAGCAGGCTCCAAGCTATTAGCACAGAGCCTGACTCAGGGCTTGAACTCACAAACTGTGAGATCATGACCTTAGCTGAAACCAGGAGTCAGATGCTCAAATGACTGAGCCACTCAGGTGCCCCAGAAGAGATCTCGTCTTCTTTTTTTCTTTTTTTTTTTAAATGTTTATTTTTGACAGAGACACACACACACACACACACACAGACAGACAGCATGAGCGGGGGAGGGGCAGAGAGACTGACACAGAATTCGAAGCAGGCTTCAGGCTCTGAGCTGTCAGCACAGAACCTGACACGGGGTTCGAACTCACAGACCATGAGATTATGACCTGAGCCGAAGTCGGACGCTCAACCAACTGAGCCACCGAGGTGCCCCTCTTTTTTTGTTTTTTGTTTTAATTTTATTTATTAATTTCGAGAGAGACAGAGAGAGCAAGTAGGGGAGGGGCAGAGAGAGAGGGAGAGAGAGAACCCCAAACAGGCTCAGCACTGCCATCACAGCCCGATGCGGGGCTTGAATTCACGAAACGTGAGACCATGACGTGAGCCGAAACCAAGTGTCGGATGCTTAACCGATTGGGCCACCCAGGCGCCCCAGGTCTCTTCTCGAAGAAAGATAGTGTGTAGGAACTTTTCTTCTTCTATAATTGACTCAAAGGTAGCGCCTGACATTTATATAAACACTGTAGAAGAGCATTATCAGGGGAACATTGGGAGTTACTCCTGGTTTTAACTCATTCTCTTATTTCCGGAATCTACTTAGGTATCTTTGTGTGTTACAGCAAGTATGGTCTTCCAACTGTCTATATCAGAATCACTCTAAAAATTGAGAGGCTTAAAGACTATTCCAACATTTCACTCCCTGATAATTTCACTCCTCTGATAATTCTCATCCATGAATAAAACAAATTGAGAAGGTCCTAAAGGACTCCTAAAGGGAAGGCCATAAAGGCAATATGAAATACTGAAAAGGCTCCTAGCTGGGGCAACAGATTGTAGAAAATGAACATTCGTTCTTGGGATGAAATTAAGAAATTCCTATATTTACCTATCCTGTTTTTTTTTTTCCTTCTTTGAATTCCCTAGGAAGTAAATGAAGTAATTTGAGAAGCTATTTATTGTGAAAGAAGTGTTTCAAAAATGCTTTTGGTCTGTACATTTGTAAGTGCTGGGAATGCATCTGAATTAGGAAAACACATACATTAGCCTATAAGCCAATGGTTCACAAATTTTAATGTGAAAAATACATCTGGAGAGTTTGTTAAAAATACGGTTTCCCCTCCAGTGATACTGATTCAGTGGTTTTTGTTTGCATCATCCCTTTGGGGGTATGCATTCATCAAGCTGTTTCATACCTTCCTTGTGTTTAGTTTTGCTATTCCTCCTGTCCAGAATGCCTTTTCCACTGCCCTGTCCCACCTTCTGCTTGGCTAATTTACACTAAACACTTAGCTTGTGGCTGCCCTTCTTTTAAAACTCCCTCCCCAATCCTTCATTTAATTAAATCACCTCCTACAGGAGCTTCCACAGAACTCTTTCATTTTGCTTTGGAGTCCTCTGTTATTCGTCTAGGTCTGCTATCAGACTGTGTGCTGCTCCAGGACAGGGCTTGTGTCCTATTCCTTATTTCTACAGGCCCAACAGCACCTTGGACATAGTAGTTGCTTTGCACAGACTCCTAAGAACAATCACCCCAGTTAAACCAACTCTTGTTCCAAGAGCTAGAACAATAAAATTATGCTAAAATTACACTTTAAAATGATTAAGTATATTCAATATTTTGTATGAAATCATAAGTTTCATATAAGAATCTATATTTAATATTTTGTATGAAATCATAAGTTTCATATAAGCTGAAGCAAGCAGTAAAGGTTTAAAAATAATGGATTACAGAAATATACAAAATAATATTTTTTAAAAAATTGGATGAACTCTTTTTTTTTTTTTTGCATGGGTAAACATCTTCCTTTATTCGACTTAGTGGTAAAGTGTCTTAAGTTCAGCTTACAGAAAACATCAGCACTGCACCAAGACATTGTGAGAATCATTCATTGGAAGTGGTTTTCAAACAGTTTAAAGCTAAGAAATCTTGGGGCGCCTAGGTGGCTCAGTCGGTTGGGTGTCTGGCTTCGGCTCGGGTCATGATCTTGCGGTTCGTGGGTTCGGGCCCCGCATTGGGCTCTGTGCTGACAGCTCAGAGCCTGGAGCCTGCTTCGGATTCTGTGTCCCCCTCTCTCTTCGCCCCACCCCTGCTTGTGCTCTGTCTTTCTCTGTTGTTCAGAAATAAATAAACATTTTAAAAATTAAAAAATAAAAAGCTAAGAAATCTTTTTTTCAAATATAATAATTACCCAGAATCACAATATATAAAGTAGACAAAAAGAGATGCTGCTCTTGTCTGGCTGGCTCGGTTGGTAGAGCATGAAACTCTTGATCTTGGGGTGGTGAGTTTAAGCCCCAACCTGGGCACAGAGCTTACATTAAAAAAAAAAAAAAGATGCTGCTCTGATAAAGGAAGTGGGGGCCTAGAACCTTCTCATAATGCTTCATTATCTTCCCCATAAGGATCTCCTGGAACTTTCAGGGTGCCTCCAACTCTGAAAGCCACAATTGTATGTAAAAAAGCATCTTGTTTTTTTCTCTATGTGGTTTATTCCTATTTATGGATATATTCATATTTTCTTTTTTATGTATGTATGTTTTGGCTAAATCTTTCTCAAGTGCATTACAGATAATCATGATATTCACCCCTAAATAACTTCAGCTTTGATCTCCTAAGAATAAGAACATTTTTCTGTATAACCACATTATCATTTCACACCTAAGAAAATTACATTAATTCAGTAATCTATTACAGAGTTATACTTAAATTTCCTCAAAATTTTCTTTTACAGTTTATGTTTTCATCCAGGATCCAATTAAGTTCATGTATTACATTTGGCTTTATCTCTTTGGTGCCTTTTTATCTAGAAAAGTGACCCCAGCACATTTTTCTTTCATGACATTAACTTGTTTGAAGAGTTTAGTCCAGCTATCTTATACAGTGTTCTTCATTCTGGATTTGTTGGATTGTTTCTTTATGTTTATGCATTATATTCTGACTTACATTGTTGGTTATCTGTCTATATTTTATCTCTTCTACAAGAATATCATTAGATTTTTTTTTTAATTTTTTTTAACGTTTATTTATTTTTGAGACAAAGAGAGACAGAGCATGAACGGGGAAGGGTCAGAGAGAGGGAGACACAGAATCTGAAACAGGCTCCAGGCTCCGAGCTGTCAGCACAGAGCCCGACGCGGGGCTCGAACTCACAGACCGCGAGATCATGACCTGAGCTGAAGTCGGCTGCTTAACCAACTGAGCCACCCAGGCGCCCCGAATATCATTAGATTTTTGAGGGCAGCCATGTTCCACAATACCAGGGGCTGTGTCACACACTCCAATTTAATTTAGAGGCTATACTAGGTTCTGTTACCTGTCATATGGTACTGGATGACACAGAAGGTGGCTGATCACTATATCTGTGTACTTGGGCCTGGAGATAAACAAACTCACAGTATTTATGATTTGTTGGCGGACTCTAGGCTGGCTGATTATGGATAGCCGGGCACAGATCACTCCCATAATTTCTGGCACCTGAAGAAGGAAAAGAAATCACTAAGACCTTGATCCTATGGGACAATGATGGTTACTGAGGATATTGTGGCTATTTCTGAAAGATTCAGGGGGTGACAAGAATGTTTAGTATTTAAAAACTACCTACAATAGATCTTTATGTATGTATATGTATATAAAAATATTTAGAAGACTTACATACAAAGATATTAATAATGTGACTTTGAATGATGGGATATTGATTTTTTTGCTTGCATATTTTTCTAATTTCTCCTCAATGACTATGTATTGATTTTATAATAAACCAAACTAGTAAAAGTCTTACAAGGAAGTTGGGATTTTTTTCTGCTCTGACTCTGACAATGCCAGAGGAGTCTCTACTTGCCTTTCACCCAGAGATGTCTACCATCTCTGGAAACCGGAGCCACTGGATTTTGGTGCAATTTTTCTTCTTGGCCTTCTCTGCCCACCCATAGACTCATGGCTTCAAGTCTCTGTGGAAATGTCAGCTTCTCAGAAAGGCAGTCCTCAGCACCCTCATATAAAATGGCTTTCATTATCACCAGTTGCCAGAGCCGCTTTTAAGCTGGCACGTGATGCAATTCTGGCCAATGAAACACGGGAAAAAAATCTGGAGGCTTTTGGGAAACACTTTCCTCCCTGATTAAAGGGACAAAAGGAAGGCAGTATCTTTCTTGTTTGCTGGATACAGTCTTATCTGCACAGAAAGTCTGAAGCTGCTGTGACCACCTTATGACTATGTGAACAGGCAAAGTGGCAGATGGAAAAGCCCCTGGCTCTTTGATAACACTGTCGACTGGCTGAGCCAGTCCTAGAAAATACTTCACTTCCAGGCTTCTTATTGTACGAGCAGACAAACCCTTTAAACTTCAGCTGTGTGCAAAGCCACTCAGAGTTGGTCTTTTTTACAGCTGAAAGCACCCAATTGATGCAAGGGCCCATCTCACCATGTTCTCACCACGTTGTTCTTTTTGTACCTTTGCTATTTTAATAGGTTAAAAGTCAGTTTTCATCATTTTAAAATTAACATTTATTGTTGTCAAAGTGTAACATGTACACAATTTAAAAAGTCCGGTGCTATTTCAAGGCTCTCTCCTGCCTGTTCCCCAGGCCTGCTCTCCAGAGACTACTACTTTACCCCTTTTATCGCTTTCAGTTGTCCTCCCATATTTCTAAATGATATAATTACAGTGTTATTTCTTGAGGTGTCAACTATAGATACATTTAAATAAAATCTCTTGATTTTAAGCTAAGTTGGTCTCCTTTGATGATTGCTCATGGCTTGCTTTTCAAAAATTTGGCACCTTGAATTGACCTGGATGAGGATCTAAGTAGAAGTTACCATTCTCATAAGTGCTAATGATATCTTCCCTCAAAACTATTCTATTCTGGAAAACATGGAGCACATCTTGGATTTTAAAACTATCCATCCCTAGTTGCATACAAGTGACTGTTTTTATTACATGCTTGTTGAAGGGGAGTCCACTGAACAATGGACCCTGGGCCAACAGTAGTTACTCTCCATTGAACAGGAGTAGCAGAAGAGACCTTAGTAACTGCAAGAGGGGAGAGCGTTTGCCGATATTTCAAACCCAGGAAACGACCACTGAGCTTTTTACCTTCTCAAATCGGGACTCTGCATTTTTCACCAATGTTATTAGCAATTCTCCTGCTGATTTTTGGGTGCAGGGATGTTTCAGATTTTTCAGGCCATCCAATATAGTCATTACAAACTGGCAGAGCTCGTTTGAATTGAGAAACACTTCAAAGACCTGAAATGATTTAGAGAAAATGAACTTCCAGGAAACTTAGTACAATAGAAAGAACCCTGAATAAGAAATATTATGTTAATTTTGTTGGGTTAATTAGAGAGGCATACAAATATGGACAAGGCTGTTTATTTCGGTCTTGTTTACAAAAGTGAAAAACTGGAAGCAAGCGCAAATGTCCACTGCTAGGGTCTGTGCATGGCCTTTTACAGTTCTGATTTTTAGAAAGAGGTTTTATTACCAAGATCCTCATAAAGAATCACCTTTTGTAGGAACAGAACTAAAATAAAGGCCTTAGTGCTATACAGCTCACAGGGTCCCAGACATAGCTAAAATACCTTGGCTGGTGATGATATAGTCAAAGAATGTTTCGTTCTGTTTCTCATTGTGCTTGGTGGTGTATAAAGTCCTTCACATGATTATGATACGTGTAATCTACTAGGCACTTACTATATGACAGGCACTAAGCAAAGGGTTTTCCATACAATATCTCCTTTAACACTTACAACCCAATTTTTACAGATCTCCTGTACAGATGAAACGGACGCACAGGGAATTTAAATTACCTGACACCTTAGACCCTACCTGAGTAAATCTGTAGGTTTTCTTTTTTCCCCATCTGCTAACATAGTGCCTGGTACCTATATTTGTTGAATGATGAATACATATATTAATTTAAAAATGTATAGCTTGTTGGGTCAACTACACTCTCTAGCAGCTCCTTTTTGTGACAAGAATCTACATTTGCAAGAGGCTGGCCAAGGTTAGAAGAGCAATCGATGAGAACAAAGCCTGTCTGAAGAGATATCCAAACAGTGATACTGGCCCCACTGACAGGCTGACCTAAACCATTAAACTAACGGGGCCAGCTGTATTAACAGTCACAACCATGGCGCCTCGTCTCCAAACTATGGAATGATTAGAGAGGAAATTCTGCAGGCAATCTTGTATGTTTAGTTTTCTTCTTCTTTTTTTAATGTTTATTTATTTTTGAGGCTGGGAGGGGCAGAAAGAGAAGGGGACAGAGGATCTGAAGCAGGCTCCGTGCTGACAGCAGAGAGCCTAATGCCACGGGGGGCTCGAACCCAGGAGCCACGAGATCATGGCCTGAGCCGAAATCAAGAGTTGGACACTTAACTGACAGCCATCCATGTGCCCCTTGTATGTTTAGTTTTATAAGAAATTAGAACTCTTCCCCAAGTGGCTTTACCTACCATTTTATATTCTCATAACAAAATGTATGAGACTTCTGGTATTTCCCATCCTCTCCCACGTGTCCAGTTATCTGTCTTTACATCTGCAGCCATTCTGATTACCTGGGCAATTTTGAAGGGACAACTGTAGAACTGCTTAATACTGTAGAGTTCTAGGAGTTCTTGACACTTTTTCATTGCTCTCCTCAAGCTTGGGTGATTTTTCTTGTCATGAGTGACATCTGAGAAGAAAACATGGAATATTAATATTTTCTGGCTTATGTCTTTCTTATTGAGTTTGCAAGTCTGGTCGATCCCCAGGCTGAAGTAAATCCAAAGATCTCACTCTTCTTATCTTTTCCACTTGGATAAGAGTGCCTGGGGGAAGGAGCGTGTGTTAATCTGAAGGCTGATTTTTCCCCCTCTGTGGTCAGACAATATATCAAAAGGGCTTAAAGAAAAAGAAAAGAGCTTTTCTGAGAACAGAGCTTTTGAGTGATTTGAGAGTATAAATGAGACACACTAAACCATTCCCCCATTGGTGAGGACTTTTGAGGGGTCTTCTTATGAAGCTTAGGTCCCCATAAAAAATTGCACACTTTCACGATGTCTGATAACTCCAATATCAGAAATCTTTCTGTGTCTAGTTTTGCTGATTATCGAGCCTGCCAGTACTCCCTCACAGTGCCTTGTTTTCATGTTGCTCTGTGACTCGTGTTTGCTGGAAATTATCTATGGGAAGTCTTTGAGTATCTGGTTGAGGATACAGAGTCTCCACCTGGAAAATAAACTCTTTCGGGGGAGCAACTTTGTCTGTCTTGTTCACCAACGCACCTAGAATAGTAAGTGCTTCATAAATATTTGTTGAATGAATAATCAGTTGTATTTTCTTGGCTATATATGTCTTGGTAGACATTCCTCATACTCAGAGCTGCCCAGAGATGTGATTGCTGTTTTGGGAAGCACAGAGTTTCCTTATCCTGGGGATGAGCAAGCCCAGGCAGGGTAATCCTTGGTGGGAGTAGATTAGACTGAGATTCAAATGCTGGGGGCACTGGGCTAGATATCTTCTAAAATCTCTCCTACCTGGGGTGGGGGGGGGGGGTGTCAGTGATTCATTCCTTGACTGCAATGACCCTCTTTCTATTTTTCAAACTCCTCAAGTTCATACCTGTTGTTTCCTCTGCCCAATATGCTCTTCCTACATCTTCATCTGGCTAATGTTTCTTATTTTTCAGGTTATCTTCAGAGAGGCCTTTGCTGAATGCCACAGCTAGATGGGATTCTTCCTCATGGCCCCTGAAATTTCCCTGTAGCAGATTTCTTTATTTTTAATTACAGAGTTATTTGTTGATTCTTTGATTGTCTGGTTCCCCCACTAGACAATGTGTTATACAAGGATTGGACCACTTGTGTTCTGGTTGCCATTAGATCCTAAGTAAGCGCTCAGAAAACGTTTATGGGATAAATAAATAATAATGAAGGCCCAGATGATGGCAGAACTTCCACTTCTGACCAAACTAACTTACTTTAACAAACAAACTTTAGTTTGTACATGAGGCTACATGTTTAGCTATTTCAACTCCATGGCCATGCAGATGGCTGACACTAATGGATCATCCAGGGTTCTGATTCAGGTTATCAAGTCAATGTTGGTTCATCTATGCTTGTGGACTATGTGCCTTTCTCTTTGAAAACTACCATAAAAAGTCTTTCTAGAATATAGGGAATGAGGGCACAAGGAGAACTGGCTGCCATCAGCAGTGCCTTACACTTCAGCCTCAGCGTGATATGCAGTAGGTAGTGCGTGCCCTCTGCAGCCTCCTCAGCTACCTCTTTCACTGGGTCCCCACACAGTAGTGCCATCAGAGCCACCAGGCGCCCAAGCCTTTGGAATTGCAGTGGAAGCTAGTTAGGAAGAAAAGGAAAAATACCATTAGCATACGGGTGCATTTGATGCCCTAGATTTGAGTTACTGAAAAGTGATTCTACTTCCACCCTCTGCTCAGGAAAGTGCAAGAGTCACATGCAGCCCTTAGATCGCTTTAGGGTAAACACTGAACATGTGTGGATACACTATGTCCATCAGGTGGTATTAAATAGGACAAATTCTAACCTAAGTCAGCAGTCTAAAGAATGAAAAAGCTTTATATATACAGGTGTTCATTCTAGTACTATTTTTATTTTTTTTTTAATTTTTTTTAACATTTATTTATTTTTTTTTTTTAATTTTTTTTTAACGTTTATTTATTTTTGAGACAGAGAGACAGAGCATGAACAGGGGAGGAGCAGAGAGAGAGGGAGACACAGAATCTGAAACAGGCTCCAGGCTCTGAGCTGTCAGCACAGAGCCCGACGCGGGGCTCGAACTCACGGACCGTGAGATCATGACCTGAGCCGAAGTCAGACGCTTAACCGACCAAGCCACGCAGGCGCCCCAACATTTATTTATTTTTGAGACAGAGAGAGACAGAGCATGAACGGGGGAGGGTCAGAGAGAGGGAGACACAGAATCCGAAACAGGCTCCAGGCTCTGAGCTGTCAGCACAGAGCCTGACGCGGGGCTCG
The DNA here is from genome assembly GCF_024362965.1 of Panthera pardus. Taxonomy (NCBI): domain Eukaryota; kingdom Metazoa; phylum Chordata; class Mammalia; order Carnivora; family Felidae; genus Panthera; species Panthera pardus. Next base: position 22,397,238 of record NW_026526821.1, on the reverse strand, counting down.
AACTCACGGACCGCGAGATCGTGACCTGAGCCGAAGTCGGCCGCCTAACCGACTGAGCCACCCAGGCGCCCCACTAGTACTATTTTTAAAGACATACTGGAAATAATTGTCCAATAGTAAAGAGAACTATGGCGTAACCACTTTAGGAATACAGCCATTAGGAGTCAAGTATCCTAGGAATTTATAGTAAGGTGGGAAAATGTACTAGTCTGCTAAGTGAAAAAGTTGGATGCAAAGTTGAGGTGCACTATTTAATAAAACTAAAGAATGTATTTATTGATATTTTACCTTATTATGGGAAAAAAGGTAGCTGGAAAAAACCATACCAGAAAAAGAAATATAATTTAAAATAGTGAAAAAAGGAAATTATAAAAAAGTTAAAAAAAGTAAATTAAAAAAGACATTAAAAAATGAAGGTAGAAAAGATAAATGTGAAGAATTTGGTTGCATGAAGAATGCATAATCATTTGCTCAAGGCAGGACACAGAGCTAGGTTCTGAACTTTCTCAGGGCTAATGTGGAGGTACGTACAATGTCCCACATAATATGATTCACATTGCCTAGAAGATAAGAAGCAAATACCCATGCAAAGGAAGCACAACTGTTCTTAGGACTGAAGCAGAGAGAAATTCCTTACGTGGCTCTTTAGAGAAATGGACTGAGATATCGCGAACAACAGCCTGTTTCACCTATTTACAGTCAACACAGCAACACATACACACAGCCATGTAATGTCTTTCATTCACTGATAGAACCTTCATTCACCCAATCAACAAATCCTGAGTGTACATATGAACCAGGGACTGGTTATGAGGATGACACTTAGGGCTAAGGCACTGTAACTGGCACTGGCAATACAAGCTGTGAACAAAAGACAATATCCTGTTCATGGAGATGATATTCTAGTTGGAAGAACATAAAATAGCAAAGAAGTAAATTTTTTTTTTGAGTAGTCTTCACGCTCAGCGTGAACCCAGTGTGGGGCTTGAACTCATGACCCTGACATCAAGACCTGAGCTGAGATCAAGAGTTGGATGCTTAACCGACTTTGACCAAGAAGTAACATTTGTTACGTGTTAAATGGTGATAAATGCTATGATGAAGAAAAATACACAAAAAAGGACAGGAATTGCTATTTTAGGATTATCAGGGAAGACCTCACTCACGTTGAAATGAAGGATGCAGCCATGTAGATATCTGGGAGAAAAGCACTCCTGGTGGAAAGAATAGCAAGTGCAAAGGGAAAGGAGTGTGTTTGGTGTTTCAGAGGAACAAACAGGTTAGGTAGACTGGAGCAAAGTAAACAAGTTAAAAAACAAAAGAAATAGGAGGTAGATTAGGTATAGGGTATAGCAACTTAGAAAACACTAAGAATTTTGACTTTTTTTTTCTGTGTAAGATGGTAAGCCATTGGGAGTTTTAATGCTTATTTATTTTTGAGAGAGGGGCGCCTGGGTGGCTGAGTCGGTTAAGCATCCGACTTCGGCTCAGGTCATGATCTCGTGGTTCGCGAGTTCGAGCCCTGCATTGGACTCTGTGCTGAAGACAGAGAGAGAGAGAGAGAGAGAGAGAGAGAGAATGCAAGCAGGGGAGGGGCAGAGAGAGACACACAGAATCTGAAGCAGACTCCAGGCTCTGAGCTGTCAGCACAGAGTCCAGTGTGGGGCTCAAACTCACGAACTGCAAGATCATGACCTGAGTTGAATCAGCTGCTCAACTGACTGAGCCACCCAGACGCCACAGTCATTGGAGAGTTTTGAACAGAGAAGGGACATGAGCTGATTCACACTTATTATTCAGTGCATATTTAATTAAGCATTTACTGTGTGGCATATTCTGTGTTAGGCACTGGGGATGCTGTAGTGAATAAGACAAGCATAATAACTGATGGAATTTACATTCTCTAAGAGAGAAAAATATAGTAAATCAATAAAGAAACAATCAAACAAGATAATCTCTGATCTTAAGAAGCCCTAAGAAGGAAAGAGAGTGATAAGACAGAGCATAAGTATATATCTATTTGTAAGCAAAGGCCTTTTTGAGGTGGAAACATTTGAACTAAGCACTAAAGCATGAGAAGGAGTTAGCTATGTGAAGAGTTGGGGAAAGTCATTCCAAGCAGAGGGAAGTAGTAAGTGCAAAGGCCATGAGGCAGGAAGGACTTTATATGGTAAGGAATATAAAGGAGGCCAGTGTGGCCAAAGTAAGTCAGCGAATGCAAGGGGACAGGTAGGAGTTGGATTGTATAAGACCTTGTATTCTAGGAACAGCTGGAAATCACTGGATCAAAAGAGTGACATGGGTTTCAAGATAATAACTCTGGCTACATGTAGATAACTAGAAGGAACTAAAGTGGAAGCCCCCAATCCATCACATTCATGCAGCAAATGTTTTCAGAAGGAATAAATACAATTGTTATGTCTGGATGACTACAACTCAATAAAGTTGGTTTAAGAAAAGCTATGGACCTTCCTCAGGAAACTCTAGAAGACTCCACTGCACAAAATTCTGCCTATAGCCTCCTGGATGTTCACAGACTCCAATGGCACCTATATTTAGCAACCTTGTATTGCCACTTCTCCCTAGGAAGAAAACACTAAGGATGATCTCCAGGGCCTATAGAAAGATTATATATAAGAGATCATTTGAAACTCTTCTTAAAAATTTTTTTAATGTTTTATTTATTTTTGAGACAAACAGAGACAGGATACGAGCAGGGGAGGGGCAGAGACAGGGGAGGCACACAATCTGAAGCAGGCTCCAGGTTCTGAGCTGTCAGCACAGAGCCTGATGTGGGGTTTGAACCCATGAACCGTGAGATCAAGACCTGAGCTGAAGTCAGATGCTCAGCCAACTGAGCCACCCAGGTGTCCCTGAAACTCTTCTTTAATCTGCAGCCAAAATTAGAGGTTGAAGCATGTAGAAAGAAGACCAACGTGATGACAGAATAGTAGGGTAGTCAGTGATGGCTGCATTGACCCGAGAGAAAAAAGGAAGTAGCATAGTTTGAGGGACTGAACTTACTTCAATAAGGAGGTGGAAAGCTTGGATTTATTTCCAATGTGAGAAATAAAAAAGTTAATGGAATGCTGTCCTTTTAATAAGCATGGCTGTTAGAATATTTATACCAAAGACAAAATCTCTACGAAAAAAATCTAGCATTAGGACCTAGCATTCCTCACTAACTTCTCTTCCAATTAGATTGGAGAAATGATGGCTGGAGACAGAAGCTCTAGTGCCTGGAAGATCTACTAGGAAAGAGCAAAAAGATTCACAGATTAAAAAAGGAATAGATCCCGGAAAGAGGATCTTAGTTTTGATGAACTCTTTTCAGGAGTTATGGGAAAGCATTCAGAGCTGAGAAGTGAGTGAGTGAAAGAGACAAATGAGAGGATTTAAAAAGAGGTGCCACAGAACCTTCTTCTGTAGGATGCTGGGAGATATTTAGGGGCTCCTGAGTAGCTCAGTCAGTTAAGTGTCTGACTCTGATTTCGGCTCAGGTCATGGGACTGAGCCCTGCATCGGCTCAGCGCTGGGCATGAAGGCTTCTTAAGATTCTGCCACTCCCCCCACCCTCAAAAAAGTTGATTTACTCACATTTGCTGTTTGACTTTATTAATTCAAATATGACACTGCACAGAGTCTAGGCCACTGTTACATTTATTTAGTCACTTATTCAAAAATATTTGCTATGTTATTATGTTCTAGCTCTTGTGTTAAGCAACAGGGATGCAAAATTAATAAACGTGGTACCTGGCCTCAAACCGCTCAAATATTAGAGGGGCAGATAGGTGAATAATGCTAAGTGCTATGGTATTATGCATGGAGCACCAAGAAGTCATCAGTTTGGGAAGCCATACATAGGAGGGGAAATAGGCAGTAGTAGGGTGGCTATGCATCCTTCTTCCTGTGTGACTGAAGGGCTGCTTACCTTCAAGCTGAGATGTCTGGATGAGCACTTTAGAACTTCAGCCATGCTGACTGTGGCCCGTTCCCGCTCATGGTCTTTGGTTGATTGTAACCAGGGGTCCATTTGCTGTGAAAAAATAGAGGGAGACTAAATGGTTTACCAGAATGATTTGGGATAACATCTTTATTCTGTTTAGAAGAAAATACGGAGAGAGAATTTCTACATGTCACTACTGTATCTGAAAAGGTCTTCCTAAATGATCTTGTAAATGAAAGTGGTGCAAAGGCAAACAAGGCATAAAGACCTGGGATCAGATGGGCTGGCTTCTACAGAGGCTTATTTTCTAGACTTATTTTTCCCTTCATCCCACTTTCTTCCATTATTTATCCTATTCTCCTGTGTTTCTAGCCTTCTGAAATCTCTTCGGAAGGAAAGCAAATCAAGGCTGTGGTATTAAAGAACTCTGAGGATGAGAAATTTCATCTGCTTGTAACAGTCAGGGAAGGATTCCCAGAGAAGAAAACATTCATAATTAGGAACTTCCTAAAGGTTACATTTCATGGCCCCATGTGGCAAAAAAAAAAAAAAAAAAAAAAAAAAAAAAGAGTGGCATTTTAGGTAGAAGAAACAGCTTGGATAAAGCTGCCAACATAGGAAAGTACAAGGCACTACTGGATAAAGGAGAAAGCCAATATGGCTGGAGTGCTGATTTACAAATATAAGAGGAAGGAGAAATAAGGTGAAGGTCAGTTGTGGCAAAGATAAATGTCCATCTGCACTTAGGCACAGATGATTCCTAATAGCTTAAAGGGCTATTCCTTTCTGGGATATCTGCATTTTAATAAGGGGCAAGAGGAACAGATGCTTGAACTGCAGTGAATGCATTCCAATGAGCAAATTCCTAATGATGGAATGGCATATGCTGGAATGGGTACAGGTGAGGACAGGGCGTTATCAATGACCTTGAATCCTGCCTGCTAGGCACCTATTTACTCATTCATGAGGCTCACTCTGTTCTCTGGTCACTGACTGAAACATTGCTATGGTAGTAAGCAATAGTAATTTAAGGAATAATTATAGCAACCTTTTAAGTCACATATTGAAGGCCATTTATTCAATACTCACTGTAATTACTATTTCAATTTAAAAGTAATGAGACTCTGAGAAGGCTCATTTCTGCTGAATTTATAACCACTGAATGGCACAGAGTCAGAATTTGAACCCAAGTCTGACTAAACACTGATAGCTGATACTCTTTTTAATTTTTTTTATGTTTGTTTTTGAGAGTGGCGGGGGGGGGGGGGGAGGTGAACACAAGCAGGGGAGGGGCAGAGAGGGAGCAAGAGAGAATCCCAAGCAAGCTCCATGCTGTCAGCACAGAGCCCAATGCAAGGCTTAATCAAACAAACTGTGAGATCGTGACCTGAGCCGATATCAAGAGTCGGATGCTTAACCGACTGAGTCACCCAGGCTCCCCAATAGCTGATACTCTTAACAATTATGCTATCTTTTAAAACTTAATCCTTTCACATTTTTGTCTGCCACTTTCACCAGTTAATAAAAATAGTTTCCCCTTCTCTCTGATATCCTATTTACCTTAAAAATGGTGTTGAGATTTTCCAAATGTGGGTCTTTTACTACCAAACTCTGGAGCATCTCAGAGAATGCCTGAAGTGTCTGCCTGTAGAGAGACTGAAAAGGCATAGGATCAGTGATGTCCCCCCCCCCCCACACCCCCGCCATGAAGTTCCCCAACACTATACTTTTTTTGCTTCTATATAGAAGTTTACTTTTCTTTTTCTTTCCAAGTTTTTATTTCAATTCCTGTTAGTTAACAGAGTTTAATATTAGTTTCAGGTGTAAATTTAGTGATTCATCACTTCCATACAACACCCAGTGCTCACCCCAACAAGTGCCCTGCTTAATGCCCATCACCCATCTAGCCCAGCCCCCCCCCCCCGCCAGTAACACTGTTTCTTCTCTATAGTTAAGAATCTATTTCTTGGGGGGCCTGGGTGGCTCAGTTGGTTGGGCATCCAACTCTTGACTTCAGGTCATGATCTCACGGTTCATGAGTTCAAGCCTTACATCGGGCTCTGTGCTGACAGCATGGAGCCTGCTTGGGATTCTCTCTCTCCCTCTCTCTGTCCCTCCCCAGCTTGCATTCTCTTTCTTAAAAATAAATATAAACTCTTATTTTTTTTTTTAAAAAAAGCCAGTTTCTTGGTTTTCATCTCTTTTCCTTCCCTCCCATGTTCATTTGTTTTGTTCCTTAAATTCCACATATGAGTGAAATCATATGGTATTTGTTTTTCTCTGACTTATTTCACTTAGCATAATTCTCTCTAACTCCATCCACATCTTTGTAAATGGCAAGATTACATTCTTTTTTATGGCTGAGTAATATTCCATTGTGTGGTGTGTGTGTGTGTGTGTGCGTGTGTGTGTGTGTGTGTAGATACACCACATCTTCTTTATCCATCTGTCAGTCTATGAACATTTGGGCTCCTTCCATAATTTGGCTATTGGTGATAGTGCTGCTATAAACATCAGGGTGTATGTATCCCTTTGAAACTCTATTTTTATATCCTTTGGGTAAATACCTAGAAGTGCAATTGCTGGATCATAGGATAGGTCTATTTTTTTTTAATGTTTTTATTTTTAAGCAATCTCTTTACCCAACATGGGGCTTGGGATCAAGAGTCACATGCTCTTCCAACTGAGCCAGCCAGGTGCCCTGTAGGGTAGTTTTATTTTTAACTTCTTAAGGAGCCTTCATACTGTCTTCCAGAATGGCTGCACCCATTTGCATTCCCATCAACTACAATGTACACTTTTAAGGCTCCATTATCTTTGAGTAAAGGCACAGAACCAATGTAAAAGTACTGGGGGGCAGTTTGTGAGCTGAGGTGAAATCATATATTCACTTTATTTATTTTCTTTTTTTATTATTTTTTTTTACATCACGTCATAGTTAACATATAGTGTAATAATGATTTCAGGAATAGAATTTAGTTATTCATCACTAAACACTCAGTGCTCATCCCAACAAGTGCCCTCCTTAATGCCCCTCACCCCTTTAGCCCTTCCCCCTACCCAACACCCGGCCAGCAGCCCTCAGTTTGTTCTCTATATTTAAAAGTCTCTTATGGTTTGTTTCCCTCTGTGTTTTTATATTATTTTTGCTCCTCTTCCCTTATGTTCATCTGTTTTGTATCTTAAATTCCACATGAGTGAAGTCATATGATATCTGTCTTTCTCTGACTTATTTCGCTTAGCATAATACATTCTAGTTCCATCCACGTTATTGCAAATGGCAAGATTTCATTATTTAAAATTTTTTTAACATTTATTTATTTTTGAGAGACAGAGAGAGACAGAGCACAGCAGGAGAGGGGCAGAGAGAGAGGAAGACACAGAATCCGAAGCAGGCCCCAGGCTCGCAGCTTCCAGCACAGAGCCTGACATGGGACTTGAACCCACGAACCATGAAATCATGACCTGAGCCGAAGTTGGCACTTAACCAACTGAGCCACCCAGGCACCCCAAGATTTCGTTCTTTTTGATTGCCGAGTAACATTCCACTGTGTGTGGTGTATACAATGCATATTATATATACATATATATATATATACACACACCTATATATGTATATATAAAATGTATGTTATATATACACACACACACACACACACACACACACACACCACATCTTCTTTATCCATTCATCAGTCAATGGACATTTGGGGTCTTTCCATACTTTGGCTATTGTCGATAGTGCTGCTATAAACATCGGGGTGCATGTGGCCCTTCAAATGAGCACTCCTGTAAACTTTGGATAAATACCTAGTAGTGCAATTGCTGGGTTGTAGGGTAGTCGTCTATTTTTAATTTTTTGAGGAGCCTCCATACTGTTTTCCAGAGTGGCTGCACCAGTTTGCATTCCCACAGCAGTGCAAAAGGGTTCCTCTTTCTCCACATCCTCGCCAACATCTATTGTTGCCTGAGTTAATTTTAGCCATTCTGACAGGTGTGAGGTGGTATCTCACTGTGGTTTTGATTTGTATTTCCCTGATAATGAGTGATGTTGAGCATTTTTTCATGTGTCTGTTAGTCATCTAGATGTCTTCCTTGGAAAACATGTCTTTTGCCCATTTCTTCACTGGAGTATTTGTTTTTGGGATGTTGATTTTGATAAGTTCTTTATAGATTTTGGATACTAATCATTTATCTGATATGTCATTTGCAAATATCTTCTCCCATTCCATCTGTTGCCTTTTAGTTTTGCTGATTGTTTCCTTCACTGTGCAGAAGCTTTTTATCTTGATAAGGTCCCAATAGTTTTGTTTTGTTTCCCTTGCATCTAGAGACATGTCAAGTAAGACGTTGCTTTGGCCGAGGTCAAAGAGGTTGTTGCCTATTTTTTCTCCTCTAGGATTTTGATGGCTTCCTGTCTTACATTTAGGTCTTTCATCCATTTTGAGTTTATTTTTGTGTATGGTGTAAGAAAGTGGTCCAGGTCCAGGTTTTGCATTCCAGTTTTCCCAACACCATTTGCTGGAGAGACTGTCTTTTTTCCATTGGATATTCTTTCCTGCTTTGTCACAGATCAATTGGCCGTAAGTTTGTAGGTCCATTCTGGGTTCTCTATTCTGTTCCATTGATTTATGTGTCTGTTTTTGTGCTAGTACCATACTGTCTTGATGATTACAGCTTTTTAATACAGTTTGAAGTCTGGAATTGTGATGCCTCCAGCTTTGGTTTTCTTTTTCAGGATCACTTTGGCTACTCAGGGTCTTTTCCGGTTCCATACAAATTTTAGGATTCTTTGTTCTGGCTCTGTAAAGAATGCTGGTGTTATTTTGATAGCGATTGCATTGAATATGTAGATTGCTTTGGGTAGTATCAACATTTTAACAATATTTTTTCTTCCAATCCGTGAGCATGGAATGTTTATCCATTGTTTTGTGTCCTCTTCAATTTCTTTCATAAGCTTTCTATAGTTTTCAGTGTATAGATTTTTCACCTCTTTGGTTAGGTTTATTCCTATGTATTTTATGGGTTTTGGTGCAATTGTAAATGGGATCAATTCCTTGATTTCTCTTTCTGCTGCTTCATTATTGGTGTATAGAAATGCAACCGACTTCTGTACATTGATTTTATATTCTGCAACTTTACTGAATTCATGGATTAGTTCTAGCAGGTTTTTGGTGAAATCTTTTGGGATTTCCACACAGTATCATGTTGTCTGCAAAGAGTGAAAGTTTGACTTCCTCCTTGCCGATGTGGATGCCTTTTATCTCTTTATGTTGTCTGATTGCTGAGGCTAGGACTTCCAATATATGTTGAATAACATTGCTGAGACTGGACATCCTTATCATGTTCCTGACCTTAGGGGAAAGCTCTCAGTTTTTCCCCATTGAGGATAATATTAGCAGTGGGTCTTTCATATATGGCTTTCATGATCTTGAGGTATGATCCTTATATCATATATAGGATCCATATATCCTTTTCTTGAGGGTTTTTTTTTTATCCCAAAGGACACTGTATTTTGTCAAATTCTTTCTCTGCATCTATGACAGGATCAGGTAGTTCTTATCCTTTTTTTAAAATTAATATAAAGTATAATATTGATTGATTTGCAGATTTTGAACCAGCCCTGCATCCCAGGAATAAATGTCACTTGATCATGGTGAAATATTCTTTTAATGTATTATTAGATCCAGTTGGCTAGTATCTTGTTGAGAATTTATGCATCCAGTTTCATCAGAGAAATTGGTCTGTAGTTCTCCTTTTTATTGGGGTCTTTGGTTTTGGAATCAAGGTAATGCTGGCCTCATAAAATGAGTTTGGAAATTTTCTTTCCATTTCTATTCTTTGGAATAGCTTCAAAAGAATAGGTGTTAACTCTTCTTTAAATGTTTGGTAGAATTCCTCTGGAAAGCCATCCAACCCTGGACTTTTGTTTGTTGGGAGATTTTTTTATTACTGATACAATTTCCTTACTGGTTATGGGTCTGTTCAAATTTTCTATTTCTTCCTGTTTGTTTTGGTAATTTATATGTTTCTAGGAATTAGTCCATTTCTTCCAGATTGCCCATTTATTGGCATATAATTTCTCATAAAATTATCTTATTATTGTTTATATTTCTTCAATGTTGGTTGTGATCTCTCTTCTTTCATTTGTGATTTTATTTATTTGGGTCCTTTCCTTTTTCTTTTTGATCAATCTGGCTAGGGGTTTATCAACTTTGTTAATTCTTTCAAAGAACCAGCTCCTGGTTTCATTGACCTGTTCCACTGTTTTTTTGGTTTTGGTATCATTGATTTCTGCTCTGATCTTTATTATTTCCCATCTTCTGCTGGTTTGGGGCTTTCTTTGCTGTTCTTTTTCTAGCTCTTTAAGGTTAGGTTCTGTATTTGAGACCTTTCTTCCTTCTTTAGGAATGCCTGGATTGCTATATACTTCTCTCTTATGACTGCCTTCTGCATCCCAGAGGTTTTGGGCTCTCGTGTTTTCATTTTCATTGGGTTCCATGTACTTTCTAATTTCCTCTTTAATTTCTTGGTTAACCCATTCATTCTTTAGTAGGATATTCTTTAATCTCCAAGTATTTATGGTCTTTCCAAATTTTTCTTGTGGTTGATTTCAAGTTTCACAGCATTGGAGTCTGGAAATATGCAAGGTATGATCTCGATCTTTTTGTACTTGTTGAGGGCTGATTTGTGTCCCAGTATGTGATCTATTCTGGAGAATGTTCCATGTACAATATATTAATTTTAAATAGACATTTCAGCCTTATTGGGAACACAGTTAACCGATTCTAACTACAGTTGGGAAATTAGGGTCATCAAAATAGTTTTAAAGTGTGACTTGTGACTTTTTCTGACATCTTGCATTTTTTTTAAAGTGATCTCTACTCCAAACATGGGGCTTGAACTCATGACCCTGAGATCAAGAGTCCCCTGTTCTACAGACTGAGCTAGCCAGGTGCTCCTTCCTTCTGACATCTTGAAACAAAGGGGACTTAAGTCCCCTTTGGCAACTGCTTTACCAACCAGTTTACTAGCTGCAGATGAAAATCAAGGCCTTTGCATTTTTTTTCCCTCTCTGCCTGAAAGCTTCCCCTCCAGAGATATTCATACCATCTTTTCAACAGTCCCTTCATCAGGAAGACTTTCCCTAACCACCTACGTAAAAAAGCCCCTGTGCCTCCCAATCACACTACTCTTTATCCTCCTCTTTCCCTGTTTTATTTTTTTCATAGCACTTTACTACCACCAGATATGATATTTATCAGTGGTCTGTATCTCTGCACTGGGATGTAAGCTCCCCAGATTAGAGAGTGTAGTGTTGTATTTCTGTTGCCTCTCATGATACTTAGCACATGACAATCCTAAATGTCTGCCAAGTATATGGACCATTCCCACCTACTTCAAAGTCAAAAGCCAAGAGAAAAAGAAAGAAAGAAAGAAAGAAAGAAAGAAAGAAAGAAAGAAAGAAGACAAAGAGGAAAAAAAGCTATTTAATTTAACTCCCTATTTTATTCACCAGATTTGGCTTAAATGATTTTTGGCTGGTTCCAAAAAATCAAATGCACTATCAAAGGCCATGATCAGCTGACGCTGTGGATGGCACGTTATTAAAGCAAAGCATGAGTTACTACCTCTGTGTTGTAGGATCCACTTGGCACGATTTCCTCCAGCTGGGTAAGAGTCTTTACAGGGGGCAGAGTGATTATACTTTTTGTGAGAAGACTGAAAAAGTCAGCTCGATCTTCAGAGCCAAGTAGCAAATGGACATCTTGGTAACTAAAAAAAGACAGTTTGGGAGTAGTGAGCTGGGAAGAATCTGATTTGACATTGATAAGCAGGGACCCAAGAGGAAAGGGTGGGCCAATTGGTGTATCATTCTGATGGAAGAGACAAATGGCGTGCTTGTTAGCCTGTTTAGACAAATCTCATAAAAGGTTAGAGGAAGAGTTTCAGGGCTCAGAGGCTCCATCCTTCTCCCCTCTCCCTCCCCGCCTTCCCAAGAGGTTACTGGAGTGACATCCTTCCAGGGTTTTTCCAGTTCGACCATGGAGAAAAGCCTGCTACAGTCTAACATAGTAAACCACAACTTGCCAAAGGGTGTTCTGCTGAACATTTATTAGTTTGGAGAATGGTGGGTTGAGCCAAGTTCAAAAATACTTTTCAACTACAGGGGTGAGTGAGTGGCTCAGTTGGTTGACTCCTGATTTCAGCTCAGGTCATAATACCAGGGTCGTGGGATCAAGTTCTGCATCAGGCTCTGTGCTGAGTGTGGAGCATGCTTAAGATTCTCTCTCTTTCCCTCTGCCCCCCTCCCCTGCTTGTGCTCTCTCCAGATATATAAAAAATAAATATGAAAAAAACTTTACAGGATTTCTTGGGATCGTTAATAAGTTAGTATGCCATACAAATCTCCAAGAAAGACAAACAGCAGGCCCCTCCAAATTTCTTGGACTATGGAACTGTACTGTCATGAAACATAAATGAGAGTAACTTTCCAATGAATATACTTTGGACAAAACTGAACTCCAAAGAGGTTCCAATAAGGTCTTTCAGATATGGACGGTAGCATATATGAAATCAAATTTCTTACACACACACACAAAACATGGATTTGGCTTCCCCTTCCCTACATAAACTGTTTGCAAAAGTTCAAAATATGGAACATGTCAGTTGGCTCTGGTATTGACCCTGAATGAAAAATGTGTAGTGGGCGGGAGCATATGGGTATCACCTGAGGTCAGCAATGGTGACAAAGACCTCCTGGTGCACAGGGCTGAAGAGATATTGCAGAAGCTCCTCTTCTACCAGCATCTGCAATGAGAGGGAAAGAACTTTAAAGAGTCAAGAATGTGCCAAGTCCTTGGGCCAGATGATCAGAGATGTAGATGGCCTGCAAGAACAACAGCAGGAACTTCATGGGGCCCTGCTCCTTTGTTCCACAGGACTGGCAGCAGGACAGTGGCCAGGCTAGAAGATTATTTTCTGGAGCCAGAGCCTGAGGCCTGGCTCTGCCTCTTACTAGCCATTTGAGCTGACACAAGTTATTTAACCTCCTGTATCTCAGTTTCCTCATCTGTAAAATGAGGTGGTAACAGTACTATTTGCCATCACAGGGTGGTTGTGGATACTAAAGGAGCTAGTTCATAATACTTAGTAGCCCTTGATAACTGTTAGTGTCTGTTATTCGTCATTTTTATTACTTGTGATTATTTCCAGCTGAGGCATCTGAACCCCTGTTTCTACTAAACAGCACTCTGCTATAGTGCCTAATATTATTATGTTGGCTGTCCTAGAAAAGGACTAGCTTTCCAAAGTCCACATTGGCAGAGGGAAAGCTGCCTTGCTTTGTTGGAAGTATCTGCAGAGTGACAGAGAAGAAAAAACAGAGATGTTAGGAGCTAGACAGCAGCTGGGTTTGGGCACTGGCTCTGCCACCCACTCCTTGTGGGACCCTGAATGTATTAACTTCCCTGGGCCTGACTTTCCTTATCTGTATAGAGTTTCGTCTCAGGAGCTGATATAAATAGCAAATGTAAATGATTGTACTGGAAGCCTTGTTGGATTGTCTAGCCAGACTCTTTGGAAACTGGGTCATAGGAATGGGTACCTCACAGCCATGTTTCTGCTAAGTCGTCCTGTCCCACTAACCCCAGCTTATCCAGAAAGGAGTACACACTAAGGTCAATTAGATTCTTTGTCTCAGCACTCTGGAATTGAGACCACGAGCTTCAATCTCAGTGTAGCTGGCCTATTAAGAGGAGAAAATTTTAAATTTGGGAACACTGTGCCCTATGAACAGGGTAACAGAGAGGGAGAATTTGGGGAAGAGAGGTGAGGGGGAGAGACAGAGAGAAATGAAAATGTATGCAAAGGAGCAAAGATAAGAGATGGAGAGAAAGTTCTGAGTATGTGAACTCTGGGAGCACTCAGTTCTCAGAACTAAGAACAAATCTCCCCTTTTGTGTTTCAGCTGCCTTGAGTGGATTTCTCTTACCTGCCACCAAAAAGCCTCACTGGGAACTTAGAATAGTGTCCAGGAGGCAGTGCTCAATAAATATTACTGTGTTCTCTTTCTTGCCCCTTCCCAACTTTTCTCTTTCTCTTCTCACTTTCCAACGCTGGTCAGATTTTGCTGGTGGCCTGATGCTCTTCCTTATTTCCTCAAGGAGTTCACTTAATTTTATGGCTTTATAGTCTAGAAGGGACAAAGCATAAGACTCTGCCTTCAGCCCCCCAGGGCTCTCCTTGCCCACATCTAGTTATCTCAAGGGCATCACCACTAAGATCACTGCTATGACCTGAAAACTTGGTGTTTAAAAGTGAGTTCATTATCTTTCCCCTCAAAGGACACACCTTCCCAGCATTCCATTGTTATCAATGGTGCTCTTTCCCAGGGCTCATAAAAGACATGATTTCTTTTTCTGCTTTATTCATTTCCCACATCCAATCAATCATGATGATAGCCGCTGCCTGTTCTGCACAATATCTGATTCTCCATTCCTGCAGCCACACCCCTCACACTGGATGAAGGCAGCGCCTCTTAACTACACCACCAGGCCTACAATCCCTTTTTACAATCAGTTGGGTATGAAAGTCTTATTATTTGTTCACAATTATGCTAACCACTATGGGGAATTCAGAAGTGAGAGGCTATTTTTTGTTTGTAAAGTATTTGTGTAGTAGAAACCTCTTGGGTGACTATCCAGAGCACAGCAATCATTCTTTCTCTGGGAACTGCCTCCAATACACAGACAGGGATGCCCAGAAATCATGTCATTACTATATGATGCTGCCCCCAAACATACCTAATTGATGAAGGAGTGGAGAACAGACCCAGTCTGAGCCAATTGGATTCCCTCTCCCAGAATCTGGAATTTTAATTTTTTTAATGTTTATTTGTTTTTCAGAGAGAAGGAGAGAGAGATAGAGAGAGAGAGAGAGGGAGCGCAAGCTGGGGAGGGGCAGAGAGAGAGGGAAACACAGAATCTGAAGCAGGCTCCAGGATCTGGGCAATCAGCACAGAGCCCGATGTGGGGCTTGAACCCATGAAATGCAAGATCATGACCTGAGCCGAAGTCAGACACTGAACCCAAGACTGAGCCATCCAAGCGCCCCCCAGAATTTGGAATTTGAGAATGACAGACACAGATTGAGAGCTGCTAGAGGTTTGAGTCATAGTCACTGGAGAGCAACCCCTGCCTTTGAGACCCCAGGAGTTGTCCTGGAACATGCTCTTCTGGAGGCTTGATTGTTAAACCTCTTCCTCAGAGTCTAAGAGAGATATCCCAGCATGCTGTTTTTGTTTTTTCTTTTAACTTAAGTGAGCCAGAGTTGATTTGTATTGCTTTCTCCAACAAGAATCTTAACAAGTCTTAACAAAATGACAGAGTTTGTCTCAAAGGCCTTAACGAAAGCCAGACAGATATTACTGTCTCCATTTTTCAGGTGGAGCTAGAGGTTCAGAGACAGAAGCTAAATGATTTGTCTAAGATCACATGGGTTGTGCTTGACAGAACTGGAACTAGAATTATGTCTTCTAAATCCTAAAATAGCTCTCTTTCCTCTCCACCATTCTGTTTCAGGGAGCTCAAACTCTCACTGGCACAAATGGACAGTCTTTTCATATTAGTTCAGTCTACTATGAACTGCCCATCCTCTGAAATCCTTCAGCATTTATTACCCATACAACTGAACAGTCTTCTGACACATCATTCTCATCCATTGCCTGCCTTGCTGCTCAAGTAAATACAGTGCCTGTTCAATACTAAGTGTACCTTTATTTACCAAACAACAAAATAGTAGCTGGGTTTTGTGGAGGACCCCAGGTACAGAATTAGGGTAGAGCCCCTAGCAGGCAGAGGAGAAGTAAGAGGCACTAAGGACAGGTGTGCCTCCATTAAAATTCCAGTAGGGTAGGTCTTAGTGCCTGTGTCTGCTGTTGGCCACCAACAGCATCTAAAAAGCACCCCCACTGCTATTCTGCTTATTTCTAGAACCCTGGCCTGGACAGAGCTACGTAGTAATTTGCCAGTCAAAGCCCCTACCCACTGGTCCCTTCTGTCTACCCTATCCATCACATCCTTCAAGCTTAATTAGAAGATCTATCTGGATTAATTTCACATCAATCTTATCATTTTTTAATTTATTTATTAAAAATTTTTTTTTAATTTTTATTTTTTGGAGAGACAGAGTGCAAGTGGGAGGGGCAGAGAGAGAGGGAGACACAGAATCCGAAGCAGGCTCCAGGCTCTGAGCTGTCAGCACAGAGCCTGATGTAGGGCTTGAACTCGTGAACTGTGAGATCATGACCTGAGCCGAAGTCGAGTGCTTAACCAACTAGCCACCCAGAGGCCCAATCTTATCATTTCTTTACTCTACATCCCAGTTGCCATTGCATTTTTTTTTCTATTAAAGTTCTCAACAGAATTTTTACAGCTTTTTTGACTTTGAGATAATAGACATACAATAAACAATACATATTTAAGTGTATAGTTTGATGATTTTGACTTATGTGTACATCCATGAAACACCATCACCACAATCAAGATAATAAACATATGGGGGTGTACGGGTGGCCCAGTCGGTTAAGCATCCAACTCTTAACTTTGGCTCAGGTCATGATCTCACGGCTTGTGAGTCTGAGCCCCCCATCAGGCTCTGCACTGACGGCACAGAGCCTGCTTGGGATTCTGTCTCCCTCTCTCTCTGCCCCTCCCGGGCTTGCTCTCTCTCTCTCAAAATAATAAAAATAAACCAAAAAAAAAGAAGACAATGAACATATGGATCACTCCCGAAAGTTTTTTTGTGTTACTTTGTAACTTCTCACTCCTGTTTCTCCCCACTCTACTCCTATTTTCAGGTAACCACTGATCTGATGTCACCTTACATAAGTTTGCATTTTCTAGAATTTTATATAAATGGAATCATATGACATAGATCTTCTTTTTCTGGCTTCTTTCACACAGCATGATTATTTTGAGATTCATTCAAGTTGTAGCATGTATCAATAGTTTGTTCCTTTTTATTGCTGGATAGTATTCCATCGTAAGGATATACCATAATGTGTTTATCCATTCATCTGTTGATGGACATTTGTTTCCAGGGTTTAGCTATTATGAATTGAACTTCTATGAACATTTGTGTACATGTTTTTGTTTGGGCACGTGCTTCGTTTTACTTAGGAGTGGAACTGCCGGGTCATATGGTCAGTATTTAATGTTCTAGTGGGTGTATAGTTGAATCTCACTGCGGTTTTAATTTGCTTTTCCCTAGTCATAGTGAGGGAACGTCTTCTCATATGCTTATTTATAAATCTTCTTTCGTGGAGTATCATAATAGATCTTTTCCCCCATCCTTTCCATATTCTGTTCATAGCTTCTTTGGTTCTTTTTATTTAAATACTGAGGAGGCATGCATTGGCATGGGTCATGAGAAGACTGGCAAATGCCTTACAATTCTTCTTTATGATGAATTTCCCCTCCCTGTAGGTTACTCAGCAGAAGTGCCTCTCCTCTTAGGTACCTCTCTTCTTGGTTTTTGGGAGCTGTATTCTTTTATTCCCTGCACATGGACTTTCAGGGAATTTGTAGACTTGTCCAGTGATGCAATGATCCATGCAATTCTCTCATGGACACCAACTACCTTTAATTCTAGGTTATACCCCTTCTTAGCTCAAATTTTGGTTGATACCTGACAGTGGGTATTTTACTACTGGCAGGACAGATCTAGATGCACGGGATGGGGAAATTCAGTGTACTTTTGCTGTTTGTGACTTGCATTTGTGGATCTTCTGAGCTGGCTGGTTGAAAATGTGGCAACCCACTGCTGCCCATTCTTGTAGAAGTGAGATTCTGGAATTGTGACATTTTTTTGGGTCCTGTGGCTGCCTATCACCCTCTTTCTATGGAGTGAAGCCGAGTAGGAAACTGTATTCATTCTTAAATCTGCATTAATATCATTTTACTCTTCTTGATGTATTAGTTGGAATAGTTCTCAACCTATTTATGAAGTGTGGTCCCTTCCAAATGGACTGTAAACTCTTGAAGGGCAAAGATGAACACTTCCAGGAAATTTGTATACTTCATTAAAGTACCACAGTGTTCTAAATACAGAAGACCCTTGATAACTGTCTACTGCTTAACAAACCTGTTATCTGGTTAGCCTTCAATTCTGAAAACTAATCATCAGTCTAATTAGCCTTATAGATTTGTGGGTTGGAAAAAAAACAAACTACTCATTTTCCTGGAGTGTGTGAGAAATCTCAGATTCAGAATTTTAGGTTTCAGAGAAACTGAAGGGGATATTTCATAGATGAGAAAAGTAAAGCATCAAAAAGTTAAACACTTGCTTAAGTGCATCACCTCCTTTGTAAAGCCCTTCTGGAACTTTTGACATGGAATCGACCATTCACTAACTCCTCCATACTCATACTATACTTTTTAAAACTTTTGTCACAGTCCCCAAGACACTTGATTATACCTTGCTTGGCTTTAGGAACAGGACTCCTGTCTTATCTTTGTAGCCTCAATTCCCCGACACTGCCTGGAACTATGAGGCACTCAATAAGTCAATAAATGAATGTGGCTGAGTGTGGCTGGAGTTAAGTACAAATACAACAGTAAAACGAATACAGCCATGTTTCTCAAATGTAAAATATGTTTTAGGTATCATGCTACATGACTTACATTTATTTCTTATTTGGTACTCTCAATAGCTCTGTGAAGTATACAGCTATTCTTATTTTATAGATGAGGAAACTGAGGTGCTGAGAAGTTAAATAGCTTCCCAAAGGTCACACAGCTAGAAAGAGGCAGAGCTGGCACTTGAACTTAGGCATCTGATTATAGAGTTTGCCTCACAACTATAGCGTGATTAACGAGAATGCAGTGCTGTCCTTTCTGAGAATTTTAAATGTTGTTCCTCTCCTTTCTACTCATCTTTTAGTTGGTTTTCAAGGGTATTTATATTTGTGGAGATTCCTGAGTATTTCTCTTCCATGCACAGATATTGATATGAAAGAGGCCAAGGGATTTGATAATCTATACAAAGCCACTAAAACATTTGTTAGTCAAGTCACTGATTCTGTGTGGTCCTGATAATTTGTGATAAGGTCACAATACTTACATTTAGGATATGCACAATGTCCTCTATGTGGCTGTGGATGAATGCTCCTACGGTTTCATCATAAGGTAAAGCTCGGCTGAGAGAAGACAAAGATCTTAGGAATGTCAGCTTCTCAAGTTCACTCTGAATTTGTGGAAAAATGACCAAAACACAATTACATATTATAATCTCACTTGATAATTGTAGAGGGCTTTTAAAAAATGTTTGTTTATTTATTTTGAGAGACAGGGAGAGCACATGTGGGAGGGGCAGAGAGAGAGGGAAAGAGAGAATCTCAAACAGGCTCTGCACCATCAGTGTGGGGCTTGATGCAGGGCTCAAACCCACAAACCACGAGATTATGACCTGAGCAGAAATCAAGAATTAGATGCTTAACTAACTGAGCCACCCAGGCACCCCTGTAGAGGGCATTGGGGAAGTTTCCTGTAATGTTTCAAACATCTGACATCTCATTAATTCTAGCATCAGTCTTTTATTATAAGTAATGAATAAATTACAGGGGAATGAAATTCCTCATCTGCTGGTCCTGCTTGGGCTTACGATTTAGTTTTCCCTCTCAGCTAGATTAAATGCTAAATTACTAACTGCTCCATAATGGCTCTCCCCACCTTTAGTCTTTGCTTCCCCACCTACCCACCCTGTCCATATACTGATTAACTGATTAAACTTTCTAAATGTGACCTTTGATGCTGTTACTTCCAGCTCTCGCTCTCTCTTTTTTTTAGTTTTTATTTGAGAGAGAGAGGGAGAGAGAGAGACCATGAGCTGGGGAGAGGGGCAGAGAGGGAAAGGGGGAGAGAGAGAGAGAGAGAGACAGAGAGAGAGACTGAGAGAGAGAGAGAATCTTAAGCAGGCTCCAGGCTCAGCATGCAGCCCGATGTGGGGCTCAAACCCATGACGCAGGATCATGACCTGAGTCTATATTAAGAGTCAGACACTCAAACAACTAAGCCACTCAGGTGCCCCACTTCTAGCTCTCTTCATGCCATTAAAGATTATTTTGAGACTTTAAGGGTTCCTGTTAAAATGCAAGATCTTGGGAGCCTGGGTGGCTCAGTAGGTTGAGCCTTCAACTCTTTTTTTTTTTTTTTTTTTTTTTAATATTTGAGAGAGAGAGAGAGACAGAGCACAAGCTGGAGAGGGGCAGAGAGATGGAGACAGAATCCGAAGCAGGCTGCAGGCTCCAAGCTGTAAGCTGTCAGTATAGAGCCCGACGTGGGGCTCGAACTCACAAGCAGTAAGATCATGACCTGAGCCAAAGTCAGACGCTTAATGGACTGAGCCACCCAGGCGCCCCGAGCCTTCAATTCTTGATATTGGCACAGGCCATGATCTCACTGTCCATGAGACAGACCCTAAATGGGGCTCTGTGCTGACAGTGAGAAGGCTGCTTGGGATTCTCTCTCTCTGACCCTCCACACCCCCTGACCCCCTGCTTCCACATGCATGCATGCTCTCTATCTCTCTCAAAAGAAGTAAATATTTTTAAAAAACAAGTCATTATTTGAAGAATAAAAATCTTTTGTATTATTCTTTTCCTGATTATAAAAGTAGTATCTATCACAGAAACCTTGAAAAATAAAGTATAAAGAAGATAGTAAAAGATACCAATAATTTCACAATCTTGAGAGAATTTCTTCTAATCTTTCTCTACTGGGCTAGAGATAGTATAAACTGGTATAAGCTCGCTGGACAGCGAGTAGCAATACATACAGCCAGAAGCTCACTTCATGGCCTAATTCTTTCTCATCTAGATTAGTACAACAATCCAACATTGAGTTTCCCTGCTCCAGTTTGCTCCCCTCCAATCTATTTCCCTAGCCATCACCAGATTCATCTTTATTAAGTGCAAATTTGATCAGGTAACTCCCTATCAAGTATCTTTCAGTAGAACCCATGGAGGTCAAGGCTCTCCCAGTGTGACCCCAGCTAACCTCTTCAAATTCATACCATGCTATCATGGTATTTGTGATACTCTGACAAAACTATCTTCTTATTCATCTATTTTCCTGCCTGGTTGTGGGTTCAGATCAGGGCAGGGAATGGATTTTCTTTTTTTTTCAATTCACTGCAGCAATGCAATCCCTATATTAATTACAAAGAAATGCTTTATATAAAGCTCTGCTGCCATGAAGTGTAAAGAACAGTTTAAGTCAAAAGTGAAGACCAACAGGGGTGCCTGAGTGGCTCTGTCGGTTTAGTGTCCGACTTTAGCTCAGGTCATGATCTTACTGTTTGTGAGTTCAAGCCCTGCATCGGGCTCTGTGCCGACAGCTCAGAGCCTGGAGCCTGCTTTGTCTCCCTCCCTCTCTCTTTCTCTCTCAAAAATAAATAAACGTTAAAAAAAAAAAAAGTGAAGACCAACATTCTGGCTTTAAGTGTTTAAAAAAATTTTTTTTTAATGTTATTTATTTTTGAGAGAGAGAGAGAGATGGAGTGTGAGCAGAGGAGGGGCAGAGAGAGAGGGAGACACAGCATCCGGGCAGAGACAGAGAGGGAGACACAGCATCCAAAGCAGGCTCCAGGCTCTGAGCGGTCAGCACAGAGCCTGACGTGGGGCTTGAACCCACAAACTGTGAGATCATAACCTGAGCTGAAGTCGGACACTTAACCAACTGAGCCACCCAGGCGCCCCTAAAAAATTTTTAATTAGCATTATACATAAAGGAAATGTAAAGCTTGAATAATTTTTACAAACCCAAACATCTGCATATATATATTCAAAGAAAATGAAATCTGGATCTCAAAGAGACTTCTGCACTCCCAGGTTGACCGCAGCCTTATTCACAACAGCCATGATATGGAAACAACCTAAGTGTCTGTTGACAAATGACAGACACTTTCGATACTGTCACTTAAACATACCAGGCTTCTCTCAGTTCATAAAACATGCTCTTCTCCTTTCTGCCTCAAGGTTGTTAAACATACCATGTCCTATTTCTGGAATACTTTCTCCAATTCTAACTTCTCCTAGTTTCTCCTAGTCATTCCTCAGATCTGAGCTCAAGGTGTCCTTCCTCAGAAATGCCCAAGGTTGGGGCGCCTGGGTGGCTCAGTCGGTTAAGCATCTGACTTCGGCTCAGGTCATAATCTCGCGGTCTGTGGGTTCGAGCCCCGCGTCAGGCTCTGTGCTGACAGCTCGGAGCCTGGAGCCTGTTTCAGATTCTGTGTCTTCCTCTTCCTCTGACCCTCCCCTGTTCATGTTCTCTCTCTCTCTGTCTCAAAAATAAATAAATGTTAGAAAAAAAAATTAAAAAAAAAGAAATGCCCAAGGTTAAGATAAATTCTTCTGTTATGTGCTCTCACAGAATAAACTAATGAATAGAATGTTTTGCCTGGACAACAGAATACTGTGCTAAGTAGGAAAATATAGATCTATAGCTATTGACCTAGAAAACTTTTTTCCTCCCACCATCTCTGATGTTTATTTTTCTATAATTACATGCATTTTAAAAATAATTTTTTATTTTATTTTTTTTAATGTTTTATTCATTTTTGCGGGAGAGAGAAAGAGACAGAGCACGAGCAAGGGAGGGGCAGAGAGAGGGGGAGACACAATCTGAAGCAGGCTCCAGGCTCTGAGCTGTCAGAACAGAGCCTGACATGGGGCTTGAACCCATGAACCGCAAGATCACGTCCCAAGCCAATGCTGGATGCTTAACCAACTGAGCCACCCAGGCACGCCTAATTACATGCATTTATATGTGTTGAAGAAAAAGACTGAAAATAAATACACTAAAACGTTAACATTAGTTATCTTAGGAGAGTGGGATTTGTAAAGACTTTTATTTTTATTTTCTTCCTTTAATAGGAATTTTATAGTTTTTATAAACATAAGTATAAATACAATTTATAAATGTATATACGTATATTATCAAAATATAATCATAAATAAGTTTTATAGTCTAGAACATCAGTTATATTTGCATGTTAACAAATGTTTAAAATATTTGTTAAAATGGAGGAATAAGTTGGATAACTAGGTAAGACTGCTTGCGCATACCTGTAGGTCACCATTAAAAAACTCCTGGATAGACTGGATCAGCCTCTCAACAATGGGCTCACTGAGGGGGCCTTGTTGGGTCAGGCGTCTGAAGCTATCTGTGAGCGATTCCTGAGGGAGTCCGGCGATGTCAGAGATGTCCGAGTCTAATACCAAAACGAACACAGCAGGTGATGCCTCCATACTACGTAAAGTTATACAGTCTAGTGGGGAGAGCCACTGGACATCAGGTTAGGCATGTCCTGGTCTCACCTTTACTATCTGCTCTGCAACCTTGACTAAGTCCCTTCTGCTGAGTCTCAATTTTCTCAATTACAAATTCAACATTCTTTAAGGGCCTCCTAAGCTACAAAAACCTTTAAGTGTGAGCTATGACAGAGTGGTTAAGAGCACGGACTTTATATCTCAGTTTGAGACTAATTTGAATCCTGGCTCTACTACTTATTAGTTGTATAATCTTTATCAAGTTAGTTTGCCTCTTGGAACCTTAGTTTCCTCACCTGTAAGACAGGGTTATTATGAGGATTAAGTGAGGTAATAAATACAAAAGACTTATCTCAGTATGTGGCCTCCAATAAGCATTTAAATAGTAGATATTATTAAAAAGTCTATGACTCTGGGGTGCCTGGGTGGCTCAGTTGGCTAAGCATCTGACTTCGGCTCAGGTCATGATCTCGCAGTCTGTGAGTTTGAGCCCTGCATTGGGCTCTGTGCTGGCAGCTCAGAGCCTCGAGCCTACTTTGGATTCTGTGTCTCCCTCTCTTCTCTCTCTGCCCCTCCCCTGCTCGTGCTCTGTCTCTCTCTCTCAAATATAAACATTAAAAAAAAAAAAGTCTATGACTCTGTAGTGACAAGAGCTTAAAATATAGTAGCAGTCCCTTGTTGATCTCTCCCTACTGGACCAGGTTGCAGTAAATGTCTGAAGTCTCTCCTTCCAGACCTGGGATATACTTTGATTAAGAGCACAGGCTATGGAGTAGGTCTGCCTAGGCTTGGATCCTTGCTCTGCCTCTTTCTAGCATTCTGACCTTGTACGATCTTACTTTCTCTGGACATATTTCTTCATTTCCAAAATGGGGATGATAATAGAGCCTACCTCATTTGGTTGATACAGAGCTAGCACCAAGGAAGTGTTGGTAAATATTATTCCTTTGCTGAGTGACAATTATGGTGGCATCCTTCCCCTCTTCGTATTGCTTTGCATCCTTACCTCCTCTATTTTCCTAAAACAAATCTCTTATTCTTGTCAGGGAAACAGTCTTACTATTTCCCCCTTTATGTAACCCATCATCTGAGGGTTTCTACCACCCTTCTTCTGTACACTTTTTGGTCTCCTGAATTATAGCTTCTCCTGCAGATTCCTGCAGCTCACTGTCACATTCTTCTCATGCACTAGAAGCCCTGTTCTCATTCACCTCTCATCTTTGCATGGGCTTTCCTTCTCTCTGCATGTTTCTCCTTCTTCCCCACCTTCCCTACTTCCTACCCTGTTTGCCTAGCTAGCACCCACTCATCTTTCAGGGCTCTGTGCCAGGATGCCTTTCTTAAATCCTCTCTTTGCCCGTTTTGACTAAGTATCCTCCTAGCTGCTAAAAAACCTCTTTCTATTTGTTCCCTATCCCCACTCCCAATCATCCATATTAAACTGAGTTCCAGTCATTTATTTATAAGTCTGTTCTGTTCACTAGTAGATCTCCAGCAGCTGGATCAGCGTTTATAGCATAGTAGGGCTTCAATAAATATTTGTTGATTGAGTGTAGAAATGAGTAAATGTAGTTCCTAAATAGTCTTTCCTGTCTCATGCACATGCTATTATATCCACCTGGAATGTTCCTTCCTCTACTTCTTGCATGGGTTGTTCTTTCATATCCTGGAGGACTCCTTCAGGTTTGAACCACACCATATCAGATAGGTGTTCTCTGACGACCATGGCTTAAAATCGGTTCCCATCTCCCTTACTTTTTGTCTCAGCCCTTTGTATAATTCTTCTAGAGTATGAACTACAGCTCATACTTTATTTGATATGTTTACTTTTTTTGGTCCTTTCCAGCAAATTCTTTGAGGACAGGGAACATGTCAATCTCGTTCATTACTGTATACTCAGCCACTGGTACTCAATGAATGTTTGTAGAATAAAAGATAGATATTCTGTAGCGCCATCAAGTTTCCACCTACAACCATCTTTCTCTTATCAGAATCCTTCCAGCACCTAGACTCTGTGCAAGTCTGCAGGATTGCCTGTCACAGTTTCCTATATGTCTACACAAATATATTTTATCTCATTTTGCCAACCATATTCCAAGCTCTTAAATGCAGGGACCAAATTCATTGTCAAAGTCTAGTTGAGGGCTCTTATCCAGCAATGTGACTTGAAAAGTCCCTGCCAAAAATAAAATAAAATAAAATAAAATAAATAAATAAATAAATAAATAAATAAATAAATAAATAAAAATCCTTTCCTCCTTTCACCTGTAAGTTCAAGGCTACTTGCATCTTTTTTAACATCCTCTAAATTGCTCAGCTGCAAATCCACACTTCCTGAATCATTGTCAGAAGCACAGGGGATCACTATTTCTTCCCGACTACAGATCCTAGGAATGAAGAGGGGATTAGAAAGGTTAGTATTTTAGGACTGCTTCCATGTCATCACTCAGGTGAAAGCTTAAATGTCGCCTTCTCAGAGAAGCATTTACTGGTCACCAGTCTAAGTGAAGTAGCCTCTCCCCACGCAGTCCCACAGCTGTTTTCTAATTTTTTTTTCATAGTATTTAACCATTACCTACAACTATCAAGTTCATTTGTGTTTGTTTGTTGACTGTCTCCCATCAGACTGTAAGCTCCATGAGGAAAGAAACCTTCTCTACACAGTCATGGCTGTATTCCCAGCACCTAGCACATTGTCAGCCTCATGGGGCATGAATGGATAGGTAAGAAATACCATGCTGCTGTTAAAAGAAACTGAGGTAGAACAATTTCCCCTTCCCTATCTCCCTTACCCTTTCCTACTTTTTGTTTCTATAGCATGCAATACCTTTTAATGTATCATTCACTTACTTATGATATTGTTTATCATCTCCTCCTGCAAAAAATGTAAGTTCCATGAAGCCAAGGATCTTTGGCTGCTTTGTTCACGAATGTATTCTAAGAGACTAGAATACTGCCAGGCACAAGATAATGTTCAATAAAAACTGAGTGACTGAATAGATCTCTATTTTCTCAATGTTTAGCATATAGTAATGAATGAAAAGGCAAGTTGTCAAGCAATGTGTGTAAACTGTGTGTGTACATATGGACAGACACACACACACACACACACACAAATGTTGGGATACGTGTAGGAAAACTTATGGTATTTAAACTTTTATGTTGCCTGAATTTTTTTTTTTACATTGGCATGAATATAAGATGTTGACAAAGATGTGGAACGGGGCGGGGGGGGGGGGTGGGCACCTGAGTGGCTCAGTTGGCTAAGTGTCCAGATCTTGACTTTAGTTCAGGTCATGATCTCATGGTTTGCGAGATCAAGCCCCACGTCGGGCTCTGTGCTGATTGCACAGAACCTGCTTGGGATTCTCTCCCTCTCTTTCTTGCTCTCTCTCTCAAAATGAATAAACATTAAAAAAAAAAAAAGATGTGGAGCACAGAACTCCTATAAATCAGAGTTGGTAGTGTATATTGGTACAACCATTTTGGAAATAATTTGGCATTATCTGGTAAAGCAAATGTGCCTTTACCATGATTGCAATAGATATAAACAACCATAAAAGCATACACAATGGTAAAATGTAGTAAAATAATAACGAAATGATGAGTTCGGTTTTCAATAGACTTTATTTCATTGTTAAGTTTGTATAATTTTTCTAAGTAGCTGTATTTAACAACCAATTTGAACACTTCTTGCTAAATTAAAAAAATTTTTTTTAATGTTTATTTATTTTTGAGACAGAGAGAGACAGAGCATGAATGGGGGAGGGGCAGAGAGAGAGGGAGACACAGAATCGGAAGCAGGCTCCAGGCTCTGAGCCATCAGCCCAGAGCCTGACGCGGGGCTCGAACTCACGAACCGTGAGATCGTGACCTGAGCTGAAGTCGGACGCTCAACCGACTGAGCCACCCAGGCGCCCCATTTCTTGCTAAATTTAATAAGTGAGTCTCGCAAGTCAGTATGAGATGGTTCCAGCACAACACTGGTTGTCTTATTATTAAGTTGGAAGATTTTTTTAGTATTTATTTATTTATTTTGAGAGAGAGGGAGAAAGCCTGAGCAGGGGAGGGACAGAGAGAGAAGGAGAGAAAGAATTCCAAGCAAGCTCTGCACTGTTAGCTTAGAGCCCCACACAGGGCTCGATCTCACCAACCACGAGATCAAGACCTGAATATAAATCAAAAGTCAGAGGCTTACCGACTGAGCCACTCAGGTGCTCCAGTAAGAGTTATATATATATATATATATATATATATATATATATATTCTCTATCAGCACCATCCATTAGAAATTTCTGTGATATTGGAAATTTCTATAATTCTGTGCTGTCCAAAATGATATCCAGTGGCCACATGTGGCTACTGAGCACTTGAAATGTGACTAGCACAACTAAGGAACTTTTAATTTTAATTAATTTAAAGTCAAATTCAGATATTCACGTATAACTAGTATGTAAGTATCTATTTTATTTAATAGCACAGTAGCAGACAGAAAGACCTCACTCTTCCCTATTTGGGGTAATGACATTGGGGACACTAATATTTACCATATTGTGCAGCTTTTAGATGTTCTTAACAGTTAAAAGCACAGATTATGGAGTCAGAATGTCTGGGTTCAAATCTTTAGTTCCTTTCTCTAGAAAATGGGAATAACAGTACAAACCTCACAGAATGGTGATAAGGAGTAAATAAAGTACGGAGAATGCTTACTACACTCGGGCTATCCTGTAAACGCTCAATTATTACAATTAGTTATTATTGAGTTCTTAGATAAGACACTTTCATTTTTTTTATTATTATTACGGGATTCTTCTTATCTTAAAACAAACAAGCTGCTTTTGTCTCAGGAGTCACTTCTATTTTTGACCCTGTTACTTCTGTAAAATTGGGCTAATATGCTCAGAGTTATTTTGAGGGGTACTAAACGTCACCTATAGGTCAGTTACTAACGAGCGAAACAGTCTTTGGAGGAAACTGCCATAATTCCTTAAAGGGAAAAAAAAAATTAAAAGGAAAAGAAAAAGAAAACCTAAGCCCTCGAATATTACCTGCCCCTCCTCAAGGGACCCTACCCATTCCTTTAAAATTGGCCGGGCTGCAGAGAGAAGACTGAGTGACGGCGCGATCGGCCAATCAACGCGATTGGCCAATCAGAGGAGGCCCCGTTTCGGGCCCTCCCCACAGCCTCATCCAACCGCGTACCGGTAGCGCCCGGATCAAGACCTTTGCGAGGCGGCCGGTTCCAAATGGGCCAGGTTGCGGGGGGGAGGCGGGCCTATACAGAAGGACCGCGGCGCCCTTTGCGCGTGGGGACTGGAATTCAGGCCCCAGCTGCTGGGACTGGCCCGACCCAGCGGGACGGCAGGGACTGACCTGTGTCTAGATCCCATCCCAGCACGCGCAGACCGCCGCGAGTCCCTGGCGTCCCCTCCGGCGCGCTCTTGGCGCCACTTTCCCGAGCGGAAGTCAGCCTGCGGCTCGGGCCCTGGTGGGACCTGCTCGGAGAAATGGCGTCGCCGGGTGAGGCGTTGTGCATGGCTCGGCAACGGGGCCCCGCGGCCGGAACGCCTGGGCGAGTGGGCCGTATCCCGCGGGAGGCTAGTGCTCGCCACTCGGGAGCCGGCCAGGCGGGAGCCTCTTCCCCTGTGGGGAAGGGGCATGTGCTTGGGCTCTTTCTGGGGTCGAGTGTGTGACGGAGGGCTGTCTAGCTGGTGGGACTGCAGGCAAGCGGAGGTGGGGTGGGTGCGAGTGCGGCGTGGAGCTACGGGTGCCCCCGAGGCCCAACCGGGGGCCGCGGTTAACCCTAGGTCTGGCTTCACTCATTCATTTGACTCGCGGCGGCTCCCGGGCCGGCGGGGGGTGCCTGAGTGGAAGCTTTCGGCCAAATCGTTCTTCTTTGGACCGTGGTTTCCTTTTTAGTAAAAAGGAGGAAGGAAATCACTCACCTGAGAACTTAGGGTATACATTCTGAAGTTAGATTCTCCTGGTGCATGCTTGTAGCCTGCCAAGTGTTCGTTTTGTGTTCCAGCGCAAGTTCCTTAACCTCTCCGCACCTCAGTTTCTGATCTGTAAACTAGATCAGTCACATTATCCGCTGCATAAATTGCTGTATCAAAATAAGCTGATTCCCTTGCGTAGTTTAAAATAGTATATGGCACTAAGCAAGCATCAATAAAGTTAACTGCATTGCTAGTTATTGAGTGAGCACTGTGCGGAATGGAATCCTCATATAGTCTCACCGCGGCGGCGTGGGGCATGTGTACTATTATTTACATTTGACAGATAGGAAGGCAGAATTTCAAAGAAGAGAAGTAACTTGCCCACGATAACAGTGAATAAGATACTGGGTCATTGTTCCAGTGTTTGAAAAGTTGAGGGTGATAGAGTGGTTAAAAACAAACTTTGGATTCAAAATGCCTGCAGTTTGATTCTCATTTGTTTTTTAGGGCAGGTAACTCCTTCTGAGTCTCAATTTCTTGGTCTGTAAACCACACTCATTTGCATGTTGTGAAGATTTAATGACTCAGTGCATGCCAAGTACTTAGCATATAGTATGGGCATATCCCACACATGTTTTCATAGTCATTTACTGGATCTTAATATATTGAGTACATGCATGTATACAAAGCACTGGAGATTCCGATTTTTCTTGCATTTTTCTATCCTTTAAAAGTTCTGGCTTTGACCTTGAATTCTACCCAGACTCTGACTGCTTCTCACCTCTACTACTGTCACCCTGGCTGTGACCACCATTATCTTTTTACTTGGGTTATTACTAACTGGTGATCCTTTTTAGGTCCTTTCTCCTGCATAGTCTCAACACAGTTTTGTTTATTCTTGACAATTGTGTCAAGATCCCATTAAATCCTGACAATTGTGTCAATGATCCTGTTAAAATGTAAATCAAATCACTCCTCAAAACTCTCTAGTGGCTCCCATCTCACTCATTAAAAGCCAGAGGCCCTACAAAGATGTTAAAGGCCCTTCAGATTTAACCTCTGCTGCCTTTATCACCGCTTCCATACTTTTCATCTTTTGCTTATGCCAC
This sequence comes from Panthera pardus, assembly GCF_024362965.1. NCBI lineage: Eukaryota > Metazoa > Chordata > Mammalia > Carnivora > Felidae > Panthera > Panthera pardus. The sequence continues at coordinate 22,366,913 of NW_026526821.1, read as the reverse complement.
TCTAGCTATACTTTCCTCTTTGCTAATATCCAAGAATACTATACATACTGCTGATTCAGGGTCTTTGCACTTGCTTTTCTTCTTGGGATAGTTTCCCCAAAAATGTCTTTGTGACTTGCTCCTTCTTTTCCTTCAGGTCTATACACAGTAGTTTTATTTCTTAGACCTTCATAGACTCTCATATTAAAAATTGTAGTTCTTCTCAGTTATCTCTTCTGTGCTTTTTTATTCTCCATAATGATTGTCACCTAACGTGATAAGTAATGTTTCTTAATTGTGTGATATCTTTCTTTTCACCCTAGAATGTAGACTCCGTGAGGTCTTGTTTTGTTTTTTGTTTCCTGCTTTAATACCAAAAATAGTGCTTGGTAGGCATCCAATAAATGTTTTATTAATGAATGCATTATAGATTTCTAGTGTTTTTAAAAACATTTTTTTTTTAATGTTTATTTTTGAGAGAGAGAGAGAGACAGAGAGTGAACAGGGGAAGGCAGAGAGAGAGGGAGACACAATCCCAAGCAGGCTCCAGGCTCTGAGCTGTCAGGACAGAACCCAACACGGGGCTCGAAGCCACTAATGGCGAGATCATGATCTGATCCAAAGTCGGACGCTTAACTGACTGAGCCAGCCAGGCACCCCTTCTAGTGTTTTCTTAAACTGTCTATTTTTTTATTTTGAGAGGGAGAAAGAGGAAACGTGAGCAGGGGAGGGGCAGAGAGAGAAGGAAAGAGTCCCAAAATGTAGGGCTCCATGTGGGCCTTGATCTCACAAAACATGAGGTCATGACCTCAGCCAACATTGAGTTGGATGCTCATATGACTAAGTCTCCCAGGCACCTCTCTTTCTAGTGCTTTAAAAAGAACTTTCACATTTTTTAGATTATTTAACACATACACAAGGATTTAAACAGAACTAGCATTCATAGAAGAACGATTCTGAGTAGCACTAATGTAGGCATCATTTCTATAATATACTCCAAAAAATAGTTATCTAACCTCTTTAGTTAGATTTGAGTTTGAGTGCAAGATCGGCTGCAGGCTACTCTCACTCTGAATTTTCTTATTTGTAAAATAGATATAATCATGCTTTTTAAAAAAAGTAATCTGTATGCCCAATGTGGGCATTGAACTCAACAACCTCGAGATCAAGTGTCACATGCTCTACCAGTTGAGCCAGCCAGGCTCTCCCTGATAATGCCTTTCTTAAGGGATTATAGTTCAAAGTAAATTTGACACTATAGGCAGAGGTTTAGGACCATTTCTATTAGCCTCATGATTATAGTAGTGCTCCCGTATCTGCAGGGCATACTTTCCAAGAACCCCAGTGGGGCCTAAAACTGAACCCTATACATATGTGTTTTTTTCTATACATGCATACCTATGGTAAAGTTTAATTTATAGATCAGGCACAGTGCGAGATTAACAACAATAACTAATAGTAAAAGAACAGTTACAACAATACACTGTACTAAAGGCTATGTGAATGTGGTCTTCCCTCTCTTTCAAAATATCTTGTCCTGTACTCACCCTTCTTGATATAGATAACTACATGATAAAATGCCTGCATGATGAGATGAAGTGAGGTGAATGACACAGGCATTGTGATGTAACGTTAGGCTACTGTTGACCTGACAGTCCTGGACCGTGTTTGAACATGGGTAACTGAAACCATGAAAAGTATGGATAAGGTGGTGGTGGTGAAGGATGGATATTGTACAATCGGGTGGCAGACAATTCAGGAAACAGCCCATAGAATGTACCATTCCTAACTGCTTCCTGTCTCCTGGAGCATAATAGACAAGGATTAACTTTTCTTTCCGTGTATTTAGCAAATACGAATTTAGTACTATGCCAAGTGATGTGTAATACTTGGAAATACGGGGATGTATCGGAGAAACTGTATCCTGGAGCTTACAGTTTAGCAGAGGAATCAGACATTACACTATTACTTATGGTTGTGAAAAAGACAACATGGAAGAAGTACCGGTTGCTGTGCATTGATCTGGCAACAATAGCGGTGCTAATAGAGGTAGCTAACATTTACGTAGTTCTTGCTGTAACAGTCACTACTCTAAGATCTTTCTATGTTAACTCATGTAATCCTCATTACACCCCTAAGGTAGGTACTGTTACTCCCCACTTTACACTTGAGGAAACTAAGGCAAGGGTTGGCCACCTTGTAACTGCCACAGCCACGCTGCTAATAAGTGGCAGAGCTAGAATTTAAACCTGGCCTCAGAGGTCACATTCTTTATAGTACTTTGTAGTGTGACTGTATAAGTCACTATAGTACGGGGGACCTAACCCAAGTACTGAGGGCTGTTGGGAGGCTTTTTAAGGAAGAGATACTTGAACTGAAATCTGAGAGTAAAAATTAAGCAAAGTTGAAGTAAGGGAAAGCATGAAAAAGTGCTGGGTAGGGAAGAACATGACTCATTAGAAGAACAGAGGGAGCCAGAGAGCCACAGATGGAAGAGTGAGGGAAGAGATCCTGTGAGAGGCAGGCAAGGCCGTGGTGAGGGGTCAGGATTGGGCCTGTCCTAGCGGCATAGGAGTTACAAACGTGCTTGAAATGGAGTGGCATGATGGGTTCTGTGCTTCAGCTCACAGAGGCTGCCAGGAGGACTGCCCTTCAGATGGATGAAGGAGACAGTACCCACCACTTCCCTAGGACTTCTTTCCAGTTCAAACCTCCCAGTCCCCTCCCACTTCCTCTTATGATTTGGTTCCCAGACCTTGGTGTACGCCATCATTGGAACTGTACATAGAACTTTGGAATCGTTTGTGGAGTGTATTTAATAGTCCTTTCCCCCCAAGGTTCAAGCACTGTCTTCCTGTTGGCTCTGACAATCATAGCCAGCACCCAGGCTCTGACGCCCACTCACTACCTCACCAAGCCAGATGTGGAGAGACTGAAAGCCTCACTGGACCGCCCCTTCACAAGTTTGGAAACTGCTTTCTACTCCATCGTGGGACTCAGCAGCCTTGGTGCCCAGGTGCCAGATGTAAAGGTAAGGCTACTTTGGTCTCGGCCTCATCCCTTGACTGTGTTCCTTTTGTGTACTTCAGAACTAACGCTTGCTCATTTGAGGAAGACCAAGGCAAATCCAATGTAAAAAATACTTATTTCCACCTGCCAGATCTTTTTTTTTTTTTCTTAATGCCTAATGTATGTTTAGGACCATGCCAGGTGTTATAGTAGAATATAAAGAAGAGTGAGTCTTAGAAACTTGACATTTTACTTTAAACTTGACATTTTACCTCTAGAAACTGTTGCTATAGTTCTGAGTGAGACTGTACAAATACCACATGGACTTCTTAAGTGCCCTGTACGTGTGACTCATAAATAATAAAGGAATTCAAGATGAGAGCATTCATATTTATTAAACACTGACACTGTATCAGGCTGTTTTGATTTTTTGTTTTTTTGGACCTTTGATGAGGAAAATGCATCATGACTAAAACTTTACCTGGTTTTAGGAACAGTCTTAAGTGAATTTACATTTTATTTATTACAGTAGCATGGATAGCTAGGGTAAAGGGGTTAAGGCCAGGTTTCTCATATAAGCCTTGTGTTATTAGTTTTCTGTGGCTGTATAACAAATGACTATAAATTTAGTTATTTAAAACAGTATTCATCTATTAGCTGATAATTCTGTAGTGAGAAGTCCAGGCAGGTTTGTATGTGCTCTCTACTTAGTGTCACAGAAGGTCAAAGTAAAGGTGTTGGCCAAGGCTGGGCTCTTATCTGGAGGCTCTGGGGAAGAATGTGCTTCAGTTTTCTTCAGGTGATTGACAGAATGCATGCAGTTCTGTGCAGTCTTAAGTCTAAGATCCCCATTTTCTTGTGGGCTGTCAGCCAAGGGCTGCTCTCTGTTCCTCAAGGCGACCCACATTACTTCTCATGTTGTCCCCTCCCCATTTAAGTCAGTAATGTCATGTTGAGGTCTTACTCTTCAAATCTCTCTGACCTCTTCTGCTACCAGTTGGAGAAAACTTTGCTTTTAAAGGCCTTTTTCATCTAATAACCGTTTCCATTTTCCCCTCCCCCAGTACCTTTTACTTGTAGAACAAGCCAGATCAACTCATCCTGGAGAAGTTTCCACATTCTGCCTTTGGTTGATAGCATCTTCATACAGTTTTTGAACATACATCCTTATCTCTTGTATTCCTGTAAACTGATGGTTAGCTCTTGAGGCTTACTTGTATTCAGGTCAATTTTCTTGGCAAAAACATTTCATAGGTACTTCCTATGTGTACTTCCTATCAATGGGTGTGTAATATCTGGTTGTTTTAGTTATGATAAAGTTGGATCAGTGGATTCAGGTGTTGTCAGATTACCCTCTCTCTGTAAACAGTATCTAGTAGGGACTTGGTTTTGTAAAATCTCATCTGACAATATCTTTTAATTGGGAGTTTAGTCTATTTATATGTAATGTAACTATATTGTTTAGTTTAAGCCTACCATCTTGTTTTTTGATTAGCTGTTTTTTTCCTCCTTCCTTCCTGTCTTAGATTGAATAATTTTTTATAATTTAAGTTTATTTATTTATTTTGAAAGAGAGAGAGCATGGGAAGGGCAGAGAGAGGGAGAGAAAGAGAATCCTAAGCAGTCTCTGCACCGTCAACATGGAGTCCGATGCAGGGCTCGAATGCACGAACCGTAAAATCATGACCTGAGCCAAAACTAAGAGTTGGATGCTTTACCGACTGAGCCACCCAGGTGCCCTGGATTGAATTAATTTTTGATTATTCCATTTTATCTCTTCTGTTGGCTTTTTAGCTCTACTTATTATTTTAGTATTTGCTCTAGAGATTGTAATGTGCGTTTGAACTTCATCAATATACTTTGGATTACTATTTTGCTATGTCACGAATAACAAAAGAACCATATAACGAGATATTTCTATTTAAAATCCTGTCATTTGTGCTATCGTTTTCGTACTATTTACTTTCTTTTAAGCATCACAGCCTGTACTGTCTGTTGTCCAGTGTCTCAACTTCGTATATTTTTTTAGTTTTATCGTTATTGACGGCAGGAGGTAACTTCAATGCCTTTAATTCTGCCATGGCCAGAACTGGTAGTCCCGGTTAATGTTTTGCAATCCATGGCAGTTGTTATTCTTTTTTTTCTTTTTTCTTTTTTCTTTTTTGAAGTATAGTTGACCTACAATAACAGTTGTTATTCTTTCTGATGCTCAAAATGTCGCCTTTTAGCCAGTAGGCCAAAATGCCGTTCTATGTGCATTTTTTGCTTGTTTTTATGTGATCTAGTAGGAGAGTTTGTGATGTCTTAGGCTTACTTTTACATTTCCTGCCCCACACTAAAATCAGTAACTGCTGTTGATTTATTGAATGCCTCCTGTGTGCTGGGTACATTGGATATATTAGCTTGAGTTAATTGTGGTCAAAAATAGTATCCTGTAATAGAGGAGGAAATGGAAGCTCAGAAAGGTTAGGTAATTTGCCCGATGTCTGCCAGCCATCATCTGAATACTGTATGGCAGAAGTGTTGACAGACTATGGCCCCCAGAGTCAAATCCAGCTTGAAGCCTGCTTTTGTAAATAAAGCTTTATTGAAACATAGCCATGCCCACTCTTGTAGCGGCTTTTGCACTTTAGCAGTAGAGTTGAGTAGTTACTAAAGAGACCGTCTGGCCTGAAAAGCCTAAAATATTTATTCTCTGGTCCTTTACAAACAGAAAGTTTGTTAATCCTGCTGTATGAGGTCCACACTCATTCAGGTTTCTTCCTGACAGCTAGCTCTTGTTTCCTGCCCAGTATTTCCTTCCTTAACATATGACTGTATTAAGGAAGCAATTTTTCCTTGTGATCATACTGTTATAAACCCTCAAGGTGAATGTACTTCCTAGTAAAATTAGTTTTGCTCAAAAGAACGAGTGTAGGCATCGGTGCTAGTTAGCCCAAGTTTTTGATTCTGGCTCCACCTCTCTGTAAAATGGGAGTTATGATCCCTTCCTCACTGGATCATTATAAAGATAAAGTGAAATCCTATTAAGCCTAGTAAGTGTTTGGCCTACAAAAGGCCCTTCAGGTGGTAGTTATTATTATTATTATCATCATCGTCAATATTTTAAAAGTTTTGCTTCTATTTATAATTTGTTCAGGGGAGTTCAGACAATGCCTGGCACAGATACTGCAATGTACAGAGGGCTGCAGTCTGTAGAGGGCCTGGGGACGAGACAGAGCAGATTGGGAGACACAGAGTGAAGCAGTCTTGCCCTATAGAGGTTTTATATTGTGAGATATAGGAGACAAAATTGGAATATTAGGTTAATATTAAATTTTGGTGGATTTTGAATGCAGGAAGAGCAGTTTCTGCTGGTCATTTTCAAGCTTGTATGGAACTGTAGGATTCAGTCCAGGGAGATCATGGAAGAATGAGCCACTTTCGTGTTAGCTAGAGCAGTGCCTTTTTATCTGTCTCATGATTTGGGGTTCCACATGGATTTAGGTTGAACACATACTCCTAAAGGTGTTCTCTGATGATGTCCAGAGTTTGAGGGGACGTTGGTCAGGGCTGAAGATGCAGACTGAAGCCATCTGGATGGCTGCAGTGCAGTGTGATATGGGGTAATTGCATAACTGGGCCAGCTATGGCTTTGTGTTTATAACACAGACTCTAAAGTCAGACTGCTTGGCTTCAAGTTCTTGACTTCAGAACTACATAGCTGAGTTAACTGTGCAGCTTACCAAACCTTTCAGAATCTGTTTTCTCATCTGTAAGATGGAGGTGATAATAGTCCACTCACCACTCATAGTCTGTTAGGGTAGTTAACATGGTGATGGCATGGAGTATGTACTAAGTATTAGCTCTCAGCTCTATTATGTAGTAGTAGTGGGTGATGGACATCGATTGACATTTTTCTCGACTGTCATCCCCATTGCTTGATGGCTAATCAACAGAGGGTGTTCGACACATGGTTGTTGAATGAATTGTAAACGTTAGCTTATTAGAAATGGAAGCTCTCAAATGTGCCTGTTAACCAGAAAATAAATGGGTTAATCACACTTTGTTCTTCAAGTCGCTTGTGGAATGTGCTGCGGTGACTGTGTGATGTGCACATCGTAAGCAATGGAAGGGAGTTGTATGGAAGGTTCAAGCTAGCAAATTGCCTTCTTAGATGTGCGCACTACATAAATCCACTGAGGACAGTGTCCCTTACTGCCACTTCCATGTGGTGATGTGCATCCTGCTCCATTGTTGTTGCTTTCAGCTGAGCAGAGAGAATGCCCTCAGCCCTGCTAGATGCATTGAACCGGCTGCTTTCACGGGTAGATCCTTAGGGGAGATTTTGGTTATTTTGTCATAAGAGATTTTCCCAGCAAAACTGAGAGGAATGGGGTTTAATAAGAATATGAGTAGAAGGCAGTTGTAGGAACAACAGAATGTGGAATGAGAGTTAGTTTTAGGTGTTAGGAAGAGTGAACAATTTCATTTTAATAATCAGGTTCTATATATGTATAATTAAAAGCCATACGCACATGAGGGTCACCTGGGAGGCTCAATTCGTTGAGTGTCTGACTTTGGCTCAGGTCATGATCTCATGGTTTGTGAGTTCAAGCCCTGCATCGGGCTCTCTGCTATGTGCACAGAGCCTACTTCAGATCCTCTGTTCCCCCCTCTCTCTGTCCTTTCCCTGCTCGTTCTCTCTCCCTCAAAATAAATAAATAAACTTAAAAAAATAAATAAAAATAATAAGCACATGAGAATGGTGGTTTTATAGATGTTACTGCTTAGCCTTCTTTAAGATTTAAGAATAATGAGAGTTGTTTTGTATTCACTATAATGAAAACATGAAGTAAATAGGTTATATATTATGGCAAAACTTGCGATGTAGTGTTTGAATGACTAAAATCAGGAAACATTAGGCAGTGTTTACGGGTTGTCAGACAATCACACACTTTCCCTGTCTGTAAAAAGGCGAAAATGGTACCTATCTTATAGGGTTGTTATGGGGATTAAATGAGATGATTTGTATAAAGCGCTTAGCTTGGGGCGCCTGGGTGGTTTAGTTGGTTGAGTTCTGACTTCGGCTCACATCATGATTTCTTGGTTCGTGAGTTTGAGCCCCGCATCAGGCTCTCTGCTTGGGATCCTCTGTCTCACTGTCTCTGCCCCTTCCTCTCTCTCTCTCTCTCTCAAAAATAAACATTAAAAAAAAAAAGGAATAAAATGCTTAGCTCAGTGTCTGGTATGTGGCAAGTACATATGAAGGACAGGATGTTTGTACCATTCACCGAGTACTGAGTGCTTGTTGAGGGCCAGGTACTCAGCTGGTTGCTAGGGATAGCAGACAGACATTCCTTCAGGCAGTAATTATTTGTGGAGCATTTGCTATGTGCCAGGCATTATACTAAGTGCAGAAAAGATAACAGCTCGTTACCTAGTGAAGGACAGGTGCCACGATAGTGAGATCAGGTGCTGAGTATAAAAGGATGCATAGCATGTAGAAAGTCCCAGGCCCACGTGGTGTGTGGAGTTCAGCAGAGGGAGAAGCTCACTCACGCTGTCTGCTGAGAAAGCTCGCCATAAGCCCTAACCTTGTACAGGGGGGTTGCCATCTGTAGTGGCTGCTGCACGATTCATTTAGTCATTTAACAGATATTTAGTGAATTCGTGCCATGTGCTTGGCACTGGGGATTCAGTGTTGAACAGTGAAAGAAAGCTTCTGCCCTCTTGGAATGTATACTCTAATAATGGAGATAGACATTAGTCATATAAGCAAATGTATACATGAATATTTGTAACAATGGTAAGTTTTACGAAGGTGAGGTATACAGTGATTATTTTTATTTTTTATTAAAAAAATTTTTTTTAACTATTTATTTCAAGAGAGAGAGACAGCGCGCGAGTGGTGGAGGGGCAGAGAGAGGCAGACACGGAATCCAAAGCAGGTTCCAGGCTCCGAGCTGTCAGCACAGAGCCTGACGCGGGGCTCAAACTCACGAACTGTGAGATTATGACCTGAGCTGAAGTTGAACGCTCAACTGACTGAGCCACCCAGGTGCCCCAAGAGATATATACTATTTATAAATAGGGGACTTTGACCTGCTCCGGGAAGGCTTTCCCAAGGAAATCTCTGAACTTAAATCTCACTCTGTATCCCTCTAAATTACAGCTCCTTGAGGGCAGGGACCTTGTCCATTTTATTTGTTGTACATCTCCAGTTCCTAGAATAGCAGCTGGCATGTGGTAGGCACTCAGTAACTGTTTATTAAATGAAGGAAGGTATGACTGATCTGAATTCTAAAGGGAGAAGAAGAGTTAACGGGGACAGGGGAGGGAACTTCAGGCAGAAGGAATGGCATGTGCAAGGGACCTGTGCAGGCAGGGAGCAGGTTACATTTGAGAGACTGACTGGAGGCCGCATGTTAAGCAGACAGTGGGAGAGAGAGGAGTGCAGCCAGAGAGAAAGGCTGGAGCTAAGTCTAAGTGCCTTGGCAGCCACAGGAAAATTTTTGCTTTTTCTCTAAAGAGCAGTTGATTTTAAGCAGCAAGTATCACGATCCATTTTCATTTTGGAAAGGTTTCTTTCCTGTTCTATAGAAGACAGACTTTGGCAGGGGAATATGGGGCAACACTGAATGCAGAAGGGGTGCAAAAGATAATACCCGGGGACGCCTGGGTGGCTTAGTCATTTGGGCATCTGACTCTTGATTTCAGCTCAGGTCATGATCTCATGGTTTGTGGGATCGAGCCCTGCAATGGGCTCTGTGCTGCCAGCATGGAGACTGCTTGAGATTTCCTCTCTTCCTCTCTCTGTCTCTGTCCCTCCTCTGCATGCATGCATGCTCTTTCTCTCAAAATAAATACACTTAAAAAAAAAGAAAGTTAACACCTGGACTTCCAGCGTTTGCTGCACAGGTAGATGGTTGAGCTATTCTGTAAGACAGGAACATAGGTTTGTGCAGGCAAGTTCATGAATTTGGTCTTAAACCTGTTGAGTTTGAAATGCCTTTGAGTCATGTAAATGGCCATTGAGAGAAGTCTGGGTTGGGGGTAAAAATCTTGAGAATATCTGCATAAAAGTTCTGGATGAAGCCGTGGGCATGAGTGAGATTGCCTCGGGAGAGAGAGGATGGATGAGAAGTGGGCCTAGGAGTTGAAAAACTCCAGCGTTGAAAGGTCAGGTAGAAGAGGATGAAAGTAAGGAGCCCCTGTGAGAAGTAGGACGAGAGCCAGGAGAGTGCTGGAGAATCCTGGAAGCGAAGGGAGGCGAATGTTTCAGAATGAGGAAGTGATCAGTTCTGTCCAGTGCTGAGGGAGTGAGCACTGGAAAGTCTCTTTTGGCTTTTCCGACTTGGAAACTCACTGGTAACAGAGAGAAGGTAGCAGCTGGGGGGAGAGAAGGATCAAGAAAAGTTTATTTAAAAAAAAAATGTTTATTTATTTATTTTGAGAGAGAGAGAGAGAGAGAGAACCTGACCTGGGGAGGGGCAGAGAGAGAATCCCAAGCAGGCTCTGCGCTAACAGCGTGGAGCCCAAGGAGGGGCTCAGTCCCCACGAACTGTGAAATCGAACTGTGAAATTGTGACCTGAGCCAGAATCAAGAGTTGGGCACTTAACCGACTGAGCCACCCAGGCGCCCCCAAGGGAAGTTTTTTTTTTTTTAATTTTTAATTTTTGAGACAGAGAGCATGAACGGGGGAGAGGCAGAGAGAGAGGGAGACACAGAATCGGAAGCAGGCTCCAGGCTCTGAGCCATCAGCCCAGAGCCCAACGCGGGGCTCGAACTCACGGACCGCAAGATCGTGATCTGAGTTGAAGTTGGACGCTTAACCGACTGAGCCACCCAGGTGCCCCAAGGAAAGTTTATTTTAAAAGAAGTCTTGGTGACTTCTGGGTGACTCAGTCCGTTGAGCATCCGACTTTGGCTCAGGTCATGATCTCCCAGTTTGTGGGTTTGAGCCCTGCATCGGGTTCTGCACTGGCGGTACTGAGCCTGCTTGGGTCTGTCTCTCTCTCCCCCTGCCCCACTTGCTCTCTCTCAAAGTAAATAAATAAACTTTAAAAAATAAAATAAAATAAGGTAAAAGAAGTCTTGAATTTTGTTAATATGTCAGGAGTTACCAGTTGAGAAGGAGAAGTTTAGCTGACAAGTTGAATGAGATGAATGGGCTTCCAGATGGAGAGAACTGCTCACACTAATCTGGAGGCTTAAAAGTGCTTGTGTTTTGGGAGCAGTGAGTCGGTTGTCCGGGACAGCCAGAACAGAGGTGCAGGGGGAAGTGTGGTAAGAAGTATGTATGAAAAAGGTGAGCCCAAGGGGCGCCTCGGTGACTCAGTCAGTTAAGTGTCCAACTCTTGATTTCAGCCCAGGTCATAATCTCATGGTTCGTGAGTTCGAGTTCCACATCGGGCTCCATGTTGACAGTGCCGACAGTGTGGAGCCTGCTTGAGGTTCTCTCATTCCCTCTCTCTCTCCCTTCCCTGCTCATGCTCGCTCGCTCTCTCTCTCAAAATAATATATATGTACATACACACACATATATATATATGTGTGTGTATATATATATATATATATACACACATATGTATATAATTTTTTTTTTTAAGAGGAAAAGGTGGGCCCCGTTACAAAGGACCTGGTGTGGGAGCTCTTGCCTTGGAATGCCTCTATATCACAACACGGTGACGAAGTCTGGCGAGATTACAGAGTGTGGTGTGAGAGGAGTTCAGAGTAGTTGGGAGATGTTAATGGTGAAAATAAGGGAGAGGTAAGGGCAGATGAGAGAGATTTAGCTATCTTTTCTTGGCTCCTGATTCTGTTCAGGGAGTTGTAGGGAAGAATGGGTAGAGAAAAGCACTGATGTTCTTTGCTCAGGAGGATGTTTAGATAATTGGGAGTATTAATATAGGGCATAGAAGGTTAGAGAGGAGCAGATAGGGAGTGGACACTTAGGGGACGATTTGCAGGCCTCAGTTGGGAAAATGAATGTAGGATGAGGACAGCTCAAGTCAGAGTTACAAACCCTTGGAAGTGGCCAGCTGAAGCCTCAGCATTGGGTGGTCTTCCAAGAGTCCAGGGTGTGTTTCCAGAGGTCTTCTGGCACTTCTGCTGCTGCTGTTAAAACCTAGTACACATTGGGAGCTTAAAAGCCACTGACTGCTGGGACTGTTTACCTTCATTTGCCTGTACAAAGAATTAGGGAATTGGCACAATGCTGGTTTTCCTACAGGACAAATAATTTTTCACTAGAGATGAAAAACCTTGAGAGACAGAGGTTGTATGTAGCTCAAACTATGGAGCCAGGCTGCCTGGGTTTGAATTCCAGCTCCTCCATTAAGAGCTGAGTGACCTTGGACAAGTCACTTTGCCTCTCTGATGACTCAGGTTTCTTGTCTGTAAACTTAAGAGGAGGACCTAATACTTAAGGAGAAATGCACATAAAACACTTAGAACAATGTTGACACATTTTAAGTGCTTAAAAAGTGGTAGCAGTGACCATAATCCTTGGGGTGGGGGGGGGTCTTGGATGCTGTTGTTCTATTGTTAAAGCACCAGATGGCGATAAAGTACATGTCTTAAGTTTACCCACATTGTCCTGAAGGATTCCTTGAGTAGATTGTTTTCTTTTTCAGATCCCTAATTTGTGCAGTGTGAAGTATTTCTTTGTGTGTTTTTTTTCTTCGCGAACTTCTGGTTGAAACCCATTTGTTTTGAGACTCTTATTTAACTTCTTTCATAAAATTTAAAAATAGATTTTTGGTTAAAGTAGCACACACACACACACACACACAGGAAAAAATCAGATAATACAGCACAACTGTTAGTGAAAAGCAACAACCCATTACGTGGCCCACCTTGTTCTACACCCTGTCTTACTCCTCAGAAGCGCCCACTTATAACTGGTTTTATTGCCACTTAATTTTGAATAGCTGAATTTTATGTTACCTCCATCAAAATGTTTAGCAATGTAACTATTAGATAGTATTCCTTGTGGTTTGATACAGTGAGAATAGCATGAGTTTTATTATGTGCCTACTTTGTGGCAGACACTGTGATTGGGGTTCATCCAAGTTTTTGCTCTTCAGTAACTGGTCACTGGGGGAGGTAGTTAGTACAGTGTGGTAAGCACTTTGGGGGAGCATTTGGGAGGGAAGGCCCTGGCCTAACCTGGGATGAATGTCCGTAAATGCTTTCTGGAAGAGGTGACATCTGAACAGAGATGAAGATAAGACCTGGTTGGGCAGACTGGAGGGACAAGGGAAAGGTGCTCCCAGCCGGGTAGTAGCAGGGTCACATACATACCAAGGCGAGATCGTAGTGTCTCTGGGTAGCTGCAACACGCTGGAGGGTAAGACTTTGGAGTCGGAGGTGGTGTGGTGGTAAAGCTGGCACTGAAAGTGCCAGTCACGGGGGCATTTTATGCCATATCAGAAACTTCGGCTCTTTTTCTCAGGATAATATCAGATAATACAGCACAACTGTTAGTGAAAAGCAACAACCCATTACGTGGCCCACCTTGTTCTACACCCTGTCTTACTCCTCAGAAGCACCCACTTTTAACTGGTTTTATTGCTGGAACCACCCGAGGGTTTTGATAGCAGAGTAACATGGTTACATTTGTATTTTGTGAAGACCACCCTTGAAGCAGTCAGTATGCAGAATGAACTGCATGGCTTGAGGCCAGTTAGGAGATGATTAAAACAGACTAGGTGACAAATGGCAAGTACCTGAAATAAGGCAATGAGGGAAGCCAGAGGATGGGGATTGGGTTGGAAAAATGAAAGGAGATAGGGTCACCAGTAGGGTATGTGGTGGTGCCTGTACATGAGCTGGAAGGTCCAGGTGAAGAAATAGAAGGTTTCAAGCTCCTTTTAGATGTCTTTAACCTGACTTAACTTTGGAGACATCTAAGTGGAGACCCCAGTACAGTTAGAATCGGTGGAGACGTTGCCATTTTGTGGCTTTGTCACCTTCATCAGGTGACTTACCAACTCTAAGCTTTCTTTTCCTGTCAAATGCGAATGGTAATCTCTACCATAGGGTCCTTATGTTCATTAAAAGGAAGAGCATCATAAACACCCAGCACAGGTTATGGGCACAGCAGGTGATCAGTGAAAATGTTTTTTTGTTTTTTTTGTTTTTTGTTTTTTCTTTTTTCTTAGGCTTCAGAAGGACTAGAGTACTTTAGGTTTGTTGCTCTTGATATGAAGTCTACAGTGTTGTGTAATACAGTGTTCTATGGAAAATACCTGCTTAAAACACAAAATCTTGTATAGTTCATACTTTTAGCCATCACAGATTGCTTAGCATTTTGTCCTCAAAAAACATGGATGCTTTCCCAGTCACTGTGTATATTGCCACTTATCATTGACTTTCCCTCCTATTTAGAAAGCGTGCGCCTTCATTAAGTCAAACCTTGATCCAGGCAATGTGGATTCCCTTTTCTATGCTGCCCAGTCCAGCCAGGCCCTCTCAGGGTGTGAGGTGAGTCCAGCTTCTACGTTTCTATATGCTTTACACTGTAATGTGTATTTTTAAAGGGGGAGGGTCATGTCAGATTAATTTTTTTTTTTAACAATAAGAATCCATTAGTGTGGGCGGGAATTCCATTCTTGTGATTTTATTTTTCTTAAGGAAATGGAGTTTATTTTTTTCTCCGAGTTTTCACTTTTCATGGCTTTTCAATAATTTTTCCTATAGTTGCCTCTCTTCTGGGAAGCCTAGATTTTTCTTTCCAACTCCCTTTAACTTTTAAAAATGTTCAGAGTAAAAGAAGAATGTCCCCATGCCAGATTTCTGGAAATCCGTTTCATTGAACATAGGAGAACCATACAAGTAGACAAGTGACTTGCCAGAATCTTTTTAAGTGTTATGCTGAGTTCCTACAGACATTGAATTCAGGTGTCCCAGCAGTTGAGGAGGGACAACCGTGTGCTAGCCGGGTGGTATGACTTTGGCAGTCTCTCTATGTGTTGTTTGCCACAAACTACCAGCACCTGTTCTAAACTCTATGTCTGCCAATCCTTTCTTAGATCTCTATTTCAAATGAGACCAAAGATCTGCTTCTGGCAGCTGTCAGTGAAGACTCATCCGTTACCCAGATCTACCATGCAGTGGCAGCCCTAAGTGGCTTTGGCCTTCCCTTGGCTTCCCAAGAAGCACTCGGTGCCCTTACCGCTCGCCTCAGCAAGGAAGAGACTGTGTTAGCGTAAGTCACCGTGTCGAGCACTTTTCAGACTTCATTTGTGTCAGAGACTGTCCTGAGAGGGTTCGTCCACTGATTCAGCAAATATTTTCTGGGCATCTACTATGTGCCATGTGCTCTGCCAGGCGCTGCAGACACGATATTAAATTAAGACAGGGAAGGTCCCTGTCTTGGTGGACTCATCTGGACACCGTGTTCCTCAAGATACTGAGTCAGAATATAAACACACTGCCATATAAAGACAGAATTGCTTCAGGGGCACCTGGGTGGCTCCGTCGGTTAAGCGTCCGACTTCAGTTCAGGTCATGATCTGAGTTTGTGAGTTCAAGCCCCACATCAGACTCTGTGCTGACAGCTCGGAGTCTGGAGCCTGCTTCGGATTCTGTGTCTCCCTCTCTCTCTGTGTCCCTCCCCTACTTGTGCTCACTCTCTCTCAAAAGTAAATAAATAAACAAACATTAAAAAAATTTTTTTAAGTAAAAAATTAAAAAAAAAGAGAATTGCTTTTGAGGTTAGAGGCTGAAGCAGGGGAGGAGATAACCGAGGGAAAGTGAGGCCAACAAGTCACGTGCATCTTTGTTGAGGTTTGGCTGGGGCACAGTGAGCTGTTGGCAGTGGAGGCCCTGCACTGGAGGAGGGCTTATAGGATCCCTTGAACCTGTGACAGACAACATCTGCTGGGAGAAGTGTGTGCTCAGAGGAGAGAGCATTCTAGGAATCAGACTCTACTGCTCTGCAAAAGCTTAGGTGAAGGAGAAGCACTTATAGGAAAGGAACTCTGAGCAACTTTCCTGTTTATTATAAATTTAATGTTTTAACAGACTTAAGGATGTTTACTAAACTTTTTTTTTGTCATTAGTGAAATGCATTTAAAAATTTTTTTTTCATGTTTATTTTTGAGAGAGACAGAGACAGAGTGCGAACGAGGGAGGGACGGCAGAGAGAGAGGGAGACACAGAATCCGAAGTTGGCTCCGGGCTTTGAGCTGTCAGCATAGAGCCTGACTCGGGACTTGAACTCATGAACTGTGAGATCATGACCTGAGCCAAAGTTGAACGCTTAACCGACTGAGCCACCTAGGTGCCCTGATTAGGGAAATGCATTTTAAAGTTTATTTACTTATTTTTGAGAGAGACAGAGACAACGTGAGCAGGAGAGAAACGGGGGGGGGGGGGGGGAGGGAAGAGAGAGAGAGAGAGAGAGAGAGAGAGAGAATCCAGAGCAGGCTCTGCCCTGTCAGCACAGAGCCCTGTGTGGAGCTCGAACACACGAAACCATGAGATCATGACCTGAACCGAAAGCAGGGTGCCCAGGATATTTATTAAACTTAAAAGTGATTCTATATGTAGTTTTTTTCTTTAACACTGAAATTCCCCACTTATAACAGTACATGTATTTTTTGTTTTGTATTTGTCCCCCATTCAGTTGCAACCCCTGAAAGGAGGGGGAGCACCTGGCCTCTTGTTATTTGTTTAGCAAGATGTTGGTGACACCAGTTCCCTATTGCAGATAGTTCAGTTGTTTCCCAGATTTTTGGGTTTTTTGTTCGTTTGTTTTTGTGGGGAGGGGGTAAGATCAAAATGTTTTTAAACTTGAAATTTTGTTAAGGGCAGGGCTCACAGTCAGTTGACATTCTCTCTCACTCACACCCTGTTCATTTGCACACGGTCAGTAAGTGATCAGTGACTTTGGGGCTACTTTTCCCAGGGCTGACGTCTTGTACACACTTTTTCCAGTGCTTGGCCCTGCAGTCCTTTGCTTTTAGGTCACATTATTTTGATCTCCTCTCATAATCCCTTGGGAGAAATCCCCAGGGATCCCCAGTGAGATCCGTAGTATCATGTCCAGATATCCCTGTCATCAGTGCCTCAGTCTGATGCCATCTTCTACAGCAAAACTCTCCTTTTCCCTCCAAGCAAAAAAGAAAGTTTCCCTCCTCAAAATCCCAGAACAGGAAAAAATACAAAGAAAGTACATCTATTTTGGAGTCAGTTATACTTGGTTATGTGGTTATATTTTGAACACCAGCTCTGTTCCTTTCTTGCTCTGACTTTGGGTTAGTTACTAACTTCCCTGAGCCGCATCTATAAAATGAGCCCAATAATCCTTACATCATAGAATAAATGTCAGGATTAAATGAGATAATGCATGTGAAGGAGCTCTTGCAGTGCCCAGTTCTTAGCGGGCTTCCACCAAAAGCTCCTTCTCTAGAGCATTTCCTTCTTAGTCTCTTTCTTAGGAAGCTGGTTACTTCCTCGGTTTACTGTAGTTCTTTCTCTTTTAGACTGTAAGCTTCTTTATTTGTGGTGTGCACACAGCATGGTGCATGGGAGGTGCCCAACAAAGAGTTTATAAAGGCTGAAACTGTACTTTGATGTTTCGGTTTTCTTGTGCAGGTAGAAAGAGCACGTGCTTGGGATCGGGAAGAACTATGTTCAAATCCTTAATACTCTTCTACTTAATATCTTTGTGACCAACAGCAGGAGCTTCAACCCCCTTAAACCTCAGTGTTTTCATATGTAAAATGGAGAGAGTGGTATCTGTCTCATAGGGTTATTTTGAAGATCAAACTGGCAGGGTGCCTTATATAACATTACTACTGACTTGCCCTATGTAAGGAAATTGGATCTAAATTAGGACTTGTAAATGGGTCATCTACATTTAAGTGGACTTATTCTAGGATATGAATGTTCATAAACTTGTCTAGAATGGAGAAAAAAAAATTGTAGGTTTGAAGGAACCATCTGAAAAGATGCCATTGTGGTGTCCTATAACCTAATTTCTTTAAATCATTTGCTGTATATTAGCAAGACAAGATCGGCTTTCTTAGTGTTTGAAAAAGTACTTCAGAGGGAAAGAAATTGCTGACTGGGGAATAAGTAATTAAAGCCAGTGACAAAACTTTTCAAAAGCTAAGTGGATTAATTTCAGTCTAAAAACTTCTGAAGTTGTTACCAGCATGACACTCACTCGTTCTAAAGAAGAGAAAAATGATACCTTAATTGAAAAGTTCTTTCTTGGCTGTCTTAGCAACCTTTTCTGGCCTCAGCATTTATCACGGGCAGATGTGGGATTTTATCTTGTTTGGAAATTCAGGTTTCGTTTTCTCTAGTGTTTTTTAACAACAAAGATCCCATGGGAGTCATTGAATACTCTGGGGCTTTCCTGTCCATGGACTATAACTCCCCTATTTTCCAACTTGTCATCTTAATGGAATTAATTTTCCATAGAGGGAATCTAAATTGTTATGATCTCAATGAAAGCAGATAAATTCTCTCTCTACATTCCCCAACACATTGACCTGATTGATAAATGGTGGTTTTACATAAAGGCCCAGTCGTGTCTTGGGAAATGGGTAACCATTCTGGGGTTGAGTAGCAGTGGCTTAACCACCAGGGGTCCTCAGCTTCATGCATTCTAGAAAAGCAGCATTTATATTTTCCGGGTTATCTGCACTAAGAGAATAGAATCTAATAAAAAAATCTTATGTGTACATACCTTTCACATTCTGCCTTGAAAGTTTGTCTTACAGGAATATATTCATGAGTGGATAAAACTACATGAATAACGCATAAAAACAATGAAGTACTGATACATGCTACAACATAAGTGAGCCCTGAAAACATGCTAAGGGAAAGTATAAGGAACCAAATACAGATTACATGTTATCTGATTCCATTTACATGAAATATCCAGAATAGGTAAATCCATAGACAGATGCAGATTGGCGTTTACCAGGGGCTGTGCCCATTAAGCTGGGAAGCAAGTGCTTAATGGGTACAGGGTTATCTTTTAGACTGATGGGAGGGAATGTTTTGGAACTAGATAGAAGTAGTGATTGTACAACATTGTGAGATACATACTAAATACCACTGAATTGTTCACTTTTCAAATGGTTAGTTTTCTAATGTAAATTTCACTTCAATTTAAAAATATTTAGAGGGGCGCCTGGGTGGCTCAGTCGGTTAAGCGTCCGACTTCTGCTCAGGTCACGATCTCGCGGTCCGTGAATTCGAGCCCCGCGTCAGGCTCTGTGCTGACTGCTCAGAGCCTGGAGCCTGTTTCAGATTCTGGGTCTCTTTCTCTCTCTGACCCTCCCCCGTTCATGCTCTGTCTCTCTCTGTCTCAAAAATAAATAAACGTTAAAAAAAAAAAAATTAAAAAAAAATATTTAGAGAGATGAGTAAGGGCTATCTGTTACAGCATTGTATGACTTAGGACAACATAAATGTTTATCAACTGGAGATTGAGTAAATTCTGGTACATCTAAACAGTACGTACTATGTCATAATAAGAATAAAGTACATTTATATGTACTCATGTGGAAAGTTGTATACAACGTATCATTAAACTAAAAATAAGTTGGAGAACGATTATCTTTTAGGAGTAGGTATTATAGGAATTTTAACTTTCTTCTTTAGTAATGTATTGCTTGAAGTTTTGACAAATATGTACTTTTATAATCAGAAATAAATGGTAGGAAAAGAAAAAGGGAATACATTCTGGTTTCAGAACTGAATTCCTTTTATCTTATTTAATGCCTGAAGGATTAAGTGACTTTCAGGTCTCCCAGCAGGGTGATGATCGCACAAGTATTGAACATTCAGCATATGTTTCCTGAAGCCTTCTTGTTTATAACACATTCATCTGGTTTGCTCCAAATTCTACCCAACAATCTGCATATGTAGATTCTATAATATTCTTTGGTCTTAGAGTAAGAAAAGTAGAAAGTTAACAGGCAGCTAAGTTCTGCCTAGCACAGTTTCTTGTACAACATACAGCTTGGTTGAATTCAATTCTGTTCTCCCGAAGAGCGTATCTCTTTTAAAACTAAGTAAGTCTTAGTCTCAGTGTTCTGTGTATGGTGACACTAGGAACAAAACATATTTTCAGAGGAGAGTGAACCTGTGCTCCCTCTCTTCCCTGTGCCCACGGTACTTATTTCAGGTCATGTTGCCTGGACTGCCTTCTCTTGCTGTTATGATCTTTGTAATATGATGTCCTTTCCCAACTGGATTATGATTAAGTTCCTTAAAGACTGAGACTGTGTTATACTTGTAAAGAACAGGAGAGGGGTATTCTTGAAAGTGTCCCAGTATAGGAAAGAGTGAGTAGATAAACGGAGATTTGCCATTCATTGGGGTTGTACTCTTTATCTTCCAGAACGGTCCAGGCTCTGCAGACAGCATCCCACCTGTCCCAGCAGGCTGACTTGAGGAGCATTGTGGAGGAGATTGAGGTGTGAATTTATTTTGCCAAATGAATTTCGTAGCTCCTGTCTTTGAAACCCTTTAGAAGAGTCTTGCAGAGAGACATGCATGGTTTATTTTGGCCAGTTACATTTCTTTTCATATCCATGGCACACTTATGTTCTTTGTATCAGAGCAAATGTCCTAGGAAATATTTGTTCAGGTAGGATAGTTACACCATCAATAAGGCAACAGACTACTTTTGCAGCCTTTTGTAGGTATAGGTTCATAGTCCACAGATTTTAGAGCCTAACAAACCTCAAATTCAGATATTTTTTAATGCTACTCATTACTTTGTAATCTCAGGCAAATTTTTAATGTCTGAGCCTCAATTCCTTGTATGGGGTTGTAGGAACAAGTGAGGTTCTCAAGTCCCTAGTACATAATAAGTGCTCAGCAAGTGGTCACTGTGTTTTTATTACTCCATCCTTTCCTTTACCTAGGACCTCCTGCTGCTCAGAGCCTACTCTCATGGACTGCATAGTCAGTGATGACAGGCAGTCCACACAGTGTCATCACTGGGTGCCCCACCCAGTGTGGGCACATTAGCTGCCCCCTCATATTGCCCAGAAGAGGTATGTGTCTCTCTTCATCCTTTAGAGCATTGAATAAGAGAAATGCTCTGCTCTGTAGGTTGTATCCAAAAGGATGGCCATGGGATCCGCCTGTGTCACGATGCTTCCTGGGTGCACTGCGGCCTGGCCCACTGGCCCTCTGCCCAGAGCAGGGCTTAGGCTTGAGTATAGGGGTCAGGGAAGGAACACTCCCAGGGCTGCAGCAGATACTGTTCTCTTCAAATGCCTGTGTGATATTCTTCACTCTGTGCCTAAGCATCTTAATTGAGCAAGTGCTAAATGTCAGAGGTGTTCTCCAGATTTGGAGTGTGATTTCTCAAAACTGTCTGCTCGGGGCGACAGGTTTGTTCATCTTGCTTCTGTTACCACTTGACTTCCAACATGCGTCCATTTTGTTGTGACAGGATCTTGTTGCTCGCCTGGATGAACTGGGAGGTGTGTATCTCCAGTTTGAAGAAGGACTGGAAACAACAGCATTATTCGTGGCTGCCACTTACAAGCTCATGGACCACGTGGGGACTGAGCCATCCATTAAGGAGGTACCTGATAATTCTCAAGCATGAAAGCCAAAGGGGTTGTTGACTTTATCTGCTAATAACAGCTTTTTTCAGAGGGGGCTGTTTAGTTAGCCTTGGGACGTAGTCACCCAGTGTCTTGGGTTAGGCATTGAAAATGAGAAACAGAAAGATGTTTCCTCAAGAAACTGGTTGTCAGTGGGATGGATATGTAAACAAATTGTCACGCTTGCCTTATTTTATTTTTTTATTGTTTTTTTTTCTCACAACACTTAACAGTTTATAAAGCATTTTTATGTGTGGCTCATTTGATCACCATAGGAAATCTGTGAGTAATATGCTCAGTCAGATTTGGTCCCTCTCTAGAGTGGCAACGTGACGTGTGAGGACACACAGATAATAGGTGGGAGAGATGCCTCTAAACCAGGTCTCCCCATGCTACAGGCGCTCTCCTTCCCATGTGTTATGAAATGGATGTCCAGCTTTCTTGTTCCTGTACTGCAAAACTGCCTCTTCTGCCTCCCACCTCAGCCTCAGCAGTGGCTAAATGGCTAAATCTTAGCTAATCTTTGCCGATTGACATAGTTTTCTGAGAGGCATATGTGTCTACAGACATCTACCAAGAGTTAATTCTTTTTTCTTTGTTTGTTTGTTTGTTTTTTTCAAGAGGAACTTGTTAACCTGCAAGAACCTTCGGCGGGAATGTGTGTGGGAAATCTTTTTGAGTTGGACCCTCTTTGTACCCCTTGTTTGTGAGAAGGTTACCAACCCTTAACTACAGGATTTAAAATACAAGATGCTGTTGTTTTCATTCTAGGAGAAGAGATCTGGGTTCCAAGTTAGAACTTTCATTTCTCTTACGCATTTTGAGTTCTGTGCTGAGTTTCTTCAAGTAAATAGTAAATACTTATCTGCGTTGGGTAATTTGAATTAATTTTATATTTTCTCTGGAGGGTATGACCTAATAATTTATTCATGTGTTAGCATTCTTCTGTTGTCTTTTGTTTATCCTAAGCGTAGAAGGTCTGGAGATCCCATACTCTCTTAATTTCTATGACAGGTGAAAGTGCAGGAATGTGGGTCTTATGGTACAAATCATTAAGGAATTCTCCTGTACACAGTACAGTAGATGAATTGGCAATATTCTACATATACAACTTAAACTTTTTCTTGCTTTATTCCCAAGCTTCTATTCACCAGGTATTTGGCTGGAGTAATTTTGCTGTCACTGCTTTTGACATAACCATTCTGGTGAACAGTCCTCCATTTTAACATGTCAACAGCCTAGTGATGGAAAAATGTAATTGGTACAATTAAAGAAAATTATTTCATGTCGACTGTGAATAACACTGTCGGGAACAAGGGAGCTCTTTTGTTAGATTGTAGATTTTAAAAAACAAAACTGATTGAAGTGAAAAATGTTTCCTCTTAAGCACACAGCCTCCAGAATTTTAATAATGCCTTTTAGGTTCCACATTTTTAAAAAACTGCTTTCTCTTTTCTCCTCTAAACAGCCCATTAGTTCTTAATGGAAAGTTATTTTAGTTTCTTTCTAATGTATATGTTGGTTATAAGGTTTGGTCTTACGAATTCAAACTTAGCCCCAGTGTACCGCCCAGAGGGGGTTAGGGAGAGAAGTTGGCTTAGCTCAGAGAGTGAGAAGAATCAGGAAAGAACATATTTTATTCTGGAAGGACTCAGGACAAATAGACTTCCATATAAATTTGGGTCTTGTTTTTTTTTTTTTTTTTTCCTCCTGTTACAACTTGTAGGACTTACTTAACCTTCTTTAGCCTCACTTTCCTCATTTGAAAAACGTTGATAATATCGATCTTTTCAGGGTTTTAATCAAGATTTGAGTTCATGCATGTCAAGCACCTGCTACAGTGCATGGCACATATGGTAACCTGGAACATAAGGTTACTGTTGTATGTATTTTGTCATATACTTTCATATCTCAGTAGTTATCTTGCATTTGTACATTAAGCATTCAATAAAAGGTTGACAAATAAATGTGTCAATTTCAGTTTGAACCAGAAGATGGAAAAAAACAACCAAATCAGGTTTTAATCTTTAAAAAAAAAATTTTTTTTTTTAACGTTTATTTATTTTTGAGACAGAGAGAGACAGAGCATGAACAGGGGAGGGGCAGAGAGAGAGGGAGACACAGAATCCGAAACGGGCTCCAGGCTCTGAGCTGTCAGCACAGAGCCCGACGCGGGGCTCGAACTGACGGACCGTGAGATCGTGACCTGAGCCGAAGTCGGACGCTTAACCGACCAAGCCACCCAGGCACCCCAGGTTTTAATCTTAACATTTGCTTTTCACCTTCTCGGTCAGTTTGGATTAATGGCTGAAAGATCCTCCTTGTGAACACCAAGAAGCAGGTAGAGAATGACTTTAGCTAGTGGGGAACGAGAGGTGGCTCTCCCACCTTCCTGCCGGAGGAGGATCTCAAGCTGCATTTCTCTTTTCTTTCAGGATCAGGTCATCCAACTAATGAATGCGATCTTTAGCAAGAAGAACTTTGAGTCACTCTCAGAAGCCTTCAGCGTGGCCTCTGCTGCTGCTGCACTCTCTCAAAATCGCTACCATGTGCCGGTTGTGGTTGTGCCCGAGGGCTCTCCTTCTGACACTCACGAGCAGGCTATCCTTCGGGTATGGCTTCCACGTCCAAACTGTGTCACTCTTCTTGCTGTTTCCAGTGTAAGGCTTTCAGAAACCTAAGGACTGATAGAAACCTGGCCGTAACCACCCCCCCCCCCCCCACGCCAGGACACACCCATTAAATGTAGAGCAAGGCTCATTTCCCTTAGCCTGAAACTGGGGACATGACTCCTGGGTGAACTAGTCACAGAACCCTTCAACTCCATCCAAAAAAAGCTTCCCCCCCCACCCCCGGAGGATTTTAAACAGTAAGGCTTTCAAGAAATTAAATGCAAGAAAATTGCATTTCAGGGTTTGTAACACCAGGTGTATAGAGAAAGCTTGCTTTATTTTTTTTTTTTAATTAAAAAAATTTTTTTCAACATTTATTTATCTTTGAGAGAGAGAGAGAGAGAATGAGCAGGGGAGGGGCAGAGAGAGATGGAGACACAGAATCCGAAGCAGGCTCCAGGCTCTGAGCTGTGAGCACAGAGCCTGACATGGGGCTTGGACCCATGAACTGTGAGATCATGACCTGAGTGAAGACGACGTTTAACTGACTGAGCCATCCAGGCACCCCGAGAAGGCTTACTTCTAAAAGGCATATTCCAGTATCAGAACTTTCTAACTATGTTATTTAAAGACCACTTTTTAAATTTCCCAGTCATTCTGGTGCTTGCAGTTGTTAATGCCAGGTCTCTTCCTCCTGCTGTTGACAGTATGTCTTTCTGCCTCTTCATAGCACAGCCCTCCCTCTCACTTAGCAGCAAGCATAGACTGCTCATGCTGACTCTCTGAACTTTTATGCTGCCTGAATCTCTGAGTAAATGTACAGATCTTGAATACGCATAGAGTTTTCATCTCAAATGGGGCTTTTGTTGCTGTTGTTTGGAAATCCGTGGTAAGCTAAGATCTTCATAAGAAATTAGCATTTTATTTATGCCTAAACATGGGGGTTCCACACAGGACAGTTGCATCAGTTCTACCCTGGTGGCCTCTCCAGATGCTCTCCTGCGGAAGTGCCCTTTCCTTCAAAACCGCCTCTCCTCTCCCTGCTTACACCCACACCCCCTCAGCAAAGGCTAGTGTGAGAAATAGCCTGATTAACATAGTTCACCATGAGTTGATGAGTTGTGAGTGGGCGGCTAAGAGAACAAAATAGTATTGGTTTCGTCGCTTGATAGGCTTGAGGTTGAGTCTTAGACCAACCACTTAACTGGCCTCAGCTTCTTCATCTGTAAAGTAGAGATGGTGCTGTTTATTTCAGATGATCAATAAAGGGGGGTGTATGTAAAGAGCCTATCCTCACCTGAGGAATGAGATTATTGGACAAGGTCATCTTTAATATCCTCCCTACCTTTAATATTCTATAATCTATCCCATTAGCAATCTCCTTGTGTTTCCTGTGTTTGATTTCTGATAGACCGTAGACCAGAGTCAGTGAAGATGTCCTGCAATGAGGTGTTTTTTCCCCTGCAGAGCTGGCTTCCTATGGATAAAGTACCCCAGAAATGAAATTTTGTACTCCTTCAGTCTTTGTTGCTACAGATAATTTTCACATTTATTTCTAGTTGCAGGTCACCAATGTTCTGTCTCAGCCTCTGACTCAGGCCACTGTGAAACTAGAACATGCTAAATCTGTTGCTTCCAGAGCCACTGTCCTCCAGAAGACTTCTTTTACCCCTGTAGGGTAAGTGCTGATTTTATTTTTGCAGGGCACCAATAGACTTGTTTTGTCTGTAGCCAGTATAACCCAAATTAATATGGATATTACAAAATGTCCCCATGGCTAGGTAAATTTGACTTACTGATATCAAAATCCTACAGTCATAGAAGAAAAGGATTTTTAAAACCAAAAGAGGAGTACCTGGCTGGCTTAGTTGGTAGAGCATGGGAATCTTAATTTTGGGGTTATGAGTTCAAGCCCTATGTTAGGTGTAGACATTACTAAAAAAATAAGTAAATAAACTTAAAAAAAAAAAACCAACTAGAAGAATTGTGCTTTAGTTTTATTGTTTCCTTCCCTATCTATTTCTAGTTGTCTCTGTCTTGTCATTGTGATGTAAGTAGCTGGTTTTAAATTTAATATTTAATTTTTTTTTCTGATGTATGAGTAATACATATTTATTGTAGTAAAAATATGGAAAAACACAAAAAATAAAACAAAAATCGCCCATAATTCTACCATCTAGAGGTAACTACTGTTCACAATTTGTTGTCTTTTTTGGTCAACCTTTTTTCTATGCAAATAAGTGTGTGTGTGTGTGTATATGTATATATATATATATATATATATATATATATATATATATGTATGTATATATATATATATATATATATGTATGTATATATATATATATATATATATGTATGTATATACAAAGCCATACATATATGTGTCTGTGTATATATATGTGTGTGTGTGTGTGTACGTGTTTTTTTAAATATTTAAATATTTATTTTTGGGAGAGCATAAGCGGGGGAGGGGTAGAGAGAGCGGGACAGAGGATCCAAAGCAGGCTCTGTGCTGACAGCAGTGAGCCCCATGTGGGGCTTAAATTTACAAGCTGTGAGATTATGACCTGAGCCAAAATCGGATTCTCAACTGACTGAGCCACCCAAGTGCCCTGCAAATAAATATATTTTTAATTGAATAAGGATTATGTTTTGTCTATAACAATATGTCATGAACATTTCCCCGATAGGATTAAATATTCTTCTTTAGTCTTATTTGTAGTGGCTGTATATTGTTAGATAAATTTTAAAAGAATTAAGGATCAATTTTTTTTTTTTTTCATTTTTTTTTTCAACGTTTTTTATTTATTTTTGGGACAGAGAGAGACAGAGCATGAACGGGGGAGGGTCAGAGAGAGAGGGAGACACAGAATCGGAAACAGGCTCCAGGCTCCGAGCCATCAGCCCAGAGCCTGACGCGGGGCTCGAACTCACGGACCGCGAGATCGTGACCTGGCTGAAGTGGGACGCTTAACTGACTGCGCCACCCAGGCGCCCCAAGGATCAATTTTTATAAGAGACTTTAAGTGTTAAATTAGTAAGCTAATGAGATCGGGAATATGCATTTCTTTTTTTCTTTTAAGGAAGCTCTAGGCCCAATGTGGGGCTCTAACTCCCAACCCTGAGATCAAGAGTCATACATATCCTCTATAGATTGGGCCAGCCAGGTGCCCCGAGAATATGCATTTTTTAGACCGTGATAAAAATACACAGGCAATATGTGAAATTAAAAAGCAAAAATTTTTTAGGAATGGTGAGCGCAATGGTAAAAGACATTGGGGATTTTGCTATGTAATTAGAGTTAAGAATTCTCTACCTTTTTCCCCCTTTAAAATAAAAGTTACTGATATTTTTATAAAAGTAAGATATGCCATTTTAAGGAAATTCACAAAACATAGGAAAGTAGAAATAATACATAAAATTACCTACGATTATACTGCTCTGCATCCAGCTTTTTGAACATTTCTACTCTCTTTCTTTTTTTTAAACATAATAGGTTTCATACTGTAGACTGTTTTGCATTTAATTGTGGAAGTCTACCCAAAGGAGGTGGGTTTTAGGAGCTGAGAGGAGGAAACAAAGGGAAAAAAGGGACTTGAGAATCTTGAAAGAGGAGGTCATTTTATTTTATTTATTTATTATTTATTTTTTATTTTAGAGAGAGAAGAGAGTGCAGGCAGGGAAGAGGGGCAGAGGGAGAGAGAGAGGATCTTGAGCAGCTTCCACACTCAGCCCAGAGCCTGATGTGGGGCTTAATCCCACGACTTTGGGATCATGACCTGAGCCGAAATCAAGAGTCAGTCACTCAACCGACTGAGCCACCCAGACGCCCCTTGAAAGAGGAGGTCATTTGAGATTGGTCTCAAGTTTTCCCCACACCATATTCTTTGATTGAGCAGGAGGTTGCCCAACTGGGGTGGGAAGCTAAAAGGTGAAGTGGTGTAGCCCTGGACGGTCTCAAGGAGGGCGGCGTGTGGCCCATTTGGTACATTCGTGGCTTTGCTGTGTGAGTTCTTGCTAACCCTGCTGTCATTTTTAACAGGGATGTTTTTGAACTAAACTTCATGAATGTCAAATTTTCCAGTGGTTATTATGACTTCTCTGTCAAAGTTGAAGGTGACAACCGTTATATTGCAAATAGTGTAGAGGTGAGTGCTTTTCTTTCGTCCCCATTAAATCCAATGAAATGACCAAGTGGGCACACAGCATTAATTAATATTGACCTCACTTTACTACCAAGTTAATGTGAATATGTTAAGAGAAGGGTAGGTTTAAACTATGCTGTTTGACAGACTTCTCCAAGATGTTGATCATAGTGGGTTTTGTTTATAAATTACTCATTTTCTATTATAAGTTAGTGTTACTATCTTACATAAAATTTAGGAAACAGAAAAATAAAAACCACCCATAATGTCACTGAGACATAAATATTCTTGTAATGTTTTACATGGTAGGTCTTGATAGGTTTAGAAAAGTGCTTGATGCTAAATTAGGTGACGAAAATCATCAAGTGACAACACACTGTAGCAAGGCTATCTGGGTAAAGTACAAAAGAATGTCGGTAAGTTTCATAATGAATTGTGTTTCAGATGTTTAGCTGCCTCTAGTTGTGTTGAAGATCTGAAGCAGTTTAAAAAAAAATTTTTTTTAATGTTTTTTATTTATTTTTGAAAGAGAGAGAGAGAGAGAGAGAGACTGAGCAGGGGAGGAGCAGAGAGAGAGGGAGACACAATTCAAAGCAGGCTCCAGGCTCTAGGCTGTCAGCACAGAGCCTCATGAGGGGCTCGAACTCACAAACTGTGACATCATGACCTGAGCCAAAGTCAGACGCTTAACCGACTGAGCCACCCAGGCGCCCCCCAAAGCAGTTTTAAAGATGGAAAACTATGCCTCATTTATCTGATGCCTTGGGAAGGAGGTACTTCACATTAGTGGTTTTCCCAGCTAATTCAAGTATACCCCTTTAGACACTGTGGCTTTCATTTCAACCTTTATCACAGAAGTTTATTTAAGATGAATTATACATTTTCTTTTTTCTTTTTTTAAATACATTTTTTAAATGTTTATTTATTTATTTTTGAGAGAGTGCACAAGTTGGGGTGACAGAGAGATAGAGGGAGACACAGAATCCGAAGCAGCTCCAGGCTCTGAGCTGTTAGCACAGAGCCCAAGGCGGGTCTTGAACTTGTGACCTGAACTAAAGTTGGAAGCCCCTACATTTTCCTACTTTCTTAAACTATGGGATATGGTTTAACCTTTTCTTATTCTGAATTAGAATCATCTGTACAAACTCTTTATTGAAGTCCTTTGACATGAGAAGCATAGGTCTTTATGCTTTTGCTTACATTATTTTAGTTTTCTGACAACCCTAAGGCATGGGTGGAGCCATCTTCATTTCACAGATGCAGCTCAAAGGGGTAGAGTAACTTGTCCAAGGTCACCCAGCCTGTACTTGGGTGGATTCCCTGCCCAATAGTTTGGTTAGTGTTCTCTGGTGAATATACAGCTGGCATAGAGCCTGCAGAGCTGTGTGCAGCTCCAGCAGCTGGCCTCTTTATGATATTACTTTCTCCTTTCAGCTGTCACTTCTCAATGTTTTTGTCACTGTGTCTTTGCTGCATCTACTTGCTTACATTGTCATTTATTCTGTTGGATGAGGGGGAATTTGGAGTGGCCCTGTGCCTTTCTTTGAGTAATTGAATATGTGCTGTTTGTGATAACTCTTTTCTTCACTATTCAAGTGTCATTTCCCACTCACTTTTCTTTAAGTTTATTTTTATTTTTTGAAGTAAACTCTATGCCCAACATGGAGCTTGAACTCATGACCCCAAGATCAAGGGTCACATACTCCACTGACTAAGCCAGCCAGGCATTCCTCACTTTTTTAAATTATACTTTTTCATTTTTTTCATCTTGAAATAATTTCGAAGTTGCAAAAATATGAAGTATACAGTTTTTAGTTTTTTGGGTTTAAAAAAAATTTTTTTAGTGTGTATTTATTTTTGAGAGAGAGAGACACAGAGTGTGAACAGGGGAGGGGTAGAGAGAGAGGGAGACACAGAATCTGAAGCAGGCTCCGGGCTCTGAGCTGTCAGCCCAGAGCCTGATGTGGGGCTCGAACCCATGAACCACGAAATCATGACCTGAGCCAAAGTCAGACACTCAACTGACTGAGCCACCCAGGCACCCCTAAAGCTTTTAGTTTTTAAGGATGGAAAACTATTCCTCATTTCTCTGATGCTTTGTGGGACTTAGCCAAGTATAGTAGTATAAAAAATGTCCTTTACCCAGCTTCCCCAAATGTTAACGTCTTGTATAACTGTAATATATCAGTAATTACTATCCAGATAATAATCAGGAAATTAACACTGATACAATGCTATTAAGTAATCTGTAGACTGTAATTCAAATTCCACTAGTTATCCTACTAATGTCCCTCTTCTGATCCAGGATTCTACCTAGGGACATGTTCCTTTAGCTTCCTCTAATTTAGGATAGTTTCTTTCATGACTTTGGCACTTTTGAAGAGTACTCTAGTTAGTTTGTAGAATGGCCCTCACTTTGGGTTTGTCTGAGTTTTCTCAAAATTAAATTTATTTTTTGCAAGAATACTCCAAAAGTGAAACTCTGTCCCTCTTAGTGCATCTTCTTAGGAAGTATATGATACTGATCTGTCTCACTGCTGGTGATGTTAACCTTGATCACTTAGTTTCGGTGGTGTCTGCTAGGTGTCTCTACTGTAAAGTTGCTGTTTTTCTGCTTTATAATTGAGTCTGCAAATGTCCTGATGGTCTAGCTTGCAACCATTATTCATGTGTTGTCTGCCCAAAGGTGATTTTCTTTTTTTTTTCACTCTTTCTACGTTTATTAATTAGAATTCTGTAAGAAAAAGCTATCCCTCCCCTGACTGACTCTGTCTTCATGTATTTATTCAATTATTTATAACATTTTGGGCTCATGGATTTTTATTTTACTCTGTAGGTTATGATACCTTACTGTCATCATCTGTTTTGTTTTTCACATTATCCCAGATTTGACCTTTCGGAAGCTCCTCAAGTTGGTTCCTATGACACTCACTTTTTTTAAATGAAAGGACAAGGCAGCTAGAAAGTTTGACCTTTTCAAAACTGAGGCATTACTTAACATAGGTAGATTAAATACTTATATTTAAAGTTTGTCAGAAAGGAAGATACTGTCTGAAACTCTCATCTCTCCCTTTTCTCCACCTCATGTCTGACCTTTTTGGGCATGAGACATTGATCCCAGTCCATTACTAACGCAGTATTTGGACAGAAGCTATTGTAGTGTGCACCTTGAACCTTTACGAGTTTTAGCTCCCCTCATGAAGGGTCCTTATTTGCAACTGAACACATTAAAAGGCAGACTTTTCTTTCTCTCCTTTTTTTTTCCCCTCTGAAACCTTTTCTTCCTTCTACCTTTACAGTCTTGATAACAACATATCCAGCTTAAGTGCCATACCCATATGACACAGTCATTCTTAACCTCTTCCTTTCTTTCTACTTCTTTCAGTCAGTCACCAAGTCCTGTTGATTCCACCTTTGAATGTCTTTTGCATGAGTTCTTTGTTGTTTAGTCCCTGTGTTCTCAATTGGGTAGAGCCCTATATTGTCTGTCTACACGGGTAAGGGAGTTTCTAACTACATCTGACCCTTGGACAAATGAGGGTTTGAAATGCAGGGGTCCACTTACACATGGATTTTTTTTCCGACAAAAGCAATACAGTACTATAAATGTATTTTCTCTTTCTTATGGTTTTCTTAATAACATTTTCTTGATTTTTAGCTTTACTGTAAGAATACACTATACAATATTTATAATATACAAAATAAGTGTTTATCGACTGTGTTATCAGTAAGGCTTCTGGTCAACAATAAGCTATTAGTAGTTAAGGTTTGGGGGAGTCTAAAGTTCTAGATGGATCTTCAACTGTACTGGGTGGGAGTCAGCACTCCTCACCCTTCGTTGTTTAAGTGCCAACTGTAGTTCCATTGTCTTCAGATTTCTGCCTCTTTCATTTAATTTTCCCTAAGTGCCACTAGAATGATAAAATCATTGTTTTTTGGTTCCCCATTGCTTGTGAGTGAGGTCTAGACTCCTGAGAATGGCTTAGAAGGTCCTCCTCAAGGCACGTGCATATGCTTCAGTGTGGGTGCGTCCCCACCCCCTCAGCGCTAGCTGCTCTTGACTGCATACTGCTCCTCAGATATACTTTACATGCACATGTCTTTGGGTTTCAACTCTTGCTTCCTGCATAAGAAATGCTCCTCCCCTCTCTTGCTCATATGCTGAACTGCTCATCCTGTGGAGTCTAGTTCAAATGGTATTCCTTCGTCTGTGCTCCCACAAAACTTTTATTTTTTAGTATGGACTACTTCAAATATACAGAAAAGAACAGAAAATAATTTGGTGAATTCTCATGTACCTCATCTCCTTCACTCATTCTCAGCCACTCATCTCCTTCAAACCCTATCATTTTGCTATATTTGCTCCACCCTCTCCCTTTTGTTTTGGTAAGAAACTTTTATGTTTCTGCTACACGTGTACATATTTGAAACAATTTTTTTTTAAGTTTATTTATTTTGAGAAAGAGAGAGAGAGCACAGTGGGGAAGGGTCAGAGAGAAGCAGAGACAGAGCCCCAAGCAGGCTCTGCGACATCGGCGCAGAGCCTGATGCGGGACCCAAACCCATGAACTGTGAGACCGTGACCTGAGCCGAGATCAAGAGTCGGATGCTTAACTGACTGCGCCACCCAGGTGCCCCACACGTGTACATATTTTTAAATAATACAGTGCATTGATTTGCATCTTCTCAAAATTTATACATTATCTTGTATGCATCCTTTTGCCACGCACTCGTTCTCATTCAATATTATATGACAGTTGCACTTATACCTGTAGAACTAGAGCTATATGCGTAACTGTGGATAATTGTCATGTAATTGCCTTCCTTTTATGAATGAAGTAGATTTTATTCATTTTCCTATTGGACATTTAGATTTCACCATTACAGTGCTACTGTGAACATCTTGGTATGTTTCCTTGTGCACATTTTGTTTATTTATCTGGAGTGAAGTCATAAAGTGTGTTTATCTTCCAGCTTTATTAAATATTGCCAAATTGCTCTTTTTTTTCATATTCTTACCAATATTTGGTATTATGAATTTTTGATAATCTGATGGATATGAAATGGTGTCTTGTGTGTTGTTTTTTAAAGTTTTATTTATTTTTTTTAGAAATCCCTACACCCATCATGGGGCTTGAACTCATGACCCTGAGATCAAGAGTTGTATGCTTTTGTGACTGAGCCAGCTGGGTGCCCCAAAATGGTTTCTTGTTTTAATGTTTTTCCTTGGTTACTAGTGAGATTGAGCATTTTTTTCTCGTGTTTATTGGCCTTTTAGTTTTCCTCTTCTGTGAATTGTTGTCTGTTTTGTCTGTTTTTCTTTTGGTTTGTTAGTCTTTTTATTATTGAATTTTAGGAGCTATTGATATTCTGGAAAGTAAGCTTTACTTATAAGCATCAGATGTCTTCCCCAGTGTTATCTTTATGGCATCTTTTGATGCACAAAAGTTATTTTCAGTGAAGCCTAATTTAAAAGCCTTTTTGCTTATGTTGTTTATGCTTTTTGTGTCTTTAAAAAACTCCAAGGTCAAAAAGATAATCTGCAGTATTTTCTTCTACAAATTTTTAAGTTTTTTCCCCCTTATATTTAGGACTTCAATCTACTTAAAGTTTATTTTTGTTGCTGTAGTATTTTATATCCTATCTATAATTGTTCTTATTGTATTCTATTACCGTTGTTTGCTTATATGTTTGCTTTTTCATTGGGCTGAGAACTCCCTGTGAGTGGAAACCAAATCTTATTTTTTGAGTGCTTATTCTCCATTTCCGACCATTCGAGAAGAAAAGGATGGAGTGGTATAAAAATATTTCCTTACATTCCTGGGCCCTTAAAACTATGGTAACTCATCTTCAAAGGGTTAGCTTTTTATTCTATACAAAGTAGCTTGGCTTTTTTTTTTTTTTTTTTTTTTTTTTTTTGTGACAGCTTTATTGAGGATATAATTCACATATCTAATAAAGTATTTATAATTCAGTGTTTTTAGTATATTTACAGATATTTATTTATTTATATTTACACCACTTTCAAATTCCAGAACACTTTTGTCACCCCAGAAAGCAGTCCTGCGTCTATAGTAGATATTCCTTATTCTACAGGAATAGATCTTCTAGTCCTAACAACTACTACTTTTGTCTCCATGGTTTGCTTATTTGGGACATTTCATATAAATGGAATCATACAATATATAGCTGTTTGTGTCTGGCCTTTTTAATTAGCATATTTTTCAGGTTAATTCATGTTGTAGCATGTATGAGTACTTTATTCCTTTTATGGCTGAGTAATATTCCATTGTATGGATATACCACATTTTGTTTATCCGTTCATCAGTTGATGGACATTTGGAGCTTTTCCACTTTTTTGGCTTTTTAAAATAATGTTGCTATAAACATTCATGTACACATTTTTGTTTGAACATCTGTTTTCAGTTCTTTGAGGTATATGCCTACGAATGGAATACTAGGTCATATGATAAACTCTATGTTTAACTTTTTGAGGAACTGACAAACTTTTTCAAAGAAGCTGCACTATTTTACATTTCTACTAGTAATGTATAAGGATTCCAATTTCTCTGCATCCTAACCAACACTTGGTATTATCTGTCTTTTCATTCTGGCATTCCTAAGTGGGTATGAAGTGGCATCTCACTGAGATTTTGGTTTGCATTTCCCTGATGGTTAATGATATTGAGCAGCTTTTTCATGTGCTTATTGGCCATTTGTATATCTTCTTTGGAGAAATGTCTGTACAGATGACCCTTTGCCCATTAAAAAGAAATTTTTTTTTTTGTCTTTTTATTTCTTCCGTCCCAATCTATATACCTCTTATTTCCTCTTCTTGATACATTATTATCTTTTTATATATTCTTGAGGTTTTTTTGTATGTATATATATTTTTTTATTTTAAGAGAGGGAGGGGGACCATATGTATGTGCATCCCCGCAGGAGAGCAGGGGACGGGCAGAGAGAATCACAAGCAGGATTCACACTGTCAACACATAGCCCGACACAGGGCTCAATCTCACAAACCGTGAGATCATGACCTAAGCCAAAACTAAGAGTTGGATGCTCAACTGAC
The DNA here is from genome assembly GCF_024362965.1 of Panthera pardus. NCBI lineage: Eukaryota > Metazoa > Chordata > Mammalia > Carnivora > Felidae > Panthera > Panthera pardus. Next base: position 22,331,514 of record NW_026526821.1, on the reverse strand, counting down.
TGAGCCACCCAGGGGCCCATATATTCTTGAATTTTAAGAGTTCTTTTTATACTATGGATACAAGTCCCTTGTCAAATACCTGATTTGCAAATATTTTCTCACAGTCTGTAGGTTGTCTTTTCCCTTGTTGATTTTGGATTTTGAAGCACAAATGTTTTAATTTTGATGAGGTTCAGTTTCTTTATTTTTCTTTCACTGCTTCTGCTTTGAGTGTCATATCTAAGAAACCATTGCCTAATCCAAGGTTATGAAGATTACTCCTCTTATAGCTTTAACTCTAACATTTAGGTGTCTGATTAATTTTGACTTAGTTTTTGTATATGGTGTGAGGTAGGGGTCCAGCTTCCTTCTTTTGCATGTGGAAATCCTAGCACCATTTGTTGAAGACCATTCTTTCCCTATTGAGTTGTCTTGGCACACTTTGCATCTTGCCATCAAAAATCAGTTGACCATACAGGCAAGGGTTAATACCTAGTCTTGCAGTCGTATTCCATTAATCAATATTTTTATTTTTATACCAATGCTATGCTGTCTTGGTTACTTAACAGCTTGGCTTTTTGTAACATCAAATCTGGCGTTTGTCCAAGTGTTTCTGTGATTGTTGGAAAAATTATTTAAGTGCAAAATAGCAGAAATGGCTAATAGCTGTTACTCATGCAATGATAATAAGCCCCAACTGAGGCCATTGCTGTCCTTTTCCTTCCTGGTGATGGAGTGAGCATTAAAAAATCTCTCCTTCATTATGTTAGAGCTTTATGCATGCATATGTACGTGTGTGTGCGCCCGCGCGCGCGTGTGTGTGCGTTCTGACCTGTGTCACATACGCAACTTTACTTTGTAATTTCAGTAATAGTCACACTTAGAACCTCAGAGCGGGTCAGCAGGTCCTGTTTCTTCTCCTGAGAGACGCTTGACATTGGTCAGAGTGCATTAACGGTGGTTTGGTGTGGAAGGCCTGTAATAGCCCTCATTGACATTGGACTTGCTGTCAGGGAAACATGGGTTTTAGAAGCTGTCATTAGCATTAATTGCTCCTAATGCACCATCATTTTTGACAGTAATGAGCTAAACAAGGGGGTTATTACTCTCAGCAGAAAGACTACATTTCCTGGCGTTAAAACATTTTTTGAGGTGTATGTGGCATGCAGTACAGGCAAAGAAAAGACTAGCATGATTCAATGTAAAGCAGGCTTAGCTGCATTTAAAGTGGCTAAACAAGTCCCTTTCCTGTTATAAAAACTAATCTTGAAGTGTTAGTTTGAAGGAAGAAGCAGCTAACCCACAGGGATCTTACTCAATTCTTTACAACATGGCTTTGAAAAAAGTTACGATAATTTTTATTTCTCAATTTGCTTTAAAAGAGTAGTGTAAAAACGCTTTTCTTTTCAGTGTTTCTAGAGACTCATTTGTATTAAGATTTTAGGAGCAGAAGGACTTGTTTTAAACTGTTCCCTATTCAAGAACAGCCCTGCAGTGTTTCTCTGCAACAAAGAAACCTTTAACTTAGGGAGCCTTTTAGAATTAGGGCTGAGAGCAAACCCAAAATGACTTGAGTTCACTGCAATCTGCCCTTTTGTCATCCATGTGTGTGTATTGTCTGGGAATGCTTATGATGTCTTTAAAACACACAGTTGAATCTTGATTAGCGGGCCTTAGTGACCATGTTACTGTTGAAAGTTTGTAGTCAGGATTCTAAGGAAAAAGCTAAAAGTTGATGACTTTTCTATCACTATAATTAGGATACATTGAGGAGCCTTACATAAATCTTTAAACATCTGTATGTATCCATCTGCTGAAAGGAAGAATGATTATTTTTTTAAGTTTATTTATTTATTTTGAGAGAGAGAGGGAAAGAGAGAGAATCCCAAGCATACTCCACACTTTTGGCATGAAGCCCCATGTGGGGCTTGAACTCACTAACTGTGAGATCACAATCTGAGCCGAAACCAAGAGTCAGATTTTTAACTGACTGAGCCCCCCCAGGCACCCTGGAAGAATGGTTATTTTTGCAATCCTCTTTATTGGGTGGTGCTTTTCAATACAAAATGTTTATAAAGAAAAAAGTATATGGCACACAGTCTCATTGCTGAGATAATCTCTATTTTTTTCAAAAAAGGAGTAAAGTATGCATGTAGTTAAAAAAATTCAAAGTGCAAATGAATTTTGTAAAAGTATATAATGAAACGTAAGAGCTTTCTCTCATCCCTTCCATCCAGTTCCTCTCCTCAGAGGAATCCATTTCTAAGAGTTAATTATTGTACATTTTAAGAAAAAGAAGGATACAAAATTAATGAATGAATGTATGTTTATCCTTTCTTGTTTACATAAAAGGGATTACTCTAGGGGGGCCTGGGTGGCTCAGTTGGTTGAGCATCTGACTTCAGCCCAGGTCATGATCTCACAGATTGTGGGTTCGAGCCCTGTGTTGGACTCTGTGCTGACAGCTCGGAGCCTGGAGCCTGCCTCAGATTCTGTGTCTCCCCCCTCTCTGCCTCTCCCCTGCTTGCATTCTCTCTCTCTCTCTCTCTCTCCCCCCTTCTCTCTCTCTCTCTCTCTCTCTCTCTCTCCCCACCTCTCTCTCTCTCCCCACCTCTCTCTCTCCCCACCTCTCTCTCCCCACCTCTCTCTCTCCTTCTGTCTCAAAAAATAAATAAAAACATTTAAATTAAAAAAAAAAAGGAATATTCTAAAAACAGCTGTATTCTTTGCTCTTGTCATAAAATAGAGACTCCCAGCTTTCCCCTCAGGGATCTTTTTAACTTGATGACCTCCTCCCAACCCACCACCATTCCTGTGCCATAATTCACCCAGTTGCCTAGACTCCGTGACAGTGATGTTAAATATAATTATGTCAATGGATGTACTCAAAAATAGGTGATAATATCTCTTTATCTGTTTATAGACATCGTACCTTGTCCTTTGTAACTGTTCCATGGTAATTCATAGTGTACATGTACCATTAGTCATGTAACCATCTCCTGTTTATGGAAATTTAGGTGGGACGATGATTTTAAGATCACATTTACAAATTAAATGGGTGAGCCCTTGAGGGAATGAGTCACAGAAGTAAGGAAAGAATTATCTGGGTAGTGTTGATGGGTAGGTTGCAGAGTGGTTAACTATGAAGATGGATTGTTTTTATAGCATGGAATATTGCTAAACTCCTTCCTCTCTCCAAACTGGAGGACTTCTGAGCCATTGTGCTACACATTCTCTCGCTCCCCAACCAAGCAAGGGCTACCCCCAGGCCAGCTTAGGTCACAGTTATTTCTCCTGTGCTTTCATAGCACTTTGTACATCCCTCCATTAAAGCAGCAGCCTGGTTTGTTAACATTTAGCTTTACATTTATGCTTCTCTTTAGGACAAGAAGCGCATCTTGCCATCTCTGTATATCCCCTGCACCTGTGTGCTCCAATTGTGCTAGGGGGATGTAGGCAAAGTAATCTTAGTGGGAGGTATCTTGCTAAACAGCAGTAGTCTAATCACAGCTCTTTGGCTACTTTTCTGCTTAAGCCTTCCACTCCAGTTTTTCTTCAAATGGTCCCAGTGCCTCTCTGCATTGAGTTTCATGTGGTTCCAAGCCCTATGTGAGTTGCGAAGCTGTTTGCTCAGTGCAGAACCCAAAGAGCCAAAGGAGAGGCTCCCAACTCTTTCCTTGGGGATTTATTCAACTCGAAGGCCATCTGTTTCCCTTCCCTACCACTGTCATTCACCCAGTTGCCTAACCTCAGTGACAGGCAGCGAGGCTGAGTATAATTCTACCAATAGGTGGCTATGTATTTAGGAGTAGGAGGTCAGACTGTCCTTACAGCTTCTGTAATAAATCTTGTACATTCAGTTTTTTGTTGTTTTTAAAAATTTTTTTTAAATATTTATTCTTGAGAGAGAGAGAGCACGCAAGCAGGGGAGGGGCAGAGAGAGAGACAGAGACAGAGACAGAATCCCAAGCAGGCTCCAGGCTCCAAGCTGTCAGCACAGATTCCAACTCGGGCTCGAACCCATGAACTGTGAGATCATGACCAAGCCGAAGTTGACACTTAACCAACTGAGCCACCCAGGTCCCCTTGTGTTTTAAGTAAAACATAATAGCCCTATTCAATCTGATAATTGAGGCTGTTGTCACAAAATAGTTATTATGGAAGTAGGAGAGAAGGCTGTTAAATTACTTGATAGCTGTCTTTATCCCTTTTTAATTTTTCTTCTTTGGCCTCAATTTGAGGTTGTTACACCTTGATAGTGCATTTTAGCAAAATGCTAAAGCCATTCTTCAATTATTTGCCCAGCCCTCCTATCTCTGTTCCTTGATCCTGACTTAGACTATAAACCAGTGGATTTTACATTCAAGCTTAGCAAATATTTGCAAGTCTTATAGATATGTTTGCATATAAAAAGTACCTTGGGTTTTTATAATTTGCACATTAAAATTTGGACTTACTTATTTTTATTATTTTGGTTTACAGTTTTTATTATTTAAAAAACTTTTGACAGAGCACAGCAGGGGAGGGGCAGAGAGAGAGAGGGAGAGACACAGAATCCGAAGTAGGTTCCAGGCTCTGAGCTGTCAGCACAGAGCCCTATGTGGGGCCCGAACTCACCAACTGGGAGATCATGACCTGAGCTGAAATCAGCCGCTTAACCATCTGAGCCACCTGGGCACCCCAAAACTTGGACTTTAAAAAATTTCCCATGAATAGACTTTCAGAATGTTTTCTGCCTCTTGGAATTTTACACTTTAAGTCTAACTTTTAAAAAGTTGGTGTTTATTGTGTTATCTAGCTCCTCTTTGTGAAAATATTTACAAGGAATATACAGAATTCAAACCCTAAGAGTCAAGATGGGCTGGTTTGTGCTTCTGCCAGACTCCAAGTCTCAGTAGCTTAAAATAACAAAAGTTTCTTTTTTGCCCATGCTAAGTATCTTAGCATATCAACTGGAGGCTCAGCTTCATGCTGTCCTTAGGCTGGGACTCAGACTGAAGGAGCAGGCCTCTCTTTGCATTGTCTGTGTCCATGCAGAGGAAGGGAGAGAATCACACACTGACTCTTAAAGCTTCCATTTGGGGGCTCACATTTCATTGGCCAAAGCTAGTCATGTGGCCACACCTGATTCCAGGGAAACAGGGAAGTACATCCCTACCATGTGTGCAGAAGTGCCTGGTGAATGGTGCAGATGTCTGCCATGCTGCTTACATCTTCATGGACAGACTTAAAATACTGCTTGGTACAGAGTAAGTTGTTGCTGGCAAGTTGGATAACCAGGTGCCTAAGAGTATGGACACTGAATCAGAATGGCTGAGCTTGAATACTGGCTCTGTCACTTACTAGCCATCAAAACTCGAGCTAGTGGCTTTATCTTTTTAATCTTTAATTTCCTTATCTGAAATAGCACTACCTTAGAGAATTGTTGTGAGGATTACATGAAATTGTCATTTTAAAGTCAGTGTCTTTCACAAAGCAAACAATAGCTGTCATTAGAATCAAGTACTTGTTGATTCAAATTATTTGAAGGTTACTGCTTACAAATTTTCCCCCTTATGTATTTTAATTTCTTTTTTTTTAAGTTTATTTATTTATTTGTGTGTGAGAGAAAGAGCATGAGCAGGGGAGGGGGAGAGAGAGAGAAAGAGAGAGAGAAAACCCCAAACAGGCCCCATAACTGTCATTGCAGAGCCCAGTGTAGGGCCCAGACTCACAAACCGTGAGATCATGACCTGAGCTGAAATACAGTCGGACGCTTAACCAACCGAGCCATCCAGGCACCCCTTCATATCCTTTTTTTAATTGTTATTTATTTTTGAATGAGAGAGAGAGCACACGAGCAGGAGAGGGGCAGAGAGAGGAGACAAAGAATCTTAACTAAGCAGGCCCTATGCCGTCAGCACAGAGCCTGATGTGGGGCTCGAACTCACAAACCGTGAGATCACGACCCGAGCCAAAGTTCCAACTGAGCCACCCAGGCGCCCCTCCCCCTTATTTATTTTAAAGGACACGTGAAAAATCCTACTTTGTTTTCTTCTTTTAGTATATACCATCCAACCAATGCCAAAGAAGAGAAGAAGGGATAAGAATCAAGGAGTTGCTTTTTTTGTTTGTTTTTAGTTTATTTATTTATTTTGAAAGAGAAAGCGAATCTCATGAATTGTGAGATCATGACCTGAGCCAAAATCAAGTCAGACGCTCAACCTAGTGAGCCACCCCGGGCGCCCCAAGGAGTTGCTTAGCCTTGAGATTGGAGAGCTGGAAATCCTACCTGGCCGAGTCAGCTTTATTAAAATCATTGAAGACTCCTGTCCTAGGATCTTTTCATGCCTTTGCTCACATTTATGAGGAAAATTTGGGTATGCCTGTAATTCTTGATGTATCAGCTGACTTGGTGATTTTCTTCTGTGTTTCACTCTAGCTCAGAGTTAAGATCTCCACTGAAGTCGGCATCACGAACGTTGATCTCTCCACTGTGGATAAGGATCAGAGCATCGCACCCAAAACCACCCGGTAGGTGGGGTACCTTCTGGGCACCGGGGAAGTCTAGGCTTGAGCTGAGAGGAGCACGCCCAGGCACTGATCCCCTCTGGATGCCATTTCTGGGTCAGCAATAATCCAGCTTGCCCTCTAAATTAAAGAGGCTTCAATTTTGCTGGCACCGAGCCACACAGCATCCAAGCAGATTTGGGGTTGTCTCTACCAGCAGTTAGTCCACAATGGGATAGGGAGCATCTGAGTCTGAATCAACTATGTCACCAAGTATATTATTTAGTTCAGATGACTTTTTCTTAAAAAAGGCAAGACTTTCTCAACGAAGGAAGCAGTGTGTTTATATTTTGGTAATTTATCTTCATAGTCCTGAATTGGCTTTTAGTGGCCTCATGACTACTCCCTTCGGCTCACAGTGGGTCTGAAATTGGTTGGAAGCCTCAGAGGTCCTTAGAATTGAGATGGCAGATACCTAGCACTGGGGCTGTGAATTCCTTTCTCAAGTTTGTGGAAGGCATCACTTATCAGTCATAGCTTTTGTTCCTGTTGAACTCAGAATCTTTTCTAACACAACCTTCAAGGTCATCATTGGCAGTTGATCAGAGCAGGCTGGGCACTATATGAAGCCTGTCAGCCCTCTTCCAGATCCTTGTTTTGGGGGGGCCCATCTAGACCTCTGGGTATAGTTTGGACCTCAACTTGACTGGGTGGCTATAGCTGCTAGAGAAAGTAGGTGAACCCTCAAGGCTGTTATGAAGACAGGAGATGTTAGCCAGGGCCTAGAAGCTAAACATTCACTCCTTTTAAGTCATGTGAAAAGGCTGGGCTTTCTGCTTCTGGCTTAGTTATTTTCATAGTGACACTGGAGATGAGAGCCCTGTTGAGAGTCCGTGGAAATAATGTTAGAGTGCCTTGCAAAGTTTAATACTCTATACAGATGAAGAGTTGGTATTCCTCACAAGTAAATATAAAGCCTAAGTATAAAATATAGTCAGGTGTGAGCTTTATAACCATTTGGCTTGTTTTTTCCCATGGCCATCTTACCGCATCCCAGGAGATGGCTGGGAAAAGAATAGTTTTCTCATCAAGTCTGCCTTTTGAGAAAATAACTCTTTAAAACCCAACTTGAGGCAGAAAAGTAAATTGAAACTGTATCCATGAAAAAATACAGCATTAAAAAAAGAAAAAGTGATAAGTACCCGTCTTTCCTTTGCATCTCCTACCCCCTCATCTTCCAACCATGCACCCACATGCTGCTGACATCAATCCTGTGATTATTTCTCTTTGCCCGCTTTCCAGCCCAACTCTCTATTCCCCCCTGTACCTGCAGAGGGACACGTGAGCCCCACTGGTACCTTGGGTACACAGGTACACTTGGTACCTGACTTGGTTGAGCTGACATCCTTAGGTCCTTGAAGTGACAGCCTGGAGCGTCTGTGCATAGCATTTCCCCAGACCCCAATGAGAGTTTATCCTGTGCTTTTCTCAGTCCTGGCTCTCCTAGTCCGGTTTGCCCTCTGGCCACAGACAACTGTACTCCTGTCTGTCTGCAGCAGGGAAGTTTTCCAGTGGGGAGAGGGAGGATTAGGCAGTGAAGTGCAGTTTGTCTTTTTTATTCTGTTCTCAGAGACCTGCAGATCCTCTCCGAAGATTTACTGTATACATGTCTCTTTCAGGGTGACCTACCCAGCAAAAGCCAAGGGCACATTCATCGCGGACAGCCACCAGAACTTTGCTTTGTTCTTCCAGCTGGTAGATGTGAACACTGGTGCTGAACTCACCCCTCACCAGGTCAGGAAAAAGCCCAGGTGTTCCTCCTGGCCTGCAGCCTTACCATGCGCTAGAGTATATGGCACGGTGTATAAAGTCCACACTCCCTTTCAGGTCTTCACTCTGGACCCTGATGGACTGGCACGTTTTCCCACATGGCACTGACCCCACTCATACTGGTTCTAACTCTGAACGTGGCGGACACAGTTCTTTTTATTTTTATTTTTATATTTTTTAATGTTTATTTATTATTGAGAGACAGAGAGACACAGAGCATGAGCAGGGGAGGGGTAGAGAGAGGGGGAGACATAGAATCCGAAGTAGGCTCCAGGCTCTGAGCTGTCAGCACAGAGCCTGACACTGGGCTCGAACCCACAAACTGGGAGATGATGACCTGAGCCAAAGTCAGTTGCTTAACCAACTGAGCCACCCAGGTGCCCCGACACAGTTGTTTTTAAAAGATCAGCTGGTATTGAGAAGATAAATTTAAGGCAGATTAGCGCTTAATTGAGGTTTTTTCCTTTCTGAGGAAAAAAAACAAAACAACAAAACAGATTGAAATAATTTTGAAAAAGGAAAACCTAGGTAGGCCCAAAGGGTTTTGTTCTGACCACAGCAGAGTTCCTCTTTGTAGGAATCTGAAGAATAGCCCTTTTTAACTCATGCTTAATTTGTATTAGAAAACAATAGCCTTCATTTTTGTTTTCCATATATAAAATCATGAGAATTATTATTTAAAAGATTTTCAGGGACGCCTGGGTGACTCAGTCAGTTAAGCATCCGACTTCAGCTCAGGTCATGATCTCCCGGTTCGTGGGTTCAAACCTCGTGTCGGGCTCTGTGCTGACAGATTAGAGCCTGGGAGCCTGCTTCGGATTCTGTGTCTCCCTCTCTCTCTGCCCTTACCCGCTGCTTGTGCTCTCTTTCTCTCTCTCTCAAAAATAAATAAACATTTAAAAAAAATTTTTTTTTCAAACCATATACCCTTTCCCCAGAGAATCTGATATGGCCCCTTATCTTCTCAGATACCTTCTCCCCTGCCCCTATCATCCCCCTAGATTGAGAATAACTGCTCTTGGGCCTTCCCCATCCATGATAGTATTATAATGGGAAATTCCGATAAATACTTTACTGAAAGAAAACAACATGGGACGTAGGGGCCTTGGTTTAGATGTTTCGTGGGGATAGTTTAGCAAGAGCTGGTGGAGTCGGGTTTGTGCCGAGAGACAGCTTCAGAGCAGATGACTGAGGTGAGTGGATTTACTTGGAAACCTTCCTGCTTTCTGCTTCTTGTAGCTACAACTGCTGCACATGTGGCCAGGCTCCAGAGTGGCTGCCCCCAAGACCGCCACCCCTGGCACTTCTCTGCTCCTCTCCCCTCCACCCCCAAGCTTCAGAGAGCTCGGTCAGGACACTTAGCCATGGCTAACTGACTTTAAGCACTTCAGCCTCTCAACATTTCCGAGCTCCTTTTCAGAATGACGTGTGCCAACCAAACAGCACAAGGGAAGAAAGAATATGAAGAGAAGAGATAATAAGATTAAACTGGTGGGATTAGGGCTGAGGCAGGGAATTAGTGAGGGAGTGTAACTTTAACTGAATACTTGTCTCATTTAAGATTCTGCTTTGGAACCATGACATAGAGAACCCCGCCACGTAGAGATGGCGTTGTGCAGGTGAACCTGGCTGCCACGTGCCCTTGGCTGTCACAGGAGGAAGGTCAGGCCTAAATCCCATTCTTGGCCAAGACTGCTGTAGTCAGGATACTTCACATCTCTGGGCCTTTTCTCTAAATACTTTCATGGCGGTTCCTTGTTGCCCAGATGCAGAGTGACAAATGAGATTTACATTTTTTTCTGGGAGCCAGGGCTGAATTGAGTGAACATGGCAACTCATTTAATCCTTGGAACCTTCCAGCCTTGTTCAATTCTTTATTTTGAAACACCTGAAAGGAAAGCTCAGAGTGGATGTTAAGTTTGCTGCAGTTCTAATATGCAGAAGCCTTAGTTTCTTGTGCCATTGGGGGGATAAGGACTCGTACCATCACATTGGTGACAGTATCAGCTACTATTTGTCAACTAGCTAGCATATACCAGGTCTTGCTCTAAATACTTTGCATTTATCATTGTGCATCTTTGCACAGGTACACCACATATAGAGGTTAATCGTTCTCTCATAAAGATGAGGAAATCAAGGCCTGAGGGGGTGAAGTGACCTGCTCACCTAAAAAGTAGTGGAATCAAATGTGTCTGTCTTCAGAGCCTGGGCTTTCTCTGTGACACCAGGCTGCTCTGCTTGGTTAGAACTCTGCCTTGCTATCAATCCTCAAGCCTCTTCTACTAAATCTTTAGCTAGAGGCACTAGGAAATTGAAAATGGGCCTCTTACAGTTCCACCTCATTTCCCTTCTTTTCACCCTCTGGTGAAGAAGTTAATTGGGCAGCAAAGTGGCCAAAAGGCTGGCAGGAAGAAGAAACTGCAGCAGCAGCAAAGGGCTTAAATCTTCCACAAACTGGGCATTCAGCCTCCATGTAGTTAAGAATTGGCTGGACCCCTAAGTTAAATATCTTAGACTAACAAAAAGTGATCTCTAATCTCTGAGCTGGGAACCAGAGTGGGATGGCCACTCCTTCCTCACTCTTAGGCAGGCCTGGCACATCCCAGAGCTTCCACTGTGACAAAAGAGCCAATAGTCTGCTGCCTTGTTGATTTGGTGTTGGGTATGGAGGGAACTTTGAAATTATCAGATGAAAGGTTGTATTATTATTGTTCTACCCAGACATTTGTCCGACTCCATAACCAGAAGACTGGCCAGGAAGTAGTGTTTGTTGCTGAGCCAGACAGCAAGAACGTGTACAAGTTTGAACTGGATACTTCTGAGAGAAAGATCGAATTTGACTCTGCATCCGGCACCTACACTCTCTATTTGATCATCGGAGATGCCACTTTGAAGAACCCAATCCTTTGGAATGTGGTATGCCCTAATGCACCTTGACCTAGGCAAGAGTGGCTGTGCCACAGTCAGACAGAGACTGCTCTTTTTCAGGAACATGGCCTCTTTACCCTGGCCTTGCCTGTGCAGGGCAATAAATAGGCATGGTGAGGTGAGGGGCTGTGTGCTGTCTTCCATTAGTAGTCCTAGGGGTATGCACATGGCCTGGCACATCGTAGGTGCTGGATAAATAGTGACTGAGTGAATGAATGAAGCATGAATTTGCCCTCGTGGGTCCTAGCAAATTTCTATAAAAGTTCCACTCGAAGGAAGTTTTCATTTTATAGCAAAGCACTATGGGGGATACATAGATGTAAGAGATAAAAGCCTGGTCTTTGAGATGTGGTACAGCCTCACAGGGTGGGGGGGGGAAAGGGTAAGATTTGAATTTTGAAAATAATTCGATGAATTCTAGAATATGCAAGATGCTAATGAACTATTAACCAATATTTGCATACTGTGTTATAGTTTACATAGTGCTTTTCACCTCCATATCTCACATCTGATGGATGTGATAAGCGAAATACTTCTTGAAAGACAGCATTCGAGTGAGGGGTGGAAGAATTGCAGGGGTTTATCAGAATAGTATCTGGGGGCTGGGGAATGACCCGCAGAAGATGTTTTCGGTGAGGCCTGAGTGGGTCCATTTTGCTGGAGCCCCTGCATCTGGTCAAGAGCAGTGGGTGGTGAGGTTGGAAAGGTAGCAGAGGCCAAACCCCAGGCCTTGAATGGTGGTCGCTCCCTCTGCAAGACAAAGGGGCAGCTGCATTTCTTTGCGTTGTATTCAGAGCCTTTTTTCTTCTCCTGGACTTCGGGCTGTTTTTTGTACGAGAGCACATTTTCATTTCTTTTTTCTGTGACTAAATCACACTTCCCAGGGACACCAGCAGTTTCTGATTGCAACTGTAACAGCCTGAATACCAGCTGGGATTTTTGTATTAAGCAGCTCTGTGGGGCTCACCAGACCAGTAGAAAATTGAAATTCTAGCTCTAAAAAGCAGTTTCAACAAATACTTATTATTTTGTTCTTGACATTTTTACTGCCTCAGTTGTCAGCTAATAGATCAGAAGTGATTAGACTGCTAGGAGCTGTTTTCAGTTATGGGCCTGCATGTGAGTTAGGGCATGCTACCCTGTTTCAACCCCTTCTCTACCCTGTGCCTTTAAAAGCTGCCCTTATTTTTTTAGGCTGATGTGGTCATCAAGTTCCCTGAAGAAGATGCTCCATCGACTGTCCTGTCCAAGAACCTTTTCACCCCCAAACAGGAAATTCAGGTATAAGGAGCCTAAGGGCTCTCCCATTAAACATGGAGGAGAAACGTAAAATGGGCACAACGAGAGAGGGCAGTGAATGCCTGAACTGTGGCTCTGGGATCTCCTTTAACCTGTTTACACAATATTTTATAGTTTTGGCTTCACCACACTGCAAATTAAACGGGACAAATATCAGTGCCAACCTAGAACTTGAAAAAACAGGCTCAAAGAGCCCAGTGACCAGCTCCCTGAAAGCAGATAGTTGGACACAAAATCAGAGTCTGTTTTTCCTAAACATTCAGGAGGTTCAGCCTTCAGTTGACAGCTACAGGACTGATGGGTTTGGCATTCTTCCTCTCTGCTCCTGCAAAAATCAGGGCTATTGGGGCCTATAGGTGGAAAACTCAACTGGGTGGGAGCATAGGGCTTTCCTCCCCCAGGCAGTCCTCTCTCCAGGGATTCATCTTCCATGCACACAGTTAGCAGTCTCTGCCCAGCCCAGCTCAGCAGCACAGGACTGTTGTGAGAATCAAAATAAGTAACTGATCAAGGAAGAAAGGCTTTGAGAAGTCTCTAAAACATTTTACAAAATAAACATAAACAAAATAAGTATAGTAATTGTTAAGCAGTTTGAGCCATTGGTTAAGGAGACTGAGGTGGACTCACTCAGTGGGCTATTTTGCAGTCCTAAGAAATGATCATACTGTGGTAATGTGGAAACTATTCACACCACATCTGAATGAATGTCGAGATGTTCCAAGCAGACTGCTTACTCTTGTTTCACTATTTAAAAAAAGGACAAGGGTCCAAAGGGTGTAAGTAGTAGGATTCTTCTTTGAAATCCTCTTAATGTTGATACAGCATTGTTTAAGATTGTAAAATGCAGTTAAATAGAAGGTACAACTGTGAGGATGAAGGGTGCTGACTGATCTGCCATAGACGGTGTTAGAGATCCCTTAATGGTAGTGGCAGCAAAGAGGAACTGAGGGGAAAATTTGGAAACAGGACTCCCAGGTGGGGTTGCCTCATCCTGGAGCTGGGTTGGCTGGACATTGGCAAGGAAAGACAGACATGAGTCTGTGCATTGGAAGAAAGACTGAAAAAAAGTTAAATTTGCACATGTTAGAGCTTACAAAGCACAGTCAGATGCCCTATTGCATTTGGTCTTTACAGCCACCTTGCAAACCTAATAGGATGGTCATTGCCCTCCCATCCCCGATTTTCCAGTTAGAAACTGAGGCAAAAAGTTGGTAAAGCAACTTGCCCCTCTACTTGGGCCCAAATAGAAGTCTTCTGGACCCCCTAGTCCATCACTGCCCCTGCTGGGTGACACTGTCTAGATGAGCCTCCCAAAGATCTTCATACAGAGGTTCTCAGAACAAAGCAAAACAAAGAAATACCAGAGCAGTGCTTGCCCAGCTTTCTGGTTCCAATTCTGGAAATCAGGCAGAACAAGGAAGAGAGAACGTTCATTTAGGGCTTCCTTAGAGCCATGGGCTGGATGCAGAAGGGGTGAGTTATGGTTGGAACCATCAGTAGTGAAGCTCTTTTACAGTGAGTGAGGTTACCACCAGTTAGCTAACTTAAGTGGGGCAGTAATATATGATAGTGCCACCCTAGGAACCCAGAAGCAGCATGAAAGCCAGAGTCCTGCCTTGGATGTGTCATCCAAACCATCCATATACCTGGGCACCCTCTCTGACACTAAGCAAAATGCCATTGAATGGGTTGCATTTTCTAACCTCTAAACGGCAGTGAGTCTTTGCGAGAAAAAGAGGGTTGCCCAAGTAGTGAGCTGGGACTGGTGTCTTTGGAAAGAGGCCTCTGGGATTAGAAGCCAGCATTGAGAAGAGGCAGAAGCCCAGTGTCCTCTCACTTCCAGGAGGGTTTAGCCTCTGGGAAGCATTTCTTCTTCTTGACTGTCATTGGCATTTTGGTTCCTGGTATACATGGCAGCCCCTGCGGGGAAGGGCACATTCTTAAATACTCTTGGTGTGTCCTCTTTTGGCAGCACCTGTTCCGAGAGCCTGAGAAGAGGCCCCCCACCGTGGTGTCCAATACGTTCACAGCCCTGATCCTCTCGCCCTTGCTCCTGCTCTTTGCTCTGGTGAGTAGCTGTAATTAGCATGGGCAGTGTGTGTCTGGCGCCAGACTCAGCAGATGTAGCTGTTCTAAAGGAGGCTTTGTGCTCTGGCCTCCGCACAGCTCTGAAGGGGTCCAGCAGCTGTGACCTGAACCGATGGTCAAAAAATTTTAGAATAACTGAAATTCCCCACTGTGGGGAACAGCCAACTGATCCATAAACGAGAGGCATGAGAAAGTACCTCATAGCCACTGAAAAATGATAAAAGTGTATGGACTGGGATACTCTGCAGGAGTGTTCAGATGAGGTCAAGTGTGAAGAAGGCAAGGCCCAATGCTGATAGCTATATAAAAAGAGAGTACAGAGGGACACCTGGGTGGCTCAGTCGGTTTAGCGTCTGACTCTTGATTTCAGCTCAAGTCATGATAACACAGTTCATGATATCGAACTGTGCATTGTGTGTCGGGCTCTGCGCTGATAGCTCGGAGCCCGCTTGGGATTCTCTCTCTCCCCCCTGCTGTTTCTCTCTCTCTCTCTCAATAAACAAGTAAATAAATAAATAAATAAATAAAATTTTTTTTTTAAAAAGATAACAACAGAGAACAGAGGCTGTGCATTTCAGTGAACCTAAAACCATAAACAACCCAAAATCCTCATAAAAGCAAGTGTTAAATAAATTATGGTACATCCATATGATGGAATAATATGCACTTTATTAAAAGAATGTATAGATTTATATGCTGGTATTGACAAGACTGCCAAGATGTCGTACTGGGTGAAGAAGGCCAGGGGTAGAAGAGTATGTTTAGTATGGTCCTCTTTGTAAAAACCTTGAAAAGGCATTATCTGTTAGTGTTGGTCACCTCTAAGGAGAGGACCTTTTAGGGAGTATAAAGGAAGGAAATTTTTATACTTCAGTGTAATGTTTGAATTTTTTTTTAATAATTTTCTTTTGGTCTCTCTTTACAAATTATAAATATAAGAAGCATATCCTCGAAGTTCAGAGAATTTTGATAACTGTATGGAAAACTCATTAGATCTTACTTCTGGAAAGTTAGCTGCCTGTGTTTCTAATTTATTCATTGATTTTAGTAAAGGAATTATTGGTCAGTCTAAATCTGGAAGGCATGGCACAATCTTTCAGAAACCAGACTGAGGGTATGGGCACCTGTTCTCATGAGTGATCAGAATTTCAAAAGGCATGGAACCCACAGCAGGAGCGTGCACCCTACCAGCTGCCAAGGGTCTTATCTTACCAGTACTTAGAGGAATTAGCCTGAGTGCCAGTTACTTCATCATAAATGCGGTCTGTGACCTTTCAGCTTTGTGGTTTCACCTGCTTTAAAATAGAAGAGTTTGCAGTCATTAAAAAGGATGTTCAGGTTTGAGTTACTCGAGCACATTTGAGAGCAGGTGTAGGAATGCCTTGCTAAAGAGAAAAGGGAACAATTTTTTTCCTGAGGACTTCTAATATAGGATGGCTGTCACTTGGAAAAATTTCCTGTCCTTCAAGTATACATGAACTTTTAAGCCCTTGGGGCTGTTCATTGGATTAGCATTGACGTAGCATGTGTTGCCTTCCCTTTCAAGTTCTAATGTCTTTTTAATTTATCTCTCCCCATCGTTCAGTGGATCCGGATTGGTGCCAATGTCTCCAACTTCACTTTTGCTCCAAGCACGATCATCTTTCACCTGGGACATGCTGGTAA
Organism: Panthera pardus; assembly: GCF_024362965.1. Taxonomy (NCBI): domain Eukaryota; kingdom Metazoa; phylum Chordata; class Mammalia; order Carnivora; family Felidae; genus Panthera; species Panthera pardus. The sequence continues at coordinate 22,315,236 of NW_026526821.1, read as the reverse complement.
GCACTCTAGGCTGCTAATTCCATTTAGCCTCTTCTGACATTTTGCCTGCCCATGCAAAAGCCCTGTTAAGTAGACCCACAACCTATTAGCTATAATGACTTAATAGCATAACATTTCCCTCTTCCTCCTGGCCTTTTAGGACAGTTAATATGATGATAAACCTGTTTGGTCCATCAGCGTAGAACAGCTGTCATTATATTGGGTTTCATTGTGCTAGGCTGCTGTTGGCTGGCCATTTACCCATACTTAATAGCCCTGTTCATTTCCAGAGATTAGTCACTTGCCGTAGCTTTACACTGAGCCATCTTCCTGGATGAAGAGCATTAATGCAGTTTCCAAAGGTTATCTTTCCCCACCATATCGATCTTCACGTTTGTTGGCGGCTGGGTCTGGACAGTAATAGAAAACAGTTTCTTCCATAGTTGGCCACACTGTCCCGTGTTATTCTCTTGAGAACTTAGGACCTAAACATAACAAGATGGTAAATTCACAAACCAGCTAAGCGTTTGAGACGTTTGACCCTGTTGGATCTGTGGCGCCTTGCATTTCACTGAGATTTCAGTATTCTCTGATTTCGTTGACTCTTTAGGGAGTCACCCTCTGTGCATCCATAGTGTGTGATTCTGTAGCGGTCCACAGATGAATCAGTTAAAATTCTAGGCAAATGTGTGTCTGTGTTTTTCTCAGGAAAGAGGGAGTTTGTAACTTTGACCAGATTCTCACAGTGGTCCGTGACCTCAGAAACAGTTAAGAACCCCTGCCGTAGTTCATCCGTCATCTTTGTGGGCAAAATTGACAGGATGACCTTTCTCACCAGCCTAGTTACTGGGTTTGATGATAGCCCTCCTGAGTGAAGCTGAGACTAGAACCTGAATGTAAATTTGTTTAGAGCCATGACTTTTCTCGCCAGAGTGTTTTTTGTGCACATTCCCTCATTTGATTTTCATCACAGCTGTGATGTGGGTGCCCAGGGCAGGAGTTACGATCCTCCCTGTTCAACAAGTGAGAGAATGTAGGCTCAGAGAAATGGAAGCGGCTAGGCAAGGAAGAGCCTGGACCAGAACCCAGGGCTCCCAGTGCCCAGGCCTGAGCCCTTTTCATTAAACCTTCTTCCTCAGTGCTTTCCTGCTTCCTTCCTACTCACACTGGCAAAATCCCCTTAATAATCTTTTTTTAATAGAAAGGAAATTATTCATGTATTTAACCCTGCATGCTTTCATTCAGAATTTAAAAAATAAAATGAATGCCAAATATAGTATCATAGTAATGCTTTAAAAAAAAACCAACAAAAATAAAAAACCTCCATTAAAGGAAATAGATGTGAGTTGGAACATGGAACCGGATAGTTAAGGTAGCTGACATCTGATTTTTACCTCTGAATTTCTTGGTAGCCAAGGTAAGTATATTGAGTTAATTTTCTGGCACCAGATAAAAGGAATAAAATGAGCTGGTCTGGAAATAGAGACCTCTTCAGAGTCCAGCAGTTTAATTGGCTGTCATGACATCTGTTCCTGTAGCCATGCTGGGGCTCATGTATGTCTACTGGACTCAGCTCAACATGTTCCAGACCCTGAAGTACCTGGCCATCTTGGGCAGTGTGACGTTCCTGGCTGGCAATCGGATGCTGGCCCAGCAGGCAATCAAGAGGTAAGGCTGGGGATGGGCCGGGGACTCAGAGTGGGATTAGAAATATTTTTGTCAGCTCTGCTCACCCAGCTCTTTGAACAAGGGTATGTGGCAGAATGATTCGTATCCTTAGGGGCAAGTGTGACACCTTAATCTAGCCTTTTAAGTCCGAAAGGGGCCTTGGTGATCAGTTTTAAATGTATTAAAACCACAGTGATTTATGCCCTGACACATTAGAACAAGAGAAGAAAATAATTGCTTTATGAAGATTAAAATGGATTAGAACATGTGCGGCAGAAGATCGTTGTTAATGTGCTGGCTGTATAAAAATGTTCTCTACTCGCCACAGGGAATCCTATTCTGTCCTCCTCCCATGCCCCAGAGCTAATCCTCTATAACCCCTGGCAGACTTTCGGAGCGTTTCCTCCTAAGTGTGAGGTCCACGCTCTTCCCATCCCATCCCACCCCCACCCCCAACTGCCACAGGTTTTAAGAAGCCCCTAACAGGGAGCCCTGCTCGGTAGCCTGTACCACGTCCCTGAGAACCAGACAACCTTAGGTTCACACAAACGGTCAGATCTCAGCACGGCAGCAGCTTGCCGGCAGCTTGATTTTCGAACCTGGATTAGAAGCAAATTTAAATGTCACATAGGTGTTTCTCATTGATTTGACTTTATTAGAACTTGGGTGATTTGAGCCACCGAAAGGTCGGTAAGAAAAGGTCAGAATTGCTTTCACCTTTGGAAGTTAACATTTTCAGATGTGCCCTGCTTTCTCCTCTCCAGGACTTTTGCTGTAAGAATGTAACTCAATAGTGTGCCCTCCAACATGGCTGCCAATTAAGTTGGGCAGATCAGAGAGGCTTTCTCAGAGACCATTAGTAGGCGGGAGAGCCACCTGTCTCATCCCTGCCTGAGTCTCCATTGTGCGCTGAGTGCCTCGCCTCGTGGAGACCTGGCCCCGAGGTGCTCCCTCACTTCCCTGTAGTGATCCACGTTCCACCAGAGCTTCCCTTAGCACCGGCAGTGGCAGCTGGTTCATTTCTCTGCCCTTCCAGGAGCCTTAACTTGGCAGCTATGCATCGCATCTGAGAAAGAGCCAGGGACTCAGCTGTTTTTTCTAAGCAGAGCCCTGTTCCCTTGCAGCAGCCAGTCCAGGCCCCAGGGAGCCAAAAGCTGTGCTCTGTTGAGTTCTCTCTTTTCTAGAAGTTGCCCACACAAGATGTACAAATCAGGGGAGTAGTGGACTGGAAACCATTTGATTTAGATCCTGTTTAGCAGGAGTTCCTAATCTGGAATCCTAAAATTGTATACATTTTCTGGGGAGAGAGACCATGGTCCTCATTCCCTCTCCAGCATGTGTGCACACGGACATGCACGCACCCTCATACAGAAAGTTCTGCTGTGAGTCCTAGAACAAACTCTGCCACTGGGGGAATCACGGACCCTAATGGAAGCTCTGGTTGGGTGTTTGCCATTTCTTTTCTCAAGCTTATTTCTCTTCCCACTGTCCTTTCTTGATTCTCAAACCCTCTTTCCTTTGGCAGGATCGCTGCAGAGCAGAGCAGTAGATTGGCAAAATATAGGACACTACGGTAAAGATGAAGGGTGGACTCATCCCAGAAGCAGGGCCCCTTTCCCATCTTGCCCACCTCATGCATGTCAGTTTTTTATCTGATGTTCAGCCCACTCGTTCCTCCCCACCTTCCCCAAGCCAAAGCTGAATTCTGGGGCCATTTTTGAACTTACTGGACCAGGGCAAAAAACCAAAACTCCCTGAGTGAGCCCAACTGATAGGGTAATTTGACCTGGCTTTGGCTGCATTAGACTCCATCCTCCCTTATGCCCATGGGGTACTTGATAGACAGCAGCCCCTTTCTCGATGAGGAAAGCAGAGTTGAGGATAAGACAGATGCAACCTTGGACTTCTTGAAAGGGGACCCCGTTCAGAACATCTCAATTCATTAAATGATGGTCCCATGGCAAATCCTGGCACACCTTGTCACTGTTTCTACGCCTTTTTGTAACACTGATCTTTGGTTGGGCCAAACAGTGTGGTTTGGTGAGATTCTCTGTTACGAAGGACTAATGGCCATAGCTCAAAGCCAGCATCAGAACCCCGGTTTCTAGAACTCAGGGTGTAGTTCAGGGCTGATCCCTGTGTGACTAAAATGTCAAGTGAAATATCACCCATTTTCCTAGGTATTAATCCTAGGATGAGGATGGAGGTGAAAGCAAGGTGAAGGGAGGGAAGGGGAGAGAGTATGCGCTTCGTTGATCAGTTCCTCTAGACTAGGATCAGGAAAAGTTCTCTAGAAAGATAGTATTTTAGGCTTTGCAGACCATATGGCCTCCGTCACAGCTACTCAACTCTGTCACTGTAATGTGAAAGCAGCCGTAGACTAAACAAATGAGCATGGCTGTGTTCCAATAAAACTTTATTTACAAAAACAGGTGGTGGGCTGGATTTGGCCCAGGGGGCATCATTTGCTGACACCTGTACTAGGCCAACATATAGAGAAGGAAAGTATTTGAATTTTCAAGTCATGTTCCCTGATCCCTTGGCTTGGAAATGGCTTCCCTGCCAAGGCAGCAGAGCCATCTAATTTTTAATCCTCTGCAGATCAGGGAGATCAACAAAAGCATGGAATGTAGAGCCTTTTCACTGATGTGTGAGCATAAGCTGGCACATCTAATCCTTAACACAAAGACTGCGTTTGTCCTGGTTTTGTTTTTTTGGGTTTAATTGAGGTACAATTTATATCCAGTAAAATTCAGATTTGAGTACAATCTGAATATTGACAAATTACACAGTCGTGTAAATACCACCTCAGTCAAGGTATAGACTATTTCTACACTCCAGAAAGTTCCCCTGTGTAGTCAGTCCCTTGTCTCCTCCCCCATTCCCTGACATACCCAGTTGATTTTGTCCTGCATTAGAGTTGTTCTCAGATTTTACTTTCAGAACTAGTCCTTTCTGCTAAATATTGAGCTCTTTAATTCTTCAAAATAACTCTGGATTGATTTTTTTTTTTCTTGCTATTTAGATAGTCTACCCTCATGCTGCTGCTGCCCCCAAATCACACTGCTTGAGAGAGAGGACGTTTGGGACTTCAGAGGTCGGGGCCTAGTATTTTAAAGGAAAGTCTGTGGTAGCTAAGTGCTTTTGATCTGAGGACAGACATCGATTTGATGAGGCACAATAGAGGCTGTACCTCCTTAGCCAAGACGGAGGCTGGTGGGCCGCTGCCCTTTCAGCTCCTCCTGTTTCATACTCACACTCTCCTCTCCTCATGGTCGTTCCGGAGCACACACGTTTTAGTGCACCTGGGAACCTCTGCATGTTGGCAGGGGATTAGGGGCACTCACTTCAGCCTTCAGGATTAGTTCTGTGCCTGTGTGTGTGTCCCCTGGAACTGTGGATTAATCGGTTAGGAGCCTACCATTCTGCAAGACTGCATCGCCATCGCGTCAGCCCTCACCACTGGGTAGAACTGCCCGCTAAGGACGGCGTGCGTGTCGGCGCGGTGCCTCTGCCTGCTGGAGCTGCCCGAAACACCTGTTTGCTGCTTCACCCTCCTGCTTGCACAGCAGCTGTCTAGATTGTCATTTCCGTTCTCATGTTTCCCCTCAGTTCGTAGAGTCGAGGGTAGGGCAGCCATGGGGAAAGAAGGAATAAGAGATAGAGAGGTTTTTGTCTCCTCTTAGAGTTTTTCTGTGAGCTGAGTTCCATTTTTGAGAATCGTTCTTAGGTTTAGACACTGAGGCTGACCATTGGCAAGAACATGACTGGAGACCTGCATGGCAGGAGTATGGTGCGGGTTTCTGTCCTGAGTGGCCGGAATGTCATCGTCCAAGCTACGTGAGGGCCCGTGCTGGTTGGCGGACCCGGAGCGTGGGAAATTGAAGATGGACATTGTTTAGGCTTTCTTTTTTCTTCCCCTAGTTGAAATGTACACTGTCTTTCTGGCCTTGCACTGTGAGAGGTGTGCCTGGAATTACCTCATGTCAGAGCTCCACATGCCACTTTCTTTCCTAGTCGTCAGGTTTGCGCTGTTGTTCGTATTTACGCTATCATCAGCTTTTGCTGGAACTAGTGGTCTCACAATCTCTTGTGAAATGAGATGGGGGATAAATAAATACAATTAATAGATTAATGATTATTCCTATATAAATAGGATCTTAAAACGGCAGAGAACCTTGGTCTCTCTGTTGTTACCAGTTAGGAACTGTAACAGCGAACTGAAACCTTCAGTAATTTGGTGTTTGTCTCCATTTTCTTTCAGAACAGCACATTAGTGCCAGAAGAAGGAAGGAAATTTTGCAAGCTGAGATGGATATCAAGAAAAGGAGTCAAGAACAATTCACAGTTTGTAGAGGAATGAAGAAACTTTATTTAAACAAAAAAAAGTCAGAATTGTGGTTATACGTTTGCTTGTTGTTTTTCTATTTCCCCGACACAGAGTGCACACCTGTGAGCCCAAATATCCCGTTTCTTTGGCATGGCGCCTTATCAAGAGGCTGTGAATATTCCTAACTTAGCCAGATGTTGCATTTGAAAAGTTGAAATTTGTAATTAATCTGTTTTGGAATAAAGAGAATAACAGGAACAACGGCCCGATTGAGAGTTTGTTCTAGTACTTTTGGGCTGGTGGGATCCCCGGGGTACATAACATGAGGACTTAGTTGGGAAGTATTGTTGACAAGGTGGCCAGGGTGTTTCTCCAGGCCTTTTTACTTTAGTCCTTTTTGCCTCTTTCCTAACAGGACTGAGAATTGCCTGGAAAAGTGGGCATTTTTTCTTCTCCAGTAGTGGGCACCATCTGTCTGCAAAGGAGCCCTGTTGATACCTGAAGGCCCCTCTGCTTTTGCCTTCAAAGTATGGGCTTGGCATGCAGTGGAGAAGGGGAGGAATTGTCTTAAAAGGAGGCGGGCCACATGAGTATTCTTAGGCTCTTAGAGGGACACACATATCTCAAGGATGTCCCTTTTGAAGTTGTGTCCAGGACCACCATTACCTGGAGGTTATATACTATCACATAGAGAAGAAATATTGAATAATATGGTTAAGTGTATAGACTTCAGTGTTATGCAAACCTGCTGTCGCCACTTGTTAGGGTGAGGGACGTTGGGCCGGTGGCTTAAGTTTTCTAAGCCTCCTTTGCTTCTGTAGAAGAGAGATAATGACTGTACTTACGTCATATGACTGAGGGAGTTTCCTGCATCTAAAGCGCTTGGCTCAGCTCTTGGCACCTTCCCCAATTAGCTCCTAGTTACATACTTTCGGTCATCACCTCTGATTCTATTAATTGAAACATCATAAATACATTTAGATTACTTTTGAAAAGCAGGTAATCCTCATGGTATTTATTGAATTTGGGAGGCAGAAATGATTTGAATCAGACTTCATTCCAGTGCAAGCTGGATTTCACTACAGTGAGGAAATTGGGATTTTTGGTTGGGGAAAAGAGATTCTGGAACTTTGGACTACTTCTGAATGGGGATTCTACAGGTGAGAGAGGGTGATGTGGGCAATTACAGGGTTGCTTCCAAGGTGGGAAGAAGGCCTCACCTTTCCCAGAGGCTGCAACCAGAGGTGGCCCATTGATAGGTTTTATTTGATCCATGTTTTCTCAAAAACTGAATAAGCTGCTAACTTAACAAACTGAGAAAGTAATAAAAATACGGGTTTTGGGTGCTGGATTCTCTTTTTTTTTTTTCATTTTTTATTTTTGTTTTTAGGGAGGGAGAGCATGTAAGTGAGGGAGAGGGACGGGGGGTGGGAGGGAGCAGGGAATTCAAAGCAGGCTCCATGCTCAGGACAGAACCCCACACGAGGGCTCAATCCCATGACCCTGGGATCATGACCTGAGCCGAAATCAAGAGCCAGATCCTCAACTGACTGAGCCACCCAGGCTCCCTGGGTTTTCGATTCTCTTAAAAAAGAAAATCTGAGCCTGTGACACTGGGCCTGATTGCTACATGGCAACAATCAGCTGGAGCCGAGCAGCAGCAACTCCCTGCCGGTGGGGCCTGCTCTTTCCGGCTTGCCGGAGCTCCGTCCCCACAGGTGTCTGTGCCTCTCACAACAGCACGGCGCCTCTGCTGTTCCACCTGCCAATTTCACCTGCCTGGTTCCTGTCGACTATGACTTTGGAAGCCTTCTTTGCTTTTAAGTGTTTCTTATCCCACTCTGTGGGCAAAGGGTAATATTGGGCTCTAGAGTGGCTCCTAGTGACCCTACTTAGGCTGGCACCACACCAGCTCCGTGGTGGGGGAGGGATGACAGCAGAGGGAGCCCACCCAGCTGGGACTTACACCTAGAACCAGATGGGTACAGTTCTGGAAGACAGACCAATGAGACCTGATGGACAGAGGTGTAGAGAAAGGGTAAAGCCTGAGAACAGAAGTATAGGGGCTGCAGGAAAGGAAGTCAGAAAACAGCTTCCAGGCTGGTTGAGGGTTGGCCTGTGGACCCAGAAAGGAGCTGGGGAGTAAAGCACAGCAGACTTACTATGTGCCACGCTCTGTGCTGTGTCGAGCTGTAGCCGAGAGCAAGACGGACAGTTCCCTGCCCTTGATCCACTTAAAATTGGAGGGGACAGGGGAAACAGACTGCAAATCTGAAGGGCTTTCAAGGAAGCACTTTTTACCTAGCGGGGTTGGGAAGGCTAAGCTGACACCAGAAGGACAAGAGGGAGCCTGTGCAGAGCTGGGAGAGAGCACTCTGGACATAGGGTCAACATATGCAAAGACGCTGAGGCAAGAGCTTGGCATGGCATGTTCGACCTGAAGGCAGGCCAGTATAACTAGGGTGTAGTTAGCAAGGAGGAGAGTATCCTTGGAAGCCAGAACAAGTACAGCTTTTAAAGGCTGTGGTAAAGGTCACAGATTTTATTTTAGGACCAATGGCAAATTTTAGGCAACTTGAATTTTATGCTGGGACAGAACAGAGTGTAATAATGTGTAATAATGATTTCAGGAATAGAATTTAGTGATTCATCGCTTAACATATAACCCCTAGTGCTCATCCCAGCAAGTGCCCTCCTTAACGCCCATCGCCCATTTAGTCCAGCCCCCCACCCAACATCCCACCAGCAATCCTCAGTTTGTTCTCTGTGTTTAAGAGTCTCTTAGGCTCCTGAAACTTCTCCTGGACCCATCTCTGCACTTTCTTGTAAAATCTAGTTTAATAAGAATTCTGCTAAGTCAGTTTAACCAGAACCTACCCCCCACCTCGATATCTGATCAAGTCCTTCTTCTCTGCCAACCCCCAGGTGATGTCTGAGCACCCTGGCCTGTCTATAGCAGGGATCTTGTTAAGGTCCGTTTAGTCAGAAGCCATCCACCTATCCCCACCCTACTCCTTGGCTATAAATCCCCCCTTGCCGATGCCGTATTCTGAACTGAGCCCAGTTCTATACCGAGGTCTCTTTCGCCCTAGTGCAGTAGTCCTGAATGAAATCTTACTCTTTTTACTATGTGGCTCTGGTTTTTCTTTGACAATGTAGTAGTGCTGAGCCTGGCTTTCTCTAAGAAGTATTAAACATGGTGATTTAGAGCCCAGCTGACCTGCTTGATTAGCTCTGTGCCCTTCTTTACCCCTCAGGGTCTTAGTTTCCCATCAGTAAAAATGGGGATAATACCTCCGAGAGCTTTAGAAGGATTAAATGAGGTCACAGCCAAAACACATACCACAGTGCCTGGCGCTTAGCATTGACTCCGTATTTGCTCTGGTCAGCACAGATATTGGTATCACTGTTATTTCCTGTGTGTCATTAGTAGGATCACAGAAAGCAGTTTGTACCAGGCCCATGTGTTTATTTGTCTGATTGTTTAATTCACTCGATTCCCCAGCTCGCATTTCCTGAGGGACCTGGAATCGTGAAACCACATAAGAGCGCTGCCCTGGAATGAGGAATCGGTTCCCGGCTTTGCTCCCTCTGCGCGGGTGGGACCTGGCTGGGGCGCCTGACCTCTGTGAGGCCACCCCTCCCTGCCTTTCTCCAGAGGGCTGTGGGAGGCAGCAAATGCAGTAATGGATGGGAAACCTCTCTGTGAACTTTAAGTTAATACAAACATAAGGGATTATTATTAAAAGCGACAAGTCCCCCATTGATTAGAGCATTTCCTTAGGGGGAAAAAAATAACACTGGGTCTTAAGTAGGACCCCCACGGGAATGGGAAGCTCCCAGCCCCTCTGCGGGGAGGGGTAAAGTCTTTTAAGACACCATTAGTGTTGTAGTTAATGGTGATAAAGCACCGGAATTGTGGCCATCATGGTTTTTTCCTTTATAATTGTATTCGCCTTGAAAACCACAAGTAGCAGTGGGTCCCAGTGGTCATTATTTCATTTGAAAAACTAATTGGAAGTTGGGAGAGTCCTCAGTGTTTGTTTCTGTCGGGGTGGAGGAAAGAGATGAGCAGGTGGGTCTGGGGGAAGGAGGGGGCCTCGGGGCTGGCCATGGCGAGCCCACCATTCAGCAGCTTCCTCCTTTGTTCTCCTTCCTTGGCAGGTTCTCGGCCTGCCCGCCTCTCTTGGTTGAAGTGGACTGCCAGCCCTCAATGGCCAGCCTTCTCCTCTGGAGGGGGCTTTTGTCCCCCATTGTTGGTATGGTCTCCTCGGCAGAGCCGCCACAGTGGTCCCCTGCAGAGCCTTTCCCACGCCTGACATTCTTTCTTGGAGGGTAAACTGGGGCCTCCCAGGGAGAGCAGGTGGTCTAAACCCTGTGAAGAATCAAGCTGGCTTTACAGTTCTGGTGCAGGGAGACAGGAGACCTGCCTGCCAGGCCCCAGGTCAGTGCTGTGTGTCCCTGGCTGCAGAATGGGAGTAGGGATTGCTTGTCTCTGAGTCCCCATCAACTCCAAAATGCTGTGATTCTTCATATACTTTTAATCAAAACAGACTTCCCATCATCCGGACTTTTCATAGTTTTTTTTGTTTGTTTGTTTGTTTGTTTGTTTGTTTTAATTACAGCAAAATACACAAATCTTAAGTGTACAGCTCAATGAATGTTTATATCTAACTACACTGCTGTAACCATTGCTCAAAGCAAAATATAGAACAATTTATCCCCCCGGGAAGTTGATGGATTCTAAGAGGCATGTGTAGGGTAGATGATACGCGGGGGTATTTGGCCCAGGTGAGAAATGGTTCATCAATAGAAAAAGCTCAGTAGTCCTGGCCTAGATACCTGTGGTCAGTGGCTTCAGTTCTTTGCTTCCCTTTATAGCAAAACCTCAAAGTGTGCTGGGTGGCTCAGTCAGTTCAGTGTCTGACATTGGCTCAGGTAATGATCTCAAGGTTCGTGGGTTTGAGCCCCACATTGGGCTCTGTGCTGACAACTCGGAGCCTGCTTTGGATTCTGTGTCTCCCTGGCTCTCTGCCCCTCCCCCATTCACACTGTGTCTCTCTCTCTCTCTCTCTCTCTCTCTCTGTCTCTTAAAAATGAATAAACATTAAAAAAATTTTTTTTAACTCAAAAGGATTAGCTCTACCAGCACTATTTCATAGAGTAATGATGTAATGCAAGCCACATGGGTGCTTTTTAAATTTTCTAGTAACCACCATAAAAATGTAAAAAAAAAAAAAGGGGGGCACCTTGCTCATTTGGTGGAGCATGGGACTCCTGATCTCAGGGTTGTGAGTTCAAGACCCACAGTGTGTGTAGATGTTACTTAAGTAAGTAAGTAAATAAATAAATAAAATCTTTTAAAGAATAAGTTTCTTTAAAACATTTTTTTTAATGTTCATTTATTTTTGAGAGAAAGAAACAGAGCACCAGCAGGGGAGGGGCAAAGAGAGGGAGACACAGAATCTGAAGCGGGCTCCAGAGCCCGATGCAGGGCTCGAACCCATGAACCATGAGATCATGACTTGAGCCGAAGTTGTACGTCCACTCAACCAACTGAGCCACCCTGGCTCACCAGTTTCTTTTTTTTTAAAGAAAGATATTTTTAAAAAAAGTAAAAGAGGAACAGGTGAAATTAATTTTAATATCTTATTGAAACCAGTATATCTAAAATATTATTATATAACCAATATAAAAAAACATTGTGGTGTTTTGTATTCTTTTTTCATACTGTCTTTGAAATCAATGTCTATTTTACACTTACTGCACATCCCGGCTTGTACTAGACACGTTTCAAGTGTTCAGTATCCACATGTGGCTAATGGCTACCATATTGGACAGCCAGGTCTATAACTACCAGCTCTGATTCCTCTCCTTCCATGCTCTTGCCTCGGGGCCTTTGTGTTGGGTTTTCACTCTGCTTGGAATGTTCTTTACCCAGATACTCACACAGCCAACCCCCCTCTCCTCCTTCAGGCCTTTACTCAAATGTCACCCCGTCACTGAGGCCCTCCCTGGCCACAGCGCAGCACAAGTATGGACTCTAGATACAAAAATGCCCTCCCACACTCTTCAACCCTTTAAATGTTTCTCCTTTGCAACTGCTGCCATCTAACATTTCTAGATTTACTTGTTTTTATTATTCTTCCCCCTCATTAGAATATAAGATCTTTGCCTGTTTGCTCACAGTTGTATTCCTAGGGCCTAGAACAGTGCCTGGCACATAGTGGGTACTGTACAAATATTTGTTGAATGAATAAATGATATTGCTCGTGGATGAACAAGCCACCAGTGGATGAAGGATGACTTTGGCCCAGAGTGGATGGGTATGATTAAGAGCCTGGTTCTGAACCAGCCTGCCCGGGTTTGAATCCCTGTACTCTCACTTGTCAGCAGTGACCTTGGCAGTTCAGTTACCCTTTCTGTGCCTCAGTGTTTTGTCTGTGAGATAAGGATACCGAGACCTCCCATTAGGCTGTGTGAGGAGCATATGAGATTCCATGCATGAAGCTTCCCGGCTACCACTCCGCGTGGTAGAGGTAAATGTTAGCTATTTTTGTAGTATACCTTGTAATACCTCTTTGGGAAATGGAATGTGTAAAACACGTAAAAAATTAGGCAGAAGATAAAAGGAAATTGAGATGCAGAACAGTATGGGGGAATTTTATTGTATCTGAAGGAAAAAGGTAGGTCAGAAATTAAATAGGATTAACTGGATGCAGTTGTGTTTTGGCTGCAGGTGGCATAAGACACAGGTGGAATCCTCATCCTTGGCGATTCCTGTTTCGGAAAGAAAGATAAAGCTCAACTAGGGAGACCGAAGCAAGGGTGAGTTTGGGCAAGACACCTGGAACTAGGGTGACAGGTGCTCCAATGTCAGGCCTAGCTGTCTGGGTTCCAGAAGAGGGACTATGGGAGGAAGGGAAGGATCTCACTGGTTCCAGCACAGCGAACATCAGTCTCAGCCCCAGCTCTGCTCACCTATTCCCCCGGAGATCCTGGGCCAGTTACTTCCTCTTGAAGTAGCCACCTCTAATCCCCAGACAGGGTTAGATTAGGTCATTGCTTCTGGCACGTACGTTCAACCACACCCCTTACATCTCTTACCACTTATCACAGATTAAATAATCCACTGTTGGGGACTTGCTTAATTTCTGTCTGCCTCAGTGTGTCAGTGAATTTCACGGGAGCAAAGACCACTGTTGTCCTATTCACTGCTGTAACTCTCAGCCCAGGGCCTGGCACATCGTAGTCAGGGGACGATATTCCAGAGAGAGGAGGACAGATAATTCTGAATCTCAGTTTCCTCACAGGGCCATTAGGTGGACATAAAGTGTGGTGGGTGCACAGATGTGCCGTCTTCCAGATCATTCTGCCCTAAGGTCTAAGAATTCATTCTTCTGTTATGTGTCCTCAGGCCCACCAGGAGATCCTAGGATTTGCAACCCTTAAACTGGAGGGGGAACAATGTTTGGAGCAGCCTCCAGGCCCCTTCCTGCCTGCTCTGTGACCTTGAGCTCTGCAACTGTCTCTGGTTTTTAACCTGCAGGAACACAGCCTGTGTTCTTAGCACTTGGCCCTCCTTGGGGCCACTACACCCTATGCCACCAGGGCCTGGAGGGAGCCCTAAAGCAGGTGAATGATGACCTAATCCCAGCGTGGGCTGCTCGGGGGAGGCATTATTTTTAGAATTCTAGTCTTAGGATCCTTAGGGGTGATTGGAGCCCCTCCTCCCTTCACAAAGGAGGAGACAAGGAAGGCAACTTGCTGTGTGTGCCTCCCAGGCTGGCTCCCGCCCCTCCTGCAGCCTGCCCATCTGCCTGCCACTCGTGTCTCCACAGGACTGTGGTTGGTGAGATCTCTGGGCTCTTGGTGTCTAATTAGGTTGGGAGGAAGGTGCGGGAGCACATGGAGAGCTCTGCTCGGAATGGATTTGCTTAATAGGCTCATCCAGAGGTGACTGGCAGAGCCCTGCTGGGACATGTTTGTGCTCACAGTTAAAATCAGGCTCAAAAATACAGCAGTTTCTCCACAAACAGTCCTGTCATCCCTGGGGAGTTGTGTCTGTGAAGTGGAACTCCGTGTGAAGAAGGGAAGAAAATAGGTCTTGGGTCTGGCTTTCCAGTCCCTGACTTGGGGCCAGTTGCTGCCCCTCTTTCCTTCAGTTTCCCTCCTCTCTAAGCCGAGAGCACTCCCTGATCTTCCCTGATACCCAGGGGAACATGAGGGGCCATGAGAGGAGGGGTGACTGTCCTTCCCAACTTTCCTGGTCATGAGTGCTGCCCACGCTAGTCTGCCCGAGGGTGTTGGGAGGGGCTGGCCTTTCCTTGGCCTTGTAGTTTTGGAAACTTGCCAATGGACCCAGGATGTGCCTGTCACATCGTCTGCATCAGAATCCCCTGGACATCTTTTAAAATTCAGGTGCCTGGTTCCTATCCCAGAACTACTGAGTAGGTAACATTTTTGTACACAGACGCTGAGCCTGGCCTCTTGCTTCTCACTGGAGATACAGCAGTAGATAAGATCTGGTCTCTATTATGCATTTTCTCCCTTTCCTCCAGTTCTTCATATGTGTAAGAAGGAACCTTGTTCCCAGTTTGCTTGGCAGGGCCCATGTCTTTGGAGAGGAGGGGATTCTTTCCTTTTCCTGGCAACCCATGCGGAAGGAAGCCTGCAAGGTCCCTAACTACACACACACACGCGTGTGCATGCACACATATATTCCTACCTGTGCTTCTGCAGCAGGGCCACCAGGATGCTCTCCAACGCCATCTGCTTTTGACCTGCCCACACGCTGTCCACCTGACGGCCAAGCCGTACCTTTGCTCCTTGCTCCTGGTTTCTCTCTCTGTTAGATTAGAAAAAGAGCAGCAGTGGAGGTGACTATTTGGATAGGATGTGGAGAAGCCTGGGAAAGGCCAGGGCAAAGTAAGCAGAACACCTATGTCCTTATACCTATTCCAATATCTGGTGTGGACTCTTTCACCCAATCAAACTAGATTCAGCAACACTTAGGAAGGTGCTCGATATAGTAGTGAAGAGCATAGGCTGCGAAATAGATTTACAAAATACCTCCCCACAGATTACTCGTTAATTATAAAGGAGAAATGTTAACGGGACAGAGGAGAAACGTGGCAGACATCACGTTAACCAGGCGATTAAAGTTACCATCACCAATAAGGGGATGAACTGACATCATGTGCCTCCTGAAATAATGCACCAAGAAGGAACGATATCACTGCTATGAATGCATAACCTGAATCTAATCATGAGGAAGCATCAGGCAAATCCAGTATGAGGAACGTAGGGACGTTCTATAAATAATAATTGAACTTTACTAATAAAAAATGTCAACGTCACGAAAGACTGAAGAGCAGTTCCAGATTAAAAGAAACTAAAGAGACATGGCAATTAGATGCAATCCATGACCCTGGCTTGGATCCTGGATCAGGAAAATTAAAAATTGCCATAAAGGACATGTTGGGAAAACTGGTGAAAGGTGAATGTATACACTGAGTAATAATTACACTGTGATTATATCAGAGAATGTCCTGTTGTTAGCTGTTTGGAGACACCGTGCAGAGCTACTTACGGGTAAATGGTTGTGATGACCGCAGTTTACTCTCATATGATTCAACAGAGTAATGACAAAGCGCACATGTGTTTGCGTGTGTATATAAGCAAATATGATAAAATATTAGCAATTGCTGAAGATAGGGAAAGGGGATGTGGAAGTCCATTGTATTATTGTTGCAGCTTTTCTGTATGTGCCAAACTTTTTCAAAATAAAAAATATACAGGCTGTGATGTCGGGCTCTTTGGATGCTAGCTGTCTGGTGTGCATCCTTTAGAAGCTATTAACTGCCCCGTAAGATGGGAGTAAACAGTACCTACTTTGTAGGGTCGTTACAGGCAAGAAACCAAGAGTAATGGCTAACACTACCAAGGGCTTCCTGTGAGCCCAGCACTGTCCTGCATGTATGGAAATGTCTGAGGGCACAGCCTCTGTGTCCAGCGCAGAATCATGATCAGTTGGTAACTATCATTGGTATTATTACTGTTGGAGCCTAACATGGGGAGAAGCACATCGTTGGTGTTCAACAATCATAGCATAATTAGAGGTAAGCTGGGGCTTCGCGTTAGGGCCTTTCTGCTATGGCAAATCAGGAAATAATAGATGCTGTGCCAGGCAAGGGACCAAAAGTCCCTCCAAACTCTGATGCTTGGAAAACTGGGCAAAAACCCACTAGACCTGCTTACCCCTGCTGCCTGCTCATGATGTCCTGCAGTAGCTTGCGGGCAGACAGCTGACCCAGCACCTTCCGGTAGCTGTTGGTGAAGATGGCATCTGCATACCGAGGCTTTCTATATGGAAGGAGTCAGAGGTCAAAGGGCTGGGTGGCAGGGCTAGGTGAGGAAACGGGGTGGGGTGGGGGGTACTCACCATGTCCCCGTAACGTCCTTCTGCCCTTTGCCCTACTCATCCCCGGAGAAGGTAGGACCCAGGACTGGGAGGCTTCTCTGGAACTCAGGATCTGCCCCCCTCCCAAAGATAGGCAGTGGGGGCTGCCTGAGGAGATGGCTGGGGGCCTGCTTAGGGCTCTGTTCTGCACGCCCTAAATCATCCCCCACTGGGCTGCAGGGATGGTTCTGGGACATTGGGTATCTAGGCCCTGGCGGCAGGACTGCTCACCTGAGGGGCAGGGATGGCGGGGAGCAGTGGGAGCCACTGTCGAGGGTGAGGATCACCAGGAAGAACACCCAGAGCAGCATCCTTCACCCCTGCGGTGGCTCCTGGAAAACGACAGAAGGAGAAGGTCAACTGCAGCCATAGCCACAAGGATGCCTTTTATTGGCTGGGCCCAGTTCTGGGCTTGGCTGTATACAAGCCTTAGTCCTCGTCATTTGGAGGCGGTGAGGTACGAAAAAGAACCCAGACTCTGGAAGTCAAACAGACCTAGATTCAAGTCCTGCTTTTGCCAGTCACAAGCTTTGACCTCATTTTCTGCATCTATAAAATGGGCATGATAAGCTACCCTGCTGACCCCATAGGGTTGCATGGAAAATTAATGACATTGGTGAAAATGCCCCTTGCTGTAAGGCATCATATGTGGAATTCAGGCCTCAGCAAGGGTTGGGGGGTACACCTTCTCCTAGTCTCCTAAGTCACCCCACCCACTGTGACACTTGACAATAGTGAGCAGGGCCAACAGCTCAGGCTCTGAGTCAGACAAATCTCAGTTCCTATCTGGGCTCCACCGTCACCAGCTGTGTGTCCCAGGACACATGGCTTCTCCTTTCTGGGCCTCAGTTTCCCTATCCATGAAATGGGGTCTATGACTATACTGACTGCATAGGGCCCTTGTGAGGATGAGATGAGATGAGAGTTGCTTGGCACATAAGGAATTCTCCCAAACACTTTTGCTGCGACGACCTCAGATCAGACCCGCTCGAGGGGGCAGGATCTCGTCCTGTTTGGTTCTGTGTGAAGTCAGAGGGAAGGGAAAGCTCTACTTCTCGCTCCAGACATTTCGATTTCGCTGAAGGCTTTTAGCCTTGGAAGAGACCAGGGAGCCTGGGGAGCCAGTGTGGCAGAATCATCTAATAGATCATGTAATTACCCTTAATTGGGGCCTGCTGACACCGTGCTCTGCAATCAGGGAAAGAACAGGCAACGTGAGAAAGAGCCCGCCTGGGCTCGGGGAGGAGGCTCCACGGTCAACCCAGACCTGCCCAGTATGGAAGCAGGGGCTCAGCTAGGAGACCTAGGAATTGGGTCTCCCCACCTCTCATGCCCCCCTCAGTAGAATATCCATTCCGTGGGGCTACAGGCCCATGCGGGGACCCAGCCAGCCCAGAGAGGGGCAGGAACCCATCCTAGCCCAACCTCACCCCCTGTCTTCCGTGTTCTCTCCTGTCCTGTTGAAGAGTGATCTCCAGCAAGCAGGGCCGGCACTGGCAGAACCCACCTTCCTTTTCTGGTCTCGCCTGCCCTCTTAGGGCACCCCCTCCCTTCTACCAGACACCAGGGTCTTGGCTAAGCCAGGGAGCATCTGCAGAGCTGGGCTCAGAGCAACCTGTGACTCTGCACCTCCAGAGCAGAAGGGAGGAGCCCTCCAGGCCTCACTGTCTCCCCAACAATCCTCCAGTTCCTGCTCAAATGCTCTCTGCCAGCGAGTGGCAGAGAGCTCACTACCCCCGAGCCAGGACGTGCTATCTCCAGGCAGCTCTTCTTGTTAGGAACTTTCTCTCATTGTGTCAAGTACAAAAAGACGTGTTAAGCTTCTACTCTTCTGGGAAGGACTGGGGCTGGAGGAAAGACGAGAACATGGCATTTGCCTGCCCCTCCCTCTCCCCGGCTTTGACATCCACCCTCTGTGCCACCCACAGCTTCTGCACCCTCATCCACATGAGGTGGATCTGACTTAGGCCTTTGCTCTCCAGACCAAGGATCTCAGTCCTCTTCGTCACACCATATCACATCTGGCCTCTTTGTCACACCATATCACATCTGGCCCCCCATCTCCCTGCCCGATTCCAGGCTGCCTCTCTAGCAATGGAGTTTCCTAAGCAGGGAGTTCTTTGGAGGTAAGGAGGGCCCCTTGTAACGAGCCCTCTTTTTTTCTGTCTCTTGGCTGGACTTCCTTGCCTTCTTTGCTGCTGATCTTTAAAAAAATTCTTTTAAATGTTTATTTATTTATTTTGGGAGAGAGAGATAGAGAGCGAGCAGGGGAGGGGCAGAGAGAGAGGGAGACAGAATCCTTAGCAGACTCCACACCAGCAGCGCAGAGCCCGACACGGGGTTCGAACCCCCCAACCGTGACATCATGACCTGAGATGAAACCAAGAGTCAGACGTTCAACTGACTGAGCCACCCAGGTGCCCGCTGCGGATATTTGAAAGACCTGGGCACGTCCAGGCCCCTAATCACTTCATTCCCCTGCTCAGAGGCCCTTGGTTGCTCTCCAGAGCAAAGCCCAACCCCCTGCTCTTGGGCTAAGCTCTCCCTTGGCTTCCCCACCTCCGGCCCCTTCTCGTGTGTTTTGCGGCCCCTGTGCTCCCCTGGCCTGCACAGCTAACCCTCACACTCGCCCTCTGGAGCAGGTATCAGGGTCTTCATCTTAACAGCTGAGGAAACGAGCCCAGAGAGGAGAAGGACCTTTTCTCCATGGTCCTCCATCACGTTGGTTTCTGACTGGACACTTCAGAATGGGCCTCAAAGTTCCCAGGCCAGCAGGCCCCTCCTGCTCCATTGAGGCTGCCTCCCAGATACAATACCCTATTCACGGCTCCCTATTCAGCTCCCCGTTCATGGGAGGTGCTGCAGGATTCATCACCTGCACCCGGGAAGCCGTTCTGAAAAACAGAAAGCTTTTGCTCTTTGTCACTGGATCTCCAGGGGAATTAAAAAAAAAAAAAGGGACACGCACAGGAACACCTGCCTGGTTGGCGCCTTCCTATGTGCAGCCAGTGGTTTCAGGGAGTTGAAAATAACCTGATACGAGGGCAGACTTTAGAGGGCAAGTCACAGTAAATTCTGTAACCCCTAGCTTATTTGGAACGAGGTTGAGCAACTGTATAGTCTGGTCAACCAAGAGGCACATTTACTACAAACCGTGTGCCCCAGGGGTGAGTCAAGACGCCACTGCAACCTCTAGGCTTGGGGTTGCAACCTCTAATCCTTGGGGTTGCAAAATTCCACTGGACAAAGTTGGGCAACAACAAGAATTCTCTTGCTTACGGTCCGATGAGAATTAGATGTTGTATCACCACGGATAAAGTAGCTATTGACAGACATATTCCACACGCGCAATCTACAGAGACAGAATTCCACTGAATTAAGTGTAGTACAAATTCAACAGCATCCTCAACAACTCCTTGATAGCTCCAAAGGTATTTTTAAGGTTTATCATCTATCCTCATGAGTATCAGTTAGCTTTCTGCAGTGTTGACAAGTGAATTCTGTGGTTAGATCTAATTGAGGTCATTTGGATTCAGGATAAATGGACACTTGACCTACATTAGTTGGCACCTCTTGCCAGCCTCTATGCCAAGAATGCTATGAGAATTCTCCAGATGCACCTTTTGCTAATGACAGAGGTCAGGTCTCATGTGCCCAACCTAGCAAGGCCACTTTTGGACAACTAGGAAGAAAACCTTTTACCTTTCTTTTTTATTTTAAGTTTATTTATTTACTTTGAGAGAGAAAGAGAAAGTGCGAGCAGGGAAGGGGCAGAGAGAGAAAGGGAGAGAGAGAATCTCAAGCAGGTCCTGTACTGACAGCGCAGAGATAGATTTGGGGCTCAAACTCCATGGACCGTGAGATCATGACCTGAGCCAAAACCAAGAGTCAGATGCTTAGCCACCCAGGCGCTTCTCGTTTACCTTTCTCAAACATTCTGCTTTGTGATTTGAGAACGCTGAGGCACTGACGTCCTGATTTAGTTTATAAACTGTTTCAGCAATAGCATTCCAAATTGAAAGAGATCTAAGTTTTTAATGAGGAAGCATCTTGAATTGTCACTCAAAAGAGAGACACCCCACCTCCTTCCTGAAAGAGTTTGAGGCGGCTTATGGTGAAAGACACAAATACTACGAGACCACCAAAACATGGATCAAGAAACAAGCGTGGGGGTAACGGAGTGCTCCAGGGGCAGATAATTGTGTCTGAAACCTCGAGTAAGGAGCACAGCAGCAATTGAGCAAGAAAGCAAAATGTTATCAATTTCCAGGCAATTATGTTGAATGGGTTCAGAGCGATAGATGGGATGTATTGATTTGCACAGCCACTTGGCTCCTTTCCGATCCATGGCAGACCCCCATTGTTGATGGGAGAATCTAGCCAGCTTGTGTCTTGCCCCAGACACCTGCCTGCACACCGGAGAAGGAGTGCTGAGATTTCATCCGCCCCCTGACAAACCCCTGGAACACATCCGTCTGCCTGCCCCTTCTCCATGGTTGAGGTGCCATGTATCCAAAACAACCTCAACATGGAGCCAACCATCAAAAGCATGTTCCAGAGCCCCTAACCAGGTACCTGAGTGTACTCACTAGTCCACAGGCGACGAGGATGATGGTGGGCCTCTTTGACTCGGTGTCTCTGAGTTGGTGAGAAGGTCAACCGTCTTGCCCCCATCCAGCCCAGCCCCCAGGACCACCCCCTCTCACCTCCGATATGGCAGGTGTCCCCTCTGCTATGAGGCGCTGCTCCAGCTGCCTGGACCGGAGGCTCAGCGTTTGTTCGGTGACTGCGTGACGCTTCCATCATTTATACCTTCATTTTCCTAAGCGTCGCCAGCGTCAGAGAATCAATTACCCACAAGTCAACCAAAGGGCCATTTTTAGCATCATACTGACAAACCCTAATAGGGGAAAGAGGTTTTCCCCTTGCAGATGAAGACCTGTATGGAACTTTCCCTTTACGGACAGAACACAAAGTTATGATATTATTCCGAGGGAAATAGAGAATATAATACTGCCTCTCTAATAATTGGAGTAATCATAACAGTGAAACAACAAAGGTTCATTTACTCTCTGAGTTAAATGTGCGTTTTAAAAAGTTGATATAATTTTTTTTGTCCGTGTGCAACTTTATCTCACTTTCAGGTAGTCCACTTATTACAGATAAGTGTTTTTCTCTCCTTAGCGCAGCATCCAATTATCAAGATTTCCCCCTATTCGATTTACATCTGCTGCAGTCATAGGCCACTGTAAGCAGCTAGCCCGGGGAGCACCTGTTCTCCTGTGTCAAGGCAGCCAAACATGGAAGGAGATGGAAAACCTTGGGAGGGTTGTTGTGTTTCCTGATTTTGCCAGCCTGTAGCTAAAGAATCCTCGAGCATGGTCTAAAAGCGTGTGAGTCAGAAACACCAGTTTTCCACGAGGCTGTTGTGGAGGGGTGGAAAGAGCCATAATAAGCTTCAAGTCCAGAGCCCTGCCCAGCCCTCCTGTGTCAGTTAGTCATGACCTCTGTGACCCTCAACAAGTCACTTCTACCCTCCAGATCTCAGTTTCTAAACTTGGAAAAGCGAGGGCTGCCAGAGAATAGCAGCTTTCAAACTTAAAAAAAAAAAAAAGGTGGCATAGAACTTTCTTCGGAAATCTTCTGTGGAAGTGCAGTATATAAAGCAGATTTAAAACAGGAAACTGCTCTGGTTGAAGAGGGGGGAGTGAAGACTCCCTCTGGCTGCACCTGGGGTACCTCCACGGGCCACAGAACCAGTAGCTTCTGAACGAACCTCTTAGCAATGTTATGTTGTGATCCTTCTGCTTAGCCTGCGCGGAGCCACGTTCTTGGCACAGAGCACACAAGGGGTGTTTCCCATAGAAGCAGGGACTGGGTGGCTTGTCACCGTGCCGGCCTGGACACAAAGTGGTCAGGTCAGGCCAGGTCCCCAGGGACTGAGAGTGGGCAGATGGAGCGTTTGGGAGGCCCCTGGGCAATAGGTTCTCATACAATCAGGAGGTGTGAGGTTATCTCAGGGAATGCAAGGTGGGGACCACCTACAGCTCGAGTACCCACAATGGACACCAGGCCAGAGCACAGATGTAGGACACATGGAATTGCCTGGAGAAGCCATGGGGATCAGAATGCAACCTGAGTTGAAGTTCTGTTGCTAAGGACTTCGTGCCTCTTCTCAAGTTTTCTCATCTGTAAGAGGAGAGTGATAGGGCTCGACTCATGAGGCTGCTGGGTGAGGATTAAGGGTGCCAGTGCATAAGGCACAGGCCTGGTATAGAGTAAGTCTCAAAAATTAGCTCTCACAGGGGCACCTGGGTGGCTCAGGCGGTTAAGTGGCCGTCTTTGGCTCAGGTCATGATCTCTTGGTCCGTGAGTTCGAGCCCCGCGTCGGGCTCTGTGCTGATAGCTCGGAGCCTGGAGCCTGCTTCTGTTTCTGTGTCTCCCTCTCTCTCTGCCCCTCCCCCGTTTGCGCTCTGTCTCTCTCTGCCTTTCAAAAATGAATAAATGTTAACAAAAAATTAAAAAAAAATAGCTCTCACTTACCATTGCTACTATTGTAATAAGCGAGAGATAACAGAGGCACAGAGAGGTTACCCACTCATCCACAGGCACACACCTGGACAGCGGTAGAGCCAGGACTCAAACCAAGGCTTCCGACTGCCGAATCCAGTGCCCCACACCAGGCTAGTGTTCTCCTAAGGCCCTTCCGTGGCCCACTGGGTCTTCTACTCTTTTGTAAAGAACTTTAACCGTTTTGCTTTTTACTTTCCTTTTATTTTATTTTTAAACAAAATTAAAAAATTTTTGTTTTCAACATTTATTTCTTTTTGAGAGACAGACACTCTATTTGAGTGTGAGCGGGTGAGGGGCAGAGAGAGAGGGAGACACAGAATCCCAAGCAGGCTCCAGGCTCTGAGCTGTCAGCACAGAGCCCGACGCGGGGCTCGAACCCATGACACGGGGAGATCATGACCTGAGCTGAAACCAAGTGTCAGATGCTTAACCGACTGAGCTATCCAGGCGCCCCGAGAACTTTAACAGTTTTATTGACGTATATATAACTCATACACCGTAAAAGGCACCTGTTTGAAGCCTATGGTTCAACAAATTCTCATAAGTTCATAAAATCGTGTCACTGTCACGCAACCCCGTTTAGAATACCTCTGTCAGCCCAAAAGTTCCAGTCCCATTTGCTATCAACACCCACTCCAACCCCAGCCTTCGACAACCACTGATCTGCCTTTTGCCTCTATACTGTTTCCTCTGCTAGAAAGTTCATACGGATTCATGTGAATTATGGAGTCACATAATACGTACTCTGTGCTGTCAGTCTCCTTCACTCATCCACCTGTTTTTGAGATTCATTTGTGTTGGATCCATATCAGCAGCCTGTTCCACTTTATTGCTCAGTAGCTTTCCGTTGTACAAAAGTCTGACAGCTTGTCGAGCCATTCACCGTGATGGACATTTAGGTAGATTTCAATTTGGGGCGGTTACGAAAAACGCTGCTATGAACATTCGTATATAAGACTTTGTACGAACGTGTGCTTTTATTGCTCTTGGGTGATTACCTAGGAGAGGAACTGCTGGGTCATGTGGTACGTGAATGGTTTGCTTTTTAAGAAGCGGCCAAGCTGTTTTCCGAAGTGGCACCCCCATTCCATTTCTGCCAGCTGTGATGGAGAGTCCCCCGGTGAAGTCCTTAAACCAGCCTTTCTTTACCCCGCAAACACCTATGAAGAACTGAATTAGGCCCACACAGAGCTCGCTGGATTAGGAGTTTGTCAGTCTCTGAAGGCCTGGTCCTATTCTCCTCTTAGGAGAGTGGGCTGGGCCTTTCCCCCTGCATGGCATTTTCTTGAGCACTAGGAGGACAGTGGCATGTGCTTGTACTCAGAGCTGCAGGAGGCAGGCATGTGAGAAGCTGAGTGACTTACCTCAGGCAGGGAGATGGAGACAGGCACACGGTTACGTGGGTTAAATGTCCCAAGAATTGAGAGAAGGGGAAAGTCACGCTAAAGCTGGGAGAGGCTCAGGGAGGAGCAGAGACAAGCCTAAAGCCTAAAGCAGAGAGAAGCACGAGGCCCACGGATTTAGATTTGAAACTCAGCTCTGCCACTTGCAAACTGTGTGATTCTGGGCGAAGGGTTTATTCTTCCCGGAGCCTCAGTTACCGCATCTGTACAATGGGGGTGATGACAGCTACCTCCTCAGGTTGTTGTGAGGGTCAGGACTATGCTTGTAAAGTGTCTGATGCACGAGGCAAAAGGCAGCTGTTACTGTAGCTCTTACTGATCAGAGCGGAGCTCTGAAAGCTGGGCAGGGTGGTGGCCAGAAGAGCAGGAGCCATCTGGGAAGAGGGGCTTCATTTGCAGCGTATTCTCAAAGCCCTTGAGGCGGAGGATGAGGGAAGAAGCCAGAACCAGCCTTGACAGTGAGAGCGCAGCCCCCCCTCCACCAATCCCCGCAGCCAGCCGCCTCGTCCTTATCCTCTGAGAGGCGGTGGGAACGCCTCGCTTGCCACCCGGCTTTCTTCCCAGGACGGGTTTTAACCCAGAGTTAATTAGCGATCGTGCCTGCTCTAGGGGCTGGGGACTTGAGCTGTGGAAAAAAATGCCGCAGAGAAAGGCAGGCTTTAAAAAGCCCCAAAAGGCTGGGGCAGAGAGGTTCCACTGGGAGAGAGACAAGCCGTGCGTTTGTGTTGCAAATTTCCAGTGTGTTGAAGCCAGCCATTCAGGGAGGGTGATGCTAAAGGCAGTGGGCCTGCGGGTGGGGAGGGCAGAGGAAGTCGACAAAGGGGGCCTGTCTGAGGGCCTCAGACCCTGCTTTATAAAAGCTGCTTTCATCGCCCTCCCTGGATGATGGCAGCGTTCCCAGCCTGAGGCCAGTGTGCAGGGAAGGGGAAGGCCTGGACCCTAGACTCCCAGATTCCCTTGACACTCCCCACCTAGTGTGCCTTCTAGGCCTGTTTTTACGGAGTCAGCAGCAGCAGATGACACATGAGCACTCATGAGTGCTATGTCAGGGTGAGGGACCAAGGTTCACACGGTTGGCCCAGTTGGGGGGCCTCAGGCAAAGTCAAGGGACTTTCCTGAACCTCAGTTTCCCATTCTGTAAAATGGGGCTGATGGGGTCCTTCCCCCTACTTCATATTCTACCCAAGCAGAAGTGCCCGTGATTGGTTGGTGATCCAATAACCATCAGAAGTTCATCTTTTTCTGGAAAAGTCTGCATTTGGGAAGGTCATTAGGAGAGCTTTTTTAAAGAGGTGAAGTTGGGGGCGCCTGGGTAGCTCAGTCGGTTGGGCGGCCGACTTCGGCTCAGGTCATGATCTCGCGGTCCGTGAGTTCAAGCCCCGTGTCGGGCTCTGTGCTGACAGCTCAGAGCCTGGAGCCTGTTTCAGATTCTGTGTCTCCCTCTCTCTGACCCTCCCCCGTTCATGCTCTGTCTCTCCCTGTCTCAAAAATAAATAAAACGTTAAAAAAAAAATTTAAAATAAATAAATAAATAAAGAGGTGAAGTTGATTGTACTTAGCAAATCAATTAAGCAATTCTGGGTTGCTTGGAAATGTTACTCCCATAAGTGTTTTAAATATTCACCTTGCATGGAATCTTTAGGCCTGTCCCAAGTCAGTTATGAATGCTAACCAGGTTGGTTTTCTGGGTTGGTAGGTACCGTGCGGGAAGGCTGTCCCCAGCTGATCCTGTTAGGCAAGCTCTCCCTGGTGGAGATCTGACCAGCCTTTAAAGACCTCTTTGAGGTTAGAGTGGAAGAGAGCCAAAGCATAAGAGACTCTTAAAAACTGAGAACAAACTGAGGGTTGATGGGGGGTGGGAGGGAGAGGAGGGTGGGTGATGGTATTGAGGAGGGCACCTTTTGGGATGAGCACTGGGTGTTGTATGGAAACCAATTTGACAATAAACTTCATATATTGAAAAAAAATAAAATAAAAAATAAAGACCTCTTTGGACTCTACCTCCCCAAGAAGCATTCTCACACCCTGCTCCTCCCTCCTGGCCTTGCCTTGTGGTTGACTGATTTTATATGTGGAAGTGTCTCCTTTCCTGAGACACTTGGGATGTCTGCAACCAGACCTAATTAAAATTTTTTTAATATTTATTGATTTATTTTGAGAGAGAGAGAGAAGGTGTATGAGCTGGGGGTGAGGGGGTGGGTGGGAGAGGGAGAGAGAGAATCCCAAGCAGGCTCCACGTTGTCAGCACAGAGCCCAAAGTGGAGCTCGATCCTATGAACCGTGAGGTCACGACCTGAGCCAAACTCAAGAGTCAGAAGCCCAACCGACTGAGCCACTCAGGTGCCCCACATCTGATTAATTTTTGAGCCCCCTAAAGCCTTCTTTCTTTTCCCAGCTTTATTAAGATGTAACTGGCATAGGGGCACCTGGGTGGCTCAGTCAGTTAAGCACCGACTTCGGTTCAGGTCATGATCTCACAGTTTGTGAGTTCGAGCCCTGCATCAGGCTCTGTGCTGACAGCTTGGAGCCTGGAACCTGCTTCAGATTCTGTCTCCCTCTCTGTCTGCCCCTTCCCTACTTGTTCACACGTGCTCCCTCTCTCTCTCTCTCTCTCAAGAATAAATAAAGATTAAAAAAAATTTTTTTAAAAGATGTAACTGGCATATGTAAAGCTTGATAATGAAGGTGTGTTTCCTAGACCAACAGTAACAGTATCTCCTGGGAGTTTGTTGGAAATGCAGAATCTTGGGCTCCACCCCAGATTGACTGAATCAGAGGCCAAATCCTCTTTGTTCTAGGATTTTAAAGGCATCAGGTCCCTAAGATGGTTTCTGAAGCCCTTGCGATTTTCTCACCAGGGAGGAGGGCCTTGACCACAGGCAGCCGGGAGATGTCGCTGTTCTCCAGTCTTTGGGAGATGTCAGGCTTCCTTGCAAACACCAGAGGCCCCAAGTGCCGGGTTTTGTTTCCTGTGAAATCCAGGAGAACCGAGGGGTCCAGGTCCGTTATGTATTCAGGCCACCCCCTCCTCAGCCACCTGGGCCGCCTATCTCTCTCTGCCCATTTCCTGCCCTGGGTTCTCAGTTGTGTTTCCAGTTAGGGAAGGCTGTGTGTTCCCCAAACTCAGCCCCTGCCCCAGGATCCCCAGGAGAAAGCCCAGAGGAGAAAGCCCAGCATATGGAGACTTCTTCAAGCCTGGCTCATCAGGCAACAATGTGGCCCGGCAGAGGAGGGGACATCTGTCTGTCGGGAGGCCCCTTCTCACTTGGAAGCTGAGTTGGAGGATCTTAGTGACAACAGGACCTGCAGACACAGCCAGAGGAACTTCGCATTATTTGACTGTCTACAGGAAAACCCCGCAGCCTGCCTGGGACTCCAGTTTCTGGTTCCCATCTGAACTGGGTGCCCAGTGTCGGGGCCAGGATATGGCTGCACTTCCCCACGGTGGTGATAGGGCAGTTAACAGAGCTCCATTAGCCATGGATGCATAAACCTGGGCTCCAGAGTAGGGCCAAAGTGCCCTCAGACACTTCCAGACCGGAAGTAGAGTTGCTGGTTTCTCTCCAGAGCTCAAGTTTCCAGTCCAGCCACCTCCTCCTGACCTCCCCCTATCCCGTGTCATCTGGTCCCTGAACACCCAGGCCACAGAGCAGAATGCAGCTCAGCTTCCACACCCAGCCCCACCCTTGGAGCTGGAACTCTCCTCTAAAAACCCCAGAATCCATACCTAATCCACGGCTGACACCTGGCTTTCTGCTTAACTCCTGTCACTCCAGCCCCAGGGTCAGCCCCATTCACCCCCACCCAACTCCTTATAGGAATCCAGTTGTCTTGGATCACAGCACAGCAGTATAGCCGTAATATCTTTTGATGCTTACTATGTACCAGTCATGTAACATGCATGATCTCATTCAACAAATTTAAGGGTTAGGAGCACAAAGTGGTTGCTTTTTTTTTTTTTTTTTAAGACGGGGTGGGGGAGAGGAGTGGGGCATAGGGAGAGAGAGACTCTCAAGCACTCTCCACACTCAGCACGGGGCCTGATGTGGGGCTCTATCCCATGACCCTGGGATCATGACCTAAGCTGAAATTAAGAGTTGGACACTCAACCGAATGAGCCACCCAGGCGCCCCAATTGTTGTGGAAGAAGCTGAGTGTTGGAGCCATTGGGTAACTCATCTAATCTCACTCAGACAGTAAATGGGGAAGCCATGGCCAGAAGTGGCACAGGTCTGCCTCCAGACATGCCCTAGTGCCCTGGAGCAGTGCTACTGCGGCCCCAGCCTTGGCATCTTTAAGAAAAAAAAAAAATTTTTTTTAATGTTTATTTTTGAGAGAGAGATGGAGTGCAAGTGGGGAGGGGCAGAGAGAGACAGAGACACAGAATCCTAAGCAGGCTCTAGGCTCTGAATTGTCAGCACAGAGCCTAATGCAGGGCTTGAACTCACAGACTAGCAAGATGGTGACCTGAGCCAAAGTGGACGCTTAACCGACTGAGCTACCCAGGCGCCCTCAATGCCCCCAGCCTCAGCATCTTAAGGCTGATTTCTGCTGACTCCTCACAACAGATACCAGATTTCCCTTTGGGCAGTATCAGTAGGGTCTCTGTGGACCTGTGAGGTGTAAAGAGTGAGGATTTCCCATGTCTGATGACCAAGTTGTACTTTTCACATGCATTTGATGTGGTGACAGTGACATTTCTTATTAACATCAGAACTTTGGTGATCTCCCCCGTTGAACCTGGAACCAAAAGTCCCAGCCTCACATCTGACCCAATTCACACATCCTTCGGGTTCGAAATAGACTCAGGCAGGCACAAGCATTTCAGAACGATGAACACTCATCACCAATACATTTGCATATTTCATAGTTCATTCAGGGTTTCATCCATCCTTTGACAATTCACCCCTCAGACCTCCCTGTAATTATGCCCTCTGGGTATTAAGCATTGTGTTTTGGTATCCGGGAACCAAGGAGTGGTAAGATACAATTCAAGTGAATAGATATTTATTCAGTGCTTGCTGTGTGCCATTCGCTGTGCTGGGGGCTCCAGGCATTCCGTGGGCTTGCTTTGGTGGAGACTTCATTCCAGCTGGGAAGGCAGGCAGGCCAACAGATAATTAGATATGGTGTGGTACACATGGTCTATAACAGAGGTGTGTTTCATGTGCTAAGGGAGCAGGGTGGGTGGGGAGTTTGCTCTGCCAGGGCTCAGCAAAGGCTGCAGAGGAGATGGCGTTTAAGCTGGGCCTTGAAGCAAAGGGAAACTCTACTACAGCATGAGCAGAGGCCGGGCTGCACGGTCAGCGCGTGGCAAGTCGTTTGGGTGGCTACCGTGAGGGTCCTCAAGCCTTTGCATTGGGCCTGGACCCCCACGTTCAGTTGTCTGGGGTAGGGCCCAGGGTTCTGCAGTTTTAGCCAAGGCCTCAGGTGATTCTGATGCAGGTGTGAGAGACCACAGTCTGAGAAACCCAGGCCTACAACTTCATTGGCAGGAAATACAGAAAATGGTTCTGGAACGATATGTGAAGACCCAGCCATGCAGGGTGTCAAACACCACGCTTGGGAATTTGGGCCTTTTCCCTTCTCAGTGGAGACAGCCCCATGGGAGGCTTTCAAGCCAGCAGCCCGGAGGGGGTACTGAAAAGCAGAGTGGCCACAAGGAGGGAGCCTGGCTAGGAAGCTTTTACAGGTGTTCAGGCCTGTGGTTCTGAGGGCCTGAGCCAAGGCCCACCAAGGAGGTGGCGGGACGCACAGGGGGCTGGATGCGAGAGGGCCCTGGGAGATGGGACCACTGGGCCTGGGGTAGAAAGGACAAGGGAAGTGGAGGAGGGGGAGATGTTGAGAATGAGCTGATGTTTCCAGCTGGGGGCCTGAGGGGTGATGGGTACTCTGGGGGAGCAGGTTGCGGTGAGCTCCGATTTCCATGCAGTGAGTTTTTAGGACTCAAAGGACGTCAGAAGGAAGCAGGTAACAGGCAGTTGGACCCAGTCTGGAGCTTGGTTCTGGGCCAGGGGCCGGTGCAGAGAAGAAGGTAGCCAAGCTGTGGGGCATCGGCGGGATCTTAGAATGCACATCCCAGGGCAGCTGGCAGCAGAATGAGAAACAGCAGGCAGGAAGACAATCAGAAAAGGAGGCCGGTTGCTGTTAGTTTATGACTTCCACGTCACGGATAAATGTCTTGCCTTTGGTCCCTGCACTCCTCGGGGCGGAGCCAGGGTTTTGAATCTGAGCCTCTTTGGCTCCAGCATCCACACTGTCTTCTCTGCTGAGACTCCAAGAGGCAAAGCCCATCCCCAGAGACAAAATAAGCGGATTCATAGATTGGGGGTGGGAGGCTGGGGGAAGATGTTGCAAAAAGAGCTTACAAGAGAAACGGGGTAGAAAACAGCGTATTAAGGAGCGTATTTTTCTTTACCTTTCCCCACTGGTGTATTTTGAAGCAAATCCCAGACCTCTTATCATTTCATCCCTAAATATTTAAGTATGTAACACAAAAAAGATAAGGACGCTTTCTTTGACATAGTCACAATGTCATTATCACACTCGAAAAAAAAAAACTCTAACAATAATTCTTATTAAGGGAACCTACTGAGGGCAATTTGACAAGACCTCAGAATGGAAGCCTGGCTTGCTTATCTTGAGCCGGTATTGTCACAAAGCCACGATAAGGAATTTAAATTTTCCCAAGATAATTACAGAGAAGGGAACAGGGGATTGGCAATGCAGATTTGCGAAGCTTGTCGGGGCCCTGGGAAGGAAATGTTATAAAGGGAAAAAAAAAAAAAGTCTGGAAAGATTTGCAGAGTACAAAAGAAGAGATCCTTCTTTCTGACTTCCCTTTTCCTCACTCAGAGGCCTCTAGTCATAAATGTGAAATAGGAACCGGGTCTAAAGTGAAACCAAACAGAATAAAAATAGCACGAGGAGTAGCTGCTGAATGCAACGGGACAGATTTCTGGGGCTCATTTCCCACCAAGGCTCTCCAGACTGCTCACTTCCTAACTAAGGACTGCTCTTCTTCCTGCGGCCGTTCAGAATGCTAGCTTCCTGGGAGGTCCTGTATATGGTTTATTAACTGGTTTAGTAATTGGGCTCTGCCCTTCTGCTAGGCGTCAGGAAACCTGGATTCTGGGTCCAGCTCCTCTACAGACTTGCTCTGTGACCTTGGACAAGTTCTTTCACTTCTCTGAGCTGATCTGCAGCATGAGGGTGCTAGACCACAAGATCTCAAAGTTCCCTTTAAGTTCTGAATTCAGAGGGACTGAACTCAGGGTGGTTCAGTCGGTTAAGCATCTGACTTCGGCTCAGGTCATGATCTCCCGGTTCCTGAGGTTGAGCCCCACACCAGGTTCTCTGCTGTCAGCACAGAGCTCACTTCTTCAGATCCTCTGTCTCCTTCTCTCTGCCTCTTCCCTATTTGTGCTCCCCCGCCCTTCTCTCTCTCAAAAATAAACATTAAAAATAAATAAAATATTTCTTAAAAGTTCTGAATTCTTGGGGCGCCTGGGTGGCTCAGTCGGTTAAGCGTCCGACTTCAACTCAGGTCACGATCTCGCGGTCCGTGAGTTCGAGCCCCGTGTCAGGCTCTGGGCTGATGGCTCAGAGCCTGAAGCCTGCTTCCGATTCTGTGTCTCCCTCTCTCTCTGCCCCTCCCCCGTTCATGCTCTGTCTCTCTCTGTCTCAAAAATAAATAAAACGTTAAAAAAAAAAAAAGTTCTGAATTCTCTGATCCAATGAACACCTAATGAAATGTCGCTCATCCCCCGAGTTTCAGGATTTGGTCTGATGTTACCCCATGTCAGCAAAACGCTTGGATAGCTTGAATGAAAGACGCCGTGGAGACGCCACGTGTTTATTATGCAGGCTCGTGCTTCCAAATCACCCAGGGTCGCACTTGGCTGACCCCCCAGAGGAAATCTAGGAGGTGGCTCCATGTGCCGCTCTTGGGAAACCAGTGGTGGCTGAAGAGCAGCTGGAAACCGCACAAGCCACCCACAGATGGAGCCGGCGGCCTGAGGCCCTGGAAGCAAACGGTAGAAATAAGTGTAAAGGACAGCCCGATGTTCTTTCTATGGCAGGTAAAGAGGTTGGTGAATGGCAGCCAGGGATTTGGGGCTGAAATGGAGCTAAAGGCCAGTGGTGGCCATATGGTGCCGTATGTTGTGGCGTTCTGGCCCAGTGGCACCTGGGGAGCTGCATTCGAGCAGAGTCTTTAAGAACTAAGGGCGGAGGGGAGCCAGAGGAAGACACATAAGAAAGTGGACCGAAAGGGGCAGGAGAGAAACAATGCAGACTCCTCCCCGGGCCAGAAGAGCGGCCCTCTCCTGAAACCCTGCCCCGTGCCCCAGCTCCTCACCAACGTGCTGAGCTAGAAGGCGAGGGTGTGGCAGCTCTCAGCCCCAAGGGCCCAGGTTTCATTTTTTTTCCCCTGGTTCCTCCAATGTGCTTTTGTTTCCCGTGAAAGGGTTTTTGCTGGAGCCCTGTCCTCTGCCTGGAAGGCAGCTGGCTCTCTTCTCCCGGTCAACTTCTGCTCAGACCTGAGGTCAAACCTGCCACTACAACAAAGCCTTCCTTGGCCTCCCTACCTAAGACGAACCACTCCAGTTTTAGGTCCTTACATCATTCTGTACTGAAAAAAAAAAAAAAAATAGCACTCGTCACTGTTACAATCTGTAAGTATGTGATTCTTTTTTTTGGGGGGGGGTGATGTTTTTTAAAAGTCAATTTGTAATACGCACAAGAAAACATGACACTAGATGGGACCATTTTAATATTACAGAATCTTATACAGATGAATTTGTTCAAGAGCTTCTCTGTCAGTATGCTTTTCTGGATATACGCTGTAGTTCAGTGGTACCTCTTCAACCCAGGGAGATAACTGTATATTCATTTGAAGACCTGAGAGAGAATCTTCAAGGCTTCGTACTGTTACTAAGCTTTCAGAAAAGTTGCAAGAGTAATACAAAGAACTCCCATACATTCTTGGTCCGGATTCAACAATTGTTAATGTTTTGTCACATTTGCTTTATTATTTTCTGTTTCTCTCTCTGTGCATGATCGATTATATAGTTTATATCTACATTCACACATGTATAGCTAATACACTATATACATGATTGTTATTTTTTTGAACTACTTGAGAAAACGTTACAGGCATCTTGTCCTTTAACCCTACATATTTAAGGATTATTTCCTAAGAACCAGATCACTCATTTACATAACCGCAGCACAATTAAATTGTATGATTCTTTGAGTAATGTCTGTCTCCTTTCACTTAAATGTAGACTCCATGAGGGCAGGGGCTACCCTGGCTCACTGCCCACGTGTGGGTCACCTGACATGTCTGGCACTCTCCCAATATTTGTTGAATGTGCTAGAAACCTGAATAGGGAAGGACTTGTCCTCAAGGGTTGCATTCTACCCTAGCCATGAACTTTCTCGCTGAGCACGCTCTGTGTGTTGGATGGGGTTGGGGGTTTGGATTTGTCTGCCTGTTTCCATTTCTATGGGGAACCGGAAGCCCACTGTGGTAAATTATAATGCCTGAAGATTTGGCTTCTATTATTTTTCAAATCCTCTCCAACCAGCCCTGGCCCTTGCTCAACCTCAGTCTTGACTGGCAGCCGCCCTTCCTCTGGCCCAGCAGCACCTGTTGGCTATTGCACCCAGTTAATTAGCCCCATGAGAGAGTTCTGGCAAAGGCAGCTGGGATGCCAGCCAATCTTTCCATGCAATTGCTTGTATGAGGTGTTGGCCTCTGCCTTGGAAACTGCCCTGTAAGCTCCTGGCCCGCTACTTGCTTTGAGCTACCTCGAGACCTGTGTTGGGCCATCCTTTGAGATGGTGTAGCTGCTTAGTTAACAGAGGAGCTGATGGAGGGGATGGATGTGCTCAGGGAGAACGGGAGCTGGAGCACATGGCTCACGGAATCCCCGAGTTGGAGAGGCCTTTAGAGCTCTTTTAGGACAGTGGTTCTCTAAATATGGCCCCCAAACCACAGTATTCGCACCTCCTGGGAACTTGTTAGAAGTGCCCACTCCAGACCTCTAACCAATCTCTGGGGTTGGTTAAAACATAGCAGTCTGTGTTTTAACTAGCCTTCCAGGTGATTTGGATACGTGCTCCAGTGTGCAACCCTCTGCTCTCGGACAATTTTTAAGGGGGGATCTCAAGCCCCAGGAAGGTCACCCTGATGCTTCCTTTCACACAGGCTCCTTCTCTGCTCATTGCTGCCTATCTGCAGCTTGCTGTTGTTGGTTTGTTTTTTTTTTTTTAATGTTTTCAGACTCATAAATAAGCTTTTCACAGGCTATTACATTACCATGGCAACCCGGCAGCTGGCTAGAAAGAAGCAGGTAGCACACAGCCTTGGGGTCTCAGTGGCACTAAAGTAACTGTGATTTTCTCTCTGCTGGGGTCAATCTCTTTATGCATGGCCTCTTTGTTTCTCTCTGCTTTTCCTCCTTCCTTCTGCTCCTTTCTTCTCTGTTTGGCCCTTATTCCTACCTCGTCTCATTAGGAGCAACATGTGTTCTAGTTGTTTTCTGTTTTCCAAGGGTTGCCAAATCTGACCTCTCCTTTGAAACTAACAATAACACTGTAAGGTGGGTGGATGTGAGCAGCCCTATTTGACTGCATTTGTATTCCCATGAAAATGTTGCATAAAAATTTTAAAGAATCGATTAGTTTATCTTTCAAGACATTACATGCACAGAGTGCAAGATCCAAAAGGTACAAAATGGTACACAGTAAGAGGAAGTCTCAGGGCGTCTGGGTGGCTCAGTTGCTTGAGCGTCCAACTTTTGATTTCGGCTCGGGTCATGATCCCAGGCTCATGGAGCCCACTTAAGATTCTCTCTCCCCCTCTGCCCCTCTCTCCCGCTCGAGTGTGCTCTCTCTCTCTAAAATTAAAAAAAAAAAAGAGCAAGTCTCCCCATAACCCCTGGTGTCCAGGTCCCCTCCTGGAGGGGGGGGGGCGTGTCCTATTACCTGTTTCTTGTGCATCTTTCCTGGGATAGCCCATGTATAGATAAGCATGTTCCTTTACCTCCTTTCTCCTTTTTTATGGAAGCAGCTGGGAACATTCCATACCCGCCATCCTTGACCTTGTTCTTTCACTCAATGATGTCTTAGCAATCCTTCTCTAGCATTTCGGGTTGTCTCATGCTTTTTAATAGCTGCATATTCCATCGTGTAAATGTACCATCATTTATGTAAACAGTCCCTGTTGATGGGTATTTGGGTTGCTTCCAGTCTTTTGTTATTTCCATTCCCATTTTATAGCTGGGAAAACTGTGATTTAGAGAGGGAACTGATTTGTGGATATTCCCAAAGCATATGTGGGAATCGGTAGGCATTGCTCAGCCACAGAGTCTAAGAAGAAAGGAAGAATTGACTGACCCCTGAATTATAGAAAACAAGGAACCATCCAGGCACCTGATTTCTTTTCTCACCCTGCTAAGTGTCTTATCCAGTTGAGTTACATTCTGTTAACACTGGCTGATGATCGATGTGTCTAATTAAATAATTGTTTGTGGAAGGATTTTAAATCTGTCTTCCCTTCTAGACAATAATCTTTGTTAGGATACGATGATGTTTTCCTCACCACTGCATCCCTAGCAAGTACTGTACTCCTAGCAAGACTGGGTATACAGTAGGCGCTCAATAAATACTTGTTGAGTGAAAGAACAAGTGGGCCAGGATTGTGTGTAGTTAAGACAATGGGCTTAGAGGCCTGGGTTTGAATCCTGACTTCTGACACTTATGAGTTGCGCAATCCAAGACCCATCTCTCAACTTCTTTACGTCTCAGTTTCCTCCGCTATGCAATGGAAGCACTCTCTCAGGGTTGGTGGGGGGAGGGGACGACCAAGTGAGTGAATGCAGGCCAAGCATCCATCACAGGGCCCTGGACACAGTGAAGGCTCTGCCGATGCTCTCAGCTTCTTTCAGTGTCGTGTACTTCAGAGAAATTCTGATGAGGGAGCTGAAAAACCTTCAAAGAAGAGGTCATTTGAGCTGGGCCCCGAAAGAGAAGAAAGATTGGAGCTTTATGTGGCTTGCGCCAGATCTCTTTACCGAGTTCATCCAAGTACAAAATGGAGATGATGACACCCAGGTTCTGTCTCCCTCTGAGGAGATGTTCTGGCTTAAAGTCCCTCAAGAGGAGGATACCACACAATTAAAAGACACCATTATTATTCAGTTGGAAAAGTGCCTTTGCAGGACAAGTGAACTAATCCCTGCCAAATACGATTCTGCTTGTGCTGTGTGTAATTGAATATTTAGCACGGATTTAGCCCAGGGAGCCAACCATGCTGTTGGTGAGAATCAAGTTTAATGGGGCACTTAATAAACATGGTGGTAATTAATATCGTCCAGATGCTAGGTGCATGTGACGTCTGTGCTGCTCCTATGACTGAAGCATTTCAGAGATATAAAGTTCTGGACTTGCTCCCTGAGGGGGGAGCTAGAGGTGCGAACCCTGGCCTGGTCCTTTGCTTCTGCTGTAATCTCCTTCTGGTGAGTGAATATCACCTATTCTGGGATGCCTTCCATGATTGCCAAAGGCAGAAATCCGAGGCTTCTCCTGGGTTCTTATGTCCCTTTGCACACACTTCTTTTGAAGAACTCAAAATATCCTATTGTATTAGTTTGTTTCTGTGTCTCTCCCCCACCAAAGCCCAAGATCTTGTCCCCAGTGGTTACCTGACATACGGTTGGCACTCAAAGAATGTCTGCTGAATAAAGCTTTTCAGGTCTCAGGACTGTGGGAGATCCTGGGTCTCAAGAACAAGTTGGAGTGTTTGGATTTTCCTGGGAAGGGCAGGCTGGTGTTGACATGTAATCTCTCTTCTGATGGAAATTCTCTTTGCTGACCAATCTCATGAGCTCCACGCTGGAATGTGAACCTCCCCTCCTTATAGCAGCTCTGCTCCTGGAAGATCCTAGAGCACAGGAAAAGGACTTGGGTACCTTGTGTTTATAGACATCTGAGCGTGGAATCCAGCCCTGAGTCCATTTCATATGTGGCAGAAAGCAAGAGAACAGGCTTTGTCAATCAAAGTTGGTTACCTGCTATGAGGCTCCTGGAGGCCCAGAGCAAGAGACCAGGATGTGACGAGTCTCCATGGTTGTTTGGGCCTTGCTGCCTCAGAGGGGAAAACGTCCCTGGCCTCTCTGGCACGTAGAAGATGTCCAGATCACCTGTTTCAGCCCTGTGTCCTAGATTTATCAGGATCTGCCACACTCAGCCTTCTGGGCTTCACACCTGAGCTGAACCTAAGACAGAAGGAGGTGATGGGACACTGCAGAACTGGGCTCGGGCAGGAACCACCCAAAGCCAAGTGGCTAAGATCCTGCCCCTGGAGCCGCCTGCTCCAAACAAGGCCCCCTACTCTGGACTCGCCTCTGTCTCTGGCTGACCTTTACGGCTGGAATTTCTGCCTCCGGACTTGGTCTGGGATGGGGGACTCTGACACATCATGAGTACATCCAGCATCCATGCTCTAACAGGAATTGAGGTAAGGGTGTGTTTACCCCATGCATCTGCCATAGTGGGAGAGGGGGCTGCCTCTTTCTGCTTCTTGAGATTTGTACACATGGGAGTTGGGCAGCCCAACTGACAAATTCCAGCTTTTCCCCCATCCACGAACTCTATATTCTCCCCCATTACTCTACAGAAGGGTTCCATCTCCCGGGCACAGTTAGTCACTCAACAAACATTCACTTGTACCTCCACGTACCAGGCAATGTGCTAGGTGTTGGCAGAAGGAGTGAGCAGAGGAAACAGAAGTTACACTCTAGTGGGGGAGAGGCTGATGATGAATAATCAAGGAAACAAGACAATCTCAAACTGTGGTAATGCTATAAAGGAAAGGGGCAGGGAGCTATGATGGAGAGTAAGAGAAGTCTACTTAGTTTCCGTTATCTGTAACTCCAAAATTAGTGGCTTAAAGTACTCATTTGTTTAGCTCATGATAATGCAGGTCAGGAATCTGGAAAAGGCTGGACTGGGAGCTTCATCTCTGCTCCATGTGGTATCAGCTGAGGTATCTGGGGCTGGAGAATCCACCTCCAAGATGGCTTCTCTTCGCCCCAAACTTTGTAGTGAAACAGTCAGACATATAAAGAAATCAAAAGGATTGTACAGGCAACATTATACTTACCACCTAGGTCGTACACTTAACATTCTACCATCTTCCCTTTATCTCATATCTATCCATCTCTTCACCTCTCCAAGATGGCTCTTGACTCCCTGACCTGGTGTCTGATGCTCCTTGGAATCTCTTCCTCCCATGTGGCTTGAACTTCTCACAGCTCACTGACCTCAGGCTAGTCACGCTTCTTATGTGGCTGACTCCCAGGCCAGGTAAGTGCCACGCCTGAGGCTGACACAGTCTCTTCCAGAGTATGCTATTGGTCGAAGCAGTTACGGGCCAGAAGAGCCTGTGGGATGGGTAATACGCTGGAGCCACCTTTTAAAACAACCACCAGCTAGAATGGGTGGTCAGGGAAGCCTTTTCGGAAAATGTTGTATTTGGGCTGAGCCCTAAGGGATGAAAAAGAGCCTGTCTTGGGAAAAGCCAAGAGAGGAGAGCATTCCAGGAAAAGAGACCAACAAAACCAAGGGCTCAGAAGTAGCAAAAGTAAATCTGGCACCTTGACTTTCCTTTTCCCATATTCAATCCAACCCATTATCTGGGACCCACATTGAGCTGCTTCCTTCACGAAGCCTTCTCAGATACCTCAGTCCCTGTGGATCCTTCCTTTCTTCCTGGAGCACCTATCTGGCTTGCACAGGTTGGCCGGGTGTGCATTGGTTATGCACAGAGTCTCTGTGGGACCTCGGGAAGTTGCTTAACTTCTCCATCCCTAGGTGTCTTGCAAACGAGAATAATTACAGCTGCCTTATAAGGCTTGCTGGCAGGAGAATATTGATATATGGAAAGTGCTTGGCACTTAGTGAACGTGGAATAAAGGTAATTACAAACCAGTTTATACTGTCATGTGTTCATCTAGTTTAGAAATTATTTTCAGAGCAGAAGCCATGTCTTTTTCAACTTTTTCTTTCACGGTGCGAGCAGTGTCCCTTGCCTAGGTATTATGGATAGGAGGAAGCATGGCACAGAGTTCTTCACCCTGCTGCGGTGCTGATGGAGCCATGCAGGGCACAGGGATGAGCAAGACCCAGCCGGAGCCTTTTCCAGGAGCTTCCAGAGAGTGCAACAGCAGCTATGCCTACAGCAGCCACATTGGATATCTTTTACATTTGGAGATGGAGTGGCAGGTCTCAAAGCACCTGCACATCCATATTAGTCTGCTAGGGCTGCCCGAAAAAAGTACCACAAACTGGGTGGCTTAAACAACAAATATTTATTTTCTCACAGCTCTGGAGTCTAGGAATCTGAAATCAAAGCTGAGGGCTGGGAGGAAGAATCTGTTCCATTGCTTTGCCCTGGCTCCCAGTGGTTTGCTGGCAATCTTTGTCACTTCTTGGCTCGCAGAAGCATCATCCTTTTTATTTATTTTTATTTTTTTAATGTTTATTTATTTTTGAAAGAGAGACAGAGGGCAAGCAGGGGTGGGGCAGAGAGAGAGGGAGACACAGAATCCAAAGCAGGCTCCAGGCTCTGAGCTGTCAGCAGAGAGCCCGACGCAGGACTCAAACTCACAAACCACGAGGTCATGACCCGAGCTGAAGTCAGACGCTTAACTGACTGAGCCACCCAGCTGCCCCGAAGCATCATCCTTGATCTTCCTTCATCTTCACATGGCATGGCATGCTCCCTGTGTGTGCATCTGTGTCCAAATTTCCCCCTTGAATAAGGACACCAGTCATATTGGATTAACGCCCATCTTAATCACCTCATTTTAACTTGATTACCTCTGTCAAGACCCTACCTCCATGTATGATTACATTCGAGGTACTGGGGGTTGGGACTCCAACATAGATTTCTGTTGGGTGGGGTGTGGAGTAGGGCATATATTTCAACACATAAAACATCTCTGTCTCCTATGACCCTCCTCATCCACATCCCGCAGTGAGTCCCTTTAAGGGCAAATACCAAGTCTTGTCCTATATATCTGTACCCTTCAAGCTCAGCTTCTCCCCCTTCTTATGCTCCAAGTCTTTCCCACAGCCTTTCAACCTCCTGCCATGCTCTTTCCTTCCTCTCTTTGCCTGGAAAATTCCTACGCATTCCTCATTTCTTAGCTTAAATGTTACCTCCCCAGAGAGGCCTTCCCTGATCACCCTGTCTTGATTGTATCTCCCATGTCATTTATTCTCTCGTGGTTTCCCTTTCCTCCCAACAGATCTCCTGATTCATATACATTTCTCTGTGTGATTAATGGGGGTGTCAGACATTAACCCCTACACTGTAAGCACAGTGAGGCTGGGAACCCACCTACCTGCCATTGTCTTCCCAGTTCCATGGTACACGATCCAGGGTAGAAACTCCATAATATTTGTTGAATGAATAAATGAATGCTACAGTTTTGTAGCCTCTGTATCGCCTCATAAAGCATGGAGTTAGTGGATGTTGACTGAATTATCATTATTTTTGTGTCCTCTAAGAGTGAGCTCCTTGAAGGTAAGATTAGGTCTCAATTTTTTTTTTTTTTTCCTTCAAACGTTTACTTATTTTTTAGAGAAAGCACAGAGAGAGGGAGACAGAGGATCTGAAGCAGGCTCTGAGATGATGGCAGAGAGACAGATGCAGGGCTGGAACGCATGAACTGTGAGATCATGACCTGAGCTGAAGTCAGAAGCTCAACCGACTGAGCCACCCAGGCACCCCAGGTTAGGTCTCAATTCTTTTTTGGATCTCCACCATCCAATCCCTTCTCTTTGACAGTCTATGTACTTTTATTAGTTATCTATGCTGTGTAACAAATTATTCTGAAACACCGTAGCTCAAAGCAGTAACATTTATTATCTCACAATTTCATTTCACCTCCAAAAACCAGCACAGGGCATAGAGTACGTGTTCAGCAAATTTTTTCCCTTTTTAAAAGTAGGTTCTACACCCAACGTGGGGCTCGAACTCACGACCCTTGAGATTAAGAGTTGCATGCTCCACTGACTGAGCCAGCCAGGCGCCCCTGGGTGAAAGTTTTGAACGAATTCTATAACATACTTCTGTTTGAATGATAAGAATTCTTGTCTCGCCTCTGCATTGTAGGCGCCTAGCTTCAGGATCTAGTATAGAATTAAAGTTATAGACGTACACTTGATCTTAGCCAAAAGGCCGAGAAGCGATAAAGTTATAGACGTACAGACGTCTGTAAACATCTGCTGAAATGGGCCGAGGACAAACGGGCTTAGAGAACCGAGGACGTTTGTACCGCGCTTCCCAAGGGCTCTCCCTTGGGATCAAACCCACAAAGTGGGGACAAAGACCGGAACCCCAGCAGCGCGGGCGGAGCGGAGCCCGCCGGTTGCTCGACGCGTCACTTCCGGGATCCGCCGCGGGGAACCACTTCCGGGGGAGCGGCCCGGCGGCGCGGGAGGTAAGTGCGGCGGCGCGGCGGCCGGGCTCGGGCTTCGGGGCGGGGCGGAGTCGCCGGGGTGGCGGGAACGTTGAGGGGGTTGGACTCCGGCGCCCGCGGCCCTGCTGCTCCCGGCGGCGGCGCTGCTCCGCCGGTCCCGGGCACGCTCGGCGCGCGGCGAGAATAACTTCCCGGGGCGCCCC
Organism: Panthera pardus; assembly: GCF_024362965.1. Lineage (NCBI taxonomy): Eukaryota > Metazoa > Chordata > Mammalia > Carnivora > Felidae > Panthera > Panthera pardus. The sequence goes on along the minus strand of NW_026526821.1, from coordinate 22,273,123 downwards.
TCAGGAAGTTGCTTGCAGAGGGGAGTTTGAGTCCCTGGGAGATGGACGGCCTCGCCTCTGCCGCCGCGAGCGTTGTTCCGAGCCTGGGCCCGACCCCAGCGCTCGCTGCCGGGACCTGGCCTTTCCTTCCATCCGTGGAGCATGGGAGGCGCTCGGGCGCCGGAATCAGTCCGGCCAGAATTCGACCGCTGAGTGGGCCCCATATTGCTGTGTGTTGCCCCTCTGGTCCTCAGTTTCCTTCTCTGTAAAATGGGCGCATAGCTTGATCTGAGAATTAAATGAGATGGCGAGTGCAGAGCGCTTAGTAGGTGCACAGTGCGTGTTTGTTGGGTGAATTCTTTTAAAAATTTATTTATTTATTTTAAATAATCTCTACACCCAACCTGGGGCTGGAACTCACCACCGCGAGATCAAGAGCCCCTGCTCTTCCGACTGAGCCAGGCAGGCGCCCTGAGAATTGCCCCTGTTCTTAAGATCTTACATTAGGGTAGTGCATGTGTCATAATGAACCAATATTGCTAAGTTAGTGTTAACTAAAGTCCATGCTTTATTCACAGTTGCTCAGTGTCCGCCTAATGTCCTTTTTCTGGATCCTATCCAGGATACTCTCTTATGTTTAGTAGTCACGTCTGCTTGTCTCCTCTTGGCTGTGATAGTTTCCCAGACTTCCTTGACATCTTGACAGTTTTGAGTATTACTGGTCGGATATTTTGTACAGTGATCCTCAGCTGAGGTTTGTCTGATGTTTTTCTCAGGACTAAATTGAAGTTATGGGGTTTGGGGAGGAAAACCACAGAGGTAAAGTGCCATTCTCATGACATCATATCAAGGGTACATACTATCAATATAAATGATCACTGTTGGTGTTAACCTGGATCACTAGCTTGAGGCAGTCAGGTTTTTCCAGTAAAATTACTCCCCTTCCTTCCCTCTTCCATATTGTACTCTTGGAAGAAAGTCATTACATGGAACCCGTACTTGAGTGTGGAATCATGCTTCACGCTTAAGGTCAGATAAATCTACGTAAATTATTTGGAATTCTCCACAGGAAATTTGTCAACTCTGCCCTATTTATTTATTAACTTATTCAGTTTATATCAGTGTGGTCTCCTATTTATTTTCATACTTTGGATTATAATCCAGTGCTGCTCTATTTTATTGCTCAGATTGTCCCAGCTTCGGCGGTTGGGCACTCCTTTATCCCTTTGAGGTACCCCGGCACATGTGTTTTTTGTTTTGTTTTGTGAACACCTTCTGTTCCAGGTTCATCTTGTACATTTCGTGCCTCAGTCCCAGAATTAACCATTTCCCCAAGGAGCTTGGTTCCTTTTATTGGAGAAAGTATTAAATGCCAAGACCTCGGTGCTAGGTGTGATCATTACGCCCATGTTTCCAGGCCTTCAGTGCAAGAGACAGATGTGTGTGTACTAACTTGTATATATACACGCATATCTATAAATATTTCTCTGTGGAGTCACCTGTGTCTATATTAAGCTAAATATGGGTTCATACTGATATCTGCAACTCTCATCCATTCCACGTGGATCATTCTAGCCTCCTCCTCTGGCTTATCTGTGACTAATCTTAGCTCCCACCATCTACCATCCATTTACCCAATTCAGTTTCAGTATACACATGTAATGGTTTCAGAATTGTTAACCTCTATCCCCTTTGGGAAATAATGTTACCAACTAGAGTTGTACAAGTGCAATTCCTTTTATCTTTAGTCCCACGGACTCCACTCATTTCCAAAGTTACTGAGGTCAACACCTGATTCCCCCTGCCCTTTCAGTGAAGTTGTTTAATACATTTGTCAAACATTTCTTTTTTTTTAATATTTTTAAATATATATATATATATATATATATATATATTTTTTTTTTTTTTTTTTTTTTTTTGAGAGAGAGACAGAATGCGAGCAGGGGAGGGGCAGAGAGAGAGGGAGACACAGAATCCAAAACAGGCTCCAGGCTCTGAGCTGTCAGCACAGAGCCCGACGCGGGGCTCAAACTCCCAAACCGCAAGATCATGACCTGAGCCGAAGTCAGATGCTTAACTGACTGAGCCACCCAGGTGCTCCATACATTTGTAAAACATTTCAGTTCAGAATGTCACATTTTGTGTTCCCTACTGGGATACCTTGACCTCCTAAGTGATTTTTTTTAAACATTTGCATCCATTAAAGTTTACTCATTGTGCTGTACAGTTCTATGCATGTTGACAAATCCTTAATGTCGTGTATTCACCATTACAGTATCATACAGAATAGCTTCACCTTCAGGGATTATTTTTAACTTCTTTCAGATTTCACCTCAGCAAAGCCAGTAGCTCTCTTTTCAAAATATGTCCATTACCCCAGAATTTGCCATCTCCACTTCGACAACCGGGTGCAAGCAGGTCTTTTTTTTGGCTGTTACAGCAGCCTCCTAAGTGGTCTCCGTGTTTCTTTTCCACTCTTACCCCTCTGCAGTCTGTTGTTCTCAACACAGCAGCCAGAGGGACCATTTTAAAATAAGTCAGACCTTATCATCTTCTTTGCTAAGTAGCTTTGAGAGCTCCCCTTTTATTAAGGGGAGAAGCCAAAGGTCTTATAATGGCCTGCTAGCCCTACACAGCTTGCTCGCTCTACTGTTCTCCTGGATCATCAAGTTCATTCCTGACTCAGGACCTTATCCTCCAACCTGTTCCTCCAACCTGGGGTAGTCCAGCAGACATTTAAATGACTCATTCCTGTGCTTTTTTTTTTTTTTTTTGCCTCTGCTGAAATGTCACCTTCTCAGAGAGGTCCTTCCCTCACCGCCTCATATAAAATAGCACTCCCTCTATATTTTCTCCTAATACCTTTGACATTGTATTGTGTGTGTGTGTGTGTGTGTGTGTGTGTGTGTGTGTGTGATTGGATGAAGTCATTTCATTTGGATGAAAACTCCCTGGCAGGAGTCAGAATAATATCGACACATAATAGGCGCTGAATAAATATGTATCCAATGAACGGCTATCTGCGACCACTAGAGTCTGGCATTCAGGGATGAGCCTCAAGGGTTCTAGTAGCTTATGAAATTATTTGCCATGTTTGGTAATAGATGAGTAAGTAGTTTTTATTAAATTCTGGTAGGGGTAAGAGATTTCCACAACGTGTGAAAACCTCTGCTCTTAAAGTGACTCTGGCTAGAGTCACCGGAGGATAGTCAGCTCTGCCCTGACTCACTGGGAAAGCCTAAGCAGGCCCCAGGCTTCTCAACTCCTACTTCTCATTGTTAAATGAGGCATTTGGTTGAGGCATCTGCTCTTGCTTTCATGGTGGGAGACAGGCATAGGCATCGTCATTTACCAAATATTTGAGTCAGGTCCGGACCAGGGCCTTATAGTGAGCAGGTGAAAAACGTTAAGACTCCAGACTCCTGACTTCTCAGGTAACAAGCAATAGGTTTTGAATTTTGGCCTAGAGCACACATACTTGGATGTAAATGGCTACAACTGAAATAAAGCTTCAGGATACGATATTGATCCTTACTAATACGGTATTTTCTGTTGTTATTTATTTAATTAAAGTGCTAGCTAATGAAGGGAAAGGGAAAAAGTGCTGGATACAGCCCCTAAGTGGTTTCCATAGCTCACCTAATGGGTCACAGCCTGCAGCTGGAAAGCCGTCGACCTGGTGGGGAAAGCTCAGGCCCTGGAGGAGCCAGCCGGTTTGAACCCTGACTTTACCACTCATCCACCAAGTAATCCCTGGGCAGGCCATGTAACCTCTTCAAGCCTCAGTTTCCTCATCCTCATCAGCAGTAATACCCACCTCCCCACTGGTTGGGAAGTGAATGAGATATTGACTGGGAAGTGTCGTGCGTATCCGGCAAGTGATTCGCTCCTTGCTGTTGCTGCTACCGCAACAGTGGCCCGGGGAACCACTGGGCACCAGGCAGCCTGAGGGCAGCCGCCTCCCGCTTGAGATGTGAAGGATGAGTAGGACTCATGTGACTTCTGTACTCAGGAAAGGAAGACCCAGAGTACTGGCAGGAAGGCCGGGAAGTCAAGCACAGGGGTGCAGAGAAAGCTAGGGAAGTGTTCTAAAGCATACACTATATGTGTAGAGTGTTTGATGTTTCCCAGGACCCTTTTACAGCCACCCTCCCGCGACACCTGTGCTGTCCAGTATAGGAGTCCTCACTTGAACAGCAGCGATTTACATTTTCCTAGTCTCTTCTGATCTCTGGCCGGTGAAATCACTTTATACGTGGTCACGGCCGCAGGGTTTATATAATTGTTTTCTTTTTTCAGCTCATGTTATTCTCCAAGACTTTATGCTGGCCTGATACGTGTTGTTTATATTTGCCATTGTAGTGAAGGGGGACTGTGCCGGGATGCGCCCTAATCGGGTTAACTGCTTTACTGTTGGACATTTTGGTTGCTTCCTGTTTTGCAGCATAATGAATAGCATTGCCATGAACTTTTTTGTACCTGAAGCCTCTTTTCTCGGTTTGAATTGTTTCCTTGCTGTAAATTCTAGGAAGTGAGTTATTCAGTCAAAGGATATAATCACTTCTATGGCTCTTGTTATAGGTTGTCTTACTGCCATTAAAAAAAAAAGAATCCTAAATGCATTATAGCTCAGAATAGAGATGATGGTCATTTGGCTCCTGAGAACATCGAGTCCCCAGGAGGTCAAGAGATGGGCCCAAAGTGTAGCTAATTGCTGATAGAGTCTGGCTTTTTGCCTCCACCCCCAGGCCCCATCTTTTTATGATATTCCAAATATTTATTAACAGTGTTGCTGTTAAGCATAGTTCATCTAAGTATCGATAAGTTCAATAGGCTTGTTACAGCTTTGGGACCAAGGGCATTTTTAAAAATGTATACTTTATGAGCTGCCACTGTGAAGGAATGTGAGCTTTTTCTTACACCTTGGTGTTCACGTGGTGGTGCCCTGGCAGAGCTGCGTGTTTCCTCCAGAGAAGCTGTTCTCGTGGCCACCCTGGAATTCACTTCGGGGCCAGTTCATGAACCACCCCAAACAAGCTGCCTGGTGTCTGAGCGGCATACCTTGTATTTGACCAAAAATGGTATTCCTGAGCTCGAGGCCCCACCTGATTCACCACACTTGGATCCAGATGAGGTTGGGTTCTTTCCAGAAGTCAAATCCTTCCTGGGAGGAGGAAGATCTGCCAGCTCTGAGGATTTTTTTTTTTTTTTTTTAAAGAGGGGCCTTGGGCTTTGAAGGCAGCTCCCAAAGAGAGCAGAAGTGATGGGAGAGTGGCCACCCTGTTGGCTCAGGCACGTGACCTTCCTGTGTGTGCAGGACAGTGTGAATTTGTATGGGTCCCACTCTGTTTACTGAGAAGGTGGTTTTGTCATCCTTTAGTCACTCCCTGGCATTGGGACAGTCGTGCAAAGCAGTGATGCGGCAGAGCCAAAGTGGAGGAAGGTCTTAGAACCTTTTCTTCAGCCCGGAGCAGAACGTTTTCTTTAGCCCGGAGCTATGCCACAGGAACACAGTGCAGGCCACTTTGGGTCATTTTACATTTTCTAGTAGCTACATTTAAACAGTAAAAACAGGGGCCCCCCTAAAGTGTCCATTGATTTCCATTCAGGTTTTCATCTCAGGGTCATGAGTTCAAGCCCCATGCCAGGCTCCCTGCTGGGTGTGAAGCCGACTTAAAAAAGTAAAAAGAAAAAGGTAAAAAAAATTTTTTATGGTGGTAAAATATATATATAACATAAAATTTACCATTTTAACCTTTTTTCTTTCATTTTAACCATTTTAAATTATTTTTTATTAAACAGGTTTTTTTTTAATGCTTGTTTGTGTGTGTGTGTGTGTGTGAGAGAGAGAGAGAGAGAGAGAGAAAGAAAGAGAGAGGAGACAGCATGAGCAGGGGAGGGGCAGAGAGGGAGGGAGACACAGAATCCAAAGCAGGCCCCAGGCTCTGAGCTGTCAGCACAGAGCCCGACGCGGGGCTCGAACTTGTGAACTGTGAGATCATGACCTTAGCAGAAGTTGGACACTTAACCAACTGAGCCACCCAACGCCCCTCATTTTAACCATTTTTAACTATATAGTTCAGTAGCATTCACAGTGGTGTCTAACCATCATCACGATCTATTTCCAGAACTTTTTCATCATCCCAAACCGAAACTCTATCCATTAAACAATAACTCCCCATTCCTCCTCCCCCCAGCTCCTGCTAACCTATAGTCTAGTTTCTGTCTCTAGGCTTTGCCTCTAGAATTTGTGTCTGTCTCTAGAATTTGCCTATTCTAGGTGCCTTTTAAGAGTAGAATCATACAACATTTGTCCTTTTGTGTCTGGCTTGTTTCACTTAGTATCATGCTTCATGTTTTCAAGCTTCATCCATGTTATAGCGTGTATCGGAATTTCACTCCTTTTAATAGTTGAATAGTGTTCCTTTGTATGTATGTACCTCGTTTTGTTTATCCATTCATCTGTTGATAGGCTCTTGGTTGTTTCCATCTTCTGGCTGTTGTGAATGCAGCTGTGAACACTGGTGTACAAGTATCAGTTTGGGCTCCTGCTTTCAGTTATTTTGGGCATATACCGGGGAGTGCAGTTGCTGGATCATATGGTAATTCTTTTTTTTTTTTTTAAGTTTATTTATTTTGGGGGAGAGCGCGAGCGAGTGTGCAGGAGCGAGCCCACGTGAGCAGGGGAGGGACAGAGAGAGAAGGAGAGAGAGAATCCCGAGCAGGCTCCGAGTGTCAGCACAGAGCCTGACATGGGGCTTGAGCCCATGAACTGTGAGGTCATGACTTGAGCAGAAATCAAGAGTTGGATGCTTAACTGGTTGAGCCACCTAGGCACCCCTTCATGTGGCAGTTCTAGGTTTAACTTTTTTTTTTTTTTTTTAATTTTTTTTTTTTCAACGTTTTTTATTTATTTTTGGGACAGAGAGAGACAGAGCATGAACGGGGGAGGGGCAGAGAGAGAGGGAGACACAGAATCGGAAACAGGCTCCAGGCTCCGAGCCATCAGCCCAGAGCCTGACGCGGGGCTCGAACTCACGGACCGCGAGATCGTGACCTGGCTGAAGTCGGACGCTTAACCGACTGCGCCACCCAGGCGCCCCAAGGTTTAACTTTTTGAGAAGCAACCAAACTGTTTTCTAGTTTCTATTTTCACTCTAGTATAATTTCACTCTAGTTTGTATTTTGATAGTGTTCTTTGATGCACCAATTTTTAAATTCTGATGAAGTCCAATTTATTTTTTATTTTGTTGCCTGTGCTTTGGGTGTCACATCAAAGAAATCATTGCCAAGTCCAGTTTCATGAAGATTTTCCCCAACGTTTTCTTGTATGAGTTTCATAGTTTTGGCTCTCAAGTTTAGATCTTTGATTCTTTTTTTTTTTTTTTTTTTTAAGTGCATTTATTTATTTTGAGAGAGGAAGAGAGCGTGAGCAGAGGAGGGGCGGGGGGGGGGGTGGAGAGAATCCCAAGCAGGCTCCATGCTGTCAGCACAAAGCCTGAGGAGGGGCTCAATCCCACAAACTGTGAGACCATGACATGAGCCGAAATCAAGAATCAGACGCTTAACTCACTGAGCCACCCAGGTGCCCCATATCTTTGGCTCATTTTTTAGTTCATTTTTGTATATGGTATAAGATTCTAGCCTCATTATTTTGCATGTTGCTATGCAGTTTTCCCAGCACCATGTGTGGAAAAGACTGTTCTTCCCCATTGAGTGGTGTTGGCGCCCTTGTTTGAAAATCAGTTGACTACACGTGAGGATGTATTTCTCAGCTGCCTATTCCGTTAGTCTATATCCTTATCCCAGTGCCTGTTTTGCTTACTGTGGCTGTCTAGTAAGTTTTAAACTCAGAAAGTAAATCCTCCAATTTTGTTCTTTTTCAAGGTCAGGTGAAAATAATACAACTTAATCCAGTATATCATTTCAACATGTAATCAATATAAAAATCTCATTAATGAGGTATTTTACATTTTTATGTTCCTGCTAGCTCCTAAATTGAGTATATATTTAACAGCCCTCTCAGTTTGGATCGGCTCTGTTTCAGCTCTCAGTAACCACATGTGGCTCATGACCACCATATTGGACAGCTCAATTTTAGCAGGAAATAGCATTGTGGCACAGATCTCTGAAAATGCAGAGGGCTTTGGAGTCAGGTGGGCCTGGTTCCAAAGTAAGTTTGCCCCTTTCTCATTGGGGTGGGCAGGAGGAAGATGCTGTTAGGTGCCGTGGTCGAGGGGAAACAGTTCAGTCATACCAGGGTAAGAGGATGGCAATAAGGAGGGCATGCTGGAGAGGTGACCCTTGAGCTCAGCCTTGGAGGTACAGTGGGGGCTTCACCATGCAGTCAGAACAGAAAAGGGCATTCTTGGCAGAGTGTGCAGCCTGGGCAGAGGCCCAGGATTTTGTTTTTATTTTTATTTTTGAGACAGAGAGACAGAGCATGAGCAGGGGAGGGCAGAGAGGGAGGGAGACACAGAATCCAAAGCAGGCTCCAGGCTCTGAGCTATCGGCACAGAGCCTTACGCGGGGCTCGAACTCACAGACTGTGAGATCATGACCTGAGCTGAAGTCGGACGCTTAACTGACTGAGCCACCCAGGCGCCCCAAGAGGCCCAGGATTTTGAAAGAGCCTGGGCTCTTGGAGAACTACAGGCAGTTCTTTCGGCTTGACCAGGGTATTAGGAGTGGGGTCCCTGCTGAAAGCAGAAGCTGGCTGGGGTTGGACCTGTCACCACTGGCCACCACCATGCCCCCTGTCATTCATGTCCCTAGCATCTCTTATTTGGGTTACTGGCAGTAGCCTTCTCACTGGCCTCCTGTGTCTACTCTGTACCCCCTCATCCCACCACTTAAAATGTAAGACACTCGGGGTGCCTGGGTGGCTCAGTTGATTAAGCATCTGACTCTTGTGGCTCAGGTCATGATCTCACGGTTCGTGAGTTTGAGCCCCATGTCTGGCTTTGCGCTCTGGAGCCTGCTTGGGATTCTCTCTCTCTCTCTCTCTCTCTCTCTCTCTCTGCTCCTCTCCCACTCTCTCTCTCAATAAATAAGCATTTTTTAAAAAGTTAAAAAAAATAAAAAATAAAATGTAAGTCACTCTAGGGGAGAGTGGTGAGGTTCCTCAAAAAACTAAAAATAGAAGTGCCCTACCGCCTAGCAATTGCAGTATTAGGTATTTACCCACAGGATACAAAAATACAGATTTGAAGGAGTATGCACAACTCAATGTTTATAGTAGCATTATCAACAATAGCCAAACTATGGAGAGAGCCCAAGTGTCCTTCGGCCGATGAGCGGATAAAGAAGATGTAGTGTATATACATAATGGAATATTACTCAGCCATCCAAAAGAATGAAATCTTGCCATTTATGACATGGATGGAGCTAGAATGTATAATGTTAAGCAAAATAAGATAGCATACTTTTTCAATCAGAGAAAGATACCATATGATTTCACTCATGTGGAATTTAAGAAACCAAACAGATGAACATATGGGAAGATGGGGGGAAGGAGAGAGTAAAACAAACTACAAGAGACTCTTAACTATAGAGAACAAACTGAGGAGGGTCGATGGAGGGAGGTGGGTGGGAGATGGGCTAGATGGGCGGTGGGTACTAAGGAGGGCACTTGTGATGAGCACTGGGTGTTGTATGTAAGTGATGAATCACTGAATTCTACACCTGTAACCAATATTACACTGTATGTTAACTAAAATTTAAATTTAAAAAATATGTATATATATAAAAATGTGAGTCAGATCATGTCACTTGTCTGCTCAGAACCCTTCAGTGGCTTCAGTCAGCTCGGAAGTGTCAGGGTCCTAGTGGGTCAGCCTACACTCCTCTCTGATCTTTCTTCCTTCCCGAGCATTCTTCTCTGACATTTTGGACTCATTTCCCTACCCCAGGGCCTCGACACTTGCCTTTCTCTCTGCCTGGATATGCTTCTCTCATGCGTTCCAGTGGTTTGCTTACACTTCGTGTCTCTGCCTCTCGATTCCTGTCTCTTTCAGAGCCCTTCCTGTCTGTCACCCTGTACAAATTAAAATAGTACCCTCAAGTTTTGTTCAAACCAGTTGTCACTAGCTGACGTAGCATGTCTGGATGCATTGCCTGCCTGTGCCCTGAGATGTAGGCCCCAAGAGAACAGGGATTTGTCTCTTTTGCCCTCTGTTCAGTACTTGGTGTTCAGTAAGTGTTTGTTGAATGGATAATTGGATGAATAAGTGAATGAATGAACAAAACCTGAAACATAGCTGGCCTTCAAATGTATGTTGATTAGAGATTTGTGTTGAAGTGTTTGCATTTACTTATTTATTTTCTCTAACTTGGAAAAATTTCAGACCCACAAAAAAGTTGAAAGAATAGTCCAACGACTATCCATATGTATTCTACTTAGATTCAAGAATTGTTAGCATTTCACTATAATCGCTTTATGTATTCTTGCAAGTTTGTGTGTGTTTGTGCAAGTGGAACTATTTAAAAGTCAGTTGTAGAAACATGACACTTAACCTTTGTGTTTAGAAGTTGGCTCTGGAGGGTGGTGAGTCAGAGGAGACCGACCGAAGGCAGCAGGCGGCTGAGGTCATGGCCTCCGACCTGGACTTCTCACCCCCCGAGGTGCCCGAGCCTACTTTCCTGGAGAACCTGCTACGGTACGGACTCTTCTTGGGAGCCATCTTCCAGCTCATCTGTGTGCTGGCCATCATCGTACCTGTTCCCAAGTCCCACGAGGTGGTGAGTTCTTCCCTGTGAGCCTCCACTCCTCAGACGGGGTTCTAGGTACTAAAAACAGCACAGCAGAGAAGATCAGTTGGGACGATGTCACATTCCCACCCAGTGGCCTCGAACCACGTGACCAGTATTTTATTTGTTCACATGTGTTAAGCACGTTTTTATTTAGTGCCTACTACATGTCATCCTGCTTCGAGATGTAGTATCTGTCTTCATGGAGCTTCTAATCCTTGAGAGGAGGGCAGATATGGAACAAGCGTGCATGTTGCCATAAGTCCAGGGCACTTGTGCCGGTGTGTATCAAGGGGAAGGACCTGATTTTACTGGGGCAGGGGCCCACCTGTTGCCCCTCCCCCAGGGAGAGGGAATTGCATTTGCAAGGACTCTAGTTCAAGTAACTGAATGAAGGTAACTGTGGCCAGAGCACAGAGGGGTCATGATGAGAGGTGCAGCCAGAAGAGTGGGCAGGGCCCAGAGGGTTTTAAGTAGGAGACTGACATGATCAGATTGGCTTTTTGTGGTTTTGACATTTTCCTATAGGTCTCTTTATCCTGTAGCCATTCACACTCCTTCTACTACCCTCTGTTTTCTCATAACATTGATCTGTTGGAGAAAGCAGGTCATTGTCATCTATGATATCCATATCCAGGATTTAGCTGATTGCCTCTGTGTGGTGTCATTTAACATGTTTCTCTGTTCCCCATACTTCCTATTAATTGGAAATTCAGTCTAGAGGCTTGAGTCAGCTCAGATCAGGTTATTTGCTAAGAACACCTCATAGCTGGTGCTGTGAACTTCCTGTTGTATGTCATCAATGGACATGTGTCTGGTTGTCACACGTTTAGAGATTCTAGGATTGATCAGTGGATTCAGGTGGTGTTAGCTGATCCCTCTATTAAAAAATCCCCACCAGTCTTTCACCTAAGTCGTTTTAGCATCCCTCGGTGATCATTGCTAAGTTCCATTATTTCCTTCTGCTTTTACTAGCTGGAATTCTTCAGTGAAGAAGACCGTTTCTTCATTGCCTGTATGGTTATTCTGAAATGCTATTCATAGTAAAGGCTGGATAAATTATTGCTTCTTTCCCTTTATAATTTTCAGAGCAGTAAGTTTGGACTCCAGCAGCCTCCAATCTTGACCAATGAAACTTTGATTTTTATATCATTTTGAATATATATTTTTATACATTTGACATGTTTTTAGTTTTTTTAATTACAAAAATTTTTAATGTTTATTTTTGAGAGAGAAAGAGACGGAGCATGAGTAGGGGAGGGTCAGAGAGAGAGGGAGACACGGAATCCAAAGCAGGCTCCAGGCTCTAGGCTCTGAGCTGTCATCACAGGGCCCGATGCGGGGCTCGAACCCACGAACTGTGAGATCATGACCTGAGCCAAAGTCGGACACTTAACTGACTGAGCCACTCAGGTGCCCCTTTAGTTTTTTTTTTTTTTTTTTTTTTTAATTTTTTTTTTTAACGTTTATTTATTTTTGAGACAGAGGGAGACAGAGCATGAATGGGGGAGGGTCAGAGAGAGAGGGAGACACAGAATCTGAAACAGGCTCCAGGCTCTGAGCTGTCAGCACAGAGCCCGACGCGGGGCTCGAACTCACGGACCGCGAGATGGTGACCTGAGCTGAAGTCGGCCGCTTAACCGACTGAGCCACCCAGGCGCCCCACCCCTTTATTTAATGCTCAGATGGTCTCAATGGGAGCTTCATCAAGTTGTGTGAAATATTGTCTACCAGGGAAGTTCATTAGAGACTCATTGCCTAGGACTTAACAATATTGAGTGTAGGTTACATAAGCTGCTCTGCTTATGGACAAAATTCTAGACTTCCAGCAGGAAAGCAGGTATTCAGCATAAACCATATTGTTTGGTTTAGGTACAGTGAGTCACTCTTACCAGTTCTGGGAATTGTAGGAACCACCCAAAATCCAATTTCACTCGTGCCCTCCAAGGGCCAACCTTGCAAGTAGGCTTTTCTAAAGAAAGTAGGTTTGTTTGTTTTTTTTTTTATGTTGATTCTGTTCTGCACACTTATAATATATTTATTATAACTTAAAACTATATTGTTTTTTACTACTAACAGTAAGACTCAGAATGAAATTTAAGATTTTTCTGAGGTTCTATTTGGCCTTAGAATATGTCCCAGTAGGGATGTATGGTCAGAGTACTGTGTTTAGTAATTCTTTTTTTCATAATAGTTATACTCCCATCCTCATCTGAATTTAGCTTAATTTGTTTCAGCTTGTTTTGAACTTTTATATGTTTTTCCTTTTTGATTTAATTAACAGATATAAAATGTGTATGTACACCATTTTCCCACATCAAAATGATACAAGATAAAATTGTCTTCAGAAACAGAAGTCTCCTTTAATATCAATATCCTCTACCCTGTTCCCTTCCTCCCTCCATAGGTAACCATTTTTATTATTTTTTTAAATTAAAAAAAAAAGTTTATTGGGGTGCCTGGGTGGCTCAGTCAGTCAAGCATCCGACTCTTGATTTCGGCTCAGGTCATGATCTCACCGTTTTTGAGTTCGAGCCTTACATCGGGCTGTATGCCAATAGCATGGGGTCTTGGGATTCTCTCTCTTCCTCCCCCCCCCCCATAAATAAATAAGCATTTTTAATAAATAAATATTTATTTATTTTGAGAGAGTGAGCACGTGTGCATGTGTGCACACAAGTTGGAGAGGGGCAGAGAGAGAGGGGGAGAGTGAGAATCCCAAGCAGGCTCTGTGTTCAGTGAGGAGCCTGATGTAGGGCTTGATCTGACTGCAAGATCATCACCTGAGCCAATATTAAGAGTTGGACACTTAACCAACTGAGCCACCCGGGCACCCCCATTTTTATTATTTTGATTTATTCTTTTGTTTCTTTTTGGAAACATAAGCAAATGTGTATATGTGTGTGTGTGATGTGTATGTACATATGTACATATATAAATATTCTCCCCTTTGACACGTAAAAGATAGCATACTATTAAATACAGCTTCACATGTTTCTTTTTTCGCTAAACAACATACAAGATATTCTGGAGATCAATTTTTCTTGGAGATGACTCTGTCCCAGAGATCCTGCTCACGTAGCTGGGAGAGTCATAGCCATTTACTGATGCAGTGGGGAGCCCTGGCAAAGGAGCCACTTGGGGTGTAGCTGGGGAAAGAGCGTGCTGAGTTCACTTTTAAACAGGTGCCTTTGGAGCGCCTGGGTGGCTCAGTCGGCTAAGCATCCGACTTCGGCTCAGGTCATGATCTCCCAGTTCGTGAGTTCGAGCCCCGCGTCGGGCTCTGGGCTGACAGCTCGGAGCCTGGAGCCTGCTTCAAATTCTATGTCTCCCTCTCTCTCTGCTCCTCCCCTGCTCACGCTCGGTCTCTCTATCCTTCAAAAATAAATAAAAACATTAAAAAAAAATAAAATTTTAAACAGGTGCCTTTAAGATATCCAGGTGGTTCGGGGGCACCTAGGTGGCTCAGTTGGTTGAGCTCCTGACTTTGGATGGGGTCACAATCTCGCGGTTTGTGGGTTCGAGCCCCACATCAGGCTCACTGCTATCAGTGCAGAGCCTGCTTCAGATTTTCTGTCCCCCTCTCTCTCTGCCTCTGTCTCTCTCTCTCTCTCTCTCCGTCTCTCTCTCTTTCTCTCAAAAATAAACATTAAAAAAGAAAAGATGGCCAACTAATCTTTGACAAAGCAGGAAAGAATAGTCAATGGAATAAAGACAGTCTCTTCAGCAAGTGGTGCTGGGAAAACTGGACAGCGACATGCAGAAGAATGAACCTGGACCACTCTCTTACACCATACACAAAAATAAACTCAAAATGGATGAAAGACCTAAGTGTAAGACAGGGAGCCATCAAAATCCTCGAGGAAAAAGCAGGCAACAATCTCTTTGACCTTGGCTGCAGCAAATTCTTACTTGACATGTCTCCGGAGGCAAGGGAAACAAAAGTGAAAATGAACTGTTGAGACCTCATCAAAATAAAAATCTTCTGCACAGCGAAGGAAACAGTCAGCAAAACTAAAAGGCAACCAATGGAATGGGAGAAGATATTTGCAAACGACATCTCAGATAAAGGGTTAGTATCCAAAGTCTATAACGAACTTACCAACTCAACACCCAAAAAACAAATAATCCAGTGAAGAAATGGGCAAAGACATGAATAGACACTTCTCCAAAGAAGAAATCCAGATGGCCAACTGACACATGAAGAAATGGTCAACATCACTCATCATCAGGGAAATACAAATCAAAACCACAATGAGATACCACCTGACACCTGTCAGAATGGCTCACATTAACAACTCAGGCAACAACAGATGTTGATGAGGATGCAGAGAAGCAGGAACCCTTTTGTATTGCTGGTGGGAATGCAAACTGGTGCAGCCACTCTGGAAAACAGTATGGAGGTTCCTCAAAAAATTAAAAGTAGAACTACCCTACGACCCAGCAATTGCACTACTAGGTATTTATCCAAGGGATACAGGTGTGCTGTTTCAAAGGGACACATGCACCCCCATGTTTATAGCAGCACTATCAACAATAGCCAAAGGATGGAAAGAGCCCAAATGTCCATCGACGGATGAATGGATAAAGATGTTGTATATATATATACATATACAATGGAGTATTGTTCGGCAATCAGAAAGAATGAAATCTTGCCATTTACAACTACGTGGATGGAACTGGAGGGTATTATGATGCTAAGCGAAATTAGTCGGAGAAAGACAACTATCATATGACTTCATTCATATGAGGACTTTAAGATACAAAACAGATGAACATAAGGGAAGGGAAGCAAAAATAATACAACAACAGGAGGGGGACAAAACATAAGAGACTCTTAAATATGGAGAACTTGCTGGAGGGGTTGTGGGAGGGGGGATGAGCTAAATGAGTAAGGTGCATTAAGGAACCTACTCCTGAAATCATTGTTGCACTATATGCTAACTAATTTGGATGTAAACTTAAAAAATAAAATAAAAAAAGAAAGAAAAGATACCGGGTGGCTCTGCCAAGTATGCAGAAGGTCTCTAGCAGGAGGAGGGTCTGGGCTGAGTGTTCATCAACACGTGAGAGTCGAGATGTACTTGAAGTTGGGCGAGGACGCAGTTTCCGCGCTGAGAACATGGGCTGAGATGAGGAGAGGTCCAAGGCTACAGCTGCGACGATTTAGCACTTAAAGGGCAGGCGGAGGGAAGGCATAGCCAGTGAGGGCATTGAGAACTTTGGTGAACATGGACATGGGCCCGTGGCCTCCGGATGGTTCTGTCCATCTCTGTTTCTTATTCTGGTATTTGGAGAAGGAGGTCACGATTGGAGTGTTTCCACCCACAATTGTATCACACTCTAAAAGCGTAATCCCTGTGCTCTGGGGCTCTGTCCTCCCAGCCTCGGCATGCTATTGGCGATTATAAATAACAAACATTTTTACTGTCATTGGCCACTGATGAAGCCAATGCTAAGAGTCCCAAGGGAGGGAGGTGATGAATGTTTTTATTTTGTAGGCAGAGATGTAGAGTCAGAGGTGTGTGGCCTTTTGGAGAGCTGCTGCTCACCTCCTGTCATGTTCTTAGCCCTTCCAGGCTAGCCACAGAGGCCTGGGTCAGTTCAGCAAACAAGGGAAAAGGGGTGCCTTTTCCTCCTCTCTCTGCTGTCCTTAGCGGCGCAGTGGGTTGTGGTCTTTTGAGACGGGGAGTTGACAAAGGGCTCAGCAATATGCCTACTTCCCCACTCTGCTATTTAGAGGTTAATTTGGGACAACAGCTTCGTCTTTTAAAATATAAATAGAGTACATAACATCTCATTTTAATTTATCTTGCAGTTTAGAGCAGTAAGGCTCGCATAAGTGAACTGTCTTCATGACTGAAGCTTACTGTTTTAGCTTTTTAAAGCTTTTCAGTGGATCAGTAGCAACAAATAACAGTGCCGGTCATTAAACTTTTTATTGGTGCCTCAGGCCCCCAGTTATGCAGAGACTCTGTTGCTGGCTTTCCTCGGGGTGCCCCCATCAGGCAGCCTTCTCGGACTCCCCACGCTCCTAAATAGATAGAAGGGGACACGGCACTCTGCGCACAAGCCATCTCATGAAGGGAGGGTGGGCGCTGAGCCTGTGTTCAGGGATTGAGCCTGGCAGCTAGCTGGGATGTGGGATTTGGATGGGGATGGAGAAAAGAAGATTTTGCTTGGAGCCAGGGAGCTCTTAGGGAGGAAGGGTACCTGTGGAGTGAGAATAGCTGGTGGGGACCCTGGGCAGCCTGAGGGCAGGAGGGAAGTGGAGGGTGCCAGGAGGTGGGAGAGGGCAGAAGTGGGGGTGGGAGGACCCAGAGAACAATCTCGCTCTTTTTGACGGTTTGCTTCGGGCAAAATCATCCCTCTCGCTTGGCCTATAGAAACAAGGTTTATTAGTGGCTTTTTGGGTCAGAAGATAATATTTTTGGCTCTAGATGATGGGAAAGCCTTTGAAAAGCGAAAGAATGTCTTTCCTGTTGTTCCAGTAAGCCGATTTTTTGCAACTAGTTTATGACTTCAGTACTTCAACACTTAGCAGATTATTTTGAAAGCTCTTTTGGGGGTAATCAGGGAAGAAAGAAGGAACACATACGAATGCTTCCCACCCCACCCCCTTCCTTTTCATAGTGGGAGTAAGAACCAATTTGCAAAATCAAAACTAAAGTCCTTCCAGTCCTAAGCCAAATGAGAACTGTTCTCGTCAACACCTCATTAAACTAAGACCTGAGAAAATAAACATTTGTGTGAGAATGATTGAAGCCTGGGCCACA
Organism: Panthera pardus; assembly: GCF_024362965.1. Lineage (NCBI taxonomy): Eukaryota > Metazoa > Chordata > Mammalia > Carnivora > Felidae > Panthera > Panthera pardus. The sequence continues at coordinate 22,255,619 of NW_026526821.1, read as the reverse complement.
CTTAATCCAAGCATTTTCTTGTAGGTTGGATTCTAAAGTATAAGATCTAGATCCTTACACCGTTTCTCTCTAGTCCAGGCTGGCAGGTACATTTCATCTCTCATGCCATTCTGATTGATTTTGTGGTGGCCATAGTGAAAGGCTTCTGGGCTGCTTCTAGGCTCCAGGTAAAGCCTCATTGATGTCTGCTGTGAGTAAGGGCCTAGGGAGTCCTTGGGCTGGTCCACTACTTTCCATCTGTCTGCGCCTGCCTGGGGAGTTTTCAAAGCCCTGGACTGCCCCCATAGAGATTCTGATTCTGTTGTTCACCGTAGCCTGGATCAGTATTTTCTTGAAGTGTTCTGGTGATTCTATTATGCAGCCACTGGTCCAATCTTTAGACGATTTCCCTGAAGCACAAACCAATTTTGGGAGGGTAGGAAGTGTTCGGTTCTACATGTGTTAAGATTGAAATAATAGCAAGACGTCCAAGTGGGAAAGAAACAGCCAGTGAGAAGTTGGGGATAGAGGCCTGGGAATTATTTTATCAATATGGCATTATTACTTGAAACCCTGGGAGTGTGTTGCTGAGCTCTTCAACAGAAATTAAGATTCAGAAAAGGCCTGAACCTGGGGCATTCCCAACCTGCTTGAAGTAGTTTCTGTGCAGTGTGGATATACTGAAAAGATGTACTGAAAAGACAGCGGGTGCTGTCCCAGAGCGGGGGTGCAGCTGGGCCTCTGGAAGGGGCGAGAACCAGGGACTCTGTCACTCACCATCTGTATCTCCTCTGTATCCCCTCCCTGTCCATCTCCTGTCTTTCATTTGTCTTACCAGGGCCCTGCTTCCTCTGCTCACTGTCCCTGTGGTGAGATGAAACATGGCCACTAACAGCTTCCAAAGTTTATGTCTTTCAGCTGCAGCATCTGGAGGCTGCCTTCCTGCTTGGTCCCAGTTCCAGAATCCCCAGGGAAGGAACTGTGGCTGACCCAGCTTGGGACAGCTATGGCCAGTGTGGCGGGAGGGGAGGGTCCCGCCCCAGGAGGGACAGGGGTGCCGTGCAGACAAAGCTGGGGTCTCCGTTCCTGTCGCTGTCTCAGGAGAGACAGGGCAGAGCGGCGGGCAGAGGGGACTGTGGTCTCCCTGAAAACCACCGTGGTTCAAGGAGAGTACATGTACAACTCAGTCCCCATGGGGACCGCACAACAAGAACTCCTGAGCGACTGAGGAAAGGCTGCTTTCCTCCAGAGTTCGGCTTCAGTGGAGCAAAGTTCTTAACAGAGTTCCTGGGTCCCTGTGGGTCCCTGGATAGGCTTCAGAAGTTCACAGGGTCCCTGAAATTGTGAACAAAAATGTGCTAGATATCTTTATGCTCAGGCACGTTTTCTGGGAAGACAGGCTATAGCTGTTCTCAGTTTGATGAGGTGGGAGCCAAATTCCAGGAGTTTAAGGAGCAGGTAGTGAGGAAATAAAGGCAGCACGCTCCTCTCCCCCTTCCCCAAAAGCCTGCTGGAACTTACTCCCAGCCTCTTTCGGATCAGTTTCTACACAGAATGTTGATCCAGTTAACCCTAAGCAAGTGGGTGTTGACTTTTGGTTCAGCGACTCACCTAGCAGATAGGAATGGTTCCTCTGGCAGTGAATCACAGACTCTCCTACTAGTTCGAACGCTGACTCTTCCCATCTCTTCATGTGTTGGGTTCATGTCTCCCCAGCCGGCTGCCAGCCCCTAGCCGGTACCTTCAACTCGCACTCTGCTGTCTTTGTGTGGATTGCCACAGTCTCTTCCTGCAGTAATGGGGACTCTGTGTTGAAAGTCAGAAACAGCTCCAGCAGTTTTTCCAGAAAGAAATTGTATTGGTTCTCAGAACTGGGAATTTCAAGGCACATCTGGGTTCAGAGGCTTGAAAGGTCTTCAGGGCTCTGTCTCCATCTCCTGGCTTTCCTGTGAGTGTTGGCCTCATTCTTAGGCACTTGTGACAAGTCAGGAAGGTGGCTGCAGCAGCCCCAGTCTGCATCCTTACTGCTTATGGTTTATAAGCAAGAGAAGCCATCTCTCTGCCTGTGCTCACTTTCCAGGTCTCATGGAAGTCCTCTGCCTGGCTCTGGCTTGGCCACGTGCTTGCACCTTGCCCCATCGATAGGAAGGGGCAGTGGGTACCATTTCTGGCCAGGCCACATTTAACTGGCCACAGGAGTGGCCACCGTGACTGAGAGTCCCCCTAGAACCGTATGGGATAGAGAAATGGCAGAGCCCCAGTGCAAAAGGGGGTGTTGGGCAGACAGAGACAACTGATGCCCAGCATTGTGATCCAGTGGAGAACTCACCAGAATTGATAGCAAGAGTGGTGGCTTTCAGTGTGATGCCCACGTAGACTTCACTGTCAGCCAGAAAGCTCTGCAGATTTGGAGCCCTAAAAACGAGGGAGCCTTCCCAGCTCTGGCTGTGGCCTGGAAGTTCAGGAGCCTGTTGGAAAATTCCGCCTGGGGTTGCCAGAGTAAATAATTAACTTGGGCAAGTGTATATTATACCTACTCTCAACACCTTAGGAGACAGGCTCGTAGAATTAACTTTGCACTTCTGCCCTGTATTTTTTTTAAGCTTGGGAGCAGTTTGCAGTTGAATTGGGCAGCAGGGTGTTTTTTACTTAACGAGCCCTTCTGGAGAGATTGCTGTGTGGCGGGCAGGGTGACGGTATAAACATGGTCTCGAGATGGGTGCCGTCTCATGGGAGAGACAGCCGGACACAAAGGGCCACAGCCCAGCCGGTGGGACGGGCCTGCAGTCGTGCTGAATTGTGTCTGGAATGAGCTCCAAGGCTGTTCTCTGTAATCACAGTTCTTGCCTGCCAGGCGTATCCTGGACACTGTCTTCGTGCGCCTTGTTGAGCCGCCACGGAAGGCCTCCCCCACACCTTGTTTCGGCTAGTCCTCTCTCCCCCTCAAGGCCAGTGCTAGTTCTACCCCTGCAAGGTCTTCTGGGGGGGGGGGCACCCCACCCAGGCCTGGGGCAAGAGACCAGGACCAACAGGAGCATCGGCACTGGGCACGCCCTTCATGTCCCTGAGCCTGTGTCCTGAGCTATAAAAGGAGGGCATGCAGACCCAACCCAGAGTTCTTGGGGATCCAGTGAGATAAGGTGCGTGAGGACCTGAGCACAGCACAGTGGTTTTCCTTCCCGGGACCACTTGAGAGGAGAGAGTGGTTTCAGCCCGTATGGAATGACGTTCTGTCCTGATTTATCGGACTCAATCCACACTGAACTGTATAGTGGAAATCATAAAATCCTGAGTGCCTTCCCTGCTGGAAGGGATTTGATGCATTGTGGCACAGATTCGATTATTCGAATCTGATGAATAGCAGCAATTTTCTGGCCTCGTAAGCAGCTGTGGAACTGCTTCATTATTGATGAGGCCTGTGTCCACAGAGGACGGGTGCCTCCGCAGAGCCCGGAGCCACCTGGCGGGGGAGGTTTCCTGATCCTCCCGGTGGTGGTGGCCATGGCTGGCCATGGCGTGCTCGCTGAGGAGACTTAAAACTTGCCTCCGGTGAGGCCTGGAGTTCCCAGATTTAAAGGTGGGGCTGTAGTACTCAGAGTCTGCCTCGCTTGTACCAGCAACGTGCGTTTGAAGAGAAATTACGAGTCGGTCATTCATGCAGAGTCGTCCTTACTAGCTAAGAATTTGGAGCTACAGCTCTTTGTGGCTAGGACCCCAGAGTCTTATCATGTGCATAAGAGCTGCCTTTTCTTCCCTATAGCTTGGGGGGAAGGTGGCTGTGCCCCCATTGGACCCGTCACCGAGACTCAGCCTCAGTTTCCCTTCTTGTCAAATGAGCTCACAGTGGCTGGCTCATTGGGGTGATGGAGGCTCGGTGAGCGGACGCTTGGTGCGCATCACTAAGCATGTTCTCTCTTCGTTACCCCGTGGTGCCTGGCACGGAACCTGGATCCATTGGGTGTGGATAGATAGGTGGGGGTGCGGGGAACCTAGGCAGAGCAGGAAAGGGAACAAAGCAGTGGGCGATACTGGCAGGCCGGCAGCCTGGGGTGACGGAGTGGGCTCTGTGAGGGGGTGTGCCGGGGGACAGGGCCGGCTCTGGAGTGGTGTGGGCCTGGAGGCCACAAGGAAGGTCTTGGAATTTGTCTCCTACGAAGAGGGAACCAGAAACATATTAAAGTGGAAAACAGACATGGTTGGGACTGTTGTTCTAGAATAGACTGAAAGCAGTGAGGTAGGTGGTGAGGAGAGCGTGTGGGAGGCTGACACAGTGAGGGGGCAGACCGTGGGCTGTGACCTGGTGCAGCAGTGTGTGTCCAGGGGGGCCGGGTGGATTCGAGAGGTCCTCAGAACGTAGAGCAGGCAGGACCTGGGGCCGATGGGATGTGGGGGGCACGAGGGGGCGGCGAGAACTCAGAACCGGCTTGGAGGTTACTAGCTTGGGTAACTGGGTGGGTGACGATGCCAGAATCTTTGATGGGGAGGAGAGGAGGAGGTCTGGGGTGAGGAGGAGACAGATCATGCATCCAGATGACTCGATGACGGTAACATGTACATACGCCCACAGAGAGCTGCTTTCAGCTGTGGGAAACAGAGCCTGGTGCGGGGAGCACTAACCTGCCCTCCTGACTCCTGTGGGAACCTCAGTCACAAACAAGGGGTCCGAGTGACCCGTCAACAGAATCTGGAACAAGCCATTCTTGTCGTTCCACACGGCCACCTGTGGAACCTGTGGTTCCAGCCACTACTAAATAGAGAATAGATTTCACAGTTGACTCTGGTTCTCAGTCTCCAGCCCTGAGGTCCCGAGGAAACCGGGGACAGATGATATCCTAGAGCCATTAAGACCGCACTTCACATGCTGGCACTGCTGCTCACCAAGTGACACCTTGGGCAAGTCACACGATCTGAGTGTTTCTTTCATCTGTGCAATGGGACTCGTTAAGGCACTTTGTGAGGCTAAAATAAGGTATGTACACACCACATAACCCAGGGCCCGGCCTCCTGTAAACAGTAGTATCAGCAGCCGTTGTGGCTGTTGTTGTTGTTATTATTACTGGTGGCTATGTCTGGCCATGCTTCTGGGAATGTATGTTGGGTTTCAAAGCTGCTTATGTCCTCTGTGCCCATGGGAAAACTGAGACCCAGGACTAAACGTTATGTACATATATTTGTAAATATTTACTGAAGTTATCTCTATGCCCCAAGTGGGGCTTGAACTCAGCAACCCCAAGATCAAGAGTCACATGCTCTACTGACTGAACCAACCAGGAACCCTTAAGTGTGTTCTGTTTTCATGATGATAAACAAGAGTGAAGTCCCCATGGTTATGGGAGATCTTGCCTGATCTCTCCTCTCCTCTCCTCTCCTCTCCTCTCCTCTCCTCTCCTCTCCCTCTCCTCTCCCTCTCCTCTCCCTCTCCTCTCCCTCTCCTCTCCCTCTCCTCTCCCTCTCCTCTCCCTCTCCTCTCCCTCTCCTCTCCCTCTCCTCTCCCTCTCCTCTCCCTCTCCTCTCCCTCTCCTCTCCCTCTCCTCTCCCTCTCCTCTCCCTCTCCTCTCCCTCTCCTCTCCCTCTCCTCTCCCTCTCCTCTCCCTCTCCTCTCCCTCTCCTCTCCCTCTCCTCTCCCTCTCCTCTCCCTCTCCTCTCCTCTCCTCTCCTCTCAACTGAAGCTGTCCCAAGGAGCTCACAGCTGGTAGGGGAGACAAACAGGAGAATATGTCACTGTGGTAAGGTAGCAGTGGCAATGCACAGTTCCTCGGTACCGGGGGTGGGAGGGGGGAGGGGTGGAGGGAGGGATGGACGCTGCTGGAGGTGGAGGAGCAGGGAAGGAAGGCTGGATGGTGAGTAGGGGTGTATTCTTGTGCTGGGCCACAGGGAGGGCTTTGCTGGGTGGCCAGGAAGGGCGCTCCTCTTGTTAAGAGTGACTGGCAGAAGCCCCGACACCTGACCCAGTGTGGGGTCTAGAGAAGAGCCCAGAAGAAGCTGGAGATGTGGCCTCCTTAGATGCCATCCCATGTGTGGGGCATGGGACCGTGGGGGATAGCCCCCTGGAAGGTTTAAGGTGGGGGGATCTGTGGCACTGAGCAGAGAGGTCAGTTAGCAGTGGAGGGACCAAAGGAGGGACTTTGGTGCTAGAGAGGGTGACCAAGTCAGGAGGTGGAAGGGGTTGTTGAATCACCGGTACCTGGTGACTGATTGGACAGTTGGGAGCAGAGAGGGCTGGGGTTACTGGGACTCTAGTTGCTCTGCCTCAGGTGGGGAGGAGGACCCTCCGCCTGCTGGAGAAGGGGCCGTGCTTGGTCTGGGACAGTGGGGTTGGAGGTGCCTGGAAGGTGCCAGTGCAGTCATCTGACAGACAGCTGGATCGGGAGCGAGGTCTGCTCAGGAGAGAAAAGGATAAGATGCCTAAGAGAGGGTCTGAGGGAAGCACTGGGGATGGCAGCCGGGTGTCACCGTCCCTGTGGATTCTGAACTGGGCCCTACTGAAAGTGGAGGAGGCACCGAGCTTTGAGCTTTGAGTGGCGGGGGAGGGGGGCTCCATCTGTGGAGATCCTGGCGGGCTTGGCAAGTTCCCTGTGCATAAGCCATTGTCTCATCGGAGGCCTTTGCCTGGGGCACTCAGGGACTGACTGGTTTCCTCTGGCCTCATAGGTACTGCAGTGGGGACGGTTTCCAGCTCCCAAGGTCTCCAAAGGCATCGTGCCTTGTGGGGTTTGCCTTAAACAGTAGCCTTCCTGCTGTGCTCTGCAGCCGGCAACTCCAGCACTTGACACACTGGCTCCTCTGAGGTTTTGTTTTGTTTGTCTGTCTTTCTAACAGGCTAACTTTTTCTTTCTTTCTTCCTTTTTTTTTTTTTTTTTTTTTTTTTTTTTTTTTTTGGCCAAGTTGCACTAACAGTATCACACAAGTAGATAGGCTGGGAAAGTCCAGAGCCACCGTCGGAGACCCGGCCAGGGGAGGGACCAGCCCCCTCATTATCTTGGGAAGGTCACCCGCGGGCACCCGGGGCTGGTCTGGGCCTTTACATCTGGTGTCTCTGCTGGAGGCTGGCAGGGTGGAGGGGAGGCAGTGATGGCTGATGAGAGGGAGCCGACGGATCTCTGGAGTAGGCCAGTACATAGGTGTGGACTGCCTCTCCCAGCCACGGTCACGCGGCTTCTGTGAGCACATAGCTTAAGGTGCGGGGCCAGGGAAGGACAGAGAGCAAAGCAAGCTGGAAGCTGGGAGTCGGCCGGTTAAACACGGGGAAATATTTTTTCTCTTCCAGAAGTGTGCTCCTTCTTAGTATTCTTAGTCTGCTTTTTATTTTCCCGTTTTTGATAAAAGGACACAGGTACTGAGAAACATTTCCTTTCTGTAGTGCTGGGGACAGTGGGCCGTGGGGGGTGTGGGGAGCGTGGGCAGCTGAATGAAGGGGCAGCCGCTGCCCAGCCCATTTTTTTCCACCGGGGGATGAGGGGCCAGCATTACTAGGGCCAGCATTCAAGAAAAGCTAGGAGTCCAGATTGAATGGGAAGTCTACCAGTTGGCTCAAATGCTTAGAAATAAACACTGCAGGCCAACTGAAGTCTGCCTGCGGGCCGGAGGAGGCCCAGGGGCTGTGGTCAGTGTTCTCTGGGCTGGACCTGCCTCGCTAACATCCTGCCTGGCCGAGACACAGCATGACTGATCACCCAGGGGAGGAGGGAGCACTTGACAGGACTGAATCCACTCCAGATTCTTGGACATAGGCTTCTGTGGCTGTGGCAAGCCGAGTCCCTCGCCTGGAGTCCTCTGTCTTCATCTGTGCAACGAAGGCCAGGGCTGGATCTGCGGTTTTGAACCTTTTTTTAGCAGCAGGACCTCTGTGTAAACCAGATCTTACAGGGAACGAGTCCCGACAGAGAAAAACCAGGGCTGCCCCAGTTGTAGGGGGAGTCTGGAGTTCCGCCCCAAGGCTGCCCTCTGCCCTCCCCCACAGGGCACCTCTGCCAGGCCCCACAGAACACAGTGTGGGGGTTGCCCACCTGCCGGCCGGCACTCTCCACCCCTCCCGGCCCTGGCAGTCTGTGGGTTGAACGGGAGAAGGAGAACAGCAGGGCCGGAAGGAGAGCAAGCCACAGTGGGTCTGTCCCACAGCCGGCTCCCCACCTGCCATCTGCCCGGGACCAGCACAGGGCCAGCAGCCAGCCGGCGGCGGGGCACTTTCCATGCGTTTTGCCTCCTCACCTCAGCCCTCCGGGGCGTGCATCACTATTTCCATCTCAGAGGTGGGTAAACCAAAGACACAGGAAGGGGAAGTGAGTTGCTCACAAGGTCACTTGGCTGGTACGCGGAGGAGCCTCAATGCCACCCAGGCCTCCTGAGACTCCAGAGGCTGCCTCCTCCCTTGGGGCCTCTTCCTCTGTTCTTCACTGAGGACCGCCCTGCTCCCCCAGGGGCAGCCCTGCAGACGTGCGGTCCGGGGTCCCGGCGCTGACGGTTCCTGTCCCTGGTGTTTCTGTGGCAGTGTGCTTTAGTTCGCGAAGCCCCCTTCAGACACGGTCTCGTTTTGCTGGTGTCAGGCTTGACTCGTCTAAACGGGACTCTCCTTTCTATTGCCATGCAGGAGGCAGAACCCTCTGAGCCTAGAAGTGTGGAGGTGACGAGGAAGCCCAAGGCTGCTGCTCTTTCTGCCAGCAAGAGGCCCAAGAAGGAGGCCAAGAAGAAGCGGTAGAAGAAGAGGCCTGCGGAGCCAGGCAGGCGGGGCGCGGGCCCAGGGGGCAGCCCTCCCGGGACTCAACGTCCTGTTCCCTCCTTCATCCCAGGGGCAGGGCTGAGGTGGCTGGGCCGCTCTCTGACCACAGAGATCTGGACAATCGTGGCAGTCCCCAGGCCCCAGCTGGGCACTTCCACTTCCTTCTGCTTCCGTGACAGTTTAGAGCCAAGGGGACCGAAACCCCCTACGAGCAGAGGCTGTCTAAGAAGTCCGCCTGTTCAGAAGTTGGGCTGGCTCAGAGTGACACTTCCATGCTTAATCATTGTGGCCAGCCTTTACTTACCCACCTTGTGGATTTACACTACATTCTAGAGTCATGATCTCACGCTGACAAGCACTGCCCCTCCCATTACTCGTGCACCGCAGATCTGCTCATCAGTCACCTTTGTCTCTCCTAGTACAGAAGGAGCCAGGCCAGGCCTTCCCTGTTTGTTTAGGTCAAGACACCATGGCCACTGTGATGTTGGTGGTCCCACAGGCACAACAGCCAGGTCCGAAGATGCCTGGTGCCTGGTGTGAGAGCCAGCAGGAAAGCCGGCCAGGGTTGTGCCTGGTTCTCTGGCAAATGGAAGGGACTTGGCCCATGATCTTGGGCCCAGTCTTTCTGAGCCTCTGAAATGGGGGGCTTGTCAATCTCAGACCGACCTCTTTTTAGCCCATCATGGTACATTCAGTGTGTGCCTTTTGGCTTCCATCTGACACGTCTCCACTTCCCCTAATTCTTTCAACCCCAGAACAGTGAGGAAGAGTCATCTGGGCAAATAAACATCAATAAACTGCCTCCCACGCTGGACCTCCTGTGTGTTGCCTGCTGCTGAGGGAAAGGGGGAGGCTGGGTCCCTGCCCTGGGTATAGGGAAGGGGCTCCCCCAGAGAAGTGGGACAGTGGGGCCGAGGATGGCCAGAGCAGTGCTTTAGACCGAGCCGATCTGGGACAGGTTTCAGGAAGGGTCCAGCCAACTGCTTCATGTGGTCCTTAGTCACTGGAAACAGTCGTGAACGTCCATGCGTGTGTGAGAGTTTCCCTCGGGGCTGGGCCCCACTCACTCCTCAGTTCCCATTGCCAGAGGAAGACGCTGCTGGTCCTCCAAGTGGCTTGAAAAAAACCAAGTAGAAGGCTCACATGGTGTGGAGTGGGTCATGCAGGTCCAGTCACGTGCCCTGAATCATCTGCCAAGGAAAAGCCCTGAGCTACGGTAACTCCGATTTGCCAGACTGCTTTTCAGTTTGCCAAACACTTTCCCGAATGTTGTCACAACCAGTGAGGAGCCTGTATCACCTCCATTTTGGAGATGGGAGAATGAAGTCCAAAGTGATTGAAAGTGCCAGAAGTCAGGCTTGGACCAGAGTCCACGGCCCTTTCCTTGGTATTTAATAAAAACTCAGTGAATGTCCGTAGGCGCAATGTGTAAACGTCCCCACTAAGGTCTGGGAAGTCTAGGGGCTGGAGCTTCAGCGTAACAGGACCGGGAGTGGCCAGATACTGAGTCTCTTGGGTGCCTTGCACCAGGGAGGCACCGGGGTTGCAGAAAGGAGGAACCAGGTTTCTTGCCAGAAACCCAGGTGCGCCTAGCCCAGTGGGAGACTCAGATGTGGAAACTGGCTTGGGGTGGGGAGTTGTCCAAAGGGGGGGTCGTGCAGCAGATCCTACGGGAGCTGAGCAGAGGGGCACCCAACTCAGTCCAGGTGGTCAGTACGGCCACCTGGCAGAGGGGAGGTGACTGAGCTGAGTCTTAAAGCCTGGCTGGAGGTGAGACCAGAAGGAGATCATGCTGGGAGACAGGGGGCCAGACCGCTGGGGCAGATGTGCTGAGCCTCCTGCAGGGGAGGCCGCCTCTGGCCCGCACGAACAAGGCTGCCTCAGTAGGCCAAACTCCTTTAAATTGTCTCCCTTAGAGGCTGTTTGCCAGAAAACAGCCCTAGGATGCAAAAGGGTCATCCTGTGCTCCACCAGCCCCTCATGCCGTGCTTACTGTGGACAGAGTTTGTAGCCTTCTGCTCTCTTGACTTCCAGAACCGCCCCCTCACGTGGTTTTCATCCTGCATCACTGGTCCTCCTCATTGGAGGGGCCCTAGGTCTCTGTTCTTGGTCCTCTCACCTCTGCACATATCCCTCAGAGACCTCATCCAGGCTCTTGGCTTTAAATTCCACCTACATACATGCTCATGTCTCCCAAACAAATCCCTCCAGATTCCCGGCCTTGAGCTCCGGAACTCCCATATCCGACTTCCTACTTCTCTCTCCATCCGGGTTCCCAACACGCATCTCAGAGTAAATTCCTGATTTCTCATGGGCAGTCCCAAGTCTGAGCTTTTGGTAGACTTCCCCAGCTTTAAGAGCATCTTAATTCTTCCAGTTGCTCAGGCCCAAAACCTTGGACGTCTCCCCTCTTCCAGCTCCTCTCCACTCCTGACCCTTAAGTGGTTCCTTGTGACCCAACCTTCGAAGTCCAGAATGAGACCTGTTTCACCACTTCCCTCTGCTGCTTCAGTCCAGCCACCATCCTCTCAGCTGGATACTGTAGCAGCCTCCTTGTGGGTAGTCCTCTCTCCACACAGCAGCTGGAGGGGTCCTGGAAAAACCTGTAATATCATGTCCCTCACTTTCTCCCATCCCACTCGTGGAAAGGTCAAAGCCCCACTGGGACCCACAAGGGCCTGCAAGAGCCACCCTACCTCCTTCACCCTTCTGCCCTTGTGAGATGTCACGCTGCCCTTGCCCTCTCTACTGTATCCTCACCGGTCTCCATCTTCCTCAGGCATGTCAGAAGAGCCCTGCCTCAGGGCCTTTGAACTTGCTGTCCCCACTTCTTCTGGATACTATGTCTCATATGGTAGACAGAATAATAGGCCCCCCCCCAAAGATGTCCATACCCTAATCCCTGGAACCCGTGACTATATTACCTTACATGGCAAAGGGACTTTGTGGATGTGATTAAATTAAGGATCTTGAGACGGGGGGGATGGTTCTGGATTACTGAGGTGGGCGTGCGCACAGTTTACCACAGCATTTAACCTAGACCTGGTGGAGATGTAGCTGTGTGGTGTTATCAAGGAATTTACATCTCTGATTTTCAGTCCACCAAATGGAGATCGTACAATAATGTTGCAGGGCTATTGTAAAAATTACACATGCTGGGGGCACCTGGCTGGCTCAGTCGGTGGAGAGTATGATTCCTGATCTCAGGTTTGTGAGTTCGAGCCCCACATTGGGACTTCATTTTACTTAAAAATAAAAATCTTAAAATAGATTAGACATGCTGTGTGTATATGAGGTGCCTAGAGCATAGTGGGTAGTTTATAAACGAAAATGACTAAAAATGATTATTCGATCAGATAAATGCATCATGAAAACATTCTGACCTCAGAGTGTCTGGCTGGCTCAGTTGGTAGAGCATGTGACGCTTGATCTTGGGGTTGTGAGTTCAAGTCTCCCATTGTGCACAGAGCCTGCTTTAAATAAATAATATTAAACACACACACACACACACACACACACACACACACACACTCTCTGACCTCCAGCTAGCCATGATCTTATCTTCCTTTGGAAGACAAGCAGGTCCTTAGCTTTCAGTCCTGGGAAACCAGAGGTAAGGGAAGGGTTCTGAGGCTAAGCTCATAATTGTGTTTGTATTTGCAGAGCTCTTTATATTTCTAGTAGATTTTGCTCTCAGTTTCAGTTTTTCCCTTCCTCGTTTTTCAAATGATGGAGGTGGAAAGCTACAGAGCAGCAAAGGGGAGAGGAGCTACCTTTAAAGAAATTCTAAATAAGCACATGGAGGGAGTTCATTAGTCATCAGGGAAATGCAAATTAAGGCCACAGTGTGATGCTGGAATGACAAATGGAAAAGACTGACCACACCACATGTTGGGAGGGACATGGAGTTAACTCTTGTACCTTGCCTCTGGACACGGAACATGGTAAAACCACTTTAGAAGACCGTTTGGGAGTTTCTTGAAAAAGTTCACCACATATCTGCTCTGTGACCCAGCACTCCACTCCTAGGAATTTACCCGAGAGAAAAGAAAATATTTGTCCATAAAAGTCTTACACTAAATTCTAGCTAGAATATTCACAGCCACTTTGTTCACAAAAGGCCAAAATTGGAAATAGCCCAGATGCTCACCTTCAGTAGAATGGATAAATTGTAGCATGTTATATACAGTGAAATACTACACACAATAAATAAATGATCTACTCTACACACAGTATTATATGAATGACTCTCAAAACTATTATACTGAGTAAAAGAAGCCAATAATATACCCACAAACACAGAAGTACAATAAATGGTGTCTGGATCATATGGAATTCTAAAATAGACTGATCAGATCAGTAGTGGTTCCCAGGAGAAGGACTGACTAGGAAGGGGCACAAGAAAAATTTTCTAGGGTGATGGAAATATTCTGCATCTTGAAACGCAGCTACCTACATTGAATGCTTAAGATTAGAGCATTTCATTATGTGTAAATTACACCTTACTAAAACACTTTCCTGTGGGCCATGCACTAAGTTATGTGCTTTGTATACATTATGTTGTTTAACTTGTCAGCAAATCCCATGAAGTGGATATTATTGTCTCTGCTTTACAAATGAGAAAACCAAGGCTCAGAAAGTTTAAGCAATCTGCTTCAGGACACAGTTGAAAAAAATTAGATTAGAACTCAGGCAGTATGATTCCAAAGCCCATGCCTCCAAGATTCCCACTTTTCCCTCAACCCATCTTCTTCCCTAACATTTTACAGATGGGGAAATTGTGTGATATGTCTGGTAATGATTGGCCTATGTGTGGTATGTGTGTTTGTAGTACATGTTTAAGATGGGGTGACATTATCGTGTCTGTGTGATGTATGTGCTGTGAAATTGCGTGTGCAAAGTGCGTTAGTGAAATGTATGTCTTTTATGCGTGGTACACATGAGCACCAGAGACACGCTCAATGCCACCTGTGCTCTTTGGAGTCAGAGTTGAACTAGAACCCAGATCTCTGGGGCTTCCTTACCGTAGCACACATCTTTACTTGGGCTTTAAAGAGGTCAAGCTCACTCCTACTCAGCTCAGGGTCGGGAGCTAAAAGTACAATTTTTTAAAATGTTTATTTGAGAGAGAGAGAGAGAGACAGAGCATGAGTGGGGGAGGGGGAGAGAGAGAGAGAGAGAGAGAGAGAGAGAGAGAGAGAGAGAGAGACAGAATCTGAAATAGGCTCCAGGCTCTGAGCTGTCAGCACAGAGCCCGACGCGGGGCTCGAACTCGGGAACGGCGAGATCATGACCTAGGCCGAAGTTGGACTCTCGACTCACTGAGCCAACCAGGTGCCCCTAAAAGTACAATTTTTAAAGAGTTGAGTATAACATTCATATTATGGGAGACCCAAACTCAGGGCACTGTGACTTCAAAATGAGAGACTGAATTTTCCATCTGTCTTTGTACTGCTAGAATAGTTCCAGAGGTTTCCTGTGACTCGTGGACATTCGCCATTCACACTCCCTGCAATTAAGCCATACTACCCCCCAAGCGCCGCCCCCTATCACCAGGCTCACCTGTTACCTCTCTGTGTGTCTTCTTTATTTATTTATTTATTAAAAAATTTTTTTTAATGTTTACTTTTGAGAGAGAGAGAGAGAGAGACAGAGCATGAGCAGGGGAGGGGCAGAGAGAGGGGAAAACACAGGATATGAAGCAGGCTCCAGGCTCTGAGCGGTCAGCACTTAGGGCTCGAACTCATGAATTGTGAGATCATGACCTGAGCTGAAGTCAGACATTTAACCGACTGAGCCTCCCAGGCCCCCCTCACTGTGTCTTCTTGGTTGCAAGATGTCCAAGGCCTCCAACACATTCAGCAAGCTTCCGTCTACTTAATTTAAGAGGAGCACGCATGAGTTTCTCACTTTCTCCTTGACCGTTGGAGTTCAGACAGGGATTAGCGTCAAGAACAACAACAACGACAAGAAAAAACCACATAAAAACCCCACAGACAAACTAAAAGAACAACCAAACAGCTCGTCTTCTTTGGCCTTAACTCACATCCAATCGGCGTTAAGAGTGTTTTAAAAGCCATGCAGTCTTTGGTGTTCTTAGAGGGCCGTACCTTGTGTTTGGGGGGAATTTGGCTTAAACGACGACAACTTCCTTCCCCCAAAGTATGGCCCTCTGAGAGGAAAAATATATAAATGTATAATAGAAATATAGAAATATTTACAATCTATAAATATATAAAATATATATGTTCTCCCAGCCTGAGTCCACTAAAGAGAAACTTCATCTTGAGATTATTTTGTCTTCTCTTCCAAAGTTGCAGAATGTATTTCATGGTCTGCCTTTTCTCTGGAACTGGCAAATGGTGCTGTGAATGAATCACCCTGTTTCTTGGGAATGTTTTGCTCCAAGAGCTCAGAGGGGGGGTACAACAAGATGATAAACAGCCTCTTGAATGATCTCTCCTCCCCTCACTGCAGGGCCCGGGGCCTGTGGGTTCATAGAAGTGAATGAGGCTGGGCTTTTAGAGACTGCTGGGCCTAACCCAGTGTTGCAGACAAGGAACCCTAGGTTTTAGCACTTAGAGAAGGGGAGCCGTGGAGCAGGGCCAAGGCCATCTGAGTATGATTCATTCCTACTGGTCGTGGGCCCATGGACTGTGCCTTCATTGCTTTGAGTTTCAGCTTCCTCCTCTGGAAAATGAGGGCAGGGAGTCTGATATCCCTTTTGGTTTTCTATCATCTGGGGGCCATCTGCATCTAAACGTCCACCTGATAGAAAGGCTGAACCTGAAATATGGTGTTCTGCCTCCAAAGCCAGAGAAGGGTCAAGGTCTGTGGCCCTCATAAGGCACCAAGTGGTTCAGTTCAGTCGAGCCTGGTTCAACAAACACATCCAAGCCCCAACTCTCTCCAGACCCTAAACTGGACACTGGAGACACCAAAGTGGGTCAGGTGGGTCAAAGTGGGCAGTGGGTCAGGCCCCTGCCTTCAACCTGTGGGGCCACATGGACACATAGCCAATTACAATAGACTGTGGCAAGCTTGGTGATATCATTCCTGAGGGCCTTTGGGACTGCAGAGGAAGGACCTCAGCCTGGAGGAGAGTCAGGGGAAGTTTCCAGGGAGGTGACAGTCAGAGGATTAGCATCAGGTGGCCTTGATGAAAGGAGGGGATGGAATGAGACCTTGGGAAAGCCCCTCCCCCACTCTGGGCCTGAGCCTCCCTAGAATGCATTTGTGGGGGGTGGCTGACTGTTCTGATGGCCGTGGTCTCCCTTGTCTGGTTTTCTGAGGTGGGGAAAGTGTCGATTATAGTTTTGAGCTTGGAGAGTGCTTTGTCCAGCAGCCAGGAGAGACCTGCCTTTTTCTGGCATTCAATGCCTCTGCCCTCCGCATCTTCTAGGCCCACACTCCTCAGGGAGCACAGGGCCGCCTGCCACCCTCTTAGCTCCGACCAAG
The DNA here is from genome assembly GCF_024362965.1 of Panthera pardus. Classification (NCBI taxonomy): domain Eukaryota; kingdom Metazoa; phylum Chordata; class Mammalia; order Carnivora; family Felidae; genus Panthera; species Panthera pardus. The sequence continues at coordinate 22,239,466 of NW_026526821.1, read as the reverse complement.
TCCCAGTTCGTGTGGGAACAGCCCAAGCTGAGAGGTTGGAGTGAGTCACCCTTCCCTCCCCTGACCCCGCGCCCTGTCCTCAGTCCACGGGAGAATTGCAGAGTTGCCCTGGCCGGGGGTGGAGGGGGAGAGCTCTCAAGGCTGACAAAGGGATTAGGCGCACAGCGGGCTGGATGATATCAAAAAGGAAATTGTTATTCAGAAGTGTCTGTCCCTCTGGCAAATGGCAGGAGTCCCTGACCCCAGGTGGGCAGGATCCTCAGTCCTGTCAGCTTCCCCATCTCACCCCTGCCCTTACTAGCCAGGCTGAGCCCCCGGGAAAGTGCCCACTTGCTCTCCACCCTTCCTCTCATTCCCTCTGCCCCTCCACCCGACCCCCCTACCACTGCTCCCCTGGGGTGCAGCCACAGCTGCCCTGTGGCTCAATCCCCTGGACACCGTGTGTTCCTGTCCTCAGTCCTATGGCCTTCTGGCAACATCTGACCCCTTCAGAGGCCTCCTCCTACAGCCTTTTAAAATTTTTTTAATGTTTATTTTTGAGAGCAAGAGAGGACATGAGTGGGATGAGGGGCAGAGAGAGAGACACACGCACAGAATCTGAAACAGGCTCCAGACCCTGAGCTGTTAGCACAGAGCCTGACATGGGGCTTGAACTCACGAACTATGAGATCATGACCTGAGCCAAGGTCGGACACTTAACCTACTGAGCTACCCAGGCACCTTCCCCCCCTTCAGCCTGTTAGACATGAGGGCTCCTTGGGACACTGCCTGCTTTCTTCTCACCCTATACACAATGTCCTACTCTGGGCCTCAGTTTCCCCATCAGCAAAATGAGCATACAGAAAAGCGCCTTTTGCCAAGGGGATGATGCAGGGATCAAATGAGTTAACACAAATAAGGCGCTTAGTGCCTGAAGCAGTGTGTTCAATAACTGTTGGCTGAAGTATTACTAATTTTTCAAAATCTCCATGGATACCTAAAGGGTTTCTCCAACATAATTTGGCCAAAGCTGAACTCGACTTTTTCCCCTCAGCGGGCTCCTACCCAGGCTTCCCCATCTCAGTAAATGGCAACTCCGTCCACTCAAACTAAAAGCCTGGGGACCCGTCTTGACTTGGCCTCTCTGTGCGCCCACACTCCCCATCCAACTGAGGACCCCGGGTGCTTCCTCCATGCACTTGAATCAGGTGCTCCTTGCTCACCTTCCTGACAGGGCTGAGCACTTCACCCCCTCCCAGACGACTGCCCGGCCCCTCTCTGCCCCTCCACTCCCCCTCCACGCAGCTGCCAGTGAGATCTTTCAAAAACATCCCCGGGATGTGCCTCCCTCCTTGGCCCTTAGCGCAGCCCATGAGGCTCTAGGTTCCAGCTGCATCCCCCACGCAGGTCAGTCTCACCCCAGGGCCTTTGCCTGAACCCCACCAATCTTTGTAGGGCCACTCTTTCTGTCCTTCAGGTTTTCACCAAAATCCATCTCCTGTGTGAAGCCCTTTCTGTCCTCCTGTCCTCCTGTCCTCATGCCCCCTGCCCCCCAGCCTGCCCGCCTCCCCGCACTCGCTCCTGCTCTGGCACACAGCACAGTCTGTGTTTCTGCATCAGCAGGGTTGCTCTCTGGTTTATTTTTCCCAAGATCTCAACCTGTGATCTTAAAGCTGTGTGTATTTTATCAGCCAGTGTGCAACCACCAGACGGGCAATGTTTCATCAACTCTCAAGGCCTCAAGTGGATATCCAGACCTGGGCTCTGTGACCTTGGGGAAGTTACTCACCCTCTCTGGGCCTTGAGTTTCCAGTGTCTGGCAGATAGAGGGGCTTGGCTGGTGATGGACTCCTCCTTGCCTTGGCGCAAGGTGCAGCAGGGAGGGGATGCCGCCCAGGCTGGCCGTTTCACCTGCTGTGTATTTCCCGGGGCACATTTCGTCTTGTTGACACAGAAAACACTCTGTATGTGTTTGCTGAGTTGAATCAAGTCAAATAGTCCTGCCCCAAGGCCCTGGAAACACAGATACCAGCACCTCTAGGAATGGGAAGCCTACAGGGGAGCTAGTTCAAGGCCCAGGGAGCTAATTTAACTATTGGATGATTAAATATGCTTAATTATTGGGAAGTACCTGTGGTGGGAAGTAGAGCACAGACCGCAAGCGGCAAGAGGCCTGGTTCAAATTCGTGTTGTGGGGAGAAGCCTCCCTGCCAACTCCGGGCCTCCCCCATCCAGCCATCTGGACGGGGGAGGTCTTAGCCAGGGACCGTGGCCCCAGGGAGCCGAAGCCTGGGCCAACACGGGGGCTGGGATCCTTCCTGGCTCCTCCTGAGATCCCCACCCCACTGAGCTGGCATGGGTCTGGGGAGAAGGTGAGGCCAGACTCAGGGCGTGACTTGGGGCAGGGTTGGCTCCGTTCCTGGTCTGAAAGCCTGTGGTAATATGCTAGCCTCAGGCAGGGGCTGGGATAGGCCTGGCACTGTTCCAGCAGACATGGGCAATCCAGGCCTGAGGTTCCTGTCCCAACAAGCATGGGGCCTATTCAGTGTCAAGCCCTGGTCTGGGCAGTGCTGGGGCACAAGCATGACCCAGGCCCCAACTCTTAACTCCTGGAGCTCTAGGTCTGTGGGTAGAGGTGGGGGGGTGGGGTGGGGAGTGGAAGGGTTAAACTGAGCATTCCTCGTAGGAAGAACAGATGGGGTCTGTGAAGCTTTGGCCTAGGCTGGAAGGTCAGAGGAGGGACCAGAGAATGAACAGGATTAACCAGGGAGGAGAGGCAGGGAGGACACCCCAAGTGAAAGGGAAAACAGGAGAAAAGCCTGGAGGTGAGACAGTAGCACAGGTGTGGGGGTGACCAAGGTGGAGCTGGGACTGGAGAGGCTGGCGGGGTCCTGTGTGGCTTCCTAAGTATGGGCTCTGGCCAGAGGCCACAGAGTGTCAGTGAAGGACCAGAGTTGTGTTTTGGAAAGAGGAGCATAAGGGCTGTTATAGGATGAATCGGGAACAGGAGACCAGAGGCCAGGAGCTCAGAGGACAGGATGGTGTGTGGATGAGCCAGGCTCCTCCTGGGCACAGGGGAGGGGGCCAAAGGAGGGGTGGCTGGAGGCGTAGAGGCAGCAGGTCTTGAGTGTGTGTGTGTTGGGGCGGGGGGGGAAGGCTGGAATGCCTGGTTTCTGGCTGAAGTGCCTGGGAGGACGGAGCAGCTATCTCTAACTGGGGGGCACAGGAGGGGCCAGTTTCGGGGAGTGGAGGATGTGTTTGTTTAGGAAAAGAGGGATACCTGGGAGACCGGGGTGGGGGTTGGGGAGGTCATAGGGAAAGGCCCGCAGAATGATGAATGGATGGGTGTAGGGGTCTGCAGGACAGTGGGGAGACGAGGGTTGGGGAGCGGGGGGGGAAAACTGGGTGGTGTCCCTTCTCAGATCTTCTCCTTCTGGCTCCTTGGAGGCAGGGAGCAGGCTTGGCTAGGAAGTGAGGGAGCTAATGGCCCTAAGAGCACCCCAAAGCCAAGGGAGACGGGAGTGGGGGACAAAGGGTCCAGCCCCCAGCTTAGGATGGATGAAACATTTCTGGGATGCATGTGGAAACCTATTGGATGTCGCAGAGGACTGAAGCTCCCGTGGCCTGTAGCAGTGACCTGGATAGCACATCTTCTCTTGGTTTCCCTCCTTCCTAGGTTCTGCAGCTTCTCAGATCCCTCCCCGAGTGAGTGCTCGTCTCACACTCTGCTTCGGGCAGGGAGGGCTAAGGTAAAGTCTAGTTGAAGCCTCGGGACTGTGGGCTCCTCTTGGGCTAGTGCTGGCTGTGTCCTTGGCCTTAAACCTAGGCCTAGGGCCAAAGAGCCCCCCCACTCATTACTGCCTCCGCCCGCAGGAAGGATTTGTGGAAGTAAACAGAGTGAGTCAAGGCGAAGGGGGAAGGGGAAGAAGGGGTTCTGGGACGTCCTGGGAGAGAACTGGGCACTTCCCCTGGGAGTTTCTCTCTTCCTCATCAGATGGAGCCAGGAGCAAAATGAGCACCAAGATCCCAGAGAGATGCACCTCCAGGGGCCAGCCCACATGAGGCAGAGAGAGGTCAAGTGCACGACCAGTTCACCCTTGAGGACTTAGATTCCCAGGAGCCCTGAGCTGTGGAGCTCTGTGACCAGGCCTTGTACTGCGTGTCCAGGTCAGTCGGGGAGCAAAGACCCACTGTGATCAGAGTCACAAATAACCTGTATTACTTCCTATATTGCCCTAGGAACATGAGCTTACTGTAGAAGACTTAAAAAGTAAAGACAAGCATGGGGGCACCTGGGTGGCTCAATTGGTTAAGCAACTGACTTCAGCTCAGGTCATGATCTTGCAGTTCATGGGTTCCAGTCCTGTGTCGGGCTCCATGCTCCCTGCTGACAGCCCAGAGCCTGGATACTGCTTTGGATTCTGTGTCTTCCTCTCACTCTCTCTGTCTCCCTCAAAAATGAATAAACAGCATTAAAAATTTTTTAAAGAAAAAAATTTTAAAGAAGTAAGGACAAGCACAAAAGAAAAAAATGATTAAGCTCATGTATGATCCTCTATCCCTGGGACAACTGCTAGAAACCTACTGATGTTTATCTCTTTTTCCTATGCCCACTTTTTTTTTTTTTTAACAGAAATGGGATTATATGTTAATACTGTAACATAATTTAATTTACTAATACAGCATGAACTCTTTCCATGGCAAAGTATACAGATCTACATTGTTAATTTTAAGGCTGTTGGGGCGCCTGGGTGGCTCAGTCGGTTAAGCGGCCGACTTCGGCTCAGGTCACGATCTCGCAGTATGTGAGTTCGAGCCCCGTGTCGGGCTCTGTGCTGACAGCTCAGAGCCTGGAGCCTGTTTCAGATTCTGTGTCTCCCTCTCTCTCTGACCCTCCCCCATTCATGCTCTGTCTCTCTCTGTCTCAAAAATAAATAAATGTTAAAAAAAATTAAAAAAAAAAAAGATAAGGCTGCTAACGTTGTCCACTTTATTTTATTTAAAAAAAATTTTTGTAACATTTGTTCATTTTTAAGAGACAGAGACAGAGCATGAGCAGGGGAGGGGCAGAGAGAGAGGGAGACACAGAATCTGCAGCAGGTTCCAAGCTCTCAGTTGTCAGCACTGAGCCTAATGTGGGGTTTGAATCCACAAACCGTGAGATCATGACCTGAGCTGAAGTTGGACACTTAACCCACTGAGCCATCCAGGCAACCGCCCCCCTTAAAAAAAAATTTTTTTTTAACGTTTATTCATTTTTGAGAGACAGAGCTATGTTGTCCACTTTATTAATGAAATCTCGGGCCAGCTGCACCAGAAATAATGGTAACAACAACAACATATCCGTTTACCAAACATCTAACGTGCGCATGTCAAGCTAATCACTGAAGAGCCACAGGAGGTGTGTCCGTTCCCCTCAGTTTACAAATGAGAGAAGTGAGGGTGAGGGGGGGTCAAGTGACTTGCCCAAGGCCACAGGGCTATTGAGGCAGGATTCAAAGCCAGGTGTCTGTAGCTGCTCTTAACAATGATATTTGGCCGCCTGGTGGGTACTCCTTCCTGGGCCCCCATATTTGTTTCCACCCAGAAATTTCACATGAATTGGAGCCTTGTGCATGCATTTTACGAGTTCCACTTGGAGGGGGAGGCTTTATATTGGGGTTGGCAGGGCGGGGTGTGGGCAGGCCTCGTCATCCTTCCTGCCGATTTCTTATGGCTCCCTGGACATGTCATTGACCTCTTCCCTCTGCAGCTATGGAAACAATGCCGGCCAGAAAGGGGAAGGGACGTGCCTAAGGCTGCACTGTGGAGAGATTGCACTGGACTGGGGTCCTGGTTTTCGATTCTGTCCGCCGGGGGTGAACAAAGCATATGGGATGGATGGACAAGGACATAGGGGTTAGAGGCCCACGCTCCAAAGGACCATCACTGCTACGTCTGTCCTGGCACAAGTCTTGCCATATAGGAGACCTGTGAATGGGATACAGAGGCCAGGACGGGGTGGGGTGTCTGTGGAAGTCTTCCAGGAGGGGTCCAGGGGCAAGCAGGGTTTGGACAAGCAGAGAGAGAGGAGACGGTGGACCCTATGCACAGGCAGATGTGTGGAGAAAGGGTGTGTTGAAGGGCAGGAATAGGACAAGGAGGAGACTGGCCAAAGGGTCTGGGAGTCTTTGAGGGGCCAGAGAGGACCCAGAGGCTCCAGGCCTGGCCTTTGGGGCAATCCCCTAGCCACCACAGAGCCTGCCCTGGTAATTCCTAAACAGGAACAGAAGGAGGAAGTTCTATAAGCGACACTCAGCTGGTGAGTGGGAGGCACGACTTGGTTTCGTTTCCAGACCGAGTCCTGGAGTCGTTTGGCTCTGGTGCCCGCCCCCACCCTGGCCCATCCCCTGCTGCCTCTGCCCTCCGCTCAGGTAGTGGTGAGCCCCAAAGCCCAGGGAGAGGCCAGGGGAAGTCCTGTCGTGTGGCAATGCCCTGACGTCTCTTTCTCTGCCAGACCAGACAGTGAATTCCGGAAGCCTGGGCCGCAGTTTCCACTTCCTCTTTGCCTGGCAAACCCTTTCCTATCCTTCAAGACCCAACCTAAATGTCCCTCATCTGGGCGCCTCCCGGAGAAACCCCCATCTAGGCAAGCTGAGAAATGGCTACCTCTCTCAGCTCCTCCAGCCCTCAGACTGAACTTAAAAACAGATGGAAACGGGGCACCTGGGTGGCTCAGTCAGTTGAGTGTCCGACTTCGGCTCGGGTCATGATCTCGTGGTTCGTGAGTTCGAGCCCCACGTCGGGCTCTCTGATGTCAGCACAGAGCCTGCTTTGGATCCTCTGTCTCCCTCTCTCTCTGCCCCTCCCCCACTTGCACTCACTCTCTCTCAAAAATAAATAAACATTAAAAAAATAGATGGAAGGAATCACCGTTCATCGAGTCTGTGCAGTGCGCAAGGCACCGGGCTAGCTACCTCTCAGCCTTGACACTTTATTGGAATCTCTCAGCGTCACTGGTAGTTGGTACAATCAATCACCAGGTGCTCGACGTCACCAGCAGCAGAGTGAGGCCTCGCAAGGTCACACGGTTTGCAGATGGTGGGGCTGGATCTTTCGGTCATGGAAGTTCATGGCTCCTGGCCCTCTAGCTCAGGATGTTTCAGCGTCTGTTTCCCCTTCTGATTTGAGAGTCCCCAAGGGGCAGGGTCTGTGTCCTTGGACACCTGGCCCAAAGAAGTCGCTGAGCCAAGGACAAATCTTTGAACCTCTCAACCCACCTTCACCATGACAAGGACATAGGCTGGTGCACTGTATACAGTAGACATTTAATAAATTCTTGTGACATCAAGAAACTTTGATCCTAGTCCAGGCTGTCATAAACTTGCGGTATGACCTTGGGCAAGTCCCTTCCGTTCTTCAGTCTTCAGTTTCCCCAGCTTTAGAAGGAAATGTTTAGAGACCGCTTTCTTGGCTTCCTGCCTGTCCTAAAACCCCCCCTTTTTTCTTTTTTCTGGCTCTAGAACATAATGTGGCATATACCCCTATTGTTAACATCTTGCATTGGTATGGTACATTGCTTACAACTAATGAAACAATAGTGGTATATTATTATTAACTAATGTCCACACTTCACTCAGAGTTCCTTAGTTTTTCCCTAATTTCCCTTTTCTGTTCTAGGATCCCATCCAGGATGCCTCATTTTCTTTCTTTCTTTCTTTCTTTCTTTCTTTCTTTCTTTCTTTCTTTCTTTCTTTCTTTCCTTCTTTCTTTCTTTCTTTCTTTAAAACATTCTTTTTCAGGGTTATTGATTTTGACAGAGAGAGAGAGAGAGAGCGCACACGTGTGCACACGAGCCAGTAGGGGAGCGGCGGTGGGGGTGGGGGGGGGGGGAGGGGGAACAGCAGAGAGCCTGATATGGGGCTTGAACTCATGAACTATGAGATCATGACCTGAGCCAAAGTTGGATGCTTACCCTACTAAGCCATCCAGGCGCCCCAGATGCCACATTATATTTAATCATCGTGTCTCCTCCTTAGGCTCCTCTTGGCTGTAACAATTTCTCAGACTTTCCTTGCTTTTGATGACCTTGACAGTTTTAAGGAGAACGGGTGAGCTAATATTTGTAGAATTATCTCTCTACTGGCATTTGTCTGATGTTTTTCTCATGGTTACATTGGGATTATGGATTCCTGGGAAGAAGACCACAGAGGTGAAGTGCTGTTCTCATCACATCTTATCAAGGGCACATGTTATCACCATGATTTATCCCTGTTGATGTCAACCTTGACCACCTGGCTGAGGCAATGTTTGTTGGGTTTCTCTACTGCAAAGTTACCTCCCTGCCCCACCTTCCATGCTGTCCTCCTTGGAAGGAAGGAAGTCACTAAGGAACGGAGGAGTTATGCTCCCCTCCTTGAAGGCGGAGTATAGTATTAACATTTTTGCTTCTTTGGTATCTACTTTTCAAAGCCCTCCCACAAAACGTTGCTACAGTCCGTCTTTCCAACAAGCCTGGGAGCCTTTGGAGATGAGGTGGAAATGGAGGCTCAGGGAGGGGACTGGGGTGGTTATCAGCAGTTGGGCCAGGCTCCGTGTGTCCCACCTCTCTCTCCCTTCTGGATGTGAAATAGGTGAAGGCTGTGAAGGCCAAGGCTCACAGAAGGTCTGGGCAGGACAGAGCCGCCAGAGTATCGTTCTCAGAGGGGCTTGAATTCTGCCTGGGTTTGCATTCGAGGTCCTGCACTCCCTCACTGTGGCATGTCCCCTCACTGAGCCTCAGTTTCCTCATCCGTACAATGGGGATAACAGTAGCTCTTACCCCATAGTGCTGTGAAGAACAAACGAGTTAAGTACACACAGAGCCCCAGAACGGAGCACTGGGCAGGAAGCTCTGTGCACAGTGACGGTGAGCTGGTGCTATGATGATTATTTTTACAAGTATTCTTTGAAGCCCTCCTGTTGCAGGCCGTCTCCTGTCTGCTCAGCAGGCTTCTAACCCCCTCTGATCTGTGGGGTCACGGCTCTGGCTGCAGATTTCCTCCCTGCCCTCTGCCCTCCCGCCACGCCAGGCGGATCAAGGGCCCGGCTCTTTTCATCTTTTCTCACAAACATTCTGAGACATGGCGGAAGGAGGCCTGGGCTGGAGCGAGGCCTGCCTGCCAGAGATGCCCTGTGTGACCTTGGGAGAGTGTCTGTCCTTCTCTGGTCCTCCACCGTGGCCTGAAGAGAGTGGTGGGGTGTGTGGCTGAGTTTCTTGGCTCTTGGCCTTCACAGGAGCCTGGTGGGGCCAGGTGCCTCCCTTCTCTTCACATGGGTAGGTCTTTTCTGCCTGTGACATCCCCTGTCCTGTCACCAGACCCTGGGCTGGACAGAGAAGCATTTGAACCTCAGGCTTCCCGTCTGTGAATTGGCCGTGCACACACAGAAGGTGGGGCTGAGAGGATTTTGATTGTGTGGGGCTGCACTCGGTGGTTAACACTTTGGTTTGCTTGGGCTCCACCCGCTTCCCTTGGCTGGAAGGTGGGTGGATGCTGGAGGAACATGCTGGAGATTGGCCACACTCCTGGCAGCTGGCCCCTGAGGGAGAACAGGCTCACCTGCTCCTAGTCCTTCTGACTCTCCTGGGGCGAGGCACGCTTCTCTAGTGTGCCGTGTTTATGCCTTCAGGCGGGTCTGGCCTGACTCCCTGGAACTCCGGTGCCCACACACCAGGTAAGCCAGGGACCTGGCTTTAACTGGCTCAGCCGTGGCTGCCGTCCGCACAGAGGCCTCCAGACTGCTCCTCCCCACCCCTCAATCTGTCTCCCACTCAGTGATCGCATATCTCCTCAAGCCCTTCTCTGCCCACGCCCCTCCATGGCTCCCCGGGGCCTCTGAGATAGATAGAAGCCAAGCCTGGCATTCAGGGATCTTCAGGGCTCACCCCAGCCACACTTCCCACCTGACTTCCCCAACTCCAGCCCCCCATCATGTGCTCCATTAGCGCTGCCGTGGCCATAGTTCCAAACACAGCAGTGGTTTGGGCCTGTGTCTTTGTTCATGCTGTTCCCTTTGCCTGGAACACCATCTCTCCTCAGGCTCCTACACTCTCCATAGAAGAGTATAGCATTACACATGCTGGGGGGCTCCCCTGGGCCCCTCCAGCCCCCAGTGCTTGCTCCATCACCATGCCCAGTGTGCGGGTCCCACTCGCCTCTCCCCGAGGCTGTGAGCAACTCCAAGACAGAGACCAGACTTGGTTTGTTCCCCGCTGCATCCCCAGCCCCCAGCACAGACCCTAGCACCTAGATGTTCGGTAGATGCTTGGTAAATACTGAGTGGCCAGAGGACGGAAGAGTAAGGCTTGGCCAGGCACTAGGGCATGGAGAGCATTGCCGGCAGAGGGGCCAGCAGGTACGAGGCCTCAGGTGGAATGATGGGCTCTGACGGAGTGGCTGCCGGGAGGCAGGCTTGACAAGGAGGGAAGGCCACCAGGACCTGCGTAGGAGGCCCGAGTGGCTGGCAAGGGCCAGATCAGGCTGAGGCACTGAAGAACTGGGCATCTCTGTGTAAACTGTAAAGTGCAGTGGCACGGAAGGTGCCAAGCCCACTCCACAGCCTCAAGCTAGAGCCTGCCTACTCTTCCACCCTATTCTTTCACACTGAGCCCAGTGGTTTTGAACAGACAACTTGTAGTAGACCTTCTGGGGAATGACAGGGCTGGTCTGGAATTTCCCGCTGAGAGTCTGTGACGGGTCAGCTTCCCAGTCGCTGTCGCTGTGGCTGTCAGAGGGTGTGCTGGGCTGGGGGTGGGCGTGGCAAACAGGCCATTGAGTCAGAGTTACTGGTGGGGGGGTGGTGCCTCAGATCCCATGTGGCGGGGAAACCAGTCTCACCCAGGGGACTGTCGCCAGTCGTGCGGAGCCAGGCCTCGCCCCACACCTTCCACCCTGTCCTCTGTGTAGCTTTGACTCAGGTTGGGTGTCAGAGGGATGAGGAGGTTTCTAGAGACATAACATGTTGATATCCATAATATCTGTCATTTGCTGGGTGCTTTGGGTTGGGAGATTGTCCTCGTGGCTTTCTAGGCCTGGCCCGGGGCTTTGTATACTGTTGGTGGTCATTGAATGTTTGCTGTCCGTTAACGATGATGAATACTTTGCAGGTATTAAGCAATGAGTTGCTGTTCTACTAACAAGATTTTAAACAAAATAATGCACAAAGAGCCACTTATCCACCAGGCTAGACCAGTGGGACTCTTGTATCTGCATAATCATGGAAGTTGGTACGGTTGTTTCCCCCAGTATATTGATGAGTAAATTGAGGCTCAGAGGGCAGGGTCATGCAGTCAATGGAGAGTTGGAACTTGAGCTTTTGTGGATGTCCTTATCTCTCCGGCCAACTGGGCAGTATCTGCTCTGTGCTGGGCACGGGTCAGGCCATAGTCCCTGCCCTCGGGGTGGGGACAGACATACCCTAGATGGACTTGCAGTGTGCCTCCATCAGGGTTTGGTCAGGAAGCATGTCCTGGAGGAGGTGGCACTTTTTCAGGACCTTGATGAACAGCAGGGGTTGGGAAGCTGGAGATATGGGGCAAGTATTCTCCGCTGGCTTACAGCCTGAGCAAAGGCCCAGAGGGGTGGTTTGAAAATAACAAACACTTCCAACACTCAATAATGAAACCATTGTGCTGGCCACATCCTCCTGAAGGGCCTCCTGAGAACCTCAGCCTCTGAGCCAAGCCTCAAAACCAGTGATGGCTCCAGGTGGAAGGCCACATCTGTGCTTGAGAGCCAACATTTGCCCCAGTCGTCCCCCACTCCTCCAAGAGAGTGGGTAGGGGTATGACCAATGAGGGCTCTCACATACTAAGTGTATATCACCTATTTCATTTTCATGAGAGTCTTCTGAAAGGAGCACTATCTTTAGCCCATATTGCAGATTGGCATACCGAGGCTTACAGAAATGGCATGCTAAACATCACATATACAAGAAGTGGCAGAGTTGGGACTTGAAACCCGGTATGTGGGTCCAAAGTCTGTGCTTTTAAAGCCCTCTGTCATCCCAGGCCCAGAAGAAGCCCGGAACTTTCAGTTGAACTCCTGGGGATGAATGTGATGTACCTGTAAATATTTAACAATTAGTTCACTGGAAGGGAAAAAAAAGCCTTTTTTTTTTTTTTTTTTTGCTTATTTCCAAGGAGAAAATATTCCCACCGACCGTGGCTAATATCAGGCTACCAATGTGACATCGTTGAACTGTTGGAAAGAGATGAGCGCCTTTAGCTCCTGCAAGGGGTGCAAGAGTTGGTTCCAGCACCCACTGGATGCATATCCTGTCCCTGGCCCAGTGTGGCCCGGAGAGGCCTTCAGGAGTGAATAAGGGCTGAGAAACCTGCTCCTCCAGCCAGGGGCCCACCCAGAATCCCAGGAAATTGCGGTTAATCTTTAAGCCAGCCTTGCAAACAAGTGCAGCTATTTTGCCAGCCCGGGCTGGCTTCTGGTGCTGGCTCTGCTACTGGCCTACTGTGGGACTTCGGGCAGCAACTTCCCTCTCTGGCCTCAGTTTACCAACCATAAGAGCTACCATTAGCTGAGGACAAGGTCAGCCACCCTCACACTTGTCCCTTCTAACCTTCTCAGGAGTCCTCTGTGACCATGTTCACTTCTGTTTTACAGGTGAGGGGACTGGGCTGGGGAAGCTGGTGGATTTGTACCAGGTGTAAGCAGGTGGGCAACTAGTCTAGATTTGAACCCAAATCAGTCTGGCTCTAGGCCTTGCTCATTCCTGATCTCTTGGAGGCTCTATTGTACTCTGAGGCCTTTGCCTCCTATATTCTAAGCTTTCCCTCCCAGCTCCTCTTAGGAGAAGCCTAGGCCTGGTGCTATTTGACCCGGCTGGGCCTTAGTTTCCCATCTGTGAAATGGGAGAACTTTCAGAGGAGAGAGGAAGCAGGTGGTGGTATTTAAAACTGGATTCAGGCCCACCCTTCCCTAGGCCATGATTCCAGGAGGGCAAGCGAAGAGCCAAGGGTGGGGTGCCCGCCCCTGATAGGGCAGTTCTGGAGCCTGGGCCAGGAGGCGGTGGGGGTAAAGTGGTTGGCACAGTGGTTGGGGGAGCCTCTGTGGCCTGAAGCAGCATTTCCTTATTGTCTCCTTTTTCTGCTAAGCTCCTTGCCCCCTGCATCAAGATATAATTTGCCTCTTTATTTACTTGGAAGTGTGATTGCCACTAAATACCAGCTTCAGCCCCCTCATAAGCAGGAAGATCCAGAACTCAGTGACTTCTGATGAGCTGCCTTAGTTACTGTTTTGTTTTGTTTTTCAATGCACATTAAAATGAACACACATCTATTAAAATAAACGTTGCTCTTCCCCACACTGTGCCTCCAGCCCCAGTCCCTACTTTGGGAAACACAGGTCAAGGCCAGGGTCCAAGGCCTGGTTCTTGTCAGGTGACTTCTTTCTCTGTGACTCAGTTTCTTCATCTGTAAAATGGGGATAATCATCAGCCCGCCCAGCCTAGGTGTTGTTAGGAATAGATCCTAAAGTCGACCTGGCCATTAGCATGGTGCCTGGCCAGGAGTGAGGGCTCCATCAGTGCTAACATGATTATTATCATTACCCGTAATTGCGAAAGAGGTGGATTTGGGGTAAATAGGGTGGGTCGACTGGGGGCAGTTGGGGAGGGCATTCTGGGGTCTCACAGGGCGGGGCGCTCTCACCCGGCGGGGTGGGGGCAGGGTTTCTGTGCCTCCGCCCCCCTGCCCTGCCCCTCCCGGACCCCTGGCTCCAGTGGGTGGGGGACCCGCGTGTGGGTCTCTCCTAGGTCACCGGCGGGGAATCGGTCCCCGCACGCTTCCTCGTTCCTCCTCCTCCCGGCGGCCTGCCGGGCCCCTCCTCCCTGCTCGCGCGCTCCCTCCCTCCTCTTCCCCTCCCCGGGCCGCCGCCTCCTCCTCTCCTCCTCCCTTTCTCTCTCGATCTGTCTCTCCCGGCCCGGAATCCATTCCGGCCTGGGAGCCGGAGCGGCCAAGGCCGCCGTCTGCCCGACCCCCTGGCCGTCCGGCGGTCCGCCCTCCCGTGCGTCTGTCTGCCGGTGCGCCCGCCTGCCGACCGGCCCAGGTGAGCGCCCCCCGCCCGTCCGCGGGCCCCCAGTCCCGGCCGGCATGGGGGAACCCCCGCGCGGGACCACCGTGGCGTTGGGTCGCGGAGCCGCGGGGGCTCCTGTCCACCCCTCCAGCCTCCGCCCCCGGGTCCGAGCCGCGATCCCGGAGCGCTGGGCGGGCGCGCGGGGACCTGCCCGGCGCGGCCTTTTGTTGTGATGCCGCGGGGGAGGGGGCTGGGCGGGGGGCTCAGGGGTCCTGTCCGCGCGGGGACCACCGCCGACTCACCCTTCCCCTACGAGCCCCCTGAGAGCGGGAGCCGGGCCGAGCCCCCCAGCCGGGTCTAGGCCAAATCTGAAATCTGAGCCTGTCGGCGCCGCCTCTGGCCGCGGCTGCGGGGCCTGGCGCCCCCGGCCGGGGATGGGAGGTGGAGAGGGGGCGGGCAGGGTGGGCCTGGGGGCGCCAAGCCAGGGGCGCCGGCCCGGGCACCAGGACTTCCCTATACTCCTGGGGCTTTGGGTAGGGCCTGGTGCCACCGGCCTGGAAGGGACTGGGCCACGCTGTTGGTCCCCGCTACCCCCAGCCCCCCAGCCTCGCCCCTGGCAGACCCAGCCGCCTGCCTGCTCAGAAGTTGGCAAAAGTTTTGGGTTTTCTCCACCAGGCCCGGTCCATCTGCCTGCCTGGGCTTCGGTTAGGGGCGGGTTTGAGTCCCAAAAGGGGCCACCACTTGCCCTGCTCTGTGTGGTCAAACAACTGCTTACCTTCTCTGATCTGGGGGTCCTGATCAGTGGCAGGTGGGTCTGGCTGGGACTACTGGGCTGCTGGAGGGTTGGGGGTGAACAGAAGAAGCTCACCTGTGGGGTATCAGTTCCGCCTCTGGGGCCTTTAGGCTGATGGCACAGTGGGCAGAGCAAGTGCGTGACCTCAGATGAGGCTTCCTGAGCTTCAGGACCTCTACAACTGGGGCAGTGGTCCCTGGGTCACCTGGGGTGAGTCCAGGCCCAGCCACAGTGCCGTTGAGATCGGGCTTGGTTTCGAGAATAGGCCAGGCTGGTCCTGTCACTGACCCTTTTCTCAGCCTCCTGGCTGGGCAGACGAGACACCAAGGCTTCTTGGCTCACTGGGTGACCCGGGCCAAGGGACTGCCCCTCTGAGTCCCCGCATGGAAGGGGGGCAGCGTGTACGTACTTCACCATGCAGGAGCTTGGTGTGTAGTTGGTGCTCCCTAAATGAGCGCTTCGCTGGATGAGTCGCCTAAAATGGGTGGGGGCCGAGGGCGCCGGCCCTAGTGGGGCTCGTCTCCAGAAGAGGATGGATTGGTGTCCGAAAAGCCACTTCATAACCCCTGGAGAAAGAAACAGGTCCCGTACAGTCCTGCCATCTGGCAGCTGTGTGACCCTAAGCAACTCACTGCCTCCTCAGGCCTCAGTTTTGTTGAGTATAAAATCGGCCCAATGGAGAAACTGAGGCTTGGAGAGGGGAAGTGAGTTGGCCAAGCCCACACATCTTGAAGCTGGGTCTACACTTCAGAGACCCCAGCCTGGCCGCCCTTGCACCCCTCCGTTGTTGGGGGAGCAGGGGTTTGCCAGTACGGGACCAGGCACACAACAGTGTCGGAAAAGACTATACTGATGAGTGACTGTGTGGAAGCCACGAGGTCCTTTTGGTGATGTGGTCTTTCCACCCAGGGAAGTGACTTACAGTGTGTCACCTCTCTCAGCTGACTGCCTGCCTAGGCCCTCCTGTGTGGCCCCTGGGCTTTTCCTCCTGAAGGTGTCCCTGCCAGGACTGTCCTCTCCTTCCATGAGCTGCTTATCTGTTCTTGCTCTTGAAGGTTTAGCTTCAGGCCCGCCTCTCCCAGGAAGGCTCTCTGGCTCTGTCCTCCACTGCCCACCTCTTCCTGGAGCATGAACTCTCCCTAGCTCACGCGCAGTGCCTTCTTTTGCTTCTTCCCTGATTGTGACCTGGGAGGGGTGGGGGGATGTCTGTCTCCGCCAAGCTCCAGGAGCCAGGGAGGGGATGGCTCAGTGACCTGCTGACAATGCCCCCCCCCCCCAGCCCCCTGGTCCTCAACTGACCTCATTTTCTCAAACCTGCCTCGATGCAAACATCCATGACCCTGTATGAGCATCTGCTAATAACCAGGAGTTTCAAACTCAGGCTGAGCGGTGTGGTGATGGGGTTAGTAGTGAGAGTTGTAGGAGGCACGAGGAGGCGTCCAGGAGGTGGTGCTGAGGGAGAGCAACAGTTTGCTCCAAGTTAAGGAGAGATAGCGCCCTTCCTCCCCTTCTGTTCAGACACTTCCCAGGGCCCCTGGGGTTGTGGAGAGTAGTCAACTGGGATAAATCCTTGCTGCAGAATTGCAAACAGGGTCCCTGGTCTCCCAGATATTTGAGTCTAGAGGGTGAGCCAAGTATCAAACAAGTTGCCAAATAAATTAATATATAATCACAGATGTGATAAGGGCCCAGAGAGAGAGGCGTGGGGAGCAGAGGAATCTTGAAGGAAACATGTAGGAGTTGGCCAGGCATGGAGCTAGGAGAAGGGCTTGCCAGGCAGAGGGAACTGCATGTGCAAAGGCCCTGAGGTGGGGGAGTGTGTGTTGTTATGGAGAAACAGTGGGAAAACCTCTGAGTCTGGAGCACAGAGAGTTAAGGAGAGTGGGTGAGAGGTGAAATGGGGGTGGGTGTTATCAGCAGGGCTGGACCATATGGGGCTGTGTAGGCTTTGGGGAGGAGTTTGACCTTCATCTTCACACAAGGGGCTAATTCGTGTCCCCTGTGTGAACAGACCCATGTTGGAGGCCAGGGGTACAGAGCTGGCCAAGGCATCTGGTAGAAATAGATCTGTGGGGCTGGACTCCCAAGTATTCTGTGAGGGCCTAGATCAGGAGTCAGGAGGAGGAGGCATTTGAGGCTGGGCTTTGAGAGTGGAGTAGGAGTTCACTGGTAGGAAGACAAGAGAGGGTGGCTGGAGGCTGGGAGTGGGGCAGGGAGCAGGCAGGGGTCAGCTGGAGACCAAAGGTATGATAAGGGCTCAGGAGTCAGGTCTGCGTTCATGTTCTGTCTCCACTTGTTGTGCATCTTTGGGTCATTTACTGTATCTTTCCGAGAGTTATGCTTTCTTTGTCTCGAAAATGGGGACAATAAATATCTCCCTATCCGGTGACAATTAAAGGAGGGCTATATGGCCCCAGTGCCTGGTGCCAGTAGGTACTTAGGAAAGGGGACCTGCCTTGAGTGACGTTACACTGGGTGGGTCGGTGGGCCCAGTGGGTCTGGCCACACCAGCTGTGTCATGAAGGCCTTAAGTGGATGAGCTCACAGAGTCTGAAGGGGCTGGTCTGGGCAGGCATGGCCTAGGAAGGGATATTCACAGACAAGGCCACCCCTGTGCTGGGTGATTTGAGTCCTGCTCTGCCCTTGCTGTGTGAGGAGGCTGAACTGGGGAGAGCATTTATTGGGTCTAGCTCGGCCCCACTTTGAGAAAGCCTGCCTTACCTGAGATTGGTCCATTTTCCAGATGTAAATACCAAGACCCAGAGGGGAGAAGCCACTTCCTGCCCAGGTCGTGTGGCCCCCACACCTCTATCTCCCTTGGGTCTCTACAGCCCTTTACTTCCCCTCCACTACCGCCTTATCTCCACGGTAAACCATTCTGGTTTCCACTCAAGCCACTTGGTGGGGGGGAGGGGTACTTCCTTTGGGACACCTCAGTTTCCTCATCGGTGAAGTGGCATAGTATGAGTCATGGCTCCTAGGATGTCCCACAAGGACCAAAATAAAGCATTCAGCACACATTAACTAGATAAATAGAGATGGGGAAGAACCAGACGCTACTCAAGTCCTTCCTCGTCTGGCAGCTAACAGCCCCTCCCTGCAAATCAGTTTCTGAAGCTGTGAAATGGGCATGGGGCTTACACTTAGTAAGGCCAAAGGGAGATTGGGATGAGACTGTACCTGCCTTTACCTGGCCATTGGCTCTGCATCACAGTTCTGGAAAGGTAGGCTCAGTACGTGCTTCCTTGTGTTCAAGGCCCCGTTCCCACTGTGTGTCCAAAGGGAAGGCGCTTAGCCTCTCTGAGCATCAGCCTCGCACACCTCCCTTGTGAAAATGAAATCCACTAATTTCTCCCAGTGACTTGAATCCACTGGATGTTCAGTGACTGTTACGTCTTTCTCCCTTGCCCTCCCTTGTGGGGGCTCAGATATTACCCACCCCTAGGATGGCCCAGGCCTGCACTGCTGTGCTGAGAAGCATTCTGAGGCCAAGTCTTGGCTTCATGGGAATGAGTGCTGGGGGAGATTAGTAATGTCTGCCATTGGCAGAGGAGTAGAGCATGTTGTACGTGTGCCATGAGTTTGTCATTCCTGATCTATTCTGACCTTCTCTTTTCACAGATGGGGGAATTGAGGCCAGAAAGACCCAGGACATATTATCCAAGCTGGGAGAAAAATGCACATCTCTTGTCTTTTGATCCAGGGCTCTCCCGACTCAGCCAGCCTGCCCCTTCCCACAGGACAGCCTGGGTGGGGAGGAGTCCAGGGACAGATGACTGGGGAGGATCCCAGAGCTGGAAGCAAAACCCCCCATTTCTCCCCCTCCTTGCTATAGGACTTTGAACAAGTGACTCCTCTCTAACCTGGGCCTCAGTTCCTCTCCTCCCCATAGACTAACCAGAGGAGTTCCAGAATAAAATGAGAAGCTAAAGGAGAGGAGAAGCAGATGATCTTGGCCAAGTTCCCTCCTGCCCCGGTCCTCAGTTTCCTCCTCTGTGCAGTGAGAACTTTTCCCTCGCTGAGGCTCTGTGATGGGGATCCTGGCCAGGGAGTTCTCCAGGGCAGGCATGACTGAGTCTTCTTAGCGTGCATGTAGGCTGTTTGAGACTGCGGGAATGAGTCCTGCGAGTCCTCAGACCCACTGGGCTGAGAGGTCAACAGAGATGGACTCCTGGTGCTAGGAGTGGAAGTCAAGTTCGGATGGTGTCAGAAAACTAGGCCTCGGCAGACCTGATTGCCTTCTCCTGGCCTGCCTGGATTTGCTGCCCCGTCTTTCAGTGTATCTGATGTGGATGTCCTCATGTTGTGCCCTCTCCAGCCAGGTCATAGCAAGGTGGCCCGTTCTATCCTTTGCCCCAGCCTGGCGTGGACAGAACTTTTGTTCCTGTTACACAAAAAAGCAAACAGGCTCAGAGGGGCCAAGGGCTGAGGCCACGGTCGCCCAGCACGGTAAAGCGTGAGCCCAGGCTTCTGGCGGCTGGGTGACTTGTAGCATCTGATTCCCACGGAGTGTGCACCCAGCTTTCCTGAAATCTCTCCCAAGGTTTAGGGTTGGTATGTTGCTGGGGGCAGGCGATCCTGACTTTCGGGGCTTCTGGTTCTGGCTGATGGATCTCTACTCAGATCTGGAGTATCGGATCTTGCAGGGAGCCCCCAGCTGCCCGGATTGGCATCTCATGGGTGCTCAATGGATGCTCATGGCATAGAGGGAGTAGAAGTAGCAAGGCTCGTGGAGCCACTTGGTTCTGGGTTCGAATCTTGATTCTGCCGTTTGCTGTGTGGGATTGTGGGACAGCAATCGCTTGGAGCCCTAGTTTCCCTGTCTTCGAAACGGATGACAGGGCCGGTGCCAGCTCTGATAAGGGGGTGTGAGGATCAGATGAGCTAATGTGTGTCTGCTCTGGCACAGAGCCTGCATACAGTAAGTGCTTAATATTTCTGTGATTAGGAAGGTAATCCCCTGACGAGGTGGGAATTTGGGACGGGAATTGCGGGCCAATTGATCAGGGAATCCCTGGGGCTGAGTCTGGGCACCTGAATCTGTGACAGGCTTGTCCTACGGGACGTGGCTGAGGGGATGGTTAACCAGAAACAGACAAGTTTTGTGACTGGGTAGACTGGAAACCACCAGCGCCATGTAGCCTCCCTGAGCCCGGCTCCTGCCTCAGCTGACCTGTGACTTGCCCATCTGTGACGTGTCAAGGCCTCCCAGTGTCCTAATCCCTGGCATTGAAGGCCTCCTCACTGAATGGGTCTCTCTCTGTGAAGGTGACCACTGATGGAGCCGTGGGTGCTTTGCCTCTTTGTCTGCTTGGCCTGAGAGGCAGGAGCTGTTATTGCCCCAGTGGTTTCTGTGGGGAAGGAGCTGTGGCTCAGAGAGAGGCCAGGTGGGCCCGGGCTCCACAGCAAGGGCTCCTGGAGGTGAGCTCTTCCCAGCCCCACCCCGGTCACTCCTACATTTTCCTTTCACTCGGGTGACCCCTTAGTCTTTCTGAACCGTTGGCTGTCTTCCTGTGTGCCCGAGCTGTCCAGCCTCCGTGCCTTGCCTCCGTGGGCCCGCTGCCCAGTGGTCTGCCGTCTCGAAACTTGCCGAGGCGGCTAAGATGCCTCTGCCTCCAGAAAGTTCTTAGTGACCACCCTCTGTCCCCCCACCCGACTCCGTTCTTCCCTCCTCTGCACCCCGCTGCCACTCTCTGCCCTCCCTCATGGCTCTGACACATTCTGCCTTAGACGGCAAGTCATAGGATTCTTTTTTGCCTCTCAGGCAGTAAGGCGATAATCATCACCCCAAGGGTGCCGCACTTTACAGTTTACAAAGCACTTTCCACAGTCACCTTTGAGTACCCCCCAGCACGGCTAGGCAGATGGGGAAACTGAGGCCTCAAGCTCAGGCTCACCCCAGCTGCTCTCTCCGCTTGAGCTGACGGGACTGAACCCCGCCCCCACTGCCAAGAACCCCCAATCTCCTGAGGCCAGAACCCCTCTCTCAGAGCCCCAAGAAAGGAATTGGAGGTTCAGAGAGGCGAAGTGACTTGTCTAAGGTCACGTGGCCTGGAAGGCTGGCAGAGCTGAGAAGGGGCGGATTGTGCCCACGTTCCCACAGCTTCTGAGTGGAGAACCAGATGTAACCGTGATCCTGAGGGAAAAGTGCCCAGCCCCTGGGGTTCCTTCAAAAGTCATCGGCTCCCTCAGCACATGCTTGAGCCCGTGTCCGGTTGCGAGTGCTTGTCCTCGTCCTCATACCTAGTCCTCACGATGTCTTGCAAGGCAGCAGTTCTGGCCCTGTTTCACCAGAGAGGAAACCGAGTCTCAGACAAGCAGTGACTTGCCCAAGGTCACGCAGTACATGGATTTGGACTCAGGGCCCCATGAACACCGTGGGTCTACCCTGCCTCATCCAGGCTGGGCCCTTCTTTGCCTCCTGTCTGACCCCTGACCCTCCCTCAGCCCCTGCTAGGCATTCCTCTCAGGACAGAGAGGCCAGGAGACTTCTCTGGGGAGCCGCCTGCCTCCAACCCCAGGGCTTCTGCACCTCCAACTGCTGTCACCCACAAGCTCTGTGACTTTGGTGAGTCAGTTCACCTCTCTGTGCTTCGGCTTCCCTACCTGAAAAAATGGGCCTAATGACAGTATCCGCATTACGGGCTTATTCTAAGGATCAAGTGAGGTGCCTGATGCCCTCAGCAAAGCCGGCACATAGCACACCCTCAGTAAATGTTAGCCGCTATTTGGTTATAATTCAGATCAACTTGAAGAGGAAAGGATTGACAATCCTATTCTACAGATAGGAAGACCGAGACTCGGAGGAGGGAAGTAGCATCCACCAGGCGACAGGGGGATGTCACAGCTAGAAAGCTCCTGGGGCACATCCCACTTTCCAGACGGGGCAACTGTTTCCTTCTGGGATTCAGTTTTCTCATCTGTGCGGTGGGTTTGTGCGTGTTGTGGGGAGATAGTTCTATCGCATCAAAGTACTGTGGTTCATCCATCAGTAGCCACCCTAGGGAGAGGGGAGAGGGTCTCCTCTTCTATCTGGGCTGGTGGGGCTGTGCCCTGTGCATTTTGTCCCTGAGTTTTGCCAAGTTCTCAAGCTTCGGCCCGTCTAGGAGGCTGAACCGGGCCCAGCCAGACCTTCTGGGTGCCCCGTGGCTGCTGACACCCAGGTCCCTCCACATCACCTGTTCCATCTGCCTCCTGTGCTGCGTGCCCTGGGCAAATGGCTTCTCTTATTGAGCCCCAATTTCCTTATCTGTGAGATGGGGGCAGGGGTCTTTTCTTCGTTGGGCAGTTGGGAGGACTGGATAAGCTCATTTCCCCCCAAATGCCCGCCTGCGCCAGGCTTATAGGAAGTACCCAGCTAGTGGTTATGGTTATAAGAATGGGAAGGTTTCTGACTGGCAGGAAGGAGGAACAGCATTCCAGGCAGAGGACCCATGTGAGCAAAGTCTCAGAGGTAGGACAGTTTAGGGAGCACCCGGTAGTTAGGTGGGGGTAAGTGGGAGAGGACTACCAACTTCCAGGCTTTGGACTGACCTGAGGCAAGTAGGCAGGGTATCAGCAGTGACTGCGGTGATGTTGACCTTCCTGCCCTCCAAACCGTAGCGTGGCTTTTGGAGGCTTGGGAGCAGCCACCTGTGATCCCCACCCCCATCCCTGCCAGGTGTTCCCGAAGGCCCTGGAACCAGATGAGCCACAGTTCTATTTGGGGACAATTCTGCTGTTCCCGTTTCTCTCCTGTGCCCTAGTTTTAGAAACGACGTGGGTTTGGTTACCAGTTGGCCATTTGCAGAAAGCACCCCCCCCCCCCCCCCGCTCCGCCCATACCTTAGATCTGTGGGCAGCGTGGGCAAAACAGGACTCATTATTGCCTTTGGGGGTTGTTCCTGGCCTCTGTCCCTGGATTCTCTGGGCAGGGAGTTAGCAGCTGGACTCTTGATCACCTGCTGCTGGTGTCAGGGCTTGTGCTGGGTGCTGGAAACCCCAAGGGATGTGCTCTGGGAGCAGCCAATGCTCTGGTGGAGCTGGACACAGACATTGATCATTGTCCTACCACAGGGTAGGCACATATGAACTGTGGCAGCCCGTTACAAGGCCAGAAGGGCTTCCTAGAGGAGGTGATACCTGGTCTGAGTCTTAAAGGGTGAGCAGGAGCTCAGGAGGGAAAAAAGAATGGTGAGGGCATGCCAGAGGGAGGGCATGGGCGAAGCTCTGGTGGTGGGAACTCGCCTGGCGTGTGC
Organism: Panthera pardus; assembly: GCF_024362965.1. Taxonomy (NCBI): domain Eukaryota; kingdom Metazoa; phylum Chordata; class Mammalia; order Carnivora; family Felidae; genus Panthera; species Panthera pardus. Next base: position 22,216,409 of record NW_026526821.1, on the reverse strand, counting down.
AGGCATAGGTCATGTACAAGGCAGTTGGAAGGTTGACCAGGCAAGCCCTCAAACCCTTGCCAGGCTTTGCTGAGGTCTCCCGCTGAACGTGTGAAGGGAAGACAAAGAGAAGGGTCAGACTGGGCTCCAGTGCTCCATTACTGTTGCCGAGTGAAGGTAGCTCATGGGGGCTGGGGTTTCAGATAGGGATCGAGAACCCCTATCTGGGGCAGAAGGTGGGAGCCGGTTGGGGCCTTGGAGGGAGCAGGCCAGGAAGGACTTCCTGGAGGAAGTAGTACTGACAGCTTGAACCAGGGCCTGAAGGTGTGATGTGAGCAGCTCCTCTTGTCGGAGCCCTGAGGAGTGCTATTGACGTGAGAGGCGGCCACCAGCCGTCAGTGGAGAGCCCGAGGGCCTGCTCGGCTGGTGGCCGTCAGTGGAGAGCCCGAGGGCCTGCTCGGGGGTCTACATGCTGTCCTCAGGCATGAGGAGAGACTCCTGGGCAGGACTGACTTGTCAGGCACTGTGGGCGTTCTGTTGGCATCGTGGCTTTGGTGAAGTGGCCCTGGAGAGAAGGTGGGTGCTAGCCAGACAAACGGGATTGATGGGGGAGCAGTGAGGAGGGGATGGGGGCCTCTGTCCCCTCTCTGCCTCCTCATACATCCTTTCCCTGCAGAAGCCTGCCTGGCAGGAAGTGGTGGAGACGTGTTGGGGCCTGGCTGGCCAATTCCCAAGGTGCCTGGGGCATGGACTGGGTGTGGGGCAAGAGCTCTGGGTTCAGGGCCCGACCTCCTTCCCTTGCTGGGTGAACCTTGCCAGGGTAAGGGTCTCCCCACTTGGGTGCAGGGCTAGGCATGGGTGCCCATTTGTACCTCCAGAAAGGCCCCTCCACCCTCTTGAACCCAGAGGGTCTGTGCTCCAGGCAAGGTGAGTTGAGAACCATGACTAAAGATTCTGGTGCCAGATGGGTGTGGGTTTGAAACCCAGCTTCGTTCTCTGCTGCCTGGGAGATCTTGGCCAAGTATCTTTGCCCTTCGGAACCTCAGTTTCCTCATCTGCAAACACGGAGGTCACCCTAGAGCCTCCCTCCTAGGGCTTAATGAGGTTTCAGGGACCCCAGCCCCTGGGGTCTGGCTTTGGAGCCATTGGCCCAGCTGACCAGGGGTGGTGGGGCCTGCTGGGTGGCTGAGGGGTGGCTTCTGGTCTGCCCCAGGCTCAGCACAGGCACTGAGGACAAAGCCCCTTTGTGGTAGGACAGATGGAGCCTGGGAGCCCCCCTCTTCGGACTGGAGGGCCGCCGCCTGCCCCTCCTCCTCACTCAGTTCCCCGGAGGGAAGGAGCTTCCTCAGACAGAGAAGATGGGAAATGAAAGTCGGGTTGTGCAGGAGGAGAGGCTGGGCTGGCTGCAGCTGCTCAGGCCAGAGCCTGGCTGGTGAGCTTGGGCGGGTCTGCGCCTGCTCTGGGCCATCTTCTCAGGGCCCTGGGCATCCCTGGCAAGTCCCAGGCCCACTGTGTGGGCCCGGTTCACTTATCCGTTCGTCATCGTCTGCCCGCCCATCCATCCATCCGTCCATCCTTCCATCCACCCATCCATCTATTCAGTAATTACCAGGCATCTACTCCATGCTAGGCCCTAGGCTTTTGGCCAGTGGCCGGACGGTGCCCAAGCATCCCAGCTGTTAACTCTTGAATGTTATACCCACTGCAGCATATTCAGCCATGAGTGAGACAGAAGTGGCCCCTGTCCTCATTAGATGTGTACTCTCACTATGTCATCAGAGCTGCGGTCCACGCTAGGAAGGAGAAGTTGAAGGTTCTCACTCCAGCTGGGGGAGGTCAGAGAGGCCTTCTGCGAGGAGGTACAGCTTTGGAAACAAGACTCAAAGACAGAGCAGAGTTGTCTGGGTGTGTTGCCATTTGAACAGGTGGTTAGGAAAGGCCCCCTGAGCAGGTGATGTGTGAGTAAAGCGCCCGAAGGAAGTGAAGGAGCGAGGGGTGTAGCTGTCCAGGGGTGGTGTGCTCTGGGTAGAGGGGGCAGCAGGTGCAAAGCCCAGGGCAGGCGCCTACTGGGTTCTTGGGGTGAGGGGGAGCAGCACACCGAGTGAGAAGGGAAGAATACATGAAAAGGGGTAGGACTGCTAGAGTGCTCTCTAGGGTTTTGGACTCCTTTGTCGGTTAGGGGCTGTGAAGGCTGTTAAGTAGGAGTGATGGTTCAGACTGACATTTCCGAGAGGCTCTCTGCCCCCAGGTGGCCAGCTTGGAGGAGGAAGCCGGGCCTGAACTAGGGGGTGGCCGTGTGTTTGGATTCAGGATGTGTTTGGAGGTGGGACTGACAGGGCTTGGAACTGAGTTACATGGGGGCGGGAGAAATCATCTTTCCTCTCTTGGGCTGCTGGTGATGAGGGGCTGAGTCCCCACCACAGAGCACTGTGGCTTCTGGTTTATGTTTGTTCCCTCTCCCCAGCCCATTTGGAGGCACGGGGTCCCAGTGGCTTCTTCACCTTGTCCTAAGGACTGGACTAAGCCCTCCAGTTGCCATGGCTCTGAACAACTGTACGCCTTAGGTGAAACTGGCAGGACCTACCCGTTTTACAGATGAGAAAACTGAGGCCAAGAGTGGGACCTCCATAGCCTGGGGTACACAGCAGGGCAGGGTTGGAGTTTGGTCTCTCGGGACGGTTTGGGGTCTATGGACCTTGCCTCCCCCCACCACTTCCAGCTAAAAATTTCTGGGTGTACCTGAGATTTTGGTTTTTTTTTCTGCCCTGAACTGTCTTGGAGATACGGAGGCTGCTCAGTGTGACCTCAGGGTCAGGGGTGGGGTCAGGAGCCTAGACTGTCACTTGCCATGTGAGCCGGACCTCAGTTTCCTCTGTTGGGGGCTGGCCCTCACAGCAGCTTTGGGAGGACCAGATAAAACAGTGCATGTCAAGTGCCAAGCCTGATGCCTGGCATACAATACACATTCAGTAATCAGCAGGTATTTTTATTATTGTTTCTGTGGGGAGTAAGGACATGTGTGTAAGTCTGGCCTCCGGCTACGTCCACCCACAGAGCAGGGCTTTGGGGGCAGGGCGGGAGTTGCCAAGTGATGTCTTCTAGATAACTCAGCACCAGGGGATTGAAAGTCCCCGGGATCCATGCCCAACACCACTTGCCACACCGGGAAACCGGCCATGAAACAACTTGGGACAGAGCAGGGTTTTACACCAGGTGGCCTGCCGCCTTGCCCTGCTCCTGCGCCGCCCACTTCCGGGCCTTCTCCTTCCCTCTAGGGCTTCTAGGCTGTGGACAGGTGTGGACAAATCCTAGCGGGAAGGGATCCTGCACTCTACAGGGCAGGTCAGGGCCTGGGGTCTAGAAAGGGGTCCCCTTTCCGCCCAGGAAGAAACCCCAGAGCTACAGGGGCTGGAATAGTTCTGTCTCTCTGGGGCTGGGATTAGTGGGCTCTGTGGTCCACTTAGGCTTTGCCCTCACTGGGCTGCAGGTCCCGTCCCCAGCAGCACACCCGCCTCTCTCTGCTGGTGCCGGTACAAGCCTGCGGCGCCTTGCCCCTCCCTGGCCACACTGGCAGAGCCGGTTTGAGGCCTGCCCGCCCCGAGCGTGTTTGCACCACGAACATGGGACCAGACATGTTGTGGCTGCTTTGGCCTGTGGATGGCCCCTGGCTCACTCTTCCCTCACTCCTTGCTCACTCAGCAAACATCCTCTGCTACCTGTTCTGTGCCTGGGCCCGTGCCGGGTGCGGCTTGGGGCCTGGAGTTGCCTCAGACTTGCACACGGCCCTGTTTAAGTCAGGGGGGTCAGAAGCTCTGCCACAGGGACACGCCAGGCAGGGGCAGGAGAGAGCAGTGGTCGGGATATAGGCTGTGGGATTTGACAGACCCAGGGCCGAGGCCTGTACATCTTCATCATATGGGGCCCTGGGTAGGACCCATTCATCCTTCCCTTCCTCCCTCCCTTCCTTCAGCTCTTCCTCCCTTTTTCCCTCCCTCCCTCCCTCCTTGCACTGGAGTTTGTGAAGTCTCAAGGGAGGCAGGTGGTATAGCTTTGGGGAGGTGACAGCATGTGCAAAGTCTGAAGGCTAGGGGGTGATTACAAGTTAAAGGGAGGGTCGGGGGGTAGGGGGGAAAGAGAATGCAGCAGGCCTCGATCCTGTGAGCAGCAGGTAGGAGCTTTGAAGCCATCTTGCTGACTACTGTCCCCAGCCTCAGGCTCAGATGCTCCCTCCCTCAGAGGTCTGCCAGAGGCATCATGTCGTGCATAAGTAAATGGAGGACTGGACTTCCTGAGGTCACACATCGGGGACGGGCCACCTGTGTGTGGGCTTGGAGATTGGAGGAGGGGGAGTGGAACTCAGGGCTGACCGTGTGGCAGGGCCAGGCCACCAGGTGCTCCTGCCCACCAGTGTCACTGGAGGGAGTTCCTGCATGGGTGTGGGTGGGGAGGAGGGGGGGCACTGTGTGTTCCCGGAGCAGAGAGGCAGGGTTGCTGGCAGGGAACAGCGAACACTGTGAGCCCCTGAAGGCAGTGGGCAGAGGCTGCTGGCTGGCAGTTGTCCCCCCAAGCCCATCAGCCTTCACCCATCAGCCAGTGGGGGTGGGGCAGCTGGGAGCCCAGGGAGAGATGACCTTGGAGAGGCTTGTTATCTCAGTGGCTTGGGGTGGCGGTGGGGTGGGGATGGAAGGTTGGGATCTATCTGCTAAGGAATCCTTGGCATGCCAGGGTCTCTGTTTGGGTGCAGATACTGAGCCCCGAGGTGGGGGTGTGACTTGCCTGAGGTCACACGGTGATTCTGATGGAGGCCTTCCGCTCTCAGCCAGGTGGTACCTGGCTGGGTCCCTGAGACCCGCCTGTATTGGGCCTGGTGCCTTGAGAATCTTCTCTTCAGTCCCAGTGCCCACACCCTCATCCAGGGGCCGGCCCCGCCTCACCGTATGACCTGGGGCCGGGTGCCCCTCCAGAGTCTCAGCTCTTGGTCTGTGAATGCGGATGTCTCACAAAGCCTCCCTGACACCAGGGCTGTGACCCCCTGGCCTGTGAGCCTGCCCACCTGCTGGCAAAGGCCGCTTGGCCTCGACTCTGGGGTAGAGGCTACAGTAGGGTATAGGGTGGGTGAGACCTTCTAAGCCCGCCGCCCTCACCGGCCCCGGGAGGCTCCAATGGGCAGGAGGACCAGTAGCCCCCTTCCAGTGACCTCCCTCTCAGGCCTTGGTGGAGGGGGATGGTGGGAAGTCGGCGTGGGAAAGATGGAGCCACCCACTGTGTGCTTGTCTTTCCCCCCATTTTGCTGTTGGGGAGACTGAGGCTACATGGTTTACACTGATCTTACACTCCCTTTGGGCCTTCCCAAGCAGTCCCTTCTGCCTGGATCATACTTCCCCTCCCTCTTTTCACACACTGCCCAGCCTTCAGACCTCAGCTGAGATGTCCCCTCCTCTGGGAAGTCCACCATGGTTTAGGCCCCCTCTTGCCCCTCTAGCCCTCTAGAGTTCGAGATGACTGTGCTTTGCCAGGGTTACTGTGGGATGAAGGCTCAGTAACCTTACTTTGCCCTTCTCTACACCCTCAGGGGCCTGAGAAAACCTTCATGGCCTCTCAGTGTTTCAGGACCTTCTGATCTAGGTTGCTGGATAGATCCTCTCGGGGCCTCCTTCAGACCTCCTCAGGGCTGGGCCAAAGACCAGCAGTGGCCCGGTTAAGCTGGGACCCACACAGTTCAGACCTCTCACTCAGTAACCCCCTGCACATCTGACCTTCCTGCCTCAAAGCCTTTGCACATGCTGTGCCAACCTCCTAGACTGCCCTTCCCTTGCCTGCCTCCTTATTGGTCCAGTGGAGAGAGAATGGGCTTTGGTATCACTCAGATCTGGGTTGGCACCTGGTCTCCATTTCCTGGCTGGGCAACTTCCTGGAGACTTTATGTTCTCATGTGTGACATGAGTGTGGCCATGGCTCACTTCAGGGCTCTTGGGAGCATTTGAAGGGGTAGCGTGAACCCTAGGTGGGAGGATGTGAGGGGGAAGCGTGTGGCCATCAGCATGCCCCATTCCACCCTGCCAGCCTGCATTGGAGCAGCTGGTGGCATGGAGTTCTGGAGAGGGAGCCGAGGTGGCCCTAGACCCGACCGAGAAGACCCCCGCCATAGGCTCCTTCCTTGGGTCCTTCCCTTTAGGGAGAAGCTCAGAGAGGAAGGGACTTGCCAATCGGCTGCTAAGAGGTGAGATTTTAGTCACACCATTTAATCTGTCTGTGCTTCAGTTAAGAATGACACATAGTAGGTCCTAAGTAAATACTAGCTGTTACTACTGTCATTGTTCATATTCCCCCACTCTGAAGCCAGGGTCCTTTCCATGTTCTGAAACCACTTGTAGAAAAACACCCCCTTATGACAGGTAATTGCTTTGAGAGTGTGAAGGAAAAAAGGAATCAGGTGAAGATCCCAGCCTGGGGGTAGGAGGGAGCTTCTGTTCTAGTGGAGGGGGGGTGGTACGTAGGGGAGACAGGAGAGGAATTCAGCCCCCATCTGTGAAATGGGACCGTTGGACTGGCATCCTCGCCGTGCTGCCCCGGCCTCAGCTTCCTCCTCTGGGGACAGGCCAGTGCTTGTGGCACTAGCCCTATGGAGCTGTTGTGAGGAGGGAGGAGGCATCAGTTGGGGACCCAGCCTTGGAGGCTCGGAGGGGTCAGTTGTTCACTCTGTAAGTGGTCCTTGGGCTGTGTGGCCTTAGGTCAGCCACTCTCCCTGTCCTGGCTTCCATTTCCCCTTATGGAAAATGACTGGCCAGGGAGCCCTGCTTAGTCCCCATTATGTGGACTTACCTGCAAGAGTCCAGCTGGGACCAGTGGCCTTGGAGAGAGGGGCTGACAACAGCCCGGGGCCAGGAGAGCCAGGATCCCCAGCTGGCCCTCTTTTGTCTTGGATGGTGTCCTGGGCCCTGACTTGGCTTCTCTGAGCCTTCCTCTGTCCCCTCCTCTAAAAGAGGGGACTGACTGTCCCTGCATAGATGGGGCCTGGTGAGAACCAGAGAGCTAAGCAATAATGGAAACAGTCATGTTCCTAATAGGAAGGGCCCCGTTTATTAAGCATGGCCTGTGTGCTCAGGGCTCTGAGTGGTTAGCTCACTTGCCTGTGCGACTACCTGGGGGTGACCGTGGCATCTCCATGGTACTGAGGGAGTCTTCGGTCAATTTACCTAGAGTCCTCCCATGGGCTGCAGCAGGGCCCCCCCTAACCATGATGCTGTAGCCCACTTGGGTCAGGCAGGTGCCTGCTGGGGCCTTTCTGGTCCCCTCCTTCCAGAGGCAGGACTGATGGCTGCCAGCGGGCTGTTTCCCTCCCCCCCCACCTCCACCCTCCTCCCTGCCAACACGTTCCTGACACAGCCTCCACCACCCACCCACCCATTCATCCTGCCCCTGATTGGGCCACTGTTATCAGGAGACACTCCTGGACTGGCTGAGAAGAGCTCTCACCTTGCCCTTCTGAGGGGGGTTGTGACTGCTGATCTAGGCCCTGCTGGTGGCTCCCTTGGGGGGTGGGCCCTGGGACAGGAGGCTGCAGAGCCTAGACAGTTCAGGTCTACTTGCTGATGCTGTCTCTTATGAGCACTGTGACCTTAGGCAAGCAACTTGACCTCTCTGTGCCTCAGTTTTCTCCTCTGCAAAACGGAGCTGACCATACAGGGCCGCAGTAGGTTCATCTGGACTCATGCATGTGGTGTCCTACTTAGCCTGGTGCCCGAGCCGTACAGGAGTCTCTCTGCCCATTAACAAGCTGTTGTTAGCATTGGAGAATCAATTGTCCCTCCTTTTTAGTGGGGCCCCCAGTTTGGATGGCACTCTGTCTCCCTTCTGATGAGTGCACGTCAGGAGGGCCCCGCGGGCATTTTCTTCTTCAGGCCCGTGGGACGAGTGAGAGGGCAGAGCTGAGAGGCTCTTTTCAGAAGTTGAGAATGTGCTGTGTGATCTTGGGCAGCCCCTATCCCTCTCTGAGCCTCCTTTTCTTGGTCCGTTCTCTTGAGCAGTTGGATGTGGGTGAGGCTCTGCCTCAGCCCCTTCTTGTCCCCATCACTGTACTCTCTATAATTCCTCCTTTGGCTGGTCTAGCTACCTGGCTTTTGTCTTTCACTCTTCAGTGCCTGGCGCGTAGCAGGTGCTCAGCTAAGCTTTGTTGAAGAAGCCAACCAATGCACGACGACTGAGTGAATACCCAGGGCTCTCCTATTTCCAGGTCTTTGTGTGAATGGCTCCCTTTGCCAGGAACACCGGCCCTAGTCATCTCTGCTTGTAGAATTCCTCATCCTTGAAGTCCCTTCTCAGATGCTGCCTCTCCCGGCTTCTCCCAGTCAGAGAGGGTTGCTGGTGCTCTGCACACTTGGTCTGAGGCTCTCTGCTCAGAGATGTGGATGGAGACCTGTTATCATCCAACTCGTGTACATAGTAACGTATTCATAAACAACAAGGACCACGCGCTGACGAGGCACCAGGCACAGGGGGGAGCCTTGCGCAAGGGTTGTCTTATTTCATCCTCCACGACAACCTTGAAGGTAGACATTATTATTATCCCTCCCTTTGCAGATCACAGAAGCTCAGAGAAGTGAAGTGACTTTCCCAGCTATGAACGAGAGCGCACCAGGATTTGAAACCAGGTAAGACTGTGTTTTTTCTTAAAAACAAAAGGAAAACCATTAACACACATAGCAAAAAATAATTCAAACAGTCCAAAGGAAGACAGGGTAAAGCCTCTCTTTGCAGCCACATCCCCTTGCCCAAGGCAGGCACTGGGAGGGGTTTCTGGCGTGTCCTTTTAGGGAGAGGCAGACGTAAACAAGCATGTATGTTAGAAAACAAACACAAACACATTGTAACATGTGGTATGTCCTGTTCCACACCTGTTTTTTCTTCACGTGTACCTTGAGGATCATTTGTGCTACTGCTTTCTTTTTCATGGTTGAATGGTGTTCTAGTATGCGCTGTGTGGATGGAGACCGTGCTTTACTGCATTGGCGAAGAATATTTTGGTTGTTTCCAGCCTTTTGCTTATTGTAGACAGTTCTGCAATGAATATCCTCCATCATACACTTCATATTCATGTGCGAGGGTTCCTCTGGGATTAATCCCAAACTGCAGGGTCGGGGAGCATGCGCGGTTGCAATTTTGATGGAGATTGCCAGAGCTTATGATCATGCACCCTCACACCGCATCCTCTGACCCCCCCACCAGTGCGGGTTGCTATAATTTCGGGGTCTTGGCCAATCCGACAGTTGAACAGTGGCCTCTGCTAGTGTTTGTTTGCTTTTTTTTTTTTTTTTAATATCACAGCTTTATTGAGATATAATTCACAGACCAAACAATTCACCCATTTAAAATGTACAATTTAATGGCTTTTAGTATATTCACAGTTGTGTAACTATTACCACAATGAATTTTAGAACTTTTTTCTTTTTTCTTGTTTTAAAGTTTATTTATTCATTTTTGAGAGAGAGAGAGAGAGAGAGAGAGAGAGAGAGAGAGAGAGGATCCCAAGCAGGCTCTGCACTGGCAGTGCAGGGCCCGACGCAGGGCTCAAACTCATGAAGCGTGAGATCATGATCTGAACTGAAACCAAGAATTAGACCCTTAACTGACTGAGCCAGCCAGGTGCCCCTAGAACATTTTTATTACCCCAGAAAGAAACTGTGTGCCCATTAGTCACTCCCCACTCTCCTCAAACGTTTCTCCCCTAGCCCCAGACAACAACAAATCTTCCTGTTTCTATAGACTTGCCTAGTCTAGACCTTTTATATAAATGGAAGCATACAATACATGGTCTTCTATGCCTGGCTTCTTTCACTTAGCATCATGTCTTCAAGATTCTCCCATGTTATAACATGTTATCAGGACTTCATTCCTTTTTCTTGCCAAATAATACTCCATTGTCTGCATCTCCTTCATGATTAATGATATCGAGCATCTTTTCATGCAGTTATTGGCCATTTGTAGATCTTCTTTGGAGAAATATCCGTTCAAATCCTTTGCCCATTTTTTAATTGGATTGTTTGTCTTTTTGTTGTTGAGTTATAGAAGTTCTCTATATATTCTAGATGCAGATCTCTTATCATATATATGGTTTGCAAATATTTTTCCCATTCTGTGAATTCTTTTTATCTCCTTGATGGTGTCTTTTGGACACAGAGGTTTTAAATTTTGATGATGTCCAGTTTATCCATTTTTTCTTTTGTTGCTTCTGCCCTGGGTGTCATATCTAAGAAACCAAAATCATAAAATTTATACCTGTATTTTCTTATAAGAATTTTTTCAGTTTTACCTTTCATATTTAGGTTTGCAATCCATTTTTAATTTTTTTAATTAAAAAAAATTTTTTTAATGTTTATTTATTTTTGAGATGGTGGGGGGGGGGTGGGTAGGGGCAGAGAGAGAGGGAGACACAGAATCCAAAGCAGGCTCCAGGCTCTGAGCTTGCACAGAGCCCAACACAGGGCTCGAACCCATGAACCATGAGATCATCACCTGAGCTGAAGTCTGGCATTTAACTAACTGAGCCACCCAGGCCCCCCTCGTGATCCATTTTGAATTGATTTTTAGTGTAGGGTCTGAGGAAGGTGTCCAGTTTCCTTCTTTTGCATGTGTCTGTCCAGTTTTTCCTGTAACATTTGTTGAAAAGACTGTTTTATCTCCATTGTATGGTGTTGGCATATGCTTGTCAAAACTCCTTTGACTGTAAATGTGAGGGTTTATTTCTGTCCCTCAATTCAGTCCCATTGATGTATATACATCTGTCCTGATGCCGGTACCATGGTGTCTTTTTAGAAAAAAAAATTTCTTTTAAGTAATCTCTACCTCCAATGTGGGGCTTGAACTCACCATCCTGAGATCCAGAGTCCCATGTTGTACTGAGTAAGCCAGCCAGGGGCCCCATGGTGTCTTGATTACTGGAGCTTTTCCACAAGCTCTGAAATTAAAATGAATGAGCCCTCAAGCTTTGTTTTTCTTTTTCAAGATTGTTTTGGCTATTCTGGGTCCCTTGACTTTCCATATGAATTTTAGGACCAATTCGTCAATTTTTGCAAAGAAGATAGCTGGGATTTTGATAGGGATTACGTTGACTCTGTAGATCAGTTTGGGGAATATTACCATTTTAGCAATGTTTAGTCTTCCAATCCATGAACATGGGATGTCTTTCCATTTATTTAGATTTTCCTTAATTTCTTTCAATAATTTTTGAATTTTGCACTTCTTTGGCTATTCCTATTCCTAAATATTCTTTTGATATTGTAAATTGTTTTCTTAATTTTCTTTTTGGACTATTCATTAGCGTATAGAAATAGAATTTATTTTTTATATATTGATCTCGTACTTTGCAACCTCGGTGAATTTGTTTATTAATTCTGATCATTTTTTAGTGGAATCCTTAGGAATTTCTGTATACAAGATCATATCATCTGCAAACAGGGTGAGCTTTACTTTTTCCTTTCCAATCTGGATGCCTTTTATTTCATCTTCTTCTCGACTGCCCTTGTTGGAACTTCCAGTGCAATGTTAAAGAGAAGTTGTAAGAGTGGACATCCTTATCTCATTCCTGATCAGTACTCAACACCATTAAGTATGATGTTGAATATGAATTTTTCATAGGTGCCCTTTATCAGATTCCCTTCCAGGGAATTTGCTGAGGTTTTTGTCATGAAAGGGTGTTGGATTTTGTCAAATGCCTTTCCTGCATCTATTGAGGTTATGGTGTGGTTTTTGTCCTTTATTCTATTGGTATGGTGTGTTACATTAGTCGATTTTCAGGAAGTTAAACCAGTCTCGTATTCTTGGAGTAAATCTCACTTGGTCATGATGTATAATTCTTTTTATATGTTGTCGAATCCAGTTTGCTAGTATTTTATTAAAGATTTTTGTATCTTATATTCATAAGATATAGCAGTCTGTAGATTTCTCCTTTTTTGGTTTTTAATGATGTCTTTGTCTGGTTTTGGTATTAGGGTAATATTGGCTTCATAGAATGAGTTGGGTGGTGTTCCTAGTGAATCCTTGGTATTAATTCTTCTTTAAATGTTTGATAGAATTCACCAGTGAAGCCAACTGGGTCTGGGTCTGTATTTGTGAGAAGTTTTTAAATTACTAGTTTAATCTCTTTTTCCTAGTTTTAGCTTTATTCCAATTTTCTATTGATTAGTTTTAGTTTTTTTTAAGGAGTTTGTCAATTTCATCCAAGTTATGTTATTTGTTGGAATAGCACTATTCATAGCTTCGCCTTATAACCTTGCTTTATTTCTATAAGGTCTGTAGTAGTATCCTCTCTTTCATTCCTGTTTTTAGTCATTTGAGTCTTCTCTCTGATTTTCTTGTTCAGTCTAGCTAAAGGTTTGTCAATTTTGTCAATCTTTTCAAAGAACCAACTTTTGGTTTTGTTGATTTTCTCTGTTGTTTTTATTTTCTATGCCATTAATTTCTGCCCTAATCTTTATTTCCTTTCTTTTACTTGCTTTAGAGTTTGTTTGCTTTTCTTTTCTGTTGTGTTAAGGTGGAAGGTTAGGTTATTGGCTTGAGATTTTCCGTCTTTTTTTTTTTTTTAATTTGAGAGAGAGAGAGAGAGAAAGAACACAAGCAGGAGAGAGGGGCAAAGGGAGAGAGAGAGAGAAAGAGAGAGAGAGAGAAAGAGTCTTAAACAGGCTCCATGCTGATGTGGGGCTTGATCCCATGACCCTGGGATCATGACCTGAGCCAAAATCAAGAATTGGATGCTCAACTCACTGAGCCACCCAGACATCCCTTTCCTCTTTTTAATTTATTTTTTTCTTCTTTTTTTAAAAAAAAATTTTTTTTAACGTTTTTATTCATTTTTGAGACAGAGAGAGACAGAGCATGAATGGGGGAGGGTCAGAGAGAGGGAGACACAGAATCCGAAACAGGCTCTGGGCTCTGAGCTGTCAGCACAGGGGCCCGATGCGGGGCTCGAACTCACGGACCGCGAGATCGTGACCTGAGCCGAAGTCGGCACTCAACCGACTGAGCCACCCAGGCACCCCTCTTCTTTTTTAATATAGGTATTCATACTTACAAATCTCCCTTCAAGTTCTACTTTATTGCATCCCATACATTTTGATATGTGGTGTCATCATGTTTATTCACCTCAAAGTATTTTCTATTGTTTTGATGATTTCTTTGACTCATTGGTTACTGAGGAAGGTATTAATTTTTACATATGTGTATTTCTGTTACTGATTTCTTAATTCATTCTATTGTGAAGGGAAACGTAGTTTGTATGATTTCACTCCTTTTAAATTTATTGAGGCTTAGAATATGGTCTGTCCCAGAGAATGTTCTGTGCACTTGAGAAGAATGTATATTCTGCTGTGGTCAGGGAGCTTGTGTAGTTTTAATTTGCATTAATATATATATATTTTTAAAAAGTTTATTTGTTTATTTTGAGAGAGAGAGAGAGAGAGAGAAATTTAGAGTGTGAGCAGGGGAGGAGCAGAGAGAGAGGAAGACAGAGAATCCCAGGCAGGCTCTGTGCTGACAGTGTGGAGCCTGACATGGGGCTCAAACCCACAAAGCATGAGATCATGACCTGAGCTGAAATCAAGAGTCAGATGCTCAACTGACTGAGCCACACAGGCGTCCCTGATTTACATTTCTCTTATAAATGAGGCTGAACATCTTGTCATATGTTGAAGAGCTGTTTGGCTTGCTGTAAACTATCTGGTTATTTTTCTTATTTTGTGGGAGCTCATTATATATTAAGGGGTAAACCTTTGTCTATCATATGAGTTGCAAATATTTTTCTTAGTGTGTTATTTTGCCTTTTGAATTTGTTTATGATATTTATTGAGCCATGCAGACATTGTAGGTTTTTATGTAGATAGATTTATCATTTTTTTTAATGTTTACTTGTTTTTGAGAGAGAGAGAGTGAGTGCGCACGTAAGCGGGGGAGGGGCAGAGAGAGAGAGGGAGACACTGAATCCGAAGCAGGCTCCAGGCTCTGAGCTGTCAGCACAGAACCCGACATAGGGCTCGAACCCATGAACTTGTGACGTCCTGACCTGAGGTGAAGTCAGATGCTTAACCTACTGAGCCACCCAGGTGCCCTGATAGATTTATCATTTTAAAAATGACTTTTAGGTTTGGGGTCTCTGGGTCACCCAGTTTGTTGAGCGGCCGACTCTTGATCTTGGCTCAGGTCATGATCTCATGGTTTGTGAGTTAAAGCCCCGTATCAGGCTTTGTGTCAGTGGTGCAGAGCCTGCTTGGAATTCTCTCTCTCTCTCTCTCTCTCTCTCTCTCTCTCTCTCTCTCTCTCTTTCTCCCTCCCCCTCCCTCCCTCCCTCCCTCCTTCTGTCTCTCTCTGCCTGTCTCCGACTTGTGCTGTCTCTCTCTCTCTCAAAATAAATAAATAAACTTAAAAAAATGATTTTTAGGTTTTGTGCCATGTTAAGAAATGTTTTTTCTCGTTCTGAGATTAGAAAATTTATTCTCTGCTTTCCGTTTGAGAGATTCATGGTTTTATTTTGTGTGGTTTAAATCTGATTGATCTGGGATTTATAGGCATATGGAGTAGGTTCGAAATCTGACTTTAATTTGTTTCCTCACGGCAGGTCATTGATCTCAGCTCTATCTTAAAAATAATCTACCTTTTTTATACGGGCATGAAATGCCACCTTTATTATGTGTTAAATCCCTGTATGTTTGGGAACAATTTTTGGACCCTCTATTCTGTTCCATTGATTTGTTTTTGTGCTGATATCATACAGTTTAAAAAAAATTTTTTTTTAGTGTTTATTTATTTTTGAGAGAGACAGAGAGAGAGTGCAAGCTAGGGAGGGGCAGAGAGAGAGGGAAACACAGAATCCGAAGCAGGCTCCAGGCTCCGAGCTGTCAGCACACAGCCCGATGTGGGGCTCGATCTCACGAACTGTGAGTTCATGACCTGAGCCGAGATCAAGAGTTGGATGCCTAACAACTGAGCCACCCAGGCACCCTGATTTTATTTTCTGATCGCTGTTGGCCTATGGATACATTGTGGATTTGGAGGTATTAGCTTTTAATTTCCTTCCACTGAATTTGCTTTTTGTTTAGTGGTTTTGCAGCAGATTCTCTTGGATTTCCCAGAGCTGCACGGGTAACATCTGCAAATGATGATACTTGTCTTCTCTTTTCTAATTCCCCTTTATTACTTCCCTTTCTTGTTCTTAGCTCATTGGATTGGCAAGGATCTCAGAGCAAGGTTAACTCGTGGACACACTTGTCTTTTCTGGACTCTTTCCCCGCGAAGTGGCTTTTCTAGGCCTGGGGTCCTAAGGAACTCTGCCAGACAATCCCTCTAGGGCCGTGCACAGAGCTTGGCATGTAGTAGGAATCTGGGAAGCCTTTGCCTCATTGGAGGAGTGATTACAAAAGACAGCAAGGATCTAAAAAAGGTTTTCCGCAGTAATGATGATGGTAGCTGGTGTTTATTGAGCACTTCCTATCTGCGAGGCACTATTAAGTATTACCTCATGTTTTCTCACAACGAGGCTAGCTGTGTGGGAACAATTGTGCGGATTCCCATTTTTGAGAAGGGGTAGACTGAGGCCCCCTTGAGGCTGCATGACTAGGACGCGGCAAGGCGGCATCTGAACCTGGCGCTCTGGCTCCAGGCTTATATTTTTGTGATGCTTCTGCTTCCCAGGAGCGTCCAGAGTTATGGACGATGATATCAGAGGTTGGCCTCTGACCCGTGTGTTGCCTCTGTGTCAGGGAGGCGGAGGTGGTGGAGTGGTAGGTGCGCCTGGGGCGGTGAGGGCTGCCCGCACAGCACGCCGTATGTCACTCTCCTGGACCTCGAGCACGCCAACCCCAGTGCCCTCACTTGCTGCATGGCCTCAGGCAAGGTTTAGCTTCTTTGAACCTTGGTTCTGCCTGTCAAGTGGGCACCGTTGGAGCCCCTACTTCATTGTGCTGTCAGGACAACGGGGCATCCGCTGCCTATAAAGTTCCCAGCGCTGTGTGTGGCATTCAAGGCCTGGCCACCTGACTGCCGCCTCCTCTCGCATTGTTCCTCTCATCCCCGGTAATGATAACAACGACAGCGAACAACATCGGGTGCTGTTTGTTGAGCATTTATTCTGCGCCTGGCACATGGACTCTCTCTTTAATTCTCAGATGTTAGGCTTATTATTATCCCCATTTTAAAGAAACTGAGGGGCGATGTGACTTGCCCAAGAAGATGTAGCTAGTAAGTAGTAGAGGCAGGATTTGAACCCAGGCCCGACTGGATTCCTCACTCTCAACTCCTAATCCCCTGGCCTCCTTTTGCCCTGACAATAGTGGAGGTGACGCTCTTCAGAGTAGGGAATGAAGGGGTGGGTATGCCGTGACCGGACCACAGTTTATTCCCCAGCCTCTTCTGGATGTTGTAAACATCTGTGTGCCTGGGGAGGGGCGAGGGGGGAGAGTGTGGTGCCCTCCAGCAGGGGGGCCATGGGAGAGAGGATTCGGCTTCATCCAGAGGGGAGTGGTGGGAAACTCTTCAGTGTTGTTGTTTTTTTTAAAGTCTCATTAAAAGACAGTTTTTGACAAGGTAATTTCTAAATGTCAAGTGATACAGCAGATACGTACAGTAAAAAAGGGATTTTCCCCTCCCCATCCCACATCTTTTGGACGAAACACTGTGAAGAATTTGGAATCCTTCCAGAACTTTCTCTACAGCTCTATAGCACATGCTCTCATAGACACACTTACGCACATGCTAGTTTCCTTCACAGAAATCATTGCACATACGTGTGCTATGTGTGCGTGGTGAGCACAGGCTCATTTACTCTTCCCGCTAACCCCACGACTTCGGTAGCATTATTGTCCTCATTTTCCAACTGTGGAAACTGAGGTCGCGAGAGGCCCAGAGGACGTTCTGCGCTGGCAGCTTCCTCTCTTCACAGCGCATCTCCTCAGGCCACACTGAGCTCTCGTTCTGTTTGATCAGCTGCATGGCTGTCCACTCCACGAACAGACCATCGTTTCTTTATCCAGCCCCTCTCTCACGAGCACGTAGGTCATTTCCGGTTTTCCACGGAGAGTGCTAAGCAGAGGAGGCCCCCGCTGTCTGTGCGGTTTACAGGGACGCCTCTGGCTACAGGGAGGAGGGTGCAAGCAGGGCCAGACTCCTGCATCCAGGCCCAGGCAGACGGGTGCCTGGCTGAGGGAATGGAGAGAGGGTTGGGGGAGGCATACATTTGAGGAAGATTTGGGGAGGTGGGAGAGCCAGAGCGGAGACGGTGACAGGTGACACGGGGCTGGGGCTACAGCCTTGAGGGGAGACGCCAAGTCAGCCCGGGGCCCCTGGGGCACGAAAGGCTGGGGCGGACAGGGGGCAAGCATTGCAGGCCTGCTTCCCGGCACCTCCCGTGCACAAGCCCTCAGTCTGGAGACTGTGGTCAGGAGGCTGAGGTTAGGAGCGGCTCCCCAGAGGAAAGGGGCCTCCTTCCTCTGGGAACCTCAGGCACCCCCCAGTACGGAGGCCTCGCCACTTCCCCTTGGCCCCACAAGGGTCTATCTGTATCTCAGAGTGTGCAAGTGGCGGAAGAGATGTAGGGTTGGCTCCTCTCGAATGGGCAACTCATGGTGACTTGGCGTTTGGGCCCCAGAACCAAAAGGCCCTGAGACAGCATCCTGCCTCAAGAAAGGAGCCCCGGGGTCTGGGAGGGTGGTGTCTCCTGAGGTCACATAGCCCCTGGCAGCAGCCCTGCAGGGGACTAGACCCCACCCTAAATGTGCCTGTCCTTCCTTGAGCACATTCTGCTTTGTTGAAGCCAGAAACCTCTGGCTTTCTCTGGGAAGGGAGCTGCCTTATCTGCTCGTGCCCCATCCACCAAGGGCATCTGACTATTCCACGTGAGAGAGGTCCCGAGGGCAAGGAGGTGGAGCCACGAGTTCCCCCAGTAGACCCCATGAGCAAGCCCCTGATTCCTGCCTGTCCAGTGTGGTTCCCTGTCCCCTTTCCCCCTCGCCGTGTGACCTCAGATAAGTTCCTCAATCTCTCTGTGCCTCAGTTTCTTCCTCGGTAAAATAGGAAAACTATTAGTATCTGCCTTCTAGATTATCATGAGGATTTCATGAATGAGTATTTGCAAACTGCTTGGAGCAGGGCCTGTCTAAGGTCCAGGCCCTGGGAGTTTTTGAATATCCAGGAAGGATACTTGGTCTCCACAACATGACGTGACAGGAACAAGGCAGGATGCAAACCATGTCTATGCTCATTTAGTCTTTTGTCTGTTCTGCACATATTTCCAGAACAATTAGTAGGTACCAGGTCTGTCCTGGCCACGGGGCAGGTGCAGATGGATATGACCCAGTCCTGCCCGCAGGGAGCTTAGACAAGGGCACTAGATGGAGCCCAATTTTGTTTACAGTCATACATTCCCATGATGCCTGAAGGAAACACAGTGTCACGCCCAGGCGATTGTCTTCTAGGGGCAAGGCTGGCAAAGTGCCGCTCTGTCCTGAGCATGTGCTGTGTGCTTTCCTCGCTGATTCTCTCAAGAGCCCTGTCATGTGGGCACTGTTTTTCTTCCTGACTGCCAGAGGAGGAAACTGAGGCCCCGGTCCCATGCTGGGATGGTAGGGCTGGGATTCAAACACTCTAGTACTCTAGCTCTTAACTTCCACACGCCTGCCTGTCCACAAACACGTGTTACTTGTATAATCAGATTTAACCACAAAGACCAACAAAACAAATAGAACAGAAACTCCACAAACCAACAAACATTGCAAACAGAGGCCAGGCCACCGTAGCTGGTTTTGAAGGCCCTCTTGTACTTTTTCTCCTGCCCTGGGAGGAGTGGTCTTGGTCAGTATAAGAGATTGGGACCAGGAGCTGTCTTTTCTTCTCCTTGTACCCTCCCAAGAGGGCACGTGCATTTTCTTGGTGCCAGGAGAGTGCTGGCCCTGGTCCAGGCCTGGCTCTCCCTCTTTCTCCACAGCACATTGACCAATTACTCTTTCTCCTGTCCTTGATTACCTCCAGGGACAGGGGGCTCACCCTTCACCGTTTAGTTCATTCTGAAGAAAGTTCAGGCTCCTAGAAAGTGCTCTATTTAAAAAAAAAAAATTATATTTAAAAAATATATTTTTATAATTTTTATTTCCCCTGAAAGTCCCACAAACAAACGTCCTCTGACACAGGCCTGGCCAGGTCATCTCTGTGTCCCTCTGTAGACTAGCATAGCCCCTGCTGCTCAGTCAGCGCTGTGAACGCTATATCAGGGAGCCATTGGGTAGGGAGTGCAGTGGGCGGGGCCTGGCCTCCAGCAAGCCCGGGCTGTGGGTAACTGGGTCAGTGGGGCCCACGGGACACCAGCTCTATGAGTGCTGATGTGACCGAAGTGGACTGGGTTGCCATAGAAATTGGTCTTCTTTGTCCCCAGGCCTGTTGGCCTGTCCCTCAGGAGGCCCAGGTGATGATCCCTTGGGCTATTGAGCAGATCTCCTCAGGGCCTCCCCAGCCTCACAATCTCTGATCTGGATGTCCGCTGGGAGCAGGCAGGCCATGCCCACCTCGTGTGGCCAGTCAGCCCGAGGCCCAGGGGTGCAGGAGCTGGCTGAGGTTCACACAGGGAGGAGAGCGTTCAGAGCTGGGCTTGCTCAGGGCCGTCTTGCCTAAGGCCTCGGCCAGTCAAGAGCACTTCTCCCCATCCGTGGGTTCCCAGAGGAAATTCTGGACTGATTGCAGGGACTGCCGCATTCCCTGGAGAATATTCAGAACCCACCTTGTCGGTGTGTCCAGAATGGCACGATATCGGTAAGAGCTGATGTGGCAGGGTGACCTGCTATGTCCCCGGCAGGAGCATACTTGTTGCGCTGGATGATCCCATTGTTTCCAGATGAAGAAACAGGGCCCAGAGAGGTTAAGTCACTTGCCTGAGGTCACATGGCCGATTAGGGGCAAAGGTGGGATCTGAGTCTGGGGAGTCTGGCTCCAGAGCCCATCCTTAACCACCGTGCCAAACCCTGCCCTGCTCGGGTTCATAAGATGCTTTGGGAAGGCCAAAGGCTGTTTCAGGTCTGGGAAGCCCTTAACGTTGGAACTTTCAGTCAGAGCCTGATAAATTGTGACCCAAGAGCCAGAGCCGTGGTGATTTCTCTTTCTAATCGTGTCCTCACAACAGCCCTGAAAAGTCTGCTTTATCCCTGTTTTGCAGATGAAGACGCTGAGGCCCAAAGAGGGGAAGTGAGCTGCTTAGGGTCACATAGCGGGAGAAGTGGAGCAGAGCCTCTCGTCCGAGCCCCCTGACTCCACACCTGGTGTTCGTGCTGAGACCTCAGGCTGCTTCCCAGATCCTCTGGGACAGCCCCTGCCTTCCACCGGGTGAGGCGGTGACCCACCAGGGCTGCCAAGGTGAGGGAGGAGGGGGGCGTGGCCACGATGGGTGGGAAGACCAGGCCCACTGGGAGCTGAGGCCGGCCAGGATCTGTGTGTTGGGAGGTAGGAGGCAAAAGAGGGTGGCGGGGCTGTGGGCATCATTGGGAAGTTTTCAGCTTGTTTTTTTTTTCTGGATACCATGTTATCAAGGAGAGGTACAAAAGCCAGGAGGACTTAGGCCAGAAGGGATTTAGAGAAAACTTCCCAAGGGGGGGTGACTTTTAAGCTGAGGACTGAAGGAGGCCTGAGTTATTCTGGTGAAGTGGTCAGGGAAGAGCATCCAGGCAGAGGAAACAGCATGTGCAAAGGCCCTGTGGCTGGGGTGAGCTCCCAGACATCTCTCCTTCCAGCCTCCTGCTATATCTCTGCCTTGGTTGTATATCTTAGCACCTTCCCGTCTGCTGTTAGACAATTTTAGTCAGTCATGTATTTGCTCAGCAGACCCTCGGTGAGCCCTCTCCTATGTGCTGTGTGCCTCGGATATAGACATGACTCAGATTGTCCCTGCCCATGACAGACAGAAACTGACTCAGGGGAAGGTGGGGAGGTTAGGGCTTCTGATTATAAGTCATTTCTTTGCTGCTTGGCCTCATACCAAGGAAGCTGTTTATGGGTTTCATCATCATTCCCATTTTACAGATTTAGAAACTGAGGCTCTGAAAGTCTAACTTACCCAAAGAGGCTAGTACCCTTCTTTGGACCTCAGTTTCCTCATCTGTAGAATGGGTGAGGGTAGATGCTGTCTAAAGGGCCTAGGCCCAGCAGCCCTGCCTGCCCCCAGAGCCCTTCACCTCCAGGGTGCTTTCTCATCCCCAGCCAGGACCATGGGCAGCAACAAGAGCAAGCCCAAGGATGCTAGCCAACGGCGCCGCAGCCTGGAGCCTGCTGAGAACACCCACGGTGGTGGTGGGGGTGCCTTCCCCACCTCACAGACACCCAGCAAGCCAGCCTCCGCTGATGGCCACCGAGGCCCCAGTACGGCCTTCCCCTCTGCCGCTGCTGAGCCCAAGCTGTTCGGGGGCTTCAACTCCTCGGACACAGTCACCTCCCCGCAGAGGGCAGGGCCACTGGCAGGTCAGTGGGCCTGGGAGCGTGGGTGCCTGCTGGCCGGGCCTCTCACCGTCGGGGCAGAGGCTGTGGGTTTCTCGGGTTTGGGGACTGTAGGGAGTTTCCTGGAGGCTGTGGTTGGGGAGGGCTTTATAAACCGGAAAGTGTAGTACACATCCCATTGCCTTTGAGGGTGAATCCAATGCAGAGTATAAAGGGGTCTAGAGATGTGGGACTGTAGGCGGGAACTGAGGCCAGAGAGCCAGGGGGCTGTTTGCCCAGGACAGTACAGGGACCAGGTCTGAGGCTTTGTTTTTGACTCTGGTCGGCCCAGAGATGGGTCAGGACAGGAGGTCTTGGGTGGCAGAGGGGGCAAGAGCAGGTTAGGAGGGACAAAGGGAGCTCTGGTCCTCAGGCGCCCAGCCCAATGCCGAGATGCACCCCTGCGCCCTCTGCTGGCCTTTTTGGGGTATGGCAGCTCCAGGCAAGCGATGCTTAAGAGAGAGATGCCTGTATGGTCCCAGACACACACACACACACACACACACACACACACACACACACACACACGCACGCACACACACAAGACATTCACATAAATACTTGCATTCTTACCTTGACATACTCAGAGCCACACACAGCCAGCAACTCACTCCAAGATATCTGTGCAGACACTTAAACAGGCTGAGTTAGAGACACCATCAGACATACTGGAAGATACTGTGCACATAAAGACACACGCAGGGACACGTGGACGTGCGCAGACACACACCTAACATAGATGCACACAAATGGAAACACACATACACAAATAACCTCAGCATCCCGGATTAAGACACACACACACACACGCAGTCCGAAGCCCCTCAAAGACACACACGGGAAACACACACGTGCTGGGCTAGGAGCGTCATCACAGATACCCACAGGCTCACAGACACACAAATGCACAGACACGCAGTGAGGACACGCAGGGACACTCACGGATGCCGTGGACACCTGCCCAAGTGAGACCCACAAAAGGGCCCGTTCATTTTTGGTGTCCCTCCTGTGTGCTGGGCTCTTCTGGGGCTGGGGACACAATGGTATGTAGAAGAGACAAACCCCGATGGAGGAGAAGAACAGAACAAGGCATGTAAACTGGGTAGGGTGTTAGAAGGTGGTGCCTCTCTGAAGGAACAAAAAGGGTAGACAGGCTCTTGGGGGAATGTGCGGGGTGAAGGTTGTGGTTCAAACGGGGGACAGAGAGGACCTCTAATGAGGGGACACCACCTGGAGCCGAGATCTCCCCAGACGCATAGAAGCACCAAGAGTCACACAGAGAGAAGCCGAGCAGCCTAGCCGGGTGCAGTTTCCCTCATTCACTGGTTCATTTACCCACGGTTGCTTCCTGAGCACCTACTGTGTGCCAGGCTCTGGGAACAACACAAAGATGTCTGCTTTGGGGGCCTCTGGGGCTACAGGGAAGATGGGCACTGGACAGAAGCCAGCCCTCAGAATCACCTAGAGCCCGGTGGGCACATTCATATGTGGAGAGACGCACGTGCCTCCTACACGCCCTCGCAGGGGCTCCCAGACGCACACACGCAGTGGACACGCTGCAGGCCCACCCCCCTCTGAAGGTGACCGCGTCTCCAGGCTGGGCCCAGATGGTTGTGGGAAACCGACCTCCATCCCGCCCAGGGCCCTCCTGTTCACCCCTCTTTCAGGCTGTGGCCCTGGCCGTTCTGACACGTCCCACCCCTCTCTGCAGGTGGAGTGACCACCTTTGTGGCCCTCTATGACTATGAGTCTCGGACAGAGACTGACCTGTCCTTCAAGAAAGGGGAGCGGCTCCAGATTGTCAACAACACGTGAGTGACCCCCTTCCCCATCATCCCTTGGGGCCCTATCCCTGGGACCTGGTCTTGGGCCAGAGCCACTTCTGAGCGCCTCAGAGCCAGGGGCAGTGCGATGGGCAGCAGGCATGGCTAGTGTCAAGGCCAGCCGAGGTCCAGGGAACCGTCCTGGGGCTATGGGAGAGGAGACAGGTGGTGGTCATGGCTCTGGGAGGGCTCCCAGGGCAGGGATCTGGGCTCAGTAACTCCGTAGAGCACAGCGCCCCAGACCTCACAGAGACCATATGATCAGGGCACGACCCAGGACTGCAGAAAACAGGGCCTAAACCTGGAGGCTGGACCCCCAGAGGTGCCCTCTTGAGGGACCTGGGGCTGGAGGGCCTGGGGCAGCCGGCTGAGCCAGAATGTCTAGCTGCACGGGGAGAGGCCCAAATAGGGAGAGGCAGGGGACCTGTACCGGACACTCAGTGTGAGAGGGTTATGACTGGGCATGGGATGAGACGGTGGGATGGGGTGTGGATGTCTGGTTCACCTCCAGAGGTCCCAGCCTTGGAGGGGGGCATCCTAGGGCCAAGCTGGCTCTGGGGCCCCTGTGGGCAGGGGAACAGGAGCAGGAGCAGGTGGGGAATGAACTAGTGAGGGGTTGGAGGGGCTGTAACTATGAGGTGGGGGGCGTTCTTCTCCTCTTTCCTGCTCTCCTTTCCCCGTCAGGAGTACACCGGGGGTGGGCGCAGGTTTGGGGCCATATGCCCAGGAGTGAGGGGTGGGGAGCGTCCCAGGAGGGCAGGAGGTTGCTCCTTCAGGCACTGCCGACAAAGGGCGGGGCAGAGCTCAGCACCTGCTGCACTCCTGCCCTCGATGGGGCCTGCTGTGCCCCCATCCTCAGTGGAACCCCCCCCGCCCCGATTCCTGGCTCATGCTTGCTCCCTCCAGCCCTCCCTCAGCTCTCCCTCTCTCTGCTTCTCTCTCGCTGGCCCTTAGGAGGAAGGTGGACGTCAGGTGTGTACTCACTTCGTAGGTGGCGGGCTGGGTGGGGGGCGCTTCGCTGGTGGAGGGGGGCGGGGCTGCTGTCTGCATGTGCTTCCTCTGCATGTCCCTGCCTGTGGTCTCTGGCTCCCTTGGCTGTCCCCGTCCAGCTTTCCCAGCTTATGCCCTACCCCCAACCGGTGTGACCAGGTCCTGACCTTAACCCTGGGCCGAGACTGGGGAGGGTCCTACCATCCCGCTCTCACTCACCGTCCTGCCTCCTCCCCACCCACCTTCTTGCTAACCTGCCCGCCCTCCATCCTGTCCGGTCAGCCCACACTGAGTGCCAGCTGCATGCAGGGTCCAGTGCCGGCCAGGTGAGGCCTGGGTGGAGAAGGGGCCTTCCTGGAGCCAGGGGCGGGGCAGCGGACGGGGCGCAACTCCAGTCCAGGCCAAGTGACAGGCAGAGGGCAGGGCCAGGGTACGCTCAGGCATTTGGTCCCTGCAGTGTGCTCCCCTCTGGTGGTGACCATGGGGACTGGAAGCTTCAGGCAGGTCCTCCGAGGAAGAACAGTGATACTGTGTAGCAGTTGGAAGTGGCCGGGAGGCAATCCCTCTCAGAGGGGCGGCTGACAGGAGGGTGCGGGGCTGGACGCCCTCAGGGCTGTGGGAAGGCAAGAAGGTGCTGGAAGATAGAGTAGAATTGGTCCCTGAGCGGCCTCAAAGGCCCGGCTAGGGAGGTCGGACATCACCATCTCCAGGGGTGTCGTGCCTGTTCGTGCCTCCCTACCCTTGTGCATGCTGTTCCCTCTGCCTGAAACACCTTTCTCCCGTCTCTGCCTGGCAAACTCCTCTTTGCCCTTCAAGATCCAGCTCAGGACTGCCTTCTCTGTGAGGCACGAGGGAAAAGAGGGGCCAGGTGCTGTGCCAGGCGTTCTTACCCATGTCCTTGTATTTACTCCTCCATGCAATCCTGCCGGGGCCGTAGTGACGGGGGAGGGGCTGTCTCCCTTTTGCAAATGAGGAAACTGAGGCTCAGAGACGTGAAGGCTCTTGACCAAGGTCACACAGCTACCGGGTAGCAAAACCAGGATCAGAGCTCGGGCAGCGGCACTCTCCCCTCCTCGCGCCGCTCTCCCTGGGGGTGGAGGGGCCTCTCCCAACCTTTCCCCCCCCCTTGCGTGTCAGAGTCCTAGTGCGCCCCAGTCCCCGTGTGGCTCCAGCTGTTTGCCTCTGCCTCCCCTAGACCAGACCTGCTCGCAGGTCTGCCGCCTTCGTGGGTCCCCACATCACCTGTTGCTTGGCGTGGCGGGGGTGCCTTGCTGGTGTCGCTGAGCAAGCTGAACCAGCAGTAATCAAACAGCCATGGTTCACCGTGCTCTGTGTGCGAGCCTGGTCTCGTGGGAGCGCTTTAAGTGGCGTCGTTTTATTTACACGTCACCCTCAACCGCAGCCCTGGGAAGTAGAAACTCTTCTTGGCTTTATTTTGCACTTGAGGAACCTGAGGCCCCGAGAGGCGGAGTGAGTTGCCCCAGGTCACACAGCTAGTGGTGGCAGAGGGGTGGCAGAGGGGTGGGGGGGGCAGGCCCTCCCACCCACGGCCCTTGCAAGAGGACTCAGTAGGGTGCAGGCGAGCCAGGAGGAGGGATGGGCCCGCGCAGGGGAGGACGCATCAGGTTGGTGGCTTTGAAGTACCAGGGAGAATCTCAACCAGTGATGGGAAGGGCACCTCAGGCTGGGGCCACAGCTTGAGCCGAGGTGTGGTGGCAAGGAAGGCTCTGGAAACTTTGGCTCTGCCTCTTTCACCTCCAGCCAGAGGGCGGCCCTCACCCTTTCCTTTGTCTGGCCCCTCCCCTCCCTTCGTCCTGCCTTCCAACATAGGCTTGGGGGTGTCGGGCCAGGCCTGTCCTTGGATGGCAGTGAGGCGCTGTGACTGGAGGCGGGGCACCAGGAAACCTTCCCGCATGCGACGCTCAGCCACCCCTTTGCCTGAAAAATCGGGGTGGCGGTGGAGTCGGGGGTGGTACTAGAGGAAGGGGAGGGATAAGGGGGTTGGTGACAGATGGGCCACCTAAATTGGAGGTGTTCAGGTCTCATAGCCGCCCAGGGACAACCTCGCGTGTCCTTCTCCCGTTATCGCTCAGTGCCCATGATTGTTCACTCCTCCGGCCCTGCCCCCCTGGGCCTGTAAGAATGAGGGACTTGCTGGGCTGGGTGTCAGGATGGGGAGAGCTTTAGGGCAAGCCTGGCTCTTGACAGGGTTTGGCCGGGGCTTCCCGGGTCGGGGGCCTCACGGCAGCAGGGTCTGGAGATGCTGCTCCTGGACCTTCAGACCACATGGCCCCCGGGGCCCAGAACCCTGTGTGCTGTGTGGCCCTGGGTCCGAGGAAGCCCAGTGGGGTCTGAGGTCTGACTGGCCCAAGCCCTCAGCCCTGGTGTCTGAGTCTCTAGGAGTCGGGGCCCTTCTGGGTGTGAGTCTGGGTCGTCCCCTGAACTGCCCCTTCCTCCCACTCAGATTCCAGCAGCTTCTTTGGGGGAGCCCTCACTCCAGTTCCACTTTCTACCACAGGGCAGGGGACACCTTCCTGCGCTCCTCATACAACTGTCCCGGCCTCACCCTGCCCTCTCCCCACTGGGCGTGTGCCCAGGCCTCGGGGTGCCCTGGCTTGTCTGCAGTCCCCAAAGTGCCTATCTGACCAGTCTCGATGGTCCCAGTGAGTTAAATATAAGTGTCCAAACCAGAATTCTTCCCAGGTTGAGGCTGCCTTACTCCTGATCACATGCCGGCTTGGCCGGCTCAAGGCTTAGGGTCCCAAGAAGAGGATCCTGAGGCTCAGAGAGGCGAGGTCACGTTGTCTGATGTCACACAGCTAGTGAATGGGATGTAACATTGCAGCTGGAGGACTCCTTCCTGGTTCAGTGCTTTTCCTCTGGCCGCATGTGGGAAGATGAGGGGTGGGGCAGGGAACGTGTGTAATTCCCTCGCTTCCTTTCCTTCTTCCTATCCATCTGATAAGGACCAGGCCCCCAGGGAAGGTGCTAGATGTAGTAAATCTACTCAGCCAGATAGATGACTTCCAAGTCTGGGCGGAGGTTGGTGTCCCTGCTGACTGGACCCATCTGAGAAGCTGTGGGGACCTTCGTGGGGCCAGCCCCCAACCCAGGCAGCTACCCAAGGCAGGTTTGAGCCTCCCAGACCACTGACATAGGAAAATGGGGCTTGATATCAACATTTCTCAGGTGGGCCTGGATGATGATCGCAGTAATTATCTCCGTTGACCCTAAGCCCGGCTTGTTGCTGACTGCTTTATACACTTTGCCTGCAAGGGAGAGTCTGTGACTGTAATAGATGAGGAAATTTTCATGTATTTATTTATTTATTTGTTTGCTTATGTGAGGAAATTAAGACCCAGAGAAGGTAGGGTGCTTGCCCAAAGTCACGCAGCAAATCGTTATTGCAGACTGAGACTGAGCTCCTTTGGTTTTTGTTTTCATTTTATTCAATTAATTTATTTAGCTGCTTTGGTTTTTAAAAACATTTTGGATAGTGGGGAGGGGTACCATAGAGATGCAGATTTAGTTGTTTTTCCTTTTTAAGCCAAATCGAGGTGCTAACAGCTCATGCACATTGAGCCCCTATTGTGTGCCAGGCCCTGTGCTGGTATGTTACATCCTTGGGTGGAGGCATGAGTATCCCCATCCTACAGATGAGGAAACTGAGGCAAGGCCAAGGTCACATAGCCTGCAGGTGGTGAGCTGGATGGTGCCCAGAGTGGTCTGACTCTGGAGCTCCAGCTCTGAGACGCCCCTCAAGCTGGGACCAGGTCAGAGTTGGGCCTTGGGTCTGTTGTGAGATGGCAGTGACCCTCGTCCCTGCCTTGTGAACTAAATGAAACCCCAAACCTGGACTGGAAACCCCGAACTCACATACGGGCTGATGTCAGGGAGCTGGGAGATCTGCTGGCTGAAGGCTGGGTAATGTCAGCTAGGCTGACCCCCTGCTTGATTCTGGGCCCTGCTCGGCTGGCCTCTGGGCACATGCTCCTTGCCAGCCTTCCACTCTGAGTGCCTGGATAGGGGCTCCCTAGAGGCCGGCCAGTTTGCAGAATTTGGCTTTGTCAATCTGTCTCGTTTTGTAGCCTCTGACCCAGACCTTGGCTCAGTTCCCTGCCCCCTGTCCTGCTGCCTCCTCCTCTGTCTTCCCCTGGCTTTCCTGAGGGCCTCTGAGCCTCTGGACTCCAGGAGGGGTCCAGGAGGGCCTTCTGTGTCTGGCCGTGGACACGCGGACCCTGGTTCTCAGCCTTGCCCTGCCATCGATTTGCTGTGTGTCTTTTGGCAAATAACTGCTCCTCTCTGTACCTTATTTTCCCATTGGTGAAATGAAGGCTTTGACTGGAAGATTTCAGCTGTTTCTTGTGACTGGAGCTCTTGCTCTGTAGCTTTGGGCAAGTCTCTGCCCATCTCTATGCCTCAGAAAGTGCTAGGTTACTCCAGCCTGGGTGCTGTGTGGCCTTGGGCTGCTCCCTTGACATCTCTGAGCCACAGATTCCTCATCTGGGGGCTGAGGCCTGCCTTTGAGCCTTGAGGATCAAATGGGACAGACAAATGTGGACACCCCTGGGTGTTAGCACAACAGGGGGTTGGATGGTGGCCCTACGCTTCCAAGGCCCTTCCTTGAGTTTTGCCTTTGCCCCCTTACTCCCGAGCCCTCCCTCTCGAGCAGAGACCCCCATGTGAGCTCGTGCCTCTGCCTGAGTGTTCGTGCAGCAGTTGCACGGCTGAGTGGGCCCTCAGCCCCAGTCATGCTCCCTTTGCTGTCCAGAGGGCACCCTGTACCCTCTGGTTCAGCCTCAACCCACCCCACTGAGCCCCCAGGTCTGGGTGCTCACCTGTATTCTGACCAGTCTTTGGAGAGCTCTCGCAACCTGCTTTCTCCTTACCTCAACTTCTCTATCTTCAAAGTGGGCTGAAAAATATGGGTCAGAGGCAGCTCAGAAGCAGCAGGAGCCAGCGATCTGGGTTCAAGTCCATACTGTGTAACTGTGGGCAAGGCTTTTTTCTCTGGGCCCTGGCAATGAGGAAGGGGGAGCCCATCCTGCTTGCTGTGTGTCTTCTAAGGGTCATGGTCATGGGGAGGTCCAAAGGCAGCCTTGGAGAGAGAAGCTCAGCAAGGTCTCGAGCCCCACCATACCCTGTAGGGGAAGATTCCTTCTGGTCTGGGAGTCAGGAGCCTGGGCCTGGCTGTGTGACCCTGAGCAGAGGCCTTCGCTTCTCTGGCCTGTCTTTCCATCTGCACGGTGGGAATGGAAGGGGGCTGGACCCTATTTCTCAGGCAGCCTTTCCCATTGGCCTCCCCTCACTCCCCCTGGACCCCTCCCCATCTCCTTTGGTTGCTTTGGATGTGAGGCCTCTGTGGCTGCCCCGCCTTGTCCCTGGTCCCCCGCACCGCCTGCTGTCCTGCTCTCTTCCTCGCTCTTTCTGCCTCTCTCTCTCACCACCCCCATCTCTGCCTCTTCTTTCCTGTTGAGCTCTCGCTTTCTCCTCTCTTCTCTGTGTCTCTGGACCCCCGCTCCAGCCAGACCTGGTTCACATTCAGATGGCTGCAAAGGTACTTCGCCCCCTCCCCACTCCCACCCAGGCCCAGGGGACCCGACCATGCAGGGAGCTCCTCTGTCCCCGTCCCCATCTCCTCCTCACGGGGCAGTTAGTGTAGAAGTGCCCTGGGCATTGGGGCTCTGCCGCCTCAGCCCCTCTGACATGATTCTGTGTGACTCTGGGCAAGTCCCAGCTCCCTCTGGCCTCAGTTTCCCCCATATGTGGGTAGGCTACAGGAGGAAACCCGTAGTTTTCAGCCAAGGAGCCCCTTAGGTATGACCGGTGATATGTGACAAAGGCAAGCATTGCTCTAGTTTGCAGGGTTAGTGCCTGGATGGTCACCAAGCCCCCAAAGGGGGCCACCCCCTACCTCCAGCCTGGCCTCACCAGCTTCCAAATCTCAGGGCTTTGGGATGGCTTTGATGATCTGACCTGACATCTATCTTAGGCAGGAATCATGTCTCCTGATACAACTTGCTTGCTCCCCAGAGACAGGGAGCTCCCTCCCTCGTTCCCAAGACAGCTCTTGGCATCTTGAGATGGCTTTGTCTCTATGAAGGGAAGCCGATTACTCCCTATTCCAGGACTCTGCCCCTGTGAATTTGGGCCTCAGGCTGACCAAGGTCAGTCCTGTCACAGTCCTGGACAAAGTGCGTCTGAGTCAGCTTGGGCCAAGAGGCATCTGGGCCGGGGAGAGAGAAGTCCAGGCCGGCTTGGCCTGGCAGCACGGAAACTCAGGCTGGTCCCATGGCTGCCGGTGCCTCACTTGGCCTTGGGGACCCCAGCACAGCACCTGTGAAGACTGCTGCCTCGGGGCCCACCACTGATGGCTCCTTCTCTTTTGCTCCTTCCCTCTCCCCCTCCTTAGAGAGGGTGACTGGTGGCTGGCCCACTCACTCAGCACAGGACAGACGGGCTACATCCCCAGCAACTATGTGGCGCCCTCTGACTCTATCCAGGCCGAAGAGTGAGTATGGACTCTGGCCTCCTGCCTGCCAGGAGCTGGTTGGGAGCTTCTCTCCTGGGCTGGAGTGGGTGGTCTGGCTGCCAACGGCCCCGGCCGCATCCTAGAGAGAGGCACTGTGGGTGGCCGGAAGCCTGGCTCACTGACCCCACCCTCCTTCCTCCTGTCCCAGGTGGTACTTTGGCAAGATCACCAGACGGGAGTCAGAGAGGTTACTGCTCAATGCGGAAAACCCAAGAGGGACCTTCCTAGTGCGAGAAAGCGAGACCACGAAAGGTAAGACCACTCCCGCTGGCCGATGGGAACTGTCTTTTGTGCGTTGTTTGAGCTGCGTATCGTAGAGCGAATAGGAGTTTGGTACCCGGTGTCAGGTGGGAAGGGCCCTCCAGGTGGAGGAAGCGGTAAGATCAAAGGCAGGGAGGTACATCTGAGGACAGCTGAGTTATCTGGGGTGGCCAGAGGTGCAGCAGAAGATTTCATCTAGCCTCTCTGGCCTCAGGTTCCTCGGATGAGGTATGGGCACAGGCTGTCAGGAGGCCCGAGGGTCACACAGTAAAAGACTTGTTCCCAGGGTGGGTGCTAATGAAGTAGGCCCGTCTTCTCCATCTCCAGGGGCTTCTAGAGATGCCCTTCCCCAGCAGTCCAGGCCCCTGGGCCTCTTCTGTCCCTCCCCCAGCCAGAGAACACAGATCACCCCTTTTCTCTCTAGCCCCTCTGCCAGTGGGTGGCAGGCAACCCATCACCATGGAAACGAAGCTGGGCCACGTCCCGTGGGCCTGGGGCTCAGCGAGAGATGGGAAGCAGAGCATCCGTGTCGTGTGTGTGCATTTATGAGCAGTTGTGTGGCCGGGCACGCCATGCGTGGGTCCAGGCATGTGTGTGCATGTGGGGGTGCAATTGTCTGGGTCCTCCTGGGTGGGAGTGGGTAGTTGTAGGATTGTCTTTGTGCCTGGGGGGCCTGGGCCGTGTGTCCCTGTGTGAGCAGGAGGCCACCTGGCATGGGCATGCCTGCATGTGCGCACATGTGGTCAGGGCTGGCTTCAGACTCAGGCCGCTGGCATCCATGTGTATGTGGCCTGGGCCATCTGTTAGTCATGGTTGCCTATTGCAGGCTTTAGAGACCTGGTTACAGTCCTCTGTGCCTGACTTGCTGGGTGACCTGAGGCCAGCTGCTTTCCCTCTCTGGGTCTCCTTTTCCCCTTCTTGACACTGGAGATTGTAACCCCCACCTGAGGACTATCCAGAGAGCCCATGGGCTGTGGGGGCTGGGGTTCTAGCATGATGGCTCCTACCTTCTGAAAAGGGCTTTCTCTGGCTGTTGGAGCCTTTACCCCAGGCCTCTCTTGGGCTCAGGTTAACAAAGGCTCCTAGCCAGGCCTGCTAGGCAGGAGGAAAGTTTCCAGCCAAAAACTTTTCCAGGCTTAAGAGAGGCAGGGAGGAGGCCACCAGGGCTGGCCCATCTTTGCCTTGTCAGCCTGTAGGCCACACCCAGCACATGGCCTCCTGCCCATGACTGCTGCAACCTTAGCCAGCCACCCGCTCCTGCCTGATGGAGTCTTCAGGAAGGTGTGGGGAGTGCCCCACATAGAGAGTGCCCTTGTGAGAGAGGAAGCAGTTAAGCCAGGGACACACAGCCACGAGACCATTCCTGGCTCCTAGCAAACATTTGCTGAGCACCTACTATGTGCCGGGCCCTCTTATATGTGGTCTCCAATCTTCCCAGCATCTCTGCGAGTAGCCCCATTGTGCAGAGGACGAAACTGAGGCCCAGAGACTGGCCCAAGCGACTTACTTGTCCAGGTCACACAGTTGGGATATACACTCAGGCCTGGGAGATCTTGCAGGCACCTCAGCACCCGGCTGAGGTGCCTGGGGAGGTTCTCTGATCAGGTGTTCCTTTGCTCACTTGGCCCTGCCTTGGTGGCTGCCTGAGGGCTGGGTGCTCAGAGACAGGGCGGACTGGACCTGTCTGTGCCCCGGGCTGGGGCTGCGCCTGCGCCTCTGGCCTCCCTGTCTACCTGTGCTGGGCGGGCACAGAACTGCACTTAGTGCTGTGGCCTGGGGGCGGGGTGTGCTGGGCGAGGGGGTCACGGCTCCTCTCTGACCCTGCCTTGCAGGCGCCTACTGCCTCTCCGTGTCCGATTTCGACAACGCCAAGGGCCTCAATGTGAAGCATTACAAGATCCGCAAGCTGGACAGCGGTGGCTTCTACATCACCTCCCGCACCCAGTTCAACAGTCTGCAGCAGCTGGTGGCCTACTACTCCAGTGAGGGCGGGGCAGAGTGGGCGCTGGGCCTGGGGCTCAGCCCTCCTCCGGGGACCCTTTGGAGGGGGCTTTGGGGCCAACAAGGGCTGGGGCTTCTGTTATCCTGAGAGTGTGGGGTCTTGCTCCCCTCCCTCCTTCTTCCTCCTGCCCCTCCTTCCTTTCTTCTCTCTCCCTTCCCCCTCCCCTCTCCCTCCCCCTCTTTTTCCTCCTCTTTCCTCCCCATCCCCTCCCCCCACCATGCCCACCCTCTTCTTTCTCCTTCTCTGCAGCTGGCTGGGGAGGAGGACTGCCTGGAGGGGAGCAGGGAAGGGAGGGGGCTTAGGCCGGTGTCGTTTGTTTCTGCAGCCCTAGGACCGGTCTGAACCGGTTACTGGGAGAGGAGGGGGCGGCTAGACCGACTGCAGCAGAGGGAGAGAGAGCGGCAGGGCAGGCGGAGGGAGCGAGGGCTCCCGGTACACACCGGGGCTCAGGTTGTGGGTGTGGGCGTGTGTGCATTATCCGGACGCTTCAGGGCTTCCCCCGGGGCAATGGGGTCTGTGTGTACTTGTGTGGGCGGGTCTCTGTGGGTGCCTGTGTGCATGTGGCTGTGGCCGTGGCGTCTGTGTGCAGGTGCGGCCCATCGTGAGAGTGCCAGCAACTCCCCATCCTGTGCCACCTCCTTCTCTGTCAGCTGGGCCCCCCGACACCCTCTACCATCTGCCACCCCTCTGTCCCCTTGGCCACCATCGTAGGGTTCATTCTGAACACTGCTCCCCCACATTAGAACCCTCCAGAGATTACCTTGGAATCTCAGGATAAAGATCCCCAAGTGGCCTCCAAGGCCTTGGCTGCTGTAAACCTTGCCGGCCTCCCTGCCTTACCCGGGGCCCCCTTTCCCCGTTCATTCCCCTGCAGCCCCTCTGGCCTCCTTTCAGTTCCTACAACCCAGAGGCTTGTTCCTCTCTCAGGGCCTTTTGCCCCTGCAAAGTGGTCTCAGTCCACCACTCACTCCCCTGCAGATCGAAACTCAGGCACCACTTCCTCTGAGAAGCCTTCCAAGACTCCACCCAACCCACCTGCTGTTGCACACACTGCTCTCCTCGGTCATGCTGGTCCTGGGAGGTGGTCCTGGGAGGTGATTAGGGGAAGTTGGGCTCCCCCTGCTCTGTGAGCTCCCTGAGGGCAGGATTCCACTGGACTTGTCCCGCACTGCATCCTTGGGACTCACCTGGGTGGCTGCCCTTTCAGGTCTGATGAACGTATGAATGAATAACTCAGCGAGCAGATGCGCGAGTCAGTGTGGGCCTGTGTGGGGGATGAGGGTGTGTAACGCACAGGTGTGGATGCCTGGCCTCGAGGGCATCCTGTGTGTCCCTTGTGCATGCCACGTGTATGTGTACACACACACACACCGTGGGACAGGGAGGCCCCAGGGCAGACACCCTGCTGAACCCTCCCTCCCTGCCTCTGTCCTCAGAACATGCCGACGGCCTCTGCCACCGCCTCACCACCGTGTGCCCCACGTCCAAGCCACAGACTCAGGGCCTGGCCAAAGACGCCTGGGAGATCCCCCGGGAGTCCCTGCGGCTGGAGGTCAAGCTGGGCCAGGGCTGTTTCGGAGAGGTGTGGATGGGTAAGGCCTCGCCCCCGCCCCCTCAGAGGGGATCACCGTCCCTTGTGGGGCTTTGGTGTCTGCACTCGAGAGCCGGGCAGATGCCCATCCCCTGGGACATCTCCAGGCCCCATTGCCCTCCCCCTCCCACACCCTTTACCTCCGCAAGTCACGGTCACCTCTGCTGAACAGTGGGCTCTGTTTTCAGTGTG
This sequence comes from Panthera pardus, assembly GCF_024362965.1. Taxonomy (NCBI): domain Eukaryota; kingdom Metazoa; phylum Chordata; class Mammalia; order Carnivora; family Felidae; genus Panthera; species Panthera pardus. Next base: position 22,181,547 of record NW_026526821.1, on the reverse strand, counting down.
GAGCCCCCCTCACCACCACACACCTCTAAGGACCCTGGCGTCATTTGGCCAAGGGCTGCTCAGGGCTGGGCATCCTGATTCCCCGAAGACCCACCGCGCAGTCTGGGACAGGTGGCTCGGCTCGGAGCCTCGGTCTTCCTCGGGGTGCAAGGAGGGTGGGGAAGATAGGAACCACCTGTGGGGTGTGAGAGACCGCTGGCCCGGCATGCATCCACGCATTAGCGCTTCACCGTGGGAAGAGAAGCCTCAACTCGCACAGGGGGTGCTTGGCAGTGCAGTCTGGCATGTTCTGGGCCTGTTAACAGTCTCCCGTCTGACCCTGGAGTAAAGGCAAAACTGTCCTTGAAAACAAACACCGAGCAGCCCTGAAAAAAACCCAGGCCGCCTTCTGCTGACGCGGAGGAATCAGGGCGGTTGGCGTGAGGCAGGCATGACAGTTGTGAGCTGGTGGCTTCTGCAGGGGACTCGCCGCGTGCCGTCGTGTAAGCCGAGTGTTCACCTGGCATCACCGTCTCCACTCTCCTCCCTTCAGGGGAGAGCAGAGAGGCTTCCTGGGTGGAAGGCCCTGCAGGCACCAAGGCCTGGAGGCTGGAGGTCAGGCCAAGTCAGGAAAGGTGTTGGGCTGGGGACAGGGGCGAGGGATGAGAAGCCAGTTCCTAAGCACAGCCACAAAAGGAACACACAAGCAAAGCCTGGAGAAATCCCTGGCATCAGCTGCTCTGGTGGCTGCAGAACTCATTCCTGGCTTGGGTGTGTGGTAACGAGCAGCGGCTGCCCCGGGTAGACTCATGGAGTGCCAGGTACAGGTCCCCAGACCTGTGCCGCGAGGGCCTCGGGAACAGGCCTGGGCCCCAGCCCTCAGATGGGGGCCCAGGGACTGGGAGGAATGGACCTAGGGCTACTCAGCAAAGGCCCTTGGGTCCAGCTGGGACAAGAACTCGGATTAAACACACTGGTCTAGAGTACAGCTTCCCCAAGGCCTCCCAGTTTGAAAACCAGACAATAATAAAATGACAGCTGCGGCTAAATGAGCCCTCATAGTGGGCTTGGCCCAGTGCCTCAGATCTCATTTAATTCTATAGGTGGGGACACTGAGGCTCAGAAAGGGGCTGGACCTTGGCGGGGCTTGTCACGTGGCTGGGGAGGCCAGAGCTGAAACTGGTACCCGGGCAGGCAGATCCTGGGTCCCAGTGGTACAGGAATAGGGGGGGGGCCTTCACTGAGGCAGCCTTTACCCCTACCCATACAGGGACCTGGAACGGAACCACCAGGGTGGCCATCAAAACCCTGAAGCCAGGCACAATGTCTCCAGAGGCCTTTCTGCAGGAGGCCCAGGTCATGAAGAAACTAAGGCACGAGAAATTGGTGCAGCTGTATGCCGTGGTGTCTGAGGAGCCCATCTACATTGTCACGGAGTACATGAGCAAGGGTGAGGCCTGAGCGACCGGCACAGAGATGTGTGACAGTCCCTTGCTAGGCAGGAGGGGACACACTTCACTTCCCCCCAGATGTAGTGTGTACATTTTATTATTTTATTTTATTTTATTATTATTTTTTAATTTTTTTTAATGTGTATTTATTTTTGAGAGAGAGAGCGAGCGCTTGAGCAGGGAAAGGGCAGAGTGAGAGGGAGACACAGAATCCGAAGCAGGCTCCAGGCTCCGAGCTGTCAGCACAGAGCCTGACGCAGGGCTCAAACGCACGAACTGTGAGATCACGACCTGAGCCGAAGTTGGGTGCTCAACCGACTGAGCCACCCAGGCACCCCTTATTTTTTTGTTTTTTAGAGAGAGTGTGAGCTGGGGAAAGAGGCAGAGGGGGAGAGAGAGAGAGAGAGAGAGAGAGAGAGAGAGAAAGAATATCTTAGGCTCCATGCTCAGCATGGAGCTCGATCCCACGACCCTGGGATCATGACCTGAGCTGAAGTCAAGAGTCTGATGCTCAGCTGACTGAGCCCCCCATGCGACCCCTAGAGTGTACATTTTATTTTTATTTAAATAATTTTTTTTTAACGTTTATTTTTTGAGAGAGACAGAGTGTGAGCGGGGGAGGGGCAGAGAGAGAGGGAGACAGAATCCAAAACAGGCTCGAGGCTCCTAGCTGTCAGCACAGAGCCTGACGCGGGGCTCGAACCCATGACCGTGAGATAGTGACCTGAGCCGAAGTCAATCGCTTAACCGACTGAGCCACCCAGGCGTCCCTAGAGTGTACATTTTGAAAGGTGGAATGGCATAGAACCAACTTGTCGTGTCAATGGAAAGTCAAACCAAAGGTGGCCTTTCTCATTTTGTTTTTAATAATTTCCCACAATGCATCTTGGCTCCCCAGTTTGCTGGTTTTCTAAAGCCATTTGCCATTATGTGGCTGAAAGAAAAGTCCCCCAACCCTCCAAGCTGAGTCACTTCTAGGTCAAGCCCCTGGCTTGGCCTTTACCTAATTTTTAAATTAATTAAATGTTTCAAAATTCCGCTTTTGGGAGGTATAATTTACAAACGATAACATACACCATGCTAAGTGTCCAGTTCTGTGAGTTTTAACAAATGGACACGGTGTACCCCTTACCACACTCAAGATGCAGGAGATCTCCGTCACCCCGGAAAGCTCCCTTATTTTCCTTTGCAGACGGTACCCTCCAGCCCTAAACCCAGGCAATAACTGATATGCCTTCTGTCACCATAGCTCTGTTTATTCTAGAGGTTCACATATTTCATCTTCTACATCCAAGCGTCGCCCTTATCACCTGTGTCAGTAGTTCGTTCCTTTTTTTATTGCCGGGTAGTGGTAGTGCGGTACGGGGATGGGCCACGGCTTCTGTTCTCCTGGAGGTGGACATTTGGCTGTTTCCCGTCCTGCTTTGCCTTCTGAGTGACAGATGCTGAGTGAGGCTTTGTTCCGAGATGGGTTCGCGTGAAATCTGCTGTGCCGCTTGAAGCAGGGCTGGCCGGCCCAGGTGGGCAGGATGTGTGGGGATCTCTGCTTCCTGGCTCAGGGAAGACAGGGCTGCTTTCTCTCTGTCCAGGGAGTTTGCTGGACTTTCTCAAGGGGGAGACAGGCAAGTACCTGCGGCTGCCACAGCTGGTGGACATGGCTGCTCAGGTGAGTCAGCCCCGCCCACCTCCCACGGCCTTGGCCCTAGAGCACTCAGACCCACCTAGCTCAGCCCCCTCCAGGCAGCCTGCCTTGACTGCCGCCCACACTCTCTGATCTCACCACATTTACTACGGGGACCACCTATACGTGCTGTGAGTGGTGGTTCTGGGCAGAGCTTGAAAGAACCCTTAGCTGGGCGTCAGGAGTCAGTGATGCCTGTGGGGCCTCACACCTCAGTTTTCTTCTCTGTAAAGGTTGTTCAGTCACTCAACAAACCTGCATTGGTACTTGCTTGCTGTAGGTGGTGCTCAACAATCATTTCCTTATTAATCCTTATCACAATCAGGGGAGGTAGGGATGGCCCTTATTCCATTTGACACATGAGAAAACTGAGGTTCGGAGGGGACTCGGCACAGCAGGCAGGACCTGGCACTCATCTGTATCTGTGGGGCACCTGGGGCCTGCCTCTTCATCGTCACCCTGCTTCCTGGGCAGTATCTTGTCTTGTGCTTCGCCTTTGCCCTCGCCCTTTGTCCCGCGTTCCCTCTTCCCGCTGAACTCTGGTCCTGCTTTTGTGCCAACGGTGTTTGTTGTAAGCTGACTTCGCTTGCCTGAGGGCTGGCAAGGGCAGGGCATTTGGCTCCCCACCCTGGGCATGTACTCGTGACCTGGAAGGGGGCACGGGGTGGTCCCTGAGCCTGAGCCGGGTCCCCTGGGTTCTGCCTGCAGATCGCCTCGGGCATGGCCTACGTGGAGCGGATGAACTACGTGCACCGGGACCTCCGTGCTGCCAACATTCTGGTTGGAGAGAACCTCGTGTGCAAAGTGGCCGACTTCGGGCTGGCTCGGCTCATCGAAGACAATGAATACACCGCCCGGCAAGGTGGGCAGGGCCTGGGTCGGTGCCAGAGGGCCCTCTGCAGGCGCCGTCATGACGTTCTGCTGAGCCTCCCCTGAACTTTCTCCCTCCCGCAGGTGCCAAATTCCCCATCAAGTGGACGGCTCCAGAAGCGGCCCTGTACGGCCGGTTCACCATCAAGTCAGATGTGTGGTCCTTTGGGATCCTGCTGACGGAGCTCACAACAAAGGGACGGGTGCCCTACCCTGGTAAGAGGGCTCCTCGTGGCCCATCTTTGTTCCCTGAACCCCTCTGCCCTGGTGACCTGGGGCAAGCCATACCCCTTCCCAGGCCTCAGTTTCCTCATCTGTAGAACGAAGAGGTTGAGCATTGATCTTAGAATCTCTCTGGTCAGGGCTCTCAGCCCCTGGGAGGCGACTTACCCACGGTCACACCCGCTCTGTCCTAGCCTGGAGGCACTCTCGGTTGTCCTCCTCACATCTTCCCCCCGCCTCACTTTCCTCACCTGAGCCAGCCTCCTCATACCTCCTTCTACCCACAGGGATGGTCAACCGTGAGGTGCTGGACCAGGTGGAGCGGGGCTACCGGATGCCCTGCCCGCCTGAGTGTCCCGAGTCCCTGCATGACCTCATGTGCCAGTGCTGGCGGAAGGAACCGGAAGAGCGGCCCACCTTCGAGTACCTTCAGGCCTTCCTAGAGGACTACTTCACGTCCACCGAGCCCCAGTACCAGCCTGGAGAGAACCTATAGGGAGCACACTACAGGGCCAGACTGGCCTCTTGGCTTGGATCCTGGGCTGGGTGGCCCCTGATGGAGGGTCTTGCCTCCCTCTGCCTGCCCGCATCGATCCCCTCTGTGGGGCTGAATTGCCAGTGATGAGGCCCCTCCCTCTTTTGTGGCATGGAAGGGCTTGGGGCCTGGGGCAGCCTTGAGGACAGGGTTTAAGGCTGGCACAGTGACTGCGTCCCGGCACCTGCTCCAGCCATATGCGTCCTCCCTGCCTTCCCTCCTGGAGCTCTGTGTGTCTCAGCAGGAGGAACCGGGAAGAAGGATGGGCTGAGGGCACCCTTTGTCAGCCTCAGTCTGCTCCTCACGTTGACTCCTTAACACTTCCACGTCGCCCCACGTCTGCCTCCAGAGCTGGCCGAAGAGCCTTTCCAAAGAGGAGTGATGGGCGCCTGGCCCTCGGCCTGCCCGCCACCCTGCCCTTTGCCGTCCATTTCTGAAACACCTGTTGGTGGAAGCTGCTGGGTCCAGACCCCTCTGCCGTGGCTCCCAGGCTGGGCAGCTGAGGCTGAGCTTGACTTGATGATGGTGGGTGGGGTGGGCACCCCCCTCCAATCCTGTTCTTAGACCCAAGGGACCCTTCGAGATCACCAGTTCCATGCCCTCGTAGCACCCGTGGGGAAACAGTCCAGAGAGGGGATGTGACTTGCCCACGACCACAGAACAGTTCAGGGTTGAGGTGGGTTTGGAACCCGGTGCTCCCTCTGTCTTCCTCAGGAACCAACAAGATTGTCCTTGGAGGCACCATGGACAGACTGGGGCAGCCCAGGGGACCAGGGGCCTGAGGCTGAGTTAGAGATAACAGAGCCTTGCTGCCGCTGCCTGACTGGCGGGACTGTTGTGGAGGGAGGGAGTGGAGACGGGCGTAGGGCGCAGCTGAATGAGGGGTGACCATGCCAGTGTCGGGGAGTAGATGTCGATCAGAGTGGGAGTGTTTTTTTCATCCTTGGAGCTAGCCAGCCATGAAAGAGAGTGAGCTCCCAGGCTCCGGAGGCAATCAAACCGAAGTACAAGATCCACGTGGTTGGGTGGTCCTGGCCTCAGGAGGGAACCCCAGGTTCTCCTTCCCCCATTTGTCCTGTGTCATTTCAATGCCTGGCCCCTGCTCCCCTCCCCCAGTTAGCACCCCTTAACCCATGAGTAGGAGAGGAGCTCCTATGCTGGGGGTGGTGGGTGTCGAGTTCAAGTGTCCACTGCCATGCACCAGGCCTGGCTTTGTGACCTCGGGTGGCCCCCTCCTTCCTGTCTGGGCTGCAGCGTCTGCCTCCACGTGTGGCCGTGGCCTCTGCGACTTCTCTGCTCCAGACCCTGTGGCCTGGCGTAACCTTGGTGAGCCCAGCCTGGGGCGTCGGGAGACTCTGGCCCTCGCTCTAATGTTTGGCCTTAGGGTATGTGGCGACTCCTCCCTGGGCCTCAGGTACCCCATCTTAAAAGGGGTGGCCGACAGTTTGTGGGCATCTTGCCAGGGCCCCAATGTGTGTGTGTATGTGTGTTATGTGTGTGCACGTGTGTGTCCATATTTAACATGTAAAAATGCTCCCCCGCTCTGTTGCCCAGACATGTTGTACATTTCACTCACAGCCCCCCATCACAGCAATAACATTCCCGCTGCCAGGGGCTCTCGAGCCAGCCGGGCCCTGCCAGCGGGAAAGGAGGCCAAGCGGTGCCTGCCTATGAAATTTCAACTTTTCCTTTCATACATGTTTATTACGCAAGTCTGCCGTCCGTCCCGGTCAAATCTGGGCTTGCTTACCCCGGCGCACTCTCAAGTCCCCTTACGGCTGCCTGGGGCCCTTTGTATAAGGTGTCCTAATACTGTTCTTTTTTTTTTTTTTTTTTTTAAATAAACAGTGTTTTGTAGATTTCAGATGACTATGCAGAGGCCTAGGGGACCCCCGGCTCTGGGCAGGGCCTGGGGGTCCCGAATTCCACGGCCCAGGCTTGGGGGGAGGGGGGATCCAGAATTGGTTGTAAATACTTTGCATATTGTCTGATTAAACACGAACAGACCTCAAAGTGTGGCCTGTGGTTTACTGGGCATCCACTGTGTGCTGGAGAATGAGAGGGGTGAACTGTGAGGACAGACTGTAGTCAGAGGGGCCTTTATTCGGGCCGCACTGGTGGCCAGCAGGCTTCAGGCCAGGGGGAGACATGATCAGATTGGAGACAGCCACTTGGGCATGTGGCCGTGTGTGCGCCAGCACCTCTGTTTGGGGAGTGGGCACATCTGGCAGGAGTTTCGCTTGTGTCTGAGATGCACCGGGGGAAGCCAGGACTCCCAAAGTGTGAGCAGTTCAGGACGCAGATGCCCCAGGGGGATGGTGGCAGTGGACAGTCTGGGGGCCAGGTGGGGCTGTTGGGCCTGGGTGGGGTTGCAAATGTGCTTAAGGGGCGATGTGGCCGTGTGTATGCTGTGTTGTTTCCCAGGAGCGCTGGGCTGGGCTGGGGCTCTATCCACAAAAGTCCTGGGCACTCTAGGGAAAAATCCAAAGACCTTTCCTCTCCTCCCTTTTCCCCCACCACTAAAGGGACACAACCGGGCAGTTCATTTGCAACAGTCTTTACGAAGAAATTTATTTTACATCACATGGCACGTGCATCTGTGTGTCACCTCTGGCCGTCATAATAGTCTAATTAAAAACAAATTTCAAGATTAGGACATTTCTCTCTGCAGTAGTATTTCCACAAGCCAAAAACCATAGTATCCAAGTCAGAATGGACACGCAGAGATGCACACACAGGAGCAGGGATGTATGTGTTTGTGGCTGAGACTTCTGTTTGCTCCTAGGAGTGTGTGCCTTTGTGTTTGTGTGGGTATGTGCCTGGGCCAGTTTGCTCGTGGGCATCTGTGTTGGTGTGTGGACACGCGTCCTGGTGGTCTGTGAATCTGGGTTCCCGGCAGTGTGTGCCTAGCTGTATGAACCTTCATAGTCACCCGGGTCTGTGACCGGGAGGTTGGACATCTGTTTGCCCAGGGCTGTGTGCATCTGTATACACACATATCCGGGTTGTGTGCCAGCCTGTGAGTTCCCGGGGTGAGTGTGTATGTGGGCATCGATGGGGTATGAAGCCAGCGAGTCTGTTTTCTCCGGATCAGTGTGCGGGATTTGTGTGTATTACACGGACACGTGCCATAGTTGGTGCCTGAGGTTCGGGCTCCCGGGGCCAGTTTACAGCTGGGTTCTGTGGGCTCGGAGGGCACACAGGGCACTGGCCACTCCTCAGGGCCCAGGTGTGCCTGGGTGGGTTGGGGGAGCCCAGGAACGTGTGCCAGCAGGCCAGGGATGTGCCCCATCCCCGAAAAGGATGGGGACAAAGTGATCCCCCCTGCCGGCAGGTGGGGACTACACTTGAGCCGTGCTGGGGGGCGGTCGAGAACCGCGTGGGGAAAGGCTCTGAGCCCCCTTTCTCTGTACCTCTCTGTCTGTCTTGCTCCGTGTTTCTCTGTGTTTATCTTCCTCTGTGCCTCTCCGTCTGTCTGTCTCTCAATCTCCTGCCTCCAGCTCTCTGTCTGGCCCTGGCTCTCTGTCTCAACACTTTTTTTTTGTTTCTTCCTATTCCCCCCCCCCCGCCCCGACACTTCTCCATAGTTCCCAGTGTGTTTCTGTGTGCTTCTGATTTTCTTTCTGTCTCTGTTTCTACGTGTGTCTCTATGTTTCAGGCTGTTGCTGGTTTCTCTTTTTCTCTGTGCCTGGCTGCTGTCTCTTTCCCTAGTTTCTCTATCTCACAGATTTTCTTGCTTGTCAATCTCTCTGACTTCTGATTCTTCCTCAGGCCTTCCCACACCCCATGCTTTTGCCCAAGCTCTTTCCACTGTGGAGAATACCCTTGCTTTTCCCTCTGCAACCTGGAAAACTCCTGTTCATCCTTCAAGACACATCTCAGAGGCCACAGACCACCTCTTGGAGCTTTCCCCGACCCCCTGAAACTTGCAAGGGTTGTTGTGTCAGTCCACACAGCTCACCCGCTGGTACAAGAGCTTGAGGGACCAGGGAAGGTCGAGCTGATGCACCCAGATCTGGCCCACGTGTCTGGTCAGGGAAGGGAGGCAAGAAAGCTGGTTCCATCTCTCCCACCTCTTGTCTCTGGCTCCTTCTCTGGTTTTGACTCCCTCACTCTGGGCCTCTGTCCAGTTCGCTTTTGCTCGTCGCGAGAGAGACAGAGTGGAGAGGTGAGAGATGTGCGGTCTGGGCGGCCACCGTCCCGTAGCCCCTCTGCTCCTCCTGCAGCCCTCTCCTGATTCTAGCCCACTTCCGGGGACTGGAGACCCTGGGACCCCCGAGTCCTCTCCACCTTCCTTTCCTGATTTCAGTGGTTTTTCTCTTATTCTGCATATATTTTTTTGTCTGAGGAAAATGAGATGTCTTCCCTCATGGAGAAAATAGTATATATTCCTTATGGCGGAGTAGGAAAGATACAGAAAAGCACACACACAGACAGACCCTAATCTGTGCCCCAGACTCCATCCGCCCCGCCCAGAAAGGGTGGGGCACGTGTGTGTGTCCCAGGTCCATTCAGACCCGTCATCTGTTCTCTGCCCATTGGCCTCTGTGTCTCCTTGTCTCTGTCTGTCTCAGAGGGAGTCTGTCTGTCCTCTGGCTCATATTCGCTGGCTCTCCCTGTGGGCTGCTGGCCTGGTCACTCTTTCATACGTATGAAACTCTTCCCAGGCCCTGTGCTGAAGGTGTGCGTGCGCGCGCGCACACACACACACACACACACACACACACACACGACGCACGCGCACGCGAGGTCCATCGTCTGCATTTTCTCTTATCTCATCTTTCATTTTTTCCCTTGCGGGCTCCAAAAAAGCTGCGGTTTGCAGAGAGAAAAAGAGACACTAACAGAGACGGAAACACAGAGACAGAGATGGCAACAGCCAGGCAGAGGGGTCTGGGGGTCAGGTTGGTGCCGTGGTGGGGGGAGGGAGACGGAGCTCTGCCCATGTGTCTGTTGTTCATCCGGTCCTCGCCGTCCCCAGCCCTCCACACCCGAGGGCCTTTCCCACCCAGTGCCCGGACCTGTGCTCCCCTCACAGTGTGACCCACGGGATCCTGGATCTGTGTCTCCCCACCTAGCTCTGCCAGCCTGTCCATCTGTCTGTCTTCTGTCTGCTTCTGCGTACCCCGATGCCTCCCCCTTGCTGTGGTCTCATTAAGTGTTCATCTTTGTCTTGGTCCCATCCCCCCGGGTGGGGTGCGTCCGTGTGTCCACATGTGTGTGGCCGATCTCTGTGCCACTGGGTCTGTCTCTGCCTCCCACCTCCACGTGTCTGCACTTTTCTTAGTGCGCTCCTTCCCCGTGACTCCTGGGACTTGGCCTCTGGGGTGAATTTTTGCTCAGTCCCCATCCTGGCCCCAGACTTAGTCCCGTGCTCCCTCCAGCCTCGGCTTCAAGGCCTCCGTCCTGGTCGGTTTCCCTGGCGACCACGCCCCGGACACCTCCTCTTTAAATGTCCCAAACTCAACTCACCTGTGCGCTCCCGCAGGGGGGCCCGTTAGGCCTTCGGTGGGCCCCAGTTAGCTTTGCCTTCGTGAGCCCCTTCCTCCGTAAGAAACATTCAAAATTATATTACAATATTGCTGTAAAGTCAAATATGTGAATATATATTAAAGCGTTGTTTGAGGGGCGTGTGGCTGGCTCAGTTGACGGAACATACGACTGTCCATCTCTGGGCTGTGAGTTTGAGCCCCATGTTGGGTGTAGAGTTTACTTAAAAAATGAGCTAAAAGTTTATTTGTCTTCTTCTTTTTTTTTTCACTTTATTTACTTATTTTGAGAGAGAGAGCAAGCAGGACAGGGGCAGAGAGAGAGGGAGAGACAATCCCAAGCAGAGAGCACAGAGCCCTACTTGGGGCTTGAACTCATGAACCATGAGATCACGACCTGAGCTGAAATCAAGAGTCAGACGCTTAACCGACTGAGCCACCAGGTGCCCCTATTTGTCTTCTAATTTTAAGAAAAATTAAAATGTTTTGTGGGCCCCTAAAGTACTGTGGGCTGTAGATTTACTGGGCATGTCCTCTGTGCCAGGCCTGGTAAATGCTGCTCCTGGCACATTATGTGTCCTCTTGACCTGCTATCTTCTCTGTTCTTTCTTATGCATTCTGCCCCCTGTGGTTTGCCCTTGACCTCAGTGTGAGTGCATCAAAGCAAGGTGACCTGTGTCAGCCCCTCCCCCACTGTCTCTGTCTGTCTCTGTCCAGCTCTCTCTTGCCCTAGCAGGTTTGTCCCTTTCTCTGGGGTCCCTCTGTTAATTCACTTATTCTCCCAACACGTGGCCCTCCTGTCTGTGTGTCCGGCAGGGAGCAGGTGTCTGGCTCCCCCTCTGTCCCGAAGGCCTTCTGGCCTCCTGGCTCTGTATGCTTGTCGAATTTCCGGTGCAGGCTGTGCTCCTGCACCCCGGCCCCTTGCCCTGGGCTGGAGGGTCAGTGTTCTCTCTCACTCCCACCCAAGTGCTCTGCCCCCCCACCCCAGTCTCCGTCGTCATTATTCCAGGGGCGCCTGCTCTACTCTCCACCTCATCCCTCCCCCCTCCCCTTTTACCCTCTGCCTCGGTCCACATTCACCCTGCTGCTCTCTAACTTTGCCTTCGCTCAGGTGTGTGAGCATCCGCTCCCTCCCTGGCCCATTGGACCAGTTTCCACGAGGCACCTGCTGTGGGTCCGGCCCTGGCTGGGCTGGCGGTTCAGGGGTGAGGGATACCCTGTGTGGGACAGATGAGCAGAACAGATGGTCCTGGGAGAGTAGGGGTGGGGTCCTGAGTGTGAACAGAGGGTCCGGAGGGTTCCCCGGGGAGGCAGAGCTGAGGGAGGCCTGGGGGCCAGGAGTACCAGGTGGGGGAGGAGGGCAAAGAACAAAGGCCGGGAGGGGGGAGGTGGCCGAGCTGGGCCGGGCTGGCCATCGAGTCACCACATCCTCTGTCTCCTGGGGCTGCGATCGTGTGTGAGGCAGCCGGCCCGACAGACATCCGGACGGACACTGGGAGAGAGCGAGAGAGGCCCATGGAAAGCTCCTGCTTTTTCTGTGTTTATCTCCCATCTCGCTCCTCTCCTCTTCTCTCTGGGACTTATCCGAGTCTTGTCTCTTCTCTGGGCTTCCTACGTTTGTCTACGTGCGCGTGTGTATGTGGCACGTGTGTGGCCTGTGTTGCGTGTGGATGGGGTGCGTGTGGCATACGGTCCCGTCCTGACTCCCTCACTGTTGCCCGAGTCCAGCAGGGGCTGTGCGGCCCGTGCGTGCGGACGCCTCTTTCATTCCTTCTGACTTAAACGTCATTTGCACCTCTCTGAAGAGGCAGCCCCGGGGGAGACAGGTGCCTCCCACTCTTCCTCAGCCCAGCCTTCTCTTCAGCCTTGTCATTCAGTCGCCGTCTCGGGTTTTCTCTTTCCAAACTCCTCTCTTGGGGTCGTGCTTCCGGTGGACTTGAGACTCATGTGTCCTGCTTGCACTTGTGTCTGTCTGTCACCTCTCCCTCCCACACACTTTCTCCTTTTCTCTCTTTGTTTTCCTGTCTTTCTTTGTCTGTGCGTCTCTGCCTCTGAGCTTTAGCTTAACTCTTTGTGTTCCCCAGCATTAGGTAGTTTTCCCACTCAGATGTGACTGCACATCACGTGTGTGTGTGTGTGTGTGTGTGTGTGTGTGTGTGTGTGAGAGAGAGAGAGAGAGAGAGAGAGAGAGAGAGATCTCCTCTCACCCTTTTGCTCTCTACTCGAAATCCCCTCTCCAGCTCCATCTGGATTTTTCAAGACACTCTGGTTATCTGTCTCTCTCCAACTTCCCCCAAACTCTCTCTTATTCTCCTTCCACCTCCAGCTCTGAGGCTCTGTGTCCAGCATTTGCTTTCACTCTGTAGACAAGCATATGGTGATCTGCGTCTCCATCCATCCGTCTGTGTGTCTGAGAGTGATTTCTAGGCCCTTTTCCTAACCCCCCTTCCTGGGCCCACTGGTGTCTCCCCCTGCACACCGCTGGGCCCTCTCAGCACCTACGCCAGCCTCTCTACGCAGTCTCTCTCCCCTGCCCTTCTGTGTGAGCTCCTGGGCCCCTCACCACCTCCCACCCCAGCCCCTGCACCCCTCAAGGCCCACCCCAGCCTCAGCACCATCCCCACCCACTGCCCCCACATGCCTGCTTCACTGTCCCCAACAGGTCACCCTGACCAGGCCATTCCGTGGCGGTAGGATGCTCCAGGAGCCCCCAGCCTCGGGTGTCTCTAGCTCAAGGGGCCAATGTTGGTGATTTCCTTCCTGCCCCATGGGACCCCCTCCTAATTCAGGTCTCTCCGGGAGTCTCTCTTTCCGTGGGAGGGTCTAGGCATCAGTGTTTCTTGGTCACATTACCTTTTTACGTTCCTTTTCATCAGACTTTGTCAGGCTCTGTTCTTACCTGGGCATCATTGTGTGTGTGTGTGTGTGTGTGTGTGTGTGTGTGTGTGTCCCCGTTCCTCCCTCCCCATCTGACACATACCTCTTTCCTTCTGTCTCTTATCGTCTTTCTCTCATTAAAAAATAATGTAACTGGGGCGCCTGGGTGTCTCAGTCGGTTAAGTGGCCGACTTTGGCTCAGGTCATGATCTCACGGTCAGTGAGTTTGAGCCCCGCGTCGGGCTCTGTGCTGACAGCTCAGAGCCTGGAGCCTGTTTCAGATTCTGTGTCTCCCTCTCTCTGACCCTCCCCCGTTCATGCTCTGTCTCTCTCTGTCTCAAAAATAAATAAACGTTAAAAAAAATTTTTTTTGAAAAAAAAAATGTAACTTCCATACTATAAAATGCACAAATCTTAAGGGAAAAACCTCAGTGAATGCCACCCGTGTCTACACCTGTGGACCCACTTTCCCGAGCCAGACCCGGACCTCGCAGCTCCCAGCAGCTTCCTTCTCACGCGACCACCAAGGGAACCGCTGTTCTGACCGCTTCTGTTTACTCTCGTTGCTTTACGTCGTTGTGTGCATGTGTGATGTTCTGTCTGTCTTAGAACTCTCTTAGCTGTTGCTTCCCTTCTGGGAGTCCCTCATCTTTGTTCCTTCCTTCGGTCACAATTGAGTCCCTCCAAAGACAGGCTGTATGTCTAACGCCCTGCCTTCCCTCTCTCTCGCTCCCCCTGCTTCGTAGCTAAGTCATTATTGAATTCTGCTTCAATTCTGTGCGTCACTGCAGGAGTGTGTGTGTGTGTGTGTGTGTGTGTGTGTGTGTGTCCCCGCTCACCCACTGCCTCCCCCTCACTCACTGCTTCTCCCACCTCTGCCTCTCTCTCCTCTCCCGCTCCTGGGGGCTCCATCTAGATTTTTCCAGGTGGGTCTGGCTCTGTTTCTCTCTCTCTCTCCTCCTTTCTTCCCTCGCTGTCCCCGAGGGGCGGGTGAGAGCTGGCTGGCACCGTGCCTGTGTGCGTGTCCACCTCTGCCGCAGCTCTGGCCTCACCCCCTCCCGCTGCCCCTCGCACCTCCCCTGCCCCCTTTGCAAACTCTCTCTGCCCACAGTGGATCCACTGCCATCGGTCTCTGGCCGGGATCTTGGAGCTAAGCCCCGACCCCCACCAGGTCCACCTCTCCCAGTGCGGAAACCCCTCCTCCAGGCCCCATCCCTCCCCTCCCCTTCCTGTCCCAGGCTGTCTTCACATCAGCACCTCCCTCTCCCTCCCCCTTCGGCTGCATTTGTTCTCAACCTCCCCAAACAGCTGGCACCGTGACCTCTCCCACCTGCCAGCAAACCCGGGGCTGACTCCGCAGACCTCAGTGACTCTGCGTCTCCTGACTCTCCCCCTACCTTTCGGATGCCTCCTCCTCTGTGTCTTGCCCTCTTCTCTCTTCCTGCCCGAGTCTGGTGACCTCACTCACTCTGGGCCTCACCTCTCCCTTTGCGTGGCCCACCCCCAGTCTGCAGATCTCCCTGTACACCTGCCTCCTGGACATTCCATAGGCACCACTACCCACTCAGCACCCGGGTCCAGGCCCTGGGCTCGTCCCTCTCCCCCTGCCCCTCCTTGCCCACTTCCTGTCCACATGGTCCCCCAAATGGGCCCCGCCTCATTCTGTCCTCTCCATTCTAGCACCTTGCCTTTGCCCGGGCTTCGTTTCCTCCCCTGGGCTGGGTGCCACAGTCCTCACTGGCTTCCCTGTCACCTGCCACCAAGTGCTCCGGCCTGCCCTTGGCCTCCCAGAGTGACCCTCTGACATCAGGCAAATTTGGTCGTACATTCAGTCAACAAACAGCGGCTGAGCAGCCACCGTGGGGCAGGCCTCATACGTGGCCTGGTTCTGTCACGTGGAAGGAGACCCTGAGCCGGCGGGGGTGGGGGCTGGAGTGGAGCCCGTGGCCTCAGCTACTCTTCCTCCTCATCTTTTCACTTCTACCAGCCTCCCTTCCTTCTGTCTTGCCCTGTGGCTGTCGCGCCCATCTCTCTCCAGTGTCGGGTGCGTCTTTCCGTCTGTTCCAGAGTGAGGGTCCTTACACCTCTGTCCACGTCAGGCAGTTTGAGATCTGCCTGTCCATCTGTCCCTGTGCACCAGCGCACGTATCTGGTTTTCCTGTGTGTGTGTGCGTGTGTGTGTGTGCGTGTGTGTTTCTCTTTCTGTTGTTTATCTGACAGCCTGTGTATCCTGACCTGGGTTTCTGATTGTTTCTATGTGAACGTCTGTGTGTGTGTCTTTGTCTTGTGTGTGTGTGTGTGTTGACCAGTCCTGTCGGTGTGCAGTGATGAGGGTATGTGGGGATGTCTGTCTGTCTGTATGTCAGGGAGGGTCCCTCCTGGCCGCGTCTCCATGTATTGTGAGGATCACTGTGTCTCTGGTCATGTCTCCCGAGTAGGGGTCTGTCTGGGGGATTTTGTCCGGTCCTTCTCCGGCTGGGGGCCGTGGAGATGCCATGGGCTTCCTGTCTGCTTCCGCAGATCCCGTCGCCTGGCCGTCTACCTCACAACTCGTGCCGCCCCTCCTCTTCCTTCTCCGCGTCCCCTCTCCCTCTCCTGGGGGCTTTGTTGGGGTTGCACGTCACTGTCTGTGTCTGGCCGCCTTGCAAGCCTGCGAGCAGGCTGTGTGCGTCACACCTCGTGCCCAGCCCCGGCTGCCACCGCCGTCCCCTTGTGCGTCATCCTGGAGCCCCTGGCGGTGTGGGGGTCTTGCCTCGCAGCTCAGCAACCCCGGCTCCCTCCCATCCTCTGTCTGAGCCTTTCCTGAGCTTTCTTCTCCTTCCTTCATGCGGCAGGCCTCCATCTGGGTTCGTGCAACTGTCTGAGGCTCCCTAGTCTCACCTCCTGTTAACTTTCTGCTGCTGGCGAGTTTATGGGGGGATCTTCAGGGTTTACTCAGTCTTTGGTCAACAAACCTCACAGTGGGGAAGGATGGGGCTGGGGGCCTGACATGCCTCTTCTTTTCCTTCTGTCCCCCTGTCCTCACTAGGGTCCACCTCCCTTAAGGGGCATGTCTATGTAGAACCAAACTCGAAAACAATCACCTAGATCCATGTACGCACGGGAAGGCCCTTTGAGTCCCCTTCTGTCATCCCCCTCACCTCCTACCACTCCCTCTGGTCCAGCCACCTTGCCCTTGTCTTTCCCTAAATATGACATGCTGCTCCCACCTCAGGGCCTTTGCACTTTCTGTCCCTGCTGCCTGGAGGGCCCTTTCTTGGGATCTGTGTGCCTGCTCACCCCTTCAGCTCTCTGCTCCAAAGCCCCCTCTTCAGAGAGGCTTTCCCTGACCACTTGGTCTCAAGCAGCATCCTCCATTGCCCTCCTTACCCCTACCCTGCTGCATTTGTCCTTAGAGCACTTGAGGCTCTGAGGCCTGGCTCTCATCCTATATATTGTTATTTTGGCTTATCTTCAGTCCTTCATGCTACTGCGCTGTGTGCCCCAGGAAGGCAGGACAGTCTGTTTGGTGCTGGGTCTCCAGCATGCAGAAAGCACTCATGTGTGATGATTGAGTGAATGATCTAGTTTCTAAGCCCTGTCTAGCCAGGATGCAGGGAAGTGCCTCCTCTTGTTCCCCCCTATCTCCTAGTTCCATCCCGACCTTCCCGATCTGCCGCTCTCCCTTGGCTAACTGGCCCAAGCAGCCTTCACTTGGTGGCTCAGACACCTGCTTCCTCCTGGTCTCCCCGTCTCAGGTCTTCCCCCATTCTCGTGGCAAAGCAGCAGGGATCACATACTCCCGCTCGAGCCCACCCCCACCTCCTATAATGTCTCCTGCTTTCAAGCCCCTCCCCTGCCTCAGCCATAACCCCACCCCTCACCTGCCTTCAAGCTTCTACACCTTTGGGGTTTTTTTAAATGTTTTTATTTATTTTTGAGAGAGAGAGAGACAGAGTGTGAGTAGGAGAGGGGCAGAGAGAGGGGGAGACACAGAATCTGAAGCAGGCTCCGGGCTCTGAGCCGTCGGCACAGAGCCCGATGTGGGGCTCAAACTCATGAACCGCAAGATCATGACCTGAGCCCAAGTCGGACGCTTAACTGACTGAGCCACCCAGGTGCCCCCCCCCCACTTTAAAGGGTGTTTTTATTTATTTTTGAGAGAGAGAGAGAGAGAGAGAGAGGGAGTGGGAGAGGGCAGAAAGAGAGGGAGAAGTCTCTCCACCTTTGTACGTGCTGGTCCCTACACCCAGAAATCCCTTCCCCAAGTGTCTGCTTAGTGAACACCTACTTTAAAAAAATTAAACATTTTTTTTTATCTTAGTGGAATTCATATAACAAAATTAACCATTTTTGTGAAGGGCTTAGTGGCATTTAGTTCATCCACAATGTTATTCGATCTTTGTCTGGTTCCAAAACCTTTTTTTTTTAGCACTCTCAAAGAAAATCCCATACCAGTTAAACAGTTATTCCCTGTTCTCTCTCCCCACTTCCCGTCCCTGACAACCATGGACCTGAGTTGTGGTCTGTGGATTATCCGTTCTGGATATTTCCTATAAAAGGAGTCACAGGAAAGGTGACCTTTTGAATCTGGCTTCTTTCACTTAGCATTAAGTTTTTCAAGGTTTACCCACATTGTAGCTCATATCGAGACTTTGTTCCCTTTCTATGGATGAATAATAGTATTGCACGGTACGATTTATCTGCTGTGTCTTTTGAGTCTCAAAGGACCCCTGTCGAAGGCTGGACTCTCCCTTCTCTGGCCCTCATGTTCCTGGAATAATCTGGGCTACCTTGGGCTGGCTGCATGCCTTTTCCATCTGTGGCTTCTGGAAGGAAGGGGCTTCCAGAATAGATTCTGCCCCACTGTGTGCTGCTCCAGGCTCTGGGTCACCCAGGCCCAGGATGGCACTCCTCACGGGCGGGTGCGGGCCCTTCTGTGAGGGAGGGTGAGGAAAGGCAGGGAAGACGGAGGGACCCACGTGGCCTGGGCCCTCGGCCTCTCCTCTCCCCTGCCTTCCCCTCTTCCTCTGAGAGCCTCAGGTCCCCGTTGCGTCTCCCCCTGCGTGCGGGTGGCTTTTGTCCATCTGGTTGTCTGTCACGCCTCCTTCTCTGGAGCATCCGCTGGCTTTGTGCTCCTTTTA
This sequence comes from Panthera pardus, assembly GCF_024362965.1. NCBI lineage: Eukaryota > Metazoa > Chordata > Mammalia > Carnivora > Felidae > Panthera > Panthera pardus. The sequence continues at coordinate 22,163,320 of NW_026526821.1, read as the reverse complement.
AGCCTCAAATGATTTTCTCTGTGCATGTCTGTGTCTCGCTGTCCCCTTGCTCTCGGTCAGCCTGACTATTCATCTGGCTGTCCCACCACACTGCACTCTTGCTTTCTCTCTGCTCCAGCCCTGGGAGTCATTGTCATTCCCTCCGTGTGTGTGAGTCGCGCATGCACACGCACACACCCCCCCCAGAAGGAGAGAGGGAGTGAGAGAGAGCCCCCGCCCCATGGCCCCTCTGCGGGTTCTCGCTTTTGTGCTGTGTCTGTGAGTCACCGGCTTTCATCCCTCAGTTCAGTCACCACCCCTCTGGTGCAGGGCTGCTCACGCTTGCTCGCACATGTGTGTGTGTGTGTGTGTGTGAGAGAGAGAGAGAGAGAGAGGAGAGGAGAGGAGAGAGATAGGCCCTCCCCTCCCTCTGCCCTCTCTCTGTGTCTAAGACGGCTCTGCCCTGGCACCGAGGTCTCTCTCGGCCTCTCTCTGTGTGTGATTCCGTGGCTCCGTCTGACTCTCTGGGTCCCTCCTTCACTCATCCTCACCGCTAACTTCATCCCTCACTCCCTCTCTCCCCACTGCACCTCTCCGACTCTCTGCTCCCCTGCTCTCTCCCTCTTCCTCCTTCTCTGGGCCTCCCTCTCCTTCCTCCTGGATTTTTCCAGATGTGCCCATGTTTGACTGTCTCACGCCACGTGTCTCGTTCCCTCCCCCCCTCAGGCTCTGTCTTCTCCCCTTCCTCCTGATCTCTGGTGCACGTGTGCACGCGTGTGCGTGTGCGTGTGCATGCGTGCTTGTCTGTGAGTGCGCCTTCACGCCTGGGCCTCCTTCCCCTCCCTCTACCTGCTCCCGACCCGCTGGAGCTCCCAGGGGGTACTGCCTGGCGTCTTGTCTTCCCACCTGGACCCCCCAGCTGTCACCTCACCCCTCCTGAGGGGTGACCCTCGCATCCCCATATTTGCCACAAATATGAGACCTGGTCCCCCGGGGGCTTCCGAGTTGGGGATCCTCATCACCCCCCTCTCCGCTCCCCGTACAGTAAGGCCTCCTGCAGACTCTATCCCTGAGCGGCTCTCAGCTGACTCCTCTCCCTTCCTCACCGGGCCACCCCATCTCTCCCTGGGCTGCCTCTGCGGTCTCCCCGCTTCTGCTGCCATCAGGGGTCAGAAATAATCCCCGCCTCCAGTGCTTAAACCCTGTTGGAAGAACAAAGCCAACTTCCAGGCCTGGCCTCACCCTGCGGCCGCCTCCCATGTTCTGTGTCTCTCTCTCTCTCTGTTTCTGTCTCTGTCTCTGTCTCTGTCTGTCTCACCACTCACTACTGCTCCCTGTGCTCAGGCTTTGCGCTCTGCCTGGCCAGCCGGCCCACCTTCACCCCACTCCTTCTCCCTCATCTGTCTGGCAAACTCTTCTTCCTTCCCCAGGGCCCTGCTTTGTTTGAGCTCTGGGGCCCTGGGACCCTTTTGGGGGAGACTCTTCCCCTGCCTGAGCCTTTGGTCGCCCCAGATGTGCCACTCAAGACTGCGGTGGGCTTGAGGCGACCAGTCTAATCTTAGGGACCTGCACACAGTTGGCAACCGTAAATGCACCGCCAGCTTCCTCCAGGAGCTTGTTCTCCCTGTGTGAGTGGGGATGTGTTTGGAGGTTTGGGGTTCAGTGCCTCAGTTTCCCTACTTCCCCCTCCTCCCCACTGCTCCGTGTTCCCCCTCCTCATGTCTTCCCACAGTTCCAGGTGCGTGTGTGTGTGTGTGTGTGTGTGTGCGCGCTCGCGAGCACGCCTGATCACCTCCTCCTGCTTCTGCCCGGAGGCTTCATCTCCATTCCCTCTTTCTTTCAAGGCACACGTTCTTTCCTGAGCAGAAGTAATGCATCCCTCTTCGTGATACAATGCTTAGAAACTAGAGAGAAGCACGGGGAGAACAATAGAAGTCCCATTTCCCAGGAGGAGGGGACACTGGGAGCATACCGGGGAGCGGATCCTAAACCGGGTTGTGTGTGCTTGTCCCTCTCACACTCTCTACTTCCCCTCCTCTCTGTCTGGCACGCTGTTCCCGCCTGAGGCTCTCACTCCCTGGTATGCATTTGAGCTCCCGCCCTGTGCCTCTCGGAGCCTGTCCCTCTGTCTCTGGGGGTATCACCTCTGCCCGGCCCTGGGGATTCCCATCCACAGTCACTTTCATTCATTCATAAAACCCCCTCTGCCGACTAGGGAGTGTGTGCCTGTGGGGTAGCATGCCCCTCCCGTTGCCCGTGTCTCACTGAACTTTGCCCACGCTCTGTGAGCTCTGGGGGGTGCATGCTGGGGGGGGGTGTCCGTGCGTCTGTCTCCCTGGATGCCCATCTGCCTGTCTGCTTGTTTGCCACCTCCCTCTCCTGCAACCTTTTTGAATTGCCATCTTTCTTCTGCCCCATCCCGTGTGTGTGTGTGTGTGTGTGTGCATCCCTCCAGCCACTCTTGCCCCGCTGGCTTCCTTTCTGGTTTCCTCACAGTTTGCTCTCCTTCTACCTCTGTTGGCCACTCTCATTCATAAGTTCTCTTGCTCATTCAAAACATAGAGCATCATTAAAAAAATTGTCTGCCAGGAACACAGATTGCGTGATTACCTTTGCAGTTAGCTCTAACCACAACCAGCGTAAGAACCGTGAGGGTGTTGGCCTCCCATTGTTGTAGCCCTGTGCTAGGTCTGCGTGAGTGTGTCTGTTCACCCGTCTCCCATCCTCCCTGCCTGCCTCTTCTTTCTTCTCGTCTCTCCCCTTTTCCTTCCTTGGAGATTTCTGGACTCTCACTCTGGCTGTTCACGCTGGGAGCAGAAAGAATGGTGTGTGTGTGTGCGTGTGTGTGTGTGTGTGTGTGTACTTTGTTCCCCTCCGTGGACGTTTTCTTTCTTTTGGAAATGACATTTATTGCTTTCCTTTGGTTTCAGAAGTAGTACGTGTTCACTGCAGAAAAGGTGGAAAATCCCAAAAAGAATGTGCAGAAGAGTATAAAATAAAAATCCCCTATAATTCCACTTCCCAGAGAGAAAGAAGCCACGGCTGATTTGGGGAGGTCTTTTTACAGTCTCTTCCTGGTGCCTCTGAACCTTTTCTTTCCCCTTTCTCTTCACTCTATTTTGTCCTCTTCTCACTCATTCGTTCCTTCAGAAGCGTTTGGGGGGTCCCCACTTGGGACACCCCCATGTGTCTCGGTCAGCCCAGCTGAACAATTGGAATGTCTTTGTCTGGGAAGGTCTGTCTGTCCCGACAGTCTCACTGAACTTTGCCCCCACTCTGTGAGCTCCGGGGGGTGCATGTTGGGGATGCGTCTCTCACCCTGGATGCCCACCTGCCTGTCTGCTTGCCTTCTCCCGTCTCCCTCTTTTCCTCTGGGACTTTATCAGGGGTGTGTGTGTGTGCGTGTGTGTGTGGTGGGAGAGAGGAAGCTAGACAGAGAGAGTGAGCAGAAAGAAATGAGGTGGGGGAGAGACAGAGAGACCCGAGGTCCCCTCCTTTCCCTTCGTTGTGTCTCTCCTGCCTTCCTTTCCTGCCTCTTTGGTCTCAGGTTCCTTGAGAATGAACGTGAGCTAGAGCTTGGGGGGTCGGGGGAGGAGAATGCAGGTGGAGGACACAGCTTCCACTGGCAAGTGGAAGCCGGAAACTGGGCAGTATTTCTGGAAGCTGTCCTTGTGCCTTGTTCCATCCTTGTGAGGGCTGGGAAGTGGGACGTAGTTTGTGGGAGCAAGAGGCGGGCAGTCTGGAACCTCCCAGCCTCTCCCCAGGGCCCGGGTCGCCTCCCACTGAGAACAGAACTATCTCCCTCCAGGTCCCTTGTCCCCCTGTTGGTCTCTCTCCGCCCGCCCCTAGGGCCCTCACCTCCATTCCGCTCTGGCTCCGCCTCTCAGGCCACACAGCAGACGAGCTCTGGACGTGGGTGCCGACGCCTGGGTCATGTCTCACTGTGGTCCTCAGATTGGTGACGTTCAGCGGAGCCCGCGTGTCCTCGCCAGCAAAATGGGGATAATAAGAGTCGTGAGGCTCAGAGGTGATGGATCGTGAAAAGGACGCTGGTTAGTTCTGGCTGCCACCAAGCTGCCCCTCCCCTCTTCTCTCTGCCCGAGTCCCAGCCGCTTCCCTCTGTGGGTCCGTTTCACATGCCCCTGCCTCCCCCCGCCCCCGCCATACACGACTTCTCTCCCAGCAACAAACTCTGTGCTGGGCCCGGGTGTGTGCACACGGGTATGCGCAGCCGCTGAAGTTTCCTTGGGTAGCAGTCCCAGCTCCTTCTCCTGTTCCTGCTTCGGGGCCCCCACCGCTCCCTTTCCGAGCAGCCATCCGGGGTCTCTGCAGGCCCGCACCAGTCACCTGCTGTCGGCACCCAGCCGAGGCCCCTGCTTGACTCTTGCCTTCCAACACCCGCTCTCGAGCCATCCGGGCTTCCTGCCAATTCTGTCCCCAGAAACTCTCCCTGAGGTGGTCAGAACCCCACCCCCAACCCCTGGCCCTGGGCCAGCCTGGACTTTCCCAGGTCCCCTCCACTAGACTGTGGTGACTTTGAGGCCCCCAGGGGATGGGGCAGGCTGGGTGCGGGGGGGCAGAGAGGGGGCTCACAGCCTTGGAGCCTCCTCCTCCCCAGGGAGGGGGCATCCGGGGGGGCTTAGAGTGTGGATTCCAGAGCCTGGCAGATGGGCGGTCACTGCTTCCTGCTGGGACCTTGTCCCTGCTGCCTCAATTCCCTGAAGTCCAAGACAGAGGCAGGAGGAAGACTGAAGAATGATGGGTGCCTGGGTTGCTCAGTCGGTTGAGCGGCCGACTTCGGCTCAGGTCATGATCTCGTAGTTCAGAGTTCGAGCCCCGCGTCGGGCCCTGTGCTGACCGCTCAGAGCCTGGAGCCTGTTTCGGATTCTGCGTCTCCCTCTCTCTCTGCCCATTTCCCGCTCATGCTATCTTTCTGTCTCTCTCTCTCAAAAATAAATAAGTGTGAAAAAAATTTAAAAACACAAAAAGAACGAAGGCATGTGGCCAGTGCTCAGTGGGCATTTGCTGCAGTCCCACTGTGGTTGTTCTCGTCGCTGTCCCTCTCCTCAGGGACTGGGGCTCCAGATCCGTGACGTAGTGGGTGCTCCCTGCCTGGCATTTGAATGAGTGACTCAGAGCAACTTGGGGAGGAGGCTTGACCCAGGCAGGCAGACAGACAGACGGATGGGCAGAGGCACATGTGTACGCGTGAGCATGCACACGCCAGACACGTGGCGGGGCTGACCCTCCGGTTGGAGGGACGTTGAATTCAACCCCAGAGACGGTTGTGAGGAAGAGAAAACCAAAGTTGGGGAGTGGGTGGGAGAAAGACCCCGGCGTGTAGCCCAGGAGCCCGAGGCTGACCGGGGCTGGAAGGGGACCTGCCGTGCAGAGGGCATTAGGTCTGTGCAAACTGGACCCACAGTGAAAGAGAGACATACACACAGAGACAGAGGCGGAGGAAAGGAGGGACAAAGAGACAGGGAGACAGAGGAAGAGAAGGAGAGAACCAAAGGGTATCAGTGACCCAGGGAGAAACGGAGAGACGCATGGAGAGATGTAGAGATCTAGAGACAGACAGAGGGAGAGACGGAAGGATACACAAAGAAACGAGAGAGAGAGAGAGAGTCAGGGAGTAGTGTTGGTGACAGAGACAGAAGGAGACAGGGAGATGGAGAGAAAGAGAGAGAGAGAGCAATACACACACACAGAAGACAGAAATAGAGAGGAGTGTGTGTGTGTTTGTGGTGAGTGTGTGGGTGGAAGGGATGGGGGAGTCAGAACTGCACCAGACCCCAAATAAAGACAGATACTCTGTCAGTCAGTCAAATGTGAGCTGGGGTCTATCCTGTGCCAGAGTAGGGGACCCAGAGATGGCCCAGCCCACCCTGGTCCCAGAGGGGATGGCAGTCAGGAGGAATTCTGGGTTTTGCCTGGTGGGCCACAGGGAGCTAGTGAAGGTTGTGGAGCAAGGGCGTGAAACTGTCACAGTGGTGGAGTTGGGCAACATGCCCTCTGTCAGCAGTGAAGAGGAAGGATGGTGAGGGGGCTGTGAGGGGCCAGGCAACAGCTGGGGAGGGAGGAAAGAGGTGGGTCCACCCAGGTTGGGCTCTTCCGAGGTGTCCAATAGATATTCAGGGAATGAGTGGGCGAGAGAAACCATGGAGGCCTGTGGGCGGTGGGAATGGGGGAGGAAAGCCTGGGGACACAGGTGGCCTTCAGCAGCACAGGTGCCCACCTTATCGGCGTTGGCTATGGCTGTCCCCTGGCCTTCTCCGGTCCTCAGCCCGTTTACCTGGCTCTCTCCTCCTGCTCCGTCATGGTGCCCCTCCTGTCAGCCCCACGTGGGCATCCTGTCCGGGGCTCTCATGAGCCTTAGGCTCCTCCCCGTCGCTGCCCTTGCCTTATTCTTTCACACCAGTCTATAGCTGAAGAACTCGGCCTGGCCTTGAACTGCATGGTCCATTTATATGCAGATTTTTTCGGATAAGTATACTGCAGTGCTGTGAATGTGTTTTCTCTTCCTTATGGTTGGTTTTCTTAATAACTTTTCTCCACTCTAGCTTGCTTCATTGCAAGAATTCAGTGTAGAATACACAGAACTCTAAACTATGTGTTAATTGATGGTTAATTGATGGTTATTGGTAAGGATTCAAGTCAACAGTAGGCTATTAGTAGCTAAATTTGGGCGGAGAGTCAAAAGTTATACGTGATTTTCAGTTGTATGTGGGTCAGTGCCCTTGATCCCTGAGTGGTTCACGGCTCAGCTGTGTTTCTTCCGTGCCTGCCTCTCCCACCAGACCGGGGGTGACACCGGGGTCCGGCCTGATACGCAGTCTGGAGCTCTGACATCACCCGTCCGGCACAGGCCAGACCCTTGGGGGGGATGCTGGAGACTAGCTGGAATAATGAATAAACCTTCTTTCTCCCCCTGGCTAATGCATCCTCCCCCTTGTGTGCATCCTTCAAGGCCCAGCTCAGAGGACCCTCCTTCGCTAAAGCCTTTCCTGACCCCCTGTTAGGAAGCGGCCCCCTCCCTGCGTTCTCTCACACGTGTGGCTGTCAGAACAAATCTCAAGTCGCATCCTTGTTCTCTTTTTGTATGTCCGCCTCCCCAGAGGCTGCAGGTCCTCAAGGGCAGAGCAAGGCAGCCTATGACAACGACAACAGCTAATTTTATGTAGTACTTAACTACAGGCCAGAAATCATCCTAAGTGCCTACCACGTGCTTTTCATTGAATCGTCACAACACGGTATGTTATTACCCCCATTTTGCAGATGGAGAAACCAAGGCTCAGAGAGTTTAAGGGACTTGTTCCAGGTGACACAGCAAGTAAGTAGTGGAGATGGGATTTGTCCGGACCGCCTGGTGCCAGAGACACCACCTAAGTGACCTAAGATGATAGGCGTTACGCATTTTTCTCTCAGAGCGTAAAGGGTCCCGTAGTCTTTCTCTTTCCTGCAGCTCCTGTCCTGCTCTGAGCGCCTTGTGCCCTCACTCCGTACCTTCTCCTGGGCAGTACATCCCCGGCCCGCTGTGCGGGGGCCCTGAGTTTCTCCCCACGGTCCACGAGGATGGAGACACATGCCAGCACCCCCCCACCCCCCGCTTTGATTCCGTGGCCCCCAAACATGTTTTTCTCCTGTTCTCATTAGCACCCACCGGCTGCAGCCAGGAGCCCTGAGTCGACTCTGACTCCTTCAGCTCCTGCCGCCCACGGCCATCTGTCTCTGCTTCCTGCTGACTCTCCCTCTGGGGCCTTTCCTGGCCCCCCACCTCTGCGCCCACCCCTCCACTTCTTGCTCCGACACCCGTCACCTTCCCAAGTCCCCCGGTCTGTGAGCAAAGCCGCCCACGTCGCGTTCCTCACGGGGTGTCTCGAGGATCAGACGAAGTTTGAAAAGCTGTTACGGCAGGGCCAGGCTCACGATCCGTAGCTGTTATTAAAGATGGAGTGGGTAGTTGTTATTAAAGATTTTCCGAATGAATGAACGAGCGAATGACCCAGTGGGCGCACCGTTCCTCTCTTCCTGGCCCTCCTCTCAGTCCCTGCTACCTCCTCCACCACTTGGACGGCAAGGCAATACTTGTTAACGTTTTGGAAGGATGGCTACACTTTGAAAAACTTTGGATCCCTTCAGCCAGCGTGCAGATCCCTCCCATCCCAGAAAAGGGCTCCTCCCTTGAACCTATCTTGCCCCCAGCTACAGTTCCGGCTCTGTCCTCTCTTCTCAGCACAGCTTAGGGAAGGAATTGCCCCCATCAGCCCTCCACCTGCCGCCGTCAGCACCCCCACCCAAGGGCATCAGTGCGGCCTCCAAACCGTGGATTCAAGGCACACGTACGTTTTACTGGAACTCTCAGGCAGCATTTCAACACCATTCTCTGCTCTCAGGACACTCAGCTCCATGTCTCCTCCTGTGCTGCTGTGACTGGCCACCAGAGAAAAGCTGGAGAACCCCTTGTCAGTGTTGATGAAATGTTGGCGAGCCCATGGCTGTCATCGGATATCTCTGTCTCTGTCTCTCCTCACTTCCTTGGGAATCTACATTCATTCTGTCCTGTGATTTGAACACCCAGCAAGCTTTATGTGGATGACTCCCAGCCAGGGCCTGGACACCAGACTCTCGTGCCCAGCTGCCCTCTGGACATCTCCATGTGGAAGCGTATGGGCTTAACTCAACTTGGACATGCTCTCAGGGAGCCCTGGACTTGCATCCACTGAGCTTGGCCCCTGCCCTGCCTCCCTCACTATGGTGACCGGGACAACCACCACCCAAACCCAAAACAGGGGCCCCAGTCTCGACATGCCACTGCCCCTCATCCCCAGGACTGTGTCCCCAGGCCTCCCCATTTCTCCCTCCACCTGTTTCTCTGCCCTCTGTTTCAGTGACCCCTCAAATATTGATGACTCTCTCCTGTCTAACCGTGACCTTGAGCCCCAGATCTGTATGGTCAGCCATCTCCTAGATGCTTCCACCTGGGTGTCCCTCGGCACCTGCCATTCCATGTGGATTCCATTCCAAAGTGGATTCAGCATCTTCCCCTACACATGCTCCTCCTGCTGGGGTCCCTGGGTTGGTAAATAAGACTACTATGTGCCTTACTATGGAGGGTGATCCCCTCACACCACTCTTGACTCTGCTTTGCACACTCGGCCAGTGCTTTTCATTGGCTGGTGATTTGCCAGTCTCCCACTGTGCCCCCTCAATCACTGAGGACTGTACTTCCTGGGTCTGCCCTCTCTCCATTCCTAGTCCTGGGGCCATCCTTGATGACTTCACACCCACTGAATGGAGTAGCCAACACCATGGTCTTGACCTCCCAAGTGCTGACCACCTTGTCCTCCACCAGACCTCAACCATGACCACATCCTTGACCTTGTCACACGATAACAGCTCCAATCTGAAGCCCCAGTTTCAAGCCATCCCACTCCCTGGCCATCATCCGCTGTCACCCCATCTCATTGTTCATTTCATGGCTTTGATCTCAACAAGACCTTGGAAGTCAGCCTCCAACCATTCTTTCTTTAATGCCTGCCCCGCTAATTATTAGCCTTTCATCCCCAACTTGTTAGTGACATTGCTCTTGGCAAGATCACCAGTGCCTCCTGTCCTGTTGGATCCAATGGTCAGTTCTCAGTCCCCACCTTCCTGGTCCTATCAGCGACGCGGCATGTGGTCGAGCACTCCCTCAGTTTCGGAGCATTCACTTTTCTTGGCTTTCATGATATGGTGCTCTTCTGATTTTCCTTCTTGGCTCTTTGGCTGGATCCTCCCATTTCCCCCAAACTGCAAATGGCTCCCTTCTCTTCTTCATCTGCACACTCTCCTCAGGGGATCTCATCTGGTTCAACGGTTGGACACACTCTCCATTTGCTGATGGCTCAAAATCTCTAGCTCCCCCCTGACCTCCAGACTGTACTGCCCATTCAACATTTCCACTTGATGCCCTAGAGGCCTCACGAACTTGCTGTGTTGTAAGCTGAAATCAACCATTCTCTCTCCCCCCACAAACCTGCTCCCTCCCCGTATCAGCCAACTCCCTGAAAGTCATCCTGGAGTCCCTTGTTGCCTTCATCACTCATACCTATCCATACTCAATACACTAGTAAGTCCCGGTAACTAAACTTCCCAAAGATTCCAGATCCATTCTATTTTCTTCACCCCAGCTTGCTCCATCCAAACTCAAGCTCCCATCGCTTCTCTGGGACAAGAGCCCAGCCTTCTCCCTAGGCTCCCTGCTTCTACTCCTGTGTCGAATTCATTCTCCATCCACAACCGGAAGGATCAGATGACCACCACCTGCTTGAAACCCTCCAGTGGTTTCGCATTGTATTGAGCATAAAACCTAAGTTTTGTGCCACCCCCTGCAAAGTCTGACACGGTGTGGCCCTGACCACATCTCCAGCTACGCCTCCTGCCGCTTCTCCCTCTTATTCACTCAGTTCCAGCCCCACAGCCTCCCTGCTAGCCCTCCAATATGTCAAGCTCATTCCTGTCGCAGGGCCTTAGCTTTGCAGCCCTTTTATCCCGGAAGCCCCTCCTCCCAGAAATTCACAAGGCTGCCTCCTTCCTCCCTGACCCTCCGCTCAGATCCACTTCTTCGGGGAGGCTTTTCCTGATCATCCTTTCTGAAGTACCCCCACCTGCCCCAGGGCTCCATCTGGCCACCCTGCCTTACGCTTCTTCTAATTCTTATCAATATCAGAAATGATCTCAACTTACAAGGCCTTTTTTCTGCCTTCTGTACTGGAAGGTCCATTCTGGGAGAGCAGGCACTGAGTCTGTTCTGCTCTCTGCTGTAATTTGCTCACTCAACAGTGTCTGGCTCATCGTAGTTGCTCTGTAAATACTTGTGGGTTATACGTATGAATCTGATTGGCGATCAAGTCCCGTCAAGTCTGTTGATTTGACAGCTCTCACCTCTGCACCCTCCACCCCAGCCCTCTGCCTCCTCACCTTGCTCAAATGTGCCTTCTTCATTCTCTCCCAGCCTCTGAGTTCTCCCTCCGAACCCTCACAGATGTGGTCATCTGCTTGTGTGTGGATCGTCCTGTGTGTGTGTGTGTGTGAGAATGTGAATTCATACCCACACCTTTGTGTGTGTGTGTGTGTGTGCATCTGTGTCTGTCTCACCACTGGTTGTGTTTCTATTTCTCTCGCTTAATGGGTTTTATCAAATTTCTGATCTGCTTCATCCGTTCATTCCTTTGTTAATCTATTACTTTATGGAGTTATTCTGTCTTTAAATACCTTGTGATAGATGCAATGTTAGGTACTGTAGGTGTGTGCTGTGTGCGTGTGGATATATGTGAATCACTCATATTCTGGACCCTTTATCAGGTTTTGTTCTCATCTCTAGAATACTCCATTCATCCGTCCATCCACCCACCTATCCGTCCTCCATCCATTCAGCCATGCACCCATCCGCCCATCTACCCATCGTCTGACAAATGCCAGATTCTGTACCAGTGAGTAAGAACGCGAGTGCTTGTGCACAGTGTGCCTGTTTCTGTGTCCCTGCTGTCTGTCTGAAGGTCCCATTCTCCCTTCCCCCCTGCCTTTGGGCAAAGCCACATTTCTTTTATTTCTACAGAGGATCCTTGGTGAATTTTTGCACTGAGTCTGTGAGCATTTGTGCTATGCATGTGTGTGCATGTACTCAAGCTGGCTGACCTTCCCTCTCAGCTCTCTCTCTCTCTCTCTCTCGCTGGGGCTTGTGGAGTTATGTTCTTTCTTTGTGACACTCTCACTTCGTGCGTGTGTGTGTGTGTGTGTGTGTGTGTGTGTTTGAACATCTGTCAGTCTCTCACGTCTTTCCCTCTGGGACTTAAGCTGAAGTGGTTCTCAGTCTCTGGGTCACTGTCATTCACACTTTGTCCATTTATTTGTTGATTCATCCACAAGAGGTTTATTAAACACCTGCTTCATGCCAAGACCCAGGCCAGTCCGCGGTGTATGTGTGTGCTGTATCAGTGCATGGCTGTCTGCTGTCCACCACCTGTCTCCTCTCCTCTCTCTCCACCTGCCTTCACACCCTGGGGCCCCCAGTGTGTGCACCGGACCCCACTCTCCTTCTGCACATGCTCATCCTGCCCTCGGTGCTGACAGCCCTGCAGGCCACACAACATTTTTGTTCATAAATTGAAAACTCAAAGCCAATCCCCAGCTGGCCTTGGTACTTCAAACTCAGCATATGACACGCTCGTCACATCATTTCCGCACCTCTAATGGGTTTCTCTCCCTGTTCTCATTAGCGCTGTCATTGCCTGCCTGGGTCCACAGCCAGGAGCCCCGAGTCATCTGAGTCCTCACTCTCCTGCCGCCCACAGCCCATCTGTCCTCTTTCCTGTAGAACCTTTCTCCAAAAGCTTCTCAGCACCCCCCACCCCCACTGTCTTATCAGCCGCTGTCTCAGCCTGGGCCGAGGGAACTGAAGCATCTATCCACCCACCCATCTATCCATCCATCCATCCATCCATCCATCCATTCACCTAACAAACTTGCCCCGAGCAAACTTGCCTCAGCATCTCTGCTGAGGACAAAGTTCCCAAAGCCATGTCCTACAGGACCTCAGAATTTAGGGAGAAGACAGACCAATGATCACCGCATTACAAGATGTGTGATAGGGGCTGTCCCAGGACTTGATGTCACTGTGGTCACTACACTGCCTGTGTTTGGGGGGAGGGGTGACATCTGTCTTATTTGCTTTGGCCACCTTTTCAGACCTTCTTCCTCCTTCCAAATCTCTAGAACTGGTGCCCCCGAGGCTGTAGTCTGCTGTCCTTCCATGAGCTCTCCTACACCATGTTGTCCATGCTCAGGGCTCCAGAGACCGCCCTCCATGCAGAAGTTTTCTCATGTAAATCTTCCTCAGCCCCATTCAGATGCCCCAGCAACATCACAGACTTATCAAGACAGGATCAAACTCTTCATCATCCGCACCCTCATCCATTGTGCTTACTCCCCATCTCCAAGACCAAAAATCCAGACATCACCTTCTTTTTTCCTTTGCCCTCCATCTCCAATTTAACTCTATTTTTTTTTCTGATTCCTCCTCCAACATCTGTCTCCAGTCTTCCCCCTTGTTCCTCCCCATCTTCATGGTCAACTTGGTTGCCCTGACCATGGCTATTCTCTTCCTTCTTTCCAGACTCCTCTCATCTGGGGAACATGATCACTTCTCTCTACCGGGGGAGAAACAGTCCATCTTTCCCTGTCTCACTTTTGTCCACTGTCTTCTTCTATCTTCAGAAGAAAAATCTTGGCTTTACCTTTGATGCCTCCACTGCCTCTGTACCCACCATGATGCTTGAGCAAAGCCCTCTACCAACCTTCTGTTTGCCAGATACACTGTCTCTTTTCCCTTACTTATCACGATGGAGAGAACTCCATGGATGTCCCTTAGGCTCCTCCTTACTGTCAGCAAGGCTACAATAACCTCTTTCCCTTCCCCTTCCAAACCCATCTTTCAAGAATAAGGCACTGTGTCCTTTTTGATGAAGCTCCAGATGACCCCTTTTCCTATATCCTATCACATCCCCATCATATCACAGGAGCTCTTCCCCAGTAATAATCAGGTACCAGACTGAACTCTGCACTGATCTCTTGTTTGGAAGTCAGCATGGGATGGGAGAGGGCAGCTAGGGATTATTTGGGGCTGGGTGGGAAGGAGGGTTGGACAGACAGATGCACAGACAGATGGAAGTTGGGTTTCCTCTTCCTCCTTGTTCTTTACCAGTGGTCATTTTCTCCCCCTTTCTGCCACCCCATTCTCTTTTTTAAATAAAAATTACTTTTCAGTCTCACCAGTGATATACAAGTGCATTGTCCTCTTGGAAGATTAAAACATTACCTATGAAACTAAAGTCTCTTCCACTGTCCCCCTCATCCTACATCCTGGTCCCCAATCCCTTTCCCAAGTGGAAACTAGAGGTATCAAATGAGTGGAGAAAAATCAATCACACACTCATGTGCATGTGAACACATGCACACGTATGCACACACACACACACACACACACACACAACACGCTCCTAAAAAGCAGCTAATATCATACTCAGTGGTGAAAGAGTGTTTTCCCCCAAGACTGAGAACAAGGCAAGGTTATTGCTTTCACCATTCCTATTCAACTTCGCATTGGAAGTCCTCGCCAGTGCAATACGGCAGGAAAAAGAAATAAAAGAACATACAGACTGGAAAGGAAGAAAAAAAACTGTCTCTGTTGGCGGGTGACATTTTTATTTACAGAGAGATTTCTAAAGAATCTTCAAAAAAGCTCCTAAAACGATTAGGTGAGTTTACAAGGTCATGAGATACAAAATCAATACACAAAAGTCAATGAATAATTGGATATGGAAGCAAAGATATTCCTCTAGAAAATGCCGAGTATGGTTTAGTGAAGAGTATTCAGAACACTGTTGTCCTTGTTTTTAAAAGAAATTGCCTCATACTGTGAGTATTATTCTCCAGTGAGCTTTTACACTCAATGGCTCTCCGAGGGCCCTGTTTTCCCTCTTAGAATATATCTTGCAGTCAGTTCTTCCCCTCTCCCGCGCAGGATTTCAGAGAAGGGCTGCACTGGAGTTTACTTAGTCCTTCCTTCAAGGATGGACATTCTGCTCGCTTCTGCTTTTTCACCATTACAGCGAAGGCTGTCCTGAACACATGCACATCTCCTTCTGGCTCCCTCTTCTCTAGGATCTAGGGGCCCTCCAGCCTGTATGTTCATCTGCGTCGTGGGGCCTCGGAGAGCTCTCTCTCTCCTTCCCTGCCTCGCTCCCCTCCTTTCCCCGCCTCATCTTCCCCATGTCTGTCTGGACTTGGCTCTAGTTCTTGAGCCTGTGTGTGCCTATGTGTGCTGCGTCTTCCCCCACTCTGAATGGGGATCGGTAAGGGTCCTGTCAGGAAATCGTAGCCTGAGAAAGGCCCCTGAGAGAGGACAGCTCCTCAAACTATCCTAATTTGATTGTGCCATTGATTTCTTGACGGATGTGGCCCTAGCTCCTGAGTGTGTGTGTGTGTGTGTGTGTGTGTGTGTGTGTGAGGGTCCCACATCCTCCCCTGCCATCCGCACATCCTCCCGGCCACCACGCACCCCGCCCACAAGGACACACCTAGCCTGTTCCAGCAGCAGGGCGTAGGCTCAGCACGTGTGTGTTAGAGTGTGTGCCCGTGCACGTGCCTGTGTCACCGGCTGTTTGCCTGTCAGTCCCCGAAGGTCCCCTCCCTTCTTTGTTATGTTCTAACTTTTCAGCGGACACATCATCCTGGCTCCTGTTGCCTTCGTTTTCATCTCTCTCTCTCAGCCATGCTCTTTCCTATTCTCCTGAGAAGCATCACTCAATTCTGCTCTGAGTTTGTATGTCATTCCTGCAGTGTGTGTGGTGTGTGTGTGTGTGCGCGTGCTGCTCACCCCTCTCAGCTTTGTCTCTTTTTCTCAAGCTTGTAAAGCTTCGTGCTGTCTCCACGCCTTTACCGTGTATGTGTGTGCACACATGTGTCCACATGCTTGGGTCGTGCGTCTCTGAGGCAGGGTCGCCATTGGGGTCCATCCTCTTTGTATTCTCAGTGACTTTTCATCCATCTACCTGTCCGTTTACCCCAAAACATACTTGTTGAGCTGCATACTAGGATCTGTCTGTCCTGTCCTGGCTCTCTTTCTTCTCGGACTCCTCTTGCTTCACACATCCTTGCATTCTGGTGCCCCCAGATCCCCGTCCTGGATCCTTCTCCTATCTCACCTGCTCCCTGGATGAGATCAGAGTCCTTTGCCAGACACCCCAGTGTCCCCCCTGCCACCCAGACACTGCTCATTCTCTCCCCGTCCTGCCATGGATGTTGGACCCTCAAACCCAGCACATCCTCTTCCCAGGCCCACACGTGTTTACTTCCCGGCTCTCATTAGTGCCGCCACCCTGGAGCTTCACAGCCAGGAGTCTCAGTCTTCTCTGACACTGTCCACCCCCTCACTTGCCCCATCTGTCCTGTCGACTCTCCCTCTGAAGGGCTTCTCCCACAGTTCCGTCATCAGCTTTGTGATGCCTGGACCTGTCCATCCCTCCATTCATCCACCTACTTATCCATCCATCCATCCATCCATCCATCCACCCAACAAGCTTGCCCCAAGTGTCCCCCGGGTCTCTACTGAGAGCAAAAGCCCCTAAACCCCAGCCCGTGTCCTGCGGGATCTGAGTCCAGGGGGGGAGGACAGACCAGTTATCGCTGCACTACAGGATGAGTGATAGGGACACTCCAAGACCTTATGTCACTCTGAGCATCAAGGTGTGTGTGTCCATCCGTCCTGGTCACTTCTCCAGACCCTTTCCCCTCCTGGTTTCCAGTATTGATGCTCCCACAGCTGCACTCCCTCCTTCTGCTTCTCTCCCTCCTACGTTTCTGGATCTGTCCTCCTTTCCTGGGGGTTCAAAAGTCCCCTTCCACAAGATGCTGTCTCACCTCAGTCTGCCAAACCCAGGTTCTTCCACTCAAGCCCCAGACCCCCGTGTCTGCTGCTCCCTCCTTGGCTCCACTTGGTGGTCCCCCCACCACCACAGACTCCTCAAGCGAGCACCAAACTCTTCATCCTCTGACCAGAGCCATCCCTCACTTCAGAGCCAGAATTCTGGCCACCCCCTCTCACTGCCCCTACCTCTAATCCGCCCTCCATCCTTCACGATTCTTTCCCCACAGACTTTCCCCCAGGTCCCCCTGCCTCTTCCCCATCCTCAAGGCCAGTGTCATTGCCCTGGCAATGGCTGTCTCCTCTCCTCTTCCTGGGTCCTTGAGACAGGTGGATTCTTTCACCCCCCTCCCACCTGAGAAGTGAGGTTCCTCTCTCCCTCCTGTTCTCTCTCCTTCCATCCACAGACAGCTGAAGAGGGAACAGTAGGCACGGGTCCTTTCTTCCCCTTCCCCTCCAATACACCTTCTGTGGTCAACGAACACCCCCCTCCCCAAGTCCCCTGCTACAGCTCGGCAAGATCCCCCACCTTTTGTTGACAAACGTGGCCGTACCCCCTTCACTTTTCACTCCCTCTGTGCCCCTGGGGACCCCTCTGTCGTGGACCACCGAGGGCTCTTGGTTTCCTCCCACCTTTCAGACCACGCTCCCCCTGTTACTTTGGGAGGGTTTTCTTTTGCCAGCCTCCGTGGAGCTTCTGAGCTCCTGGGGGCCGGGTCCTGGCTCCCATCCCCCTCCCCGCCTCCCCCACAGGCTTCCCTTTGCTTTGCTCAGCTCTGGCCCCGGCTTGGGCCGCTCTGCCTCTGCATGAGGGAGACTCACTTCGGGGTGGCTTCCAGGGGCCCCTCTCCTTCTCCCAACTCCCCAACACATGCAGAGAAAAAGTGCTTCCTGGAGAAGCCCCTGTTGACCCCTCTTTGAAGCCCTATTGGACACAGTGAGCAGCCCCTGGGAGCACCAAGCACCGAACGTGCCTTCGTCTCCCTTCCCACCAGGCTCCTTAGGGCCTGGATCTGCTTTCTCCTGGGGTCTGCGCTGGAGGGGCGCCGGGCAGGAGGTGTCTGGGGACCCCTTCTCCTCTACCCCCTTGTTTCTCTCCCCCTTTTGCTCCATCTCTCCATTTTGAAAATAATTTGCAATTCCACAAGTGATAGAAAGATTGTTGTATTTGTAAGAAAGATTAAGGCCTTGAGTATACGACTGGTCCCCTTTGACCTCTGTTCCCGTCCTAGCCTCACGGGTCCCAGCAGGGAGCAGATGTCTCCTCAAATGAAGGGGATTTGAGGAGTGTATGTTTACAGAGGTACTGGGGTGTGAGTGGAGGCAACCATGAGGGGTGGTGCGCGAGCCCAGGGATAGTGGCAATGAGCAGTCATTACCACTGGGAGAAGTTTCCAGAACTTCGTGGAGAGGGCTGCCTTGAGAGGAGAGGGACACGGCAGCTTCAGCTCCAGGGGACCTAACACGCTGACCTCTCCCTTCTCTCCCCTCATCTCCTGCTGGGTCCCAAAAGGCCAGCAGGAAGCCAGGGCTCAGGCCTGCAGCTCAGCCTCTTGGGGGCCCAGAGCAAGGAGGGGGAGGGTGGAGCTGAGTTGGCAGCCCCCTGTGTCACCCTGGGGCCTTCCTCAGGCTTTGTCCTCACCTCTTGGGTTGCCCTGTTCATCTCTCCACCGCAAATGCACCTGAGCATCTCACGGGGGCATCTCGCGTCTGGGGACCAGGGCCCGCTGGGCTGTATCTGTGGGGGGCTGTGTGCACCTCTCCCCCCTGCTCCCCTTGGGCTTCTTGAACTTTCCTTTGACGTATCACCCTCCTCTCTCTGCCTCTAGCTTCTCTCCCTCAGCCTTGCCTCTTCCTGCTCTCTGGAGGAGGCTTATTGAATTGTACTCTGTGCGTCATTCTTGCTGTGTGTGTGTGTGTGTGTGTGTGTGTGTGTGTGTGCGCGCGCGTGTGCGCATGCTGCCTTGCCCACGGCTTTCTCTCTTGTTTCTGAGGCTTGTGGAGTTTTTCTTTGTGCCTTGCTGTGTGTGTGTGTGTGTGTGTGTGTGTGTGTGTGTGAAAACTTGTGTGTTCATGATTAAAGTCGGCTCCCACTTTTTCTGTCCTGCTTTATCTGTCTCTCTGTCTGTCCACTGTCCTTCCAGCCTTCTATCCCTTTACCCACATGTCCCTCCATGGCGCATGCGGAGGGGTCTGGGCCAGGATCTGTCTGTCCGACCTGTTTCTCTTCTTGTTCTTCCTTCACTAGGCTTCCTCCTCCACCCGCTTCACACCTGGGGGGCCTCAGGTCCTCTCCTGTGTCCCCCCTTTACAGTGCGCATGTTGCCTCTGCCGTCCCTGGCTTCCCACTGTGCCCCTGGAGACGCGACCCTCGTTGAGCCGTCACTGGCTGGGTCCGTCCCCAGGGGTCTTGAATTCAGAGCATCGCCACATCGTCTTTGGCCCCCAGATGGGGATCTCTTTCTGTTCTCCCTAGTGCCGAATGTCACTCCTCTCCTCGGAGCCCTGCGTCATCTCTGACTCCCCCTCCTACCACTCGTGACCCATCTGTTCCCGCTTCTTGCCAAGCGACCCTCAGACTGCTCAGGATGCCTAACTCCTTAGCTCTGCCTCAGCAAGGACCCGGAGTCTTGTCCTGGGTGACATCTGCCCACCCACCCATCCGTCCGGTAGACACCCAACAAACGCAGGTGGACCACCTACTCTGTGCTCTGCTAAGGGCAAGGAGCCCTAAGTCCCCAGTTGTGTCCTGAAGAAACTAAGCATGAGAAGATAAGGAGGGTGATGAAGTCTCCCCATGTTGTGATCTCCAAGCATCACGCTCAGGGTGTGCGTGCGTGCGTGCGTGTGTGATCTTTCTACGTTGCCCACTTCTTTAGACCGTTGCCCTTCTCATCTCTCCGGGATTGGTGCCTTAGCCTGTGTCCTCCCCTTTCTGCTCCTCTCTACTGGTGAATGTTCCCTGGGCCATGCCGCTCACAGGCTGGGCTCCCGAGACCCCCTTCACTCACGCCTGTGTCCACGGAGGTCTCCTTTTTACGCCACAGGCCCACATATCTAACGTCTTTCCTCTCCATCTGGATATCCCGCCAAAACCCCCCCAAGCTCACTAAGCCTGGGAGGAAACCCTTGACTTCCTATACCTCCTCTCATGCTCCCCTTTCTCTGTTCTGCCCCCCCCACCTTTAGTTTTTGCCGATTATTCCTCTGAACCCCACCCCCTCTGATCTCCGTCTTCGTCTTCACTCGTCCCCATCACCCCAGTCAGTGTGGTTGCCCTGGCAATGCCATGTTCCCCTCTCCTGGGTTTTTCAGAGATGAACATTCACCTCCATCCACTGACCTTCGCCTCCCTCCTATCTGCTCTCTCCTTCAGAGAGGGGACATTAGGCTCTGGCTTTCTCCTCCTTCCTCCCCATTCCTGTGTGACCACCTGCAGTTGACCTTGAATCCACCACCGTGCTCAATTGAGACCTCCACTGACCCCTTATTTGCAAAACAGCATCCATTTTTTTTTTCCCTCTCCTCCTCTCCTTGCATCCACAGGAACACCTGATTCAGGGGACCGGTCCGGTCATGTGGCCCTCTGCTGTTCCCTTAGCTCCAGGGGTGATGAGGTCCTGGTTTTCCTCCCACCTCTTGAGCTGTGTGTCCTGTTTCCTTTGGAGGGTCCTTTGCTCTGTGATCTGCAGTCTCTCAGCGTTCCCCAGGACCTCTTCTCTTCTCTTCCTTCTCTTCTCTTCTCTTCTCTTCTCTTCTCTTCTCTTCCTTCTCTTCTCTTCTCTTCTCTTCTCTTCTCTTCTCTTCTCTTCTCTTCTCTTCTCTTCTCTTCTCTTCTCTTCTCTTCTCTTCTCTTCCTTCTCTTCTCTTCTCTTCTCTTCTCTTCTCTTCTCTTCTCTTCTCTTCCCTTCCCCTCCTCTGCCTGCAGGCCAGTTCTACCTCTCCCAGGGCCTGGGACCATTCGCACCTCGGCCACATCCGACTGTGTCTGTGGCCCAGCCTCTTCTTGCTGAGCTGGGATCCCCACATCCGTCGGCCTGCAGGGGTGCCCCACCCCCGGCCGCCATGCGTGGCCACCATGGGCCTCCTCTTTTCCTCTCTCATCATCCACCCAGGAGATGTGTGTCCTCCCCACGGAGACGCCTGCTGATCCTTCCCTGAGGAGAGCACCCGCAGGGGTGCAGGGAGCACTCAGGCATGCGCAGGCTGGGTGTCTCTCTTTGAGCTTCTTGGGACCGGGTCTGCACGTCCAGGTCTCAGCCAGAGGGGCTGACTGGCAGCTGTACCCAGAGGAGAGGAGGACCAGACAGACAGATGGAAGCTGGGCCTGTCCAGAGGGGGTCTTTTCCTCCTTCACTCCTCTTGTTCTTTCTGCCCTTGCTGCCTCCTCTCCTTTTAAAATTAATACTGGCCCACGTAAGTGATATGCGAACACGTCGTCTTTGTGTCAAAAGTACAGTGTCACAGATACGATGAAGGGGCTCCCTCGGACACCCCTCCCAGCTGTTCTCAGGCCGCTTCCTCGGGGGGAAGCCACGGTTAATACCTTAGCAGGATTGTTCTGTGCTAGCACACATACAAACACGTATAAATACGTATAAAGTACATGCATGTGCGTAGACTCTTTCCTATGGAAATATAAAGGTTTCAGTTTACAGTGTTTTCCCCATGGAGATTATATGGAGCTATGGGGGGGGGGGGGGCTGTGAACATTGTCCAGTGGGATTTTTGACTAATCTTTCGGGATCTCTTAGCATCTCAACACACAAAGACGTCCATCAGCCTTTCTATCAGCTGCGTGGTATTGAGGAGCTGTCACGGTTTATTTCACTTTCTTCCAGTAATAGACAGATGTTTCTACTTTCTTGCCATTCAAACAAGGTTGCCGTGGACGTCTGTGTCCCTGCCCGGTTCGCCTGTGCACCCTCCCTCCCGCCTCCCCAGGCTCCAAACTAGTCTGTCTCTTCCTCTCTTCATTCCCTCTCAGCTTCTCATTGTCCCCTGTTCTTTCTAGATGTAGGTTCTCCTTCTGTGTGTGTGTGTGTGTGTGTGTGTGTGTGTGTGTTACTCACAGCCCCAACAGGAAAGATCTGGAACATTCAAATGAGGAACATTTGAAGAGCGTTTTTCCACAAAGGTACTATATTACAAGGTGTGGAGTAGAAAAACTATGTTGCAAGGTGTGGGATTTTGCAGAAACCTGGGGCTAATAGTGATGAGGCTGGGACGACCTCTACTACTTAGGAGACAAGGGGTGGGAGTAATTTCCAGAAGCTGGAGTCACAGAGAGGCTCTGCCATGAGGGGCTGTGACCCTCAGTTGAGGGACCATCCAGCCAGAGCGGACCCCGAGGAGTCACTCCCCTCCTCTGCCGTCTCCTTCCAGGGCATCCCATTGGCCAAACCCAACCGGAAGCCGGAGGGCAGAGAGCCTATGGATGGTAATCTGCGCAGTCAGCCCCCTGGAGCAGAGAAGGGTGGAGGGAGAACCGGAGGAGCAAGCAGAAGACATCCAGAACATTCTTTGCTGGGCCCTCTATCAGGTTTTGTTTCCAGCTCTGTGTTACTTTTATCTGTCTAGCCGTCGAACCCCTTCCGCACGTCCATCCATCATCCATCTATCCAGCAAACTGCACAAGCCTCCCCCAGGTGCCCTGTGCGGGCCGGGCCCCTGCTGAGTGGCGTATACACACACGTGAGCCTGTGCCCGGGTCTCTGCCTGCCCCCCACCTGCCTGCCCGTGGGCCCCGCCACCCCCGCTTCTTTTCAACTTTCTTATTGACGTATAATATCCCCCTTCTCTTCCCGTATCTGATGGTGTCTTGCTCATCTCTGCTCTTTCCCTCTCTCCGGAGGAGAGTTATTGAATTTTGCTCTGAGGCTGTGCGTCATTCCTGCTGTGTATTCGCGGGTGCGTGTGTGTGCTTGGGCTGCCTGCCCTTCCCCCGTAGCTCTCTCTTTTGTGGGGGCTCGCAGAGTTTTATTCCAAGGCCCTGAAATTCTTTTATTCCCCTGATCCTGGTTCCCACAGCTTTTACCCCCGGGGGACAGCTCAGAAAGGTGACCAGCAAAGTCGTCACACACGAGTCTTTCTCTTTCTGGTTCTGTTAACTGAATTTATTCTTATTCCCTGAGTTCTCCATCCATTCTTTATCCACTCACCACCCATCCACCCATCCACCCTCCACCCACCTGGCCATCCATCCATCCACCCATCCATCCATCATCCACAAACACACAGCAGTTCCCGAGTGCCAGGACCCGTGTCTTTTCTTGGTTCCGTCCCACCGTGTGAACATATGTGATTCACGTCTTTTCCTCTAAGGCTTGACTAGAGTTGGCTCCCACCCCCATGGCTCTCCTTGCCTGTTTCTCTGCCTGCTCGGCCGCATGTCCATAAACTGCTTAATTAGTTCAGTATCTGTCACGTCTCCTGCTCTCCTTCCCCAACTCTCCTCCTTCTGTTCTCAGACCTCAGGGGCCTCACGGCCCTGTCCCAGGTTCTCTGCTCACTACACACACGTTCCCTGATGCGCTCGTCCACTGTCCTCTGTGCTGATGCCCCTGCTGTTGCTGTGCCTTCTGTCACCCAGACCCTCTCTCTCCTTCCCCCAGCCACAGTCTAGAGCTTGAAGCAGCCCTGACCCAGCTCCTCAACCCTCTTGCTTTGTTTCTATGCCTGCTGCACGTCTTTCTGTCCCCACTCTCATCAGCTCTGGTGTCACCAGCGCCCAGGGCTCTGCAGCCAGGAGCCCCTAGTCATCTCTGACCACTCCGACTCCTGCCCGCATGGCCCATCCGTCTCCCCTTCCTGCCAAGTCTCCCTCCGAGGCACAGGTCAAGACTCTCTCCGGCCCTTCCTTCAGCCCCTGCCTCAGCTCAGATATAACAGTCTTATGCTGGAGCCAAACATACCCATCCGTCTATCTGTCTGTCCATCCAACAAACATGCGCTGAGCACCTAATGGGTTCTCTGTCGGAGGCACAGACCCCACAGCTCAGGCCGCATCCTGGTGGAGCTGAGTCCATAGTGAAGCGGTGAAAGAGACGATGAGGGTAAGTCCATCCCATGTTTTTATTTCCCTCTGAGCCTCACAGTGTGTTCGTGAAAGAGACAGGTGTCCCTATTTTTCTAGGCCCCCCTGCTGAGGCACCATGTATCTCACTCGGCACCCCGCTGAGGGTCCACCACAGAGATTCACCAAGTCCGTGACTGGCTCTGTGTTCCCTCCCCCACTTCCCAGATCCAAGGCTGAAAACGTAGATTATCCCCTTTCCCTCCGCCTGCCTCCCATTTCCAACCTATGGCTGATTCTTCCCCCAAAGTCTTACCTTCTCCATCCTCCCAGTCAATGTGGTTACCCTGGCAACAGCGGTCCCCTCCTTTCTCTCTCCCCTGGGCTCTGTTGGCAGGGGGTGACATGCTCACTTCCCTCCTACCTGAAGAGAGGAGTTCTCCTTTGACCTTTAGTTCCTGTCTCCCTCCTGCCCTGTCTCTTTCCCCAGCTATCCCGTGGAGAGGGACTCAGCGCTGGCAGGGTCTACCCACGCGTTCCCCAACCCATCATCTTGTGCAGCTTCCCATGGCAGCCGTTCTGTGCCCACCAGGGCGGCTGGAGGAGGCTTCCAGACCCCACGGCCCGTCTTCCTCTCCCATCTTATCCCTGGCCTCTGATGCCAGGGGCCTCTCCTGGTGACCGGACTCCCCTTACTTCCTCGACTCCCATTTCTTGGGACATCTGTCTCCTTTGTTTCCATCCTCTCGGGGCTCCCTCCTCCCTCTTCCTGCTGCTCTCTCTGTCTCCCTCCAGGGCCTGGGTAACCAGCCTCCCTCTCTGCCGAGCAGGGTCGTGCTCCGGGAAGCCCCCATCCTCCTAAAGAAGTCTTTACCGGCCTCTCCCTGGGGGCCTCACCAAATGGGGCTGAGGGTTCCCCCACCCGGAGCACTTCACCCCCCACCAGGCGGCTGGCTCCGTGAGGTCAAGGTCTGCACCCTATTTCTCTCTACTTCTCAGCACGGAGGATTGGGTTGGAGAGCACTTGTGGCTGAGGGGAGGACGGACCGACAGACAGAGGGAAGGACTGGAGACCTCTTCCTTCTCCTCCTCAGTCTCACTCTCCCTCCCTTTTCCCCTCCAGTTTTCTCCCTCTCCTGATTTAAAACACTGGTTTAAAATTATACATGTGATACACGAGGACATTCTTTTCGCAAACACTTAACGGCATGACGGGAAAAACTCGTGTCTTTGCCCTTCCCCCATCCTCTTCTCACCCCCTCCCCCACCCAGGGAACGACTGTGACCAGCTCTGTGCGAACCTGTCCACACCACACACACCTTGTCACCTAGACAAACACAGTTGCTCTCTGAGGGGCTGGGGGATACGTTTCAAAATGTAAATGCCGTTTACTATGCACAGGTTTTGCCAACAGGCTTTTTTGCACCAGCGGTGTGTTAGGGTTCTTCCCGTGAGCGCGTCCACACGTGGCCATTGCCAGGCACGGACATCTCTGCCCAACTCCGTCCAGCGAGGGCGCGTGGGTAGCTTGGAGTTGGCCTTGGTGGTAGTATTTCTGCCACAGACGTAGGCGAAAGCTATAAATTGGGATTTTTTTTTCCCCCCGCAGAGAGCCACTTTTGCCAGCACACTGCACGACGCACCCCGTGTTACAAATCTGCTCCCAAGGACGTTTCCGGAGAACGCGGTTGTGGGGCCTCCTGCGGTCGGGCACACAGACCGCTCTCTCTCTTCCACGACGACCGATAAAGTTGCCTCAAACACCCGTGTCCAGGCCTCCCCTTCTTCCTGCCTCCCTTCTGAATTCTGGGGAGGCCTGCAGAATGTGTCCACGGCGTGTGGGTTGTCTTCTGTCCGTCTGTCGGTCGGTCTGAGCATTCACAGGGCGCAACTCCAGAGCTGTGAGTGCGGCCTGCTTCCTCCCTTCACCCCGCCTCGTCTTCTCCCTCCTTTCGCCTTCTTTCCAGAGTTGGCCCTTGCCCCCAGGGTCACAATGGGTGGTGACACGCGGGCAGGCGAGTCTCAGAGACTCTCTATGGGGTTTCTTCCTCCCACGCCTCCCTCCTGCGCTCGCTCACCTGCCGTGCGTCTGTGCGCGTGCACGTGTGCCTGCCTCTCTGCATCTGCCTGCCTGTCTCCCCGAGGGTGCCTCCTCCCCCGCTTTGTTTTCTTTTTCCACTTTGTTATCGAGGCACCCCCCCTCTCCGCCTCGGTCTTCATCCCGCTCCCGCTCTCCGGAGGAGCTTTATTGAATTTTGCTTGGAGTCTGAGCGTCATCCCCGCTCTGGGTGTATGTGTGTGCCTGTGAGTGCGCGCGTGTGCCTCCAACTTCCCCCTCCGGCTCCCTTCTCCTCTGTCTGGGGCCTGTGGGGTTTTGCGCTTTCTCTGGGTCTCTCCGTGTGCGCGCGTGTGCACGTGTGCGCGTGTGTGTCCCGCGGAGGCATGGCCAGGGCTGGTTCACACACTCTCCCTCACTGTCGCCGAGGCTTCCTCTGTCCGCAGAATGCCTGGTGGGCTCTGGACGAGGGTCTGTCTCTCCTCCTCTCCTTCCCTGATGCCCCTCCCCTTACGCCGCACCTGCTTCCTGCACAAACTTACCTACTGCCCCCTGTGAGGGCACCCAGTCTCCCCCTGCACCCTAGAACGAGCCACCCCCATTCTGTCTCAAACCACAGCTCGGAGCCAGTGTTGACTGGCCCCCTTTGCAGGTGCCTGGAACTCATCTCGTTGTCTCCACGCCCCCAGCCCGCCCCGTTCCTCTTCTCATTAATGCAGAACGTCACTTTGTCACTTTCCCGGGTGTGGGGCCCGCAGCTGGGAGACCCTCAGTTGTTTCTGACTACTCCCACTCTGCCTGCGGCCCGAGGGTGGCTCCCTTCCCTCCAAGACATTTGTTGCCATCATTGTCCTTGTCGGACGTAGAGCTCCCTCCTGAACTGGGACCTGCACATGTGCCGCAGCAGGGGAGGGGCCGTCAGGGGCTCTTCTCCACCCCTTCTGCCATGGTTCTCTCTATCACCCTCCCACCGCCCGGCTCCCCACGCCTGGTGTAAGTGGACCGAGTTGCAGGCATCTTCTTGACTCTTTCCAGCCGTACCCAGTCCCATCACAGGGCTGTCAGCTCCCCGCCATGACAAGTGGGGACCCAGCTCTGCCTCCAGCAGACCACCACCCTCTCATCCGATGTCAGTCTCCGGTTTTGCCCCCTCCCATCCACATCTGGTGAAGCCGCCCAGGCCGTCTTTCCAAGTCTCCCATCGGGCAGCTTGCCCGGGCCGGCCGGCGCCCCGCTGCCCTCCGGGTAAAGTTGTTGTTCCATATTCCCTCTGGATCTGATCCTGACACCGTGCCGGGGTTCTGTCTGTGTGTCCCATCACGGGTCACACCTGTGGTTCCTCCGTATCTCTTTTCTCATCTCTTCTCTTATCTCATCTGCTGGGTGCCACACCCACTCTCCCTCCCGACCACTGCCCACTGGGCGTCTCCCAGGTGTCAGAGCCGGGGTGGATCATGCGTGTGGGTCAGTGTGTGCGCCCCTCCCCCTGGCTGTATCGGTGTCTCCGCCTGTCTGGGTGTCTGTCCCTCTGAGCCCCCTTTCCCCTCCTCCCCTCCTCTTGCTTTCTCTGTCTGCATCTCGCTCAGCCATGCTTCTTCCCACTCTCCAGAGGAGTGCTATTGAATTTTCTGTTTGTGTGTCGTTCCCGCTGTGTGGTGTGTGTGTGTGTGTGTGTGCGCGTGCGCACGTGCATGGACGTGCCTGCTGAACCCTTTCTTGTGGACTTTTCTCTCGCTCTCTCTGTGCCCTACTGTGCGTGTGCCTGGGTGTGTATGCCCATGTGCACGTGCAGGTGGGCCGGGTCTCTCCCAAGCACGGCCAGGGCTGGCTCCCGCTTTCTCCGCCACTCCCACTCTCCTGGACTCATCCGTCTGCCCATCCATCCATCTGTCCACAGCCTGCTGAGTTAGCTCTGGGCAGCGTCTGTCTGTCCTATCTCTCTTCCTTTCCCTCCTCTCCTCTCACTGCCCACACACTCCCTAGACGAGCTCACCCCCTGCCCTCTGTGCTGACATCCCCCAACTGCTTCTGCAGCCAAGACCCCCTCTTTTGTTTCCTTTCCCTCAAGCCATAGACCCCGAGCCAGCGTTGGCTGGACCCGTCCACAGGGGCCTCAAAACCACCGCGTCATCCTCGTAGCCTGAAATGGCTACCACTGAGTGCCACTGCATGCCTGGGGCTGTGCCCGGGGGCCCCAGTCATCCCTGCCTCCTCCTGCCCCGTTGCCCACGGCCATCTGTGCTACTCCCGGCCCAGTCTGCCTCCTAGGGGCTGCTCTGAGACCCCTGTAATCCCAATCCCTTCAGCCCGGGCCTCTGGCCAAGGCCCAGCCTCATATCTGAATGGCCCTGCTTCATCCTCCTTTAACTTCCGGGGGACCACGGATCTGCTCAAACCTTCCCAGGGATCCCGTGGCACTCAGAGAAAAGCTAATATCGTCACTACGGTCGGCGGGCCTTACCTAGTGTATCTCCTTGTTACCTCTCTGCCTTCAGCTCCTACGACTTTCCCCTTGCTTGTGCTCCTCCAGCCACACCAGACTTCTTGGTGCTCCTTGAACAGTGCTGCAGGGCCATTGCCTGTGGTTGTTTAGGGTTCACCCCGCATGAGGGTGCCCCGCCGAGGGTGTGGTAGAGGCCCAAATCCAGCCCTTATTCTTGTCATGAGCTCTGGCTTGAGTTTACTTTTGCTTAGAAGAAAGATTGCCTTTTTCTTTTATTTATTAAAAAAATTTTTTTAAAACGTTTATTCATTATTGAGAGACAGAGAGACACAGAGCGAGCCGGGGAGGGGTAGAGAGAGAGGGAGACACAGAATCTGACGCAGGCTCCAGGCTCCGAGCTGTCAGCACAGAGCCTGACATGGGGCTCGAACTCATGAACCATGAGATCATGACCTGAGCTGAAGCTGGTCGTCCAACCAATGGAGCCACCCAGGCGCCCCACCTTTTTCTTTTAAATACAAAGACATAAAAGCCCCTTTGGCATTCTAGCCTTCTTATGCCATCTCTGTTGTTTTGGATCTCTTTTTGTTTACGAAAGTTTCTTCTAGTTATGGGTCATATTTTTCTGTTTCTTTTGTCCTGTCTAGGAATTTTTTATTGGGTGCTGGATATTGTGAATGTGATGCTATTGCTGGTGAATTGACATACAAGTAAATTACTTACTAACTACTTTGAAAGTTTTTGAGGTTCATTTTTACTTAAAAACTTTTTTTCAACATTTATTTATTTTTGAGAGATAGAGCGCAAGTTGGGGAGGAGCAGAGAGACAGGGAGACAGAGGATCTGAAGCAGGCTCTGAGCTGTCAGCACAGAGCCCGACCCGGGGCTCAAACTCATGAACCGCAAGATCATGACCTGAGCCGAAGTTGGACGCTTACCCGACTGAGCCACCCAGGCACCCCGAGGTTCATTTTTAAAGCTCTCTTAGGATGGGTTCACAGTGATCTTCACTCATGGGATAGTTTGTCCCATCTCTTCTACTAAGAGATGAGTGAGGGATCCAGATTGTCGTCAAGGACTCAAGCTCTCGCTGGTCAATGCTTGTAGGCATGCTCACTCTGTGTGAACAATTCCTCTGGGAATTGTTCAGCTTAAAACTCCCCAGTCTTTCTTTGCCTGGCTTTGTGGGTTTCACCCTATACACGCACAACTTTGCATTTACTAATGACTCAAGGGGACCCCCCCCCCCCTAGATTTCTGGAATAATTTTTCTACGTACTTTTTTTTCATTCAGGTACTCTGCCCCTCAACTTACAGCCCCTTCGACCTACCTGAACTTTGATTTCTGTCTCAAAGATTAACTCACGTCAGGGCCTTTGCATTGGCTGTTCCCTCTACCGGGAATACTGTTTTCCCTGATATCCGTGTGGCTAACTTGCTTACTTCACACGAGTTTGCTCACATGTTACCTTCTCAGTGAATTCTAAGTAGGTGGCCCCTTACTTAGAATCACAACCACCCCAACTTGTTACCTTCATAACCCTCTGCAGGATTTATTTATTTTTAAATCTTTCTCATTACCTGTCTCTCTCCACGAACACGAAAACTTGATGAGGGCAGGAAATTGTGTCTATATGTTCACTACCGCATCCCCAGTGAGGGTGGGGCCAGCACAACTAGGGGGCTCACAGGGGATTTAAGTTGAGCTGGGTTTCTGTAAGTGTCCAACACATCCTAGAGCCACAGCTGGTGCTGGTCAAGGCTAGAGTGGGAAGGGGTGGGGAGGCCTGACCAGGCCCTAAGTGTCTCACTGTCCATCCACGCTTGGGCTAACGATCTCATTTGCCACATGTACCCATTGCCCCTGACACTTGGCAACATTTGACCTCCTTACCTTGGCACATGCTGTTCCCTCTGCCCAGACTGTAATTCCCTGACTCAGCCACTGGCATAGAGATCCAGCTCCAGACATCTGCCTCTGTCGAATGTTCTCTGGACCCCATGACTCCAATCCCTTCTCCACTCTGGGACCAAGAGACTTCTTCCTAAGTTCAGCTACCTCCGTGTCATTCCCTTCCTCTAACACCTTCCAACTTCTCTATGCCTCTAGGAGAAATCCCAAACTTCTTAATTTGGTGTAATATCTTTTACTACATAACAAATTACCTCCAAACTAAGCAGCACGACACAACAAGTATTTATTCTCTCACACAGTTTCTGAGGGTCAGAAATCCTGGAGCAGCCTGGTTGAGTGGTTCTGGCTTAGGTTCTCCTGGGAGGTGTGGTCAAGCTAACGGTTGGGACTCTGGTGAACTGAAGGTTTGGCTGGGGCTGGAGAATCTGCTTCCAAGATGGCGCACTGACATGACTATTGGCAGGAGGCCCCAGTTCCTCACCATGTGGGCTCTCCAGAGGGCTCCTGAAGTGTCTCAGGACATGGCAGCTGGTTTCCCCCAGAGGCAATGAGGAGAGAGAAGGGGGGGGGGGGAGAGAAGAGCTGCAATGCTTTTTATGACCCAGTCCTCAAAATCCTGTACATCATTCTGCTTTATTCTATTGGTTTTTTTAAATTTTTTTTAATGTTTATTTTTGAGTGAGAAACACAGAGTGTGAGCAGGGGAGGGGTGGAGGGAAGGGCAGAGAGGGAGACACAGAATCTGAAGCAGGTTCCAGGCTCTGAGCTGTCAGCACAGAGCCCCACGTGGGGCTCAAACTCACAAACTGTGAGATCGTGACCTGAGCCGGAGTCAGACACTTAACCGACCGAGCCACCCAGGTGCCCCATGCTTTATTCTATTGTAAGAAGCAAGTCACTGAGTCTAATCCACATTCAGGAGAGGGGAATTAGGCTCTGCCTCTTGAAGGGAGGAGTGTAAAAGAATTTATAGACATATCTTAAAACCACTACACTTGGCATTCAAGACCCTTGGGTATCTGGCCCTGACTGGCCCTCCAGGGCTGGATTAAGGTCTTCAGAGGCTCCAAGATTATGGCTTTTCTACCTCAACAATAAATGAAAACAACCAATAAACTATAAAGTAAGTATAAGGGAAGTCCACAATGTTCTAATTTTTCTCATGATGACAAATTTAATAATATTCTAAAATCATCATGGTGTAACTTACATAGAGTGAAATGCACACATTTTAAGTGTACATTTCGATGAGTTTTGACAAACTCTACAGCAATGTATCCACCACTACAATCAAGATATAGAACGTTCCATCCCCCAGAAACTTCCCTCAATGTCTCTTTACAACCAATCTTCCATATTCCCTGCCTCAAGTAACCAGTAATCTCTTTTCCATCATTATAGGTTACATTTGCATTTCCCTGTGTTTCATATAAATGAAATCATGTAGTACACATTGTTTTGCTTCTCGCTAATTTTGCTCAGCATGACGTTTTTGGGGTTTTATCCATGTTGTTGCATGTATCAACAGATTGTTCTTTTTTATGACTCAGTACTATTCCATTGTGTAAATACATAAAAGTGTATTTGCCCTCTTGCATGTTGGTGAACATTTGTTTTTTTTCCCCCCATTTTTAGGCAATTATGAAGAAAGCTGTTACGATGTTTGAGAGCTGGTCTTTGGGTAGACATGCAATTTCATTTATCTTGGGTGAATACATAGGAGAGAAATTGCTAGATTGAATGGTTAGTGAATGTCTAACTTTATAAGAAGCTGCCAAAACGTTTTCCAAAGTGGTCGTACCATTGTATACTCCCACTAGCAATGTCTGAGCGTTCCAGTTGCTCTACATTATTGCCAACATTTGATATTGTCAGTCTTTTTAATTTTAGCCGTTCTAGTGGGTATACAGGGGTAGCTCATTGTGGTTTTAGTTAGCATCTCCTAAATAGCTAATGATGTTGAGCATCTCTCCATATGCTTATCTGTCATTCATGTATCATCTGTGGTGAAGTATCTGTTCATATGGTTGCCACTTAAAAAAAGTGTGAGTATTGAACCCAGTATTTACCTCTTCTTTATATATTCTGGATATGGTGTGAGGTAAGTAACAGCTGAGGTTCACTTTTTTGCATATGGGTTTCCAATTGTTCCAACACCATTTGAGGAAAATTATCCTTTCCTTACTGAATTGCCTCAGACCCCTTGTCAAAAATCAATTGACTGTATATATGTGATTCTATTTCTGGACTCTATATTATGTTCCATTCATCCACAGGCCAATAGCACAGTGTCTTGATGACTGTAGGTTTTAGCAAGTCTTGAAATTAGATAGCACAGGTCCTCCTACTTTGTTCTTCTTTCTCAAAATTGTCTTGGCTGTTCTTGTTCTTTGCATTTCTACATCCATTTTAGAGTCAGTTAGTTAACGTCTACAAAAAGCCAGTTAGGATTTTGACTGCAGTTGTGTTGAGTCTCTACATCACTTTGGGGGAGAATTGACATCTTAACAATGCCGTGTGACCCTGGATCAGTCATGTGCCAAATTTGAGCCTCCGTTTCCTCCTGGTCCCTCTTGGTGAGGTTTTAGTGAGTAGGTGAACCGAGCAGTTCTGGGAACACAAGGCAGCGGGCTCCGTACGGATCTGGGGCGGAGGACTGGGAGCTGCCATGATGCCCTTCACAGGGTGTGCCGGCAGAAGTTTGCAGGGCCACTGGGGTTCCCCAGGCAGAAAGTCCAGCTGCCGCTTACTTGTTACAACACCTGGGCGTGTGGTCTCCCCTCCCTGGGCCTCAGTTTCTTCCTCTGTACGTCCGAGGAGGCCGGCTTTGCTGGCCAGACTAAGCGAGATGGTAGATGAGCAGGAGCTAAGAAAACCATCTGTTTTCTCCATTCCGCCTCTGGGCCAAGTGCGGCAGGCAAAAATCACATCACCACGCTGATTCGCGCCAACACAGATTAATTGTCTTCAGCCTCAGCTGGGTCTTAAATGCAGCTCGGCGGCCCCTTGAGTGGTCCCCAAACACTTTCCCTTTCCGTCCTGCAGCAGCGGTTCTGCCCGAGCCTCCCCGCCCCCCCCCCCCCCCCCCCCCGTGCCCCCTGTTCCCCTGGGCCAGGCAGGCAACCTGGGCCCTGCTCAATAGAGAAAACAGAGGCCTTTGTGGGGCACTGGCTCCCGCCACTGCCCCCCTCCCGGCTCCAGAGAGATCTGCCAGCACCTTCTCACGTCTAAGGCCAGCCAGCTGTCCCTTGCCCGTCTCCTCGTGGGCCTCACCCCCCTCCCCCTGCTTCTTCTCCTTCCTCTGATTTCTCCCTCTCTGCTGGCTCTTTTTTCTCTGCCCATAACAATTCTCAACCGCTCCCAACCCACCACCTCTGCCTCCACCTCCCTCCCTTCTCCTCCCCGGGCAAGCTCCTACATCAAGCTCTCCCCATCCCTGCTCCCATCCTCACTTTCCGTCCCCCGAGCTGGCTTCCGAAAGGCTCTCAGAGTCTCGCCTGCCCACTCGCCCTCTTGGGGGCTTACGACACTGGCCATAGTTAAGTGGAACGACTGCTGGGGACCCCGGGCAGGATGCAACCCCGCCCTCCCCGGGAACGGTTCGGGACCCCATGAGGTTCACCCAGGACACGGAGATAGAGTTACCCGCCGAGGACTTAATTAATTCACCTCAGGCAGCTCAGCCCAACACTGGGGTATTGTTTAAATCTAATCCTTCCACTCGGCCTGGATCCTGTCAACGTGGGTACCACCCCCCCCCTCCCCAGCCTGTTTCTTCTTTCTTAAAACACCCTCCCTTTCTCCTCTGGCCCCTTCTGCCCACAGTCCCCCTCCTTCCCAGGCCTGTCTCTGGCTGCCCCTTCTGGTCTTATTCCAGGCCCTCTGGGCAACCGCAGCCTCCCCGGCCAAAGACATCAGGGTGTTCCATGGGTCACTGCCAGTAGCTCCAGCTTGGCAGAGTCGGGGCTCGCTGACCACCTTTCTTCCTCCAATATGTTTCTCCGGGCTCCCTCCCCGTCTCTGGGCACCTTCTTCTCACCTCCGGTGGCTCCTCTTCCCTGGACCCTGAGCCTCCAAGACTTGCCCTCCCTCCTCCTCCCTCCTCCTTTTCCTCCCGCTTCCGGGGCCCCCCTCCTGGGTGCCAGACCCGT
The DNA here is from genome assembly GCF_024362965.1 of Panthera pardus. Lineage (NCBI taxonomy): Eukaryota > Metazoa > Chordata > Mammalia > Carnivora > Felidae > Panthera > Panthera pardus. The sequence goes on along the minus strand of NW_026526821.1, from coordinate 22,129,295 downwards.
TACCCATCACCACCCTGGAGGCATCAGGCCCCAAACCAAACTCCGTCTTTCCTACCGAACGGCCCTTGAGCGTCCTGTCTCGGTGGCTTCTGCCAGTCCTACGGTCAACAAGGGCTTACTGAACATCTACTAGGTGTCAGGCACCGTTCTAGGCACGGGGATACGGCCCTGGTGGTGGACAATGCGGTGTTCTGTCTGCATCCTGCCAGCTCCCTTTTAACCAGCTTCCTGTGCTCCCCGGATCCCATCTTTGCTCTGTCTAGTTTCCTACAACTGGCACCTGAAGTTGTTTTTGGGTGGACTATCCTTGGGCTCCAGGACCTTCTTTCCCCACAGGTTTTGAGAGCCAGAAGTACGTGGGGAACCATGGCATCCCCCTCCAACCCCGCCATGCGCCCCTAGATCCCTTCGCCGATGCTGACTGGTGGAGGGGTGTGCAAGCCCAGCTTCCTGGCTTCCAGGAGGGACAACTCAGCGGCGCCTGACCCTCCAGAGCTCCCTGTGGGCTCAGGCTGGGGCTACCCTCTGTGGGACCTCTCCGCCTTCTCCCTCTTTCCCGTCCTGCTTCCCCACTCCCTTGCCTGTTTGTCTTGGAATGACTTCCTTTATAAAGCAACCGCTTGTACCCAAATCCTGGTCCCATGGACTGCCTCTCCGGACCCCGACCTAAGTCAGCAGTGAACACAACGGCCACGGACTGCAGCTCTTCCTGAACCCCCTTGGAACCTATTCATATTCTCTCACTCTCTGGAACCTCAGGGCCACCCCTAGGGTGGCCTTGTCACAATGCACCAGGTTCCTCCCAGACCCCAGGGCACAGGCTCATCCACTCTGGTCCCCTCTAGCCAGCCCTCCACGCACACATCTGACTGTGCCCTTCCTCTACTCAAAACCCTCCCATCGACCGGGTAAAACATGGGCATAGTGCCTGAACCACTCCATACTCACCAGAGGGGCTAAAATGACAACAAAACAAAATAATATGGGGTGCTGTCAGGGATGAGAGCTACGGGAACGCTCACACGTGGCCGGTGGGAGTGTGAAATGGCATAGTCTTTAAAACCGTTTGACAGTTCAGGGCGCCTGGGTGGTTCAGTCGGTTAAGTGTCTGTCCGATTCTTGGTTTCGGCTCAGGTCATGGTCTCATGGTTCATCAGTTCAAGCCCCGTGTCAGGCTCTGTGCTGATAGTGCAGAGGCTGCTTGGGATCCTCCCTCCCTCTCTTTCTCCCCCTGCCCTGCTCTCATGTTTTCTCTCTCTCAAAATAAATTAAAAAAAAAAAAAATGGACAGTTCCAGGTCGAGTTAAACTGTAGAATATATAATCCCTGTCTTGGACATTTAACTAGAGAAACGAAAACTTTTGTTGGGTGTTTAGAACGATTTTATCCACAAATTGCCCCAAACTGGAAACAACCCACATGTCCTTCAACTAATAGAGATTAAACGCTACAACAAAAAAAAATGTGGCACATCCACAGAGTGGGACAGTTCTCAGCAATAAAAAGGGACAAATACTGAAACAATAGCATGGGAGACTCTCAAATGCATTGTCATAAGTGAAAGAAGCCAGACCCCAAATACTCTGTGATTCTATTTCTATGACATTCTGGAAAAGGCAAAAGTGTAGGGACAGAGACCAAATTCGCGGCGGCTGGTGGTGCGTGAGTGAATGTTTTGCAGGGATAGAAATGTTTTTGGGGCGCCTGGGTGGCTCAGTCGGTTGAGCGTCCGAACTCGGCTCCGGTCATGATCTCGCGGTCTGTGAGTTCAAGCCCCACATCAGGCTCACTGCTGTCCACGCAGAGCCTGCTTTGGAGCCTCTGTCTCCCTCTCTCTCCTGCCCCACCCCATGCTTTCCTCTCTCTCGCTCTCTCTCAAAAATAAATAAAACATTAAAAAAAAAAGAAATGTTTTTTATCTCAATTATGGTGAAGGACTATGCAATAATATGCATTTGTCAAAACTGTACCCAAAAGACAGTGAATGCCATTGCATGTAAATCATACCTCAATACACCTGACTTTTAAAAAAAATTTTTTTTGAGTTTATTTATTTATTTCTTTGAGAGAGACAAAGCACGAGCAGGGGAAAGGCAAAGAGAGAGGGAGGGAAAGAATCCCAAGCAGGCTCCATGCTGCCAGCACAGAGCCCGAGGTGGGGCTTGAACCCAGGAAACCACGAGTCAGACGCTTAACCGACTGAGTTACCCAGGCACCCCAGTACGCCTAACTTTTAATAAAACCTACCTCGTTGGGTGTAAATTGGCACGATCAGTGTGGAAACCTGTTTGGCAGCATCTGTAAAAGTGAAGCTTACGCCTGCCCTCTGACCCAGTTACTGCTGGGAAGGCCCTCAGCGGAAGGTAGTGCGACGGTCTGCCCTACACGTGCGCGCAGACGTTCGGGGCTTTGTCACCGTGGAAAACCGGGAACAACTCAAAGGCCCGCTAATGCGAGAATGGAGACACAGACCCGTCGGTGGCATATTCAGATAGAGGAACACTCCGTGGCAATGAAGAAGAACACAGTAAATGTACACACGGTGACGTGGCTGAATCTCACCGACGTGCGTTCCGTGAAAGAAGCCAGACACAGGGAACACACGGGTTCCGTTCACACGACGTTCGAGAACGCGCACAACCCCTCGTGGGTGACGGAGGTCAGGGTGGTAATCGCTTCTGGAAGGTGGGGGTGCTAACTGGGAGGGGGTGCCACAGAGCCTTCCAGGAGGATGAAATTGCTGTGTATCTTGATCTGGGGGCCGGTTACCAGGGTGTGGGCGTAATTAAACAATCAACGAGCTGCACACTTCAGACTCGTGCGCTCTATGGCTTGTATTCGGCGCTCGTCAACTTTACTTACGATTGCAAGTGGCCTAGGGAACAGAAGATGGGCGATACACCCTGCCGGCCCGGAGGCAACACGAGACTCGTGCCTAAGTGCATCGCTGTCACCCGCCAGGGGGACACAGGAGAGATCGGTTTACCCTGGAAAGGCAGGCGGTTGAATTAAGCCCTGTGTACCCTACCGCGCGTCCCGTCTGCACCCTTGGCCTCATCTGGTCACTAGTTGTCGCACTGGTACTTGCTCCTTGTCCCTGCTGCCTCCCCCCAGAGAACTAACATACTCAGATGCCTCCCTCCTCTCTCTCCTTCCTTTCTCCTCTCGGGTGGCTTTCCAGCCTCTGTGCACCAGCCTCCCTCTCCACCAGCTCTTCTGGTGGAGGGCCCCCAAAGCTTTCCAGTCACCAAGCCCAGGGGCCCAGTCTGTCCTCATCTCCATCCAACCTTAGTGCTCACAGCCCACGGGTGACAGCTTCCACCTGCTGGAATGCCCTCCTTCCTCGCGTGGCAGCCCCGTCCTCTCCTGTTCTCCCCCACCCCCCATCTGGACCGTCCCAGTCTCCTTGTGGGGCTTCTCTTCTTGCACCCCAGGCCCAGTTAGCCCCCGGCTTCCTCTCTTCGGAGGTCCTCAGCTTCATGGATGGTCCCTTCTTTCCCAGCCTGGAGTTCAGGGGTCAGTTTGGTCTCTGAGCCGTAGACCAGACCACAAAAGCCCCCTGGCTACCGACCACACCAGACGCTTCTCAGCCCCCTCCCGACCTGGGTGCGCACAGAGGGCTCGGCCTTTCTCGGTCCTTGGAGCTGCTGGCTCCAGAAATCCCGCTGGCCCTCTGGCCCATCCAGTGTACGTGTGGAGCCTGTCCTTTCTGGAACACTGTCTGGTCTCCCACTGCACTCTTGATGGGCCTCCTCACCTCTCAGGTTCAAAGGGCTCCCACATCCAGACTCACTCTGTGCCAATGAGTCTCCACATGGCAGCCAGGAGGATGTTTGCAAACGGGAGTCATATCTCAGACCCGCCGCACTCCCCACTGTGCTTGGAATAAACTCCAGCAAGGACTTGTGTGAGGTGCCTGCCTGTCCCGCCTCCATCCAGCCGCTCCCTGCCCCTCGCTCTCTGTTGCAGCCACGCTGACCTCTCTGCCGTTCCTCCTACCGGGCCCTTCCTCTAGAGGCTCTCGGTGATGGGTTAAATGTGTCCCCCTAGACACATATATTACACTCACAACCCCAGTAGCTCTGAATGTGGCCTTATTTGGCAATAGGGTCACTGCAGATGTAATGAGTTAAGATGGGGTCGTATTGGCATCGGGTGGGCCCCTGACCCAGTATAACTGGTGCTCCTACAAGAAGGAGACATTTGGACACACACTCACATGGGAAGAACACGGGAGGATGAAGGTGAAGGTCAAGGGGTTGCACCTACAGACCGAGGAACACCACAGCTTGCCAGCAAATCTCTGGAAATTAGGAGAGGGGCCTGGGACAGATTCTCCCTACAGCCTTCAGAAAGAATGAACCCTGCTGACCACTTGACTTTGGACCTCTGGCCTCCAGAACTGTGCACCAATGGATTTCCATTGTTTAAATTTGTGGTGCTAGTTAGAGCAGCCCTAGCAAATGAATATCTGCCCTCTGCCTGGCATGCCTCCTCCCCCTCCTCACATAGCTCTCTTCCTTCCCGCTCCTCGCATGGCTCTCTCAAGTCACTCAGGTCTCCGATAGGACGACGTCACCTCCTCAGAGAGGCCTTCCCTGACTAACCTACCTAAGGAGCCTAGTCCTGCCCCCACCCCACAGCAAAGAGAGGCTCTGGTCACCCTGGAGCCTTTCGCCCTCACCCTGCATTCCTGCCATCACACTGATGAGCACTGAAGGCCAAGGATGGAATCATCCGTGCACCTGTCTGTTGTCTGTCTCTACCTACTAAAGGGCTTTCGGCCTCTTCTCCCGTATCCCTGGTGCCTGGTGCACAGGTTCTGTCAGTTAACATCTCTGCTTGGATACTTTTAGCCAATCCGCAAATATTTAGTGAGAATCCATGCTGGGAACGGAACAGCCCCAGTTCCCGTCCTCACGGAGCATCCCCTCTGCAGGCGAAAGACCCATATTAACAAGCAATCTCACAAAAAGTAAGCTACAAGGGAGACAGAGCAGGTGCTTGCTATGAGAGTATGATGGTCTTCAGGGAAGACTGCTCTCAGGCGCGATGTTTGGGCTAAGACCAAGCTGTGTTAGGCATCAGCTAGCTGAAGCAGAGGGAGTCACGTGCAAGTGGGAAGTATGTTCGAACAGCAGCAACTGCACGTGCAAAGGACCTGAGGCAGGGAGTGCATGATGCGTGAGGGGCGAATGGACTTTTGTGGTTGGAGTGTAGTGAGCAGAGGACAGAGTGGTAGGCGATGAGGTTAGAAAAGAGGGCAGAGGGCAGAATTATGCATTATGGATTTTATTCCAAGGGCTTGGGGAACCACTGAATGTTCTAGGCAGTGGAGATTGTTTTCAGCAAGAGTGGACCTGGGCAGAAGAGGTCAGAAGTTATCCCAGTCACGGGCAGAGTGAGAATAGCCCCCGGACCAGGGAGGCAGTGGGGATGCAAATGAGAGAGTGGGTCTCAGAAATGTATCAGCAAAACTGAACACTCTGGACTTGGTTCCAGTCGCTTGGGGAGGTGAGAGAAAACCACCTCCACATTTTAGCTCGAGTAAGATGGTGAGCTGCCGGGTGGGTGTTGTCATACGGGTATAGAGTCCAGTGCTGGGCTGGACCTTTGGGGACAGAGGCAACAGCATACGGATGGCAGTTACGGCAAAGGGTGGAGAGGGTGTGAGTGAGGAGAGGCAGGGCCTCTGGGGCACCTTGAGGGACTTCGGCATTTAAGGGCAGATTGAGGAGAAATCCTGTCAGGGCCCTGGAGAGGGAACAACTGAGAGGTGGAGTGGGGAGGGGAAACGGGAGAGGGTGACATCAGGGACGGAGGCGAGGTCGTAGATGGGGCAGTTGTCGACGGTACTAACTGCACTGAGACACACAAGGTAGAGCTGGGAGGCGGCATCGAGTTTACGGGGACCTGGCCGAGGATGGTCTCAAGGTCCCAGTGGGCGTGGGCCTGGGGAGCAAATGGGAAATTGGCCACGACGTCGAGAGAGGCAGGAGCTGGTGGGGCATGGGGCCCAGGAGCATGGTCTCGAGCAGATTTGGACGGGATTGGGGTCCTTTGCCAAGGGCGCGAGGGCTTGGAGATCCAGGAGGGAGGGCTGAGCTCAGGGAAGGTTGGTGGGGGGCAGAGCTGGAGCTGTGGGAAATACAGGCCTGCTGATATTGGGTGGAGGGACATTTCCCGCTTCCCTGGGGTCCAAGGCAAGATTGTGCCCACCCTGGAGCAGGGGCCGGACATGTGGTGGGAAGGGAGCCGGGTGGGGAGGAGGTCAGTGTCTTGTGGAAAACGGAGAATGTACAGGATAGTTGCTGGGACCGTGCGGGGGGGAAGCTTCTAGAGAGACAGGGAAGGTTGAAGGTGCATTTGTACCTGGCCAGGTGCAGGAGAAGCGGGGGGGAAGCTTCTAGGAGACAGGGAAGGTTGAAGGTGCAGACGTACCTGGCCAGTCTGCTGTGCCAGGCAACCTCCTCCCTGTCCTTTGGGCATCCCCAGACCCAGTGTGTCCTAAACCCAACCAGTTGTCTCCCATCGAGAATGCTCTTTACAGATTGCCCCCATAGGGACGCTACAAACACTCACCAGCTGTTCCAGGCAGGAGCCCGGGCACAAGCACCCCATTGCTCCCCATCCCGCACCTCTACATCTGATGGGTGGATTCTTCTGTGCACCCCTCGTCCCTCTCCTCCACTCAGCCCCAGTAAGACCTCAAGGATTCATAACAGCCAGGTGATGGGTGGTCTCTGGGGGTAGGGGAAAACCTGAGGCACTCACCCCATATACGTATTAAGTTTCAATTTAAAATGTACTCAAGGAGTGTTAGTGCCTCATAGCAGTTCCCCAAGTGTCCCCTTCTCAGGGGCCATAGCACTTAACCAGGCTCTCGAAGGCCACTTTCCAAAGCAGCAGGAACAAGAGACCAGGCGTCGTGAAGGCGGTAGGGACGGCACCGGCCAGAGCTCCCCCTGCGTGGGAGGCCCTGTATAGCCTACCTGTGGACTTGTGACCTGGTGACCTCTACCTGGCTCCCCGAGGATGGACCACCCGGGGCTCAGGTGGACCCCAGGGCCCAGCCCCGACTCCTCCAACTTACTAGAAGCTTGTCTTCAGGTGTGGCCACTGACCTCATGAGCCCCCCTGCTCTGGGTCCACGACGCTGGTGTGACAGTGGGGTCCCTTCAGGCCCACGGATGGTGAACTAGGTCTCGGGTGGCTGTAGGGGAGTCAATACAGACAGGGAAGGAGGGCCACAGACCCTGAGAGTCCACCGTGATCAAGGCGGAAGCAAGGATAGGTCGTCCCATGCAAGCTCTCCCCTGACCCCCTCCCTCCATTTCTACAGCCAGAGAGACCCAGGCCCAGAGAGGAAGGCCATCTGCCTGGAGTCACAGAATGAGGTGGGGGAAAGGCACTGGGGAACACAGCGACCCCGGGCCTGGCCCATAACCCCTTGGCCTTCCTCTCAGAGGCAAGCGGGGACGAACTCCCCTTACCAACGGCGAGAGGGGCCCCAGCGGCCCTGGGAATGGTGGCCCTGCTGCACGCAGCTTCCCTGCCTGATGATGCCACAGGCAGCCAGGATTCAGGAACCTTCTGGCCCTACCCCCACACTCCCCCCTCCCTGCCCCCAGTCTCTGCCGCCCTTCCCTCAGCCCTAGAGGCTCCGCTCATGTCTCTTTCACCCTCCAGTTGGTTTCAATAATTAAAAATAAATAAATAAATAAATAAATAAATAAAAAGATTGAGCTGCCTTTCAGACATTGCCTTTCGTGTCGGGAAAGGTTTCTTCAGCAGCCATGGGGATTCACGCACTTGCCAGGTGCAGAAGGTGACTCGGAGGCCACTGGTTCCAGCTGTGGGGCAGCACAGAGTCCCGAGCACGGAAGCTGCCAGCAGGGCCCTGCGGCCGAGAGGGCCCGGGAGAACCCCGAGTTCACGGTACTGGGGAGCAGGAGAACGATATAATTTTGTTCCATGCAATGAAACACGGGTTCTTGCCCAAAACTCATTTCCCACCGCCACTCAGGACCCCTGCGCCTCCAGCTGTGTGGCCCTCTCTTCCATCACTCGCCCAGCAAGGCGTTCTTCCCCAAAGAGCTTCAATGTCCTGAAACTCAGTTTCTGTGTATTTACAGAATCCCACATTGTGAAGTTATATCTTCTGTCTCTGGGAGGCTATGCTGGTTGCCTTCAAGAAGGGGACCTAGGGGACGGGGGAGAAGGGAGGGAGGGAGACTTTTCACTGGGCATTCTTTGGGTGGTTTTGAATTTTGAACCATTTGAATGCATTTTCTAATGAAAAAAAATTTTTTTACTGTTTATTTAATTTTGAGAGAGAGAGAGAAAGAGTGCAAGCAAGAGAGGGGCGGAGAGGGAGGGAGGGGCAGAGAGAGGGGGAGACACAGAATCTGAAACAGGCTTCAGGTCTCCAGCTGTTAGCACAGAGCCGGACGTGGGGCTCAAACCCATGGACCGTGAGATCATGACCTGAGCTGAAGTCGGACGCTTAACCAACTGAGCCACCCAGGTGCCCCTCTAATGAAAATTTTTTAATTAAAAAAGTTTCCATTAAAAAAATAATACCTTTCTGGACCACTCTCTCTCCCCTGGGAGCACCCCTCCTCTCTTTGTCCTTCATAGCTAGACCCGTGGATGCCTCCTTTTCTGGGGTTCCTATTTCTTTCCCTGAGACTGCTTTGGCAAAGATTCTCAAAGGCGTCCATGACCCAGTCACCTCCCCTGACCTCTCTGAACAAGGCCTGCCACTGGCCTCCCCCTGGAGTGACACATCTGCCTTCTGGCCCTGTCTTTGCAGTCTCCCTAGTGGGCCCTGAGTGCTGGGCCTTCGCCTGGACCCACTCCAATGGGGTCACTCATCCCTGAAACTTCAGCCCCAACCTGGACCCGGTGACCCCCAGCATGAACCCCTCACTGGAGTGAGGTAAGTCAGGGTCCTTCCCTGCTCAGTGACTGCTCTTACACCTCCAACTAGAAGCTTCCACCCAAGCCCTGGAGCCTGGGTCCACCTGCCCCCCTGACACCCCCATTTGTTTATCTCAGGGACTTCATACCAACCTGTCCGGTTCGCCTGGCTTCAAATCTGTACTCTGCTCCTTCCTTGCTATGGGCAAGTTTCTCGTTGTTTCTTTATGTGCAAATGGCAAGAAATGAGGCAGTAGCTCCCTTACGGGATAATTATAAGTATAAATGAATTTATGTAAGTAAAGCTCTTAGAACAATGTCTGGCACAGTGTCAAAGCAAAAATGTGTTTGTTAGATAAAAACATCCCAAACAGAACTCCTGATCGTCCTCTTGCAAACCCGATCTTTCTGTAGCGTTCCCCACTGTCATCCAGTCCCTTCTCCGGAACAGCAGAAAACTGGGGGTCTTGCTTAACACTGCCCTCCTCCTCCTCCTCTTCTTCCTCCTCCTCCAAGAAGCACCCCATCACCAACTCTGGTCCATTTTACCTCCTAAATCTCTCTCCAACTCCACCCCCGCTCGGGTCCACGATCTCCTGAAATTGCTCGTTAAGCTCATCAATGTTCTACTAATTGCCAAATCAAAAGAAAATTTTCAGCCTTCCTCGGTTTGGAATTTTCTGCTACATTTGGTCCTGCTGATCCTGCTCTCCTAGAAACGCTTCACTAGCTCAGTTTCCATGACAACCTGCTCTGGGCTCTGCTCACATGGCCACGTGGCACTGACATTTTCTTCTCTCTGCTGCTTTTGTAGGTGCCCCAGGCTCTGCCAGCCCCTGAAATGGTGGGTTGGAGGTCCTCAGACTTTGACGGGGCTCTCTCAACCTCTCGGTCTTCCCAAGCCATGGCCATCGACATGGTGACCACCCCAGCTCTATGTCTCCAAGGGAGATGTCATTCTGAGAACCAGACTCCTGACCCTGACTTCCTGCTGGTCATCACCCCCAGGTGTCCGCACCTGGGTGACACGGAGTCAACTCTCAACTGTGGCAATGACCCCTCCCTGGTCCACCTGCTTCTCCGAGTCCCAGAGAGATCTCCATTAAACAAAAATCTATCCATGGCACTTGACTGCTCAAAACTTTTCTATGGCTCCCCATTACCACCACGGTTAAGTGTGGGCTCTTTAACAAGGCATGAGCTGCTTTCTGCTGACTTTTCCTGTCTGTTTCTCACCAGCCCTTATCTCAATACAAATTCCAGAACACCTAGCTCCCTCCAAGCACATACCTCATGTCCTGTCTCCTGTCCTCCTTGGCTTTGTTCATGCTGCTCCTTCTGCCTGGGAACCTTTGTGGTCTCTTCTACCTTGATCCCAACTCCTTGAGAAATCAACTGAAGTGTCTCCTTCTCTGGGCATCTTATTCCTGAGTGCCACTTCCACCCCCTGGACCAATTCTGAGTCCCCAAGGTGAGGTTACAAACCCCTTCTTGTGTTCTGATAACACTCTAGGCATTATATTATCTCTATGCTAACCCAGAACATTTATGGTCATAAACAACAGAAACCAAGTTTGAAACAGTGTAGGCAAAAACAGCTGTCTCAGGAAGGGCAGGGGCTCCTCTGGGTTCCTGGGAAACTGGACTTAGAGACGAGAGATGAGGGAAAGTCTCTGATACCCACTTGTACCAATATAATTCCTATTTTGTTAGTTACTTATGTAACAGCTTTATTGAGCTGTCATTGACATACAAATAAACTGCACATGTTTAAATCAATATGGTAGTTTTGACATATATATACACGCTTGAAATCATCACCAGTCAAGATAATCAACATACACCATCACCTGCAAAGATTTCTTGTGTCCTTTTGTGATCTCTTCCTTCCCTTCCCTTTCTACCTACCCCTCTCCCTCCATTCCCCAGGCAACCACTGATCTGCTTTCCGTCACTATACATTAATTTGTAATCTCTAGAATTTTATATAAATGGAGCCATACAGTTTTGTTTGGCTTCTTTCATTCAGCAAAATTATTTTGAGATTCATCCATGTTGTGTTTTGATAGCCGAGCAGCATTCCATTGTATGGGTATACCATAGTTTATTTATCCATTCACCTCTCGATGAATATTTGGGCTGTTTCCAGTGTGTAGAAACAAAACTTATTTTATTACAAGTAAAACTGCTATTAATGTTCATGTACCAGTCTTTGTATGGACGCACACTTTTTTTGGGTAAATATCTTAGAAGAATGATTGGATCATACGATAGGTGTATATTTAACTTTTTAAAGAGATTGCCAAATTATTTTGCAAAGTGTTTGTACCATCTTACATTCCCACCCGCCACGTGTGAGAGTTCCAGTTGCTTCGAAGCCTCACCAACACTTGGCCTGATCGGGTCTTTTTAATTTTAAACATCTGATAGGTATGTAAGGGTATGTCATTGTGGTTTTAATTTGCATTTCCCTAATGAGAGGCCCAACTTCTGACAGCACTGTGAATTCTTTTCAACCTATTGTCTTTGCATAAACTCTTTGCCCCTTCCATTAGCTTTGATTCCAAGCTTTGTGGCATCCAGAATCTTTCCTTTCTCGAGCCCCCATTCTTGCCCTGAAAGGCTATGGCTCTTGTTCCGCAGGCTCCCCTGTGGACAGAAGTCTTCATAATTGTTGTCTGTGCTATCAACTTCATTCTTTGCCCTGAACAAATGGCAGTTTCTCGGGCTCGATGCCCAAGGCAATTCTTTCTTCGAACTTCAGAGCTGGCTGACCCTCTCCCTCTCTCTCTCCTCCAGCTATAAAATTCTTTGAATTTGAGATAACAACCAGGACCTCACTTGGGCTTCTTCTGGGACTTGACCATTCATTCCCCTGTCCTCATCAAAGTTTATTTGTCCTGAACCCTGTCCATACCCTTAGGTTCAGGGTCCCAGCACAAATCCCTTCTGTCTTTTTTTTTTTAATGTTCTTGGGGTGCCTGGGTGGCTCAGTCAGTTAAGCGTCTGACTTCGACTCAGGTCATGATCTTGTCGTTGGTGGGTTTCAGCCTCGCGTGGGGCTTAGGGCTACTGACAGTGCAGAGCCTGCTTGGGATTCTCTCTCTCTCTGCTGCTCCCGCACTTGCTCTCTCTCTCTCAAAATAAATATATATTTAGAAACAAGAATTACTAAACAAAGAAACAAGAATATATATATATATTCTTGTTTCTTTGTTTAGATATGTATGTATGTGTATATATATACACATGTATGTATGTGTGTGTGTGTATATATATATATATATATATATATATATTCTTGTTTGTTTCCAGAGCTGAGATAATGTCCAGCATACCATCTGTACCCTGGTTTCTCACTTGTGTTCCCACTTTGATATCTATCATAAGAATTCTTCAGAGCTTTCTCTAAAAATTACAATTAGTTGCTGAATAATAGTCCATTTGAGTGGATATAAAATAACCTGTTTTTCCCAATAGTTGGCTATTTGGGTTGTTTCAATTTGTTGTTGTTTGTTATTGTTGTTGTTGCTATAAACAAGGCCACACTATATCTCTTTGTACATAAATCTTTGTCTTTTTGAGATTATTTCCTTTCGATGGAGTGCCATAAGTGTAATTACTGGGTCAAAGGCTGTAGTAATTTACATTCCCATCAGCGGTATTGTCTGTTTCATCACACCCTAACCAGCATGGGGTATTCTCATTAAAATTTTTTTCTTCACTCTATACTGGGCAGAAAGTGTTATCCCATTGTTGTTTTAATTTACTTTTTAAAAAAATAATTAGATATTGGAAAATAGGTTCAACCTATGAGCCATAAAAAATTAATCTTCTGTTAATTGAGTGTTCCTATCCCTTCACATTTATCCAGGAGCGATTTGAATTTTTAAAACTCAATTTGTATGGATTCTTAAACACCAAGGATATTAACCCTCCGTATGACATCCACAAAGTTGTTTTCAGTTTTCACAAAAAGTCTAAAATTTAAAACCTATTTTCTTTTCCTTTTCTTTGTGAATACTTCCCTTGCTTTTAAGCTGGGAAGGTAACATTCAGACAAGAGTTTCTGATGGATATTCACTTCTACTTTATTCATGCGTGATTTTTAATTTAAATCTTTAATCCATCTGAACTCGATGTGGATGTATGGCATGAAGTGAAGAATGAAGTGTGGATTTTGCTTTTCCAAACAGCTTAGTGATCCCTCCAGCACCTTTTATTGACTATATTGACTAATCCCTTCTTTCCTCGCTGCTTCAGGGTGCCCCCTTTTTAACTGTGTGGTACGGTACTATTTTTCTCTTATACTGTGTGTGGGTGGAAATTTCCTCCACCTCCCTCCCTGCCCCCACTGTCCAAGCTTCCTGGATGCACTGCTCTTTGGGTAATGACATCATATAGAGTCCTTACCCTGGCGTTTAGCTCCCTGTGTGGGCTTCTGTAAGTCGATAGCACAGACAACAATTATGAAGACTTCTGTCCACAGGGAAGCCCGCGGAACAAGAGCCATAGCCTTTCAGGGCAAGAATGGGGGCTTGACAAAGGAAAGATTCTGGATGCCACAAAGCTTGGAATCAAAGCTAATGGAAGGGGCAAAGAGTTTATGCAAAGACAATAGGTTGAAAAGACAATTCACAGTGCTGTCAGAACTTGGGCCTCATGAAGGAGCTAAATGTTCAACCTGTGGGTAGAAGAGAAATCCAAGGGCATTGACTGGAACTTTGGCATTGTCTGGGTCCCCAGCAGAATATCAAGCCCCAGTCCCTAAGCCGAGTCCCAAGGGGCAATATGATGGGGTCCCAGGCAAGCTTAGGGGATCTCAAGAGCAGAAATCTGGAGTCCAACTTGGTGTTTACACAAAAGAGGACATAGGCTGACACCTTGCAGAGGTCTTGTGGGGGCTGGAGAGTATCAGAGGGTGTCTGGGTGCCTACAGAGGGTCTGCGGGGTGCCGAGTGAGCTGGCAGGCCCAGAGAAGCCAGGAAAAGGTGGGGAGCATGCAGAGCTTGTGGGGACAGTGGCTGTGGCTGTCGGCACAGGAGGATGGGACCAGCAGAGGCAAGGTTCTGGTACACATGAGCAGTATGTATATCCTGCCTGTGACCATGTGCCATTTCTGAGTCCTGGGGCCTGGACTCATACCTGGCTACTGTGGCCTCATAGTGTGGTTTTGAGTTATATTTTGATGTCCAGGAGGGCTGGGCAGACCTCGACTGAGCTCCAGGAAGCCCTCTGATGAATGTCTTCTCTTGAAGACCCACACACCGCTGTTATCTTTCATAACTTCTACTTCTGATTCTGGCCTTGGTTTCTTGCAGCTGTCAATTCTGGAGCAGGAGCTCCTGTGGGGGCTCATCGTGGGGCACAGGGGGGCTGGGTCACTAGAGGCACGGGTGGGAGAGCAGGACATTAACACACTCCAGGGTCTTCCCTGGGGCACAGCCAGTGCCCCACGCGGGCTCGGCTTCCTTTTCTGCTTGTCTGTAAAATGGGCTGCCCACCCCTCTCTGCCTCACCGGCTTTGAAATGATCACATGAGACAATGGCTGTGACCCCACAGTGTGAAGACCTGAGCTCACGCTGGGGCGGGTTGTCCTGGCTCCGTGTCAACAGCACACTTCCTTTAGCCATATCCCTTCAGCCCTGCATGGCAAGAAAGCTGACCATCTAATCTATCCTCATCCCCAGCTCTCCCAGTCCTCATTTGTTCTCCCGGGCAGGACTTAGCATGCACACACGCACACACATACACACACACACACACACACACACACACACACAGTGTATTTGTCTGATTGTTCTATTGATTACAAACTCTTTTTGGCTAAGAATTTTGACCTTCCATTTCTGACATTTTATTTTAAGTCAGAGAATATATTTATTCAGGACCCGGTTGGCTGCCCCAGCCTGGGGATGATTCCAAAATGAGCAAGCCAAAGTCCTGACCATGGGCAGGATGAAATTCCTGCTATAGCAAGACTCGGTGAAGTCACAAAGGTCACAGACAAATTCTCTGAAAGAAAGTTACTTGGACATAGCTTACTCAGTAAAAGGCCAGGCATTGAATTCTCTCCTGGGAGGCTGGATGCATGTTATTGCCCAAGATGGATCCCTTTCGCCCACATGGCCTCATTTCCTTGGAGGCCTCATTTAGCTAATTGCCCTTGTTCTGCAATGGCTCATATCCCACAGGTGCCTTCCCCTGGGAAAATTAATGTGTGACTATTGCTCTTTTACTAGGACCAAAACCAAATGAAAAATTCTGCACCCTTTCCTGGCTCTCCTCCCTTCACAGGTAGGCCCTGGACCACCCTGACTCCTGACTTGCCCCCCTGCAAAAAACTGGCAATGTGTCCCAAAGGCCAAGTCCAGGGAAGCTAGTCAGGCTTCACCCTCCCCTCCTCCGCCCCAAACTCCTGGCCCCCTTACCTACAGCCACCAGTGGACACCCTGTCTTTTTGGAAACTCTCCTCCCTAGGCTCCTTGGGAATGCCCCTTTTGCCTTCCCCCCTCTGGTCCTTCCTTCTCAGCCTCTTTTTTGTATAGTCCCCAGCCCCCTACATGCTGGACTCAGCCCCTGCCCTCTGCTCATTCCCTCCACACTCTATTCCTTAATAACACTCACCCCCTGAGCTGCTTCAAGACCCCCTCTTTGAGCCCTGCCTGTGCCTGAAGCCACCCTAGCATCTATTTCCAGCCTGAGCTCTCCTCTTGGCTCCGTAACTGGGAAGTGCAAAGGCATTTCACTCAACACACTCAACAGACAACTTTTCTTGTCCAAAATCCACTCCTTCACTAGAGTCCCACATGTCCTAGAAAGATATCAGCCAGACACCCGGGGTCTTGCCTCTCAGCTCACTTGCACTGACCCCCAACCACGGTCTAGCCTCTAGCCTTGGAGACTTGACCTCCCAATGGCTCCTGGATCCTTCTGGTTGTCTTCAACTCCACCACCAGCATCCTAGCCCAAGCCACCACTAGCCCTGGTCTGAAGGACAGTCTCCCTGCAACCCTCCAGCATCCCTGCAATCTTGTCCTCGCTAGCAGCCAGAGCCATACTTTCAGCATGCAAATGGGAACATGCTGCTGCCATATTTAAACCCCTATCATTCTTGGAAGACAGCCCCAAACCTTCCCACCCTGCTGAACTCTTCACCTCATTTCTGACTCTGCCCCTCCTCCATCAGCCCAGCCTCATTGGCCTTCTTTCCCTTTCCAGAACATGCCCTGCCCCTCTCCACTGCAGGGGCTTTGCCTGTGCTGTTCCCTCTGCCTGGAATGCTCTTTCCCTGGTTGATGCTCACCTTTCAGATCCCCTCTGGGAAATACTAACAGATCTCTCCTTCCCAACGGCCGCCCCGTGGCTGCTTTTAGCCACGTGCACCTCTCCTTTGTGATTATCATTGTAATTATTCACGTATTTATGTGGTTGCCCAATTCATATCTGCTTCCCTGTTTAGACCATCAGCTCCCAGTGGGCAGGGGATGTGTCGTCTTGTTCTCACCATCTCCCGAAAGGATTAGCTGGCACATAGGAGATGCTCAAAGATTATCTGTTGAATTGAGTTGAAAACTTTCTCTTGATTCTGCACTTCACTCTCTAGCTTGCAGACAATCCTTCTCAAAACTTTTCTAATTATCTAAACTTAATTATCCAAACTTCTGTAAAAGGGGTGTCTTTGCTATCTATCATCGTCAGGCACTGCAGTTGGGGTTCTGCTTCGTCTCACCCCAGAAACCGCTCTCGCTGAGGGCTCTGATAACCTCTTAATTACCAACTTCAGTGGGTGTTTTTCCATCCCTGTCTTATTGGAATTCTCTGCAGGGTTTGATATTGTTGATCACTCTCGCCTTCTTGAAACGCTCGGCTCTCTTGGTTTCCATGACAACACCCTCTCCTTGTTTTTAACCCGTCTCTATGACGACTTTTCCTTCCCAGTCTCATTAATCAGAGCCTCTGACTCAACCACCCTTGCAATGTTAGGGTCCTGAAGACTCGATATTGTGAAGATGTCAATTCTCTCCAAATTAATGTACAAATTCAATGCCTTCCTAATCAAAATCCCACCACGATTTTTAAATGGAACTTAATAAGCTGATTCTAAAGGTCACATGGAAGAGGAGATGGAAGAACAGCCGAGATCATTTTAAGGAACAAAAACAAGTGGTGAGAGCACCATAGGAGGAAAAGGACTGTATTTGCCCTACTAGGTAGCAGCTGAGGAAGCAACAGTGATTCAACAGCATAGTCAGGAATAGACGCACTGACCTACACAACTCAGAGTTCAGGATCAAAACCATGTCTGATGGTTTTCCTGCCATATTCTAGGAAGGACATCTCAGATGAAAAGCATTGCTCCCCAGGAGCAGGAAGGTCTCCGTATCTCAGCCCTTTGAAGGGGCCCATCCAAGCATTTGGACCATTTTCTTTCCTTTCCAGCCCCATCCCTCCACCCTGCCTTCTAAACTTGCCCAAAGCAAGTGCCATTCCCTTAAGACCTGGCTCTATTACTTTTCTTTTTTCTTGGTTTTCCTACTGTGAAAATAATACATGATCTTAGATGGCAAGTACATTGTATACTATGCTCATTATACTATTCTTGTTCCCTTCTGTACTTTTGAAATATGTTACCATAAAAACAGCAATACCTGAACATTACAGAAAATTGGGAGAGTAAAGAATGAGGAATAGAAAAATCTTGACAAGAATCCCAGCACCCACAGCCTTGCTATGTGAAAATGCATGGGAAGAGTACATTTCTTCATAGTCTTTTTTAAGGCATTTGTTTACAGAAAATACTATTATTATATATATAATTTTGCACCACCCTCTTACACTGATTATATGCCAAGCATTTCCACTTGTTAGTCAACATTCTTTGTAATTATTACATTTAATGGCTGTCTAATAATCCACTTAATGAATGAAACATAATTTGGTTAACCATTCTCCTGAGGCTTGAGTATTTCTTTTTCTCATTCTTTCTCTTTCTTTCTTTCTTTCTTTCTTCCTTCCTTTCCCTTTCCTTTCCTTTCTTCCTTTCTTTCCTTTCCTTTCTTCCTTTCCTTTCTCTTTCTTTCTTTCTCTCTCTCTTTTCTTTCTTTCTTTCTTTCTTTCTTTCTTTCTTTCTTTCTTTCTTTCTTTCCCTTTTCTCTTCTTTGCTATTACAAATAAAGCCACAGTGCCCAGCTTTCTGCACCAGTCTTGGGGCAATGTTTTAGATCATTTTCTTGGGATGAGCTTCCTGTAAATGGAATCCCTGAGTCAAACAGTGTGAACTTTTTCGAGGCTCTTCACACATCTCAAGCAAATTGCTTTCCAGAAAGGTTTTGCTACTTCACAGCCCTGCCAGCTGTGCACAAGAGGTCCCAGGCCACCAGGACCAAGCCAGCACTGCAAGCCTCTTGTTTTGTAGTACTCCTTCGATGGGCCCAAAGTGGTGTCTCCCCATCCTAATTTACATGTATTTTATTATGACTAAGTTCAATATTTGCAACTGTATTTGCCTTTTGAACTTCATCTTTTATAAATGGACTCTTACCGCCTTTTATTGCCCCAACATTTCATTATGAAAATTCTTACTGCCTCTGTAAATGTTTTATTTATGAGAATTTTCAACACGGAAAAGCTTTACATTTCCTATAGTCAATTATATTTGTATTTTCCATTATAATTCTCTCTATTGCTGTGAAGGCTGCAATGCCTTGCCTTAATCACAGTTTGAATAATGAATCATTTCAATTTTTTTCTAGTTTCTAGTTAGCAGCATGCTTTTTTTTTTTTTTTTTGCATTTAACTCTTTAAATCACCTGCCATTGATTTTTTTGAAAGGTTTTATTTAAATTCCAGCTAGTTAACATACAGTGTGATATTAGTTTCAGGTGTACAATAGAGTGATTTTACATTTCCATACAACATCCAGTGCTCATCATGACAAGTGCACTCCTTAATCACCTGGCATTGATTTTGGTGTTAATACAAAGGGAGGTAAAAATTACTTTTTGTTTCCCAGACAGATAAAATTATTTTCTAGCCCCACTTAATGAGAAATCCTTCCATTCCTCATTAGCTTGTGATGTCTCTGCTCTCCTAAGGCACAGTGGGAGATATTCCAGGGATCAGCATCTGGGCTTTCTAGTCTATTCCACTGAGATGTCTTTCTTTTTTAAAAAAATATTACGTTGTTTTATATCATACTGCAACATCTGTTGGGGTGAGAGCCCTGGACATCTTTATTTCACATCAGCTCAGTTGCCCAAGTGTCTGACGCCGACATCAAATTTCCTTTTGGGCATCTCACAGTGGGTTTCTCATGGCACCACTTTTTCCACACATATATCCATTTTTCTAGCTGTTTCCACCCCCTGGAAGTCAAATTATATCATTGTGCACCACAGGGACAGGCGAATGATGGGCACAGCCCTGAAGTCTGGAGGCCTCAGTTTTCTTTTCTGTAGAATGGGGCTATGATGGCCAAATGAGGTAAAGAACATCAACACAGCTTTATTCTCTGCTCAACAAATGTGTGTGAGGTTCGGGAACACCAGAGTGGGCAGAGATGGTCTCTTAAGAAATGACCTTCGGTGAGCTTCCAGGAGAGTAATTAAGAGTAAGAAATTGTTATGAAGGCCCCAAGGGGAAAGGACAAAATACTGAGGAAGGGATGGATGGGGGGGGGGGGCTGGACAGGGCCTCTCCGAGGGGACATGTAAGCCCGAAAGGCTGAGAGGAGAGAGTTAGGGGAAAGCCTTCCCAGGATGAGGAACAACAGGAGTAAAGGCTCTAGGAGAGGAACAAGCTGGAACATTTGAGGAACTGAAAGAATTCACTTGTGGCCAGAGGACAGGGAGGTGGAACATCCCAGGGGAGCCTCTCCCAGGGGAGCTGACAGATCACCAGGCAGCTGAGGTGGGCCTTGAGAAAGATGGTTTTGTTCTAAGGGCAATGGAAATCAATGAAAGGCTGGTGGTAGGCAGGATAATGACAGGATCCTACTTGGGTTTCAAGAAGTCTGCTTTTACTTCTGTGTGATAAGTGGAGGACTGAGGGGGAAGAGTCCTGCCAGGCCATTGCCGAAAGACGATGAGAGATGGAAGCCAGGTGGTAGTAGAGGGTGAGGGAAGTCAGACTGGGGAGGATTTTGGGGACTGAAATGCCAGGATTCGCTGGGACTGGGTGGGAGGGGAGGGCGGGGAAGAGCCAAAGATGACTCTCGAAGGCCAGATTCGGGAGGCAGGGTTGAAGGTTGGGCCTTTGACAGAAGTTTTGGGGAGAAGCTAGCAGTCCTGTTGGCTGCAGCAAGTTTGAGGGTGCCATGACAGACACCCTAGCAGAGCTGCCAGCTGGGTAGTTAGGCATGCCAGTCCCGAGCGGGCAGGTGGGGGCATCAAAACAGAGTCACGAGTGACTACCCAGGGTGAGAATACAGGGGAGGATGGGAAGCGCCCAGAAATGAGTCTTGAGGGAACCCAACGCTGAGATGCTGGGTGGAGGAGGCTGAGGAGGAGTGGCCAGCAAGGATGGAATTAACTGGGAGATCTGGTGTCACAGTGGTGTCATGGAGGCAAGGAGAGGCGCTTTCAGGAGGGAGTGGTCAGCTGTGTCAGCTGCTACCATGAGGCTGAGTTCAAGGAGAGAAGTGTGTCTGCTGGGTAGGGCAATGGGGGTTTCGGAAAAGAATGGCCATGAACCAGTCAGGGGGAAGCCAGGCCAGTGGGCAGCGCTGCCTCCTACGAAGGGCTGGGCCCAGGCTGGGAGGAGTCCTAGCCCTCCTGAACTCATCTACTGGTCTCCAGGCATTGAACTAACCTGGTGACTCTTTAGTCCCCTGGTCTTCCATCCCCACCTACCCCAACAGCCCTTTTACCCTGTAATCTCGCTCTTTCAGAGTTCCTATAACATTTTTGTGCTCAAAAGAACATTTTCTGAATCTTCATCTCAGACACTGGATTTCAAGCAGAAAATAATTATTCTGCCTCTATCTAGCTTGCTGCCTGTTGCTAGGTGCCGAAAGGCACAAAAAATGAGGAAGACATGGCCCCAGACACGAGGCAGGATGAAACCACTGCTAATTAGAGCTGTAGTTGGTACCCAGAGGGCAGAGAAAAAACCTCCAGAAGAACATGGAGATCAGGCTACCTGGTAAAATGTACATGATTTAATTTGGCCCCTTTCCACCAACACGGCTAATCTCTTCACCTCTACACTTAATCCCACTGCTCTAGGGACCCCTCTAAGACCTGTCCCTGCTCTTCAAACATGGCTCCCAAACCCTTCTCCCACCAAATGTCAGCAGGTAAGAAGCAGCATCTTTCCAGACCCTGCTCTCCACTCCCCCCACCCCCACCCCAGCTCCCCCTTTTCCCTCTTGATTTCTCAGCCAGACTCTGGATCATCCCCCACCCAGGTGGGCTACTGCCCCTTCCCCCAGAGTCGCTGTGGCAAAGAACCTCAAAGACCATGCCAGGGGGACTCCCTTGCCCTGACCTCTGTGCATCTGGCCCATCAGTGACCACCCTGACCTCTGGGAACCCTTCTTCATGGGCTTCTGAGATCCCCTGTTTCCTTGTCTTCCTCTCTTTCTCAGACTCCCCTTCCCAAGTCCATGGGTCTCTGGACTTTTCTTTCACTGTGCACCTTTTCCCTTGATTTCTTGTACCCCTAAAGCTTTGTCTGCCTCCTGAGGCTGATTCCCAAACTGACAGTCCAGTCCAACCCACCTTTGAGCTCCAGACCAACATGTCAATCTTTCTCCTTAATGACTGCTCTTGCATTTGCAGTCCTGATCTCTACTCCAAGCTCCAGAATGCGATGGCCAGCCATCTACCAATATTTGATATCTCAACAACATGAGCCAAATGAAATTCCTGGCCTGTTTTTCTTTTTCCACTTGATTATATCTCTTTATTAAAATTCTTAATTTTTCTTCCCCAAATTTCTCCTTGTCTGGTGTTTTCTATTTTGAGAAAATGACACCATTGTTCTGGTGGGAGACACTCAACAGTTAGTCTAGAATCTCCTCTTCACCCACCACATCCCATTGTGGGGCTTCCTTGCCTCAGCAGCAGCAGCAGCAACAGCAGCAGCAGGTTAGTCCAAGTCACCATCTCTTGCTTGGTCCACTGTAGTTACCTGCTGAATGGTCTCTCCAAATCTCCTTTTCCTTCCAATCATCCAGCTCCCATAGCAGCCCATGTGGGCATTTCAGAATACACATCTTTGTCTTTATGCTCACCTCCTGTTGACACCATTCAATGGCTTTTAAAGAAAGATCAGCTTTGATTTCCCCAGCTTCATCACACATTATGCCCTCCACCTCACCCACCACCCCATCAAGTCATTCTTCTTGGTTCTTGCTAGCAGAAGCCACTCTCCATGTGACGTATGTCAGTCACAGTGGTCAGGTCTACTTCTCTCAACAGTGATTGGTTTATGAGTGGGTATTGTAAATCTAACCAATGAGAGGTGATGGTGGTGGGGTTTTCTGGAAAAGGTTTTTTGGTCTTTAAAAAGAAGTATAAGGAAGAAATGGGCAAAAGACATGAATAGACACTTTTCCAACGAAGACATCCAGATGGCCAACAGACACATGAAAAGATGCTCAACGTCACTCATCAGCAGGGAAATACAAATCAAAACGACACTGAGATACCAGCTCACACCAGTCAGAGTGGCTAGAATTAACAACTCAGGAAACAACAGATGCTGGTGAGGATGTGGAGAAACAGGAACCCTCTTGCACTGTTGGTGGGAATGCAAACTGGTGCAGCTGCTCTGGAAAACAGTGTGGAGGTTCCTCAAAAAATTAAAAATAGAACTACCCTATGACCCAGCAATAGCACTACTAGGAATTTATCCAAAGGATACAGGAGTGTTGATTCATAGGGGCACATGTACCCCAATGTTTATAGCAGTGCTTTCAATAATAGCCAAATTATGGAAAGAGCCTAAATGTTCATCAATTGATGAATGGATAAAGAAGATGTGGTTTATATATATACAATGGAATACTACTTGGCAATAAGAAAGAATGAAACCTGGCCATTTGCAGCAACATGGATGGAACTGGAGGGTATTGTGCTAAGTGAAATAGGTCAGTCAGAGAAAGATATCATATGTTTTCACTTATATGTGGAACTTGAGAAACTTAACAAAAGACCATGGGGGACGGGAAGGGAAAAAATAGTTACAAACAGAGAGGGAGGGAGGCAAACCATAAGAGACTCTTAAATACAGAGAACAAACTGAGGGTTGAAGGGGGTCAGGGGAGAGGGGAAAATGGGTGATGGGCATTGAGGAGAAGGGCACTTGTTGGGATGAGCACTGGGTGTTGTATGTAAGCAATGAATCATGGGAATCTACCCCCAAAACCAAGAGCACACTGTATACAGTATGTTAGCCAATTTGACAATAAATTATATTAAAAATAAATAAATAAAAAATAAAAAGAAGTATAAGGAAGAACCACTTTCTTTCATCTATCTGTGGACATTAGTATGGTGAATACAATGCCTGGAGTAGCCACAGCCATCTTGTGACCATGGGAACAGAAGTGCATGTGCTGAGAGATGGACAGATCCTGGGTCCTTGATTTCATTCGAATTGCCTCCCTTGGAACTTCTCATTATGCGTGGCAATAAATCTCTTATTGTTAAATGTTCTTGAGTTTTCTGTCACTTGTTTCAAAATCATTCTTACCAATAAGTGCTATAGCCATGATGGCCTCTGGTTTCTGGAATGCACCACCCTCCCACCATGGAGTTTTGCACACGCTGTTTCCTTATGTGCAATGCTTTCCTCATTCCTAGTTAACTTCCACTCCTCTAATCAAATGTTACTTCTCTGATCTAGAAAGATTTTTCTGTGGCACCCCTCTGAGTTTGAAATTATGGATTTCTTTATTTACTTGATTAATATCTGGCTCCCTCGATGGATTGGGAGCGTATGTGGCAGGGATCAGGTCTGGCTTTACTCAGTATTGTGTACCCTCCTACATGTCTGTCCCAGTAAACCAAATTCACCATTCATTCAGGGTCCTGGTAGGTGCACTCAAAAGGATTTAAGTGAAACCAATGTAGTGAAAGACTATTCACAGAGTGTGGCAGGGCTAAGGGTTCCAATGATGACAAAGGGCCCACGGATGAGCAACAGTTAGAAACCATCACTGCTTCTAGGCCTGAAGAGAAGAGGGTGTGGGTTTTAAGAACACATAGAGAAAGCAGCGACTTTAAGAAAAGGGCCCTACCTGTGGCCATAAGTAAAGGAATACAGTCACTGCCAACACACAGCCCATAGGAAGTCAGCCAGGAGAGCCTCCACTCCATTCTCCCCACTGGTTCCTCCACTGACCAAACTCAACTAGAAGCCAGAGAGCAAGGAGCCTGGGGGATGTAAAAGTCGGCCATCCAGGGCACAGAACCGGATAGAGAAAGAAAGGCTCTAGGAGCCAGTGAGGAATGGCTGTCACCAAATGGCCTCCTAGCTACTTCAACTCAACTTTTCCCTTTCTTATCGGTCTCAACCACCCTGCAGAACTTGCCAGTGTAGACAATCTTTTCTCCAAGTTTTTTAGGTTTGGAAAGGGAATCACAAAGGAGTCTTTCCATGTCTCTCCTTCTTCTCTTGAGACATCTTCAATCATACCCACTTGTTTCCTTTCAGCCAGGCTCAGAGGATGGATCCCAGCTCACAAATTGTTCCTCTTTTCATCCTCTCCCTCTTTGCTGGTGCCCTCTTTCAAGAGAAGAAAATTCTAGGGTCTCTTGTTTTGAAAAATCCTCCTTTGATCACCCACATTCTTCTTGTTGCCACCCAACTCCTACCCTAGCCATCCAGCCTTCTCTAAGGGGAGGTCTGCATCTCCTCCACTCATTCCCTCCATTGTCCCCTGTAAACTAGTTTTTAACCCTCACTCCCAAAACTCTTCCTGCCAAGGTTCACAATAGGCCCCTGATTGCTAAATTAAAAGGATTATGCTTCTTGTTTTTCTGAGACTCAGGCCATATAGCAGTTGATTAGTTTCTCCTCGAAACCCTTCACTACTTTGGTTGCCATGGTAACCCTGCTCTTTGTCAAATCTCCCAGGTCCTTCCTTCACTTTCTCCTTTGTTCCCCATCCACACCTCCGGGCCCCTCCTATGTATGTATGTATGTATGTGGCTCACAATTCTGCCCTGGGCTCTCTCCTATTCTCTCCATACAATCTTTCCCTGGCAATCTCACTCATTCCTGAGGTTCCCATTACCACCTGTCCCAGGGTTGGCCCCTCCAGTTGAATTTCTTCCTGAACCTCAGATTTCAGGATCCAGCTGCCTGATGGGTCCCACCTGTCTGTGCCCCCAGCCGCTCAGCTCTACCTGAGACTGAGCCCATTGTTGTCCCCCACAAACTGGCTCCCATACCATGTTCCCCATCCCAAGTACCTCACTTCCATCCCCACCTAAGACACACAAGACTCATTTCCCTTTACCCTTGCTCTCACCCCAAAAACCAACAATCATCCTGCATTTCTGACTTTATTTTGTAAAGTTTTCTGGGTTCTGTACATCCCTGTCATTGTTCCAGGTCAGGCCTCATCCTGTCTTATCTGGACCATGACCATAGTCTCTTAATTTGTCTCCCTACCTAGAGACTGTCACCTTCCAAATCTAGCCTTCACACTGGCTAATGCAGGATTTTTCCAAATCACAAATCTGAAATGTCACTGGTGTAAAAACATTCAACAGTACCCACTGACTACAGGATGGTGTCCAAACTCCTTGATGTGGGGAGCATCCAAGGCCCTATAGGGCCTGATCTCTGTCCACTTCCTGTCTCACTCTTCCCATCTCCTCCTTTTGTATTCCAGGAATACCAGATGCCTGTAAGCTCACTCTTGCTACTTTCTCACTTGTGGGGCTTTGCTTATGCTGATTCCTTTGCTTGGAATGTCTTTCCTGTTCCTTCTATCTTGCTCATTTCTGCTCATCTTTAAGAAGTCAGACCAGTGGTCATCTCCTCTGGAAAGCTCCGTGCATATCTATGTTCCATTACTGCACTTACCATACTGTATTATAATGGTCCGTTAAATGTTGTGTAGTAGAATAATTTTTTTGTGTTTATTTATTTTTGAGACAGAGACAGAGCATGAGTGGGGGAAGAGCAGAGAGAGAGAGGGAGACAAAAAATCGAAGCAGGTTCCAGGCTCTGGGCTGTCAGCACAGCTCGAACTTGTGAACCGTGAGATCAGGACCTGAGCTGAAGTTGGACACTCAACTGACTGAACCACCCAGGCACCCCTAGATCATATAGAATGATCTTTTATATACTATTCAATGTGCTCCCCGCCCCCTATTTCCTTGCCTGACACTGTTTTGCATAAGAAATGACCCCAACTCTAGTGGCTTAAAAACACAATTTATTATTCCTCATGGTTCTAGGAGTTAACAAGGCTCATCTGGGTGGTTCTTGCTTAAAGTCTCTCTGCGTTGCAGTCAGATGGCAGCTGGACTTGAGTCCTCGAGGCTCAGCTGGGCTTACTGTGCAGGAGGGCTCATTCACATAGCAGGCCACCAGCCGGGAACTCAGTGGAGGCTGTCCACTGGAGTGCCCATATGTGCATTTACCACAAAGGCTGGACTTCTCACAGCATGGCAGTTGGGTTGCAAGAGGAAGTGTCCCAAGACCAAGTATTTCAAGAGTCCTGTGCAGAAGCTACAAAGCTTCTGATGATGTAGTCTTACAAGTCTCAGGATGTCCCTTCTGCTATGTTCTATTGGCCAAGAAAGTCACTAAGGCCAGCCCAGACTCATGGAAAAGTAGACGCCACCTCTTGATGTAAGGAATAGTATGTGTATATAGAGAAGGCAGGAAATTATGGTGGCATTGCCACTCTGTCCTGATTCAGGCAGAGCTTGGGGGAGGATCGGGGTTGTTACAGCATGAATGCAATGAGACGGTCAATGGTTTCAAATAGCCTCTTGAAACCCACAGCAGAGACAGGGCATTTGGTTGTGACTGCTGCTTTTTGGTAAAGAGAAAAGAAACGGAAGGACTCAGAACTTGAAATTGATGTCATGAACAGTAAAATAGGGAAGAATGCAGAAGCTGTCTTTCTGCCCAAAAGGAAATAAAAGTTGGGCCAGCTAGTGAGGAGGGGAATCATACGGAGACATGACTAATAGGAGATACCAGATCTCCCAAAAGAAGTAGAAGAGTTGAAGGAGCTGTTGCCTGGCCCCTCATGGTGTTGCCCAGAAGACCAAACCCCCCCAACTTGGGCTGGAGAAGTTGAGAGCCCTGATGAGATGGCCATCTGATAGATGGGCCTGGGGGTGTCCCCCAAGCCCCCGTGTGTCCCCATAGCAAGGTGTTGATGGTAAGGGTTTAGGAAGTAGAGGGAGTGTGGCTGGTGGACTTGGACATGCTTTGTGGTCAGGACAAGGACTCAGTGGGGATATCTGGGCTCAGTGGATGGCAGTGGACAGATTCTGGTGATCCACCTTGGTGCCAGGGCAAAATAAGAGATCCCAGAACACAGAACACCCTCAGAGAGAAGGGAAGAAGTGCTGGGAAGCAGAAAAGCTGGAAGTGGACCAAGAATTTGCTCAAGAGAGACTTAGGTAAAGTCCGGAAGTGATTGTGCTTATCTTGAACTAAGATTAAGTTTGTGCAGCTGAGCAGAAAGGGGTGGTGGTAGTAGAGTGAACTTGAGTCCTGGAGAAATAAAGAAGCTAAACTTTGGCCATGCTCTGTTCGTGGCGGTTTCTGGATCAGCAACCTGGGATCACCTGCAACCTCTTGTTCTCTCGTATCGCTCATGCTTGGTTGGCACCAACCTTCCTAGTTCTATCTCCAAAACTTCTCGTGAATCCATCTGCTCTCCATCTGCACTGTCCTTTAGTTCAGCCCTGCAACACTTCTCAGGGACAACTGCGGTGACCTCTTACGTATCCTCCCTCCTTCCAGGTTTATGGGGCCCTCTTCAAACTCTTTTCTGCAGACAGCAGAGGGATAACAGGACACATCCACTGCCTTCTTTACCTAGACCAATACCAACTCTCCTTGTTAGTCACTCTGCACTCCAACCTATCTGTTTTGAATGGGATTCACCTTATTATACATTATTGGTGATCACTGATTGGCCAGAGCTGATTGAGTACCTGACTTAGGCTGGGCCAATCAGAGTCTGTCCCCAAATTTTTTGACTCGGGAACAGAGAGAGCTCATAACATTTATAGAGCACTCACTACGTGCCAGGTCCCAGCTAAGCATCTCAGAGCATCATCTCCTTTGACCCTTGCAACACCCTGGTGTTAGTAAGACTGGTGCTGTTATGAAATATGGGTGTCTGCAGACGAGGACATTGAGGACAGAGAAACCAGTAACAAGTGTCACTGACTCATGTGAGGCCTTTTAGCCAAATCCCTGTGCGCCCCCCCCCCCCCACCTTGGTCTTTTTTGGTCACAGCCTGAGGGAAGTGAGACGCACGCATAGCCAGGAGTGCCAGTATATGGAAGAAGCAGGCCGGAGAGAGTGAGGCTGACAGGCAATGAGATGGGGAGGCCCGGAGGTGACAGGGAGGGTCTGATGGCCAAGCCCCTGGCTCCAGGGGGCCTGGAGGCCCAGCCTGGTCGATGGTTTGGTTACGGAAGCCAATTAAGTTCTCCTTTTTCCTGAGTGGATCAGAGCTGAACTTTCTTCTCTGGCACAGAAGAAATGTGACTACGTGAAAATGGGTTCACACCTGTTTCCCTGCATAAACACGTCCCTGGTTCCTCATTACCCTTAAAAGCTCAAACTCCTTGGTATGATGCATAGGCCGTGTGTATACTGGCTGGCCTGACCTGTCACTGCTCTCCTGCGGTACATGTGCCCTGAGCCCATGGCTGTCCTCACGAGGCCAGGTGAGAGGTCTTTGTCTAGGATTTCATCTCTGAGCCACTTCCTTTCCCTGTCTCAAAATTCACCTCTCTCAGGGCACCTGGGTGGCTCAGTCGGTTAAGCATCCGACTTCAGCTCAGCTCATGATCTCACGGTTCATGAGTTCTAGCCCCGTGTCGGGCTCTGTGCTGATAGCTCAGAGCCCGGAGCTTGCTTCAGATTCTGTGTCTCCCTCTCTCTCTGCCCCTCCCCCATTCATGCTCACTCTCTCTCTTTCTCTCTCAAAAATAAACATTTAAAAAAAATTCATGTCTCTTATGTGCCATCCCCTAAGAACCTGGGTCTTGGACTGTTTTTGTAATTACAGAAATAATTTGAGGACATCTTAGAAAATTGCTACATATCCAAGGTAACCAGAGGCAACCACTGGTTACATTTTGACACACTTATCAGAACTGTTAAAAAAAAATAAATTTCTATTTCTTTCCATGTAAGACATACACATAGTTTAAAAAAAAATCCAAGAGAATAGCAGGGTTTTGATGAAGAGCAGCCTTCTCCACCTCCTCCCCACTCAAACTATCACCCCAGAGTATGTGACCTGCTGTTTGAGGTCACCTCCCCAACTCTAAAAAGCTCTTACATCTCTTGTATTAGGAAGAACACTTTCACCAGAATCTAACAGAACACCTAAGATTTGGCTTAAAGTAAGAACATTTGTTGGTTTCACAGAATGAAAAGCCCAGGAGTCAGAGGTTCCAGGTGACCAGGCTCTGGGCTAGAGAGTTGCATCACTTGGCCCTCCCCTCCTGGTCACAAGATGGCTGTCAGAGCTCCATGCATCACATTTTCACTCAACAGCACCTAGGCAGAAAAGAAAGGGGGGTGGGCAAGAAAGCTCCCCAGGTGCATTGCCTTAAAGAAAGAGCTTCCTTGAAGCTGCCTGAAGATGTTTCCTTCTTAGATCCTGGTCAAAACTGGATCATCAGAGTTCTCTGAACAGCACCTGCTCCATCCTATTTCTAGTTCATGAGATCCACGGATGTCCCACGTTAGGGATTAGGCTTTAGGACCCTTGGAAAGTACTCCCTTCCACCCCTGCTTTCCCTAACACAGTTTTAAAGTACCTCTACTGGTTATCTTCTCGATTTGAAGAAATCCACGTGCCCCTTCATGCCTTGTTCCACTGCACACCCACAGAAGCTCTTACTGCCCCCTATCACTCCCCTCAGCACCCCTCTTCCCCCACTGCTGCCTCCAGACTTCTACATCTTTCCTTTCACATTGTGACGGGTGATAATACTGACATTCTATTCTACAACCATAATAAAATTCAGGTCAATATCAATGAAGATTGGAAAGGAAAAGACAAAAGTCTCATTATGTGAGACAACTATTACATATATTTCCTGTGGGTATCTATCTGTGAATTTATAAGTTTTTGGAAAGTCTAGAAAAATGCACATTGAGCCTATTACAGTGGTTACCTCTGGAGAAGAGGAAGGAAATGGGATGGCAGTGGGTGGCCAAAAGGGACGTTAGCATCATCTGCAGTGTTCTATTTTCTAAAAAGGAGAATGTATTCATGTTTCGCTTGTGTCATTAAACTTTAATTTGAAAAAATTCCCATTCATTTTCAGCCAATTATGTCTGCTCTGTGTGTTTGGCAGTGTTCGCATGTTTGTGTCCAGGGAGGAAGAACGATTACTTTGTGTGTGTCTGTGAATGAAGTACAGTGATTAGTAAGTAGATTTTTAAAAAATGTAGCAAGCAAAAGCAAAACAAAAAAGGGAGTGTGGAGAGAGAGAACTTGTTCACAACAATAAAAACACAGGGATAAATTCATTAGGGAATGGGTTTTTTTAAATGTTTATTTATTTTGAGGGAAGGGGAGAGAGAGAGAGAGAGAGAGAGAGAGAGAGAGAGAGAACAAGTGGGGGAGGGGCAGAGGGAGAGGGGGAAAGAGAATCCCAAGCAGGCTCCAATGCTCAGTGTGGAGCCTGATGTGGGACTTGATCCTACCACATGTGCAAGGCTGTTTTCTGCAGCGCTGCTTACAATGGAGGAAAGAAAGCAACTGAATGTCCGTGGACCTCAGAGATCATGATCTCAGCCGAAATCAAGAGTTGGATGCTTAACCAACTGAGCCATCCCAAAATGGGTAGGTTCTTTATGGAGAAAACCATGTAACTGAAGAGATGCAAGATGATCAGAATAAATGTAGGGTTCTACTGTACTCACAGATCAAAAGGCTCAGTATTGTATTGATGTCAATTTCCCCCAAATTAATCTGGAAAGTCACAGAACTTGACAAGAAGGTTTAAAAACTCATGCAGAGGAGTTAATGTGCAGTGATAGTTAGCTTAGATCATTGAAAAGGAAGCACAATGAAATGGGGCACTTTACTTAAGAGATATCAAAAGGTGGCATAAAGCTATAGAAGACAAAATAGTGTGGTACAGACAGGAATATATAGACCGGTGAAACAGAACAGGGGTCTCACGCCAACCTAGACACCATGATTCAGTGTGTGAGGGAGCTTCACTTCAGATCAGTGGAGAAAGGATGAACTGGTCACTCTACCGTGTTGCAATAACCAGTTGTGTGTTTGGGGAGAGGTTAGATCATACCTCATCCAACCACAAAAATGTATTCCAGATGCACTAAAGACCTCAATAAAGGTAAATTTATTAGAAAAGAACACAGAACACGTTTAAACCTTAGGACTAAGAAAGGTATAAAGGTGATGTATAAATAAAAGGAATAAAGGAAAAGAGTGATAAATTTAATTAGGTCAAAATTGATAACTTCTGTCTAAAAGAGCTTCCAAAGAGTTAAAGGCAACAGACAGGCTGGAAGAAAATATTTGCCATGTATATACAAGAGATTAATGTCCAGATTATATTAGGAAATTCCACAAATCAATAAGATAAAGACAATCTAATTTTTTTAATGAGCAAAAATAAACAGATGAATCAGAAAAGGGAAAATACAAATGGCAATGCACATGAAAAACTCACTAGCAAACAAGTGTATATAAATTTAAAAAGTGATTCAATTTTTCATCTCTCAGATTGGCAAATATTTACGACAGCCGCGTATGACATGGGGCTTTGAGCCCTCTTGTATCCTCTTGCTGCAAGTGTAAATGGTACAGAACTTACGGAGGATACTTGGGCGGTATCTGTTAAAACTAAAAATGTGGTAACCTTGAGATCCAAAATTCCATTCTCAATCCTAGAGAAAAATTACAGAGGAGGCATGTGCAAGGCTGTTTTCTGCAGCGCTGCTTACAATGGAGGAAAGAAAGCAACTGAATGTCCATGGACCTCAGAGAAGAGAAAAATGTGGCAGGGACGAATACAATACAGCTATTAAAAGGAACAGGAAAGAGCCATTTGCTTCAATAGGAGTATATCCTAAAAATATGTGATTGAGTGAAAAAACGCAACTTACAGTAAAATCCTTATAAAGTGGGATGATTCATCCAAAATATCCACATCGATACTATACCTTTCTATGAAAGCAGACACATAAAGTTGTGGAGAGGGTAGGAAACTAGGATTTCAGGGGGTGGCCAAAGGAAACTTGAGCTATATTCATATTGTTCTACTTTGAAAAAGGAGAATATATTCATGCTTTACATGTTTAATTAAAGTATAATTTGAAAAGACTCTAATTTGTTTTTAGCCAATGATGCCGGCTCTGCGTGTTTGGCTATGCTCATATATTTGTGCCCAGGGAGGAAGAACGTTTACTTTGCGTGTGTGTCTGCAAACCAAGCACAGTGATTAGTAAACAGGCTGAAATGAAATAAGGAAAAACAGGGGCCAAACAAACCCAGGAATAAATTTATCAAGAAATATGCAAGACTATGGCCAGAGGAAAATGTGAAACTTCCCAGAAAGACATAGAAGCTGACCAGACCTGAGAGAAGTACATATAGCACTGAGCACTGGTAGGAAGAGTCTGTATGACAGAGATGCCAATTTTCTTCACATTTATCCATAAACTCAATGTAATCTCAATTAAATTTTTCCTGACCCTTGGCTGGCTGATTTCAAAATCCATGTGGTGGGACAAATATGCAAGGATGACCAAGGCAATTTTGCAAAAACAACAAAAAGGGTGGGATTTGTCCCGCCAGTTAGCAAAGCATATTATCAAGCTCGGGAGTAGACAAATAGATCAATGGACCAGAAAGAGCTCTGCAACAGACCTGCATTGCAATTTAGTGCAGCTGAAAGTAGCAATTTTAAATCAGTGGAGAAATGATATATTATTACATAATAGTGTTGGGACAATTACCTATCTATTTGGGGATGGGGAGTTTAAAGTCAGATCCTAAGATTCATGCATATGGAATTTATTTCTTGTATATAATTTAAAGGCATATATATGTACACACACACACACACACACACACACACACACTACAAATTTTAGAGAAGAAAATACAGGAAATGCTTATGACCTTGATATAGCAAAGGTGTTCTTAAAAGACTGTAAAAAGGCATAAAAGTAAGGTTGATAAGTTTGTATCAAATTTAAAATTTCTCTAAGACAAAAGGTACCATATAATTAAATGACAAGAATCACAATGTAGAAAACATTTGCAATATACATAACAAAGTATTAGTATTCAAAATACATAAAGAACTCATAAAAATCAATAGCAAAAAGACAAAAATAACTTAAGAAACTAGGCAAAGGATACAGACAAGCAATCCAGAGGAGGAAATATAAATGGGCAGTAAACACATGAAGCCTGCAGTCTTGCAGTAGTTCAGAAAAATTCAAACTAAAACGAGATACTATTTTGCACTCATCAGACTGCTTAAAAATGCAAAACTTGGAAATGGTCTGGGGAAATAGATGTTCATACACTGCTGGCAGAAGATTACATTAATAAGGCACTTTGGAGAACATTTTAGCAGTTTCTATTAGAATTTAAGATGTATATATCCTATCACCCATCAATTCCATTTCTAAGTGTCTGTCCCAGAGAAACACTCTTACATATGTAAACGGGCAATGTACAAGGATGCTCTTACAGGTTTGTCTTAATGGAATGGCAACGGGAACATTTTAACAGTCAATCAATAGTAAACAAGGAAATCAAGGTGGTATATAATCAGTTCTGGCCACCAGTTGCCAGCTGCACAGAGCGACCCCAGGAGTCCTGTAGGGTGCACTAAGCTCAGAGCAACACCTCCAGAGTGTACACACCATGTCTGTGCAAACAAACACCCACAGAAAGAGAAGATGTGTTTCAATAGGCATAAGAAAACATTTAAATAAATAGCAAAAAGCTTAAGAGCCCCTACCTCTAAAGGAGGGGGAGGGGCCAGAGGCAGAGATGCGAGTGGGGTGGGGAGGGTGCCAGCAGAGACTTTATCTGTAACGCTCTAATTTTATTTAAAGGAAAATGTATTCATGTATTACTTGTATAATTAAAATTTAATCCAAAAATTCTAATTTGTTTCTAGCCAATTAGCTCTGCTTTACATGTGTGCTGTGTTCTCATTTATGTGCCCAGGGACAAAGCACGTTTACTCTGTGTCTGTGAATGGAGCATAGTGATTAGCAATTGACTAAAATTTGGAAAGCAAAAAGAAAAAAAAGGAAAACTTTTTTCTTTTCCTGATAAGGTACTCAGGAATAAACCTATGAAGAAATGTAAAAAAACCTCTATGACAAAAGTGACCAACCTTTATTAAAAGGCATCAAAAACCAAACCAAAGAGATAAGACTCTGATTAAATGGAGACAGATACCACGTTCACAGATGAGAAGACCTGGCATCCTGGAGATGTGTAATCCCGCTCGAAATTCCAACAAGATTTTTTTCATGGAACTTTGATAAGCTTATTCTAAACTGTGTATGAAAAAGTTAAATGTGCAGAATGACCAAGATAATTTTGAAAAACAAAAACAAAAACAAAAAAAAGGGCCAGGGAGGGAGGGCTACTTACCTTATCAGCCACCTAAGATAAAGCTGTGCTCATTAAGATTTGGTATTGGCCCAGAAACAGACAAATAGATCAACAGATCTGAATAGAGTCTAGACATAGGGAACTGGGAGAAAAGATGGTGTTGGGACAACACCAAGCTGGTTATCCATCTGGGAAAAGATCAGATTAGATCTCCGTCTCATACCACATGTGAAAATCCATTTCAGATGGGTTAAAGACTTAAAAATATAGTTTTAGATGCAAATATAGAATGCACATATCAATAATGTGGTGGGGAGGCTTCCTTTTTTTTTTTTAAGTTTATTTGTTTATTTTGAGAGAGAGAACTCATGGAGAAGGGGCAGAGAAAGAGAGGGAAAGCTAGTGCTGCAAACTCCATCACTGCAGTTTGATATGATGCTTTTAACGTCTGGTAGGTCTCCAATTGGACTGTACCTGCAACCTTCTGCAAGTGCCCGGAGCATCTCCTCCCGCGCCCCCTGGACCCCCTCTCTTCCTCTTTCTCTCCAGGTCAGCCCGGTCACGAGAAGGCCCTTTACACTAGATGCACTGGGACCTGAACCTAGCTCCCGCCACCTGTGCTGTGTCAGTAAGACTTCCTCCTCTGACTTCTTTGTCCTCCTATATGAAATTGGGTATTGCTTTGTCTCTTGGGGGGGAGGGGGAGGTTCACTTGGGATGATGAATGTGAACATGTATAAATGGCACAGAGCTTACCAGGAGGAGGGGAGCCGACTCCTCTACTCTTTCTCCACCCACCCACACCCCTGCCACTCACGACTTAATGCCCCTATTTTCTCCTGCATTGTAACTTCTAGAAAATTGTCATAGATTCTTTTTGGTCAAAAAATGTGAGTGTTGACTTCAGATATTTGATTCCAAGGCAGAGAACACTGACTCGGCACCCAAAGAGCTTTACTGCCTGTCGCTAGGTGCTGAGAAACACAAAAAATAAGACACGATCCCAGCCATGAGACAGGATAAAACTGGTCTAATTAGCACTGTAGTCAGTACCCAGGTCAGATCAGAGCTCCCCAAAGAACATGGGGATCAAGTTACTCTCTAAAAGGTAAATAATTTAATTTTGCCCCATTCAGTCAAATATACATTATTGCCCCAAACTAATTTATCCACCTCTACACTTGATCCCAGCCCCTTTGGGAGCTCATTTCACACTAATTGTCTCCATCCTTAATCGCTTCATCACTCAGGCTTGCTTCCCAGTATCATTGGGAAGCAATGATGATGCTTGCCAGTATCATTCTTTCCTTTAAGACAAAAATCAAAAAGCCCTTTCCTTTAAGACAAACATTAAAAGCAAAGAGGACTTTGCTTCCTCTTCCTTTCTCTCCTTAACCTCCACCCAACCTCCACTCCATCGGCCAAGGTCCCCAGGTGATCTCCCATGGGCCCTGGTGGGTGCCCATCAGCCAGGGCCACCATGGTGATTGTGCACTTGCACATGGGAGGGGCTTGTGGATCAGCCCTGTCCTCCTGACCTCTCTGCACATACTCACTGATGACCACTTCATCCTGCTGAAAGACCTCTCTGGTCCTTCTTTTCCAGTGCCCTAGGAAGATTCTTCTTTCCTTTTCCAGTTTCCAAGTGTTGGTGCCTCTTGGACTCCCGTTTCTGGCCTCTTCTTCCTCAGCCACTCTTTATAGCCTCAGACTGTTCCAGAAATCTGACACCACTTTAACTCACATTTCTACTGAGGATCCTTCAGGAGCTCTGAGCCCATCTCAGTAATCTCTCACTCTGTGCTCCAGATATATGTTCAGCTACTTCCTCCCCACCTCCATTTGGATGTCTCAGCTGTGTACCACGAGACTTGGGGTCTGCCTCACGGACCCAGTCCCTTTCTAGGGCTTCCCAGTTCTGAGAACAGCACTGCTACCTCACCAGTAAGGCAAGTTAGAAACACAGGGGTCATTCTGAATACCTCTTCCTCTCCCTGCCCCATTTCATTCCATCAGCACTAAGACTAACTAGAATATGTTGATTATGTCCAAATCCTGTCTACCATGACAACAAAAACTTCTTAACTGGTCTCCCTAAGTCTACCTATGCTCCTTCTAACAATTTATCCATAGCACAGCCAGTCTCAGATTATAGGGATATACCAGAGCAGGTCTTAGCCCTGTTCCCCTTGCTCCGGGACACATGCAGGAGCTCAGCCCTGGCCTCCAAGGCTCTGTTCAGTCAGCACTTCCCGCCTTTCTAGTCTCATTTCATCTCCTTTTGCACAGACCTTTCCCTCTGCCCAGAAGGCCTTTCCCCAATTTTCTCTGTCCAATTAACTCCTTCTCCTTCTTTAACAACTTGGTTCAAGTGTCCCCTTCTCAGGCAAGCTTCCTGGAGTCCGCCTAGGGGAGGTCCCCTTGTTGTACACACCCCAGCACTTAGTACCTTTCCTTCCGACTGCTTATCGGGGTTGTATATTTATGTGAGCCACTATTTGATTCATGTCTTTATCCTCTATTACCATACAAGCTCCATGGGAACAGGGATTCTGCCTATTTCACTTCATTCACCCGAGTATCCACAGTACTAGGCACACTGCCAGGCACATAATAGGTACTAAATCAGAACACGTGGAATGAATACATTTTTGTCACTAAACAATGCTTACTGCATTTGGGAGCTGATGTCTATAAACTGGCTCATATCTTTCCTACGCTCAAACTCCCCACTCCTAATCCTTCACATCTCCAAGTCTTCCAGACTTCTCAAAGGATTCTTAGTGACAGAATCACCTCCCCCTCACATCTGAACATTAGTTCAGTTTGTGTCCCGTTACTCCCCCAAAATGCTCTTATTAAGGTCACCGAAAGCTTACTAACCATCAAATCCAAAGAAAAAATTCTGTCTTTATCTTATTGGAATTCTCTGCTGGATTTGACAATGTTGATTACTTTCTGCTTGGAACGCTTCACTACCATGGTTGCCCTGGCAACCCTTCTCCTAGTTGTTTGTCGCATCTCTGAGGTCCTTCTTTCTCTCTCCTTTGTCACCTGCTCACACCTTGATTGATTTCTCACATGTCACTGTAACTCAGGATTCTGCCCTGGGCCCTGTCCCATTCTCTCTCTGGTGGCCTCACTGATTCTTGGGGTTCCCATTACTCTCCGAATGGCCATGGCCCTGGGCCAGTGCTTCCAGTCAAATCTCTTCCTGAGTCCTAGACCCTGGATACAAGTGCCTGCTGGACTCCAGCTGGCTGTGACACTGACCCTTGGCTGTATCTGAGTCCACTGTCCTGCTCCTCACGCTGGCTCCCCATGCTGTGTTCCTCATCTCAGGGGCGCCCCCACCACCTGCCCAGGGCCCACTCAGACACTTGGGAGTCACTCTCATACCCTCTCTCTCACCTGATAGTGAATCATACACCAGTCATTTCTGGTTTTTATCTACTACAAGTTTCTGATCTATTTCTCACCATCTCTACTGGTCTAGTTCAGATATCTCTCTTATCTGGACAATGGCTTCCTATCAGATCTCCCTGCCTCTGGGCTGGTTACTTCTTATAATGGATGTCTGGGGATTTGGGCTTTCTAGCATCCCTCATTCCTCCTCATGCCCCTTGTTACAGTTAGGGAAATTTCCTATTCTTTATTTTATGTGGCTATAGTGGGACCTGGGCTGCTCTTGCACACAGAGGCCACAGAGGCCCCTCTTCCAGGTCCTACTTCTCACCACCCAGGTCCTGTCAGGGGTGGTACCAGTCCTGAGCTCAGCCAGTTAGACCAAGGCTCTCTCTTGACTTTGACTTCTGTTCAAATACGGAAGAGATAGAATTATGTGATGTTCAGGAGATACCACCACATGGTTCACGTAGACCCTGAATGCAGCATTTAAGATTGTGCCCAGTCTCCATCCACTTCACTGCCCATCACTCTCTCCTTCCCTCTCTCAGCCTGTTTCCTAACCTGTGAAATGGGGCTAATGGTAGCTGTATGACTCAGTAGGGGTGGGAGGATGGAGTTGCTATGACCAGATGGGACAACGGTCACGATCCACCGTGTGTACTATAAAGACCTGTGCCCACCCCCTGGAGTACAGCTTGCATTTCCTGAGACGCAGACAGCCTCACATCCAAGACAGCCTCAACCTTGAATCTTATTTCCTTGTTCACTGATTCCCTGGGAATTATCACAAAATCTTTGTGATGAAACTGAATTCTGAACCTTCATTTCAAGCATTTGATTTCAAGCAGAAAATAATTATTCTGCCTTTACCTAGCTTGCTGCCTGTTGCTAGGTGCCGAAAGGCACAAAAAATGAGGAGGACGTGGCCCCAGACACGAGGCAGAATGAAACCACTGCTAATTAAAGCTGTAGTCGGTACCCAGAGGGCAGAGAAAAAGCCTCCAGAAGAACATGGAGATCAGGCTACCTGGTAAAATGTACATGATTTAATTTGGCCCCTTTCCACCAACACGGCTAATCTCTTCACCTCTACACTTAATCCCACCGCTCTATGGCCCCTTTCACGATCTGTCCCTGCTCTTCAAACGTGGCTCCCAAGCCCTCCTCCCTCCTATTGTCAGCAGGCAAGAAGCAGCACCTTTCTGGGCCCTGCTGTTCCCCTCCCCCCAGCTTCCCCTTTTCCCTCCTGCTTTCTCAGCCAGACTCTGGATCATCCCCCACCCAGGTGGGCTTCTGTCCCCTCCCCCAAAGCTGCTATAGCAAAGGTCACCAAAGACCAGGTCCAGGGGATGCCCTTGTCTCCCCTGACCTCTGTGCATCCGGTCCACCAGTGGCCACCCTGACTTCTGGAAGGTTTCACCTCCCTGAGCTTCTAGGACCCCTGCTTTTCTGGTCTTCTCCTCCAGCCCCTCCCCGTTCAGTCTCTTCCTGTCTGCATTCCTAAAATGTCAGTCACGGTTCAATGTCTGGCCCTTCTCTGTGAACTCTGCACCTTCTCCTTCAAGCTCATCCTTAGTTCTCCATCTATCCCCCTCGGGAGATGCCCACACTTCCTCTGTGGACTCCCAACTGGCATATATACTTTCCTAATTGATAGCAGCTCTAGGCAAGGTCACCAATGGATGTTCTTCTTCCTTACCAACCTTGTCCTTTGATCTTACCTCTGATTTATACAGAGAGGAGAACATCAGGTGACAGCCCTTTCAACCTCTCTTCTGTCATCCCTGTCCTTATCTCTTCTCAGCCCATCTCAGAAATTCTCCTTGACCCCGATCGTAACTCCAGCATTTCTCCTCGGTATCCCAGACTCCTCAGGACAGGTGGCCATGCTACCGGCTTTTCCTTCCCCTTTCATTTTACTCTGCTCAGCTTGTGGGGGCTTCTGCCCCATTTCTCACAGGACAGTGCTCCTGTAGGGATCTAGGGTCCCCAATTGGTCCCTGCAGTGGGTTCTCAGTCCTTATCCAACTGGCTTCTCTCTTCTGTCTGCCGAGTGTGCCCTCCTAGAAACCCTCCAGGCCAACGCAGGCTCCAGGTGCCTTTGCCATCTTGTTCTGACTTGTTGCCTTTGTGCACTCTTCTCTCTGCTCACCCCTTATATGGGGGACAGATTCTCTGTCTGGACCCTTTCCTCTTCTTAGCCATTTCTCCTAGGGCCAGCTCACCAAAACCCATGGCTACAACAGTCATCAGTTACAAACCAAATCTTTTGTTCAAATCTCCTGCTGGATCCAAACCCTCTGCCTAGCTCCTTGCAGGCCACCTCCACCTGGATGCCCACCTTTTACTCAAACTGTCTGAAATTGAGCTCAACAATCCTCCTCCAGCCCCTA
Organism: Panthera pardus; assembly: GCF_024362965.1. Lineage (NCBI taxonomy): Eukaryota > Metazoa > Chordata > Mammalia > Carnivora > Felidae > Panthera > Panthera pardus. The sequence goes on along the minus strand of NW_026526821.1, from coordinate 22,088,772 downwards.
ACCCTGCTTTTTTGCTTGGGTATTCTCCCATCCACCCAGTCACCCAAGACAGAAACAAGGAAGCCATCCATGACTCTTCCTTTAACCCCAGCCATTAGTCAGTGAGCAGGTATTTCTAATTTTACCTTTTCTCCATCCTCTTGGCCCCTGCCCTAATTCAGGCCTTGCCCTCTCTACCTGGACTGAGGCAACCATTTCCTCCTTAGCCTTCGTACCTCCAAATGTCTCTAAGCAACCAGGGTAATCACCCTAAAACAGAAATCTTACCATGGCACCCGCCTGCTCAAAATGCTTCAGTGGCTCTCTCTTGTCAAGAGGGACCAAAGTCTTCAATCAGACAGACGTGACACTGTGTGATCTGATCCCACCTTCTCCATTTCCAGATTCTTACTTTCTGCTGCTCTGGCAATCCTGAACTGTCTGTGAACTCGTCCATGATGCTTACTTTGGGCTCTGCCTCCTGCGTGAACAACTCCTGCTCATCTGGGCATCTCTTCTAGGAATCACCCCCGATATTCCCATAAAGCCTCACACTTGCACAACCCAGCCCAGCTGCTCCATGCTTTGTCCATGTCCCAGGCATATCTCTGGCCTTCGTCTTACTATACATCATTTTAGTATCTGTGTATCTTACCTCTTTGACTATATGCTTAAGAGCAGACACAGTATCTTATTTATATCTTCCTATTTCATACCCAGCATCATGCCTAACACAAATTAGACAATAAAATGTTGTATAAATAATAAGCCATTTGCCCTTTCTTGAAAGTTTCATGTCTCTCCTTGTCTTTGACTGTCATATTACTTTTCAAAAAGTTTGCACCAATTCACATTCCTCTTAGCCCTGCACAAGAGTGCCTGGCCCACTGTATCCTCATCAGCATTAGGTATTCTTAAACTTTAGCCCCCTAATTTGTTGGTGAGAACTTGTATTTCCTTATTGGTTTTTATTGTTGATCTTTAGGTATTAGCGGATTGAATATTTTTTCAAAAACAAATTTTTAGTCCATTCTATTTCCTCTTCTGTAAACTCAGTTTAGGTGAATTATGCACTTCTCTGTTGCATTTTTACCGTTAAGGTTTTGCTTGTGTTCTTTTACACATTATGGATCTACAAATAGTATACCCACTGCTTTTTTATTCTGTTTGTGATACTGTTTGACTTTGGAAACATTTAGTTTTGATGTAGTCAAATTGGTTGGTCTTTGCCTTCTTGATGTCATTTTGTTGCTTTTCACTTTAGTGGGGCTCCCCCATTCAGACACTTGTTAATTATCCAATTCCTTTCTTCCCTGTTTTTGTTTGTTTGTTTGTTTGTTTTTAATGGGCCCGTATCTCCTTTCTGACCTTTTAAAATAGTTTTTGAACTTGGGTGTGTGCTCTGAGGTGACATTGGAAATGGATGAATCTTTTTCTTTCAACAGAGCCCCAGTTTTGGACAAGTCTTCCTCTCATGGCTCTGACTCTGAGCTAAGCCATTCCTGGCTGGTTATGGCATCAGGGTCACAGTCTTCTCGCAGAACGTGCTACCTGGATGGGGAACTGGCTATGGAAAAGCATGATTCCAGGCATAGACAGTGAAATAGAGAGAGGAATTCAAGGAACGGGAGCAGAAAACCTTACGGAAGCCCTGCCAGGCAGTGTGAAAAGATGGTTCACCCACTTTGCCAGTATGAATGGCAGAATCTGGTTGGCACCCACCAGTCCTGGAGGCTTCTGATTCTGCAAAGAACCATTACTCAGGGACCACAAGAGAAGGGAGAGCCCACCCCCACCCCTCACCTGCATCAACCTACCTGCATAGACTCTGCCAGGACATTTCACCAGCAGCAGGAAAATCTCCCAGCCAGTTCTGCCAAGTTCATCTTCTAGGGGGGCCGTAGCCATCACTGTGATTCCTCTGTGCTCCAATATGTGGACTTGACCCAGATCCTGGAGTTACCATGCTCCCTGTCCAATGACTGCCCTAGGCACTAGGGCGTCTGAGGGTGATGCTAGAGCTGGAAAGGAACTCGAGATTATCTAGTCTAACTGCCTCATTTTACAAATGGGAAACTGAGGCCCAGTGAAGGAAGAGGACTCACAGCCACCTGTTGCCGGAGGCAGGAGCCTTTTGCAAGGGTCTTCTCATGTGTCTGAGAAATAGTGGTCTCCGTAATATCTGTGTGTGAAATATTAGTCTGGAGTGTGGAAAATATTGTCACTTCAGAGTTGCTGAGAAGAGGCTGGGAGGCAAACTGCATTCTCTTACACGTAGGAAGGACTGGGCCACCTGAGTCCTTAGAAGGCTAGAAATTGATTAGAGCCATCCCTCCATCCATCCCCCCTGCCAGCCAATCAGCAGATTCTCGGCCAGGCCTGGTCAGGCCTGTGCCTGGTCAAGGGACAAAGACCAAGCCCCCGCCCTCAAGGGTTGTACATGGCTCTGATGGCCAAACTAAGGAGCTGGGAGCAAAGGCAACAGGGAGCCACTGATGGGCTTTGTCTGTCTTCCTCCCTCAGAGACCTTCCCAAGTGTGCCTTGACTCCAAAATTCCGCACCCAAAAGATTTGAAGTTTATTCGTTAGTGCGAGAAATCCTTTCATTAAACACTTGCTTGTTGTAACACACTTTCTTTTACCCAATATCTCCAAGAAGCAACAAGGGTACTGAAATAACAAGGGTAAAGTTCACCGATGTTTCACAGAAGATGGCTCTGGAAATGTTAAGGGCTTCTGGTATGGCCCCTTCCTTGGCATACACATGGGGAAACAGAAGTCTGGAGAAGAGTGAGCATTGGAGAGCAAAGTCACATGGGAAATGGAGGTAGGCGGGGACCAGGCCCCCTTAGAGGGCTGCAATCACCAGGTCAGGGAATTGGCTGAGGGTTTAGCTTTGAAAGAAGCAGTGAGCCAGCCAAGTGTAGACTCTCCACCAGCTGCCCAGGAAAAGAGGGGAGAGGCCAGATATGGCACTGCAATCATCTGCCTATCTGACTGCCTTGGTGCCTCCCTCCTGCTGAGCTGAGCTCTTCAAGGATGGCACAGCCTTGTTCTGCATCAGTGTCTCAGAGCTTGGCACAGGGCCTGGCAAATGCTCCCCACATGAACGAATGAGTAGGAGAGCTGGATGATCAGATCGCTTCCCTAAGAGGCTTCAGCCCAGTAAGAGCTGGTGGTGGAGGGCCACAGAAGAGAGGAAATATGTGTGAAGATGATGTCTTGAGCCAGGCTATGGTAGATGTTCCGACCTCCATTTTACAGGTGAGGAAACTGAGGTTCAGGAAGGTGTGGTCACAAACGCAGGGCATAGGGCCTGGGGCTCCCTGAAGCCTCGCCTCTCAAGGTTTGCTCCAAGTCTACTCCCACCCCCTGCTTGAATCCCAACACCCCAAAGAGGGACCAAGTGCTTCTGCATGAAGCCTCCAGCTATTGCTTGGCCAGGTTCCTCCCTTCCCAAGTAAGCCCACTCTATAATCGGTTTTTCTCAAGATACTGACTTCTCTCTCTCTGAAGCCTGCCAGACCAGTTGCCCCTCTTCTGGCTTTTGAGAAGACACCAGGGAGGAAGGGTGCTGGGCTGGGGCTAGACTAGCCCCTCTGAGTCCCGACCATCTTCCACCACTTGCTGAGTAGAGCACTCCTTAGTTCTTCCCTCTTTTCAGAATGGTGACCCTTTCACCCATTATGGGGCGGGCGGGGTGTGAGCAGGTGAGCTTTGTGCTGGATGCTGGGAGACTGGACACTGGTGACAACCATTCTCTGGCCTCCTTCCCTATAGCTTTCCTTCCATCACCAGTCTCTGTCCCCCTCCCTTCCCAGCTTCCTCCTGCCTTCACCTCCCTACCCACCATCACTCCTTAGATCCTCTTCTCCCTGGTCCCAACCAGCTGGACAGAGCAATGGCCTTCTCAACAGCCCCGCAGCTTTCACTGCTCCAGTGCTGTCCTGGTCCTGGCTGAAAGAATCCCCACTTTAAAAATGCTGTTCTGATTGGGTTACCCCCTATTCCTGTCAGATCTGTGTTTGTGATGGGTCTAGTCAGCTGGAGACTGAAGAGTTCTCAGGACTGAGTTTTGGGACCTGTCACCAGCATGTCAGCCTTAGACCCCTGAGGACCTCCCAGTACAGTCCTCGAAGCTTTGAACAGCCTGACCTCTCTACCCAAAAGCCTTCCAGGGCTGATTCTAGGGCAGCCAGATATTGGTGACCCTTCATTTTACTTTCAGCCCATTTCTTTATCTGCAAAAACAGAGATGCTTGATGAAATGCTGAGAAATAACATCTCATTTATTATTCCACTGCTCATTTATATTTGTCCTCAGGTCCCAGCCTGACCATCAATCCTCCCCGGCCTGCATCAGATCCTGTTTGTCTCCTGTTATAGCATCTGCCACAACTCATAGTTTTATACATCTTGGTGGGATGATCTGCCCAATGTCCTGCCCTTTCCCATTAGCCTGGATGACTCCCAGATGGCAGGGACTTTCCACCTTGTCCATTGTGTGGCCCCCAGGCCTAGTCCTACAAGGATTCTGAAAGTACCCACTGACTGAATAACAATGCAGGCCCCCTTGAGGGATGGGAGGAACCCAGTGACTGCTAGAAGTCTGGTGAGCAGGAGTACCAGCACTAGTGCTAACACTCAACAGAGGGCTGAGTAAAGTGCTCTAGGCAAGTGATCTCCAGGCAGAGGGAAGAAGTCCAGGAAGGCTTCCTGACAGAGGCATATCTGGGCTCATTTGGTACACTGACTACAGCATAAAGCATGTGCAGCCTGTCCTGCAAGGACACTGCCACCTTCTCAGAGCTCAGTCACCTTCCTCAAGTGCATTCAGGAGGACTCTAAGATCCTAGGGAAAAGGATCCCCAGTATTTAGGGCCAGGTTGCAGTTTGCTCCAAAGACTACGTTTGATCTATAAGGAAACTGATATCCAGAGCAGGGTGCAGACCGGTTCTGAAAGAAGCCCAGACCAATGCCTCGTGGGGTCTTGTGGTTACCAGGTACGTGAGGAACCATTTCACACCAGAAGCCACAGCAACAGAGGGATTGCAGAGTGGGATTTTCTAAGGCTTGGTGCCCCTGCTCTCTTCCGGAAGAGGCATCTACTTTTCATGTTCCTGAAAGGTGTTTCAGGAACAGGAGGCAGAGTGCTGCCCGTGCTGCCTTGCCAAGGTGGAAGGCAGCACTGTTGGGCAGACAGAATGCTGATTTGGCAGTCACCTTGGGGGGTAGTGGGCTGCAGGCTCCCTGCTGGAAAGGGCCACAAATCTTTCAGAGGGAGGCCTGTTTGTAACTCTTAGGCAGGCTTGACCTACAACAGAAAGCTGCTTTCTGAGGGAGAGCAAAATAAACAATAATCTTGGCTTCATTTATCATCCAGGTGTCTCCACAGGAGAGTGGGGCCACAAAAGCCTTTTTTGTTTTGCTTGTTTTGTTTTTGGAATTTGCAATTGTCTATTTTCTTAAGTCTTCCCCACTAGGTTAGAATCATGTGCTCCTGGAGTGTCAGGTCTGGGTCTTGCCCCTGAAACCCCCAGCAAGCCTAGTACAGGGGGTCAATGTTTGCTGAACAAACCATCCTTTCCACGTGTAGGACTCTTCACCTTGTCAAGACTTTGCTGAACCGTGAAATATATCCAGAAACCCAGAAGAGAAGAATTCAGAGATAAAAGCACAAAAGGATCAGACAGAAAATACTCAGAAGATATAGTCAATAAAAGTTGAGTTCTTTGAAAATACCTTTAAAATGGACACATCTTTGGCCAGTTTTGGTCAAGAAAAGAGGAAGCACTCACTGATCTGCAACACTGGGAATGAAAAAGGGGACAAACTGACAGTGGGGAGGTTTAAAAGGGCAGGAGAAAACTGCACAAAACTTTACAGCAATAAATTAAAAATCTAGGTAAAACATGTGACCTTCTATGAAATTACCAAAGCCCTTTCATAACTGTTATTTCAATAAACCCTTACAACAGCACTGTGCTTTGGACAGGCAGTGCTCCAGTTATGTTTTCTAGAAGGAAAAGACATTGAGAGGTGGACACCCAGCACAGGCCCCTGACAAGCTACTCACTCCGTCTCAAAGGTCACAGTCACAGGAGCATGTGCCCATCAACGACAGGGACCCGCAACACTCTCGCACTTCCAGCCGTCACCGTAAGCCCCCTGGTTGGAGGCCAGCCTTATTTATTTTTCCACTTGAAATGCCATAAGGGGTTTCACTTTATTTTTACTTCAAAAGCAGCACCATAAAAATCCTTGATGATTAGAGCTCCAGCTGTCCTAAGTTGTTTGTCAAGGGATCGGTTACTCAAATCTCCTATGGAGGGAAACAGTTTCAGGCGAGAAGCCATGGGAGCTGAGAAACACAAATGTCTCATCTCTAAAAACTTTGAGACTCCCTCCTGTTCACCGCCTGGCCTGCCCCCTGCTCCCCCTCCCCCAACCCCACCATCTGCTCTCCAGAGAGCAGATCAAATTTTCGGGCTAAGGTACTCTGGCGCCAAGGACTCAGCCCCTCCATGCTACCCTCTGTCCCCCACCAACTTAGAAATCCAACACCACGACCCAAATGGACTGCAGCCACATAAAACCACAAAATAAAGTTTATAAAGCTTTATTAAACATTTCAAACAGCTGTGCAACGAACACACCAGAAATAAAAGCTCCAGAATGGCAGTCCAAATGTTCCACAAGTGTGGCCTCACGGTCCCATTCCCTAGATGGACTGCCTCCAGTTCTGTCCTCTGCCTGGCCCACCGCCCTTCCCACTCAGGCAAGAGATGGATGATTTAGACTGGACGGACAACCATGCTAGTCCCCGGTGGGCAGGGGCCAGGAGAAAGTCTCGTTTGCCAACACTTGTTACTGAAGCGCAGAAAAAGCAAAAAGCAAGTGACAGTCACAAAGTCTTCCTGTGTATTCTTCGTAACGTCCAGTCTATATGCGCAGGACTGAAGGAGCTCCTGGCACGAGGATGATGGCCACTGCTCCTCTCTGTCTTGTCTGAACCACCTCGGAGTCCAGCGTGCTGGTCACCCTGCAATCCCCATGCTAAATAAAAACTGCAGCGGCACCTGCTATAGCTAGCTGTTGCTAAACCTCAAAATGAGAACACGTTCGATAAAGCTTCTTTAAAAGGAATATACACATGTATTTGTACACGCACACACACACATACACACACACACTCACGGCACACCAAAATATATTCAAACACCTATCAAGGGGATCATGGCTGTTATGAAAAAACACACGAGTACTCTTCCATTCACTCAGCTGGGGACTGCTAGATCTACGTGGACACACCACACCTCAATCCTGCAGAGCATGCACAGGAGACACGATGAGGCCCCCCCTCCTCGGGACAGTTGAGAAAGGCAGGAGGAAGGGCAAAGAAAGTGAGGCTGGGCTGGTAAGCATGAGCCCAGAAACCCAGGTGAAAGAGCAACAAGTCCCTGTTACTTCTTTCTTAAAAATGAAGTGGAGAAAATACCGGAGATCTGTGGACAACAAACAGTCAAGACATGTTTCTGTCTAGCCTGCTGACCGGGGAAAGAAGGATGAAAAAGCGAGGCTCTCGGGCGTCAGCAATCTCTTTAAATTCGAGATAAGTGCAAAAATGAGCCCTGTCTTGGACAGGCGCTCCCCCAAAAAGGAAAGGGGCAGAAGAGAACTAAAGGGAAACCGGGAGAGGGACTGAGGGGTTGGTAACATTCTGGGAAGGGAAGAGACCCTGACAAGGAGGGCTCACAGAGGTGACGAGACTGGCATTTTATCTGCCCAGGTCATGCCGGGACGGTTGACCAGGATGGGTGCAGACTCCTCGCAGGAATGAGGCGAGGGGGGTGACCATCCTGCCAGCCTTGGGGAGCGAGGGGAGGAACCGAGATGGGGACAGAACACACACAATCACAAGACCACCCACGACTATAGGACTCTACAATAAAAGCACCGGTCAGTGCCATTATTCACATTATAAGGATAAAACATCACAGGCCAAAAAAGGCGCCGTCAGGAATGTGGCACCCGCGGGGCTGCGGGATTTGAAACTCCAATGCTTTATGACCTATGTCAATGCCTCCCCTCCCATCTTCTGCTTCCTTGGAAAGCTAACAGGGCAGGCTGTTAGGTGCCCACAACGCCGGGGTCGTGCGCCGATTCCGGAAGCGGGGAATCAGAGCAGTGGTACAGGAAACAGTTTCCCCAGCAGCTATAGCAGATGAGGAACAGGGCTGCCAGGAAAACCAAGGCACAAATCGTGCAAGGCTTCCGCTCCAGAAGGAAGCTGAGCAGGTAGAAGCCCATGAACATGGAGTGGCTGAACCACAGGGCGGGGTTGAGGGGCTTGGGGATGAGGAGGACGGGCAGCAGCCACTGGAGGCAATACATGATCTCTGCCGGGCAGGGCCTTCACCAAGGCCACCGGGCACCGCTGCAGGAACCGACCCAATGGGAGCCAGCGGGCGCAGGCAGCTGCCCTCCGCTTTCTTCAACCCTCACTCTCCAGGAGCTGAGCCGCTGTGCTCTCTGGCTGTCAGCCCGGGATCACCAAGGCAGCAGGGATCCTGAAGAGAAAAGTCAACACAACAGACAAACAGACAAAAAACAGACAGACAGACAGACAGACAAAAAAAAAAAAAAAAAAAAAACAGGAACAGAATGTATACTTATTTGGGAAAATGGATCATGGTTAACAACAGCAAATGTGAATGCCCTTTCCTCCCTGCCCACCCATGGAAGTCTACTCCTCTCCACATCACCTGTCCAGGAAGCCTCCTGGGGTGTCTCCCCTAGGCTTGTCGGGGTTGGGCCAGAGGGCTCTTCGGGCAGGTCCGGCACAGTGGACTGGCTTTGCCTGGGCCCTGCCCAGCAGAGATCATGTATCGCCTCCTGGGGCTGCAGCCCGTCCTCAAAGGGCCCAGACCTCACAATACCGCCCTGTGGTTGCCATGGATGGCCATGGGCTCAGTGCTGTACCCCTAAGTAATAAGAATAGGATTCTGTATCTAGTGTCTATCATAGCAGGTGCTCAGGGGAGAACTAGAGCAGCGTGCTGCCGGCTGGAGTTTGCAGGCAATGGATCTTTGCATGCTCTGCGAAGCCGCAGCGACGGCACTACCAAATATTTTGTTTAAGATGGCAGCCCAGCATCATTTTGTCCAAACCAGCCAACTTCTTCGAAAGTCAACATTAAAAAAAAAAAAAAAAAAAAAAAAAAAAAAATCACCATGCTACTTCATCCACACCGACCTCACTTGGATCACTTACACTTTCCATCTGCTGCTGGCAACCGTATAGAACCTGACCTCTGTGAGCTTTTAATCAAAATTAATTTTCTATCCACACAGGGGCAAATGCCAGTTGGCCCCTGTGCTAGGCAGCTTGCTGGAGAGGCGCTCTGGAGCGGCAGGCCACCAGTGCGCTGGGGCTGAGCTCCCAGACGGCGTTCAGGTCTTCCCGCTGTGCCTGGAAATGGAGCTGCGGCAGCCACAACCCTCTGGTGGCGGTAGCAAAACCCCATTCCAGGCTGCAGCCACCCAGCGCAACGGGTACAAAGAGCCTCCCTGGCTGTGTTAAGACCTACCAGGGCCTGGGGGGAGGGGAGCAGAAGAGGGAGGCTGAAAAGACCTGTCCAGCAGAAAACTATCCCACAGCACTTTCCGACCACTTCTCGGTAAGCTCATCCCATTCCTTCCACGCACACAAAGGCACCAATCCCTCTTGCATCCCTCCCACAAGGTAGATACCCGGGGACTACCACTTTTGCGCCTAGAGCTCAATGCTCTGGCTCACTTTCCTACAATAGTCACCGTGGTAGTAACCGTACGAAGCGGGACGCGAGGAATGAGGGAAAGGTTATGTGCTCAGGGACTCTTGTGAAGCCGAGAATGTAGGCTTACAGCACATCAAATATTAGAAGAGTACTGACCAGGGGCCTGTGAAGCCAAGGCTCCAGGAAGGGGCACCTTTTATTTGCTCTGCGGGGCAGATGATCTCTAAGTTATGTTTTCCTGGTTTCCCATCCATGCCCAAGGTGGGTTCTGGCGCGTCACGGGACACTGGGCTTAAATCTGCAGGCCACGGCTCGGAGAGGGAGGGGTTCCACACCAAAGACGTGCATCCCGTACCCTAACCCTTTGCGCTTCTCAAGAGTTGCAGTTCCCCTCCATTTTACACTAAAATTCAAAAGCGGCACAGCGGAATCTTCTGGAAAGGGGCTAAGATGGAACTCAGGAGGCGGGGGTCGGTGTGGAAAGAGCAGATGGATTATTTTTTTCCTCTCCCGGCGAATGAGGAGCGCCCCCGGCCACCCCTCCTCATGGACACCCCCAAGCGCGCATGCGCACTTGGGTGGCGGGCGGATACTTAAGGCGCGGCCACGGCGGCTGCGGCAGTGCGCCCAACAGCGGACTCCGAGACCGGCGGACCTCGGCGAACCGCGCTCGCTCTCAACCACTCACCCACCACTCTTGGAACCATGGCGGCAGTGGCGGCAGCTTCAGCTGAGCTGCTCATCATCGGCTGGTACATTTTCCGCGTGCTACTGCAGGTAAGTGTGCCCAGGTTCCGGGTGGGAGAGGGGTCCGGATGCGCGCCCCCTTAACCGGCAAGCCCACGTCGCAATTGCCGCCTCCCAGACCCGTCCTATCCGTATTGCCGCGATCCCTGCCTGCCCGAGTGCCGCGGTCGGCACCGCATGCCCCCGCCCGTTCCTTGCGCCCTCCTCCACGCGCAGACCCTTCCCAGTGCGCCCGCGCCCGGCCGGGAACAAAGAGTTGGGGCGCGGCGGGCGCCAGCCACTGACGATCGCCAAGGCTCTTAGCGACCAACGCGGTAAGAAAAACCCGCTACACCCAGACTCGACCCCAGGAGGGAGGCGGGGCACTCCTGTTTTGCGAAGAGACTTTACCCTCGCATAGCAGAATTTTCCGTCTTAAAAAATTGCGCATTGCGGGGAAATTGTCTTTTAAAAACATATATAGCGCTTGCGAAGGTGGGATGAGAAATAAGTTAGAAAAAGGCACTTCTCAGAGAAAAAATAAAAAGCACTTCATAAAAAACCCACAACGAATTAAAGAAAAGTAATTCGCGGGAAAAATGAATTAGAGAAAATGCGCATTGCAGGAAAAATAAATCTGGTAAAAGCACTTGGCAGAAAAAAAATGCACTAGATAAAAAGCGCATTGCAGAAAAAAATTAGACAAAGGAGCTAACAGAAAAAATGAATCGGATAAAAGCGCTTTGAAGAAAACAATTAGAAAAGGTTCTTTGCAGGAGAAATGGAAGAGAAAAAAAGCGCTCCCAATAAAGGACAATTCACTGTATTTAAAAAAGAAATCATAGAGACAAAGTGCTTTGTAAAAATTAATAAATCAGAAGAAAGCACTTTGCCCATAAAATCGTTTACCCTAAAAGCACCCCCTTGCAGGAAGAATTCCCTGCTAAAGGAATCCCTTTGCCAAAGGAATCGCATATTTCCTTTAAGGTGTTCCTGGAATGCTGCATTTACTGGGTAGGATTCGCTTTTCGGAATCCTCCAGGGACACAGCCCATTGCGAGAAGTGAGGTATACCTAAGTTGTGGGTCCAATCAGCTTGCTGCCATGCAGCCTTCAGCACAGTTGGAAAAGCTCCAGCTGCCCTGACTCGTGGACAAGCTGCGCCCGCGCCTGCCTCTCGAAGTCCGACAGGCAGGCGGGGCAGGGGGGGGGGGGGGGGAGGTGGCGGGGGCGGGCACGGCAGCGCTGCAGACTCGCTGCAGGTACCTGCCTCTAAGGGCAGGTCCTGGGTCTCTCACCGCAGGTGTTCAGGTACTCTCTGCAGAAGCTGGCGTACACGGTGTCGAGGACCGGGCGGCAGGTGTTGGGAGAGCGCCGGCAGCGAGCCCCCAACTGAGGCCCCAACCCCCAGCCCTGGGCGGCCGCGTCACCAGGTGCTCCTGTGCTTCTCGGCCAGCATGGGAGCCAGTGCCGCGCAGGAATGGGGGGTCCCCTGTGCTCTCTCGCCAGAGGAGCATTTGCCAAGGTCAGTGAGGGGCCGGTAGGCCCCCGGAGAAGCAGCACCGACAATGACGACAATACCAGATCCCTTCCAAACCCCTTTGCGCCCCTCTGACCACTGGGTGGGGTAGAGGGAGGAGGGGGGTGGGGGGAGCAGACCCCCGAGATCTGGGCACAGGCAATGCATTCTGATCTGGACCAAGTCGGGACAACGCCAACCCAGCCCCGCAGCCATGGCCATGCCAGCAGGCCCCACCACAGAGATCCAGACAACCATACCAGCCAGCAGAATGGACATTCCATCATCACCAGCGGAAGCCCTGAATCTCGATGCAGCAGACAAGGCGCCAACTGCGTGCCTGTGTGGCGGGACTGGAGGGCAAGAGTGAGGGAAGAGGGTTAAGAAATAGAGTGGGGCCCTCTCACTGTCCCTTGCCTACAACACGTGCATTCCAGCCTTGCTGCCTTTGCTCCCTCGATTCCCCTTCCCCCCCCCCGCCACTGCCTTCTAAGCCCACCCCAAAGAAATGTCACTAAATTTGGACTTATTCAACCAGTAAATGAGTCCCATCTTTACTAAAACACCTTCTCCGAGCCCCTAGCCCCTCACTGATCTTGCTTTCCCTGGTCTCACGCAGTTGTGGTCAATATTGTGGTAATCGCTAATTGTACTGATTGTATAAGTGTGCATTAGTTGTGTCTCCCCAGCTAGATTGTAAGCTCCTGGAGGACAGGGACCACCTCTACAAAAAATAAAAAACCAGTACCTCCCCCATCTCGCACAGTGTCCTAGGACCCTGCGGGGTGGTGGAGGTGCACCAAACAGCTGTCTCCTGTGACTCCTTTGCAGCTTCGAAACATACTCCTAAGACCAGGCTGATGCACCCACTGTGGCGGGGGGGGGGGGGGCGGCACACTACTTGGGAGAGGGAGGGAGGGGGGAGGCAACAAAATGGGAATAAGCTGGGACCCTCACACACTCAGTTCCAACTTCATTTAACGCTGTTTTGAGAAAAAGGACCACTTCCCCCACTCCAAAGAGAAAAGTCTACATCTCAGTTTGTGGTCTCAGAATCAGGGACCATCTCCCCTACCCAGAGGGGTGGGTGCCTTCACTGTCCTGGAATAAGGGGCTGTAGCAGGTAATCAGGAAAGATGGGAGGCAACAGGTGGGAGTAGCCCTCAAGATGGGGTGCTAAGGACCAAGGGACGATCAGGACTTTACAACACAAAATTTTATCTCCATCCAGGAGCCCCAAGGAAATGGGCACTGGCAGGGTAGGCACTGGCTTAATGAGTATGGGATAAGAGGTATGGTGTGGTGCCTCCCCTGCCCAGCTTATCCCTCTAGGCCGTATAACCTCTACCAGGACCACTGCAAGGGCATTCTGCCCTGCCCCGCTACTACTCTCCAGATCTCTCCATGAGTGGGTTCTTCACTTCTGTAGGCATTAGCCTCCGTATTTTTAGGGGTGCTTACCAGGTCCCTGGCCCTGGGCTCTCCCCTGTCATGTCAGGGTGGGTGGGCTGGCTGGCTCCTTCTTTCTCCCCTCTTTCACTCCTGAGTGACTCAGGACTCCTTTCGCATGGTCAGCTGACTGCCTCACCAAATGGCCCTGCCGCCTGTTCAGCCTTGTCTCTGGCTTCATGTGTCCCTGTCACTATACACCTGTTCCTGGGTCAACACCAAGGGAGAATCTGGAGGGCCATAAATCTCTCTCTCTCTGCCACTTCCTCAAATCCCTTAGTCACAGTTGTCACAAACACTTCTGGGGCACAAAGCACCTTGCCCACCCTGAGCCAGATAATGTTTCCCCTCTTCTGAGCACCCCCTTGTTTCTAAACCCACTGCAACCACCTCTAGAGGCATCTATAACTTCAGTACAGCATCAGAGAATTACGTGGGTGGAGGGGGCAGACCTCAGTTCCGGTATTGGGCTTTATCATCAATCAGCCCAGGGAAGCTGGCCAGGTTACCTCCTACCCCTCACCTTTAGCTCCCCTCTGTAAAAGGGCTGCTAAGATCCCAGTGAACTCCAGGATTCTAGAAACATTCTGTCACCAAAGTGCCAATCAGGACTCCTCAGGATTGGGGTAGGGATGTATAATGAGAGACTCCATCTTCCTTAGGCTGGGTGGCTCCCGCTTGTACTATAGCCTGAAGGTGAGACAGGTCTCCTCTTGCCCCGGGGTGACTCATCAGCAGGCAATGCCCACACCTCCCTTCCGAAGCTGTACCTTGGCAGGCCTCGACTGGGAGTTTCTGTGGTTTTCCACACTAAACCCACAGAACCATGAACATTTCCCCATGTGTTTTCAATGAAGGCTGCCTCCCCTCAGAGCCTTCGAGGGGTGTGCCCACAGCCCCACTGTCCCAGATGCTCTAACCTCAGCCCAGTTATAAGGCAGCCAGGTTCAGGTAGACGGGCATGCAAGGGTCTGGCTGCTCTGGACACAGCATTCTCCCCTTAGCCTCCTGTGCCCCCTTTAAAAGCCAGGAGGCTGCTGGCAGCCCGGGGGCTTTCTAGATAATCTTGGCAAAGCCCACCTGTGGGGCCGCTCCATCTGTCCATCCGTCCATCCGTGTGGCATGGTGAGATGACAGACTTCCAGGCAAGGGCTGTCCTGGTGGCCTGCATCCACATGGGTAGCTTGAGTGTGCAATGTCTACTCTTCCACTTTCACCCCTCATCCCCCAAACCCTCATGTTCTGGCAGCAAACACAGCCCACTGGAGAAGACAGAGGGAATGCGTTCACTTTCTATTCCTGTGTGGTGCCTAGAAGTCTGGCCCAGACACACCTTGTTTACAAAAATTTTTCCAGAAGCAGTACCATGAAAACATTTTATTCTGATAGAGAGCAATGATAGAAGTTGAAAATCACTAGAGTTTCATTGCAAGACCCTTAGTCCACAGGCCTCCCTTCTTCCTAAACTGTTTCTGCCACCACCACAAGGCTTTGCCCCTGTGAGACCAAGGATACAGCAGATGAGTTGTGAGGGGACTGGAATGGCTTTGCAGGACACCAACGGGCACGATCCTTGGCACTAATACCCCAAGAAGATGTTAGTATCTCAGCCTAAGCAGTCAGGTTAAGCTCCAGGAGGGCTTGGGTACCGTGGCTTTCAGAGGTGTGGGGTGCTATGTGACAGTGTCATCTCTATCCGTGGAGCATCTGGGTTGTGACTGAGGGGGCGGAGCGTTTCCCAAGCTTCATGCAGGACAGCCACAGCTCATTACACCTGGGTTGGATGAGGGAGCAGGTTTGCCGAGAGCCATGTGCTAGATCACCTATTTTCAAACTGTGTCTACTCAGGAGCCAGCATCCTAAAGTGAAATTCTGAATTTGCAGTTAGTTTTACCCCCCGAGATTTAAATGTGCACAAGCGTGCACACACCACACAAAACACTGGTTTAGCAACACGCTCTTTTTCCCTGGTGACCTCTGACTTCCTCTATTTGCCCCAGAGACAGGTCACCACCTTCTCTGAGAAGGATCTGGTCCGCCCTCCCTTCCGCCCCTTCTCCCTCCCACAGGGCCCGTACCCCCGGCAGGATCCCGATTCCTGAGCATTCCCAGAACAGGAAGTCAAAGAGGCAGGCAACGCATGATCCTTGGTATATAGCACACAGTGACAGGCTTGAAATGGAATGCATATGTTTCGAAGATAAGAGAACAACAAAAAAGACAGCCAAACCCAGACTTCCAGATTCCTCTCTGAAACAACACGTTACAGATAAAAGGTTAAGCTGTTTCTGGCAGCAATTCTAACAAGACCAATTTCAGCTATGGAATTGATCTGGTCACTGGAAACTGACCAGGCCTCTGAATCTTCTAACAGATTTGTTTGACATTAATTAGTCTGTCTGATTTGAAACAAACACACAGACAAGATCTAACACTTGGCATTAGCACTTAAGCTGGAACTTTTTTTTTTTTTTTTTTGGTCCTGGCTTTGGTGTTGCCGTCCAGAAGGCTGAGGGGATGGTTGGACCGTGTCAGGCAGGGCAAACAGAAGCTGTTCCCAACACACCAGTTCCCTGAAAGGGATAAAACACGATCCGAACCTATAAACAGAAAGATCATTTCCTCCCCAGGACAGACCCCAGGCTGTCCCAACATTTAGCGTTGAAAAGGAACACGGAGGCCTGGAAGGAATTTACAGAAGGTTGGGACGGGGGAAGGGGGAAGGAAAAAGCAACTGTTCCCCAGCCCCCATTCTTCTTTCTAGGCCACGGGTGTGCCAGGCATTCCGTTCCTTCAGCTGCCCTTGAGGGCCACTCCCCATATACACTGGAGAAAAGGGAACGGGTGTCCAGACCTGAAAAGTTACGAGGGAGTGAGAAGCACCCGCGACTCAAGGCAGAGCGTCAACCTATTACCTCATCACCTCAGACACCAAAGCGGGTGCCTGTATGTGTGGGGAAGACCCCTCTCTCCCCTCTCCCCCACGCCCCTTCTGATTTAAAAAATGCGATTTAAGTGGCGGGGACAGAGTGGCAGGACTCTCAGAACCCGGGACCCCTGCCGTGGGCCCCGGGCCGAAGACGCGGTAGTCGCGCCCCTCAGCTCCGCGCTCCCCGGCTCTGTCTGTCACTTCCTGGGAACAGACAGGCGAGCGCTGACCTTGGAGGCCAGACCGAGACCCAGGGGTCCGGTGACCCGCCCTCGGGCCGGAAAGGGACCCCCAAGGCCCAGGCTGGGGCCACACAGGGCAATCACGTGACACCGGACAGGGGTGGCCCCCAGGGTGCGCGGAAGGAAAACCCCAGAAAGGGACCGGGCGACGCCTAAGGTGACCCCGAGGGGACAACATGGCGGCACCGCCGCACTGAGGGCCTCTTATCCCGTCCCCAGGAGGCCGACGCCACGGTACCTGCGAGCCCTGCCATGGCGCCTCCGCCACTGTCGCCTTCGCTGCCGCAGCCTGCCTCCACCTCAGCTCTCCGCCGACGCCGCAGGAAGCCGGGGAGACGCCCCCTTCGTCTTCTAGTGGAGCAGACCGAGGACCCCTCCTGGGATCGGGCTGCCTCCAGCAGACGCCTGATCAAAAGACCCAAACCTGGGTCGTCCTCACCCGATATTCCCTCAACATCCGCTTTATATGAGCCTTTGAAAACTTTCTATGTATGTGTGAGGAATTCTGGAGGTTCTCAAGTGTTCAAGCCCGAAGAATTTTCAATCAGGCGCGTCTTGGGTAGTCCCGAATCACGGTTTCATGGTCCCCTCATGCATATGCAGCAGATTGTGATCCTTACTCTTCGAGAGCGGAGGGGGCGTTCCTTAGTTTCCGTGGGTGAACTCTTGATTCCAATGCCCCATGCGGATCACCCGTGTCATCCGGGAAAACCTTCCTGTGGCTCAAAGTCCTACCCCTCCCTGGCTCTTTCACCAAGCGGCCAAAGTTCAGGAGCGGAAAAACCAGGTTCAGAATTTAAGACCAGACGTGGGGCAGGACCTGATTCCTCCGCTTTCACTATACCTCGGGCAACTTGCCTACCCGGGTTCTCACCCAGCTTCCCTAGGTCTGATGAAATGCCTACTCCACAGCGTTGTTATGGGGGATTGAATGAGTCATTTATCAGCTAATTAAGCGCATTCCTTGAGCGCTTACTCTCTGTTAAATGCATTGCTAAAAGCAAGTGGAGTGGAGGGTGGCTTAGACACTGCTCCAAC
Source organism: Panthera pardus (assembly GCF_024362965.1). NCBI lineage: Eukaryota > Metazoa > Chordata > Mammalia > Carnivora > Felidae > Panthera > Panthera pardus. The sequence continues at coordinate 22,071,111 of NW_026526821.1, read as the reverse complement.
CTGCCATTCTAGTGGGGTGAAGTGTAGGGGCGGCGGGTGGAGGAGGAAAGAGAGTCACCAAATAATCACTATGTGTCAATAATATTAATCAAATCAATATATAGTTATGCAGCATGGGATGCGCGGTGGGAAAGTAAGGAGGATTATGAAAAATGAATGGGGTCCTGCCATAGGGTGAGGGTAAGGGTGGATCATCCTTGCGAAGCTGGCATTTAGATTGAGAAACCAAGGACAGTTAGGAGTTGTGCAGGGCAAGAGTAAGAGGGGAAATGCACTAAGCAGAAAGAACCATTTGTGCCAGATGAGGTGGGAAGGATTGGGGGCGGGGGGGGGGGGGGGGGGAGGGGCATGAGGGATGAGCAAGGAGTAGGGCAGGTAATGGTACCAAATGAATTTGGATTTTATCCTGAGAGTAATGAGGAGCCATTTTCATAAGGGGAATGATAACAAATTTGGATTTTTGAAACGCTACCCTGGCTGCATGGCTTGGAAGACAGTTGGGAGCAGGTGTGGGGGGACCAGTTAGAAGGCTGTTGCAACTTTCTAGCTGCAAAGTAACAATGACTCAGGGTGGCGGTTTGGGGAGGTAGAGAAGTAAAGGATGAAAGATTGCATGTGGGTGTGTGCTAAGGCAATGGCAATAACATCTAGGTTTTTGCCTTGAGTAGGAAGGAGTCAAGAGCCCTTCCCTAAGGTAGTGAAACCTGAAGAAGGATCAAATTGAGGGAGAGGATACAGAGTTTGACTTTGAGAAGGCAAATCTGAAATGCCTGGGCAACATCTAGGTGAAGAGGGTCAACAGGCATTTTCATATGAGATGAGCTCAGAAGAGAGGTCTGGGCTGGAGATTCATATTTGGGTAACATCGGCACACAGGTGATGGATGGGATCATGATGCTGGATGAGATCCCAAGGGAGGGAAGATAGATTAAAAAAAAAAAAACAAACAAACAAAAAAAAGTAGACAGAGGAGGAGGAGCCAAGAAAGGAAGCTGAGAAGCAGTGTCCAGACAGGTAGGAGGAAGACCAGGTGAATATGGGATCCCAACGAGAAGGTTTCAAGAAGGAGAAAGTGCTCAGTGGGGCTGATTGCTGTAGAGGACAGAAATGGCACCACTGGGTTTGGTTAAAAGGAGGGCTAATAGACTATATCCTTTATAAGTCCCCCACCCCCGCCAACAAAACAAAACAAACAAAGAAAACCACCAAAAAAAAAAAAAAAAAAAAATCCACAAATCAATTGGCTTAAACATAAGAAGGCTGCCACCCAATGGCAAATTAATTGAGTGGCTTGGCAGTGCAGTGTCATCATGGACATTCCATCTCCCAGGTTTAATTCCATCTTTGATCTGCTATCCTCGTGATGATTTCATGCTCATGGTCATAAGATGACTACCCCAGTTCCTAGAGTCACATCCACATCAAGATGTCCACTCCTCCCCCAGCTGAGAAACAAACTGGATGTGGCCTCTGTCTGTCTTGCTGCTAATGGGCTGAGGGATCAATGCACCCATTCCAATCTCTGGTGTTCCAGTATCCAACACTGGAAGAAAAGAGGAGTCTCGGAGTAGAGACAAGGACGTGCAGCCACCGAAATTCTTGCATACAGCTGGTGAGAGAGGAAATTGGTACAGCCACTTCTGATAACCGACGGTTTCTACTAAATCCGAACATACACCTCTGCCGTGACCTAGAATTTCCACTCTTAGGTATTCATTCTGAGAGAAATGAGTGCCTATGTCTACAAAAAGACTCACGAAAGAATTTTAGCAGATTTATTTATAGCTTAAACTGGAAATAGCTCAATGTCCATCAGTAGGAGAACTGACAAATTATGGCACGTTCGTCCAATGGAATACTATATCATACATATAAAAGTACAATATACTGACATGTGATATGTGGATTAATATCACATACAGTGACATTAAGCTGACTAAAAGAACCCAGACACAAAAACAATACATATAGTATGATTCCGTTCGTATATAAAGTTCAAGGGTGGGCAACAATGATTTACGGTGATAGAAATCAGAGTAGCAGTTACCTGGGTCACGGGGAGGGGAGTAGAGATGGAAAAGGAATAAGAGGGACTTTTCTGGGATGCTGGAAAAGGTCTATATCTTAATCTGCTTGGTGACTACATGGGCACAAATTCATCAAGCTATACCTTAAGATTAGGAGACTTTATATACTTTATGTGTGTTACAGCCCAAGAAAAATAAAATATAATAAAAGAGAGGACGATGTCCTCCCAATCCACGGTATGTGGTTTGTGCTGCCGAGCAAGAATCAGAAGGCACTTTTTGGAGAGACTCTGCCTCCCAGTAACCTTCATGCTAGGTCTGGGCATTGACAAAGCCTCCGTGGCCAGCCCTCTTCCCCTTGGGGCCCCAGAAAACTGCAGAAAGTGAGGCAGGGCTTCTCACTCACATGTGGCTGGCTCCTGCCCAGCTGGCTCGCTTCCTCTGTATCCACAAGACTGTTCCACCCTCCAACGGCAGTTCCAGGTGGTAGAAATGACACCAAAGCTGGGCTCTGACTTGAGGGACCTGAAGGGTCTTTATGCCCCCAAATTTTGCTCAACAGACCTCAACGTCCTTCCAAGTCCTCTCCAACTTGCTCTGCTCCACCAGACAGCCAGACTCACCCACGGCTCCTGTTTTTCCCTGCTCCACACTCCCCAAGGCTTGTCCATCCTTCCTCAATCCTCCATCAGGCCTTTTCTGTCCCCACCTCCAAAGCCTTGGTCCAGGCCACCATCCACTCACCCCTGGGCCCTGAACCAGCCTCTAAGTGCCCCGCATCTCACCCAAAGCCATCATCCTCCGCACAGAAGCCAGGATGATCTTTCTACAATGACCCTGTCGTTCTTCCTCTTGAGAGGGTGTGTCCTCTCCTCTGTCTTCACCTGTCAAGAGTTTTCTAATCCTCAAAGCCCCAGATCGAATTGCTGCCTGCTCCATGGAGCTTTTGTATTCATTTCAGCAAACATTTATCTAGTACCTAACATGGGCCAGGCACTATGCTAGGAATGGAGGGAATAGACAAACTCCATCTACAGACGGTCTGGGGAGACGGTCAATTAAGCAGGGCCAATGTGTGCGTACTTCCTGTCTGTTAACTCTCACTGGACTGTGAGCTCCTTGAGGGCAGGGCTAATGTAGGGGTCATTTCTTGGCTTCAGAGCCTAGTACAGGGCCAGGCAGGGAGTAGGACGCGGTCACCGCGGAATGAATGAATGAGTGAATGAATTAAAGACCTGGCCAAGCTCCTTCCTTTCTCATTTGTCCTCCAAGCCTCCAATTTAGCCAGTGACCAAGTCCATGGAATTCTGTTGGGACTGGATAGCAAACTTAGGGCTAAATGATGAAGAATCAGCAAAAGGTTATGTTGTTTATAGAGTGATGTTTTGTGAAACTACAATACTTAATTTCCTATGTAATCACACCATTTGACAATCGCTTTTTCTGAAAATCAGCATTGTTTCCTTCCCAAGACATAGACTGGGGAAAGGTAACCTGTAATGGAACAGCAGTGATCTGTTAAATCATCAAAGAAGCTATGTGATATCAAAAGATTTAAAATGTAATAATTAACATTATTGCCAAGGTGACCAAAGAAGTAAGCTCTAGGATAGCACAGACTGCAGCCAGAATGCCAGGGTTTTAATCCCACTCTGCATTTTCTAGCTGTGTGTCCTTGAGCAACTTACTGACCCTCCCTGTGCCTCACTTTTCCCATCCATAAAATGAAGAAAACATTCGAATCTACCTCTTATAGTTATTTCTGGCAATTCAGTGAGTTCATATTGTAAAATGCTTAGAATGGGTCCTGTCGCGCAGTTAGCACTCACGGGTACCTGTTAGTTCAAATGGATAGCAGGTTATTCCAGGGGCAGGATGAGCTGTGGGAGCCCTGGTGTGGAATTTGCCATCCTTAAGGGGGCAGGACCAGTGGCTTGGAATCCTGGACCTGCTTTCATGATCTTGAGAGGTCCCTGCTGGTTTTTTCCTCAGTTTCTCCAACTCTAAGGTTTTTTTTGTTTTTTTTGTTTTGTTTTGTTTTTGCTCCAGACTTGGGAAACAAGTGCTGCTATTTTAGCAAGGACTCTGGCGACATCTAGTGGTAATGTGGGCAAGTGCCTAATATTCTTCCTGTCCTCAACCCATTAATGATAGGAACAATAATGATGTATTAAGCTCTTCCCGTGTGCCAGACACTGAGCGTTGACATTGTTAATCTTCAGTGTAATTCTATAAAGAACAGATTGTATTATCTTTATTTTAAAGACCAGGAAAAGAAGATTCGGGGAGATGAAGTCAAGTGCCTAAGGCCACACAGCCACAGGTGATCGAGCTCAATTTGACTCCAGGCCACATGGACCTGAAGTCTGCATTTTTAACCCCTCTGTGTTAAAAGATCTCTCTAGCTATAAAGTAAACGGATTGGAGAGCAAGAGGAGAGGTGGGAAGACAGTGGGGAGGCCAAGATAAGTGTCTAGGTGGTGGTGGCTTGGCCCAGGGTGGAGACCGTGGTGATACAGGGAGGTGGGCTAATTTGTGATGTATTTTGGAGGCAGGGCTGTCGGCACTGGATGACTGCTCAAATGTGAGGGGGTAAATAAAAGAATTGAGGATGATTCCTGGGATTTTGGCTTTAAAAATAGAAGGATTGACTGAAATGGGTAAGGCTGAGGAAAGAGAAGACTTGGGGAGTTTAACTCCCAGAGGGCAGAGATTCTTTTTTCTTTCTTTTTGGCTCAGGTTATGCCAGGAGATTACCCCCGACATGGGGATGGGAGGAGGTAATGGGTGCCGGAGTGTGGCTGAGAGACTCTGCTGGGCTTTGCTCCCCTGGCACTCTGTAGAACGATGCCTTGTTCCAAAGAATCAACAACAACAACAAAACTAAACCAACAAACAAAAAAAGGAAATCAGATTGCTTTTCGATCCTTAGTTGCACAAAAGGATACGCTCGACTTTTCCTTGGAGAAGCCAGATGAGCCCACATATACTCAGCACAGGAACTTCTTTCTGGCCAAGGAGTCTGTTGAGGTGGGAGTTTATTTGAGAGACTTGGGTTGATGTTGACTCTGGGTACAGACTGTAGCCAAAAATTCCTGCCTAAAGTACACAGTGTATATTTCTTTGGTGGAAAGCAGTAGACTTTCAGCTAATTTAAGCACAAAGGAAATGTATCAGTAGGATCTCTGGGCTCACAGAACTGAGAGGCACTTGAAGAAGCAAGCTTGGAAAGTGCAGGAAACCTGAAGGCTCCCTTTCCCAGGGCCTTTGCACATGCTGTTCCCTCTGCTGAAATATCTCACTTGCCTTTCTTTACCAGGCCCTCTCAGACTCATTCTTATTTTTTTTTTTTTTAATTTTTTATTTTTGGGACAGAGAGAGACAGAGCATGAACGGGGGAGGGTCAGAGAGAGAGGGAGACACAGAATCGGAAGCAGGCTCCAGGCTCCGAGCCATCAGCCCAGAGCCTGATGCGGGGCTCGAACTCACGGACCGCGAGATCGTGACCTGGCTGAAGTCGGACGCTTAACCGACTGCGCCACCCAGGCGCCCCTCAGACTCATTCTTAAGGTCTTAGTTTTACTGTTGCTTCCTCAGAAGCTTTCCCTGGTTTTCTCGATGAAGTCAGGCACCCTGGTTAGATGATGTCCCAGTACCAAGTGCTTTTCCTTTGTAGCCCTTAACATAATTGTGCTTAAATAACTATTCATTTGGTTAGCATCGGTCTTCCCAAGTAGACTGTGAGCTCCATGAAAGCAGGAACTAAGTCTGCCTTGGTCCTAATTGTACTTTCAGAAACTAGGACAGGGGGTAATAGGTTATACTGCAGGGACAAACCAGTCCCAAACCTCAGGGCCTGATGACCACAAATGTTTATGTCTCATTCGTGCTACAAGCCCATCGTGGCTCAGCTGTGGCTCTATTCCACATTGTTTTTCTCTGGGACGCAGTGGTGTGGAGCAGCCTCAATCTGGCAGAGGCCAGGTCTCACTCATCTGTGTATACAAAGCCCCTAGTAGAGGACCAGGTGTTAGGTTGGTGCAACTTGAACCTGACTGAACAGAACGGTGCTGAGGGCCTGGCAGGGAACAAGGGTTGTCCTAGGACCCAGCAGAGGGCCAATGCCACAGACTTTCCCTTTAGAATCTCAGTCATGTGTCACATGTGTCTCTTAGATCCTTCCAGTATTAAAGCTGAGTTTTAGAGAATTTAGGCAGTGTGCTCAAGGTAAAAGCTAGTAAACAGAGTGGAGCATAGAAGAGTGGTCTGGAACATAGGTTCTGCCATCAGATGGACCGGGGCTCATATCCTGCCTCAGTGACAATAAAACATCAGCATAAATAATGACAGTAATGCATTATTTCCCACTGACTAATGTGAGAAGAATCCATGAGTCTCTACTCTTGAAATAAATGGGAGAGGAAGGAGACATCTTCCCTATAGCAGAATGCCAGCTAATAAATATAGAAGGGGTGATAGCATACGAAAATCACAACTTTGCAACTGTAATAGCAGTAAATTGGAATAAGAATCATCCATGGGTGCTAAAACTGTTGAAAGTTTGCTAGAAGAATATTCACAGTCTCAAAGTGTCTCCTTCCAAATGGCTTTTTAATTACAAAAGAAGAGCGATCACGATAGTGGAGAAACCTGATGGACTCCACCTTAGCCCAGTGTTCAAGGTTAACATCATACTGATGGGACAAGCCAACATATGTGCCTCTCAATGGGATATACCGAGAAGCTATCACGTACCTGGTCCTCCTGCCAAAAGTGTGTAACCTGGATGAAATCGTGAGAAAACAACCCGACGAATTGAAATTTAGGACATTCTACAAAGTAACTGGCCTGACTCGCCAAAAATGTCAACGGGAAGAAAGGAAAGACAGGAATTTAAAAGGGATGACAGAGATACAACATCAAAATGCAACATGTAATTCTGAATTGAATTTGGTGCTAGAAAAATCTGCTATAAGGGACGTTACCGGAAAAGTTGGCAAAATCTGAATGTAGGCTATGAACTATGAGCCAGATAATAGTATATTGTTCAGTGTTAAATTTTCTGATTTTAATAGTTATACTATGTTTGTGTAAGAGCATATTCCTTGTTCTTGGGCAATGTTTAGGGGAAAAGAGGCATGATGTCTGTAGCTTACTTTCAAATGATTCATATATATGGAGAGAGAGAGAGAGAATTTGAAGTAAATGTGGCAAAATGTTAATAATATATGTGATTCTGGGTCAAGGGCATATGGGAATTCTTTGCAGTATTCTTGTGCCTTTTTCTGTAAGTTTGAAATGCTTTCAGACTAAAAGTTTACAAGTTTTTAAAAGCATGTTTACACATCATGGCTTCTTCATTTATTCTAAATTTCGTCGACATCCTAAGTTTAGCAATGTGAAAAAAAATATGTCTTAGAACTGAGTCAACATAGGAGTTGTGCAGTCAGAAAACAAGGCAAAGCATTCCCTCTCCCTATGCCTCAGGGTCCTCACCTGTAAAATGGGACTGACAGATCTGACCTCCTAGTGTGGCAGAAAACGCATGAAAAATATTTAGTATCCAGCTGGCATCTAGTAAATGCTTGATAAATGCTAGCTTGAAAAACTGGTAGAGGAAAGATACCAGTAAGGTGGCAGCACGTGAGGTCTTCCGCTGGTACCCCCTTCAGCAACAATATCTTGCAAATACCCACGGACAAAGGCAGCCGTGCAGAAGCTTTGGGATCTAGCTAGGTGTCCGTGAGGCCCCAATAATGGCAAACTGTAAAAATAGCGCTTTGTAACTAGATACGAACAGGACAGCTGTGAGAGAGAAATTGGCAAGACCTCTGCCTGCGGGTCACTTCACAAGAGTCCCTTCCACTTTCGAGACACCAAAATTAGAAATTATAGACATAGGTAATGAATGGGAATTCCGACCCGTGGACTCCTCAAAGAAAAGGCCTTGGACCTATATCAAAAGATTGGAGAGTAAATACACATTTATATGTTTTAAGTCAAAATAAAACACTTAAGCTTTGCACATAACATTCTAAGATCCGGTCTTTAATGCACAGGCTTACCTCTAGCCCATATGTTGTCTTTGTGTGAATCAGAAAAAGTCACCCCTTCCTCTGGGTGGATTCGGCTCTACAGTGAAAGGGCCAACGGCTGGATTTTAGTCTCTCCTTGCTTGAGTGCTCTTGTGCAGTCTGCAACCTGCTTGACAGTTAATGGCATCCCAGAAACTAATCTCCAGTCCCAAACACAAATAGTTAAGAGGGCTGTGGGTGGTTGCGTCACCCTCCGAGTCTGAGGGGCACCTCACCACCAACCCTGTCAGAATGCCACCTCCCCCGTCTTCCCTGAGCCCTACTCTAATTCCATGATCACCTTGACCTCCTCTTTCCATCTGTCACCTCTTATTAATGAGGCTGGACACTGCAGGAGGAGGGTGGAGGGGATCTCGAGGATTATCAGGGCCACAGTCAGAGAGAAGCTGATGTTTCAGGCAGGAGAATGGTCAATAAAAACCCATCTGCCCCCACACCCTACTTTTAGTCTGTCCAGCATTCTCAGAAGTGGGCGAGAGGGCATTCTAGGTAGTGCAGGGAAGGTCTGCGGAATGAGAGGAAATGAGAGCAGTGGCTGTGATGTCCTCTTGTTTTGATCATTAGTGTCTTTCCGGTACACACCGAGCAGGGTCTGCCCTGCCCCCATGGCCCCTCCATGGGGGCTGCAGACTAGCCAGAGCCTTGATCCCGAGGCCAGGCCCAGGAGTCCGGAGTGGTTCCAAGTCCTGGAGTGCTGGGTGGCCCAGCCCTCAGCAAATGCTCAGAGTGGGAAGTTGGAGCCTCCAAAGCCTCGCACCTGGAATCAGCCCTCAATGCTCTGACCCAGGAGACCGCAGCTGCTTCAAAGACATCTCCAGGGACCCTCAAAGCACTCTAGTCCTATCTCCAACACTCATGCACTATGTGAACTGGGGAAAATCACTCCATCTGTTGGAGGTTCAGGTTCCCCAGCTCTATGGCTATAAGCATAGTACTTCCCTCCCAGCACAGTTGCGACACTTCGATGTGTTTGTGCAGACGCGCCAAGTGGCACAGCACAGGGCATGGCATGCAGTAAGCACTCAAGAAGCAGTGGCTGCCCTATGACCTCTGGGGTCCCACACAAGCACCTGTGCCTTAGGAGGGAGATCACCAATCCCACACAGTCTGTCAGCCTTAAGACAAATGCTGAAAACCTTTTTGGTGTGTGTGTGGTCTCAATGGTCTGGTTATAAACGCAGCTGAAGAACTCACTGAAAGTATTTTGCACAAGATGAAGAGACACTTTAGCGTTGAATTGAAAGATCGTTGTGAGTATTTTCACAAGCTGGCAGGCAGCTGTGAGTGGATAAGAACCCTTCTCCCATCACTTTGCAGACATCGATAAATAACTTGGCACACTCAGTGGAAGGATAGATTCTGGAGATTGCTTCAGATGGCTTCCAGAAACAAAAGCTTGTTGTGCAAATGTAATGACATCATTTTGATAAGGAATTGATTCTCACTGTCCAACCCTATCAGAGAAGGAGCTCATGTCACTCTTCTGAACTCCCAATGTTCAACTGTCTACTGGATACCATCACTTGGATGTCTAACAGGCATCTCAAACTCAGTGTGTCCCAAACAGAAATCCTGATCCTTCCCCCCGCCCCCAAATCTGCTCTATTTGTGGCCTTTCCCATCTCAGCCAATGGCAATGCCATCCTTCTATTTTCTAAGGCCAAAAATCTTAGAGTCATCCTTGATTGTTTTTCCACATCTGGTCAATGTCTGTGACTCCGCCTTTGAAATATCTCCAGAATCCAACCACTTCTCCCCATTTCTACCACTAATATCCAAGGTACCATCCTCTCTCACCTGGATTACTGCAGATGCTTCCCTACTGGGGTCCTTTCTCCATCACAGTCAAGACTCAGCAGCCCCAGTGATTTTGTTCAAAATTAGTCAAATCGTGTTAAAACTCTCCTCAAAATCCTCAGTGCCCCTTTATCTGTTCCAGAGTTGTATCCTAAATCCAATAAGACTCCCCATGAGCCATCTCCCTTCTACCCTTCTGACATCACTTCCATCGCTCTCCAGTCTCATAGTTTTGGATGAAGATTCCAGACATGCGCTCCCCTTTCAAATTTGCACTGGCTCTTCCCTTTGCTGGAATGCTCTTCCTTCAGATATTTTCATGGCTTACCCCCTCACATTCTGTAAATCTTTACTCGAGCATGGCCTATGTATGGAACAAGGTTGACCCTGACCATCCTCTCTGAAACTGCAACCTAGCCCCGAACTCAGATCCCTCTCACCCTGTTTCTATTTTCTTCCCATAGCTCTTACCACCTTGTAACATATTGTGTAATTTATTTATTTAGTATATTTATTGTTCATTGTCTGTCTTCCCCCTCTATACTGGAAGCGTCATGCGGGCAGGGATGTTTCCGTTTCATTCATTGGTGTAACTCTTCTTTTCTGGCGCAATGTTTGGTGAAATAGTAAATGTTTGTTTAATGAATGAACCCAAGGACTTTCTGAGTATAAAGAGAGATTCTCACTGCTGGATTTTTAAAAAATCTGAAAATGAGAATCCTCTAATTACTTTATTATTTGGAATTTCATCTTCATCCAAAACCGAGCAGCACTGAGATGAAGGGCTTGTTCTAATAGCTCATAAATACTCCTTTCTCTTTACTGAGGAGTGTGGCACTAACATGTTGTACTCTCCCATTTTAAAAAAAGAGGTCGCTCAACAGAAGTAAAACTGGAAAATTCAAAAGTTTATGGAAATTAAACAATAAATTCTTAAATAGCCAATGATTGAAGAAATCACAAAGGAAATTAGAGAAGACTTAGATAGAAATGAAAATGAAGGCACAAATACCAAAACTTATGGGACACAGCAGAAGCAGTGTTAAAGGGGAAATTTATAGCTATAAATGCTTGTACTGAAAAACAAGAAAGATCTTGGGGAGTCTGGGTGCTCAGTCAGTTAAACGTCTGACTCTCTGATTTTGGCTCAGGTCATGATCTCACGGTTTGTGACTTTGAGCCCCACATGGGGCTCTGCACTGACAGCTCAGAGCCTGCTTGGGATTCTCTCTCTCCTCTCTCTCTGCCCCTCCCCCTCTTGCATGTGCATGCACGCACTCTCTCTCTCTCTCACACACACAAAGTAAATACATAAACTTTAAAGAAATAAAATAAAGGAGCGCCTCATTTGGTTAAGCCCCCAACTTTGGCTCAGGTCATGGTCTCATGGTTCCTGAGTTCCAGCCCCACATCAGCCCTCTCTCTGCCCCCCCCCCAACTCATGCTCTGTCTCTCTCTCTCTCTCTCTCTCTCAAAACAAATAAATAAACATTAAAAAATAAAAAAAAAACAAGAAAGATCTCAAATCAACAATTTAAGTTTATAACTTAAGGAACTAGAAAAATAACAGACTAAACCCAAAGCTAGCAGAAGGAAGGAAATAATAAAGATTAGAGCAGAGATAAATGAAATAGAAAATAGAAAAACAATAGAGAAAAATCAATGAAATCAAAAGTTGGCTCTTTGAAAAGATTAGCAGAATCGACAAACCTTTAGTTAGATGGACTAAGAGAAAAAGGGAAAAGACTCAAATTACTAAAATTGGAAACAAAAGTGGGCATTACTACTGATTCTAGAGAAATAATAAGGGTTATAAGAGAGTGCTGTGAACAGGTTGGATACTATAGATGAAATGGACAAATTCCTAGAAACATAAGACCTTCCAAGATAAATCAGGAAGAAATAGAAAATCTGAATAGAGATGTAACTAGTAAGGAGATTGAATCAGTAATCGGAAATTTTCCAACAAAGTAAAAGCTCTGGGCCTGATAGTTTCAGTGGTGCATTCTACCAAACATTTATTAGCTTATTCTCTCTCTCTCTCTCTTTTTCTCAGTAAGCTCTATGCCCAACATGGCGCTTGAACTCACGACCCTGAGATCAAGAGTTTCATGCTTTACCAACTGAGCCAGCCAGGCACCCCTTAATTCTGTCAAACATTTAGAGAAAAACCAATACCAACCCTTCCAAACTTTTCCAGAAAATTGAAGAGGAGGGAACCCTTCCTAATTCATTCTATGAGACCAGAATTATTCTGATACCAAAGCCAGATGAAGGCAGTACAAACAACAAAACAAAACAAAACCCAAAAAACCAAACCAAACAAACAAACCAAAACAGACCAATATCCCTTATGAACATTAATGCAAAAAACCTCAATAAAATACTAGCAAACCAAATTCAGCAGCATATTAAAATGATTATACACCATGACCAAGTGGGATTTATTCCTAGAATAACATTAACAAAATGAAGAAAAAATGTCACATGATCATCTCAACTGATTCAGAAAAGCACTTGACAAAATTAAAACCTTTTCATGAGAAAAAATACTTAACAAACCGTGAATAGCAGCCACCTTAACATAATAAAATTTATATATGAAAAAACAACCACAAACATCACACTCAATGGTGAAAGACTGAAAGCTTTTCCTCCTAAGATCAGGAACATGGCAAGGATGTCTGCTTTCATCCCTTCTCTTCAGTACAGTCCTGGAAGTGCTAGCCACAGCTATTAGGCATGAAAAATAAATACAAGGCATCCAAATTGGAAAGGAAAAAGTAAAGTCATCTCTGTTCATAGATGACATGATCTTATTTGTAGAAAACCCTAAAGGTTCTACCAAAAAACTTGTAGGATTAATAAATGAATTCAGCAAAGTAGCAGGATACAAAGTCAACTCACATAAATCAGTTGTGTTTCTATACACAAACAATGAACACTCTGAGAGGAAATTACAAAAACAATTGCCTTTATACTAGCATCAGAAAGAATCGAATACTTATGTGTATTTTACCACAATAAAAAATGTTCAAGTACTTTTGGGATGAGCACTGGGTGTTGTATGGAAACCAATTTGACAATAAACTTCATATATTGAAAAAAAATGTTCAAGTAAGTTGTATAATAAAAAAGTGAATAAATAAATGAAATCCTATAGACTAGCAGCAAATAATTGGAAATTAATTTTTAGACATTCAATTTAAAGTAGCACTATAAACCATAAAATACTTAGGGGTTCTTAAAGGGAAAAACACTCTGTCTACTCCTACTACTGTGCACAGTACTTTACTTCTGACACCTAAAGTATGGGTTTTCACGTACATCAATAATTTTTCCAATTCTCTGTGGATACCAGCTGGGTGGTCTATGATACTATTTATGGTCTTTCCAATGAACATAAAATACTAAGGCACAAACTTAATAAAACACATACAGGATCTGTATGCTGATAATTACACAATGCTGAGGACAGAAGTCAAAGGAGCAACATACCGTGTTCACAGATGGGAACAATCAACCTGGTAAAGATGTCACGTCTCAGATTGACCTGTTAGTTTAATGCAGTTCCTGTAAAAATCCTCATCATGAATTTTGCTCCATGAAAGACTATATTAAAGGATCAAGAGATATAGGATAAAGGATAAAGTGTACAGTGAGAGGAAATACTTAAGAGACTGGTATCTAGAATATATAAAGAACTCTCAAAACTCAAAAATTAAAAAAAAAATTCACTTAGACACTGGATAAAAGGCATGACAGACATTTCAGGGAAGAGGATATACAGATGGCAAGGAAGCAACCACATGGAAAGATGTTCAACATCATTAGCCATTAAGGAAATGCAAATTAAAACCACAAGAAAGCACTATATGCCTATCTGAAAGCCTAAAATAAAAACTAGCGACAACAGCAAATGCTGGTGAGGATATGAAGAAACTGGGTCATTCATACATTGTTGGTGGGAGTGTAAAATGGTACAGCCACTCTGGTAAACATGTTTGGCAGATTTTTAAAAAGATTTTATTTGTTTTTTTTTAAGCAATCTCTACACCCAGTGTGGGGCTCGAACTTACAACCATGAGATCAAGAATCACATGCTCCACCAGCTGAGCCAGCCAGGTGCCCCCACGTTTGGCAGTTAAAAAAAAAAAAAACAACCAGATGTGCAGTTACCATATACCCAACAACGGCACTCTTGGATATTTACCCTAGAGAAATGGAATTTTACGTTCACTGAAAAACCTATACGTAACGGCTTCATTAGTAATAGCCCCAAACTGGAAACAGTGCAGACATCCTTCAATGGGTTAATGTCAAATAAACTGTCGTACCTCCACACGATGGAATAGTGTTTGGCAATAAAAAAGAACTAACTGTGGATACATGCAGCAACTTGGATGACTCTCTAGAGAATTATGCCGAGTGAAAAGAGCCAATCCCCAAAGGTAACATTCTATATGATTTTATTTACATAAAATTTTTGAAATGACCAAGCTAAAGACATTGAGAACAGATCAACTGGTTGTCAGTAATTGAGGGTGAGGTGAGGGGATAGAGAGGTGAGAGTGAGTATGTTTTTATCTTTTTTTAAATTGTAATGTTTTAATTTATTTTTGAGAGAGAGAGGGAGCGGGAGAGAGGCAGAGAGAGAGAGACAGAGAGACAGACAGACAGAATCTGAAGCAGGCTCCAGGCTCTGAGCTGTCAACACAGAGCCCAACGTGGGACTCCAATTCATGAACCGCGAGATCATGACCCGAGCCGAAGTTGGAAGTTCAACCGATTGAGCCACCCAGGCGCCCCAGAGTGGGTTTGTTTTCAAAAGAACAATGCAAGAGATCCTTGTACTGACAGAACTGTTTTTCTGTAGCTTGACTGTGGTTCTGGATATGGATTCACTACCCTACACGTGTGATAAAATTGCGTAGGATTACACATGCGTGCGTGCGCACGCACACACACACACACACGAGTAAAGCAAAACTAGGGAAATCTAAAAAGATCAATGGATTATATCCATGTCAATAACCTGCTTGTGATCTTTTACTGTAGTTTTGCAAGATGTCATCACTGGGGAAAACCGGGTAGGGGCTACATGGGCTCTTTCTGCATCATTTCTTATAACCGCATGTACGTCTCCAATCGTCTCAACACGAAACAATGAAAAATTAAATCCAATCAGGTAACATTGTTCTATTTTCATGATTATTTAGTGTTGAGATGTAAATGAACAAGTCTTCACACATTCAAGTCTATACACATTCAAATGATCACCACCCAAATCAAGACATGGAAAGTTTTCGGCACCCCAGAAAGTTTTCCCATGCCCTCCTGCTATGCTGTCTATATTCAGCTCCTCAAGGGGGTAACCACTGTTCTGGTTCATACAACTGTAGACTCCTTGTGCCTGCTTTAGGGCTTTAATGAATGGAATCATATCGAATGTAATGTGTGTGACATTTTCCACTTGGAGTAACGTGTTTGAGATTCATCCACGTTACTAAATGCGGCAACAGTTCATTCCTTCGTACCGCTGAGCGGCATTTCACTATATATTAGCTTGTTGAGTCTCCATAATGTTGATGGACATTAGGGTTCCTTCCAGTTTGGGGCTATTATGAAGACAGCTGCTACAGACATTCTTGTACAGGTCATTTTGTGGACATTCGTTTTCATTTCTCCTGGGTCAAATACCTGGGAGGGGAGTGGCTGGACCATGTGGTCAGTGTGCGTTTAACTTTATTAGAAACTGCCAAAATGTTTTCCAAACTGATGGCATCATTTGACATTCCCACCTGTTAGGTAGGAGAACCCCTGTTGTTCTTTTCTAAAATTTGATATTGTCAACTTTTTATACTTTAGCCATCCTGGTGGGTATGTAGTGGTGATTAATTCGAATAACAAAAAATATTAAATAAATTAGAATGATAAACAGTACACAGATATACCAAAAAAAATCTCAGGGGTCCAGTTTGACATCTTAAGAAGCCCAGCTCAAAGTGATCCCTGTATGATCAATCCCAATTTCCCTCCAACTTATTCCCATATGGACCCTCATCCTCTGCTCGCTGCATGCCCAGGGGCCCAGCCCAGCACCAATAAGAACCTCCTTCCTGCCTTCCCCACCTCCAACCTTACCCTTGACCCTGATCCTCCTCTGCTCTGAGCCCTTGAGATCAAGCCCACATACTTGGGGTTGCCATTTGAGCCCCCTTCGCCTGTCCAGCCTCATTTCCCATTATTTAAGGTCTGTCTGGCACTTTGCAGCCTTTAAGAACGTTCCAAGAAGCAGGGATACCCTCTCGTGGCCACTGCAGCTTTCTCTCCCTGGAGACAGAAAGTAAATTAGTGGTTGCTGGGGGCTGGGGGCGGGTGGTGACACAAGTTAAGGACGGACTAATGAGTACAGGGTCTCTTTTGGGTGATGAAAATGTTCTGGAATTAGAGAGTGATGGTTGCACAATTTTGTAAATATATTGAATTGTACACTTTAAGAGGGGGAACTTTATGGTATGTGAATTATCTCTCCATAAAGTGGTTATAAAAACATTCAAGAAGGCCCTCACTCTCGGTTGGTGACTCACACTTGCACAACCCTGAGAGTGAGGGCCTCGGATTTTGTGCCCTTCTGTACCCTGGCGGCCCTGGTGGAAGAATGGGGTATTTATCCTCTACCTTCTGATCCTCTTTGATCGAGGGCCACCCCCCTGGGGCTTACCTCTCCTGGCTTGTTGTCCAGCCAAACTCAGTGCCATGGACAGGTGACTCCCTCAGGCACAGAGGCACAGGAAGCCATGAGGGGGTGTGGGTGCTGATGGCCAGGACCACCAGTGTCTGCTACGCCTCAGGTGATCAGGCCACTGCCATCCCAGTAAACACACCCCCCTGTTCTCCCCCTAACCACGTTGGTCCAGCCACCCTGTCCTCCATTTTCGTCAAAGAGCACACGACTTTCCCACTTCAGGGCCATCGCACAGGCTGTGTCCTCTTTTCCGAACATGGTCTCCAGCCTTTCTTCTTGCGGGTTCCTTCCCATCCTTCGGGACTCAATGTTACCTCCTTACAGAGGCCTTCTCTTCTTGCCCTATCCAGATGGGTTCTCTATTGTTCTCTCTTGAAGCACCCGGGATGCTTTCTTAATAGCGCTTATCACAGTTTGGAAATTATATGCTCATTTGTTTGTCTATGTGTTTAATGTCTGTCTTCCCCAACAAAGCTGTAAGATCGAGGAGAGAGGAATTGGGTCTGTCTTGTGCATGGCTGTGTCTGCCATACCTTTCCTTGTGCCTGGCATTTAGAAGATACTCAACACATGTTTGTCAGATGCTTTATGAATAAGGCCCTGCTCCTCTAAGACAAGCACTCCCAGCCAAGTAGGGAGGAGGGCGTCTGGGCAGGCATCTATGTCACCAGATGGTCCCTACTATTACAGGTAGGTGAGCAGAGGGGTGTGGGAAGCCAGAGAAGGGAGAAATTAATTCTGGGAGCTCAGAGAGGAGATAAAATCTAGATAGCAAATACCATTTGAGTTGGCTTTTGAAGGATGAGTAGGAGAGTCTCAGGGATATAAGGATACGGGAAGAAAATGTCAGGCCGAGGGAATAGCATAGCTGAAAGTTTGGAGGCAGATAAATGCTACTGTGGCTCTGTGTGCGTGTGTGTGTGTGTGTGTGTGTGTGTGTGTGTGTGTGTGTGTGTGTACAAGGTGGTAGGGTGTGAGTCTGGAGATGCAGGTGGCCCTGGGTTTCTAACACACAGCTAAGGAGGTTGGATTGGTTCTGACCTGCAGCATTCCCTCTGGTGTGACCTCAGTGTCACTGGAGGGGTTGGGGAGCTGGCTGGCTGATTTGAAGTAGGACATCAAACTCAAGATTTCACAAGGATTTTTAAATAGTATATTATTCTAATTTCCTCTGAAGATAAAAATATGTAAATCAAACTCAAAACCGTGGGAAGTCGATGTCATGGGACGTGGATCCGGGGCAAAAGTTTGGCAAATGCCAGTGAGGATGGCGGAAGCTACAGCAAGACAGAGCGAGGGAGGGGTATGGCGAGGCTGGCGCTTTGAAGGCTCGCTCTGATGGCCATCTGGATCCATGGGGGAGTGATAAGCAGGAGGGCATGAGACCAGGGCATAGAATTTCCATAGGCCTGGGGGTCTGATCTGATATGGGGGTAAAAGGGGTCAGGAGCTGGGAGAAGCCCTGCTTTGGAGCTTGAAGACACCAGGCGGCGGCTGCTTCCTCTCCTCCTCCTCCTTCTCCTCCTCCTCCTCCTTCTCCTCCTCCTCCTCCTTCTCCTTCTCCTCCTCCTTCTCCTCCTCCTTCTCCTTCTCCTCCTTTAATGTTTATTTATTTTTGAGACAGAGAGAGACAGTGTATGAGTCGGGGGGGGGGGCGGGTGGGCAGAGAGAGAGGGACACAGGATCTGAAGCAGGCTCCAGGCTCCGAGCTGTCAGCACAGAGTCTGATGCGGGGCTTGAACCCACACACCGCAAGATCATGACCTGAGCCGAAGTCAGATGCTCAACCGACTGAGCCACCCAGCTCCCCAACACCAGGCAGGCTGCTTCTAACAGGAGGTGCCAGAGCTGGTCATGCCAGAGAGGCTGCGCCTCTTTCTAGAAGATTCAGATTCTTATTTACTGCGATGGGACAAAATGTGCAGAACTCTATATGGCAAAAAGCTTCCTTCCCTGTGTCCCCAGTCAGATGCTATAGCAGAAGTGGTTGGGCCCTGTCCACATTCTGCCCTCAGCCCCTCTTGGAAGCGGCCCGTGGGTAATAACACCCTCACTAACCTCTTTCTGTGTCTGTCTGCCCTAGCACATTCTCTGGCCATTGCTGCTCAAACCGCAAAGGGCATCTGGACGGGCCATGGATTTCATGCCCTCTACCAGTAGGACAGCTGTGACATGTGTTCCACAGTGTCCCAGAGGCCCCCCGGCTGGATTGGTCCCTAGTTGCCCATAGCATGACCCCCCCATCGACAACCCTGTATTGGCTTCCTTCCCTCCCCTGACTTGCTTCTCCACTCTCAAATCGTGCTTCCTAGGGTCACCTCCCAGAGAAACCACCTGCACCCGAATCTTGGCCTCAGGGTCTCCCCAAAAGGAGACAGCAAAGCAAGAAATGCCAGAGTCACCCCTACTTTCTCACCCTCGCCCGCAGCTGCAGGTTTTATTTGTCCAGGTGGAACCCAGAGTTGGAATAAGTCTACCACCTGCAGCTGTCTTGGGGGGCAGAGCCAAAAAACCAGGAATGGGGTAAGGGAGGAGCAAACCATCTTTTTTATCGTTTTAATTAAGTCGCTAATTAGCAGCCCTTGGATACTTGCGGGCATATGCTTTGTTTCAGTTATTCGGGGCATGGAGGGAGGGGCCTTCTCACCTCAGGGCCTTTGCATGTGCTGGTCCTGCCGCCTGGATGTTCCCCCTAACATATCCCCAAGTCCAACTCCTCTACCTCATTCAGGTCTTGGCTCGGATATCATCCCCGCAGAGAGGCATCTCTGGCCACATTATCCTAAATCTCCCCCCTTTTCCCTTCATCTTATTGTCTTTGTAGCTCTTGGCATTATATCTTTTTGAAAACCAACTTTATTGAGATATAACTTACATACAATACAATACACTCATTTTTAGAGCATACGTTTTGGTGAATTTTGGCAAATACCCATGTCCTGGTAACCACCACCAAATCAACATTTCCGCCATCCCAGAAGTTTCGCTCACCTGTCTGCTTTCTGTTACCGTGGCCTAGCTTCTCTTTTTCTAGAACTTCTCCTACATGGAATGATTTGCCAGGTACTCTTTTTTTTTTTTTTTAAAGTTACTTTGTTTTTGATTTTGTTAAATGTATTCATTTATTTAGAGAGAGAGCAAGAGCCGGGGAGGGGCAAAGAGAGGGAGAGGGAGAGAGAGAATCCCAAGCAGGCTCTCCGCTGTCAGCCCAGAGCCGGGTGCGGGGCTCGAACTCACGAACCCGCGATATCACGGCCTGAGCAAGAGTCGGACGCTTAACCGACTGAGCCACCCAGGCACCCCGGCCATTATTCCTTTGCGGTTGATCGCTTTTGCTCGGCAGAATGTCTCGGAGATGCACCCACGCAGCCCCAAGGACCGGCCAGGCATTCCGTGGTACTGCTGTGAGCACTTTGCTTGCTCTCCTATTGACGGACACCTGGGCAGCTTCCGGTTTTCACCTCTGGGTGAAACTACGAACTCTCACGTGCAAGTTTTTGCGCGGACGTAGGGACATACGTTTTCAATTCTCTTGGGTATACCCAGCAGCGGAATTGTTGGAGTATCAAGTGGTATCTTATGTCCCACGCGTTTTTGTCCTGTGGTCCATCTTCCCCACCGAGCCTCATGAGGGCAGGGACTCGGCTCACCACCGGATGTGCCTGGGGCCCAGCAGGCATATGGCATGGGGCAGGATGCTGGGCAGGGCCACACTGAATGAATGAATAAAAAGCCAGCGAGCCTGATTTCCAAGTGGAAGGGCTCCAAGCTGCGGTGCTTCTGGGTCCTCCTGCCCAGCTGCAGGTTGCTGCTGTAGTTCCCAGCTGTTGTCCCAGGCCCTTGGCACTCGCAGCACGCCCCCCCCCCCCCCCCCGCCCCCGCGACCTGCGGCACCGGCGGCTGCCCTCCCGCATCGCTCCAGCAGGGGGCGCGGGCGCTCCGCCAAGAAGAGGAGCCAGGACACTGCTCTGCAGCTGCGGGCGGAGGGCGCGCTGCGACCCCAGAGACCGAGCTCAGCTCCTTCTGAGACTCCGGGAGCCTCAGGATCCCGCCAGTTGTTCAGAGAGGGAAACTGAGACACCGAAAGGGGGAGAGAGGCTACTGAGATCTTCTAAACACCAGTCCCAGATCCCAGCGCACCACACCCCTCTCCAGATTTAGCGTGAGGAACAGAGGGCTCTTTGGGAAATAGAGTGGGAGTGCTGTCCTCTATCTGGGCTGCGCAAGCCTGCTCCAAGGCAGTTGGCGGGGTGGGGGGGACGTGGACTCAATCTCTCGGTCCCCTCTGGGATTTTAACAGCTGCTGGGCAGTCTGTGAGCCCAGGGGTGCGGTGTGGAGGGCAAGGCAGGGGTGTGCCTCTGTAAGTTGCCCAGGGTGAGGGAGGGGCCTTGAAGGCCTTGTTTTACTCATCCGTACAATGGGGTATGAAGGGAACCGACACTTCCAGCTCTCTCCCGTTCTTTCTGCTTCATCGTCGCACAGGCTGGTGGCTTAAGAAGTGGCTGGGCCAGCGTCCTGGGGACTCCCTCCTTGCACGGTCCAGACACAGCCCCTTCCAGAAGAGACCACCCATTCCTGGGCGCTGCTCGCTGGATCACAGGATGGTCATCTGACCCGAGAGGGTGCATTTTCATTACCTAAACAGCCTGACTCAACATGATGAATTGGGTCAATCAAATGTCGCCCTCCTGTTTTTCCAGAAATTTATATTGAGCACCCACTGTGCACCGGGCTTTATGCTGGGTCCTGGGGATAGAATCATAAGCAGAAAAATGAGGCCCTGCTCCCAGGGACCCCGTCATCCAGAGGGGGCGGGGGGGGGGGACAGAATATCAGACAAGTAAACAACAAACAAACAATTATAAATTGTGATAAATGCTGTGAAAGAAACGCAGAAAAGGGCAGATACAAAGAATAATTGAGGAGGGAGGCTGCTGTTAGCTGGAGCTGTCAGGGGAGGGCCTCTAATGAGGCAGCATTTAAACCAGGAGCTAAAAGATGAGACGGAGCCAGCCATGCAAAGGCGAGGCAAGTGGAAAGGGTGAAATAGGGCAAGGAAAATGATCAGATTCATATTTTTAAAAGATCCTTCTGGCTGCCGGGTGGAGAATGGGCTGGGGCAGGGCATGAATGGAAGCCAGAGACCAGAGAGGAGGCTGGTTGTAATAACTCAGGGGAGATATGGTAGTGGTTCCGACCAGGGTGGCAGCCGAAGGGGTGATGAATTCCGGATTATTTTAAAGTAGGATTGATGGGTCTTCTGTCAGATGAGAGGTAGCAGACATGGGAGAATCCAGGAGGATGATGCCTTTAAAAATGAGGTGGACAGAAGGGCCCTTTACTGAGGCGGGGAGGGTGGGAGGAAAGCAGGCTGGGAGGGTCACAGAAGAATGTGGCAGAAATTGCTGGTGGAAGCGTAAGGGTCCCAGAATGGAGTCCAGGTCTCCCTCCGTACTCCCTGCCTTTGGGGGTGGGGGGGGTGGGTTGTGGTTCTGGACTCAAGGCTCCTAAACTCAGCCCAGCAAGGCATCACCCTGGAGCATTGGGAAATCGGATCCCTGTGGGCCAGCGTCCTGGGGACTCCTTCCTTGCATGGTTCAGACACAGCCCCTTCCAGAAGAGATGCCCCCCCCCCCATTCCTGGACACTGTTCGCCCCAAATCTACTCAAAACCTCTCAGGTGGTGCCGATTCAGCTGGTCGGGGCCCATTTGTGGGAGCCCCTGTCCCAGAGCTCAGAGTTCCTGTTCCCATTAGGACCTTGGTGACCGCTGTTCTCCTTGCCCAGGTGGCCAGACCCAGGGGAGTGGGGAGACAGTGGCAGGAGAGTCAGGAGGGAGCCCCTGAGAGACAAACAACCAGAGGCTGCTGAGAGAGATGCCAAGGAATTCCAGGGAAAAACAAACCACCTTTTTATTTTGATCTTGTTTCTAAACAGTCCCAGCTACCAAGGAAGGTATTATTTTGCTTCCTAGGAAGCGGAACCAAGAGGAATGGGCAAGCCAAACGGGAGGCAGAGGCTGGAGTTTTTGCACCATGCACTTGCCCTGGGCTCACTCAAAGCTAAGTCTGCCTGCCAGCTGAGGGCGGCCCAGTTCATTCTGGACCCATCCCACTAGTGGGTCTCAAATGGCCGAATTGTTCCTTGCCTTGCAGGCTTGGGAGGTACATGGAACATTCTCTCTCCCTGACCCTCTTCATCTGGGGTCATTCCTTAGGTCTCAGCACAAGGGAAGCCCTCCCTCAGCCCGCATAACTGGGTCGCCTCCCCCATTGTGAGCACCCACTTGGCATTTGCTTCATATTCACACACACGATCTGCTTTCACCCTGCAAGGCAGGCCTGCCGGCATCCGTGACAGATGAAGGCACTGAGGTTCAGAGAGTTTAAGCAGCTTGCCCAAGGTCATACGGCTAGCAGATCCAGGAAACTGTTGCCCCCAAATCCTTTGTTAGAGCTGAGCACCACTTAACAAAGGAAAGCTCTGAATACCCAAAAGTATCAAATGAACCATCTCAAAGGACCAAATAAATATCAGTGCTGGGTCCGGGCACGAGGTAGGGATTAAGCTCTAGACCCCATGCCCTCCCGGAGACAGGACCCCAGAGGCCAACCTCAGCTGAACAGAACCCTCCCCTTTCCCAAAGTCAGCTGTTTCTCTGTCCCTGGAAATGCCTCTGAAATGTCAATTGTGGGCCACCCTCCCTCCCTCCCTCCCCCTCTGCGAGTCATGTAGAAGCTCAAATATATTATACATATTAAAAGAATATATTCTCTGGCAGCCCTGAAGGGGATAATGAAACCTATATATATATATATCTATATATTTATACACAATGGATTGGCTCGAAATGCTCTGAATATCCCTCCAGCTGTGGCAACCCTTTGAAATATGATACACGAACAACACCTCCCCCACTGGCGGCTGGCGGGAGACATTAAAGATTTAAAAAAAGGGAAGGAAGGAAGGAGAGGAAGGAGAAGAAAAAGGAGCCAGCTGCTTTTGCCTTTGGCTGTGCAGCAGCAAACTGTGTTTAAATATTAAAACCACCCATCACCCTGCCCAGCTGTCCGCCCCCTTCTGTGGCCTGGGTTTGCACCAAGGTCTCCCGTGGCTCCGAATGGTTGGGGTAGCCGTGCAGATCTGACGCCTCCTCAGCCCCAGTGATGGGGGCGCTGGGAGGGGTGGGGACTCTGCCTCTGATCCCAGACTCTGGGCTGGTCTCAGCTGGGCTGGGATTAGGGGCCTGATGTGGGAGTTGGGGGGGGGGGGGCGGGTGGGATCTGCTTGATCTGAGGCAGAAGATATAGGTTTAAATCCTGACTCTCCACCTCTTAGGTGCTGTGTGACCTTGACCTTGGGAAGTCTCTTCTGTCTCTGGGCTGCCGTTTTCTCATCTATACTGTAAAAGATTTGGACCGGATCATGGGACCGTAGGGGTCCATGAATGCTTAGAAATTACACGCAAAATAGGTTGGGCCAAAGGGGTCATCGGGCTCATTCGAGTGACTGGTCTTTCTCTGAGTGTCAACAGCATTATTTCTAGCTCAGCACTGGCACTTTAAGACTCCCCAACCAGGCAGGGCCTGATTTCCTCTCTGTCCTGGCTCCTGTAGGGGAGGAGTTTTGAGATTTTTTTTTTTTTTTATGTCCATTTACTTATTTTGAGAGAGAGAGTGCACATGCATGAGTGGGGCAGGGAAGAGAGAAAGGGGGTGAGGGAGAATCCCAAGCAGGCTCCAAGCTGTCAGCACAGAGTCCAATGTGGGGCTCGAACCCAAGAACTGTGAAATCATGACCTGAGCTGAAATCAAGAGTCAGACACTTAATCGACTGAACCACCAGGTGCCCTGAGATGCTTGTGAAGGATCAGAGACACAGGAAAGTCCAACTTGGTCCAACAATATAATTAAAGGTGATCAAAGTGGCATACGTGGGTTGGGACAGCTGGGTAGCTCAGTCAGTGAAGTGTCCGACTCTTGGTTTCAGCTCAGGTCCTGATCTCAGCATTTGTGAGTTCGAGCCCCACATCCGGGCTGCTTGGGATTCTCTCTGTCTCCCTCTCTGTCTGCTCCTCCCATGTTCTCTCTCTTTCTAAATAAATAAAACGAGCTTTAAAAAAATGATATAAAAACAAGGAAGTGACATGGGTCGTCTTGCAAGGCGGCGAGAGCTCCCTGACACTGAAGGAATTCAAATCGAGGCCAAATGATCTCTTTGGGGGGGATGCGGTAAAGGACATTTCAGCCTTTGACAGGGTCTGGCTGGGAGGTGCCTTCTAACCCCAAATTCCCGTGATTTTCATTTTCCATGATCGAAGGCTATCTCGAGCTCCCAACTCTAACTGGTGTGGAGGGTGAGGGAGTGAGGGAGACAGAGCCAATAGTCT
This sequence comes from Panthera pardus, assembly GCF_024362965.1. Taxonomy (NCBI): domain Eukaryota; kingdom Metazoa; phylum Chordata; class Mammalia; order Carnivora; family Felidae; genus Panthera; species Panthera pardus. The sequence continues at coordinate 22,046,054 of NW_026526821.1, read as the reverse complement.
GGGGTTCTATGTATACCACGAGAATGTAAAGTGTCAGGTATGTGGTTTTGCCTTCTAGGTACTTCTCATGGGGGTGTGGGCATGGGCGTCTTGCCACCTTGAGTGAAAGTCCAGGGTTTAAAGATACATATTTTATAATACACAGCCCCTAAACTTACACCAAAGAGTTGATCTGTTCAACTGAACAGGCAGAGATTCATTCCATTTCTGAATTCACTGAGCAATGGATTGTCTCCAATGTAGGGTCTCTCTGAAAGATTTACTAGGAGTGAGTGGGGGGAATTTTGACTGCATTGGGTTGGAATATTTGCTAACCTGCTACCTCTAGAATGAAATCCCTGAATAAGCTGTGACTCCCCTAACTGGGGTATTCCAAGACTAAGATCTAGGATTCCATTACTTGAAGTTTCTGGGAGGTAATATATCTCAGACTCTGTGAGACAAGAAATCTTTAAGAGGAAGGTCAAGATGGGCCTTCCCTTGGGGAATGTATGTTGGGGGTTGAGATGCTAAGAGGTGGATATGAAGTCTTTTTATTTGTTTTTAAAATGAGCCATCCACCCACAGAAAAGAATTCTGTCTCACATGGTCAGAAGAGACGATGTGCAGAAAGCAAAGTAATTTAGCTTTTTTAACTTAGAAAAATACAAAATATTTTCTATGTCCAGATAGAATTGGGGCTTTGGTAGGGGTCTGATGAAGGGATGGAGTCAGGTGCCTGGTAATAAACCGGCCAACAAAAGTCTGATGGGCGGCATTCACCAATTTCCATGGTGTAAATATTCCCACAATGGCCAATTTCAAGTTGTCTACAGTTTAAACAAGCAGTTCTCCAAATTCCTAAAAATTTAACAGTCACCTCTTATGACCTAGCACAAAGTGGGTCCAACACATCCTGGGACGGGGTGGCCACCCGGGCCTCTGTAATTAGACCCGGAAGGGTTGCGGTGGAGGGTTGGCTGGCTGTGAGGGCAATTGTTCAAGGCGGAAGAGAGCTGTGCTGATGTCAACACATATCGGGAGTCTGATGAAGCTTCCCTGCTTGTAGGGGAGGGAATCAGAGAGCTGCTTTTCCTCCTCAAGGCCAAGGACGCATGGCGGCGGGTGCTGCCGGCATGGGAAGGCAGCTGGGAGGTAGGGGTGGTGAGGAAGGGCAGAGACTGTTCTTTCACCCACGACCACCCCTCAGCTAAGGTGAGACGTGTCCATTTCTTCACTCAGTTATTCACTGAAGATTAGCGCAGAGATTTATGTCAGTTTATCAACGTGCCCATTTTACAGATGAGGAAATTAAGACCTAGAGAGGCAAAGATGTTCGTTTCCAGTTGCCAGCAACTAAAATGATAGTAGCTAAAAGGATGGAGCCTTTACTCGGAGCCAGGCCCATGTCGAACAGCTTGCCTCGTTGCTTAGGCCAGGGTCCCCAGAAGCAGACCTGAGGTAAAGATTCTCATGCCAGAAATTTATTAAGAAGGTGCAGAGACCTTCTAAATACCCTCCCTTACCAGACCCCCAGTAAGGGGACTGGTAAGGGAGCATCCTGATCCCATGGGGAGTCCTGGAGTGTAAAAAGTGCCCCAGAGTCGGTCCTACGTGGAAGCCACTGATCTGGCGTTCCCATTCCTGCACCTGTCAATCATTGGCCTTGGGCTGCTCCAGGGCTACAGAAACTTCCAGGCACTTCAGGTGCACTGTAGTCTGAGGTCAAGCCTCTGAAAAGTTTTGCTTATTAGCAACAAGCCCGTAGGGAGAGTATGGACACACAGAACAAGTGAAAGGGGTCGGGGATGGGCATCAAAAGTGTCCCCTCCACTGGTATTGGCTGTTATTGCCTACAACGACCTTGGTGGTATCATCACCCCCAGCTTTGCATAAGGGGAAAATGAGGCACAATTTGCCCAGGATCACACAGCTAGTGAATGGCAGAGCTGAGCAGGGCCCAGGTCAAGCTGAGGCCCGGACTCGGCTGGGGTCTCTTCTGGGAGGAGGGGAAGATGATGCCCGGTGGGGGATGGAAAGAGTGGCCAGAGGTGTGGGGGGGGGGGGGGCAGAGCTGGCAGCAGCAGGGGCAGTGGCTGTAGGAGGAGGCAAGAGAGTGAAGGCTAAGAGGTCTGTTTGGACAGGGAGGAAGGCAAACAGAGAGAGAGAGAGAGAGAGAAGGAGAGAGAGAGGAGGGAGAGGGAGAGAAAGAACTACAAAGGATGTATGAGAGTGTGATTGCAGAGAAGAGGCTCTCGCTGGACCCTCTCGCCTCCCCTCCCCCAGATATCCTAGTGCTGTGAGTTTCAGTCTTTTTCTCTGTAAAATGGGGTGAGTAGAGGTACCTGTTCCCTCATATGCTGTCGAGAGAGTTAAATAAGAAAGTGCCCATCAAGTGTTTGGTCCACGGTGGCCCACTGTGAGGACTGACAGTCACAGCTGTTCTCTCTGCCTGGCCAAGAGGCGCCAGCTGGGGTGCCAGATGTGAGGTCTGCCTGTGGCCCGGGAACGAGAGCCGTGCCAGGGCTGAGTGTATATGCGCATGGAAGAAGCAGTGCCCCCGTGATGAGACCAACCCCGGGGGCATTTCCTGTTCACCAGTGCATTTCATTCCCCACTTCACCGCAGAGGTTATTTATTTATCCCGATCTTTCAAATGGGGAAACTGAGGCTCAGAGCGGTGAAGTCACTTCTGTGTCACCTAGTCAGAGAGGAGCAAGCAGGATTTGATTTCAGGTCTCCTAATTCCAAGTCCTGCCTGTGTGTTTGGACATTTCTCTCCCCTCTCTGGGTGTGTAGGGGGAATAGTTGACCATCATTCATTGTTCATTCACTCATTCATTCCTTCATCGCATAAGTGCACATGAAGTGTCCCCACGCCCGGCACCTGGGGATGTGAAAGAGACCAAGACTGACGTGGCCTCAAGGAGCTCCCAGACTAATGGAGACGAGAGAGGAAAACATGGCACACTCACATAAGCAGTCATTTCAGCCCTTCCCGGTGCTTCCAAGGACAGCATAAAACAGAGATCTGAGCCGGACCAGGGCTCAGGGAGGGGTCATCAGAGAACTGGCATTTGAGCTGAGTAGAAGTCAGTCCTGAAGCAAAGAGGAGGGTGGGGAGGGGTGTATGTTCAAGCAAGGGAGCGGCATGTGCCAAGGGCCTGGGGCTGGAGAAGTGTGGACTTCAAGAGACTCTATGAGGAGGCTGGTGTGGCTGATGAGTGGGAGTGGGAAGTTGGCAGCGTTTGGTCTTTGCCCCAAGAACCCCAGAGTGTGTTTGCAAATATGTGTGAGTGTGTCTGGCCCAAACCTGGCAGGCCAGGGTGGCAGAGAGGCTGGAGGACCTGGGCAGCAGTCTAATGGGGCAGCCTTAGCATCCCTTCCAGCCCCCACTCATGGTAGCTGATTTCCCGATCAAGAAAGCGTGTTGGTGACTGCAGGGTCCATCCCATCGTAACCATTGTTCTGGGAGGGGTGGGGAGGCTCTCAGGGTCTAGGGAGGCACCTGACTTGGGGGCAAAGGATGGTGAGTCCATCTGGCTGGATCTAGAGGAGGCTGAGTATACCCCGAGGACACAGCCACCTCCCAGGGCCTCTATTTCTGTATCTGTGAAATGGGCCTCGAAGATCCTCTGTCTCTCTGTCTCTCTCTCTGTCTCTCTCTCTGTCTGTCTCTCTGCCCCGCCCCACTGGTTCTCTCCCTCCCTCTCTCTCTCCCCCAAATTAAATAAACTTTAAAAACATGTAGGTCTTTCCAGAAAGTGTTCCACTTTCCATCTTGGTTGTCAAGTAAGATTAGGATCAAGGAGTTCGCTGGGACTATCTGTGGAACCGGTTCAAGGTGTGGGCAGGGGACACTCTGAGGCTCTGAGGGCCGGCTGGTCCTTGTCCTGGTACTGACGAGTCCCCAGCCTGGGAGAAGGGAGGCACTCCAGCCACTACAGTGGTGAGGAGGAGAGAGGAGTTGGCACCAAAGCTGGGGCCAGAGCAAACACCCCATTAACAACTGCCTGAGTTGATATTGAACCCCCTAGTTAGCAAACATTTTATTAACAGCTAACATCCTAGTCAACTTCAAATGTGCCATGTAACAAACACCTTGGTTGACAACGAACACTCCAAACGGTGAACACATCCTACTGAACAGTCAACGCCTTTATTAACTAACTGTTAGCACTACTTAGCAACAAGCACCTTAGTTGACAGCCAATTCTTGGGCAGGAACTCAGTGCCAGTGGAGAATCGGGACGAGGTGCTCTCTGAGGGTGTGGAGGGAAGGGAGGAGACTTGGGCCCTGGCTCTGTCCTGGAGGCCTGGCCAGCCGGGCCCGCCCCTGCTGCCCCTGCCGCAGCACCCCACCCCCCCACCCCCCACCCCCACTGGCTGCAGCCAAGCTCCGCTCTGGAGTCCCCGCTTACAAAGGCAAAGATGAAACAGTGCTGGAACGTGAAATGCATTATTCAGCCCCCGCCTGAGCACCCCAGTCTTCCCTGAGGGTCTCAGGCTCCCCTCATGTCAGAGATGAAAGTCCAGGCGCCGGGGCGGGGGGGGGGGGTAGCTTGCAGTCATTTGTGGTCTGTTTTTCCCTTTACAGCCCCCACCCCGCTTTCTCGCTGGCTTTTTGTCTCTGTGAGCCCCTCTTTCCCCAACCCTCTGTCTCCCTGTCCATCTGTCCAGCTGGCTGGGTCTGGCTCACTTCTCCCTACCTCGAAATCCACCTACCTCTCTCATTTCTGGCCCCTTCTCTCAAACTCTTTTCCTCTGACTCTGTCTTTCCCACTTTCTGCCTCTCTGTCTCTCCCTCTCTCTCCCTCCTTTTGTCTCTGCCTTCTTCTGTCCCTCCCTCCTTTCTCATCCTCCAGCTCTCAGCCCAAGCGCTACCTCCTCCAAACAGCCCTCCTTGACCCCCCAGGCCCACTTTATGTCCATGCCATGTCCCTTTAGAGCCATTACCTCTGTTTGTAATGTATGATTACAAATCAGGGTGATTATCTAAGGTCAGTCTTCCCACCAGAGTGTAAGTTCCATGTCTATTTTGTCTTGCTCACTGCTCTGTCCTCTGTGCCCAGGTTGCAGCAGGCATTTCTGGTGTCGATGCCTTTCTCTCTGCCCCTTCTCCTCTTCCTGCTGTGTCCTGACTGGGCAGTTACTCCAGCAAGAGGCCCCTCCTCTTGTCTCTCATTCTGTCCCTCACTCCTCCCCATCCCCATGGCTCCTGGTGGCCCAGGGTGGGCCTCGGTTCTCAGCCTACTGACCTGGGACCCTCACAGCTCCCAGGATGGAGACCAGGGCCTATATGACACCCACAAGCCCTGAGCCTGAGCCAGCCAGCAGGTGCCTGTTCTATTTTTGTTGAAGGGATGAGTGATAGACAAAGAGATTTGGCATTCAAATCCCTGCCATCCCTGCTCGATGCCCTGTTACCCTGGGCAGGTCACATCTGTCCTCTGGGTTTCTCTTTCTCCATCTATGGAGTTGACCAGGGTATGACACATCTCATGGGCACATGCTCTGTAAACCACGAGGTGCCTTATTGGCGTCTGTGGCCGTTAGACGTTAGTACAGCATCTGCCTTTCATATCTGAGCGCTGGGGCGGGGGTAGGGGGTGGTGGTGAAAGTCAGTTTGTAGCGCCCAGGGAGCCCGGACTCGGGCCTCGGGGGTGCTGGGGCTCTTCAGTGCGGGGGAAGTGGGGGGAGGAAATTAAAGCTTAAAGCTAAATTCATCCGTGTGTGCATTATTACGCAGCTGCTATGTGTCAGGCGCTGTTCAAGACTCTAGGGCGAAAGGGCCAAACAAAGGTTTCCCCCGCATCCATTCCACCATCCGGGCATTTGACAGATAGGCCCTGAGCACCTGCTGGGTGCTGGGCACACGGTGGAAAAGACCAGCATGACCACCAGCCTCAGGGGGCTCACATTCTCTGTTCCTCTCAGTTCAGTGCCCGGCGCGCTTCCACACTCAGTATTCCTTTAATTTGGCCGCCCAAACTGAGGAAGCCTTCTTCTCCCCATTTGTCTGATGAGGAAACTGAGTATTAGAGGATCCGCCCACAGTCATGCACAGGGGAAAGTGGAGGAACCGGGTCTGGCTCTAGGGCCTTAACTTTCTCGAGACTTTGAAAGAGACCTGTCCTCTTTCCAAGCCTCAGTGTCCTTGTCTGTAAGCCGAAGAGCTGAACAGGTGACCTTGAGAGCCTCCAGGAAGGTGGGTCGGCGGGAGGGGAGCTGGGGCCAGGGAAGGTGCAGGGTGGGGGGTGCCCAGTCTCCGGTCCCCTCTCAGCCAGGCCAGCTTAGCCTCCGTGGAAGTTCTCAGCTTTAGAGTCCAGACGTTGTTCTTATTATTGGCTCCAAATGACTTTTGCATCCATTTATTTGCTGCATTTTGATTTTGCATTCAATTTCCGGTCCATTCACGGTGTCTGCGCTACCTAGGGATGCGAAATTGAGGCGGCCAGGAGCGCAGTTCGGACACGCCTGACAGCCACCAGCCACAGCAGCTCGGAGGGAGCCACGCTTGACTGGCTCCGCGGTGGAGGTGGAGGGGCCGCCGGGGGGGGGGGGGGGGATTTGGCGACTGCCCAGCCCCCCCCACCCCGTCCACTGCCCGGAAGCCTGACTCCTCCGCCACCCCCACCCCAACACACGTCTTTGAGATGGGAACTTGGCCAGAGCCCCGGGACCTTCAGGAAAATCAGGCTCTGGTTGACGTAAAGGATTTGAAATCTTAGGGAAATGTGCAGGGGCGTCCCAGCTTGGCCTCTCCAACCTCTCTTCCCCAGCACCATCATTGGAGTCTTTCTAATGCTCAGCGTGACCTTGCCACTCTGATTCTGATAGAGAGCCTTCCATGGATTCTGAGAAGTCAGCGTGTGCTCAGGCCAAGAGAATGGCCCCAGTCACACAGCAGGGTGCCAGGACAGCCGGTCCAACCTGAGAGCCCAGGCTCTCCTAACCTCAGAGCCTCAGAAGCCGGCACAGAGGGCACCTCCTGAGAGCTCCCCCTCAACTACACAAACCACTGTCCATCCCCTTCACCAGCCCCCTCCCGCCCCAGCAGAGACATCCTTCCTCATCTCAGGCACCTACCTGTCCAGGAAGGTTTTGATGATCACAGTTCTACGCGGGGGCGGTGCTTTTTTTTTTTTTGTTTTTGCATGTCTGACTGTGTCACGAGATGCCAAGGCTCATCAAGGGCTGTGGGTCCCCAGTGCCCAGTGTGGGGCTTGGCACAAAGGATAAATAGAAACTAGGGTTATTCTCCTCTGGTGCCCTGCAGAGGTGATGGAAAGAGCAAATGAACTAAGAGCTGTAAAGTGTCCTGTGTGGCTTCTGGGGGAGGGTGCAGGGGGTGCGGAGAGTTATTATACAGAGAGGTGACATGAACCGCCTGAGGCCACACGACAGTGATCAGTAACATCTACACCGCCTTCCCTCCACAAAGACACGGCAGGGACATCATCTCCTGAACCATCTCTGAAAGTGCGCCCTGCTAGCTGGCCCAGTCTCGCTCCATCCACCCCCCTGCCCCACCCTCAGCCTTGGGGAGTTTGGGGGAGAAGGAGGGTGCCAGCTGGGGAAGGGGGCTCTGATGGAGGCCATATATCACAGCGGCAGCTGAGGCAGAGAGACGGGAGTGATTTTTCTTCACGGTTTGCAGACAAATGAGGTGGACAGAAAATGGATGGCAACCTTCGGCAGTGAGAGGCCTGGGGCCAGGGGAGGCGGCCATGGCTGCCTGGGCAGTGGGGAGGCACTCCCGGCCGACCTCCCATGCCCACCCCGGGCTACTCTCCTCGGCAGAGGGTAGGAGACGGCTTGGGCCGGGGAAGGAGTCATGATGGGAGGGGAGGGATGTGTGTGTGTGAGGGTCCGTACTGGCACGTGTCCAGGCCAAATCAGGCCTTCTCTGGACTTCAGTTCCCCCTCTGGCACAGTGAGTGGACCAGAGACTCTGCAAGGGAAGGCACTATAGCTTTGACTGACAGGGTCTCTGTGCCTTGTTGAAGCCTGGCAGAATCTTGAGGCAAAGGAAGAACAGGGACTTTCCCCCAAACCTCTTTATTCTTTTTTTTTTTTTAATTTATAATGTTTATTTATTTATTTTGAGGGAGAGCACAAGATGGGGGGGTGGGGAGAGAGAGAGAGAGAGAGAGAGAGAGAGAATCCCAGGCAGACTCCGTGCTGCCAGCGCAGAGCCAGAAGTGGGGCTCGATCCCACGAACCATGAGATTACGACTTGAGCCGAAGCCAAGAGTCCGACACTCAACTGACTAAACCACCCAGGTACCCCACCTCCTTGTTCTTTAGCCCTCCCGGAGGGGCCTGGGGAATCAGGACACGGACACAACCCTGGCAGAGGCCTCAGGAGCTCCAAAGCTAGATTTTTCCCACTTCCAAAGTATCCTTGAGCCTTCGTATTTGGAGAACTTGGAATCTTAGAACCTGGAAAGCTTCTTATCTTAGAAACCCAGACTTCTCCACTCTGAGTGCAGTGGGGGTAATTCTCCATCCCTGCCCAGGTGCACAAGGAATGTAGCTTCCTGTACTTTTCTTTTCTTTTTTTTTTTTTTTTAAAGGTTTATTTCTTTATTTTGAGAGAGAGAGAGAACACAAGCAGGGGAGGGGCAGAGAGAGAGGGAGAGAGAGAAAATCTCAAGCAGGCTCCGCACTGTCAGTGCAGAGCATGATGCGGGGCTCGAACCCAACTGTGAGACCATGACCTGAGCTGAAACCAAGAGTCGGGCGCTCCATCAACTAAGCCACCCAGGCGCCCTCCTGTGCTTTTCTATAACACAACGTCATTTCCATTTGGAGGCCCTGTTCTGCCAGGGTGGGAGAAACCCAGGCAGATTGGGTCCCCTCTTTCACGGGGTTGGAGGACATTTTGGGGACTGACACAGGTCACAGGGGAGAACAGTTGACGCTCAGTCGTTTTCCACCCATCGGACATGTGGCCCCCTCTGTTGCTGGTCACCACGGCGTGCTGCTGTGTGCGAGGCCTCTCTGGGCCTGGCAAGTCTTCCTGATGCTTCTGTGCCACACCGGGCACAAGGGCCTCTGTGAGGCCATCTCAGGCCTGGGTCCCCAGACTTTTCTTCTCCGGGGCTCAGCCTGGAATGGAGCACGGGCTGCCGCTTCTCTCAGGTTCTCCGGACCTGGCCGTGGATTCTGTCATCACCCTCAGCCCTCCAGCCAGGCGGGGAGTCCTTTCTCTGAGGCCTGCAGATTTTAGGGCTCTTGGTTTCCCTCTGATTCTTCTTCCAAAGTCCAGATGAGGGGACTGTGTTGGAGTCTCAGGGCCGACTGAGGCCTGGTCATTCCTTACACCCTAAGGCCTCACTCCTACCTCTGCTGTCTTCAAGTCCAGCCCTTCTCCCTCTCCTCCGGGCTGTGGCTTTGCAAACTCAAGACCAAAGGACACACACTGGACAATGGGGGTGGAACCGAGGGCAAGGGGATAAGAACATGGATTCATATTTTAAAAGGATCATTTGACATTAAAAAAAAATTAAAAAATGGATCTCAAAGCTATAATGGTGAGTGGGGGGAGAAAAGCAAATTGCAGAAGACTGTATGATTCGATACCATTTATGTAAATATCAAAAACTTGCGAACAGAGTAGATATATTCATAAGCCATTAAAATCTAAAAATGGGGCATCTGGAAGGCTCGTTCGGTGGAGCATGCGACTCTTGACCTCAGGGTTGTGAGTTCAAGCCCCACGTTGGGTGAAGAGATTACTTAAAAATAAAATCTTAAAAAAAAATTCTAAAAACAGGGATGGGAAGTGTACACGCCTTATTCTCTGAGAGTGTTTGTTTCCTTTGCGCTAGGGAGAAAGACAAAGGAATTGATTTGGAGACTGGTATATGCAGGGGTCTTCAATTATAGCTGTTAAGATTTTCTTTTAAAAGGTAATAACTAATAAAATGTGTGGGTAAAAATAAATATAGGGGCGCCTGAGTGGCTCTGTCCGTTAGGCGTCCAATGTCGGCTCAGGTCATGATCTCGCAGGTCAACGAGTTCAAGCCCCACGTCAGGCTCTGTGCTGACAGCTCAGAGCCTGGAGCCTGTTATGGATTCTGTGTCTCCCTCTGTCTCTGCCCCTCCCCTGCTCATTCTCTGTCTCTCTCTCTCTCTCAAAAATAAATAAAGCATTTAAATAAAGAAACAAACATACGTGTTTGTGGATGGCAGTCATTTATAAAGCTTTTTGCAGAGTGGCATGCCCTATGGATCCTTCTTTCGCTCACTGTGACATTGCTGAGGCTCGTATTCATTGTTGCTTGTTGTTACAGTTCATTCATTTTGGCGGCTGGACGGCATTCTGTTGTGTGAAGACGCCAGAGGGTGGCGATCCCCAAGACCTCTCAGGCATTGCTGGCCAATTGCTACAACTAGTTTGGAAAACCGTTCGACAGTACCTCAGGAAGCTGGCTATTCAGCAATCCCGCTCTCAAGTGTATAGCCAAGAGAAGCTTGCACACACACACAGCAGGACACCTGACGAGCTTGTAACTTTTCCGCCCGCAACCGCAAAAACCTGGAAACGACCCAAGTGCTCGCCGACCCGAGAGTGGATGAATATATTCATTTGGCGCTGAAAGAAATTTGAAAAAAGGAAAGGTCAGAACTGAAGCGAATCAGGCATCGGTTTGATTTAAGCGAATCTGGGCAGTGAGTACATGGTCTTATGTTATTCTTTAGTGGTTTGAAATAACTCATAATAAAAAGAAATGGTACTTAAAAAGAAATCCTGAGTTGTAGTGTCTTGGATTTAGGAAACCTGTGATCTTTGGTGCCAGGAAGGGTTTGAGATGATCTGGTGTATCTACACCTAGGAGCTCGCTCCGCTGGTAGCTGGTTCACGATCCAGTCTTCCAGCCCCTCTGGGACATCGGTACCACATCTCTCTTTAACATTAACAGCATGCTCCGGGACGCATGCATGCCTGAACGCATGGACCATGTGCCCACATATGCATGTCCCTGGGCCTGTGTACACACGGGGTCCCCAGAGATCATTAGCTACGGACCTGTACGGCTTTCCCTGGACCTACTCCAGGCCGCAGCATCACTGTTGCTTTATGACTCCCAGCTTCTTCCTGGCTTCTCCGCCTCCCCTCTCATCCTCTGTGCTCCACATTGCAGCCAGGGGTGAGGGAGCTCTTTCTGAAGCACAGAGCTGAGCCTGTCACTCCCCTACGCGAATGAATAAATATGTATCACAGATTAATGTGCTTGTGCCTATGGATTCCTGCATCAATGTGCGTGCATACGCTTTTTTTTTTTTTTTTTGCTTTTATATATATATTTTACTTTTTGACTGCAATGCAAAAAGATGCATAGGAAAAGCCAGTGTCCTAGTGGCTAACTTCTGGAATGGTGGGGGAAGGGCTTCCGAAAACCTACTCCTGCATCAAAGCGACAAGAACCCTGGAGAAAATTCTCAAATACACTTTTTTGGGGAATGTTTGAAATTAACTAAACACCTAAAACAATCCGAGGAGTGTTTATTCAAGAAAAACGGCTGAATCTTGGTAAGAGCGGTGAGTTTTATGATGGGTTAACTTGCCTTCACCCCATCTCCTCTCCCCAGCTCCGTGGTAGTCTTGAAAACCAACAGCCTTGCAACCACAGTAACTGTAAACCAGCGGCCTAGCAGCCACTGGAGGGGACAGAACAGGTTTGGAGCTCCCCAGTAGCCCTATCCTCAGAAAACCATCATTATTTGACTTGCCTGGGAAGCTTACTAAAAGCTTCATTTTCAGACTTGTCTTCATTTTGTCTGAATTAGAGCTCTCTCTGTGCAAAAGGTCTATCTCCAAGAACATTTGTTGGCAACCATCAGAGGCAAGAGTTTAACATCACAGCTGCCAGAGGCAGCCTTACGAGTTGGAGCTAAGAACAGACTAGCCAAAAATCTTAAAATCGAGGGAATGAGCAAGGGGTTTTGAAAAGCTCTAGCATATTCCCTAGGAATCTATGAATTTCTAGGCCATGTGCGTGTGCATGCCTAGGAAAGACATGAGAAAGCCACAATTTTTCACCTCTGGCTGACCTGAGGGCTCTGCATAGGCAGGAAGTGAAGGCCGAGGCAGAATATTAAATTCCCCCAACACATGCACAGAGCCTCTTGGCAATGGCTGTGAGACTTATTGATTCAGGGCACTTCAGAAAACCTTTGTCCAATCATTAGCAGACCACTGAGTGAACGGAGCAGAAACTTCATTAGCCACACGTGACAAAGAATATTTTATAGAATTAGTCCAGGAAGGTCGCTAAGCAAACAGCAGGAGCAGCAACAATAAACCCTGGAGAGAAATGATTTCCTGAGTTCCCTATCTAGCAAATCTATTCTCCAAAAAAGAAGAAGGAATTAAGACATTTCCAGATTAAAAAAAAAATAGATAATTTATCAGTAGCAGATATGCTTTACAAAAAATACTAACGAGAGTCCTTTAGGCTGAAATGAAAGGACACTAAGCAGTCACAAAAGTCTGTATAAAGTGGGGCGCCTGGGTGGCTCAGTCGGTTAAGCGTCCGACTTCAGCTCAGGTCACGATCTCGCCATCTCGCGATCTCGCGGTCCGTGAGTTCGAGCCCCATGTCGGGCTCTGGGCTGATGGCTCAGAGCCTGGAGCCTGCTTCCGATTCTGTATCTCCCTCTCTCTCTGCTCCTCCCCCGTTCATGCTCTGTCTCTGTCTCTGTCTCAAAAATAAATAAATGTTAAAAAAAAACATTAAAAAAAAAAGTCTGTATAAAGAAATCAAGAGTGATAAGTATATAGGAAAACACAGTTGACCCTTGCATGAAATAGGTTTGAACTGCATGGGCATACTTTATACGTGGATTTTTCATAGTACATACTGTAAATGTATTTTCTCTTCCTCATGATTTTCTTAATACATTCTCTTTCTTCTAGCTTACTTTATTATATATTATACTGTTATACTATATACTATTATACTATATTATACTATTATATATTATACATCATATAGTATATAATACATGAAACATACAAAGTATGTGTCAACTGACTATTCTATTGGTAAGGCTTCCAGATAATACTAGGCTATTAATAGTTAGATTTTAGGGCAGTCAAAAATTACACGCAACTTTTCAGCTGTGTGGGGGGTTGGCCTCCCTAACCCCCGTGTTGTTCGAAGGTCAACTGTATATAACTATATAAATGTAATTTTATCTGTAACTTTTTCTTCTCCTACCTGGTTTAAAGACAAGTGTATAAAGCAATAATTATAAAGCTATGTTGATGGGCTTCTAATGTATACAGATGTAATTTGTGTGACAATAGTACAAAGAAGGAGCTAGGGAATGGAGCTGTTTTTAAGGTTCATCCACGCTGTAACGTGTATCAGTACTCCATTCCTTTTCATGGCTTAATAATATTCTGTTGTGTGGATATACACTGGAGCCAAGTTTTGTCTACCATGAAAATGAAACTGGTATTAATCCAAACTAAATTGTCTTTAGGAGATTAATTGTAATCACCAGGGAAACCACTAAAATTTTTTAATGCAATAACAGAAACAAGAGAATTAAAGTGGTATGCTAGAAATTATTTAACACAAAAGAAGGAAGTATAGGAGGAATAGAGGAACAATAAGACATGAGACATACAGAAAACAAAGAAAAAGTAGCAGACGTATATCCTAGTTTGCAAGTAAAAAGATGAAAAAAATCTATAACATGCAAACAGGAGCCAAAAGAGAGCTGGAGAGGCTTTCCTAAGACTAGACAAAAAAACTTGGAGAGAAAACTTGTTACAAGAGACAAAAGGACATTTTGTAATGGGAAAAGGATCAATCCATTGGGAATACGTAACAATTATAAACACACGTGCATCTAACAATGTAGTCCCCAAATATATGAAGCAAAAATGGACAGAATTAAAGATAAAATACACAATTCAACAATAGTGGTTGGAAACTTCCATACTCCACTTTCAATAATGGATAGAGCAGTTGTGCAGAAGATCAACAAAGAAATGAAAGACATGGACAATTCTGTAAATTAACTTAATCTAACAGACGTTTACTGTCCTCAACAACAGCATTTTTCACAGATGCACATGGAATATTCTCCAGGAGAGACAATATGTTAGGTCACAAAACAAGTCTCAAGACGTTTCAAAGAATTTACATCATACAGTGTATGTTTTCTGACCACGTGGAAGGAAATTAGAAATTAATAATGGAAGAACTTAGGGAAATCCCAAACATGCAGAAATGGAACAACACACTACTGAATAACCAACGGGTCAAAGAATAAATCACAAGAAGAATTAGGAAATATTTCGAAATAAATAAAAATGAAAACACAGCATAACAAAACATATGGGATGCTGCTAAAGCAGTGCCTAGAGGGAAATTGATAGCTGTAAATATCTATATTGAAAAAGAAACAGCTCACAAATCAATAGCCTAACCTCACACCATAAGAAGAACAAAGTAAACCCAAAGCAAGCAGAAGGAAGTAAATAATCAAACAAAGAGGAAATAAATATCACTTTATACTCATTAGGATGAGTATGATAATAATAATTTTAAATAGGGCAATAAAAGGTGTTGGTAAGGATCTGGAGAAATGGAAACATTCATACACAGTCAGTGGGAATGTAAAATGGACCAGTCTCTTTGAAAACAACTTGGCAGTTTCTCAAAAGGTTACCCATAAAGTTACCATATGATTCCACTCCTAGGTAGATATCCAAGACAAATGAAAACATATGTCCATACAAAAACTTGTTCACGTATGTCAATAGCAATTGTCACGTATTATTCATAATAGCAAAAGGGGCAAACAACATAAATACCCATCAGCCAATCAATGGATAAACAAAATGTGGTATATCCACACAACAGAATATTATTACGCCATGAAAAGGAATGGAGTACTGACACATTTTACAGCATGAATGAACCTTAAAAACATCTTACTAAGTGAAAGAAGCCAGACACAAAAGGCTACATATTGTATGGAATATCCAGAAGAGGGAACTCCATGGAGATAGAAAGCATATTAATGGTTGCCTGGGGCTGGGAGCAGAGGGAGTCACTGGGGAGTGACCGATAATTTGTAAGGGGTTTCTTTTCTGGGATGATGAAAATGTTCTGGAATTAGATAATAGTGATGGTTGCACAACTTTGTGAATACACTAAAAACACAGAATGTATACTTTTAAAGAATGAATTTTATGACAAGTGAACTATATCTCAACAAAGCTGTTATAAAATACATTAGGGTCCCTCTTATGCTGTTTCCCTAGTTTCTTGTGTATCCTTTGAGAGATATTCTAGGCACATGGCAGCACGTATGAATATGTCATATTCCACTAAATATAAGACTCTATCAATGATAACATGTACCGTCATTTTATGTACCAGAAAGCAATCTGAAAATCCCGGTCCTTTTAATTGTAAGGCATATTTCAATTTCAAGGACGTTAACATGTTTAAAATGTGCTTCTTGGAATCAATGTATATGGTGTATCTTTTTCAAGTTTTAAAAATACATTTTATTTTATTTTAGAGAGAGGGAGAGAGATTGAGTGGAAGAGAGGGGCACAGGGAGAGAGAGAGAGAGAGAGAGAGAGAGAGAGAGAGAATCTTAAGCAGGCTCCACGCTCAGCAGAACCCAAGGTGAGGCTCGATCCTACGACCCTGGGATAATGACCTGAGCTGAAATCAAGAGTTGGACGCTCAGCCAACTCAGCCATCCATGTGCCCCATTTTTCACCTTTTAGAACTTTAATTATCTTTTGGTCTTTTCACTCTTGTTCAGTTTTACTGAGATATAATTGACATACATCATCACTGTATAAGTTTAGAGTGTATAGCATAACGGCTTGACCTACAAATAGGGTGAAATGATAGCCACAATAAGTTTTA
Organism: Panthera pardus; assembly: GCF_024362965.1. Classification (NCBI taxonomy): domain Eukaryota; kingdom Metazoa; phylum Chordata; class Mammalia; order Carnivora; family Felidae; genus Panthera; species Panthera pardus. The sequence goes on along the minus strand of NW_026526821.1, from coordinate 22,030,157 downwards.
GTTAGCATCCATCATCTCCTATGGATACAATAAAAAGAGAAAGCAAAAACAAAAAAGAAAAAAATTTTTCTTATGATGATAACTCTTAGCACTTAACTAGCTTAACATCTTTCCTATAAGTCATGCAGCAGTGTTGACTACGGTCATCAAGCTGTACGTCGCACCCTTAGAACTTTTTTATCTTGTAACTGGAAGTGTGTACCTTCTGACCATTTTTATCCAATTTCCCCCTCCCCCTGCCTCTCACCCCCAATCCCTCTGGTAACCATCCTCATTTTTATGGCTGAACAGTATTCCATTGTGTATGCACGCACACACACACACACACACACACACACACACACACACATCTATCTATCTATCTATCTATCTATCTATCTATCTATCTGTCTATCTATCTAATCTATCTATTTTTCTATCTATCTATCTAACTATCTATAGATACCACAACTTCCTTACCCATTCTTCCATCGAGAAACGCTAAGGTTGTTTCCAGGTCTTGGTTATCGCAAATAATACTGCTGTGAACATGGGGGTGCAGACATCTTTTTGGGGTTAGTGTTTTTGTTTCCTTTGCGCATATTCCCGGGAGTGGAGTTGCTGGACCATATGGTATTTTCTATTTTTAGTTCTTTGAGGACCCTCTGTACTATTTTTCATGGTGGCTGCACAAATTTACATTCCTGCCAGCAGGGCAGAAGTGTCCCCTTTTCTCCACATCCACCAGCATTTGTTTCCTCTTGTCTGTTTGTGGACGGCTATTCTAACAGGTGTGAGACGAGGTTTTGTTTGTTTTTTCTTACCCCCTTTTGTACATAGTTTTGGGGGCAACTGGGGTAGGCGCTGTGGGGGGTGGACACTATCAGTGCGCCACTCCTATTCCTGGCCTACCTTGTAGGTCCCCTGCAGAGAGCTCCCACATATGCTATGATTTTCTTTGTCTTACCTAAGGGCGTTCCCTGGGTGTGCTAGTTAATGTCCAGAAGCAACACTCAGCCAACGAGGGTCATCAGTTCTAGAGAAACATCCCAACTTCCTTGCCCTTCAGCAGCGCAACGCCAAAGTGCATTCCACATAGGCTCTCAGTGCGTTGTCTAGCAGGACTGTGCCCTAGGATCCCCCGGTGACAACGCACTCATTAACATACCCTCCTTCTCTCCTTTCCTCTACCCTGTGCCTTCTGCGACCCCAAAGCAACTACTTGCATCTAAATCCCTGTCTTAGCGTCTCCTTTTGAGAGAGCACAGATTTAGAGGTGGTGTGTACAACGTGGGTGCGGGCACGTTCGTGTTCACGAACTTGAAGGTGCGTGTACACGTTTGTGAGTGCTTACACTCCAACGCAGATGAGTCTGTTGCACGCTCATGCACACCAGTGTCCATGCACACGGATATCTTTGTCCCGTGGTGCAGAGAGGGACTCTCAGAACTGTTGGAAGGGCATGTTTGTGCACATGTGTGTGCGAATAAGGTCAAGGGGGCCTTGCTTAGGCTCCACGGTCGCCTGTCTGGAGACAACCTCATCAGCCTGGTCTCAGATGTGTGTTCTCTCTGATGGGATACAGCTGGAGCAGCTGTCAGGGGCCTCGCCGGCGATGGCAGGAACTGGCCTGGCACCTGTAGGCAGCATCTAGTCACTGTCCTGGTGATGGCTGCTAGGAGGGAGCGAGAAGGTGACACGGAGCAGCTCTTCTCGGGCTCTAGTGCTCTCACTGCAGTGCTCCCTGACATCTCCGCACGGAAAGGGGAGCTCCGGTCCTTGTACATCTGGAATCACGGACCCCCTCCCCCCTCGACCTCTAGCGGAATGACCCCACTGGCTTTGACTCTGGCTTCCGCTACCCAACGTCTCCCCTCCAGCTCTCTCTGGAGGACAGTGCTGATGTTAGGCCTTCCTTGCACTTGCTGCTCCCTTGCCTCCAGGACTTTGACTTCTGCCCTCCGAACTCATACCGGCAGGGGCTCCTGGCACCAGCCCCCCCCGCAGCCTGCACTTGACCCCTGACTCTTTTACTTCCGGCGTGACCCTGCTCAAGTCATTTCACCTCTCCGCACCTCACTTTCTGCCCTATAGACCGGAGATACCAATAGAACCCACCTCACAGGATTGTTTGTAAGAATGAACTGCGATTAACTGTTGTAGGAGTGAGTTACTTGTTAATTGCTATGAATGTTAAAAATCAATTGCTGGGAGTTAATTCTGTAAAGCACCCACCACAGTGCCTGGTACATAGGGAGAGCTCAGTACTTAGCTGTAATCTTTGTCGTTATCGAATCCACATTTGAGTGTCTGCTCTGTGCCAAACTCCATCCCAGGCACTGAGGGCCTTCGGGAGGGCAGAGACGGGCATGGTTTGGCCCCTAAGCACTCAGAGCCCGGTTTGGGGCTGGCTGAGGGGGGAGATGGAAGCATCCAAATGACCCGTGGAAAGCACCAAACACCACAAGATGGTCAGAAAAAGGTGAGGTGTGCAAGGGCTTCCTTTGAATGACACGTTGAGGACTGGGAATGCAACAGGGTCAGTGTTTTTGGAGAACTCGCTGCGTGCTGGGTACTATAAGTATGTTGTCTGCATTGTCATTTAAAGCTCACAATAGCAGTAGCTAGTAGGGACGATTATACCCATTTCACGGATGAAGAAACGGGGACTCAGAGAGATTAAGACACCTGCCAAGATCACTGGAGGCTGAATTTGAATTCTCAGTTACTGCAGGTCTGAAGCCCCACAGTCTTTTGCACACCAGGTGGAGGGGTATAAAGCGGCGGGATCAGGAAGAGGGCGGGTACAAACATGAGCTGCGCACCAGTTCTGGAGGTATGCCAGAGCCTACCTGATCGTACGTACACAATCTTTTTAACAAGCCATGCGAGGGGCGCCTGGGTGGCTCAGTCGGTTAAGCATCCGACTTCAGCTCAGGTCGCAATCTCGCGGTCCGTGAGTTCGAGCCCCACGTCGGGCTCTGGGCTGATGGCTCAGAGCCTGGAGCCTGCTTCCGATTCTGTGTCTCCCTCTCTCTCTGCCCCTCTCCCGTTCATGCTCTGTCTCTCTCTGTCCCAAAAATAAATAAACGTTAAAAAAAAAAATTAAAAAACAAACAAAAAAAAAACAAGCCATGCGAGACAGACAATACTTTATCTCCATTTTGCAGAGAGGGCGACTGAGGCTCAAAGCAGTTGATCGTTTTGCACAAGGTCAGACAACCGGAAAGCGGTTGCATTGGGGTCCAGCTTGAGGGACTCCGATTCCCAAACCCATGTCCTTTCTCTGACACCGAGGGTGTCTGTCCTGGGAGCAGAGAAGCGATTGGCCAATGTGGCTAAAGATTTGGATCCTTGAAGGAAACAAAGCATAGAGCATTTGGGGCTGGACTGTGGAGGGTTGGATGCCCTTTGACGCTGTTCATACAGTAGGCAATGGGGAGTCACTACAGATTGTGGAGTAGGGGCATGGGAGGGCCAGAGCTGCATCTCCCAAAGATAAATCTCATGGTAGCACCTAAGATGGATTGGGTAGGGGTGAGAGAGGCAGTGGGAGCCCCATCAGGAGACAGCACCAGGTGATGCTGATTTAGATGACAAGTGATATAGACAAAGTGGCCTTCCCCTGGGGAAGGAAAACAGAGAGCTCGAGATGAGAAACAGCCAGGGGCAGGGCCATTAGCCTTATCAAAAAGCTGATTGCTCTTAGCAAAGTATTTAATACGATTTCTCGCTATTAGGGCCCAAACCTGGGCTAGCAAGATTATTAATTCCAAAGATAATCATTAAGCTGGGCGGATCGTATTTTAATATATGGCAACAGGCGAGCTATTGTCATTTTTCCCCTTCTATCTTGATTGCGGGTCACCCAATTAGAGCTGGCTTCAAATGCCCCTTCCTGGAGGTAGTGAGATAAGGCTTAATGTCCTCAAACAAGAGCTATCGGCTGTGACGAGAGGCCCATAAATATTAATAAATCTATAATTAGTCCTGTGAAAAGGGGGATCAATCCAGGAGAAGGTTCCACCCATTAATACTAGAAATCGCTTTTGCCAAGTTGCTGGGGAAGCAAGGCTCTTCTGTTCCAAACGCCAGGCTGTTCTTTGTTCTAAGAGGATGCAATGCCGTTGAGTCTGCTAGACTCTGATTCACGTCTCACTCTGAGCTAGTACCTCGGGGGTGACAAGAATACCCGGAGGGCTCAGTAGGGGGAGAAAGGCTTTCCAGAGGTGGTGAGAGAAGGTTGGGACTCCAGGATAGCGTCTTTAATTATTTTAATGTTTAATGTTTTAACTGAAGTTGTCCTTGTATTTCAGCATCCCAATAAAGAAAAGACTTTTTCTTTTCCAAATAAAATTACAGTGGGATTGTGTGCTAAGCAAAGGGCGGCTTGTAGAGCTATAAGGCACCCAGAGGTACAATCGCACACCATTTGCCTATTGAAACGTTTTTATTTGGGGCGCTGGGCTGGCTCAGTCAGCGTGTGACTCTGGATCTCAGGGTCGTGAGTTTGAGACCCACCTTGGGGGTAGAGAGTGCATCGAAAAATAAGTAAAATAAATCTTTAAAAAACATTTGTACTGAGGTCTAATATAGACCCAGTGAAATACGCAAGTATTTAAGTGTATGGCTCAGTAACTTTTTGCACATGTATACACTCATGTAACCAGGACCCAGATCGACCTACAGAATGTTTCCATCACTCCAGAAAGTTTCCTTGTGCCCCTCCCAGTCCACATCCTGCCAGGGGTAACTTCTCTTCTGACCTCTGGTACTGTAGACCACAGTTCGCCTCTTCTTGAATTTCATATGAAGGGAATCATACAGTATGAGCTTCTGGGCCAGGCTTCTTTCACATATTATGATGTTTCAATATCAGAAGTGAATTATCTGTTCTTAAATAATTGCCTTCCCCCCCCCCCTTAGCCCAGGAGTAGAACTTGCCCTTGTAGAAGTGCTACAAAGCACAAATGAAGAGACGAGAAAGCAATGGCCATCCCCTTTGTACCCAAGTACTTCTTAGAGCGTCTCTAGTTTTTAAATTATAATAACGAGACATGCCCATTGTGGAAATTTGCAAACAAAAGACCCTTGGTTGCGGTTGACAGAAACCCCACTTCAGCTGGCTTGAGCACGATTCGGTTTGTTGGCTCATGTTACTGAGAGAAGCAGGGCCTCAAACAACGTCTCTCTCTGTCTTTGTCCCCATCTTTGCCAGGTGTGGCTTTGTTTATACAAGAACATTCTCGCTCTGGCAGATAAAACGGTCACTACCGAGACCTTTCTCCAGGGTCCCTATAGCAATCCCAAGGCAAATTCTGATTGGCTTTGCTCAGGCCACCTTCCATCCTTGGACCAATCACTGGGGCTAGGCTGATGGGGGACTCACAGCTGGAGCAGCATCTTGACCACGGCCTCTCCACAAGCAGAGAGTTGGGGAGGGAAGAGGTTCCCCAAAGGAAGCCAAAGAAGGAAGACTGAAGAAGCGTTCTGGGGAGATTACTCTAGGGAACCCTGTGTGTTTTCTGTCTGCTCTTCAAGGATAGGAACTGGACTGCTTCCTCCCCTTGGTGCTGTCTTACCCAACTCTCTCATTCCTCTGTCCCCTCTTTGTGCCTCCACCTCCTATTTTTCAAGGTCAGAAAAGATTAGGGGCTTGAAAACGGAGGCATCCTGTAGAGAATACAAACCCTAACAGTCTAGTCAAAACTAGCAGAGTGTGAACTCCTGTGTATACCAGGCCAGCCTCCTGGCTGCGTCCCCGGCATCCAGCCCAGAGCCTGGCACAGAGAAGGTGCCATTAGATGTTATTTGACTAAATGGATGGAAATGATACAGCATTTCTTGGGCACTCACGGGAGGCCAATTTTCAATAATTCTCCAGACATCTTTCTTTATCCTGTTAAATAACAAAGATTCAACCAAGTAAATTTGAAGATCTAATCGGCTTTATTCAAAGATTCACGAATTGGACAGCATCCCATCTAGCAATAGAAAGGAGCTCCAAAGGGCTACAGAAAGGGAAAGGGTTTCAAAAAGCAGGACAAGGAAGTCATAAACAAACAAAAGGATTATTTCAGGCAGCTCACCTCCCTTGGGGGATGAAAGGGTTTTATTAAGTGGGTTGCCTCACTGGTACTGACCAGGAAATTCCAGATTGACTGGGTAAGATAACACTCCTGGGGAAGGGGGACACTGCAATCCGATCAGGTATTAAGTCCACCTTGGCGATGTGGGCCAAGCCCAAGTCACTCCATTTTGGGCCTGTGGTTCTTTTAAACGTCTTCTGTGGTATTATGTTGATTCTTATATAACAGATCTGCCCCTTTTTTGGTCATTATCCACTATTGAGTGTCTAGGGTGTGCAAGACAGGAGAGACGCTAGCTCTCTCTCACTGAGCTCCCATGCAGCGGATGGGGAAACTGAGGTTCACACAGGGGTTGAAAGGAGTGGGGCATGGGGAGGCTGTGCGGTCGGGTGGAGGAAGCCCGCCAGGCCCCTCTCTCGGAGAGTCCAAAATAGTGATGGGAGAGGTCGCCAGAGCTCTGAGGGGAAGGGACCCCGCAGCTTCTTCCCCAGGAGACCAGACCGGTTGCAGCCAGTCCAGGGCCGGCAGGGTTGCTCCAGCCTGGCCCTCCCTCCCCTCTTCCCTCCCTCTCCCTCTCTCCCCTCTGCTGCCGCGGAGCAGTGATTGACGGGGTAATTGGCGCGCGTAGGCACCAGGCTAATTGAGGTCGGGCTGCCGATTTTGCAGCGGCCTCACGGAGGCGGTGGGCGCAGGTGGGGGGCGCGCTGTGCACTCTCCCTCCCTCCCCTTTCCGTGGGTGGAGGGGCACTCTCCAGGGGCAGGTGTCACAGGGAGGACCCCTGGGCCTTCCTAATTTTCAGGGGTGGAAGACCCCAGGTAGAGGGGGCAGTGAGGGGCGGAGAGCCCCCCGTAGCTCAAGTCGAATCCCCTCCCTGGTGCCTGAGCTCCCGGGGAGGTGGGGGGGGGGGGCAGGAGGAATAGCTCAGAATCCATCCTGCCCCTTCCAGCCTTTGTGGGCCTGGCCAAGTAATGTCTCCCCTTTGAGCCCCATCGCATTCACCCGCTCCCGCCCGCAGCATTCATTCACTCAGTGCCTCGTGTGTTTCAGGCACTGGAAACTGACATCCTCAGGAAACTAACAGCCAGTGGGGTGATAGACCAACGCACTATTACAGAGGTGCCGGGAGAGACGCTATCTGTGGGGGATCATTTATTTGGGTGCTGTCTGTGCAAGGGACATTAGAACTGAGGCCTGAGGGAGGAGAGCGCACTGGGAGTGATGGTGTGTGTGTGTGAGAGAGAGAGAAAGAGAGAGAGAGAGAGAGAGAGAGAGAGAGAGAGAGAGAAGGAGGCCAGGGAAGACCTCCTCTCCAAAAGAGGTAGACAGAAATGGCCTGCTGAACAGTGATCCCTACTGTGCCTGTCCTTCTGCAGCTTTCTGCACGATTGGACTCCCATGTTCCTGAGAGGGAGCCATGTTGATAGAGAACCCACCACTGGACAGGTGAGGGGGACTTGGCTAGTTCCAGGAGGAGCAAGAAAGCTGACAGAACTAGAGGCTCAGTGCAGACAGACAACGGGCATGGGGAGGATAGGGCAGAGAATGTACAGGAAAGATTGACCCAACCCTGCAGATACACCCTCCCCCAATCCCTGCCCCGCCCCCGCGGACACTTACCAGCCCAGGGGAGTCAGGAAAAGGGGGCTTGGGCAGAGAGACAGGAGGCAGCCTGAGTCCTCGTCTCCACCCAAACTCAGTGCCGAACTTTGGGGGCGGTCTTTTCCCCTGTCCCATCTGTAAAATGGGCATGTATGTGAGAGCAAGACAAGATCAGGGGTTTTCCACTGGGTTCTTGTTCTAACTCTGTTTTCTTAGATTCTTCATTTGTCTATTTGGCATGCACCAGTCACGGAGCCAGACTAATGGACAAAGTTTGTGTCTCTTGTGTGATCCAGAGCTCATGCTCTGAACTATCTCCTGCGTCCAGCTCTCATGCACCAAGCCAGTATTTCCCCTGCCCTAAATCAGCCCAGGGCCAGCTACCAGACAAGTAGGGACAGCCCCTGTGCCTCAGAGCCCACTGGAATTATTCAAACTAGCCAGTCCTAAGCTGTCTACTCTGGCCTGCCTTTCCTTTCCTATAGAAACCCCAAATAAAGGCTATGGCCTGGGGCACCTGGGTGGCTCAGTTGGTTAAGCACCCGACTCTTGATTTCGGCTCGGGTCATGATCTCACAGTTCATGGGTTCAAGCCCTGCATCGGGCGCTCTGCTGACAGCACGGAGCCTGCTTTGGATTCTCTGTCTCCCTCTCTCTCTCTGCCCCTCCCCTGCTCATGTTCTCTCTCTCTAAAATAAATATCAAAAGAAAATTAAATAAATAAATAAATAGAGTCTATGGCCTATGCCTTCCCCTCACTCCTGCTTCTGCCTCTTGACCAAACCTGGTGCTTCCTCATGTGGCCCCCATGGGGCGTGGCTTGTCCCCTTCCATCAGGAGCTGCAAGTAATCAATTCTTCTTTCAAAAGCATTCACTTGTCTGTGTTGTCACTCAGTCGTCTTTATAGATTAAGACCTGGGCACGAGTCGGTTCCTCAGAGTCAGGTGGTTATACAAGAAGTCCCCTTAGGGGCCAGCTGCGGAGAGGGGCTTGCTGTGTGTGCCTCAGGTGTCCTCCCCAGCTCAATCAGAGCTGCTGTCTGGGACACATGCAGCTGCCACATCAGGGAAAAGAGTTTCACTGCTCCTTAAAAAAATCCTGGTCCTAAGGACTCCTCCATTGGAAGTTTTGTCTGCCTCCCACTCTGGTGCTACTGTAAGTGACTGAAATCCATCCACTTCTGTTAGATGTTGTCAAAGGGGTTCTTCTGTTTTGTGTTTGGATGGGTGAGGAGGTCTCGTGGGCCAATTATTTGCTGAGGACTCTTAGTCCCCCCTCACCCTTCTCTGCTCTCTTTTTACTGCTGGGGCTCGAAGCCTGCGAACTACACTTCGCAGATAATCTTGTCAGCGGGGCCGGTGGGTCCTGTCAGTGGGAGGTCCTAGCGGGAGATTAAACGTAGCAGTGGCAGCAACAGATAACTTCAGTTGTCCGCTGACAAATGCGAGCTCCGGCAGTGTGGGTCACTCCGACGGTGACCAGCGGGTGGCCCCTACCAACGGCAGCGGCCACAGCTGTGACCACTCGGCAGTGAGTGCCCGCCTGCGGGCCCCGCCCCAAGTGGTAGCAGCTTTTGGATAATTGAGTATCACCTCGCTTCTCTGCTCCCCGACCCCAGCATCTTTGCTGTAAATTTCACGCACTCGGTTTTTCTCTGCTTGAAATATGTCGTTTCTGTTTCTCTGACTGGACACTTAACTGGTGTGCTCTATACCTCGGTTAGTTAGAAAGGTATGAAAAAGACCTCGTGCTCATCTGCACACAGGTACCACCTTTGGCTGCATTACTAGGAGTACAGTGCCTGGATCCAGGAAGGGGACATCTAGATCTCCTCTGTGTCAGTTAGAGTCAACCTAGAGGATGGAACTAGGCTGGACAAGTTTCTGGGGTTCTCAGGAATCCTGAGTGGGCATGAGAATGCAAACTGGTGTGGCCACCCTGGAAAACAGTATGGAGGTTCCCCAAAAATCTAAAAATAGAGCTACCCTACGACCCAACAATTGCACTACTAGGTATTTATGCAAGGGATACAGGTGTGCTGTTTCGAAGGGACACATGCACCCCCATGTTTATAGCAGCACTATCAACAATAGCCAAAGTGCAGAAAGAGCCCACATGTCCATCGATGGATGAATGGATAAAGAAGATGTGATATATATATATATATATATATATATATGTATATATATATATATATATATACACAATTACTTGGCAATCAAAAAGAATGCAATCTTGCCATTTGCAACTACGTACATGGATGGAACTAGAGGGTATTATGCTAAGCAAAATTAGTCAGAGAAAGACATATATCATATGATTTCATTCACATGAGGAATTTAAGAACAAAACAGATGAACATAAGGGAAGGGAAGCAAAATAATATAAGAACAGGGAGGGAGACAAAACATAAGAGACTCTTAAATATAGAGAACAAACAGGGTTGCCGGAGGGGTTGTGGGAAGGGGGTGGGCTAAATGGGTAAGGGGCTTAAGGAATCTACTCCTGAAATCATTGTTACACCATGCGCTAACTAACTTGGATGTAAATTATAAAAAAAATGGATAAATTATAGAAAGTAAAAAAAAATAAAATCCTGAGTGGGCAGGTGGACAGTGTGGTAGCTTGTTAGAAGGAAGGTAAGATTCGAAGTCATCTTTGCTTATTCGAGGGACAGCACCAGTCTCCTCACTGGTCTGCCTGCCTCCAGCTGTGTCCCCTTTTGTTCATTTTCCACATGATGCACCAGGAGGTCCTTTAAAAAAAAAATCCGACTGGGGACGCCTGGGCGGCTCAGTCAGTTAAGCGGCTGACTTCGGCTCAGGTCACGATCTCACGGTTTGTGAGTTCAAGCCCCACATCAGGCTCTGTGCTGACAGCTCAGAGCCTGGAGCCTACTTTGGATTCTGTGTCTTCCTCTCTCTCTGCCCCTCCCCAACTCATGCTCCGTTTCTCTCTCAAAAACAAAAACAGAAAACCAATCCAACCAAGCAGCCTCCCATCCTCCCTGGATTAAACCGCTCAGTGGCTCTGTGACACCCCCTCCCCAGACTGCTTAGATATTTCCTTTGTGTTCCTAAGACGCCCTGAGTTTCCTCCAGCTCAGAACAAGGATCTTTTGAGTTGTCGCTGCTGGTTGACCCTGAGCACCCTTGGGGGGGCGGGGGCGGCGGGACCATGTGTGATGGGGGCCTGCGTCCCCAGACTCAATAGTTACCGGCATGTGAACTTGTTGAATGAACGAACGAACACACGTGGGCTAGAAAACCAAGAGACGCTTTTTGGAGGGAGGTGACCAGGAAGGTCTTAAGAGGGCACCTAATTTCCTTCTAATCAAAGACTAGAGGATACAGGATGGAACGCTCCTTGCTTCCCACTATCCTCAGCTTTGGCCCTCAAGGCCTTCCTGGTCTGGTCCTACTGATCTCTCCAGCCCTGTTTGTGTTTTCTCAACCCAGATCCAGCCCTTTAAGCCAAAAAGGATTTTGGATTTGGGCTCAGCCAGATCTTGGCTGTGTGAATTTGGAAAACAACTTTTCCTCTTTGTGACTCCGTTTCCTCATTTTTTTTAATGTTTTTTGTTTGTTTGTTTGTTTTGTTTTTGTTTTTTATTTTTGAGGCGGGTGGCAGAGAGAGAGAGGGAGACAGAAAATCCGAAGCAGGCTCTGCACTGTCAGCGCAAAGCCCATCGTGGGGCTGGAACCCACGAACTGTGAGATTGTGATCTGAGCCGAAATTGGATGCTCAACCGGCTGAGCCACCCAGGCACCCCACCATTTCCTCATTTTTAAAAGGCTTAGATGATCTCTGCCTCTCACGGCTTTCATGAAAACTCAAAGAGACAACCCATGAAAAGCACAAAACTCAGGGCTTGGGCCCTAGTCAATGCTCAGCCAGTACGCACTCTTATTGTTGCTTATGCCGAGGGCGGTGGGGAGTCCCGGGAAGGTTTCAGCAGCAGCATCGGGGGTGGGGGGCGGGGTATGGGGTTGGACTTGCTCCTAAAGCTCCGGGGTGGCGGTGGGGAAGATGACCCAGATGGGGCAGGACAGGGACAGGCTGATACAGGCTGGTAATTTACACAGCTGTCAAAATCAGATCGTTAACGCTTTTGGCCAATGGCTATTATAAAAATTTTAGAGTGAAATATAAAATACAATCTAATCTTCAGAGTAAATTATAAAACACGAAGCAGAAACAAATGAGACAGATGAAACGATCTCACTGAACCAAACCAAAATTTTCCCGGTGATGAGTCTGGGCTGGATGAGAAGCCACTTCTGCTGGGTCCTCAGAGCATCAAAGCCAGACGATTGGAAGAGTCACAAACATATGTGTGGTTTCTAGGGACTTGAGTTACCAGATTCAGTTTCTTCCGTTTGAAAAGCAGTTTAAAAATTATTACAAAAATAACATATGCACACAACTAAATATTCAATTATTACCAAAGACGGAATGAAAAGTCTCCCTGCCCTCCCTCTTCCTCCCCCCACCAGGCTCTCAGGCCCCCCCTCTCAACTCATCATTTACCTTACCTGGAAGTTTCCATCCCTTTGCAAGTGAAGATATATACAAATAATCCCTTCCTTTCCAACACAGTCAACATCTTGCACCTGCTTTTTCCACTTAATGTTGTCCCTGGGAGATCTTTCCGTATCGGTTCTCTTAACAGCTGTATAATAATCCAGTGTGTGAACGGACCATAATGAACTGATGAGTATTTGGGTTGTTTCTTCAGTGTGTCTATGGGAGAAATTTCTAGAAGTGAAATTGACGGTTAAAGGGTACTGACGTTATTTATGTGGATAAACGTTTCCCAAATACCCCTTGGTAGGGGACACTGTTGGAGCCCCACCATGAACTTCCTGGGTTGGTGTGTGTCCCCCAGCTTCCGTGTGCTTTGATTCCAATAGTCACCTTCTTCTGAGACCTGTCCTTAGGCTCCCGGTGCTGCCTTGCTCCTATCACGAGTCTTAAACTAGACATGCCAAGATAACTGATTCCAAAGAGGGTTCCACAGCGAGGTCTGCATTTCGGAGCTCTGCTCGCACTCGGGGCTCACTTGTCCCTCTGTCATCACCCCTTGCAAACTCCCACCTCTCCACCCTCACTTGGGTTGGGCCTTCCTCCTACGTCACCTGCCTCTGTCTGCTCTCCCCATAAGGCCCAGAGCCTGTATTCCTCTCCCAGCCACGAAAGAAGCACCCCCTGCCTGACCTCTTCAGCCGGAAGTGACGCCTCCCTGTCCCTCAGCTCCCTCAGCCCCCGGTGCGCGAGTGCTTTCACCCAGCTTCTCATTACTTCTGCTCAAGTGTGACTTCCCCGCCTGCACACAGAGCTCTCTGCAGGCTAGAAGCCACCTCCCAGCCGCGTGCTTGGTACAGACAAACCGAAGTTCTTTGTGAATGAACAGTCGGCCCAGGTGATGTTCAGGGAGCACCCCGAACTCTCTCCCCTCTGTCTGCCCCCAAGGGCTGCTCATCGTCCTCCCGAGTGTCCCTCCACCATTGCTCTGGTTCAGACGCTGTCACCTGCGCTGACAGTCAGGGCCCTTCCTATTTTCCTCCGCTTTCCCCTTTTCACCCATTTCTTGTCTGCCCCCCACGCTCCATTCTAGACAGGCAGAACAATTCACAGTTCCCTAAAAATGACAATAGTTACCGTTTTCTGAGCCACTTCTGCGTCCCTGTGCCAAGCATTCACATCCTCGTGATGCCTGTGCAGAAAGCATCGGCATCGGCCCCCGTGTACAGGCCAGGAAACTAAGGCACAGCCGGTGAGTGGCGGAGGCAGATGCTCTTAGTGCCCTGCCCCACCTTTGACCTCCAGGAAGTCACCTGGAGAGAGATCCTGGACATGCTCTGCCCAGGGTATTGTCTGGCCTGCTGGAGAATGCTGAGACGTGGGGGGCGGGTAGGACACGCAGGGAGTTAAAGCCTCAGAGGCAGCCCCGAGTCCGAGAAGGGAAGATTCCAGGCTCCTCGCCCCTCGTGGGGATGACTCTGACCCCGTCCGCACACTCTGTCGAGGTCTCAGCAGGCCTGAGCTCCAGTCGCCCGAAGCAGTTGCCCACTCATGAACGCACCTGTATTGGCTTCCTTCTCCTCCGGGTCTCACGTCCCCAGTCCCTCGTTGTGCTGGGATCACCCCTTGGATACACCGCGTGCACCCAGACCCTTGTCTCCGGATCCGCTCTGAGGAAAACCCACACGAGGCAGCAGCGGGGTGGGATTTGCGCTGTCCGTCTGCCTGGGGCTGCTCCCGTGTCTGCCCAGTCCACGGCCCCCCGCCCCTGACCCCTAGAGTCCGATCTGGAATACACTCCACCCTGCTTACCTCACCTTCCTCTAAAAGACCCGCTTAGATCACTTTTATAAGAACATCTGTCTGACTCCCCTTCCCCCAGCTATAGCATTGGCCACCACCCTCCGTACTTGAACAGGCAGACCTCTCTCCTGGCGTCTATACTATCCCAGTGTCCTTTCTGTGGGCTTCTGGCTCCCCTACCACCCTGGGAGGGATCGCGTCTTGTTCATCTCGGAAACCCCCAGGTCCAGCCAGGTCTAGGTAACCGAGCAAGGGCTAATCTGTGTTTAAACTGCCTCCGTGCACAGAAGCCTCTTCCTTCTGCTCCTCTCACCCTTTCCACCCTCCCCCAACCATTTTACATCATTTCGAAAAGGCACGCCATTGTTTCCATCTCCTCGCCTGCCTGCTTGGGCCACCCCCACGTCTGCCTCTTGGTGCCTCAGCCTCTCCTTCGCTGCTCATGGTCTCTCTCTCTGCAGATTTCCATTACGCCCCATCACACGAATTTTTTTTCCTATATGCCCCCCTCAAATGGACTGTGAGTCCTTCAAGCACCCCCTCCCACCATATCTCATTTGTGGCCATACCCACACTGTGCCCCTTGCACAGCACCTATGACACAGCGGGTGCCAATAACCATTTGTTGAAAGGGTGAATAAATTAGTTGCTTAATACACACATCCCCAGATCCCTGAATGGAAGGATATAGGAACTGGTATAAATTGCTTAGGACTCTGTGTTGTCAGTGAAACACATCTCAAGCTGGCTTAAATATAAGAAGGCATTTACTAGCCTAATCATTAGGATGCCCAAATGGACTTCAGGCGTGGCTGGATCCAGAAACTAAATAAGGTTGTCCTCTGTGTCTTTGTCTCTGTCTCTCTCTCATCCCCCCTTCCTCTTCGTGTGTCTCCCTCCCCGCTCTCACCCTCACTGTTACTCTCTCTCCACATCAACTCTGCCTCTTTTTGAGTTTTGACCAGGCGAGTGCAATTACAAGACTTAGTCACTTCTCTTTTGGGGACTCAATTTCTCTCATCTGTAAAATGGAGAGGCAGTTCAACCTCGTTATCTCTAAACCTCTTTGATAGCTTTATAGTCTTAAAGAGGGTCCAAGATGACTTTTCCATTTTCTAGTTAGGAACACCTGAGGCCCAGAGAGATAGGTGATTTATTTGAGCTTACCCGACAAGTGAGGGATGGGGCTGGCACCACAGCCCAAGTCTCTGACCTTCATGGAAGAGGACGGTGTCATTTTAGACCCAGAAAGACCCAGAAAGCAGGGCCTTGATATGGACTCAGAGTCACTGACTTCCTCTCTGACTTCACCCTGGCTTGCCTAATAATGCTCAGGCTCTCGGGCTGCTGAAAGGATTTATATCAGTGCTCCTACCCCCGTGACCCCGGACCTGGACTTGAGAATCAGCTCCGTCACCGGCAGCTCGGACCCTGACAAGTCACTTCCCCTCTGAGCCCCTGCTCTTTTCACCTGGAAAACGATAGCTCTAGGAGGAGATGAGAGTAAGGGTCACGGCACAGGGCCTGACATGAGGCAGGGAGATGACTTGTCTCGGGACCATCCTGGTTTTAAAACTTAAAGTCTCACCACTCAGGAACCTTTAGGATCCAGGCAAACTGGACAGTCAGTCACCCTATCAGGCAGGGAGGGAGAAGTATCCTTGGGAGACCTCATAGATCAGGCCCAGACAGGCCAGATCTCCCAGAAAGATGGAGAACTCCAGCCACGTCAATGCTGGGAAGGATCTTTCTGGGGCTCCAGGCCCTTTACAGTTCAGAGCATTTTGCGCAGAAATGAGGCTGAAGCTGCCTTCCCACCTGTTCTCACCCAGTTCCCTGGACATTTAGAGATTCTTAGAAACTCTGACTCGAAGGGGCGCCTGGGTGGCTCAATCAGTTAAGCGTCTGACTTTAGCTCAGGTCATGATCTCGCGGTTCGGTTCGTGAGTTTGAGCCCCGCGTGGGACTGTGCTGACAGCTCAGAGCCTGGAACCTGCTTCGGATTCTGTGTCTCCCTCTCTCTCTGCCCGTCCCTGCTCATGCTCTCTCTCTCTCTCTCTCTCAAAAGTACACACTAAAAATATATACATTGAGAAAAGACTCTGACCCCCCCACCCCAGTCTCACTGGACACTCTCCCATTGTACAGGTGGCAAAACCAAGGTCCAGAGAGGGGAAACAACTGGCCCAAAGTGTCATGGCGGGCTGCCTCCAACATGGCTGACTTCGCGGATGTGCTCCCAGATACTGTCAGTGAAAATTCACCGGGTACACCTGTGTTGGGCGTGGGAGCTGGGAGGGACCAGTGAGTGATGTCAGGGTGGCGTGGAGAATGAGCGCAAGCTCAGAGCCCATTTCTCCGAGCCACACACTTGCTGAGTAACCCCTCTGGGCCTCTGGGATGCACCTGTGGAATGAAGGCGATCCTCTCGGCTGCTAGGCCCCAGGGGCTGTGGTTTAGGAGTAACGGAGAGCTCTGGGCAGGATGAGCCCTCGTGTGGCTCCCAAGAAGGAGCCTCCCAAGAACTGCTTTGGTGTGCCTGGAATCTCGGGCATTCCTGGATCACCCTTTAGGTACCACCTATGCAATTAGCTTATTCGTATATAAAGTAATGTGCTTGTAAAAAAAACTTAAAATTATTTTGAAGGAATTATGTCCCATCCCTATCGGAGGTACTAGTTGTATATTTTTGTAACACTCTTCCGCACTGCTCTGGGGCGCGAGTCTGTGCCCAAAGTATCCAGGGCTTTTCCTGCTTCCGGCCATTTGGGTAGACGGCGTGTTGTCCCAGGCTGACTCCTGTTTATACTTCAAGACTCAGAGAAAGAGTCACTCTCTCTGGAGTGTCCCAGGCAGACAGAGTGAGTCTGACTCCTTCATCGGGTGCCGCCCTCTGGATTGCGGTGACCTATCTGGGAAACTCTCTGCACTGAGACAGAGAGGCCCTGGAAGGCAGGGCCCTGTCTGATTCGTCTCTGCTGGGAATGTACGGCCTGCGGCTAGACACCTCGGAGGCCCCGAGCAGTGCTGGTTAATTAGGGGAGGCTGAGGACAGTGGGGCCCAGAGACCTGGGCCGGTCTTGTCTGGGCCCCAAGAGGGACAGGGCCACCGGGCTGGCAGCTTGTCCCAGGTGATGAAATAGTTCAGCCAGGGCCCCCATCACTCTACCAGATACATTTCAGCAGCTAAGAAAGAAGTTCAAGGGCTCACCTGGGTCCGTTGCTTAGCAACAGGAGGCTGTAAATGACATCGTTTCGACACTTTAACTAACCCCTCCATGGCAGGCAGAGGATAATGAAGGCAAAGGCAGACAGCGAGACGGAATTAAAAACTGGACCCAGAAAGGAGAGGCAGGTGCTGGGGAAATGGGAGCCTGTGGCAGGTAGATGTGGGCTTGGGGATGTGGGAGGGGTCTCTGAGACACTTGGTGGCTGCTCTGTTCCTGGGAGCCTTGTTCAGGAATGCTGGGCGTGCTTGCTAGCTTTAAGGGGATTTAACAGGATTTACTAGGCTTGTTCCCAACAACAGGTTCCTGCTTCCAGGGAGCTGTGCCTGTGATTCCCGCAGCTGCCGCTAGGGCAGCAGCAACCCCAGGGGTAGCAACTCACCGTAGACACAACTCTTTGTAGACCTCTTCTAGAATCTCTGAGTTGGCAGGGAACTCAGGTGAGGAGGAGGGGGCGTTGATAAGGAACCGCTTTACTTTTGTTAAGTCATGTGATCCCCATGACAGCTCCATGATTTAGGGAGGTATTTCCATTAGACAGATGAAGAACTTGAAAGCCATCTATTCAACAAACATTTAGTGATCGCTTCCTGTGGACCAGGCACCGTGCTAGGCTCCGTGTAGACAGCAGTGAGTAAGGCAGACAGAGCCCCTGCCCTTCTGGAGCAGACATTATTAATAAACAAGAGAAACACATAAGACGCATAAGATGATGACAAGGTCTATGGAGGAAATCAGTCGTGTGCGCACATGCGTGGATCTACAGACAAGGTTGGATCGACCCAGGAAAGACTCAGCAACAAATGTCCGGCCCTCGGAATCTGCAGACTCAAATCTGAGGCAGGGTCAGCCTCTTTCTTACCATCCTGCCTCTCTTGCCTCCTCTCCTGGCTCCTGCTCACCGCTGCTGGAAAGGTAGGTCCCTGGAATATTTGCAGACCTCCTGGGAGCAGAACTCCACTGTGGGCCGTGGGGACAGCCCCTTCCTCCATGCAAATGAAGCAGTTCTGCTCGTTATCTGCTTTTTATGTTTAGCTCCCACAAAATACTTCTTCTGAAGCAAGGTTTACATGTCGCATAGAGCTGAGGACAGCTTAAATGCCCATCAATGTGGAGAACAGATAAATAAACCATGGATGGTTCAGACAGGGGAACGATGCAGAGCAGTGAAAAGGGAATAGAGGTGTGGGAGGAAGCTCACAGCATTATACCGAGTGAAAAAAATAGGTTGCAGAAAGATACACAGAGGAGGATACTGTGTATATAAAGTCGAAAACATAAACCAACACTGATAGGAAGGGAGAAGGGAGGCAGCGGGAGTTGCTGTCTGGGGGCGGGGAAGCAGGGTGTCGGGGTGGGGGGGAGGAGGGGACCAGAGCTGCCGACTTGGCCGGGTCAGGACGACAGCCTCCCAAAGGCATCAAGACTCTGTGGCACAGTCCACGGGGGTAAAAGCTATGGGGAGCCTGGCCGGAAGAGGAAGTCCCTGGAAAAGCTGGAGGATGGGGCCTCGGACAAGGCTGGTGTGGTCCTCGGCCCGTGCCTGGCGCTCTCGAAAGTTGGAGACTTCCTGGGGCACCTCGGTGGCTCAGTCCGTTAAGCGGCCGACTTCAGCTCAGGTCACGATCTCACGGTCCGTGAGTTTGAGCCCCGCGTCGGGCTCTGGGCTGATGGCTCAGAGCCTGGAGCCTGCTTCCGATTCTGTGTCTCCCTCTCTCTCTGCCCCTCCCCCGTTCATGCTCTGTCTCTCTCTGTCTCAAAAATAAATAAAAATTTAAAAAAAAAAAAAAAAAAGAAAGAAAAGAAAGTTGGAGACTTCTTTTGGGAATGGCAGAGGGACCCGTGACAACTGCTTCGGGTGCCCGGCTCCTCCCCTGGGAGGAGGAAGTTTGCTGGTGTACAGGCCTCTGTTGGTCCCCAGGGTCTCTGGGGCCTTCTCGCCCTGACCAATCCTGTGCAGGATTCCCGCTCCTGCACACATCTCCCTTCTGCTTCCCCTCCAGTTTCCTATCGACAGTTATCAACTTTTCTGAGTGGATTCCTGGCCCCTTCCCTCACCCCCAGCCCCACCTCTGGTCTATTTTGTGCCACTTGCCTCCTTTTTTTTTTTTTTTTTTTTTTGGCAAAGCAGTCACTGTCTTTGTTTTGTGTGTGTGTGTTTTAATGTTTATTCATTTTTGATAGAGAGACAGTGACCCAGAGCGTGAGCAGGGGAGGGGCAGAGAGAGAGGGAGACGCAGAATCCGAAGCAGGCTCCAGGCTCTGAGCTGTCAGCACAGAGCTCGATGCGGGGCTTGAACTCATGAACAGTGAGATCATGACCTGAGCCAAAGTTGGACGCTTAACAGACTGAGCCACTCAGGCACCCCTGTCTTTGCAAAGTTTTTTAAATCAATAAGGTCAGTGGCCTTCAAGAAAACAAAAACAAAAGACCAACAATACCGTTTGAGCATGCACATCGGAGAAAAAGTATAAAAACATGCACACAAATGCTCAACAGCCAATTTTGGATGGTGGTTACTTCTGGGGAGGCAAAAAAGGCAAGGCAGATCCAGGAAGAAAACCCAGGGGCCTTCAAAGTTCTCCAGAATGTTCTATTGTTTAAGCTATGTGCTGGACACATGGCATTCGCTACATAATTGACCATGTAATTTGTATGCTCAAGATCAGTTTTAGTCACCAGTCTAGAGGGAAGATAGGGAGCGTGTTAGGCCAAGGTTTCTGTCCCAGCCTCCTAGTGGTGTGGCTGTGGGCTATGGGCAAAGGCCTTTGCTTAATGGATCACTCTTTAGATCTGTAAAATGGGCACAAAGAACTCTTACCTCGTAGTCTCTTTCCTCTCTCCCTCCCTCCTTTCTTCCTTTCTTTCAGCAAATATTTGTTGACTCTCTACTCTGTGGAAGGTCCCGGACAGAGGGTCCCTTGTGGAACTTACAGTCTTGAGAGAGTCAGATATGGCACAAAACCAATAAATTAATACACCATTGCAAACAACAAATAGAGCTGTGACAAGCTTCAGGGACAGGTAATAACCAGACACTCAGACAGAGGGGTCAGGGAAGGTATCTCAGAGGAAACCCGAAGGAGTTAGGCAGGGAGAGACAGGAGGGAGGGTAGGGAGCAGAGGGGGAGGCATGTGCAAAGGTCCTAAGGTGGGAAGGCACGTAGAGAATTTGGAGCAGCAGCGAAGCTAGAGAGTAGTGGGCTGGGAAGGGAGCGTCGTGGCACGAGAGGCTGGGAGGAGGGTGGCGAGTACAATCGAAACACGGGCTTGCAGAGTAGATAACACAGCCCTTGGCGTGTGTGTGCAGGAAGCTCTGCGGCCTTCCCCCCACCTGCTCTTGGGGCCATGACTGGGGTGACAAAACGGACATCTGAGGGCAGGAAGGGGGCCTGGACAGCCTCCAAAAGCACCTGTGGTAGACTGGATTACGGTTCTAACTCTCCATTCCCTCCTGCCGAATACATGCCCTGTGAGATGTCCACACCCGTGGCCACTTTGCAGTGCTGTCCCACTGTGCCTCTGATTTGACCTTGCTCGGCTGTCTGACTCGCTTTGGCCAGTGGGATGCTAGCCAGCAGCGGTGCGGCAAGAGAAGCTTGAAGAGCGCTTCCGTGGTTGGGCTTGCCTGCTGTGCCTCTGCCACGGCCACAGGCGTGTGCCCAGCCTGGCCTGCTGGTCCCAAGAGGAGGAGGGAGCAGGGCAGAGCCACGCTGCCGGCTGACCCACAGATGTGCAAGCTAATTAAATGCTTCTTGTTGTTTACCACTGAGATTTTTCCGGCTCTTTGGTATGCAACACCCAGTTCCTTGCTCTAATGGTGCCCCTGGATGCTGCGCCCCTCTGGCCTTCACCCAAGCCCAGAAGTGTGGGAAGAGAAACGAGTGAGCGGAAGCCCAGGATTCTGGCCTTGGATCTGCTGAGGCCTCCCTCTAGGAACTGCGCAAACTCTTCCCCACATGGGGCCTTGGTTTTCCCATCCATACAATGAGACATCTCACCCGGATTGCTAAAGCCCTCATAGGCAGTAGCCACAGGCACTAAGAGCCCAGCTTATCCACATAGAACCATGTCCTGTCCCTGCTTAACCCTCAGTGGCCTTTATGAAGAAGTCAAACCTCCCTCGAATGGCACTCAAGGCCCTCCATGGCCACCTCTGCCTACATCAACAGCTCACCTCCTGCCACTCACTCTTTGCTCTAGTCTAGTCCAGTCTCCAGATCACACTGTGCCTGTTCGTGCCTCTGGGCCTTTGCACTTGTGGGTCCATCTGCTTTCAAAGTCTGCCACTGCCTTTCTCTGCTTTGTGAGTGCTGAGCTCTTTAGATGTTAGCTCCAATTTAGTCTTCCCAGCAACGCTATGGAGCAGGTATTATCATCTCCATTTTAATCATGAATAAACAGAGGCTCGGAAAAGCAAATCGGCCAGTCTGAGGTTACGCAGCCAGTAAGTGGTGAAACCCAGGCAGTCTGACTCCCAGCCCATAGGGAAATAGACAACAGATTTGAAGCCAGGTCTGTTTCCAGAGCCTATGGTCTTGCTCACCTCTCCATGCCTCTTCTGCCTGCAGAATTCCTCTGCAAGTGCATGAACTATATTCATTCGACCCACAAACGTTTATCGAATGGCTGCTGGGTGCCAGGCCCTGTGCCAGAATGTTCACGAGCAGTCACTTCCTTAATCCTCATACTAGCGCTGGAAGGTCATCATTCTTACTGACCCCCTTTTGCAAATGAGGACAACTGAGGCCCAGAGAGGGGAAGTGAAGGCCCCGTAGCCAGGAAGTGGTGAAGCTGGGACACATGCCCAGGCAGTCAGATGCCCGGGCCCAAACTCGACCTCTTGGTTACAGTGACTTTCAGTTTGCCCAAAGCTCCAAGATCCAGTCCAGAAACCACCTCCAGGATGCTGAATGGCTAGATCCCAGGGGATTCGTGGCTCCGGCCGGTCCACTAGCTCCCCTTGCCCGGGGACTTCAGGGCTGACAGTGCAGGATGCAGTCTGGTTCGGGCAGAATTCAGGTGCCTCGTGACACTGTCTTCCCCTCCTCCAGCGTTTGGCCTGGGGCACCGACCCCCGACTCCCACCCCTCCTCCTCCCCACCCCTGGGGCCTCAGGCTTTGAATCCAAACAAACACAAGCCAAATGACTTTCACTCTGTCCCTTCCAACTCAATGATTTTGGAGGAGAATAAATACTGAAGCCACTGGCATGAATAGAAATTAATATAGAACCGTGCTAACTGCACAGAGATGTTTTTTAAAAAGAAAAAATTCTCAATTTAAAATCTCAACACAAATAGACTCTTATAAGGTCAAATGAAAGATAAATGCCTCTGGAAAGCAAAGAAGTCATCACTGGGGCTGAATTCTCTCTCTTCCTCTCATTTCCTCTGCCTCTGCCTCTCATTCTGTCCCCCATCTACATTTCTCGCTACCCCCCCGCCCCCCGCCCATCTTTGCCTGTCTTCTGATCTGGCACTCGCTCTTCTGGTCTGTGTGTTAGCATGGGTCCATTTCTCACACTTCACTGGAAGAATCTGAACCTCAGGAGAGCAGTATGACTTTGGCCAAGTCATTTTTCAGCTTTGCGCTTCAGTTTTCCCATCTTTATAATAGAAGTACAATTAGTCCTTGCAGAGGGACGCGGCCAGCATAGCGAGACAACCCTTCACCGTGGAAAATGATGCTTCCCATCAGCGATGGGCCGTCTCACCCACCCTCTGGGTCCAGACCCGGAGTGGGGGGGCAAAGATTAAGAGTAGGCACCATCTGTTCACCAAGTCATGCCAATAAACCAACGTGGTGAATGGACTTCTGACCTTGGCCTCTTCCCCCCCTCCCCCGACCTTGGACTTTTTCCATACGATTCAGCCTAGAGTTATCCTAAGAAGGTTTTTAAAAAAGGAGAAGCTGAGAGAGATGTCAGACCTGGTGGGGAGTTGGCTCTTCCAAGGTGAGATAAGAGCCACGTTGAATGGGAAAGTAACCATAGGACAAGTTTAAGTTAAAGTCAGAGGGATTGTGATTAGCAGAAGGAAGAATTCTTGACACCTATGGGGGGAAAAAGCCCCTGGGAAAACTCTACCAGGATGGGGGGGCACTAGGCTATGGTCCCTTTAGGGCAGGGATCACATCTTTCTTACTCACTGTATCTCCCCTGGGCCCAACAGAGGGCATGGCTCCTTAAATATTGGTTGAACAGCTAACTTAATGAATGAGTGTGTCTATTCCTGGAGCCCCTGAGAAAGATTGGACACCATTTTCAGTGGAGCCCAGAGCCTTATACACAGCACGTGCTCATCAACCATTGGCTGAATGTGGAATATGTGAATTTCCTGGGTGCAGATTTTGCTGCTACTGTTCAGGTATCTCTTGAGGATGCAGTGAGTATAAACGGGGAAGAGGGGCATCTCCAGGGAGGAGCACAGAGTGAGGAGGCCACCTGAGTGACCCTTTGCCAAGTAGCCCAGGCATTTCTGCTGGATCAGCTGGAGGCATTCTGACGCCTGGAGGCAGAGGGTTGAACGGAAAGAATGACAG
Organism: Panthera pardus; assembly: GCF_024362965.1. Lineage (NCBI taxonomy): Eukaryota > Metazoa > Chordata > Mammalia > Carnivora > Felidae > Panthera > Panthera pardus. The sequence continues at coordinate 22,006,390 of NW_026526821.1, read as the reverse complement.
GAGCCCATGTATCGTCTTCCAACAGCCACCAAGCCAGTGGCCTGAGAGAAGAGGGCTGGGGTGATGCAAGGACTGGAACTGATAGCTTTTTGGTCCGGGGGAGCACTTAGCTGGGAGTCAGGAGTCCTGGCTTCTAAATTCACACCACAGCAAGAACCTCAGGAAGACACCAAGAGCTTTCTACCCAAGGGGTCTGATCTGGTCGCACATCACAGATACACACAGATATGTCACGGATATCACAGATCGATCACAGATCGATCACAGAACCCACAGATGGGTTCCCGGGGAGGCAGCCTCCGAGATGGAGATCAGCAGGCAGGGTCCTTGCTGGGGAGCACTGTCAGGGTCGGTACTTGGGGATGAGCACTGGAGGAACTGGGACTGGGCTGAGGGGAGGCCGAGCTGCGATACTGCCTCCACAGAGGCCCCAGCCAGCCCTCTGGATGGTTCTCGAGCGGGAATGAGATTTCAGAGTTGTCCAGAGTTGGGGTGAGCCCTCATACCACCCTATGAATCAGTTATTGGACGCAGGCTGCCCGTCTCTTCAGCTGAGGGCGTCCCTGGCGGGGACTGACAGCTGGTAGGTTGCTGCCCATGACACCCCCATTGGCGGGATAAACCCTTCAGCTCTGAAGGGGGATGTGGGCCCACCTCAGAGCACCGGCCACGGCACGCTGCCTCTATCAAACACTCACCCTTACCCCGTCCTGCACACTAGACATCATTGTGCAATTTCAGTGAGGAGAAAACGGAATTTGGGAGGGTGTATCCCTTGCCCCCGGCCACACAACCAGTAAAAACCAGTAAACGGAATTTGGGAGGGTGTATCCCTTGCCCCCGGCCACACAACCAGTAAAAACCAGTAAACGGAATTTGGGAGGGTGTATCCCTTGCCCCGGCCACACAACCAGTTGTGGAGCTGAATCGAACTCAGGTCCTTTTAGCTGTGAAGGCCTTGTGTTTTCACCTGTACCCCACTGCCTTCGATTCATGCACCCTGCCCCAGATTCTACCTATTCACTCTTAAGACGTTGACAAATAGCCTCCTCTTCGTGAAGTTCGGCCTCTCCAGTCGTAAAACGAGGAGGTTAAACTGCATCTGAGATCTTCAGGCAAGGGTCCATGAACCCCATGAAAGCATAGGTTAGTTTTGGTACGTCTTAGCAAGCTTTGCGGTGTGCGTATTTTTCTGGGTTAGAGGGTCCTAAAAAGGTTTTGACTCCCAGAAAAGGTTGAGGCACACCAGACCAGATGGTCTATGGTCCTCTTCAGCACACATGCTCTGGGATTCTGCACCCTTGGGAGCGGAAGGATCCCTCAGAGCACCAAGACCTGAAGCCTTCGGGGGCAAAATCCCACCGCTCCTATACTGACCCAGAGGAGGGAGGATCGAGACCCTCGAGTGCCCAGGATCAGAATCAGTGGGATAAGAAGGCAGAGCGTACGAGAGACACAGATGGCTGCACTCCACCGCCCCAACTTACTCTGTGAAAGAGTCCCAAACGTTCCAATTGTCCTCACGGTGACATTTCCCCCATCCTGGGGGCCTCCCGGTCCTCTCCCCCACCAACGACGACGAAAAGGGTATCGAGCTGGGCAATGGAGTACCCCAGTGACGGATTAGCACTGCCAACCACCGACACAAAACCATTTGGTGTGGGGAAATGATAGATGCTAACACTCATTTTAAACACAGGCAACTGAATTCCTGCAGGCAGGCGCCACGGCTGGAATTTAGGGCACAGCTGCTAGGTTCAGATAAGGTGCAGAATCAGCCCAGCATACCGCGATGTTACTTAATAATGAAAATGTGGTGATTGATGCTGCTGTCTTGAGGATATAACCTCCCCATTTGGAGGTTTTCGGCTCCCAAATCATCCATTCCACCGTTTGTTTGGTTTTTTTTTTTTCCCTTTCTTTTTTTGGAAAGGCGATGTGGGAGAGGGGTGGATAAGGAGGGGGCAGGGGTGGCGAGGCTGAGAGGTGACACCTGGCAACAGGAGGCTATGATGCTGAAGAAGCTGAAGAAGTCCAAAGAGCTTAATTTGAAAGATTTCAACTCTGGCCTGCTCGCCCAGGACAGGAAAGTTCAACGCCAGAGACTGGGTGAGGACCCGTTGCCCTCAATATTTTTGTGACCAAGGTTCTCCTCGACTGCCTGTCTCTGCCATTTAACCCTGTCACAAAGAGCGAGTCAGAGTTTTTGATACGGAACTTCAACTCCCATCTCTGCCCCGAGTGACAGAGGAGATGGGCCACTTATCAACTGCCTCCTGAACAGCCCCCTGCGGGAACCCCAGGTCCCAAACTGAGCTCCTCATTCTCCTCCCTGAAACCCCTTTGTCTTCTACTTCAGCAGGGGGCCCCACCCGAGACAGACACCTGGGCATTATTATCCAGACCCTCCTTCTCCCTCACCTCCCATGTCCAGCACCCCCCCCCCACCCTACCTGCTATTTTTATCTCCCAAATCTCTCTCTCTTGAATGTACCTACTTCCCTTTATCCCCATAGCCCTAAAATACAACCCTCCAGTCCGTCTTCCTTCCCGGACGTGAGTAATTTTCTTAAACAGAGAGTCACCTTGTTACTCGCTGCTTAAAACCCAACAGCGGCATCCAAGTTCCTGTAGGACCAAGTTCAGATTCCTTACCTTAGCACCCAAAACGTTTCAAGATCTGATGATCCAGCCTATACCCGCAGCTCATCCCTCAACGTACCGCAAACTCCTTGCCGGAACCACACGAGAGACCTGCTTCTTTCTGCCTCCTTGCCTTTGCACACGTGTTCCCTGTGTCTTGTGTGGCCTCCCTCCTTCTTCGCTCACCTGAAGAGCGCCTGTTCATTCTTCCAGATCAGGAGTGCTCTCCTCTGAGAAGCTTTCCTCAACATCCTCCCCGACTCCTGACGATGTTGGTTTCTCGTGTGTGTGTGTGTGTGTGTGTGTGTGTGTGTGCATGTGCACGTGCGTGCATTATTACAACTATAGTCTCCCTGGATTACAATGATAAGTAGTTGCCATCACCTCACCAACCAGGAATGGGGTTCAAATCCCTATTCTACCATTTGTCAACTGTATGAACTTGAGCAGGTCACGTACTGGTTCTGATCCTCAGTTTTTTCCTCCATAATATGGGGATGATAATAGGACCCATGGCATTAGGTGGTTTGAGGATTAAATGATAGGTATAAAGTATCCAGCATGGGGTGCCTGGGTGGCTCAGTCGGTTGAGCGTCCGACTTCGGCTCAGGTCATGATCTCGCAGTCCGTGAGTTCGAGCCCCGCGTCGGGCTCTGTGCTGACAGCTCGGAGCCCGAAGCCTGCCTCGGATTCTGTGTCTCCCTCTCTTCTCTGCCCCTCCCTCATTCACGCTTTCTCTCTCTCTCAAAAATAAATAAACACTAAAATTAAAAAAGAAATTAAGTATCCAGCATGGATTCAAACACACAGTAGGTGCTTTATAAATATCAATTCCCTAGCAGGAAGATGTTAACCTAGAGCCCATGAAAGACTTAGGAAGTGCCTATATGAGGTTGGGGCCATAGAAGGAGAGCCTGAGAAGGATTTGGTGCAGGTGATTTATTGAGGAGGTGCTTTTCAGAAAAATCAGCAAAGGAAGGGGTTGGGGCGGGGGAGCAGAAGAGAGAAGGGGAAGGGGACAGGCAGAGATGTTATCTCAGGTAAAGTCTACCCTTGGTCTGGCCTACAGTGGGCTCTGGGGCATAAATTGCACCTCAGGGTCGTCCCTGACTTGAAATAAGGGGGCCAGCCTTTCGTACCCCATTGTCAGCCATCACTGGCATGGGCTGTCCCAGGGTAGGAGTCGGAGGGGGTGACCCCCCAGAAGAAGCGGCCCTGATCAGTGAGGGCAATTTTGCAGAGAAGGGAGCAGCTGTTGAGGGGACATCAACCCTACGGGAGCAGGGGGATGGGAGTGCCTACCTGGGAGAAGGGATCTGGATGGGGCTCCAAAAAGACCTACCACAGTGTCATAGGAGGGTTCCTGCTTTCAGGGGTCTGAGAGGTTGTCCCTCATGCACTGAAGTCAGAATGCAGACTTTATAGTTTCATTCACTTGGTAATTCATGTATTCATTCAAAAGATATTGATTGAGCAGCTCCTAAGTTCCGGGGCTTTGCTAAGCCCGGCAGATACAGTAGAAAGCAAAAAGGTGCCCTTAGGGACCTCATAGCCTAGCGCAGGTGACAATATTCATCAAATAATCACACCAAAAGACAGAGGTCTCTGAAGAGAAGGAACTCAGTTTTGTGAGGGTGTAGAACAGAGGGACCAGGTATGCCTGCGGGTTTAAGGAAGGCTTTCTGGAGAGGAGACTTTTGAATATAGGTCTGAAGGATAAGATGTTACCGGTGAAAGACAGGTTTGTAATCAGGTGGAGTAGGGATATGTGTGGCTCTCTTCCTACTTCTGACATTATCGTTCTGCTACAATATGAGGGAGAACCACTGCCTTAGAGCTGTTGGCAGTCATTTACACTTGAGTATGAATGAGATTTAAATTCTTTTCTAAGAGTGTTGAAGGGGAATGAAGAGAAACTCTTGGGTGGGGCGGGGGAGACTGAATAGAGAAAAGTTATTTTAAAGAGGAAGAAAAAGGGAGCTGGGCAGAAAAGGAAGGGCTTTGAGAAAAATGTGCTGATTTTGTATCTTGCTGCAGCTGCCCACCTTCTCTCATGACTTCGCTTCCTCCTCTCTTTCACAGGCTTTGGAAGCTGGTGGCAAGAAGCTTAGCTTGGAGCTGCCCGTGGCCAGGGTCTGCCTTTCCGGAAGCCAGAGATGGCAGCTGCCTATGCAACATGATATAGAATCCTCTCTGCAGCGTCCCACAGCCCGATGGCAAGAGATTCCTGCCCTCCCCACCCCCACATTAGCATGTGAAAGCCTAGGCTGGGACTCCTGGGAGCTGGGCTCTCCTTCTGGCTCTCTTCTTCTGACCTTGGGCATGTCCCTTCCTTTCTCGCACACAGGAGGGGGTTGGACTCAACTCTTCTGAGGCCCATGCACTCCTTACTGTCCACTTGTTTCTTCCTTACTCCCTATTGCCCTGCTAAGGTCACAAACTCATGCTGGTGACCTGACCCCTTAGGAGGGCTCGAGGTACCTGGAGCCTGGGCTGGCTCCTCCCTCCGCCCTCTGGCTGGCAGACATTGTGGCCCGGGAGTTGGGAGGGAGAAGGACACTGGAAAAGGTCTCTGGCCCCCGTGGCCCTTTAAATGCTGCCACAATGACTCCTGCTCCCCAGATTGCTGCCTGCGGCTGTCAGACACGCGTCAAGGTCAGGGGTGTGCATCTGCCCTAGACACAGCAATAATGGCTTCTAATGGACTGTAAACAGGTGAAGTTTGCTGCAAAGATGCTGTCACTGCTGCTGGAGTAATAAAAGCTCCTTTTTTTTTTTTTTTTTAACCCTCTCCTGGATTTCGATCATGCCCTAACTGCGCTGTTTCCAGAGAGCGCCTTCTCCAAAGACTTTCTTGCCTGGCGTCTCGTCCACCCTTAGCAACAGGTCAAGAGGAAGGATGTCCACTTTGCAGATAGGGGGAGACTCAGAGGGGAAAGAGGCTTGCCTGGGGTGTCAGGGCTCTGATGTGGCGCAGTCAGACCAGAAGTCGAGGCTTGTTTGGTCTTGTAGCCCAAGCGGCTATGACACCCTGTCTGCAGCCCTCTAGTGATTTGATTTGCATTGACCTTTGCCGGGAGCTGCAGGAGAGAGAAAAAGTGACCACGGAACCCAGAGTTCTAGAAAGGAAACTGAAGGTCTTTGAACTGGACCGACCTATGTTCAAATCCTGATCTACCTTTTACTTGCTGTGTGACTTTGGGCCCGTTAACTAACCTCTCTGAGCCCCAGTTTCCTCATTTCTAAACTGAAGCAGTAGGAAGATTGCGAGGGTTGAAGGAAATCATGTGCCTGAGATGCTTGGCACAGAGGTCTCAATAAAGGTCAGGCCCCTCTGCGGCCCCCCGCGCACCCCCCCCCCGATTTGTGTCAATCTGAGATGTCTGAGGCTTCCATATGGAAGTGACCTTAGCACTGGGGCTGGCAGATGGAGAGCAGTGACCCAGGTCCCCACACCCACCCCTCCTCAGCACAGCGTCCCCAAGGTCACCAGGCGCCAGGCAGGCCGAGAGCAGCCCCGCTCTCCCTCCCTCCAGGCCTGGGCTGGAGGGCTGGAGTGAAGGCAGTGAGGGCCATAAATAAGGCCAACGAGGGAGCAGTAATTCGGCGGCCACTTCCCATCACGCTGTTACTTTTAGTGCCACCAGCGTCCCAGCCCAGGCTGCAGGGCGGAGGTTGGACGGCTCCTCCCGGGGGGCCGTTTGTTCTGAGCCTGTTAGATGCCAGGCAGGGAGGTGAAGGGAAGGAGGGCAAAGGCGAGGGGGAGGGGGAGCGGGCCCTCCCACCCCCTGTCCCAGCGGCTCTCCACGCTGCCCATCACCCTCCAGATGAGATCTGTCTCCTCTCACGGACTCCAGAAGAGGGGCCTTCCTCCTCGGCTGTGGACACACCCACGTTCATGCTGCGGTCACCTCCCAGTCTGTTTCTGTCCTTACCCCTCTCATCGTCTGACAGCCTCCATCCCTTATTCGCTCACTCTGCTGTGGCCTGTTTCCCTCCAGCAGACTGTCCCCTCCGTCACCAGACTCCCCGAGGGCAGAGAGTTTTCTGTTTTGCTTATGGCTCTGTTCCTAGCACCTAGAACAGTGCCCAGCACATAGTAGGTGCTCAGTAAAGTGCGGGATGTATTTACTCGCTCTATCTCATACTCCATTCAAACCACATTGATGCTAATAAATGCAACTACCAGTCCTGAGAATGGGGTCAAGGGCTGGTGGAATCTCAATGAACCATAGTCCTTTTCTTCCCTCTCCCCACCCACCATGAAGTGGTGGTGGGGCGGAGAGGGGGGAGGGGGGAGGCAGGGGGGGCTTGGGTCTCCCAGCAAAGTGGCACAACAGAGGAGTTACAATTACTCACTCTGGAGTCAGAATGCCTGGCCTTACTTGGCCTACCTTGGGAGAGTGTCCTATAGCTCTGAGCCTCGGTCTTTTCATCTATAAAGTGGGGATGGTCAAAGGTGTCGTAAAGCATCAATTAGGGATGCACTTGAATGTGCTTTAGCATAGCAGCAGTTACCAGGAGAGCTCAGCAAACAGTGGACGGTGACCTACGATGACTGCGGCATGTGCTCTAATGGCAGAGAAGACCATGTGCTGAGGGACCACAGGGAAGGAGCAAGTGATCCTGAAGGGGAAGTTCAAGGGCATAGGCTCTGAGGAAGCAGCACATGAGCAGGGCATCCGGGAGCAGCGTGTTCCTGGTGGAGGAAACAGCAGGGGCAGAGGCACAGAGAGGGGTGGGCTCCTGGGGTGTGTATGTGTGTGTGGGGGGCAGGGGGTGAGGAGGGAGGAGGTGGGAGCGGGGCAGGCGGGGTCGGGGGTGAGGTCGAAGGATCCTTGATTCTGAGTGAAGGAGTTTGGACCCGGTCCCAGGGGTGTGGGAGCCACTGGAGGGGTTTGAGTAGGGGGGTGGCATGGCTGACTCTGGGATTTTTAACATCTGTCTGAGCTTGGGGGTGGGGGACAGGTGGCAGGGAGGGCTGCTAAAAGGGAGCCGATGTTCTAGGTAGGAGAAGCTGAAGCTTTTCTGAGTGCCCGGGGGGCAGCGGCAGTCGGACCCAGATTCCCCGCTGATGGGCATGGACCACCCGGTATGCCCACCCACCCCCACCCTTATTCCGCAAGAGGATAAGGAAGGGAAGGCGAAAGAAAACCTGGAGTTTCTGTCCCCTCCTCTCCCGTCAGTCAACAAGGCCTCTCTGGGCTTTGGTCTACGCCCACCTACCCAATCTCAGCTCTGCCCCTCGGGAGGAAGTTCTGGAATCAGACAGACATGGTGCACCAGACCCAATTCGTGCACCTTCCCAGGCTGACTCCGTCCCACCTGCCCGCTCCTGCTCAGTGCCCGGCCCGGTCTCTGCCTTTATCTCATCTTCTAGCCCAGCGGCCTCGGTCTCCCCTTCCCCCCGGGTGAAGACCAGCCTTCAGCATGGCCTCCATCAAGCTGAGCTGCGACGGCTGACCCTTGGGTCCATCCTCATCTGAGGGAGGCTCTGGCTCCTTCTGCCACTTTCGAGTTCAGGTAAAGCACCACGTGCGGGGCTTGGGGTCTCGCTTCCCCAGGGGCTTCTCGGAGGTGCCAGCTCACGCCATCCATGGGGCACGCTGGGAATCCTGAAGTCAGGAGAGAGGGGGAGCCTCGAACTCACGGACCGTTCCAAAGAACGGAGGCTCCGTGTGGCTTGTGCACGTGCTACCCACACGGCCCAGCACCCCGCTGCGTGGCTCAAATCTGACCAGCTCAGACACGTGTCATCTTGTGTCACCCTCCTCCCTACCTCACTTCCCTTTCCCCTTCGTTCTTGCTGTCCTAGAATTGCACCCCCATGAAGTGTGTAAGCTTTGCTTCCACCTTTGGATTTAACCACGAAGTCATCTCTTCTTGCTGAAGGATCTGGGGCAAGTTAAGGAGCCTCTCTGAGCCTCAACTCCCTCAACTACAAACGGTGATAATAAAAGTCCCTATATCACAGCGCCGGGTTAAATATGCAGAGGGCTTGCGTTTCCCTGGCTGGGGCATCGCTTTTCTTGGTGTCAGACATGGGCACCTGCTATTTTTGTTGCCAGGAGCTCTCTTGGGACAACACCCATTCATCCTTCCTGTTGACCTCAGATATCGTCTCCTGGGGGCGCACTACCTGCTCCCCCATCCCGGCCCCTCCTCTGGACTCCCTGTCTTCTTTGCCTCCTCCCTGATTTCACTGAACCTTGTACTGCGTTTGCCTCTCCGGCTGGACAGAAAACTCCCTGAGGGCAGGGCTGTGTGTTTTGCCCTCCTTCATCGCCCTGGTACATAGCACGGTGCCTGGAATAGAGGATGTGCTATACGAGTGGTGTGCAGAGCTCCTTTCCTTGAGTGAAGGAATGCATCCCCTTGTCCATTTCTTGCCATCGTTCTGCATCGTAGGGATCATCATCTCCATCTAATTTTCTGACACATCCATTGCTCCTTTTACCTTTCTAAATTCCTCCCTTCTGCTTTCTTTGGATATATTTTGTTATATCTCTAGCATCTTAAGTTGACATGAAAAAAAATTTCTTTAGGGGCACCTGGGTGGCTCAGTCAGTTAAGCGTCTGACTTCAGCTCAGGTCATGATCTCACAGTTCGTGGGTTTGAGCCCCGCATCGGGCTCCGTGCTGACAGTTCAGAGCCTGGAGCCTGTTTCAGATTGTCTCCCTCTCTGTCCCTCCCCTGTCTGTGCTCGCGTGCTTGCGCGCGCTCTCTCTCTCTCTCTCTCTCTCTCTCAAAAATGAGCAGGGGAGGGGCAGGGAGAGGAGACACAGAATCCGAAGCAGGCTCCAGGCTCCGAGCTGTCAGCACAGAGCCCGACTTGGGGCTCAAACCCACGAACCGTGAGATCATGACCTGAGCCCAAGTCGGACGCTTAACCGACTGAGCCACCCAGGTGCCCCTTAAGTTGACATTTTAATTGATTACTTTTTTCAATCTTGCTTCCTAACAAGTGCATGAAAGGCTAACCATTTTCCTCTATATATTATCTTGTCGCTACGCCACCAATTTGAATGTGACATACTCTTATTGCCTTTCAGTTCTAAATGGCTCATATGTTATCTCCATTTTACAGATAAAGAAACTGAGAATCAAAGGGGTGAAGGCACCTGCCCAAGGCCCCAAAATGAGAAAGAGGCAGAGCTGGGATCTGAGCCCAGGACTCCAGGGCCCATCCTCTCTAATTCTCTCATTCCCTCTGTCTGCTTTTATTTATTTAAAAAAAAAAAATTTTTTTTTTTAACATTTATTCATTTTTGAGACAGAGAGAGAGACAGAGCATGAATGGGGGAAGGTCAGAGAGAGAGGGAGACACAGAATCTGAAACAGGCTCCAGGCTCTGAGCTGTCAGCACAGAGCCCGACGCGGGGCTCGAACTCACGGACTGCGAGATCATGACCTGAGCCGAAGTCGGACGCCCAACTGACTGAGCCACCCAGGCGCCCCCCTCTGTCCGCTTTTAATTAAACCTTTTATTTTGAGATAATTGTACATTCAAATGCAGTTGTAAGAAATAATGCAGAGAGAAACATGCACCCTTTACCCAGTTTTCCCCAGTGATAACATCTTGCACAATTACGCGCAACAGCACCACTAGGAGGTTGGCATAAAATCCACCGATCTTATTTGGACTTCCCCAGTTTTGCGCGCGCGTGTGTGCGTGTGCGTGTGTGTGTGTGTGTGTGTGTGTATGCGTGAGGAGGGGGTGGTTCTAACAATATTATCATATGTACCAATTCTCTTTGCGTTGTAAGATGTCACCTCCTACTATCTCAGGATCCCGAGGATCATCTCTGCCAAGCGAGGGCTCGCATACTCTGTTCCCGGGAACAAGCCACATACTGCTGTGTCCTTTCCTTTGCCTCTGGGCTTGAGCCTCATCTGAGCTTCCCTTCCGGGGCCCAAGCCCTGTACAGCCAGAGCCCAGACTTGACCGCTGCTGGCCGACAGTGAGCATCCCTGAAACCCTGTCCCGGATTATTTCTACCTCTAGTTGATCCCTATAGACCAGCCCTAAGCTGACCACTCCTTTTGCAGGCTGTTGGCTCGTGTGAGTATAAAGCTGGGAGCCTGCCCAATGTGGCTTGGGGACATCTAACAGCCCTGCCCTCCTCAGCAGCTCTCACTGAGGACTGGGCCTCCCCCTCCAGCGCAGCAGGGTGCTGGGCCGTGTGGGTAGCACGTGCACAAGCCACACGGAGCCTCCGTTCTTTGGAACGGTCCGTGAGTTCGAGCCTCCCCCCTCTCCTGACTTCAGGATTCCCAGCGTGCCCCATGGATGGCGTGAGCTGGCACCTCCGAGAAGCCCCTGGGGAAGCCAGACCCCAAGCCCCGCACATGGTGCTTTACCTGAACTCGAAAGTGACAGAAGGAGCCAGAGCCTCCCTCAGATGAGGATGGACCCAAGGGTCAGCCGTTGCAGCTCAGCCTGATGGAGGCCATGCTGAAGGCTGGTCTTCACCTGGGGGGCAGGGGGAGACCGAGGCTGCTGGGCTAGAAGGTGAGGCAAAGGCAGAGACCGGGCCGGGCACTGAGCAGGAGCGGGCAGGTGGGACGGAGTCAGCCTGGGAAGGTGCACGAATTGGGTCTGGTGCACCATGTCTGTCTGATTCCAGAACTTTCTCCCGAGGGGCAGAGCTGAGATTGGGTAGGTGGGGGTAGACCAAAGCCCAGAGAGGCCCCGTTGACTGACTGGAGAGGGGAGACTTTTTCTGCAGGGTCCTTAATGCCGGGCAAGATGGCCTGCACCAAAGGCAGCTCAGAACAAGCCAGATCCTGCTGGCGGGGGTGGGCCCAGGGACCTCTGACTGGCCGAGGGGCTGCCCTACCGCCCCACCCAGCTTCCCCTCCCCCCAGGGCCAGCCACGGCCGCCTGCAGCGCGCATCCTTCAGCATGACATTGGAACATCGCTGGGGGAGTGGAGGGTGACGGAACGCCATCCAGGACGGTAATGGCTCCAGCGCCAGGAGGAAAATGACATAAATAATATCCCATTAGAGGCGCCGAGCTGCTCTGCTGAGTGCCTTGTTTTGCTGGCAACATTATGGGCTTCATAAACAGACTCATCTATTTTCCAGGCCTTGCTCTGGCTGAGGTGGGGTGGTGGGGCTGGGTGCTGGGGAAGGTGACTGGGGGCTGCTGAGGCGCTGAGGGGCAGGGTCCAGTCACTGCAGCCCACCACAGTCCACCCCTCCAAGCCCCGGCCCACACAGCTCCCTCCAGATCACCAGGCCTGCCCATCCACTCCCATCTCCAGACTTTGCACATTCTCCCCGTCTCCACCTGGAACCCTCTCCCAGCTGAGTCTTTAGAAGGGTCAACTTAGGTGATCCCTTCTCCATGCAGCCTTCTTTGATTCCCCATGCATCGGTGACCTCAAGGCTCCCTTAGCTCTTGGTGAGGCAGCCGGGCATACTGGAAGAAGCCTGGTGACAGACAGATTTGGTTTCAAAACCTGACTGCCACTTATAAGCCTCGTGACCCGGGGTAAGTCCTCTCAACTCTCTGAGCCTCAGTTTCTCTTGTGGAAGGTGGTGATAACAGTATACACTTGTGGAGAGAAATATCTTTGAGGCTTCTCTGACATACAGTAGATTTCCATAAGTAATTGTTCTTCTGTTGCCCTTTGTTTTGTGCGTCGACATGGGGGTTCTCCTCTCCCCAAGGGGACAGTGTATTTTCCTGTCTCTGACCCTCCAAGAGTCTTGTCTTGGCCTTTGTGCACAGCAGATCTTCAGGGCAGCCTTCGAGAATGTAGCTAGAAGGACTCAAGGTCAGGAATATGAGCTCTGGGTCTTGTCCCAGCTGGAACACTGATGAGCTATGTGACCTTGAGGGAGTTCCTTCTCCTCTCGGGGCCGCTCTTCCTCCAACTGGAAAATAAGAAGACATTTGTGATCGCTCATAGGTCTCATTTCCAGGATCTGGCTTTGGGGTCAGAGAGAATCTTGCTAGGCTCCTGCTCTACTGTGTGTCCGTGGGCAAGGACTGAACATCTCTGAGCCTCAGTTTTTTTGCCTGCTAAATGGAGGTAATGAAGCCCACATCGCAGGGTTGGTGTGATATTTTAGTAAGCTCATCAGTTTGGTGGTATTTACTGAGCACCCGTTATATGTCAGGCACTATGCACCGTGTTGGGGGTGTAACAGTCCCGGGCTGGTGAGCGACACAACGATCCCTTCCCCCTTTACAAAGCTCCCGTTTTAGTGGAAAAGACACAAACATTAACCACCGCATAGATAACTGTATGATTACCAACCGTGATATGTGTCATGAAGAAACATAAAACAGAACTACAAGGACCTGCCCTAATGCTCCTGGTTTGGGAGGGCTTCCCTGAGGAGGTGACTACGTCCTCATTGTGAGCTGATTACCTATTGCCGTATGACAAGCGAACCCTAGTGGCTAAAACAATGGCAATGATTTTGTTGTTGCTCATGGTGTCTGTAGACCAGGAGCTCAGCAAGGGCTCCGCCGAGTCCCTCATGAGGTTTCATTCGGATGGTGGCTGGGTTGGGGCAGCTGTGGGCCACCGGGCATCTCGGTCTCTCTACACGTAATCTCAGGGCTTCTCCATGGGTCTCTCTGCAGAGGCTAGCTTGGGCTTCCTTATAACATGACATCACCTGGCTCCAGAGCCAGTGTCCCTGACCTCAACTCGGAAGTGTCCCGGTGTCACTTCTACTGCATCCTATTGGTCATGAGTGCACTGTGAATGAAGGGGAGGAGTGTCAAGGTCACACTTCCTGAAGAACATGTTGGATAAAAGATATCGTTGTGACTATCTTTGGAAAATACCATCTGCCACTGATCTAAAGCATGAGGAGCAGTTAAGTAGAGAAAGCAGAGGGACAGTTGGTGCAAAGGCCCTGGGGTAGAAGAGCATATCTGGCTTAGAACTGAGGAAGCATTCACGGACACAGTGGTGAATGAAACAAAAATCCACTTCCTTTAGGAGCTTATGTTCTAGTGGGAGCTTATGTTCTAGCTCAAGACAGACAATAACTAAATACACAAATGCATAAACAGCACAATCTGGGGTTGGGTGAGTGCTGGGAAGGTCATATGTTGGGTGCTGTGATAGAGTGAGCTTAGAGGCTCAGGTATTATTTCAGGCTGGGAAGACCTTCCTAGCGAAGGTGGCCAGTGAGCTGACGTCTGTGGATGAGAAGGAGCTGGCCAGTCCTTCTTGCAAAGAACTAGGGAAAGAGTTTTTCCACTAGAGGGAACAGCATGTGCAAAGGCCAAGAGGCAGGGAAGGTCTTGGCAGTGTGACTGGAGCTTGGTGAACAAGTGGGCAAGCTGGTGCGACATGATGTTGTATAGGGAAGGGGAGGCCACATTTTGTAGGGCCCTGCAAGGGTTCAAGTGTGATAGGGGGCCACTGGTGGGTTTAAGCAGGGGAGTCGTGTTGCCCTGATTTTGTGATAAAGCTCCCTCTGTCTGCTGGGTGGAGAATGGAGAGCCGGAGCAGGAAAGGAAGCAAGGAGCCCTGGTGAGAGGTGATGGTGGCCTGAACCGGGATGGTCGTAAGCAGGTGACGCTGAGAAATGGATGGGACTGGGGGAGAGAACCAACAGAACCCGGTGATTGGATGTGGAATGTGAGGAAAAGGAGAAGAAAGAGGACCTTCAGGCTTCTGGTAAAGTTAAATCTTATTTTACAGCCCAGAGAAGTTAAGTGACCAGCCCACAGTCACACAGCACGTCCATGGTACCATCAGAAACGGAAGCCAGACCTCATGCCCAGAATCCGGTGTCGCCCTCTGGGCCAACCCTGGGCCTGGGATGCCACTGTCATGGGACTCTTGGTCCTCTCTGTGTCTCTCCTGCCCTACCCCTCCCATCACCTCCCCTCTCTCCTCCTGGGACGCTGGCGGCTCTGGCTGATGCAGGCCCAGCAGGTGTGCCTTGCCAAGCTGTCGACATGATGAACAGCCTCCCTTGGCCGAGCAGATAACGGTACACACACAGGTCAGGGGGGGCCCGTGTAGCCCATCCATCAGGCCCAGGAGCGGGCGGAGGGCCGGCACACCCTCTTGCCTGTTATCTGCCACGAATGTGTTTTTCCCCCAAGGTTAACAGGAAGAGTGACGGCCAGGCACCTGACATCAGCAGGGCTGGTGCTCGAAGGAGCCAGCCAGCACCCCCCACTTCCTCAGCCTCTGAAGGCTCCTTCCAGCCTTCCCCAGAGGCAAGGCCTGGCCTCCTGGGTACGAAGTCGCTCAGAGCCACAGAGCTGCAGACACTTCAGGCCTTGAGCATCGAGTCTTTGAAGCTCAGATGTACCGAATCCTCGTGTCCTTTAGGCAGGATTGTGCGGTGGTTAAACACACGGACTCTTGGACCCTGCCTAGCCCTCTTGGGTTCACATCCCAGTCCTGCCACTTATTAGCTGTGTGATCTAAGTCAAGTTGCTTATCATCTCTGTGCTTCATTATGAAGATAACGAGGTTATCCTTTATCCATATCCATTATGGGGATAACCCCGGGTGGTGGTAGTGATGAAAGGAGCTACTCTTTGTGAAGTGCTTAGAACGTTGCCTGGCGCAGAGCACCTTGCTTGTGTGGGTAAAGAGTTCTTAAAGACACAGAGTCTTAAATTCTAAGTCATAGAGACACAGAACCTTAAGACCTTTGAATCTTCTTAGGGACATGAATTTTTCAGAATCTCATTATCTTAGACTATTACAGTCACACCTGCAGGGGGCGTGCTGAGGGAGGGCTTAGCTGGGGTTGAACTCGGTAATTTCCATCTTCTCTTCTGTTCTTTCCAGGGACAATTGCTAGTATCCCGATGAAATTGTCAGGTGTTCTGCAAGTATAACGTCAAGTCCCCCTTCCAACCAATTTATTGTACTCACATAGAAATTCTTGGGCATCCCCTGTACAGCACTTCACAGTCTCTATATATCTTTCCATCCACCCACCCATCCATCCATCCATCCATCTATCCCTCCATCCATTCATCCAGACATCCCTTCATCTCCCTCCTTCCTTTCATCCACCCATCCATCCATCCATCCATCTATCCCTCCATCCATTCATCCAGACATCCCTTCATCTCCCTCCTTCCTTTCATCCACCCATCCATCCATCCATCCATCTATCCCTCCATCCATTCATCCAGACATCCCTTCATCTCCCTCCTTCCTTTCATCCACCCATCCATCCATCCATCCATCCATCTATCCCTCCATCCATTCATCCAGACATCCCTTCATCTCCCTCCTTCCTTTCATCCATCCATCCATCCATCCATCCATCCATCTATCCCTCCATCCATTCATCCAGACATCCCTTCATCTCCCTCCTTCCTTTCATCCACCCATCCATCCATCCATCCATCCATCCATCTATCCCTCCATCCATTCATCCAGACATCCCTTCATCTCCCTCCTTCCTTTCATCCACCCATCCATCCATCCATCCATCTATCCCTCCATCCATTCATCCAGACATCCATTCATCTCCCTCCTTCCTTTCATCCACCCATCCATCCATCCATCCATCTATCCCTCCATCAATTCATCCAGACATCGCTTCATCTCCCTCCTTCCTTTCATGCACCCATCCATCCATCCATCCATCCCTCCATCCATTCATCCAGACATCCATTCATCTCCCTCCTTCCTTTCATCCACCCATCCACCCATCCATCCATCCATCCATCCTCTATCCACTCATCCATCTATCCATTCACCCAACACTATTTGAACATCTGTTACATACAAGGCACTGGGTTGGGTTATAAAGGGGTATGAATTGGCTTCAGTTTCCACGTGCTCTGAACTTCCAGTCCAGCAGGCCAGAAAAGATACAGACACAAGCCAGCCAATACAAGATTGGCCATATTCAGTAGGGATAAAAGCCACACAGAGTGACAGAAAGATAACTCTCCTTTCTGCTGGGGCTTCAGAGGTGACTTCCTAAAGAAGGTGGGTCTTGAAGGGTCAAGAGGTGACTTCATAAGGAAGGTGGCTCTTGAAGGACCCTGTCTTGATGACATCACAGGTGGCTTCATGTTTCAAGGGGAGGGGAGAGCCATTAATAGGGCTGGGGGAAGGAGAACTTTGGGGGGCGCTAAACCCCATTTAGTCCAACTGAATGACTGGTGCTAAGAGGTTCCCTTCCAATACTGTGTGAAATATTGTTGCAATCCCTGCTTGCATACCTCTAGGCCAGAAAGGCTCACTATAAGATAAGAAGAAGGCTTCCAGAACCCCACTGTACTCTAGGAGTTTAACAGCCTTTCCAAACTTAATTTGACTCAGTCTTTTTTTCAAGACGTATCTTGAGGAACATACTCTGTGAAATGATGTTTTTTACCCTGCAAACTTTAAGGATACACCCCACCTTCTTCGATTTGTCCCCCCAGATCATAGCACATGGAGATGGGAGGGCAGGAGTGGGGGAGAAGCTATTTTCTCTGCTCTCGACTTTTCTAAGCATCTTCAGGAGCCACATCTCCTCCATGGTTCCTGGTCCTGCAAAGACAGCCCCTCCCTCTGGGTTTCCAGCTCCTTCCAGGCAGCCCCAGCTCCTGGGCTCTCATAACACCACTTCCTTTCTCTGTCCCTCTGACCTTTGGGTCCTTCCTCCCCCCCTCCCCCAGCATCCCATTCACATGCTGTGACACTTACTGTGACACCCATAAAAGAGGCTTTGGAAATGCTAACTTGGGGGATAAAATCTGTATACACATTCAAGCACGGAGGCCCTCAAAGATACAAATATCAGCTACTTCTGCTAGATGATGAAATAGTAATTAGGGCTTTTAGGGAATGAAAATAATGCATCTCTTGTTTCACTCTAAAATGACCACATTTTTTCATAAATCTTGTCCTGGGAGGGCAGGCGATGGAGTTCACTCTGGTAACTTTACAAACTGTGCGAGTTGTTCATTCATTCATTCGACCAGCATTGAGAGCAGCTTCTTCCATTTTGTGCCGCATCCTGGCACTGGGAGCGCAGAGATTTCTCCAGCTTGTAAAGAGATCCTTTCAATAATGTGTAGGATCAATGGGTCCTATATATTGAGAGCCCAAAGAGAGGCTGCCTATGTGGGACCACCTGGGAAGGCTTCCAGGAGGAGGTGAGGCTGAATCTGAGGTTAAATAGAGTAGAATGAGGAGTGGAATCTGAAAAAGTATATAGAAATTACCAGGAAAGGGAACCCCTATAAGCATGGGGGCTCCAAAAACTAGCCTGGCTTTGGCCTTGACTCCTTGGGATGAGTCCACCTTCGGCCCAATAAGGAGGCAGAAGTAAACTGAGATGCTCTGGCTCCTAGGGCTTACTAGTGCTTACCACTTTCGCTAGGAGTTTGGGGTCCATGGGAGGCACTCTGGGCCGGGAGTCAGACGACCCTGGAAGCAAGCCCAGTCCCCCCACCCGCAAGCAGGTGACCTTGAGTAACTCACACCCCCTCTCTGAACCTCAGCTCCCTCATTGGTAAATTGGAGATAACAAGCTTACTGCACTGGGCTGATGGGAAGGGCAAGGGAGATGATGGATGGAGAAGCGCTCTGTAAGCTGGTAAGTGTTTTATAAACTGCAGAGTGCCGTGCATACTGTAAAACCTTGCATATATGCATATGTTAGCGGCACGTCTTCGCCTAGGACACAGCCCACAACAGAGACAAAGAATTGCAGGACCAAATTATTCTGCCACCTTTGGAGCTTTGTTCCCCTGTCTCTTGAAATCGTTTGGGTCTTCCTGAGGCCCCTTATTCATATGCCATCACCCTGAGAGGTGTTAATCCTTATTGGCTGATACGTTAGTTAGTGCTGGCACTTTCATTAACAGTAACACCTTTAGTTAGCAGCTAACTCCTTAACAGGAACCACCCAGCATTCAGCTGAGAGAAGAGCCTTCAGGAATGGGGCCAAGAGGGACTCTTCATGGTCTTGAGGCAGGAGGGGGCGCAAAAAGGGGTTCTGAGAGGATAGAAGATGCTCCAGGAGAGACATCCTCGACAGGGCTGACAGTTGCCAATGGACAATTCCGTCACCTGTCCTTTAGGCTGAGCCCCCCACCCCCCTCCATGTACCTGAATCATCTCTGCCATCTTCCATAGCTGAAAGCCTTGGACTTCCCACGGTAAGCCTCAGTTTCCTCCTCCACTAAATGGGCCACTCAACCCTCCTTTGGGGTCGCCATGACTAACACCCTGTTTTTCAAGTGTGCTGTGTATTTGTAGATGGTACATAAACGTGTCTCATTTTAATAGTGGTGCCGTTGTACCAGTCAGCTTATAAGTTTATTTATGTATTTTGGCTTTAAAAATGTTTTTGAGTGTTCATAAGTTTATTTATTTGTTTTGAGAGAGAGCGCGCGCGAGAGCACGGGGGAGGGCAGAGAGAATCCTAAGCAGGGCTCGATCTCACCAACCGTGAGATCATGACCTGAGCCGAAATCAAGGGTCTGACCCTTAACCTACTGAACCATCCCGGTGCCTCCTCAGTCAGCGTAGGTATAAGTAACGCTGTGGTAACAAATGAGCCTCCCCCAAATCTCAATGGCTTTCAACTATAAGGTTTTGTGTGCTCACGCTGCGTATCTGCATATCAGCCATGGGTTTGCTTTGATTCTGCTCTGCAGACCAAGTGCCCCACGTGGCGACTCTTACAACTTCCATCCAGAGGATGGAAGTAGTTCTGCCCACGTTTTATTGGCCAAAGCAAGTCACATGGCCTGCCTGAAGCGTAACCCTCTGCAGGGAGGCACCTGGCCAGGAGGGCAATGAATATTTTTAAATAGTAATACAAGCTACTACGGTATTTATTTTAAGGGATGATCAAAAAATACATAGCTATGCATACATAAGTGTACATAGAGCAAGACAGGATGATGAAGGAAATGGGGCAAAATGTAAATAACTGATGAATCTGGGTAAAGGGGAGTATGATGTTCCTGTAAAGTTTGAAAGCATATTAAAATTAATAGTTCCAGGGGCGCCTGGGTGGCTCTGTCAGTTAAGTATCTGACTCTTGATTTCGGCTCAGGTTATGATCTAATGGTTCATGAGTTAGAGCCCGGCATTGGGCTCTGCACTGACCGCGTGGGGACTGCTTGGGGTTCTCTCTCCCTCTCTCTGCCCCTCCCATGCTCGCTCGCTTGCTCTCTCTCTCTCTCTCAAAATAAATAAACATTAAAAAAAATAAAAGCAACTGTTTAAAAAATTAATAGTTCCGTATATAGTGCATATATGTATCATATCTGATACATATTCGTATATATCAGTACACACACATATATGTGTAGATGATATATATCAGATCATATATATAAATGTGTCAGATCAAACCATGATGCCAAGACTGCTTAAGCAAGACAAGCACAGAGAAAATAAAGACTAATTGAGCTAATGTAAAGAATATTGAATAATAGTACCCGCGTGACATTTGTAAACGCAGGACTTGCAGGGTAGATGTTCGAGAAACCTTTGGTTAAGGTGTGTGGGGTTCCTCACGCTTCCTCAGGGGTCCTCTGGCTGGCAACCCTCCCTTCTCGTCCATTCATCGTGGGTACCTGGGAGCACCTACTGTGTGCCAAGCCCTTGCAGGGCACAGAGGACACAGCACAGGATGACAGGCGGCAGCCACAGGATCTCCTTGGAGCAGCTCACAGACTCACAGAGGTGTCAGATAGAAAAAGACACATGGCGGCAAGGGGCCCAGGGAGCCCAGCTGCCAGCTGGAGTTGCTGTCTGAGAGACTGGCTGTCCAGGGGCTCAGTGTGGGCAGTCAGCGTTGGGGGAACCACCTCGTGTCTTGTGATTTGGGGTGTACCAACAAGGAGCCCCTGTGTCCTTGGGTCTATGTGACAGTATGTGTGTGAGTGTGGGGGTGGGAGCAGAGAGGCAGGTGACGGCGTAAATACTGTACTTTCCTCTACTGCTTCTTGGATGCCGAGGTTTGTTGTCACGGGGGCTGGAGAACCTCTTATTTTCTACATTAAAAACAACAGAAGGGCTGGGAGGGGCCACAAGAGAACTTTTCAAGAGAGTACCAATGTTCATTTTCTTGCACGGTGATAGTTACACTTGCCAAAACTCATCGAAATGTACATTTGAAATGGGTATCTTGCATCATTTTTTGTTTTGTTTTTTCTATGTTTCTTTATTTTTGAGAGAGAGTGAGAGAGAGCAGGGGGAGGGGCAGAGAGAGAGGGAGACACAGAATCCGAAGCAGGCGCCAGGCTCCGAGCCGTCGGCACAGAGCCCGACGCGGGGCTCTAGCTCACGAACCGTCAAAATCGGACACTTGACGGACTGAGCCCCCCAGGCGCCCCTGTCGTTGGTAAGTTACACCTCAATGAAGTTGGTTTACAAATTAAATGAAACTCTAAAAGCAGAGCGGTATGAAGATCGTGCATTTGTTTTGGAGAGGTTCAGAGAAGTTGAGTAACTTGCCCAAGGTCACACAGCTACTGAGGGGAGGAGCAGGACAGGGACCCTGGTGTGCCTGACTTCAGAAGTGGTGCTGTCCACTGGGATTAATACCTGCCCTTCATTTACCCACATAAACAAACGCATCTTCCATTCTGAAAGGCAGCACTCACAAATAGCACAAAATCTATCCCTAAAAGAAAGATTGCAGGATCAGGAAGGAGTTAAATGGTCCCAGAGTTCTGCCTCCTTCCTCCTCTGCCTTCTCACACACACAGATGCCATTGTCCCTGACCCTAGTTGACCTCCGGTCCCTGGAGCGCCTCCTAGGAACCTTCCGTCTATTCCTGGGCCAGTCCAGCCTCCCTTGTTCTCAGCCTCTCTACTGCTTTCTGCCCTTGTCATACCCCCGCTAAAGATCCTCATGTTGTCCTTGGTATCTGTTCCTCCACAGTCTGGAAGGCTGGGAGGGGACCTTCACATCTGGGTGGGAGCCAGGGACCAAATTAGAGGGTTTATCATTGACCCTTTTCATGGGTGAAATGAGAAGGCTCAGAGAGGTACAGAAGCTGCCTAAGGTCACACAGATTGCGTGGGTTAGAGTCAAACCCACCAAATTCTGTCTGATTCCAGATCCCGGTCCCTCGCTCAGGAGGGCAGGAGGAGGCTGAGTCATGGGGACGGGCATGGAGGGGAGACAGAGAGTAGGGGAGATCCTAACTGCCCCCCCCACCCCAACTCCAGAACCAGCTCTGCTCTGTCAACGGCTGAGAAACCCCCAGTCCCCGAAGGGACGGGGCTGCTGGGACCTTTTGCTGAGTGACGGCAGACCACATTTTTCTTAATCTAAATTGAAAACTGCTCAAGTAGAAAAATCATTTCGCTGCTTCATCTCAGAAAGGAAAAGAAGAAGAGAGAAGGGGGTGGGGGTTGCGGCGGGAAGAAAGGCTGGTGGTTGTGAAGGGCTAAGTCCCTACGTGTCCTGAGTCTGCAGCCGGCTTCACCCCACCCTGCCCCAGCTGGCCTCCTACAGCCCTAGGGCTCCAGGGGCTGGGTCTGCCAGGCTGCTGATACAGTCAGCCAACAAATGCTAAGAGCCCCACTAGGCACAGGAGACTTGGGCTGGGCTCTGGGGACGATAAATCACTGTCAGGGGCAGCTCGTGTCCTTAAGGGGCTTCGAGTTCCTCCTCTCCCTCCTTTCACTTATTCCTTCCTTCAACGAATATTTATTGAAGACCTACCATGTGTCTGGCACTGTTCCAGATGCTTGGGATATAAAAATGGTCCTTGCCCTCCTGGAATACCCTGTCTAGTGGAGAAGACAAATGATCGGGTAAATAGGGAGGAACAGACTGAATTCAGCTTTGAAGGAACATAAGGAGAGGGATGAGTGGTTATGCCTCGGACACGGGTGGGAATTGTGAGTTAGGCTGGGCAATCAGGGAGGGTCTCCTGGAGGGAGTCCTGCCTCAGCAGAGACACGGAGGGCGGGTATGAGTTTTTCAGGCAAAGGCAAAGGGCGGTCAGTGCTGGGAGTGGGGTAGCACCTTCAGAAGAGAAGGAAGTGCTGTGTAGGGCAGACCTTTAAGCCAGGCCGTTTGGGTTTAAATCCCGGCTCTGCTATCAACTAGCTGTGTGATCTTGGACAAGTTGACTAACCTATCTGGGCCTCAGGTTTTTCACTTATAAACCTAGGGTTGTTGTGAGAATTTAGTAAGTTGGCATATATGATATGCTCAGAACGATGCCTGGCATGTGATTTTTAGCTAGTAAGCAAACAAAAAGCCTCAGTATGTACAAAGGCCCCGAGACAGGGAACTACAAAGTGAGGGATGGGAGAAAGGTCTTGAAACAAGCTTAACCCTCGAACAAACACAAACCACGTACACTCTGTGGAGCCCACACATAGCAGCAGAAGGGCATAGGGTAAGTTCCTGCATCTTCCAGAAAATCATAAGAAACATGTGTTGGCACTTGAAACCCTTCTCTGGATGTCATTCCCACGGCAGTCTGGGGAAGTAACCACGGTTACCTTACTTAACAGGAGCACACTGAGGCCCAGAGAGGCCAAGTGACTAATCCAAAGTCACACAGCTGGGCTTGAGCCTAGGTTTGGCTAACTCCAGAGCTAAAGTTTCTCATTGCTCTGCTCTCCTGCCCCGTCTCTGAGATGGGACAGAATAGGGTTTGTGTCTAGGTGTGACAGCTGTGTGTCAGATCTCGGACTAGCCATGTCACACGGGAAGGAATTCATAAGCTGCAGCCTAGGGTAGGGTAGGGTAGCCATTTAATACCTTGCCTAAGCGGAGTCACTTTGGACAGTGAGAGGGGCACGATTCACATTTGTACCAGGGCGACGTGTATAAACTGGGACCCGAGGTCACCCCCACCATAGAGAAAGGCGATTAAGAGCACGGGCAGGTAGACCTGGCTGGCTGAGTGCCCTTGGGCAAGTCATTTAACTTCTCTGAACCTCAGTTTCCCCACATGAGGGGCAATGATACCTACCTCCTGGCGCTGTGGGGATTCAGTGAGGTGACAGCATGGCTTCCTCAGCATAAACTTCCGTGAATGCTGGACGTCCTTATCCAAGATGCAATCAGTGGAATTCTCTATACTATCTTCCAGTCTGTCTCTTAACCACCTCCCTGTGTTTCGTGTTTCCCCCGCCATTCTCCCTACTTCTTTTAGGACCCAGGTCTAGTCTGATTTGCTGTGTGTCCTCAGGCAAATACCTTCCAGTGTCTGGGCCTGCTCTGCCTTTCCAACTAGAATGTGTTGACAAAGCTGCTGGGGTCCCACCTCTCTTCCCTTCCTCCCTCAGCTGGCCTCCCTGCCCTGTCATCCATCCCCAGACTCATTTTACAGGTCAGTTCCCTTTAATTAGCGAGGCTCTGAGCCTTTTCCCTCACAAAATGGAAACTCTGCAGGTTCATCAAAATCTCATTAACCTCCATCCCCTAGTGGCCCTGCGGGGGTCAGGCCCGCCTCGGGCTGGGGGAAGCCACCTCCCAGCAAGTGGGGGGCAGGAGGGGGGGGCGGGCAGGTCTGTCCGGGGTGGGGGTGGGGGCTCTGGTTTGCTGGTCCCCAACAATACCCTGGCCACAGCCCCCAGCCCTGTCAGCCCTTGCCCGAGGGGGTCAGGGGAGAGAGGTGGATCCTCAGCACTTTAATTTGAAAACTTTCCAGGGGACCGAGGGACATCGGGAGCTGAAGGAAACGAGGGACTTCAAATGAATTAATACTTGGCTCGTGGCTGGCAATTTTCTCCGATTTCATGTCACCTGGCTCTTCTTCTTCCTCTCATTATTTTTTGGAGGGTGACGCTGTCTTCTCTGTCACGGTCCTAATTTTTAGTCCGGGACTCGTCTCTGCCTGGCTTTTAGCAAAGCAGTGCTCACCCACTGGCCTTGCTCATGGGAGCAGCCACTCGGGGGGGGGGGGCCCTTAAGAGTGGGGCTGTGCCCGTGGGGTTCTGGGGCCCCCGCACTGTCACCTACTTACTGTGGGGCCTTGGGCAAATGGCTTAGCCTCTCTAAGCCTCATTTTCCTCACCTACTCTGAAAATAAAATGAGATAATATATTTAGTACCTGGCAACCACTGAAAAAAGCTGTGGCGGTTTCTCATAATGTCAAACGCACACTTTTATATTGCAACAACCCCGTGCTAACATATGTATTCAAGAGAAATGAAAGCTGGGGCGCCTGGGTGGCCCAGTCGGTTAAGCGGCCGACTTTGGCTCAGGTCATGACCTCGCAGTTCGTGGGTTCGAGCCCTGCCTCAGGCTCTGTGCTGACAGCTTGAAGCCTGCTTCAGATTCTGTCTCCCTCTCTCTCTGCCCCTCCCCTGCTCACGCTCTGTCTCTCTGTCTCTCTCAAAAATCAACATTAAAAAAATTTTTTTAAAGAGAAATGAAAGCTTATGTCCGCCAAAGACCTGTATGCAAGTGTTTATAATGGCTCTACTCATCGTTGCCCTGAACTGGCCACAACCTAAAGGTTCATCGACTGGTGAATGGACACATAAATAGTGATTCATCCATACACTGGAATACTACTTGGCGTAAAAAAAAAAAAAGAAAAAGAAACAAACTATTGATAGTCACAACAGCATAGACGAGTCTCAAAAGCATTCTACTATGTGAAAGACGCAGAATCTTCTTAATCTCAAAAGGTTAAATACCAAATGATTCCTTTTCATGACAGTCTGGAAACGGCCAAGCTGTAGGCACAGAAATCAAACCAGGAGCCTAGGATTGGAGGAGGGGATCTGTTGTGAAGGGGCACAAGGCAACTTTCCGGGGTGATGAAAATGTTTTATATCTTGATTGTGGTGATGGTTGTACATGTCTGTCAAAAGTCATCCGACTGCACACTTTAAAAGGAGAGATTTTATTGCGTGGAAATTATACCTCAATGAACCGGTTAAAAGTGTTAGCCAAGGGGTGCCTGGGTGGCTCAGTCGGTTGGTTAAGTGCCAGACTTCGGCTCAGGTCATGATCTTGCAGTTCATGGGTTCAAGCCCCACGACGGGCTCTGTGCTGACCGCTCGGAGCCTGGAGCCTGCTTCGGATTCTGTGTCTCCCTCTCTCTCTCTGCCCCTCCCCTGCTCACACTCTTCCTCTCTCTCTCAAAAATAAATAAACATTACAAAGTTTTTTAAAAAGAGCTCTCCATTGTCTTTCCAATGAGCTTTCTATCAAACCCCAAAGCCTTACTCTGCCCAACAGGCCATGCAGCGTGGGTCCCCACCGTGAACCCCCACTCCCTGCTTGCCCCCTCCACCCACACAAGCCTCCTTCCAGTTCTGTGAGCAGATGTGGTTCTTTCCGGCTGTGCGGTCTCTGCCCTTGAGGACTCCTCTGCCTGGGACGTCCTTCTGCAGGCCTGGCTCCATCCTGTCCTTTGAGCCTCTGCTTTTATGTCACCTCTTCTGAGAGGCCCTCCCCAAACGCCCACCCCTCGATTATTTACCATCTCTGTGCCCGGGGTGGGGGTGGAGGGCTCTCTATAACCCTCCTGCGTGCTTTGTAATGGTTTGTTTGGGGGCTGGTCCTTGATCCCTGCTTAGTCTGAGACTTCCTGTCGGGGAAGAGACGGGGGCCTGACCTGCGTGCACGTCCCAGGGGCCCAGTCCAGTGCTTGGCGCATACAGGGAGTTAATACACGTTTGCTGAGTCAGTACCCGAACCTCGGTTTCCAGTTTAGAAGTCGGGCTCTCACACATGTCCTCAGGCACCCCTCGGGCTAACTTGGCAAGGACCGTAGGCTCAGCGGCGAGCCCTCCAGCTGAGGAACTTGGAGGATGGATCTGGTTGCCCGCGTCACATGGCAAGTCCCGACAGAGCTGAGACCCGTCACCACCTTTTTTGTGCCCTTTCCCACCTCCCCGGGTCAGCTAAGCTGCCTCTGCGTCTCAACCATCTTCTTCTAGCTGTTGTTGCTTTGAAGCATAAATTAAGCACCTTAAGACCAAAGCGCGCAGTAGGATGAGTTTTTCGTTAGGTATACACCGACCCGACCCACCCCCTGACTGAGATGTAGGACATTCCAGCATCTTAAAACCCCCATGATGGATCCCTGCTCACGGCTACCTTCTCATTTCTATGACCACGGTTGGGCTGCTTTTGAACGTCATATAAATGGACCCTCCTGTCTGACTTCTCTCCACACAGTGGAGGAGATCCGTCCACGTTGCTGGCCACAGCAGCAGCCTGCTCTTTTCGTTGCCATATAGTATTCCATCGTATGAGTATATCACGATTTGTTTACCCATTCTGTTGATAAGCATTTGTGTTGTTCCTAGCGATTTGTGAATAAGCATTTGTGTGGTTTTGGCGATTGTGAATCAAGCTTCTAGGAACACACCTCTGGGAGATGTAAGCATTCATTTTGCCCCACAGAACGGCTGGGTCGCCGTGTAGGCATGTGGTCGGCTCTCCTAGATACTGACAAATAGTTTTCCAGAATGGTTGTGCCTTGCACATTTTGGGAACCTAGCGGCTTCCGGCCTTCTTGAAATGGGATAATCTCCAGTTAGTCTCAGAGCTACTCCTCTGCCGGGCACTGGGACCCTGAGCCACCCTGCTGCATTAGCAGTCACTGCAGGGAGAGGGGGGCGTCAAGTTGAGCGGCTGTGCAGACCTTTCTGCTGGGAGGCCGGCCGGCTCACTGAGCCCGGCAAAGGTTAGGCCGCCTTGCATTTTCCCCTCCAATGATCTCAGCTCTTAGGGGCAATTAGCCGTCAGTGGAGCAGGGAGCTCAGAATACTAACCAGCCCTGGTGTATTCTGGGGGGCGTATTCTGCCATCCACCCAGGCTGAGGCCCTGCCTTGCATATGGGGTAACTGTGTGGGGGTCCAGGTGAGGGAACATTCATTATTATGGCTGCCCCTGTGCATTTTGTTAGTGTCCTGGGTCACCAGACCCTCTTTGGTGGGGAAATGAGAGCAACATCTGATGCCATTCCGCTGCTGCAGAAGGCTCGTCACCACTCGTGGCTGCTGCTTGCCTCTCCGGGCAGCTCTGCCCGCTACATGGTACTTCTTCGTTCAGCGTAGTGCTATTTGTAACAGCCCTAAACTGAAAATAAGTTAGAAGTCCAAGGGGCGCCTGGGTGGCTCGGTCGGTTAAATTTCCGGCTTCAGCTCAGGTCATGATCTCACGGTTCATGAGTTACAACTCACAGTTCCACACTGTCAGTGCAGAGCCTGCTTGGGATTCTCTCTCTCTCCCCCTCTCTCTCTGCCCCTCCCCCACTCGCTCACGCTCTCTCAAAATAAGTCAATAAACTTAAAAAAAAAGTCCATTGGAATGGGACTAAGTAAGTTATGTCACAGCTAATTAAATATATAATGGATACTCTGCAGTCATTGCATATGGGAATAAGGCGCACTGGCATCGTGGAACCCTGAGGAGACGCCCTGAGAAAGGCACGACATCGCTCTTGTGTTATTCTTGCCAAAAACTCATACCCTCAGTCTAGTCATGAGGCGGTATCGGACAAACCCAAATTGATGGACAGTCTACAAATTAACTGACCGGTGATTTTCAAGGGTCAAGGACGTGAAAGACAAGGTAAGACTGGGAAGTTATCACAGAATGAAGGAGACCAAGGAGACATCACAAATCGCTTCAGTGGAGGATCCTGGAACAGCAAAAGGACATCACATAGTGGAAAACAGGCAAAATTTGAATTCGATCTGAAGATTACGGTCGACTCTTGAACAACATCGGTGTGAACTGCGTGGGTCCACTTATACGGGCAGATTTTTTTTCCAATAAATACAGCACAGTACTGTAAATGATTTTCTTTCCTTTTTAAAATATTTAAAAAAAATTTTTTTTTTAATGTTTATTTATTTTTGAGACAGAGAGAGACAGAGCATGAACAGGGGAGGGTCAGACAGAGAGGGAGACACAGAATCTGAAACAGGCTCCGGGCTCCGAGCTGTCAGCCCAGAGCCCGATGCGGGGCTTGAACTCACGGACCGCGAGATCATGACCTGGGCCGAAGTCGGATGCTCAACTGACTGAGACACCCAGGTGTCCCTCTTTTTAAAATATTTTTACTGTTTATTTATTTTTGAGGGAGGGAGATTGATAGAGCGCGAGCAGGGGAGGGGCAGAGAGAGAGGGAGACACAGAATCCGAGGCAGGCTCCTGCCTCCGAGCTGTCAGCACAGAGCCCGACGCGGGGCTGGAACTCACGGACTGTGAGATCATGACCTGAGCCGAAGTCAGACGCTCAACCAACTAAGCCACCCAGGCGCCCCTGTAAATGATTTTCTTAAAAACATTTTCTTTGGTTTAGCTTTCTTTATTGCAAGAATACTATATATCATACATATAACATACAAAATATGTATTAATCGACTGTTTATATTATTAGTAAGGTTTCCAGTCAACAGAAGGCTATTAGTACTTACGTTTTGGGCGAGTCAAAATTATATAAGGATTTTTGACTGTGCAAGGGGTTTGGCATCCCTAAACATTCCCTCCCCCATGTTGTTCAAGGCACCAGTGATCATTTCTGGCCTTCAATAATTATTCTGTGATTACATAACATGTTGACATCAGGGGAAGCTGGCTGAGGAACAAAATGTACTATCTTTCTGCAGCGTTTCTATACATTTAAACATATTTCAGAATAAAAATTAGCAGAAAAGATGATAGTGTCGATCTGAGCTTCTTAACCTTTGCTGTGCCACAGACTTTTTAGGTAAGACCCACGGACACTTTCTCTGAACAATGGATTTAAACCCGCAAAATAAAATGTTTAAGCCTTCCGAGAAAGCCATCTTCAAATACAGGTTATCGAAATATTTGAAAGTTTCCGATATAATAATACACATACCCCTTTATTAACACATTCAGGAACAGGATCTTGAGGCAGTGCGATAACCATTGTAACTTCCAAGCAGCAACGAGCATGAACAGATTTCGAGGTATCTGCAATAATTACCATCTGATATGAAAACATCTGGGGGCGCCTGGGTGGCTCAGTCGGTTGAGCACCGACTTCGGCTCAGGTCACGATCTTGCGGTCCGTGAGTTCGAGCCCCGCATCGGGCCCCTGTGCTGACAGCTCAGAGCCCGGAGCCTGTTTCGGATTCTGTGTCTCCCTCTCTCTGACCCTCCCCCATTCATGCTCTGTCTCTCTCTGTCTCAAAAATAAATACACGTTAAAAAAAAAAAAAAAAGAAAAAGAAAACATCTGTCATCGCTACTGATGGTGAAGTCACAGGCACTGCTGACACCACCATGTCTCGTTGCTGACAGTGAAGTCGAAGAAAATTTGAAATTTCAGTTAGAGGTTAGTGAAAATAAGAATGGATTTTTTTTTTCCCATTCAAATCCGTGGACCCCCGTGAATTCTATTCGTAGTTTGGTCGTACCTATTACATCCCTTAGTGCAAATGTGTATGTATTGAACTGGAAAGAAGCTCATAATATATCGGAAATGGGGGAAAAGAAGGCTAGAAAGCAATCTGTACAGTAGGATTCCAGTTTTGTAAATTAAAAATGTGTGTGTGCCTTATGTATTCATTCAACAAGAATTCCACGATCGTCTGCCTGGAGCGAGACTCTGAGACTCCAGCAATGGAAAAGACAGACATGGTTTTTACCTTCCCAGAGCTGGGGAGCTGGGAGCATTAACGACTCGGCAACAGCAGGTTAAGTGATTATCTGGTCTTTCTTCTTCTTGCTTGTCTGCATTTTCTAATTTTTTGAAGCAAGCACGAATTGTGGGTGAAATAAAATGTTTTTTAAAGGAAAGAAGAAGAAATTCACTCCCAGCTGAACCCTGTCTGTAGGTAACACATTCCATTGTCCCTACCTCGGCCTTCTCATGCCCCACGGAATGTAATCCCACCTCAGTGTCCCACAACAGCCTCTAGGGACAGGCAGCTGTGGATCTTCAGGCTTTTCTTTTTCCAGCTGACCTCCCCCAAGTCTTTTGATGATTCCTCACCCCAAATCATCTCAGGCCTTTTCACCATCACACCGAGCTTTCTTTGGACCCACCTTGGTTTTTCTACACTTCTGTTATAGTGTGAAATTGAGGCCCAAGCTCCAGACTTAGGTTGCAAGGAGACTATCACCTCCCTCCTTCTAGATACCATACTTCTATTTATGCAGCCTAAGACAATAATTATTTTAAAAATAGCTTTATTGAGCTTTAACTCTCATGCCATATATATTAGTTTTCTACTACTACTGCAACAAATTACCACAAATTTAGTGGCTTAAAATAACACAGATGTATCATCATCTTACACTTCTATAGATCAGAAGTCTGACACGGATCTCACTGGGCTAAAATGAAGATGTTAGCAGGGCTGTGTTCCTTTCTGGAAGTTCCAGGGGAGAATCTACTTCTTTACCGAAATTTTCCAGCTTCTGGAGTCTGCCTGCGTTCCTTGGCTCATGGGCTCCTTTCTTCCATCTTCAAAGCGAGCAACCCTGGGACAAGTCCTTCTTACAACGTCAGCTTTTTTGTTCTCTCCTCAGATCGCTCTTCTAATTTTTAAGGTTTCTAGTGATTACATTGTGCCCAATGGACCTCCCCTATTTTTTTAAAATGCTTATTTATTTTTGAGAGAGAGAGAGTATGAGCAGGGGAGGGGCAGAGAGAGAGGGAGACACAGAATCCAAAACAGGCTCCAGGCTCTGAGCTGTCAGCACAGAGCCCGACACGGGGCTCAAACTCATGAACCATGAGATCATGACCTGAGCTGCAGTCGGACACTTAACCGACTGAGCCACCCAGGTGCCCCCGACCTCCCCTGTTATAAAGTCAGCTGATCAACAGTCTTAATTTTACCTGCAATCTTAACTCATCTCTGCCATGTAACCTAACATAGTCACAGGGTCTGGAATTAGGAACAGACACCTTTGAGGAGCCGTTACTCTGCCCATCGCACCGTACAATTCATTATTTAAAGCGTACCACTCAATGGTTTTGAGTTTATTCACATAGTTGTTGAAACCAACACCAAAAGCAGTTTTAGAACATTTTCAGCACTCCAGAAAGAAAAACTGTACCTATTAGCGGTCACTCCCATTTCTTCCCAATGCCACACAAGCCCTTCCCCGACCCTGACCTGGGCAACTACTTTCTGCCTCTATAGATTTGCCTGTTCTGAACACTTCATATAAATGGAATCATCCAATATGCGGTCCTTTGTCACTGGCGTCTTTCACTCATAATACTATAGCATGTATCAACATTTTTTTCTTTTTTACTGCCTAATAATATTCCATTACATACATATACCATGTTTTATTGATCCATTTAGTTGATGGACATATGGGTTGTTTCCGCTTTTTGACTACTATGAATACTCTTTCTATAAACATTTGTGAGCAAGTTTTTCTGTAAGCATATGTTTTCATTTCTCTTAGATATACATGTTGGATTAGAATTACTGGGTCCTAGGGTGACTCTGTGTTTAGTATGTTGAGGAATTACCAGATTGTTTTCCAAAGCAGCTGCGCCATTTTACATTCCCACCAGCAATGTCTGAGGATTCCAATTTTGCCATATCTTCACCGACACTTGTTATTATGTATCTTTAAAAAAATTTTTTTAAGTTTATTTGTTTATCTTGGGGGAGAGGCAGGGACGGGCAGAGAGAGAATCCCAAACAGGCTCCACAAGGCCAGTGCAGAGCCTGATGTGGGGCTCAACCCCATGAACTGTGAGATCGTGACCTGAGCCAAAACCAAAAGTCAGACACGTAACCAACTGAGCCACTCAGGCGACCTTAATTAGAGCTGTCTTAGTAAGCATAAAGTAGTATCTCCTGGGGTTTATTTGCATTTCCCTA
Organism: Panthera pardus; assembly: GCF_024362965.1. NCBI lineage: Eukaryota > Metazoa > Chordata > Mammalia > Carnivora > Felidae > Panthera > Panthera pardus. Next base: position 21,974,006 of record NW_026526821.1, on the reverse strand, counting down.
ATGGCGAATGATACAGATCATCTTTTCGTGTGCTTTTAAGCCATTTATATATCTTTGGAGAGATGCCTATGCCGATACTTTTCCCGTTTTAAAAATTGAGTTAGTTATTTTATTATTGAACTGTAAAAGTTCTTATACATTCTGGACCCAAGTCCTTTATCAGATATACGATTTGCAAATATTTCCTCCCATTCTACGCATCGTCTTTTCACTTTCTTGATGGTATCATTTACAGTAAAATGTTTTTAGTTTTGATAAAGTTAAATTTATCTGTTTGTGGTTGTTGTTGTTGTTGTTATTTTTGCTTTTGGTATTGTATCTAAGAGACTAGGTTCTTACCCAAAGAGATGGAGATTCACTCCTATAATTTCTTCTAAGGGTTTTATAGTTTTAGTTCATACACTTAGGACAATGATGCATTTTCAGTTAATTTTTGTATATGGTGTGAGGCAGGGGTCCAACTTCAGTATTTTGGGGGTGCATATCCAGTTGTTCCAGTACCATTTGTTGAAAAGACAACCTTTTCCCACTGACACATTTGTTGAACACCAATTTACCAGAAATGTCAGGGTTTATTCCCAGACTCTCAGTTCTGTTCTTCTGATCTGTATGTCTATTCAGTACCACACTGTCTTGATTAATGTCGCTTTCTAGTAAGTTTTGAAATCAAGAATTGTGACTCCTCTGATTTTGTTCTTCTTTTTCAAGATTGTTTTGACTATTTGAGGCATCTTGAAAAAAAATTTTTTTTTTGAATTTTAGGAATATCTTGTCATTTTCTGGGGAAAAATTCCTAGCTGGAATTCTGATAGGAATTGCATTAAATCTGTATTTCAGTTTGGGAAAATTTCCATCTTAATAACATTAAGTCTTCTTAAGAACATGGCATAGGGGCAGGTAGGTGGCTCAGTCAGCTAAGTGTCTGACTTCGACTCAGATCATGATCTTGTGGTTTGTGAGTTTGAGCCCCGTGTTGGGCTCTGTGCTGACATCTCAGAGCCTGGAGCCCCCTTTGAGTTCTGTGTCTCCCTCTCTCTCTGCCCCTCCTCTGTTCACACTCTGTCTCTCTCTCAAACATAAACATTAAAAAAAGAAAAAGAACATGGAATAAACATGGAATGTTTTTCTATTTATTTAGGTCTTTAAATTTCTTTCAACAATGTTTCGTACTGTTTAGACTACCAGTTTTTCATGCTTTTGTTAAGGTTATTCCTAAGGATTTAATCTTTTTGCTGCTATTGTAAATGGGATTCTTTTCTTAATTTCATTTTTGGATTGTTCATTGCTTGTGTATAGAAATACAATGAATTTTTTAAACTTGATCTTGGATCCTGTGACTTTGCTAAATTTATGTATGAGTTAGAATATTTCTTTTTAACATGGATTCCTTGGAATTTACTATATACAAGATCATATCATTTGCAAATATAGAGAATTTTACTTCTTCCTTTCCAGTCTGAATGCCTTTTATTTCTTTGTCTTGCCTAATTTCCATGGCTAGGATCTCCAGTATAATCTTAAATAGAAGTGGTGAGAGCAGACATCCATGTGTTGTTCCTGATCTCAGGGGGGAAATACATCTGGTCACATTAAGTATGTCAGGTGTGGATTTTTTGTAGATGGCCTTTAGCAGATGGAGGAAATTCTTTTCTTTTTTTTCTTTTCCTTTTTTTTTTTTTTGAGGAAATTCTTTTCTATTCCAAGTTTATTGAATGTTTTTATCATGAAAGGGTGTTGTATTTTATACCATGTTTTTCTGTATCTACTGAGATGATCATGTGGTTTTTGTCTTTCATTCTATTGATATGGTGGATTATATTGTTTTCCTGTATTAAACCAACCTTGTATTCCTAGGATAACCCCACTTAATCATAGCATGTAGTCCTTTTTATATGTCGTTCAATTTGCTTTGCTACTATTTTGTTGAGGACTTTTATATGTGCGTTCCTAAAAGATACTGGTCTATAGTTTTCTTTCCTTGTGATATCTTTAACAATCACCTCTTAGAAAGCCACATCACAGTGTTGACAGCAATTGTGTTGTCAGAAATTCCCTCCTGCACGAACCTAGATGTTGGCAGATCTGGATTGGCTCCAGTGTTGACACAATCACACACTGCAATCTTGAACTTGCCCTCTGAGGACCTCAGTCTCCTGTTCCGTAGTTACAAGGTTGTAAACTCTTCAGAGTCATAGAGTCCATGGCTGGAATGTACTTCGAGACCTGTGCCCTTCCCCTGGGACCAAGTCTGAAAAGGTCTTCATTGTCCCCACTGATAAATAAAATAGGTCAGTGTTTAAAAACAAAGCATATATAAACATGTACATGAATCACCAAGGAGTCTCGTTAAAATGCAGATGCTGATTCTGTGGGTCTAGGGAGGGTCTTCTTACCAGCTCTTTGGTGACTCTGAGGTTGCTGATCCACGGGCTCCACTTTGAGTAATTCAGGAACCAGAATATTGTTTCCCAAACTTCGGTCACGTGAGTACCAACTTCATATTTTTTTTCCATATTCTTCTTCCCTCTATACTATGAGAAATTGTTTTCTCTTAATTGACTAGCAATCAAATAGCTTCTCTAGGCAAAATTTGGATTCATTCTAGGCAAGGATACACGTAAAATCATGGGTTTCACGGGCTAGTTATATTTTTTTCTAATATATACTGAACACACCTATTCAAATGAGAAAAGTCCATTTGCATATAGCCAGAAATTATCTTAGGCACCCCTGACCCATGCACCCCCATGGTAGGTGTCGCATTAGAACTTCCAAGGGGTTGAGAATGTGGTTCTTGCCCTTTAAACACCATCACATTTAACTGGACACTTTTGACTTGCGTTTCATGATTTTGCCCCATTGTTCTCTGCTGCAATTTGGCCAGTGGTTCCCGTCTTTTCCTCTATTATCTACTCTGATTAACTCAGCTGCACCTGTCAGCCTTTATTCCTGCGAGTGCGTAGAGTGAGGCGTGCTGGAGACGTTGTTAAAATGCATGAGTTTGATCATATTCACTCTTTCGGGTCCTGAGTGCAGGGGACGGAGTCTCCGGGCCCTGCATCTGGGCTGCATTCCGCAGGCCTGGGGCTCGTGGTCCTAAGCGAGGACGCCTGTGGGAACCCGCCAGACCAATCTGCAGCTTTGCCTGGTGAACATTGTCAGCGGCATGGCTCGGCTGGGTCCCTGAGGGCCTGTGAGTTTCCTCTTGGGCTGTCTGCAGGAAGTAGGGACGAGCCTGTGCAGTACATTTACCTGTATCTCCAGGAGCAGCGTTTATGAAGGTAGAACAAAGCTGGCCTGGGGAACTTGAATTCCTCTTGTTTCTCTCTGTACCTGTAGGAGAAATCACGTAGTCTCGGTGAGCCTCCTTTTCTTCATCTATAAAATGGGGATAATAGTGACTTGCGCATGAGATAGGAGGTGCAGTAGTGGAAAGTTCAGGTTTTGATGTCCTGCAGCCTGGTTCTGTCATTTACGACGCGTGTGATGCCCGCCTCCTCTTCCGTAAAGTGGAGAGATAACAATACTCACAGGAACACCAGGAGGATGAGGTGGTTTTGAACCGGTGGCTGGTGTAGAGTGAATGCTCAGTAGACGGCAGAAATTACTAGAACCACTGCCGTCATTATTATCATGTGAAGTTTGTAGCAAATCTGGAATATTTTGATACTTAACATTAGCTCCATCTCCCTTCCTTCCTTCCTTCCTTCCTCTCTTCTTTCCTGTCTTCCCATCTTCCTTTCATCTCCACTTCTTACCTTTCTAGATGCATCTGATCGTAGCTGCAAGGGGCAGCGGGAGCTTAAGTTGGAAAATTGGATTGGGGTCAGATACTAGAGGGACTTGAATGGCAGGAGAAGGAGCTTGATCTTCCGTCTAAGGGCAATAGGGAGCCACTGAGAGTTGCAAAGCAGAAACAGGACATAGTGAAAGTGGAAAGGAAGCTGGCAGCACAGATCGGGAAAGAAGCTGGAGCCACAGACCTGAGACAACCAGAGGGTAGGGAAGGAGGGGCTACATCTCGGCTCTATTCCCTACTCTTATCTGGCCCACAGAACCCAGGCACAGTGCCCTACCTTGCTGTGAGACCTCAGACAGTGCGGTCTGCGATCCTAGGCCTTGAGGACGCCTCCAGGTCTCCGTCATCTTCCAGGCTGCTCCCTGTGCCGAGATTAATTTGTTTACTCCCTTGCCTGGAGATGAACTGAGAGAACTAATCGTCCATCAGCCACGGCTCCCCCAACCCTGCACCGCCCCGCCCCGAATGTCCATTTTCTGGCAAAATATGTCCTTGCGGCCGCCAAGGCTGTTTGGAAAATGCTAATTTTACCCTCGAATTAAAATTTGTTCCCTTACCCTCGTTTTCATAAAAATGAAGCATCCAGAAACATTGCCACGGCACGGAGGAGAAAGATCTGACATGATTTTTTAAATGCCTTCAATCACACCGCCTTCTGAACACTGCATCCTCTCACCCTGACCCCCCTCCCCATCTTCCCACCCCCTGAGGCAGCATTTACATTTCTTAATAACCCCTTATTAATATTCATGAGAAGGGGCGGGTAATAATGGCTGAGCACACCGCACTAATTCAATTTCCACCGCCTCGGCGTGTTTACTTAATCACCAAGGGACCCGGGTTACTCAGTACAATTATTTATTCGGAATTAGATCTGGAGGCATCTGGACTGGAAGCAGGGAACCAGGAGCAAAATGGAAATCAAATTTTCTTTGTCTTTCCCTCCCAGCCGCCTCCTCCTGACTGTCTGCCAAGGCTCCAGGCGGCCAGCAGGGCTTAGAGGACAAGCCTCAGCGCCTGTCAGGCTGTTCCTGGAGGCACTGGCTTGTGCTGGGATTGAATGCATTCCAGGTGCTCCGGCCTCGGCAGGAATCTCCCATCGGTGGTGGCCTAGGAGGTCTTGCCAGGCTCAGCGGTGGGCCAGGACACCGTCCCAGCCAAGAGCGTGTCCATAGTAGCTGGCCAGAGGTGGGGCCTTCCTGGGGGGTGGCCCAAGCTGAACACGCAACATGGCCAAACACTCGATCACAGGACCCCACAGAGGTTAAGAGTTTGTGACACGAGATCTAAATAAGGCCTGCTCATCTTTTACCCTCAGCTTAACCGTTACCCCCAGGAAGCTTTCTCTAGCCCCCTAGACTAGGTTACCTTCTCTTACAACCGGGATGTGGGTATTCACCCAGTGGTTTCTAATTAGTTTTTCGGGATCTGTTTCTCCCAGTAGACTGCCAGCTCTGTGGGGGCAGGTCCCCCGGCTGTCCTGGCCGTCCCTGTGGTGTGAGCATCTAGCAGGGCCCAGCACAGAGGAGATGCCTCACAAATACTTGCCGACTTGTTGACTGGCTGAGTCTTGGGTCTCTGTTTCCTCGCTTTGCAGAGTGAAGATAAGAATGTCCACCTTGCAGCATTGCTGCGAGGATTCGGTGACTTCACTGTAAGGAGATTCAGAGGCTTTCGTTGTAAATGAAAATGTTGACCCCAGTACCCGACACGTGGTAAGTGCTCAGTCATGCAACGCTTCGGTTAATGTTGCTGTTATTTCTGATTGTGGTGGAGCCCTGAAGGGTTAACTCTGCTCCGTGTTGCTGGGGGCTGATCGCTGTAGGCTGCGTTTTCCAGGCTTCTGGGATGACTGGCTTCCGGCTGGGTTTGGCCCCTTGGGAGGCATTGCTGGGAGACTGGAGGGTGGGAGGGAGGAAGGGAGAAGCCGGGGTATGTCTCCCTCTTGGCCGTGGGCAGCAAATCCAGCAGCGGCTTGTCTCCTCCATGCCTCTAGCTCCCCTGCAGCTCCATCGTGGTTTCACATTCCACCAAGTGCCCCTGCTCCTCCCTGCTCAACGCCACCCCTGCCTCTGTCTTAGGTCTAGGGATGGTGGCAGCCTCCTGCCATTACTAGACTTTGAGCTGCTTCGCTGAGTTGGCTTGCTTCGCAGCTCTTCCACCACCTTCCATTTCTTAAAGTTCTTAATTTATGAATATTCACGTATTTCCCGGTTAGACAATGACCAGTACACTTCCCTATTCGGCTACCAGCTGCTGGTGGAAAGGGCTCCATCTTGTACCCCCATGGCCTGGACACAGAGAAGCTCCCGAGAGGTGAATGAATGAGTGAATGAATGAAAACTGACTTTTCTAGCCAGGCTCTCCTCTTGCTTCGTAAGGGAGGGCATAAGGAGAACGAATCGCTCCCTGAGATGAATAAATGTTTGGCTTAAAACAAGAACAATAATGACACTAATGAACTACTCTGTAAAAAGAAAAGGCTTTGTACATAGTTCTGAGACTGTACATTTCTTTGCAGAAATGCAAGAACTGTAAAGTTCTGTACCCGCGTTGGGCTTTCCTACCATTTCAGCCCAGCTCAGCACTCCTGCCGAGGTGGCTTGCAGGCTGGAGAAGCTGAGAGAAGAAAGGGAACATGATGGATTGGAGGCAACGTCTCAGCCAAAGAACAAAAGGCGGGGAGGTGCACAGGGGACAGTGGATGATTTAATCATTATAGGCTCATTAAGGGAAGTCCCTTCCCTTCCTTGCTGCCTCCAAAGCACCTGGACCCCTAGGTGCCCAGCCAAATCCCTTCATTAAAATTTCTCAGAACTAGGGCCAGGTTGGAAGGTGGTCAAGGCCTACCAGTTTGTCTGCCTGACAAAGGGAGGAGGCTGAGGGGGTGGGGTGGGGTGGGGTGGGGTGGGGGGCGTTTCTCTCGGAGTCACCCGGGAATAGCAGGGCAGGTGAAATTTGGGATTCAGTTTGGAGGATGAATGAAAGGGGATTTCAGAGATTTTAGGGAGTGACCCAGCCTGTCTTCGATTGGGTTCCCCTAAAGCAGAGCCTGAGACAAGGATGCGGGTACAAGTAATTTATTTGGGAGGTAATCACAGGAAGCAGGAGTGAGGGAGATCGAGAAGGAGCTGGTTGCCGCTAAGGATAACTGAGGCCCAATCCTGGGGGACCCTCTGCTTTACTATGCAGAATCGTTCACTCAAAGGGCGGGAGCCTGGGGCACTTACCCACCAACCCCCATGCCTCTCGGGGTTGAGCTTTGCCCCAGCGGGCATTAATTCCCTCACACCTCTGGGCTGAGCCTATGGGTGGGCTGAGCAAGGGACCAGGGCCTCCAGAAAAGCTTTGCGGTGGAAAAATTAAGAGACCGGCTGGGTACCTGAGGGAGGACGCTGCCAGGTCACCTGGACACTGTGTGCCACGGCTGCAGCTGAAAAGCAAATATGGGGCGTGGCACGGGGCACCCACAGCATCTTCCCCCCTCTGCTGCCCCTGACGCTCTTCTGCCTGGGTGACCAACCTCCATGGCCCTTCTTTTTTCCTTCCTCCCTTCCCTGGAGGGAGGAAAGCTCAAATGAAGAGACTGCCTGGCCCCTTCCAGATCAAAGACGCTGGGACCCTTTAAACCAGACATTCCCTTATTCTAAGACTCTAGAATCCGTTTGCAGTTTTGTGACGATGGCCCCAGAATGCTGACTCTCCCCTTCCAAGGTTCTAGAACTTTTAAGATTCTACAAAATGGGGAGCGGGTTTCGGCTGTAGGACTTGAGTGGTCTCGGCCATCTTACCAAGGGCCACCAGGACCCCAGATAGGCCACTGGGGGCATGGACCAGCCTGGAGGACAGCCTGAAGTGCCCCTGTCTTCAGGCCTGCTGTGACACGTTGAGGCTTCATTCATAACTGGTCCAAGTGTTTGGAGAGCAGGGGGCTGCGGACACGTGGGCTCGAAGAAGGTGCCTTAGAGAGACCCTCACGTTCCCTCCAAGGAAGGAGCCGCCTCTGCCAGCCCGCAGGCCCCTTCCCCGACAACAGCCACTTACCTCCCGCCTGCAATCCCCGCACCGGCCTCCTTCGCCCATCCTTACTGTTTCCTTTTCTCCTCCCGAGCAAGGAGCCAGTTTTCGCTCAGCAAACCTTTACCAACTGCCTATTAAGTGCCAAGTGCTAGGTTAAGCGTTTGAAACACCTATCACGGATTGGGACCTCCGTAAGCAGAGCATGAAGGGCAAGATATTTATTGGGGATTAACACGTATGAAAGGGAAGGGAGGAAACAGGATGAGACAAGTGAAGTCAACTGATCCCTGCTCTGCAAAGCCTCAGCCAGCCCTGCGGCGAGCTCTGGAGAGACCCCCGCCTGGCAGGACCGTTCTGCATCAGCCGAAATGGCCAACCCTTTAAACCCCAAGGCTCGGTCACCAGATGCAGGCTGCCCTGGGAAGGGTGTGACCTCAGGCCACAGGCTCTCTGCAGCTGAGGCAGACCCGAAAGAGCCGAAAGAGCCGAAGGCAGCAGGCAGCGGACTGTCGCCAGCCGCACTCCCCGCGCCGGGCAGCAGGCCCTTCCCGGAAGGGGTGTCCGGGCAGAGTCCCTCTCTTTGTCTACCGAACATCCATGATCCGACCGAACCCGCGCCACAACCCATCTGTGCAGGAATTAACAAACTTATTTTACAGAGGAGTTCACAGAGGTTCAGCAACTTGCCCAAAGCAGCTTCCAGAAAGGAAGGGAGAGTCGGAAGCCAGGTCTGTCCATGGCCGGGGTTTTATGGTCTCCTCGCCATAGGATAGCTGTGCTTTGCGCGGGGGATTCATTTTCATACGTTGCTTGCAGGTGCAAACGGTTGGCGGGATGGGGAGCGCGAAGGATAATTCCCCCCCACCCCCAGCTGCACCCCCACGAAGCAATCTTAGCATCCCTCTTCCCTTGCCTTTTCCCTCTCCCCTCCTCTACCTTTAGCGCCCTCTTCCTCCCCACCCCCTATCTGCAGGGTCCACGTGGGTCTCCAGCTCCTGTTCCAGGACAAGGCATGTGACCAGGCTACGCCAATCAGAGCAGAGCATTCCCTTAGCTGGGCAGTTGGGTCACACCTGTCACGTGACAGGAGGGGGCCCAATCAGAGTGAAATCCAGGACTTTTGCAGTAACTGCCAGAAAAGTCTTGCCCCTTCTAGGTGTACTTGAACCTCCCACAGTGTAGAATGGTTGCTGTTGGTCTGTTTCAGTTTTTAATCCCTGTATCACAAGCCACCCCAAAAGTTAGTGGTTTACAGCAACAACGACTTATTATTTCTTATGATTCTGGAGGGTGACCTCCATTTGTCCCATCCATACGTGTTGGCTGGGGTCACTCGTGTGGCCGCATTCAGCTGTGGCTGGACTGGAAGGGCCAAGAAGCAACGGAGTGGGGTTGGGGTGGGCGGTAATGGATAGGGAGGTAGGAGTGATTAGCCCCAGGTGCTGCTAGTAAAAAGGAGCATTTTTTTTGTTGAGCTTAAAAATGATAATAACACTGGGAATGCAAGCTGGTGCAGCCACTCTGGAAAACAGTGTGGAGGTTCCTCAAAAAACTCAAAATAGAACTACCCTACCACCCAGCAATTGCACTACTAGGCATTTATCCACGGGATACAGGTGTGCTGTTTCGAAGGGACACATGCACCCCCATGTTTATAGCAGCACTATCAACAGTAGCCAAAGGATGGAAAGAGCCCACATGTCCATCGATGGATGAATGGATAAAGAAGATGTGGTGTGTATATATGTATATATATATACATATATATATATATATACATATATACATATATGCAATATATGTGTACATATATACACAATAAATGCAATTGTGTGTATATATATATATATATATATATATATATATATATATATACACACACAATGGAGTATTCCTCAGCAATCAAAAAGAATAAAATCTTGCCATTTGCAACTACGTGGATGGAAATGGAGGGTATTATGCTAAGTGAAATTAGAGAAAGACAAATATCATATGACTTCACTCCTATGAGGACTTTAAGAGACAAAACAGATGAACATAAGAAAACGGAAACAAAAATAATATAAAAACAGGGAGGGGGACAAAACAGAAGAGAGTCATAAATATGGAGAACAAACAGGGTTACGGGAGGGGTTGTGGGAGGGGGGATGGGCTAAATGGGTAAGGGGCACTAAGGAATCTACTCCTGAAATCGTTGCGCTATAGGCTAACTAACTTGGATGTAGATTTGAAAAAAGAAAAAAGAAAATTAAAAAAAGAAAAAAAACCCTAAAAAAAATTAAAATTAAAATTAAAGAAAAAGGAACAAATTATGCCCAAAGTTAGCAGAAGGAAGGAAATTAAGAAAATGATAACCCTGAAAGTCAATCTGCTTTTTATCATCAGCATGCTGGAGATCCCAAACAATGTCAGTGCTGAATACTCCCACGAAGGCAGACCTCCACCCCTCCACCCCCGCTTAGTACAAAGGGCTCTCTCAGAGTCTGGAATCTTTGTGATGATTGCTAGCTGGGACGCCTCAGATCTCCTCTGTGAAGCCTTTATTCCCATGTGGCGTGCCATCTTCACGACTCCTGAACACGGTCTCTCTCTTCAGCACGACAGCCTCTGTCTCACAGTATGGCAACAGGATTCCCAGAGGGAGCGCTCCAAGAAGTCAAGCACAGCCACACAAGTGCTTCTAAGGCCTCTCCTTACATCACGTTCGCTCCTATGACATCAGCCAAAGCGCATCACGGGGTCAAGCCCTGCATTAAATGTAGGAGGGGACCCTCAAGGGCATGAATACGGGGAAGCGTGGTTGGTCATAGGCCACCAATGTAGCAGTCTACCACGTGGGGCTTGCCTCCTGCCCGGGAAGGAAGGTCAAGGAGAGCCCTGAGCCGCGGGGTGTATCAGGCAGGGTCCTTAAAAGAGACAGACGCACTCAAACCTTTATTTCGGGAGACTCTAATAAAGGGGCTATTTGCAAAGGTGGCAACAGTTGTCCAGGGAATTCAACAAGGGATGGTTCCTCTGGGACAGCACAAGCCCAAGAGGTGAAGTGGAAAGACACTGGATATATCATCGGGGCTTCTGAATCCCTCAAAGCCTGAAGCAGCTCTATTCTTGGGCTTTTTTACCTATGTAAAGCTCATCAATGTTTTTTTGTTTTTGTTTTTTAGTGCCTAGGCCCGTATGGGTTGGTTTCGGTCTAGTGCAATCACAGCGTCCCTGACGGATATGCTGTCATCGAGGGGTCGGGCATTTATGTATTTATAATTTTTTTTAGAGAGAGAGAGGGTACAAGTGAGTGAAGGGCAGAGAGAGATAGGGAGAGAGAAGCGGGTCTTGAACCCACCCATTGTGGGATTCGAACCCAAAAACCGTGAGATCGTGACCTGAGTCGAAGTCAGATGCTGTTAACTGACTGAGCTACCCAGGCGCACAAGGAGGAGCTGGTCCTTTAATGGGATGACTACATTTCACGCTCATCAGAGTCCTAAGGGGTCCACAGGGCAATAACATCGCAGGTGAGCAAACTGAGGCTCTGAGAGGTTGAGGGATTTGGCCTAGGACATCTGGCTCGTTAGTAACAGAGATGGGAGTTGACCTCGGTCCAGTGTCAATACTCCAGCCACATTTAGCCACTCTCTGTCTCCTGGATATGCCCTACTCTCTTTCCTCCAGATCTGTCCTGGGTTGAAGAATGTCCCCTTGCCTAAAAAAGGCCAAGTTCTAACTCCAAGTACCTGCAAACGTGAGCTTATTTGGAAATAGGATCTTTGAAAATGTAATTAAGTTGAGGATCTTGAGATGAGATCATCCTGGATTCGGGGTGGGCTCTAAATTGTAATGACAGGGGCCCTTAGGAGAAGGGGATGTGAGTCAGAGAGAGGGGAGGGCGTGTGAAGACAGAATGCAGTGGCGGAGATTAGAGTGACGTGTCTATAAGTCAAGGAATACCAGGGCTTGCCTCCCACCACCAGAAGCTAGGAAAGACACATGAAACAGATTCTCTTTCTGAGCTCCAGAAACTACCAGCCCCACCGTCCCCTTGATTTTAGACTTCTGGCCTAAACTGTGAGAGAATAAATTTCTGTTGTTTTGGATTACGGAGTTTGCAGTAACTTATTATGACAGCCCCAGGAAATTGGACAGGACCTTTGCACATGCCATGTCAATGGCCTGTAATATAATCCTCTTCCCTTCCCCAAACCTGCACTCCACTCTGCCCTTTGAGGTTTAGAAGTAAATAAACCTGCACAGAAGAAAGGGGACCTTTCGAGGAATCACTCACGCTGCCTCCTCCCGTCTTTCCTCCTTGACCTAGAGGTTTCAGCTCAGACACCACCTCCTCCAGGAAGACTTCCCCATGTTCCTACCCTTCTCTGTGATTCCACAGTCCCCTGACCTGCCTCTGCCACGGTTGTGCCGGCACTGTCTGTTGACATGGCTTGTTTTTCCCTCTCCCGCCGGACTGGGCACTGCTCACAGGCAAGGACTGCACCCGATTCCTCTTTGTGGCTGTGAACCTGACACAGGTTCAGGCACAGCGGGGCTATTCGCTAATGTTTGCTGCGTGAATAAATGAGTGAATGTTCAGTTCCCCTCCAGTTCTGCTCCATATGGACCTCTGCCCCTTGGGGGAGTAACCCTTCGCTGGGAACACACGGGTGAAATAGCTCAAGATCACCAGTGGTGGGCGGGGGCAGGACACTCAGCCTCGAGTTCAGCCATACCTCAGCACAGCTGTCCTGCCCGTGATGCCAAGGCCCTGTCAGAGGCGTGACAAACAGCTCGGCTGATGGCTTATAATGTCAGAGATGATGGAAACAGGGAGGCGATGGCTGAAAGAATGGGTTGGGGACGCTTGTCATAACTTTATTTGTGGGAGGTGAGTTCCTGTCGGCCGGGTGATGGATGGTGCAGGGGCAGGCACAGTACAGGCCCTGCCACCGCACCTCCCCTTTCTCTCTAAGCCAAATGACTTTGGGGATGAAAAATGACTTTCTTGGGAGAATCGGGGGAGGGGAACTTCAGGGAAGGGGGCCATGTGGTTGGCACCTCGGAGCGACTTTTGCCTTCCTCCCTGAGAATTGACTTTTGCCTAGTCCAGCCTGATAGTGTCTTTTCTTCCTTTCTCCCTCCCTTCCTTCCAAGGAGACTATTGATGATAATCTCAGACACATCACCTGCCTTAATATTAAAACTGCCTAAAAAGGAATGTGTACTTTTATAGACGAGGAAGCTGAGGCTTGAGGAGAGAAAGTATATCCTAAATTGCCTGGGAAGGAGGTGGCAGGATTTGAACCTGGGTCGAATTCGTCCAAACCCTGATCTCCCTGCATAACGATGTGATAAAGACCATGTATGTAGCATGTGCTAAAGTCTTTGGAAGCACAGTGAAGAGAGCAATTAATCTGATGGGAAAAAAGTCGGGGAAGTCTTCCTGGAAGAGAAGATATTCGGCTTGATTCTTAAAGGATGAATAAAATGTTAACGGGTACAGAAAGAGGATATTGGGGATTGGGAAGGGAAAAGAGAGGAGTAGCATCCACTTTCGTTTACTTGCCCCAAAGCAGTCACTGCCCTCTTTCCCCCTGCTTCCAGAACCATCCTGCTACAATGGCCAGAGGCATTATTAAGCCATTTTGTGAAGTTTCCATTTGCCTTGTGAGTGATTGGTTTGGAAACAGGAATGGGAACAATTCTGGCCAATGAGATGTACGGAATGTTCTCTCAAGGACTCCTGGGAAGTCTGGGAAAGGTTTTCTTGCTCTCAGAAAGGGAAAGGCCTTCTTCTTTTGCAGGATGTACTCATGTCTGTACTTGGCGCCTGGAGGTGTGGCAGCCATCTTGTGACCGGGCGGAGAAACTGACACCCTGATGCTGGCTCAGCGGGAAGATGGAAAGGACATTACTGGGCTGCTGAATTAATGGCTCCTGTAGCTACCAAACCTTGGAACTTAGTCTTCAGTGGATACACGTTTCTCACTGTTGATCAGCTGAGTTGGTGGCTTCAAATTTTTGCAGCCTGAAGGTTCTGACTGATTCAAGAGCTAAAGAGGATGCCAAGACACCTTGTTGCTTCCACAGCTTAGGCTTGGAGAAGAGATAAAGCTGTGAGGGTTAAAGGTATAGGCTTTGCAGTTAGATAGAGTTGGCTTCAAGTCTCAGCTTGGCCACTTCCTACTTGTGTGACCTTAGGCATGTCACTTAATGTCCTTGAGATTCAATTCCTGGGGATGAGAATAATACATCATAGGGCTCTGATGATAAAATAAGGAAATGCACAAAAAGGGCTGCTTAGTACAGGACAGGGTACATAATAAGTACTCATTATATCATCCTGATGCCAGCTGTCCTTACTGTCATTATTGACTTTTTGGGCCCCCATGGAAGCCTTTATGCTCGCCTCATACACTTGCCTAACTCATACTCGCCCTAACACTAGAGTCGGCTCATCCGCACTCGGCCAAATTCAATTCCCCTTAATACTGTGATTGTGTAGGTTTTGAGGTCTTAGAACTACATTCCAAGCTGGAGGAGGAGAAGGGAGGAGCTGGAGTCAGGTCACGGCTGGGGTTATCATGGATAGGGTTAAGGTTCTGTGGCCACAGGTCGGCCCCAGATGGACCTACATAAGGGCCTTTCCCCTTGGCCAACGCTGCTTGGACCTTTCACATCCCAAGCAGCTAAGTTAGTCTGCGTCTCAAAGTCCTTGATAGTAGTGAGAAGCAGGTGTCAGTAAAGGAGAAGTGTTTACCAGGCAGATAGAGCAGCATGTCCACCCCAACCGGGGCCTTAACAACAGACCCCGTTGTGCCCAGCAGACAATAAAGCTAAGCCCTAGGCCTACCTCACACTCTCTGAGCCTCTTTGACTTGGATCAAGCCTTCGCTCTCCCCACTTATTCTGTCTGACTCTCTGTTTCGTTCCCCACCGTCGGTGGTGGTGGTTTTCATTTCTGAGAGGCACACCCTTGGACTTAATTCTGAAGTCAGTCTTTCCAAGTGTGGAGGATGTCCATTGTTGTACTGGGCCTACTTTCATCCTGCCATACCTGCCTCTATCCATTTGGCTCCCAAAGAAGCAGGCATGGTTTTCTTTGGCTCCGCCCCTCTGGTCATAGTTAATTGGGCCAGAGGTGGGCACCTGACTAGAGCTAAGCCGATCAGAAAACTTCCATTGGATTTTCAAACCTAAGGGCAGAGCCAATCCCTAAGGTAGAAGCCGTGGGATTTAAATCTGGGGGCTACAGGAAGTCATGCCTCCCACTATATGGAAGGGGTCAGAATGCAACACGAGAGGATGAGAAGAACAGAAACAAATGGTGGGAATATGGTCCCGGCACCCTCTGAGCCCATGGTACCTGGTTTCCTGAGTCCCAAAAGGGACCAGTGCCCGACCTCAGCCAGGAGTAGTCGATCTTTCTTAAGTACCAGGAGCCAATACATTGTCCTTTTTCCTTGACTAGTTCAAGTGGAACTTCTGTCCCAGCGACAAGCACTCTGACTGACACCCTCCCAAGTCCCTGCGCTGCCCCAGAACCTGGCTTGGCCTTCCCATTTCAGAGTCTCAGCCCTTTTCCATTTCCAACCTCGGCCAGGAGTCCAAACTGGCTCCTGAGGCCCTAGCATGCCTTCTGCCCTTCTTACCCCACTCGCTCTCCCTGGATGACCTCATTCGCTTCTGTGGCTCAGCCTCCACAACCTCCTTATAACTTAAAACTTCCAAACCCCTAGCTCCATTCTGGACCCTATTTGAGCTCCGGGTTTTTCAAACATGGTGGAGACATGTTGGTCACCTTCACAGTGGGTATCAGGGTTCTTCCTGAAAACAACTATTTGGGTGGAGGGGATACCTTGATAAGCCTCCTGGGGAGCAGGTAAAGCCCTCAGGGCCTGGAAGTGAGTAAGCACTAAGATATCAAGTGGCCGGAAGGTGGTGAGGTGGGAAGCTGCTCACCTCGGGTATGGAGGAGGGATTTGCAATTTGGGGGGAAAGAAGTGAAGAGTTCAGGGGCGGGGGTGAAGAACTAGTGGGGTGGAGGGGGGTGGAGTCAACACAGTGAGGTGTGAGACTTGATGTTATGTTAAGGAAAGGTCAAGAAAGAGAGCCACCCCCCCCCCCAGTAGCATGGGGATCGCTCAACACTTTGAAAATGGGGGGATCTCTTATCAGAAGGAAAGTAGCAGGTAATAGTCAGCAGAGCATGTGCAAGGTTTATACTGCCTTGTCTGAAATCTGGCTGTACCTGGGCTGTGTGACCCTGGGCTAGTTACCTAACTCCTCTGAGACTTGGTTCCATCGCCCATAGAATAGAGTAGGTGTTAGGATTAAGTAAGTGCTGGCATGTGCTGGGCCTTGGCACAACATCGACAACAAAAAAATTGAAGTTCAGAGTATCTAAGGACTCACCCAAGGCCACAGAGTCAACCAGGATGGGGGAGGCAGGCTGCAAACCCAAGAATGCGTGATCTCAGAGGATCTCCGAATCCCTCCCTGAACGTAGTTTCACGGAGACAAACCAAGACTAGGGCCTACAGCTCGGGGCTGGGGTTCTGGCAGCTGAATCTTCGCTCCTGGGTGCTGGCTCAGCCCAGTGTGGCTGAGAGTTGACATTGCTTCTCCCCCTCCCCCCACCTTCTCTCCTCCCTGCTCTCCAGGACAGTATTTCCCTGGGGCTCCCATTACCAATTTGCAGAGCAAAGCCGTGCACAGGCAGTTCAGGGGTGGTGCGAGCTCAGCGGCTCTGGTATTGTTTTTAATTCAATATTTTGTCCCTGTGCGCCAGACTCCTTTATTGGATGAGAACACTGTTATTGGATCCTGCCCTGCAGGAGAAAACGCAGGCTTCCCCGAACGATGGCAGCTAGGTTGTTCTAGAGTCTGATGAGTCAAGGCAGGGCGAGAAGACAGCAGAGAGTTCCAGAAAATCTGGTGGTTACAAGCTGTTCAGTGACACGCACAAAAATATTAACATATGTATTCTTGACCTTTTCACTTGCCCTCCCTTCTAGGGAGGACAAAGCCCAGGAGGCAGCTTTGCCCTCCTCTACATTTCGCTTCTCATCCAGCATACATCAGAATCCTGCTGAGTTTACCTCCTCTTTGCCCTGTGCCCAATGCCACTCACTCCAAACCCCGAGCGTCTCCTGCCTCGACAACTGGTCTACCCCATCCTCCCCTGTTGCCCTCAAACCCAGTGTCCCTATGACAGATGATCTTATTTGGGATCTCCTGAAATATAGGGATTCAGACGTACAGAGTTTATTTGGAAAGTGATCCCAGGAAGCCCTGGCAGGCAAGTGGGAAAGGAGGACAGGGAAAGGAAGGCAGCCAGGCAAGGGTTACCTGGGCTCCATCCCACTGCGCAAAGCAAGGGTTACCTGGATACCTGGGCTGCATCCCCACTGCACATTTCTGGGAGCCAGTGAGCAACACATAGTTCAGAGTTGTCCCACCTCAGGAGTGAGGGAGCTGGGTATTTATCTACGAAGTATATCAGGCTGAGCACTGTTCTGGAGGATGGGGAGGGATGTTAACTCTCTGGCATCACGGACCTGTGCCACAGGCAGGCAAAGCAGATTCCAGTGGTCAGAGAAAGTCCTCGGGTTAAAAAAAAAAAACCAAAAACTCAAGTGCTGGCGTTTGGAACTGGAAGTCTGCCCAGTGACCAATGAAATATAAGGAAAGGCAAGGGCCTATGGGTAGGAGACGCTGACAACATGTCTTCCATACAGGCACGTTCCTTAACTTAAAGCCTCCTGATGGCTTCCCTTTGCTCCTGGGGGTAAAGGCCCAAATGCTTTCCTACATTCTACAAGGTTTCAGTGGGCTGGCCCCTGCCCATCTCTGCTGCTTCAACACAGCTCTCCCTCTCTCTCTGGGCTCCAGCCTTCCTGGCCTGTTCTCTGTTCCTCATATGTGCTTTCTCCACCACAGGACCTTTGTGTGCTGATTCCACTGTCTGGTCCTTTTGCATCACCTAGATAATTCCTACATATCCTTCAGATCTCCGGGCATCCCAGTACCATCTCCCAGGCTGGCCAGGTTCCCTCTGTTCTCCACTGAGATAACTGGTTTCCTTCTCTGAGTCTATAGTTGTGCGATTATGCAATTAATGCCTGTCCTTCCTACCAGAGTCTGGATTCCAGAGCCCGGAAGACTGCCTGGTGAATAGCAAGAATTTGATAAAGATTTTGTTGACCGAATGAATGGCTGCATGAGGATTTCATGGAGCCCTTTCTTGTGCCAGTCAGAATACTGGGAACAGAGAAGAATTCAAAAGAAACTAAGAGTCTAAGCTGATTCATATAGGAAGGCCATAGCTAGGGAGAGGAGGCAAGAGAGAAGCAGACTAAGATTCCAGAGGGAAGGATAAGAGAAGAAAGATTGGGCAGGTGGTGTGCACTCTAACCAGTGGGGCTAGACATGGGTGAGGAGGATTGTTAGGACATTTCCATTCTTGCTATTCAATAATGGCCCTGTGCTGTTTCACCAGGAGCTTTTCAAGGTCTGCTTGTTTTTTTTGTATGTATGGGTTCTCTTGTATATGTCACGTTTTATAAAGACTGGCCCAAGACAGTTCACTTCCTCTGTGGTCCACACCTATGTATTCTGTGTGTTCTATCAACATCATGATTTGGTAAAAAGATCACTTTTGAGACACACTAAACTTGGGCTTAGACCCTGGCTCGGTTATTTCTAGCTGTGTGGCCTTGGACAGATCGCTTAGCCTCTCTGAGTATTGGTTTTTCTCATCGGTAAAGAAAGGGTCATCTGGCCTTGTGTGGTTCTTGGGAGGCTCAGGGACCAAACGGAAGCCCAGTGCCTGATACACAGTTTGGATGTTTGATAAATAATGCTATTGTGGCCCAAACATAGCACATGACTTCATATACCAACATTAACTGAGCACCTACTCTGTGCCAGGCATATTCATTCTTCTCAAGTCCTTTTTTTTTTTTTTTAAATGTTTACTTAGAGACAGAGTGAGAACAGAGGAGGAGCAGAGAGGAAGACACAGAATCCAAAGCAGACTCCAGGCTCTGAGCTGTCAGCACAGAGCCCAACACGGGACTTGAACTTACGAACTGCGAGATCATGACCTGAGCCAAAGCTGGATGCTTAACTGACTGAGCCACCCAGGCGCCCCCATTCTTCTCAAGTCTGTAGCAACATTGCGAGGCTAAGTGTTTGAGGAAGACGTCTAAGAGTTCACTGAATCTTACTCCTTCTTGAGCTCACGGAGAGACCGCATTTCCTAATTTTCTTGTACTTGGTAGTGTCCGTGTGACTACTTTCTGGACAGTGGACTAGAGCTGAAGTGAAACACACCATTTCCAGGTAGACTCCTATGTACATCTCTCATGAACCTCCACCTTCTCTTTTTCCACCTACTGACTGGAGGCTAAGTTCTTCCAGGCCCTAGGGGCTGGCAAAGCCACAAAGTGGAAAGCAACTAGATGCCTGAGTCAATTCATCTCATTCCCAGTATTCCGACTGGCACAAGAAAGGGCTCCATGAAATCCTCATGCAGCCATTCATTCGGTCAACAAAATCTTTATCAAGTTCTTGCTATTCACCAGGCAGTCTTCCGGGCTCTGGAATCCAGAGTCTGGTAGGAAGGACAGGCATTAATTGCATAATCACACAACTATAGACTCAGAGGAGAAGGAAACCAGTTATCTCAGTGGAGAACAGAGGGAACCTGGCCAGCCTGGGAGATGGTACTGGGATGCCCGGAGATCTGAAGGATATGTAGGAATTATCTAGGTGATGTGAAAGGCCATGTGGCAAATACCCACTTTGGACTATTTTATCCACAAGAAATAAATATCCATTTTGTTGTTTATTACAGAAATTAGACTGCTTCGATTATTCCACTATTTTTACCCACATTTTGAAGATGATGGAAAAGAGGCTTGAGAAGATCAAATGACTTGCCCAGGGTTGCACAGCCAGACGCTGCAGGGCTGGGATTCCGAGTCCAGAACATGTTTAAAATGTAACTGATGGCTGCTTTCCTCTCAGTAGGCTTTCAATAAATATTTGTTGAATGGATGCAATTAAGAGTCTTAATTCCCTATGGGCCCCAAGCAGCACTCCTGCCAATCCGGGCTACCCCAGGGCTCAGAATGGAGTGTTGTAGAATGGTTTCCTTGTGGTTTGAGTCGCACTGAGTCAGTTAACTGCTTGTGACTCTAAATAAACATAGCCTACCTTTTATAAATGAAAAAAAAAAAAAAAAGAGTCTTCATTCCCTAGCCTAAATGTTAAGAACCTAGGGGGAAAGTAGCTCAAAGATAAATTGCAGAATGACCAAGAAAGAAAGAAAGAAAGAAAGAAAGAGAAAGAAAAATTGAGATGTATGGATCTCCTCCCCTGTAATGGAAGTTTCTGGAAGGCATGTGCTTTATTGTACTCATTATTGTACTCATTGGCACAGTGCTTGGTACTTTGCGGGTGCTCAAACATGCCTGCTCAACTGAATTCTCACAGGTGGCATAACCTGATTGTTCCCCCAACTTTTTCAGATGGTGGAGAAATACCTTGAAATCACTGTCCTTCTTGCAGAATACCATAAAGCAGTGACAGATTAATTTTAAAAGGCGTAAATTTTATATAATTTTGTGCTAAAATCACGTACCATTTTGTGCTAGGTTCTGCCATAAAAAGTAGAAGCAGGTACTAAAGTTGGGGGAAGTGCACTGGGGAATAATTACAAATAAAGGCAATTCTTCGCCTTAACCCTTCCCTCCATGAATTGGCCTACAACGGCCACTCCTCCGCAGCTGAATTTTAGAACAGGTGGGTCCAGTTCATAGAAGTGTCCTGCAGGAGCATGATTTGAAAGCCACTAGATGAGTTGGTTAGAGTAGGAGGGACCAATTTGTTGATGGATACATTTTCTGTTTTCATGTTTTCATGTTACCCGCTTAAAACCAACTGGCGGCCTCCCCAGAGGAAACCAACGGGACTCTGTAAAAGCATTTTCGTATTAGCTTCATTTCTATCTGTTTTATGCTCTTCTCCATGTTTTTCTTTTTCTTACACCTTCTTTTAATTTATGCTACCTTGCTGTGTTTTATGTATCTTTGTAAGCCACCTTAAATCTTTTCTGGAAGAAGGTGGTGGTATAAATAAAAACATGTAACCTAAGTATAAAATGTAACAAGCTCTATAAAAACCTATTTCTAAAATACCAACCGTGGTTGTTTATCATGGAAAGAAGATGATTAGAGGTATGTTGGGGGGGGGGGGCGTTGTGCATCCAAAGGGGGCAGATTTATGGAATTATATGAAGCCTAAGGTATGGCATTGTAAATAACTTTAATTAATCGCATGAAGATTAAAAAATTAGTTTCATTTTATTACATATAGATATATATGTATTTTATACATTTATTATCTACTTCTGTAATAGTTCTTCAGGATATAAATTGAGAAAACACAAATAAAGAGAAGGAAGAAAATTAAAGCCACTGAGAGCCCGCGACTCGGAGAGCATCACCACCTTTGCGTTTTCTTTGTGAAAGATTCAGAGGGGGGGGGGGTCCCAGCAGATCTAATAGGGCTTACAGTCTGATGGACTAATGCTCCCCCCGCCTCCGCAGCCAGGTGATGGGGGAGAGGAAGAGAAGGAGGAGGAGGAGGAGAGAAAAGAAGAGGAGGGAGAGAAGGGGGGAGGAACAGAAATGGAAGGAATCTTATGCGTGGGCATCTCCGGGGGTGGACATGTAGTTGGGATGCCAAGGTAGTGCCTACTGCCTAGTCTGACTCAGGGATGAAGTCTGACCCTCCTTGGGAGAGGTGCTGCAGACAGAGGTGAGATGTGGGATATGAGCTGAACTGCCTTGGGGCCCAGACAAGTGCCACCCAGAGCTGAAGAGAAACGCCTAGAACCCATACTCGTGTAAGACACTGACTCTCCTGCTGTGAGGACACAATCAGGAGACCATGACACCTCCAGGGGCCCGCAGCTCCTGGAGCGCCGGAAAGCAATGCCCTGTACAGATTTTTTTCTAAGCAAAAATTTGAGATTTCAATCTGAGTAGAGGATTTTCTGAAACTTCTGAGACTGACACAGATCAGGTTTTCTTAACATGTGTTTCTCATGGCATTATTTCTGCAGGATACTAACAGGTGTTATGTGAAAAATGCCTTCTATGTTCACATGGGCTTGGAAAACATTGGGTGGAACAAGGTTAAACAAGTTTCCCCCTGCAAGACTGCTGGGAGCTTTCACTGTATTGTAGTGCCTTGCGATCCTCTCTGGGAAGGTGTAAATTTAGCAGCTGCCCCTCTAGCCGATCTGGGGTGCAGGGCCATTCTCTGCCTTATTGGTGTCTGCTGGCAAAGGTTCATGGAGTCTAATGGAGACTAATCAAATGCTCAGTTTATCAATAGGTCACAGTGGCTGCCAATGATGGGGATGTCACTCTTCGGTACCTAAGCTGCTTTGATTTCGTGTATCTATGCTACCTGCCAAAGTACCTAAAAGCTGAGAAGTTTAAAATACCAAAGCCTTTATTATCTCACTGTTTCTGTGGATTAGGAGGTTAGGAACATTCTAGATAGGGGATTCTGTCTCCCATGTCTCATGAGGTGGCAGTGAAGATGTCCTCTGGGGTTGCAGTCATCTGAAAGCTTAACCGGAATTGGAGACTTCACTTGTAAGTTAGACCCAATGAATCTTGCTTCCTGGCATTCATGCCCCGTGTAGTCCCTTCCCACAATGAAAAGTCTGGCCTGTGCACCCTATAGAATATTGCAGAAATGATGGACTGTGGCTTCTGAGACTAGGTCACAGAAGACACTCTGGCTTCCCTCTGGTCTTGGTCTTTCTTGGATCACTTGCTCTTGGGGAAGCCAGCCACCACGTTATGAGAGCAGCCAGATAGAGAGGTCCATGTGGCAGGGAATTGAGGTCTCCGGCCAAGAACTAGCACCAACCTTTGTGCAAGCTATCTTGGAAGTGACTGGCATCTTGACTACAATCTCAGGAGAGATCTTTATCCAGAAATACCCTGCTAAGCTGCTTCCAAATACCTGATCCACAGAAACTGTGTGAAATAATAAATGTTCATTGTCATTTTAAGCCACTATGTTTTGGGATAACTTGTTACGCTGCAACTGATAACTAATACACATCCTTAGTGCTAGGTCTGGGTAATAACGAGCTGCTTCAGCTCACTGGTTAAGGGGATCGCTTATTTCCCAAGCCAGACGTGGTCTTAACCAGTGTCCTTTCACTGACCCCAAAGAGTGACTGCATCAATAATTCTCTCCATCTCTTATTATGAAAGCATCTCTGGAAGGTCTGACTCATGAGGATCATTGGTGTGGGGCACTGATGGGGGGGGGCCTCAGAATTAGGGGTTTATGAAACTCATCACATTCTTATGAGCCATTGTGAGTGCTGGTTTTCATAGCTTTTCCAATTGTACATATTTGGCTGCAGAATCCTTTCTTTGTGCAATGGACATAGTTGGTCTGTACCCGCATCCTTTCTTCCTTCTCCCTTATTCCTGAGAGAAAGCCTTAGAAAAAGATGACCTCTCTTATTATTCATGATGTTATTGTGCCTAAGACTGCTGCCGCCATCCTGTTGGCAGGAGAATAATAAAATGAGCTCCGATGTATCCATCACCCACCCAGCTTCTATAATTATCAGCTTACCAGTAACCCTCTCATCTCTGCTCCATCCACACCCACGCTGGCCCCCACCTTGGATTATTTTGAAGCAAATTCTAGTTAATCATGTTATTTCATATATAGATTTTAGCCTGGATCTTTAAAAGATTAGGACTCTTTCTTTTTTAAATTTTTTTTTCAACGTTTTTTATTTATTTTTGGGACAGAGAGAGACAGAGCATGAACGGGGGAGGGGCAGAGAGAGAGGGAGACACAGAATCGGAAACAGGCTCCAGTCTCCGAGCCATCAGCCCAGAGCCTGACGCGGGGCTCGAACTCACGGACCGCAAGATCGTGACCTGGCTGAAGTCGGACGCTTAACCGACTGCGCCACCCAGGCGCCCTAGATTAGGACTCTTTCAACAACATAATCCAATTCTATCATCACACCTCAAAAAACCCTGAAATAATTCCTTTTCATTGTATATCCATGACTATTGAGTTCTTACTTGGCTTACAGTATATGGAAGAATATAAATTCTTGTGTCTAATCGAGACCAAGATCTGCCGGGAGAGATAATTACTCTTTAGCAATTCAGTAATCATCTGTGCCTGGATCATAAGTGTCAGTACCATTTGAAAGGTTAACTGAGCCCAAATCCCTACTGTGAAATGCATAGTCAGACAAGCTTGGTTTGGAGTATTGCCAGTTAATAACTCTATGACTGTGGGCAAGCAACTAAACTCTCTACATTTCCGTTTCTGAAACTATTTAAAAATAGTAGAGTGGAGAGGATCCAGGGACCTGGATTTGGGGAATGAGAGGCATAGAGAACAGGGATTTCTCCTGAACCCCAGCAAGTGTATTCAGCTCCCCAGAAAGCACAGCCCCCTTTCCACCGCCTACCCTGTAACTCTTTCCCACTCATTCAGTGCCTAAATAGAGGAGTCAGGCACTGTTATATGTTTCCAATCAGCCCACAATTGCAGGGTAGGAGCTCCATATTGGTGATAAATATACTTTATGAGTGTTTTTTGAGGATATTTTCTTAAAGGCTGTTCCAATAAATAATTTACTGAGGCAATGAAATGGAGGAAGCGACTCTGATTACTTCTTGGAATACCTAAAGCTTGAAGTTTAAGGAAGCTAGGCAGCCCACAGCTATTTAAAAACTTTCTGGAAGGGATCATTCTTCCAAGTTAAATTTTTTAAAAAGATTACAGCTCAGCAGCTGGTCTCTTGGGTGGTGCCCTTCCCCCACCCGTCTCTGTGGATGCCACTCTGAAATCACCATCATCATCACCACCACCACATGCTTTTGGACTGCTTGGTGCATAGCCCGTAGCCCCTTTTGTTTTTTTCTAAGGTATACTTGACATAACATTACATTAGTTTCAAGGATACTATGTAATGATTTTATATTTGTATATATTGCAAAATGATCACCACATTAAGTATAGTTGACAGCCGTCATCATACATAGTTATAACATTTTTTTTTTCTTGTGATGAAAACTTTCAAGATCCACTCTCCTGGTTATTTGCAAATATGCAGTACAGTATTAACAACAGTCACCATGCTATGTGTTACATCCCCACGACATTCGTTTTATAACCAGAAATTATAAACCTGGAAGAGGTCACCCTTTATCCATTTCTCTGACCCCCCCACTCCCCCACTTCAGGCAACTACCAATCTGTTCTCTATATCCATGAGCCTATTTTGTTGTTGTTTTTTGTTTTGTTTTTTAGATTCCACCTATAAGTGACATCATATTTATCTTTTTTCTGTTTGACTTATTTCACATAGTTCTTCTGAACTTCCATTTTACATCTTGAAAATTGGGAGACCGTAGCATTAGGATTGGGGGGTAGAGATTTGAAGGTATTTGTTAGTATTGTTGCTGGGAATGAGTCAATCTGTGGGTTGATTGGCTCATTTATTAAACCAACCACTAGTTAGCGAGTGCCAATTAAACGCTAGGTATTATGTAAGGTTCTGACGTTATTGTGGTGAATAATACAGTAATCTCCGGCCTTCTGGAACTTAGAATATGGAAGAGAAAACAGACTCCAAATGAAGGAAAAACAAATAAATATAGAAACACCAATCAAAAGTGTCCTGAAGATAATGGTGAGGAAGGCTGATAGAGAATCTGAGCGACTGTCTTAGATCTTGTAAGTCAGAGGAGATTCCTCTGATGCAGTGACATTAAGCTGAGACCTGAAGGGTGAGTCTCCCAAGCCCCATCCCCTGGAGATTCCCAAGAAACTATTAATGGACCTTCACATCAAGATAAAGGATGCCCAGTTAAATTTTAATTTCAGAGAAGCAACAAAAACTTTTTAGTATGTTGCTAAATATTGCATGGAACATATTCATACTAAAAAATTTCATTGTTTAGCTGAAATGCAAATTTAACTGAGTGTCTTATATTTGTATGCACTAAAGTTGGCAACCTTATCCAAGATCTTCCCCAGACACCCTCTCCTGACTTACTTCCCATTTTTTCCCTCCGTACATCCTATGCTTTGTCTATAAGAAATGTTTCAACTTCTATGTCTTTGCTCATGCTGCCTCCTCTGCCTGGGTCACCAGTCTCCCATCATATCTTCTTGGTTAACTCCTCTCATCCTTTAAGCCCCAATCTAATTGGCACCTTCTCTGGGAAACCCATTGCAGGGTGCTCACCAAATCTGGTTCTCATAGGGTTTTGCCTTATGACTCTATGTTTTAAGGCCGGGTCTCCAAAAACACACAGACAAGATGGGATGTCTGCAAAAGAAAGGGTATAGGAATGATCTCATTTTTCCTGCCTCTCTGCCCCTCCAATTCCCATTTAACTCCACATAATATTAACACCAAACATTGATGGAGTACTTTTCTGTGCCAGGCACCTGCTAAGTGCTCTTTGCATGCAGCATCTTATGTAAATTCCCCATAATCTTACAAGGTAAATTCGACTGAATCTCCACTTTGCAGGCAAGGGGATCAGGCACGTAGAGGTGAAGTCAGCTGGCTGACGATGTTTCCACAGCTGTGAAATGAGGATCATAATGTTATATTCCTCATTAGGTTTTCTCCAATTAGCATGTGGGTTCCAAGAGGGCAGGAACTTTTTTTCGTACAGACTTCTATATCCTCAGAGCCTGGAATTGTGCCGGGCATTGAGTAGGCACTCAGCAAATACTTGATGAATGAACAAATGAGTCACCTTACAGAGGAAGAGAGCACAATTTAGAGAGAGAAAGTAACTCACAGGCAGAGCACACAGGTAGATGTGGTGGAACTTTGAGGAGAACCACAATCAGTGGTGTGTTGGTGAATGTGTAACAACCAGCTCTCTGAAACATCAGTAACCCTGTAGCATTTGTTTGTAGCATTTGTTGATTTCCATGGTGTAAATACTCCCACTGTGACCAATCTCAAGCAACCAACCTGATGTCAATCAACTTGAAAATTTCCTGACAATTTAACTATAGGCTCTTGTTGTCCTGTTTATATGAGCTGACTCCAGCACACCAAATACTGGGACATAATTCCAAAGGGTACACAGTTCCAAAGGGTACATTCCACCATTACTCACCTTCCCTCCTTGAATAAGGCCAAGTCCATACAGCTAAGTGGAGGGAGGCGGCGAGAGACACCTAAATAATTCAGTTCAAAGCAGGTTGCATAGGTGATTCTTAAAAAACAAAAACACACACACACAAAAACCCAATCACAAAACTTTCCTGCTTAAAGCTTTTCAATTGATTCCTAATGCTCTTAGCGTAAAACTCAGTCTCCTTACCATGGCCCACGAAACCTCCTTCTGTGTCAGGCACTGTATGAGGCTTTTTGCACAAGGGTATAATGGTGAACATGACAGACACAATTCCTGCTCTCATGGAGTCTGTGTCCAGCAAATAAGGCTGCCAATAAATAAGCAATCAACCATTAAGTAGAAAATTACAGATGGAGATATATGTGCCATGCAGGAGGTGCTAGAAAACAGAATAATGAGGAATGAGAAGGGACTGCCTCCTTGGACTGGACGTGAGTTGAGGAAGGCTACTCTAAGAAAGTGCCCTTTGAGACCTGAAGGATGAGGAAGAGTTGGATGAGGTATGGGGCTGGTGGCCAGGCAGAAGAGGAGACGATTTGGAGCTTTGAAAAGTTACATTAAAATAACTTCTGTATAATTGGAGACAAGCGGAGATGGGATGGGGAGGATGGTTAAGAATATTGCTGTGGTCTGAATGTTTGTATCCCACCCAAATCTGTAAATTGAAATCCTAACCTTCGAGGTGATGGTATTAGGAAGTGAGGATTTCAGGAGGTGATTAGATCACAAGGGTGGAGCCTTCATGCACGAGATTGGTGCTTTTATAAAAGAGGCGGGAGAAAGCTTCCTCACCCCTTTCCTCCATGTGAGGACATAATGAGAAAGCACCGTCTATGAACCACATTGTAGCCTCACCAGACAACGAATCTGTTGGTTTATTGATCTTGGATTTCCCAGCCCCAGAACTGTGAAGAAATAAATTTCTGTTGTTTGTAAGCCCCCCAGTGTATGCTATTTTTCTCACAGCAGCCTGAATGGACTAAGACAAATACCACGGATGTGAAGATCAGGGGCTAAATGGCTAAGAAGACTAAGAGGGAAGTTTAACACCCTTTGAAGATAGAGCCTTATTTAAATCCCAGGAGCTCAGATGCACTCTTTGAAGAGTCTCTTTCAATCGTGGCCATCTTCCTCCCACAGAAAACCTTTCTACATCTCTCAGGTAGAAACAAGATCATCCAGTTCCCAGAAAACCTTGCATAGAGGGAGAAGAAGCCCGGATAGGGAGATGTGATCACCAACAGTTTCTTTGTCAGTAATAGTTGGAGGCATTGGACAATACACTTTGAGCCAGCACTGTCCTAAAAAATACAAAGGGAGCCGAAAAAAGAGCCACATAGGTAATTTACATTTTCTACTAACCACGGTTAAGACGTGAAAAGAAACGGGTAAATTAATTTTATATTTTATTTGACCCAATATATTCAAAATATAATTTCAACATGTAATCAATATGTCTTAGAAATCCAGTGGGTATTTTATTTACATTTATGGCACATTTCAATTCCGACTAGTGTATTTCAAGCCCTCGGTAGCCACATGTGGTTAGCGGGTATAGAACTGGATAGTGCAGTTCTATGCCTCAGTTTCCTTATCCGTGAAACGGGGATAAAATTGGCTAGGTCACTGGAAGGAGAGCACCTGTGAAACACTCAGCACTCCGCCCTGCACATAGGCGGCGCCCAATAAATCTTGGCTCCTTTCCGTCTTTTCCCTCGCCGCCCCGCCCCCTTCAAGTCTCCGCCTCCTTTCCCCGCCCCCTCCAGGCTCCGGGCGGAAGCAGTACCGTCGCAAATGCAGCGCGCTTTACGGTGGCGTTGCCTTTTCCCGCAGTGTGGCCAGGTTGCGTGTCACAAGAACTTTCAGCTCATTGGCTCTGCGGCCCGCTCTCGGCGCTTTACGGCGGTGTGGCTGGAGCCCCTGCGGAGGGGGCCGCGTTTTGGGCGTGAGTGGAGGGAACCCGAGTAGCAGGTGTTGGCGGGGCCTGAAACCATGGACGTGGGCGAACTTCTGAGCTACCAGGTATGTGGGACGAGGAGGGCCGGCGGGCCGTCCCCTCACCCGGGAAGCGGTCGCGTGGTCGGGGAACCAGAGCCCCTTTATCTCACCTCCTCACCTCCTCTCACCTCTGTCCCCGGCCCGAGTCCCCTCACTTCTCATGCCACCGGCTACTCTTTTCACTTTACTCCCCCGAGACTTTCCTGGGTGCTTTCAGTTCATTCCTTCTTAGAGCCCAGGCCCCTCCCTCTCAACTCCAGTCTGGGCCTCTTCTCACCCTCCCCTGCTCCGGGGCCTGGCTCCCTTCAACTCTTCTGAAGGCCCCGGACCATCTTCACAACCATCTTCCTTCAACTCTCTCTTGTCCCCCGTCTTTGAGTTGTTGGTGGTGGTGGGAGGGCCCTGGTCTTTCCTGCATTTGAGCCCCGGCTTCTCCACTGACTGGCCCTGTGGGTTCTGGACAAGTCGTTTTGCCCTCTTGGAGCGTTAGTTTTTGTATATATGAAACGGAGACAGTAATAACTTCCTAGTAGGGTTGTTTGAGGACTATATTAACTATTGGGTGTGAAAGCTGGTTTTAAAGTGTAAAAGCTGTGTTAACTGCTGTTGTTGGGAGATGTTTGGAATTCTAGCATGGGATGGGACTCTAGGGATCTTGTTTTCCCTGCTCAGGCGACTTAGTGGGAGACGGTGGCCCAGAGGGCAGAAAGGACTTACCGAGAGTCACTCAACACGTATGAGCTGGTATTAGAGCTAAGGTCTCCTGGCTCCCAGTTCAAAGTTTCCCTCTCTTTGACTTTCTAAAGAGGTCCCTTGTAGTTGTTCATATGGCTATTAAACACTTGAAACGGAGCTAGTATGAATTGAAAAGTACTCTAGGTGTAAAGTCACACTGAATTTTGAAGATTCATGTGAGAAATAACATTTTTAAACCGATTCTATGATCTTATTGATCAAATCAATTACCTTGATTATTGATTATGTTGATTAATCATATGCGTAATCGGTGACATAAAATTATATTTAAGATAAATTTTACCTGTTTCTGTTGATTTTTTTAATGTAGCTACTAGCCTTTTAAAATTAAAATTTACATATATAACTGGTCTTTATTCCCATTGGACAGCTCTGTAGTAGAGAACAGGTGATTAAGAGCCATGAGTCTGGAGCCGCATGTCTCTTGGAGTCTGTTTTGCTACTAACTGGCTGCTGTAACCTTGAACAAAATACTTAATCTCTCTATGCCTTGTTTTCCTTATTTGTAAATGGGGGCAAAGATGGTACCTACCACATAAGCCTGTTGCAAAGTGCTTAGGCCAATGCTTGTCAAAGTGTGAAGGTTCAGGAAACGTTAGCAATCATATTCACACCACTCCCTCAGCCAGTATACAAAGAATGGCCCTTGAAGACTGTAGACATCGTAGAAAAGAGCTCATAAGCAATGGGAGATAAATAGCCAAGAGATTTCTCTCTTTAAGACAGTTATTGAGCCAGAAAGAAGAAAGGAAGTGGGAGGATTGTCTGTTTGAGAGTTGTAGAATGGCTAGTCCATTGACTCAGAATATTAAAGCTAGAAGAGGTTCATTCATTTGCTCAAAAAACATGTATTGAATGCCTACTGTATAATGCACCAAATCCTCTGACGATAAGGCATTAAAGGAAACAGACGAGGTTCTTGCTTTTGTGGAGCCTGTAGTCTGGTAGGGAAGTAGCAAGATAATGGGTCAATAAACATTCAGATTGTGATAGGTGCTTTGAAGGGTAAGCAGGGTATGTGGTAGAACTGTGCTGTTTGGTGTGGTCACCTGTCACGGGGCACCTGTGACTACTGAACACTTGAAATGTGTTGGAATTGAGATCTGTATGTGTAAAGTTGGAATTGAGATCTGCTGTATATGTAAAGTACACATTGGATTTCCAAGACTTAGTATGAAAAAATTAATATATATTAATACTTTTTATATTGATTCCATATTGAGATATAATACTTTAGATATATAGGCTTAAAGAAAATATATTATTAAAATTAATGTTACTTTTTGAAAACTTTTTAAATGTGACTACTAGAAAATTTAAAGTTATATATGTGGCTCATTTGTGGCTTTCAGTATATTTTTATTAGACAGTGCTGCTAAAGAAAATAGCCCCTGGCAGTAGGAGACAGGACCTGTTACCTTTGGTAATATGGTCTGGGAAGGACCGTGAGGAATGGATGTTAAAAGGACTGAAGGTTGAGAAGGAGCCAATCATGGAAAAGGGCAGAATGATCAAGGCAGAAGGAAGGGCAGGTATGGGGACTATAAGGTAGAAGCTGGTGTAGCCTGTTAGAAGACCAGGAAGGGGACCGATGTAGCTGGAACGTGGGTGAACAGGAGAATGGCAGGTGATGGATAAGAGATGTAGGCAGACGACAGACTATGTAGGCCTTCCTATAGGCCATGACAAGGAGTTGGAATTTTATTTGGAGACATGTTATAAATAACCTAATGCACCCCACTTGTTTACATATAGAAAGCAAACCCCATTCTGGTAAAGCACTTCCCTGAGGTGTGGGCTAAGGGGGTGGCAGAGTTGAAACCAGAATCCTGATCTTATTTTCAACCCTGTTCATTCCCCACGTGCACTATTCATGCGTGCCGTTTCCTTTCTGTAAGATTGATGTGCACTCCTCCTGTTCCTAAAAGATGGTACAGTCTGGAATCTAGTCCATAATCAATCAAATGCACCCATCCTCTTGTGGCAATGCGTGAGGATCATTTGAATTAATGGATGCAAAAGCTCTTCAAAAACAGTAACATTTTATAGATATGCAAGATGCATTACTTACCTGTGTGATCTCTCAAAGTCTTTATAACAACCCTACGAAGAAGGTACTGTTTTTAACCTTGGTTGTACAGACGAGGGAACTGAGGCGCAAAAAAGCACCTACCTCATAGCTGAAGCTCTTAATGACTGTGCTGGACTGCTGCCTACTCTGTGCCTGATGCTGAACTAAAGTGCTTCCCGATGAGTTCTTACAGTTAATTCTTGACATGCCTTTTGAGGGGGGTGGTATGCCTATTTTATAGAAAAGAAAACTCAAGCGAGGGAGGTCAGTTACCTGCTCAAAGATAGTCGGTAAGAAGCAAAGCCAGAACTAGAACCAAATGAATACCCAAATCTAGTTTTCCATTTTGTCTTCAGAGTTTTAAAAACTTTAAAAATTGAAGTATGGTATACATATAGAAGAATGTAGTATAGAAAAATTTAAATGCCGTGGATTATAGTTACGATTTACAAAGTGGACTCAATGTGACCACTGAAGTTTGTTTCTCCGGGACATGTTGTTTGATTTGAACGTCCCCACCCCTAGAGTTTGATTCAGTGCCTCCTGTGGGACCTTAGAATTTGCATTTCTTTTTTTTTTTTAATTTTTTTTCTAATGTTGATCTATTTTTGAGAGAGAGAACATGAGCGGAGAGAAAGAGGAAGATGCAGAATCCGAAGTAGGCTGTAGACTCTGAGCTGTCAACGCAGAGCCTGACGTGGGGCTTGAACCCATAAATCATGAGATCGTGACCTGAGCCTAAGTCAGACACCCAACTTACTGAACCACCCAGGCACCCCAGAATTTGCATTTCTAACAAGATCTCAGGTGATGCTGAAGCAGAGGGTCCAGGGATTACGTTTTGAAACCGGTCCCTGGTCTAGAATGATCTACATTCCTTTTAAAATTTTTCTCAGCTGAGATTCTCCTCCCTTCTCATAGCCGTTAGTTTGCAGTTTTTTGAGCTTAAGTTATACTTATTCCCTGCCATCCAAGATATGGAGAGCAAATCACTTAATCTTTCTGGGCCTCAGTTTCCTCATATGCCTAATGAAGGGATTAAGTAAGTCTCTCTGAGCTCCCTTCTAACTTTAAATTCTGTGATACTAATTATTTAGGCCAAGAGCTCTAGAGATTTCAAGGGATAAAAAAAGCTTGATGTAGGAGAATGAATCGGGGCTGAAAATCTGAGAGATTTGAGTTTTAATCCTCCCTTTATCATTACTTATCTGGGTGACTCAGGACAAGTCACTTCCCCTCTCTGTATATCATTTTTTTTTAACCACCTGTAAAATGAAGGACTTGAGCCATAAGAATTCTGGTTGTTTCTTTTCCTGGAATTAAGAGATTAAGGTAAGCAAGGAAGATACGTAATGTCAAGAAAAATGTTTATTAAAAGTATTTTCATATTTTTTGGGTGCTTCGTGAATTTCATTTTTGGGGCAGCTTGGTGGGAAGATTCCAACTTTCTGCTGTGATTGGTTCTGCTAGTAATAGAGTTAGGCAGTGAGTGCCTCAGTATATGCCTTATATCCTTGACATATGTTAACTATTCATTTAAGAAGACAGGAGAATTATACAGTGTGGACAGGAGGTGGTGGAAAAAGTCTTAAAGAGGAAGCCAGTTATGTTCCCAATATGGAAATGTACTTTTTTGATGCCTTCAGGCTTAGACATCTCATCAAGAAGTGTGCCCAGCAGTTCCTTGGCTGAGAAGTGTCTGCTGCATAGGCGTGTATATGAACTTCAGGGCATTCTCATTAATACTAATTCCACAGATGTCTGGGGAAAGTTCTTACCTTCCAAGTTTTGCAATAAAGAATTCACATTTAGTGCAGCTGGGCTCAGTGGGAATGACTTGCTTTGTGACATGAGAAGTGTGCTCTGTGAGGCAGATTGGGGTCAGGGACCCTTGGTTTTAGCAATACTGCAGACGCCCACTCCTCTTGTTAGCTATCAGTGATATCGTAGCATCTCCTTGGATTGCAGGAGCTTACAAGAATGTATAATCTTGCTCCTTTCCCCTTTGAAGTGAAAACATTTTAATGACAGTAAACTGACAAGAATAGTATTAAAAAGAAAGTGTTTGAGAGAAGGAAAAGTACCCTAATCTAACAAATATTTTTATATTCCCACAGTTCTTATATGCTGGATAGCTATAATCATTGTGTATATACTGTTTTGTATTCTATCTTTTTTTTTTTAATGTTTATTTATTTTTGAGAGGGAGAGAAAGAGAGAAGACAGAGCTCTAGAGGGGAAGGGCCAGAGAGAGAGGGAGACACAGAATCTGAAGCAGGCTCCGAGCTGTCAGCACAGAGCCCGATGCGGGGCTGGAACTCACGAACCGCGAGATCATGACCTGAGCCGAAGTCGGATGCTTAACCTACTGAGCCACCCAGGCGCCCCATGTATTCTATCTTTTTAACACTGCCAGAAATATTTTCTGTGTTTCTGCATAGTCTTCGTGTTATTTTTAATGTTTTCGTACCTTTTGCTAAAGCGATAGACTATTTTCCCTTAAGTTGTTCCTCTGTAATTAGAAGAATTATCTGTAATTATTTTATAATTATTTGGTTTCCAGGTTTTCGTTCTTGGAGATACTCTTGCAGTGAACTTCTTTATTTGTGTGGCATTTTCCCCCTCCCACCTACCGTTAGAAATTACCATATGCCATCTCCTGTGCTAAGTATTGCATGTACAAAACTTATTAAGACATGGTCCTGGACTTTAAAGAATTCATAACCTAAGGAATGAGACAGATATTTCAACAACAAACAGTGTGAATAAAGGATTATGGGAGCATCATGGAAGGAATGATTGGATAATGCCCGGAGAAGGGGTGTATTCATGGGATGAATTTGACATGGTCACTGAAGAAAAGGGAGATGTTGGAATCTCAGCCGCGATGAATGAATAGGAGTTCTGTGGGCAATGAAGGAGGCTGAGGAGAGTCATTCTTGACTAGGATTAGTGAGAGCAGAAGCATGGGAGTGAGATGTTCCGAGCATTGAGTCAGTGGAGGGGAGTGGCAGATGATGGTGTCCCTCGACTGCAAATACATTAAGAAACCCATAGTGCTCCTATGGAATTAGTCCTTTGTCAGTTTACGGTGCTAACAGCGTGCGTGTTCCGGTCCTACCACGATCTTGATACTGCTAGTTGTCACAATTTGATTTTTTCTCATTAATCTAGTAAGTATGTAAAGTGTTAGTTCAGATTTGCTGTAATAGGCATTTTTTTTCCCCTGTGTTTATCATTTGTGTTTCTTATCATCTGCCTCTTTCTCCACAAGGTAGTGTTGTAGTTTGTAATTGAGTTTTCCTGTTGTCATTTTTGTTGATGGTGTGGATGTAAGAAGCATTTTGGAAGCCTGAACACCTGTGCTCCTTCTGTGGCGCCCCATTTTACCTACAGCCCTGAGAATATTATCCTAATCGTGATGTTGTTTTACAGTATCGTGAAATAGGCTTTTCTTGCATGACAGTTTAGACTAGGGCTTTCACAGTTGCTTTTTGTTCGTAGCGGGACTATAAACAACAGATAAAGAGCTATTTTCATTGATATTCCCATTTCAGAGTGTTTTCTGTTTCATCTCCTGAGTGGTATTTTTCTTAAGTTCGTCTCCTCTCTTTGCAGCTTCCTCATCCTCTTTCTTCCTGGTGCATTCTCTTCATACTCACAAAACACCTACTTATGTGCCTCCTTGCACATTAGGCCGTTAACTTAGACCAGCACCTAGCAGGCTGTCTCACCTATAACTGATGCTTAAAGAATGGTTGTTTAATGATTGGGTGAGTGAACCAGGACGTACCTTCAGATATGCTCTGGTTGTTTCCCTCTTACCTCGTTTGCTTGCTGACTCGTATGTCTTTGCTTTCGTGTTAGACCTCAAGAATATTTGACTCAAATATGTTACTTCAGCTTCTGAATTGCCCTCTTGCATATCATCTCTTGCTACTCTTGCCGCAAAACCTACATTTTAAAAAGTTTTATTTTTATTTATTTTTAATTTTTGAAGTTTATTTACTTGTTTTGAGGGAGACAGAGACAGCGTGCAAGCAGGAGAGGGGCAGAGGGAGAGGGAAAGGGAAAGAGAGAGAATCTCAAGCAGGCTCCACCCTGCCCGTGCAGAGCCCAGTGTGGGGCTCAAACTCACAAAACTGTGAGATTATGACCTGAGCCGAAACCAAGAGTCAGATGCTCTACCAACTGAGCCACCCAGGTGCCCCTAAAAGTTTTATTTTGAAGTAATGTTGAATTTACAGGAAATTACAAAAATAGTAAAGAGAGTTTGAGTTTCCATTTACTCCTCACCCAGCGTCTCCTAAAGTTAACATCTTCTGTAAGCATAGTACAATGATCAAAATCAGGAAATTGACATTCATATGCCAGTAACTGAATTACAGACTTAATTCAGATGTCATTAGTTTTTTCCACTAATGCCCTTTTCCTGTTCCAGGATCCTATCCAGGATCCCGCATTGCATTTAATTGTCATTTTTGTTGTCTTGTATGATCTTGACATTTGTGAAGAGTACTGGTCAGTTGTTTTCTAGAATGTCCAAAACC
Organism: Panthera pardus; assembly: GCF_024362965.1. Classification (NCBI taxonomy): domain Eukaryota; kingdom Metazoa; phylum Chordata; class Mammalia; order Carnivora; family Felidae; genus Panthera; species Panthera pardus. Next base: position 21,937,580 of record NW_026526821.1, on the reverse strand, counting down.
TACATTCTTGAAGGTTGACAATACCCTCTGCCAAAGATTTTCTTGAGCCTCATTACTCTTGATTTTTCATTGGAATTTGATTCTATAATCCTTTTCCTCATCCTAGATGAACTCATCCATTCTTCAATCTTTCATCACCTAGGTGTAGACAACTGTTAGCTCACTAGCCCTAGTCTAGTTTCATGTGTCTTTTGAGCATTCTGACCAGATGTTCTGGTATCACATGATTTTCTGTATCTCTACTCTTGCCCCACCACCTACCCCTGATTTTGCATTTTAGTCAGGGGTGTCTCTGTTCAGCAGATTTTAAAGAAGCTTTGGAGATACTTCTCAAAGATGAAAGACGAGGTTCTTTTCCCCATGAATCATAAGATCTTGTGAACAAAGAGGTCTAGCTCCTTTCTCAGGAGTCAGGAGGGTGTTGAGCTCTGAAAATGTTTAAGCCACACATAGCTCTTGCTCACATAGCTTGCAGTCTAAGGGGCGGGGGGCATCCCACGGATTTGAAAACAGATGATCCAGTCCACGGCGTCGTTGGCGTTATAGAAGAATGAACAAAATTGGATGGCACGGGCAGGAGCATCTCTGCTGTCGGGAAAGCTTTGCAGAGAAAGTATTGCTTCTTCAGTCTTCTCTCTATTCCTTCCTTTCTATTTCAGCTGCCACCATTGTTGTTTAGACCATTGGGACTTTGTCAAATAAGTAGTTTTCAGTGGGTCTTACTTTTTTGTTTTTGTGGATCTTGTAGCGGCATGGTGAATGTGGGTTTATTTTCTTTATAGGCCAACAGAACTGTTTTCTCTGGTCATAGACTTCAGTCCTACCTATTTCAGCTTCCTTGGAGGTGGGTGTTATTGAGATGCCTGATTTTGGCAGTGGACTTGAAGAAGACAGCCATAACTTTCTGCAGTCTCTCACTAGGTGTCGTTTAAATTGGGGGATTGCAGGACACTGGCAAGCTCAGTCAGCGGGGCATGCGACTGTCGATCTCAGGGTTGTGAGTTTGAGCCCCGTGTTGGGTGAGAGCTTACTTAAATAAGTCCATAAATTGGGGGATTGATAAATTCAATTTATAAAGCTTACCCCAATGGAGAAGTTTACAAATGTAAAAATGACTACATTGGAGAATGTAGATGGCTCAGAGAAGCTTGTCAGCTCTATTGGAGAAAATAATTGAAAGCGTGTGCTCACTAGGTGTTAGTGTGGTGAATGAATGAACACTCACTTGGGGGTCAGACTGCCCGTGTTTGAATCCCACCTCTGCTGTTTGCCGGCTGTGTGACCTTGGGTCAGTTATTAACCTCTTCAAGCCTCAGGTCTCCATCTTTAAAATGGAGATTTTATAATAGTGTATCTCTGCCCGCCAGTAGAAAAACAAAACAGAACAAAACTCCATTTTACATCCTTTTTAAAATACAGGATTAAATAAGAGTGGGTAGTGCTAAGTAGTATAGTGCCTGACCCTTAAGTGCCCAGTAAATGTTAGCTTTTGATTTTTAATTATTGATATAATTACAAACAACACACATGCTGTAGCAAAAGAAAAAATGTTTTTTTGAATTCTGCAGAGCTGCCTCAGTATTCCCAAGGTCATTGGTCCCTTGGAGATTAAGGTTTAGAGTGCTATAAAAGGAAATGAGAACAGTTTGTCACCCACACATGCCACAGTATAGAACTGTTCTCAATAGATTAAAGCACAACCCTACTCTGCCACAGTTAGCAGTCATTGATATCAAGAATTATGTCATCAACACAGTAATTCTTTTCCCCAGGTCTCTCTAATATTGCTGAGATATCTCACTGTTCCCCTTTTCTAGTGCCAGAAATCTCATTTACAAATTACTCATTTCTTTTTCTTTCTTTCTTTCTCTCTCCACCCCCGCAAGGTTCCTGAAGGAAGTGGTTGTTTTGGTCTGAGTCTTATATAGCTATAGAGAAATTGGACTTAGGAGAAGGTATAGCTGAGATTCTCTTACTTTCTCCGGAGTCAGCCATTTGGTTTTAGTATTTCAGCTGAATGATTCAAAGCCGTTTTCTTTTCTGCAGTGTTCTAGGAGTGACTGATCTGAAAGTATGTTGGCCTAAACTTTAAAACCCCATCTCCATGGTGGGTTGGTAAATAGAAACTAGATTATCTTCATCCTGAGTTTAGTGAAAGATCTAGTGAGACTACCACAGTGCATTTTCATCTCTTAACTCGTTTTAGATTATCAGTTGCCTGTGAGCAGATTATCTACTTGGGCTCCTTAGCCTTCCTGTCAGCTCCCCAGCAATGTCCAAAGCCATTGACTGAACTGAGAAGGATTTGAAATCAAGCAGAGAGTGTTATGATGCTTCTCTCTGAATGTGTCTGACTATATTCCAGAGGCACATATGCTCGGTTATTGAACAGTTTGGCATTATTTATGTGCTTGTTTTGTTAACACATAAACTTGAGGATTGATTACATTTTTTATTTGACCCACCTCTCTCCAGTTAAAAGCATCGGAGTTAAAATTATTTTTGGGATTTTTAATAAGCGTAAACATTAACAGTACATCAGTCTTCTAGTGTATCTATCATGTTGGAATGCTATTTTCTTTGCAGCTTTGGATAAAAATAAAAGAATTGTAGCTACAGTTTGTCCTGTTATCTTTTACTGGCCTCTTCAAACATTAATACTTCCATGGGAACAGCTAATAGCGTCTCATATTAATGATAAGGGAAATCTGAGCATTTCAAGGCTATGTAATTATTGACAGAGAAGCTGAAACATGGAATGGGAACTCTGGCCAGGAGTAGCTGTTGGGCAGAGGAAGGTAGAAATGCCAGAAAATCAACAGAATGCTAACACTTAGCAAGAAAGGAGGATAAGAAACAACATCACCGTTGATGAATTGGGGGTTGTCATGGGAAGAAACCCACGTTGAGGTTTCTTTTTATTTTATTTATTTTCTTATTTTTGAGAGAGAGAGAGAGAGTGAGATCGAGTGCAGAAGGGCGAGGGAGAGGAAGAGAGAGAATCTTAAACGGGCTCCATGCCCAGTGGGGCTTGATCTCACGGCCCATGAGATCATGACCTTGGCCAAAGAAAAGAATTGGACACTCATCCGACTGAGCCACCAGGTGCCCTTCATATCACCGTTTTAAAAAAGGAACCTCAGCCTGGGTGGCTCAGTCGGTTAAGCATCTGGCTCTTGATTTTGGCTCAGGTCATGATCTCACAGGTTGTGAGATGAAGCCCCTCATGGGGCTCTGCGCTGACAGCATGGAGCCTGCTTGAGCTTCTCTTTCTCTCTCTCTCTCTCTCTCTCTCTCTCTCTGTCTCAGTAAATAAACATTTAAAAAAATTTAAAAGGTGGTATGAGTTATATTGAGTTGCACTAACTCCTCTTTTGTCTGGTGTCTTTGGAAAATGTGGTGTTCCTCATAAATAGATTTTCCAGATAGCAGAAACTTCTAAGTGGAGCGGGAGTGCTAGAATAAGAACTTTCTCTTTTTCCAGGTGGGGCAGGCATGGCATAGGGAGGGAAAGCGACTTGCCTCAGGATAAAAGGGAGTTCAGAACGGTGCTTTTTCTGTATTTAAAACTTGAATTTTCGTTTTGTGTGGAGTTCTTTCTAAAACATAAACATTCTTGCCATTCTCAATCGGTCAGACTGTTGTTTTCTTAGGGTCATGATTATGAACACATGTTAATTGTGCCCAGATTTCTCTTACGGTCTTTTGAGGTGTGGGAAGTTTTTAACTCCTGTATTAAAACACTTCGGAGTGTTACAGAGAGATTTTGAGTTCTTGTGCCTATTGTTTATAGTTTTTCTTCTCTTTGGTGTCAGCTCTCACTCCTTAGTGGTGTTGTTTGATAGGATAAAATAGGATGAAATCTAACCTCTGAGGCCCTTTTTGCTTTCTTTTCATGGTGTCCTGAAAAGTTGAGGTGGTTTGATGAATGAAGCGTTAGTATTCTTGGTCATCTTTGGATGAACTGTAAAATTTTAGGACTCTTAGTTACTGAAGTCTGTAACTAATACTAATCATATCAGTGTCACTTGTCTTCATTTTTCATCCAGCATTTCTTCTAGATCTCTTTGCCTACCATCTTGAAGGCTATCTCTCTTTATCTCTCTGGCTTTATCTCTCATTTCTTCTGTTCCCCTTCCCCGCCCCTCCCGGGTGTGTACATCTGCTCTCTGGCTCCCAACTGCTGCTTCATCCAGAAGGACTCTGGCTGGTTGGGACTCGGGCTGCCTCATATGCTATACTCTGCCTTTGCTGGACCTTTAAGACCCAGCCTTTGGCCTCAGCCCATTGGTAATCACCGTTGCTAGCCCATCTGATCCTCCTCGGAAAGGACAACTTGGGGAAGACTACCTGAGAGGCTTGCAGATTTTCAAGTTCTGCAACTTTGAGAGTCTGCAAGTTCATCTTAGTCTTGTCTTTGCCATTGTCTCCTGATCACTCAGCAGGAGTTGATGACCAGTGTTTCTAGGGCATTGTGACACATGCTGACAGTCAGGCTGTGAGCCAGTGTAGATTTTTGAGGCTTAGTAAATTTCATTTAGATTAGTGATCCATATTGAACCTTTCTTTTCTTTTTTTTTCTTTGAACCTTTCTTTAATTATTCAACAGATACTTATTAACTGCCTACTAAATGGAAGTTGCTATGCTAGATGTTGGGAATAGAGATGCACAAGACGTTTGCAGTCCCTTGGCTTTATGGAACTTATATCCAGGGAGGCAAGGCCGACAATAAACGAGAAAAACAAATGCAAATGAATAAGAACACTCACACAAGCAAACAAATACTACACACACAAAACCAAGATAATTTCAGATATGGATATGAAGAGGGGAAATGGGCTGATAGAGTGATGGGGGAGCATCAGAAGGTTCTAGAAGGCCTCTCTGAGGAGATAACATTTGAATTGAGAACTGATTGATGAGAACGATTTGGCTACATAGAGCTGTTGGAATAGCAACATAGGCCCAGGGAAAACCAGTATGAAAGCCCTAAGGTGGGAACAAGCTTGTCATGCTTGAGGAAGGTGGCTAGAGCATGGTGAAGGAGAAAGAGACACGGAGATAAGGATAGACAGAGTCAGCTGTGGGGAGGTGGGGGAACTCTAAAATGTGTAGATTTTATTGTCAGTACAATGGGAAGCCATTAGGGGTTTTAAGCTGCGGTGTGGCACAATTTGGTTTACGTTTGAAAAGATCACTGTGTCCCCCGAATGTAAACTACATTGGAGGGGAGCAGTCTGGCCAGCTTAGATGTGCCAAGTGGGCAGAACTCACCTTTGTGCTGCAGAGGGCCATAGCTGAAGCTGTGCTCTTCCTAGGATAATTGCTTTCCCACCTAGGTGTTTTTCAGAATCTCCCAGTTCTAAACATTTAATCTATGTTGTGGCTTAATCAAGAAGCAACGCTTTCCTCGTGCCAGGCTTGGCACAGAAAATGTGGGCATGGTGTCTTTTGTTGAGCACCCTGGCCTGGAGAGAATGAAGAAAGGAGCCCCCGTGGACCTGAGGACAATGCAGCTGACCTTCAGCACCTGGTAACTTGTAGGAAGCTTTGGAATCCATAAACTTCATGTGCTTCTGCAAAACAGTTGCAGATGGTCTGGACTGATGGTTAAATATCAGTGCTGTTTTGCCCAGATCTACTGTGGCTGTCCTCTCCACGTCTGGTTTTACATTACAGCGGGTAATTAAAGGGACACAGCTCTTTCTGGTTGGCTTAAGGGGAAATTTCAGTTTCTGCCAGTTGTGTAAGTGACTGCAGTGAGCAGTGGCTATGAATGGCTGCTTTTTGTTTTCAGAATTAAAAAACAAAAACAAAAACAAGCCCCCCAAAACCAACCAAACTTAAAAAGAACTCTTTCTAATGAAAGGGAATAATTGCCTTTGCTTTCTCTGCTGATTCTCCAGTGGGAGTTCTGCCGTCAGATTTGGTTGGCAGGGACTTTTTCTCCTGAGTTAGCACAGAGATCTGAATGGGCAGAGATAACACAAATTAGCAATGGTACAAGCATATCTGCAGAGGAACAGATTTCCTTCTGACCAAAGGTGCCGTTGGTGGGCACCACCCTAATTCGCACTGCATCTCTTACCACCGATGACAGGACTTTTCAGCAAATAAAAAGAATTGCTTAAGCACCACCTGAGCTGGGCAGTTTTTATAAGACTTTTGAGTTTCAAAGGCCCTCAGGCTGCTCAATCTGCCAATGTGAAGTCACTGAATATTATCTCCTTGGCTTCTTACTGGGGACCCTGATACCTCATTTAGCATAATGAACTTGGGAAGACAAATTGTGATCTCTCTCTGTCTCTCTTCCTCTCTCCCCCCCTCCCCCCTTTTGGCCAAAGATTTCTTCTTTTATCCGCACAGAACCTACAAGGACACAGAAGGCTCCGTGGGAGAAGAAATGGTATCTGCCTTCTGGCTGACATGCCTTGTGCCAGTGGTTGCGTGCGGGTTCCATAATGAAGATTGCAAATCACTTTCCATCTTCTTGGAGCCTGTCCCATAATTAGAAGATTAAACATTTTGTTTAAATTAGTAATTTTCCCCTACCTCCTGTGTGTGCTTAAAATCATCATTAGAGCAAGATGGAGTCTGGTTGTCTGATACCGGGCCCCACGTGCTAGTTTGTGATCGTCAGCAAGAGGTTGAGGAAGTCTTACTTCAATTAGAAAAGCAGTGTTGACCATGGTTCACCTTGTGTGAGGCGGAGGCACTTGTGACCATGTGAACTTCTCGATTGCTGAGTCCAGTGAGTAGAGCTTTTCTCAGGAGCGTGACACCGAGCCTAACAGGATACTATCGGGAGGAGGGCGCAGCTGGGCTTGAAGTGTTGCCTCTGCGTTAATGGCAGATTTGCCGTCACTTGAAAGATTGTGTTTATGGGGGAAAAGGGTTCCTTACAGGGATGGTATGGTCCCGATTTGAAGTAAATGAAAAGCGACTCATAAAGGAGCTTTTAGAAATTGTCATACTTCTAGTGAAATATAAGAATATTTGTTTTCTCCTCCCTGTGCCACCACACCAAAAGAAAAAGACCAAAGGGCAAGGAACTGCCGGCCCACTAAGAGCTCGGCATCGTGCTATTTGATTTCTGTGTGTCATTCCATTTCATCCTAAAAGCAACCCTGGGGAATCAGTATTCTTATTCCCATTTTATTGATGAAGAAAGGAAGTTCACAGAAGTTTAGTAACTTGCCCAAAGACACGAGGAAGTAGATGGCAGAATCTTTTTCCTAACAGAGGGCTCTGGGGGATGAAGGTAGCTGAAAACCAAGAAATCCTGAGAAAACAGAATGTAGCAGAATGCTACCATCCATCCCCCAGTCTCGTACCTGCCTTGAGTCTATCGTGTGTATCATTGTTACCCAACAGAGCACCATACACTGGTTATCAAACCCAGGAGAGCGGAACACTGTAGGGGTTACCAATCCAGGGGAAGACTCCAGACACTTCTGCCCATTGCATCTTGGTTTTGGAGTTGCCAGTGAAAGCAGCACACAGTTAACTACTGGAAGGAATGATGCTTTACTCACACAGAGAAGAGACAAAGCAAGATCAGCCCCTGGAATGCATGTCTGTCCCTCGTGGCTAGTGGGGCCCTCCCCCTTCCTCTGAAGCTGGTGCAGGGCAGTTGGCCTGCCTGCAGCCCTCTCCTGCAACAGAAGGACCCCGACCCGAAAGCTAGTGGTGTGCCTGAGGGCACTGACGTACATGCTTAAGCAGAGCGTGGGAACACTCGTGGAGCATGAAACAGAGAATGGTATAGCCACACAAGGTGATAAGCCTGGCACGAGCTGTATGGGCTCCTTATCTCTCGGTAAGGAAGTGTTCCAGGCCTGAGGCCATTCTTACACAGCTGAGTGGGGCTGGAAATACTGCGTGCAGGAGACTGCCTTTCCCAGCAATTCTGTATTGACATTACTTGGTTATATGTCTTTCTTCCCATTGGACTTTGAGCTCCTCGAGGGCAGTGACCAGATCAGGGCATGCTGTGTAGTAGATGCTCAATAAATGTCTCTCGACTTTGAATAAAGGAAAGAATGAGAGATGAATGAACGAATGAAGTAGTGAATCAATGATTGGTGGCCGAATTTGGTTCTCTTCCAGGTGTCTTTTTATGTTGAGACTTAGCACCTCCACAGTTGCCTGCTCTTTCTTGTCTCTTCTTTCTCGGTGGAGAGTGGATTAAGCTTTGTCTGTGGATGACAGTGGCCCTATCATTGCCTTAAAAACAATAGATGATCTTCATAAAAGCCCGATTCTTGGGGCGCCTGGGTGGCTCAGTCAGTTAAGTGTCTGGCTATTGATATCGGCTTAGGTCATGACTTTACGGTTTGTGGGTTTGAGCCCCACATCAAGCTCTGCACTGACAACACAGCTTGCTTGGGATTTTGTCCCTCTCCTCTCTCTCTGCCACTTCCCTACCCTCTCAAAACAAATAAATAAACAAACTTCAAAAAAAGCCCGATTCTTACAGTGTAGCCTGAGAGTTGACTGGCTTTTTTTTTTTTTTTTTTTTTTAAGACTGGAGTTGCCTCTGACTCCAAAGCAAGAAATGGATTGATCTCTTTATTTGCCAAAGATTTGCTGCTGGTCTACTGTGGGCCATAATTGCTGTTTTCTCTTTACCCAACCTTCTAGGCAAAAAGAGATAATACAACAAGATCGGTTTTTATTTCATGTTGATTGTACCTGGTATACCCATTTTCATTTTTTTTTTTTTCTTATTTATTAACTACTTTTTCTGGGTTAGGCACGTCCTCAGTATGAGGGCTTTTTCTAGGGATGAGACTGTGATATGCTCAGGGTCACAGTGTAATAACAGACTTTGATGTCTACTAGTAAAGTCCATTTTCTTCTTACTGTACTATTCTCCCCCCCTTTTTTAAAAAAAAATTATCTAATGCTTTATTATTTATTTTTGAGGGAGAGAGAGACAGTGTGAGCCAGGGAGGGGCAGAGAGAGAGAGAGGGAGACACAGAATCCAAAGCAGGCTCCAGGCTCTGAGCTGTCAGCACGGAGCCGGACACGGGGCTTGAACTCAGGGACTGCGAGATCATGACCTGAGCCAAAGTCGGACGCTTAACCGACTGAGCCACCCCGGTGCCCCTGTAGAGGAATTCTTTATGGTTTCTTTAAACCCTAAGATTCTCTGACCTCAGTGCCTCCCAAGAAGCGATTTGTGAGATTTATATCTGACTTTGCCTATTCAGGCCCGTCCCGGCTTACTGACACGGCTTTGTTTAAAGGAGGTGGCCGAATTCCCTCATGTGCAGGGTTTTCCGGCCAGTGTTTCTCTGTGTTTTTTGGTATGTTCGCCAGGATTCTCAAGTTTCTAAGTAATTGCAGCCTGAGACGAGTTGGATTGATGTCAGGCTGCTTTAACACAGGTGTTATAAACAAGATTAAGAGGTTGTCGAGGAGGTATCGGTGGAGCTCGGGGACTGGCTTTCTGGAGTCGTTCTAAATTGACAGCTAATGGCTAGCCTTGATGGCTCTCTCTGAGCTGGTCGGAACTGACTAGAGATTCACCCACAGAGGAAACTTGCTTATGAAAATTCACTTTCCTTTCTCAGAGAGTAAAGCTCCTGTAACATGTAATAATGTCTTTGCACTATGCAAAAAACAGTGGCCTTTGCACTGTTTTAAGGTACCTTTTTCTAAGGCAGCCAATTCTTAGGGTTTTTTATTTTTGATACCATAAGCCTGCCAAGCTTCAAAGAAAACTTTAAAAAGGGGAGAGATGGTTCACATTATTTTATTCTTTTATTTATGTTTCTGTATAAGACAGTTAATTAATTATCTTAATCTTTGGTAGAGTCCCTTCCTGCCCAGCAAAATAAGCGTTTCGCCTTATCTGCTCTGTCTACTAGATGCTACTGCTAGGAAATTGAGTGTCCTAAAATGTTCTCGAAGTGAGCAGTTTTTAGCTTAAGATCACTTTAAAGCCATTTTATAGCCTCCCTGAGAGAGAGTCGTGGAGCTGGGGATAGAGCCTGTCGGAGGAATTTGTAGGGGACAAGAGGCATTTACCCAGGCTCCCACAGAATTCCTTTCGATCATATTCCATGTGGCCACGTGGTCAGTGTTCTGTTTTCTGGGTGGAGACACTATTTCTGACTCTGAGAATAACTCACTCACCGTACTTGTCTTTATGGGGAACAGAGGTGTTTTGCTAACTTTAGTGGTTTCTAAAGCCTGTAGAAATAGTAAAACCTTTGAGTTGAGGAAAATAAAGTGCATCTTAGACAAGAGTAGACATGAAACCATCTCTTTTCATTGTTTTTGATGGGCTCATCAACAGGCATGTATTGAGGCCATAACACCAGATACTTCATTCAAGCTGAAAGGGGTAAATCGGCCCTAGAAAGAAAGTATATTCTATAATGATGCTATGTTTTCAGACTTTAAAGTATTACCCATAATGTTGAAAGATATTCTCTTTAACAGGATACTCAGGGTAGAGTTTCATGTGAGTTGTGTCTTCCTTGAAATAAATGTGTCAGCTGTTCTGTAACAGACTTATGTGGATAAGTTTTAACCTTTAAAGAAAAGTGATGATAGTTAATGTCCTAGGCTTCTAAGATCAAAACCGTGTCAGAACCGGTAAGGAATTAATGAGCAACTGTGAAAGACCTAGGTTACGTAAATGAGTAAAATTATTCATTTCTCCCTTATGATCTGGTTCTCACTAATTCAGTCCCGGGTTATTCATCGCCCTTCCCCGTCCCGTTTTCTCAAAACATCTTCACTTTCCTCTTTTCCTTCCTATCTGTCTTCCTGTGGTATACATCCTTTCTCCCGAACCACTCTTTCTGTTTGGAAGAGGAATGAAGTTTGGAGTCTTGGCAATGACCTCAGAGGCAGCTTAGAGAAAAAGTAATTAAAGATTTCCTTGCCCCACTTTAGTCTTAATGAAATTGTCCATTGCTAGAGGCAATATTCCACTGGCTGGAATCGTCTCTGTCAGCATAATTACACATAACAGGTGTGCCATATTACTTGCAAAACCACTCTGTGGGTCTGCTGGCTGCCGAATGAATACTCCGCCTCTCCCCAACCTCTGCGACAAGCACTTCCGAAGTAGCTAACCTTTGTGCCACCCCAAATAATAAAGTGAATTTATTGTATCTGAGCTTTGGTTTAAAACTATAAATAATTTAAAACAGCATTGCCATATTAATTTGTTATTTAGGACTGGGCGGGTTATCCAAATGGTCTGGGGGAGGAAGTTCTTCCTGAAATCTCCATATAGACAGATGGCGCTAAGCTTTTACAAATGGGCAAGGAGCTACAGAAGAGAGCTTTCCTGGTGAAAGGCATGGGCAGAAAAGTCGCAGAAGGGATTTTAATGTCAGTTGAAAGATGCCGACGGCAGGGACAGACGATACAAATTATACATTTAAGATGATGGTTGCTGAGGTTGTGACTAAGGAAAGGGGTCTGGAGGTTGTGTGTACAGCTCCTGCAAAAGTGAGAGATTTCAGATCCTCCTCTGTCCTTGGCTCCAGGCTCAACTCCTGTCACGTCCTTGAGTCTTAGTTTATTCATCTGTAAATTAGGAGGTTGTACTGATATTCTTTGAATCTGAATTTTACTATTACCCATTATATCACCTGGTGCCACGGTTAGAGAATTTACTAAGGGATACATAAAATATAACCCAGAATGGCATAAAATGATCAAATATATAGGTGTGTATGAATTCTGGCTGGCTGCAGTCACCGTAACGATCCAAGGAACTCTGAGAATATGTATACGTTATATACATTTGCTAATAGTAAGTTATGATTCGTGGGTAGTTCATTGGTTTAGCTGTCCTTTCCCCCTCATCTCCTGCTGATTTAGTAACGTGGGTTAAGTGCCTACTCTGGTGTTGGGCACTGTTGGGTGCTGAGAGGTGTTTGCACTGAGAGGCAAGGGTCAGATCCCAGCATTCCTGCTCTTGAGGACCTAGCATATGCATTGTAGAGCAGATGGAGATTTATTAATGCACGGTTGTGTGCTGATAGAGGTATGATTTGATACACTGCTGAGGAAGCCCAGAGGTCTTACTGGAGTTTTTGGAAGACTCTTAGAGAAGGTGACCTTTGAGCTGGAGCTTAAGGCTGAGTAGGATTTCTCTAGTCAGAATGAAGGAGGAAAGGAACGTGATCTGCTATTCATGATGTAGCTGTATGTATTTACCCCTTTCTAGGGCATGGTTTGAATAGCCTGAGGTGACTCCGGGGTCCCTCCCTGAATCTTCTCTGATTCCCATATTAGTTTTTCCTATAGCAGGGTTTCCAGAGCATGTACTATCCTGCTCAGGCATTGTCTAGATTTAATGCCTCTTTTTAAAGTGCGGTGGCTAATTCAGTGCTGTGGGACTGTAGCCACATGGGATGTTATGCTTCTAATTAGGTGACCTTAATATGCATTAACTTAAAAAAATTTAAAGTTGGTCATCTTGTTGATTCACTGAATCCTGAGATTTACTGAAGTCATCAGCTCTTTTCTGAATGAGTTGCTTTTAAGTCACATTTCCCCTGGGAGGGAGTTTACATATTTGCCATTTTGAATTTAAGCAAAGGACTCCATGGTGCTTATACTCTTTTGGTTCAAACAGTTATGGTTCTACCTATCTGTACTGCCAATTGCCCACATTTCTCTATCTGCCCGCTTGAGTAACTTTGCGAAGGATCTTGTTGAGATAAAAATACCCGGTATGTGTTGTAAACCCTTAACCTTAGTAAACTCTGAGAACTGTAACCAGTTGGGTGTGACTTGTTCTGAATGATTCCCTGCTAGCTTCTAGGGGTCCCCGTTTTTTCCCTCTAAGCATATGCATAACCATACCATTTTGCCAAATTTACTTAAGATTTTTTTTTAAGAAATAAAATTTTATAAATACAATTGAAGTCTCCTGTATGTTTACCCTTCTCTACGTAATTCCATTTCATTGTGGCCTCTCCCTAATCCAGTTTCTTTATTACCCTTTTTAGAAGCAGTCACTATCCTCAATTTGGTGATTACTATTCCCACACATTTTTAAAATTATTACTACTTACGTGTACAACCAGTAATTGCTGAAATTTTCTTTTCCTTTTTCTTATTACAAATATGTTCCAGTGAACATTCTTTATCTCCTTGTGCATATGTCTGAAAATTCCTGTAATGTATATATACCTAGGAGTAGAATTGCTGGGGTAGTCAGAACATATGTATTTTCGGTGTTATTAGGTATCACCAGGTAGTTCTATACTCATTTTTACACTCCTGTCAGTAAGTTTTAACAGATCCTGGTTCTTCACCTCTTCACCAACACATTGCTATATTTTAATTTTTTCATTTGTGGCCAATCTGATGCTATTTTACGATTTTTCTGATTTCTAGTGACATTGGGTCCCTTTTTATATGCCTGTGGGCTCCTCAGTATTTTTTCTTTTGTGATCATAATTGCAATGCTATTCTTTGTCAGAAGCTGATGTTAAGTAATTATAAAAGTCTGTTGTATGTGTAGGACTTTGCATTAGCAGTCATTAAGAGAAATTGAATCTTAGGTTCTGTTTTCTTTTCAAAGTGCTGTATCTTTGTCTCATTTAATCTTACTCTCCCTTACTAAAGACAATCCTGTGAGGTAGCAGAGTAAGGGCAGAGCATTTTTATCTAAGGTCGTATGACTCTTGAGTGCTTCACAAGAACCTAGATTTTTCTGCTTATTGGTTTGCTGCTCTTTGCATTGTACTATGCTACTTCTTTTAGATCAGTGCAGTTATGTTGTTATTGTTGTTGGAGTGATGTCTGATATTCCCTCTAGCACCTAATAGAGTGATGTTCAGGTTCTGTTGGCTTAGTAAACACTTCCTGAGTGAATGAATGAATGATGATGGTTCTGGTGTAACTGAAAAAACATTCATAATAAGTCTGCTAAAATGGAGGTGGCTTACCTTCCAATGGTTTTACAAGTATCCGCCTTTGTTAGCCTTGATAAATAAAGAAACTGAATCAACATTCAGCTTTCTGATGCAGCTGCAGAATTAATCAGAGAAGATGTCAAAGTAAATCATGGATGCTAAAGTATGGTTTGTACTTTTAAAAAAGAAATCTACACACCCTTTGGAGGTGAGATGGATATATATATATATATACATTCAGGCTTTAACAAGAAGTAAGACTTCTTTTGGTAGGAAGAATTGATTAAGTAGAGTCTTAATGACTAGTGATTTAAATCATAAATCACAACCATATTACTTGTCGGCCAATCAGATTACAGATCTTAAGTGAGAGTGTTGGTGATTTTAATTTTTGATACATTGGTTTTTTCCCCACTCCTTGTGAGCATTGTTAAAACCCATGTTCTCCATAATTATTGTGTTCTCAGTACCTGTAATTTGTGTGTGTGTGTGAATTAAGTAAATGAGAGTTCTATTTTATATTTGCAATAACTTTGCTTTGAGATTTTTAGTGTTTGGTACTTGTTTTTTCTCCCAGAAAAAAAGGTAGTAAATTGCCATGACTCATTACATTTTTTTAAAGCTTCAAATCTTTTAAAGCCATAATATGTAATTGTATAGGAATAATTGGAATATTTCTCAGACATTTCTTAAAAATATGATAACCCCTTGTTGGTATACCACTTTATAGTTTACATACAACCTTTTCATAAGCTGTTTTAGTCATCACAGCGACCCTTTGAGGTAGGTAGAATTTTCTGTCCCTGATGGCTTTGATCCCTGATTATGAATTTTGGCTGATGGTAGTTGCAGAATTAGAGATTGTGAGCTTTTACAGTTCTGGTGCCTTAAGCAAATTTGCAAGGGAGCCCTGATGTTAACTTTGGCAGGTTTCATGCCTGCAAATATTGATTGAGCCAGAAGTCCTAGTTGTAAAATGTCACCAGTGAATGTGCAGCCAGCAAAAGGAAGGGAAAACTCATTACTGCAGCTCATCTGTAACTTCTGGGTCAGGCCACTCACTACCATCTGGTAAAAAAAGAATGTTTGAAAACTCCCTTTTATTCTGACAAAATGTAATCAGGCGAGGTCAACAACAGATGATTTCTGAGCATTTCAAATCGGTTATACCAGTCCGTCCACAAGCTTGGGTTTGTGACATTCCATATGTCCAATTACCTTAAGAGGTATCAGAAAGCTTTAAAATTATGAAACCTCAGAATAACGGCAAGAAGGAATTTAATTGTGTATATATACCTACCTTTCTCCCCTGTGTTGCACACTCCCCCCCCCCCCCAATATTAAAAGTGTTTATTCTGAAAAAGAAAAGGCAATGATAGAGAAAGAAAGAGACAGGATTACTGTCTTGAAATAATCTGAAGATTGTTTTTTTAATGTGAGAGTGAGACTAATCATGTTTGTATTGCTTTAGAAAGATTAGGAGAAAAAAGAGAGAGGGAAAGATTCGGGACCAAGGAAGAAAATTGTAAATTGAAAGGTTTCTCCTCAATTTAACAAACTCTCTGAGTGATCCAAAGATGGAAGGGGCACGACTTGGGGAGGAGGTAAGTTTCTGGTTACCGGAAGTGTTAGGAAAGCCCCAGCCGATGCCCAGCAGACATGTTTTAAAGGGGGTTCAAATCTCAGATAGATGATTGGGTTAGATCAGGGCTTCCTAAAGCCTGGGTGTCTCTAGCTCCTCAGAATTACTGCAGGAGGCTGTGAATCCAGACAGGTATAAACAGGCATTTTCTGTAGAGTGAATCTCAAATCTCTCAAAATTAAGCCATCTCTCGCTCTCTCTCTGTCTCATAAATGTAGGAGTCAAAAAACACAAATCCAGTGAAAAGTATTACCAAATAGATAGTAACGTATTTGTTGTCATTGTGTCCTTTCTCAATCATTGGGTATTAAAAGGTATGGCAGGAGGTAGGGCCTGTCATATATTGGCATTAAAAAAAGGATCCTCCTGTTAGAACCTGTTAGTGGTAACCTCCCTTTCCAACCTTGAGGTTCTTTGATTTTTGAAATCAGTTGTGTAAAAGAGCGGTGGGAAGCTACAAGTAGTGTCTTCTATGAGCCGGACTCTGCTGGGCACTCTAGAACATTGGCCTTCATGTACTTACATGCATATATATACATTTATACCTAAATGTGTGAAAGTGGTCATTGTTCCTAGCTTATAGAGCGAGAAGACTCAGGCTTAGAGAGAGTATAAGTTACTTTCCAGGGCTGCTAACTAAGCAGAGGGACTAGGCTTTGAGTTTAGGAAAATTTGACTCCAAAACTCATTCTCTGTATAGGATATCACCATTGCAAACAGGTTAACAATGACTAGTTAGTGTTGCAAAGTAGGAAAAACACTAAATTGGGAATTAGAAGCCTTGTATTATTGCCCATCGCAGACAAATTGCTTAAAGTCACTAGGCTCAGATTTCCCTATTTCTATAAAGAGAGGGATAAACTAGATTATCCCTTTGAGCTCAGATTTCTGAGTCTTTATACCATTGTTTGATACTTAGGAAATAGTACTTGATGTCCCTACTTGGAAGGCCCTTTTCCGAAGTTACCTGAGCTTCTTGGTGCTAGGTGAATAAGTCCTGGTTTATAAATTCCTGCTTTATTATAAGGTTACAGAAGATTTCCTTTGACGTTTTCCATTTTTAATAGAATTGAACGTATTTTTTTCTCCCATTAACATGATAGTACATTTTTATG
Source organism: Panthera pardus (assembly GCF_024362965.1). Classification (NCBI taxonomy): domain Eukaryota; kingdom Metazoa; phylum Chordata; class Mammalia; order Carnivora; family Felidae; genus Panthera; species Panthera pardus. The sequence continues at coordinate 21,920,923 of NW_026526821.1, read as the reverse complement.
AAAATCACCCCCTTTCTAAGCGAGGTGACTTACGATATTGAACGCACTTAGACGTCCCCTCCGCCCCCCACAGTACACATCTCCACCGTTATATCCTGGTATAGATGTGCTCTTCACATTAATAATTGCACTGTGTGTTTTCATAATTTATCATAATGATGCCATTATTGCTTATTATAGAAGTCCCCTTTCTTCCCCCCCCACCCCCAAGTCTAATTGAGGTCGAGACAAGACCATAAATGCGATAATATAGATTGCATGCTCAGAGGAAATGGAGTTGGTTTCATAGTGGAGTTTTAATTTAGGCTTCGTTCTGGTGATGTAGCCTCTTCCTATGGTACATTACTTTGAGCCCAATATAACTGCATTTTCCCACAGCTCCTCATTATAGCTACAGCTTCTCACTGCTTTTTAATTAAAAAAAAAAAAGAGAGAGAGAGGGAGAGAGGGAAAAATGAAACCAAAAGCTTAGGTTGGATATTGTCTGGGTACGCAGGGAGTATTCCTAGGCAGATTACTTATTTAATTTTTTAACTCTTTCAAAGCTTTCATGGAGATGTCTTGATTTCTGCTTCCAGGGGGATAGATATATAAGTCATCCATCACACATGCACACACATAATAGGCTTCAAGGTTTTTCAGAAAGTAAAAGCATCTTTTATATATATATGTGTGTGTGTGTGTGTATATATATATATATATATATATATATATATATATAAAATCATTTTTTTCTCTAGTCTTGTGGGCAACAGAAAACAAAGCAATGACTTGATGAAGAATAGTTTCTTTTGTCATTCCTTCATCTTGAGGGATCCCAAACACCTTTCAGATTCCACAACAAATTAATCTCCGAAGGTGACTGGTAAGAATGGCTTAATCCTTTTGGGATTGGTTTTGTAAGCTGCAAGGAGAGCTCCAGCCTGAGCTGTTGACCCCTCTGACAGGCTGGGAGTGTTACATTCCCTTCCTGAATCCAGAGGCCTTTGGCTCTTCCGTAGTGGAATCAGTTTGACAGCCCTGAGATTCTTCTCCACTTACATATTCCTGTTTTGTCTTGCGTAACTGATCACCCTCTCGGTAGTGAATATTGGTAAATGTAGATCTTTATTTCTAGGTCAGCGTGTTGTTAGCTTCATAATTTTTTTGGGGGGGGGGCAACCTTTCACAAATAAGACTTCAGCTTTTTGTGAGTCCATATTTTATGCAGTGTTGCTGGAAGGACAGTTCCATTTTGGCTTTATCAGGGAATAGGAATCCCTTGGATGAAAATCCTCTAGATCTGTGGTAGCCAGTCTAGTAGCCGCTAGCTGTATCTGGCTCATAGGTACATGAAATGGAGCTGGATCTGTGCTGAGACACGCTATAAATGTAAAGTAGTCTACCAAACTCCAGAGACTTACTGAGTATGAAAAAAATGTAAAATATTGCATTAGTAATTTTTTAATATTGATTATATGTTGAAATGATAATATGTTTAATATATTCTGTTGAAAAACATTAAATTTAAAGCCACCTGCTTCTTTTTACTTTTTAAAATGCATCCCCTAAAAAATTTAAAATTACATTTATAGCTTGCATTACATTTTGATTGGGCAGCTACGTCCTGGACTGTTACGCCCCCTAGACAACAAAGCAGGGTTTATCTTATTCACACTCAGGTCCCCAGTTGCCAGCACAGGCCTTATACATAGTTGGCATTTAATAAATATTTGTTAAAGAAATGAATCTAAACCTTTATTCTGAGTAGTCAAATTTCAGAGATGAGTAGAAACTTCACCCTTTGGAGTGTTCGTGTCTGAAAAAGAGACAGTTGAGAGTTGAGAAAAACAAATTTTTTTTTTTAAGTTTGTTTATTTTGAGAGAGACAGAGAGAGTGAGCAGGGGAGGGGCAGAGAGAGAGGGGGAGAAAGAATCCCAAGTAGGCTCTGTACTGCCAGTGCAGAGCCCAGTGTGGGGCTTGAGCTCACAAACTGCAAGATCGTGACCTGAGCTGAAACCTAGAGTTGGACGCCCAACCGACTGAGCCACCCAGGTGCCCCCGAATGGCTTACCTATCTTTTGGAGGTGGGAGCTGATAATGTTGGTGAAAGAGCCATGTCAGAGCATCCTAACGGGTTCTGCCCTGCTCTGCTGGAGAGCTGTCACAAGAGAAACTCAAGCTGAATGCCCTGTGTGACGGGGAAGGGAATTGTAGAAACAGTCATTGAACCTGAATTTTGCCCCCTTAGGGGTGTTCTGCTTAAACTATTCCTAAAGATGAACAAAGCTGTTCTTGTCTCAAGAATCCATACTGGCCCTGTCTGTCCCTGTGTCCCCATTTAGACATGACCCAGATGGAAGCCTGGGACTGCCACTGGGCCAGCTTATTACTTGAGGGCCCTTCAAGCCTTGCAGTTCCTTAATACATTATTTGTTGAATGAATGGTTTAACAAATACTATTCTAACGTGGCCATGACTTTATCTATGGGTATATGTTCTCGACTGAACGTCCCTCAGACCTGTCTCAGTTAGGGTCTTGGAATCACGGTAGATTAGCAAACTTTGCAGAGATCAGGTTCACCTTTGAGAAGGGGCCAGGTTGTCTTTGCAAGAGTTTATTGAAGGATCTCAGGCATCCCGTCTCCCCCGCTTATAAAATAGAACTGTTAACCTACTTCTCTTCCCCAGAGATGTGGTGGAGATTAAAATAGGTGCTTTAAGTTCTGCAGAAGGAGAATGCTATTTCAGTGGAAATGATTAGAGGTAAAAGTGGAACTCCTCCCCTACGTCTGAAATGTTTGTTTTAAAAAAGTAGATCGGAAGGTGTGTTCCAGAGAGACATTGCTGGTGTTCTCTCAGTTTTACGTTTCTTAACCGGAGAGGCCGGGGTGGGGGGGGGTGGCGGGGGGAGGTATTTAGCTTTCTCCTTTGAATTGTGGTCCACTGCCTTTTCTCTCTGCCCTCAGAGATACACCATCCAGAAACCTCCTTTCCGTGGAGAACTATGGAGCTCATGCTTTGATTTGACTGCTGCGGCAGGCTCGCGCTAATCAGAATCGCAGCAGGGCTCGCGTTATGAGCCTGAAAGAATTAGTGTTCCCAGGGGGCTGAAGTTCCTTACCTGCTGGGGAGCCACACATTTCTGGTTTGAAGCCTGCCCTCCTTTAGGATCAAGCTACCTTTCCTTCCTTTCTCACTTGAAAACCACCGCCCCCTTTTTCTTGTGCTCCCTGGTAACTGGCATATTGATTTCTTTCTTCTTTCTCTGCTGATTTTCTTAGTGTAGACCAGTAATGATGACAATAGATTTTTGTAATTTTTGTATTTATGGAAATAGAATGTTATCATGTGAAATTATAATCTCTCTCACGGAGGCTAGGAACAGAGTGAAAAATAGCGGGTGGTAACCCACAAACCAAAATGTCTAACGTGAGTTTGCTAAGCAGTGTCATATGCTCAGACTTACTGGCACACCTGGTATGTGGAACCAGCAGGGTGTGTGAATACAGAGGGGAATGACTTTGCACTGCTGGGATAGTGGAGTTCAGTAGCGGTGTGGATTATAAGTCACAAGGTGAGATGTGTAATGTGTTTAGTAGAAATTTGTCTCTTATCACCAGACGGCTTAGCGGCTTGGCAGCAAATGTGGCATTTTCTTCTTTGGTAGTAATAACCCATGTTGCACCTAGCGCCCGTTTGGTGTGCTAGTTATCCTAACAATAAAGAAAAGCTCATCGAGCCTAACACAGATGTCTTGTGTTGTGGACGACAGAATCATGTGGATTACCTTATAGTAATAATGTCTTGCATTTGTTCAGTACTGTTATCGTTTAGCATGCTTTCACTAAAGTTTGCCACCTTTTGGTACAGCCTTCCAGTTATGAATGAGTTCTGGGAATCTAGTGTGGAGCAGAGTGACTACAGTTAACCATACCGTATTGTATACTTGAAAGTTGCTAAGAGAGTAGATCTTAAATGTCCTCACCACCGAAAGAAAGAGAGAGAGAGAGAGAGAGAGAGAGAGAGAGAAAGAAAGAAAGAAAGAAAGAAAGAAAGAAAGAAAGAAAATCATTTTTGAAAAGTAATTATATGAGGTGATGGAGGTGTTAACTAACTTATGTGGTAATTGTTTTGCAATACACACACACACACACACACACACACACACGAATCAGATAATCACATTGTGACACAATGTTACATGTCAATTACATCTCAGTGAAGCTGGGAAAAAATGGTAAAAACACACACGCACAAAAGCATCCTTTGAAGTTCACAGGGAAAAGGGTTATCATTTCCATTTGTCATTTGCAGAGAGAAAACTGAGGTTTAGAGAAGTTAAATGACATGCCCAAAGTTGCATCAGCGGTAAGCTGAGCTGGTGGGAGACAGTGGGCTATTTGATATCTGGTGCCAGTGCTGTTTCTCCTCGGCTCTTAAGCCCATTTCAGGAGTGCCCCCATTTTATTCCAATGTAATAAAGTCCCTGTTAAGAACTCCTCCGGGGACTGCAGTATCAAAGGCAAAATGAGGACCTAACCGTATGGCGGACAGAGCCCTGGACCAGAAGTCAGGAAGTGCCAGTTCTGTTTTCAGTGCTGCCGCTGGTGTTGTGACCTTGGGTAATCCTGCATCTGGGCCTTACTCGCTAAGGCGGGGACTTCGGAGTGCGGTAGACTCTTGGATGTTCCGTATGTAATATTCTCTGTTTCAGCTGCTCATGAGTGACTGTAGTCTTTCTTAGACGTGGATTAAAACCATGTGCGAAGGGATTGGTGTTGGGGATTGTATCATAACTAGTGAGCTGAGCCTAACCTATCTCAAAGTGGCTGTGTTCCCTGGGATTTCTGTATACACAGGAACTTTTGCAAAGTGGTAAAACTTTGCCTGTTAGAAAAAATTCTGTAAAGAAAAGAAAAAAGCCAGCTACCTTGTAGGTGATTTCAGTCATGTATTTATGGAACATTAAAAGTCTGAAAAATGACCGCTTAGAGCTTTACTTCATGTTGTGGGAGAAATCGTATTGTATGGTGCTTTTCAAATGGTGACTTTTTAAAAAATTTTTTTTAATGGTTATTTATATTTGAGAGAGAGAGAGGCAGAGCGCAAGCGGGGGAAGGGTAGAGAGAGAGGGAGACAGAATCTGAAGCAGGCTCCAGGTTCCAAGCTGTCAGCACAGAGCCCGATGTGGGGCTCGAACTCACAAGCCACGAGATCGTGACCTGAGCTGAAGTCGGACGCTTAACCGACTGAGCCACCCAGGTGCCCCTCAGTCGGTGAATTCTTGAAAGCTTTCAGAATATTTGCTATGTAGGCCCTTCTGTGTCTTTTCCAGCTCTGGAATCCTGTATTACTTTTTTCTCTTTTTCAGCCCAACAGAGGCACCAAACGTCCCCGGGATGATGAAGAGGAAGAACTGAAAATGCGTCGGAGACAAGCTGGCACTCGAGACCGCAGCCGCGGTCGGGAAGAGGAAATGAGTGTGGCAGAAGAAGCCGATGATGACAAAAAAAGACTGCTGCAGATTATTGATAGAGAGGGTGAGGAGGAAGAGGAAGAGGTAAGGTGGCAGGTGTGGCTGGCCCTGACACAGTATCCATGGAGTGTAATTTTAGGCTGAATACTTAATTTCTCTGAGCTTTTCAGCTTAACCTGTAAAATGGAGTTAAGATTACTTCTTGCACAGTGTTGACATGAAGGTTAAGAGGGATAGTGGAGTTGGGAAAGCATTTTTCAAAGTGTGAAGATCATTGTAGAGTTTTAAAATTATTCTGGATTATATGTTGCAATCGAGACCCGAACACTGAACTGTGGGGCTCTTGGTCTTGAGTGAGGAGGGTCAGGGAGGCTTCCTAGACCGGACACGTTGAAGGCACTTAGATTTTTTACTATAGTCCATAGTCTTTGAAAGAGGCATAGAATTTTATCAGACAAGTGGAAGAAGGGCTTTTCAGTTGAAATGGCATTAGCAAAGCAACAAAGGTGAAGTTCCAGGGGGAGCTAAGAGATGAGGTATTTAGGTGTGAGTGAAAAATACAGTTTAAGAAAAGAGGTGTCTAAAGGCCTTTCTATTTGCTGTTCCAAAGGATGCCTTAAAGGCCCACTGATGCCTGCCTCAGGACCTTTTTACTTCTGTGCCCTTTGTAGAACGTTCTGCCCTTAATGCTTTGTTTGCATGGCTGGTTTCTTCTCATTCAGGTCTCAGCTCAGATGTTTCCTCCTCAGAGAAACCTGTCCTATCTCTGAGGTAGCCCTGTGAGTCATTCTCTCATTGTCTTACTTCTTTGTTCAGTACGCTGCCTTCACAGCACTTCTGATCTGAAAACCTGGCTTGTTTATTGTATTCATTTGTTGTCCTCGTCCCACCTCCTGTGAAACGGGGACTGCCTTGGTTTTGCTCACAGCTGTATCTCTAGCACTCTGTGCCATGCCTAGCTCTTGGTAGGCCCTTAATAAGTATTTATTGATGAATAAATGAATGAGGCTAAAAAGAGTAGAGGTAAAATATCAGTGATTAAAAATAAAATGACCTTACCTAAGTGTCTTTTTATATCCTTAAGTGTTAACTTGTGTGTTACTTCACTCTGGCATTTTGTTCAATATGAATTATGGAAATAGATTCTTAAGAGCCAGCTGTTTTTTGGTTCCCTGAAAGACCTGATGCTAAGTTTGGATTTAAAAAATGAAGCTGGAGTGTGAATCTGAGAAGGGAAAAAAAAAAAATTGATTCATATTCCGGAAAGGTCTTTACTGTGTTGTGACAATAACTCTCTCCTCATTGGGATTTGTACCAGTGCTAATTTGGGGGTCTGCCCCTAAAAGATGGTGACACTTTGGAAATCTGTGGTGGGAGACAGGCCCGAATTTCCTCTCTGAGGGCAGCGGCCCTGCTAGGCTTAGACAAACAGTGTGTATAGCACATCCTCCCCCTCCCCTCCCTCCCTCCCTCCTTCCTTCCCTCCCTCCCTCCTTCCTCCCTCACTAGGTTCTGCTCAATCTGTTAGCCCTGCAGCAGCAGTTAATTGGCAGGTATAATTCCCATGTAGGGCAAGGCTGGTACTGGAGGATTAGGATAGTAGCTGTCATGGGTAAGTGGTATCTAGCCTGGGAGACAGAAATGTAATGTGGGGACCAGGCCTTCTGTTAAGGGACGGGGAAAAAGAGATCGCTTTGTAAAAATGACACATGGAAGACTGCAAGTCCAGGAGTTATTTTCTCACTGCCACCAAAGTCCCATTTGATGAAAAGCAAGTGATGTTTGCCCCTGTGAAGTCACGTGAGCTTGTAAAATATTATTGTCCTTTTTGTGCTACATCACCAGCATTCATCTTTCTGAAATCTCCCTCTGCTTTCTGACGTTGAGCTATTGGAGATACTGCTGTGGTCGATGACTAAGACTGATAATTCAGTTTTCCCCCAGTGTTGGAGAGAAATTAAAGGAGGGAAGGCCAGACCCTGGAGAGGCTAAGGTTCTGGGAATCCTCTGAGAGCTGTATTAACACTAATACGGTTTTTTTCCTACAGAGCGGGCAAGACGTCGTTAGCCCTTGGAAAGAAAGAAAATGGAGGTTGAGGTTGCTTGACTGAGATTTAACCGTTCCTAGAAATTTAGATCAGTTAGTTAAATCCTAGTAGTACGTTGGGTACGTTGTGCCTGTTGCTTATAGTAACATTAAGAGTTTATGTTCATGTAGTTGTAAAAGAGTTTTACCCACCTCATCTCTTTAGGTCATCTCTATGACCTTGAAAGATACAGGTAATGTTTCTGTCCTTCCTTCCTTTCCTTTCCTTCCTTCCTTCCTTCCTTCCTTCCTTCCTTCCTTCCTTCCTTCCTTCCTTCCTTTACATCTTTGCTGCCTGCTTGCTATGTGCCAGGCACTGGAGAATCAGAAGTGAACAAGTAGCCATGGGCCATCGAAAGGGGTATTTGCCCTGGTTTAGGGTTGGAGAGATTGTCTGGGCCAGATCCTGCCAGACCTTCCTTATATGGGTCATGTGAAGGATTTAGGATTTTATTCCGAACACCAAATGGATGAATTCAAGAAAGACTTAAGAAGTAGGGTCAGTTGGACTTGGTGAGGGTTTGAGGATTATATTCAGCAAAGTGACATCGCCATGTGGCTAGTAAGTAGCGAAGCTAGACTCTGAGTCCTGACTGAGCCGGGGCATGGACTTCAGTTTATACTCTCTCTTTAAGCTGTAGATACCAGGATGGGGTGGGAGTCCGGTAGAGGCTCTCAAGCCCAGGAGTCATCGATAACATCAAAGAAATGTGTCATGGCCAAAACAAATTTATAGGTATCTCTCAGTTAAAACCCAATATATGAAAATAGAAATTTAATAAAATAATATCTAACATCTTAGAGTATTTACACAATTATGGGGTGATTCAGTGCTTTCCAAAAGGGTACATTTCCAGCACTTTAAAAAAAATTTTTTTTAATGTATATTTACTTTTGAGAGAGAGAAAGAAGAGAGGGGGAGAAAGAGAGAGAGAGAGAGAGAGAGAGAGAGAGAGGGAGGACATGTGGGGGAGGGGCAGAGAGACAGGAAGAAAGAATCCCAAGGAGGCTCCACCTTATTAGTGCAGCACTCTATGCGGGGGCTCAAACTCACGAACCGAGAGATGACCTGAGCTGCAATCAAGAGTTAGACGCTTAACCAACTGAGCCACCCCGGTGCCCCACCGGCTCTCTTGATAGCAGTTCCTTTATTGCTTTTAGGGGTGAGTTGTGGTCAGTGACCACAGAGCTGTGGAGCCAGCAGTCAGGAGGGTGTCACAGAGACAGAGTGCACTGCAGCATGTGACTTTAACCTCGACAAGAAACTGAGGAGAAAACATTCCTGAAATTGTTGCAGACGTTTTTGGGGAAAATGATTCCGTTTTCAAAAATTCGTTTTATTTACCTTTGTAGTTATTATTTGAGTGTTTGAAATAAGAAAACTGTATGGTCTACTAGTTTTTTATGCTTCCCCTGAGTGAGGTTATTAAATTCTTGATGCTGTATCAGGCCTGCGAGTGCCTCTCTGATTTCCTTCTCAGCAGCCAGTAAGGAAGGACCAGAAACGGTGATGTGTAAGAGACGTAGAGCAGTGACTGCTGCTGGTCAACAACCATTCTTACAGTATGGGCTGTACAGAAATAGGCGGTGAGCTGGACTTGGCCTGTGCCCCGGAGTTTGCCGATCCCTACTGTGGGGAAGATTGAGGTCCACTGTCCCTGACTCAGGCTCTGACCTTGAACAAGTTCTTTTAAGCCGCCGAGCGTTGTCTTATCTGTACAGCAGAGGAGAAGGATAGGTAAATATTAAATAAAACTCTCTAATGTTGTTGCTTATTCCATGCCATATAGTATGCTCAGGAAATCATTTGTTGAATGGGTTAGTCTCTAAAACCTTAAAACTGAGCTTCCTGAGCTGGATGTGAGACACACAGAGTGATACAAAGAAAGCAGCGTGTGGTCCAGACCCTTAACCTTCTTTCCAGTGAGGGAGACGAAGTATGTACTAAGGGTTTAACCCAGAAAGGTGAGTGGCAGAATGGCATGGAAGAGCATGGAAAAGAAGTAGTGATTAGTAAATAAGAAATCCCTTTGGACTGAAATTGTTGCCGTTCGTTTCCTTTATACCAGGAGGAACCACTAGACGAAAGCTCAGTGAAGAAAATGATCCTTACATTTGAAAAAAGATCATACAAAAACCAAGAGTTGCGGATCAAGTTTCCAGATAACCCAGAGAAGTAAGGCTCTGTTTCGGTGATACCCTTTTTTCTCCTACGTGTTGTTTGTTGTTTTTGTTTTGCTTTTCATTTGTTTTGCCTGCTTTGGTTTTTGTGATTTGTGCCAGGAGTCCCAAGACACACGTTTGGGAAATCACTGGAAAGACTCCTAGGGCGCAGAGTCAGTGGTACTCAAGGGTACGTAGCAGGATCAGCAAGAAGGAAAGGCATACCAGGCCGAGTCTGGAGAATTCATGTGGAGCCTCCCTATATTTTCTCTCCGGGTTACATGCAGACATGTTCCTTTCTCCCAGCAGTGAAATGCATCAACCTGTGTGCTCTGCCTCTGTCCAGGGAAGCCCATCTGAGACTTAGAGTCTAGGATATTTGTTGCGGACAGGTTATGTAGGCCTTTGTCAGCAATGGCTGTCAAAATTCTACGCTCCCAGAGGGAAAGCACATGTTCAGTGCTCCAGGTGGACAAAACACCCTTATCACTTAGGGAACCTTTCAAAAGCCAAGCTCCCAGATACCAGCCCAGGACTAGACTCTTCGAAAAGTCAGTCCTGTTCTGTTAAACTCTTTTCTGCATTATCCTTCTCAGGGTGCGAAGAAGACTGCTTATGCCCGTCATTAGTGATAGCTCTACTGTTGAGAACACGTCAAAGGCTTTGGGGTTGGACAGATATGGGCGTGACTCCCACATGACCTTGAATAAGTCACTTCTCCTTTCTTAGCCTCAGGCGTCTGATCTGTACAAGGAGGTAGTACCTCCTTCACAGAGCTGTTGTGAAGACACAGTGACAATAATGGCAAGTGTTTAGCTCAGTGCCTGGCACATAGTAAGTGCTCATGATGTGATCGTTCATGTGATTGTTCACTGTGTACTGTGAGGTGCTATAAGGAGGAATCCGATGTCTTTCAGTCCATCTTGACAAGTACTAACATGGAAAGATCTCCTGCGATGTGACCAAGAAAATCAGGGTATGGAATGTGTACAGTATGATTTAGGTAGGGGAAAAAAGTGAATTCTAACTAAAGGGATTTTCATATTTACACAGATTTTAATTCTAAATCTCTCCTCCCTCCCTGTCTCTCTGCCTCCCAGGACATACACTTTTAATGAATCTTCATCGGCCCAAGGCCCCTAGGCAATTAAGAGTTGACTAGTACAGTCTTTGTACTCAAGTTTATAGGTTAACAGGGAGACTGGCTGTAAGTGCAGGGTAGAAGGAAATATACTTTAAAAGAGATACAAGCAGAGTGCTGTGGGAACATCCGGAAGAAAGAAAGTGAATATCAAGTTGGGGGCTGTTGAGGGCTTCACAGAAGAGGTGGTATTTGAGCTGGGCCTTGAAGAGTGATTGTTGCTTTCAGAGTCAGGAAAGAACTTGGACAGGCCTGCCAGCCAGGATGATTAGCATGAACAAAGAAGGGCACAGGGGTAGCAGAGGACACATCGTCCTCATGGCGGCCTAGTGAGGCTAACACGATTCATTACGTTCTCTCTGTACTGCAGGTGAGGTACAGAGAGGAGAGCCTGGTTACCGCACCCAGGCCACAGCCCTCTTTGACAGGAGGAGTAGCTGCATCTGAGCTCAGCCTTCCCAGCACCCGAGTCCTGTCAGGTTCTGTGCTAACCTCCACCGCACGGTAGCACTTGTCATACTGCACGCTGTGCGTGTGTGTTTGATCAGACAAGGAATACGCAAACAGATTGTCGTTATAAGAAACGGCAACAGTATGTAAGAAAAGTAAAACATGAAAGTTCTCCTTCACTGCACTGACCCTCTTTCCATTCTGCTACCCAGAGATGGTCTCTGTGAGTATCTTTTTAGATTGTTTTCCGTTCATAGATTTACATATGTAATGTTTTTCCTGCCTAAGTCATATTGTACATATCCTGAACCTTGATGTTTACGGGAGATCTTTCCATGCTGGCACATGCATGTTTACCTTCTGTTTTCTGACTGGTGCGTAGTATTTCATGGTGTGGAGATACTGTAGTTTATTTATTATTTTTCTTTGGATGGACATTTGGCTATTTCACATACTGACTTTTATGAACAATGCTGCAGTGAGCCTGCGGAGTCCCCGTGTCTTAGCGCACATTGTTTGGGGTACATACCTGAGTGTGGAAGTCTCTGGTTGAGGGCATGTATTTTATTTTTTTTTTTTTAATTTTTTTTTTCAACGTTTTTTATTTATTTTTGGGACAGAGAGAGACAGAGCATGAACGGGGGAGGGGCAGAGAGAGAGGGAGACACAGAATCGGAAACAGGCTCCAAGCCATCAGCCCAGAGCCTGACGCGGGGCTCGAACTCACGGACCGCGAGATCGTGACCTGGCTGAAGTCGGACGCTTAACCGACTGTGCCACCCAGGCGGAGGGCATGTATTTTAAACTTTGATAGCTACGGATAGCTAAATTTGATAGCCAGATTCCCCACCGTGGCCTCTTACTCTCCCATTGGCAGGCCTCTTTCCCTAAATTCTTGCCCACAGTGAGTGTGCTCAGTCTCTAACATCTTTGAAATTTGTTTTATAGCTATTTCTTTACTTAGTGGTCTTCCTGCATTAGACTCTGTGTTCCTTTTAGGGGGTAGACTGTGTCTTGTTTGTCTCTGTCTGTAGTACCTAGCACAGCACCTGCCAGACTGTAGGTGCTCAGTGAATAGGAGGGATCTTCTATAGTTGAGGTCATCCTTGTTAATTTCCCATCCTTGGAACCCAAGGAGACATTATGAGGAAGCTGTGCTGTAGGCTGAGAACACTACACATTTAAGAACCACGGTGCTTTTTGGAATGCCAGTGTTGCCTGTGTCCGCCCGGACGTATGCCTCTGTCCGTTTAGAGCAGTGAGTTTCTGCGGGTCGTTTCACCACCTACGACTTAGGTACCACAAATGCTCCAGGGTTACAGTCTATACAGTGGTTTTAAGAAAATGTTATTTTCCTAAAAAACAACAGCAACAACCACAGTGTTTTCCATTCAGACAAATTTATACGCTATTTTTAGTTAAGTTGCAACATTCAAAAATTGACATTATGCCTAAAGAACATTTTTTTTTTTTCATGTCCAAAAGCAGTTAAGAAACTACATTGTGTTTTAACCTTGAGTTCTTGAATTCTTATTGGTGCAGTGTCTTTTATAATTCTCTAGACCAGCAAGGTGCAATTAAGATGAAAATTGCTGGAGCGTACTTGAACGAAACTTTCCGGTTGAGATCAGAAACATTCACATTTATTTTCCCATATATGCAATTGTCATTTTGATTGCATACCCAAAGATGCCTCTCTTCATTTGGCTGCATTTCAGATTCAATTGACAATTCTCCTTATGCAGTCTCTACACCGTGTGATCATCCTCCCAAACATCACGTTGAGCAGAGTGTGCTGCTTCCCTAGTAAGTCCTTAGTAGTCCTTCTCTTCATTTTTGTGGGGGCAGAATTACTTAGTTTAGTGGTTCTCAAGCTTTTTAGTCTCAGGACCCCTTTGCATCTTAGATTATTGAGTGCCCCAAAGTGCTGATCTTAGGAAATTTTAGAATAATACAGGCACACATTTCATTAGCCATCAGGGCAATGATAGCATCATGTGTTGTCTAGCACTTTGGAAAATTCCACCCTACACTCCTGAGAGAATGAGAGAGAAAAAGGCAACTAATGTTTTGGGTTTACTGTAAAAATAGTTTTGATCATATAGACTCCTAAAGGGGTCTCCAGCCACCTCCTACCTCACCCTGGACCCCAGGACCACACTTTGAGAATTGCCGATTCATTTGGGTGGAAGAAACATTATGTTCCCTGTGCATCGATAGCTGGTTTTATGATTGTAGGAGGACTCCTTGGTTTCTCTTGCTTTTCTGGTATTTTTTTTTTTAACTTTGCTGGTCATCAGCTAATATTCATTCTTGTGGTTGAAGGAGAATATCCTGCTGGTCTGAAGCAAATGTACACAGGCAGACTAGCAGAATATTCTTCATACCAGATGGAATCCACGACCCGCCTCAGCCTGGGTTACTGTTTTAATATGTTACTCTATTGCTTTCCCATTGACCTCTAACTTGATCCTTTCTTCCAGCTGTGAGTCAGCTGTTGCCAAAGGTATACCTAATCCCTAGACAGTCAGTCCTCTACAAATATTATAGTGTGCGCTTTAAATGAGTAGGTGATTCTTGGTCAGCAAAAAGAGAAGAACATTTTCTTTGTTACAGCAGAGCAGACTTGAGGGTGCCTAGATTTATTGAGCATCTGCTATGTGCCAACTGTCGTTAGTCATATGATATTTATTATCTCTTTTAATCCTCACTATAATTTAGCTAGGAAGTTTAAGGGAGTTGAAGTTTAGAGATAGGCTAGCTAATATTCTCTGCCTCCCTTGACCAGATTAGGGCCCTGTGCTCTGTGTTCCAGTGACAGTTCTCTTGGTCAGCACTGGACATCCTTACAAGGAATTGCATTGTATAGATTGTTTATATTTGTGGCTGGCTGGAAGCTCCATGAAGACAGCAGCTGGGATTGTTTTTTTATTTGTTACATCCTCAGGACCTAGCACAGTGACTGGTACCTAGTATATGCCCCACAAATGCTTGTTGACACACTGCTCTTGGTTACACGTCCTACAAATAGTGGGGCTGACCCAGGTCAGTCTCACTCCCAAGTGCAGGCATTTCCCACTCCAGGTCATTACTTAAGGAATACTGGACCCCAGTGACATTTCTGTGATGTTTCCCTACTCACAGTTGACTTTTTGCTTGTTTTGTGTGTTTTGTTTTGATGAATTTATGACTTCCTAACTGAAAAATTTTGGGTTAAAAGTGCATATTTGGAGAAGTGCCTGGGTGGCTCAGTCAGTTAAGCGTCTGACTTTGGCTCAGGTTATGATCTCACCACTCGTGAGTTCAAGCCCTGCGTCGGGCTCTGCACTGACAGGGCAGAGCCTGCTTGGGATTCCCTTCCCTTCCTCCCCTCCCCTCCCCTCCCCTCCCCTCTCATCACCTCCTCCCCCCTTCTCTAGGAGTATAGCTTAAAAAAAAAAACAAAAACTGCATAATTGGAAGAATTTCCAAGTTGGAAGGGAATGAAAGTTGCAGTCCATTCTCTCTTCTTGATTTTTTTTTCCATATCATTCTTTATTAATTACCCCCGGTGACAAGGATCTGACTTTATAGAGACTCCTGACTTTACAAAGACATCATTTGGCAACTGTGATTTCTAAGATTTCAACTCAGAATGAAAAAGAATTTCAGCACATTCTCTTATGAGACGATGTCTCGGCTCCTTATAATCTTACCTGAATTAGTTTCCATAGCCCTCCTAAATAAAGCATGGTTCCCATAAGAGATGTCATGGACTTTAACGGTCGTCTGATCTGCATGGTAACTCTTCTTTTTTTTTAACATTTTTATTCATTTTTTGAGAGACAGAGAGTGCAAGCAAGGGAGGGGCAGAGAGCGAGGGAGACACAGAATCTGAAGCAGGCTCTGAGCTGTCAGCACAGAGCCCGATGCGAGGCTCGAACCCGTGAACTGCGAGATCATGACCTGAAGTCAGCCGCCTAACCGACTGAGCCACCCAGGTGCCCCTGCGTGGTAACTCCTGCAGTATCTTCTTTTAAGCAGGCAAAAACCACAGCTGCATTGTGGCGGCCACTTTCGTCTGCTCCTTCCTTTGCCAGGCATCTGCTAAATTTCTGTAGTGGACCAGGGAGTGTGCCCAGCGCTGGGTGTCCGGAGATGAAGGAGGAGTCTCTGTCCTGGCAGGACTCTCTCATGGTCTGACTTGTATCGCGGTTACAATGAACTGAAACCATCTTGTCCTTTCTTTTTTTTTTTTTTTTTTTTTCAACGTTTTATTTATTTTTGAGACAGAGAGAGACAGAGCATGAACGGGGGAGGGGCAGAGAGAGAGGGAGACACAGAATCGGAAGCAGGATCCAGGCTCTGAGCCATCAGCCCAGAGCCCGACGCGGGGCTCGAACTCACGGACCGTGAGATCGTGACCTGAGCTGAAGTCGGACGCTTAACCGACTGAGCCACCCAGGCGCCCCCCATCTTGTCCTTTCTACACATGTGCTCTTACTAAGCTGTATCTGTCTCACTGTGTGCGTTTGTGTGGCTCTGTGGTTCAGTGCGGCGCTCTGTGTGGATCCTGGGTAATTTTCCTCCTGTTGGATTTGGCCCATCATTATTGCCTGTTAGGAACTTTTTGAATTGATTCTGTCGTCTGCCGTGTTCCTTGTCTCCATAAGCTTTGCGTTACATGACATTTGTTAAGTTTGTTGTTTATATATCTTCACCACCAAGTTGTTCCTCAAAAACAAGCCTAAGGAGGGAGCGGAGCCCTGCAGGATACCCCCGGAGGCTTGTCTCCAGGCTGACATTCATTCACTGATTATCCCCCAGGTCCCCAAATCATTTCCTTGTACTCCACATGACGTTGTTTAGTACTGTTTAGTGCCCTTGCCAGTTCTTCCCAGTAAAAATCTTTTGTCACATTACTCCCTACAAATCAGATTTTTTAAAAGCACACATGTAAGGCATGTAAGCCCGAGAGGTTTGCTGAGCCTGTTAGGTTCAGAGATGATACAGATCTGCTGCCCAGTGTCTGGATTCTGCACCAGCTCTCCCACATCGTGATTCTCACTTGGCTTCCACACGCTAGGTGATAGGGAACCTAGTGACCTAGAAGGGTAATCTGTGCTTGTGAGCACAGTGGAGGGAGCCTTAAAAAAAGTGGTATGGGGGAGAATCTTGAGAAAAATAATTTTGAAATTGGAATAGTAAGCAGGTTGAGAATAGACAAGGAAGTGTTGGAAAAGAAGAAAAACAATATTTTGCTGTAACAGAGAAAAATAGACTGTAATAATGTGGAAGTGTGGTCCTTCCTGGCTCAGGAATTTGTAAACCAATCTCTGAGATGGAGTGAAAAGCCCATAAAAAGATTAGAGGACACATTAAAATTTAGTGCATGGTAAAGGTGGCATTTCTTCAGATCTGTGGAAAAAGGGTAGATTATGGCATTGGGACAACTGGCCAAACACTAGCAGTAGATAAAGTTAGATCTTTGCTCCATATCATATGCTAAAGTGTATCTCGGAATTTTTTACTCCCAAACATTTAAATATGTACAAACATAAAAGTAGTATATCATAAAATATATTCCGATCTTAGCATAGGGGAAAAACCTTGCTCAGGATACATGTGAAATAGAGTTCATAAAGGCAAAGATTTGATGACTTAGACTTTTAAAAACTTAAAAAAAAAGTTTGTTTTTTAATGTTTGTTTATTTTTGAGAGAGAGAGAGAGAGAGAGAGAGCGTACCAGCTGGGGAGGGGCAGAAAGAGGGAGATACAGATTCTGAAGTGGGCTGCAGGCTCCAGGCTGTGAGCTGTCAGCCCAGAGCCTGATGCGGGGGCTCGAACTCCTGAACCGTGAGAGCATGACCTGAGCCGAAGTTGGATGCTTAACCGACTGAGCCACCCAGGCACCCCTAAAAACTTTTATTTTAAAAAGCACAATATACAAATCAAAGGGCAAATATCTTTCTCTGGTTTGTTTTTTTTTTTTGCAATATATAGCAGAGGTTAATTTCCTTAACATAGAGTGCTTGCAAATCGACAAATTAGATGAGCACCCTGATGTAAAAATGATCAAAGAAGAAACACAACCAGTAAACGTTAACAAAAATTGAACTGTCTTAGTATCAGAAATGCAAAATAAAAAATAAGTTATATTTCTCATCTCAAATTGGAGGAGATTTTAAGTAATACCGGTTTTGAGGGGGGCGGGGGGAACAGGCACTTCACACACTGTTGGTACCTTTCCAGCGAGCTGTAGCAAAATCTGTTAAGTTATGCACACTTTCTGACTGGGCACCTTCCTGGGAATTTACCCTAACGCAGTAATTATGAATACATGCATCCTAGTGTCTTTTGTTGTAAGGGAAAAGATTGGAAACGATCTGAATGTCTGACAAAGGGGGATTGGTAAAATAAATTATGATAGATCCATTCAAGGGAATACCATGTAGCTTTTTCTAAAAGGTATTATTTAGATTAGGAATTTCAGATGGTTTCATCTCCTACCCCCACACTGGGATTGATTGCTGGTCTCTTTTTGGAGCGCTGTGTTGAGAAGGATTCTGAAGTCATGTCTGGGCTCAGCAGGGAAGAGTGCTGGGCTCAGAGATGGATTTTGCCACGGGAGAAGGACTGACAGCAGCATCAGATACTGGCTTTTCCTGGTGTAGAAGAATGTTTCATAAGGGAAATTGTTCAGCCTATGTTAACAACAACTGCAAAAATTGAGTATAGAACTGTATACTATGTGGGCTGCTTTCGGGGAGGAAAAGGCTGGGAGTTAAGAAAAATTGCTTAAACCTACCAGAGTATTAGCAGTGGTTATTTCTGGTCAGTAAGATAATGGGCGATGTCTGTTTACCTTTTGAAAGCTTATCTTTCTTTTCCCAGTTTTTTATAAAAAGTATTTTATAATTAGAAAATATATCTATAAATGTTATGAATAAAAAAAGTAATGGGAAAAACAATGGTAAGGGATATTGTGTGAAATACAGGCATGTTTTAAAGAACTATAGTCTCCAGATTTTGTTCCTCACAGAGTCCAGATTTCTGGAGAGGTAGTGTGTGCCCAGCCATGCAGGCATCTGAATGAGGCCTATATGACTTCAAAAGTCCCGGCTTATGTTCCTTTTCTTTATGGCCTCATTTTAATTAAGCAGGCATTGGTGGATATGTAGAGACAAAAGATGTAATTCTAGAAGGGCAGATAGACATATTAATAATAGTAGTATCAGGAAAAGAACAAATGAGAGCCAACGTAGAGTGCTTTTTATATGTCAGGCACTTTTTCTTAAGTGTTTAGAAAAATTTTTTTAATGCGTATTTATTTTTGAGAGAGAGAGAAAGAGAGCACGAGCCAGGGAGGGGCAGAGAGAGAGGGAGACACAGAATGAGAAGCAGGCTCCAGGCTCCGAGCTGTCAGCACAGAGCCCGACACGGGGCTCGAACCCACGAACCGTGAGATCATGACCTGAGCCGAAGTCAGACGCTTAACTGACTGAGCCATCCAGGCGCCTCTTAAGTGTTTTATATGTGCTTATTCACTGACTCGTTACAGGAACCCTTTCGTTCCTACAGGAACAGTAGGTAACTATCATCTTATTTACAGATGAGAAACGGAGGCACAGAGAAGTGAAGTAAGCGGCTAACTCAGGTTCAGACCCAGGCAGTCTGGCTCCAGAGTCTGGAGCTGCTGCCCCTCAGTTACTCTCAGTCAGGTGTTGTTCAGCTGCTTTACATGGATTGGCTCCCTTCCTCCTCGGAACAAAGCTTCCTATCTTGTTCATCAAAGGTTTAGTGGGCATTTCTTATATGTCAAACACTAAGGGAATGCAGGGAGAGGCAAATGCAGAGAAGTTTTGTACTTAGCGCCTGGGCATAGGTTTGTTGAAAGGTTCAGGTGTGAAAACGTGAATGAAGTATCATGCTGCGTAAGGTGTGGTGGTGATTACAGGATGCCAGAGACTAGATCTGCTTTACTTTTGGGTCTGCCCCCTAGTCGGCTCACTGAAGGACTGAAGGGAGGGGGTTTGGAGGAAGGGAGGGGATTTTTGGATGGCAGCAGAATCTCGGTATCTTCCTGTGGGGAAGGGGAATAATTGGCCCTTGATCTGAAGTGGCGGGTAAGAGAAACTTTTTCCAGATTAGTAGGATAACTGTGTCAGGGCAGCATAGTGGATTGCCACACCGAGTGGTGACGGTAGCTCATCCACAGCACGTCTGCTGGTGGGCAGATCACTTAATGCTACAGAATGCTTCAGGAGCCTCTAAAAGGCAACTTGTGACTACAAGAATAAGGGGAACCCTGTAATGAGATCTGAATCCAAGATTGATTTTTGTAATGAGGAAATCGATTTCTCCAGGAAATTGTGTGACAGTGTGATGTTTGGATGAGTGTACTTCCTGGTTGGTCTGTTGCAGACACTTTGACAGATTGTCTCTCTGTCTGGATTATGTTGTTCTTTGCTCCTCCCTGCTTTCCTTTCACTGATGCTGTCTTGTTTTCCTCTCCTAGGTTTATGGAATCCGAGCTGGACCTAAATGACATCATTCAGGAGATGCACGTGGTGGCCACCATGCCAGACCTGTACCACCTGCTGGTGGAGCTGAATGCTGTGCAGTCTCTTCTTGGGTTACTTGGACACGATAATACAGATATCCTTTCAGATCTGTCCTCAGCAGGAAGGCTGACATGGTGGGGGAATGCTGTTTACTCTCTTCTGTCTGTCTCTGCTGATGTCTCCTGTCACGTCTGGTGTTCTGTTTTCATTCTAATTACCTCTGATCTTGAAACACGCTGCTCTTTACTCATTTGAAAACCTGTTTTTTATCTACGAATACATCTTGGGCAGTCCTTAATTGTCCTGTTTTCTCCTGTTAGTGCTGGAATTCATCATGATGTATCTATTCACACCTTAATAGCATTAATTTCTCAGGATCTTGATTTCCAGGCCCATGATAGCGGCAAGGCCGGATAGGACATGAATCTGTTGATCTAGACATCATTCAGCTAACAGGCGGCCCAGCGGATTTGAGACCAGAGGAGGCAGTGAACCGTGGTAGAAAGCACATTGGAATGTCTAGGAAGACAGGGATTTTAATCTCTTTTGTCCACTGCTGCAACCCCTATTCCTTAAAACAGGCTCAGTGCACAGAAACATGTACTGTTTGCTGAATGAGCATTAGATCCAAACAGATGATCCAGGTTTGGCTCCCAGCTTCATTTCTTGTGCGAAATTTGATGCCCCTGCAGCCCTCACTATTGGCACCTGCAGAAGTGGAGTTAATAACTTTTGCCTTGCAGTGTTACTGAGAGTACTAAAGGAGACGACGTTAAGGGCTAAGCAGTTTCTGATACACAGTAGGCACTTACTAGATGTTACTTTTAACTGACTCTGAACCGTGACTTCCAAAACCATCTTATACTTTGTCTTTGCTCTCAGATGTGCAGCAGCTTTCTGCAGTCGGTTTTTGATGTGCCTGTGGTCGGGGATATGTTCATTAAAGTAAATTCTCTTCCAATAGTTGTTCTATTTGAATCCAGATTTCCGAAGGTACGAGACAAATGTAGTTAGTCTGCCTGAGTGATATTCACGGGGAATCTGCTGCTGCTTCATGTTATTTTCATCTTTCTGGTAATCTCTCTCCTGAGAGCATGTCTGACTAGGTTCTTTCCTGCCTGATATTTCTCATAGAAATAAATCAGGGAATAATTTTAATGCAGGCTTCTTGAAGGGTGATCTTAAACCATTTCTGATACTTCATGTTAGGTTTGAGAGTATTAAGAATCACTCCGTAAGTCCTCAGATTGATGAGTGGGTTCCCCAGGGTTTTCTGCTGAATTGCGGGTTGTGCGAGAACCCTGGTCAATTGGCGTGTTTCTGGGTAAGCTGAGTGTAGGGTCTCATGAAGTCATTCGGCAGACCTGCTTTGAGTGCTTCATTGTGTACCAGGCACTGTACTAGACTCTGAGGAACAGCGGACTCTACTGGATTATCGAGCGGCATCAGGCAAGAAACACGTATTAGGGTGTCTATACCATCTGATCGGTCCCATTCAAGGTACTAACTGGTCCTCGCGGTGTCGGTAAGGGAGAGTTCTAGTTGTGACTTCACATCTTAATTCACCTACAGAATGGTAGATGTTCTGAATCTAAACAGCCCTTAGAGATGACTTAACCCAGGGCCTTCTTTATTTCTTCAGTGACGCATCTGAGGTCCAGATGTCGGACAGCCAACTGTTGAGGCCGAGGCTGGCACTCTAGGCCCCCGATTGATGTCCAGCCCAGCGCTCTCTCCAGCGCCCTTTGAGACTTGCCACGTCCCCGACGGCCTCGCCCAGTCGTCTGCTCCCTTGCGCGTTCACACACGCAGCACCAAGTTTGTCTCTGCAGACACGGCCCTCATTCTTTTTTCTATCCCTGCTAAGTCTAATAGTAGCAGCCTTCCCGAGATGCTGACACTTTGCTGATTCACCAGGCTGGTTCCTGCTGGGGAGAAGACTGACGCGAGAGCGCTGTTCGACATCGGCATACTTGGGAAAGGCAAGGGCACAGATGTTCCACGTTGTTAAGTTCTGGTCTTTAAAAAGGAAAAAAACAAGTCCCCCTGTAATAACTTTGACAGACTGCCACTTCCCTCCTGTTTTCTTGAGAGCCAGGCTGCATTTTTCCCCCCTCTAGTATGCCAGCCTTCACCCTACCGCCCTAATGATATTTTTTTAAGTCTGATTTTTAATTATGCCCTACATCACATTTAAAGTGCATTTGAAATTTTTTTAATTACCTAATTTTAATTAGCTAAAGCAATTAGGGGAAATGTCATCCTCCTCAAAGTACAGTTTTTCTTGAAAGTGGTTTCAGGAAAGGGTAGGCCCTCTTGACTTGCAACTGATGCACCCTCTCTCGTTTCGGGACGGTGGTCTCCCCACAGCCTTGCACCCTGCGTCTTGTCTCACCCGTGGTCTAGAATGGAGATTTTTCTTCAGGAGACGCTTGTTAACAGTTTACTGTTGTACAGCTGTAACTGCCCGAAACACCGTACCGTGAATGAACAATTTCATGGCAGTCATGACTTAGATTTTTCATCTTTTTTAACTCTTCATTTATCAACCAAGACCATACGTGGCTGGTCATGCCCCCCACAAGCTCAGGTCATCTTTGCCTTTGTCCTTCTCAGAGAAAACATAAACTATAGGGATTTTAATTGGATCAGAGGCTGGTTTAGTTGTAACCTTAAGAGCAGAGGATGCGAGACGACAGCTTGTGCCTCGTGCTTTCAACCGTGAGGGGCAGCTTCAGAGTTTATTCTGGCGCTCTGCATCGCTGCTGCTGGTGAAGGCTTGTCAGCGCTTCTGGGCCCCGTCTCCGCCCCCCCCCCCCCCCCCCCCCCCAGAGGCTGGAGCCCA
The DNA here is from genome assembly GCF_024362965.1 of Panthera pardus. Taxonomy (NCBI): domain Eukaryota; kingdom Metazoa; phylum Chordata; class Mammalia; order Carnivora; family Felidae; genus Panthera; species Panthera pardus. The sequence continues at coordinate 21,898,236 of NW_026526821.1, read as the reverse complement.
GCAGGCCGTTGGCCGCGAGTGGAATTCTGGTCTGTGAAGAGCACCTCTGGGGACGAGGGGCTGAGAGGGAGGGGCATACCTCTCACACAGCTTTGGAGAGTCACTCTGACTGTGTTAGAAGGGAAGGCAAGGTGGGATCCAACAGCTACCGCCTTTTAGAATTACTGCTTTTTCCTTTGAAGTAAGTCATTTAAATATGTTTAGAGCCCCTTTTTTGTGAACCTTTTGGAGTTTCTACACAATCATAAAATCAAAGTTACATTTAAAGATATTTTCTTAAGGTACTGCTAAGGAAACAGTTTTTGTGGCCCAGGGTAAGCCATATTTACTCATTTTGCCTAAAGGAACAGGGAAGAATGAAACAAGGGGAAGATAAAAACCCCAGATGGTGGTTCATCACCCCTTTTACCACCACCAACAAAAAAATAAATCACCACAGCCCAACATCCATAAGTATCCTAGTTTTGTATGTCATTAGCTGCATTCTCAGTTTGAGTGACAACTCGGGGCAATCCTTTCTAAAGTCCTTATGGTAGATCACGGCATTTACTGGGTTTCTCCTCTTTGTGATAAGCCCTATTGGGTGCTGTTGGGGAAGCAAGAAATAATAACTCCAGTCGATAGCAAAAACACTTACTCACTTACAAGTTACTTACTATGCACGGTAAGTGCCCTTGGAGTATTGTGCTCAGGAAATGCCATTGGAGTTCTGAGGTATGAGTCACTTCTGGCTTGGGGGTGATTAGGGAATTGGGTATTGGAGATGGGTAAGCTTTTGACAGATGTGGAGATTAGAGTGTGTTTCAAGTTTATTTTCATGGTCTGTATCTTGGCAGTGGAAATTGCCATGCCTCACGTGCTGGGAGCTGACGTGCTCCTGTAGTCACTAGAAACTTAGCAGGACATCAGGCTCATGATTCCCCTTCCCCTCCCACCTCCCCCCCCCACAAAAAAAATCACCACTACTGCTTCCCTGGTACGTGCTCTATTCTTTTATATATATATATATATATACATATATATATATATATATATATGATGTGTAAGTTATATATAAATTATATAAACATGTTATATATTTATATTATTTTTATAATATTTATATATAATATATGTTTTGTATATTATATACAAATATATAAATATTTTATAATATTTAAATTATATTTATATTATATATAAATTATATATAAGTTACATAAATATACAATTGTATAATAAATATACATATTTATATACATATGTATATTTATTATACAATTGTATATTTATGTAACTTATATATAATTTATATATGTAAACTTATATATATATGTATTGAATAAACCACATTTATCCAAAGTCTGCTTTCAGACTTTGGTGATTCAGAAAAATGTGACCTCATTGTAATGTTAACTTCAGGCATTATTACAGTGAGTTGCATGCTAATATGCAGGAAGGGAGAGATTTGTTAGTTATAGAGGAGATTTTTGGTGCTGATGGGACAGCTTTTTTTTTTTTTTTTTTTTTTGGTCTGGGATAATTTTAGGGAGTGGTCGTTAGCACTCCCTAAAATTCCCTAAATTACTGCTTAGTTTTCTTAGACTCTATAAAGCCAGGAAGACCTGGAAAGTTGTCCTGTTGGATTTTGTGAGGAATTACTGTGGGAACTGGAAAATAAAGAGCAGAGTTTTTTTTAGACCAGCAGGGATCAATTGAATTTGAGCAGTTTGGGTCTGAGAAAGCTAGAGTGGAGCAAACTGAGAGCAGCATCCCATATTATCCTGGAGGGTGTGTGCAGTAGTCAGGGGGGCTCTGCATCAGAGTCCCCATGTTCATGAGCAGGACTAGGGCTGGGAAGGGTCTGAGCCTCCTCGGGGCTTTCTCCTAATTGGACTGGGAGGGAGTCGGCTGTTGCTCCAGAGCTTTCCTGCAAGCGCTGTCTAACAAGACCTGCGTCTCTTGAGCTGTTGTTTTGCTGGAAGCTATTCTCATCTCGATATTTCCAGAATCAAAACTACCCTGAAAAGAAGGTACTTCTTTTTCTCATCAGTAGGCTGACATGTCTGATAATCTGCACTGATAAGCCTCCCATATTTAAAGCCATTTAAATATGCTCTGAAGAAAGTCAGGTTACGTTAAAAGTGCCAAAGTGGCAATTTAGGAAAAGGACCTGTTAATGTAACCTTTGATCTTGTTTATGAGTTTAGGTGAATATCTTGCCCCTGGAAGATGTGGGTGGTGGTAGCCTGCTTTGGGCATCTCCCCTGTGGCATAATAGCGCCCATTAGCATTTAGTAGGTCCTTAGTGCATCTTGAATGAGTGCATTTTCTCCCTCATATTAGTGTGATCTAGGATTGGGAGAGAATTAAGCGTACAGGTTTTTTTCTAGGTCGTTCTGTGCCAACTGTTTTAAAAGGAGAAAAAGACCATTTTGTCTGTGTTTTGAAACTCATCTGCATTAATTGAGCCATATCTTACTGTCCTAGTCTAGGAACAAAAGAAAAAATTTTTTTTTATAAAAACCCACATTTGTTGCATTAAATCAATTATATACTCTGAATCTATACTGTACTGGTTCATTTTTCTTAAGGAATCCTTTATGAAATGACTTTTTTAAAAAAACCCCATCTGCTTACTACCATCTTGTTCTAATCTTTTTTTTTTTTTTTTTTTTAATAAATTTTCTCCTTATGGACCTGTCTCATTGGAGATTAATGAGATTAATGCTCAGTTTCTGTACCAAAACTACATGGATCATGCCAAAAGAAAAAAACCAAAAAAAAAAACCCAACCAGACGTAAATACCCCTCTTTTTCCAAGAGCTGCTGTATTGTGGACCATTTTGTGCCCAGCTGGCCTTTTCTATGTCACCTCTTATTACTCTAGCTTACTGCCCCAGTAGTGGACAGGTACAGAGGGAGTGTGTGGGGTGGCCTTTCTACTCGACATGACAAAATAGGCTATCAAAAACTGTGTTTTAGTAATTCACAGAGAGACAGGCTCTCTGTTTTCCTATTATACTTGGACGGGAGAGCCTTTTACCTTGTGAAATGAAATTGTAACTACAGTGGAAAAACCTATCACCCATGCCCAGAGTCGGCCTGTGAAGAAATGCTGGATGGGCGGCAGACCACGCTGCATTTTCTCATCCAAATTGAGAGTCTGCCCGCCTGTCTTTAGTTCGGGTTTTCATTCCACTTTCAGGTCTTCAGATGACCTCTGTCTTCCGGGTCATACTCCATTACCCGGGAGGTGATGATTACAATTACGGACTCATTACTGCCTTGCTGAAATGTTCTTTGGTGAAAGTTAGGAATTTACGTAAAATCAGTTAGTGGTGGAATTGATGAGATGTTTACCAGACCTGGTAGCTGGTAACTGGTTTTGTGTTTGACTTCTCAGCTGAGGCAGGAGAGTAGGCAGGGAAATAACTACTGGAACATTTTTAGAAACGACTTTTCTTGATAAAAGTTAGACATTTATCCTGTCCTATATAAAACCACCACCATTGTCAATTTTTTTTTTTTTTTCCTTCTTAAGAAAAGTTCTTAGGCTTAACGTGACACATTTGTGAGCATGGTATTAAGACTAATCAAAGAAAAATATGATACCTGGCCCATAAGACCTTAGAGGCTGAAAAAGGACTTGATCAATCTGAATGTCTGTGGCACAGCCGAAATATAAAATTAGATCTTCCAACCCATTGTGACCCAGAAAGGGAGACCATGCTGTTGTTAGCTTACGTTTTAGATTTTCGAGGCTTTGGGGAAGAGTGACGGCAACAGTGAGGGCTTTGGCCATTCTGTGGGAAGACTTGACTAACCGTCTTTCTTATAAAATGCTTTCATATTTTCTTAGTACTTTGATTTCCTTGGCCTTCGATGTACACGCCCTAATTTGTTCCTTCTAGCTACTCAGAGAGATGGGCTGGGCAGAGACCATTTGCCACCATTTGACAGGCGAGGAAACTAAGCTGTAAGGAAATAAAGGGGTTTGAACGAGATTACATGGCTGGTGATAATTTGGGGGTAATTCAGTTCACTGAAGATGTGAACCAAAGATGAATATGACATGACCCCGTCCTCGTGTTTGCTCTGACTCTTCATCATTGTTCTTTTCACGTGTCCCCCACCTGTCTCTTGAGGCTCCTGTTTAATTAACAGTCATCGCATACTAGTTAATAATTACTTAGTTATGCATGGTGTTATTCAAGGGATATAATGATAGTACTTACTACATGCCTGATTTATATTCTTTATTTTGTTGTTGTTGTTGTTGTTGTTTTGCCCGATTCATATTCCTGTCCTATAGGTGTCTGACTCTAACATTGGGTGGATGGATGGATGGATGAGTAGATAGGCAGATAGATCAAATGTCATGCATATTAAATAAGCATGTGAATAGATAATACAATTTTTACATCGCATATGTAAGAACTTTTCAAGAGAATATATTTGGGAGTTTCTTAGATGAGGAGGATGAGCAGGGAGTTTTCAGCATCTTATTTTTTTTCCTGAGACTTTTAATAATTTTTGTTGGAGATACATGACAGTGTCATTACAGTAGGATCAATAGCTAGAATTTACCAGAACTTAGCCCCGTTTAAACCTGGCATGTGTTCCCCTGTGCCGTGTTATGAAGTGTGGTGGCAAAAGCATCATTTTTGGAATCAGATGAACCTAACCTTCTCCCTTACCGTTGCAGTGACCTTTAGCTAAGTTCCTTAACCACTTTGAGCTTTAGCTTTCTTGTCTGTAAAACGGGGATATCACGCTTATAATGCTGTTGTGAGGATTCGGTAGCCCAGCGCTTAGCATAATGATGACTCTCAGACACGGTGGCAGTGACGGTGGTGGCTACCGCAGTCTTTACCACTAATTCCTCCTAGTCGGGGGTAGCCCCGGGGTTTCTAGGGTTAATTTGGTAGCCAGGTTTTGCTTTTTAAAATTACTGCAGACAACTTCCGTATTTTGGTTTACTGTATGTCAAGTTTGATAACGCGGTCTTCTGCGTCAACCGCATTCTGGTTACTTTGTTGATGAAGACGAGACACATCAAGGAGTTCTGTCCAAAGACCTTTAAGCTCTGACGCATAGTAAGTTTCATAGCACTCTGGTGTTTGGGGTGAATATCACTTTAAAGAGTGGAGGAAGAAGACGACACAGCTTAATTACTTACGTGTGATGGTCGCCTGGTCCGTTATACATGAGTAAGACAAACCTTCCAATAGCTTTTCTTTCCGCAAAAGATGTTCATAAAATGCCTGGAACTTCAGTGGGCGGCCAGCAAGTGTTATCCTTCTTGTTACCGTGTCCTGTATCTTTCCTTTTATTTTTTTCTTACCAGTTCTAGTGAAACTGCCCTGATGCTGACCTTGTCTCGCCCTGGACTGTTGTGTGTGGTATCTTCTCCTCCAGACCTGGCTCCCCGCCCAACCCTCACCCTCCAGCTCTCTGCTCATCCTGCTTTCCATTTGCCCATCCCCGCACCCGGCACTCAGTGCTTTAGTGCACTGCACCCTGCACGCGGCTATTAGGTTATTTTTCCAAAATATTATTTGCGTATAATTCTAGCTCTGACTTTCTCTTTCCTCTCCCCTCTCTTCTGTCCTCCCCTCCCTTCCCTGATGCTCTTTCTTGTCCTCTTCATGTGCCTTTGTATATTCCAGTCTCTTGGCTTTTACTTCTGTGGCTCTGCTTTCTGGCCCCTCTGCCCTCATCGTTTTTAGTTACTGTTTTCTGACCAGTCTTCTTCTAGCAGATCATTCCTGATTTCCGAGTTGATGGCCCCCTTTTCAGGACGTCTGTATTTTATTTGTTACACCTTGGCAGTTGCCTGTGGTGTATAATTTTCTAAATGTCTCTGATTATTGAACTTCCTCTTTTTGTAGAGGGGGGAACTGAGGCCAAGAATGAAAAACAGATTTGCCTTTGTCACCATCACAGTGCTTTCTTCACCGCAGAAACGTAGGTCGTCTGTGTGTATGTGTGAGAGAGTTTCCAGGGTGAGAGAAGGGAAACTTAGTTTATTTAGTTCTGCCTTCCAGTTTCCAAACATAACTCCTTTTTTTCCCTCTTTCATGTTTCTTTCTTTCATACATATTTTCCTCGTATTTTCGCCTTCGCTTTGTTTAATTCTCATCGTTCTTCCTTTTGTGTCCATAGCAGCTCGGTGTTTGAGGGGAGGGAGCCCCAAGTGGGGATGTGTAGTGCAGTCCAGCGTAAAACCTTCCGTCTACATCTTGAAACTGATTTTGCCATGCCCTGCTCTCTGCGGACCTCTCGGTAAACACCAGCCATCTCCTCTCAGAAATCATTACCGCCTTTGAAGGTGAACTGTACGGGTTAGTTCAGATTATACTGAGTTCCAAGAATGTAAATTCTGTGATAGGGTGAAGGGTGTTGGCCTCTTTCTCCCTGGAAAAGCAACCTCCTGAGCAATCTATTTGAAAGTTTGAAATTTGGGAAAACGAACTTATGGAATACGTGACCAGGAAGGCAGCAGAAGGAAGAAGACTGAGCCGGTTAACAACATTTACTGAACACCCACTGTGAGTAGAACCTTGTTGAAGAGATGTTAATAAAACCACAGTGTATTAAGGGTGAATGGTAATAAAATGATTGACAAGGAAACAGAAGGGAAGCACAGATTTTAATAAACTGTCAGTAGGGTTTCAGTATGTACGTGATTCCCTTAACGCTATTCACATGTGTCCATAGCTGTGGTTGATTTGCTTCAGGAATTAACAGATATAGACACCCTCCACGAGAGTGAAGAGGGAGCGGAAGTACTCATCGATGCTCTGGTAAGTTGCACATCCGGCTGGGGTTCTGCAGGCGTGTGTAAGGTGTTGCCGTCATCACCATGGTCTCCGTGGTGGCAGCCGGGTGGGTGGGAGCTCTGTGGGAAGGCTGCACTGCCGGAGGAGAGTCCGACATTGGCAGTGCAGCTTGTGGGGTACTTTGTTCTTTGGAACTGCGTGGAGGGGGTTGCTAGGGGTTGTAGAGGCCTAGCGTTTGTTAAGTATCTGCTGTAGGCAGGCCTTTTCTCATTATTTTCGCTTTACGTGATCCTCACCGTACCCTCTCAGATGGGTATTAACAGCCACTATTCCCATTTCCAGCTGTGACACCGAGGCTTAGAGAGGCGAAACGACTTGCCCGTGGCCACACAGCTGGGATTGGAACCTGTGTTCTCTTTGACTCCGTGTTTCTGTTCTTCTACCCCTAACTGTGGTGCTACTGACCTTTTCACAAAGAGTTTTCCCAGATATTTCTTCTCTCCAAGCGCCAGCGAGGACAGATACCATTATGATTTTACAGACAGGGAACCAGAGAATGTTGAAAGCAAGAACAAACCTTCCAACTCATCCAGCCAGAGTTGGACGCCCGTAGAGGCAGGGCCGGTGGATTTCTGTGCACCTTTTTTGTGACGCCTGGGCAAGGCCTCGGAATCTTCCAGGCAGCAGCCAGTCGAAAGGAGTTTATTTGTGAGTTAAACCGATCTGTTCTCAGCACCTCACTTTACATGTGAGGTGACCCAGATGGAGAAGTGCAGCCCTCTCCTGAGTCACTTGGCCAGGCCCTGAACAGCCGAGACGGGAGCCTGCGTGTCCTGTCTTGCCACAGCAGCTTCTCCCTCACCAGTGATCACAGAGGCCTCCAAGACTAGGAAGGCGCCACAGCTGGCCAGTCCAGGAGGGAGCGAGTCCAACCGCTGACCCTGACACCTGCGGGGCTTCGTCCACCCGCCAAGCTCTCTGCTTCCTCAAGGCTCTGTTAGTTTTCCTTCCTCTCTGTTGTCTTCGGTTGTCTTGTTTTTTCTTTCTGCTAAGGATGCTAGTTAAGTACTGGTCTTGATGCAGTTTGCAGTTTATCAAAGATCGCTGCTGTCACTTGTGTTAGAAGCACCGGCGTGTTTGTTAAGCGTGTAGTCTGGCCCCATCCAAAACCCACTGAATCAGAATGGCTGGGACTGGGGCCCCAAATGATTCTGAGACCCCGTCGCTGCTCTGCCCACCCTCTCCTCACTTTTTCTCTCTCGGGGTCCTTGACACTAGAAATTTCCCATGTGCCATGCTTGTTGCTGGCATTTGGTGTGAACGAAGAGGTTGTGAACCCACTGGATATGAAGGACTGTCTCTTACAGAGAGTGAGGCTGGAGTCCAGCAGGGCTATTTGTGGCTGAGTATGATGAAAATTTCTAGTGCCATTTTTCTTTCAAGCTCCTTCCTAGAGCGAGCTGCCACTTTTGTACAATTCAGGACCTTTATTTTCCCTTTGAACCACTGTGCAGAAAGAAAAGGATGATGTTGGGTTGTCCTTTTGTTTTGAGGAGCGTCTGAAGGAAGGCTGTGGCACTTGCTCCTGCTCTGTGTCCCCACAGTGTCATTTGTGCGGTCTTACCTTCCAGAGGTTAATTACAGTGGCCCCGACTGAGGCTTCCTGCCTGGTCCCTGGGCTGATTTTAATTACCATCCTTTGCCTGTGTGAATAGGGGAGACGAGAGAGGAGCAGTGAGCCTGGCTGCTGCCTGTAAAAAGTACCCAGAAACAGCAATTCGCACAAAAGCCCCCTTTGTGTTTTCTGTGTTGCTAAGCCCACCAACAAAAGCTGGATCGTGCAGATTTTATTGTTTGTTTGGAAAGAAACAGTTCATCCTCAGTCTGGGGAGCCGTTAGGTAGCTGCTATAAAGGGTTTTCTGTTTGTTTAGTTTTTTTTTTTCTTTTTATTATAATCATTTTAAGATTTTGACTCTTCTAGCTTTATACTGGTGGGGCTGGTGTGAACCACAGTTGAACATTCCTAGGCTCTCATATGTTATTTGCTTGTCTGCAGCCAGTCAGAAGCCGTCGGTAAATAACAGAGCAGAACTGGTGGGTGGTCTTTCATTTATTCTTTTTGCCCTTGTGCTGCATCCAGGAAGAAGTTTGATAAGTATTCTCATTTTACAAGGGTTGAGTTGTCTTTGTAGTTTTAATTTGGGGCCAATATCAGAGGCCTGGAATTGCATGAACAGAGGCTAGAGGGCATGTAGCAGAATTTATTGTGGTGTGCAGTTTGCAGTTATTGCCTTGGTCTTTTTCCCAATTGGAAGTCCTAAGCAATAGACAAGCACATTTGTGGGGAGAGAGTGCTGCCTTGGCATTCTTGGGGATCTTTGGGGTTTAACATTTGGTTCACATCCACTGCTATTATTTGTGCAAAAGGTGAATATCTGTGCTTTATAATGCATTGATTTGGTAGCCTGGAAGATAGAATCTTTTCCGAGGAGTTCTAAATGTGAGGGTATATTGCTTTGATGGCAGTTCTCTGGCATCCCTCTCTAAAGAAGTCTTAGGACTTTGCTCACATGTGCCTTCAGCTTGGCAGGCCTTGCTTCTCCTGGGCTACCTGGAATGCTCCCAGTCATCCTTTAAAGCCGCTTAAAGCTTATCTCTTTTGAATTTTTTTAAGGCTCATCCCCCCCGGCAGAATTTGTGTTCTTTTAGCACTTTGTACATCCTAGCATTTGTCACATTGGCTTCCGGACATCTGTTTGTAGGTTTGTCTTTCCAGAGATGTGATTCCCATCAAGGGAGTGGCCAAAGTGGTAGGTCTGTCATTTACCAACTGTGTGTCCTTGGGGAAGTTACCTAATCTCTCTGCGTTTTGTTTCTTCTGTAAAATGGGGGTAACAGTAGTGCCTGTTGCATAGCACCGACTTGAGGAATAAATGCTATTTAATAAATCTTTAGAACAGTGTCCAACACTGAGTAAACACCCAATAAATGCTGGCCATTATCTTCATAAAGATATTATGCCTGGTGCGTACTAAGTTCCTAGTAAATGTCAAGCTAAAATGATCTGTGTCATCTGCCATGCAGCGAGATGTTTGTGAGTATTGGTTGAGTTCAACATTTTTTTCCCGTTTTGACAGATGTTCAAAAAACATTTTGAACAAATACTCAAAAAAACTTTTGAAGGGAATGGACCTAAATAAGACATGGAAGGATAGATGTTTAGTTTAAAAAAAAAAAAAAAAGATGAAATAAATAATGATCACGCAAAGCAAAATATTAACGGTTGTGAGAGGTGTCAGCTACTGTGGAAGTGAGGAGGAGGGAGCACTCACTTGTGAGGGGGAAGAATCCAGAAGGTCTGCAGAGCTGCAGGGCACTGTCTGTGGCGTCAAAGGGAGGCTTTCACAGGAGGATGTGTGCAGGTGTCCCAACCAGAGGAGGTGGAAATGTGGCTGGGCCATGATATTGGCCGTAATGGCTAGGAGCCACCGTTTGGTAGAAGGAGTTTCACAAAAGTGGCTTTGGCATGGAGTCAGGAATTGCCTTCCATACCCATTCTCGCACTCAACTAACCCTACTTAAACGTTGCACGTTGAAGTTCTGTAGTCGTTTGTCTTGGGCCGGTTGGCAGTGCATTTGTGCTGCTCAGGTGAGGCTGAGGTTGGTGGGTTTTCAGTTGCTCTAAAGGTATTTATTATGTAAGTTTCTGGATCCTATCACTTTTATCCCTCCCCATTTCTATTAATGAATGTCTTCACCTGCGTTTGTGTTTGTTCCCAAGCAAAATTCATTTGTTCATCTTTTCGCTGGATGTTTATCGAGTGCTTGGTATATTCTGGACTCTGGGAACGGGGTATATAGCAGTGAGCAAGACCGACAGAGTCTGCTTTTGTGGAGCTCAAATCCAGTGTAGGGAGAAGCAGTAAAGAAACCGGCAAGCCGGTAGTGATTCTCTGTTACATAAAGAATTAAAATAGAATGGTGTGATGTACGATGACTGGGAAGTCACGTTAGGTTAGATAGTCAGGGAAGGCCTCAGTGTGGGATGACAAGAGGAAAGCAGCCATTCAGAATGACCAAGGGCAAGGTGGGACAAGTGCAAAGGACCTAAGGCAGGAATGAGCTCGACAGATTCGAGGAGCAGAAAACTGGTCGAGCACAGCTGGGGCGAGAGGAGAGAGCGCAGTTAGGGCCAGATTTCCTCCGGGTTTTGTGGGCCTTGGTAGGGAGTCGGGGTGGAATTGGCAGTGTGAAGTGGAGTGACTGGAGGATCTCAAGCAAGGGAGTAGTAACATAGTCTGACCTAACATTTTAGGAAGACCACTCCTGGGACACTGAACCTGGAGGGAGCAAGAGCGGAAGCTAGAATATTACTGGATAGGTGGTAACGGGCATAAATTTTGTGTTCTGACCATATTACCATATGCAACCTCCAGACTTACTTCTTGATCAAGATTCAGTGGATGTGGGAGGTTTTTTCTTAGTTTTTTAAATATGACGTTTCCAGAACTCAGAGTAGATACAAAATCTTACTCCAAACTCTTAGGAAAGCTTATTGGCAGACTATCCAAGATAGAAAGAGAATCCTTCAGACCTTCTCATCTGCCCTTTATTTTTTTCTTTTGTCCTTTTCTCTTGTATCCATCTTCCCTGGTCAAGAGGAAAAGGATCTGATCATGTCCTTGGACTTTGTCAGAGTAGGACCCGTGGAATATTGTTCAGGAGACCTCCTAACGAGCAGAAGTAACCAGTGACTTACCAGAAGACGTCAGGCTGAAGACAGTCCTGATTTCCAAGGCCAGGGTTGCTCTGGCTGACACTTTCATCCCTGACCAGGATTTGTTTTTCGTTTCAGGGTTTAGTCACAGGTAAAATTGGCATGATGGTGGTAGACCCAAGGGGCTGGAAGGAGTAAGACAGAATGCTGATTTGTGCTTCTTAAGGTGATATCCAGAGCTATGCATAATATATGTATTTTTCCAAGGGTTTGCTGAGCTAAATGTATTTCGACTGCTTTGACCCTTCTACAATCAGGTAAAATTGCATTTAACCCGGCTCCACATAAAGTTTCATACTTTGCAAGCTTGAAAAGCCTGCCTGTTAGAAGTTAGATTTCTGTAGCAAAAAAGAAAAAAAGGAAAAAAAGATTTTCCTCCAGCCAAATACCCACTGTCCGGAACCATTCCGTTCTGGGACTTGAATGCGTTGCTTACTGCCACTGTCCCCCCACCATTTTCCAGACAGCAGAGATGGGAAACATGATGAAGAGTCAAGGAAAGGAGGAGAAATAAAGCAGATAAAGCAGCAATAAGCAATTGAAACGGGTGAAGCTGTTTGCAGAACCGACAAGAATGTGGTACCCAGTGGATTTGCAGTGTCTGCTGCTTTAGGATTGAGGGAGATTATAAGTCAATCAGGGTGATTTAGGGAAAAACAAACTGTGACATGGTTCATATTTCCCCCCCAGATGTTTTTCTGTTTCCTGTCACATACACTCCAATTGTCCAATTAATTAAGGAAAACCTTGCAGTGGATTTCTTTGGTGAAGCTTTTGCTGGCTGTGAGATTTGAGAGCAAGATTGCATATCTGCTTGGGATAAGAGGGGAAAACGGCTCATTCTGGTATTTACGGGCACCCTCACTCAATTCTGGCAGCAGTGTCTTCTCAGATCTGCAGCTAGTGTCTTTCGTTGTTCTTCACACCATCAAGGGACGAAAGGGGAGAAACTCTACTTCGTTTGCGATTCAGGTTCACAGATTACTCAATAATTTCAGCTTTTTCCCCCCTTGCCAGATGCTTCCTTTAAGCGTCACCGAGAAAGAGTAAAGAGGCCTTATTTCAAGATCTGTCCTTCTTGCCGTTGTTGCATCCTTGGGTCGCAGGGTGCCCTATTCACAAGTGCTCAGGGAAGTGTCAGTCTCTCTCCTTTCTTTTCCCCTCCCCAAAGCGACAGGGTGTGGTGGGGAAAAAAGAGAGGCATAGAGTCAGTCACTTCTGCCACAAGCTTTGTGACTTTGGTTAGGCTGGCTGGTTAACCTCTCTGGACGTTTGTTTGCTCACCTGTGAAAGCTATGAGGATTACCTGAGAGTAAATGGAGCAAGTTATAGAAAAACCTGATTGCAGTACACAGAGGGAGTGTTTTGTCAGTTTATGTGAATTTAGCAAAATGACGGAGTGTCTGCCTATTACGGCATTGCTCTCCACTTGGAAGAGTAGACCGAGATGAGTCAGGGTTGAGTGGCTGCCTTCGAAGAACCGGAGTTTTTCTTGGTTTTTCTTGATATTCAATCAAATAGTGAATGATCAGATATCAGAAGGGGTAAAGAGCTAGATTCAGACTCTCTACTGTAGGGGCGCCTGGGTGGCTCAGTCAGTTAAGCGTCCGACTTCAGCTCAGGTCATGATCTCGAGGTTCGTGAGCTTGAGTCCCCCCCTCCCGTCGGGGTCTGTGCTGACAGCTCAGAGCCTGGAGCCTGCTTCGGATTCTGTGTCTGCCTCTCTCTCTCTCTGCCCCTCCCCTGCTTGCTGTCTCTCTCTCTCTCTCTCAAAAATAGATAAACGTTAAAAAACAACAATAACAACAACTCTCTACTTAATTTTTGATCCAGACCCAGGGTAAGACATGCCACATAGTTTTATTTAATCTTTATAACTTATTCCCATTTCCTAAGTGAGGAAACTGAGGCAGTGAGAGAGAGGATATGCCACGGGTATACAGCAGGTTTTATCTTCCTGTACATGTACAGGCTTACTTACTGACTACTGATTAGAAATTTACTACCGGATGAATTCTCACTTCTTGATTACGAGGAGTTTCCTTAGTTACTTTCCTTGGTGTGCATCAGGGTTGCCCAAGGACCGTCTCCCTAAGAGTACAGATTGTGCAGGGAGTAGCATGAAGTAGTGTCAGCATTATTTCACCAAAGAAGGAAGCTTGGTCTTTGCTTTTCCTTTGCCACTGCTCAGTAGCTGTTTGGTCTTGGCTAAGTTGATAATCTCTCTGAATAGCAGCTCTGTGATGTGGCTACTGAAAGTTTCCTATAAGGTTGTGTGAAACAAATGAGAAATTTAATTGCTGTCTTATGCCCTAAATGTAATAAAATGTGAGACATTTTATTATGTTAATACTCTTCTCAAGAAGGAATTAGAAATTCATCAGAAGGAATAGTTTCATTAGAGCTTAGCATAGAACATTAGGAATGTTTTGAGTTCAACCGTAAATTGAGGTCAGTGTAAATTATGGCAAGTAAACCTCCCAGTTAAACACCTCTTGGTGCTGTGGTCTAGAAACAGACTTTTGACTTGAACAAACTACGGACCTGACTTAAGAAGGGACTTTTGCCAGGTGTTTGTTTAAATACCACAGAGAGGTAGAAAGAGGACCGGACTTGATTTCGGAAGGCCTAGGTTCAGGTGCTGGCGCTGCCACTCACCAACTTTATAACCTTGAATTCTACTTTGTCTCCTTAAGCTTTGATTTACTCGTCCTAAGTTCAGGATAATGGTGCCTGCCCTTTCTTTGCCTGGGGGTCATTTCAAGACTCAGAGGGATAATGGGACAGGAGAGCACACTGTAAACCATAGGTGGCCGATTAGTTCTTTCGTTCATGCGGGTGAGAAGTGAGGATGGGAATGGGAACATTTGGGGAACTGTTTTGTGACATGTATCCCTCTCTCCTCTTGCTTCCTTGTTGCTGAAGGTGGATGGGCAGGTGGTAGCGCTGCTTGTGCAGAATCTGGAGCGCCTGGATGAGTCTGTGAAAGAAGAGGCAGACGGTGTCCACAACACTCTAGGTGAGGGGCAGGTGACCGCTGATCCTGAGACGCTGTTTGTTCTGGGGCTTGGTGCTCATTTCCCTTCTTCCTTCATAATCGAGTCAACAGCAGGTGTTTTCTTTCCTTCTGCTCCCAGACTGCCTTTCCAGAAATGAAGACCCTTGTGTAAATTTCATATAACTGCAGCTCTGGTTTGGCTTGCAGGTAATAAAAGCAGAAATCCACTAAGTAGATAACCTTCCTGGACAAAAACTGGCTCCTTTTAGCAGCGCTTTGCTTTTTTATTTTTATTTTTTTAGCTTTAGAACATGTATTTTACCATTTTTAAGCCCTGTATGTTGGTTTTTCTTCCTACTTTCCTTCAGTGAGACTACAAACTTTGGAACTATCTTTATAAGACAGTTTATTTGAAAAAGAGTTAAGTGTTTGTCTTTTTATGTGTAGCTTACCACGTAAACTGATTGAAATACTGCTGTTAACTTGCATGCACCTTCATCAGTGTTAGTTTAAGTGGACTCTTCTGCAGTATTTCCCTTCCTCCTCCTCGAATCTCCCAGCTCTTTCTCCCTGTAAAGTTGTTGGACCATTAGCCTATTTAAAATTGTGCTTTTGCAGGATGCCTGGGTGGCTCAGTGGGTTAAGCGTCCAACTTTGGCTCAGGTCATGATTTCACGGCTTGTGAGTTCGAGCCCTGCACCGGGCTCTGTGCTGACAGCTCAGAGCCTGGAGCCTGCTTCAGATTCTGTCTCCCTCTCTCTCTGCCCCTGTCCTGCTGGTTCTTTCTCTCTCTCAAATATAAATAAACATTAAAAAAATTTTTTTTGATGTTAAATAAAATTGTGCTTTTGGGTAGTCCTCCTTATCACTAGTCATATCTTATTAAAAAATAAAAAACAAAACAATGGTGACATATCTTTAAGCAGAGCTTGAGAAATAAATGAGGCCCAGCTGAAGCAGAAATTTTGATGAGGTCAGATTTTTCTCTCAGCTCTTTTTGTCTTCCACAGATTTCTCTCGTAGTTTTATATTCTCTTCTGTGACCATTATCATAAAGAAGAGGGGAGGCATAGCACCTAGGGAGTAAGAGAAGAGAGAACACAATAATCTATAACTTGGGGGTTGGCTTTAGTCTAGAGCTAGAATTTGGCATTGCCATCTGTTAGCCTAGTACTGGATTTTGCTGAATAGTTTATCAGAAGTTTTAACTGACTGTTAACAAAAAAGGGGCCTGGTATAATGGAAAAAGCACCAGGCTGGCAGTCTGTAGAGATCTGTGTAGTTTCAGCTTCGTCACCCACCAGCAGCCCAGGAGATTTATCCCTCTCTCATTTATTGAGCACCTGCTGTCTGTGGGGCACTGTGCTAGGCACTGGGGTAGATTAAAGAGGAATTTGGCATGGTCCTACTCCTGAAGAAGCAGACTGATGGGAAAGCCTTGAACAAAAAGGAAAGGCAATACAGGGTGAGAAATGGTATAATAGGAGTCAGTGCAGAGCAGTATGGAAGTAGAGGAGGGTTTGCAAAGGTAGCTGATTGGAGCTAAATATGAAGACGGGTGCATTTTGACTGAGAAATGAGAGAAGGGCCTTTGAGTGGGAGAGAGTCACTTGCAAAGCCATGAAAGGGCTTGGGCTTTGGAGAAAGAGTAGAAATGGACTGTGGCAGTAGTGGGAGAGGACACGGAGGCAGGGGTTTGCCCAGATCATGGAAGACCTTGTAAACCAAGGCAAGATGATTGGATTTTACTCTGGTGGGCAGCAGGAAGCCATCTAAAGCGCAAGCAGAGGAATGAGGTAAGGGCATAGAAGATTAATATGAAGGAGTTGGCTTTCCTAGAAAGTAACCTAGGGTATTGCGGTGATCCTCGTCTCTCAGGGATCTTGTTGCGACTCTGCTTCCGTGACTTTGTATTCCATTCCCTGAGGGGGTGGCCCACTGAGTCTTTAACTTGCCACAGGTGAGGCTGACAGGGGCAGAGGAGTGAGGAAGAATGTAAGAGGCATAGTGATTTCTTCAGCCCTTTCTCCTTCAAAACTCAGACCTGATGTGTTCTGGGCATTGGGTTAGAGAACCTGGAACTAACTCTGTCTCCTTTATAATAGTAACATAACCTGGGTTATGGAGCAGAAGGGGCCCTGAAGGAAGTGAAAGCATTGGATGTGTTAGAATGGAACTATAGGGGATTTTTTTTTTTTTTAAGTGTCCTTTTTTAGTATCGTAGTCATGTAATAACTTTATTTTCCTTTGGCCTCCTAAGTTTTAATTTTTCTATTAGGCAGCAATTTGGCTGTTGTAAAAGATAGCAGGACCAATTATATTTGCTTCCGCGTACCTGACAGTTAACTCTGCCAGCATGGCCTTTTCCCTCTATGCATATTATTGTGTTCAATTAAGATCATGCTTGCTTCCCTTGTAATGTCCAGAGAAAGAGGACTGAAAATGAATGACTCTGGAAAGGCAGAGATTCTGAATTCACCATCCCTGGATTTTTTTCTAAGGCTTCTTACCTAGTCCCCTGTCCCTTCAGTTACGGTCTCCGGGACACCAGCACAGTGAGGACTGAGAAGGCCTTCCTAGGCAGATACACACCTTTCTCTGTGTCCTGCTCTGGTGTTGTTCCCTATTAGCACAGAACATCTATCGCTTATTTCTTTCTGTGAATTTCATCATTTTTAGTTACACGTTTTACTTGCAACATAACCTAAAAAAAAAAAAAAAAAAAAAGCAAACCCATAGCATCTCCCTGGTTAATCTAGAAGTGACAACACGGGCATCTGGCTGGGAGGCATACAGGAAGTGGGAAGAGGAATATGGTGCCTGTCGTGGGAAGGGCGGCAAGCTTGTTGCAGACGGAAACGTCATTGCCCTCCCTGATGACTGCTGTCCGTCTCCCTGCAGCTATTGTGGAAAACATGGCAGAGTTCCGGCCTGAGATGTGTACGGAGGCCGCCCAGCAGGGTCTTCTGCAGTGGCTGTTGAAGAGGCTGAAGGTAAGTTTGGCCTTGTGGGACTGCAGCTCCAGAACCTCTCTTCGCTCTGGGCGTGGCTCAGGCCAGGTCACTGGCACAGATTTTTATCCCTTTGCTGTGTGATCTCCTTTGGGAATCTTTTGGGATCCCTCGCCCCTTTCTTTGCTTCTCCTCTTTTTGTTTCAAGAGAAAAGCCTTTAAAGGTAGCCTTTTAATACCTCTGAAAATATTACAAACATTTTTTTTAATGTTTATTTACTTTTGAGACAGAGAGAGACAGAGTGTGAACGGGGGAGGGGCAGAGAGCGAGGGAGACACAGAATCCGAGGCAGGCTCCAGGCTCTGAGCCGTCAGCACAGAGCCGGACGCGGGGCTCGAACTCACGGACCGCGAGATCGTGACCCGAGCCGAAGTCAGACACTCAACCGACTGAGCCACCCAGGCGCCCCAATAAACATTTTATAAATACAAATAAATTCACTGGTACAGAAAGCATAAAACTGGAGGTAAAATCTCCCTTCAGCAGATTCCTTCTGGTTCCACTTCCCAGAGGCAGCCACTGTTAACAATATTCTCTCTCTCCTGTACACACATTTTGTGTGTATAGGAGTGTGTGGGTGTGTTTCACAAACAGAATTTTACAATATTTTATTTTGCAGGTTGGTTTTTTTTCACTGAACTAATAGCTGCCTAGTATTCTGTTTTATGCATATACCAAAATTAGTTTAATCATTCCCCTTTTTATGACAGTTTTTCACTGTTGTATAACAATTTTTCACTGTCACAAGCAGTGCTGCAGTGAATATTCTCATATACACAGACACATTTTTTTCTTGCACACTTATGTTAGTTTATCTGTAGGATCAATTCCTAGAAGTTGAATTGATAGATCGAAGGATATGTTCACTAACACATCTGGTGGGCATTGCAAAGTTGTCCTGCATAAAGGCTGCCTCACTGACTTGAGAGTGTCTGTTTCCCTTAGCAACATTGGGTACTATCAAACTTAAAATGTTACTCATCTGCTACATGAAAACTGGTATTTTATTTTATTTTGGAGTTTTAAAATCACGGCAAGAATATTGGCTTCCACTTGTTTATTAGCCATTTATATTCATTTCTTTCAGCTTACTATTTAAATTTTTTTTTTTAATGTTTTATTTAGTTTTGAGAGAGAGAGAGAGAGCGTGCAAGCTGGGGAGGGGCACAGAGAGGGAGATACAGAATCCGAAGCAGGCTCCAGGCTCTGAGCTGTCCACACAGAGCCCGACTCGGGGCTCGAACTCAGGAACCGTGAGATCATGACCCGAGCCGAAATCAGACACTCAACTGAGTGAGCCACCCAGGGGCCCCATCTGTCAGCTTACTATTTATATCCTTTGTTCGTGTTTATATTTCTGTTGAATTTCTTACTCTTTCCTTATGAGCATAGTCCTTTTGACTATCTTTTTAACAATTAGTGGTGTCCCATGGAGTAAATGAGCAACAAGAGGGGCAAGGTCTTCTCTGAAAAGAGTAGTTTTAACCAAAGGTGTGATAAGAGGCAGTTTGGGACTGCTTATATGGTCCTCGGGCAGGCAAGGATTCCCAGTTTCTCTGAGAAGGAGGCATTCGTTCATAGACAGAATGATTCTCTAATATTCAGAGTGTGCTTTGCTGTGCTTTAGAGTGTCACAGAGATCCAGAAAGTCTGAGGTACATCACGTCAGATTTACTCCCCGCTGTCTTGTCGGGGCTCAGGAAGAATGTTCCGCTTACGATAGCGTATGCCCCATGATTACCCCTCTTTCTGACCATCTAAGTCTTCCCCAGTCCTACTTATTTAACCATCTGTTCCCATGGAAATCTATAACATGGACTTCTGTAACATGACCTGAGGGTATTCAGCTAGCCCAGATCCTACCGTCAGTGGGTCTGGGCACGTTTGCCTGGCAGAGTATAAACTCAGTATGCGGTTCAGTAGATTGCAACTCCCTCCACACACACGCATGTACGTGTACACGCACCCGTGCACACCGACACACCCTTACCTTCCTTTCAGGAAAAAAAAATCAGGTCTGGTTAGTTCATGCATTGTCATCTTTTAACTTCCTTTTGACTTTTTCTCATGAGCCTGAATGCCTTCCGAGTTTAGGACTGGACTTACTTCCCCATCTTTCCTCAACATTCAACACATTTTTATTCTCCAAAGCCTTAATACATCTTGGGAGTGAGGAGTGGAGGGGAGGAACAGAGTCGAGGAGATGGGGTAGATGGCAAGGACTGGAGTTGTTGGTAGGGTGGCCGTAGGTGAGAGCGCCAAACTTTTGGATTACAGAATAATCCAATAGCTTTTGTCTCCGAGGTCAAGACTAGTTTTTTTTCAGTTCCTTGAGACTTGGTACTGCTTCAGGGATCCTTCCTTAAACCAGAGTGTCAGGCCTCCTCTGCCCTTCGAAAAGCGTTGAAACTTGCCAGTCTTTTTTTGAATTGGTAACAGGAAGGAGAATTGAGACCTTTGGGGGTTTGGCTTGGATTCCATTTTCCTTATGAGAGTAATAGAGAGTCCCATTTGATAGTCTAGTAAGCTATTGACTGTTTCCTTTTAGGCATAGTGTTTTTGTAATCCTCGGGGCATAAATAGCCATGTTGCTGTCTCTAAAACAGTTTTTCAAGGTTTCAGGGTATCTAAACATTAAAATGCTATTTGGTTATTTTATTAGTAAGCAAGTGCCCTTAGAAAAATTCTGTGTTTCCCAGAACATTAATAAGAGAGAATCTTGCTTAAGGGTGAGGCCAGCAAGAAGGCATATTTTTATAAAAACAATGCCTTGCTCTTTTTCCTCATAATCTGGGAGAGTGCTTGTTAAAATTTTCACCATCGTAAACATATTGAATCTGAATGCCGGACCTAGAGCCTGATTTTCACCAGTGGAACTCTAAAAAATTAGACATTTCTAGACTCATTGTCTCAGTCTTTGTCTTCTCTGTCTCTGTTTGAGGGAAGTTCCACCTGTGATTCTAATGGACAACCCTCACTAATACCCTCTGCTCTCTGGAGATGTGAACATTTTCATTACCTTTTTTTATTCTGCACTACTCCTGGACTGATTTAAAACTCCATTTTCAGTGTGCTATTCCCTATCAAGAATCTCCCTCTACACAGTCCTGATGCCCTTTACATCAGATCGCACCTTCTCTACCTACTTACAAAGGCCCCTTACAGCCCCTGGTTGGCTCAGTCTGTTAAGCGTCCAACTTTTGATTTCAGCTCAGGTCATGATCTCGCAGTTCGTGAGTTTGAGCCCTGCATCAGGCTCTCCACTGTCAGTGCGTGGGATTCTCTGTCTCCCTCTCTCTCTGCCCCTCCCCTGCTCACTCTCTTGCTCTCTCTCAAAAATAAATAAACATTAAAAAAAATTAAAAGAAAAGAAAATGCCCCTTATGCCTGGCCTAGTCTGACTTTTTCATTTCTCAGTTTTTTTTTAATTTTTTTTTTTTAACGTTTATTTATTTTTGAGACAGAGAGAGACAGAGCATGAACAGGGGAGGCGCAGAGAGAGAGAGGGAGACACAGAATCTGAAACGGGCTCCAGGCTCTGAGCTGTCAGCACAGATCCCGACGCGAGGCTTGAACTCACGGACCGTGAGATCATGACCTGAGCTGAAGTCGGACGCTTAACCGACTGAGCCACGCCGGCGCCCCTCATTTCTCAGTTTTTAAATTGTTGGCTTTATTACCTTTCAGACAGACATCTTTTTTACCGTGCCCCTGCTCTGCAAAGGTCAGAATTATTTTGACCTCTGTATCCGTCTTTGATCATGGTCCTCCCTCTACCAGGAATGACTTCTGTCTTCCCTTATATACTTCTCAGTTATACACAGCCTTCATTAACCACTTTAAATCCCTACTCTTCCATGTAGCTGCCATCATTTTTAGGACTGAAAGGAAATTTATAACTTCTATTGCAGATTAAAAAAAAAAAGTCGAGACTTATATAGAGATTAAGTGCCTTGCCCAACTTCATACAGCTAGTTAGAGATAGAGCTGGAATTAAACCCGTGAGTCCTGACTTTCTCCACGCACCCTTTACATGGCACTACTTTGCCCCCAGCCCATCCCATGCTCTTTCTTTTCTGAATATCAACCGTTTTACTTTTTCTATGCTGGTTCTCTTACGAGAGTTAGCAGATCTGTGTTCTAACATGTGCCTATAACTATGACATTTCTCCTCATGAAGCATCTTTTTTCCAGCACCTGGCGGACTTTCATATTGTATGTGCTCACTGTCTTTCTTTAAATAGCCTTCGACTCTTTAAAAGCAAGGACTGTGTTGTGTCTCCATCATATTTGCGACTCCACCCAGTTGTTCTCAAGGTGTGGTTCGCAGCCAGGCCCAGGGATGTCAGAATCACCTGGCAACTTGTTAGAAATGCAGATTCTTGAACCTACCCCTTGACCCCCTGAATCCGCCCATCTTGGGGTGGACTGGCCATCTGTTTTAACAAGCCCTCCAGGTGATCTGAATGCCTGCCAACGTCTGAGAACCACCCTCCTGGAATACTTCTACTTACACTGCTTGTTAAACCTTGCTGTTTAACTGATCATCCCATATTGATTCAGTAGTCTTTGAGTAATTCTTCAGTGAGTGGCACCTTGGTGAGTCTGCTTTTTGTACTGGTAGCCTAGCAGTATATAGAGATACTCATAGATTTCTTCACTGAATGAAATGTCACTAATTTGTGCTAATGAGGATGAAACCCATTGCAGATGATTGCATTAAATGGTTTAGCAGGTGAGCAGATAACAGGAGTGAGAGAGATTGCTTTACAGTTCATTTTTGTGGGGAATACAGATTCATTAGGATATTGTGTACCCTTGAAAATAACCCCAAAACCCAAAGTTTTATTTTTTTTCTTTTCTAAAGAAGCAAAATTAAGATTCTCTTTGGTCTCCCGGTTAAATCAGCGTTTCAGAAATAGTTGCAACATTCAGTGTATGAGCTAATGAATTGAGAATCGGCTGCATTATACTATATGCACAGCTGGTTGATGGGAAGTTCTTAGCCTCCTGTGACCAGGAGTTGGGATTTTACAGGGCACAGTCTGCTTCAACAGTTGCACGGGGCTGTAGATGTGTCTGAACCTGCCCCGTGTACCAGGTACCAGGTACCAGAGGTGAGCTGTGGAAGTAACCTGCAACTTCTGGCTGCGGGTGGTAGCATAATTGTTTTGTACTTTCCAGAAAAGCAGCAGCTCGCAAAAAGGTGAAGTTTAATTTTATTCAAAGCTAGTACATGCTGAGTCCATACCTATGCTTGACTCTGTAATTACTCTGACAGCTAAAAGATTTAGGATCACCAGGCTCCTGGATAGCAGAGTCCAGAAGTTTCAAGTCCCTTTGGCTAACTTTGCAAACTCCAAAAGACTATACCCACTAAATGAACCTCTCCTTTCTCCTGATTTTGACTGAATGTCCTTGTAATTTGGCAGTTTGATATTTTGTAAACTTGGAGGCCATCATCTCTGGCTGAGATTTAAATAGAAATAAAACTTCCTTGGTGATTTTTGACTTTGGCCAGACATGGAAGATAAGTTAAATTCCCTCCTTCCCACCTGGCCCACGGTTTCCCACACTTTCCTTTATTTCTTTTCCACAAGATTAAAATACTTGGTTGTCATCCTCATCACCATGAAGTTTTCCCCGTCTGACGGGAATGCCGTTTGTGGGCTGTTCACTAGGTGGAAAGCATTATTCTAGATGCTTCACATACATCTTTTATTTTATTTTATTTTATTTTATTTTATTTTATTTTATTTTATTTTATTTAAAAATTTTTTTTAATGTTTATTCATTTTTGAGAGAGAACACAAGCAGGGGAGGGGCAGAGAGAGAGGGAGACGCAGAACCCGAAGCAGGCTCCAGGCTCCGAGCTGTCAGCACAGAGCCCGATGTGGGGCTCGAACTCATGAACCGTGAGATCATGACCTGAGCCAAAGTCGGAGGCTTAACCAACTGAGCCACCCAGGCACCCCTCATATATGTCATTTCTCATCCTCACAAACAGCCTTCCAAGTGGTGCTGCTGTCCCCAGTTACAGATGCGAAAGGCATTGCACAGAGGGGAGGTGATTGCCCAGACACCGTGGGAAGTACGTGGCAGAACCTGTGATATTGGGCCTGGATATCTCCAAAGCTTCCCCCTCTTGCCAGGTTACTTCCCAGCTGGTACCCCTTTCAGACTCTGAAGCATTTTAGGGCTCAGTGTTGGGGAGTCATGGGACCTGATCATTTTGACTTTCTGATTAGATTCCTTCTTCATGCCAGTTTTTGAAAGGACCTATATTTTAACAGAAAAAAGTGATGAAATTACGGTTTTGATTTTTAAAACTGTACTTTGGGCAAATTGGAAACTCCTTGAAGTGTCACAGCAAAAGCTAGAGATTTCCTGAGGGGGATTAAGAATTCTCAGTAGAGGGGAACACAGCTGTTTGGTGCCTGTGATGTATATACTGGTTAATATAATCCAACCACCCCATGAGGAGATTATTACTTATTTTCACTTAACTTAAGAGAAATCAGGTAAGAAAGGCAGAGTAATTTGGCCAAGATCCCATAGCTGGTAACCATTAGAGCTGAGATTCTAACCTGGATATTTCTGATTCCAGTCAAAGAAAAGCTTCTAGTACCTACTGTATGTTAGGTACTTCCATATTACCCCATTTAATTCTCATAGTAATTCTCCTGAGAGGATTTATTTATTTATTATTTATTATTTATTTTTTACAGATAAGGAAACTTGAGACCGAGAGATGTTTCTTGGATCATAGGTGCCCCTCTCAGCTCATGATGCCCTTAATGTCTTAGGAATTTCGTTTTTACAGTGCCCCTATGCCAAAAAGGACCTAACAATCCTGTTTATTAAGTAGTTAGGTCCAAATAGTTTAATATGTATTTATGTCATAACAAATTAGTAGCCATACACAGGAATTAAAAGAAAAAATATTTTGGGGCGCTTGGGTGGCTCAGTTGGTTAAGTGTCTGACTGTTGGCTTTGGCTAAGGTCCTGATCTCGTAGTTCGTGGGTTCGAGTCCCCTGTCGGGCTCTGCAGTGGCAGCGTGGAGGCTGCTTGGCCTTCCCTCTCTCTCTCCCCACCCCTCCCCTGCTTGACACTCTAGCGTGTGTTCTGTTTCTCACTCTCTCTAAATAAATAAATAAACGCTTAAAAAAAAGAAAAATATTTTTATTTTAGACTTAAATGCCGCACTTACTAATAAGCGTGTGTACCTTCTGAGTAACTGCGCAACTTGTAAAACCTTGGAATTCAGTTGAACACCACCACCCTCATTCTGTTGCACATTGATTTTCACACAGTTCTTTTATTACAGCAACCACCAAAACCCAGCTTCACAAAGATAGGAGGTCATCAAAAGAGTGTACCTGGAGCTAGTAGTTAATTCAGTGTTCAACAGATGTCACCTGTCACCGTGCTTTCTTTGGAAATTTTAAAGAATCCTGCGGTGCCCCTGTGAATTCAGTTTGACACCCCAGGTACCTCGGCACACAGTTTGGGAACTGCAGACTGTGTCGCATAGGTAGTACGTGCTCATGAGTCAAACTGAGGTGCATCGATCCTAGATTCCTGTTGTTCTTCTTTTTTTTTTTTAACGTGACTGTATTACTTAATATAATTAATTTGAATTCAGCGTAATATCTTTAAATGCCGTAACAGTGGACAAGGTTCACATCTAATTCACCTGTGTGCTTTCATGTTCAGTTCTTTGTCTTGTGTTTAGCAGATGCCCAATAAATATTCATTGAAAAAAAAAGAAAACCTCCCCCTTATCTTGGAGACAGGATTTATAAAATCACAGAAAGGACAAGAGGCCTTGAAACCGCAGAAAGGCTAAGTATGATTCTAGTGGCCCCGTGTCTTTTGGCTTCTTTTAGTTAAGTGTATCTTGTTTCAAACAAGAACCCTGGCCCTTGAAAAGCTGCATATAACAAAGTTAGTGTGGCTTTAAATCATTTAAAATACCAATACTTGTAATTTAAATAATTCGAGTAAGTAATTTGATTAGCAAGTCCTTGATTCTGATAGAGATGCTCACCCTTGGCCTTTCACTTTTGTGTTTTGGTCTTTATAAAACTGCTTTCCTTAAAGTGAAACACACCTCAGATTGCATTTAAACTCTGGTTGTGTACTGAATTTCTTGAAAGAAGGCCTCAAGCTTGCCCAGGGAGCATACCTTGCAGTCAGTACACGTAAGACTTTGCATTTACAGATCTTTTAACCTAGGATGATCGGCTTCCTGAAACCCTGTGGGGTGCACTAAGGCCTGACAAGGAAGACGTGCATAGAAAACTGAAAAGTTGCTGGGTGTTGCTTCATTAGGGGCCACTCTTCCTTCCTAAGTACAAAATCAATGTCCAAACAGCACTGCGAATAGCACTAAGGTGATGGAAGTGTTAGCTCCAAGACGAACACTTCCCCTGTCCTTTCCAGGTACAGAAATTATTTGTCATTTCAAAAACCTGGATAGCTAGCAAGGCTGCTGCTGATTAACAATTGTTGTCTGCGTGCCTGCATTTTAAGGATCAAGGGTACGGTAAATAAAAACACATCGATGAGGCTTGCTCTTCTCTGTGCACTTTTATGCAACGGTGCCTCGTTAATGGTGAGATATTTGAGTCTCGCTACCGAAGCAACGTGGTGGACAGCTGTAAAAGATAGTAGATATGTCCCCTCTGAAACACCAAGTACCAGACCGTGCAGCGGGGAAGGAATTGTGGGTAGTAATTTGGGTGTTAAAATATTAACACATTTCTGCATTTTTAACGTGGTTTCCTTTTTAAATAGTAGGCAGATTATGGCACACGAGCAGATAGGTTTATGATTTCAAATTAAATTTTAAGCATTAAAAAAAAATCCAAAAGGAACTACTTTGTTATAAATGCATTCAACTAATCTAAACAAGAACTTGCTTTCTTTTCACCTTCTCTGATCATCCGTCGGCTAATTGATAGCCTGATTTTATGATTGTAATATGTGAACGAAGCTTCATAATGGATTTTAGTCTTAAGGGTTACAAACTTTCAATCATTCATCTAGTTCACAGTTGAGTATATACTATGTGCTAGACAGTCGTCTCTGGACTCACAGTGGGGAATCTGGGAAGGCTTCACTGAGGAGGTGACTTTCATACCTGGGCATTAGCAGTGAGAGAGCCATTGTGTACATCTGCCATTTATGGTTGTACTATGTAGTATTTGAGTCTGATCCCTTGAGAGCAGAGGCAGACTTTTCTTTTCTTTCCTTTTTTTTTTTTTTTTACCTTTAACCTGCCTTTTGGCTTTCTAAGTTCTACTTCCCCTGAACTTAGATCCTAGTTCTTGTGAACTAGGGGAGGGGAGCAAGGCCCCTTAACGTTTTTTTCTCATTTCTCCGATGTCCCCACAGGCAAAGATGCCTTTCGATGCCAACAAACTGTACTGTAGTGAAGTGCTGGCCATACTGCTCCAGGACAATGACGGTGAGGCTCCCTCTCGGTATTGATATTCTGTTAGGATAGGAGCCAGGCTTGTTTCAGATCATGACAGCAAGCTCTCTTGCCTTTGGCATCCCCTTGCTCTCCCTCTCGCGCTCTGTGCAGCTTTTGTACTCTGTCAAGCTGTATTGATTTTGTTTGCTGATGTATCAGTGTTAGACGGCTGTAAAATCTGACAGTTAGCTTCATTTTTTTTCTCCTTCTATTTTTTTTCCCCTTTTAGAAAACAGGGAATTGCTTGGGGAGCTGGATGGAATCGATGTGCTTCTTCAGCAGTTATCCGTGAGTAATTCTTATGCTTCCTGTCTGCCATGAAGATACATGGCCTGCTTTAAATGGGAGGTGGAGCTGGAAATTGTGGGAAGAAAGAAGCCATGTGATGCAAGCCATATGGAGTATGTTGGCGGGTTTGAGGTTACATCGGAGCTACGTGGTTTGCCTCCTTTTCTTAGTCATTTGCTCTTTATGACCAGATATCACTGTGTATCTGCTTGGATTTCCCCCGTCTTCTGGTGTTTGTCAATCCAAAAGAAGTGTGCTTCCTGCTTAAGTGTGTGTTCTTGGGCCAAGAATACCGAATTATTTTGAGTTGACCCACGCCCAAGATTATTTACTTCCTTTCCTTTCCATCTGCCAGTAAAATGCATTCTATCCATTTAGAATCCACATAAGCTCAAGGAGTACAAGTTCCAGTGCAGTGGGACAGAGGTCACAGAGGAGGACAGGGAGGGACGTGGTACCGGAAGCTGGAATAAGACATTAGAAAATGCCATTTTCTCCTTGTAAGAAATGTAAATCTGGTTGAAATGTTGTTGTTCTGCCGGCATTCTGGAAATACTGTGAAGATGTCTTCTAACAAATCTCATCCGTGCTATTCCAAAACCAGGACTGAAAATAGATCATTTGGATAAAATCTTGAGTGTTGGGAGTGTCTGAGCTGTCAGTTTGCATACAGCTGCCGTCGTGGTGCCAGCAGCCGGAGTGGCTTGGCCTCCGCCCCAAAAAAGTAGAGCTTTGAAATGCGAATCTGTTTCCAGTTTTCTGGGAAGGTGCTTCGTCCTGTTCCTGCAAGATTGTTGTTCATTTTGTAGTAGGCTCTATGGGTACGCATATACTGTTAAAAAGGCTTTTCTCCTAACATGCCATATATCTCTGGCAGAGACAGGACTTCTGCTTTAAGCTGTTCCCATGACTTAGAGCCACAACTGCTGTGTGAAGGTAGTTCAATAGCCCCGATGGTGAGGAAACTCTTCCTAAGGCTGTGGTCGTTCTGGATTGTAGTTTCTTTTAGGTGTGCAATGGGCTGTGGGTAGGTTGTGGGAGGGCTTTGGAGGTAGCTGGCAAAGTGGTTTCTTGACCTGGATGGTGGTTTCAGCTATACGTGTCTTTTATGGAATTTTTTTACACCTGTGTTCTATTTCACAGTAAAAGGGTTTTGTTGTTGTGTTTTGTTTTGTTTTGTTTTGTTGTGTGTGTATGTGTGTGTGTGTTTAATCTGGCTCCTTGAAACTATCAATCACTCATGGACCCAGTGGTCAGTTGAGTGTTTTGTTTTTTTGTGTGAACTAGTAGCTATTTAATACCTGTGAATCAGAAAGTTCAGTTTCTCTAAAATGGAAACTGATGCGAATTTTGTATGGCGAGCTTGTGTTTCTTCAGTTGTTGGGGTTATCGTGACAGGCAGGCTTTGGAAGTTGTCAAGCGCTGGCTGATGAAAGGACATTCTCTTATGGCTCTGTGCTTTCTGATGTCTTTGCTTGACAGGTGTTTAAAAGGCACAATCCTAGCACAGCCGAGGAGCAGGAGATGATGGAGAATCTGTTTGATTCACTCTGTTCCTGCCTAATGCTCAGTTCCAATCGTGAGCGCTTCCTGAAGGGCGAGGGTCTTCAGCTGATGAATCTCATGCTCAGGTACGTTTCTTATCTCTGTCTTTTTTGTCCAGCTCCTCACTGTTGTCTGAATTCCAGATCCCGTACCTATGGTCTTTTAGTCCATTGAGTTTCCTAGATAATGTAAAACAGTAAGGCCTTCAGGGTGTGTGTGTGTGTGTGTGTGTGTGTGTGTGCGCGCGCGCGTGCGCCTGCGTGCATGTGTGTGGTCTTCTCTCAAGTTAGAGTGGGTAGAAAATAGAAAGTACGTTTTGTTCTGTTTGTGCCCATTGTTATGTCAGTTGGTAATATGACCACTCCATTGAAGGGAAGTAACTTTTGGTTCCTTCTCTTACTGCGTTGGTTTTGGGAAGCCTGGTTATGACCTTCTAAACATACCCTATGTTAATTTCTAAACTTAGCCTAGTTTTCTTTATATCCCACATAGACCTATCTGTGCTGTATGTTTGTATTTTTGTGGTTGACAGAAGAATATCAGATTTTTTATTTATACAAAGTTTTCATTAATATCATTTTCTATGAGGTGCACATGTGCTATGTGGCTAGCATGGGAGATGAAAATGTGCAGGACAGTTCTAGAACTTTCCTTTACAGTACTTTCCTTATATATCTTATTATTATTTATGCTCTAATTCCTTAAAATATTTAAAGTGAATATCATATCTAGTATATTTCACAGAATCCTAACGTTGGAAGTAAATGGAAGGTAGCTTGTATCAATAACTCTTGAGAAATCTGGCTAGGAAAGGGAGTAGAGAAATAAGAGTAGGGGGTAACCAGAAATGGGAGTTGTGTGTGGTCAAGGGACTGTTTTTCAAACTGAGAGCCACTAGAGCATGTTTTTGTGGCCAGAAGACTCTAATCATTATGACTGTATGAAATTGACCTAGAGCCTGCGGTCTTTACATTTCTATTCCTGTAAATTGAAAACTCTGTTAAACCATTTCTTTAAATAAAGTTTTTTTTTAATAAATTTGATATACATATCTATTAAATACAATTTAGAATATAGACCTGCAGAACCGCTGTTAAAAAACACTGATAAGGTACCGTGTTAAGTGCTGCACTTAGAAATGAATAAGACAGGATTCCTGCCTCCAAGAAGCTAAAACAGCTCTGTCACCGAAACACAACCCAACTTTGGATGTTTCACTTCTTCCACTCTTTTTTTCACTTTGTAATTATTTTCTTGTTTTTACCAGCTTTTTAGTCCCGTCACATGTGTAATTTTCTGTACTAAGTTTCTTTTTAAACGTAACATGGCATTTCCCGTGCTGTGACATAATGTTTGTGAGAATTTGCAACAACTGCATCATGGACTCTAAGGAGATAGAGCTTTCTTAGTATTCTTTTGGTGATACTGAGACTATTTCCATTGTTTTGATATTGTAACAGAGTCTACAATGACCATCTTTTGCTTAAAACTATTTTTGTATTTAAGATTATCAAGGGATATGTTTCTAAAATATCTTCTCTTTAAAGGCCTGTGTAGGGCTGGGTGGGGGCACAGTAGACCTTTTCGTTTGTCCAGTGCATACCAGACCTTGGATTGATTGGAAATCTTCCTTTGTGGAATTGCTTTAAAAAATCTATTTTAAAGTGCAGAGAGGGCCATTGGAATTGTTCAGAGGCCTTCAGTGTTCAGCTGATTTTTGCTAGCTTTACTCTCTTGAGTCTTTTGTTTGTTTATCTCCTTTACCCTTCTAATTGCCTGTCCTTTTGTTGAAATGACCCACCTTCTCTCGAGTAAATAGCATATAAAGAAGATGCATTTGGCTTCCTGGGCCTTCTAACCTTAAAACTGTACTCTACAGGGACTTTTCCCTAAGCTTCTTAAAGGTCTGAACCGCCAGTGTCTTTGGATGGTTGAGTGCAAATATGAAGTGATGTATTCCTGTAGCATATGGCTTGGTAATGTGCAGCAGTGGGAAGCTGAATAAATAACCAGAAATATGGATTATTCAAACCGGAATGCTGAGATTCTGGGAGCCTAATTAAGAAGGTGTTCCCAAAGCCTTAGAAACTGCACCTCTGTAGGATCTTCTAACTTTTCATTTTTGAATGCTGAAGTTACTGTGAGATTAATTCTTTTGCATTAACTAGCTTTTTTTAGCAGATTCAGCATTCCCCTTTTTTCTCTTTCCCATGCTCTTTGTTCTGTGTTATTTTTCTTCTTCAGACTCCCAAATGGAAAGTTTAATTGGGAGGGAATTCTTTTTTCCCTACTAGATTCATCCTGATCTTCTAGCAGGAGCCGCTAAGGTGCTCTGCGTCTAGAGACAGAAGCCCATTCAAACTTGGAGGTTGTAACACTAGAAGTTCAGGAAAATTTCTGTGGTTCCGTTGCCCCTGAGTACTGCTCTTCACTGTGATTCAGGCATTCAGCAGTCATGAAATGTCCACCTGGAAAGGTGGGAGTGTGGGACAGCATGGAAGAGTGGGCTTTGGAGTTGAGGTGCATGTGGGTTTGGAACATCGCTCTTTCACTTACTAGTTTTGGTTATTCGGTGAGTTTTTCTAACCTTTCTGACCGCTGACCCTCAGTTTTTCATCTGAAAAATGGGAGTAACAATGCCAAATTTGCAGGGATTTTTTGGAAATTAAACTATATGTAAAGTGTCTGGGACAATTCTGCAGCTGTTAAAACACTGGCGAAGTACTGTGTTAACTTACTACGTTAAGTGCTAGGCTTACACAGAGAGGAACAAGACAGGATTCTTGCCTTCAAGAAACTCCACCGCTAGTAAGGGAGGCTGACATTAAATAACTATTAGTATCATTGAATGCGTTAAATTAACCATTCCTCTTAATAGTTTGCATGTCTATGAATTTTTTTCTTTACGTTTCTGATTATTGGTAAGGAAAGGTCATCGGCAAGATAGTCATTTATGCACACACACATATTACACACACATGCAAAGGTATATACTATCCAACTTAATATCTATTAACTTTATTGAAGCATAATTGACTTATAATAAGACACTCCCATTATAAGTGTACAGTTTTAGTTTTGACAGCTGAATGCATCTTTGTTTTCAACACGATGAAGATACACAATGGCCCTGTCCGACAGAAATGGAATGCAAGCAAGATATATAAGCTTATGTTTTGTAGTAGCATGGTAAAAAGGTTGAAAGAAAATTAATTTTAATAACATTTTATTTAACCCAATATATTAAAAATCATTTTGACAGGTAATCGATAAAAAAACATTATTGAACCATTCTACTTTTTTTCATCCTAGGTCTTTGCAGCCTGGTGCATATTTACATCTCAGTTCAGTGTTAAATTTTCATAAAGTACTTGCTTTGTGTTTAGATTTCGTACAATTTACAGTTGAAAAAGTAGATTCCCATACCTGAGTTTCTCCAAACAGACTTAAATGCTTCCTAATGACTGAATCAAGTATCAGTTTTTAAATTTGAATTTATTTAGTATGTGTTTTGTTTAGCCTATGTCACTCAACAGATTGTTTTTGAGATTCGTTCATTTTGCGTCTGCCAGTAGTTTGGTTCTTGTTCGTGTTTGTAATATTCCATTATACTTCTGCATTCCAGTGTGTCCGTTGTTTTTGTTATTCACCTGTTGGTGAACATTTGGGTTGTTGCCAGTGTCTTGCTCTTGCTAATAAAGCTGCTTAAAAGTCTTCAGAGAAATATATATTTTCATTTCTCTGGGGTAAATACCTAAGGAGTGGAATGACTAGGTCATATTGGAAATGTAAGTTCAATATTAGAAACTCCCAAGCTGTTTTCCAAAATGATTGTATCATTTTATATCCCCTCCGCAGCACGGCGTGAGAATTCCAGTTGGTCCCTATCCTCCTCAACACTTGATGATTAAACTAAATTTCTTTAAGAATCCCCTCCCCCTGTGTCACTTCCCCAGCCCAGCCCTTACACCCACCCACCCACCCACTCTCACATGTTGAGGATTAGGTTCTAGCGTCCTGTGCTTTCCTCTGTGGGAGCACTTACCATCCTGTGTGGTAGGCATCTGCTGGTCTCTGACTGTACTGTAGGACTCTCGAGAGCAGAAACTAGGTCGTCCCCTTCTTGGTATCCCCAGTGCCTAGCCACAGATGCACATTAGGTGCCCAGTAAATATTTCCTAAATGAATGAGAAAAATCTGAGAAACATTTTTGCTTTTTAAAATCATTGGTTTATAGAATTTCTAGCAAACCCCATGCATAGACCCAAAGAATGAGGAGTGACTTCGTAAAAGCCATATAGCTGAGAGCTCAGTCTTCTGCCTGCGTATATTTGGCCCTGTTTTTCTCCATCAGATTTTTTAATGCCCGAAGAACACAACATAGGCCACAGGGTGGTTCTGAACCTCACCTTCAAGGCTCCGGAGAAGCCAGGCATCAGCTGTAGTCCCGGGCTCGCTGCCCTGTTTGGCCTGTGCTCATGCTGTGCTGCGGAGCAGAAACCCACACAAGTGTCCGCACTTCACTTTATCCCCCTTTGGGACACTTGAACCTCTCAACACTCTTCTCCCACCAGCCTCCTAATTATTTCAGGGTTATGGTTTAGGCATTCATTTCTTACAACCTTTCTGCTCGAGGTCCAGAGAATTCCTTCATGCCGATTTGCAGTCTCTCGGCATTTGTTTGTAGGACCGTAAGGAGGTCTCCTACCTCTTTGCCCTTACCAGACAGGCCTTTGTCCTCCGCCTTACCCTCCCACCCAGGTGTTAGTTTAGTTGTCAGGTAACTTTTTTTTTCACTCCTGTGTTAAGACTGTTTGGACTTTACAGTGCCTGACAGAATCAATGAGGGGGAAAAAAAGCTTTTTGTTTTTTGTTTTTTCTCTGTCAAAGGACAGATGAAGACATTTTGGGAAAGAAAAGATTGTTGAGGTGGTATTTAAAAATGAACTCATGCCGTGGAAAAAGCAGCAGCTAGCCATCCTAGAGTATAGGACCCCCCCCCCCCAAAAGGAATTTCTCATTTAGTCATAATGTTTTGATAAGGAAAGAGAAAAGGTGGGGTGAGGGTGGAAGGCACAGAACCTCGTGGGCAGTATATACTGTGTGTATATGGTCTGTACTCCCCTGATGGAGAAAATACCACTCCTTGTGGGTCAGGCAGCTTGGCCTCATTCTTTTGCTTTGATTGCAAGAATTACAGTACAGTGAGGATGTTTACATGGTCTTTGGCTGGCAGCAGAAGAGTTAAGATATGAATAATGAAGCCAAGTGGTATTTTTGTAGTCAGGTATAGTTGAGAGAAAAAGAAAATTTAGGAAAGCCACAATTTATTGGGCAGTTTAACAGAATGATCAGATTCAGAGAAACCAATTCACAGAAATAAGACTAACTTTGGGGCACCTGGTTGGCTCAGTTGTTTAAGCGTCCGACTCTCAATTTTGGCTCAGGTCATGATCACAGTTCATGAGATTGCTCGGAGCCTGCTTGGGATTCTCTACCCCCTTCCCCCCCGCCCCTCCTTAGATGCCTCTCTCTCAAAATAAATAAATAAACTTAAAAAAAAATGACTCACTTATGGGGGGATGGCCCTTTTAGAATTTATCCAGACATGAGGATTGAGCTATACAGATGCCCTCATTGCCCCCTGGTTTGCCATTTCCAGGTTCTTGGTTACAGCTGTCTCTCTTTGGTAGGATGGTTGCTGCAAATAGAGGATTTCAATATATCAGGTTTAATTATAGACTGTACTCCAGATCATTTGCTTCTTGCCACTGCAGAGCACTTTTTAACAGTGTGTCCTTGTTTCAGTGGTTCAGTGTTCTTTAAGAAACAACAAAGCCAGTGGGAGACAGAAGAATTACATTGTCAGTTTCCTTGAAAATGTTGACATGAAGCTTATTACTTCTGTTGTAAAACCCTGTTCCAGTTAGAAAGAGAAGAGACCACTGAGATCCCAAGGGATGTGTACAAATGCAGCTTGGGGTTGTGTAGCAGAAACACAGTGAACCCATCTTGGTTATTAACTGTATAGACAAAAAAAAAAAAAAAGAGAGAGAGAGAGAGAGAAAGAAGAAAGAAAGAGAAGGGTACATAGACACATCTCTTTAGGAACCACCAATTTTTTTTCCTCTGAGGCTTTTCAGTAAGATTTTCCTTAATCTAAAGAAAATTGTCTCTGACAAAGAACATAAATAAAATGACAATGGTATATCATCTGCAGAGTGAGCATTTGCAGGCCCGGTTCTGGACCGTGGGCTCGTACCAGAGCATAAAGGTAGGTAGGCCAGACTGGGGAACTCTTAAACCTTGAAATTTTATTGCCTTGCTTTTTGGCTTGTTCTGTATTGGTTTTGTTCTTCATGAACCTGTGAAGGGCCAAACTTGATTGCATTTTTATCCTCGTGGTCCTTTACAGGTTTTGTTTTTTTTTTAACCTTTATTTATTTTTGAGACAGAGCATGAATGGGGGAGGGTCAGAGAGAGGGAGACACAGAATCCGAAACAGGCTCCAGGCTCCGAGCCATCAGCACAGAGCCGGACGCGGGGCCCGAACTCACGAACCGCGAGATCATGACCTGAGCCGAAGTCGGACGCTCAACCGACTGAGCCACCCAGGCGCCCCTCCTTTACAGGTTTTTGTTGTTGTTTTTGGAGAACGAGAGCCTTTTCTTCGGACTTTCAGTCTCTTGGATTCAACTGCAAAAGCAAAACACTAATGCAAATGTTTTAGAAATCAGCTGTGCTTCCTAATGGGGCTGTATAGGGTTTGTGCTCCAAGCTGCACACACACATCTTGCTTGTTGTTTGTCCAACAAGCAAGCGTTCCCTTTCTCCGCACACTGAATATTACCATTCTTTCTTCGACGAAGAACAGTGTTTGCACCTGTTCTCTGGGAACCAGAAAAATGCTTCAGAGCACAAAGTAATCCTTCTAACAGCCCTCCAGGCTGGCGTTACCTCTTCATAAATGGAAAGTGCTGTGGCTGAGAAGGCAGATTAAACTGAAGCAAGTTTACTTGGCAGGAAATGGTGGAGGACCTGTCTGAGCCCTTCCTTCAGACTTCATAGCTATTCATCATTCCAGTGTAAATTGCACATATTTAAAGTATACAATTTGATGAGTTTTGCGGTATGTGTAGACCTATCATACCATCACCACAAGCGTGGCAATAAGCATGTTTATCATACCCAAATGTTTCCTTGTACCCCTTGGTAATCTATAACTCCTCTCCCTCCACCTCACGTCTCCAGGCAACCATTGATTTGCTTTCTGACCATTATAGGTTAGTTTGCATTTTCTAGAACTTTATGCAAATGGAGTCATACAGTATGCGCTCTTCTTTTTGGTCTGGCGTATTTAACCAACTATAATTATTTTGAGATTCATTCCATGTGTATCATTAGTTCTTTTTCTTTGCTGGGTAGCATTCCATTTTAGAAATATATCCCAGATCGTTTATTCACTTGTTGATGGACATATGGGCTTCCAGTTTTTTGCTCTTGTAAACAAAAGTATGAATATTCAAGTAGGTACCTTTGGGTGCATGTATGTTTAATTTCTCTTGGATAAATGCCTATGAGTCTGGGGCATGTAATAGGTATATGGTTAACTTTTTAAGACACTGTCAGTCTGTTTGCAAAATTGTCATACTGTACCGTTTTTATATTCCCACCAACAGTGTATGAGACTGGCATTTGCTCCACACCCTCGCTAATACTTGGTATGGTCACTGTTTTTTGTGTCAGTCATTCTAGTGGGTGTGTATAGATGTCTTGTGCTTTTAATTTGCATTTCCCAGGGCGCCCGGGTGGATCAGTTGGTTAAGCGTCTGACTTCAGCTCTGGTCATGATCTCACAGTCCATGAGTTCGAGCCCCACATGGGGCTCTCTGCTGTCGGCACAGAGCCTGCTTTGGATCCACTCTGTCTCCCTCGCTCTCTGCCCCTCCCCCGCTTGTGCCCGTGTTCTCTCTCTCTTTCTCTCAAAAAATAAACTTGTAAAAAAAATTGGCATTTCCCTTGTGGCTGATGATATTGGGTGACTTTTCATGTATTTATTTGCCATCCACATGTCTTCTTTGGTGGTGTCTGTTCAATCTCGTGCTCATTTTGGTTGGGGGGAGAGGGATTGTTTGTCTTATTATTGAATTATAACAATCCTTTATATATCATAGATACAATCTTTTGTCAGATACATGTTTTAAAAATAATTTTTTTCAATGTTTATTTTGAGAGAGAGAGAGACCGTGCGAGCAGGGGACGGGTAGAGAGAGGAGAGAGAGAATCCCAAGCAGGCTCCACACTGTCAGTGCAGAGCCTGATGTGGGGCTCGATCCCACAAATCGTGAGATTATGACTTGAGCCAAGATCAAGAGTCAGACGCTTAACTGACTGAGCCACCCAGGTGCCCCTGTCAGATATATGTTTTACAAATATTTTATTCCAGCCCATAACTTGTCTTTTCATTTTCATAAAGTAGTCTTGAAAAGTTTTAAATTTTGATGAAATATAAATTTTAAATTTGTTCCAGTGATTTTTATTTTTTTCTATTTGAGTAAACTTAGGTAGTTGGTGTCTTTCAAGGATTCATTTTATCTTGGTGGCCAAACTTATGGGCATTAAGTTGTTCATGAATATTCCCTTATTATCCTTTTAAATCTATAGAATCTGTAATGATGTGCCCTCCCTTATTCCCAGTGTTAGCCATTGATGCCTCCTTTTTTCCCTAATCAGTCTGGCTGTCAATTTTGTTGATCTTGTCAGAGAATCAAGTTTTTCTGACTGATTTATCTCTGGTTTTTTGTGCTTTTTTTTTTTTTTTCAATTCTATGTCAGTGATTTCTGATCTGATCAATTTTTTTTTTGCTTCTGATTACTTGTGGTTTAATTTGCTATTCTTTTTCTGATTTCTCAGGGTGGGAATTTGAGATCGTTTATTTGAGATCTTATTTTTTAACATATGATGCTATAAAATTTCCTCTAATTGCTGCTTTATGCCTTGTTGTATACACTTTCTTTTATATATATATATATTTTTTTTTTTTGAGAGAGAGAGTTTGCACACATGAGTGTGAATGGGGAAGGAGGCAGAGGGAGAGGGAGAGAGAATCTTAAGCAGGCTCCATGCTTAGCGCAGAGCCTGAGGCAGGGTTTGATCTCACAGCTGTGAGATCATGACCTGAGCCAAAGTTGAGAGTCAGATGCTTAACTGACTGAGCCACCCAGGTGCCCCCACATTTTGATATATTGTATTTTCAGTTCAAAATACTTTGATTTCTCTTTTGATTTCATCCTTAACCCATGAATTACTTAGAAGTGTGTTATTTAGTTTCCAAATATTTGGGGATTTCCCACATATCTTTCTGTTATTTCTACTTTAATACCATTGTGGTCAGAGAACATACTTTATATGATTTGAACCCTTTTAAATTTATTAAGACTGGTGTTTGGCCCAGAATACAGCCTGTATTGTTAAATATTCCTGTGCAGTTGAAAAGAATGTTCTGTAAATGTCAGGTTAAGTTAATGGTCATGTTCAAGTCTTCTATATCCTTAAATATTTTCTGTCTACTTATTTTATCAGTTATTAAAAGGGGTGTTGAAACCTCTGACTATAGTTGTGAGTATGTCTGTTTCTCCTTTGAGTTTCATCAGTTTTTGCTTTATGTATTTTGAAATTCTTTTAGGTGGTTAAACATTTAGGAGTATATGCTGTTTTGCTTAATTGACTCTTTTATCATAATGAAATGACTCTCTTTATCCCTGATAATGTTATTTGATCTGAAATCTACTTTGTTTGATATTAATATAGCCACCACAACTTTCTTTTAATTAGTATAAGCATAGTATATCTTTTACCATCTATCATGAAATAAATTTTGTCCCCTCCCCTGTTCATATGTTGATGCCCAAATTCCCAAGGTGGCCTTAAGATGGTAATTAAGGTTAAATAGGGTCATAAGAGTAGGCCCCTAATCCAGTAAAACTGGTGGTCTTATGAGAAGAGGAAGGGACAACATCAGGAGGGTGTGCACACAGAGAAAATGGCCCTATGAGGATATGGTGAGAAGATAGCCATCTGCAAGCCTGTGTGTCTTTATATTTATTTTTTTATTTATATTTTTAAAATGTATTTATTTTGAGAGAGGGAGAGAGAAAGCAGGGGAAGGGCAGAGTGAGAGGGAGACAGAGAATCCCTGTGCAGGGCTCAAACTGACAAACCATGAGATCATGACCTAAGCCTGAATCAAGAGTCGGTCATTTAACCGCCTGAACTATCCAGACAGACACCCCTGTGTCTTTATATTTAAGATGTGGGGGTTTTTGTGAGCATTATACATTGGAGTCTTCTTTATTAACCCCATAATAATTGCTGCCACTTAATCGAAATGTTTATGCCATTTACATTTAATGTGACCCTTGATATGGTGGTTTCTGATTGAGTTTAGATCTACCCTCTTGCAGGTTGTTCTATTTTTCTCATCTCTTTTTTGGTCCCATTTTTGCTTCATCTGCCTTCTTTTAGGTTAACATTTTTTATCCCATGTTATTTTGTTAGGTGGCTTCTTAGCTCTTTCTCTTTGCTTTTTTAGTGGTTGTTTTCAAATTGATGGTATACATCTTATCACAGTCCATCTTCAAGTAGTGTATACTATTTCATCTGTAGTGTAAGGACTTTGCAATAGTAAACTTTCATTTCTCCCTCCTGGATTTTATGTTTTTGTTGTCATATATTTTACTTCTACATATATTATAAATTCTAATACATATTGTTTATCTTTTGTTTAAATAATCAATTATGTTTTTTTAATGTTTATTTTTTTGACAGAGAGCGCACACACGCACATGCACGCACACACAAAAGCAGGGGAGGGGCAGAGAGAGGGAGAGAGAGAATCCCAAGCACTGACACCCCACAGCCCAATGTGGGGCCCGATCTCACAAACCAAGAGATCATGACCCGAGCTGAAATCAAGAGTTGGACGCTTGTCCGTGAGTTCGAGCCCCGCGTCGGGCTCTGTGCTGACAGCTCAGAGCCTGGAGCCTGTTTCAGATTCTGTGTCTCCCTCTCTCTGACCCACCCCCGTTCATGCTCTGTCTCTCTCTGTCTCAAAAATAAATAAACGTTAAAAAAAAAAAAAAAAAAAAAAAAAAAAAAAGAGTTGGACCCTTAACCTTGTGAGCCACCCAGGTGCCCCATAAATAATCAGTCATGTTTCAAAGAGATTTTTTAAAGTAAGAAAAAAATCTTTTACTTTTATGAACATATTAGCCATTGCCAGTGTTCTTCATTCTTCTGTAGATCCAGATTTCCATCTGGTATCAGTTTCTTTCTTCCCAAACGATTTCCTTCAACACATCTTGTACTGCTGGTCTGTTGGTGATGACTTTTGTCAACTTGGGTATGTCTGAAAAAATATTTGCCTTCTCCTTTAAATGATATCTTCACCAGGTATAGCATTCTTTGTTACTGGGTGGGGAGGTGGGAGTGCTTTCAATTCTCTTAAGAGTGTTGCTTCACTGTCTGCTGGATTGCTTGGTTTGCAGTGAGACGTCTGCTGTCATCCTTACGTATTAGTTCTTCTGTATGTAACGTGTCCCTTTTTTCTGGATGTTTCTAGGATCTTTTCTCCCTGATTTTGAATAGTTTGGTTATGATGTACCTTGATGTAGTTTTCTTCCTATCTCTTGTGTTTGGGTTCTTCTTGGATCTGTGGGTGTATTGTTTTCATCAAATGTGGAAATCTTTCAATCTAGTATTTTCAGATATTTTTTTTTCTGCCCCTATCCTCCTTTCAGAAACTCCAGTTACATGTCTATCGGGCTGTTTAAAGTTATCCAACCACAATTCCCTGGTAATCTATTAATGTTTTCCAGTCTGTTTTTTCTTTCCGTGTTTTATTTTAGGTAGTTTCTATTGTTATGTATTCAAGCTCACTCTTTTCTTCTGCACTTATTCTCATCCCATGTATTTTTCACCACACATTGTATTTTTCTTCTCTAGATATCTTCCCTGTTTCTAGTTAGCATACTGAAGCTTTTTTCTACCTTGACTAAATCAAGTATAGTTATAATAACTTTTAATGTCCTTGTCTTCTGATTCTGTCATCACTGTTATTTTTATTATTTTTCTCCTCTTTATGGTTAATATTTTCCTGCCTCTTTAAATGCCTGTTAATTGTTTTCTGAAATTAAGATATTGTGACTTTTACCTCATTGGATGCTGGGTGTGTGGGTGTGTCTCGTTATAAATATTTTTGAGCTTTGTTCTAGGATACAGGTAAGTTACTGGGAGTAGTTTGCTCCTTCGGAGGCCTACTCTTAAGCTCTGTTAGGTGGGACTGGACTAGCCTTTAGTCTGGCTGATTCTGCCTCAGGACTGAAGGACTGAAACCGTGCCCTCCTTAGTGCTCACCTGATGCACCGTGAATTCAGAAAGTTTTTTCACTCCAGCTGTTGGGAACCCAAACTATTCCTGGCCCTCGGTGAGTTCTGGGCATTGTTTGCCCCTTCTTCTTCTAGGTGGTTCCTTCCTGCAGCCTTGGTTAGTTTCCTCACATGCATTTCTAGTAAGTACTCAACTGAGGACTCAGAGAGGGCCCTCTGCAGACCCCTGTGCAGCTCTTGGTCTGGTACTGTGCCCTATGAACTCCCCTTCATCGGTCTGCCCTCCTCTGCACTATGTCTCCTCCCTGCTTGGAGGCCTGGAAACTCTCCAAGCAGCTAGTTGGGCTCATGGCATGTGTTTCCCTGTCTCAGGAATCACTGTCTTGGTGCTACCTGATGTCAAGTGTCCAAAAACCATTGTTTTATATGTTTCGTCCTTTGTTTTGGGCGTGAGAGGAGATATAAATTGAGTCCCTGTTACTCCATCTTGGCCCAAAGTGGAAGGCAAGAGCATATTATATATTTTAAAAAATACTCTCTAATGTACATTTTCATACTATTTAGTGCTAGTGGACAGTAATACAATTAACTTTTACATATTGATCTTACATTAAGCAACTTTGCTATGTCACGTATCAGTCCAATTTTGTTGCGGTAACATCTCTGAAGTCTCAAGGACTTTCAGTGACAGATGTTTACTTTTCACTCCCGATACACCCATCCCTGGCCATCTGAAGCTCTGCTTCGTGTCTTTATTTTGGGATTCATGCTAAAGGAACAGTGTTCAGTGGGACGTGACTTTCTTGTGGCAGAGAGAAAAGACTGAATAATGCAATAAATCTTAAAACTTCTCTAAAGACACATATGTTACTTACACTTACATTTTATTGGCCACAAAGTCACATGGCCAACCTTGATGTCTATAGTGGGCGGAGGGATGTATCAGCAGTGATCTGTTTGAGTTGGCTCATATAAGCTCATGAAAGCTCATGAAAGCTGACTCTGCATCTCTCTTTCCAATTCCATGTTTAGTGGTGTCACATTGGTAACTCGCAGTCAGCTATGGTGGGAGTATTTATACCATGTAGGTAGGAAAATACAACAAATCAGCACTTTTTTCCTGGGGAGCTAGTTGTTAAACCTTTAGTAGCAAACCTCTGGCTGTTTGCCTCTTTTAGGGAGTAGAGAGTTAATAGGTGGGAACAAGATTATTTTCTATCACATTTCGTTTTAATAATGTGTGTGTGTGTGTGTGTGTGTGTGTGTGTGTGTGTGTGTGTGTGTGTGTGTGTGTGTGTTTAAATTTTAATAGCTATGGGGTGCCTGAGTGGCTCGGTGGGTTAAGCGTCCAACTTTTGATTTCGGCTCAGGCCATGATCTCACAGTTTGTGAGTTTGAGCCCTGCGTCTCTCTCTGTTTTCCCCTCTCTCTCTCTCTCTCAAAAGTAAATAAACATTTTTTTAAAAAATTACTAGCTATGACTTCTAATGCAGTGTTGAATAGGAAGGAGTAGTGATCAAGGGTAAACTTGTCTTATTCCTGCTGTTAAAAGGAATATATTTTCTTGAGTATAATGTTTGTTTTGAGTTTTGGGGGGGATAGCATTTATCAGATTAAGGAAATTTCTTCTCTTTCTGATGTCACAGATCTTATATAATTGATCAATCAGTTTTATCAAATGCTTTTTCTGCATTTATCAAGATGGTTTTTTTAATGCTAATAGAGGGAAAATGAATGGGTTTTCTGATGTTGAACTAACCTTGCATTCCTGGAAGAGGCCCATCTTTTTTTAATGTTCTCTAGGATTCTGTATTTTATTTAGGAATTTTATATCTATACCTGAGTGAGATTGGCCTGTAAGTTTACTCTCAGGAAGGTTTTGGTGTCAGAGGTTGTTTTTTGTTTGTTTGAGCTTTATTAAATGAGCTGAATAATGTTCCTTATTTTTCTGTTTTCTGTAGGAGTTTAAGTAATACTGGAATTATTTCCCTCTTGAATGTTTGGTAGAACTTGATAGTGATTGCTTCTGGACTTTAAGTTTTCTTTGAGAGAAGATTTCAACGACTGATTCAGTTTTCTGAATGCTTATAGACCCGTTCAGGTTTTCTTACTTTGTTGAGTCATTTGGGGGA
Organism: Panthera pardus; assembly: GCF_024362965.1. Classification (NCBI taxonomy): domain Eukaryota; kingdom Metazoa; phylum Chordata; class Mammalia; order Carnivora; family Felidae; genus Panthera; species Panthera pardus. The sequence goes on along the minus strand of NW_026526821.1, from coordinate 21,854,850 downwards.
ATTCATATTTTTCTAGGAGTTTGTCCATTTCACCTGTTTTCCAAGTTTTTGGCATGCAGTTATTCCTTCTGTTGTCCTAATAGCTGCTGTACCTGTAGTTTTTTCCCCTTCAGTTCATTCCTGTTATTGTTTTGTGTGTGTGTGCCTTTTCTCTCTCTCTCTCTCTCTTTTTTTTTTTTTTTTTTTTTTTTTGATCACTCTTGCCACAGTTTTGTCAATTTTACTCGTCTTTTTGAAGAACCAGATTTGAGCTTTGTTGACCCTCTTTATTGGGGGTTGGCAACTAAGGCCTGTGGAACAAATCTGGCTGAGGTCTGTTTTTCTGTGACCAGCAAGCTAAGAATGGTTTTCATATCTTTAAAGTGTCGTATATATTTTTAGACACACACAAACACCCAGAAAAAGATGCTACAGGAACCATAATGGCCCATGAAACCTATAGTATTTTCTGTCTGGCCCTTTCCCGAAAGTTTGCCAGCCTGTGCTCTTTAGAGCCCTAGGTTTTGGTCATTGATTGTTCATCTTACTTTACTGTCAGCTCTGCTGTGAGTGGTTTCTCTGCATAACTGGCCCACCATAGTGCTACAAACCAAAATCTTAACCGCTGTTTCCCACATATTTGTTTTGTTTTCTGGCACAGGCAGTCAAGCAGTGGCTGGTACCAGCAGTTTATGAAAAATGGATGGGAACTGAAATGGAAAATTGTAAAAACTGTGTCCAGAACATAGAAGACCACCCTTATTCTATTTTAGCGGTAGAATATCTCAGCATCTCCCAGAGCACCAGTGTTCTTTGGCACTATAGTTTGAGAGCAACTATGAATTTAGTTACCTTGATCTCACGGTCTAATTCATAGAAATCCTGGATCCTGGAAAGCGATCTTCTATTTTGGGAGCTAAAAGGAAGTGAACTTTAGCATGTGTATTGTGAAGCGAATAATAGTGATTTCATATGGCATTATCCAAGTTTCTTGCGGGATTAGTTTGTGGTTCACAGTATCTTTTAAAGACTGCCTGTCACCTCTCTTTTTTTCCCCCCCATTCATCAGTCTCTTGGTTAGGGAGGGAGTGGAGTTCACAACTCTTTTACTTGTCCTGCAAGTAACTTTCCTCCAAGGTTGCATCCCTTTTATCTGCACCCTTTCTGGCTGGTCTTATTCATGCCATGGCTTTAGACACTGCCCATAGATTTAATAATTCTTCCACATTCCCCCCTATTTTTAATAGCATTCCTGGACTTCAGACCTGTAAGTTTGAGCTGGACATCACTGCCATGTTTCACGGGTACCTCAGGTTCAATCCGAATTCAGTCCTTTTCCCTCCTAGTCTGTTAGTACTTTGCCCTTTTTACCCATCACTGCCTCTGGTGTGTTTCCCCCCTTTCTTCTGCGCCCGCCCCGCCACACCGAATACCACACCGAATCCCTCCCGATCCAGTGTGGCAAGTGTAATCTAATACACATTTTGCTGCCGCCCCTCTTGCTGTTTGTATTGCAGCCACACCATGCCCCACTTCTCCGGATGGTCCATGCTTACTCGTGTCTTTGCGCGTGCCGTTGTTTCCTGCTGCTTGAAATCCCTTCTCCCTTTTTGCGTGTCTGGGAAGGACGTCAGCGAAGCTCGGTTCGGGCATCATCTCCTTTGTGAGGCCTCCCCCACTCAGACACAGTCAGCCCTCCTTCCCGCATTCGTGTTCTATTTTGTAGAATAAAACCTCCACTGTGGTGCTTGGCTTTTCTCAGTATACCCGTTGTCTGCCTATCTGTGTCACCTGTGAACTGAGCGCCTCACAAACATGAGCTGGGCCTGCCTCTGTGTCCTCAACTTCTATCTGGCGCCTGTTAGGCACCCCAGAAATATCTGATGAAAGAATAAATGAACAGAAAAAAGTATACTCAGAATGAACATTCATTGCAAAAGCGTTCTTGTATAATGAAGAAGAACAAGCTAATTAAAACAACAGTGGAAACTTCCCTCTCCCCATCCCTTCCTCCTCATCAGAAGCTTCACTTTGGCAGAATGAGGAGCGTAGATGACTCTGTCATTTCCCACAACCACCCACTTTTATAGAGGCTAACCTTCACTTTGGTCCTGGCGTGATCGACAACCTGATGAACCCAGACAAGACTAAGATAAACTACTTGTCCTCCAGTAGAATAAATATTTCAAATAAAGTCAACCCAAGAAAGTCAGGCCAAACAGCTATTGATTGCTAAAAGCCTGAACTTAAGCCCAATGAATATTCCAAAGTTCACCTCCATGCAGCTTGCCTAAATGGTGATCAATATGCAATTACTGCCCCCTTTAAACGTGTCTCACACTGCCTATGTGAAGAAGGCTTTTACTTTTTAAATCTTTTGTTTGTTGAATTTGCTTAGGCAGGAAAAAAGAGCGAGGCTTGGCTGAATCAGAGTTTTTTACCTTTAGTATTTCCACCAATTCTGTGTTATTTGTGAAATGGTTTAAATGTATGCTGCGTGGTAACTGAAGGTGCCCTGGAACATGACCATCATTCATTTCGAGAGGCCTTTTCCTGAGTGACTGAACAATGAGGATGTTATATCTCAGTTTCCTAATTTCTGCTCACATCGTTATCTGCCCTAGCCATGACCTTTGCAGATTCAGTTTGTAAAGTAGGGTGCTTAAGTCCAGCTACGGTGAAAACAAATATATTATTTGTCTCGTTTCCTGATAGACTTAGCTTGACGCAGAAAACCCTTTCCTGCTGAATTTGGAACCTTGTTTACTCTGCTCCTGATACTTAAGATCTCATGTCTCACGAACGTGCCTTTTTTATGGTACTCAGAGCTCTTTGTCATTTTTCACTTAGCTTGTCGTGGGCTCCTGACTGACCTCCCTGCCTCCAAGCTCTGTCGCTCCAGTCCCTTCATCACACTGCTGCCAGAGTAAGCTTGCTAGAGTGTATCCATCCAGTGTCCTCCTCGTTTTCGACATCTCATGGCTTCTCAACATCTATGGCATGGAGCCCAGGGGCCCGGCAGCACATCCAGGGCCTGTCACGACCTCTGCCTGCCTCCCCTTCGTCCTCTTCCAACCCAGGTCATTCACAGCTACCTCTGGTCCCCTACGTGGCGCGCTCTTACTGCCTACCGTACCTTCGCGCGTGCTCTTTACACACACTGCCCCCGGTGGCGCTGCACGCCCTTCTCTGCCTGGCAAATGCTCGTTCTTCAGACTCCGTTCAGATGTTACTGTCCGTTTGACACCTTCACTGACTTCTCCCAGATAAAGTTAATTATCTCCACCTCTCACCTCCTTGGACTTAGTTTCTATTGCTTTGGGCTTTTGAAATTACTTTTGTGTAACTGTCCTTACATTGCTTAAAGACAAGGAGTGTGTAATTCCTGGCAGCTAGTGTCGTGCCTGCTGCGTGAAGGCACGTGCTCAGTAGTAGCCATTTTTTTTCTTTTAAACTCAGTAGTTGTGTTGAATGTCACTTGTGAGTATCTGTGGGTTGTTTTGATTAATTCTGTGGCCAGGGGAATAAAGGTAGGAATATTCACAGTACATCCTTGGTCTTTTGAGGCAGGCACCAAGTAAGATGTCCAGCTGTCTTGGTTTGCCTGGGACTGAGAGGTTTCCCAGGCTGTGGTACATTCAATGCTAGAAATGGAACAGCCTCAGGTAAGCCAGGATGGGCCAGCACCAAGGGGCTCTGTCAACAAGCTTTTTACCTCCTCTCCTTTTCTTAACTCATCAGGACCCAATCTGGGCTGGCTAGTCTGACCTAGGATAAGCGTGCCTCGTCATCTTTAGCACTTAAATAATGCGATGTCTTAATAGCGTTTCCTCTGCAAAAGACTATCAACGAGAAGTTATTTCCGATTCCTTTAAGGGAGGTTCTTTCCAATTCCTTTTCTTTGGCTTTCAGGTGAGAAACTGGGTGAAGGGCTTTGGGCCCTTTTTGGTCAGGCCTTGCCTCCTCTTGCCTGACCGTGACCTTGCTCCATCTGTCCATTCTCCCCTTTTATATCTTTAGTATCCTCATCACCATTGGCTTCTTGACACCCTAAAAATATGACTGAATTGTCCGTATTCTTCAAAATATAATTTTGAAAAATTTTTACCCTTGTTTTCTCCTCAAGCTGATGGACTTTCTTCTCCAGGCTTTACTAGGAGTAACCCACAGTCACCCATCTTACTTTTTCACCTGCTTTCAAATATTTACATATATATCTGTTTTTTCCTATACTCCCCCACATGTACCTAATCTCTCTTTCCCTCTAAAGTAACTAACACATAACAGTCTCAGAACAAACATGATTGAATTTGATCTGCTTCACTCCTAGAACCAGTTCTTTACTTGGAGGCCTTATTGTGCCGTACAAGACAGGGTGGCATGGCCTTTGATATGGCCCATGTTTTCCCCTCAGATCTAAGCTAGGAATACTGTTCCTTTATGCTTCAAAAATGCCAGTCTTCTGTCTGTTCTCTGACCATGCCGGCCCATTTCCACCTTAGGGATTTTGCACCTGTTGTTCCTTCTGCCTTTAATGTTTTGCCCCTAAAATGTTCCAGACCAATTCATGTCAACACTCAGATCTCAATATAAATGTTACCCCTAAAGAGGCTTTCTGCAGTAACCTAACTCAAAATATCCTCTCCATTCATTCATTCTTTTACATTGCATTACCATCACACCTAACACTATCAAGTGCCTCGATTTTCCGTATGTCTCCTGCAGTAAGAGTGTAAGCTCCATGAGGACTGAGACTTGGTCTATCCTAGTCACATGAGAGGTATCCAATGAATGTTTGTAGATCGAATGGGGAAAAAGTTATTTGCCAACTTATACTTTTGCCTGATTATTTCACATTAATTTAGTCTCCCTAAATAGATTTACATGTTTTTGAAAGCAGAAGCCATGTCTTAATTTTTGTTTTTCTCGTGTCTTCCACAGTACTAAGTGCTCAGTAAATATTGAATATTGGATTGGTTGGTTGATTTACTTGGTTGATTACCAAGATATGAAATGACTGACTTGTTCCTCTCTATCTCATAAAGTGTTAAAGAAAACACTGGAAGGTTATAGAAAATTATACTCCTTAGAGAACTGTTTGCAAGAGCAGTAGACAGTGGCATAATTATTTTATGACCTTTGGACTTGAGGGGGAAAATCACTTGTATTTTTTTCTTGAAAATAATTTAACTTTTGTAATTCTCAAAGTAATGCATGTTAATTAAGAAACACGAAAAACATGGGGCTCAGTCAGTTGAGCGTCCGACTTCGGCTCAGGTCGTGATCTCGTGGTCCGTGAGTTCTAGCCCCACACCAGGCTCTGTTCTGACAGCTCAGAGCCTGGAGCCTGCTTAGGATGCTGTGTTTCCCTCTCTCTCTGCCCCTTCCCTGCTCATGCTCTGTCTCTCAAAAATGAATAAACGTTAAAAAAAATACATTTTTTTTTTAAATTAAAGAAACACGAAAAACAGGAAAGGGAATAATAAGATGCAAAGAGCATTTGACAAAACCCAACATCTTTCATGATAAAAATACCTAAACTAGGAATAGAAGGGAATTTCTCCAACCTTTGATATAGAGCAGCTACAAAAAATCCGCAGCTAACATCACAGTGAATGCTAAAAGACTGGCTGCCTTCCCCCTAAGATCAGCAACAAGACACCACTTCACCATTTACATTCAACATTGTACTGGAGGTTCTAGCCAGGGCAATTAGGCAAGGAAATGAAATAAAAGGCATCCAGATTGGAAAGGAGGAAGTAAAACTCTCTCTGTTTACAAAGGATGTTCTCTTGTCTGTAGACAATCCTAAAGAATCCACCAAAAAATTATCAGGACTAATAAGTGAGTTCAGCAAGGTTGCAGGATGATATAAAGATTAATTTACAAAAATCAGTTGTACGCTCGCAATGAACAATCCGAAAGTGAAACTGTGAAGATACTTCCATTTACAATAGCATCAAGAGTATGATACCTAGGAATAAATTTAACAAGAGAAGTGCGTGCAAAATTTATACCCTGAAAACCACAAAACATTGTTGAAAGGAATTAAGGAAGAGCTAAGAAATGAAAGATTGCAGTACTCCCCCAAAAGTTATATGGATTCAGCGCAATCCCTATCAAAATGCCAGCTGATATCATTGTAGAAATTGATAAGCTGATCCTTAAATTCATATGGAGTTGATTGCAAGGGACCGAGAATAGCCAAACAGTCTTGAGACAAGAACAATGTAGGATTCCCAGTTTTAAAACTTACTACAAAGCAGTGGTAATCAAGACAGTGTGTTACTGACGTAAATTAACAGAATATAATTCGGAATCCAAAAATAAAACTGTGTCTGGGGTCAGCTGATTTGCAATAAGAATGCCAAAAACCTGGAACGGGGAAAGAATAGTCTTCAACAAATGGTGCTGGCACCGTTGGATGTCCACATGCAAATGAAGTTGTGTCATTACTTCACACTCCATCCGAAAATTAACAGAAAACGAGTCAAAGAACTAAATATCAGAACTTAAACTATTAAACCCTTAAAAGCAAACATAGGTATAAATCCTCATGCTATCGAATTAGCTCTGACACCAAAAGTGCAGGCAACAACAACAAAACAGGTAAGTTGGACATCCTCAAAATTGAAAACCTGTGTCCTTCGGAGGATACCATCAAGAAAGTTGAAAAGGCAGCCCCTAGAATAGGAGAAAATATTTACAAATCATATATCTGTTAAGGGACTTGTATCTCCAGAACAAAGAGCTCTTGCAACTAAATAATAAAGATAATTAAGCTAATTTTAAAATGGCCAAAGGATCTGAATAGACATTTCTCTGAAGAAGGTACACAAATTCCGAGTAAGCACATGAAAAGATGCTGACAGCATTAGTTATCAGGGAAACGCAAATTAAAACCACAGTGAGGTACCATCTCTCACCCAATGAGGATGGCTGGCACCAACAAGTCAGCTGACAAGTGTTGGTGAGGGTGTGGAGAAGTCAGAACATTTACACACTGCTGGTGGGAATGTCAAATGGTGTAGCCAGTGTGGAAATAAGTCTGATGGTTCCTCAGAAGGTTAAACGTAGAGTTAACCATATGCCCCAGCAACTCTGCTGCTTGGTTTACATGCACTCAAGTGTAATGAAACATATGTCCACTCAAAAACTTGTACATGACTATTTTAGCAGCGCTATTCGTAATAGCCAAAAGGTATAAACACATCGAATGTTCATCAGTGGATGAACAGATAGACAAATTGTGGCATATCCATACAATGGACTATTCAGCTACAGAAAAGAATGAAATACTGACACATGCTAGAGCACGGATGAATCTTGAAAACATTGTGCTGAGGGAAAGAAGCCAGTTACAAAAGGCCACCTATTGTACGATACCATTTACTTGAAATGTCCAGAATAGGCAAAACCATAGAGACAGAATGTAGGTCAGTGGTTGCTAGGGTGGGATGGGGAGAGTAGGGGGGTGACAGCTAAAGAGTAGGGGATTTCTTGTCGGGATAATAAAAATGTTCTTTAATTGACTGTAGCGATAGTTGCACGTATCTGTGAACATACTAAAATTCAATGAATTGTGCATTTTAAATAGGTGAATTGTATGGTATGTGAAGTACATTTTGATAAAGCTGTTAAGAAGAAAGAAAAAGGAATAATGTGATTCGTAATCCCACCACCCTGAAATAACCTCTGTTAGCATTTTGATCTACGTCTTTCTAGTCTTTTTTAATGCGTATTTCTCACATAATTGAGGTAATGCCTCATACAGAATTTTGAATATTACCTTTTGTGCTTCTCATTCTGACCATAAGAACTCGTTCACTCTGTTATAGACTTTCCTAATTATTAACAAGTGTGTAATATTCTGTGTAGATCTACCATCATGCAATAATTTTCTCATTGGTGGACATTCAAGTTGTTTTGTTTTTTTCTTTCTTTCTTTTTTTCCCCCTTTATAATGGGTACTGCGGTATATCCGCCCCCCACCCCCTTTTTATCTGAGACTAGAACATCCCCATGCCTTATGTGAAACCTCTTTTGTTCCCAGAGAAAAGAAGATCTCCCGGAGCAGTGCCCTGAAAGTGCTGGACCATGCCATGATCGGACCCGAGGGTACAGACAATTGTCATAAGTTCGTTGATATTCTTGGCTTACGGACCATCTTTCCCCTCTTTATGAAATCTCCCAGGAAGATCAAGAAAGTGGGAACCACCGAGAAGGAGCACGAAGGTAGGGTGCCCTGGAGAAGTCAGCCTACTTCCGGTGCGTTAGGATGCACCTAAGGAATGGGGGAAATGAGAGCTACTGCGAAACACTGAGACGTGCGGTTGAGGAGCGGACTCTCAGGCAGAAGAGCGCTAGCTTTTTCTTTTCGTCCTATTTTCTCTGCATGGAAACACAACCCAGGGACCCCAGATCACCCATGGCCTCTGTTGCATGGGTTCTCTGCTTCCTTAAATCCTCGTGGTTCCATTTCCTTCTGGCCTATTAATAAGTCTGGGCGTGAGGGTTTTGTTTTCTTCACTATAATTTGTAGCGAGGTGTCTCTCTGATGGAAGACCCTTTTGAAAAGAGTAATGAGGTGGCAACACATGTCACCGCCAGAGTGGTGCTTTCATGTATTTCTGTATTAAAGTATGATTCAGCCAACATCAGGAATTGCCGAAATAAACTATTTACAGCCCAGGTTCCCCTTTTTATGTTTCTCCTCCCTGATGATGCACACTCCCAGCAAAATGCTGCCATGAATTGCGATGCTGTAACCAGAGTAGTTACTGCTCGGCCAATCTCTTCCTGCTATTGTCTAGTGGCTGCTGCATCCCTCCCCCCAGTAAATAGCCGCAGTGCAATCTGGAAGGCCAGGAATTTATGAGCATTGACAGTTCTGCTGGAGACTAACAGACACTTACACTGGGGAATTTACATGGTTGGATGGTTGTTTTAAAGTGTGGGGAGGGGGCTGGGAGGGGGCAGAGGAGCTGGTGTGGGTGAGAGAGGAGCAAAACCGGAGCTGATTGGCCAATTTAGTCGTCTTGTCGGAAGTTAACACTTGTCCTGTGGTCTGGGGGATTTTTTTGTCAGCGATTGGTAGATTTGTGGTGACCGTCTACGGGATCTTTTGTACTCCTCACCCTCCCGGCTAGAAAGCTTGCGAGTCCCTGTCTGTCCCTTCTCAGATGGACTTTGCGCAGTCCCTTCCAACTCGGAGTGGCTAAAGGGAAGGTGACACGAGTCCCTTCAGTGGTCACTTCCAGCCGCAGCGGTGTCTTCTCTGATCACATCGGCTCTCCGGAGACAACAGAGAGTCTGGCGGGAGTGGATCTGGCAGGGCAGGGAACGGGACTAGAGATCTGAGAACCAGGAGGGAGTTTGGCTCACCTCCTGTCAGTTGTTGGCCAGACACCAACTGTGAACACGTTAACCCCGCTGCCAGTCTGTTTTCTTTCCTCCATGGGAAGTCGGCAGGATGAGGCCCCGGGAGAGGGGGAGTGGGTTGTTCCGGAGATCTAAGAGACAAAGTTTTGCAGTCAGTCACCATTCGTTGAACACCTCCCACGTTTCTGGCACTGCTGTGTGAGGGCTCTCTTGTTTAGGCCTCACAACCCGCGTAGTAGATCTGGTTTTTTAGACAGGAACCGGCCCGTGCTTCTACAGCTCACTGGCTGTGTGACTTCAGACCTTTTACCTAACTTCTCTGGACTGCGTTTTCCCTTCTGGTCTATAAAATGAGGAAAGCAGACTAGTGAGCCGGAAGCTCTTCTGTCTGTGGCGTAAGATTCTGAGGCACAGGCTCTAGTTGTCAGGGCTTTGTCCTGTGATCCAGGAAGCTCCTCGGGAACTGTGCTGCGGCTGACCTGCTGGCTTCTGTGGAGACACCTGATGCTGCATCTTGAGCACGCGTGAAGAAGCGGTGGGAGAAGAGCCCTTAGCAGGCTCTTGCTCTGCGTGCATGGTACTGAGGAGAGGAAAAGCGACAGATTCAGTGAGCAGCTGTTTTCCTTCGGAAAAATGTGCCCAGTGGCGTGCCGGTGACAGTACATTTGCTTTAGAGTACCCGCATCAGAAATTTGATAACATTATATTAGCGAGGGCAATGGCTTGGTAAGACAGCCCCTGGAAGGCATGTTTGGACTGTAATGGCTGGTGAGGATGAACTCTGCTTTCTGAATACACCAGCACCCAGAGGGAAGAAGTGAGTCCCGGGGAGAAAATGCAGGCCTGGGCCCCCTCCCGCCCCCTCCCGCCCCTGCCAGCTGCCGCTGCGCTTGGCACACTGGCCCTCGAGCCTTGATGAGAGTGTGAGAACAGAGGCAGAGCAGGACAGGGGCACATCGTGCAAGGTTTCTTTGTCCTGTCCTGTCCTGTCCTGTCCTGTCCTGTCCTGTTCTCCGGGCTGTTGTCCCTGGGCCGGCCCTCCCGATGCAAGTGGACCGGGTCTGTGTGGCCAGCTAGAGCACAGCAGCCTCAGACCGCCAGGAGTATTTGCAACAGGCCCAGCTCATTCTTGCCCCCAGGCTTCTACTGTCCTCTTCCCTCCACAACTGTTTTCTCTGGCCTGCCTGCCTGGATACCTTTTAGTCATCCTTCAGGTCCTTAGTTTTGATGTCACCTTTTCTCGGAGAAGCATTTGATGAGCCCCGAGACTGGAACCGAGCCTCCTACTGCATGGAGTCTTGGTCCTAGGACTTTGCCTTCATAGCCCTAAGATTATGGAACCATTGGCCTTGTCAGCTCTGGGTGCCAGGGCTCAGCCCGGTGCTCAGCGTGTGGTGGATGCACAGTAGATGTTTACTGCCCGCATGAATGAACAACCACTTGTCTAAAGGATTGATCCCTAAGAACAAACATGGAGTTTGGGGCTCTGCTTAGAGCCCGGCAAGGTGGAAGTCAGCACAGTTAACTTCAGCAGGTTGATGGTCAGTCATACACCTGGTGAGTGGTCTTTCACCCACCTTGTTTGGAAGTAAAAACAAACGGGTTGCTAGCCACAGTTTTGCTTTGTTTCATTGGTTTTGAAATTATGGCAGAAGCCCCCCTTTAGAGCCATGCATGCCCTTAAGAGCCACGTCTGAAGTCAAATAAAGGAAACCTCCTTTAAAATGGAGTGAGGAGGCCAGAAGGGGGAGCTCTCACACCCCCATCAGTCCTCCTCAGCTGAGACCCCAACAGGAAGAGACCTATCTTGCACTCCGCACGGGAAGAAGCCTGTACGTTGTTACTACCCCAGCGGGAGGAAGAAAGATTTTCTCCTTGCCCAGCAACAGCCCAGTCAATGCAAAGCCACTACACTTCAAAGTCCCGTTTTATTCTGGTGGACTTTTGGTTTATAACAGCCCCTCAGAACCCCCTCTACCCCCATAAAAGAGCGTTCCTCTCCTTTGTTCTCTGGACTCGCCTATAGTTTTGCCGTAGCTTGAATGGCTTGAATTGCAATTCTCTATTCCCGGGTAAACCCATTTTTTCTGGTAAAATAACTGACAGTTTTATTTTTAACATTAACACATGTTATGGATAGAACGTCCTTATATAAGTGAGGCCACCCTATGACAAGCTTCTCTTGGTAATCCGGCAACTCCTCTAATTAAGCACTACAGGCTGGGAATCCGCTGGAGGGCTGCCCTGCACTCTTCCCTTTATGGTCAAACCCCAGGGACTTGTCACATACGAGCGTTAACTGCTGTAACTCATCCTGGTCCAGTCTCCTCACTCGGCACCTCTCAGCACCTCCCCAGACTCTTAGGGCAGCAGCAGAGCCTGGCGTGGTACAGATGGAGCCACTGCCTATCCCCCACGTGACCTTCCTAAACTCTCTGAGCCTTCGTTGCCCCGTCTGTGAAATACTAGACCTACCACATGGGGTGGTTGTGAGGGTCAGGTGAGGTGACACACATAGACTTAGCGTAGACCCCAGGATAGCGTAGGCTTGTTATTAAGAAGTTTAAGTTCTCACCTCTACCAAACCTGTCTCCGGTTCTGCCTTGGTCCACGCACCCATCCTCCTAAGAGGTCAGTGGGAAGCCAGGCTGCTGACACCTGGCTGGGGCAGGTACGGAGAGTGAGGAGGAGTGGATTTTACTGGGCAAGGGGACTCGTGATGAGCCTGTCCGGCGTCAAGATGTGCTCCATAGTGGGTGGCATAAAACCAGCTGTGTTCCCCAAGCCGACGGAAGGGGCTGAGAGAGGAGAATCTCTAGATTAAGGTGACTCTAGAGAGGAGGTAAGAAGCAAAACCACCCTTAAGCCCTAGAATTGCTGGTAATTTAGTTCCGCTTCTGTGAGTTGGGCTGGAGAAGGACAAGAATTATTGTAATTGAAATCCTTTCAGGTTTGCATAATAAAACCTTCAGAAATAGATCAGGGGAGGCACTTAGCTTGGGGGGGGGGGTTGGGTTGGAAAGAAAAAATTTGCCCTTGGGTATAATAGCATGATTGGCTGCCCCCTTGGTTTTATAAGGATTAGTAAGGCATGCGTAGTCTCCTTGATATTAACTGCTTCAGAGTGGGAGGGAAGAAGAAAAGAGCTGGGATCCAGAAATGGCATTTGACCTTTACTTCTTGTCTCTTTTAAAATTCTTATTAAAATAGGTCCAATTTCCCTTGTATTGCTTCATTAGGTAGGTGAGCTATTGAGTTTGTAGCAGTTCTAGTTAATTGCGCTGTTTTAACATGCTTCCCCTGGAGGCTGTTAGGAGCTCTAAGGGGGTGAGCCGCGAAGCAGTGTGTAGGTGTGTGGTGTGCGTGCTGGGCAGAGGCACACGTTCTACCTCGTCAAAAGTGACAGCGCTTGCTAACAGGTCAGTGCTTTAAAGAATACTTTTCTGTCATCGGCAAAGAATTGTAAGTGACGCTGGTGGACCCCACACATCAGGAAGCGTGTGGTGGCCTGGTGCTTCTCGGACTCCCAACTAGCGAGGAAAGGCGGACCAGGACTCCTGCCGCCTGCCGGCGCTGGAAGAGGGGAATGGCGAAACTTTTCCTCTGGTCAGAGGAGAATGGAGTTTGGCCAGCGTCAGTGAAAAAGACACATTTTTAATGCCTCCATGGTAGGCCATGGCAATGACATGGCATCGTCCGAGGCCGCTTTGTATCGGGGCTCCTGCTGTGTTCAAAATTTAGCAAAGACAGGAGCAGAATCCTGAGGGAGGCTGCTCTTCCCTGGTGTTCATCTCATCCTTTTCCGTGGCTTGTCCCTGTCCCTCAGGTGTTCATTTTTGCGTGGATCGGTGGTGTCTTCCCCCGGTGTGTGTGTGTGTGTGTGTGTGTGTGTGTGTGTGTGTGTGTGTCTGTGTGTGTGTCTGTGTGTGTGTCTGTGTTTTGCTGTACATACTCTCCTTGATTTCAACTACTTTCTACGGCTTTAACCTACATCTTTTTGCCGTCGATCCCCAAATCTTCAACGTCTCTCCCAAGCTCTAGTCAGCCCAGCTAATTAACCAGCAGACAACTCCATCAGACAGGCCATCTCAGCTCATTCAAACCCATACTCAGTCCTTCCATTGCCCAAGGCTCTTCTCCTTTTCTTGTCCCAGTAATGGTCACGGCACCACCTTCCACCCTGCCACCCAAGGCAGAGATCCATGCGCCATACTTAACTCTCATAGTCCCCACATGTAATTGATCATAAGTCCTATAAACTCTGCCTTATTCAGTTCTAGTGCCGCTGATTCTGCCCTCATCACCTCTGCTAGCTATCACTGCAGCCTCAATAAGTCTCTCTGCCTTAGACTTTCAGCCCTCCTGTCCTCTCAAAGTCTATCTTGCGTGCCACCACCCAAGTGAGAAAGACACCCTCGGTCCTCAACTGTAAATTTACAGTTTACAGAAGGGGGCAATAATCCTGGGGAGCAAAGCAATTGCACATGTATTTACCAAAAAATCATCTCAGCAAGTACAAAAACATACCAAACAAGAATTACTTCATTATTAGAGGGAACAGGAGAACAGGAATGCTTAGCGAGGAAGGCACTTCTGGTGGAAGGGAGATGAAGGCATAGTCTACAACAGAGGCACTGGGATTTCAGCCTTCCAGTTTATTATTACCTATATCCAGCATCTGTAGGAGTGTCTACACATCTGAACACGTTTGAGTCTTAACAGCTGCCCCACGAAGGTTGGTGTTATTTCTCATTCTGAAAATGAGGAAACTATAAGACTCAAGGAAATCATGACTTCAAGTCTTATAATGGGTAAGTGTCTAAACTAAGACAGACCTCAGCTTCTGATCACAAATCTCATACTCATTTCACGAAGTCATGCATCGGTATTTGCTCTTCTGGATCTAGGCTAGCTTGCTCTTCTCTGGGTTGCTTTGCTGGTGAAATGAGAAACTAGATCAGAAGCCCTTGGTTCTAATCTTGGTGCTTTGCCCAGGACAGGTCATTGTGATGGTGGGGACTCTAACTTGTCCTTTCGAATGGTACAAGCAATTAGGAGCAAATGGCAAAATGACGCCGTGAGATCATGTCTAGTCATTTTTAGTGCCTGTCACGGGGCTCGCTCATGGGAGGTGCTTAGTATATATTGGTTGAATGAATAAATGAATTTATTTAACACCAGTGTAGCATTAGCCGTCAACAGGATTGAGGCATATACCAATAGTTCAGAGCATTGCAGAACTCAAAGGATTCTTCCCATGTTAACCAATTTATGGTTCTCCCCCAAGGCCACTCAGCCTCTGTCCCATAGTAGTGTTTAAAACATATTTGCAGGGCACCTTTGTGTCTCAGTAGGTTAAGCATATGACTCTTGATTTTGACTCAGGTCATGATCTCATGGTTCATGAGTTCGAGCCTCATGTTGGACTCTGTGTTGACAGCATGGAGCCTGCTTGGGATCCTCTCTTCCCCTCTCTGTCTGCACCCCCCCCCCCCCCATTCTCATTCTTTCTCTCTCTCTCTCAAAATAAATAAATAAATAAACTTAAAAAAATAAAAACATATTTGCTTATTCATCTGTGAGAATAGGGTTAATGCCGACCTCCTTGGGTTAGTGTGAGAACTACCACTGTGAGATGGGCTGGCTTATGCAGGTCTACCATAGTGCGGGTGCTTGAGAAATGTTAGCTTCTTCTAGATTATTATTTTAATAAGGGCCCCAAACATCATACTGTACTAATACTTGTTACACTCGAGGTTGTAGAAGCCTAGAGGAAGACGCATTCTAGGGATTCTGGGAACGCTTAAGAGAAGAGATGGTAATCACTGAATTCTACTCCCAAAACCAATATTGCACTATATGTTAGCTAAAATTTAAATTTAAAAAAAAGAGAGAAGCGATGGCATTTGAGTGTTCCTTGAAAGATACATAGTATTTCTTTCTTACACCAGTAAGGGGAGTGGCAGAGGGGACAGTGAGCACTGAGGCATATATAGCTAGTTATTGTGATGTGAGTGATTAAGAATATGGGCTTTGGATTAAGACCGGACTTATGTTGGTATCTCAGTCTTGTCATTTACTAGCTGTGCGACTTCAGGAAAGCTGCTTGACCTCTCTGAGCCTGTATTTCCTCAATTGTGAAATTGGGATGATACTGGAATCTATCTCATAAGGGTGCTGTGAGAGGATTAAATGAAATAATACAGATCAAGTGCTCAGCAGTGTCTGCTTCCTTAATATTAGTGGCTGGGGTGAAGATGGGTTTCCTGCTTGTGTCCCTTTTCTTAAAGTATCTTCCTAAAGAAATGTTGTCCCTCCCCGAATCTGCCATTCGTAGAGGTAGACTGTAAGCATGTCAATCCTATGTGGAATGTAAGACAAAAACCTTCCCCAGAGAGGACAAACCAGGAGCCCCATGTCCCCACGTCTCCATATCGTCTGTAAACAGAGAAGTCAAAGATCCCCCCCCGCCTTTTTGTGTTCCCCAAGCTTGAAAATTACAAAGGGTTGCTTATAGTGGTCAGAACAATGAGCAAGTGAAGAGCAAACGGTATTTAATTTTAAGAATAGCATTAAGTCATGTACTAACAGGCACTTTATGTTAAACAAGGATGGAAATGTCTTGCTGTTGTTTTTGTTGCTATTTGAAAACCTCATAATTGAACAGTTTCTGGATCAATTCCTTTTCTCTCCCTCCAGCTGCTTGTCTCATTCCTGACCTCAGATGACAAAATGTGGGGATGCTGAAATAAGCAATGTGTTTGGGTTCTTCTCATCAGGCTCGAGGGGATGATTTTGTGTGTTGCACATCTGGTTTGCTAACTGGTTCCAGTCATACTAAGGATTTACCCACAGGCCTTTCCCAACTAGAGTACAACATACTTGTTTGCCGGCGAGGAAGACCGTGAGACAAGATTTATTTGCCATCCAGAAACTGCTCTTTTGTGGGGAGGAAGAGGGAATATAGGCTCGTGGCCAGCTCACATTTATTGGGCATCTACTGATAGACTCAGGGCTTTACACGTGTACATACTTTATGAATTAGGCGTTTTAATCTTCTTTTTAGAGATGAGTCTTAGAGTTTAATTATCAAATACCTTTAGTCAGTAAATGCCAAAAGCAGAATTTGAGCCCAAGTCTTCTTCCAAAGCTCCTTCCCAGCCCACACCAAGGTGGCTCCAGTGGTCTTCTGGTTGACATCCAGAGGCAACACAGAGCAGGGGAGGGAGGATTGTCTTTGGAGGCAAAAAGACCTGGCTTCAAATCCCAGCTCCACCCCCAAACTAGCAGGTAGCCCGGAGCAAGTTATCCTCTTTGGATTTTGAGTTCCTCTTCAATCAACAAGCCTGATAAAACCTTTCTCAGAGAATGGTGTGAAGAATGATGACCATGAGCATCCTACCTAGCCTGGCATGTGACAGTTTCATCAATGATAATATAGCTACTGCATAGTCTCCTTTCAAAAACAGTCATCTCTGCCTCTTGCAGTTTTCATGTTTACATGTAGGATGCCAATTAATTAGCTTTTGTGGGTGAAGCCCAGTTGTGGATAGGGACTACATGTGTGGACAGGCTGGGTCATAAAAAGAGCTACCAAAGAGGTAGGGCAGCCACTGTTTATCACAATGGCCTGTTAACCTGGACCCTCAGTTAGAATCCTGATTATGCTAGCCCTGGTAAAATACACCACCTCTCGAATGAGGTACCGGACCCTTCTATTTCAGTTTGGCTCACATGTAGAGGGTCTGTTTCTGTGGATAAGAGCCCTAAAGGTAGGTCAGTGAGGCTCCGTTCATTCTTTTGTTAACAAACCACTAGCCCTTGCTTTGTGCCAGACTTGGTGCTGTGGAGGGAGAGTGAACAAGCTCCCAGCTCAGCCAGGGGGGAGACCTAGAAACCTTTATTTATATGACAGGGTAAAAGGTGAGGCAAGCGTGAAGCACCGTGGGAGCAGGGAGCAGGGGCTTCCCATCTGTCCTGGGTGGTGAGGGAGCGAGTGGAGATTAGAAACCGCTCCGCCTCAGATACGTGGCTCTTGAGCCAACCTTGGGTAGGAGCTAGCCAGGTGAAGGAATGTCAAGTGAGAAAAGTAGCGTGTATAAAATAAAAGTTGGAAGGGACAGATTGCAGAGAGCCTTAAACCTAGCTGCCGAGAAGAATCATCTGGAACCTTGTTTAAGATGTAATCTCCTGGGGGCACCTTCTCAGACTTTCGGGTTCCACCGGTCTGCATAATGTCGGCAGAGCTGTATTTTTATCAGCCTTCCCAGGAGTACCCTCCAAGAGCAGTCTGGCACCAGCCCTCGGTGAGAAGCACCTAGAACCGGAGATTAGGTGGTTAAGCAGAAGCCAGACCGTGAAGCGTCCTTCAGAGCTGTTGTGAGGCCTGACTTAGCTAATCTCTGTACAAGGCTCAGGACAGTAGCTGGCACGCGGTAATGAGCATTCATTGATGTTGGTAGGTATTGTTGTTCTCATTTTATTCTGTTATACTAAGAAACAGACTCTCCCAAAGTTTTACAGCTCATAGATACGGTAGTAATTTGAGTTATTCTGACTATCTCAGCTAATTTGGCACAAATTCAGTTTTGCTATTGAGGGCCTGAGTGGAGAGGATGAAGGAGAAGCATTTAATCACTCCTGGTTTTCTTTTGTGGTTTGCATTTTGCCAGGTAGACACTTGGTTTTTTAGTTGGCAGTATTAGCTGAATTCTTATTTTGGATATAGAATTTTCCACCAGTACATTTATTATTTTGTCAATATAACTCTGTTAGTTTTCATTTATAATCTTGATTAAATTTTATAGAAATAGTTGCGTATGCAGTGCATCTCCTTTATAGAAGTAAGACAAATACCAGGAATGTAGAAGCAACAGTGGGGACAGAGCCAAACCTTTTTAGGCTATTTCTCTGGCATTTTTAGGTGGTCCCAATATGAGGAAGTAACTTAGGGTCCAGGCAGCAGCTGTGGGCCCTGGTTTATTAAAATTCAACATATCATCTTTATTGGATGTGCTTCTTAATGTTATCATTTGGGGGCAAGTCTTGTTTTGAGTACTCTGGAAGGTTTTTACATTCATTATCTCATTTTACCTTGTGCCCACAATAACCCTATGAAACGTGTGTTATTAGCCACATTTTACAGGTGGGAACACTGAGGCTTACAGAAGTTGTCTTGAAGAATCTCAAAGCTAGTACATGGCCTTTACTAGGATTTTTCTGTGGCTTCCGAAAATTGAATCATGAGTAAGCAGTGCTCTGCTCCTTCTTTCAAACATGACTCAGGGCTGCTCACCTGTAGTAGCAGGCCTCACTTAAACTGCTTGCTGTCTTTTCCTGTTCCGTTTCTGTAAGTCCTCAGTAGTCCTGCCCCCAGTACTGCATAAATAACCTCCGTCTCTCGGTCCCCAACGTTTTGCCCTGCCACACTTTACTCCCCTCTTCCTGGCTTCTAACTTTGAGTGTTATCTCCGTACCGATAGCCTCCTCTCTCCTCATGGCCTCTCAGACCTGAAGCTCAGCACGGCTTAAGCCTTCAGTTTCTGTTCCTCAACGTTCCCGACTGCTTACCTTGAAGTTGCCTGCCTTTAGACACTTGACTCAGCTCCAGTCTATTTGCTCCCCCTGTTGGGCCCCTTTTGAGAAAGAGACAGAAGTCTGTAGTTTTTGACCCTCTCTGATCAGTATCACTCAAAGAGCTTTAACAAAATACACATGCCTGGGCCCCACTTGCAAAATTTTTGAGGACTGGGACTTGGAGCATCTGTATTTTTTAAAAAGCCCCAGAGCCTGTTGCTCAGCTAGTGCTGAGAACCCCTGGCCGGGATGTTCGGAGTACAAGCGTAGATAAGCATCCTCTTTGCTTTCTCTCTGTGCCAAGAGAAGATTCTTGACGTGGTAGGTCTCAGCGGGAGGCTTGTTAAAAATGGCTTTGTTGTTGTTTTGGAGTATGAATAAAATAACCTGACGTAGAAAATTCATGCATTGTGGAAAGGGTGGAGGGAAAGTAAAAATCACCCCAAGTCTCACCACCCAGAGTTAATTACTGGAAACATCATGGACACCATCCATTCAAACATCTGTGTTAGGGGAAGGGCCGTGTGTATGTGTATATAAGTTTGCATAAATGGAATCATGGTGTATATGCTATTTTGTAACCTGTTTTTACTCGGTCTTGGCATATTTGGGCATATTTGTCAGGGTGAGTCTTTTAATATAGTTAGGAAGCTAGACTGTATTTGTAGAAGGCAGGCTAGATTTCAGGTTACGTGATCAGGTTGTAGAGGTGATCGTTTGGAAAGGTAAGCTGTGCTTTGTGGTGAGTGTGGCTCTTCCAAGGATCGTGAACTGCTGGGACTTCAGGTTGGTGAGGAAATGAGATGCAGACTGAAGGCTAACGGCATCTGAGTTCACTTGGTTACAGTGTAAGGGGAGGTCAAGAGGCCTTTCAAATGGTATTTTGTTTTTAATGTGTGACTATTTGAATGTGTTAGACATGTTGGCACCCAGCAGTAGGTATAATGTGGAAGGGGATAAACTGAAAATAAACTTGTATACATTTCACTGCTCCTAAAGAATACAATTACACGTGTGAGATGTTTGTTAGTGTCCACCTTCCGGACTCCTGTGTTATTGGTTGTGATTTTGATATGCAGCAGCTTGCAGGTTGCTGGGGAAATGCTCTGTGTATTTAATCATGTTGGATTCTTACTTGGTTTTTGTTGTTGTTGTTGTTTGTTTTGTTTTGTTTTTTTATGGTAAGAAAATGTCTTTGGCTTTTATAGTCAGATTGATTTTGCTTGTGGGTGTCCAGATGCTGATGAGCTGTAATTAGCATAAGAAGGAGGTTGGAAAGATGTCGAACATTCTTTTCTGGTAGCCAAACAAAGGATCCCCAAACAAATTATTCTCAGGTATCAGGTCCTGGAGTAACAGCTCTTTTCTCTTTTAGGTGTGGGTCTATAAAAAGATAGGAGCGTTGGCGGGGAAGATCACTGCTGGGGATGGGGCTGGTGAGTCTTGCCGTGAAGCATCATGGGGGCGATTTTCTACAGCCGAGTGCCTCTGTGAGCATAGTAACTTTAAATCCCTTAAGTAGCCTATTAGAAAGGGGCCCTGGGCTGGGTTCGGGAGATTTGGATTTGTGTTTCTTCTGTAACGCAGGCTCAGGCCCTGTGACTTGGGTTAAGTCATTTGCCCCCCTCTGCACCTCAGTTTCGCCAGCTTTGAGAAGGAAGCAATAACATTTCAGTGTGAGAGAACTGGATAAGATAACGTATGGGGGAAGTGCTTTGTATACCATAAAATTAAGCTGTGAATAGTGTGTGATGGTGGGTATTACATGGTCTTTCCCTGGTCTCCTACACGCCTTACATTTTTTCCTTTTAACACTTTTCTCCCTTGTCCCTGGTTCCAAAATAGAAGAAAAGGATTGTTGATTTGTTCCCTATTTGCTGCAGGGTTACCATAAAATAAATTAAGCGTATCGTTTTGATAATCGCTAAAAAATATGCCTACAACTTTCTTAAATGTATTGATTACTAATAAATCATGTCTCTGTTAAGTACGCCTTCTGGCTGGCAAACTTGTGGAATAACAATGTTTGCTAGCCTTTGTAACAGGCTGATTCTCCTGAGACGTGTCAGCTAGTGTGAGGTTACCGCTGCCGAAGATGGCCGCAGCGGGGTCATACTTACGGAGTATCTGCTGTGTTCCCGTGTATGTGTGATGTCAGTACTCCTCCCATCAGCCCCGTGTTGGGTACCATTAGCCTGTTCTATTACTGAGGAAACAGCCCCAAAGAAGTAAAGTACTTTTTCAAATCAGGCACATGGTTTAAAATCAGAGTCTGCTGGAACCCAGAGCCCATGTTCTTGATTCTGCACCTCAGCTGCCCAAAGAGACATCTGAAAACCAGCAAGCTAAATGACTTCTAACCACCAAAGCAACAATCCAGTAACTTTAGTTATTTCTAAAAATAAAATAGGAAAAGTTATAAGTTATAATACGGGCAGGGCAGGGCAGAAAGGTCTGTTACCAAGTTTTTTTGTATTTGGTACATGGGATGTGAATTTCTTCTCTCTCTTTTTTTTTTTTTTTTTTTGTTTTAGGGGCAGGTGTATTTGGTAATGTGGGATATGAGGTTTTTTTATGACTTTAACCTAAATTTTTGAAATAATGAACCTCGTTATAATACAGTTTTTTCTCTATATTAAGTTACATATTTTAAGTTCATTTATCTTAAGAGAGTGCATACTGAGTGCAAGTGGGGGAGGGACAGAGGGAGAGAATCCGAAGCAGGCTCAGTGCGGTCAGCACAGAGCCCAATACAGGGCTGTAGCTCATGACTGTGAAATCATGACCTGAAGCTGAAATCAGGAGTCCGAGGCTTAACTGACTGAGCCCCCCCGGGGCGCCCCTAGATGTGTTTTTTTAAACTGTAAACTTGGCATGGTTCTTAATAGCAGAATAGTAGGAAAAGCACAGCCTTATAGAAAGAACATGCAGACTTGAGTTCAAGTCCCAGCTTACACTAGTTGTGTAACTAAATTTGGTGTTTGAGATGCAGTTTCCAGTGTGGTGGAGGGGGGGTTCCCCAGGGCAACAAGCAATCCTTGGAGACCCCCAAGAATTCAGCTCAATTTCGACACTCTCTGCCCACAGATAGCTTCAGATTCCACAGGTTGGGGGCTCAGTCCTACAAGACGACCCCCCTCTTCAGATGCCATTTGCAAGCCTACGTTATTACCTGTACTTGTGACCAAGTGGCTATAAAATCACAGGTTCCCAAGACCCCCTCCTTAGGTTCGGTTAATTTGTTAAAACAGTTCACAAAACTCAGAGGAACATTGTACTTACTAGGTTACCAGTTAATTATCAAAGGATGAGTCAGGAACTGCCAGATGGAAAAGCTGCAGGAGGCGGAGGAGGGGAAGGGTCGCAGCGCCCTCTCCAGGCGCCACTCTCCCAGCACCTCCATGAGTTCACCAGCCCAGAAGTTCTCCAAACCCTGTCCTTTTGGGCGTTTAGGGAGGCTTCATGGTACAGGCATGCCAGATTCAATCATTGGCCCTTAGAGACTGATTCAACCAGTGGCCCCTCTTCCCTCCCAGGAGATCTGGGGGTGGGACTGAAAATTACAACCGGCTAATCACGTGTTGGTTTTCCTGGCAACCAGCCTTCATCCTTTGGCACACTGGAAGTTACCTAATTAACAAAAGATACCTTTATGGCTGTCGCTTCACTTGGAAAATTCCAAGAGTTTAGGAGTTCTGTGACAGAAAGGGGGGCAAAGACCAAATATATGTATCTTATTATAAATCACAATATCACACATTGCCTTGGCACATTAACTACCTTTTTTGATCCCACATTCCTCATCTTTAACAGTGCTCCTCAGGATTTATACTGCAGACGAATCACCTGGGGATCTTTTAAAATGCGGATTCTGCTTTCAGTTGGTCTGGGGTGAGCGCTGAAATTGTGTATTTCTTACCAGCTCCCAGGGGATGCTGCTACCGGTGGTCCTCTGACTACACTTTGAGTAGCAGGGATCCATAAAATGGGGTATTATCTGCCTCTCTGTGGCATGTAGTAAGTAGGTGCTTAACAAACGTTAGCCATCTTTGTGGGGCTTAATTGGGTGGGGGCCAGCGGGACAGGCTGTAAAAGAGAAAGAAGTTTACTGAATATACTGCGAGGGAACAGCGGGCAGGACAGTAAAGGAGAGACTGTCTGCCAGGAGGCAGCAGTGAGGGGCTATAGTTATGGGACAGGGTAAGTGAGGATGGGGACGTGCGGAATTTCCCCTTTTTTGGTATTTGTGCCCAGTTGTAAGTAGCCCATTCATTGGTTGGGGCCTGTGGTTCAGTGAGCCTGCGTCAGCTCAGGGCTCGCTGTGGGCCCTTTTTGCCTTGCTCAGGTTTCCATTGCTCAAGCCTGTCGCCTGAAAGCACCCTCTACACTCTTCCCTTTTCCTTCTGACTTACCTGGGGCGGGGGCTGCTTTATTGAAGGAGTACATCTGGAAATATGTATTCCCAGCATGTCTTATCTCTGTCTAAAGTCCCAGGCTGCAGAAGGCATTTGACAAGTAATAAGTTCAGGATTAAGCTTTGAGATGAGAGATGTCCACATCCGAGCATAGCCTGATGGCTTTGGAGGCTCACCCGAAGGTGTTCACCTGGAACTAGTTGTCCTTTAGGAACTCTGAAAACCTTTGCCTGGAAGGCGGCCCAAAGGGAACCTCAGCTGCCATCTCCTGGGAGTTCATTCACTCTTCAGTTCTTCGGCAATATTGGTGAATACCTAATGGTGCCAGACATGCTTAGACACACGAACCACTGCAGGCTCCCCGCCCCGGAGGTACTCACCTGTGGTGGGGAGAACACATGCACGTAATGATTATGATACCATAGAGGTTATAAAGGCGGCCGGGGGCGGGGGGTAGGTATAAGTTGCAAGTTGGAAGCACTGAAGGAAGGACTGGGCTTCCAGTCTACTTGGAAATCTTCCTTGAAGAGGTTAGGAAGATTGAAAGTGAGTAGGAATGTCCCAGGTGGACAAGAAAGGGAAGAGCTTTTAGGCGGGGGGAACAGCACATACAGAGGCACCAGAGAATGCGGTGTGGGGCTCTGGAAAACGCAGGCATTCAGTGTTGTGGTCTTAGGGTTAGAGTCTAAGCACAATGAGCCGGACTGCTGGCTATATTTGTCAAGACTAGTTGGGGTGACAAGAGGGCAGAGGACCTGGACCAGGACAGCCTCTAAAGCAGCTCAAGCAGACACTCCTAGTCACAGTATCATAGCTCCTATTTATATGTGCCTAAAACCTTCAAAAACTGAGAAAGAAAGGGGCCATAGTCCACATACCGCTATCTTCTTTGGCTGTCATCTGTAAATCTACTAAATTTATTCCACTTTTCTAGACCTTTTGTAGATTCTTCTCCCTTAATCCCACTTTTGGTATCCTTAAGGCAGACCTCCCTGTGTCTTTGGAGTTCGTTGGATGACGTCACTTATCTCCAGCCTGAACTGTGGTAGCTGCTCCATGTCTTGTCCTCCATGTGTTGATACTTGATGCTTTTTCTCTGACTGAGCTACTCCTGTACTCCCTTCTCTGTGAGACAGGTAGCTTATTCTTTGGAATTTCTCCCAATCCTGCTTCTTCTTCGAAGCTTGCCCCGATTTTCCACATTTGTGTTTAGACTGATCCCTTTCTTATGCTCCCAGTATCATTCCTTGTGTGTGACGGTCGTTGGCTGACTTGTTTCCACTCATTTGTGAGCTCTGCCAAGGCAGGGACTGTGTCTTATGCTGAGGGGCTGAGGGGGCAGGGAGGAATCCCTTTTATCTTTTATATCCCTTTGAATAAAAACTCATTCGGAAGAACAAAATATTTTTTATTATAAAAGATTTCAGGGATGCCTGGCTGGCTCAGTCAGTAGACTCAGTCTACTGAGCAGTCAGCATGGGACTCTTGATCTCAGAGTCATGAGTTCAAGCCCCATGTTGACTGTGGAGCTTACTTTGTGGAGCTTACTGGAAGGAAGGAAGGAAGGAAGGGAAAGGAAGAAAGAAAAAAGAAAGAAAGAAAGAAAGAAAGAAAGAAAGAAAGAAAGAAAGAAAGAGGAAGAAAGAAAAAGAAAGATTATATTATGAAAGATTTCGAAAATACAAGGTAGAGAAAATTATACATTGAACTTTATATACCCATCACCCAACTTCTGTGATTAACATTTGCCAACCTTGTTTCCTTGCCCCTCTTTTTTCCCCTGGAATTTTTTTTTTTTTCTTCCCTGAGAGAGCGAGCATGTATGCACATGTGAGCACAAGCAGGGGAGGGGCAGAGGGAGAGGGAGGGAGAGAATCCAAAGCAGGCTCCATGCTGCTCAGTGCAAAGCCCAATGCAAGGCTCCCTCTCACGACTGAGAGATCATGATCTGGGTCAAAATCAAGAGTCATACACTTAACCGACTGAGCCCCCCAGGCACCCCTTTCCAGGAATGTTTTAAGGTAACACTAGGTATTATATAATTTCACCTTATATGGGAATTTGTAATTTACAAAATTAGTAACTCATATGAATGAGAGCCTTGGATTTAGGCATTTTTCTCGCTAGAATATATATGATAGCATTGGGATCCGTTGGTAGGTTAACCTCATCCTAATAGATGTCAGAAGTAGCTTAGATTGAGGGGATTCTCAGCCTTGGCACTATTGACACTCTGGACTGGATAACTCTTTGTGGTGGGAGGCTGTCCTGTGCATCGTAGGATGTTCGGCACCATTCTTGGCCTCTACCCAGTAGGTGCCAGTAGGACCCCTCAGTTGTCACAAGCACACGCACATAAAATTTGCAAAATGCCTCAGACAGTGCAGTCGAGATTTCTCTCACCCCACCCCTCCACGGAGAACCTTTGGCCTAGAGGAAGAGAAGAATTTTGTAGATGTGAGCGTTGAAGGGACTATTCAAAAGACAGTTGGGGAAGCTGAGTCCCAGACGGGAAGTTTGCCACTCTGATTATTACTGTGCTTATGAGTATCGCGCTGGAGAATAAAATATTTTCCTGTCTCTGTGCCAGTGGGTGTCCCACTCTACCACATGTAGTTACTCAGGGCTACCAGGGTGATGCCAGAGGCTCCCCAGGAGCAGGGAGAACTCCTGTGGTCCTGCGGGGGGTGTCTCACTGAGTAGGGAAGATCACGTGGTAAGGCCGGGGGGAGTTCTGGAATACCACGACCAGCGGGGACACACTGCTGCTGATTTGTGGCCATGACCAGTATCCACCGAGGCTGCTCATCATTTGCCTTCACCACGCATTCATGATGAAGCAGGCTAGGGAATTCTTTCCTTGGGAATGTGTCTTGGGATCCACAGTGGTAAACAAGTAGGATTTGTTTCACAGAAATTACTTTGAAGTCAGTTTTTGCCAGGAGCCATCTGTCTTATTAAGTAAAGCAAAGGGACATTGGTGTTTCCGTTTGTAGCTTTGTTCAAAATGGGCTCTCTGCTTATTTCTCACAACTGTGTTTGCTAAGAAGTACTCTGGAAATTTGGGTGCTGGTAAATTTAGTTCACCACTACAAAGGCAGATTTGGGGCAATGGAAAGAAAGCTGGCCTTGGGGGCCAGATCGGTCTCTGGCTCTCGCTAGCTCTGAGAACTTGGGTAAGGCACATAACCCCTCCGGGCCTTATTTTTTTCTCATCTGTAAAATGGGGAGAATAATTCACTCTAAGGGTGGTCATGAGTGTTAAGTGAGAAAGAGTATGTAAAGCAGCGAGCGCAGTAACCCGGTACATAACACTAATAAGTACTTCCTTTCCTCTTGAGAAAGGCCCACTGGGAAAGGCACATAGATCTCAGGCCCCTCATTCTTTCTTTGTACAACTATGAAATGGCTGCACCGGGTGTATAGGAAGGTTAGCATGTGAGAAAGTGACGATGGCAGAGTACTTCATATATTTGCCAGTTGTTGATTATTTCTTGTTAGTAAAACAGAGCATGGAGTCGTTGTTCACAAATGCAGTGTTTTGTAGGACTAACCAGCTTCCTTTATCTCCTCCCTATGATAAGTCTAATCCCTGTTAGAATATGATCGGCAAGCGTTTTCACAGAGGTCACTGCATGTTTTTGCAGTGGTTTTGTGCGTACAAGATTGTAGAACGGTTAAGTTCCTTAGCCTCAAACTGGAAACGGAAGAACTGTGTTAAGCAGCACTGAGTTCTGTCCTTTCGCTGTGCTGTGTTCTTGGCTGATGGGAGAGGGGTTAAGAAGTCAGACTTCAAGAAGATGAACATAAGGCCGTCTTGGGTCTGCAAGCAGGGTTTCCTGGTTTCTGTGGAAATCAGCTGAAGCCCTGAAGTCGGGAGGAAGAGTGTGTGGAGCTCAGCGGTTGGCGGGGGCTGCAGGAGCGTGAAGGAGGACCCGGCTGCTAACGGTGGGCAGAATGGGAGGAGGAGCCCGGGGCTGCTGGAAGAGTGCAAAGGCAGGCCTGGTGAGCAACATGAAAGGAGTGAAGAGGTAGGTTTAGATCATTCCCCGAAGGTCCTGGAAACAGGCTCTTCTTTTTCTTTTCTTTTCTAAACTGAATTTCTAATCTAAAGCAGTCATCCAAGGATGGCATTCAGAGGAGTGTAAAAACACCGCCCTTGCTTTGGGGCCGTGATGATCAGCTCTGCTGTGTCTCTGCAGGTGGATTCTTGGAAAGTGGGAATTGGAATAGTGGAGAGGTCATGGAAAGGGGAGAATGTGGGGGGGGGATTCTGGCACCCATGCTCAGCCCCAGGTGTGTCCGAGCCCGGGTGGTGGTGGGTCAGGCTGTGCCCCCCTAGATTTTCAGCACCATCTGAAAATATAGTGAGCTAACCGTTGGGAAGGACTCTTTAAAAAAATTAAATCAGTACAGATGTTCAGCGGGATTATCTTTATTTTAGGATCTAAAGATCTTAAGTTGTTTTTTTTTTAATGTGTTTTGTTGGATGTGGGTAGGGAGACCATGGTAACTGTGTCATGTCCTTTTCAAACCCCAAGAGAGCTTGTAGGCCACAAAATCAGTTTAAATTAATTTAGATGCAATACCCCTAAAAGTGATACGCTGCAGAAAAGTAAGCCGTAACCAGCCACGCCTGACATTCAGCTGTCTTCATCAAAGGGGGTCACTAGAGGTATCAGTCTGGTGAGTCAGAAACCCTGCATCTGGGCCATCTCATAGCAGTTCTTCAGAGTACTGCCACGAGTGGGTGTTACTAACCTAAGTATTGGTGGCAATACAGAGAGAAAACAGAGGTTCTGAAACACCAGGCATTTATTTCTGTCGTTACAAGGATGAGGGCTGATAATTAAAAAACAAAAAATAGAACAAAAAAACCCAGCTAAATTACTCCTTCCAGCCAGGTTCTGCAGAATATAACGGAAAAGCGTTTAGACCCTTCGAGATAGTGAGGTGAAACGAAACGACTATACTTTTTACTAGCAGTTCCTCCTGGTTCTAGGACTTTCCCCACTGGGATGTGTGGCTGGTTCCAAAAGCAGGTGAGGCTGAACAGTCCGCTTTCTTGGAGTGAATACCTGAACTCTGGGACGCAATGTATCTTTGGACTTCCTGGAGAAGAACTTACTGGATTAGTGTTATCGGTTAGGAAATGCAGCTGATTGCTAGTAACAGAGACTGGAAATAATATGGTTTAAATAAAATAGAACACACAGAACTCACATAAAACAAGACCAGAAGTCTGGATTGGCAGCTTCAAGATGTCATCAGAAACCCAGGTCCCTTCTGTCGTTCTGTTCTGCCGTCGTCATCACAGGACCAGGGGTATTTGTTTGCTTGTGAATGTGCCCCCAAGCACATATCAGTGTGCCTGGCTTCTATTTTCAAGATTGCCTCATGGTCTCCGTGGTTACCGGAGTTCCAGTTACTATGGTCTGGATTCCAAACAGCAGGAAAGCAAAAACAGGAGGGGGCAGGGCTGAAGAGGACATATCCCCTCCTGGAAGTTCCAGATAGCAGTTTATCTTAAGTCTTGACCCCAAATGAGCCACGTGGTCATACGTAGCTATAAGGGAAGCTGTAGTTTGGGTGTTTTTGTTTTTGTTTTTTTAAGCCAGGTATATTTACCAAATATATATGGGTCCAATCATTAGGAAGAAATAAGAGGAGGAAATGGGCAGGTAACTGGCAGTCTTAAGTAGTCAGGATGCTGCCACTTGGTGTAGAGAGAACATCTCTCTCGGGCAAAGTTTGTCTAGGCCTTCTCAGAGTTCCTGAAGTCAGTGGTGGCCGGCTCATTCTCCATGGTGGCCCCCCGCATCGTTGCCCAACCCACACTGCTGC
The DNA here is from genome assembly GCF_024362965.1 of Panthera pardus. Lineage (NCBI taxonomy): Eukaryota > Metazoa > Chordata > Mammalia > Carnivora > Felidae > Panthera > Panthera pardus. Next base: position 21,825,655 of record NW_026526821.1, on the reverse strand, counting down.
CACCAGAGTGATGGGGTTGGTTTCACTGACCAAGCACATTGTGTAGGAACCATAGAAAACTAAGGATCGGAGTCATTTGCCACTGGAGATGGTTGTGCGTGCACTCAGCAGACACTTAAAGCTTCGTGGACCTCTCCTTCAACCCATCTGAGGTATGGGCCTTCCCTGATCCACGAACACTTGACCTAGGGAGCTTCATGCCTTCAGCTCAAACCCTGGGAGGGAATATTAGCTACCAGTTCATTCTGTTCTTTTCACTCTGAGCCCTTGGAGAATAGTCGTGTAGCAGAAAGAAGTATTTTTTGAACATATATATCCCTTTCTTGCTGCAAGGCATATTTTCCCACAAACTCAAGGCTGTAAATTAGTTAAGCTAGCACTTAAACACTTTTTTAAATCCATAGTGGTGCTCAGACTCTGAAAGGAGGGGGGAAATCCCATGGGAAAGAGAAAATAAATCAACCAAAAGCAACACCTATCATATTGCTTTGCACTCAGTAGGTGATTAGGCAATGTTTGTGGAATCTCATCGCAACTGAAAAATGAGAATACTGAATTAATTTTGGCTATATTTCAGGTTAAATGGGTTTCAGTGGGCCTATTTCAATGGAAAATGCATTCAAAATTTCAAACAACAGACATATTAAAAACTACTTTTTGGAAAAATAACCTTTAGGAATCTCATCATTTATATTCCAAGTGCTCATTTCTCCCTTTTTTTTCTTGCCTCTTCCTCCTAATATTTTCTTAAGGAAATTTGCAAACCTACAGGAAAGTTGGAAGAACTGTACGGTGCTCACCTACCCACCACTAGGCTCTCTAGTTAACATTTCACTGTATTTGCTTTGTCACTTCTGTCCACCTCATCCGTCCATTTTATTTTTTTGATGCGGGAACTAAGTTGCAGACATCAGTACGCTTCACCATGAACACTTTGGGAGGAATATCATTAGCCTTGACTTCAATTTTTAAAAATAATGTGAAATCGCACAGTGAAATGCACACATCTCAAGTGCACCATTTGGCGATGTGGACAAATACATACTCTTGTAAGGTGCAGAACATTATCACTACCCAGAAACGCTTTGGGGATAAAGCGTTCACTAAGCATACTGTTTTTGAGATTCGCCCATGTTGTCGAGTGCATCAATGCCTTGTCCTTTTTTGGAGCTGTGTAATATTCCATGATGTGGGTGTATTTTTCCATTTTTCCTGTTGACAGACAATCTCAAGTTTGTGGCCATTATAGCCATTAAAACAATGCTGTGAACATTGTTTTTGTAGAATGTCTCGTGAACAAGTCTTTTTGCGGTCATGTATTTTCATTGTCTCTTGAGGGAATATCTAGGAGTGGAATTGCTGGGTCACTTGCTAGTTGTTCACATCCCTTTTTGATAGAATCTTGTAATTCAATTAAGGGAGGACCGTATAAAGCCACTTTTCTCCTTTTACAAACAAGGATATCGAGGCCCAGAGAGTAGGTGGAGAAGAGACCTATTCAGAGCCATATAGAAGATTTTTTTCAAAGTTTGGATTAGAAGGGACGCCTGGGTAGCTCAGTCGGTTAAGCATTCAACTTCAGCTCAGGTCACGATCTCACCGCTCATGAGTTCGAGCCACGCATCGCATCGGGCTCTGTGCTGACGGTGCGGAGCCTGCTTGGGATTCTCTGTCTCCCTCTCTCTCTCTGCCCCTCCCCTGTTCGTGTTCTGTCTCTGTCTCTGTTTCTCTCTCAAAAACAAACATTAAAAGCAACAACAACAAAAAACAAAGTTTGGACTGAAATCCCTGTCTCTTACCTCTATTCTGGTATTCTTTATGTCACACTTTACTTCCCCTGAGAAGAAGGCAAGGAAACTGGGTTTCTTTCTGAAAAATCATTAACTGTTTCAGTTTTTGCTAAAGGAGACGTAACTGTTAGACCCAAATGCTGTGTTTCTTTCAGATGTTTCTGTAATAATCTGAATATGGTCCTGTTTCTCCTCCACTGTACATTTCAAGAAATCTTCCAGAATGATCTTCTGGAACACAAATTTGACCAGGTTGCTTCCTCTCCATCATGTGTTCTATAAGTCCAGTGGGATAGAGTCCTGACTCTTTAGTTGAAAGTGTGCAGCGTTCTTGCTTCTCTCGCCTCGTCCTACATCTCGTCCCCCACTCCCTGCAGCCTCTCCTGGTTGTGTTCCTTCGTATCCCTATGCCTTTCTTTTCTCTCTTTATTTTTTGAGAGAGAGAGAGCATGCATGTGCACATGAGTGGGGGGCGCGGAGCAAGGGAGGACAGAGAGAGAGGGAGAACGAGCATCTTAAACAGGCTCCAAGCTCAGCAGGGCTCGATCCCATGACCCTGGGATCATGACCTGAACTGAAATCAAGAGACAGACGCTCAACCGGCTGAGCCACCCAGGCGCCCCGTATCTCTGTATCTTTAATCTCTTGTGTATTGTTTACAATGACATTCCCCCTCTGTCTCTCTGATAAATTTCTCCTCATTCTAAAGAGGAGACTCTGAAGATTCCTTCATTCATCCAGACCCTCTCAGGGAGTCAATTACTCCTTTTTTATGCATGTGTATCTCTGACAGCTAACTCTTAACCCATGGTGTTTTCACAGGATGTCATATTCAGTATTAGTTGAATTTTCCCGGCACAAGACTAGATGCTGAAGGTAGAGAGATGAATACGATGTGGGCCCCACTTTTGAGGAGCTTACCATTATCGGGGAGATCCATACAGCAAAGTGGTTTCAGTACCGCATCCCCGGTACCCGTGTGGCCAGCAGTCTAGGAGAGCCCACCTCCCCACAGCCTTCCAGACATCAAGTATTTTGAAAAGCTCATCAAATGAAACTACCTCATGGCTTTATCGGCGGTACTAGTGAGGTTGAATGCTGCTTAAATATGCTTGCTGGGTATTTTTAACTCAGGAGGAAAATAATCAAGTTTTATTATAGTGGAACTAATTAGGTCACTTCCTGGCTGTGAAACCCTGGGAGGCAAACTTCTTTTCCTGGCTGAGTCTCTAGTTTCTTATCTATAAAATGGGAAGAGTAACGCACGTGTTTCATAGGATTGCTGTGAGAATGAAGTGAAGGAACGCATGCGAAGCACACAGAGGCACACAGTAGGTCTGTAACAAATACTGCTGCTTTAAGTCCCCAGTCTCCAGCCCAGCGCCTGCCACATATTCAGGATTCAGTGAATGTGTGTGAAAAATAGGAATATATGTATTCTGTATGTGTGTTTAAAGGCGCTATATATAGATGCTAACACAGATCCATCTGTCTTGAGAAGAGTGATTTGACTTGCATCAATATTCCACCGGAGTGGCTGAGCACACACGCGTGACTCTTCTTGGGTTCCCACGTCCCCTGCCAGACAGATGTCCATTACAATGAAATGCAAAAAAGGAAAAAATAATAATAAAGGCAGAGGAATGTAATGTTGTGGCTTGATTTGACAGGGCCTCCTGCTACTTCAGCTGCTAGTGCCAGGCATGAAACAGATTAATCTGTACTCCAACACACCACTGCTGAAGTCAAGACGGTTTAATTAGGGTATTTTAAACATCCTGTTTGCATCGAGAGTCTTACCAGAAAGCAGGATGTCTGTCTGTCTGGGGAAGTTCAGGGGGAGGTGGGGAGCAAGGATGGGCAATAAAACAGAGATGGTTTTAATTTTAGAAATGAGAGAAGAACACTTCGTATGATCTCCTTAAAACAAAAGAGCTAATGGCCTTAGATGTTCCATGGAAACAAAGGCAGCTCAGCCGCATGGCCTTGAATTCTAAAGTGGCCCTGCAAGATCTTGCCAAGACATGGGCCTGATGGTTGAAGTACAGGGACTGTTTCCATCCTAAGAATAGAGCTGTGGCTGACCCATATCTTTCTTAACCGTTTGGGCCACTGGAAGGCAGGTGCAGACTCTGAAGCTGGGTGGGCAGAGGGACCCTGAATTCATTGTCCAACCAGCCAGGCTGGGCCGGTATTTAAATGCCAGGCTGTGAGGACATTGATCAGCATTTGTATTTATCCATGGTCTGCACTACCCGCCCCCTCCCCTCCCACCTTTCCAACCTCCTCACCTTTCATCCTCCCTTCCCTCTGCCACTGGATCCCTTCCCAGTTCTCTGTCCATACCATGTGCACTCCAGCCTGATGTCTTCGATTCATGCTTCTCCATCTGCTTGACATAGCCTTATTCCCATTGCCCCCTTCTCCCTTCAAGGCTCTTTTCTTGCTTTCTTCTCTTCTCCTAGGCTCAGCGCAGTAGTGTCTTGCCCACCAGTCTTCCCAGATACCCTGGCTAGGGGAGTATTTGCCTCCTCAGTAGTTTCTGCCTCTTTTTCATGCACTAGCACTTTCTATCAAGTAATTTTAGACATAAGAGACCACAAGCACCTGGAGGGAAGGATCAGTGTCTGATTGTCTTTGTCTTCAAACACTGTATCTTATACATTGTAGGATTCTATTTTATGAATAAATGAATGAATCCGTGTCAGTTCCAGTGTCTAAGACCCCTGGAGGCTGCCTCCTGTGGCCCAGCTCTGCTTACCAGTGCGTCTTCTTCCTTTTCGGTGAATGTAATCTTCCCGTGACGCACGGAACCCAAACTTCAAGAGATGCAAGTAGGACACCTCTGAAATCTCTTGGCACAGAAGGATAAGGAAGTCGTTTCGGGATTATTGCTATGTTCCTTGTCACCTTCTTCCCCCGTGCCCCACCTTGAGAGACCTGTTAATGGAGCACAGTCCATTTACCCTTGACTTCAGGAACACAGTCTAGATCTGCATCGTAAGAACTAAATGTGCCCATAGAATCCCAAATCCTAGCCACTGTCTGTCTACCAACTTTATCACAGAAAACTTGGAGCTATGAGCTCACGACCATTCACTTGCCAGCATAACACTACAGCCCTGTGTCACTCCCAGGGGTCCCTGAGAACAGTGTTTTCCTCTTGTCTCGATCTGTACAGCCAACCCTTCCTTACATTTCCTCCTCTTTCCTACTCCATCCCCAACTAAATTAGGGCGCTTCACGTAGTGCTACGCATGTTCCACACGTGCCAGTTAACTGTGTACTCGATTGTAGCTGTCTGTTTCTTAGCCTTGCTCGCAGGGCAGTGAGCTCCTCTGGAATGGAGCGTCTTTTGACCTCTGTAGTGCCAGCACTTCGTACGTTGCCTGGCACATAGTAGTAGGTACTCAGAAGTCTGAGAAAAGGAATCACTGGTGTGGGCACCACTTCGTGCCCTGTTATTAATTGTCCTGTGGTTACAAAACTCCTAAAAGAGAGGGTGTTCTTCATTTCCTCTACAGACCACGTGCTGTGTTTTCAGTTCTGCAGCAAGAGCAAAAGGTGAATGATTACCCAGGCCGACTACATTTATTTTTATTAAAAAGTAGGACCCTCTCTGCTTATGGACGCCGTGTCCTTCAGCTTGCTAGTAAATAGCCACTGCCCACCTTAGGGCTGTCTGCAAGTCTCCCAGAACTTCTATTATTTGGCTTTATGGGTAGTCGCACATAAGAACTTTATTTTCGTCTATTGTAGGATTAAAGAGTCTGAGTGAGGTTGGCCTTACTCCATTGTAGGGTCAGAACAAATCTTGAGTTATAGGAGATAACCCTACCAGCTAAGAACGTCAGGCCACCTAAGTCTCTGTTTTTCTCAGCACAGGCCAATGAGGATGGTGCAGGCAGACTGAAACATGTTCGGTGGTAGGCATGTGATCAGGATGTGGTATGGAAGGGGCTAGGTGGCGATCTATGACAAGTGCATGGGTGAGAATCTCCTCTGAGATTCTTCTTCAAGACAGCAACTCTCAAGTGGATGTCTGTTGGGTGCCTATTATGTACCTAGCTCGCTTGGCATAATGGATTTAACAGATGGAGGGGATAACCCCACTTTACAAACAGGAAAGCTGAGACTTAGTGATTAAACAGTGTGCCCATGGTTTAATTTAACCAGCTAGTGAGTGCCAGCATCAGGATTCAAATCCAAGTCTGTCTGATCCTAAAAGCCCCGCATAAGGTTAATTAGTTAATTTACTTGTTGGCCTTTCTGGAACAGGGTCCAGGAGTTGGACTTCTTGCTGTACCCATGTGTCTTTCTCAGCGGTGGACCACTGGTTGGCCTGGTTGTTAATGGGCCTGTCTGTGGGTAAATAGCTCTCCTCACAGAGAGAGGTGTTGTTTTAACCTCTTGGGATTTGGACCACCCTTTTTTAAGAATGAGGATGGGAAATGTTACCCATCCCATTCTTTACAAAAACAGTGAACACTGTGGGAGGCTAGTTGGAGTGACTGCCACGGTGTGGTTTGTGCCGTTCTGGAAAGACCTCTGATCTGGATATACTAGGTCATGGGTTCTTAGCCAAGGAGCCATCCTTGAGAGATGGGAACACGCTGAAATTCCATGGAGATGTTACATTTGTGTAGATATTTTGCAAAGGATGGCATACATAGGGTTCATCAGATTCTTAAAAGTTTCTGTCATGATTTTAAAAGAAGATAAACTGCACATCTAGATTCGAGTGGCCCACAAAGGTACTTTTGATCCGAAGCAAATCACATCCCATATCAGGGTTATTGCTTCTATACTTGAAATTCCAGTGGAGTTGAAACAAAGATTTCTGATTCTTCTTCTGGCTCTGAAAATTACAGAATCCTAACTGACCCTAGAGAATCAAACTTTTAGTCCCCTTGCAGGTACTGAGGGGTCTAACCCATTGTGTCTAATCACCCTTGAAAGTCCCTTAAAGAGATTTGAACTAAGGAAGAGGGCCCAGGACCACCCCTCTAGGCAGTTTCACTAATTAGGGTCTGAGGCTGGCAGTTGTCTGACTGTTGAGCAGGGCACTGGCAGGCAGGGGCTCACACTGGCACAATTTCAGTACCAGCTCTCTAATACTCCACTAAGACCCCAACCTCCCTACTTAGTGACTTCAAAATGTAGATATGCTTGGCCTCTCCCCTCGGGAGCCTTGTGGATCCCTTTAATATGTGTGTGTGTGTGTTCTGTTCTCCCTGGGCCCTGCCTTAGAGGTTGTTTTCTACAGTGGGAGTCCCCACATCCACCCCATCTGCGTTGACAGCTCCATAGCCATCCTTCGCCTCCATTTTATCCTGTCGAAATGACAGAGCAGCTGAGCGGTGCTGGCCAGCAGATAAACCTGTTATCTCCCCTGCTCTCTGTGCCAGCAGCTCTCCCCATCTTCTTGGTGCATGAAAAATTGACACCACCTTGGGCTGAAATCTGTTCCTAGGGAAGCTACATTTATTAGGGGCTAATGAAACTGTGTGTGTGTGTGTGTGTGTGTGTGTGTGTGTGTGTGTGCGCGTGTGTGTGTGTGAGAGAGAGAGAGAGAGAGAGAGAGGAAGAGAAAGAAAGTGTAAAACTTGGGGTGGCTGAAGTGTTTTCCTGTCTGGCAGGCACCAGCCAGCCACAGCGCCCGGAGAGATGGAAGGTACATAAGCAGCTTCAGGTCTCCTGAAATTGACAACCTGTTCTTTACTTAGTATCCCAAACAAATAGGTAAATGCCATTTGTTCTTAGTATATACTCCTGCAGTTGATCAAGATCTCTCCTGCTCCAGGCTGGGATGAGCTATAGGAATGCATGCTAATATGACCTAGTGCCAAAAAGCTTATTCTGTGTATTACATTTTCCTCTTTGAAAATTACAGCTCTGATACCTCACCGTTCCGCCAGCACCCCACCCCCCGCCTCGCTCAGGTATACAGAGAATGGTCTCTTGTAGCTCTTCCCCGTCCATTCAATCAGCAAGAGTCAGAGGGAAAATTGAGAAGTTCTGGTTCAGTATTTGCAGAGCTGCCGAAAACCCAAAGTCTCTTCTTTATTTGGAATCTGGTAGAAACCGCTTCTGGAAAGAGTAATTCAGTAAAAGAGAGGAAAGAGGGGTTGTTATTCATGTCTTACTCCATATGGCCTATTGCTTCGTTTTCCTCTCATTAAAACTGTAGAGTTTTTTTTAAATCCACATTTACATAGTGCCAATCTTTTGGACACAATGAGTGCCACATGAAGTATATTGTCAGGCTTTGCATGGTTTAGTTTCTGGTCTGTTTTATCTTTCATCTATAAAAGCTTTGATGTTTACCTTTTATATGTGGGAAGCATATAACAACATAGGAGGGAAGCTTACTGTTTACAGTCAGGCATCTTAGGTTGAAACCTAAGTTCCCACCACTGACTGAAGGACATGTACCTTAAGTCAGTTAACTAACCTCTCTGAGCCTTGGATTCTACATTTACAAGATGAGAATAGTACCTTTCTCACAGCTTAGTAGTGATGATTCAATGAGAAAATTGTGTATAGACTCAAATAAGCCTACTGTCATAGATAGACAATAGGTGGCAATTATTATTGTACCCTACTTCTTGCCAGTAGGTGTTTGAAGCCACTTACAGCGGACGGTCTGGTGGTACTAAACCTTAGGTTTGAATAAGAATTTGTCAAAACACAAATTCAGACTGGGGGAAATATTTGCAACATACATGACAAAAGGATAATGCTCTTCATTTACAGACAGCTTGTAGGAATCAAATTGGCAAAGGATAAGGCCAGGCAGTTCACCCATAAAGCAATACAGGTGGTCAGTAAATATCAGAAAAGGTGCTCAACCTTGTTCGTAACAAGAACAAAAACATGCTAATCAAAAAAGATCCCATTTTTCACCTTCCATGTTGTCATAATTTTTAAGTTGGACAGTATCCAATCTGAGCGAGGATATGGGAAAACAGGTACTCTTTTATAATATATATGTAATTCTGCTTCCATTCTCCGTGTGTGTGTGTGTGTGTGTGTGTGTGTGTGTGTGTGTGTGTACGTACACTGAGAGTGGACATAGAATCGGTACAACCTTTTTGGCAAATAATTTGTCAGTGTCTTTTGACACATGCAAATAGCTTTTGACTCCCCCAATTCCACTCTTAGGAATTTGCACACGTGCAAAAGTGTATTCCTTACCAGAAATAAAAGTATACTTGCCAGAATATGTGCACGTGGATGTTTATTGCTTCATTGTTTCTAATAGCAAAAACAAACAAACAACCGAAAACTGGAAACCACCTAAAGTATTAATGATTGGGTGAGGCACTAAATTATGATAAATAATGTCAGTGGAATTCTAGATGGCCATTAGAAAAAACTAAATATGTGCTGATATAGAAAGGTATAATATTTTTTTTTCCTCTTCTCTGAAAACGTACACAAGATACCTACCTGTAGGTTTTCTTCCCCTTGGGAAGAGGAAAAGGGTAGTGAGAGGAGTTTGTGAAAAGACAGATATTAGGTGTTCATTAAATATTTGTTGAATACATTTTATACCTTTGTGTATAGTCTGGTTTTTACCATGTGCGTCCATTACTTTTGTTTTAAAATCCATTGGTGGAGCATGGAGGGAATCACTAATAAGGCAGTAAAAGAAATTGTTTCCTATAGTTGAGCATAAATTCATCTTTGAGCTTCCCAGTAGCCAAGGCAAAGAGGGAACCCTGATAAGCACAAAAAATTCATCAGGAAAGAGAAACATTTTCCTAATCTTCATCTCTAAAAGGACTAGCTGCTGAGGGTTGGTCAAAACTCCCAATTTAGTCTTGTCCTCCCCAGCTTAAAATTCGTGAGTAGATTCTTGCCACTTTTCTTCATGATCCAACCTCTGCCACCTAACTGGCCTCCCCTCTTCCATGTGGATATGACAGTCCATGCACACTGGCCTTTGCATATATTGTTCCTTCTGCCTGCAGTGCTCTCTCCTCTTCTCTACCTGGTCGTCAGCCATGGCTGTTGTTTTGGGCTTTTTAAAGATTTTCAGTTGTTAGTTACCTCCACTGGTAATCCTTTTAGGTCAGATATCCCTTATCTGTGCTCCCCGAGTCCCCTGTGCCTACCTCAGCGATGGAACTTGTCACACTGTACTGTAATTATTGTTTTGTTTTCCCCACTAGACAAGGAGCTCCTCAAGGTTAGGGATAATGTGTTGATTGTTTGGGGGCCCTGAGCACCAAGTGTTTGCCAGGCACAAAGACCAGCAAGTGGTCAGTGAATGACTGAATGAGTAAGCTGAAGTTTGAGTCCTGCCTGTTTCGCCAGTTAACTAGCTGTGCCAACAAGTGTTTTTTGAGTAGGGGAGTCAAGGAGAAGCCTCACTGAGAAGATCACAGCTGAATTAAACTGGGTGTGAAGACTGAGCCGTGCGGATAATCTGGTGAAGAGCATTTCGGGTAGAGGAGACAGCAGGCACAGGAGCTCCAGAGTAGGAGCGTGCCTGACATTAGAAGCAGTGTTTAGTCTGAGTGAGTTGGGGGCCATCGGAGGGTTTTATACAGAGGAATGAGGGGATCTGACTTTGGGTTTTAACCTAAAGGATCATTCTGACTGCTCTATGGAGATTAGGCCAGGGCGGAGCGGGGGGGGGGGGGGGGGGGCGGGCAAGAGTGGAAGCAGAGAGACCCCCACAAGTAGGCTGTTGAGTATTCTAGCCAGGGATGAGGGTGATTTGGACGAAAGCAGCCACAGTGGAGGCAGCAGAAAGAAGAGGTGGGATTCTAGGTATGATGTGAAGAGAAAGCTGACAAGGTTTCTTTCCTATGGGACCTGTGAGAAAAGAGAGAGAGAATAAGGGACATCTCCACTGTTTTTGGCTTGAGGAACTGGAGAACCTGGTTGCCATTAACTAGGTGGAAAAGACCGCGGGGAACAGATCTGAGGAGGCAGATCGGGAGTTTGATTTGGGACATACTCGGTTTAAAGGAGCTGTTGACAACCACGTGCAGAAAGCAGGTAGAAAGGCAGACACGTGAGTCTGTGTTCAGAGAACAAGACTGGCCCGTAGACCTGCGTTGTAAGTGGTTTTAAAAGCCGCGGGACTAGCATGGGGCTTCCCAGGGAAGTGAAGGTAGGTGGAAGATAGAATGCCAACCTACTCCAGCATTAAGAGATTGGAGACATAGGGGCGCCTGGGTAGCTCAGTTAAGCGTCCAACTCTTGATTTCTCAAGGTTCATGAGATCGAGCCCACATTGCTCTGTGCTGACAGCACGGAGCCTGCTTGGGATTGTTTCTCTGCCTCTCTCTCTGCCCCTCCCCTGCATGCGCTTGGGCGTGTGCGTGCGCTCTCTCTCTCTTTCTCTCTTTTTAAATAAATAAATGTTTTAAGAAGAGAGAAATCAAGGGCATGAAGAGGCAGGAACACTTCTGACATACGTGAGGAAAAAACAGACTCAGTCTGTGCTATGGTAATTGCCGACCTGTGGCTTTAATGAATAGTCAAGTGACTTTCTGAGAATTCAAGAGAAGTCTGACCTGTGAAGATGTTCTTAGTCCCTCTCCAAATAGAATATTTGTTGCCCACACGGTGGGCATTATTTCAGAATAAACTTCACTCTGCCATTTCTCCACGACTAGACTTCTGCTGCCTCCTTTTCAAGGTCATTATTCTTGATTTTAAAAAATTCTTTTTAAAGAAAAGAATCTCTTCACAGCTAAAGCCTATAATATACCCTTCAATTACCCTCTTCTTCCCAAGGTAGAAAAATAGTAGCTCATAATAGAAGCCTGTGGGTTATGTGAACTCAAAAAGCATTGTCACCATTTTGAAGTATTTACTGTCCAGCTGCTTTCGAACCTGAAGTAGGGAGTTTTAGTTGCACCAGAAGTGGCAACCCTGGGACCCTATCATATTTCTTGCTTAATTCTGGGATGTTTACTTGGGAAAAGTATAAGGTAATTTGAGAATATGATAGAATACATTTTACTTGTTCTTTACTTGTTCTTTATATACTCATCTCAAAGCTGATATTCATACTCTGTTCACAGGTTATTTCTGCAAATGGGAGATTAGTTTAAGGTTCTGTTGTGGACAATAAAAATCAATTCCAGGCAGACTAGAAATTCTAACTTAGTTTTGATTCACTTGCTCAAGTTGTCCTTGAGGATATCATCCCTTTTGAATATGTTTCTTGTGCAGTATGTGAAGATCAGTTCAGGTTTGCAATGACACAGTTTAGGTTCTTGTCTTATTAATCAATAGCGGCAGTCAGGGAGGCCTACTTACTCCTCCTCCAATAGAACCAGGGCAGGCTTGGAGAGAGGTAATAATTACTGCTCTGATCACAGCATGTTCTCTTTTCTCCTTCCCAACCCAGAGCATGTCTGTTCGATCCTGGCTTCCCTCCTGCGGAACCTGAGAGGACAGCAGCGAACCCGGCTTCTGAATAAATTCACTGAAAATGACAGTGAGAAGGTGGGTGCCTGCTACACGGTAAGGAGGGGCCCAGGGCCGTCAGGGCAAAAGGAGTGCTGAGCTGAGCTCCTGCCCTAAAATACCTTCTCCAGCATTGCTTTGGGTCTTAGAGGTTGTTCTGGTGACTCTGCCTGTCATCTCCAGATACATCCGTCTGGGCACAGTAACACCTTAGGGTGGCAGCAACCAGCACCTTAGGAAGATTTTTAGACCCAGGCAGAGTGGGTTGTAATAGGATTTGGGTTAAGGGTTGCACAGCATGGCAAAGAGATTAAGAACATAGCCTCTGGATTCCGACATCTGGATTTGAACCTGGTTTTGCTCTTTTCAAGATGTGTGCCACTCTGAGCCTCATTTTCCCTATCTGTAGGATGGACACATTAATTCCCATCTTGAGGAAGAGTCAATGAGAGGAAGTTTAAATGAGTCCTTACTAGGTGGTGGTGATGGAAATGAAGGCTCCGTTGTGGACATAAAGAAAGGGTTGAGCCTGTCCTTAGAGGGACTGTGGAACATGGGAATGATCACGTAAATGAGATTAGATAGATATTATGTTGTTACCTAGTGTGCCATACCAAAAAAAGATTTTTAACAGTGATAGGGCCCACCATCTATTTAATGATTCCTGTGGATTGGGTCACTCAGCAGGTCCCTTACGTTCTTTGTATATTCTCACAACACCGTGTGGTTTACCCCTTGTGTAGGTATTGTTCACATCTGCAGAAGAAGAAGCTGATGCTTAGAGTCATGTCATTTGCCCACAATCACTCTCTACGATGATCCCACCACTCACTAGTCACAAGTTAGATCATTCTAGATGCATAACATTAAGGACGAAAGTCCCTTTTATTACATGCAATAATCTCGTCCTTCCCACCGCCAGGTAAGGCTGAAAGTTTGTTGTACTTCGGAGAGAGGTTTATGACTGTCTCTCTGACCAGTTTTTCCAGCCTCACTGGCAGCATAGCATGGGGAAGAGGCCATCGTGAAGTCAGGCATAGAACACCTTAGCAGTCATGTCACCCTGGTGACATTTAACATCTGTGCCTCAGTTTCTTCATCTTTAAAATTAGGGTCACTGTCTGTCTCTCCTGCCCACATTCTCAGGTTTTTGTAAGGTGTAAGGAAATAATGGACACGAAAATATTCGGTAAACTGAAATATACAAGATCTTGGGGGTGTCAGTGTTATCCAGAGAGGGTTTGGGCACAGTCCTCCTGGACTCTGATGCCGTGTTGAAGCACCATCTGCTGTTAACCACTGTAAGCTCTTGAGTAAATACCAGGGTTGCCAAGAGCCGTGGCTGTGCCAGCCTAGTAAAGAGAGAGGTTAGAAGTCTAGGCTGGTTTCACAGTGTTTGTTCAGTCTTTTGGAAGTCTTAGGCAAAAATGAAACTTTTTCAAACCCACTGAGTGTTCCTCAGGCCATGTTTGAAGCGTGACTTTTGCTAAGTTGAAAACTGATTTTTAAGTTATCGCTGAGCAAAAGTCAGGGCCTTTTTTTAAGTTGCTGAAAGAGTTTTTTTTCTTGTACTCTCTTCTGACTCGAAAGCAACTAAAGAGATTTTACGCAGACCTTTTTAAAAAAAGATCAGCTCTGGGGTAGAATCCGAACATGAAAGGTTTCAGTTGGAAAAAAATTTCTGTAAAGTTCTAAGTGAATATCAAGTATGCAACTTCAAGCTCCTTCTCTTTGCAAGAAGGGACTGGAATTCTTATTTATTTATTTATATTTAACAACTTGAATTCGTGGGAGCCCTGGCCAACCTGGAAACGCAGCCTCCTTGTGGGACTAGGCCTGCATTCAGACTGCATCCGCCCCAGGGGTCTGCTCGCTCTGCCCCGGCCCTTCCGTCCATTCCTGCTGGTTTCCTACGCAGAGCTCGTAGCCGACGTCGGAAGCAGGCGGTAGAGGGGCCTCCTGTTGGGAGGGGCTCCACTGTTCTCTTGCCTTGGTGTGCTTTTTCCTTCTCACTCATGTCTGAAACATCTCTCTTTCAGGTTGACAGACTGATGGAGCTGCATTTTAAATACCTGGACGCAATGCAGGTGGCCGACAAGAAGATTGAAGGGGAGAAACATGTACGTATCCCTGCCTGTCTTCTGCCGGCTGTTGACTTGCATGCCGTTCGGGTCTCTTTGTACCTTCTCTCTCCCCGCAGGACAGGCAAGGGCACAGGTGCCACCTACCCCCCGTGCCACCTGGCCTGGTGTTAGCATGGAGCGGATGACCGTCTGCCAGTGGTTATGACCGCTCTTCTAATAGGAGTGGAAGTGCTTTCGGAGGAAGGATCCCTGTCTGACCTGGGGGTCTGGGCGATAGCACGAGTACCCCTGACACGAGCAAAGTGCAGGGCTGTGACTTGGTACCACGTTGGCCGAGCTGGCAGAGTCTGTCTTAGTTCACACTCCTGCTGGCTGCTGTAGTCATAAGGGGAGCACCCGAGGGAAGGGTGATCTCAGGGGATAAGAACTGGAAAGAAAGTCTGAGGTCACTGAATCCAGATGAAAAACTGGAGACCTGGAGAAGGGAGACTCAGAGGCACCGCAGCGGAGCCTGCGTAGCAGGTTCCAGCGGACCGACCCTAATTTCTTCCGCTGGCAGCTGCTGAAAATGAAATTTGTTAGGTTTTTGTCTTGAGGGACTGTGTTTGCTGTGCTGGTGTCCGGCCTTCCGTACTTTCCACCTGATTCCGTTTTGTTCTCTGCCGTCTCTGGCCTCTGCCTTTCTCATCTGTCTCCTTCACTGGGGCAGAGACTCTTGTCTGTTGTTTAATGTCGATCTGTATTCTCACCCCTGCGAGACATTCCTCAGTCTTTGGTCACATTGCAAAAGGATCCTTTCCTTGCTTTTTTCAAAGTCTGTAATAGACTTCACTTTCCTTGTGATCTTGATTTGCCGTATCACTCCATTCTCTTTTCATTCTTCTTGCCTTAAAGCGCACTTGAGGCTTTTGACCCTCACTGGTGGGAGAGTCAGTTTCAGCACCTGGTCCCATCGTGTTGGGACAGTCCGGCTGCGGGGCGGGCCGTGTGCACAGGGACTTACACTAGCATTTGCCCTCAAGCTAGGCCTCAGGCCAGAGCGAGAGCTTGGAGGGGAGACGGTGACCCTGTTGTCTGTCCTGTTTCTCTTCACCCCTCGTATCTACCCCTCCCTTTTTACAAAATATGCACCTCCATTTATGAATGCCAGTGGACAGATAGCTGTGGTTATCATTCTTGTGATTTGCCTAAACCTAGTAAGTCCTCAGATGTTTGTTGATTGATTGAATTGACTGCCTGGGACATTCTTCGTTTATACGCTGATACTACTGCAAGGTAAAAGGCCGGGACTGAATTCTGAGGCTGGACTTCAGATGCCAGCATGTTATGCACGCAGTTGCTTCGTTCCACCCTCCCACTGCCTTTATTTTGTCCTTTGATTGAGGTTTCCTTTTCCGTCTTTTCTTCCCTTTCCGGTAACTTGTGAGGATGGCCGCTTAGTGACTATTTAAGTGCCAGAGTGATGTCTTCTTTTTCTTCATCTGAATGATAATTAGAAACAAACTGAAATTTCCCTGGACTTTTGGAGGGACACAGCCATGAGACAGTTAGAACTCCAGCTCTGGCTGAAGACCCGTGTTATCTGCTAGAGGAAGTTTTCAGGGAGAGAGAGAGCACCTGGGAGTCTAGAGACCTGGAATTTTAGGCAAGCACCGCCTCTCAGTCCCTGCCTGGCCGTGGCTCGTCAAACCATGCTTCGTGTAGCCTGTTCCCTAACTGAAATGTAGCAGCAGAGGTGACCTCTCAGGTCCTCCTCTGCTTAAAGTAGTGCCTCAGGTTCAAGTGAACATCCTCTAGGGACCCTGCCAGCTTTTAGCAGCGGGGTGGAGGACAAGCAGAGTGAGAGGCAGATCAGTGACCGAACTGTCCCGAATACAGAGGAGCAGCGGCCTCGGAGAAAAGGTTGGTGAGTGGGGAGTCGCAGGACCCCAGGTTTGAATCCCAGCTCTGCCACGTCCTGGCTCTGAGACCTCGGACAGATGAGCTGACCTCTCTAAACTTTGGTTTTCTCATCTGTAAAATGGAAATAACACTTCCCTCTTGGGGTTGTTATAACAGTAAGCATAAAGTATATAAAGCACCTTGCTGAATTTGGAGGAACCGTGGCCCCTGCTTGGTGCTCCTAGCTTCCTTTGCAGTTCTTGTCAACTTTTAAGCTAGTCGGGCAGTCCTTTTCCTGAGGGCATCCCCCTTGCCATCTGTCCCGGAAGGAGTCCCCCTGCCAGACCAAAGTTGTCACCGTCATCTACGTCATTTGAGGGGAAGCTGGAGTAGACGTTTTGCTGTTGGAGACCGAGTAAGCTGCTGGGCGCGAGGGGGGGCAGCTTGCGCGCGGCCGGTGGGAAACTTGGCCTGCTTCCCACCAGATTATCTGTTATCAGCATCGAAGAGGGTGTGAAATTGATTAGCACCGACGGAGAGTAATTGCTGCAGCCACTCTGCCCCGGCATTCACCGAGCTTCTGTGTGCCACGGGCACCGGGGCCCCTGCCATTCCCTGACAGACCTCTGTCTCCTTGATGCCAAGGCCGTTTTGCTGGGCACTGGCAAACATTCCAAGGCCATTAGTGCCCAGCAGCCTCGGCGCTGCGCAGAGAGACAGGGCAGGGTGGGGGGCGAAGGATGCATGCGTGAGCAGCGCTCTCTGCCAGCACTCCAGCTCCATCCTGGCAGATGCAGCCGCCTCGCAGGTGGACGGTGACTCGGAACAAAACGACCTCCTTTTCACCTCTCCCGCAAGCAGTCTTCTCTCTTAAGTCATGAGCAATTTGCTGCCTCACCCCACCCCGTCTCCATTAAACTTGGATGTCCTACACCCGTTGGGAACTCAGCAAATATTTGTTGACTCGAATTGAATGCTTATTTCTCAGGCATTTGATGACATTGACCGTTAGATCAGTAATGAATAAATATCTCACGCACTTCGCCAAGTCTGCAACAAAAAAGCCCTTAGATAACAGGGTCAGGTATTGACCCAGATACTGGGGGTCAGGTATTGACATTTTTAGTGTCTCAGAGCCCCCTTCTTCACTGCAAACTTCAGACTTCCTTGGGCACAGTGCAAATGGCCGTGGTTTGCAATTGACCCAGATTCACTGGAGAGAATCCAGTTGTTGGGCAAATACTTCTCAGACGCCTGCTCTGTGCGAAGCACTGGGCTAGCCGCCGGCAGGGGTGAGAGTCAGAGATGCCGGTGGAAGAAGGGGCCCCAGGGGCGGCGCTGCTGGCGAGGGCCGGAGGCCCCCGGGGAGCGGGGAGTAGTCGGCTGCTGCGCCTAGGGGCACCCTCAGCTGTTCCGCGCATGAGGCAAGACTTGAGCCGCACTTGAAAAGATGGGAGACGTGTCAGGCATATCCAACTAAAGAGGAACAGGAGCAGGAGGGGCAGCGGGAAGCCAGTGGGGGGTGAGTGGTAAGTTAAACCACAGGAGCCCAGGATGAGAAGGGGGAGCATGGGCTTTAGAGCCCGACTTCTTTCTTGTTTCTGACTGGACAAACAGCTTAAGTTCCCTGCCTTATTTTCTTCCTTGGTGCTGTTTTCTTTTCAAGGTGTGTGTCCCAACCTGTGTACTTAGGGGAATTACAAAAGGAGGGATCTGGCGAAAGCTGAAAGCTGATTCACAGGGTTTGGCACACAGCCGGTGGCCAGACAATCTTCCGTTGTCTCTTTAAGGCCTGTTTGCATCCCCATCGCCCCTACGTGCACTCACATTTTCCGACTCTCCTAGCGCAGCGAGATTTTGCATGATCGGGGTGCTCCCCATTTTGTTAGGTCCTCTCCTGCCACTGTGCACTCCTTCCTGCCCCACAGCCTTTGCATTTGCTTCTCCCCTCCGTCCTGGCTCTTCTCGTGTGGTGCTTCCCTCCACCTTCAGGTCTCAGCCTGAATGTTACCTCCTCAGACAGGTTTTCAGTGATCACCGTATGTAAGCAGCACCCCCATCCCCGGTGCCTCTTCACAGCCTGTCATAAGTTATTTGTTTACTGTGTCTCTGGTGTTGTAGTCTCTCTCGTTCAGCATATTCTCAGGACTTACATAGTGACCGACATGCAGTAAATGAAGGACCGTTGCTCCTGAGATGCAATTAACATTTGTCCTTGGGTATGAAGGAAAATTGAGGGTCCTAGGTTTTTTCTACATTATTCCGTAACTCTCATTTTCTTTTTCTTGACTCTCATTTTTAACCCTAATTTTTCTTTGCTCTATAATTAGCCCCATCATCCTGGGTGGTTCAGTCAGTTGAGTGTCTGACTTTGGCTCAAGTTATGATCTCACGGTTCGTGAGTTCGAGCCTCATGTCAGGCTTTCTGGTGCCAGCACAGAGCCCATTTGAGATGATCTGTCCCCCTCTCTCGCTGCCCCTCCCCTATTTGGATGCTCGCTTGCTTTCTCTCTCTCTCTCTCTCTCTCTCTCTCTCTCTCTCTCTCTCTGTCTCTCTCTCAAAAATACATAAACGGTTATAATTGGTCCCATCATCAAACTTATCTGAGGACATCCGTGTAGATTCTGTGGCCTACTGTGGCAGAGTTCAACAAGGTAAAATCCTCCTACTTAAGAGTCTACAGGACAACCTGGTAATTCTACACAAATTCGGTTCGAATCGCATTCCTGCAGTGATTTGTGACTGTCAAAGACTTCCACGTCGGGCACAGTGACACGCTGCTTCCATGTTTTGTTCTGCGACTGTTTGATTCCAGGGCCACAGTGTATCTGGACTTGCCCTCGGGGCTCCTGGTTACAAGATTTGACCTGAACTTTTAAAGGGCATGCAGTTCTTAGACTCTTCTGGTGAGCAGCAGTTCTCCATGATCTGTAAATATTCAGGATGCTTGTCTCAGCAGATTTCACCTGGCTCCCCCAACAACACAAAGCCCAGAAAATACCGAGATCCCTGGTGTTGGAAAGTTGTCTTGACTTCTCGTTGGTTCCTTCTGGCTTCTGTTGGTTAAATGTACAGAGACGCCTGGCTCCTGACTGTCAGAAGTGAGACATAATTATATAGGTACTGGCAGGGATTTTAAAAGAGGGAGGAGAGCCTTGGAGAGAGGTTTCCCTTTTTTAGTTCCTGGGAAAATTATACTCAGCAGGTTTATTCAGTAAAGTGTTCTCACCACATACTTTGCACTGTAATGACTTACAAATTGCATGCTAATTTTGCCACAGTTAAATCATTCTAGGCTTTATCCTGGAAAGAGAAAGATGGACTCCTTGTAATGAAACAGTATCCACAGGACTTGATGTCTGAAACAGACTTGGGCTATTTCTTTAGCATTTGAAACTCCTTTAAGGTTTTGTACAGAAGTGGGTAGAGCACAGGAATGCATGCGTGGGGTATGTGGTCCTAGAGCACTGGGTAAGGATATAGACAGGATAAGTAGGAGACCGCCGTTGGTTCTTATGCTAACTGTGCTGGAAGCTTCCGGGACATCCTTAAAAAAGGAGAATCTTGCTAAGAGTTCCTCTCGGCTGTTGTTTAAACCAGTTCCCAAAACTTTCTCCTTGAATGTTCGGTCCATGAATTTGCCAGAACACAGCCGACGGTAGAAGCCCGTGATGGTGGGGGAGGCTGTGTCCTGGTGCTTTTTCCCGTCCCTTAGACACCCACAGACTTAGCCATATGCCTGCTCATCCTCTGTGGCCCCCTGCCTGCCCCCTTCCCAATCAGTCATCCTTTCTCCCTACCCCCGGAAGGGAAGTCAGAGGGGCTCAGTTCTGGTCCTGTGCCCCTGCCACTGGCCTCGCGGTGTGGGCTTGCGCACTCTGGCTTTTCTCATTTTCCCTGACCCCCGGTTTCAGTGCGTTTGTGGGCTCCCCCCTGCCATCCTCACTCTCTATAATTAGCCCCATCATCCTGGGTGGTTCAGTCAGTTGAGTGTCCGACTTTGCGGACCAGGCTTGATGCGGGCCTGGTAAGATCAGAGCCATGCACTGGTGACTCCCCAAGTGTCTGCAGACTCTCACAGCCACTCTCACAGGACATCACCTGTAGGTTTTGTGGCTCAGTGAGTCCAGAGCCCAGTCTGTGGCCCTAACTGTGTATCATCCTCCCCCCCGCCCCCCGCCGTGCCAGGGCCACTCACCAGTTTAACCAGGTCAAAACCTGGGCATCATCCTCTTCCTCCTTTCTCTCCTCCTCCTCCCACTGCGCATCCATCGGTATAGTTTTACCTCCACCCTCTGTCCAGGCTCTTCGTGCTCCCCTGTCCTCACCACTGCTACTCACACTCGGACAGCCAGCATCTTTTCCTCCTGTGTTAGTGCCGCAGCCTCCTCACCGACCAGTCTCCCTGCAGAGGTCCGTCCTCTCCGATTCATTCCCTGCACAGTAACCAGAGATTTTCCTAAAATTACAGCACGTTACGGCACCCCTCCACCCAGACCCAGGACACGCTGGCTCTGCATTACCTGCAGGCTGTGCTCTAAACTCCTCCCGGGCCCTGCCTGCCACCCCAGCTGCAGCCCTCACCGCCCTTCCCCTTGGGATGTGCAAACGCCGTTCTGTACCGCTTGCGCCTGCGTGACCTTTGCTTCCTCCAGCCTTCTGCTGTTTGCCCAGAATTCCTCTCCATGCCATCTTCCTCACACCCCTTCCCTGCAACTGGCTTATTCCTCCGTATCCTTAAGAGCTTTGGCAGAAAAGTCAGTCCGTAAATGCATGTTAAATGTGTCCTGTGTGCCAAGCATGCTGCTCAGAGTTGCTGAGCCGGTTCCTGCAGAAAGCCTCCCCTGCCCTCCTGGCCCCACCGGGGCCCCCAGGGCCCTCGGGGCCCCCTGTGCGCTCCAGCCTGCACCACACAGACCCACATCTGGCCTCTGCTTCAGTTTCCTCATCAGGAAAAGGAGGGGAATGATCATACGTATCTTGAAGGGTTGCAGGGAAGATGAAATAAACTAATACGTATAAATCACTTAGAATAGTTTCTGGCACGAGGAAGTACGCCGTAAGTGGTAGCTGTTATTGTAAGTGTTTTTTGGCCTGTATACTTGTCACTGTCTCCCTCTAAAGTTAAGTCTTCACAAGCAGGGACCCATCTTACATTCTCAGCACCCCCAACAGGATTGTTCTTCTCTGGCCTTGTGTTCTTGTATCTGCTATCAGGGAAGCTCTCCGGTTCTCTCAAGGCTGGCTTAAATGTTGTCAAAATTCAAATGAGCGATCATGAGTATTTTTTGTTTTGTTTTGCTTTTTCAGTAAATTTAGAAATTGAAGGCACACCAGTCATGGAGGCATCATGGTAATGTGGAAGGAACATGAATCCTGAGGTCATATGGCCCAAGGTTAAATCTCAGCTTAGCCACACATGAACTCTGTTTTTTGGGAAATGACTTGCCCTATGCATGTTTTAAGTTTCATGGCACTTTTACCAGAGGGTCATTTTGAAGATTAACGAGATTGTTTGTAGAAACCAGTCCTATGCTTATATGCTGGGCTGGCCTAACACGTAGTCTGTTTCTCCTGTGTGGGCAAAGCTCTCGCCTGAGATCCTTGGATTCTTGTCAGAGCTGGTGTCAGTTAGTTATGTGTTCTCAAAAAAAAAAAAAAAAAATCCCTTCTATTAATTCTCCAGCCTCGGTTTCCCTGGCTAAAAATGACTGGCAGTGTCTAGGTTCCTCCTCTAACAGCCTGCCCTATTTTAGAAGCTCTTAGAAGGGGGTTTTATTTGCCACTGTTTGTGCACAACCCCCCTCCCCCCACCACACATCTCCACTTACCTGTCTCTCCCATGGCTTAAACTCTCCCCCTTGCTTTTTAAGAAAAAAAGAAATGGGACTTTTCTAAATGGTGGGGCAGTTCTTGCCCACGACTACAGACAGTAACTGTGACCCGTCGGGGCTCTGAGTCACGCCCCCTCTTATTAAGGCAAGAGGGATTCTTATTGGCTTCGTAGCAGCTTCTTTTATGACTGTCTCCTTCCATCAGTGAGGGGCAGCTCGCTGCCTGTCAGGGGCAGATTAGAAATGGCATCCACATGCTCATTTGGAGGCTTGCGACTTGCCTGCTGAGAGAGAGAGAGGCGCGCGGAAAGGTGGTGATTTGGTAGTGCTCCTGACGACAGATTACCATTTAAAGTGAGGATGTGGCTGGGGGAGGGGAGGGACAACGCTCAGGCCTGCAGAAACGACACCTTGACACCACACGTACCACCTCCTTGTGTATCTTTGGAGACGAATCTGTTTATTTTAGCAGCCCCCAAACAGGCTTATGCTGCTGCGAATTGCAATCTGTTCTACTTAATGCGCCATTCACTGAATTACCATCTAAGTTTTTATTCTAGCCCTCTCTCATGGAATGAACCACACAAAACCTTTCAGAGTGTCTTTTTTTTCCCCCCAACTCCCCCAAACTGCATGTGGAATTTGCCGGCCAACTATAAATTCTTCCCGCCCCCCTGCCCCTGTCCTCTTTTTAAAAAAAATTTCTTCAATTTACAAGGAAAAGACGGCCCAGGAAACCAGATGACCTAATATTTAATGCTGCTGGTTTGCATTAGTCCCTAGAAAGAAAAAAAAAATCCTATCTATTTGTTCGTATGCTGATACTGGAAAAGGTCTATAAAACAAAGACTTTTTCCTTCTTTGAGCTATGAAAGTAATCACAGGCTCGGAGCCAAACTTCCGTGGGTTTTATCCTGTCTCCAACTCCTACTCAGCCATGAGCTTTGTGGCCTCAGGAGATATATCACTTCCTTAAGCCTCTGTTTCCCGTCTGAAGGGTGGACATAGTCAAAGTTCCTGCCTCCTGGGGTGCTTGCTTGTGAGGAAAAGATAAGAAATCCATTGAGTGCTTAGCCTGGTGCCTCGCACACAGTGAGGCCTCTGGAAATATTGCTATTGTCGTTACCCGTTTGTTGCCTCCCGTCTCCATCACCAGAGGGATGAGACAAATAGAAAAAGGTCTTGGATGAGGAAATCACCTTCCACCAGAGTCTTTAACCGAAACTCAGTGACAGTCATTTGACATCTGTCTCCATTTTTCCATCTGTGAAATCTGAAAATGATATTTGAAATGTGTGTGCCCAACACAGGGCACAAACAGCAAGTGAGGTTAATGAAGATACCCTGCTTTCAAAGGTAAAAAGCGCTTATGTGGATGTTGAGTTGTCATTGCTTCACAAAGAAGACAGTCACCTTCTCTCTCCTCAGAGGTGAGAGTTGAATGAATGAATTTGTGAAAGACTTCCTTTAAATTTTAACTCTCCTGCCTCATTTCAGATACAGTTTAAAGTACCGATAGATTTGCACTCTGACAAATTTTTTTTGAGACAGAGACAGTGCACGCAGGGGAGGGACAGAGAAAGAGGGGGAGAGAGAGAGAGAGAGAGAGAGAGGGAGAGAGGGAGAGAGAGAATCCTAAACAGGCTCCACAATGTAGGTGGGGAACCCAACGCGGGACTCGAACTCATAGATCAAACCATGAATGACCTGGGCCAAAATCAAGAGTCGGATGCTTCACTGATTGAGCCACCCAGGTGCCCCTGAAAATTTTTAAAGTAAGATATGTTTACTGAAGGAAGTTAGTGGGTTTTGGGGATTTCTCTTTAATCCCTATTAGTCATATTGCCATTTGAAGAGCACTCGATTTACGTGTCCAGATTGTTTTAGGATGGCCTATCTAATGGAACAGCAGATCCGGGGCTTGTCTCTTTGTTGCAGGGAAGTTTAATTTATTGTGAGAGGATCAGCTAATCGTCAGTGCCGACCATTGTGTCCGTCAAGGTGGCAGTTCATGTCTCCTGCTTGAGGCGTTTCTGACCGTGGCTCTTCTGTCTGGGAGCACGTTGGTCAGTAGCTTCAGTCTGTCCGTATATATACCCAGATACAAGCAGAAATCCATCACATCTGGTTGTGGAGGTGGCTCACTGCTAGATTTGCCACACGTTATCTAAGCTAAAAGGAACCTTCTAGAGCACCAGATGAGGGCAGCCAGAAGAAGGCCCGCTGCCTCTCCCCGTCCAGCAGTCAGCACAGACATAGATAACTGATCTCAGTGCTCTTGCCCCACAAGCTCCAGTTGGCCTCACAGCCCTTTTCCATGTAGTACTTGAGAGCCATTGCAGTGAGCTAGAGGGGACACTCTGAAGAAAACCTGTTTCCCTCCCTGATCCAGTGCAGGCTTCTTGTTTCCAGGCAAAGGTACTGAGACACGAAAAGTTAGATGACTTGTGTAAGGACGCTGGTAAGTTAGTGTTAGTGGGATCCTATCTTTTTTGTACAGTGCTCTGTCCTGCTTTGGCCGAGGAACGTGTTTGTAGAATTTATACATCACAATTCAGAGAAGTCCCACTGTCTAGTTAAATGCTTCTTACAATGTCAGAGTGTCTCTTAAAAGGGAAAGAAGGCAAGAGAGGTTGGGTATCTTTTTTTAGAATGAGGTATTTGTGGCCTGTTGTACCCATGTACTAAGTTTAGCACCCATGTGCTAAGGACTCGGAGCTGCAGGTTTAATCTCTGCAGGGGCCAGCTAGCTTCACCCTCTTCTTTATCTGCTTGGCTTTGAAGCATGTCTTACTGGTCATTTGGGCATAAGTCATTCCCTCCCTACCGCCAGGCAGTGAAGCAAGTGTGCTACTTGTGTGGCCACGAGTACATACCCATCAGAGTGTTCTAAATCAGACTCCTTCAGTTCTTCCAGAACCTTCTGTGAGGGAAATAATAGGGTGGAGAGAAGCTCGTGATGATGGTTTTTTTCATTCCTCGAATGTTTATATTACTTTCACATTACTTCGGAGACTGAATCCTAGCCAAACGGTCACGAGCTGTGTCCCACGGGCAGCCGTTTTAGAGTCTCAGACACCCTGAGAGTCGTTCAGAGGTTAGTTCTACGTCCTTATCTCCGCATCAGTTTTTTTATCTTGTGTTTTGGAATCCCAGAAAAGGAGCCAGAAATGCAGTAATCCGTTGATAATTAAGGTGATCTATGATCCTGCTTCTGAAGACCGACCAAAACTTAAGAAGATGTTCCTAAAAGAACTGTAGCCACACTTTCTTCGTTTCCATCAGAATGATACATAATCATCGTCCTCCCTTTATTTCCCTTTAAACACAGAGTACACATTTGTGTTCAACTTCCCTGAATCCATTCAGCAGTAAATATTCCTGCCACAGAGTTGTAACAGGCTAGATAAGGTGCTATCCTGACAGCAGTCACCTTCTCTGCTGGCTGGTTTCTATGATGCTTCTAAAACTGTCAGGGCAGAGACTTCGTCTTAGAAGCCAATCTCTGTTTCATCTTTGTGCATGTTCAACGCAGCGATGGCGATGCCTTTCTTGGAGATGAGCTAAAGTCGTATCTCAGATCTACATTTGAAATTTTCACTTTCAAATCATCTGGCCGTATATCTAAAAGTAGAATGTTGAATTGAACGTTGTCAGAGTCTTGAAGTTCTAAGGAAAGAGGAAAAAATGGGGTTTGGCATTGCTCTCTTGGGTCCGTCCTTTCTGGATGACAGTATTTAGAGAAACGGGAAGGTACGGTATGTACCTGCCTTAACCGGTTAAAAGAAGATCAGATTGTGGGGAAGAGTATGAAAAAGGAGAAAGCACCAGGGCTCTTCAGACCTAAGTGAAGAAACCTCATTTTGCTGAGTTCCATTCTTGAGCCTTTCTACCACTCTTACCTAGCATCTTCCTTTGTTCTCTCCGACGACTCAGAAATCTGTACCCACACAAACATGGTCGTATGAAAAGAACACCTACTTGGGTCTGAATCCCGGTTCTGCCCCCCACTAGCCTTGGGGAGGCTGCTCTGCCAAGTCCATTTCCTCATCTAAAATGAGGGTAGTGAGCCCTGCCTTCCAACATTTGTGAGAAGCAAAGGAATTTAAAAGCACTTAGACCTCTGTCTGACACACAACAAGCCCTCGGTAAGCACTCGCTGCTCGTCCTAGGTGGATAGATGGTGGCTGCAGTGGTTTTTATGCAGACTGCCTCCCACGATGCCCCGTGTATAGCAATCGATCAAAAACAATACCATCTGCCGAGAGCTAGGATCTAATAAGCAAAAAAACACACTCCCTTACTCCTTTCTAACCTTTCTTTTAGTGATACGGATACTCCACTGTTGCTCTGCCTCATGCTCGCCAGGTTGACTCTTCCAGGCCTCGATCCGTGCTATTACTCAACCTGCTTAGAATATCCTTTCCAGCGTGTCAGGCACCTTCAGAATCCACCTCAAGTGGACATCTCCTTCGAAGTCTTTTGACCCCCCCAGACGTAGCGTGTCCTTCTCCTGGGTTCCCAAGGCACTTGGTACAATTTGAGAGGTCCATGATAATAGTCGTTACTGCATTTTTAAAACTTAACAATTTGTTCATATTTGTCAACATCATGAAGCCGTAATCTCCTTGATTATGTAGACCGTTTTATTTATCTTTGCCAGCCACCCCCCAGCACACCGTACGATACCTGGCCCATGAGTTGGTGTTCAGGAAATCCTGATCAGGTAGATGAATGAAGTGTGTTCCACTCCCAGTTTCCATGTTTGCAAACCTCTAGAAGTTTCGTCACCTCTTCTCTCCTCTCCTCCCCTCCATCTGATCTCCTCCTCACGTAGGCCGCTGATACTCTGGCTTCCCAGCCGTGTGTTCTGCTTGCCTCTCGGGGCTCTAAGCCAGCGTGTCCACCATACAGGTGTTGCACGGTCTCGTTACATTTTCCTGCACAGTGTGGCCTGCAGCCCATTGTGTCCCACCTCTCTGACCAGCATTCAGGCCTCCCACCAGCTGGCCCTCCGAGGTCCCGGCCCTCACCACTTCCTGGTGTTTCCCTATTTCCCTATCCACAAGAATCTTAGCACACACAGCTCATTAAACAGCACTGAACTTTTACCTGCATTTCTTTCGATCCTGTCTGACAGATGCTTTCTAAGAGCCTTCTGTGCCCAAAGCGCCATGCAAGGTGCTTTCTAGGACACAAAGAAGAGTAAAACGCACCTCTTGCTTTCAAGGCGCCTACACAGGAAAGAGGCACCCATCTGAAAAACTGTTCAAGGCAGGTCACGGGAGGTGCCATAAAAGAGGTATAAATCCAAGTCTTAGGGGTTTGACGGACTGAAAAATGCTAGTATCTAGTTGGAAAACTTTTCAAGCTGGAAAAAGTTTTCAAAGATGCCAAGAAAACTTTTGAAAGGAATATCACGTTTTAGACTTTGAATATGGTTATGATAGTGTTTGAGCGGTGGGGAAAGTACCAACGTTACAAGCAGAGATGAAGAAGCCAGAAAGTGGAGGGCAGGCCAGTCTGTGCTATGCGTGCAGAGGAGAGTGGGGGGGCTGGCGAGCAGAGAGCATGAACAGCGTAAGGCCTCAGATCCCCGGAAGGCCGTCATCCTTCAGGCCTTCATTCTGCTGTCCCTCCCGTGAACCTTGAAACCTTACCCAGAAGTCACTTCTCCCCAGACTCCCTCCCATCTTAACCAACCCTGATAGGCGCCTGCCACTTGTAATTGTTTGTAACTTGAGCACGCAACATATGCCTTTACTTTCTGGTCATTTCCTGTGCCTCTGTGACCTCCCCAGACAGCCTGCTTGTCCGTGACCAAGAAGACCAGGGCCTCCCCTTTACCTCCGTTTTTACTCTTCTTCTGCCTAATGCTTAGAATGGCATCCTTGCCACTGGGCGCTTAGCTGGGCTGGGATCTGAACGCTTGGCGTTATGTTAATCATTTCTACCTCAGAGGTGAATCAGACAGGATTCCTGTCCCCAGGGAGTCCATATTCTAGTAACTGGTAATTATGGAATTATGAGCAACCTACTTAACCTCTGTGTGCCTTGGATTCTAATTTGTACAATGGGATTAATAATCCCTTCCCTGCTCTCTTTAAATTTGGTAGTAAGGACCATATATACAATAACACTTTAAACTCTACAGCATTACAGAAGTGTAAAGTATTAGCAGCAAATGCTTTTTGCATGAGTGGAAGTCAGGAGTAATTTTGCTTCCTGTGCCCCCAGCTGCTGAACACTTAGGCGTTCTGGAGCAGGAAGTTATGATTATGAGTAAATGAGAAACTAAAGAGACCCTTCTATTTTTAAACTCCTTGGACATCAGTCCAGTGCTCCATGACTACCTCGTGAACATTAACACTATTACCAGATTACCGAGGAATTTGCTACTAAATGAAGCTAGGAATTAGTGGTGGTGATTTGCCAGATAGCATAGCCCTCCTTTGCCTCAGACAGAGGCCTTTAGGAGCGAGATGAAAAGTAGCCTTGTGTTGCTACAGGCCGGCCCCTTGGGCAAATAAAGGAGTGCATTATCTGCGTCTAAATAGTCTCTGAAGGATCTTGTTGGAGATTGATAACCAAGTGGTAAGTCCTTCAAGTTTGGGAGAGTGGAAAGCGGGGTCCCAAGGGCTTCTGTCAGTGACAGGAGCCTGAGTTGTCAGAGGGAACTATGGCCATAAAACTACTGACGGAATTAAGAAATGGATTGTTGTCATCAAAAGCATGTATCAAGCACCTGTCTTCTCAAGCCAGTCTGCCAGTCGCGCAGAATGAGTCCCTCACCCAGTTCTTACTCCTGAGAGCTGACAGCCCAAAACAGAGATGTCTTTTCCCTTTCATTCACCGCGTGGATGTTTACTGAGCGGGGACATGAAGACAGAATTCAGTCCCTGCTTTCCCAGAGTTCATGGTCCACCCTCATGAGACGGAGGGAGCTGCAGGTGGGAGTTATCAACAGAGGGAGGTGATGGTGCAAATGAGTGTGAGCGTGATGTGTGAGAAGAGGTCATGTCAGGGAGAGGCGTGTTGAGGTGCTCTCGGGAACTCGGAGAGGAGCAGTGGCTAGCCTCGAATAATCAGGAAAGGCTTTGTGGTAGAGGGCGCGTAAGACAGTGCTGGTTTCAGAGATAGCCAGGAATCCCAGGGAAGGAAGACGGCAAAGGCCCTGAGGTGGGGAGAGGAACTCTGTGGGCAGAGGTGTTAATAATCCACCAGTTGGGGAGCTTGGGGGCGGTGGTGATGAAAATGTCCCGCGGCAATTGCGATGGTTGCACAGCTCTGAATATACTAAAAGCCAGCAGATTGTACACTTTAAATGGGCAGATTGTATGGGTTGTGCGTTGTATCTCAATAAAGCTGTTCAAAAAAGAGAAAAAAAATACCCGCTGGAGAGGAGTAGATCTGGGGACAGCGAATCTGCTAGGTCTGGGGTTGCCGCGGGTGAGGATAGAGACTCCTGTCACTCGTTGGGACTTGGCCTGGGGGAGTGCCCACTCGTGAGCGGAGCGGAAGGGGCGGCAGCGTTTGGCTACTGGCGCGGCGTGGGGGACGTGCACGTGAGGGGGGTGCCTGTGACATCAGTGTCACCAGGGTAGCAAGACAGAGTTGTGGAGAAAGGGCCTCTCCTCCCGAGTTTCACCTGACTGGGAAGGGAAAGAGAGTTCTGTACATCTTCTGGGGGTGATTTGCGGAGGCCGGAACCACAAAGGAAAGAATGAGTGGAAGCAGATACACAGCTGAGATTTGTGTCCCCGTCAGCTTGTTTGTTTGTTTGTTTTTAAGGTTGAATATGTGGATGAGATCATTTTGGCCTTGACTCATTGCACAGGAAATACTGGGCTTTAACCTGACCCCCTGGGCCTCCAGTCCATTAAAAATGAAGACATAAGAAGGGTACTTGAGGATATAGTGGGGGAGGAGGAGGAGACACATCCGAGGCACAATGGTCTTCTGTTGTTGCCGTTGCTCTTTTGTATGTTACAAGCCTGCCGTCTCTCCCTGTTCACCGTCCGGCTTTTATTCCCAAATGCTCATTCATTTCCAGGACATGGTCCGGCGTGGGGAGATCATAGACAACGACACGGAGGACGAGTTCTACCTCCGGCGCTTGGACGCGGGGCTCTTTGTCCTTCAGCACATCTGCTACATCATGGCGGAGATCTGCAACGCCAGTGTGCCCCAGGTAGGAGGGCCTGCCCTGCCCGGGCCTGGCTGAGCCTGCCTCCCTCCTGGCCCCCTCCCGGGGCAGAGACTCCAAGAAAGAAGCCGATTCACTCTCCTTGGCTCCCTGTACTCCCGGGGGCGGGGCGGGGCGGGAGGGCCCTCTTCTTCAGGGGTGGGCGTGAGGTGCGTACTTGCTACACGATGTATGCCGGCGTCTGCAGGGACAAACGGTGCTTTTCCTTTCCCTCCCCTCTCTTCCCCTTCCTCATAGATTCGCCAGAGGGTTCACCAGATCCTGAACATGCGAGGGAGCTCCATCAAGATCGTCAGGCACATCATCAAGGGTGAGTTGGGTGCTGCTTGTGTCTGGGGCTCTGGGAGAACTAGGTGATGCTTACTTCGTGAGTCTCTGTCGTTACCCCTGGATTTTGGTGCACAGCATTCTCAGCACTGCAGGCTTAGGTGTGCCGTCGTGTTCCCCGTGTGTCCAGGTCGTCTTTGTCAGGATACCGAAGACTAGCCTGCGCGTTCTGTGCCTCTGACCCTTCACCTCCAGGATTTAAAAGACGCTTCACAAATCAGAGACAGCAGTGCTTAGAAACATTTGTTAAAAATTAAAAAGAAATAAGACAAAACACGAAACAAAAACTCCCGCTTCCAAACTGCGTGCCGTGGAAGGAAATGGCTTTCTTGGGAGAAAGAAAACAAGGAAGTAACAGGAAATACCCGGAATTAGGCAAGACAGAAGGATGTGAGGCTTAAGTACTGTGGGGGAGCAGAAAGAGCATAGCTGCCTTCCAGCCTTGGCTCTGCCTTCCCCAGCTGTGCGAATGTGATTTAGAAGAAATTTTGCAAAGGCTCCGGAGATACGACGTGACAGCGTCCGGTCTAGCGCTCGGCTCTCAGATAGTGCTTTTGTCCCTCCTTCCCTCACCTACCCCAGGGAGTCAGTGCCTCCGATGCTCTTCCATCTTTGGGACCTCGCTCAGCTGGAGTTGGCTCCCCAGGCCTCCTTTGGTGGGCAGGTTCCCAATCACAAGGGTACCCGAACTGGACTCGGGTGCAGCCGCGCCCGCCGGCCACTTAGCCCCGACTTACACACATGGCATGAGAGACCCATATCGGGCTTCGAGGAACTGATAACGACAGAGTTCAGGGAAGAGCCCGGATGGGCTGGTAGCTGCGGGCAGAGTTTTACTTTCCCTCTCCGGCCCGCGTTCTGCCCATTTCCAAGGTGAGGGATTAGGCTAGATTTACTCACGGGGGTTGCCTGTGGTGGCCTATAACTCCCATTACAGGTGGGAGATGAAAGGTGAGGATAAATGGTACATGTAATAAAGTGAAGAGAAGTTAGGAGCCATGGTCTCTGGGATCCGGCTCCCGGAACTGAATCCTGGCTCTCTTCCTTACTGTGTTACCTCAGGTGAGATACCCAGTTGCTCTGTGACCTCATAGGATGGGTGAGAAGATTAAAAAAGATGATAGATTGAAAATGTCTGACCCTCAGTTAGTCCTCTGTAAATGTCAGCTATTATGAGTATTATGAAATACGGTGATGATAATTGTCACCGTCATTATTACAAGTGAGGCCTGGCTCAAGTCCTGCGGAAGTCTTGTGAAAGTGGCATCGAGCTGGGCCTTGGAGGCTGAGACGAGGACGACTCAGATGTGGGAGCTGGAAACCCCACGTTTAGCCCAGCCGCCCCATGGGGCCATCATGTCTACTTTGCAGGTGGAGAATTTGAGGTATTGGAATCTATTGTTTTCTCTCCCAGAGAAAGAGGAAAAGCCGTTCGTGAACCGAGCCCAGCATCCTGCCTGCCTTCCACAGTGGCATCCCGGGTGCTCCTGCTCAGTGTCTCGTTCGCATGAATTACTGCTCAGCATGTCCCGCCGCCTCCTCCCTAAGGTGTAGCTGCGGTGATTTGCAGCTCCAGCTTTTAAATGGCATTTACTTTTAACGCCCACTTGTTCAATTAGAACTTTTTATTGCTCTCCGCTCTCCTCTCTTACGCTTAGGCTCCTCCCTGCACCTCCATCCCTGTAATCAAAACAGGGATCTTCTGAGGAAGAAAAGGTGTTTTTAACGGGTACTGACACGTAGTAGGTGGGTGTTTTTCTTTGTGAGACCCTAACACGTATACCTGAGGTTATCCGGGGTGGCCAGCCTCGCGAGCCAGCCTCTGCCTCCCTGGGATCCAAGTCCAGCCCCCCGATGCCTCGTGTACGCACAGGGTGCCGAGTGGAGTTTCGCTGATTGAGCGGCCTGCACAGATGCCACTTTCACTTCCGCCACCCTTGGTCCTCTCCTCTGTTGCTTTCTTCCGCCACAGCCCCAGGCCAGCCCTCGGTCCTCCCTCCGTGGCCCAGCCCCGCGGGAGGGGGGGGGGGGGTCGTAAATTGGGCTGCCTCCCCACGCCATCTTGAATGCGCGCCGTCCTCTCCATCTGTTCCTTCCCATCAGAGCACCCAGTTTATTTCCTCCCTAGCCCTTATCACAGTCTGTAATTGTTTTTATTTATGTCTTTGTTTACTCGCTTCGTGTGTCTCATACGTTGAAATGGAAGCTCTGTGACGTAGAGACATTGTCTGGCCCGTTCACCGTGTCTCCTCAGCACCCAGAGCAATGTGGGGTGCGCGATGGGAACCCAGTGAATATTTTACATACAATCGAATTCAGCCCTACCCCGGGGCACATTTCATTTGGCTAATGTTTGCCGACACTTTCCTCAAGGCTAAGCACGGTGCTAGATACTCTGCTGCCCTCTCACAGAGCACCTGCCCTCATGGAGTTTATAGTCTTCGAAGGAACGGAGACGCATAGGTGACCAGCCATAATTCAAGCCGAATGAAACACACGCTCCAACAGCTACTCGGCTGGCACTGCTGGGTGCCGGGCTCTGTGTTCAGGACTAGAGGTGCAAAGAATAAGCAAGGGCTGCATCTTTGAGGTGTTGGCAGTCTGGTGGGGAGAGCTACGCGAAACTAATTATAACGTGATAAGTGCCAGTTGAAGTTGCGAACGGTGTGCTAACCGGGTGGTAAGGAGCAGTACTGGAGTCACAGGCCTTACTGTGGAATCCCACAGGAGGGACAGGCTCCTCCCCAGGACTGGGACTGTGTCCTAGAGGGAAAGGCACATCCCAGGCAGAGAAAGCAGAGGCCCAGGGGTAAGACAGGACATCGGTGGCTTGTGTAAGGAATATAGAGGGGATACTTAGGGCGCCCCTGCCCAGGTCAAAGAGGCTCTCACAGGACACTGACCACTTGAGAAAACCAAATCCCTGTTCTCTCCAGATGGAAGGTTAAGAGTAAAGGATTCTTGACCCCAGTTCCACCCGCGTGCCCCCGCCCTGGCTCGCTCCCCCTTCGGGGAGCCCTCCGGCCTGTGGTGTTGGGTGTTAGACCTGAGCCCTGTGGCCTGCCTCCCCGTAGAGCACCCAGGGTAGTGTTGAGGTCGGAAAGGGGTCAGGCTACCACGGGGAGTGGCGGCTAGGCTCTGCTCAGGCCCTCCCTCAAAGGCCTTCACTCCCTCCCCCTTCTTCCTCCACCCTTCATTCCATCAAAAAGCATGAAAAAAACAAAGCCTCATAGAGAAAACCAGCTCATCAGTCTGTCCTCTTTGATTTTAATTTTGTTTTTCAGTTTGGGTTGCTTCCTTTTTTTTTAACATACTAATTAGATGCAAGCTTTTTCTTTGATTTTATGGCCTACATATTTCCTAAGTTTTGCTGGCAGGATGACAGCTGATGTATCCCTTGAGGTCTCAGGAAAACGCTGATGAGGCAAGCCCAGCAGGGGACTTTTCCCCTTGTATCTCAGTCCCTTTCTCATGATTTTCCTCCCTCCTTTTCTATTGGGGGTGCCAAGAGAGCTGGGAATAATTGATGGCTCATTAAAGTCCCTCTTTTTGCAGACTGCTTACTCGGCGCTCCCGAAGTCCAGCTTTGCCTGGAGCTGGCAGCAGTTCCGGGCCCGAGGACTGTGGTGCCCACATAGGAGATGATGGTCTCCTTGCTGAAGAAGGGCAGGCCACACCATGTACTCTGCCTGGGCGGTGACAGTCTTTCTGCCTTTCGTCTTGTGCCTGGCCCGTGACCAGTGCAGAGCAGGGGCTCAGTTAATGCTTACTGGGGGCACGCGCTGAGGTAGTGCTTCTGGCTTCTTTGTGCTGTTCCAGAAATCCAGGACCACAGTAGGTAGAGTGGTTGCCCCCAAGCACGTCCTCTGTACTCCTGTGTGCCAGGCTTTTCGTGTATCTTCTCTGGTTCTCACAACTGTCCTAGGAAACGGGATTACAATCTCCATTTTACAGATAAGAAAACCAAGGCTTACGGAGGTTAAGGGACATTACCCGAGTCGCTAGTGATGTTGGAGACTGGATCGAAACTCAGAACTATACACAGTCGGTCTTCCATTTGGCAGAAAGGAAACCTCTAACGTTGTGGATTGCCTGATACAGTCTTACCATCTTTTAAAAAGAAAATTTCGGGGCGCCTGGGTGGCTCAGTCGGTTAAGCGTCCGACTTCAGCTCAGGTCACGATCTCGCAGTCAGTGAGTTCGAGCCCCGCATCGGGCTCTGGGCTGATGGCTCAGAGCCTGGAGCCTGCTTCTGATTCTGTGTCTCCCTCTCTCTCTGCCCCTGCCCCGTTCATGCTCTGTCTCTCTCTGTCTCAAAAATAAATAAAACGTTAAAAAAAAAAAAAAAATAAATAAATAAATAAAAAGAAAATTTAGGGCGGCTGCCTTTATACAACACCTACTTGGCCTCACAGGGCACTGGGTGGGCTCCTGAGATGAATGAGACCCTTAGTAGGGCCTTTCCCCAGGGGCACACAGTCCTATCACAGGTGAAGAAACTAATGACTACACAAAGCAGAATGAAGTCCGTGCTAAGAGTGTGAATCACGAAGGCACAGTTAATGCTGCTGCACCTTAAAAGGAGCCTAAAGATCCAGAGAGGCTGCACAGAGGAGGCACTTTTTTTTTTTTTTTTTTTTTTTTTTTTGGTGGTAGTGGTAAAGTATTGGTCAGATTTACCATTGCGACCATCACCACCGTCTGTCCACAGAATTGCAAAACTGAAACTCTGTACGCCCTCAGTCCCCATACTCTCCTCCCCCCAGTCTCTGGCAGCCACCCTTGTACTTTATGTCCCTATGAAGCTGACTGGCCAAGAAAGGTGGCTTGTGGAAGCACGTGAAGGCCCTCTGTGGGCAGATGCGGCTGTCCATCATCGCGCAGGCATCTCCTTGGATGTGGCCTAGGAACCGTAACCCGGAAATACCTTTTAGTATAAATACTTGTGCCAAGGGTTACCGTGGAAGCTGCGGGCCAAGTCTCTTCAGTGTCATAGTCACTGATGAAAGTTGCCGGAGGACCACGTGGCTGCTGGGCTGCTGTGCCGGGGAGAGCTCAGAGGATTCCTGACTCAAAAACTCTTTCATTGGTGGCAGAAAGACGGAGCCCAAGACTTCAAAATGC
Source organism: Panthera pardus (assembly GCF_024362965.1). Taxonomy (NCBI): domain Eukaryota; kingdom Metazoa; phylum Chordata; class Mammalia; order Carnivora; family Felidae; genus Panthera; species Panthera pardus. Next base: position 21,789,974 of record NW_026526821.1, on the reverse strand, counting down.
TTTCAGAAATTGGCTCCTGGCCCTTTGATTTGCTTTTGTTCTTTATGGCTTGAAATCTCCTCTAGAAGCTCCTAAACATGTATTTCCATATTGATTTGGGGCTCTCGGTAGCCTGAGTGTTGTCTGCGATTTTGAAACTGCAGAAGCTGGCAGGATTTCTCTTTTGATGACATGTGGGTGTGTGTGTGACTTGTACCAGGTCATGGCTACTATGACCACTAGGGCGTTTGGAGTCAGGAGAGAATCCTGGAGAGAGGCCTGCATTTAACCTTCGGCAGCTACTTACTTTCTCCAAGCCACAGTCCTTCGTCTGTGAGATGGAGATAACCTGCCTCAAAAGGTTCTGTGTGGATCAGGAGAGGTACCGTACGCGCAGTGCGGACGTGGGGCTGGCACATGGCACGTGCTTGATAAACGTTAGCTACCTTTACTGTTGCCATCAGTGTGTGAGCCCTGCCAGCGATAAATAGATCTGAGACACACAGACCGGCATGATTCTGTCTGTGTATCTTTGGGTAAGTTAGTAGATAATACGTTTGAGCCTGTTTCCTCTCTGTGAAAAACAAACCTGAAGGTCACTATTGTCCCTCGGGAAGGCTGAAGTTGAACTACAGTCAGGTGCCTGGGACAGAGTACGTGCTCAGCAAATGGAGGCTCCTTCCTTCCAACTTCCTTGGCCTGATCCTTTGACCTGGAGCTCGCAGCAGCCTGGACTCGGGGGCAGGCAGGAAAGCCGGTGGACCAGCACCCAGACCAGACTCCTCAGGGCCTGGTGGCGGGGGGCACTTTTCCAACCAGATGACCCTGTTCACATGATAAGCAAAGGATATGTTTCTTTCTCCTTTAAATGGGTTTCATTTTAATGAAATCCCTGATGTCCCATTGCTGCAGATAAGTGTTCTCCTCCTAGGGAAGTGTGGCATCAGACCTTCCAAGTTCATCGTTGTCATTAAGGAATGTGTTAGACATGGAGTTTCCTTTCCCAGGTCCTCGTCTGTGGTGATGTCTGTGTCTTCCAGAGTTTTCAGTGTGAAAATATTCTGGGTATCCTTCTTCCCTCCCCTTCCGTCTTCCTCCTGCATTTTTTAAGAGATGAGCAGTTAAAGCTTAGGGTTCAGGGGTCTGAACCAGGCTTGTGAGCACGGCCCAGGTCCCTGTCCTGAAGACAGTTCTCCCCATCCGCCAGCCCGGGCCCCTCCCTCTCCCTCTTAACATAAACAGAACAGCTTGTATTCCATGTCTGAAGAGTAAACCTGCTGTCTAAAGTTTGCTTTAATATTTATGCGTTCAGCACTGCTGCCTGTTTTTGAGCTCCATCAAAGCCTTTATTATAAGAGCATTTGAAAATGCTGGGGAAGTGGAGAATGGAGTTGATGTGTGCACCCTCTTTCTCACTCTCCCCAGCCGACTCACCCTCTTCTCTCCCGTTCTCCCGCCACTCATAGTTCCCCCTCCATCTAGCATCTTTTTCCCGTACTCACTCTTCCCCTCTTAGACACACGCACACGCACACACACACACGCAAAGAGAACTCTTCCCCAAGACCTCTGGGAGGAATCTGTTCAATATTTATAAACTGCTGCGGCAGCTATAATAACCAGAGGTAGCTGGCACCACCCAGATTTGCTCCAAATAGGATTCTCCTCTGGAAACAAAGAAGGAGTAGGGGTAAGGGGCAGAGGGCGCAGGGCACAGCTGGTGCCGGCTGCCAGTGGCAGTGGAGGAACATGAGGGCCTCGGCAGACCTGGCCCCGGGCCTGGCTCCGTGGCTGGCTTGCTGTGGGACCCTGGCTGACCACCTGCCCTTCAGAGTTGTCCTACATTTCTGAGAGCTCTGCAGTTCTGACATTCTGACCCGCTCCACATCTGGGGCCAATGAGGCCCTTTCCCACAGGACGTGGCGTCTAGAGACGTACCCTTAGGAGGACTTTGTAGCCAGAAGCCCTGTGGGGCTGGACTGCTTTGGAGTACTCACAGAGCAGTGTTTCCCCCAGAGGATGGGGAGCAGCAGGGTGGGATGTTGCTTAGGTAAGAGGATGCCACTTTGGGAACTGGCTCCCCCCAGCTCTTTTGGGTGCCTTTTTCACACACGTTTTGGGTTGAATTTCAGCTTCCCCACTGTCCCGGACTTGGGGCGTTGCCCCAGTTCTCTAACACGCCTCAGTTTCCTTGTCTGCAAACAGAGATGGCTTCTCTCCCTGCGGGATGGCCGCAAAGGTCAGGCGAGCCGCCGGACGTCCTTGCCCGGCACATGCTGTGTGGGAGACACGCTGCACCTACACTGTTCACAGCCCGTTTCTAGGGAACAGCTACTCCGGTGGTTTCGTCCTTCCCCACAGAGAGTGATGGGAGGCCGGCCGTCTGAGGGGTGCTCTGTGCGCTGCGGTGGCTTGTGCTTTCTAAGGCCTTGGCAGAGGTGGTTCAGCAAGGGCGCTGATACAGACGTTGGTTTCCTTTACCGTGTGGGTCTCTAGAAAGAGATTAGGTCCCTACAGGGAAGCTGGCTTGACTTGGAAAATCACTGCCCCAAAGGGCAGACTGTTTCTCCACTTCCCTCCCTCCTGGGTCTGAGAATACATTAGGAGAGCAAAGTGTTAGTTCAATCCATTAAGACTCCTGCTTCCAGACCATGCCTCTGGGGGTATTAAATGCTGTAATGGTCACTTCTGTCTCTCCTGGGGCAGTGACTAGATCATTCACACGTGAGTAAGAGATAGCATTTATGTAAAGCCCCGTAGCTGTCTCCGCAGCCCAGATCCTGCTCTCCCGTCACCCCAGCCCTCTCTTTAAGAGGCCTTAATAGAAGGCATCACAACCATTTGCTAGTGGAGGTGATGGATGCATCTAACGGAAGAGGATGATTTCCAGGGGGAGACACACAGCTGGCACATGTCTGAATCCCAAATCCCGTTTTCCGGCACATGTCCAAAGTAATAAAGAGGAAGGAGGAAAAATGAAGAAGTGGCAGGAGCAGAATTATTCCCCAGCACGGGGGGGGGGGGGGGGGGGGGGGAGGGGGGAAGCAGGGGAGGGGTTGCACACTCTCTTGTCTCTCCCCAGTCTTTGTCTGATTTGGATCAGCAGATGTTTTATTATGTAAAAGCATCTTGCCCAGAGTTGTCTCTTCTACCTGAAACTGCCCAGTCTGGGGAGCAGGGAGCGGGGCAGGGATGCAGGCCGTCACCCTGATCCACCTGCTCCGAGAGCCGCTTTACCGCACCACACGGACAGCAGACTTTGCTGGGCGTTTAGCTCAAAGTAAGGCACACACACGCCTCTGCCTTCCTGGAACTCCCCACCTAGAGGGAGAGGAGAGCAAGTGCAGGGTGGTCCAGACGTCAGGCCTGTGATGGGGACCCTGGCCTGAGGACAGGAGCCGGAGGAAGAGATGACCGGGCAGGCTTCGCAGAGAAGATGGCTCTTAAGATGGGCCTGCAGGGGTGCGTGGGGTTCCACGTGTGACATTGCTGGCTAGAGCCAAGGAGGCTCAGGGAAGGAACGAGTGTGCCTCGAATATCGGTTATTTGCCAAGTACCTTCCCTACGTTTTCAGAGGACACCCCCAAGGTCACTTAGGATGGTGCGCCAGAGACGGGTCCAAACCCAGCCCACCACGTCACACCCCCTCCCCGCCGTGGGTCTGCGGGCAAGAAGAGTGCTGTCCTCCCTTCCTCCACGTTCTGTGTCCCTGCTCCTGGACACGGGTCACACTACAGGAAGCCCATCCATGCCCCGCACCCCAGTCCCTAAGTTCTACATCGTTTCTGCCTCGTAGCCCCCCTCCTCCTAAAACCAGGGTGACTGTGTAATTTGAGGGGATACTTTTGAACATGAAATAGAGAGCTGGGGTAACGGGTAAGTCGGTCACGTGGTGACCTGCCCTGACACTCTGCTTGTGTTCTCTGGACATCTGTCCTCACTGTCATCCTTGTATCCTCCTCCTTCTTGGAGTATTTTCCTTGCCTTCCCGCTCTGACTGAAACCCACCTCTCCCAGGGGTGGGCCCTCTCTGGCACTGGCTGTTTTCTCCCACCGGAGGCATGGGAGACGCACCTCGAGATCCTTCTTTGTCCCACCAGCCCATTTACCTGAAACCCCCAGCTGTTTGAGCTCGTGTCCGGGGACTGCACCTTGACCCCCCCCCTTGGTGCAGCGCCTGCTCCCCTCATCCTTCACTACTCTGTCATACCTCTTGGTGATGTGGGTATCCACATGTCTCTCTAGCACCCCGCTTCCAGCCTGTCTGTGAGTCCCGCTGGGTCACCTTCAGAATGCATGTAAAATCGGAAGACTTCTCACCCCCTCTGTGACCTTCTTGGTCCCAGGCACCATCAAATCACATCTCCCCTTCTGCCCTTGTGCCCTTCAGGGCATCTCCCACACAGCAGCTGGAGTGAGCCGTCACTCCTTTGCTTACAGCCCTCCCACAGCCCTGGTCACGGGGGGAAGGCCGGAGTCCTTGCAGCGGCCCCCAAGGCCCTGTGGCCTGTGCCTGCCCCTTCCTGTCCCCGGTGCCGAGCTCCGGCCATAGGGACCTCCACACTCACTCCCCACCGGGCCGGGTGAGCTCCCCGCTCGGAGCCTCTTTGCCGCTCGCTCCCAGACGTGCCCACGTGAATTTGTTTCAGGTCTCCGATCAAATCTCCGTGAGGCCTTCTGACAGCCACCCTGTGTCGCTTACTTGTGGGCCGTTTCCCCCACTAGAGAGCAGAGATTTTCGCGTATCTTGATCATTACTTTACCCCCATTGCCTCAAATCATGGTTCTCAGACTTGTGTGCGTTATCATTACCTGGACAGCTTGTTCAGACGGACTCTGCTGGGGCTACTGAGTAGGTCTCGGTTGGCCCCCAGATCTGCGTTTCTGACAAGTTCCTCCACGGTGCTGCCGCTGGTCAGGGCCCATGCTCTGACAAACACTGGCCACGCAGGCGTCCGCTGCCTGTGCACTGAGTGACCACGTGAGTGAGTAAAGGGTGTGGCCGTGGAGGACTGGGAGTCGGCAAAGGTGACTTGGGTTCACTCATCACCTCGAACGCAAGACCGAGATGAGTTTGGCCAAGGTGCCCCTGGGGCGGCCGTTAGAGGCATTAGAACAGCACGTGCCTCGGCAGGAGCCGGGATCTAGGGAGGGGTGCGGAGGGGCCCAGCCACGACGGAGCGCACCCCTCGGATCCATGCCTAACGCCGCCTTTGTCTCCCCAGAGTACGCGGAGAACATCGGGGACGGCCGGAGCCCGGAGTTCCGGGAGAACGAGCAAAAGCGCATCCTGGGCTTGCTGGAGAACTTCTAGAGACCCCTCGGCCCCATGGGGGCAGCATGGACTCTCTCTGGGCCTCCCTCCCAGAAAGTTTTTACACAGCTCGATGTGACTTTTGGACGAATTAAAGCTAGTTTTGGTAGCCCTGGCTGGCATTTTCTGTAGCAGAGCGGTATGCCGGTGCCGTTCACCCGGCACTTTCCAGCAGCCGTCATGGGACACAGCTGAGGAAGGTCAGTGGTTGGCCTCACTCTGCCGGTGAGGGAACTGAGGCTCGGAGAGCAGATCAGGGATAAAACGGGTCAGCATAAAGCGACTGCGTGGCCGCCGTGAGGCCGCCAGCCTGAAGCTGGGAAGTTGGGGGAGGGGGAGCGTGTGGACCGGGGACCACTGTGGGGCTGCCGACCCTGACACGAAGAGTGACGGGGAATGCCAGGCACGTGGCTCGTGCAGAACCGCCCGTGGGGAGGCTTCCGGGGCACAGTGGGGCCAGCCTCGGGGAGCACAGCCCCTGCAGCAGCATTTGGAAGCCCGACCGCACGCCGGCACCACCGGTTGGGAGGGGAGTCTGAACAAATGTCCTCGTCGCCCGCCTCCCCTCCCCCCCGCCCCCGGCCCAGAACGAGGGAATCGGAATCTCAGGTGTGGCCCAAGTGCCCGTGTGGTTTTAAGCTCCCGGGCCGTTCGGCGTGTCGGGCTGAGCACCGCTTCCGGAGAGCAAACAGGCCTCAGGTCCGCCGGCGGCTGTGGCAGCTCGGATGCCCGACTCTGCCTGCCTCTGTCCGCGCAGTAGGGGCGGCTCTGCCCATCTGGCGCCGGGAGGATGAACGAAGCCATCTAAGCGATGCTGGCTCCTTTTGTTCTTCCTTACACGGCTGGGGCTTCAGAATCGCCATTTCACCCGTTTCTCAGGGGTTGTGAGAAAACCTGCCTCCTCTGCGGAAGTCAGCGGTCCATCAGCGTATTTTAGTCTGTCACACAGTAGAGTCCTCACGAGGGAGGAGGAGGAGGAGGAGGAGGAGGAGGAGGGGGAACAACCAGCTCAGAAAAGCAGTATTTCGCTAAACCAAAGGGTCCGGCCCAGGGCGGCACACCCTGCCTGGGCCTGTGGTCAGCACCGACGGCCAGGCGGCCCGGCTCTGGATTCTCACTGAACCCCAAGTGTAGGGCTCCAGGCCGCCGCCACCATCTGGCCAGAGCGGGCATATGCCAGGGGAAACGTGGCGCCCTTGCAGGCGGCCGCCTGACAGGGCTCCGAATAAGACGGCGCCGGGCAGGCGGTAGAGCGTCGAGCGAGACGACCCCCGCCAGCCTGGCGGGGTGACACGCGGCGCGTCCGTCCTTACCGTGAGGCGGGCGTCCCACCTGAGAGGTGGCGGGCGGCGACCGCAGGTCCTGGCGCAGAGCCGGACTCGCCTTACAGGCTCGTGTCGGGTTTAGGCGTCTGGGTTCTTTTCATTTCCTTTCTCTCTAACGGTGGCGGCTACCGTGAATCGGACACCTGCCGTGTGCCACTTGCCGCGCATCCGGTCTCTTACCGCGGGCCACGTCGTTATCCCCAGTTTACTGAAGCCGAGACGAGGTCCCAGAGAGGGTGAGGGGCGTGTGCAGGACCCTGTGGCCAGTGAGCAGCAGCACGTACGTTCAGAGCAGGGTCTGCCTGAGCCCGCAGTCCGTGCCCTCCCCTCCACCAGGCTCTGCCTGGGAGACCACCACCATCACTGACGGACGGCACTCTTCATCCCGCTGGCGGCATGCGGTGGGATGGATTCGGAGAATAGAGCACGTCCGGGTGTAAACTACAGAATCATGGGCTTTCTGAGCTAAGGACGGTAGTTCAGGGAGCATTAGTCCTTCAGCTTTCCTTTGTTTTTCAAATTGTGTTTGTTCTTAGCCAGGTATTGCTCGTACGTGGTACAGAAGTTCCAAACCTAACAAAAAGCTTTGCAGGGAAGAGTCTCCCCTCCCATCTCACGACCCCTGGGCCTCCCTTTCCCAGGGGGCAGCCGCGGTTACCTGGTCGTCCATCCAGAGCAGTTCTGCCCAGCGGTTTCCAGCCGCCTTCTCCCGAAGCTCCAGGTTTCCCACAAGCACATCAGCCGCCAGCATAGAAGGGGGTGGAACCTGGGGGGCTCAGTCAGTTAAGCGTCCGACTTCGGCTCGGATCGTGATCTCATGGTTCGTGGGTTCCAGCCCCACATCGGTCTCTGTGCCGACAGCTCAGAGCCTGGAGCGTGCCTCAGATTCTTCCTCCCTCTCCCTGCCCCTCCCCCTCTCGCATTCTCTCTCTCTCTCTCTCTCCCTCTCTCTCTCTCTCTCAAAAATAAGCAAACATTAAAAAAATTTTTTTAAGAGGAAGGGAGGGTGGGTAGGCCTTTGGGCCATTCACACTGCTTCACCTACGGTCGCTCCTCTCCCCCTTGCTTCCTGTATGGGGGTGCCTCCTGAGGTCTTGTTAGACAAGTCCCTCTGCTAACAGCAAGTTTGAACTCCTGCTTTCACCTTACAAATGGGGACATGGTCCCCCTCCATCAGTCTGGTGACAGGAGGTCTTGTGGGGAACAAGAGGTATATAACCCCTTAGGATTCAGAAGCGGTTATAGTTCAGAGGTGCAGGGGTCAAGGAGACGGGATGAGGAGCCCTCTTGACCCTCTACTTTCTGATATTAACAACCCACCACCCAGGGCTAAGAAAAGCTTTGAATGAAAACAAGGTGAAGATCCTCATCACTGACCTTGCCAACCCATTGGCTCCTGGGGTGTGGTCCTACCTCTTGCATCTGCTGAGGCTGAGACCCTGTCTGCCTCACCAAGCAGCCCTACCCCTCCGGAAGGACTTCTCGGGCTTCCAGTAAAGGCCACCTTGGCCCTGCGGTTCTGAACTTGATTCTGTGTCTGCCGGCTGTGGGGGCTTCCAAGCTCTTCCCTTCAGACCAGGCTCCCCATGGCCATCCTTGCGCCCATAGCTGAGTGGTACCAGCCCCTCGCGTCCCAGCAGGACAAAACTCCCTTTCCTATCCAAACATGGCAATAAGGTAGCCCTTAAGCAAAATTAGCCAGAATTTCTTCACGACGGAAGTGAGGATTTCACATACCTCTTCCTTCACAGCTTGCTGCTCTCTTTTAGTGGTTAGCACGCCTGAATTCAGTGGCAGCAAGATGGGCCATGTCTAATTTAAAGAGATTTGCATGCAGGCCGCATTCCTCCTTTATCTGCGGGGGGAAGTGCTTTGTCAGGGAAGCTGGGAGCCACCCTTCAGTCACCCCCACAGCAGCGCCGGTGCCCAGGTGGCATCTTCTGTCATTACCAAGAGCATCAATGTAGTGTCAACAGGGAGACGAGACTCACTTTCCTCAAGGCAAAAACTTCTTGATTAGATTTCCTTACCCAACAGTAGAGGTAAGAGCAGAGCCACATTTTTCAATCTGCCTTCCTCCTTGGTACTCACGCAAAGTGGTTGGTGCCTCAGCGGTGGGCCTCCCGTCTTTCTGTGCTGAGGAAAAGGCAAGTGATCTCCAGCCACCTTTTCCTTGATAAGGTGACACGTGCCCTCGGTATAAACTTCAGAAGGTCCGTAAGGGTATCCGGGGTGTGAATCAGCCAGCTGCACCCCCTGGCCCCCAGCGCCCCTCCCCGGAGGCCACCCCCTGCTAAATAGCTAGAATATCCTTCCGGGGACGTGTTTTCAAGTGAGTGAACGTACTTAATACAGAGGGTACTGCCCTGCACCTTGCTCTTCGCTCTGCAGCCACCAAAAGCACACAGCACCCCCCCGCCCCCCCGCCACCCTCGTGGCCCTGCCGAATTTAACCACGCGCACGGACGTTTAGGTGTCTCCGATCTTTGGCTAAGACAGTGCTGCAGTGGACGTCCTTGCAGAGAACGTCGTTCCACACGTGTGTGCCTTTAAATTCCCAAGCAGAATTGCTAAGTCAGAATGTGTATTTTCTACCATGATGTGTATCGCCACGCCGCCCGCCCTCCGTGGCCCGCGTGTGCGCGCGTCGCCCCGCACCCTCCCCCACGCAGCGTCAGCCCTCGTGTCTGTCTGCCCCTCCGACGGCAACGGTGTTTGTTGTCTTCATCTGCCTTTCTCTTCCGAGCGAAGTCATTTAGTGTTTCAGAAGAATGGATTTATCGCGTGTGTGCCGTATCGGCTAATACTCATCCGGCTCTTTCTATGAGCTCAGTACTTCGCTCAAATTAGCTCATCCAACCCTCAGTTCCTCAGGGGCGGGTGCTTTTATCATCAGCCTCATTTCACAGACCCAGAATGACAGGGTCAGTGGCTCACAAAGTGACAGAGCTGGGCTGGGAACGTAAGCAAGCTGGTTCCGAAGCCCACGCTCCTGACCCCGGAGCTGCACGGTGTCCCAACCGACTGGCAGAGAAGGGGCTCAAGCGGGGCTGGGGAGGTGGCTGCGGGTGGCTGGGAAGCCACCCTGTCCACACAGAATGCACTGGAAGCAGAAGCCTTCAGCGCGGCTGTGCAGGAAGCCCCAGAGAAGCCGCCCATCGACAGTCTCCTGACTGAAGCCCCATCTCGCTCTCCCTCTCGCTCTCCCTCTCTCTCTCTCTTCCTCTCCATAGAGAGGGTGGGCAGGGGCCCTGCTCCCTGAGCCCCTCACGCCCACATCGGAACAGGTGCTGCAGTGCTCACCTGCGTGGGAGCCCCGGCACAGGTCTGCTGGCTGGGGATGGGCAGCTGTGTGAACGTGGCCCTGGCTGCTCTACCGTGGGAAGAGGGAAGTCCAAGAAACTTCTGGAAGGTTAGGCTTTCTCTCTGCAGTAATGGGGAGGAGGAGCCGCCTTTAAGCAGCTTGTATAGCGAGGGTCCTTGCTCACCTTCCCCATCTACCCGCCTTCACCTGTCCACTGGGCTTGAACCCCTCCCTCTCCACCCCCCCAACCCATGTTAGGTGTCACTGCCTCCTTCCAGTTATCTCCCAGGGCATGTCTGCTGCGCACCTGCTCTGTGCCGGGCCCCGTGCAGGGCGTGGGGGGGGCACACACCCCAGGCTGAAAGGCAGTGTTAACTCCCCACGGTCGCCCAATAGGGCGTCACAAAGGAAGCAGTGGTGAGCTTCAAGAGACGTGAGGGACAGAGCGGGGCCCCAAACATGGCAGGAGGGATCAGGAAAGACCGGACACTGCACCATTATCTGTACCTTGAGTGGCATCCACGGGGGTCTTAGGATGGCCGTGAGTCTCAAAACACAAGAGGTAGAAAGTCATTCGAGGCAGAGGGAAGTGCACAGGCAAAGGGGCGGGGGCCGGATAAAACACGGGAACTTTGGGGATGCCCCGACGACCCTGGGGTCAGCAGGGCACAGGTTCAGTGAGCTCCTGGCTGTGGCAGAACCCAGCAGAGCCATGTGCGTGTTGCTTCCCTGTGCTTTCTGGGAGCTTGGGCTCCTGTCCGGTCACAGAGCTTGTTCCTCGACTTCCTCCAGGCTCTCCCAGTCCTCAGATGCTGGGGAAACCGACCCTGACCCCTGCAGCAAGATCCGGCCTCGCAAGTTTGTTCCAGGGGGTACCCAGGCCCCAGATACGGTGGTAGTACCTGCTCAATGAGCCAGGCCACCGGGTCTAAGGCAGCGGGAAGGCCGTGGGAGGCCTCCGGAGACGCTTTGCCGACAAGCGGCTTTGCTCTGAAGCTCCAGGGAACAGATGGGAAAAGCCATCAGAGGTGGGTCTGCGGAAGCCAGGGCCGAGGTCTGGCCACAGCCGAGGAAGGCTCTAGCCTGGCCCCGGCTCCTGGAAATGCTCGGGAACAGAAGGGCAGGACATTGAGCCCCCTGGTGCAGCCTCCATGAGACAAGAGCCTGGCCCCTCCCCCTCTTGGAGTCTCGGCTCTCCTTCATTCCAGGACTGAATGAGAGGGTCTCTGAGACGTCAGCCCGTGGAAATCCACAGCGGCGGCCAGCTCAGGGTACCCAGGTGATCATTCGCCACTCCCCCCCACCCCATCATTGACTAAACACCCACCATAAGCTATGTGGGGAACAAGACAGACATAGTCCCTGGCCTCAAGGAGCTCCCATCCTCGTGGGACAGACCGGAAGACACTAAACACGTAAACAAATGCACAGGCTGAGTACTGGGTGTTATGAAAGAGCAAACACCACGCACAGACTAGCAATGGGGACCACTGGGTGGTCTGAGAAGTCCTCTTTGATGAAGTGCTTTTGAGCTCAGCTCTGAACGCCATCAAGGAGCCCGGTGGCCCGAGCGAGCTAGAAAGAGGGTCTAAGCAGAGGCACGGATACAAAGGTTTTGAGGCAGAGGGAGCACCATCATTCTCCAGAGAATAGCCAGAAGAGGCCATGGTGGCTGGACCCAGGGGTGAGGCAGGGGCTGCCGGGGGAGAGGGCCAGAGAGGTGGGCAGGGGCCAGATCTTGCAGGGCCCTGAGGACCACGGAGCAGTTTTGGCAAAGAAGGAATGTGATCTGATTTTGAAAAGATCCCTTTGCTTGGTGGAGGGCTCGCGGACAACAGCGTGTCAGCAGGGACCGCAGGAGGAGGCTGGTGCAGACACCCAGGGAGGCGGTGCCGGTGCCGTGGACCAGGAGGAAGTGGTCTGTTAGACACGAGATCTGGGACACACTGAGGCAGAGCAACGGGTCACCTGCCCCAGGAGCCTTTGCCAGCACTGAGGGCTGGGACCGACATCACGGCCCAACCAGAGTTGGGTGGGGCCGGCAGAGAGAGCTGCTCAGTATATAAATATCTTTAATGAATAAATAGAAGTGCTTTTAGGGCTGGCAGAGTCGTATCATTTCCACCTGCCGTAAAATTTCATTAGAAAGCAGCCGCTGCAGGGGGAGAGGAATGGCTGCAATAAACCTGCCCGCCCACTCCCAGGCCCTGCCTCCACTCGGGGCCCGCTCAGCCCCACTCCCTGGAGAACCCAGACCCAGGCCTTGCTGGGGCCCCAGAGAAGTCTGGTCCCTTCCTGACCCAGCCCCACAGTGAGAACAGCCAAGAAGCAGCCGTGGGCCGGACCATGTGGCCACTGGAAACGGGGGGCTTCGCTCCCCTTGGGAATCAGACACACAATTCCTGCCCCTGCCTTCAGCCCCTCCCCCCCCCCCCCCCCCCCCGGCTACCGGGGCTTAGCCCCCTGCCCACTGATACAGATCCAATGGGCTTCAGAGGAGGCAGGAATCAACAGTTGGTGACATCCAGGAACAGCAGAGCCGGGGGCGGGGGGCAAGGAGGCAGGGAATGGACCTTGGGTCAGATAGTTTTACAAATGAGAAAACAGAGGCCCTGAGAATGTAGGTGACTGTCCTAAGGTCACGCGGGATCAGCAGATCCAGCCCTCCCAAACCACCGTAGTGTCGGCAACATTATTTAGCACCAACTGAATGCCTGGCTCTGTACTGATCGCTTGGTGGGCACCATTTCACGGACTCCCCGCTACATTCCTGTGATGTGGAGACTAGCACCGTACCATTTTGCAGATGAGAAGACTGAGGCCCAGAGAGCCGTGGGATCAAGGTCACCCCCTCAGTTAGTGCCAGCCAGATGAGAGTCTGTCTCCACCCTACCACGGCAGCCTTTTTCTGCGTTATTCAAGGGTCCTGGGTCTGGGATTGTTTTTCTTGAGACCTTCCAAAGAGGGAGGGGGTGGAAATTTGCCTGAGTGCCTACTACGCCCCAGGGAGTCTCTGAACTGAAGGCCGCTGTCCCCAGCATCTTGCTGCGTCCCTGTAGCATCTTCCAACGTTGCTATGCTCACCTCTAGTTTACAAACAAGAAAAGGATGCACAGGTCAAAGAAGTTGTCCAAGGTCACACAGCTGTGTCATGATTGCCTGCTATTCTCTCAAACAACTGGGGATCCTCAGGGCCCTCCCTTGGCCCCACTGCCACCCTCCCCCAGCAGATGGTTCGAGGCCAGGAAGCCTGGCCAAATGGACGGGCGCAGCTGGCACCCTGCCTGAGCCCGCGGTTATCAGTTAAGCTCATTAAGTGGCCGTGACAGGACACGGCCTGGGCCAGCTGCCTTCCCTCCTCACCTCACTCCAGCCCTCTTGGGAGCAAGGCCCGAGGACAGCTTCCTGCTTTTACCAGCTGCAAGCAGACGTCTCTCTGTCACTGAGCACGATTGAAAGATGCGCAAGCAAAGCTTCACCAGGCTGGCCCGTGGACCAGTGAGCAGCGGGCATGGGTGCTGGAGACAGGCTTCCCGGGTTCAAATCCAGCCCTGCTCCTGCCCAGCTGTGTGAACCGGGTGAGTCACTACACCTCTCTGAGCCTCGTTTTCCTCACCTATAAAATGGTGCTATACGATACTACTCGCCGTCTAGACCTGCGACAAGCTGATTCGTAGAAAGTACTTGACCAACCATTAAGTGCCGACCAGTGGTCAAACCATCATGGCTGACATCCTTATGTTTCCGGATCTTCTCATCCTTTTCTTTTCTTACTAGACCGTAGGCCGATTCGTCTTTATTTATACCTTCCAGAATGAATGAGCAAACCCAGGACAGCGTCAGTCCCTCCGTCAGCACACGCCCGCACCAAGGTCCTTTAAGAGCAAAGAGTGAGCAGTGTGCCCGAATACAACAGGTGCTCGCTAAGGGACTGGGGTGTGGAACCAAAGTGCCCCGGGTGGACCTGATCAACTGTGCAGCCACTGCTTACGGCCTCACTGATGCTCCCTCGCCCCAGGCCTCTGTCCGTGTGTTCCTGCCCTGTGACCTGCCTCACTCTCCCCTCTGAGGATTCTAGCCCGGGCCCAGACGCCTCCCTCCCCGGGGGCAGGAGCACAGGTCCTGTTCTCAGGGGCTCCCAGCCTCCTGGGAGAGACAGAGGCAGACACACCCCTCGTCGACCAGAGCATGACAAGAGAGGTCCTGAGAACCCCACGCACCCTGCCCTCAGCCGTGAGCCCCCCACCTTCCTCGTGCAGCCCCTCTCTGCACTCTCTAGGCACCCCCGTGAGGCTTCTTCTCCAGCCCTGCCCTGTGAGCGGCCTGACGGTAGGGGGCTGCTTTTCCCCCATTTCTGCACTGAGTGCCCAGCACGGGGGCCGACACCCAGCGGGGAGCCCCTGCAGCATTTCCTCAGCAAATCTTTTCTGAGCACCTGCCACGTGCCCGGGCCCCACGCGCGGCTGTGGGGATAGAGAACAAGCAAGGCTCCTTGTCCTGCAAACCAGCAAGGCGGGTCTAGACAGCACTGGGAGCCATGCAGAAAATAAAAGAGAGGGACTGGAAGGAAGGGTAGCTACTCTGGTCTGGATGGCCAGGGAAGACCTTTCTGAGGAGGTAATGCTGGAGTTGAGACAGGATGGACAAGCAGAGCAGCTGCCAATGGAATGGGAATAGGATTCTAGGCAGAAGGCATAGCGAGTGCAAAGGCCCTGGGGCAGGAGTGTGATTTACATATTTAAGGAACAGGCAGGTGCCTTGTGAGTGGGGAGAAGGAGGCAATGAGTTGGCTGAGGTGGGCAGGGGGCAGGCTATTCTAGGCCTTGTTAGCCACAGTGAGGAATTTGGACTTTCTTCCACACACAGTGGGAAGCCATTGGAGGGTTTTAAGCAGAGGAGGGAACCGATCACAGGGAGTGTGCATGGAATATAATGACTGAGTCAAGGAGGGAGGGAGGGGATGGGTGGAGACGCCACCACGGATGCAGCAGGATGTGCTGTCCTTATTCTCAAGGCCCTTCTGGCCCACTGGAGGGGCCGACACCTAGCCCGGGCCCATGGTGGTCAGAGCAACAGACACAAAAGCAGTTTGAGTCAGCGTGGGGAGCGGTGGTTCTGGGAGCATCTGAACTGAGTTATGTCTTGGGAGTCCCTGCGGCTTCTGGGAGGAGACGGCCACGGCCCAGGGATGAACAGGCAAGCGGAACTTCACCAGGTAAGAAGATGGGAGGGACTCCCAGGAGAGGCGACCAGAGGGGCAGAGGCAGGAAAGAGCCCGGCTCTGAGCTGGGGGCCGTACAGACCCAAATCCAATCGTCACTACAACCCTGTGAAGGCCAGGCTGCCATCCCCATTTTATAGATGAGAAAACCAAGGCTTGGAAACCGGAAGAGGCTGGATGGTCACACAGCTATCCTGGGTAAGAGCTGAGTCTTGACCTCGAAGCCCAAGAGTGGTCAGCAAAACGTATCCCAACATTCTTGTGGGTGCTGGGAGTCCACATGGCAGACAGGAGAGAGGATACTGTCAAAGACACACACACAGACACACGTACACACACACACACACACACAGGGCATTGCTGAGCAGTTCCTTCTTCTGGGGTATCACGGAGGACATCATGGAGGAGGTGGCATTTAACTCAACCATGAAGGGTGGTGAGCTTTTGAGGGGCGGAGAGTTGGTCAGGGGAGGAGGTTGCAGAGGGAGGAGGCTGGCCAAGGCCCGGAGGGAGGAAGCACACTGAGCAAGTGCTGGGTGAGTAGGCAGGCGAGGAAGGAGAGAAGGCAGTAGAAAAAGGGGGCCGGGAGATGGGCAGGAGTCAGAGTGGGAATGCTCAAATGCCAAGGCCAAGCGTTTGTACTCTGTTTGGAAGGCCCAGAGGGGTCCTGGAAGGACTCTGAACCTTTAAGAGGCAGGTCGCACGGACGAGTCTGAAAGCCCCTCCTGTTTCGTGTGTGAAGGATGGAAGGGGGTAGGTCAGGAGGCTGCAAGGTCAGGAGAGGGGGCTGGTGCTGTGGTCCAGGCAAGCCTTGGTGGTGGCTTCAAGCAGGGCTCTGGCCTCGAGGGCAGGGAGGAGAGGGCATATTTGAACGCTATTATGGAGTCAGAGTAGGTTGGACTCGGTTGGGGAGGGGATTGCCTCCCCGGGAGGGTCAGTTGGCTTGGTCACCTCGCCTGGCCAGAGACCAAAGGCATTCATTCCTTCATCCGTTGGTCCACCTCTGTGAGCACCTGTCCACCCACCCACCACTCATCCCTCCTCCCATCCAGCCCGCATCAGTGTCCTCCTTGGGCCGGTCCCTCTCTGTGTTTGGGTCTAGGGGATGGGAACGCCTGCCCTGGTCCCTGACCCTCTGGAGCACTTAGCGGTCTAATGTCCACTGTGACAAGAGGCCGTCCCAACCCAGCATACGGCACACGTGTAATCAGGGAGACAAAGCACAGCGGAGGGGGTGGGGGGACCGGAGGGAGGATGGGGACTCAGCACAGCCCAGCCCCACCTCCGGACGGTGAGTTGGCAATGTCCTCATCCCAAATAAAGGACGGCACATTATTAGCGTTATTAATTATCATTAATCTAATTAAATGGCAATTACAATTAAGAACACAGTGATAAAAATGCCACCTTGGATTGAAATGCATCCATGAATGATCTTCCACGAGCTCCGCCTCCT
Source organism: Panthera pardus (assembly GCF_024362965.1). Classification (NCBI taxonomy): domain Eukaryota; kingdom Metazoa; phylum Chordata; class Mammalia; order Carnivora; family Felidae; genus Panthera; species Panthera pardus. The sequence continues at coordinate 21,773,376 of NW_026526821.1, read as the reverse complement.
CCCCACTGCAGGTGACCAGCTGGCCGACCCTCGGGATTCAGAGGGTTCGCAAAGTCCCACTCCCCTTGTTGTACAAATGGGAAAACTGAGGCCCGGGAAGGGGACATGACGGGCCCTGGGGTCACCCCCCCCAAGTCTGTGGCAAAGGCAAATTCAAGCCAAGGAGCCCAATACCAGCCCGCCTCCCAACTCACCCCATCCCTAACAGCCTTTTTTTTTCCCTAGGAAAAACAGCTGTCAGAGGCAGCCATCCTGTTACCGATTAAACAAGGCAAATTCTATCGGAACAGAATCAGAGACACCCCTGGACACCTAATTACACAGTCTGGAACGAGAAACACGGGCAGGGAAATAGGAATATGAACAAACAGTGCGGCAGGCAGCAGCGTGCCCTCCCCTTCGCCAGACGCTGTCATCTCCCCGAGGCCTCCAGACAGGAGGACAGGACGCATCTCCTGATCCTTGAGGAAGGTCCGTGCTCCCAGGATGGGGCTCCCCAGCTGTAGTGAGCCAGGCAGAGCCTCCCGCCCCCACCCGTGGCGGCCGGCCAGGACTCCATGACAAAAGGGCGTGCGGGCTGGAGCCCGTGGAGAACAGGTGTCATTCCAGGTCTCCTGCCTGGCCAGTTGGCAGTTGGGGCAGTGAGATGGGGCAGGGCTGGGCTGGAGCCACGCTGGGCTCCGCTTCCCCGCTGGAGGGCTGTCCCAGCAGGTCCTGTCCAGGGGCAGTGCTAGGCGCGGGGCCTGGGCCTGGCTGTCCCCCTACCGTGAGAACCTGCGATTTTAGATTTAGCAGGATGGTGAGCAGGTGAGCACAGGGTACCTCTCTGATTCAATCTCCAGGTCCCCCACGTCGACAGGCACCAGGGGAGACACGAATGCCCGGCTGAATGCAGCATTCGTTCCGCCGTGTTCGTTGAGCATCCCCCCACCCGGTGTTAACTCTGGGCTCGCGGAGACAGGCATGAACAGAACAGAGATCGCTGCTCTCGAGGAACTCGTGCGTGGGGGGCCCCAGACACGGAGCAAGGCGGACCAATTAGAGGAAGAGAACTAAATGGCATCGCTTCAGATGGAAATAAGTGAGGTGACGAAAACAAACAAGGGGATGGAAGAAAGAGCAAGTTAGAGAGTGGAGTGGGGGGGCTTCTTGACCTAAGATGGTTCTCCCTGGAAGGCCTCTTTCGGGGATGTTTGCGCTGAGACTTGAACAGTGAGCAGGGGGCAGCCAAGGGCAGAGCCGGAGGAACATTCCAGGTGAGTGCAAGCCGGCCGAACCAATGGCTGAGTATGTGGGCGAGTGAGTGGGAGCAGAAGGGGGTGGGCTGTGTGGAGACCAGCCTGGAGCTGGCAGGTGTCCCCTTGCTCTCCGCTGCAGGGGGCTATGACCTGAGGGCTCACAGGCTCCTCTGAGTCCCTCCATACCACCCCATGCACTCAGTGTGGGGCGTCCTTCCCGCCTGCCTGCCGACCCCTCCCCGCCCCCAGCTCCGCCCACACCACCCCCACGAGGGACCTCTTCTAAGGTGACTTTGCTCATTATTTATTGTTAGTATTATTGGTGTGCCATTAATAATCATTACCCCTCACCTTCCTCCCGGCTTTAGTCTTTCCACCACTGGTTTCCGCCCTCAGCATTGGCCAAGGAGCCAAAAACAAGTCCCTGGGCTTTCCGAGTTCCAGGTTGTCCATCTCTGAATGGAGAACGTGACACCGACCCATGACTCGGGGCTCTGCCTCTTCGAGGCCTTGGAATCTGATTCCGGCCTCCATGCCTCGTGACCTGGAATAAGCAAGCACTGCCCGCCCTGGGCCTCCTTTCCCACCCCCGGCGGGGACAGGGACAGTCCCTCGTATCCCTCCCCCGTGTTGCTTCCCACGCACTGGCCGCTGACCTCACACAGGCAACCGTGCACAGCGGAGTGGGTGCGATGACCTCGACCACCCGCTTCACAGACACAGAAACTGGGCCTAGGAGGGGTCATGTGGCTTGGCCAAGGCCACGCGGCCAGTAAGTGGTGCAGCGGGATTTAAACTCAGGGCCCGGCTGAGATTAGACAGGAGTGGGGTTTCAACCCGAATTTGCTGCTTCCGGTGGCTGTGTTGTGGTTATGTAAGAACACGTCTTTATTTTAGAAAATGCACCACTGAAACCTTCGCAGGTGCTGGCTTGCAACTTTCACATACTTGCAACTTTCCCGTAAGTTGAAGATGAGTTCAAGTTTTTAAAGATGTAAAACATCCCAACTATTGAAAGGAAAACCAAACAAACAAAGCCTGTGATCCTTCCGCTGGCTCGGTGTAACTGATGGGGACGCCTTTTGTATTCACTGCCGCCTGCAGGGAGGGTGATGTTATTTTACCCCTGACTTTGCAAACGGAAACAGAAGCACAGAGTTGTCTAGTCATTCTCAGGGGCCACACAGCAAGTGGCAGTGTGCCTGCCCACCTAGTGGGGCGGGAAGACCAGTGACAAGGAAACGTGCAGGAGGCTGGGTGGCCTGGCAGAAAGGGGTGCTGGATGGCAGGGCGCTGGGCCAAGTGGCACCCCCCGCCCCTGCCCTTTAAAGTCCTCAGCCCTCACTGGAAGGGGAGGGGAGGGGAGCCCGGCTCCCACCCCCGGGTCAAGGGCTGATTGATCTTCCGCGGTCCCCGGAGCCAGTGCCCACGTCCGCACCTCGAGCTGCTGCGTGTTTTCTTGTCTCTGATTGTAAACAGATTTGACTAAAGAGGTAAATTAGAAGTTAATTAGAGGGAACATGATTGATGAGGCAGTTTGCCGTGATTGGGAGGCGTGGAAAGGAGGGGGCTCCCTGCACGGAGGTGAGGGAGGAGGGGTGCGGGAGGAAACAGTCACCGGCCCATGGATGTTGGGCGGGGTGGGGGGAGGCACCCAGCAAGGTGAGGGGCCTGCTCAAGGCTGCCCTTTCTCTTAGGCTCCGGGGTCAAGGCCAGGACGCCCCGGGCACGAGGGTCCGGGTGAGTACCCCACAGCACCCTGCCACTGGGGACGAAGCGCCTGTTGGACTCGGGACGAAGCAGCCAACCTGCCTTGTGTTTGGCCAGAACTTCTACCCTGGCTCGCAGGCCGGGCCGGGCAAGGTGCTGGTGCTTGTCAGACACCGACGTGGCTCCAGGCCCTGCGCATCTTCTCAAAACCTTGCTGTTCCTCCGTTTTCTAGATTAGGCCCCCTGAGAGATTCAGAGAGCTGAAGCAACTTGCCCGAGGTCACACAGCTAATAAGAACGGAGCTGAGACTGACCTCTGGAGCCTGTGCCTTTCTGAATTCCAGGCTGGGTGCCCAGTCATGGGTCCAGCTGCCCAGGCGGCTCCTCCCGATGGCACCCCTGCTTACACACCTCCAGCGGTGGGGAGCTCACTTTCTCTCAAGGCAGCCTGCCGGCGGCAGGACAACTCTGGCTGGGGGAACGTTTGTCCTTGCGTGGACCTAGTCTACTTCCAGGGCTCTGCCGCCTGCCTCCCTCCTTCACATCCCCAAAAAGAGACCCCCGGAGCAGGGGAGGGGAGCCTTCGAGGCCTCGTGCAATGCCCTCATTCTCCTGGGGAAACTGAGGCCCAGAGGGGGCCCGAAACACCAGTGACACAGGGACCTGGTGTCACGGCAGGGCCCGCACTCCCCCATGTCTGAAATACAGCCATCAAGCCCCACCGGTACCCACATCCTCTACTCCCCAGGCCACTACAGATCTTCATCCATCCATCCACTATTTCCCTCCCTTCTTCATTCAGCGAGATTTCTGTGGCCCTACTATGTGCTGGTCTTCGAGGATGTAAAACGAGGAAGATCCGACGTTCCCCGGGAGGTGCTCACAGCCCAGTCACTGTGGCTGCAAAGGAGAGGGCGAGGGGCTGGGAGAGCCCTGACGGGGAGAGTCGGCCCCTCCAGGAACTGGCACGGGAGCAGAGCTCTGGAAGAGGTGCCAGCAGGCTCCAGGCGGAGGGAAGTGTGGTGAGAGGGGGCGTGGTGCATTCCAGAAACCGCCAGAAGGCCAAATGGCTGGAAGCGAGAGTGAGGGGGAGCTAGTGGGAGGCGAGGTCACATGAGGAAGCTGTTTGGATTTTATTCTAAGCAGTTGAAACCATCTAGGGCTCTAAGTGGGGGAGGATGATGGGATTTGCATTTGGAAAAGCGCTCCTTTCTGGTGGGGTGTGGGTGGGCACAGGGGACACAGGAGGCTGGTGAGAGATGGGCGCCCACCCGCGAGCATGGAGAGCTTGGATGGTGGGAGATGTTCGGTGGGCAGGGCTTAGGGACGCATTCGATCTCTGGGCGCGGGATGGGTGGGGGCTGGGGGTGGGGCACGCCTGAGACAGGGAAGCCTAGAGCAGGGCAAGACTTGAGGGGACGAGCCGAACTTCGGGGGGAGGCAGGTTGGGTGTGAGGGGCCACTCAAGAGGAGGTGTGCCGTGGACAGGGCGACGCCTGGGTCAGGGCTGGTGAGGGCCACAACTAGATGTGTCAGTCCTCCCGATGCTGACCGTGTGCAGTCTGCAGGTCCCATCCTGATGCGCCCTTCCCTGGTCAGCGGGTCAGCGTCCCTCCTAAAAGAGGCAGAGGAGTCTGGGGCAGGGACACGGGACACTGGAGCTGGAGACAGCAGAACAGGGCAGACCATCTCCTCCCTTGTTCTAGACTATATGCCCCTGTTAATGCTACCAGTGGGCACACGGCCTGGCCAATGGCCTCGGCCCTACTGTTGTCAGTGGAGCTGGAAGCCTCAAGGCCCACCCTGACTCTCAGCTTCCCTCACGCCTCCGACTTCTCCAGGCCTGAATCGGAGTCCACCTGGGGAACATCCACTGAATCAGACCAGTCACCCAGGAAGTTGGGCCATAGCCAGAGGGTGGCAAATGATTCACTTCTGCCATTCCTGAGCCTGTGCTTGCCAAATGCGTCAGTGTGTGGTAGGTGTTTAACTCGTACAACAACGCTTTGGGATAAACTCGGTTTTTATTCCCATTTTACAGATGAGGAAACAGAGGCTCAGAGTGGGAAGGGCTCCGGGTCACACAACCCAGAGGAGGTAGAGTCGGGATCCAAACCCAGACCACAGCATGCATTCAGGGCAGTCAGCCAGCTGCCTCTTCGACGATCAGCTGGGCCTTCCTACCTCGTGAGGTAGAGTAGGGTTGGGAGAGAGCCCCTGCTCAGAGGGCAGTGGGGCTTCGCACACCCCACCCGGTTGAGGGGGAACAGGAGCACCGGAGGAAGCAATGACGACTCTAGAAACTACCTGGCTAGCTCCTGGCTTTCAGACTCCAGGGACCAGGGAGGCAGGAGCAGGGAGATGCTGAGGCCAAGGCTGAGCTGGGGCCCAAAGTTCACACACCTGACCTTTGGCCAGAGGTGGCCTCCTTGGAGACATAAGCCTTCCAGCTCTGCCCACATCAATGCTGGGGCTTCTGGTTCCTCTGGCTGAGAGTGCCCAGTGGGACACAGGGTGAAGGGCTATGATGGAAGGGGTGCAGCCCCGGGACCCAGACCTATGGATGCCTGTCCCTGGGATGTGTGGCCTCCGGAGTCTGTCCTTCCCTGGGCCCCAGTTTTCCTACCTGTACCATGAGCTAGTGCAGTAAGATGGGATCCATAGATTATCCTAGAGGGAGTGAAGACAATTGATGGCTAACATTTACTGGGCCTCTCCCGTGTGCCAGGGGCTGAACAAGGATCTCTCACGCATCTCTGACTTAGTTTTGTGAAACCCAGTAAGACAGGGATCGTAATCTCCACGTTAGAGGTGAGGCAACCGGAGCTCAGAATGGTTGAGTAGGTTTTCGAGGACCACACAGCAGGGATGGGGTGGGACCAGGTTCAAGCCCGCCTCCGTCCGGCTTCAAGCGAGGCCAGCGATCCCTCTGCCCCGCACGGTCACGCGCACGTGCGTGAACATGGGTGCCCAACCAGGGCCAGACCCGCCGGAGTTTGGGGCGGGCCGTGTTTGGGGAAAGGCATGGACAGAAGCGTGGGGAGAAAAGCGCAGTGAGTGCAGGTGGAAGCGAGCAAGAACGAACAAATGTGCGTCTCTGGCCTCTCCAGTCTCCGCTTGCCCGTCGTAAGACAGGGAGAATCATTGGTCCCCCATCCGGGGCTGTTTCAATGAGATGATCTGCTGAAAGCCAGCACAGTGCCTGCTTGTTAAATGGGTGCCAGAATTCTATGGCCTGTGCTCTTGCAGACAGCCCTGGGGTTAGGGGAGAGGGAGTACACATCTCTCAGACGAGTAAACTGAGGCTCAGAGAGGCGAGGAGACTTGCTCGGGATCCCGTGGATTAGGGTTTGGGCCCGATGGGCAAGCTCTCACCACTGCCCTAGAAAAGAGCAAATCCTGGACGGATGACCACTGTTGGATGGACAGATGGATGGATGGGTGGATGGAAGGCTGGACGGTCCAAAAGATGGAAACATGCACGCAGCCCTGGAAACTCTCTTCCCTCCGAAGGGGCCTGCCGTTCTTAGTCTGGTTTCTCATGAGGGGTGGGAGAGCTTCAGCCCCCGGGTCATGGGCTTTGCTCCTGGACGGCTGCTTTCCCCTGGGGGGTGGGGAGGCTCCGAAAGCCCCTAGATGCTGTGCTGCCTTCAGGATCACAGCTGGAGATGTTCCCGGATTAGAGAGGAATTTATCCCCTCCTTGAGCTGCCGTGGCAGGATGTACTGGCCTCGGCGAGTGTTGAAACACAACTAGCCAGCATCTCCATCCAGATTCTGCCAATAGATCATGAATACAAGAGACCCAGGGTGCCCGCTGGGGCTTCTACTCCAGCAGGGACCCCTGGGAACACCCCTCTGCTCTGACCCAGGCCCAGCAGTCTGGGTCAAGTTGGTCATGTCTTGTGCCCACCTCCGTCCTTGCGTGAAATTTCACCGTTCGAGTGTCATTCCTTTGGTGTAATGCTGCAGTTCTGGTTTTAAAAAGAATCTGCTGCCGTGAGAACATTAGCCCGGGTCTCTGAAGATCTGTGTTGGAAACCTTGTCACCCAAATTGAGAGGTGCCGTGTACAAAATACACACCAGATTCTGATGCCTTGGTACGAAACAGGAATGGAAAATATCACACGAACCATGTTTTATATCGATTACGTGTTGAAGTGACGGTATTTTTAGTATGTACGTGTTATTAAACTGATTTCACCTGTTTCTCTTTACCTGTGTGTGTGTGTGTGTGTGTGTGTGTGTGGCTACTAGAAAATTTAAAAATACACATGCAGCTTGCATTCGATTTCTATTGGAGAGGGTTGGTCTAGCTAATTAGTCACAGCCACGGAATATTTAGACTGGAGTTAACCATGCCATTAAAGTCATTTCAGGATTTTCAGAAACACTGCTACAAGCAGAGTCTTGAATTGGCAGAGTCTTGAATTGACTCTGCTGTCCTGTTGTGTTTAATAAGCACCCGGTTTGCAGGGTGAAGGGCCCGAGGAACCCCACCTCTCTGATGCAATTAATTGCCTTTGATGGAGATTATCACTAGGCTCCTTGCTGGGACAACACAGATGCATACCACATGTACATCTTACGGGCCTTGGTAGAGCACAGTTTACAGGCTTGGGTTAAAATTTGAGGTTAAAATGCAAGGGTTCTTTGGAACTCAGAGAGGTGCCCTTAGGCAATGACGTGAAAGAAAAGACCCCTCCTGGAGTCAGGGAACCTGGGTCCTTGGCCCGGCTCCGCCATTTCCTCCCTGTGAGATCTTAGGCTTGTCACCACCCCTCTCCGGGCCTCAGTCCCCCTGTCCATATAATGGGAGCAATGCTGGTTGATCCTTAGGACCCTTCTCCATTAGAAAACGGTGTTATTTTAAATCTGGGTTTTAGATGATGTCTTCATGCTACGCGGCTCACCCAGGCTGGAATCCAGAAGAAAAACCTCCGAGGGGCCCCGTGGGTCTTCATGAGGCTGCTCAGCCTGGCAGGGCCCGGGGCTGGCTGGCTGACCTGCCCCTGAAGGTTCTGGATCTGTGTAGCTGGGAACCTGGGTCTGCATCAGGGGTGGGGCACGTGGACAGGGGCATCAGAACCTGGAGGCTCACACGACAGGGATGTGGCCTGACTGTAGAGGCCACTCCTGGCTCCTGCTTTGCTTGTGGGGGAACGGATTAAAGCATCGTCTGAAGAGAGGAGCACCCCAGACCTGGGTGGGAGTCGCCATTTGGCTCCCTGTGCGGCCCACCGGGTGAGAGCTGGGACAGGCGGCTTCCTCGGCCCAAGAGGCTGGCGGGGCCCGATTCAAGGGACAAGAGAGGAAGAGCCCCTGTCCTTTGACCCTGCCGGAGTCCTCACTGTGGCCCACTGGGTGCCTGCATGAGACAGACCGGGGTGCTTTGTGGGGCAGCAGATTCCCAGACACCTGTTCTGGGAACAGGTGGGGTGGGGCCTGGGCCTCTGCAGGCACAACCATACTCCTCAGAGATGTTAGTCCGCTAACGTCTCATAACTTTGTGTCCAGCTGGGCACTGGGATCACCTGGGGAATTTTTCAAAAGCCTAATACCTAGGCCTCACCCCCAGACCGATTGTGTCAGAATCTCTGGGGTGAGGCCTCAGCATTAATATTTTTCAGTGCTCCCCAAGTCATCCCTGCTGTGTATTCAAGGGGTACCCCAGCCCCAAATCAGTTCTAAGAGCCTCAAGATGGATGTTTAGGGAAAGGGGGCGGGGCGGGGGGGGAAACTTGTGAGGCTCAGAGAGGGGAAGTAACTTGCCCAAGGTCACACAGCAAGGTGATGGAAAAGCCAGTCCTGGAACAGGCCTCTTTCCTGAGCCTGGGCCAGGGCCCATTTCTCTCCTGAGGCTCCGTCCCCTTTTATAAACCAGAGCCCAGGCAGGCAGTGCTCACAGAATTTCGCTTTGGTAATATTGGAACCCGGTACAGTCAGGGCCACCACAGTGAGGGGCGGGAGCTTGTGATGGCGATTAGCGGAGCCGTAAGTCTTTCGCTTTATCCAAATCTTGGGCCGTAATTTAGGAAATTTAATTAAAGGGGGAGAAATGGGGACACCCGAAGCTCCTTGCCTCCTGTTATAATGAGTGAAATACACCGGGCTGTAAAAGGAAATGCTGTCTGAGACGCAGCTCCGATGTTTTATTGCCAAGTTTTATTCGCCGACGTAAACGTAATCGCTGGAAACCGGAGCTCCATTAACGCACATATTTTCACACATCCGGGGCCCCACCTGCACCCCCCTCTTCCTCTAGGTTTCTTCACCCACCTCCTAGGGTCAGCCCTGGGACTTTCTGGGCATGTCTATGCCAAGTCTGGATTTCCCCGCCGGTTTCATACCCTCCCATGGCAGATAAGAGTTTAATAGAATTCCAGTGCTCCTCTGAGCTCAGTAATGCATTCTGGAAATTAGGCGACTACATACTGAAACCATTGTTCCCCCTTATAAATGGGCTCCCTCAAAGCCAGTGACCGTGGGGTCTCTGATAAGCTCTCATGAAGCCGTGCTCCACATGTTATTGGTGTGTTAAAAGGCGCAACTCCGGGCTCACCATTGCTCATTGTTAGGGGCTGATACATTTAAGTAGTTTCTCCATGAATCAGGCAGCTTAGGTATTTCCCCCCTCTTGGCATTGATAGATGAGAGAAAGGAAGCCATTTAGACGGCGCTATATAGGGCCCTGGCCCACACGGTGAATGATTTCCAATGCCTGGTTTAATTTATTTTTAAATGAAATTTGTTATTGATTCTGGATTAAAAGGACAAATCTTACGGCTGTTACCACTGACAGAGCCATGGTGCAAAAGTGACACCTCTCAAAGGGGAGGGAGGGTGGCCTCCCTGAGTCAAGGGGAGGGTGGGGACTCTCCAGGGAGCTCGGGTCAGAGGCAGGAGGCCGTGCGAGATGTCTCGCTTCGGGGGGGGGACCTTAAGAAGATCGTCTTGCCCACCTGCAAGACCTGACCTGATGCTCACCTTCCGAGTCTCACTTGGGTGATGGGAATAGCGGTGATATTTGCCTCCTGGCATCCACGTGACCACTGGATGCTTGTTTAATTGCCTCCAGGGATGGGATGTTTACTCCCTCCTAGAGCATTCCCTGAGTGCTCCCACCCTAGTGAATTCCTAGAGACTATTTTCTGGCATAATCTTCAGTTACCTGCTGCCTCCACCAGGCTTTTAGCGTCCACAGTGCCCGTGCCCGCAGTTCACATTGGATCCATGAAGAAGGAAAGACAATATTACAAGGGGAGGAATACAGGCTGGGGATTCTTCCTGTCACATCCAGCTTCGGCCCCGCCTCCCTGTGCAACCTTGTGCCTGTCACTTCACGTCTCTGAGCTTCCGTTTGCTTATCTCCAAAAGAAGGAAGGTGATCATACTGGCCTCAGGGTTTGTTGCATAAATTGTACGACATCATGGATGGGAATGTGATTTGTAAAGAGCAATTTAGGTGCTGCAGGAAGTACAAATAGGACAGTATAGTGGGAGAGCCCTGAGCTGGGAGACAGAGGACCTGGCTCTGGTTCTGTCATGGTTGGCTGTGTGACTCTGAAGGAGTCACTTAGCCTCTCTGGGTCTTAGTTTCCTGAGTTGCAAAGAGGGTGGTTTAACTAGATGTGCTTCGTTATTGTGCCTAAGAGCATGGGCTCTAGAATCAAATATATCATGTCTCTACAACTGCCTTGCTGTGTGACATTGGACAAGACACTTAGCCTCTCTGAGCATCTATTTTTTGTCTGTAAATAATATCAACAGATGATAATAATAGTAGCCAACATGTATTACGTATTTACTACGTTCCAGGCACTGTTCTAAGGGCTTTGTAGTGTTTTTCATTTAGCCCTCACAATAATCTTGCGATGGTGGTATTATAATCTTTATTTTACAGATGAGGAAGTTCAGGCACAGAAAGGCTAAGTAACGTGTCTAAGGTCACATAGCAAGTGGCAGGATTCAAAGCTACTATCCATACTTACAACCACACTATTCAACTCGATGGGGCCTGGTTGTTCTGAAGATTAAGTGGGATAATTAAAGTTCTTAGCACAGTTCTGGGTACACAGTGATGGACCAACAGTGGCTTGGGGACTGGCAAAAGTCCTTCCTTCCTGTGGGGGACTCAGACTGGAACTTGGCCAATGGGGGACTCTGCTAGAAAGAGGGGAAGGCATGCGGGAAGAGGGGGAAGCACCGGGAAGGGAAAGGACGTGACCAAGTTCAGGCATGTTTAGGGAGAGAACCTGGTGGAAATGGTACTTGGACAGAGGGCATGTGCAGGAGGAGAGGCTGGGACCTTGAATGCAAACAAGACAAGTTGGGATTTCTGTAAGAAACAAGGCCATTGGAAGAATTTTGGACAGAACCTTCACAGCATAAGCCTTTTCAAACTCATACAATCCCCGGAGGTCTGCTCTTGAAGGAGATTTAGAGGTCACTGTGTTTAACCCTGTTCCAGACTAGGAGGAGAAATGTTTCCTGAACGTCAGGCAGTGGGTTAGTGGCAGAACAGCAGAGTGCCGCTGTCCCACCCTGACCTCCTTCCTTCGCAGCCCCCAAGTGGAATCTCTTGTTTTCTCTCTTCTAATCTGCTCTCTCCCTGACCCTTTGCCTGTGCCCCGCTGCCTGCAATCTGTGGGTTAAGAGGAGAAAGCCCTGGGTGTGAGCCCCAGTTCTACCACCACATTGACTTGGAGAGGCCTCAGGCTGGAACTGAAAGAGTCTGGGTTTCAGTCTTGGTGCTGCTGTGTGATCTCAAAGATTCTGTTTCTTCATCTTTATAAGAGGGGCAATGGAGTCCATTTCTTTGGAAGTGAGGCTCAAGTTAATGAATGAGAAAACGCTTTTGTAGAGTCCAAGATGCCTGGCCATCCCAGATAGCCTAAGTACCATCTCTGTGTGGGAAGGAAGTGAAAAGAAGTGAGTTAATCAGACAAAACCAACCCCTTCCACTAGTGAATGTGGGCGGAAAGGAATTGGGACGAGGGCGGGGATCTGTCCGCGGTGCTGAAGGCAGCGTCCTGCGGGGGCTGTCAAGCTGGGCTGAAACACAGCATTTGTAATTGGGGGCTTCGGGGGACTGTCCATAATTTTGAATGAACTGGATTCTTGCTGGCGACCACAGGCCCCATCCAGTGTGCTGCCCGCCATAATACTGGAAAGAGGGATGCGAGGGCAGAGTAAAGATGGGTGGGGAGCTGTCACTCGGGCTCTAATCTCATTCTCAAACTTGGGGCTCTGTCCACAATTCTGGACTCATCTGTAGTCTGTGGAAAGGGGAGTGGGCTTTCTGCAGTGCTCACTCCCATTCGGCGGGCGGCGGAGCGGGAGAGGAAACCGGAAGGTCTGTCCCCGGTGTTGAATCCTCGAATCTAAGAGCCCGCCCAGCTAGGTCCTTGGGGCCAAAAAAGATGGGGGTCGGGGTTGACGCTGTCCTACTCCGTGGTGCTGAAACTGCGGCGGACAGGACCATGTCGGGAACGAGACTTGGGGAAGGACAAGGGGTGAGAGCAGGAAGGAACCCTGCCCTGGGATCAGAGACCCTTGCCTCAGACTCTCCGTGGGACCTCGGAGAAGCTATGTCTCTGATTTAATGTGCTTCCTCTTCCTTTAAACGAGGCCACCTGTCTGCCCTCGTGTCTGTACTGAAGGTCTATCCCAACAGCCCCAGTATACCCGTCAGGGACGGACCCGGAGGATCTCCTTGGATTCCTGGTCTTGGGAATGGGAGTGGCTTTGTTACCTGCCCGCCCCTCCAACATTCCATCTAGGCCCATCGGTCCGAGGAAGGGAGACTTACAGTCCAGAAGGGGGCGATCCAATCCACCGCGTAGGGCCCAGCATCTTGGAGCTAGGAGCTCCAGCAACTGGCTCGCATCACTCCCATTAGGCAGGCAGGAAAACTGAGACACAGAGAGTAACAATAGTAATAACTATTCAGATCCTACCATGAGGACGGCATTATGCTAAGAGCTTTTACGTTCACGATTTTTCATGAATCCTCACCACGACCCCTGGAGGTAGCTACTATTCCCATTTCTCAGATGAAACCTTTGAGGCTCAGACAGGGATAGACATCCGGACATGATCACGCAGGGAGCTAAAAAGCTGCGGCAGGACTATCACGAGGTCCCCTGGGCCTCAGCCCAGATTCCTGCCCTACCTCACCCTCACCTCCACCCCCACCGCCACCGACCCCCTGACCCTGGCACCGCCCTGCTAGCAAAGTTGGGAGTCCCTCGGAGCGCGCTGAGTCTGGCGGCAGGTGGATGGGTTTTTCTCCTCATCCCGCTGGATAGTATTTCAGGTTTTGAAGCCAGTTGTGTTATGCTTTGCGGGAACTGGGTCCCTTGGGTGGTTGCCTCCACCCCATCCCGCCGCCCGTTTGCACTCTCGGGTGGGGGGACGTTGCGGGTACCGCTTTAAAAATCCCAGCCTGGGCAAAACTTTGATGATAAATCAAGCGGCAGATCCCTCCGCCGCCGCCTCCTCTGGGCGGGCGGGAGGGAGTGGGAGGGAGGGGGTGCGGCGGCGCCGGCGCCGAGCGGAGTGGCCTTCCGCGGAAGGGAAGAGTCCCGCAGTCGGAGGCGGCCGGCTGGGCGTGCGCTCGCTACCCGCACCCGGGGCTGGACCGGAGCCGGGCGAGGGCTGGGGCCGGGGCCCGGCCAGCTTCGGCGAGCGAGAGGCAGCGGCCGGAGCTGGGCAGCCAGGCCGCATCCGGCAGGGAACGGCGGGCGCGGGGTCTGCGGTCTCCTGAGCCCCGATGTGAGGCGGCGGCGCCCCGGCCCGAGCGCGCACCATGGGGGCCCCGCTCGCCGCGGCGCTGGGCACCCTCCACTACCTGGCACTTTTCCTGCAACTCGGAGGCGCCACGCGGCCCGCCGGCCACGCGCCCTGGGATAACCACGTCTCCGGCCACGGTGAGTTCGGTCGCCGCCCCCGCGGACTTCCCCACCAAACCCCACCCCGGGCTGCGCCGCTCCAACTTGGCCGTCCCCGGGCTGGAACCCGCGTCGGCCCCGGCGGGAGTCCCGTGGCGCCCCCTGCCGGGTCCTCGGACCCGCCCTGGCACCCCGGCCGCCCCTGCAGAGGAAGGGGCACCCCGCGTGCAACCCGGATCGATCCCGCTGTAGCCGAGAGCCCCCTCCTCCCCAGCACGCTCGCGCCGATACACACACCTCCAGGACCACACGTATTCACAGCCAGGGGCACACTCACTGTTCCCACACTCACAACTCCCGCCCTCACGCATCTCCAGCCGCCTGCTCGGATCCCCCTCCTCACTCATAACCACTCACACTTATGCCCGCTGCACACACACACCGGCACCACGGTTGGGGGACTCACACCCTGCCAGCTGGCACCCAGGCGCACACACTCTGCACAACTCTTGCCTGCCCTTCTGCCTGCAGACACACACACACACACACACACACTTGTGAACACACTTTGCTCGCCCACTCCTCTCTGCCCATCTGCCTTTCCCTTTTGTAGGTTTAACCCTGTAGCTGCCCTCATCCCCTCTTACTCCTCATCTGCCCCTTAGATCACTGGGAAAGGTCCTGGGGACAGAAGACCCCGCGTCTTGAGAACTGGTAGACCCGAGCTGCGGCTGCCCCTGCAGGGTCGGGGTCGGAGGCTTGCTGGGAGCCCCTCAAACACACTGGAATAGTTGGGATTGCTGCTTCTGGCCACAGGCGTGGACGGGGAAGAAGGATGCTAGGTGCTTCTGTCTTGTCTCTGGGGGTGGGTGGAAAGCCCCCCGCCATCCTTCTGTAGGGTACCCCCCCCCCCATCCTCAGCCTCGGCCCTGAGGATTGAAAGGTGGGAAATCAACTCAGCCACCGCGGGAGCTGGGGAGCAAGCAAGCAACCCCACACTGGTTGCCTGAGTCTGGGAAGCTCCTTTTAGCCCCAAAGGAGCCCAAGTTGGCAGTGGAGTTGTAACATCTGAGGCTGGTAGCTGGGGAGGGGTTCCCCTGCCCCTGTGAGCCAGGCTCCGGAATGGGGACCGGAGCATAAATGAAAATGGAGACGCTTCTTCCATCCATCCCTTCCCAGTCCAGTGGGGGCGGCTGCAGCACCAGTGCTGGGCACTGTATGCCCAGGGCCGGTGGGGAGGTCTGCACAAAGAGCAGAGAACTGTGTGATTTATTCCGAAGGAAGGAGTGAGGCGGGGGGAGTGGGTAATCAGAGGAGGCTTTGCTGGGGCCTGATGCACGAGTGGGATTGTTCCGAGGGGCACGGGCGCTTCCAAAGCCCTTCTCAGGGTCTCCGCTTTTGGGGAACCATGATTCCCTGCACCTTCTGCCTTACCACGTTTGATAGAACTGCTCTGTGTATCATCTGCGCACCCTTCACGTCCTCCAACGAATTTCTACTGACCTGGCCGGAGCGCTGGTAAATAGGGGAAGGCGTATGTTGATCCTCAGTTTACAGATGGGGAAACCAAGGCTCAGAGAGGTGAAGGGACTTGCCCAAGGTCACACAGTGAGTGAGCGGTTGAGCTGGGACTGGCCACAGGGTCTGTCGGGCAAAGACAGAGCTTTTTCCAGGACATTCATCTCCCCGTCAGATCCCCTCCCATTTAAAGGAAACTGGGAATCCCTCCTTCCGCTCCCCTCCTCGCGATGCTCAGTTCCTTGGCACAGTTAGAACTTATACTAGGAGGTTTTCCAAGGAAGGGTTTTCCTGCATTTGCAGTCCCGAGAGATACGAGGACTGGGGCTCTGAGGTTTATGGTCATCCTGTCCCTGGAGCATCAGACCTCAAGGATTTGGGTGCTACTCTGTCATTCCTGAGGTCCTGAGGGTCTGCCCTTTGTGTGGTAGTCTCTTCCTGCCCCCTGGCCGGGCGTGCTCAGGGGCACAACTCTGCCATGCGAGCTGGAATGTCACCTCTGAACTCTGGACAGGTCCCGCTAAGGCCCAGAGGAGGGGCTAGACAGAAAGGACACAGCACTGACTGCTGGGGGCCCTGGCTTCTCTCACTGACCCCCCTGTGCAGTTCTGGGCAAGTGGGTCAGCCCCCTGTGGGGCTCCTTCTGTCCCTCAAGAAACAAGGAAGCCAGGCTGCTCTGCAGGGGCCAGACTGCCTTCTCCCAACATTGCCAGGTTCAAAGTCACCAAGTAGTGGATGCCGAGGAGCCCCCACGGCGGCCCCTCTGCCGGGCCAAGTGCCCGCCACCACAGGAAGGGTTTGGAGCCACTCACTTAATCACAAAAAGAAACTGTTATTAATGATAGTGAGACGCGGCGAATAAGTGGGTCATGTCTAATAAGCCATTTGTGTTCAGGAGGAGAATACCAATTTGATAAAAGCTGTGTGTGCTGAAAAAGCCCAGAAATTGCTGTTTAGCAGATTGGAGCCTGATCGTTTCATTATTCCTGGGCTCCGCATGTCCTCGGCTGATTCAGGAAATGTGGCCGGGTTAGGGAGGGGTCTCGGTGCCTGGAGGTGGGGATGGGAGGCTGGAAGTGGGGGGCTCCTCCGGAGGAGCCCACGGACCCCAACCACTTGGCGGTTGCTCCCCTCTCCAGCTCAGTCTGAGCCCAGCCCAGCCGCCAGGCTGACACCTTCCCCCCCCACCACCCGGGACTTGTCACAGGGAGAACCCGTGGTCAGGTGGGTCCGCAAGGACATCTGTCTCGCTTCCCATCTCCCTGCTTCCTGCACTCAGCCCACTTCGCAGGGGGCCTTTTAAAGGCATGAGGATCGAATGGGGGAGTGAATGGAGCATGCCTCTTAGGGAGGCACAAGGGACTGAGAGGCTGGGAGGGTGGTGGCCAGTATTCGTACCTAGTAGGTATTCCGTTAATGGCAACTATTTTGAATTTTCCTTATCAGAAAGGGTTAACTCATTGCCATAAGCACAGCAGAAGTGGCGGGGTGGGGGGGGGGGGAGCGAGGAGCTAGCATTTATGAGCTGCCTACTATGTGCTGTAGGTGCTACCAAACACCTTGCCAGTGTTCACTCACCAAGGTTGACACTATTCATGCAAGGCTGGGGTTGGAGAGAGGAGAATACTGAGGTTCAGAGAGGGCCAGTGACTCGCCCAAGGTCACTGAGCCTGTATGGGGAGCGGAAGAGCTGTGCCTGCCTCCTCCGGGACGGCCTTGAGGCAGGCTCGGCCAGTCACGTGACAGGACTTCTTCCTTCTGCACGGCCTTAGCTGAGCCTTCCAGCTCCCCAGAGAACTGGCAGAGCAGTGGGTTCCAGCAAGAGGAACCAGCCGCTTAGACAGGTGACGGGTAGGGTCTTGCTGAGGGCACATGCAAGTTAGAAAAAGACAGCTGGGCTGGACTCTTTCTCCAGTCCTTGTCCCAGGTCTGGGCCAGGGCAGGGGTCCTGCAGAGACCTCCTGCCTTGGAATCACCGGGGAGTTTGTTAAAATGCAGATCCCAGGGTCCCCCAGACCCATTGGCCAAAATGATTGTTGATGAGACCCTGGAATCTGCATTTTAATAAGCTCCCCAGATGATTCCTGCGCAGCCGGAGTTTGGGAGCCACTGCCTAAAGTATTCACCCACGTGTAGGGACAGGATATTGTCTTGTCCAGGGGCTGCTGGGTTGATTTGGTTTTGCAAGAGAGGGAGAGGGCCACGCTGGAGCAGGCATGTGGACCCTGAAAGGAGACCCAGGAAGCCTGATACTGAAGCAAACATCCATCCTGCCACCCTGCCCTGCCACACACGCACACGCACGCACGCACACACACACCTAGGCCAGCACCTTCAATTATTAATACACCCCAATGCAGACACAGATCCTGGCTTGGCCCGGCGCTTTGTCCATTGAGTGATTCACGGTCCTGAGGTTCTCTCTGTTGCCAGGAGGGAGCAGCAGGGTGCTGAGGGAGGGGTGGGGGCCACCGGGCCATTTGGCAAACAGCCTGTGCACTGGAAAACGACTCTGGCATTATCTCATTCCTTACTGAACTGTTGGTATCTCCCCATCAATAAGCTGGCTAGTTTGGTGGCTGGGAGACGGAGAAAATTGAGTGCTGTCTTCCGAAGGTTATGATGTTAAAAATGTGTTCGCATTGTCTCGGGTCTTGGTGATTATTCTATCAATTACGCCCGTAAACACTCGGCCTTGGGCTGAGGGTTCCCGGCCTCCTGTGGGGAATCGGCCCTCACAAGCGGTTTTCCCCGAGTCCTTCACACCAATTGGTTTTGACACCTTGCCTATCAGCCGCTCCGGCGGCCTTTTCCCGAAGCAACGGGAGCCGCGGGCGGCCAGCAGGACAGGAATTCGGCTCATCTCCACGGTGACACGGTGACAGCAGAAGTGTTGGGGGAAGTCTCCTTGTGATAAACAAGTGGGCAGGGACAGGGGTGAGGGAGAGTGGTCAGCCACCAGGACCAGAGACGGAGGGGAGGAACAAAGCCGTGGGCAAGGGTGCATTTGCCCAAACTGCCTGGGAGGTTACCGTTTGGCTTTGGGGTCGCCTGATCCAACGCTGTGCAAATAAAGTGAGAAATACGCAGAAGGAAATGTTTACCGAGTGTCATGCCAGGGCCTTCCATGGCATTGTTTCATCTGATCCCCACAAGCACCCTAAGAAGAAGGGACCTTTTCTCTGGCCCAGTGTATTTATGAGGAAACTGAGGCCCAGTGAGGTTAACAGCCTTGCCTGAGGTCACACACCCAGCAAGTGCTGGAGCCTGGATTTGAACCCCGGAGTGTGACTCCAGACCCCGTGCTCACAATGCTGTTGAGTCCCAGAGACGAAGAGTTTTTGGAGACGTCCAAGGTCTGAAATCTTAAAACTTTTGTGTATTCCAAGCTAATGTAGTTTGAAACATTCAGTTGATTTTAATTTCGTCATGTCTTTAGAAGAAAAATCACAAAGCTGGAGCCCCTCCTCATCCTTACAGACCACTGCAAGGACATCCCGGGCTGGGCAAGGCTGATGTCGCCTTGCCGTGGACGGACCCAGGCCCCGCCCCTTGGGTACATAGGAGAGGCTGCAACCCTGAGGGTCACGGGGCGCCAGGGTGTCTCCTCCTCTCCCCCGCCCTGGTGAGGTGAGACTCTTCTATCAGAAAAAGGGCCGGTGATCTCACTGGGGGAAGAAATCCACCCCTCCACCAGCTGGTGACCCTGAGGTCCCTCTGGCACCTGCCGCTGGGGGAAGGGAGGCGGAGACGGGGAGCCAGAGGGGCTATCGCTCCTTCAGGTCCCCCTCCCCGCCACGGGGCCCCCTCCCCGTCCTGGAAGCCAGCAGAGGAGTCTCTGGGACTCGGCTCCCTCACCCCCAGCTGAAACCTCTCTTCAAGAACCCCCAGGACCCTCCGCAGCCATTGGGTCCTACCTGAGAGATGGTTTTAGGCAGCACCCGGACACAACCTCTTACATTTTAATCGTTCGCATTTATTTTAATGTGGATTGGAAAAATAAAACCGGCACATCAAAACTGTGATTTCACGGATATGATCGCTTAGGACGAGACTAACGGGCATATGAAAAAACAGTGGGTTAGTTTATGGGAAACCATTCAGACAGGCCAGTGAGGGTGGTACACAGGCAGATCAGTGTGTCGGAATGACTGCACTTGGGGGTTGTTGGCCCGTGGGCTGCCTCCTCCCACCTCCTACTCGGGGCTCTCATTGGGAACCTCTGGCCTGACAGAGGCGGCTGCCGGGTACTGGAGGCTTGACCATTCACTTAGTCCCTCATTCATTCAACAAACATCAGCCGAGCACCTGCCATGCACCAGGCTCCTTTAGCCACTGGGGACGTAGCAGTGAAGGAGACAGATAAGGTTCTAGCTCAGATGACTAAACCTATAAAACATACATAGAAGTATAAATTGTGATAGGAGTTGAGAAGCAGCGATGATGTTCAGCCCAGAAAAGGCACTCCCTCCCGGGGCAGTGAGGGGACCCCATAGTGAGCTCCCTGTCACAGAAGATATGCAAGCTGGACCCAACCATTTATTAGCTGGGGGCGTTTTGGAGGGAATCCCTGCTTTATTTCCCAAAGGAGCACAGACTGGTGAAGTCAGCAGAGAAGTCAGAACACAGTGGGTGGTTAATGACGATCTGTCACACAGCGAGTTAGAGATGGGTCCAGGTGGGCGGGGCTGAGGATGCCCGGGCCCCACACAGGGGACGCGGCAGGGGTGAGGGCCTTTGCTGACTCCTGTGTTGAGAGGTGCGGGCAGTGGCTCCTTTGTGACTTCATTAAAGTGCCAGAGTTCGGGGGTGGGAGAAGTAGACCCTGAGCTTTTAGCCAACCATCCCGCTAACTCGGCCTTGCTGGGTAGCTTGGCAGGTCCCTGCCCTTCTCTGGGCCTCGGCACCCCCAACGATGGCAAGTTTACCTAAGCTCTAAGCCTCTGGAGTCCTTCCAGGCCCTCTCCTTTGTCCTCCAGGCAGCAGGTGAGGCTGGAGTCCACGGCGGTGCGAACTCCGTCTAGCACGTGATGCTTCGTCTCAGTGGCCTTCGGGGGTCTGGGAACCAAGACGCCAGGCAGCGTTCATCCAGTTTTTTCCTCTGTGCCGATCATCTCCCTTACCTCCTCCTTTAAGCCTCACACGCCTCATGGGGAGGGTGCTCCCATGTTACGGACTAGGACACGGAGGCGTAGGGGGTGATGTGACCTGCCTGAGGCCACACAGCTGTTGAATGGCAAAGCCAGGCTTGAGCCCAGCTTATGGGGCTGCAGAGCTGGGGTTCTTCCCTGCTCATCTGTCCTGCTCCTGGCTGCCAAGCCCGGTGGGCGTGTGGACACTTGCTTTGTTCCGGAGGGGCACCCTGGCTTCGTCGGATTCTCTCCGGGATGCCAAAATGCCGGAAAGGCCAGGTCTGGCTGAACAAGCTCGATCTGAGAGCCTAGGCTCCTGGATCCGAGTCCAGCACTGTCAGTGGGGGTGGTGGGACCCTGGGTGCACCTGCCTGGCTGTTCCGCAGGGAGGGGGCTGGTGGCTTTGTCTGAGCGTGCGTCTGGAAAGCGTGCATTTGGGTGTTTGATCGTGTGCGGTTGAGATGTGGCTGGGCGGGAAGGAGCCGGGTGGTCCCTCTAGCGTCCCAGCCTAGGGGGGCCAGGCTGTGCCCTCTGTGCCATAGCCTTGGCTTCTGAATCAGCCTCCCCGGCCCCTCCAAGCTGATGCCCTTGGGACGTGAGGCATAGGAGCTCTGGGAGCATCTGGAAGGTTAGAGCCGGAGCTGGGGCCGGGGGGGGCCTTGCTCAGAGCTATCAATTAGGGGGCTGGCAGTGGCCATCTGTGGCAAGCGCTCTGCCTGCCCCTCTCTCTGGATCTCTCTCTCCGGGTTGGACTCTCTCCCTCTGTCCTTCAGTCTCTCTCCATCTTTCTTTGTCCCTTTCCCTGTGTCTGCTGCATCCATCACCCTCCCTCTTCCCATCTCCCCACCTCACCCTGTCTGTCTCCACATGCACACACGTGCACGCACGCACACGCGCCCACACGCACACACTCCTCTCTCCGGGTCACATCTAGGATCACACACGCATGTATTCTGGGTAGCATGATGATACCCGCACAGAGCGGGCACCTGAGAAATGTCAGTTGAATGACTGAAGCGAATGAATGAATGGTGACGTTACAAGGGGATGAAATGAAATGGTGATGTTACAAGGGACACTGGAGCTTGTCTAGACTAGTGGTTCCTAATTTTCTTGGAGGTCACAATCCTCTTGAGCATCTGATGAAAAATGGATCACTTCCTTAGAAAAATGCCACACCATTTTTGGTTAGTTCCGGTGGGTTCGTTGAGGCCCCCAAAGCTCACCTGTGGTCCCAGGGGAAGCAGCTTTCATTTCACTGGGGAGGAAACTGAGGCCCAGAAAGGAGCCAGGGCCAGCCCCAGGATGCAGGGCAAGCCCTCAGCAGAGCCGGGAGTGGGTCCTCCTCCTCCCCCGCAGCTCTCCCATGTGACCTGGGGGGAGGGGGTTGGGGGGGGGGGCTCTGGAACAAGCTTGTCACTTTCCCCAGCAAGTTCTGGGTGAGTGTCTCCAGGGGGTGGGCGCGGGGGAGAGGTAACGGAGGACAGCCAGCCAGAGACGAGAGCCCTGGAAATGGCTCAGGCGGGCGAGCCATCCGGAGGGGCGGGGGGGGGGGGGGGTGTCTCTGAAGGTTTCCCACCAGAGTGGTCCCCATGTCCTGGGGCAGTCAGGAAGACTTCCTGGGGGAGGTGGGCTCCTTGAACCCAGGGCTGAGGGCTGGGTTGAGGGGATTCCAGAGGCCAGGGGAGCCTCCCCTGACGGCCTGGGTCTGGCAGGGGCTTCAGTGGGAGAGTTGTGCATGTGTACTGGGCAAAGCAGGCTGCGGGGCTTGGTGTTGACCCCCACCAGCTGGAGGTTTTCGAGTGGGGAGGGTGGGGGTCTGGCGTCGGGGTAGGACCCACCATGTGCCTGAAGTGGGGGCTCAAACAGGACTTGGAGGCTGGAGGGGGAGAGGCTGTTTTCTGGACTAGGCCCGAACTCGCAGGCTCATAGGATGCCGGGGCCGCAGCGTCCAGGGGGCGACAGAAACGTGGGCTCCGTGGGAGATGGGAACTGGGTGTGCACGCGTGCGCGTGTGTGTGTGTGTGTGTGCGCGCGCACACTGGCTTCCTTTCTAATACTTGAGCACCCCAGGCTCCTCAGCACCTTCCCCCCAGTGATTTCATCTGCCTGGCAGGCTCCCCCCACTGCCCCCCCACCCTCCGGCTCCCTCCACCGTGCTTCGTGTACCTCCTCACAGGGGCGCGTGACCTGCCAGAGCCTCACCGTGGTCATCCCAGCGGGCACCCCAGGCACCCGTCCACACGCCATCTTGCAGAAGAGGAAACGGGCTTAAGAGGTGGGTGGGCTGGGGGCCCACACCTAGTTCAAGGCAAGGGAGCAGAGCCCCAACTTTCCCCCCCAGCCTGGCGTGATGAGGTTGTAGGGGATGGTATATGCCTGGGCTTTGGGGGTCAGATGCTCTTGGGCTCAAGTCCCGGCCCCCTACTCAAGCTCTCTGAGCCTCATTGGCCAACTTGGGGCTGGGGGTCTTGACCGAAGCCCCTCTTCTCCCAACCGTCAGGTTTGGTTCCTGGCTGAGGGCAGGGAAGGTGAGAGCAGACGGCAGCGTGTCTGTTTTGCTTTGTGAGGTTTTAAAAAAATTATTTCCGGCCTCAGAGGCGGCAGCAATTATGGCCGGCTCACTGGGGAGCCGTTTGCCGCCTGTCATTGGGCCCAGGAAAGGGTCCCTAATGGAGGCCCGGCGGCCGGAGTGCATGGTAGTGAAAATAACGCTCCAAACAACCCTGCACTAATGGTCTCCTGGCAGGCAGACGAGAGGGAGGGGGCGGACAGGCTGGCTGACAGCTGACGGAAGGCCTCTGGGGCAGGGGGCCCTGAGCCTCACCGGCTGGTCTCCTCATGTCCGCCAAACCCCAGCAGTCGTCCCTGAACTCCAGTTAGGCACTGGGAGTCCTGAGCCCCATCCTGGCTCTGCTGCTTTCTGTTGAATCTCCTCCCGGGCAGAGGAAAAACACTCAGTGCAAAAGCCCTGGGGTGGGGCAGAACCCCGTCAGCTAGGGATTCTCTGGTTCTAGAACAGTCCTTGCGTTTCAGAAGGCCAGGCCAGTCTAGTCTTCTAGGGGAGGAAAAGGGAGGTGGGAGTCTTGGGGCAAGAGGAGCCGGAACAAGGCCACCTGTGAGAGGCGGCGTGAATAGCGGCCCGATCATCACCAACCTGATAAAGCTCCATGGAGCCCACTAGGTGCCAGATATTTACGGGGATGTGTGATCCTCTTGAGTGCCCATGATACCCATTTTACAGATGAGGAGACTGAAGCTCAGGGCTTTGCCCACCACAAGGAAGCAGAGTTGGGGTTCACATCTAGGTCAGCCTGACTCCAGAGCTCGCACGGTTTCTGCTGCTCTGCTAGATTTCCCAAACACAGTTGGGCAGGGGCGGGAGGGGCAGGGGCAAGCACTAGGTCCCAAGGGGGGCCGCGTTGGACCACACCTCCTGGGGAGGCGGCGTGGCCGCCAGAGTCTGCCTCAGTTTCTCCCCTGCTGTCGGTCCGTGCACCTGGCGTTCAAGTGCCCCCTCCCCTTCTCTGTTCTTCACGCTCCCTGCCCCCACCCATCTCTCACTTGTCTTTCTCCCTCTCACTGGACTTGAGGGGCGCTCCTTTCTGGGCTCGGGGGCAGCCGCTCATCCCTGTGGCTGCTCATCCCTCCCTCTGCTTCCTCCATTCACCCCCTCTCTGCCCCTGGCAGGCAGCACGGATGGCACACGCCCGGGCTTTGGGGTCAGACTCTTAGGCAGACTCTTAGGTCAAGTCCTGACCCCCCTCAAGCTCTGCAAGCCTGAGGAGCCATCTGTGCAATGGGCTCACCCCACTGGCCTTGCAGGATGTCCAGGCGAGGGGGGTGGGAGGAAATGGCATCTGCACAAACGTCAGGATGTCTGTTTGCCGTTTGCCGTCTCGTGTCCCTGCCCCCGCATTCTGGTTCCTGTCCTGTCGCTGGCTCCCCACACATCCCCCCGCTTGCCTCCCTCCCTCCCAAACCCTTTCACTCCCCGGGGCCCAGATGTGTGGGAAGAGGAGGCGGGAATTCCGCTGGGGAAACCTGCTCGACTCCCACAATCCTGCAAGTGCCAGAATATTTTCACTCTCCTTAAATCTCCCTAGATTTGTAATTCTACTGCTGTCTCCCTCAATCCGCGCCGCTGGCCTTGGGAGGCACCCTGCCCCCCACCGCGGGCACCGGCACTGCCCGCCCAGCCGGGTCACGGCTGCCTGGCGGGGGAGGGGGGGCAAGTCCTCCCTCTGTCCGTGCCTCAGTTTCTTCACCCATAAGAAGAGGAGAGTGACGGTGGCCACTTCCCGGGTTGTCTTGGGGATTCGGTGAGACATTTTACGTTATTAAAGAAGCGTCTCTATAAAAAGGAATGAAATCTGATATATGCTACAATGTAGAGGAACCTCGAAAACATTATGCTGAGTGCAAAAAAGCCGGTCCCCAAAGACCGTATGTGGTGTTATCGCATTGGTATGAAACATCCAGAATAGGGGAGTCCAGGACAGAACATAGAGCGGTGACCGCCAGGGGTCACGGGGATGGCTCGTGACTGCCTCCTGGGTGCGGGGTTTCCCTTCAGGGGGATGAAAACGTCTGCGGACTAGATGCAGGGGGCGGTTGTCCAACGCCGTGAATGCGCTCAGTACCACCGACTTGTTCATTTTAAAGTGGTTAATTCTGTGACCTGAATTTTGCTCCAATGACAAACTAAGCACAAAGGAAACGCCCCTGGAGCCCATACTCTGCCAGATCGTCCACTGACAACAGCCTTACGACATAGGTGTTATCACCCCCATTTTACAGATGAGCAAACCGAGGCCCAGCATCACCAGGCACTTAGCGCATAGTAGGGGCTCAAAATGGTAGCTGTTTGCACTTTTATTTAGGGCAGCCCTCCTTCCCCATCAGCGGGGCTGGGCAGGGACCCCACCTGAGCGAATGGCCTTGTGTGTGTATAAAACTCAGCAGTTGAGTGGCTGCCACCGGGGAACAGCGGGCATTGAGGCCCTACTGTGTCCCCCACACGGACATGTCACCTGCATCAGTCCTCGAAATAAGCCTTGAAGAAGTGACACAAGTGAGGGGCGCCTGGGTGGCTCAGTCGGTTTAAGCGTCCGACTTCAGCTCAGGTCACGATCTCGCGGTCCGTGAGTTCGAGCCCCGCGTCCGGCTCTGGGCTGATGGCTCAGAGCCTGGAGCCTGCTTCCGATTCTGTGTCTCCCTCTCTCTCTGCCCCTCCCCCGTTCATGCTCTGTCTCTCTCTGTCTCAAAAATAAATAAAACGTTAAAAAAAATTTTTTTTAAATAAATAAATAAACTTAAAAAAAAAAAAATGACACATGTGGGAACAAGCACTCAGGCCAGTGGGGTGACTTAGAGCCACATGGTGAGTCAGGCCAGGGGTGCAGCTGTTATCCTTACTCGTAAATCCTGGGCGTCCCTGCCCCCTCCCCAGTCCCTCTGCTTCCTCCTGGTCCGCTCCCCGCTTTTGCCAACAGGTCAACAATCCCCCGCGAGGGGCAAGGCCTAAGGCTGCAGAGACAAAGGAGGCCTCTGACTGGATCGGACAGAGGCCCCTTGACTAAGGGATCAGCCCCACGCGGCGGAGTAAACAGCTCCCCACCAGGGCCCCATTTCTTTGATGGTCTATTTCATTCAAAATTCATGGGTTCTGTATTCTGATCCATAATATATTCATGTTTGCTTTCATACAAAAATAATGTTCTTTCCCCATTTGGGGGGAGGGCAATCAATGCCTCGGGAGGTGGCTTCGCCGGTTGTAGCAGCAGGGACCGTGAGGGCGTCCACCGTTCATTTCTTTGTTCGCTCACTCTGCAAGCGGGCACTCGGGCCTCCTCGGGCCCGAAGCGGGTGTTAGTCCTCACCGCGTGCAAGACGCAGGGCACCTGGCGCTGAATCACCCAGGAAGCTGCCCCGTCAGCCGGACTGGCGGGCTCGGTAGGGTTGTGACAGGCGAGTGGCAGAGAGGCTCCAGGTCCGTGGGCCTCTGCAAGCCGGGGCCTGGAGGTGGGGCCGAGGGATGAAAGGCGGGAGGTCAGTGGCCGAGGACGCCAGGGCCCGTGACAGTGGTGGGGGTGGCTGCCCGCTGTGTCCGGCCCTCAGCAGGCCCTGCGTCCCGAGCCCTTCTGATCGAGAAGAGTCTCTGCTTGGTGCTGCTCTGAATTTAATGCGTGACCCTCGCCGGTCTCCCCTGTTAATGCAAGAAAATGGAGACTGAGGCCCGGAGCCTTCAGCAAGCTGCTGCCTTCCCTGGCTGGAATTTACAGATGCTGTTTGGGTCTCATAGTGTTTATTTTTACAGTTACCTTCTATTTATGGCAAGTGATGCTGATTTTTCCGTTTATGGCGGTAATAAAAGTCTCCTTTTAAGCTGAATTTATTTAAGTAAAAAGGGAAAGATGCTTTGAAAATAAATATTAAGTAAATAATGGTGCAGGTGCGTCAGGGATCCCTGCAGAAATGGTGAAGGTAGTCCCCAAGAGGTCAGACTCGTGAGACTCTCCCTCGGGTGTGCCCTTTCCTGTTCGGAGCTCCTCCTAACTGTGCCAACTCCAACCAGCCTTCAAGTCCAAGTGTGCCCCACCACCTAGAAGCCACCCCCTGAGTCCAGGCAGACGTGGGCCTGCCTTTATCTTCCCTCACACCGTTACCTGCATCCCAAGTTTCTGCATACAGTTGTGCTCTGCGTATCTCTGGGCTGGGGCGGGGAGGGGCCACGATTCACGGCTATGTGAATGGTGCACACCCTGAACAACGGTACATGGCGATGCAGGCTCAGTCCCAGCTGTTGTCCACACAGTAGTCACCTGTCTGTGTGTCTGCCCTTCCTGTGGACTGTGGGCCGCGTCTTGGGAAGCCCGGCACACGTAGGGGTCTATGAAGGTTGATCTCTTTCATCCCGTTTGCCGGGAGGACTTGAGCTCACCGCATGCCCGGGTCGCCATCTTCCCGCCAGGCACGCTGCGGTTCACTAAGCTTTTGTACAAAATGCCTTCTTCTGCTTCTTGAGAAGGGGAGAGCTTGCCCACTCCAAGATGAAACGACCCGGATCCCTCAGCCTGCCAGAGAACCCTCGAGTTCCTCCCTTGAGCCCATCCCTGGGCAGACGCTCTGCACCCACCCCCAGGGAGGAGGTTGCCTGCTGGGCTCCTTCTACGCAGCCAGCCCTCTCAGACCCTGGGGGCTTTTCCATCCAGTTTATCTGGGTTTTCCTCTTATGGACATGTCACATCTCCTGGTTTTGGGAGCAAGGTGAGATTCACAGATGAGCTGGGGCTCCGTTAAACACTCCCTCCGCAGCCTTTCCCCTGTTCGGCCTCTCAGCTGGGAGTTAAGGTGGCCATGGGCCTTCCTGACCCCGTGCCACACCCCTTGCAGTCCTGGCCACCAGCTGAGCTGGGCACAGAGCAGGCTGTCTGGAAACTACCCCCAAGGAGTCACACTTTTTAGGACAGAAGGGGAAAGGAGCTGAGTGACTGACAACTCAGGTTCTGGTTGGCAAATTCTGCAGGCAGCCTTGGGACTGAAGTCTGGCTTTGTTCCCTCATGCTGTGTGACCTCAGGCACTGACACTCCCTCTCTGAGTCTTCATACCTCCCTCTGTGAAATGGGGCTGACAGTAAATAGTATCAGCTCATCAAGTCCTTGGGAGGATGAAGTAGGCTTCTGTGTACAGGCGGCACCTAGAGGGGTGCCTGATGGCCCCCAGGTTCTCTGAGCTTTGTTTCTTAAGTTGCTGGAAAAGACTCAGGTATGGAGGGAGGTAAGTGGTGGGGGGAGTTCCAGGGGCCCTCACGTGGACACCCCGACTTCCTATCTTCATCACTGTCATACCAGCACCAGCAGAGAGCAGGGGGAGAGTTTGGACTTGGCTCCTAAGGCCTGAGTCTGAATCCCAGCTCCTCAAAGTCCCTGAGCTTCTGGAAACCTCTGTGAGCCTCAGTTTTCCCACCTGCAGGAAAGAGCCAATGATCCCTGACCGGCAGGGCCGCTCCGAGGGATTATGTGGGGTCAGACACATCAGCTTTCTGGTGGGTTGTGGGCCTCCAGTCGGAAACATGATCCCAGGCTTGTGGTGCTGGTCCCCGGGCCGCAAGGGTGCAGAGGGCCCCCCGCGAAGCAGCCACAGCCCTTTCTGGCCTTGCCGGCCTTGATTTATTGTCCCGTCTCATTCTCGGTCGCACTTCCTATCCCAACTTTATGGGCCCTCTCAGGGAGCCTCCAGCCTGCCTGTCAGTTTGGCAGGACCCGCGTGGGCCAAGCCGGGCTTGGGCGGCCGGTGGTCATAGGGCCAGAAGGAGAGAGGGTGGGGAGGGGCCCGGCCTACTGGGGCCCAGCTAGGACCTCCCAGGTTGCTGTGTCCACATTGTCCACTTGTCTGTCCCTATCCCTGCTCTTGTGGGCACGGTCCCCCCCGAAACTCCATTCTGGCACATAGTAAGTGCTCAATAAACAAAAGATGTCTGTCTCCTTTGTTTTGTTTTTTTCCTTACAGTTTCAAACTTAAGTCCTCTGGGTTTCTGTCTGACCTTTCTACCTTCATTCATTCGTTCATTCACTCGCCCTTTCAGTACATGCTTAACAGCACCTCCTCCATGCTGGGCAGTGCAGGGGCCCTGGGCTGGGGGAGCTCCCAGGCTGGGGGAGACACAGACACCTTAGTATCTGTCACATGACATGCCGCGGTGGGGGCAATGACAGGACTCAGAGACCATCAGGGGCCCCGAAGAGGACTTCCGCTCCAACCTGGGCAGGGAGGGCATCTCCAGGCACAGGGCCACCTGTGAGCTGGGATTCCAGCCCAGGGGGGACACATGGAAGTGACAGGGAGAGGCGGGAGGGGCCCCGGCCGGGGTTCAACAGAGCCACTGCTGCGGACTTCGGATGCCCAGCCCGAGAAGCTGCCTCCGACCCTGAGTGTCCCATTGGGCACCCTGAGTGTGAGGGTTTCCTGGAGCTCCCGGGCGGCCCTGAGCCAGGAGGATGGGATCCTTTCTCTGCCTTCTGGCACAGCCACCGTATATGTCTTGTGCGACAGCAGCCAGCGTTCACTGAACACCTACCGTGTGTCTGGTATCATTGCGGCTGCCAGGATCCCACGGTAAACAAAACAGGCTCCAGTCTCCAGCCTTTGAAGGGCTTACACTCAGGTTGGGAGAGGGGCAGCGGATGAGACGCGGAAGAGACGGCATGTTAGTGTAATGGTAAGGAGAAAGCGCGAAGTCGCGAAAAGGGGACAGACAGGGCGGGGAAGACGCAGGAGGTGACACGGAAGCACAGGTTTGAACGAGGTGAGGGGGTCCCGTGCGTGGGGGTGGGGAGCATTCTGGGCACAAGTCCAGGGAAATCCTCGTTGTGTGAAAACCGCTGCGGCAGGCCAGAAGCCACGGGAGGACTTTAAAAAAAAAAACTGTGATAAAATTTATACAACATCGGATTTACCATTTTAGCCATTTTTTACGTGTACGGTTCAGGGGCGACAAATACGTCCCGATTTTTGGGCAGCAATCCCCGCCATCCATCTCCAGAACGTTCTCATCTTCTCCAGCTGAAACTCTGCTCCCGTTAAACGCTAAGCACCGCCTCCCCCCCCCCCCCACAATTCTCTTCTCCCCCAGCCCCAGGCAGCCTCCCCTCTGCTTTCTGTCTCTAGTTTGACCGCTCTAGGTGCCTCATATAAGTGGAATCATGCAGTGTTCGTTCTTTGGCTCCTGGCTTATTTCGCTCAGCGAAATCATGTCCTCAAGGGTCATCCATGTTGGAGCCCGTGTCAGAATTTCCTTCTCTCTAAGGCTGAATAATATTCCGTTGTATGGAGAGACGACATTTTGTGTACCCATTCATCACTGGAGAATTTTGAGCAGGCCCTGACACAGCAGGACGTAGCAAGAGATGGGCTGAGCGGGGACCCTCGGGGCCACCGTGGTTCTCTCCGCTCTGCCCTCCTTGCCTCCCTCCAGCTCCATTTCTGCCTTGGTTCCCCTAACAAGGAGCTGATCCTTTTACTGGTCCTCAAGGGACTCTCATTCTGGCAGAGACTGATGGGTGGCCTGGGGTCCAGTCCCTGTAGGCTTCCTGGAGGAGGCAGCCTCAAACCAGCGATCTGCAGATTAAAAGGGCAAGGAGGGCTGTGCAGAAGGAGAGAGGAGATTTGGGGCCAGAGGGTCTGGAATGGGGGATCTGGCCTCAGAGATGGAGGGAGGTGGGGAGTGGGCTGAGGCTGCCTTTGGTGAACACGTCCCCTGAGGCCTGCCTGTGTGTCGCTGGTAGGGGGCCGTGAGGAGCAAACTGAGGAAGGAGCAGGTACAGGACTGATGGATGGGAGGTTGCACGGGGGCCCAGATATGAGTGAAATACAGTGTCTGTTAAATCTTTCCAGAGGTGACAGAATTTTGAGCTAGAATGTGAGAGAAGGGAGTGATGTTTGTGGAGCACCTACCATGTGACAAACACGAGGCACATGTTGCCTTGTGTTGTCCTCCCCTCTGCGCTCTCATTCTCTGCTCGTTTCATATAACGAACTGAGGTTCAGGGGCGCCTGGGCGGCTCAGCCGGTTGAGCGTCGACTTCGGCTCAGGTCATGATCTCACGGTTTGGTTCGTGAGTTCAAGCCCCGCGTCGGGCTCTGTGCTGACAGCTCAGAGCCTGGAGCCTGTTTCAGATTCTGCGTCTCCCTCTCTCTCGGCCCCTCCCCTGCTCATGCTCTGTCTCTCTCTGTTTCTCAATAATAAATAAATGTTAAAAAAATTTTTTTTTAATTAAAAAAGAGAACCGAGGTTCAGAGAGGTAAAGGGGCTATTCCCGGTCACACAGCTGGGTAGTAGAAGGAACAGGATTCAAACCCAGGCCTGCAGGCCAAGCCCTAGACGTGTTGAACCAGGGCCTGGAAGGTTAGGAAGGAGGTCAGGCCCTCGCCTTGAAGGGCAGACAAGATCTTCCAGTGATCCTCTGCCTTTACCAGAAACCAAATGCACTGATCCGGGCCAGGGCCACAGAGCTGTTTCCTGCAGACGATGCCCTGATAAGCGGGCTGAGGGTTAATGACTGTATTGCTCCCCCAATTAAAAGCAGAAAGGAAGAAGAGGTTGCATTCAATCAAGCCCCTTTCTCCTTCTCCTGCAGAATCCTAATTTGTGGACACCCGTTGTAATTGTCTGCCCAGCAAGCCCAGCCCTGCTCAGGCCCTGGGGCAGGAGAACACCACTGCAGCCTCTCAAAAATCTATAATTATTCCAGCCTCCCCGGGGACTGGCCATGAGGAGTTACCTGAGCAGGGAGGGAGGGCTCAGGACAGGAGGAAGTCAGAGAGGAGAAATGGATTTTCTGTCCCGAACTCAGCAGGCGTGCTAACTGGCGAGAGGGGGTCTGGGTGCCTGGAGGGAAGGAGGTGGGGGAGAGGACTAGGAAGAGGGGCTGCAGGAGAAAGGCCGAGAAGTTACGGGCTCCGCCCTCGAGTGCTCTAGAACTGGGTTCTAATGTTCACGCTTTCTCTGTGGCTTTGGGCAAGTCCTTGACCTCTCCGGGCCTCAGCTTCCCCACCTGCACGATGGGGATGACAAGCATCACACTCCCCCACGGCAGCATGGCAGGAGCATGAGCAAATGTCCGAGATGAGTATGGAACCGTGCCTGGCCCAACGCAAGTGCCCTATGTCTTAGACATTGTTACCGCATTGTCGTCACACGGTATCCTCTCTCACGGAGTCAGGTTAGGAAGCAAGAACCTTATGCCAATTAGAGCTGCCCACCCGCAGTGGGGGTATGAGGAGCTGGGCTCCCCGTCTCTGGAAGTGTCCAAGTGGGATACAGAAGTAGGGAACCTGGTGGCTGAACTTTTCCTGATTCGTTCAAACCAAACCCTGATGGGGGCGGGTGGGCCCCTGGGTCTTAGTCACAACTGCTGGTCAGACCCAGGTTCAACACCCAGCTGTGTGTGAACCGTGGGCAAGTCCTGGCCCCTTTTTGAGCCTCACTTTCCTCATCTGTCAAATGGGGGTGAGCAGAGAGAGTATTAGAGATAGTGCCTGCCTAGTGCTAGGCATGAGTAGATGCTTAAAAATCATATGGATTCTTTTTAAAAAACCAACAAAGCTCCCTGGATTTCTTTCTCTCTTCCTTGCCTTGGCCCACACCATTCCTTTCCCCGCCCCGCCTCCCACCCCCCCCACCCCCCCAACCCCCCCCCACCCGCCCCCGGCCTCTGCTTGTCAGGATCCACCCATCTTCCGGCCTGGCTGCCACGTGCCTCCTCCCCCAAGTGGAAGTGACCCCTCCCCTTCCCAATGCCCAGGGCACCTTCTCCCTCAGATTGAGCTGGTGGGGTTCTCAGACCCCAGGACTGACCCCCCATGGCACAAAGGAGCAAACCGAGGCTCGGAGAAGGGGAGAGATGTTCCCCAGGTCCCACAGCCAGTCTGTTGGCAGAAACAGGCTCAGTTCTCCATCCCTGGTTCCAGTTCTGCATTCCGGGCACCCACCTGCACGTTGCTTCTCCTTCAGGGGCTCCTTGGGGCAGGTCCGGGGACAGACCTTCGTGTTGCTGCCCGTGACCAGGGAGACTCAGATTATGCCCTCAAATGCTCAGAACCTTGGTTTCCCCACTTGTCTTGCAGACACATTGCCCCCTTCACCACTGAGGTTGGAGCCAAACCTGAAGGCAGGTCCTGGAAGGGACTGAGGGGTCGGAGAGACCCTGGGACCAGAGTCACTATGGGGGAGGAGGTGGTGGCTGCACCCACAGATGACTCACCTGGTTCTATGAGTTCTGGGATCCAGATTTCTATCCATCCTTCCACCCAAAGCCCATCCCCACTCCTGGCTCAGGACCACCTGCCCCACCTGTGGATGTGGGGGGTGGGGGGTGGGTAGGGAGCATAACACCTCCTCTGGGAAGATTCCCCTGATTGCCTCAGGCTGGCTGAAATGCCTCCCCAGCCTGTCCCGCAGAACCCATTTTAGACTACTTTTGTTTTTAAGTTTAATTATTTTTTTTTTGAGAGACAGAGAACAAGCAGGGGAGGGACAGAGAGAGAGGGAGAGAGAGAATCCCAAGCAGGCTCCGCACTGTCAGTTTAAAGCTCAACGTGGGGCTCTGCCTCATGAGTCGTGAGATCATGACCTGAGCCGAAATCAAGAGTCAGATGCTTAATGGACTGAGCCACCCAGGTGCCCCTAGACTGTTACTTTTTAAGAAAGACCTCTGCAACCAAAGAGAATTTCCATACTCTGGGAAGAACATGGCCTTGGAAATCAGGCCTGGGTTCCAATCCAGGCTCCACTGTGTGGCCACCCGCCAGGACATCCCACACATGTGACAGCTGAGCACCGGGAATGTGGCTCGTCTAAATTGAGATGTATTGTAATCGTGTAAAGTACATGCTGGCTTGCCCAAGACTTAGCACAAGAATGAATGTAAAAGATTAATAATTTCTATGACATGTTGAAATAACTTTTTTGCTATCTTGGGTTAAATAAAATACATGATTAAAATTAATTTCATCTGTTCAAAAAAAAAATTTTTTTTTTTAACTTTTC
The DNA here is from genome assembly GCF_024362965.1 of Panthera pardus. Lineage (NCBI taxonomy): Eukaryota > Metazoa > Chordata > Mammalia > Carnivora > Felidae > Panthera > Panthera pardus. The sequence goes on along the minus strand of NW_026526821.1, from coordinate 21,739,336 downwards.
AAATGTGGCTCCTAGAAAATTAAAAATTCTGTACCTGTCTCAGCACCAGGGCATGCGCTGTTTCTGCTGGACAGCGCCCTCTAGAGGACCATTACTGGGATGGGGGAGGGGACTGGTGGCCGCGCGGCGGGGTCTTCCCCCAAGACTGTTTGGGGGTGAGGGGGCCTGGTCAAGGACTCAGGGCCTGACCTTCCTGTCCCCTGGCTGCTGTGTAACCCCCGGCCAGACACCACTCTCTCTGAGCCTTGCTTCCTGGATCAGTACAAAGAGCTGGTGGGCTGGGATTGGGCTTTCAGTCTGGGGGGTGGGCGGGGCCTGTGGGCAGGGGAGGCTGAGCGAGCGTGGATGGAGGTCTGCCCCGCCCATGGAGTCCCCGCCCAAGGAGAGCCCATCTCTGCCCTTCCTGCCAATGAGACCCCCACGAACCATCTCTCCTCCGTCGGCCAGACATGCTTCCTGCGCTCACGCACGTCTAGGCGGAGGAGAAGCGTGGTGGCGGAGTCCCACAGGCCAGGGTTCGAGGCTGGCTCTGCCCTTCCCAGTCTGTGATCCTAGCAGCTGTGGACCCCCTTTCCCCACGTGCAGGAGGGAAAGGGGCCAGTACGTCTGCTTCCTGTGGCTCAGCAGTGGCACCTGCAGGAGGTCACATCTGTGTCCTCTCACTGTCTCTTAGCCAGCCGGGTCCCACTGCTGGCTGCTTTGGATCCACCCCTCCTCCTTCCCAGCTTGCAAAGAATACTGCGTGTGGGTCAAAGCAAACTCCAGCTGTCCCAGGACAAGGGGCCAGGGGCTCCCTGAGGTTACCTCTCAGCCCCTCCTCACGGCTCAGGGCCACGATGGCCCCCTTCAGTCCTGCTTGAGCTGGCAGGTTGTCATCAGGGGAGGTGAGGAGGGCTGGGCCTGGCCCAGGATTCTCAGGATGGGGACCGCTTGGCTCTGGACCCTGCTCCGCCATTACCCAGTCTTGCATTCACTCAAGAAGTATTTACTGGGGCACCTGGGTGGCTCAGTCAAGCGTCTGACTTCGGCTCAGGTCATGATCTCACGGCTCGTGAGTTCAAGCCCCACGTCGGGCTCTGTGCTGACAGCTCAGAGCCTGGAGCCTGCTTTGAATTCTGTGTTTCCCTCTCTCTCTGCCCCTCCCCTGCTCATGCTCTCTCTCTCTCTCTTTCTAAAATAAATAAATATTTAAAAAAAAAAAAAAAGTATTTACTGAGGGGCACCTGAGTGGCTCAGTCAGTTAGGCATCCGACTTCAGCTCAGGTCATGATCTCGTGGTTCATGGGTTCGAGCCCTACATCAGGCTCTGTGCGGACAGCTCAGAGCCTGGAGCCTGCCTTGGATTCTGTGTGTGTGTGTGTGTCTCTCTCTCTCTCTGCCCCTCCCCCCATCCAAAAAATAAATAAGCATTTTTAATTTTTTTTAACGTTTATTTATTTTTGAGACAGAGAGAGACAAAGCATGAACTGGGGAGGGTCAGAGAGAGGGAGACACAGAATCTGAAGCAGGCTCCAGGCTCTGAGCTGTCAGCACAGAGCCTGACGCGGGGCTTGAACTCACGGACCGCGAGATCATGACCTGAGCCGAAGTCGGCCGCTTAACCGACTGAGCCACCCAGGCGCCCCTAAATAAGCATTTTTTAAAAAGTATTTATTGAGCACCTACTATGTGCCAGGCACTGTTCTAGAAGCTGGGGATATATCCGTGGACGAGACAGGCACGGTGCTCACCTCCAGGGGAAGCAGACAATAAACATAAAATAAATGTATTAGCTGGGCTGTCCAATACAGTAGCCATTACCTACAAGTGGCTATTTACGTTTAAATTTAAATGAGTTAAAATGAAATAAAATGTAAAATTCAGTTCCTCATTCGCACTAGCCACATTTCAAGTGCTGGTGGTTTCTGGGTTAGCTCAGCTATAGCACATTTTCTTCACTGCGGAAAGTCTGTCAGAAGGCACCGATCATGTGTTGGAAGGAGGAATGATTTGAAGCACCAGGTTGGGGCGGGAGACGCAATTTAAATGAGGTGGTCAGGGTTGAGGAGAGCAGAGTCCTGGAGCAGAGGAGCTTGGGAGCTCTGTGGGAGTCTACAGGCAGAGGGAATACCAAATGCAAAGGTCCTGAGGTAGGATCTCAACTGGAATGTTCAGAGAACAGCAAGGAGGCCATTGTGCCAGGAACGGAATGAGCAGGGGCCAAGCAGAAGCTGGCACCCGAGGGGACGGGCCCAAACACGGAAGGCCTGGTCTTTCACGGTAAAGGCTGCGGCTCTTGCCCTCAGTGAGGAGACACCGTGGAAAAGTTTTGAGGAAAGAACGAACCGGGATTGGTTTGTTTTGCCAAGATAACCATGGCTGACAAGTTGAAAATAATTGTCGGGGAGGATGGGGTGGCCACAGGGGCCGAGCCTGGTTTTGTCTCCTGTCCAGTGGGAATAAGGACAGTCCCAGTGCACATGAAGACACCTCACAACTCACTGGGCACGTGCACAGTAATTCAAATACTCATTCTTTTTTTTTTTTAATATATATATTTTTTAAGTTTATTTAAAAAAAATTTTTTTAATGTTTATTTATTTTTGAGAGAGCACAAGCAGGGGAGGGGCAGAGAAAGAGAGGGAGACACAGAATCTGAAGTGGGGCTCCAGGCTCTGAGCTGACAGTGCAGAGCCTCCCGCGGGGCTCGAACCCACGAACCGTGAGCTCAAGACCTGAGACAAAATCAAGAGTCAGATGCTTAACTGAGTGAGCCACCCAGGCACCTCCCCGAACACTCGTTCTTATTAAACAGGCTTGGTTTATAGAACAGCAGCCAGTCCCTCCCAAACTTCACAGAATGTGGGAAACCTCCAGGAAGCATCTTACAAACCTTTGACCTTGGGGATCAGGGACCTTGAAGACTTTATCTGAGCCCAGGTCCTGGAGTCAAGCTCCACATGGACACCCTTCGTGGAGGGCAGACAAGGCAGGGGCTTCCTGGCGGAGGTGTTCGTCAGTCCTGATGCTCCCAAAGCCCTTGGCATCTTGGGGAGGGGCAGGAGGCACGTGACCCTGAGCAGGACCCCCACCTCCCAGCCCAGGGCGCCCTCTTCCTCCTGCCCCAAGCTGCACAGGGAAGGGGACATACAGGAGGGACCACTGGGTGGTGGCACATCGCCTCCGGGGAGGGGAGTACCCGGCAGGCTGCAGCAGCCAGGTGGGCACCAGGTGGGAGGACTGATGGACACACATTCCCCGGGTGACCTGCTTGTTGCCAGGCGTCTTTCCAGGGCGAGATGATCTCTCCTGAGAAGAGGAAAGAATTCTAATTACATCTCAGGACAATATTCGTTTGGAGAGAGGAGAGACAGAACATATGGTGGGGAGGGGCACGGGCCACATTAAATGGGCATTTGTTTTCTCGTTTACCTCGCGGTGTGGTGGGGGTGGCGGGGGGGCAGGGCTCCTGCTGGGTCGGGAGAGCTGCCTGCCCTGGGATTTTCACGGGGAGCTGGGCCTTGGGAAGCACAGGAGGTAGGTGCGGCTCCCACCGCACCCTGGGGGCCGTCAGAGGATGGAAAATGTCCAACCCATTCAGGACGCGCAGAGCGCCCGCCAGGTGCTGGGAGCGGCGTAACCGGTGGGGGCTCCACATCCCTGTTCTCCAGGAGCTCGGCACGCAGTGCCTGCCGTGGACACATATGTGACTGTGACCGCGTGGGCAGGAGGTTGGGGTGAGGTGGGATCCTACCCCGGGTGGTCAAGGAAGGCCGCTCTGAAGGGACCAAGTTTGAGCTTTGAGTGACTTGAAGGAGCCAGTTGGGCAGAGAGACCAAGGATAGAGCATTCCAGGCATTGGGGACAGTCAGGGCAAAAGTGAGGGGAGAGTGAGGCACGCTCAGAGGACAGAGAGGAGACCGGGGGAGGGCGAGCCCTAAACCCCACCCTGGTGGGTTCTATCTTAGTGTGGTGGGGAGCCAGGTGGGTTCTAAGCAGGGGTTTGGCTAGGTCTGACTTGGTTTTACAAGACCGTGGTGCTGGGGTTGCGAATAACCCGGGAGGGAGACTGGCGGGGGTGACTAGAAAACTCTGGAAGAATTAACAAAAACGGCAGCTTCCTCCCAGGCCTCCTTGCTCATGTCTTCTAACCCGGCCCTTCTCTGATCCCTCACCTGGGTGGGCGTCCCGTGACCTCCACGGACTCCGGGATAGAGACCCAGCTGGTGTGGGGCATTCAGGGCCCTGGACCCGCCCCTTCATCCCCGCGTCCTGCCAGCTGCTGTTGCACACCCCTTGCCCAGCCTCAGTGAGCTCCTCCAGGGGCCCCACGTGAAGCCAGGCCGTTGGCGCTCGCTGCCCGTCTGCTCCCAGTCTTGCCACCTCTCCCTGACCCGCCAGCCCTGTGCTCGCTGGCCCTGCTCTTTCCAGGGCCCCAGCCACCCCTCCCCACTTTCTCCACACAGCCCTGTTCACAGAGACGCCGCACGACATGACTGCACGGACGGGCGAGGACGTGGAGATGGCCTGCTCCTTCCGCGGCAGCGGCTCCCCCTCCTACTCGCTGGAGATCCAGTGGTGGTACGTGCGGAGCCACAGGGACTGGACCGACAAGCAGGCGTGGGCCTCGAACCAGGTACCGCCCCTGGGGTGACACCTGAGCTAGGCTGGGCGAACCCTGGCCCCGGGGGGTAGAGCAGGAGGCAGACCGAGGCTGAGCACGGGGGAAGGCCGCCGCAAGAAGGCCCCTCCAAAGAGCAGGGTCCCTCCCTTCAGTGTACAGGCGGGGAAACTGAGGCCAGAGGTTACAGGGCAAGGCGGGCAACCCGGTCCCTGCGCACGCACTCACCGGAGCAGACGCTGTGGGTGCCCTTGCACGCACCTGCCACCAGCCCTCCAGCTCTGCCTGAGAGCTTTCTCTGGGCGACAGAGCCTGCTGGCCAGCGAGGCAGTCCCGCGATGACTGACGGAGCCGGAGGACGCATCCCCCAGCAACCTGGCCCGCAGCTGGGGTAACTGCAGAGCCCTGCGTTCTGTCCCTGAGGTGCCCAGCGAGAGTGGGTTCCGGCTGCCCACAGGGGTGCCGGGGGCGCACTACTGACTTCCTCCCCTTTGTGGTCTCACCCACCCACTCCCCTACCGATCCAGTTCCCTGGGATCCCCTCCCAGGTGGACTTACTGCCCTTGAATCTTTGTCTCAAGGTCGGCTTCTGGGGGAACCCGACCTAAGACGCTTCCATTCTTACGGCTGGGTCAAGGCAAATAATATACAAGCACGTGCCTATCTGCCCACCCATTCGACATACGAACACGTAAATGTTTACGGACCTGCATGTGCACACACGGGCGTGCGCGCACATTCTCGCGTGTTCGTGAAATAGCCTCTAACATGTTCGCAAATACGTATTGAACTCTGTGTCAACTCTTCAACGCTTCCAGCCTGCCTCACAGGGCTCAGAGGTCTCGGTGCAGGGGTGGGGTGGGGGGCGGGGGGTCAGAGGAAGCTCCTGGCCACAGATTTGCAGGTATTTGCGATTGGAAGCATCTGGGGTCAGCCTGCAGGGAATAGTATGTGGGCAGGACTCTGACAGGATCTGCCACAAACACACGACCCGGGGTGTGATACACCTGAAAATGCAAACACATCCACAGACAGAGACACAAGTGGAGAGACAGATATTCCAACAGACATATCAGGCAGGCTGACCCACCCCTCAGATCCCTAAATCCCCACATATCTAAATGCACAGCACGGTTTAACAGACCCCCTCTTTATCTTCCTTGGCTCTGACTCACCCCCACCCCGAGGCAGCACAGAGCTGAGGGATGCCCGGCTCCAGAGCCTAGAGTGTCACTTGCCCTGTAGGTACAATCTTAGCTATTGTCCCCTGCTCCTGCCCCATGACGCTAATGCCTTGTCTCTGCTCTCTCCGCCCCTCCCGCTCCCTCCCCACAGCTAAAAGCATCTCAGCAGGAAGACACAGGGAAGGACGCCACCAAAATAAGTGTGAGTTTTGGTAATAACTTCTTGCAAGGGCTCTAATGGAGGACACAGCTGTAATTTAAAAAAAAAAAAAAAAAAAGAAAGAAAGAAAGGGTCCAGTTCAGCTGGGAGCTTGGGCTTGAAGATGGAGGAGAAGAAAAAAAAGAAAGGGGGAAAAATGGCCTCGTTCTGTTTTTTAAAAGACGCGGATCTTTCAAGTTCATTGAATGACAGGCACAAAAAATGACAGGGGGAGAGATGCATTCTGTCCTGTCGGGGCCAAGGCTGTGTGCATCCTGGATACTTTGTGTCTGTCTCAGCAGTATTTTTTATTTGGGGAACTAACAGGGTCTAATGAGACTAAGCTGGCTTTTTTCAGCCCATCATGACTGTCTGTGATGGCATGTCATGGTCACTTGGGTCAGCCTGGTTCCCAGGGGTGAGGTGGGGCAGGGGGAACTACAGCCGAAAGATTTCAAGACTGGCCGTGCCTTCTTTTTTTTTTTATTTTTTTATTTTATTTTTTTAACGTTTATTTATTTTTGAGACAGAGAGAGACAGAGCATGAACGGGGGAGGGGCAGAGAGAGGGAGACACAGAATCTGAAACAGGCTCCAGGCTCTGAGCTATCAGCACAGAGCCCGACGCGGGGCTCGAACTCACGGACCGCGAGATCGTGACCTGAGCCGAAGTCGGACGCTCAACCGACTGAGCCACCCAGGCGCCCCGTGGCCGTGCCTTCTTATGCATGGACTCATTTTATCAGTGCTACAACTCCGTAGGGAATGGCCGAGCATTTGCCCATTTTCCAGGTAGGATAACTGAGGCTTAGCAGGGTCAAAGATTTGCTGGTGGTCATGACGTGGTTGAGCTGCCTGTCTTCGGGGCTTGAACTCCTTGTCTCCAGACTCTGCTGGGGCCTCATCTGGGGACCCAGGGGCCTCAGGGAGTGACAGTTTTTGTGGAGAAGGGACATCCCCAGCCAGGCCTGGAAGAGGCACGCAGGATTGAGAAAGGAAGGGAAAGAGAAAAGCATGCTGAGGATGGGGACAGGCCTAGGGACATGTGTGACCATGGGGCCCGGCTGGATTGGTACATGGGGCATCAGGTCAGCCTGGCAGGAGACTAGTAAATCCACTAGAAACATTAGAAATGTAGGTGCCCACAAGGGTATAGTGTGTATGTGGGCGGGGGGGGGGGGAGTGACCTCCAAATTCACTCTTTTCTATTGATTCCAACACCACTTTTCAAGAGTTTGTGGGGGAGCTCTGTATCCCAAGGTCAGTGAGACACAGATGTGCTGAGGAGCCTTGTCCCACAGCAGAAGTCACAGTGTAAATAAAGAGTGGGCACCAGCAGGCATGGGGGGGTGCCATGCTGGACATTGAAGATGGCAGAACAGAGGCAGGGAGGCCAGGGAGGAGGGTCCCGCAGCCACTCTGACAAGAGGTGGGCATGTGAGAGAACAAGGGCCTTTAAAGCAACATTTGCACGGTCTGCCCAGGGCCCTTCACAGCTGGGGTCTGGAAATTCAAGCCGCTTCCAGGTTAGGACAGCTCTAGCTCCCCCCTCCACCTGTGCCCCCCACCCTCTCCACAGGCAATGCCCCATTTCTTGCCCAGACACCCACCAGTGAAGCCTGGGCAGGTGGAGACCTGTGTATATGTTACTATACCTGCAACTCTTTCTGCTGTGATTTTGTTTGGGGTTTAAGGAGTGTCTCAGGCAAAGGGAAGAATAATCTAATTGACTTAGAGGATTAGAATTCGTAGCTGCTAGGCCCCACGTGAGGGGAATGCGAAGCTGCTAATTAGTTAAATAAAATAAATGTGCTCAGCGTGATTGTGCAATCACTCCCCACCCCCAGCCCCTGTGATTCCTGTTCCAGCTGGGGCTCCGGGGGTCTGGTTAGGAACCTCACAGAGAGGCAGAGACTACCTCCTTGTACAGACAGCGTCTCACACACGACAGTTCCTAAATACACAGGCACGGAGTTAGCCTACACCTGTGAACAGATGCACATCCTAGTTTCCCGCAGTCCAGAAGGCTCAGACTTGTCTCCATGGCCTTCAAGGCTCCGCTCGACTCACTCTTCTCACCCTCTGTGCTGTCTCATCTTGCTTGACCTGGCTCCCCTTCCCCTCCCAACTCTGGCTGCTTTTTTGCCTTCCCGTTTCTTCCCACCTCCTGGCCTTTGCATGGGCCGGTTCCTCTGCCCAGAAAACTCCTCTCTCTTCCTTCAGAGCTCAGCTCAGGATGCCTCCCTTGACCCTGTGGCTCAGCTGGCACCCCTTTTCCTTGCTGGCCACATTTCCATCTGCAATCACCCATGTGTGTATTTGTTTCATAGCTGTCCCCCCAACACCTGGGGCTGGGACTGTGCCTGCTTGATGAACTTGTTACATTCCCAGAGCCTAGTACAGTGCCTGGTACATAGTAGGTGCCCAATAAATAACTGAATGGTATATACAAACACACACCCAGGCCAACGGTGGTATAAACCCAGACACAGATTTTGGTGCACGGACAAGCCAGTATGATGTGCATCCCTGCCTGTACCTGTACCTGTACATGTGACATGAAGGCACAGAGTGGCTCCTGTGGGGCCACGGGGCCTAGAACCCAGGCCCTGTATCTGGACCAGCCAAATGAGCCAGGCAGGAACTCGGCCCGGTAGCCCCGTGCCTTCTAAAAGTCCTGATTGTGATGGGCAGCTCCTGATTTTTTAAAAAGTTAATTGGTTTTTTTTTTTTTTTTAAAGTTTATTTATTTTTGAGAGAAAGAGAGAGAGAATACAAGCTGGAGAGGGGCAGAGAGAGAGAGGGAGACACAGAATCCAAAGCAGGCTCCAGGCTCCGAGTTGTCAGCACGGAGCCCGACGCGGGGCTCGAACTCACAAACTGGGAGGTCATGACCTGAGCCGAAGTCAGACGCTCAACCAACTGGGGCAGCTCCTGATTTTTAACTTTTGGGACCTAATTTGAAAAACACTGTGGGAGCTAAATAGCATCACACGCTGGCTGGGCAGCGTGGGCACCGTGGGGTCTCAGGCTCTGGGGCAGGAAGTGGCATCAGCTTCCAGGGGCCTGGTGCCGGAGGGCTCGGTGACCTGTTGGGGCTGCCATGGTAACCCCGGGAAGGTTCAGGATCGACTGTGCTGAGGACGCAGTGGGGCCCGCACCTGGCATCCCTGAGCCCTAACACTTTGTATAGTATGAAGTCCTAGAGATTGGCTGTGTGAATGAGTGTGGTTTACTAGATTGAAAACTGCCCATGAATTTGTGGTCATAAGACCCCTATTCCCAGCATGTGGGGGGGGGGGTGGTGGCTGGAGCATGAAAGGGGGCCCAGCTCCTGTGCAGGAGACAGGTGAGGTGACGAAAGAGCTCAGAATCTTGTAGGGAGGCCAGTTATGTAGGAGGACAGGCCTCTGTGAGACAACAGTAATAATAATAAAGCAGCTAACATTTAGAGAGTGCCTGCCATATGCCAGGAACCATGATGAGCGCTTTGCTTCCCATCAATGATCTCATTTCACTTGGGACCTGGGGAAGGACCCCTGGCCTAAACACATCTCCCTTGGTAGCTTGCATATGCTGGGGATTTTACCTTCAGGGCCTCATTTCTGTGGCTCAGGCAAATTCTTGTTCTTATTGGTGGTTTTCAAGTTCTGCAAGTTTTTCTTTTGACCTAACTCAAAGGGGACAGTCCTGAAGAGGCCTCAGGAAGCCACTGCAGCCTGTCTCTGGGGTCTCCATGAAATCTCCATGAAGCGTTGAAAGACACTGGCCTTTGTCAGACCAAGCGGCCGGGTGGGCCAAGCCCCTGCGAAAGCCACCCAGCTGCTCCACAGGTGTGGTGCACATGTGGACACTGGGTGTTTCCGGTGGAGGGCTGGAACAGCTGGAGCAGTGCACGACGTCTGCCTCCTTCCCAAAGAATTAACAGGCCAAGTGGTGGCTCGTGGTTGACTGCGATTTTTATTTTCTGCTCTAGACGTTTCTATCTTAAATTCCTGCAGTGATCCACAATATACATAAGGGCATTAAGTCCTGAGGTTCTCCAGGGAGGCCAGATTCACGTGGAGCCAGAATCACTCCATTCATCTCAGGAATGCCCGAAACATCCGTAGAGCGGTGGGGGCCTCGAAGATGCACGGTCACACACACCCGATCCCTGTCCTCGGGTGCTCCCAGGCCAGTGTGGGAGATGGATGGTAATCCAATCATCACACGTGAGAAAAATAAAATTACAACTGTGACCATCAAAATGAGGACAGCTGCCTGGGAGGGGTCTGAGCCAGTAACAGAGGACTTGGCCTAGTCTGGAGGTTCTGGAGGGCTTCCTGGAGGGGGTGCTATTTGAAGTAAGCACTGAAGTATAGAGGTGTTGATGACTAGGAGCGGGGATCTTGGCTGGGTGTGTAGGTTTGAGGAGTGCAGGAGGCTGGTGTGGCCGAGGGGCAGGTGGGGATGAGACCCCAAGGGGCCTGGGCAAGTACTGCCAGTAGCCATGGATGGAAGGGCCCTGAGTTGGGGACATGGTGTAAAGATCTGTCTGGCTGTCATGGAGAACAGATTAGGAGGGGCCACAGTGGCTTTGGGGAGACCTGGGAGGAGGCTGGGATGATGACCAGATGAGAGAAGCTGGGACCCTGGCCAGTGCAAGGGGGCTGGACTCTGGAGAGAAGGGGAGGGGCCCAGTGATGTTCAGAGCAAAGATCGGTGGGATTCTGGGATTGACTGTGCCAGAGTGCAGAAGGAGCGAAGGCAGTGATGACGTGGGAGGGCCTGGCTGGAGCAGGTGAGGCCCTCTGGGGTCGAGATTCGGAGAGACCGGGATGGATTCTGAACAAGCCAAGGGGCTGACGAAAGCGGCACGGGAGTGGCAGAGCTCAGGGCAGGCCCTGGCATGGGGTAGGGACCATCTGACGCCCCATCCCCACCCCGGCACCTTCCCGGGGCCACCCTGTCACTCTCAGGCTCAGCCATGAGGCTGCAGGTAGGAGAGGTCTGGCACCATGGACATATATCAGCACCTTTCGTTCTTCCTGGTGTGGCTCTGGAGAAAGATCCCAGCCCTGAGGGCCCAGGGGTGCCCCTGCCAGGCCCAGAAAGGCCTGGGCCATGGGTGAGCAGGGAGGAGGCTGAGCCTGGTCATGGCATGGACTCGCCTTGTCTCTTTCAGCATAATTAGGTGCTTAATTGCACTGCTAAGGCCTGTCGATGCTTGTGCTGAGGTGATTATGATTTACAGCCAGGCTGCCGTGCGGGGGTCTCCTCTCCTCCTGGCCTCTCCAGTGTCGCTGGAGGGCTGAGCCATAGGGTTTTCTGCCCAGTTTGTGAATGAGGAAATCCAACAGGCTGCTTCCTCCGCCCCCAAGAAGCTGGAGCAGGATGGTGGACCCCCCTCCCATAAGATATGCCTCTGAGGATGGGCCGGGCTCCCTCAAGACAAGGAAGGCCGGGGACCTTGGGAAGGAGGTAGGAAAGGGTGAAAAGGTAGACCTGTGGTTTACTGGTCACGGGAGGCTCACCAGAGATGTGGTTAAGGCCTGGTCTCTGTCACCAGCTGGATGGCCTTGGGCAAATCACCTTACCTCTCTGAGCCTCAGTTTCCTGACCCATGCAATGGGTATCCTGGCAGGGCCTACATCACGGGGTTATCGCGAGGCTCAAAAATGATGCATGAAGCTTTCAGCACATCGCCTCCTAGTGATCAAGTGCTCTGTAAACACTGGCTGCGAGCCCTACTCTTACTGCTGTTATGGTTTTTATTATTTGCCTTCTCCAGACGGTGCTTAAAAGGGTAGACACCAGGGCCAGAGAGACCCGTGTCTCATGTGGCACTCTTCCTGAGGTGCGGGGTTCGGTGTGGGGTCTGGGCTCTCGGTGAGCCCGTGCAGCATTGCTGGGGTCTGGCTGCTTCCCAGCTGTGACCCCAGCACCCAGCTCAGAGTGCGTTCTTGCCAAATGTCCACCAAAGGCACGACGAATCCATCCCAAGAGCCTGGGTGCTGGTGGCTTGTTGGGGTCAGACCCGGCCTCCCAGCACCCTGGCATTGCTCCCGGACTCCCTCCTCCTCTCTGAGAGGCCTCTGTTCTGCTGGCAGAAGGGGCGACAGGGTTGGTGGGGGGCGGGGCGCAGAGCAGACTGCCTGGGGAGGGCTGGTCCAGGCCTCGCCTCGCGTCTGGGGGCGGGAGGGGTGTGCTGCGGCTGGTGCTCCCTCCCTAGGAGCGGCCGCTCCCAGTGCTTCGCATTATTACTCCATTAGCGCCTTGTAGGGTTGACAAATGAAGGATAATTAATATCCGTGAGGGAAACAGATGTTGAGGTAATTCGCTCCCCGCTGCGCATTTGCAACAGCATCTCCTAACTCGCCTGAGAGCATGGTGGGGCCACGGGGCCTCCCTGTGCCCTTGGTCAGAGGTGATGGAATCAGCAGGGCCGGTGGCCTCCAGCTGGGCCCAGCCTGGAGCTGGGCAGGGGAGGCTGGTCCTCCCTCAGCCCCACACCAAGAGCCTCACCGTCTCGCTACTGGGAGTCCTGCCCGTGGCCCATCTCGTGCCTCCCACTCTACCAGAAGCCCATGTTTTCCTGCTTTGTGGGCGTGACGGCCAGCCAGCCGGAAGGCTCAGAACCAGAGAAGACGGGCCAGGCTCCTTGGCTGTCCACCCAACCACCCCTCCTCTTCCCTCCTGGAGCCTGGGAAGCGCCCCTGTGGCCCTGCCGGTGCTGGGTGACCCCTGATGGGCCTGTCACACCATTTGGAGGGGTAGCATGCATGCATGGAGTCAGGCCTGGGTTTAGTTCCCAGCTCTGCCCTTCGCTGACTCAGTGCCCACAGGAAGCCCCTTTTCTTTTCTGAGCCTTCATTTCACCATCTGTAAGGGGGGTATAGTCATGGGTAACGTGACCTCAAATTAGAAAGCATGATATCTGGGTACCACTTCCCTTGAAGAAAGAAGGACCTAGCGTGAGTCCACTCATTCAACAAATGTTTGTTGTTGCTTACAGAGGACAAGGCCCTGGATGGTCACTAAGATGAACAAAATAAGTATCATCCCTGTCTTCATGGTGTTTTTAGTTTGGCCAGGGAAAGAAACCAAAATCAAGTCAACAAATAAATGGTTCTCAAACTGTAATAACTGCTGTGAAGGAAATAAACGGGGGGTTGTGATCGAGGGCGTCTTGGAGGAGGTGCTGTTGAAAATGAACGGGGGTCAAGCAGGTGAAGAGAGGTGGGGGAACAGCATCCAGGCAGAGAGACCAGCATGTGCAAAGGCCGTGATGTCAGAGAGACAGCTTGGCATTTGGAGGAGACGAAGGGGGCCCAGGGGCCCGAGCAGGTCAGTGGGATGAGTGTAAGCCACACGTGCGTGTGCCCAGCACAGGCCCAGGCACGCCTGCAGTGAACGCGCCCCTGCGGAGAGGGCCCTCTTTTGCGTCCCGGCCTCCTCACTGCAAGGGCGGCTGGCGGGGGCCTCCCCGCTCCACGAGCTGGGGCTTGGCAAGAACATGACAGCTGGTTTTCCGTGCCCCGCCCCCCCCGGGCCCCCACCCCAGGGGAGAGGGACCACTAGGGCTCAGGGCTGGGGCTGCAGGTCTGAAGCCCACTCAGCTCCCGCCTGGCCTGGCGAGCCTCTAGTGATGCCAGCAGGTGGTGAGGTCAGCGAGAAGGGGCCGGGGACCGCTCTCCCCCGTTCTGTCTAGACAGGGTGGGGGCTGCACGGGGCAGGGCAGGCAAGTAAGAAGGGGCCCGGGAAGGATGGGAGCCCCTCCCACCTGTCCTCTCCAGGCCCAGCTCCCCCTACCCTTTTTAACTTCTTATGGTGAACTGTGGATTCACAGAAAATGGCAGTAATAGATCATAGAGTCCGCTTGCCTTTCACCCAGCTTCCCCAGTGACAACCTTTTCTCTTCTCGTTGGCAAAAATTCTTAGTAGCTCTATATTCGCCGCGGGTTTATTCATAAGAGCTCTAATCTTGGAAACTCCCCACCTGTCCATCAACTGGTGGCTGGATAAACCAATTGTGGTGTGGTCCTGTGATGGAATACTACTCAGCGATGCAAAAGGACAAACTGAGTCTTGCAACAACATGAAGCAGTCTCACTGATACCTTCTTGTGTGGAAGAAGCCACACACGAAAAGAGTTCAAGGACAGACAAAACTAATCAATAGTGACAAAAGTCAGAGTAGGTGGGGGTGAGTATTGATGAGGAAGGACCGCAAGGGTGTGCCCTAGAGGGTTATAAGTGTCCCATGCCTCGCTCTGGGTGGTGGCCACACAGGCATACATGAATTCAATTTCATCAAACTGTATGCACTTTACCGCATACAAGTTATATTTCAATTTTATTTTATTATTATTTTTTAACATTTACTCATTTCTTTTTTAATTTTTTAATGCTTATTTAATTTTGAGAGAGAGAGAGAGACAGAGCACGAGTGGGAGAGGGGCAGAGAGAGAGAGGGAGACAGAGAATCCGAAGCAGGCTCTAGGCTCTGAGCTGAAAGCTCAGATGTGGGGCTTGAACTCCTGAACTGGGAGAGCATGACCTGAGCCAAAGTCGGATGTTCAACCAACTGAGCCACCCAGGCGCCCCACATTTATTCATTTCTGAGAGACAAAGAGACAGAGCATGAGATGGGGAGAGGCAGACAGAGAAGGAGGCACAGAATCCAAAGCAGGTTCTAGGCTCTGGGCTGTCAGCACAGAGCCCGACACGGGGCTCGAACCCATGGACCATGAGATCATGACCTGAGCTGACGTGGGACGCTTAACTGACTGAGCCACCCAGGTGCCCCATATTTCAATTTTAAAATAAAAAATGTTAAACCCAGGGAGCCTGGGTGGCTCAGTCGGTTAAGCGTCCCACGTCAGCTCAGGTCATGATCTCATGGTCCATGGGTTCGAACCCCACATCGGGCTCTGTGCTGACAGCCCAGAGCCTGGAACCTGCTTTGGATTCTGTGTCTCTCTCTCTTTGCCCCTGCCCCACTCACACTCTGTCTCTCTCAAAAATAAATAAACATTAAAAAAAAATTTAGGGGCACCTGGGTGGCTCAGTTGGTTAAGCATCCGACTTCGGCTCAGGTCATGATCTCACGGTCCGTGAGTTCGAGCCCCATGTCGGGCTCCGTGCTGACAGCTCAGAGCCTGGAGCCTGTTTTAGATTCTGTGTCTCCCTCTCTCTCTGACCCTCTCCCGTTCATGCTCTGTCTCTGTCTCAAAAATAAACATTAAAAAGAATTTTTTTTAATTTAAACCCAATCAAATAAGCACGGAGCCAAAGTACAAAGACAAATATTACAGATACTCTTCCTCCCCACAACTGGAGTGAAGTTAGTATCCTGATATATTTGTGATCAGCAACCTTTTTTTTTTTTTAATGTTTTATTTATTTTTTAGAGAGAGAGAGTACTAGTGGGGAAAGGGCAGAGAAAGAGGGAGACAGAATCTGAAGAAGGCTCCAGGCTCCGGGCTGTCCGCACAGAGCCTGACTCGGGGCTCAAACTCGTGAACCGTGCGATCATGACCTGAGCTGAACTGACTTAACTGACTGAGCCACCCAGGCGACCCCCGCCCCCCGCCCCGCCCTGCCTTTTTTTTTAAAGAAGTAGAACATTTCACACTAGGCGAAGACTTCACTTTGCAGTCTATCCCAGGTTCACGGACCTCCCCTGGGCTCCAGCCCAGAGACGACCACTGCATCCCCTCCCGTCTGCTTTCACACTTGCACACACGTTGTCTCCAAAGCCAGGATGGAGTGTTTTTATGCGTTTATTTACAGACATGACGTGGCCCTGAGGGGCTCGGCAATGAGCTCTCCCTCCCTGAAGGTCCCTGAGCCCAACTCTAGCTCAGGCTTTTTAACTGCTGTGCGGTATTCCATCACATCAACTGACTACCGCCTACTTATTCGTTCTGTTGATGGACGCTGAAGTCGTTTCTACTTTTTTGCTATTTAACTCACTCTCCTGCAAGCCTCCCACTGCCCTTGTGGGAGTGTCTCTGGGGCCCCATGCTACAAGCGTGCTCCTGGTTCCAGCGCTCCCCGTCTTCCCAGCTCCCACCTGATGGCCAGGTCATGGTCTCTCTGTCCCCTTCCCCAGGTGGTCAAGGTGGTAGGCAGCAACATCTCCCACAAACTGCGTCTGTCAAGGGTGAAGCCCACGGACGAAGGCACCTATGAGTGCCGTGTCATCGACTTCAGCGACGGCAAGGCCCGGCACCACAAGGTCAAGGCCTACCTTCGGGTGCAGCCGGGAGAGAACTCGGTCCTGCACCTGCCCGAAGCCCCACCCGCTGCGCCCGCCCCACCCCCCCCAAAGCCGGGCAAGGAGCTGCGGAAGCGTTCGTTGGATGAGGAGGCCTGCAGCCTCTAGACTGATGCCCACCTGGCCGCCCACCCACCCCACGCCCCTACAGCTGTACAGAGTGCATGAGGAGCCGCTGGACCCCGGGGGACGGGACCGCCTGGGTCCAGCCGCCTCCCCATCCCCAAGACTGCCTGTGGCCACCACGTCGGCCCTCTGCCCACCACTCCCTTGCTCAGCATGTAAGCCCTGCCCGACCCTCCCTTTTCAGACCCCTGCGGTGACCTGGCTCAGAGAAGGTGGCCCCAGGCACTAAGGGGACGACCGCCCCGAACGCCGGGGTGGGCACCGTGCCAGGGCCAGGCTGCCTCTCTGTCACCAGCTTCAGTGGAGTCCAGTGTTTTGCTTTGCTTGCTTGTTCCCCATCCTGTCCCAAGCCAGGGCCTCCCAGCCTTATTCTCCCTCCTTCCCCATCATCCCCCGCCTGAACCTGGGGGTGTGGACAGTGACCCCTCCCTGAACTTGGACTTGAATCTTCTGAGCAGAACTAGGGCCTCTCCCCTGGCGACAGAGCCCCCAGGAGAGCCTTGTTCTGAGCCCGTGTCCTGTAAACAGGGTCACTCGGGCCCTGGGAGGAGAGGGAGACACCTCACTGCCTCCTGGTGGGTCCTTCCTGTCCAGCTTCCTTATACCTAAGAAACAGCTCCCTGTCCCACCTTCTGCAGAGGTGGGGGGACCAGGAATCTGCCCGTTTACGTGGCGAGTCCGAAGGAGGGCCTTTTCCCCTCTGACCCAGTGGCCCAATGCAGAGTTTTGCACCAGCAGGACCCCTTCGAGGGTCTTCGAGGCTCTCCCAGGAGCCCCCCTCTGCCAGCTCCCAATGTCCCAGCCCCCTTCTGGGGCCCATGCCATGCCCACTCAAGGGCCTGGGGCTGTTGGGAGCCCAAAGCCCCCCAGTACCAACCTCCTCACAATTCCTAATCAGGGGGGGACACCCGCCCCCTGGTGATTTGTAAATATTTCTATTGGGCCCAACACCCCCTGGGAACTGGCTCAAACCTCTGGCCACCCCTTAGTGACGGGAGTTGGGATATGGGAGAGGCCGAGGGCTCTGCCCGGGGGGTGTGTGTGGGTAACCCTGTACACATGATCCAATCCGTGACTAACCAGCCAACCTGAATAAAGCGGTTTAAAAAAAACAAAACAAACCCTCGGGCAGTGTCTTTCTGGGGCATTTGTGTCTGGAGCAGTGCGGCAGGAGAGGCACAGGTGGGGACGGCTTGGCCAGCAACTTCTCGCTTCTGCTCTCTGTCCCCCAATCGCAGAACGTGAGCTGGCTGGGGCACGAGGGGAGGGCCAAGGGAAGCCAGCCTTCGTCCAGCTCCAGTCCCGTCACCAGGCACTTGAATTATTCTTAGATTTTGAGGCAATCACACATACAGAAGAGTGCATAAAACACGTTTACACTGTTTTGTCAATAAAGACATTATAAAGCAAATGCAGGCGAGCCACCACCTACCAAACCACAGCAGTCCAGAACAGAAGCCCCCAGCCCAGCCGGTCCTGATCATACCCACTTGCCTCCCTCTTAGAGAGTAACCACTGCCCTGACTTTTAAGCTGGGCACGTTTTTCATGTTCTTTTCATAGCTTTACTGCCCATATGTATGTCATCGTAAGCAATACAGCGGGGTCTGGTCTCTCACTTAGAACTATATGCACGGAATCATATCATTTCTGTCCTTGCATGTACTGTTCTGTGAGCGTCATTTGTGTGTTGCATGTGTCTGTAATTTGTCCATTTTTCTTACTGCATGAATATCCCACAACTGATTTATCCATTCTACTGTTGACAAAAATTTGTGTTCCCACCTGGGTGCTCTTATCAATAACACTGCCATGGGCATTCTCGCCCAGGTCTCCTGGCGTACGTGAGCATGAGATTCTCAGGTGGGTTTGCTGGGTCAGAGGTTTTGGGATCTCATTTGCTCCCGTGGGTGTGGCCATCACCGTATTACAGTTGAGGAAACAGCATCAAAAGGTTAAGTAGCTTGCCCAAGGTCACCCAGTCGCTGAACTCTGCTCTTCCAGACCTGGACCCCCGCTGAACATCACCACCTCTCCTGTCATGCCCCGGGCTTGGATTCCCCTTGGCTCATGCCAGAGGAGTCCCACCTGCCGTAGTCTTGCTGAGAATCTCTCTGCCTGAGGGTGTGTCCTTCTGGGGCTTTCGGGTGAAACCCTCACGGCCAGCTGGTCCCTCCTCTGCACCTACAGGAACCACCGGCATCACCCACACTGAGCCTGGGGCATGAGCCTGTCCCCGAGCTCCCCTGCAGCCAGACTGAGTGAGCCCTCTCTCAAGGGCAGGGACTGGGACCTAAGAGTGCTTGGTTGAGCACTGAATGTGCCCCAGGCCCTGTGCTGATCACCACAGCAGCCCCAAAGGGAAGTGTGTATCCCCAGTTTTGAGATGGAGAGAATCAAGTGTGGGAAAGGGTGGGTTGGAGGCTGGCTGGCTGGCTCACTGGATAAGGACATGAATAAGCCAGGCTATGAAGCAGGGCTGGGGGCCTGCTGCAGAATCCAGGTATCCCTGTGCTGGATGGTCTATATGGCCTGTGGTCCTGTCAGATCAGCGGCCAGCCTTTTTCAACAAATATGGTCCCTTCCAGAAACGCCAAAGTGCGAGGCAGGCCCTGACAAGCCCACGTTCCTCTGGAAAGGTATGCGGGGTACAGACTTGTGCTAGAATGATAATACTCTGAGTCCCTACGCTGCACCAAACACTGGTGAAAGGGCTTTCCGTGGGAAATCCCGAGATTCTACAGGATCTCATTTTACACCCCCCCTAGGGCGTGTGCCCCATCTCCAGTCTCTCCCACCTTCAGAGGGGCCCTCACCTCCATGGAGGGAGTTTTCTTGCTCCATTGGGAATGCAACCCAGGGGAGAGGAGTGCCTGGGTTAGAATCCTGCCTCTATCCATCCTTGCTGGACATCCTCAGGACCTCGGGCACGGCTCTTCACCTCCCGGAGCCTCAGTTTCCTCTTCTGTGAAATGCGGAAGCTCCCAGGAGGTTAAAATAGAAATCATGAGATACCACTTTGCACACACTTTGATGACGAGAATCAAAAAGATAATAACAAGCGTTGGCGAACACTCATACTCCGCGGGCGGGATTATAAAGTCATGCGGCAGCTTGGGAAAATAGGCAGTTTCTCAGAATGTTAAACATAGAGTTATTCTGTGACCCAGCAGTTCCACTCCCGTGTATATACCCAAGAGAACTGAAAACATGTATCGTGCACAGAAACGTATGCAGGAATACTCACAGCAGCATTATGCATAATAGCCAAAAAGTGGAAACCACCCACATACCCATCAAGTGATGAATGGATACACAGGATGTGGCATATCCAGACAATGGAATATTATTTGGCAGTAAAAAGGAATCCTACACGCTCCATAATAGATGAACCTTGGAAATATTATTCTAAGTGAAAGCAGCAAGACACAAAAGGTCACATACTGGATGATTCCATTTATACGAGATGTCCAGAACAGGAATATCCACAGGGACAGAAAGCAGCCTGGTGGTTGCCAGGGCTAGGGGGAGAGGAGAGCGGGAAGTGAATGCTAATGGGTAGGGGGGTTCTTTTGGGGATGACTGAAATATTCTAAAAGGGATTGTGGTGATGGATGCACAGCTCTGCGAAGATACTGAACACCACTGAATTGTATACTTTACGTGGCTGAACTGTATGGTGTGTGAATTATATCTCAATAAATCTGTTGAAAGAAAGGAGCTGCTCCTAAATACAGCACGGTGCCCGTGGGAGACACCCAGGAAATTCTGACTCCCTATTAATATTGCTGTGAGTCTTTTTTAAAAAAAATTTTAATGTTTATTATTTATTTTTGAGAGAGAGACAGACAGAGCACGAGTGGAGGAGGGGCAGAGACAGAGGGAGACACAGAATCCAAAGCAGACTCCAGGCTCTGAGCTGTCAGCACAGAACCTGACAAACTGTGGTGCTCGAACCCACAAACTGTGAGATCATGACCTGAGCTGAAGTCAGATGCTTAACTGACTGAGCCACCCAGGCGCCCCAACATTACTGTGATTCTTATGTGGAAGCCAGAGCCCCGTCGTGCTGACCTCAGAGCATCTGGTGGACAGAAGTTTCTAAAAGGTACCTAGTGCTGTCCTCAAGTCTCAGATAAACCTCTGGACACCCGCAGCTTAGCTGCAGGCCACGTTCCCCTTTGGGTACCACCATAAGAATAATGGGGCTGGTGTGCTTCTTATAAATTCAGATGTCCAGGCCCCCTCTTGCCTCAGATCCCTGCCTACATCAGTAGCTAATGCCCGTAGGTGGGTCTCATGATGGGGAGAGAGAGCAAACTCCTGGCCAGGGACTTCTTCCCATACTCTTGCTCAGCTCCCTTACTCTCGCATCTCTAGCCCCCAGCTCCCTTGGTCTCCAAGGCTCTGAATTCTGGCCCAAACCACACCTACCCTGGCTGCCTGGCCGCCCTGATGTATGCCCCTCTCAGGACTCCCCTGTTAATCCTGTCCAGGGCTTCCCTTTCCCTGCACCCACCTTGTGCAGGGTGGAGATGGGATAACTGAAAGCAAGAACAAGGCGTCTGCTCCCCATTCTTAGTCCTTCACCCCAGGATTCAGGGTGTGAGGCAGGGATGCCCCATTTTAGGAGGTGAGAGCATGTCGAAGTTTCAACCCAGGGGCTGGCCCTCCGGGTTCAGGGCAGAACTGTGTTCTTAGTCCTGGCAAGTCCCGGCTATGTGATGAGCGACCTACAGGTCCAGGCACAGTTCCAAAATCATCCCAGCACCTGAATGAGGAACCAGGTTGGGGCAGAGGATGACGGAGGCCTGGTCCAGGGAAAGGGGAGGGAGACTCAAGAGCCCCACCAGGGACCCTGGAAATGAGTGGGGTCTGCTGCCTACCGAGGCCCACACTTTGGCCAAACCCGGGCATCTGAGTCAGGGGAGCTTGTGAGCAACCCAGGTTTGGGGGCTCTATCCCTGGAGATTCTGACCCAGTAGTTCTAGAGTGGAGCCCAGGGAATCTATGTCCAACAGGATTCTGATGGAGGTGGCCAATGGATAGTTTGAGAAACACTGCACCATATGATCCTTTAAAGAAACAGACACACATAACTGAAAGAAAATAATAATAATACATTTCATAAAAGTGGGTGTTTATTTCACTTAACCACATGTCACAGTCCTTGCTTCTTACCAGCTCTCGTTTTTGCTGCTAACCGAAAGAGCATTCCAGCACGTGGAGGCACCACAATTACCCTAAGGGCTAAGTTATTTCTAATGATTTGCTGTTGCAGGTAATGATTCTCCAAATATGGTTCTATGAACTGCTTGGCACACTCAAGGTGTTTCAGAGTGTGTGGGAAATCCTTAAAACATGGAAATACTAGCACCAGACAGATGAATACACACTTTGAATCTGAGAGAGTCTATCCAACTGCTCTCCCTCAACAAATCTGACAATCTCAAAAAATTGGCGGGGGGGGGGGTTGAATTTAAGGGGACATGGTGAACTTTGCATTTGGCACACAGAAGCTGCTCTCACTCACCAACGCGGAGGGGGGCAGGGCCCGGGAACCTGAACTGCTCACACATGCTAGCTCGTGAGCTGTTGGGATGCCTTGTGTGCACGGCGACTTGTCTGAAAAGACACCCCCCAAGCTGAGAGCTGTGGTCCCTTCTAAGGAGTAGAACAGAAGGAACACACCCCAGTGGGCTGAACATTTGTAACGGGCAAGTGTTGCATCTGTAACTTGATATGCACATAAATATTTTTCAAAAATTAACCAGGAACCAAAAGTAAATAAAATGGAGGGAATCCTGCTATGCACACCACGCGGTGACTGAGCTCTCTCTCCCTCCCCACTCCCACTTCTTGTGTTGCTCGATTTTGTCTTGATGTAGCTTAGGTATCCACACTTGTTTTAGGCCATTTGTCTCAGCGAAGACTTGCCCGCTCCTAGCCCCAGCGTGTGAATCTTGTTTAATCTAAGCTAGGGGCTCTTTGTGTGGAGTCCACAGATCACCCCAATCAGGGATCCGTGGATCATACGCATGGGATTCACCAACTTTCATGGGGAAAACAACCACTACATCTCTGTTTTTACTAAGCTCCAACTGAAGTTTAGCATTTCCTTCTCTTATGAATGTAAGCAACAAACCACAGTAGTGTGGGCAGCAACTTGGTGACTTTATCACCAAGAGAAATCACAAATATTTTCGTATCACAAAAGTTATTACAGTGTCTCAGAACGCTGTTCACACTCATCACTACTACAAAATTATGGTTGTTATTAGATCTGCTGCTAGAATTTGTTATTTAATGCACTAATAAAGAAGCAAGTTTATTCCTATATCACACATTTCCAAAAATATATTTTGGAAACTGTATTTCAATGTAATTGGTTTCCTTTGTAATGCTATCATTTTATTTTATGCAGTTAAAAACAGTCTTCTGAGAAGGGGTCCATAGGTTTTGCCAGACTGCCAAAGAGGTCCATGGCACAGAAGAGGTGGATAAACCCTGGTCTAAGCCAGGGCTGGCAATTCCATTATCCTGGCTGGGGACTAGCTGAAGAAGGGTCATGTGACCTGTTGTGTTACATTCACCGTGAAATTTGAGGGGACATCTGCTGGAGGCAGAGTGGAGCCCCTCTTGGGAAAGGTTTCTTAAAAGGAGACGCAAGGAAGTCATACTTTCTTCCTCTGCTCCCTAGCGTCTGGACATGTGAGCTGGGAATTTCTCCTACCATTGGGCAACCATGCAGAGAGCAGCTGATCCACTTGATATGTAGAAGCAACTGGTGTGAAAAGCCTAGGTCTTTTAGGATGCAGTGGATTGAGTGAATTAGACAAGAACCTCCCTACCTCTGGATTCCTATTATCAATCAATAAATCCCTTATGGTTTAGGCCAGTTGGGTCAGTTGTCAATTACTTGAAGACAAGAGCAGTTTCTTCAACCCACCACGTTATTTTTGTCCCATGTTTTCCATGCTTGATCCTAACCATCACTGGAGTCACATGGAGAAACAAGCCAGTTCCTTCTTCCATCTGACCCTTATTTAGATTGATCACATCTTTTCTCCTTGAGGCTGAACATCTTCAGGTCCTTCAATGGACTCAAGAGACATGTTTTTAATATGTCTGTCTGTCTAGGTCAGTAGTTCCCAAACTTTAGCATGCATCAGAATCATGTTAATGTTTGTTAACGTTAGCTTGTTAAAACGTACATTTCTAGGTCCCACTCTGAGAGTTTTCGATTCAGCAAACACTGGAGTGAGTCTCAATAATTTGCCTTTCTAACAAATTCCCTCACTGTGATGATGCTGCTGGTCTTGGGGACCACAGTTTGAGAACTACTGGTCTAGGTCCCTATAAAAATATGGCTTCCCCAGATGAAATCACTACTCAAGACGGGGGTCTGACTAGTGTTAGTTAAGCAGAGCAGAACTATCACCTCCCTCAGTATCAAGAGCATGCTCCTATTATTGCAGCCCAGATTACAAACTGCTGTTCTATACTATTGAACTCTATGTCACCAAAACTCTGAAACTTGTATCATACATGTGGCTCCTATCCTACAGAATAGGAAGTATCGCTTGTTGAGTACTTGTCATGTGCCAAGTGTTTTAATGAGTTATCTCATTTAATTCTCACATTGATCCTTGAGATGGACAGCAATCTCTGGAGAGACTGATACCCAGAGAAATGAAAAAAATTCCCAAGGTCACCTAGCTGGTAAATGAATGAGAGACCCAGGATTTGAGCCTGGCTTATAGAACTCTATAATTAAGAACTTTCCTCCTGCTTAACAGCATCTATTAATCAGCTGCCCTTTGGGGCCCAAGACAAATTTACCTACTTGTGCCTCATCCAACTCATTCATCTTTCTTGTCTACAAAGTCATCAAATGCGATTTCTGTCAAATGCCCTAGGTTTCTTGACCCTCCAAGATCTCCTTCAACGACAACTCAGCCCTTTTACTGTCTCTGCTCCTGCCCCAAAGAGAAGGAGGTTAGGCTTGCTGAGTTGCATTTGGAGCCACATGAGTTTGGCTTCTGAAAGTGTTAACTGTGGGCACATTTTAATAAAGACCATTTTCTAGGCTACAGTTACATAAATGTTCTAATGTAATATGCAAATGTACCACAAGTGATTTAGGGTGTGCTAGACCTTTATTGTTCCAGTTGCAGTTATGTTGATTTAGCCCATAGCTTTATGGTTAATAATTTATTAAGCGACCTTATTTTTTAATCTCCCTTTGTCCTCATTTCTCATCTTTTTCCACATTAAGGGACTTAAGCCTGCACAAAGATTCAGTTTAATGAACCATCAATCCTTGAATAAGTGTAGCTGCAATAGGATTCCATTCAAATTCTAGGGAAGGAGTTATGTTCATGAGTTTTCACCCTCTTGATGGGATTCTTGGTTTCATCATAAATATAATGACCCACTTTATCCTTAGTAGTGCTTTTTTGCATTACATTCTAATTTGCCTGATAATAACATTGTTAGACCAATTGTCTTTGGTTATTATTTGCCTGGGCTATCTTTTTCTGTCTGTTTTGAACATTTCTGTGTCATTGTCTTAGGTATAGTATCTCTTATACATAGCTTCTAGCCGGATTTTGATTTTTAAAAGAAAAAAATTCATTTGATAATCTCTGTCTTTAATAGGTAAGTTTAGTCCACTTACATTTATTGTGATTACTGATTTATTTGGATTTATTTTCTACATCTTATTTTGTGTGTGTGTTGTGTGTGTTTTCTATTACCATGGGATTTTGGTGGGTGAGGTGGGGTGAAGAGTATGTGTGATTAGTTTAATTTTTTTTCTTGACTTTTTGACGAATAGTACCCCATCCCTTTTCCTCCCCACTTATTTGAAGGCTATAAATCACATTTCTTTTAGTGGTTTTATTTTACTTTTTAACATACTTATTTAACTATGTATTTTCCTAACAGTTTAAAGTTATTCAGTAACTCTATTTTCCTTTTGACAAGACAACCCCTTTAACACAATGTAATTACTAATTGAACTGCCCCCCCACCCCATCTTCCTGGTAATAGTCTAGAATTTTAATTACTCTATTTTTCATAAAAATTAATATTTATATGATCAGAAATTAACTAGATTTACCAATATATTTGACCAATTTCTGACCTAGTGTTTTTCTTCTTTCACTTTCTGTTTTGCTGAAATACATACTTTATTAATCTTTTCAATGAGGATTTGGGTGGTAAACTATCTTAACCTATGAAAGGCTGAAAATGTCTGTCATTTGCTCTCCTTTCTCAGTGTTCATCTAGCTGTGCATTGAGGTAGGTTGATTATGCCTTTCCCTCTGCATGTTTAGGATATTACTCTCTGTCTCTGTCATCTGTTGCTATCGATGAGAAATCTTCTGTCAGCTCAATTGGCATTCTTTCACAGGCAATTTCTTTTGTAACTCAAGATTTTTCTCTTTATCTTTGACATTCTGCTCTATCATTACAATTTTTCTGGTTGAGATATATTTTTTACCAACTTGTTTTAACTGTTGGTATGTGTTTTTTGCCTGAGGACTTTCTTTCTGATTCTGAAATATTCTCAGCCACCATATCTTAAATATTGTAACTCCATTACAACCTTTATTCTATCCCTCTCGAATTTCTATTACACATATGTTGGAAACTTTCAATCTGTTTACCATGTCTTTTTTTTTTTTATTTTTTAATGTTTACTTATTTTTGACAGAGAGAGAGAGAGAGAGAGAGAGAGAGAGAGAGCATGCGGGGTAGGGGCAGAAAGGGAGACACAGAATCTGAAGCAGACTCCAGGTTCTGAGCTGTCAGCACAGAGCCCAATGCAGGGCTCGAACTCACAAACCGTGAGATCATGACCTGAGCCAAAGTCGGACACTCAACCGACTGAGCCACCCAGGTGCCCCTGGTTTACCATGTCTTAACTGGCTCTTTCATATTTTCCATTTCTTTATCTCCATCTACGTGAATTACTCAGGACTATCTATCAATTCACTAACTATCTCTTCAAATGTGTTTGATTTAGAGTTTATTCCATTTGAATTCACTTCAATAATACTTTTCATTTTTAGTATTTCTCATTCTTTTTCACATCAACAACTGTTTTACTTCATAACTTTCTCCTTTTTACAGGAAAGGAAATCAATCCTTCCTTTACCTTTTTTAAAGTCCTAAACTTAAACTCACTTCCAAGATTGCTCTATTATTTGCACTTATCACAAGTGAATCCATCCATAACGAGTTGAGCTTACTGGCTGCCTCAGTGTCAGTTTCTTCACAGGCTTATTTTTAAGAGGAATTTTTCTCTCCATTTTCTTTTTCTGTACTTGTCTAAACCCAGACTCTTGGGACCCTAGTCCCAAACCAGGCTTCCTGAAGGTGGCTCAGGATTCTCAGTCCGGGGGGCTATCAGAGATGTCACAGATGAAGTTAATGAGTTGGGGTGGCTTAGCTCAGGTCCCACTCGCCAGACCTACATCTGTCCCCCCTGTTACCTAACATACAGTTTTAAGCAATGAGTCTGATGCTAAACCTCCAGTTCTCCAGGAATCCTTTTGGTCCCCATTTACTCTGCAGGACTGGAATTCCTTGTCACTTCTGGACCCTGGGCCTGGCAGGTCTGAGGCTTTGGCCTCCGTTTACTTTGTAGTTCTCATCCCTTTCCATTCCAAAGAGTTTACCATATTTGTGAGTATGGCTATGTGATTTCATTTATTTAAAAATATATGTAATTTATATATTATTGCACTGTATAAAGAGAAGTTTTCTCCCCCCTGCAATTCATGGATAGTGTGGTTAATTTTTTCCTATATCATTATTGACGTATGACTTATATCCAAAAAAGCATCAATGTAAAGTGTAAAAATTCAATGAGTTTTGATAAATATAGTCATGTAATCACTGTTACAATCAAGAAAAGAATACTTTCATCACCAGCCCCTGCAAACTTCCCTTGTACACCTTTGCTATCAATCCTCTTGCCAAAACCCCAGCCCAGGTTATCACTGATCTGCTTTCTATCTGTAGAATAGTTTTGCCTTTCCTACAACTTCACATAAATTGAATCAGAGAGTAGATACTCTTGTGTTTGGCTTCTCTCACTAAACATAGTGATTCTGAGATGTATCCATATCCTGTATTCCAATACTTCATTCCTTTGTACTTTTGAGTAGTATTTTGTTGTGTGGATTTATCACAATTTGTTTATCCATCCTTTCATCGATGGACATTTGGGTTGTTTCTAGTTTGAGGCTATTACATACAAATCTTCCATGTATATCCATACACCAGTCTTTGTGTGGACATGTTCTCATTTCTCTTGGGTAATTATCTAAGACTGAGATTACTGGGCACCAAGCTAAGTGTATGTTTAACTTTACAAGGAATTTCCAAACTGTTTTTCAAAGTGGCTGCACCATTTTGCATTCCCATCTACAATGTGTGAGGGTTCTGGCTGAGGAGCAGGTTATTTTTAAAGCGCGGACTCAATGCCATCTTGACTGGAGGTGACTATAAAAACACTTGCGAATGTAGACTGAGCTAGAAAATGCCAGGAATGGTAATGAAGCTCTGTGAGGGCACAGACTCTTAAGTGTCCTGTTTACTGCTGCATCCCCAATGCCTAGCACAGGTCTTGGCTTATGGCACACACTCTGTAAATGAATATGGATTTGCCTCTGATAAACATTAACAGCTTGTAAGGGCTGGGTCAAAGTTTAGACCCACTGCATCTTATTTAACCAAAGGAAGTTTTTTGGAGCCCTGTTTTCTCCTTCCCTAAATTTCACAAAAACCCTTGTTTTGAACTAGTTGGCATTTCTACCCTGAGTTCTACCACCCTTTCAGCCAGGCTTCTTATCACAGTTCAAGAGGGCCACCCTACCTCCCTGCACTGGGTATGCATTTCAGCCAGCAGGAACGAGAAAAAGGGTGAGAAGGTACACACTCTCTCTTTAAAAGACACTTGTTTGACGATGAAGATCATTTCTGTTTACCTGTCGTGGGACAGAACTTAGTCACATGGCCGCATCTAGCTGCAAGGGACACCAGAAAACATGGCCTTTATTCTGACAGCTGTGTGCCTAGATGAATAGCAGCGTTCCTGTACTCAGAGGAACGGGAAGATAGATACTGGATCACTTCCAGCAGGCCCCACTGCGAGCCTGACTTTGTCCTGAATTCTAGGTACTTCAGGCTCAGTACACTGTATTATTTGAAAAACATGTTTATTCCTCAACTCTACGGAGGAATTTTCAATTCACTATACAAAAGAAAGCCAGGCTGGTGGGGATAGCAGAGGCGTCTCATTCAGCACCACCAGGCCCAACTCCCTGCCCCCAGGCCAGCCACCTAGTTCTCCTCCCTCAGGGCTGTCTGCTCCAGGTACAGGGGGTAGGAAGCAGTTGAAGGATGGGGCCTTTGCAGAAGGGAGGAGTTAATGATGGGATCCGTTGGAGGCCCATACCGCTAACCTTCCTGGGGCCCTGGGTGACCTACCTGAGGAAGCTCTGGCAGATCCTATCACTGCACTGAGTGCAGACAGCTGGGTCCACCTGGCTGCCCTTCTCACAGTCTATCAGGTTTGGGCTCCAGGAAGCTTAGCAGCCTACAGGGGGTAAGGCAAGTCTCAGAGCTGAGTGTCGGAGACAGTAACCACCCGCCACATATATCTATTTGAAGTTAATAAAATAGAATACATTAAATAAAACATTCAACTCCTCAGCTGTATCAGTCACATTTCAAATGTTCAATAGAGGGGCGCCTGGGTGGCTCAGGTTAAGCGTCTGACTTCAGCTCAGGTCATGATCTTGCCTTCCGTGAGTTCGAGCCCCGCATCGGGCTCTGGGCTGACGGCTCAGAGCCTGGAGCCTGCTTCTGATTCTGTGTCTCCCTCTCTCTCTGCCCCTCCCCCATTCATGCTCTGTCTCTCTCTGTCTCAAAAATAAATAAACGTTAAAAAAAATTTTTTTTTAAATGTTCAATAGATACAGATAACTAATGGCTACTATAACGGATAGCACAGATAGAGAATATTTCCATCACTGAAAAAGGTTCTATCAAATAGCATCGTTCCAGAGGAAAGACATCTCAGGTCATGTTAACAGAGGCAGAGTACCAAGAAAGAGACAGGTGATAGGGCTGGTCTATATATCATGCCAGGCAGACCTCAGCTGGGCCACTATGGTCCGTGGCCCCAGATTCTGTGAGGGAAGCAACTGAGAGAGAGGAAGGCATCCAGGCATCCAGAGTACAGAGAAGTGTAGGAAATATATCTGTGTCTTGTTTAAAGAAGTTTTAGCATGGGTTCCTCCAGAAGCAAATGCTAGGCCAAAACACTGGGGGCAAGGAGTTTGCCTGGGGGTGATCCCAGGAAGCACCAGCAGGGGCATGGGGAAGTGAGACAAGGAAAGTGTGCACTGTCAGACAAGTGACCGTTGTGAGCAAGTGGGGCTCCATCCTACTGGGAAGCTCTGGGAGCCAAGACAGAGCACACATCTCAAAATCATCCTGCCCAAAGGCTGGAGAGTGGTGGTTTTTATGCCTCAGCTTCCTCAGTCATTGGCTGAGGCCTGCTTCCAGGGTGTTAATTCACCAGGACTTCTGGCCTGCAAAGTATTAAGACAGAAGGGCTTCCTTAGCTGTAAAGTCCTCAGGCAAAGAGATGCAAACACGGGGCAGCTGGAAGTTGGCTGGAGCACACTGAAGGGGTAAGACTCGCAGAATATGGGCTGGGCTCTCAGCACCATCTGCTACAAAGGAGGAAGATCAACATCCTTAACCCTAGCCTAGCCTCACCTCTCTCTCTCTCTCTCTCTCTCTCTCTCACACACACACACACACACACACACACACAACCATATGTTTCCCATACATTTCTCACACAACCTTCTTCTTTTACTCAGACTTACCCTGCTTCCTCCCACCACAGGACCTTTGTATATACTGTTCTGGATGTCTGAGACACTCATCTACTCTTCCTTTTCTCCTTTCATTTAGTTAAGTCCTACTTACTCTTTTTTTTTTTTTTAATTTTTAAAGTTCATTTATTTATTTTGAGAGAGAGAGAGAGCACGAGCAAGTTAGGGGCAGAGAGGGGGCGAGAGAGAGAATCCCAAGCAGGCTCTGGGCTGTGAGTGCAGAACCTGATAGGGGGCTTGAACTCACTAACAGTAAGATTATGACCTGAGTTGAAATCAAGTTAGACGTTTAACTGACTGAGCCACCCAGGTACCCCTCTACTTACTCTTCAGGTCTTTGCTCAAAAGACCTGTCCTGTAAGTAGCCTTCCCTGAGGGACACCCCACCCCCTGCCCCAAGGCAAGAACAAGTCCTCCTGCTGCACTTTGCCCCAGCTCCCTGACCTATAATTGCATCATTATATGTTTGTACGGTTAGCTAATACTGCCTTCCCCATTGGACTGTAAGGAAGGAATCTTGCTTGTCTCGTTCACAGCAACACACAGCAGATCCTCAAGAAATGCATGATGAATGAAAAAAAATTAATGAATGAATAAAACAATGAAGCAACAAATGAGTGAATTCCAGTCGGACTAAGACTCCCAGTAGCCAGAGAGGGAATTTACCAGCTAAAGACCCCAGGAAGAGGAGGAGGCTAATTAGCAATTCATTAGGATCCATTTTCACTTCTGTAGTCAATGCTAATCACTTGTTTGTTTAAAACAGGAAGTTCTGCACTCATTAAATCCATTAGTAAATGAAAATGTTTCTCAGGGAAGTCTGGCCTCCCACACTGGAGTCTACATTCAAGGGGCTGCACCCCCTCTTTTGTACAGACCTCCCAGATGTCAGCAAAGCAGGTGCTCACAAGTTGTTGATACCCTAGGCTAGGACCCTAGTCCTTTCTCACAGTAGGAGCCTGTGTCTTCAGCTGAGCTCGGGTTCTGCCCCTGTACAATGGGCACAATGTTTAATCTCATGGCTAGTAGTGAAGATTAGAGGGAGCTGTGTAGTCAGGAATGTCAGCTCATACCTTGGTATTATCCTCCCTGAAAGGCTATGGGAGGAGGGAGTCTATTTTAAGGAAGTAGCTACCCAGCAGCCCCACTGGTTTGAACTTAGGGTCTTATTAACAAGCAGGCTCTTCTTTCCTCATAAGCAAGCAGCCCATGCTTAGAGGGTGCTCACAGGCCCACCCTTGCTTTGCATCGGCTCATTTAATCCTCACAGCCAAACCAACAAGGTAGCCCTTATTAGCTGCATTTGCAGGTATGGAAACTGAGAGTTGGAGGGGAGCAGCTCTTGCCCGGGGCCTTTTCTCTTGCCCATGCTGAGCCATATCCTCAGGAAGCCATCTCTGACCCTTGAAAAAGAAATGGGTGCTCTGCCCATCTTAGGCTTCATCAGGTGGGTCTGCCATTCATTCCCAGGTCTTACTCATCCTAATGTTCCCAGGAGGCCAGTAGCTCTGCAGAAAAGAAACAGTTATGTTTGTCCGAGTGCCAACTGGCTTCAGTACTCGGTGCTTGTCATGCATTAAATCACTGAATCCTCAAAAAAATTCTACTGGGGGAGCTATTATTATTATTATCTCCATCTTACAGATGAAGAAACTGACTTGTCAAAGATCACACGGCTGGTGTTGGGGGGGAAGAATTTCCTCTGACCTTCAAGGTTCTTCTAGCTGGACAAAGAATCAGATTGACATGAGACAAATTAACAGGCAAAAATAAACTTTAATAGTGTATGTATGAGGAGTCCACACACACATGGAAATTCTGAAGACAGTGAAGCAATATGATGCTTATATGAGCTAAGGAGAGCAGTAGGGGATCTGAGGATACAAAGGAGAGAAAGACCATTAGCAGGAAGATGAGGAGAGATGTTTGGAAAACAAAGGTTGTCCTGTTATAGAAATAAGTTTCTTAGGTAAGAAGGAATCTCTGTGAATAACCCTCTTCCCAGTATAAGCAGGCAGTTGAGGAGAAGGTAAAAAGCTTTTCCTGAATCTGCTGGGGTTTTATTGCTTTTAACTCAAAATAATGTTCATGACAAAGTGGCCCATTTTGGGGTGGCCTGCCTTGAACCCCTAACTGTGTGTAAATGGCAAAGGCAGTCTGCCTTCAGAGCCTGTGCACTTCGCTTCTGGCAGGACTGTTTTGCCCCCACCACAGGCTTCAGGAATGGGGGACAAGGGGCTTGGGGGTGGCATGGCAAGAGTGAGCTCTGCCCTCCACCCAACCAGAGGCCTGCAGAAAAGCCCCAGAGAACAACCTCCCAGGGGAATGCTACCAATCCCTCCCTCAGGCATCTTTTTGATGTCCCCTGACAGTAGATCCCAGGCCCACCTTTGGGGTGTTAACCTGAAAACTAAAACTACCAGGTTTTTTTTACCAGCAAAAGATGGATCTATTCGGGAATAAAAGAGAATTGCAATCTGGGACAAACAAGTTGTGGCAAAGCCATAGCCAAGTTGGGAACAAAGGAGAGGCACACTTTTTTAAGGAGAAAAGGGGCAAGCCGGAAAGGCTGTTATGAACTAAAAATCCTTTGGAATAAAATGAAAGTTTGAAGTGTGCTGGCTTCTCACTGGTGGAGCTGTTGCTGGGGGGATAAGGAAAGAATCTCTTCCTCCACTGGAGTAGTGGAGTAGAATCCACCTGCAAGGTCAAGTCTGCATGAGGTCAAATGTGTTTCTTCCTTCTGGGTCTGCAATTGACTGAGTGGTAGGGCATGAGAGCTCCCCCTGCTGAAACCTTCATTTTAGTGGTTTCCCATTACTAATTTTTACAGGGGTATTGAACAGACCAGGCTCTCTTCCCAAAGCTTCATCCTTGTCTCCAGCCTCACTCTTTATGGTTCCTACCTCCCACTGACATGAGCAACACCCTGAATGTGCTGCGTAAGCCTCTGTATATGCTGTTTCCTCTACCCAGAGGGGTCTTTCCCTTTGTGTCTGACAGGCAAATACCGCAAAGCTAGCTTGGATGGCCTTTCCTCCAGGAAGCCTCCCAGTTTCCTTTCAGTTCAACCTCTGTGCTGCCATTTCTACCTCTAACGTATCATCATCTTCATAATGATGACCAGCTCCTACAGAGCGCTGCCCAGGGGCCAGGCCTTGAGTCCAGCACTTTATCAGTCAGTTTCTTATCATGCTCCCAGGGAGGTATATTTTTATGCCCATTTAATCAATGCTTAGAGTTATGAAGAGACTTGCCCAAAGCAGCAGGGTGAGAATTCAAAGCCAGTCTGTCCATCTCCAGAGACCATGCTCTTAACTGTTGCTTCTGACCTCCTCCTAATACAGACTTTATACTTGCCTCCTCATGACATGTCTTGTTTAGCGCTTTGAGCCAAGCCCCTAGGAGGCAGCATTTATGTCTTTTTATCTCTGGGCCTGGTACATAGAAAGCCTTGAAAAATGCTTGTTGAATTGGTTTCCATTCTGCAGATTTTGGATCCTGTTGCACAAACTTGATATAATTGATCATGTGATGTCAGCAGTCTCAGGTTTGAATCCTATCTTTGTCTTTAACTTGGTGTTTTGGGGCCTGGCATTGGAAAGTTTGGGCATCCTAATGTTGAGAGGAAGGCGCAAACCACAGCCCTGTCCAAGGTGCTGAAGATGCAGTCAGGAACGCAACCCCTCAACGGGGGGGGGGGGGGAAAAAAGGCTGCAAGCCCTGGACAGAGCTGTGGCAGGGCACAGAGCATCCAGCAATGCCTTGAGAGCACTGAGCATGAGCCCTAAATTCTGTCTGGGAAGTCACGAGAAGCTCTGATGCTCGACCTGCTTCTCTTGGAGTTCTAAGGGACTCGGATGAGCTAGGGCATAGATGGGAAATGGTTTTCCTGTATGCACACGGGAGCCACGGTGGGGCAGGGGTGCTGCCTGCACAGTGCACAGCCATCTCCTGAAGAGATCCTCTCCAAGATCCCTTTGCATTTTTGGATTAAGCAATGCCCCCTCCCAACTCCAGCCCTGGTTCCACTTGGGAAATGCAAAGCACAGAAGAGGAGACCCCGATGACATTAGGCTCCTATCACCACAATGTGAGTTTACCATAGAACTGTAGACTCACAAATGTCTTACATTTTAATAATAAAAATTTTTGTGAGTGAATAAGTTACACAGGTATATGGTTTAAAAATGTGAAGAGTATAAAGGGCATAATGTGAAAAGATGTCTTCAGCACTGATCCTGTTATCCTTCCTGGAGGCTGCCACTTGGGTGTTCTTTAAGAGAAATCCCACACATAAAGTGCCCCCATCCCCCACAAATAGTTTCATTGTTCTGCGTGCCATTTTCTTTAATAACGTACCTTGGAGATATACACAGAGAACTAGCTCTTTCTTCTTAAAGACCACATGGCAAGTGTGGGTAAGGAACTTATTTAGCTGGGCTTCTCTGGATGGACCTTCAGGTTGTTTCCAACCTTTTATTTATGCAAACAATGCTTCAACGAACACTTTGTTCATCCTTTTTGCACATGGACAAGGAAATTCCTAAGAGCAGGACTGCTGAGTCAAAGGGTGTGTGCATTTTAAATTCTGATAGCTGTTGCTGTTTTATTCATTTTGTTACAGGGATGTACCCTAGTTTATTTAACCAGTCCCTCCCTCCCCAAGCTCTTCTCCTACCTTCTTTTCAATTTCTAATATTTGCTTTTACAAAATAGTTAACAGTAACATTTCACTTTGGAGGCACCATTCTTCAGTACAATGGTTCACTAGAATTTCTGTGTTGTGAGGGGGGAGGTACACGGGATGTTTTGGCCTCTTTTGGATGGATGTTTATGTTCTATGATTAGGTTATTTCCTATCTTTTGCACCCAGTCTCTTGAGATATTAATGTAAACCATTAGGCATAATGCCTGGCACATACTGGACATTCAGTATTGCAAGTTCCTGTAAATCACAATGTTGCAGTGAATTGCCTATGCATGTACATCTTTGTGCACACGTGTGGGCATTAAATTCTTAGAAGCAGAATTGCCGGTCGAAAGGTGCACACATTCAGATTTGCTAACACTGCCAATTTTGACCTCCAAAAAGCTTGTGCCACCTTACATATCCGTTTCCCCACATACTTGCCAACACTTTATTATCAAGTCACAGATGTTTTAGGGGGTGGAACAATGCTTGGAGGCTGATTGGTTCAAAACCTTTAGGGAGCAGACAGGGACACTGAGGCCCAGGGAGGGGGAGGGGGTGCCCAAGGTCACCTGTGAGCTGGAGCGCAGTTCAATTAGAATCTCTGGCCTCTCCTAGGGAACTGGGCAGTGTCCTGGGTGGAATGTGTGAGAGTACTGGATGGGCTCCATGAGGTGAGAAAGGACACAAAGATGGGGCGAAGGGGAAGGGGGTGCACTGAGGTCTGTCTACTCCCCACCCTGCCTTAGGGAAGGCAATATTTTTATTTCATGAAGAAACTTCTGACTCTTCTCTACTACTTCTCTCCACCTCTCCCCCCACCAACGTCTTCTCCCTTGGAAACGGCCTCAGAGATTCTGAAAGGTGCTTTCCTTACTTCTGAGCCCGCTTGTGTGGGAGGAAGCTGAGGACGTGAGGGTACTGATTGAGAGAGCAGGTTGAGACCCAGGAGCTGTTGTGCAAAAAGAATGGCAAATTATATAAGGAGGGAAAGCGGAAGGGTGGGGGCTGGAGGCAGCCATTCATCAGTGTTTTTTAACCCTTACCTGTTGCAAAAGCAGGCAGCCCCGGACGCTGGGAGGGATGGCTGCAGTGAGAGACATTTTCAAAAATGGTTTGTGCTGAAGGCTTTGAAGGGAGGACAGTACCACTCCCTCCTCGCCCTTTGCAGACAGGCTTTGTACTCTGGGTAAAACTGTCGGAAAAGGTAGAACAGCTCCTAATCTAGGAGATGATTCCTGGGGGAAATCAGGCTGCTTTTCAAGCGTAATTTGAAAAGCCGCTGCCTCCAAACTTCAGTGGTGGCAGGGGGTGGGGGGGGGGGGCGCAGAGAGGAGAATGCCATTTATAAAGCAATCAACGCTTCGACAGAGTCAGCCATCACTCAGAATTATTTTCCGAAATTTGGCCTCTATTCCGTACTCTGGAGGAAAGGCAGTGTGGGCACTTTGCTTCCAATCAAGCCCGACACAGAAGCTGGGGTAAGTCACACAAAGGGAGAGGGGCCCCCGCACTGTTCATCACGGCTGGAGCTGCGGAAAATCATTTCTAGGGCTTCTCAACTCTCCGGCACGAGCTGGAGGAAGCCTCATCAGAGGCTCCATTCATCTCACTTCTTACTTTTAAACTTTAAAGCACATATTTATGTGCCTCAAGTTGCCCATGAACCACGGCACGTCAAACAGTTTGGGGTTGATGGAAGAGGTGCATTTTCTCGTCCTGGGACTTTCGGGAACACAATTTCATCGCCAGTCTCTCTCCCTTCCAATTGCTCCTGGATGCTGCCACGAGATGAATATTCCTAAAATGCTGCTTTCCATACATTACTCACCTGTTCAAAAACCTTCTAAGGCCACTTCTTGATCCCTTACGGCTGGAATCCCTAGGTTGGCCTTCAAGACCCTTCATAAATGTGGCCTCAGCAGCGACACCTGCTAACATATACCCTCCCAGACCGCCGGGCCATAATGGTCACCTGCCACAGACACGGGGTGGTAGCTGTCACTGGTGCCCACTGCCCACTCCGCATCTCTTCCTGGTAACCAAGTGCGGTCCTTCCCTTTAGGGGAAACCACTCCACCCCAGCTCTGCCTCCATTTGGTTTGGGGGAGCTGACCTGAGCATCTGTCTCCAGGCCTGCCATGAGAATGCCGTATATGAGGCAGTGAACTATGGTCCACAGGCAGAATAATGGCTCACGGCTTATTTTGTAAGGATTTTACACATTTAAAAGGTTGTAAAAAAAAAAAAAATCAAAGAAAATGCCACACAGATCCTATGGCCTGCAAAGCCTAAAATATTCACCATTTGGCTCTGCACAGAGAAAGTTTGCCAAAACCTGCTTGGATGCACAATGCTTGGTTTGGGGTGGGGCAAAGGATGGGCTGAGCCGAGAGGAGCTAAGCCTAGGACTTGAGTTTGGAACTGCCAGGAGGAGGTGCACACGCTCCTAGGCTTATTAAAACTCAGAGAAAGAAGCCTGGAACTATTGGCCATCCTGGACACTTGATAGAGAGAGGCTGCTAGAGAAGGACGGGGAAAACAGAATCAAAATGCGGAGCCTGGCTTTGGGATCTGGAGCCAGGAGAGCCCGCTGGTTACGTGAGCCAAGATGTTTCTTTCCGCTCAAGCCAGTCTGAGTTGGGTCTTCCTGTCAGTGGCAGTGGAAGGAGTTATGATGAGATAAGCAGATATTGGCAAGTATCCCCGTCTGCCTTCCGGCACGTCATTTTCTGCGTCTGGAATGCCCTTTATCCTCTCTTCCTGACAAAAGTCTCCTTGTCCTACCAGGGTCTTACCCTCCTCTGCTGGGGTTCTCCTTAGTTCCTGGGTGGTTTATTCTGAGATTTAACCATCTACTTCGTCAGCTGTAATTGTCCAGGGGAGTACGTATCGCATCCTAACAAAGCTGTGAGCGAAAGGGTCGGGTGGACAGAAGGGAAAGGATGCAGTGTCCACGCCCCGGGCACTATGCTAAACATTTGGAAACATGACAGCACTTACCCTTCCTGCTGCAGCCATTCAAAGAGGCAGAAGCAGTAACTCCGTTTTAGAGATGGGAAAATAAAGGGAAGTGACTCACCCAAGGTCACACAGGCACTAAGAGGTAGAGTCTGAAACCAGCCCCAGCGCTGATGAGCCCCGGGTCATCCATGCTCTTTCTCCAACACGAGTCTCCTGAGGACCACACTCAACCCCTCTGGAGGATCCCTGGATCCATGTCTGTGCTTTCCTGCATCCCCCAGGAGGCGCCCACTGCCTACAGATCAGAGCTCAAAGTCTCCACCTGACACTGGAGGCCTTTCGGGACCTACCCTTAACTCCAGCCAAACCAACACTCAGAAACCCTGAATGAAAGAAAAACCGTCACTGCACCAGCCGGGTTTAACAGGGGGCAACGATCGCTTTGAGAAGCCCACGTAAACAAGGACTGGAATGAGTCAGCTGGACGGGTTCAAATTAAAGTTGCTTGGGTAGAATAATAACCGGAGAGGCACTCTAATAAGGTTTTGTTTTGTCTTTTTTTAATCAAGTGCAACAATCTGCCTGCAGGAATACGAAAGCAACTCGGGATGTCTTTACTCTTTGAGGAGGAGATGGGTTTTGGAACACCATGGCAAGTCCTCCCACGCGGATTATCTCCTGGACAGCCTCCCGAGAGCCCACGTGTTATCACGGCACAGGACGTGTGTGCGTGTTCCCCCCCGCCCCTCTTGGCACACCATTATGGCCTGCCCTGCCCAGGCGCCCTGGGAAGGCAGGCTACTTTAATCGCACTGGAAGCCTGGAAATACATGACAAGTCACACCACCTCTCTGACCTGTTTTCTCATTTGTCAGGACCTAGAGATTGAATTAGCCTCTCACTTTGCGTCCCCGGTGGAATTAGGAACAATGCTGTGAATCTTTTTACAGTACTCTCAATTAGAGGGCATTCCCCCCCCCCCCCCACCCCCACCTTCCCAAAGGAAATCATCTCAGAATTTTAAAGTGGAATAAAGTTAAGCAATTCTCTCTTTCAGGGGTTCTTCACTTGGGATCCCCACGGGGTCATAGGTGAAGTCTCTAGAATTGTACCTAGAATTTGTGAGATCAGCTAGGCAGACCCTGTAAGCAATGAGACGGTGCCTGACTGGTCTTGGAGGACGCAGTGCCTGGGAGTGATGGGGGAAGAGTGGGTCCTGTCATCAGATTCCCCCTGGAGGGACCCAGAATCCCCCAAATTAAGCTCTCTCTCTCTCTCTGGTCCATTCTCTCCACTCTGCAGGCGGGATTGCTGAGGCCCAAAGAGAGGGAGGGCCCCTGATGACCCAGACCAGAAGTCAGGCTGCTGCCACCTAGACCCAAGCTGGACATCCTTTGCCCTTGCAGAGAAAGACCCTAAAAAGAAATGAGGGGCCTCTCCAGACTGGCTGGGAGCCCTTGCTCCAATATGTCTCCATGCCAACTGCCTTCTGGGTTTTATAGAGCTTGGGGATTATCTGCATCACTGGAGAAGTTATCTAGATGGTGCCTCACCATGCATCTGGTAAGGATGCATTCATCATTTGTAGGATCCTTCAGCACGTGTGTGTGTGTGTGTGTGTGTGTGTGTGTGTGTGTCTGTCTGTCTGTGGCTGTGTACCTAAATTTACATAATCTGTGTTTTAAATCCCTCAGCTAAAAAAAAAAATTGAGTATTTACCCTGCCTTTCTACATAAACTCCCTCAAGGTTACTGCATGGTTGATGAAGGGAAGGTTCCCTTTACACAAGTACTCTAGCTAAAAGCAAGCTGGTGTGGTGGGACCGAACAACACTACTGTGCATTCCCTAACGAGTGACTGGATCCAGGCGAGGATGACCAGTGACTGCCAATCTCATAAGAGATCAGATATTATCCACCTCCTGATGGAAGTAAATAATCCCACTTACGGAGGAGTGTTGCCAAAAACAAAAATGAAAACAATCAAACCGGATCACGCCTCCTGTTCTGCCTTCCCATTTACAGGAAATACAGGTGACGGGAGAAGCCTGTGAAATGACCCCCACGGGGATGTAATCAGTAAATCCAGACTGTGGGAAATGCTGTAGGATAAATGACCTTATTTCCTCAACAGAAACTTAGCGGGAAAAGAAAAGAGAGGTGGAGAAGGGATCTATAAATTAAAAGGGATTTATGAAGGGACATACAGATAACAGGAATGTATATACCTTATTTGGATCCTGATTCAACACACTGGGGAAACGTAAACATCTAATTGCATACAACGTGAAAGGGTCACTGCCGATTCGTTTAGGTGTGATGATGCTATTGGGGTTTATGTTTTAAAAAAAAAGTTTGGGGGTGCCTAACTGGCTCAGAGAGTTAGGCTCTTGATTTCAGCTCAGGTCATGATCTCAGGGTTGGTGAGTTTGTGTCCGGCGTCAGGCTCTGTCCACTGATAGTGTAGACCCTGCTTGGTTGGGATCCTTTCTCTCTCCCCATCTCACTGCCCCTCCCTGTTTACACTCTGTCTCTGTCTCAAAAATAACTTAAAAGGGGCGCCTGGGTGGCTCAGTCGGTTAAGCGTCCGACTTCAGCCCAGGTCACGATCTCACGGTCTGTGAGTTCGAGCCCCGCGTCGGGCTCTGGGCTGATGGCTCAGAGCCTGGAGCCCGCTTCCGATTCTGTGTCTCCCTCTCTCTCTGACCCTCCCCCGTTCATGCTCTGTCTCTGTCTCAAAAGTAAAATAAACGTTAAAAAACATTAAAAAAAAAAATAACTAAAAAAAAAAAAAAAGGTTTGGATAGGACATCTGGGATGTGCTTCAAAATACTCCAGGGACTGGATGGGCTGGGGAGGTAAATGGGTGAGGGTAGCAATGAAAGAAGGCTGGCCGTGTGCTGGTGACTGGTCCAACAGTGTTACGGGTACACAGGGCTTGCTGTATACTATTATCCATAATAAACAGTAAAAAATAATCAATCTCTTCTTGAACAGGTATCCAAAAAATTGTCAAGAGTGTTTGTCTTTGGAGAGGGAAACCAGATGTCTGGCGAATAAGGAGGGGAGACTGACTTTTCACTGTTTCTGTTTTGTGCTGCTTGGATTTTATACCAGGGCTCTGCCTTATCCATTTAAGAACTTAAACGCATTTCTTAAAAATCACCCAATTTAAATAACAAACTTTAAAGTGAGCTCTTGATCATACTGTTCGTCCAAGAGGTGCCTTTATTTCATCTTCTTCCAAATAACAGGTTAGGTACAATGAGCTGGCTCCAGCTCATTGTTTGAGGAGAGGACGTGCACGCGTCTGTGATGCGGGGCTGTGCTCTGAAGAGTCTTGGATGCGTGGTACTTCCACATGGTCGTCAGATGCCCGGGGGGACACACTCGGTGCGCAGCAGAGGCCCTCCCCACCACCTGTCCTGAGGCTCTCCGATGTGGGAGGATGTGGCGGGCACGGCCCAGGAGGCAGCTGGGGCCTCGGAGATGGTAAGCGAAGGAGTTAAGCCCTTAGAGCTGCCAGACAATGTCATTTGAAAACACCAGGTATGAAATATAAATAACAGTCAGCTACTTTCCTTCAATCCAATTTCTAAGCAGTTGTGTGATCGATCAATTTATAAATCGATCGGCTGTCTAATCCACCTTCGGAGTCTTCTCTGCTGCCGTGCCACCGCCTCGGGCCAGGGTGGGGTCGGCCCCGCATGCGGGGACGGGGGATGCTGCTGTATCCAGGTGTATGTGTGTGGGGTCACTGAAGCTCCTGGAGCAGGCGGAGCACATTGGCCGCATAGGGGTTGCCCTGTCCTGTGGTCTCCCGCAGCTGCACAGGGTGGAGGCTGGGGTGGGGAGGTGTGA
This sequence comes from Panthera pardus, assembly GCF_024362965.1. Taxonomy (NCBI): domain Eukaryota; kingdom Metazoa; phylum Chordata; class Mammalia; order Carnivora; family Felidae; genus Panthera; species Panthera pardus. Next base: position 21,697,524 of record NW_026526821.1, on the reverse strand, counting down.
ACTGCTCCGGGCAGTAAAGTTCGTTCAGGAGAAACCAGGTGGAGTCCGGGTCCACCTTCATCAGGTGGAGGAAAACTCTGTGGAGAGACAGAAGGGATGGTGGGCTGAGGTCACGAGGGAGGGGAGAGAAGGGACAGAGGCTGGTGTTCTACAGAAGAGCCTGCTTATTGGGCTATTGAAGATGAAACTGGTAATAACATCAAATCCCTTCGAATAGCACAGCAAACCCACTTTAGTTCATAAGACAGGGCCATTAGGATGGTCCCAAAGTGTATAGTTTCATATCCATTGACACAGAGAAGTAATTAGTCTGAGCAGAACAATATTGACATCAAACAAGCTCTTGGCAAAGAATCCAGTTAAGTTCTGGGGTGTCAAGCAGACGTTTTCAAAGAAAACTGACAGGGCCCACCCCTCATTTCAGGCTCACACTCCTGAGTCTCCGGGTCCTCATCCTTGGCCCCCCAGCTTGCTGCTGAACTGGGTAGCTGGCCTCTTCTGGCCACCAAGAGCCAAGGATTCTTGGTAGTCTGCACATGTTCATAAAGGGATCAGACCCAGTTATTTGCCTGAGGCAGGAACGGACAGAGCCAGGCCAGTCTAGAGGCAGAGCACTGGTGTCCTCCACATGACAGGGACAGAGCTGAAGGAGCCGGGGCCACCTAACACCCTATGCCCACGAAGGGTGAGGCTTTTCAACTTGCGCTGAACTCTGGGGCCACACCCTTGCCTCTTATCTCCTCATATCCCATTTCTGAATGACCAACCAGGTGCCCAGGGCCACCGCACTGGGCAGTCCAAGTATAAATTTCATCGCCCTGGCTGACGCAGTGGTTCAGGTTCTGGCTTTTCAACCTCAGGGAGGAGAAGGTCCTCCTCAGTTGGGCAGCTCCGTGAGCCATCCTCCCCATCTCAGTCCACAGGGCACATGCTCAGAGAAGATGACCTTCCTGGACCATTTTGTTTAGGTGGCTGCCCCCTCCTTTTCTCTTTCGGGACACCCTTCCCAGCACTTACTGTCCATCTTCCTTCCTCACAATACAGCCCCTGAGGGCAACGACCATGTCTGTTGGGTTCACCGCTATACCCTGGGCACCTGGGATGGCACATGGTAAGCTCTCAACAAGTACTTCACCCGACAGGTTCTTGTATTTAGCTAAGTGGTCTATTACACTGCACACTAATGACTTAAGATGACAGATCTCTCTGGAAAATTACATTCTATAAAAGGATCTAAAGGAGGGGCCAGCTGCTCACCACCAAGGAAGGACTAGGGAACATTACCAATAGGATTCATGTTGTCGTAGGCATCACTGCTATGTGGCCGTGGGAGATTTTTCAACTTGTCTTGCTCTCAGTCTCTAAAAATGCCTTGTTTCTAAAAATTGGGGATGTACTTCACTCAGGGTTTTGCTGAGGTTTAAATGAGAAGACACAGATCCAGACCTACACAGCGTTTAGCCCATGCGATCCCCATCTACCCAGTCATAGGGTAGATAGTATCTATTGGATGGATCACATGTTATTCCTGATGACCATCCCTAGGAGCCTTTCCCATACTGTTGGGCATCAAATGGGAACTTAAATGGAGCTAAATCCTGTTTTTAATTTTGTTAATCTGAAAAACCGTGCCCTCAGGGGATTTGGCTTTTACTTTGGGGAAGCCAGTTTTGCTTTCTTCCTTGGGTTTAATAGACACCTGCGAAGGAGGCAAGGTAGGCAGGTGGGAGGGGACCCTCTGAACAGGTTTTTGGCCTGGTCTGTGCCTAGACAATTTAAGTTTCCTTTACTTAGGATAATCTTGTGCTTATAATCTCAGCAGTGGTTGCTGGAGAAGTGGTTAGAATATTCTAATTCACTGTTTCCACTTCACCGCAGAAAGGAGATGGGCCTGCGTGGGAGACAATTTTTGTTTAAAAACAAAAATATCTTTGATAATTAGAGTGGCAAGGGAAATTATGAAAAAACACACCAAAAATGGGAAGCTGATTTCTATTTACACGTGACACAGTTGACAGGTTTCCCTGGTGCCAAAGACTGTCAGAATGCAAATGGTTTCGTGTGATTTTTTTTTCTCCTTCTAGGACTAGAACAATTTCTCAAGCTACAGCATGGCACACGAAGGAGTATTCTGATCCGGGCAGTACCCAGCGAAGTGGTGCCCCAGCCCAGCCCACGTCAGTCAGAGCTCGGCTCTGACTTACATGGCATGAAAGCGTTGCAATGTTCTTTTTGAGTCCTTTTTAACATGCTAAATGTGGATGTTGTATTCTCTGGCAGGAAAGGAAAAGGAAAGAAGCCACTCTCTTTGCCCTGTCAAAACGCCTTTTTTTTTTTTTTTAAGTTTATTTATTTATTTGGAGAGAGAGAGAGAAAGAGAACAAGTGGGGCAGGGGCAGAGACAGAGATGGGGACAGAGGATCCGAAGTGGGTTCTGCATTGACAGCAGAGAGCCTGACACGGGGCTCGAACTCACAAACCATGAGATCATGACCTGAGCCAAAGTCAGATGCTTAACCCAACCCTGTGAGAACTCGTAAATAAGATACTAACAGGGAGGCAAAGAAAGCGTGCATACGAAGTTCACTTTCTTTTACTGAGTAAAAGCCAAATTCTTGGGAGAATTATTTTGAGTCTCTTTCCTTAGCTATTAAATGGGTGGACTCCCCAGAATGGCAGGCAGCGACGCAAGTTCCCTCTCCTGCCTCTGCGGCTTGGAGCAAGTTAGTTGCCTCTTTCTCCAAAGGAAGATGATCACAGCCCCCACCCCCACCCTCCTCACAGGTTTGTTGCGAGGCTCTAAGGGAGATGAGGTGCAGGAAAACACTTTGAGGCATACAATGAAAACACTGTTCCTTCCAGAGAGTATGTGTGTGTCTAAGGAATAATTATCACTACCAACCTCAGCAGCACCGCCACACCACAGAACCTTCTCAGACACTCTGAAAAGGGCAAAACATTTGTCTTTTGTTTCACTCGTAATTTCCTTCCTACTGACTTGGTGGGGGTCCCAGTTCTCAGCCGATGGTGTTCTAATTTTGCCCGTCATTTTCAGGAAGAAGCGAATGCAGTATTCTTTGCCCTCTGTGCGCCTGAGGTTGGGAGGGAATGCCACGCTGTGCAACCAGGTGCTGGCAGGTGTAGCTGTGCGCTTGCTCGGCCAAAGACATGCAGCCTGCTGAACTCTAAACACCGACACACATTCTGAACCTGGACCTTGTTCGCTTTAAGGCCCTGGGAGCCGAGCGGAGATCCAGCAGGTCTTGTCTGAGAGCTCAGTGGCCCAGCTTTGCTCCAAACTCTGGTACCAGCTTGTCCTGGGGCTGGTTCCTGCCCATCCTTAGCTGGGGACAGGGGCTCCCAGAAAGTGAAGAGCCCAAAGCTGAAGACCTTAAAAGCCCTTGTGCGTCATCCAAAGCCAGAAGACAAAGACAGGACCTCTGCTTTGACGAGATTGGGGCAACTGCCTGGAAAATGTTCCTAATACATCGTGAGACGTGGCAGAGATGGCTGTTGAACATGCCAAATGGCCAGCTCCACGTTTTCTCAAACCCAAAGAGAAACACTTAAAAAAATATATATGTACACCATTTAAGTCCTGAACAAAAATTTCCTTCTCCTTCCCCTAGGCCCAAATCAGTGGCTCCAGGGAGCACAGTTATCAAGAGATTATCTGGTCCCCAGAGTTTCGGGAGGCACTCAGCTGTGCCTCATGCCTCCGAGTGTCCTGAGGCGAGTGATTATCTCTCAATAACCTGTAGGGCCGTGTAGCTTAAATGATAACTTGACTTTAAAAAATTTAGAACTTGCCGTTAGGCAGTTTCTAAGCAACCTCTGTTTCCATGGCAAAGAAGCCTGGTGTTTATACTGATTTTTCACTTAAAATGCGGTTTTATTGAATTTCGCTTCATGCAGGCAGCCATTTCCCCGCACTCCAGCCCTATCTACAATTGACGGGCAGCAGCAAGTACCTAATAAACTCCAGACACCAAAACCCACAGAAGCGGCTCATTCCTTCATGATCAATAGCGGACCGCTCCCGGTGACAAAGCAGGGGGCGAGGTGGCCTGGGGACATAAGCAATGTGCTACCAGAATCCGGTCAGCAGGGGCTGGGGACCATCTCCTTGTGGTTTGCCAAATGTTTCCCAGCACCTGCTCCAGCCCAGGCGCCGGGCTGGGTGCTTGGGATACAATGATAGATGGACAAAGGCTCTGGCCTCGGGGCTCCCCATGTGGGTGCGGAGAACAGACTAATCACAGAGGCCCGTAGTGTACTGTGGAGAGGACCACACTAGGCGTCCCATGTGGGGTGGGGCTGGGGAAGGACTCGAGGAGGGCACGGCAAGCTGCTTCTCTAAGTAACATCGGTTCTATGGCCCCTTCCAGCCCCAGCAGTCCACAGTGGTCCTCAAGCACGGGCAACGGGTCAGTGGCAAAACCCCAAAGAAAGCCCTCTGCTGCAGATGCAAACATTACAGGGTGTCCCCTCGGTCTAGACGACGTCTGCTCTAAAGACGCTCTAGAAAACCGCCAGCCAATCGAGGCCCAGTAGAGCTAAATAAACCGTAACTGAAATGCAGAGCTTCCAGCCCTCCTGGGTGACAGGCTATTCTTTCTCTGTCAATTACTTGCTTGAGGGATCTGCTGCTCCTTGTCTCCTTCTGGATTTATAAAATGCTCTCATGAGCTGTCTGCATAAGTGCCAGTGGTAAAGAACTTGTGGCTTTGTGATCTGTTTATTTATTTATTTTGGGCTTCTAAAGAAGTTATTCAGGGATGTCTCCTTAGGAACATGATACAGGCTGTCGCTACACAGCCATGACTAAATGCAATCAGAAAATAAACTCACTCGTCGGAAAGTGGGCACACCCACAAAGTTATTCTAGCTTCCCTGCTATTCCCTCGCTGGCAGAACCTCCACACTCTTTTCTTCTCTGGCCATCTCTTCTCCCACGACTCAGTACATGCTGATGCTACAAATGAGGCTGTGTGTGTTTCCTTTTAAACAAATGGATGCTCAGGGTGTCGACGTGTCCTAGCCAGCAAGCAGTGGGGTGATGTTTCTATCTCGGTAATTTACTCTAATGGGTCTCGGTTCATTGGTTAACCAGTATTTCAAGCCTGTCCTTTCTTGCTATTCAATTTAGCTATCTTCTCCTGCGAGGAGGTCGTTTTTTGTTTCTAAATGTTGGAAATGGAGGATTATGACTTGGAGCAACGATTTACTCTCCAAATAAATACTACCAATTACCTTTGCAGCTATATGTACTCGTTAGACTTAACTATATTTACCTGTTCAAAACCATTCATCTATCGATCTAACTCCATCTCGCATACTCACACAGAGACCGATAATAAAAATATTTAAATGCAACAGGGACGGGATTTAAAACCATAAACACCAGTAGAAGCTTACAATGCTAATCGTACCCCTAAAGTACCACAAGACAAAGTATCATAAATGCAGTGGAATGACTCCATTGCTTTGTGCATATTTAAAAAGATATGGCACTGAGAGGACCAATCTGTTACAGACAATTCAAAAATAAGCCAGAACCTAGAAGGGTTTAAATCCCACTGGGGCAGGATTTAAAAGCAGCCCCTTCCATCTGGCTGCCTCTCCTGCCTCCAGGCCCCCTGCAGGCCTGGATCCCCCTGGCTACGAAGCCGCTGCTAGGTGCGCAGATTTCAAAGCGGCCCTGTGCCAGAGCGCCAAGGGGGCTGACTCAGGCCACATGCGGTGTTCCCTGCTCCTCAGCACTCCCCCTCCACCCCCCACCACAAAGGTGCAAACCCTGAAAGATGAAGCTATCTTGTAGCAGCCTACCTATTTTGTCCCCCTCACCCCCTTCCCCCGCCCAGACTGTTTTCCTGGAACCTACGCTTTGGCACTAAGCCAGCAGGCTCTGCTGATGGATGCGGGGAAGAAACAGCTCTAGGAAGTATACTTGTGTATTCACTGCAAGGGCGTTAGAGATATTAGTCACAACAGTACTCAGTGTTCTTCTAAGATGACCCATGGAGAAATTTTCTTAGGGTTCAGGACCAAGGAAAGCTGTGCTTTTTTCTACAAAGCCCTCTTCTCCCTCTTTTCTTATTTCAGGGATGCCTGGAAGTTGCACAACATATACATTGCCCTCTTTGCTGTCTGTTAGGGACAGGAGAGCCACATTTAAGGCCCATCTCCAGCAAGGGTGCTGAGCTCTAGGTGTGCGCTTTCTATGTTAACCTCGGCCCCGGCGTCACGTTGGGTTTTTCCTTTTATTATTTTTTGTTGTTGTTGCATACACTTAATTGATAAGATACCCTAGGTCTTTTTTGGAATCAGGAAGAAGTTTAAATAATGCTAACAACCACTACTTACTTTTTCCCATGAGCTGATATTCTCTGCTGAAGAATATAATATGCACGAGTTTACTGAATCCTGGCAATAATGTGACTTGGTGGAAGGTAACAGATATGCCTGCTCGAGTCTCGCAGGTGAGGGAGCAGAGGCTCGGAGAAGTAAAGTGACTCGTCCACGGTGCCACTGCTACCGAGCAGCAACGCGAGGCTCCCTCTAACTCGGCATTCACCTTTGCAATCTTTCAACTTTCAACACGGTACACTTGGCTCGTTAATAAAAAAAAAAAATCTTGTGAATAAACACACATATAATAAGACAACCAAGGCCATCTTCCTGGCTACTTTACTCAAGACTGAGATCATGACATTCACGGCAGCCTCTTAGGTGCTCGGGACAGACCACGGACGCTGCAAAGTGAGGAAATGGCTACCCTCCGGTTTGCCAGGCAGTCTGATGTGTGAAATCTACTCTGTGCAGGTGATCCTGGCTCCCAACCCAGTAGGATTGGCGTGCACACGCGCAGGCACACCCCATACTTGCCTTTCCCACCGGGTTGTAAAATGGTTGACCCTGGTAAATTATCAATCACATGACAACACCAAGGAAGCAGGGAAAGGATTCGCAGCACTTGATTTAAGTAGCACGGAGGTCCCCACCTTCAGATCTGAAACCCAGCAACCCACTTTGTTTATAATCTGCATGGCAGATGTCTCTTATCTTTGACACCAGGAAATCATGCCTATATATGCACAGTGAACAGCTTCAGATCTGAGTGTATTTTTAGAACAATGAGCCTGGAAAAGAAACGCAGCAATGCCTGTCAAAAGATGGATAATAGGAAAGCTAACTACTTGGGTCTGGATTTGTCAACTATTAATCAAGTGTCAAAAGAAAAAATATCAGGAATGCCCTCATTTCCACGCTGGGTGCAACCCAAGGGGACAACAGCTCTGCAGCCCAAGCTCAAACAAACTGCCCACGACATTTAAGGGGATGAGCTGCTAATTTCAAGCTCAGCTGAACTAACGGATCACCTCGGTGGCTCCTGATCTGTTCAAATATAATAGGCCCAAGTGTGGGTAAAGAGAGGAGCTGGGCTCTGACGGGGATGAAATGAACGAGCCTGTGCTAGTCTGTGTTCGTCCAGGGTTTGAAGGCACCGGCTGGTTCTTTGATGGGCTGGGATCCTACTGCTAGAAAGAAAGCAGGGAAGTCAGCCAGTAAATGAACCTTGAAACCTGGTCCTGACTTCTCACACAGAGGGTGGTAGGGGGATGTGGCACAATTAACATGAAAAGATCATTCTGGGGTGAAAAACTCTCTTCAGAGTTCAGTAAAGATGAAGCAGACTTATAAGAAACGCCATGCCCAAATGTACAGGAACTCATGTAAAGCATCATACATCTAATGTATTTATATATATCCCACATAGGTGTGTATATACACATGAGTATACCTCCAGAACACAAGCCCTGTGAGAGCAGAGGCCTCCTCTCTCATGCTCTCCTCTATTATCAGTGCCTAGAACACTGCCTGGCACGCAACAGATCCTCAGCTGGTCAGTGGAATGACTGAACTGGCTGAGTGGTCTCCCTCACGTATAAATGTAACTCGTGTGCACAATGACTCTGGGAGGAAGGTGTTATCACCACCCTTAGTTTATAGGGGAGGGAAATGAGGCACAAGGAAACGAAGTCATTCGCTCAAAGTCACAGAGTCAGTAAGATCTGAACCTACGTTTGTCCACCTCCAAGGCTGGTGCCCCATGCCCTTATATACAATGGCTATGCAGAGGAAGCTGGGAGGGGACCCCCACCCACAGTACCCCCCTCCCCGACCACCACCACACCGAGGACCGCAGCATTCAGTTCCTGTACAATCAGAGGGTGCACCCGCCAGTCACTACCTGCTGGCCCCCTGCATCCCCACCTGGGTCCTGCGCTTGGCAGGCAGAGGCAGGACTGGGGGTGGAGAACAAGTGGCCTAAAAGCTCTGTTCTTCATCTTTTTCAGAACAGGTATTGTTCCTTTTAGCCCCAGGGTGGAAGGCTTATTGGATGATTTGAGTCCTCCCTGCAAAAGACAGGGAGCCTCAGAGGACGCTGAGAGAGAGGCCCAAAGAGTATGGTTTTAACAGAGTTGAGTTGAATCAGGCTGACAGCATGTACAGGCTTTAAGGAAAAACACAGAAATTTGGGGTATGTGCTCTCATCTCAGATTCCTTTCATGTATGGGAAGGAAAAGCTCCATGGTCAGGGAGGCACAGAACTGTGGAGGCCCACTGCATGCCGGGAGAGATCTCAGAGGCTTCTGGGGCTACTGGAGAATTTAAATCAGTTGAGTCTGCCTCTGCCATGGTGGAGGCGGGGGGCATGGCTGACACAGACCTGTTATCTGTAATCGAATACTTACCCTCAGGGACACTGCCCTGTTTACAACTGTGGGTAGGCTGACCCCTTCTCCGACACCCCAAATAGGATTTGCTCACTTGTTGTTACCCATTGAAGTTATTTAACCAAATGGACTGGGGGGAGCTGGTATTTCTCTTGCATAGCCAGTTAACAGTGACACCTAGTGGTAATATACAGTGAGGTTCTACCGTACCCCTACCCCCGCCCCTCCCCCAAGTTGCAAGATTTATGCCCCTCCTTACAAGGCACATTCGCTAGATAAAAGCATTAAACTGGAATGGCGTTTCTGTTCTTAGCATTTACAGCCTTGGTTATATCAACCACCCCCTGATCAATTTCCATTTCTAGAGTTTACAGCCTGGATGTAAAAGCCTGCCACAAAGGCTCTATTTAATATGACAAATTAAAAAAGCAAACACAGGCTTGGTCATCCTTTGGAGCCAGGAAAAGCAAACAGGAGGGAGGAAAAAGCCAACCATAATGCACACAAAGAGGAACTTTCATGGAACTGCTGAGTTTGTCTCCATGCCAACGCTAGGGAGGCCGCCCCTCAGAGGCCCCAGCCCCGACCTGCTGGACTCACAGACATGTGAAGGGGAACAGAGAAGGCTGCCCCAAAATGTGCCACTTTGGTGTGTGAACTGACTTGAGATTGAAGGGAATCAAGACCCAGCAGTTTCAAGAAAAACTTTTACTTCTCCATTAACTACCTAAAAAAATTCAAATAGGGAGCCTGGCCCAGAAAAAGAACTATTACCAGAGATAACTTTTCATAAGAATAACCTAGGTGTATGGCAGGGCAAACATCTAATTACCAAACACCTGATCTTAGGTCCTGTGGATCACCCTGCTCCCTCCCCTTGTGAAGCCCCGGCCCCTAGACCATTCCTCAGGATGGCAAGGAAGCTTCAACTGCCCCATGTGACCCTGGGTCTCATATTTTTATAAGGCTCCCTTATATATGAAATTAAAAAAAAAAAAAGTGTTTATCTCCCACTAATCTGTCCTGTATCAATTATTAGACCAGCCAAAGAACCTAGAAGGGTACAGCAGAAGGAAAATTCTTATCCCCCCTAACACAGCTGCTCACCTACCTCCTTTCAGAGCAGCCACCGGCCTTCACTTGTTTCCTCACCAGCCGTGTCAGACAGAGGGGCCACTTCCAAATGAAGCTGGTCATCCACCCCGCGTCGGAAACTCACCAGCTCCAAGGAAGCCGGGGCATTGGGGCATCTGTGGACAGCTCTGGTTTTTACTGCGTTTCTGTTACCCTCTGGCTATAGGGTTCCCCCTTGGGCCCTGGCAACAAACACAACAGCCTTCCCTTCTCCCATGAGTGGGCGGCGGGTGTCAGTGCTTGCTGTGTGGGGGGAATACAGAGGGGCAGGAGTGGGCACAGGGTGGAGGGGGGAGGGCAGCGAGGAGGCTTCTGCAATTGTTCAGGTAAGAGGTGAGGGTGGCCTAGCCTGGTGGCTTGGAAGTGAAGAGACATAGACAGTCTGAAGAGAAATTCTGCAAGGTAGGTGGACAGGCTTCCCTTCTGGAACGGATGTAGGGTGTGAGGGAAGAGAAAAATGAAGAACAGACAACTGAATGGAAGATGGGGCCACTTGCTGAGCTAGGGGACCTGATTCATCAGTCCCTGCAGGCATGAGTGTCTCAGTACCCAGCCACCCGCCTCTCTTCCTGCAGTAAGGAGGCTCACAAAGAGACCAGGTTTCCCATTGTCTCAGGCTTCTTTTCCCATTTAGAGAGCTTATTAGTTTCTGAATCAAGATGCCAAATCAGCTCCTGATCAAGGACAACACTGGTTTTTTTCCCTTGACTTCAAAATAAGTTTGCAGATGATGTGTTTGTGAACCAATCAACCTTGCACTTCCTCCCCTCCCAGCCTGGCAAGAGGGAGGTCATCTGACTCAACCCCGAATGGAATGCGGTAGAGCAAACAAAGGCACTGCAGTCAAGTGGTCTGGCTGCGTTTTCCTCCTCCAGAGGCACCTTGAATACCAACTCAAAATTCAGCAAGGTCCAATTCCAGGTTTAATTGCTTTTAGCGGCACAAAAGAAAATTAGAAATGAAAAGATAATGAATTGCGAATATTAGCCTGTTTGATGGTTCTCAACTTGAAGGATAGGTACGGGGTGGATGCAGAAAAAGTAGAATGGGGCAGAGAATGTGAAAGTCAGATCGTTGTGACTCTTGGTTGTAATAGGCACACAGAAGCTTCAGGATGAATTTATTACGTTGTTGGGTTGTACCTGAAATCAGCACCATTAGCTTTAGGAACACAGCCAGGGGTGTGTGTGTTGGGGGGGTGGGGAGACTCTTTTCACCCTAAGTTGGTTCTTTAAGGAACAAGAATGTCTGAGGATAAGAAGCTGGTTGGGATGCGCCCCTGTGCTCCAGAAACCATGACTGATTCTGGGCCTAGGGGAAGTGACGGGGAAGTGACAGAAAGAAAAAAGGGAACTGGGGAAATCAAGAGCAAAAAATTGCAAAGGACAATAAATCAATTCAAAAAGATATTTCCATCACTCCCAGAGACTGCAAGGTTTATAAGGGGCAAGCAGCCTTCCTCATTTCACAGTCTGAGCAGCCTTGCAGCCCTTCAGGGAATGAGATGACTCCTACCCCACCAAGGGAACTCAGGGACACGTTTCTAGAAGCCTAAGAAGTGGGAGGGACTGTTTATTTGCTCTGAGCCAGAGCTGCAGGGCCCAGGGTAATACACAGAGCCAGGCCAGAGAGGCCAACTTTTGTTTTAACTGCAGACACCCAGGAGATAGCAAGTCCACTCTGGTCCCCTTTCTCCCGACGGATGGAGAGCTGGGGAAAGGGGGCCACAGTACATTTTTGGTCTCAAGTCTGGGGACTGATGATGTCCTTGGTTTTAGCTTTTGAGAAAAGCCCTTTGGGACTCAAGGAAAGGGAGTTCTTCCACTGGAGGTGTCGCAGCTATTCTCGAACAAGCACAACTCTTGGAAATTATAATCACATAATTTCGGAGCCAGAAAAGGCCTTTTAAACTATTAGTCCATGGAGTTTAACTATTGGTTATTGGGAGAACTATTAGTTCTCCACAATCAGATGCATGTTGTGGACTCTACCTAGAAAAAGGAACCTACGTGTCTGCTCGTACACACCCAATTTTGTGTACACTCTGCAAGGGTTTAGAGCACCTGACAGCTGTTAAGATGCTCCGTGGAGTGAAGCCACTTCTGCCATCTTACTGCCAGATCAGTAACCTAAGGCTTTTGCTTTGCACACAAAGGAGCTGAGGTCCGGAGAGGTGCCAGGGTCACCTGGTCACTAGAGTAGGGCCTAGGAGCAGATCTCTCTCCGGCCAGGAGAGTGCTTTGTTCCCCTCAGCACACCGTCTTTCTGCTTTTTGCCCCTTTGGCATTGCTGCTGACACTGCAGCAGAGGAAAAGGTTACTTGCAAAGAGAAACGCGTCCAGTAAAAATACCATCTCTAGAGTTGGCCCAGTTAAAGAAACCATCGTAACCTGGCAAGAAGAGCGAGGAGAGAAGAGCACAGACGTGGCTTGACTCTGCTCGCCATTAGCAAATCATCGATAATTTAGAGCAAACGTAAAGAGATGCGGGTGATCAAGCAGACGTACCTCCTGGCAGCCTCTTGTAATTTCACGGGCTGTTTGGCGCTGAGGTAAATCAAGCAGGCATCAGCCACTCTATTCAGGTCACCCTCACCTGCGGAGAGGAAAAACAAAACAAGCATCGGCCCTCAGACTTCATTTGGGACAAGCAGTAACCCACTGCTGTCCGCTGAAACTGGAACAGCTAGGCGAGATGCCCTGGGCTCTTTACTCCATCCCGCATATCAGAAAACACATCAAGATAGGTGGAAAAATGAGGCCAGAGGGAGACTGAAGGAGAGGGAGGAGCACAACCGGGCACGGAGCGCAAGAGTGGCAGCGAGACCACGCGGGGTGCGTGTCGCCAGGGGCGAGAGGCTGGTACCTACCTAGGTCCAGTCTCTCGCAGAGGGGGCCCAGGCCCTGCAGCACGGCCAGCTGCAGCTTGAAGGCCAGTGTGTGGGAATAAACTGGCCCAGCCCGAGCACTGACAGGAGCCTGGGTGACTAAGGAGCCAGCCAGCTTCGGCAGGACATCTTTGCAGAAACGGCTCCGTAGGAAGTCGCCACACTTGCCTCCCAGGGTCTGCAAGACCTGCAGAAACAGCCCCCAATGTGGTGAATGCGTGTCGCCACGGCAGCAGAGAGCTAAGGAATGCCTGGTAATTCAATTTCTTCTTGAAAAAAAAAAAAAAAAAAAAAAAAAAAAAAAAATAGAATTACTGCTGTTAATTCCTTGCCCGTGGTTTGTGATTCTGACAGTTATGAATTCGGAGGTCTCTGCTCCCAAGGCATGGCTGCTTCTATCCATAAATACAGATTACACGGGGAATAAGTCAAAGGAATCTTGGGTTGGATGAATAATATGATTAATACCTTGATTTTCCTCCCTTTTTTGGTTAGAAAAAAAAAAAAAAAGCTTAAAGCAGTTCACATAGATCATCTCTTGACTCTTCCTAACATCCCTTGAAAAAAGGCTTGTGCTTTGAACCCTAGCTAGCTGAACAAACACAAACAGTGAGGCCCAGCTGCTGCTACGCAGGCACTGGGAGGGCAGTGGTTGGCTGAGGCCCCTCGGCTGAGTCGGGGCATGGACCCAGTGGTCAGGGCCATGTCGGGGCCTTTCCCGTCCCATCACACCATCTCCTTTGTACATTACCCTTGTCCCATCTTCCACAACAGGCGGTTTCTTTGCACGTCTCGTTTTAAACTTTCTCTAGCAGAACATATTGAAACGTTTTGCCCTGCTGCACAAGGCTGAATATACAGGATAATAGGACTTCTTTAAAAATTGGTAAGCAAAGCATAACCAGCAGAGAATGCCGACTTTGCAGAGAATAAGGCCCTTATTTCAGGTCCCTCGGCTGGCCTGCACAAGGCGTTACAGACTTCAGATGTCATCGACGTGTCTGGGAGTGGGAAAGCAGCCTCAGAGCACACACATCTTTATATCTTTTCCTTTTTCTACACTTGCGTTATTTCAGATTACCTATTAATTTCTACAAAGGAAAGCAGCACATCTGAATAAGATTTAGCAAGACCTCCCTCCTTCCCCCTCCCCCCAACCTCCCTCCTCCCCTTTCTGTGTGTGTGTGATTTTGCATATTTTGCTTTACAAAAAAATATTAACAACGTTGACAATTTTATATGTTTTAAACGTAAGCTTGTATTTTGGTCTAGGCTATGCTGAAGAATCATACAGAAAACCAAAACACTTGCTCCAAGTACACTAGTTGCATTTCTGGCTTCATTTTCTGTCCCTACGGATCCTTTTTCCTTGCCTTATCTTCCTCACATACTCCTAATTTATGTTAGCTTGCCCTGATAAATATATTTCTGTAGGTTGCCTTACGTGCGTTCCAGAACAAGGAAGGATATAAATAAATAAGCCAAAATACATGTGCTGATATAAGACAAAGTCAAGAGAATAATACCTGACATATATATATATGGTTTTTAACTTTCCAAAGTATTTCACCAAATAGTCCCATTTTACCCTTGACGACAATACCATGAGGAAGGTAGAACACATGGTCCTAAGGCCAACGTGACTCTGAGTGGTCCTGGGCTTTGCCCCAAGTCACTGGATGGGCGGAGGATGCCCACTGCTAGAATCTAGGCCCCTTCCCCTGGACTCCTGTGCAGTGCGAAGAACATGGGCACAAACTCACAGATTTGGGTTCTATCACGTACTAGCTGTGTGATCTTGAGAAAATCCCTTAACTTCTCTGGGCTTGTTTCCTCCTCTGTCAAGAACGGGGGGGAATAGTAGCTACCTTGCCAGGTTGTTGTAAGGAGAGGAGTTCGTATGTGAGGATGTGCCAGGCACACAGTGGGTGCTCCATAAATACCGGCAGCCTTTTTCATCTCCTAGTTCCTTCTGCTTCAAATTCAAAATAAGAGACTTCTACTTTCTTTTCTGTGCCTTTCTTGTTTTGCTATACTTTCTTCAAAGTATGTGATGTTGCAATCTGATAATCAAAGAACCATCCCCAAAGACACCGCTGCGCTCTGTGCTGACCACCCCCACCCCCATGACTGACAGTGGTGGGGCAGCAGCACCGTACCTTGAAGGCTCTGAGCACTGCCAGGGGGTCGTCATTTGTGAGTCGGTGCACGAGTGGGGGCCAGGCCCGGTGAGCCAAGGGAAGGAGCTGGTTCTTGTGGGATTGCAGAACAACTACACACAAATCCAGCACATCCAAGACCTGAAAGAGAGGATGTGATTTTGGCAGAGTAGGAGTTAGTCACGGGAGGAGTGGAAGAGCATTCCTAGAAGTTCCTAAAGGTGGGAACAGCCAACGGGGAAGACCCCGAGGAGGGAGGGCTTGCAGGGCTTAGGAAACTAAGGCAGGGCCGTGTGCGGCATGACAGAGGAGGGGTTAGAGGGGGACCGTGAAGGTGTCATGTTAGGAATTTCTTATTTTGTACTAAGTGCAGTAGGGAGCCATCAGAATGGTTTAAGCAGGAAAGTGCCAGGATACAATTCGTGTCTTAAAAAGGTCATTCTGGCTACTGAGTGGGGAGAGGGACCTGCAGCGGGAGAGAGAGGCCAGTAGGCCCCTCAGGGAGCTGGTACTGTGCCCCTGAGAGGAGGGCATGCAGGCACAGGGTGGTGGCCAAGGGGTGAAAGGCTTTGAGGTCTGTTCTGGGATGGCTTCACCTGCTGATGGACTGCATACTGGGGCAATAAAGAGAGGAATCTATCCAAAGGGGCTGCCTGGGGTCAGGCTCAGCAACTGAACAGGTGCAGGCGCCTCTGGATGAGGCAGGAGCGGTGGAAGGGAGGAGGCTGAGATGTTGGGTGAGGTCACATGCTCTTTCTTCTAAATGGAGAGGCCAAGTAGGCAGCCGAGATACAAGTCCACTTTCAGAAGAGAGGCTCGGGGTAGCCTAATGTAAACTGGGTTTGTCACCCTCCCTGAAAATGTTTCCTGATCTCCCACAGCTCAGAGCACACTGAAGACCACTGGCCTGCCTCTGTGTCGCCGGCAGGGGTCACGATGATGACCACTGTAGGCCTTCCTCCTCGAGACGGCCAGCCTTCACAGCACAGGGGAAGGAGCACGTCTGAATAAGACAGAGCGAGGTCTGCCAACATGGGAGTGGTGAATCCTGCTGGTGCCTATTATATGCTGGTCACACTGACACCGGAATAGAAACAAAGAACAGAAGTGGGCCTGCTCCTCGGAGGGAACAGGCAGGCAGAATAAGAGAAACCTTGGCGTATAGCGGAGAGCAGAGTAGCCCAGCAGAAACGGCACTGCCATCACTGGCTGAGTGTGAGTTCTGTCACTAACTGGGCAAATTAGGTCGGGTGTCATTGATTCCAAGATATACATTTCCTCCTTCTGCCTGGAATGTTCATCTCCCTGCCTTTGCCCCTTGGAAAGTTGGCTTCTTCTCAGCCTTTAAGTCTTGGCTCAAATATCACCACCTCAGGAAAGGCCTTCCCCAATGACTTGGTCAAAATCAGGGTATAAGCTCTGTCTTATTCAACAGGGTTCGGTACAGAGTAGGCTCCTAATGCAAGTTCACTGGATGGGTGAATTACTATTTTCTATCCTAGAACCTGCTTATTACCGTCAGAGATTTCCATACCTTATAGGTGTGTGTTTGTATATTGCCTTTCTCCACAAGAGACAGGAAGTTCCATGAAGACAGGAATGCTGGCTTCATATCCTTCTAGACACCCTCTGCCTGACCTGTAGCGGTCCTCAATAAACATTAAGTGAATGAACGTGTGTGTGAGGCTGTTTCATATTTATACTCAACAACTCAGTGAGGTAGGTACCATCACATCCATTTTACAGAAGAAATGGAGGCTTAAAATGGTGAATTAACTTTTTCAAGGTTGCACAGGCAGAGCCGGGATGTGAACTCAAGTATGGAGGTCTGATTCCAACGCTGATGATTTCAATAACTGTGGTGTGGCTATAGCTGCTACAAAGCCTCTATGAAAGGGAAGACACTTTGCTAATGCATCACCCAGGCATCTACAATAAAGCCTTGCATACAGTAGGCACTCAAAGAGTACCTGCTGAATGGAATAAGAGATGAGTGCTAAGAAGTGTCTCTGGGGGAACTAAACAAATGTGAGATAATCCTGGATCGGGGTTTCCTAGCCCATCACTCCAAGCAGGGCAATGCGCTCTCATCACTAACAGGAACTCACTGAAGCAGCTGTGTTTCTCAGGCCTGCCTGGGAATGGGGAAGGGACGGGCCAGGCTGCGTTGTCTTCCCTTGGCTGTGTGATCTTCTTCCAGGTGATTCTGAAAGCCCTGTCCCCACCCCCACACACCCCACCATCCTGTTTCACTATTGCACAATTTAAGTCCTTGCTTAAGGGACTTAAGGGACAGGGATGCTGCTCGGGAAACTGCCAGCAAACGAGGATACAAGACTAAGAAGTGTGAAATGGAAACAGAAACAGATAGAGGCCAGAGTCATGTTTGGAAGAATGACCACTCCCAAGGATTAAAACCTGCATCCCGCATTAAGTCGCTTCAGAAAATGATATCCCTGCCAAAGCGTATGATTTCCTTTCCCTTGGAGACTCAATGAATGTCCAACGGCACTTTGCGGTTTTTAATTCCAGAAAGGGGACTTGGCTCCCTTTTGACATCTGAGCCGATACAGAAGGACGTGAGGCTGCCATCCCACAGATAAATTCTTCCTGAGGTCTTCTCTTGGCCACCACACATGGACCAGGAGATAAGGGCGGCTGCTTGCTCATCCGTGCAGTCACTGCCAACCGGACCAAACCCGAGTCCTGCTGCCACAAACGCAGGGAAAGGGCTGCACACTGACCTTCAATCGGATTTTCAGATGTTTATCTGACAACAAATGGATGCAGCGTTCCATCACATCTGCGGCTATTTGGATCTGCACTGGCAGTGGTGGCTCTACATCAGGACCGGTGTCACGCTCGTCCCCTTTGGGAGGGTCTGACTGCTCCTCTGGAAAGAAAGCATAACTGGGGACAGTGTTTTATGAGGGATGCCCACTTTGACTTACTCTCCCAACCTCAGGCACGGGAACAGCATTCACAAGGGAAAGTGTCTAGGAAACGACCCTAAGGAAACCGTGTAAAATTTGGGTCAAGCTACGAGTCAAGATATTCACCACAGAATTAACTATAATTGCTAAAAACTGGGGGGGAAACCCCTCCACGGCCGCTCAAGGAGGTTACATCCGTACAATGACATATCACGAGGGCCCCCAAATTTGTGTTTGCCAAGGGCTTTACCAACCAGGGAATATGTTTTTGAAAGAATATTGTGTTAAAAAGAGAAAAGCAGCATATAAAATTGCATACACAGTGGGAGCATTATTATATACATTTTTGCATAGCAGGAGGTACAATGAAATACTAAGAGAGATGGGGTCGTGAGATCATACAGCATTTCAAATTTTCTCCAAAAAATTTTTTTCCAAAGTTTTTTGCTCTTTTCTAAATTTCCATTAATAAATATTTAAGATAAAAACATAAGAGGGCAACATTCTAATCTGGAGCTCTGACGCTGGACAGCTCCCGGGCTGGCCTTGCTCCGTCCTTTACTCTTTCTTTCCTCTTGGTTCATTCTTTGACTAAAGGACTCGTGTGTCTTCCACCAGCCTGTAAGACCTTTTAATGGCCAAGATCAGACCTTACTGATGCTGCACGAGAGATAATAGCAGGGCAGCTTAATGTAATGCACGGGGAGGGGGTCTGGTCAAAGGAGGTCAGTTCAAGTCCTGCCTACACACCTATTAGCAACCCTCTCATCCTGCATTACTTCATCTGGAAAAAAGGTACAAAGCATGCCCACCTCATTTGCGTGTTGAGAGAGTTAAAGATGATGAATGTCACCAGCTATTATTCTTTCATCGCCTAGAGTGCTGTGTCGCATGTGATAGGCGTAAGTTTGTAAATTAAAACAACAACAAAGACGTGGGAGTTGCATGAAACCCAGGCCAAAATCCCTATCCGGAAAATGTTTCCTCTGTCTACTTACAGCCCCCAGCTCCCCCTGCCCAAGCCCCCATTACTAGTTGTGCTCATTTCCACCGAGCTGAACGTCGTTCCCTTCACTCTTTCGCATTTCAGTTTTTTCTGCTGGAAAAAACAGAATCTTATAGTACAGGCCACACTATCTCTACCAGATGCTGCAAAGATAAATGAAAAGGCACCTGTAGAGTGCTTGGATTTCTTGGAGAAAGGGACCTCAGGTACGCGAGGTGCTTTCATTGTGGTTAAAACAAAAAACACATGTCAAACCAACATCACGCCAGACATTCTTTATAATGCCAAGTGTTTGGTGTGTACTTGATGAATGATAATTATAAGAGTGATAAGGCTGTGCTTTTCTTCCCAGAGGAGGATTTGTTGTTTGAAATTCACCTACTGCAGAATGTTATTTGAGGGATGTGGATTTTTCCGTTACTGGGAGAAAGGTTGATTCATTCAGTCTGCTCCTAGCCAACATCAACTAGAACCAGAAGATCCTAATCATGAGAGAATGGATTCACGGACAATGCTAGAATCTCCAGCAAGAATGGCAAATCCGGATTACGAAGGATCATGATGCCTCTCCTTCTTCTGGGTTTCTGGGTTTGGGTATGGGGTGCAGGTCGGGAGAACAAAGACTGGGTTGGCTTCAGAAATAAAACCAAGAAGAAAAGGCCTGATAATAGACTTCAGATTGGGAAACTGTCCTCAGGGAAGGCAATGACTCAATTCTGCATAAATCACTATCTGGGGCCTGTGATGCTTCTCTGCTATTTAGAAGGAACTTGCTGTAGTTAGTCGCATTGAACTACGATTTCCTGTTATCCTGGAAGTACTGGCTTCAGTTCACCAGAGTCTCAGAGTAGAGATCACCGAAAAAGAAAAAGAAATCTGCTCAATTCCAACCTAACAAACTAATTTGGGACTCAGTTCGATGTAGGATAGTTCTGAGACCACCAAGCTCATTATGACTTGGCATTTTATATTTGCAGAGGAGATTCTAACAATTTATTAATCCTTCCGTGACCTGAAGCTCCAGATTGAGCTTGTGAATAAAACAACAGGCCACAGCTTCAACTAGCCTGAACTCTCTTCTCCTTTTTCGTATAAATAGGTAAGAAAAACACTGACGTCTCCTCCCACTAATAAGTAAATAGACAAAGCATATGAACAGACAATGGGCGGAAGAAAAAAATTGTTAGGAAAAAAGCATATAGGAAGATGTTCAACCCTACCTGTAATCAAAGAAATGCCAAGCAAAATAGTAAGAAACATTTTTCACCTCTTAATTTAGCAAGAAGTGAAACGAGTAATGGCCAATGTTGGCAAGGTTGTGGTACAACCAGTGTTAATCCTGCACCACTGAACGGAAGGTATAAATTGACACAACCTTTCTGGAAGGCAATTTGGCAAGCATAAAATAATGTTCATATCCTTGACCCAGAAATCCCACTTCTGGGATTTATAAAGAAATATGCAAAAAAAGGGAAAAGGTCACGTGCACAGAACCAACCACTGCAGCACTGTTTATCATAGAGAAAAGCTGGAAGCAACCCGAACTGGCCACAGGGGAATGGATACTTAGTAGCAGCTATTAAAACATTAATTATGAAAACTCTATAGCAACGTGGAGAGTTGCTGATTATATAACTAAGTGCAAAAAGGGTATAATGCATTGAAACTGTGGCCACAACCATATAAAAATAGGTTTGCAACAAAAAGGAACGGGATAAGATTGCACACACACACACACACACACACAAAAGAGGATGCTTATGTTTAGCATGGTGAGGTTGATCCAGGATCTAGAGGTTTGGTAGACTTTTTTGACTACCAAACTTTCTGTAATGATATTTCATTCTTATAATAATCTGCTTCAAAAAGAAAAAAAAAAAAAAAAACGGCTAAGTCAAAATAAATAGTTACCTTCTTCATTATCAAAATCTGAGACATTTCCATCCGCCACATCCTTTTCTCTGAGGTAGCTCAGCAAAAATTGTTCAATGTCTTCCGCCGTGGTGGTATTCTCGAGTCCTTTCTCAGGAGTTGCTGGTCTCTGGCTCAAATGACTTCCCTCCTCCCCTGCACTTTGCTCTTGGAGTTGTCCAAGATCACCTGTGTCTGGGAACCACTGGGCTGTAAGCAAAGTGTTAGAACGATCACCATAGTCAGGGACAACAGGCATCGGTACTCTATAAGCAGAATAAACTCTTTGCCATGGCCTGTGTGGCCCCACATGATCTAGTCCCTCTGTCTCTCCAACCTCATCTTCCAGCCACTCCCAGTTGCCTGTTAACTGGGCACCTTCCCATTCCTCCAATGTGGCAGGTATTTTCCTGCCCTAGAATGTTTTGCAGATGCTGTTCTCGCTGTCTGGAATACTTTCCCCACTATGTCACACCTGGCTAATTCCAACTCACCTTTCACATCTCAATACACATAGGACTTGCCCAGCAAAGCCATCCCTTGACTTCCCAATCCAATTTAGGTCCCTCACAGGCTCCTATATAGCACCATCTTCTTTCCTTTCACATCAACTCACCATGATTTGCAATTACATTTATCTTGAGTTACTGTTTAGGGTCTGAATCTCCCACTAGATTCCATGCTCCATGGAGCGCCACTGGAATCCAATATGCCCAGCATGGAGTAGGTGCTCAAGATATATACTGGATGAAAAAACATGCTAGACTGGAGAATACATGCAAGTGACAAAATTCTGAGTACAAGATGCACTGCTCAGTAGCAGAAGACAGGCTCTACAGGGACTTAGGACACAGCCCCTCACATCTGTATTTCTGATATAAAAGGCTGGCATTTTCTCCCCAAAGCTTTCCCTTCTTCAGTGATGCTCCAATACTTCTGATGTGTCACCACAGAATAAGCCTTAAACATCAACTGAGCCAGCGGTTTTCAAACTGGAGCCCTAGGGCTCTGCAGAAATGTCCTGGGGCCACAACAGGGAGGGCCCCAAAAGACAGCATGCTAAAGGGGGTGGACTCAGGACTTCTAACCCCTCTCTAACCCAGCAGCTCTGATTTCAACTATTCTTGTACCCTGGGGTTCCCCTGGGCTTCATTTCAAAAAAGGCTCTAACACTTAAAGAAACAAGAAAACCCCAGTGTGAATTTTCACCCTCTTTTCACAGACAGCAGGAAAAATGCCTCCGATAAGCTTTAGCACCTGCTAATTTCCTTTCCATCAAGGAGCATGTGCACAGAGTAGGAGCAAAAACACAGGGGAGATGGCAGGGCCAGGCTAGTGGGAGCGGCAGAGAGATAATGCTGGGTAAGAGCCTTCAATCCAGGATCTAGAGATCCCCATGTGTAGGGATCAACCATGCCATTTCTTCAATGCCCCATCCCCAGATGTGTCAGGCCCTAGTATCCTCTAAGGGATCGAATTCCCAACAAGTTAAAACCAGGACCCAGCATTTACGATACTCAGAGTGGACGTGCTGCGAAGATTATTTCTACATTCGGCTAGTGCCAGACATTAAAGTCTTGGCTCACAAATGGCTTTTAAACATATGAAAAGAAGCTCAACCTCCCTCTTAACGTAAATTAAACTATAATAAGGTGCTATTCTTCTCCTATCGGATAAGCAAGGATTAGCAAAAAGCTCCGGAATATAGTGTGGATGAGGGCGTGGCAAAATGAGCACTCTCCCGCATCGCTGATAGGGGTTTAAATTGGGGCAACCTCTTCGGAGAGCAGGTTGAAACTTTCCATCCAAAACATAAATGTGGGGCGCCTGGCTGGCTCAGTCAGTGGAGTGTGCGACTCTTGACCTCAGGGTTGTGAGTTCGAGCCCCACGTTGGGTATATAGATTACTTAAAAAACAACAACCAGATTAAATGTACTGCCCTCGAAGTCAGTTCTCCTAAGGAATTAACCCTCCTGATATACTTTCATTTCCTAAAACGTGTGCGGGGTTCTTTGCAGACCTTTTAGAGGTTCTGTGAGACCACACTTCCACTCCCACCGACTTCAGGTCAGGTCATGATCTCACGGTTCGTGAGTTCGAGCCCCACACTGGGGCTCAACAGCACATAGGGGCGCTGACAGCACACAGCCCAGCCCGCCTTTGGATCCTCTGTCTCCCTCTCTCTCTCTGCTCCTCCCCACCTTCTCTCTCTCAAAAATAAACATTAAAAAAAAAAAAAGTGCTACACAGGGTTTCTCCTTTAGAGATGACCAAAGATATCAGCAGTCCAAGGGAATTCAGTTTTCAAGGCCCACACTGAGATATCTCCTGAGAGGATATATTTAATAGGCCTTGCCTCAATATATTTTTAAAATCTCAAACGGACACACAGTGTAGTTCCCTGAAGTACTAAAGGTGGAAGTCTGTGCTACATTCGGACTGCGGAAGCAAGCCAGCCTGCCACGAGGGCAGGGGCCCGGTTCTTCCCAGGCAACAGTGACGTCCCAGCAGCTAGTCCAGTACGCAGACTTACGAGTGGTTGCAAAATAAAATCCAAACTCCTTCCCTCGGTCTCCAAGGCTGTGCAGGGTTTACCCTTGCCCACCCTTCCAGCTTTGTCTTGCATCACTCTCTCCACAGCGGCCTCTCTTCCAGTCTCTGAGGGCCTCAAGCCCTGTCTTCCCTCCAGATCTCTGCACCAGTTCCCTTTGCCTGAATGTTCTTAAAAACCATAAAAAGGATACGACAGCTCCGTATGTACTGAGGGACCCTTCTCAGCCTTCGGGTCTCAGCTTTAGTGTTGCTTTCTTAGAGAAGCCCTCCCTGACCGCTCTACTTAAAGTTACCTGGCCCTGTCGCTCCCTTGCAGCAAGTTACCTATTTTCCTCACAGTGCTCATTAGAATCCAAAGGGAACTTGTTCAATGATTTACTTGTCTTTCATTTCTTTTGCAGTAGCAAGAAAATTCCATGAGTTTATCTGTCTTGTTCACGGCTATATCCTGGTTACTTAGCAGTGTCTGACATATGGCAGGCACTCTTCACTGAATGAATGAATAAAAGGACATTTAGACGGCACGTGAACGTTCGTGAATGAACGAATGAATGAATGAACAGTGGAAATGGCATCAGGTACAGGGCAGACGGCTGTCTCTGTTCCAGTCGCCTGCCTTGCTGTGACAAACTTTCTTACATGGCTTTGGCTTTCTCGGCTGACAAAATGAGGCCAGCGACATTCCCACCTACTTTGGAGGCTACTCGTACTGAAATAAATACTAGAGATAGGGTCTTCGGATAAAAGGGACTCAAGTATATAACTCACTATGTTTTTTTCATTTGAAGACGGACTATCTAGTTGAGAGGTTCTTTTTCTTGTAGTCCAAAACTTCGCCATTTTAATGGTTACTAATACCTCCAATAGACACCCAACAGGACCAAAAGAAAGGAGAGAAACTCAAACCACCTCATACAATTAAAAGGTTAAAAGAAAGTTTCTAGACCTCTACTATGGTAGTCACTAGCTACATGTGGCTATTTAAATTAAAAAGAAAGAATTCATACCTCCGTTACACTAGCCACATGTTGCCTAGTGGCTACTGTAATAGAACATATACAAACTGTTTCCATCATCACAGAAAGTTCCACTGGACAGTAATATTCTAGCTGATCTGTGGACTAATTCCTGCTATTCCTATTCCCCACCAGCACAGATACCACTAACTCCAAGTATTGTCAGAAGCAGTTTGGTATATTGAAAAGAACAAAACTGTCATAAATCCTGACTTTACTCCTTATTTCCTGTGTGACCCTGGCTAAGTAGGATCTCACTGAGCCTTAGTTCTTCTTTTCTGTAAAATAAAAATGATGTTCACATTTAGTCTACAGGGTTTATGTCTGTTGCACAGAGCAGGAACTCAATATATGGTAGAGATTATCAGAAGTATATAAAAAAAGTGGGGCGCCTGGATGGCTCAGTTGGTTAAGCGGCTGACTTGGGCCTAGGCCATGGTCTCATAGTTTGTGGGTTCGAGCCCCGCATGGGGCTCTGTGCTGACAGCTCAGAGCCCGGAGCCTGCTTCAGATTCTGTGCCTCCCCCTCTCTCTGCCCCTCCCCTGCTCACGCTATGTCTCTCAAAAATAAACATTAAAAAAAAAAAGGGCAGTGGACCGCTCTCATAACATGTGGGACTGGACCGACAGCTATTCAAATTATGTTCTCCATTACATAACCACACACAAAACACAAGGATACTAGTCCTTCCCCCAAATCAGCATTAAAAAGGGTTCTGAATGTACCTAATGCTGCCAGCAGGGCATGCAGGACGCTGACAAAGGAAGTAGCTCTCTTATCATAAAACTGGTCCAAAGTGGCCAAGACATCCTGAACCACATCTGCCACCAAAGGGAGCAGGCTAGCATCTGAGTTCCACAGCATGACTTCCAAGACCTTTGGGGTATGGGGGTGCAGAGACAGATGACGCAGATTTAAAGAGATTCCATTCACCAAATAGTCCGAATTTTGATTGATCAGGTGCTGCAGAGAGTCGTAGCCACAAGCACGGCAAATGTCCATCATGGCACTGGTAGCTGCCTGACTAACGAGCAGAGTTTGGTCTCCAGCCTTCTCCAGTACCGGATAGAGGGCTGACATCAAGAGCAAACGAAAGTCTTCTCCTAGGGCACACGCAAAGCGCCCAATCCCTTCCAACTGGATGCATATTTGCCAGATGTTGCCGTTCATGGAGCAAATAGTGGCACTTGGCTTTGAGAAGGCTGGAAAAGATGGAACTTGGCAGGTGTGTGCACCAGATGTGATGGCCCGGAGGCCTGACTGCTTCACTGTTAGCTCCTCTCCCGCTTCTTCAGATTCGATACAAGTGATCAAATACCAGTTTTCTTGGCTTGTGTATTCTTCAAGTATAGATGTCACGATCTCCCTCAGTTCGTCTGGGCTTGTTTTTATATGTTTTTCGTGAAGATTCTCCACCTCCAGCCCAGCAGCCCCCGCAACCAGTTCATTCAGGATCATGGCAGCTTGCTTCCGGTAAACCACAGATTCGTGGTACAGCTCCATAAAGTGATCTGCGAGCAAATAGAGGTCCCCGTAAAAGCCGAGAAGCCGACACACCTGCTGCAAGAGCAGGAAGAGCCTCTCGTCGGTGAAGAAGCGGAAGTACCTCTTCTGCATCTGACTCCATGGCTGCGCGGCCGCGGTCTCCGGAGAAGCACTCAGCTGATCAGAATTCCAGCGCCGCGCTTCAACGATTTTGATGTCAGTCACGTCTAGTTCTAGAACTTGGACAAGCGCTTTGGAAAGGCGCTGAAGATGGGCCGCGGAGTTGAGGACGAAGTTCACTTTGGGGCCCAAGAGTTTCAGATAACCGAGTAACACGGAGAGCGTCGAGAATTTGCCCTGATCGTCCTGGGAGTTCATTAGGCGGGGAAGAGATGTGGCAAGGGAGTGCAGGTTCTCTGACAGGATGTCGGCGAAGGCTCTGTTGCCTACCACTACCTTCTGGTCTGCGAAATGTCTCAGAACTCTACTGCACTGGGCTTGGACTTCGGGACTCTCGTCATTCACTAGACCCACCAGAGCCTTCAGAAGGGGTCCAGCCGATCCGACCAGTGATTGGCTGCACTTCAGAAGAAGGGCTTCGACGAGTTCTATCAGTGCCAGCCTCACCTTCCAGTGTGGGTGAACTGAAACACACTCGATTATCTTTTTAATAAGGAGAGTCAATTTGTCGCTGGTATTTTTTACCCACTTGGCTTCCCTGTGAACCACCAGCTCTGCTACTCTGTGCTCCACTGCAGGCTTCGGTTGAACCTGTGGGATTCTTTCGAGCTGCTCATCAGCCATAATGAAACTCACTGTCTCGTAAAAGATCTTTAGAGAAGACGCGACAATGCCGTGCCCCTGTTTGAAGTCTCCTGTGATGACCCTGGTCAGTGCCATTGAGATTCCAGGTAAAAAGCAGGCAAACAAGTCCCCCAGCTGCTTTTGCTCGAGCTCCTCCAAGGACCTCGGATGGTCTTGACAATCGCACTGAAAGAGTAAAACCTGTAAACATTTTAAGGCGGCAATTTTAATCTGCTTTGATTTCTCCCGTTCTGCTAGGTCCAACAGTAAAGATACGGCAAATCCTAAACGAGGCAGAATGGAGGGCTCGTAAAAAGCCAGAATGATGTCCCCATAAGCCGAGTGCATTAATGTGCTGAGGCCCCGGATCACCGCCAATTTCAACTCCTCGGACACAGCTGCGGGTTTTTGGGAGCTGGGCGAATACAGACAAGCGGAGAGTTCCGAAAAGAGCTCCCGGAGAAGTTCTTGCTCCTTCACACATGTTGAAGAGAGGACAAACGTGAGGCACTCCACCACGCTCTGGACCAAGCGCTCTCTTTTGGGAGCCGGGGTCTTCAGGGTGAATCGCAAAGGGAAGAGGACATACTGCTGGAGCTCCTGAAGGGCAGAGTCACTCACGGCTCGCAACTGTGCCTGCAGACGCTCCACGTTCTCCACCGTCTGTGTCTTTGTGAGCTGAACACAGACCGGACGTAAAACACCAAAGGCCTCCTCAGGAGTGTCAAAAACCGCCATTGCGCAGCGGCCTTCTCACTGAGGACGCATCCCGCAGGCTGGAGGAAGAAAACCCCCAGTAAAGGTCAAGCTCAAAGCAAATGCAAAGAGAACCTGCATTCAGTCGATCACCAGACATCTCGCGGGGGCCTACGTGCCAGGTGCTGCACAAGGCACGAGGGGGGCGAGGGAACTGAAGAGAGACGGCCGCTCTTCTTAGGGGGCCCCGGACCAGTGAGGGAAGCAGACGGACAGCTACCACGCGGTCAGAGAGTTAGGACAGGCCCGTGCTCACGACCCTGACTGTGGAAGCCCTGAATGTCCGAACCCTGGGGAAGCCGGGGTGGGTTTCACAGGAGGAAGATGCTTGAGCCAGACCTGAGGGAGGAATAAATAAGACTGTGGGCTGTTCTAAGGAGTTTGGATCTTAACCTGTGGTAGTAATGGAGAGCCACGGAAGGTTTTATCTTTTTTTAAGTCGAGGTAGGACACTTACAGAGTAAAATGCACTAGTCTTAACGTACAGCTCAGTGGATTTTTGTGTATATAGAGATCTATGTAACCACTATCCAAAACAAGATAGAGAATATTTCCAACACCCTAGAAGGCTCCCTCAAGGCCTTTTACAGTCAATTCCTATTTCCCCTGCCCAGTGGTAACCTCTATTCTGACTCCTATCCCCACGGATTAATTTTGTCTGTTCTTGTCATGGAGAGGTTTTAAGCCGAAGTTGATATGATCAACTTTATGCACTGAGAAGATGCCCCGGCAGCCAGTGATATAGGAGAAGAGTCAGAGCTGGGTGAGACCAAGGGCAGAACAAAACGGAAGGCAGTAGCCAAAGAAACGGGAAAACCAGGAGCACACGCTATTACAGAAATCACGGGTGAAGAGAGCCCAACAGGATGGAAAGATGGAGGGCAGGCAGGCAGGCAGTGAAAGGAGATAGGTCTATAGGTGGCTGAAGGAAGTGAACAACTTAATACCAGAAAATCTCTTTTCTCTGTGAGAAGAAATTCAAAGTCATGGGCTGGCAGTGAACAAGAAGTGAGGTAAACAGAGGGCTTGAGAAGAGAAATAAAAGTCTCAAACATTCCCTCTGGGGAAGCAGAGCATGCTGGGAAGACATAAAAGTGTGGCCCAAGGGTACTGAGGACTGAGCTGAAGCTGGAGACCATAAATGTGTACAACTGTAAAATGTTGGCACTGGAAGGAGGCTTAGAGATTGTCTAGTTTGGTGGGGTCTGTCAGTCTGTCTCTCACAATCTCTCCCTCTCTTTTGGCTCAACTTGCTGGGGGCTTCTGGAGACATGATGCCTCTCCCTGTCCCCAATCCAATCAACCCTCCTGAGCCCCACTGACTACAAGGCTAGCAGGCAATTGGAGCCTGGTGAGCGTGTGAGCAAGACCTACTCAGCCCAGAGAGAGCGAGCCAGGGCCAGATTTTCCTCCTGGGTCAGGAGAGGGCTCAGGGCAACAATCAGGCTCTAAAACCCTAGAAAGAGTCTGGTCCACAGAGTTCCATGGTCTTCCGCAAGAAAGGGCAAAGCTGGTCTCTGTGAGGCTCACTGGGGGAGATATCTCCTGGTTGCTGTGACCGCCCCCCCCCCCCCCCCCCCCCCCCCGAGAAGCTAAGGAAGGGAGGAAGCTCAAATCTTCCCTATCTCAGGTCACTGATGCCAGAAGGCTCAGCCTGGGACTGCTGACACCCCACTGGCACCGGCCCACACACTGAGGACCCAGAGGCTGCTGGGCCATCCCCTCTGGTACTGTAGTTGGAACAGAAGGAAAGGAAGATAACCACTTAATGGGACCCAGGAGTCAAGAGGCAGGAAAAGCTGGCACAGCACTCTCTGAGGTGGTAAGTCTTAGATTAACAGAAGGGGTTGTGTTAATTTGAAAAATAATAAAAGCAATAAAAAGCTTGATCACAAGGTGAATGACATCCCTTAGAATTTTTAGTACATGACTTGCCACACCAAAAAAGTTCAGTTGGTGGAATTTTTTAAAAAAAGAAGATGGTTAATGACTGATATTCCATCAGTGGCCTGGAAGATGAAGTAGAGCTACTCTAAAACTCAGAGCAGAAGGACAAAGAGATGGAACTCGTGAGACTGGGAGAACAGACCTGGGAGAACCAGTGTGTAAATGGCTGGGAATTCTGGAAGGAGAAAAAGGACCAGATGGAGGAGCTGAAACAAATAAATAACGGAAGCATTTTCCTGAGTTGCAGAAAGATTTATCTGGAGAGTAAAAAGACAGAAGGATACACACCTAGTAACACTCTGGTAAAATTCCTGTACACTAAAAGACAGAAAAATCATGTATGCTTTCAGGAAGAGACAACAAACAACTTAGAAGACTTGCTTTGGCTTTCTCATTTGCAACAAGGGACACTAGAAGACGACGGAATAGTATCTGCTGACTGCAAATTAAGGACTGTGGCCCCCAAACCCTATATACCGCCAAGATAGTCACCTGTCAGACTGCAAGAACAAAAGCAAGGATTCAGAGAGGGCATTACCCATATACCCTCCCAAGGAAGATCCAGTACTTGAGAAAGGGCTCCATCAAACAACGGGAAACAGAGACCTAAAATGGGAAGATGAATGAAAAAGGAAACACCGTTTGTTGGTAACTTTTTTTTAGTGTGGAAAACTTTCTTCAAATACAATGTTTAAGTGGAAGCCCAGCATACAAGGTAGATAAAATCAGAGGGTCTGGCTGAAGCTGGAGTAAAGGTGATGGGCTGGGGCTCTGCATCTCTCTTATTCGTCTCAGGAGTTTCAAGAAAATAACCCAGGGCCTGCAGAATTATGTTCTCAGATTATATGACACAAACTGCAATAGAGCTAACGAAGTGGCAATGCACAATATATCCCAAACTAAACTTCTCTGCCCACTCTTCTGTGCTTCCTTTGGGATTTATAGCCCTCACCTTGAGCCAGAAACCTTAGTCTTTCTTCCACCTCCCTCTTAATTCCACCATTCTCTTCAATTTCATCTATTCTACCCCTTCAATATCTTTCCAATCTGTTGGTGACGATAACCATCTATTTAATGCTGGACTGACTGTTTCCTCGCTGGCCCCTGGCCTCATGTGCTTGCCCTTCCTGGATCCACATTTCACCCTGACATGTAAGTAATCTTTCCACAACAAAAATCCGATCACTCTTCTCTGCTTAAAATTCTTCAACTGCTCTCCCTAGCCTGCCTAATCACCAAGGCACACGTGGCCCTTCGCCATCAGGCTCCCACCTATCTTAGCAACCTCATCTCTCAGGGCTTCACCCCTTCCACGTGAAACTGCAGCCATGTAAAATGACAAAACTTGCTATTCCCGAACAGGTGGCGTTATTTCACATTCTCCTCCTCGTTCCTACTTCACGGTCACTGCTGTGCATACCGCCACTATGGTGTTTAGTACCCTGTATTATCTTGTATGCATACGTCTGTCTTCACAACTTTATTTATTTTTTAAAAATATTTATTTTTGAGAGACAGAGCAGAAGCAGGGGAGGGGCTAAGAGAGGGAGACACAGAATCTGAAGCAGGCTCCAGGCTTGGAGCTGTCAGCACAGAACCTGATGTGGGGCTTGAACCCACAGACCACGAGATAATGACCTAAGCCGAAGTCAGATGCTTAACCAACTGAGCCACCCAGGTGCCTCTGTCATTGCAACTTTACACTGGGCAATCATATATCTCAAACCTAGAAGGGCATCTGGCACATGACAAGCACTCAAAAACATTGTGCCCGTTCTGCTTTGAAGTTGGATGTGGTAGGGCATGGCAGGCCAAACTTCTGCTGACAACTAGAAAAAACCAGATAAACTACAAAAATACTTTTTAAAGCATAACTAGTCATGGGTACAACAAGGACTAGATGGATGAATACTCTAGTGAGGGATGAATGTTCAGTGAGCCAATAGTCAATAGCTGTTTCTTTTGTTTTTTATTTTTTACCCTTGCTGCATTTGTTGACCCTGAACATGAGCTCAGGATTACAGTGTGGCCCAGGCCGAGGGCTGTCACTGAGGAAAGAGAAACCATAACGCATTTAATGTGGTTTATGTGAGGTTGAGGGGGCAAAACTGCAGTTTTCAGAGATCTCAAAATACATGGCTTCTGAGAGAAGGCTGCTTCTGGGGGACAACTGGCTGAGAAATGTCCAAGCACATGGGAAGAGATCAACCCACAGGTTCAAGAAGCTCAATAAATCCAGGTTGGCAGTACAAAGAAAAACACAGACAGACATATCATAGTCAAACTGCTGTAAACCAAAAATAAAGAGGAAAATCTTAAAACTAATGGAGCAGTAAGACGGACACATACTTCTTTTTTCTTTTTCAATTTTTAAAAATGTTTTATTTAGTTTTGAGAGAGAGAGAGAGAGAGACAGAGTGTGAGCGAGGGAGGGGCAGAGAGAGAGGGAGACACAGAATCAGAAGCAGGCTCCAGGCTCTGAGCTGTTAGCACAGAGCCGGATGTGGGGCTCGAACTCACAAACTGCGAGAACATGACCTGAGCTGAAGTAGGACGCTTAACCGACTGAGCCACCCAGATGCCCTGATAGATACTTCTTAACAGAAATGATGAAATCCAGAAGACAGTAGAATGACACCTTTAAAGTGCCGAGAGAAAATAACTACCAATCTTGCATTTTATACCCTATGAAACCATCTTTCAAAACTGAAGGTAAAATAAAGCTGTGTTTAGATAAAAACCAAGTAAAAACATGGCTATCAGGTCTGCACTAACAGAAAAAATGAAGGGAGAAAATGAATCTAGAGAGAAACATGGGTATGTAGGAGGCAATTAAGAACAATGGAACACACCAATATAAAATAATACTAACTGTACAAAACAATATTTATGTTTTTTGCAGTTTAAGTATATATATATATATAAAACCAACATGCACGACAATAATGCACAAAAGCTACAAAGGAGGGGATGTAAAAAGAGTTATGTGCATTAAGAGTCTAGGAGTATCAGGAGGTGATAAGATAATTTATATCAGACTGTAACATATCAAGAATGCATGTTGAAATCTGTAGGGTAAAGCGCCAAAAGAACTGTAAAAGAATACATACTTAATATGTTCAGACAGTGGTAAAAGTAGAATAAATACTTTTGATTTACCCCCCCGCAAAAGGTAAAAAATGAAAAAAGAGAAGCAAAACCAGTGGGTCAAACACAAAACAATAAGAGGGTAGACAGAAGCCTAACTGAAACAATGATTATATTAAATCCGACTTTCTCAACAGTAGCACCATTGACATTTTGGGTTTGATAATTATTTGTGAGTCGAAAGCTGTCCTATGCATTGTAAGATATTTACTAGTATCTTTGGCCTCTGTCCCCCAGATGTCAGTAGCATCACTCCAGGTGTGACAGCAAAAAATGTCCTCAGAAACTGCCAAATGTCCCACGGAGGGTAAAAATGGCCCTTGGATGAGAACCACCAGCTTAGAGTCATCATAATCCCAATCAAAATGCCAACAGGACTTTTGTAGAAAGCAACAATAATGCTCTAAAATTGATGGCACAGACAATCTTGAAGAGGAGAAGTTACACTGGCAAGTTGTGGTTTCTTACGCTATTTGATTTTAAGGTTTACTGTAAAGGTATAATAATTAAAGTCAGTGTGTTATTAGCATAAAGAATGACAAACAGACTAACAGAACAGAATAGCCCCCTCGTGTACAACAGATCTGCATACTGGACAAGGGCAATGCTGAAATGACCTGGTGGAAAGAACAGTCTTTTTAATGGAAGGTGTTGTGTCATTTGCCTATCCATGTGAAAAAATATATATGTCTTGATTCCATCAGACACTGGATTCAAATGTGAAATGTAAAGAAACTGTAAGAAAACAGAGAAGAGCATCTTTGTGATCTTGGGGCAGGCAAAGATTTCTTAAACAGGATACAGAAAAGGGCTAACCATAAAAAAAATTGATAGACTGGATTACATTAAACAACTTCTGTTCATCAAAAGACATCATTAAGAGAATGAAAAGACCGGGGCGCCTGGGTGGCTCAGTTGGTTGAGCGTCAGACTTCGGGTCAGGTCATGTTCTCACGGTTTGTGGTTTTGAGCCCTGCATCAGGGTCTGGGCTGACAGCTTGGAGCCTGGAGCCTGCTTCAGATTCTGTGTCTCTCTTTCTGCCCCTCCTCCTCTGCTTACACTGTGTGTGTGTGTGTGTGTGTGTGTGTGTGTGTGTGTGTCTCAAGAATAAATAAACATTAAAAAAAAAAAAGAGAGAGAGAGAGAGAGAAAGTGAAAAGACAACCCACAGAGTGAGGAGATATTTGCTATATATGTGACAAAACACTCATGTTGATAATATAAGATTTTTCATAAGTCATTAAGAAAAAGACAACCCAGAAGAAACATGGAAAAGGACTTGAATAGACGTATCAAAAAAGAGGATGTCCAAATGGCTAATCGACATATGAAAAGACACTCAACATCATTAGTCAGGAAAATACAATTTAAAACGTCACTGAAATATTGCATACCTACCAGAAGGGCTAAGGTGAAAAAAAGAAAAGAAAAGAAAAGAAAAAGAGAAAGGAAAAGGAAAAGGAAAAGAAAAAGAAAACACTAGGTGTTGGCGAGGAAATGAAGCAACTAGAACTCTCATTTAGTACTGGTAGGAGCACAACTACTTTGCAAAACTCTTTGGCAGCATCATTCTATAGGTGAACATGCGTATGCTCTATGATCTAGTAATTTCACTTTTTGCTAAACACCCAACAGAAATGCGTACACAAACATACCAAAAGATGCATTCTGGATTATACTATCCACAATTGCCCCTGAACAGAAAGCGCTCAAATGCCCTTCTCTAGCAGAATGGGTAGATTTCGGTATATTCTGTTAATGGAGTACTCTACAGATAAAGATTTATCACAATTGGAGATCTTCAAAAGAATGGGCTATAGACTCAGAAAGAGATAAACCAGCTTTCTGTAAGGAAGAGAGTATACCAAATTGCTACTTTGACACGACTATAAAAGGCAATCATATACCTTTATGGGAGGGCCGTGAAATCACACTTGTGTGACAATATGTCAATTACAGAAAGAATTGTTTAGAGACTTAGAGACTCAGGAGTTCCAGATTCTTTTCCTATAAAATGCAACCCTGATTATTTAAAGTGGCACTGCGAGGTTTGTTGTTGCTGTAACTGACGGCACCAGGGGCATTCTGGCCCAAAGTGATACTGGGATGAGGCCTTTGGACTCTCTGGCTGAGTAGAGAATACCATCCAGAGTTCAACTGTGGCAGACTGGGACTGAAAAAACATAAGCCTGAATAACCAATTCTCGATTGCTGATGGCCAACTCTACCTTCCCAGCTCAGTGTGCCCAGACTGTGGTTGTGGAAAGCAGTCACTAAAGAGGCAAGGGAAGACATCTGCAATTGTAGTGCATGGGCGAACCTGTTCCCCACCACGGCCTCT
Organism: Panthera pardus; assembly: GCF_024362965.1. Classification (NCBI taxonomy): domain Eukaryota; kingdom Metazoa; phylum Chordata; class Mammalia; order Carnivora; family Felidae; genus Panthera; species Panthera pardus. Next base: position 21,662,701 of record NW_026526821.1, on the reverse strand, counting down.
CCTGGTTCTCTCCTCTCTCTCTGCCTTGTCATGGGGATGGGTCAGGGACCATCCCTGGGCCATGGCATACAGGTGAAGACAAATGGGAGCGATCTGTACAGGACAAAGTGCTATGCCTTACAGACACTTCAAGGATAAGACGGTAGACAGAGTACTTACTATATCATACAATCAAGAAGTGAAAAAGGGAGAAAGAAAGAAGCACAAAAGAAATTTGGGGGAAAAAATGAACACCAACAGTGAAGTGTTCATGGAGGGAGGAGGATTTGTGTTGGAATTCAGGGACTACACGTTTGGGGCTATGCATGAAGGCTGCTCGAGGTAAAATGCCTGTTACAAGCAAAGGCCTGGAGGAAGAAGAGTGAAAGCATCTAGAAAATGCAAAGACAAGATAGAGATGCCATCAGAGCAGGTGAGCCACACACCATTCAGGACTGACATTCTGATCACCTGGGCCTTTGCACTTGCTGCTCTGCCATATATCCTCCCGATTTGCTCTCTCATCTCTTTTAGGGCTTTGCTCAAACGTGACTCCTGAGTGACGCCTTCTCTGATCACTCCTATGGAAAACTGCAACCCATCCTCACTCCTCCCCACCCTGGCACTCCCTATCTTCTTTCCCTGACTGTAGTTTTCTTCAACAGCACTTAGCACCATCCGTCAAACAAGATTATCTACTATTTATTTGTTTACTGTTTCTCTCCTCTCACTAGAATATAGGCTCTAGAAGAGTGATAACTTGACATGTTTGCTTATTGCTTCTGGCACAGAGCAGGTATTCGATAAATGCCTGCTGAGTCAACAGCCACATTCTAAGGTCTGGTTCTCTCATTGGTAGAGCTTTAATATCAGCTACGCCTCAACTGGATTCTGGGTTAAAACTGCCATATTCTTCTTCTCTTGGGGTAATTCCTACAGGTAGATGACATCATCCTTTATGGGAAGATCTTGCTAGGTTCATTCTTAAGAGGCAATCATAGCTCTAGATTTTGGCTAGGCCACTTATAGGCTGTTTCTAGGACAGGGCCACAATAAGAACACAAATCTGACTATCTGGATTCTAGTCCTGGCTCTACTCTTGGCTGTGTGACTTCCATGAATTTCAGTTTTTTCAACCTAACATACACTTGGTAGATAAGATGATCTCCAAAAGTTCTAACTTTGAATAACAAGCATATGGATAGAAAGACTGGGTTTAGATTCCAGAGACAGGAGTTCAGACCTGAGAATTGCCAATACGAGTTCTTGGACAGACGGAAGAGAATTAATATTTGTTGAACAAAACTCACCAAATGCCCGGCATGTTCTAGGTATTTTATGTGCATAAAAGTTCCTCATCCCGAAGCTGACTATAACACAAGGCTCAGAGAGGTCAAGCAATGTCAGACATGGAATTCACCTCAAGCCTGTGTGACTCCAAAGGCTGCACACACACTTTCTACCATACCAGAGGTTCCCCCAGTCTGCTTATCAGAATCAAGGGGGAGCGATGTAAGTACAGATTCCCGGGCCCCACACCAGAGCTACTGAATCAGAACCTATATTGGGGTGGAGGAGATGGCAGGTATGCTTCTGAAACTATTTTAAAAGTTTTCAAGGTCAGTCTGATGACCAGCCAGGCATGGGAATCCCGCATTGTACACATTCTACACAAACTCTATCTTCTGAAGAATAAGAACCAGGTGATGAAGGGGTACGTGCTCAGTATCCATCTGGCAGTAGTGTACAAAGTACACTGGGGGACCACTGCTATGGGTTAAAATGACTGGTTTAGGGGCGCCTGGGTGGCTCAGTCGGTTGAGTGTCCGACTTCGGCTCAGGTCATGATCTCACAGTTCGTGGGTTTAAGCCCCGCATCAGGCTCTGTGCTGACCGCTTGCTCAGAGCCTGGAGCCTGCTTCAGATTCTGTGTCTCCTACTCTCTCTGCTCCTCCCCCGTTCATGCTTTGTCTCACTCTGTTTCTCAAAAATAAATAAATGTAAAAAAAAAAAAAAAAAAAAAAAAAAAATTTAAAATAAAAAAAAAATGTAAAATAAAACGACTGGTTTATTAGTGCATCTCTCCAACTGAATAGTACACTTTTTTAGTTACTTGTGATTTTCCTAGCATCTGATACAGTGTCTGCCAAGCAGGTCCCACTCACTGTTTGTTTAATAAATGAGTAAAAGAGGGGTGCCTGGTGGCTCAGTCGGTTAAGCGTCCAAATCTTGATTGGCTCAGGTCATGATCTCCCAGTTCATGGGGTCAGGCCCTGCGTCAGGGTCTGTGCTTACAGCGTGGAGCCTGCTTGGGATTCTCTGTCTCCCCTCTCTCTGCCCCTCCCCGGGTCATGTGCACTCTCTCTCTCTCTCTCTCTCTCTCTAAAAATAAACATTTTTTAAAAATGAGTAAAAGAAGCTGGATAAACACAAAACCTCCAGCATACCATGATATTTTGTAGCTTCCTACTTCTTTCTACCCAGAAATGTTTCCTTAGCATATACTATGTGCCACTCACTGTGCTAAGTTCTTGACAAGGAAAGGGAGATACAAAGTTAACTGGAGGGTCTAGCCCTGCAAGGGAGGAGTATACAATAGAACCCTACGGCATATACAAAATAGAAGGTGGAGGAGGGGAATCAAGGAGACCTCCCATAGATCCTTCTAGAAATTACTTTAGGCTCATTTTGTTTACAGCTGTCCTCTACAGAATACTTGTGAAACAGTGCCTTGTATTACACTAACACTATGTGCTTATACCTTCTACTAGACAAGAAGTTCTTTGGTAGGCAGTATATTCTAGAAAAGTGGCTCTTAACTTAGAAAAGGGTGTACATCAAGAATATATGCTCTTTTCTTTCATCATTGGGGTAGTGTCAGAGGAGGCCTAGTGGATAGTTATGATTTTCACTACAGTCCTGTGATAATGAGGCCACCCCTAGTGCAGTGCACTGGTTACCAAGTGGGGAGTGGAACTCTTACTTCTACTGGACAGTAGTGAGGAGCTCTTCCCCTTGGGTGTCAAAGGAGGCCAAGTGAGGAATCTGGACTTCTACTGGCACTTGGCAGTAAGGGGGGGAGGGGTAACCCTTTCCTCTGCCAGAGTGGTGTCAGAAAAAGCCAGCTAAAACAGAAGACTTAAATAAGATCCAGAGTGTCACTCAGAACATAATGCAAAAATGTCCAATCAAAAATCATTCATCATACTAAGAACCAGGAAGATCTCAAACTGAAAGAATAAAGACAATTAATACATTCAACACTGAGATGACAGATGTGAGAATTATCTGACAAAGTTATTACAGCAGCCATGATTAAAATGCTTCAATGAGCAATTCTGAACTTGCCTGAAGCAAACGAAAGAATAGAAAGCCTCAGCAAAGAAATAGAAGATATAAAGAAAAAAATAAATAGCAATTTTAGAACTGAAAAATTCGGTAACAAATGAAAAGGTCAGCAGACAAGTTCAACAGCAGAATGGAGGGGGCACAGGAAAGAACCTATGAGCTGTAAAAATGAATAACAGAAATTACCTAATCTGAACAACTGAAAGAAAATAGACTGAAAAGAGCCTCAGGGACCCACGGACCATAACAAAAGATCTAAGAGTTCCAGAAGAGGAGGTGAAAAAGGGCACAGCTGAGAAACCACTCAAAGAAATAATGGCTGACAACTCCCTCAAATTTGGCACGAAACATACATCTATATACTCAGGAAGCTTAGTGAACCCCAAATAGGATAAATCCAAAGAAATTTACACTGATTATAATTACATCATAATTTAATTCTGAAAAGGAATGACAAAAGAAATAATGAAAGCAGTCAGAAAAATGATACCTTGCCTACAGAGAAAAAATAATTGGAATGACAATGGAGTTCTCATCAGAAACCATGTAAGCCAGAAAGAAGTGGCACAATAACTTTCAGGTGTTGGGAGAAAAAAAAGGAAAAAAAAAAAAAAAAAAAGAACTATCGAGACAGAATCATATACTGAGCCAAAATGCCCATCAGGAGTGCAGTGTAAATCGAGACATTCTCAGATGAAAGAAAACTAAAAGAATTTATCACCATCAGGCTTGCTCTAAAAAAAACATAGCTAAAGGAAATTCTTTCAACAGAAAGGACACATTAAAAAAAGGAATACTAGGGGTGCCTGGGTGGCTCAGTTGGTTAAGCATCTGACTTCAGCTCAGGTCATAATCTCACAGTTCATGAATTCGAGCCCCATATGGGACTCTGCTGACAGCTCAAAGCCTGGAGCCTGCTTCAGATTCTATGTCTCCCTCTCTCTCTCTCAAAAATAAATAAACATTAAATTAAAAAAAAAAAAAAAAAGGAATACTTGTGTCAAAGAGGAAGAAAGAACATGGTATGTGAAGATATGTATAAATATAATAGGCTTTCCTTATTCTTTTGAGTTTTCTAAATTGTGTTTGATAGTTGAAGCAAAAATTGTAACCCTGTCTGATTTGGATCTAAATGTACGTGTAGAGGAAATATTTACAACAATTATATTATAAATGGGGGAGGGCAAGGAGACATAAAGGGAAGTAAGGCTACTATCCTTCACTAGTGCTGGTAAAGATAAATTACGTACAATGCAATACCTAGAAGAACCATTAAAATGGTTCCAAAGAGATACATTCAGAAATGCTGTGATAATAAAATGGAATTCCAAAGAATGTTCAAGTAACCTGTAAGAAAGCTAGAAAAAGAAAATAGAGAAACAAAAACCAGAACAGAAAACAAAAAACAAAATGGAAGATTAAGCTCTATCATAATAATTATATTAAATATAAAAGGTCTAAATATACCAATGAAAAAATAAATAGAGAATGTCAGAGTAGATTACAAAATATGACCTATGTCTATGCTGTCTACAAGAAACTCTCTTCAAATAGAATATAGGTAGGTTGCAAGTAAAAGGACAGAGGAAAAGGGACATTATCATGCAAACATTAATCAAAAGCAAGCAAGAGTGGTTATCTCAACATCAGATAGACTTCAGAAAAAAGAAAATTACCAGAGATAGGGAGGGACATTCTATAACCATTAAAGGGGAAACCAATAGAGAAAACAGCAATCTTCAACGGATTCTGTCAAGACATAAATGCTAAATACAAAACAACCACAAAATGTGTGAAGTAAAAATAGAATAAAACTGAAAGGAGAACTATGGGTGGTCACCACAAGCATAGGTGGTGACTTCTCAAAGACTGATAAAACAAGTAGGAAATCAGCAAGGATAACAAAACTCAAGAACACCTCAACCAACAGGATCTAAGCAACATTTAAAGAACACTACAACCCACAACAGGAGAATACACTTTCAAGTGACCATAGAACAGATATCAAGATGGATCGTATCTTGCACCACGAAACAGAGAATACAGTATGATCCCCAACCACAATGGAATTAAACTAGAAATCTCAGTAACAGAGATAACAGGAAAATCTCCAAATACCTGGAAACTAAGCAACACATTTCTAATTAATCCATGGATCAAAGAGGAAATCTCAAGGGAAATTTTAAAAAGATACATAAAAATGAATGAAAGTAAGGGACGCCTATGTGGCTCAGTTGGTTAAGCAACCAACTCTTGATTTCAGCTCAGGTCACAATCTCGAGGCTGTGAGATCCAGCTCAGCATCAGGCTCAGTGCAGAGTCTGTTTGGGATTCTCCCTCTTCCACTCTCTCTGCCCTTCCCTGCTCATTTTCTCTCTTTCTCTTTCTCAAAGCAAACTTAAAAAAAAAAAAGAAGAAAGAAAGAAATGAAAGTAAAAATACAATGTCTCAAAATTTGTGGGCCACAGCTATAGCCATGCTGAGAGGGAAATTTACAGCAGTAAATACATATATTAGAAAAGGGAAAAGGTCCCAAATCAATAATCTAAACTTCCACCTTAAGAACCTTGAAAAAGAGGAGCAAAATAAAACCAAAGAAAGCAGAAGAAAATAATAAAGAGCAGAGCAGAAATCAATGAAATTGAGAACATAGAGAAAAATCAATGAAACAACTGGTTCTTTGAAAAGATCAATAAAATCAACAAACTTCTAGCAAGACTGATGAGAGGGAAAGACAGATACCAAAGAAAAAGAAAAGAAATCCTCAGGCCCAGACGGTTTCATTGGAAGCTTCCACCAACCATTTAAGGAATTAACACCAATTGTACACAATCTTCTAGAAAATGAAGAGGAGGAAATCTTCTCAGCTATTTTATGAAGCCACTATCACCCTGATACCAAAACCCAACAAAGACAATACATAAATAAAAAACCTGCAAATTTCCTCCATGAACACAGATGCAAAAATCCTAAACAAAGTATTAGAAAATACAACTCAGCAGCATGTAAAAACAATTATATACTATGACAAAGTAGGTTTTATTCTAGAGATGGAAGGCTGACTCAATATTTGAAAATCAATCAGTGCAATTGGCATTAATGGGCTAAAGAAAAAAAAAATCACATGATTATATCCCCCTCGTCGTTCACTTCTAAGTGTTGAAGTGTTCTAGGACTCAGTCACTGGGCCTGTTTCTTTCTCCACTTATTCCCCCTTATGACTCCCACATTTATATCTGCATCTCCATCAGATCTCTCCCTTAAACTCCAGACCTATAAACCCCGCTGCCTATGGAGACACCTCTACTTGGGGAGGCATTTCCACCTGGACACGTACAAACCTAAACTCCTGCTTTCACTGCTCAAACCATCTCTTTCTGCAATTCAGTAAACGCAATCTCCCATTTTTACGGCTGCTTAGGAGAAAACCTTTGGCACCACATAAACTCATTTTTGTTTTAGATCGCTTATCTAATTTGTCAGCAAGTCCCAGTCTTCCTCTAAAAGACAAAATCCCCAGATTCCTATCTCCTATCTCTCTCACCACCTGGTCTTCACCTTTCACCTAGGTTATCACAACAGCTGCTGAATTGGTCTTCCCGCTTCGGCCCGTGCACCCTTGCTATTTTCTACTCAACAGCCACAACGTTCTTCTTTTGTTCAAAAGTGTTCAGTGAACTCTGATGTAATTCAGAGTATTATCCAAATTCCTTACTATTGCTTACAAGTTCCCACGTGATGTGGTCCATGTCACGTGGTCTATGGCTGCTTTTTTGAGCTCATTTCTAGCCTTCTGGTTCATTATCACTCCGGCCTTACCATCCTCCTTGCTGTTCCTCAAAAATGCCAACAGCGGTCTAACAATTGTACTTGGTTTTCCCTCTGCGTGGAACAACATTCCACATACAGTATATGGCTTGTTCTCTCATTTCTTTCAGGGCTCTGATCAAATGTCATCCTATCAGGGAGGACTTCTCTGACCCGCATATAAAACAGACTCCCATCCTCCCACAAATCCATTCCTCGCCCTCCTTGATTTTCATTCAAGGTAGATATCGCTTTCTGACTTATTATATACTCGCATGTTTTTTCAATCTATCTTCCCTTGTAGAAGGTAAGCTTCCTGGGACACAGATCCTGTTTGCTTAAAATAGTGCTTCAGACATAGGTGCTCAACAATTATTTGTTGAAAGATATTTGTTGGAAGAATGAATCACTGGCTCAGGAGTGAAGACTTTGGGATTGGACATCAGATAACCTCGATTTGACTCCTAGCTCTGTCATTTTCCATGTCCAAGTGATATTGGACAGATTACTCACCCCTGTTTCATGTTTTCTCATCTTTGAAATAGTGGTAATAATCCTCATCCCGCAGAACTGTTGTTAAGAATTAAATAAAACCAAGTATGTAATGTGCTTAATACAAAGTGACTTGGTATAAAAGGGTTCAGTATATGACAGTGCTATTCAATATAGAAACATGGTCTACATTTGGACTCAAAGGCCCTTGGTTACAATTATGACTAGATATTAACTGTATGATTTTAGGCTATTCACCTTTTTTATATTAATTTCCTCAATCAGCTTTAAATAAAGTGGTGGGATGAGAAAATAGGTTAAGAAGCAGTCCTTTCCCTCCAATCTTAGTTATGTAATCTTGGGTAGGCCACCTAACGTCTGTCTGTTTCCTCATCTGCCAAATGAGAATAACATAATAACTACCTTATAGCTTTGCCATGAGGATCAAATGAGTTACCCTGTGAGGTGTCTAGCCCCTAGCAACTGCTCACTACGTTGGCTACAATTATGATGATTCTAGTCTAGAAGAGAGTCAAAGCATCTGAACAAAGAACTACAATACGGTGCAGTGACAGCAAAAACAGTCACCAACTAGAAGAATGTTTCTTAACTGGAGTTTGCCCATTTCTGGTTAATTCCACACTAATCAGTAAAATGTGAAACTCGGTTATGTCTACAATAACCTGACTCCCTACCACCACCCCCATAGCAGTGAGAAAGACAAATTTCTTCACGGATTCGATAACTGGACTTTAAAACTTTTAAAAAATAGGTAAAGGGGTCAGAGACTCAAATAGTGCTCTAAAGGAGGTCAATGAAACCACTGACTTCCCTGCCCCCACCCTCAAAAAAGTTAACATATTACTTAAATTTGAGAAACAATCGAAAGGACCCCCCCACAGGGCCAGGGCAGCATGTAATTTCCCGAACGAAGCCAACAAATTAAGGGCACGACGGTGTTTTATGGTGGTGCTGTCACAGACTGAACGTCAGAACTGGACATTAAAGGGTAGTCCTGGAGGCTGAGTGGGAGCACCCCAGGTGAGAAAAGGGGCGTCACCCTTGAAGAAAGAACAGCAAGAGCCAAGCCGTGAAAAGTGCACGTGGGTGGCTTGGCAGAACCAAAAGGAAGATTTGGGGGGGGGGGACAGCCAGACAGCGGAACGTATACGGAGAAGAGCGCGGCCTGGGGCCCGCCAGGTTAGGGAGAAAGCCGCCCCCGCCCCCCCGCTCCCGTACCCGGTCCTGCTCACTCAGCAGGAGTGCTCCCTCGGGATCCCCCTCCGAGGGCTCCCGGTTGCTGAGTTCCCTCTAGCTCCCGCCACTCTTCCCTTACCTCGTCTTCCAGCCTTTCCCTCACTCTCCCGCCTCCTCGGCCCCGCCGGAAGTGACGTTCTAACTAGCGCGCCGTACAGCGCCAGAAAGGTTCTGCGGGAGCGGGAGAAAGGGTTCCGGTGAGATTCACTGCGCCTGCGTGCGGCTGCGAGCGGTCAAAGCGCCTTCCGGAGGCCGTAGAACTGCGCCTCTCTCCTCGTCTGTTCCTTTCGAAGTGCCCTAAGCGAACTTCAGAGAGGCCGCCGCCACTGAAAGGGCGTTTTTCTGTAGCCCCGACACCTCTCGGTGCGCAGCTACTCCGGCCCTTGCCCTTTGACCCTGCTCTCACGGCGGGGTGAGAGGTCGGTGGCCATCTTGTGGCGGCGGCGCGGGTGGCTGTTACTGCGGAGACCCATCCCCTCCCCCCTCCTTACCCCTCTGGCCGTCTGTCAGTCAGTAAAGAGCCCCGCAAGCCGTCAGGTGAGACCCCGGCCTCGCGCCGTTGCTCTTCCCGCCGCACTGGGCGGCCCAGGCCGCTCCCTGCAGGGCCTCTCTGCCGCCACCATGTCCTCCTTCTCCGAGTCGGCGTTGGAGAAGAAGCTCTCGGAGCTGAGCAACTCTCAACAGAGCGTGCAAACCCTGTCCCTGTGGCTCATACACCACCGCAAGCATGCGGGACCCATCGTCTCCGTGTGGCACCGCGAGCTCCGCAAAGGTAAACACCCCCTCTGTAGCCCCTTGGGACTCCCCTGGATTGTCCTCTCCTCGGCTCACTGCCGAGGCCCCTCTAGCTTCTTAGTGGAGGCTTGCTTTCCAAGCCCCGGCCTCTGATTGCACTTCTGAGGTTGGAGACAGTGTTATTCCCATTTCTCGGAGAAGGAAACTGAGGCCCGGGAAGGTTTAAGGTACTTGTCTGAGGTTCCCAGACTCCCAGTTCATCCGGCCCGTTTCCCCTTCGGCTCCTCCTGCCACTTGTGACTATTATTATCTCGACACCCTTGTAGAAGGTGCTGGCCCAAGGCTGTTGTGTGCCAGGCGCTTTGCTGGGCATTTGGAGTAGGAGCCAGAGGATTCTGGAGTAAGACTGCCTAGATCAAGTCCTGGCTTAGCCCCTTATTGGTTGAATGATATTGGGCTAGTGTCTTCATCTCCCTGTGCTTCTGTTGTCTCATCTGTAAAACGAGGACAAAGATAGCTGCCACTTACAGAGCCTTTATTCTGTGCCAGTCACTATGCTGAGAACTTTACGTACATCCTCGCACTCAGACCCGCTCTGTGAAGTGGGTACAGTTACCCCCATTGTAGAGCGGTTAAGAGGCCACACTACCTAGACCTTCTCTCTCAGGCCTCTCTTCTCATGCATCTTTCATTGATTCTGGACCCTGCTCAGGATCTGACATTCATTCATTGAGCCCAGCCTGTTATGTGCCAGGCACTGAGCCGGGTGCTTGATAACACGTTGGCTCCAAAGGCCGACTGCCTGGAATTTAAGCCTGATTTTGCCATTCACTGACCCCGGTAGCTTAGCTTCTCTGACCCTCAGTTTCCTTACCTATAAAGTGGGTATGATGAAGACTGATATTTGCTGTGCCTTTAATTATGTGCCAGGTGCAGTACTGGTACCTTCACATACATTGCCATTTTTTAAATTCTCAGAGTTCTCTGGAGTGGGAACTTTGCAGATGAGGAAAAACTGAGGCTCAAACAACTGGCTGTGGCAAGGAGTAAACAGTAAACAGGATAGTGCGGATGACCATCCGGCTTGGTGTCAGGCACAGTGTAGACATTTCATAAGCAATGGTGAAATGGGACTGCTAATTACTCCGCGTGAGGCAGGGTCTTTGCCTTCAAGTGCGTACAGCTCGATGGGGAAGGATAGGCACCTTTACAGCTGTTACCCTGACGATTGCATAGCAGAAAGCTGAGGCAATGAACCTTAGAGCAATTGTGGACAGCCTCTGCGTCGTAGGCCCTCCATAGTATAGGAAGTAGCTTTACATGTGCTTCTCCTGTCTGTGAGGTGGAGATCCCACCTACGTGGTTAAGTATTTTCAAGGCCTCAGAACTGGGGAGGCTTAGACTACATCAGGCTGTCAGGCACCAAATTCCAGAATTCTTTCCGGAGACCCAGTTCTAGCCCTGTAGCAGAGACTCCCCTCCCTCCAGATATCACGTGTTGTACTGAGATGGGGTCCCCTCTGGGCATTTGGGGGCTAGAACCTGGAGCCCCCCAGATCCTCCTTCTTGTACCCCACTGTGCCATTCAGATACTATTTCCAACATCCGAGATGTGAATCACCTCTACAGGGACCTCAGAGAGGTCGAAGTCCATCTCAGATGTCACTTTTGTGAAGCCTTCTTGATTCCCCGCCTCATCCTATTTGACTTATGGAAAGTAACAGAGTGCATTCATTTATGAAGCTCCTTTCACCCTAATTTTATATGATCCTAATCTCATGGAGCCTACTGTTTTAAGGAGGCTAGCATTATTATCTCCCATTTTACAGATGAGAAGGTAAAGATACTGAGAGATTATAGCTGGGGCATAAGCCTAGAGCCCTCTGATGCCAAAATTCGTGCTTTCAAATACCCGCTGCCTTGGTGCCCATTAATAAGTGAAGGTGATCATCTGACTCCAACCAAACCCATAGCACTTTTGTTTATTAGAATTAGTCACTGTATCCCACCCCCTGCCACGTTAATTTAGCATTTATTTCATTCTTACTAGTTCTGGCTTTTTCACTAGATTTGTGTTTTGAGGGAGAAACTAGGCCTTCTTGTTTCTTTGCAACGCTAGTAGGATTTACCATAGTGCCTGTTACAGTTTAAAAATAGGTTAGGAGTTCAGTTGTGGTCTCTGACATCATTTTCATGGTTGAGTAAAGGATCCAAACAGCACTACCTCATACAACTTTCTGTGGGATGTTTTATATCCGTGCTGTCCAACAAGGTGGTCGCTTGCTACATGTAGCTGTTGAACACTTGAAATGTGTGACTAAGGAACTGGCGTTTTTTTTTGTGTTTTTTTTTAATTAAGAAAAATTTTTTAAACGTTTATTCATTTTTTTGGGAGAGAGAGCGAGTGAGCGTGAGTGGAGGAGGGGCAGAGAGAGAGGGAGACACCGAATCTGAAGCAGGCTCCAGGCTCTGAGGTGTCAGCACAGAGCCCAGCAGGGGACTTGAACCCGTGAACCATGAGATCATGACCTCAGCTGAAGTCAGACGCTTAACCGACTGAGCCACCCAGGTGCCCCAGGAGCTACCGTTTTAAATAATTGTGCTAGTTACAATTGAAGTATTCAGGAGCTATCTGTGGCTAGTGGCTGCCATATTGGATAGTGCCAAGGTAGGGGATGCTCCTCCAAGCATCAGGATCATGAATTGAGCATGCCCCCACACTGAAGTGGAAAAAGATTTTGTGCCCTTATGTTGAAAACGTCTAGCCTCTTAGATTCTGGCCCACCCTGAGTCTTTAGACGTGGACAGTTCAATTGATGGTCAAGTCATTTTCCCTAAGGTATTCACAGACTATCTGTGAGTCACCTTCAAAGTATTACAGGATTTAAAGAAATTACTTTGTGTTTTGCTTAAATACTACTTTTATTCTTGATAAAATAATAAGAATTTGATAAAATAATAGGAATTTTGATAAAATAATAGAAATAATTCTTATTTATCCCTTTGGGCTCCATTCTAGGTAGAACTTCCCTTTATGGAGAAGTTATATGTAAAATGCTCTCGGACGAATATTTTTTTAGTAATGTTTTTGTATGTTGCCTTGAGTGCAGAAAAACAGGCCTTTTTTTCCTAACTGTTTTAGATGTCAAAACCAGCTAAACGTGACATTTTTTCCGTCAGTTAACCATATAAATTTTGCTTAATAACTGTTCTGCTCATTTGGAATGGGCATAGTTAGGCCGTGAAAGGATCTATTTTGTCATATTGGAAAGACATCTGAACAAGTGAGTTGTCTGTCACCTGGGACTAGAGTGGAGGGTGTGTGTGTTCAGGTGCTCTGGGCTTTGTCATAGCACCTTTACACACGTGGTACTTATGTTGGCTTCAAGAAGCTGGATGTGGAGGGATAAAGTTTCATGCTAAATAAATCCTCATTGCAAAGTTTGAGGATGATGAAAATTCATTGGCAATGTAAATAGTGAAAAACTTCGGCTCTCTGGCCTCTTGGCTATCATGTTTGTAGTACTGAAAAATGTATCACGTCTTAATTGTCCAAACTGACATTTTATACAATGGATTCTGAGTTTTTAAACATAAAATACATGGCATTTGTAAAGCTTCACACAGTCCAATTTGCTTTGTTGAAGTTGAATCTGTTAACTCGTGGCATTATTAGACTTGGTGGTTTTACTTGTTGCAACATCCCAGAACGAGGTTTGCTTTTAAAAAAAAAAGAACAGCCTTTGCCATAACGATACCTTTGTAGCGAGAGTAGAATATTGTAACTGTTGACACTTTTCCATCTGCTTTTGAGTAATAATTAGAATAGTTAAAGATACTTCCAGGTTTACATATTATCATCAGTTAGCCATGTTAAACTAGGTTAGTACCAGAAGGTTAATGTAACTCAGGATATCCGTATTTAATTTTATGAATATATACTTTAAAGATTGTTTTTAACTTGGTTTATTCTTCTGTAGCTATATTTTAAAATGTCACATCTTATGCCTGCTGTGTCAGAATTTATGCATGCTGTGTGCATTTCAAAAGAAACAGGTGGTTTCTGAGAGCAAGTAGAGTAAGGACCAGCTATTTAGGTGTGTGAAGGTTCTATAAGGCTTGTTTGAGTTTTTCAGGTATTTTAGCATGGGAGAAAACGTAGTGTTTTGGACTGTCTGATTGTGTTCTTATTTATTTCCTTTAAAAGAAAACTGGGACCAAGAATGATAGTGATGTAACTTTACGGTTGAGAAGTTATGTGCATAGAAGCCACGAAATTCAGTAATGTTCCCCCAAGCAACTGTAACTCAGACACAGTGCATGAGGTTTTTATGGTTTAATATATGATACCATATAGAGTAATAGAAAATACTACATTTAATATGTATAAGAGAGAAGAATTACAGTTTTTGTGGGAGCCATAATTTTGCGTATCCAGAATTCAGACATCTTTAAGTTTTCAGTAATAACGTAGCATTAATAATATATTTGTATTTGAGGTAAATATCCATTGGTGCATCTAGAGATTTTTCTGGATTATAAAGTTGGTATCATTGGCTGATTATTGTTATTGGAACGTCCAAAGAGAAATTCTCACCATAGGAACATAAATTACAAGAATCTGCTTTAAAACTGAAACCTAGTTCACCTAGCTCAGTCTTTCATTCTGCAGGATTTGATAATTAATAGTGAATTAGAAATGCTTATCTTTGCAGTAAAATAAATGAAAACCTTGATTTTAATATGTCTTCTTGAGAATGTTGACTGCTTCTCCTGTAGGAATTTTCTTTGGATTATCTTTATTTTTACTGTCAATTATTCCTGTTAAAATATCACAGAAATGAAAATGGCCCATTCTTGTTTTGTTTCAAAATTGTATTCTCAAACCTGTTTTGTTAGAGATGTCAAAAAGTTACTTAAGTTGTTTTTTCAAACATAAAGGAGCCCTGATCTCAGGTAGGTAATGCTTATCTTAGTTTCTTTGGGAGTATTTTAGGGCAGAAGAATTGTGGATTGAGCATTTCCTTGGTGTAAGTTAAATTATCTTTTTTTTTCCTTTTTTCCAGCCAAATCAAATAGAAAGCTTACTTTTTTGTACTTAGCGAATGATGTCATCCAAAACAGTAAAAGGAAAGGACCTGAATTCACTAGAGAATTTGAATCTGTCCTTGTGGATGCTTTTTCTCATGTTGCCAGGTATGTTGTCTGGTTTTTTTGTTTGTTTTGTTTGATATTTAAATGTATTACCCTTTCCTCTTTATTGTTCTTTCCTTTTCTGGGATAACCTTTGTAAATTGACAACTTCATATTTTACAGGGATGTGCTTTACAGTGTTGCAGAGGCCAAATTATAATTTTATGTTTTGTTGCACCCTTAAGAACTATTTCAGACATGTAAACATTTTGATGCATTGAAGAGATTGAGTCTAGCACTTGTAGAACATTTTTTACCCAAAATATATTCATTTATTGAACTCATTTCTTGAATATGGTGTTTTCCTTGGTTTGACTAAGTTGTCTCATTAGTTTATGGTCAGAAAACAAAGCTAAAGAGTTTGTGGAAACTTTCCAGTAACACAACCTTAATAGCAAGATATTAGTTGCTTATGCCTTCATTTTTCCTCCCTTCTTTCCTTCTTCTAGATGTCTAGAGGTCTAGTTTACTAAAAATAGTAGTCATTACTATAACAATAGAGATAATTATTAGTGTGAAAAGTAGATATTTGCTCTGGCTATATCATATTAAATCTCTTCTGTTTGTTTTGTGAACGAGAGGACTAGAGCATAGAGCACACGTGTAGCTAATATCACAGAAAATACATTTGATTAGAACTTTTATAAATCATTTTTAGTTATTTAAAAACAAACTGCTTCCTGTAGACCCAAGTTGGGTGCCCAGGCGGAGCAAAGAAAAACTGTTTTTCACTAGAATATTAGCAGACGTATAAAAAAAAAATCTTTGCGAAAGGAAATTGGGAAGACCAAAAAGGAGACCGACTGGTTAAACAAAATTGTTGTAGATCTAAAGTGTAAGCGAAAGGCCTTAAATGTGTAAATGGCTCCAGCATTTCAGGAAAGATTTGACAGGTTTGAAGGAATAAAATGAGAAATCCAAAAGAAGCAAATGACATCTAGTTTTCTAGAGGTGGGAAAAAGATTTTTGTTTGCCAGCTCCGTGGCTGGCTCTTTCTTTTAATGAACATGGGCACTGAAGAAGCAGAATGTGTTACAATCTTGAAACAATCCTGAATCCTTGTAACAGAGTAAACTTAGAAAAGACTGCCAGAAAAGCTATCTGAGATAGGAGCCAGGCATTTTCTTGTTTTGAGGAGATGTAGTTCAGTTTCTTAGGCTGTAGCTCTACCTCCAGCACTGTCTGAGTGACCTGGGATGTATTACTTAGCTTTTGGAGCCCAAGTTTCCTAACTGATTAGAAAGGGCCAACAGCACCTGTCTCGCTGAAGTTGTTGTGGGGCTGAAGTACACCAGTCTGTTCGAAAGTACGTAGTCTGATGCCCGGTCCCCAGTCTTTGTTCATTCGTGGGTATATGTTAAATCAGAAACTATGTGACAAGAGGGACCATTTGTTTTTTATTTGCTGTATCCTGGGCACCTGGTAAACGGTCTGGCACAGAGCTGCCAGGTTGCATAGTTTTAGGGAATACCATTTATGTAGCCTTGATGGGATTGGTGTCCCGGGGTTGGGCAACATTGTGGTCTGCCCTGGTACAGGGAGGATTCAGTAAATCTTTGTTGAATTAATTAATTAGGGTATAGGAAATTGACTAAAATAATTTCCTATAAGGATAGTAAACATAACATTTTTTATTTAAAAATGTTTTGGCAGATTCTGTGGCATTATGCGGAAAGTAAACCTGGTCCTTTTTTTTTTTTTTTTCTTTTCCCTTTCCTTTTTCCTTTTTTTTCTTTTCTTTTTTTTTTTTGCATTCTTCTAGTATAATGTCCTTCTTGGGTATTAGGTTCAGGGTCCCCATGTTTCCAAGCCCCTTCCACCATTTTTGGAACAGAAGAGTCAGCTTCTCCACTTCAATCCTGACGTGCCTTACCTGTAGTAAGAAGTACTCGGTCTGGTTTTCGTTGCCCAGTTGATGAACAAAGATAGGGGACCCATTAATATCGACCGAAATTGATTAAAAGAATCTCTTTATGGTAATTTCCTACTTCCTCACTCCACCCCCTCAGCACCCCCTGCCCCCCAAAAACCCTCAAAACCAAACCTCTCAAGTCAGAGGAAGCTACCAAGCTCCTAGGTTAGATTTAATTTGAATAGTGGTTTAATTAGCTAGACTTTGAACTTTTTTCCACACAAGGCCTTCTTATTGTCTTCTCAGTTTGGAGATAGCTGTGCACTTTGTTTTTCATTCAACATATATTGGAGTGCCTTCTGTGTGCCAAGTACCGATGCAGACACTAGAGAAGCCGCAGTGAACAAGGCAGGCAAGGACAAATAAACGAACAAGATGCTTTCAGAGAGTGATGATATGGACATAATGAGATAGAATGACATTCTGGAGTGGGATCCCTTCTAGCGTGTTCATGGAAGAGCTCTCTAAGGAAATGGGATTTGAGGTAATCATCCATGAAGTAGGAGCAAACAGCTGCTGAAAAGAACCTAAGGTAGGAGTAATCTTGGCGTGTTAAGAGGATCAGGATGAAGGCCAGTGTGGTTAGAGCAACTGTGTTGAGAAAGGGAAAAGTGGCATCCAGATAAGATCAGAGGGGCAGGCAGGTTCCCGTCACGTAAGTCTTGTAAGCCTTGGGAGAGAGGATTTTGTTCTGACGGGATGTCAGTGACAGAGTCTTAAGCAGGAGAATGATGTATTCCATCACATTGTTAAAAGGTCTCTCTGGTTTGGTGTGGAGAATGGGTTATAAAGGCCAAGGGAGGGGCAGGGATGTGAGGATGAAGGATATTGCTCTACTACAGGCTAGAGGTGACAATGGCCAGGACTCAGAAGCAGTGAGAAGATAGTAATAGCTTCTAGTTTATCCAGTGTTTACTTTGTGGATGTATTTGACTGCCCCCCCCCCCCCCGTAAAAACTGATAGGATTTGTGGGAGCTGGTAGTAAAGGAAAAGAGAAATCCGATTATTTCTAGGTTTTTGACATGGCTAAGTAGATGTCTGATGGTGCTGTTTACTGAGATGGAGTTTGGGGCAAAGATATGGTAGAGGAAGTCAGAAGGTTTGTTTTGGCCATGTTAAGTTTGAGATGGCTAGTAGATATTCCAAGGAGTGATGCCAGATAGGCAGATGGATGAAATAGTCTGAAGCTGAGGAGGAAATTAACTTCTGGAGACATACATTTGAGGTTATCACCATATACATATTTATTTACTGTTGTGTCATGGATCCCCACGGATACTCCAGGATTGGAGACTTGCTAGGAGGACTCGTAGCACTCCGCGTATAGTCTTGCTTACAGCTGTGATTTATTACATTGCAAGTATACAAAGCAAAATCAGCAAAGGAAAAGGTGCATGGGACACAGTCCAGGGGAAACCAGGTATAAGCTTCCAAGAGTCCTCTCACAGCGGGGTCACACAAAACATACTGAATTCCTCCATCTTTGAATTGCCACAACACGTGTCAAGTGTTGTGTACCTGGGAAGCTCATTAGAGACTCAGCGCCTAGGGTTTTTATTGGCGTTAGCCACAGATACTCTCTGCCAAAATTCCAGACTCCCAGAAAGAAAGCAGGTATTCAGCATAAATTACATTGTTTGCACAAACAGTTTAGGCACAGTAAACTACCCTGATTATCAGTTAGGAAATTGCAAGAACGCTCCAGAAACCCAAGTTTCCAGGTGACAGCCAAGGGCCAGCCTGGTGAGCAGGCCTTTTCTAAGGGTAACGGTCTCAGGCTTGCTATGCTAATTCTTTTCTGAGCTATTGGCAGTGGAACATTTCTGCTCCGGTTTCACATGAGGCTCTGTTGGAAGTGCTGAGGATATTTAGAAAGAATTCCTGCCTTTAGTAGGCCTATTACAGTGCTACTGTGCCTGGCACAAGACGGGAACACACAGATTATGGCGAGTATACCAAGGAAGTGCCAGAAGAAGAAAAGGCCCCAAGCTGACTTGGCAAGGCCTCAGCTGACATTTCAAGCAACAGTTCTGTGTATAATACACAGTTTGCACTTTTCAGATCAGTTTTGCAGTGATTGGATTTATAATCGGAATTGAAATGCATACTAATTTGTGTTTAACGTAAGTTATATATGTATTTAGTCATCATTTTCCACTTATTCATTGATTAATGGCAAGGACTTTTTGGTGTCTTTTTCACTTAAAGATTTCTCAGTTTAGAATGGAGTTAGTGCAACCTGGAAAGATAGTTCTGTCTGATATAAAACTACTTTATTGCTTTAGTTGTACCTCATTCCAAGTGCTAACGGGATTTCCAGTTCACTTGAGCTGCTTACGGCAAAACCTCATGAGTAAAAAGATTTCTTGACTGTTGTATCTGGAGCTTTGAAACTTAGCGGGCAAAGTCTTCATTTACTACATTGCTTCAGGAATTAGCCTATCCTGGTTAATTACATTCACCAGTTTAACTAGAGCCCCCTTTTGGCTTTCGCCTTTAGTGGTAAAAGCCTTTTAAAAATGACTTGGTTAGGGGCGCCTGGGTGGCTCAGTCGGTTAAGCGTCCGACTTCGGCTCAGGTCACGATCTCATGGTCTGTGAGTTCAAGCCCCGTGTCGGGCTCTGGGCTGATGGCTCAGAGCCTGGAGCCTGCTTCCGATTCTGTGTCTCCCTCTCTCTCTGCCCCTTCCCCATTCATGCTCTGTCTCTCTCTGTCTCAAAAATAAAATAAACGTTAAAAAAAAAAAAAATTTAAAAATGACTTGGTTATTACAGGTTTGTGTATCAGTTTCCATTGCATATAGTGTCGTGGTCGAAGCTGGACCGCGAGTCATTCTTAGTCTAAATGGAGTCCCAAATATTTAGTCTGCATTGTGGTCCCCTGGCTCCTTAACTAAATCCTTGATAAGAATTTGTCATGATAGGTTTCTCTTTTAAGTGAACAGAGAATTTGCAGAGAACAGATTGTGTGTTAAAATTATCAACCAGTTAATTAAGTTCCGATTAGTTGTGATTTGGTTATACTAGTTATTTTATTTTCTAAACCATACATTTGACCTCATCAGTGATTTCTCATTGCCTTCAGGATAAAGGCCACATACTTAATATGACATTCGGGGCCCTCGTAATCTAATTCCACTCTCTCCCTCCAGATTCTTCTGCTCCATGTACTCCTTATATACTTAAGTCATCTTATATATTACCCACAACTTCTCTCTCTTCACCTTGTTCTGCTTTCGAGGAGATGGCATGAGCAAAGGCATGTGGGCAAGAGGGAGCAAGTTCTGAATAGAAGATACGTATGGTTGAGTGCTGCTAGAATGCGAAGCCCACGTTGGGGTCTGGAAAGGGAAGGGGCCAATGGGTCAGGCCCTGGGCCTTGTTCTTTGTATTCCAAGCACAGTGTTTCCTAAACCTCATTGAAGGCCCAGAGGAGTTGTTTAGCTGGTGTCTGACCCGGTGGCTTTGTTGTGGGAAAATGGCTGCTGAAAGGTAACTATTTGTATGGCCTACTGAAATCTATCTAAAAATTTTCAAAAAAAAAAAAGATTACAATTAGACAGATATTGTGCCTGTTCTAGGGTGGGTAGCAGTGGGGGTCTGAGAAGACAAATCGCTTGGCCCTGTGGAAGTTACATCCAAATGGACAGAATATAAACAAGTCAGCTCTATAGCTTATCAGAAGCTAAGTTAATGGAGTAGGGAGAATAATTATTTTTAACTTTTTATGTTTATTCATTTTTTGAGAGAGAAACCGAGCATGAGTGGGGGAGGGGCAAAGAGAGAGGGAGACGCAGAATCTGAAGCAGCCTCCAGGCCCCGAGCTGTCAGCACAGAGCCTGACCCTGGGCTCCAGCCCACGAATTGTAAGATCATGACCTGAGCCCAAGTTGGACGCTTAACCGACTGAGCCACCCAGGTGCTCCGGGAGCATGACTTTAAATAGGGAGATTAGGAAAGGATACCTGAGCCATGCCACCATGTAGGGAAATGGGGTTCCAGGCAAAGTGAACTTTAAGTGCAAAAGCCCTGAGGCGACAAGAATGCCAGGGTAGCTGTTGGCGAGCGAAGGAGGGAGAGAGAGTAGGTGAGGTCAGAGAAATAATAAGCTCTGCTGAGAATGGCTTTGTAGGCTTTTTAAGAACTTGCGGTTTTATTCTGAGGGAAAAACCATTGGCAGTTTTGAGCAAAAGACTGACATAATCTTCTCTGAGGCCAGAGCTAGAAGTTTTAAAGCTTGAGGTGAGCTTGTAGGAGGACAAGCGTGGAAGCAGGGAGACCAGTCATCTGGCAAGAGATGATAGTGGCTTGGACCAGGTGGACAGCAGAGGAAGAAGTGAGAAGTCATTTGTTTCCAGATGTATGCTGAAGGTGGAATAAAAGTGTTTTTGTCACAAATATCAGCTAATTAGGTCGTATCTCTAAGTTTTATAAACTATCATTGAAAATTGTTTCCTTTTTTTCCCCCTTCACTTCACCTCTGACTAAAAAAAAAAGTTTGAGCAAAAACAATTTTGTAAGAACCCTGATATAGTACTTTGGCCCTGATTCAGTGAAATTTGCCACTAATATTTCATAAATAATGCATTCTGACCAGATCAAGCTGAGCCCTCACGTTATGTTGACTGCTAACGTAAGTTTTAGAAGAGTGCTGTCGGGGCTGAGGGTGGATGAAGTTCCCATCTCTGTTGAATTCGGTATGATTTCTTCTTGAAGTTCATGTTAAAGACACTGGCTTAGAAACTAAGATGTCAGCTTATCCCTTCTTGTTGAAAGTCACTCAGGGTAAGATCACTGACATCCAGACAGCGTTACCAACCAGAACAATTCATAGTAACACTGTGGATGGTGAGGAATTTGTTTTCCTTTCAGAAAGTCTTCCCATTCTCTTCCACTTGCTGTCTGACATTTTCTGGTAAGCAGCTGTTGCACGCGGAGTGCTAGTTACAGTCATCTCGCAGGCAGGGTGTGAGTTACAGTTATCTCTTTGAAA
This sequence comes from Panthera pardus, assembly GCF_024362965.1. Taxonomy (NCBI): domain Eukaryota; kingdom Metazoa; phylum Chordata; class Mammalia; order Carnivora; family Felidae; genus Panthera; species Panthera pardus. Next base: position 21,640,985 of record NW_026526821.1, on the reverse strand, counting down.
ATACTGTTTCAAGAGTGTAATACATCAAAAAAAACCGTGCAGCTTCTCTCAGACATAAATTACAGAGGGCTATATTCTCAGTGTGTTCTAAGATTATCCATTAGACACCTTTGTGTGAATGAGGACTATGACCTGACCCAGAATTAAAATAAGTATGCAGTAGTTCATTTAAGTGGAGATCGGTCTTGGCATATACGTGTGTATGATTCTATTTATACATATAGAGGTGTTGCTGTGTTAGCTTTGATGAGTGGTGGCGAATTTATTCCCCATTGTAAATGTTTTATTTTTTTAAATCATTTTTTCTCTATCCTTTAAGGTTTTGACCCTTTAGGTTTGTTTTCCAGCAGAATGTCTGGCACTACGTTTCTATTAATATCTTCCTGAAAAGCACGTGGTCACAATTGAAATGATCGATTTTTGATAATTGTCTGTAAAAACCCGCTATTGGCTTGTTGCCCTATTTACCCCATCTTTAAAAGGAGGTCAAGGACACAGATTACTTCTATAACATAATCCCTCTGTCTTTTCTGTGCACCAAGGAAGAATGTAGTTCTGGTCAAATTTTGGGTATCTGTTCATCACGATATGTATCTCACTCGTCCTTCTGTTTTTAAATATGCCAATCATTTAGTCAGTTTTTGTTGTTTTTAAAGTAGATCTGTCCTAATAAAAGCAAAACATCTTAAGCTTATATATATCTTTTCGTCTTTTCTGGGCAGAGAGGCAGATGAAGGCTGTAAAAAACCTTTAGAAAGATTGCTGAACATCTGGCAAGAAAGAAGTGTGTATGGCGGCGAGTTCATACAGCAGCTGAAGCTGTCTATGGAGGACTCCAAGAGCCCTCCCCCCAAAGGTAGAAACATCACCACATGTTTACAGCTCTTGGTCTTTGCCTACTTTCGAATCACATATGAAAAGCTGCAGTGGGGGTTGCTGTGAACCACCAGCGATTGTATGATTCTTCAGAGAGATGCTCATAAATGATGGTGAGAATTTATGTAGTGCTTGCAGCGTGTAAGCCTGGTTCTAGTATTCATGCTATTCATCATCTCACACCCTTAACTTTGCCGTGTATCCTCCTTGGCTCTCTCCTGCCTTGCAGAGACTTTTCCTTGCACAAGGGAAAGGAAAACAATGCTGTTTAGTTGTGGGGAAGGAACTAGGAAACTCCCCGGACTGAGGTTTTGTCCTAGCCCTGCCACTGACCCCTGCAGGGTCTGATATGTCCCTTGGCCCTCTCAGAACTTGGCTTCATTAAATATTGGTGTGGTTTGGAAACATACTTTTGATGTTTGTCAGTTTGCAGCCTACAGTTGACTTTGGTCTTCACTGAACCCAGGATACCCTCCAGAAGTGTGTACACATAAGTGTGTGAACCTCACACACTCTTAAGAGCTTACGTTAAAGAGGAGTAAGATCAAACATTATGTGGTTCTTGGGTTTATGGTTAGTTGCGGTTTACTTTGAAATGGCACGACATGTTTCTGGGCTACAGACCTGAGCTGACTGTACATGAACTCATCGCCTGGACGAATAAGTCTAAGGGCTAACATAATACTTAGGACCCTTTATAGTCTAAAATTAGTTTACTTTCCCAGATTCTGCTGCCATTGCCTCACACACACCATAGTCTTTGGCCATACCCATTTCCCTTCTGGATGTTCTCTTGGTACCTCTTCCTTTGCGTCCGGTGTTACCTCTGCCTGAAATGTCCTCTGTCCCTTTCACTGTGTGGTGAACTCATTCTTCAAGAATGCTATTCTCATTTTGACATCTTCCCTACCTTGTCTGGGCACATGTAACCATTCCCTCCATGTTCCTCTGGTACTTTGTACATGCCTCTGCTGTGGCCTTTAACCGTGGTTAGTTGACGTGTCAATATCATTCATTCAGCCCCCCTTTATTGTATACCTTTTATGATCTCTCCCAGGTCTGAGTTTCTATGCATTTCAAGGTAGAACAACTTTCCTGTAAAACTACCAAGTTAGAGGCTTTGTGAGAATGACATAAGTGCTTTCAGACTGCAGGTCATCGTCGTTTTACTTAAAGGTGATGGAAAACAATTTTGAGGTCACTCTGGTGGAAGCTTCTGAAAAGTAGGGTATTTCCTACTTTGGATTCTGGTAGTGTTTGTATCGTGTCTTTTGGAGGTGTTCTGCACAGCGTTGGGGAATTACTCAGCATTCTTTACTCTTAAATTTCCTTGGTAAGCAGTGCTGAGTTTTTAGAACACCTTTGGGCAAGGAGGAGAGCTCTGCGAGACAACGTTGGAAACTAAGAGTTGAGTTCCAATTCAACAAGCGTTTGCCAGACGTGTGCTTTGAGTAAACGTCTATGCTAGATGCTGTAGGACTGAGCAGAGGAGCGAGAAATAGGTTTGCGCTCAGGGAGCAGCCAGGCGAATTGGCGAGTTTATGGTAGTGGTACATTTGAAAACAGCTCCTTTGGGTCTCTGATTTCTTTGAGCATCTAGACGTTAACAGCGGTCGAAGCAGTACTCTGTGTGGAGGACAGTGGTGATCTGAAGGTAATTTCTCTTTCTCTGTGCTATAAACATGGAAGCACACAGCTAAAGGTTCCAACATATGTGTTAGGTCTTGTGTTGTCTTTGGACCTGAGTTACCAAAATATTTTACCTCAGTCCTTTCAAAATATTGATAAGTCCTCCAGAAGTTTATTTCAGAATTCAAATTGTCCTTTTATATTTTCAGCTTTGATTCATGATATTTCTTTGTCTGGAGACAATTCTAGAGTTTAGAGCTTAGGAATTTTGTTTTAGAACTGGAAGTTTCTTGGGTTTATATACCCGTCTCCCCAGGTGTTCTAAAGTTGTCTCTCTGTTCGTGGGAATACTCAAGCTGTCGCTCGACTACGTGGAATTTCATTTACTTAAGTCACACATGAATCACACAGTATCCTACGGTTGTAGAAGGATTTAGAAAAGAAGTTGGTAAGTGGAAAATTCATGTTTAGGTCTATACGACTTTAAAGCCTGTTTTCTTAAAACACATGGATTCAGTAGACTTAAATTAGGATATGAGTTTATTATGAGTACGTCACCCAACTTTCCTGGACCTTAATATAGTTAATTTAGCTCTTCAGAGCAAGGATTTGAAACCAGACTTCCAGAGTATGGATCCCAGCTCTGTTACTTCCGACCTCTGTGACCTTGTGCGTAGCATTTGACTTCTTGAGCTTTGGGTTCTTCACTGTACCATGTGTCTGTTAGTATTAATACCCCATAGTGTTGTTGTGAGGGTTATTTGAGATAACGGAGGTGAGATGTTATTAACAAAGTGGCGATATGACTTTTATTTGATTGAGGTTTTAATATCTAATGTTCTGAGTTTCTCAGTATGAGCCAGTGGCAAACACAGGAAGAGGCTTAGTATTTTCAGTCCCCCAGATTTTGTGCAAGACGAGAAGGCATAGTGGTTAAGAGCACGAGCTCCAGGCCCAGCGTCCCCGGGTGTTCAGGTCTGGACCTGGGCACTTAGTTCGATTAGACGGTACTGATGAGTGCTTTCAGGATGGTACCTCCAGCAGCAGACCTTTGCTTTGGATCTTTCTGTGAGTAAAGTTTGATATGCTTCTTTTAAAAGTTGCCTTTATTTTGCAGGGAGAGAACAAAGAATGAGGGAGCTGTTGTAAACAATATTTCCTGATTCTTTTTCATTCTAAAAGTAACATAAGATCTGTGGGTTTGGGGTTTTTTTCTGCTTGTTTTTTAATCCCAGAAAATTTCAGGTGGATTGTCTGGAAGACCTAGCTTTACAGGTAGATGACTGCATTTCGTAAAATGATTTGGGGGCTTTCAGGCTTTTTGCCTTAAAATTAATTTCATAGTCTGCTATAGTGTGTGAAATTCTATCACAGTCAGGTCTCCAAGAGACACATTATAAATGCTTAGGTAACCAGGATTACTTGAATGTTAGCCAAGTACAAGGCCCCTAGAGACACAGGGACAGGTTGGAGAACAGAATAGAATAGACGGTATACGATATGAGGACAGGCAGGTTGGAGCCATCCGTAGTGTTTGCCCTGCCTGCAACAGAGTGGTTGAATAAGTCCAAAGTGAAGTGTAAATACTGTGGTCGGAAGCTGAATTGATAGTGGGAGGGTATGTTGTTGACTGACAGATTTCCTAGGCTGTTTTTAATAGCTGCCTGGCTGGCTTGAGAATCCCAGGCGTCGTAACTGCTGACTTTGTACAGATGAATCAGGGCAGAGTTACCAGAGCAGGCTGTCCTGTTAGTGTAAATGGAAGCAATATAGTCATTTCTGGCACAGCACTAACATCTTCCAAGCTCTGTGCCGCCTCTGCTTTCAAGAGGTTTCCAGCTTGGGTCTGTTGACACTTTCCTAGGTATTATAGGAATGTAAAGAAATAAGATGCTTAATGTTTCTATCAGAGAGATAAGGCCCGTGCCTGCCAGTGGCCATTCAAAGTAGCAAGGGCCAAGTGCTGTGGACGTAGAGGGAGATGATGGTTCGTGCGGTTACCACTAGTAGGCATTGATTACTGTCACATCGTTAGAGGCCATTACAGGGTTTTGAGCAGAGAGAGAGGTGCAGTGGGTGATTTCATTTCATAAGAGTATAGTCTGAGTTGAAAAAGGAGTGACTAGATGCAGGGAGACCAGTTGGGACAGTGGTCTGGACCAGGCATGGAGAAGGCCACATTACTGATAAGAGGCAATGGGAAGGAACAGACAGGAGAGATCTGTAAGGTACCTCTCAGAAGCATAGACTCTGCTGGAAGTTAGAGCTTCGGGAGAGATCTTGGTGGTCTCCAAGGTGATGTACTTGGAAGATGGGGCCAGTGGAAGTGTTCATAGTGTGAGTAGGTAGGTAGCTCAGGAAAGGAGGAGGCTTAGGGAGGAAGTCATGATAATGCATTTCCAATAGGTCCTCCAAGTGGAAAGAGGAGAGAACTGAAGTAGGATGACGTGGTTTTTTCTTATTACACCCTCTTCCACCGGGAGGACAAAGGACAGAAATGGGCCTGTGATTTTCATTAGTTTGATTTCAGTCTTGTAATGCCATGAGCGAGTGGCAGCATGAAGTGGTAGAAAGCACTCCAGTTTTGGAGGCAGGTGACTTTGGCTACAGGGCCCAAACGAGGTGGGTTGAAAGCAAAGACATAGATCTATCTAAGGCTTTCCAGTGCCCAAATTCAGTGATTCTGAATGTCCGGAGATACTAAACGGTGTGTGGCTTTTATATATAATAACTTCTGTATGGAAGTTTGAAAACTGAAAGATTCAAGTTTTGTAATTTTTCTACCGTTCTTAGCGTATTTAACAATTATTTAATCGAGCACTGTTCTAGGTGCTTGGAAGTGAACCAAAAAATATTTAAAAAATTGTTTTGCTCATGTGCTTATTTTTTATTGGTGACTCCTGACTCAGGGGCCTCTTTGATGCTGTGGGGGCCAAGTGTCTACTTGGGTCATACTCTACGCTGCATATTAATTAGCAGCTAGTGTGTGCTTAGTACTGTTAGATACTTCATATGCAAATTATATACCATTAGATTATTCTACAAATATAGCTGTCCTTATTTTGCATAGTGCAGGACTATAAAAATGACCACGTGAGCTGAAACCATGCAAAAATGATCTTAATGGGAAAAATTATGATCGTTCTATGACTGTTAAGAATTCTTTGTCAGAGAATTGAAAACTCACTGTTCATTACAAATCTATAGGGAAACAGAAAAGATAGTAACAGTCATGGTTGCCTGGCATGCTGTCACATAAAACGTTAGAAACATTGAGAATTAAAGTGTTTTACTTCTTTGTAATGAGCTTAACAAGAGGGGTTTGTGCAGAGCTTGCCTTCCTGTGTCATCTGTGGTACGGAGCAAGCGTCCTAGAAGTTTGGATCAGCTTCCGGCAGCTTAGCCTTTGTGCCTGCCGTGTCGTGAGATAAGTTGGAGAGTTCCCGAAGCGTGAAGTGTCGTTAGCGTTGCTTCCTCTGGGACACGGTCATCCTTTTCGTCACAACCGCTTTCTTCATTTCTGTGGACAAGCTGCCTTTCTCCAGGTGACTCTGGCTGCGGACCTAGAGTTTCTGGAAGGGTGTGGCAACACCAGTGTCCCCTCCGCCAGCTACGTCTTCTCCAGCTCTCGTGACGTTCCACTCGCTTCCGTCATGAGCTTTAGTTTTAGTTTCTGGGCTGCTCTTTCATCTTTGTCATTTTCAGCCAGTTCCCTGTTTTGACTAATCATTTTTATAAAATGCCATGTGCATTTGATCACTGGGGGACAACACAGCTAAACACTTTGCTGGTGGTGTGTGAACTGAAAGAACAGCTGTGCAGTGACCAGCCACTGACCTTGGAAGAAGTGATGTGGTCACCAATCATGACGCATTTGTATTATTTATGCAGTGACTTGTGGACTGAAGTTAGTGAAGTTCTTCTTTATGTAATTACTCAGAGTTAATATGCCACAGTAACTGAAATTTGGACTGTGTCGTTGGGGGACTGGTGTTATTTAAACTGTGGTAACAAATCCATGCATAATAGAATCATGCAGTGTGAGGCCTGCTTGTGTTGCAGATATTTAGTAGAACAGAGGAGCAAAGCATTAACAAAAAATAGAACCCGTGATACTGACTTGGCTTTCACATCAAGCATAGTTTGGTGAGTTAATGTGTAAGGTAGAAACAGGAACTACATCCTTCTTTCCAGGAGAAAGTGTTTGATTAGGCAAGAAGTGTACGTTATTCTGTTTATAACTCACAGAGTTCTAAGGCAGGTGCATGGCGACCTGTCATTTGACAGATGAGAGAGTGATTGTGTGCTGCTAAGGAATTTGACTGCAGTGGAAAGAGCACAGATTTTTGAAAGTCGTACATACCTTTACATGAGTTATTTAACCTCTCTGGGCCTCCATTTTCTCACCTGCAAGATGGAGAGACTACATCTTAGGGTTGCTGGAAGGACTAAATGTACAGAAGCTGTTGCAGCGCCTGGCACACGTTAGGTGTACCATTGTTTCTTTGCTTTCCAAGCCTGAACGTGTCATTTAGACTTGTGTCCCACAGATGTTTGGCATTTATTTTGTATTGTCCAATTTGATGCAAAAGGAAAGAGTTTTGAAATGGTCATGCTTATCATAGCGTGGGTGTTTAGAGTTTCTGACACAATTTTATTGGTTGGTTTCTCTCTACTACAGGCTTCTCCTGCTGTCGAAAGTAGACCGTATCTATGAAACCTTTCCTAAGCCAAGTTGGAATAAAGTGAAGAAGCAGTTACCGTTAATTTATATGGAAAAAGTTTTGAGCATTCCCAGACTCCAAAAATAACCTCTCTTAGGCTTTTCTGATACCTTAGGCCACATCTTGCTAACAGATGCACAAAATAAATCGAGATGAAGCACAGATGCTCACAGATACAGCTCAAAGCTCTGGTGGCTTTATGTTGAAATTCTGAGTGTAGTTTCTGGAATGAACTTGGCGGGCCCCTCTGGCTGCTTGGGGTGCACACCACCTCTGTCAGTGCTCCCTTCAAAACAAATGCTGACCACTATTCACTTTTTGCCTTTCTTTGCGAAAGCAAATATCCTCTCTGAATTGGTTTTGGTTAGTGAAAACGGATGCTGTTACTGTAGGTCTTTCATAAAAGCAAGCTTTAGAAAAGTGGGGAATGCATGTTTTTATTTTCTGAAGTCCTCCTGGGAAGTATATAGTGTTCCATTTAATATGCAGTATATTCTCTACAAACCCTTCCGTATATTGGCTGGCTTTGTTATATTGTCTCATGGGTTTCTTGCCACTTCACTTCTCTTGTTAACTTTTATTTTTAAGAAACAAGCTTTTTAATGAAATGTGTTAGTTGGGGAAGTCTCGTTTTTAGACGCATGTTTTCGGTAGTATTTTCTTCAGTGAGTCAATGTGAGATGACAGACCTAAGACCATTTTTGACTCTTCAGTAATGTAGGGAACTACCACCAATTTAAAATAACTAGCGTATAGGTTAACGTTAAGCTATCTTTGGAAATGTACACCCCCTTTTGCCCTTTTTTTGCATGTGGCCCATTGTGCATAGCATTTGACTCTTACCTACACGGGCTGTCGTGACCCAAGTTTGTGCCCTATTTCTTTCCTCTAGCAGCAGAAGAGAAGAAATCCCTGAAGCGAACTTTTCAGCAGATCCAAGAGGAGGAGGATGACGACTACCCTGGAAGCTACTCTCCCCAAGATCCTTCTGCAGGACCCCTCTTGGTATGTCTGGACTCCCAGAGAGTGGGGCAGAGCGGCTTTGTGGCATGACTTCTAGTTGAAGATTATGGCCACAAGGTGGCGCTAGGGACCAATAGTACAAAATCACCAGAGGGCAGTTCCGGGGGCTCTGGGTGCAAGATCCACCCAGGGAAACTTGGCAGATAGCAGGCTTGCCTTTGTCTTCGCATGCCATGAGCCTGGATGGGTTTATGTCTTATAGAGTATTTGGACTTGGCTTTTTTTCACTCCTAGGAATTGACAGTATTCTTAAAAAGTAGATTTTTGTGAAAGGGTAGATAATGCTACAAAGACATTTGACTGTCCTCTGCCATGGCTTTTCTCCAACAGCATGGTTATTTTTTTAATAAGTAAATAACTCATTAGTTTCTAGGACAGTCTGTGCAGCAATAGCAAATTTGCTACAATATAACCTATTTAAATATTAAAACAGGCCATTGAATTTTTAATTATATATCTGCTGTTTAGCCCTCCATATAAATTAGCTCATGAACTCTGTGTGGTTTTAATTTTTGCTGTTTATTTACTTACTTACTTACTTACTTACTTACTTTACTTACTGTCAAAGAAAGTGAGGCTCAAAGAGACAGATTAAATAACTTGCCCAGTGTCTTAATTTGAATCTGGGTCTGACTGACCTCAGAGACTATGCTCTTGACTGAGTTACATGGCCTCTCATTTTGCCTAAAACAGCTTTACTTTATTATACATGGGTCTGGCCAAGACCCATGTAAATAGGAAGCATGTCTGATTTGTGTTATGTTAAAATGTTGACTTAGATGGTGGGTTAAGTGAAAACAGCGTTACATATCTTTCCATTTAAAAACTTCCAGGAGGACAGCCTGAATTATCAACTTGTAGGATAACTTGACTACCGTCTGCATTGTCAGTTTGTCTCCTGGGTCTTTATGGACTGGCTAACCTGTTGGTGTTCGTTGTTTTCTGATGATTTAAAAACCTCTTTTTTGATACACAGAGTATGCATTCTTGGTTTGCTCTTTTCTGTGTCTTTTTCCCCTTTGTTTGTAATTAATGAGTTTGACACATTTAATTTTGGGAGTGGCTGCCAAAATCGAAACTGTCATCTTTGTGACATTTATTTTGTAAAGCAAATCCAAGGAAGAATCGAAGTCGGCGGTGTCATTTCATTTAATCAGTCATCGCACAATTGTTCAACATCTGGTGTGTATGCCTTTGTTCTGTACTGGCGACCAAGACCGTTCTGTATTAGAAATCATACATTATTTGAAACTAAGCAGTAAGGGGGTGCCTGGGTGGCCCGGCCGGTTAAGCTTCTGACTCTTAGTTTCAGCTCAGGTCACAGTCTTGCAACTGGTGAGTTGGAGCCCTGAGCTCAGAGCCTGCTTCAGATTCTCTGTCTCCCTCGCTCTCTGCCCCTCCCCCACTCACACTCTCTGTCTCAAAAATAAATAAATGAACATTGAAACCTAGCAGTATGAACCAGACTCCATTTTTTTTCAGTTGCCGAAACCATGCTCTTTTAAAAAGTTGTGGCGGTTTTTTTGTTTTTGTTTTTTTCAGAATTATGTAGAATTTCTTTATGTTCTGTCATTGACTTAGAAAAATTAACTTTGTACATTCTCTTAGACTCCATGTCATTGACCTCAGTATAGGCTCCGGTACTAAGAACAATGTTTTTTTAAATGCCAGGAATGATTATTTTTAGAATTGGCCTCCAGCTCATTTATTTCTAGCTAATTTTCTTTAAGTCTCCTACATCTTAATGGACAGCGTTGTTTGTGTTTTCATTGTACAGACCGAGGAACTAATCAAAGCTTTGCAGGACCTGGAGAATGCTGCATCGGGGGATGCTACTGTCCGGCAGAAAATTGCTTCTTTGCCCCAAGAAGTGCAAGATGTTTCTCTCTTGGAAAAAATAACAGGTGAGAGGGTAGAGTTGGGGTGAAAGGTGAGGGAAGAGGGACATATCTCTGAGGCATCAAGCCCTAGGACATGCTTATGTTTGGAGATAACAGACGTCTGTGCGGTTTGAGTTTTGCAAAACAGCAAAGCTGTTGAAATAGTCCAAGCTTTAATAGTGATTCTAGGAACTATGCAGAAATGCAGGCCTGCCACTACCCGCAGCACTCCTAAGTCAGGTCTGTTGAAAACACAGGGCAGATTGTGTGTGTGATGTGGGGGCCAGGAGAGAAGGTATTAAACTCGTGATCCTCTTACTAAAAAAAATTACGGTTGAGTGCTGTGTGATTTGTACACACTGACACACCCCGTGGATGGTAGTGCCTCTAATGCCAGGAATGCTGGGTGTGTATTGTCAGTCATGTCATTTTGCCCTCACGATGATCACCCCCGTTTCAATAGGGAGGGACAAGTAACGCTTTATGCATGGAGAATTGAAAGGAAGGAGTGAAGCATGAACTGACGTTTATAGAGTATGCTCTGTGCCAGATACTTTTTTTACTCTTGGTGATAACCTTTTGAGGTCACTGAATATCCCCATATTGCGTCAGAGGAAATTGAGGCTTTGAGAGATTAGGTGCCTTCAAGAAGTCTATTGGTGCCGTTTTCCCCATGGCATTTGCTCACTTCATGTCTCCGTGTCCCCTTTTGGTAATTCTTGCAGTATGTCAGACTTTTTCATTATATTTGTTATGATCTGTGATCAGTGAGTAGGACTCACTGAAAGTTCAGGTGATAGCATTTTTTGGCAACAAGTATTTTTTGATTATGATGTGTGCGTTTTTTTAACATAATGCTATTGCACACTTGGGGGGAACAGCGTAGTGTAAATGTAACGTTTGCATGCGTTGGGAAACCAAAAAATTCACTTGACTCACTTTATTGTGATACTTGCTTTATTGCAGCGGTCTGGAACTAAACCTGCAGTATCTCCCGAGCCACACCTGTATTTTAAAGGGGGTCAGGGAAAGCCTTTTTGATGAGATGACCTTTGATCAGAGGACCCCCAAGATTAGGAATCAAGCCGTGAGGCTCTCTGAGGGGAGGAAGTGCCACCCAAGCAGAGAGTATAGTCCAAGGAGAGGCCTTGAGGCTAGGAGGCTGCTTAGTTGGAGGACACAACATGGAGGCCGTCTGAATGCCACAAGCCGCGTCTCGGCTCGCGCTTCCACTTCCCCATCTCCAGCAGTTGGACCCTCTACTAGATTGAACGGTCTACTGCTCCTTCTGCCTTTTGCCAGCTTCCACTTCTCTGTGCCCTTATTCTCTTCACTTAGCATGGAGTCTTTGTAATCACTCCCTTACGTACACCCTCAATCCCTGTTTTTCTTTGTCCTCTTGCCTGTGGTCTTCTGGCAGACCCCAGCTTTTCTCCTGGTTAAATTCAACTTTTATTGTTACTATAAGGATCAACTCATTTATTCGTACTATCAGAATCAAAGTCTGTAAAAATTGGGAGCAACTTAACATAAAGCTAGCAATGTATGTGATTTTATTTATCTGTTTTCACTGACCTAAAGGTCTCATGTCTCATAGCTTTTTTAAATTAATAAAAAATTAGTTTTGATTTTTTTTTTTTAACATTCATTTATTTTGAGAGAGAGAGAGAGAGCAGGGGAGAATCCCAAGCGGGCTCCATGCTGTCAGTGCAGAGCTAGATGCGCAGGGCTCGATCCCACAAACCGTGAGATCGTGACCTGAGCTGAAGTCAAGAGTCGGACACTTAACCGACTGAGCCACCCAGGCTCCCCTATTTTGATTTTTATCGCAGTAAAACACACCCAACAAAATTTACCACCTTAACCGTTTTCAAGGGTACACTTCAGAAGTGTTGATAAGTACATTCACACTATTGCACAGCCGATTTCCAGAACTCTCTTCATCTTGCAAAACTGAAACTTTATACTCATTTAATAACTCATTTCCTCCTTCCCTCAGCCCCTGATAACCACCATTCTGAAATCCAGCTTTTCCTCTGTTCCTTACCTGGACCTGAACAGCTGAGTGTGGCTGGGAAAAACAAATAACACACATAGGCTGACTTTTCTTCCTACTTCGGTGGGTGATGATGCTGTTTTCTAAACCAGCCCCCTACTTGTTTGTTAGCCCTGTTCCTTCTCACTACTCAAGGATGTAGCTCCAACAGTTCTCCATTTTCTCCGTCTACTGGATCATTCTTTATGGCATAAAATCATGTACTTTTTTTCCCACGTGGAAGAGACTTTTTTCCTTGACCCAGATATTCCTACATTTCTCTGTTCTTTATAGTAAAACGTCTTAAATAGATTGCCTTTACTCATCTGCCACCATTTCCCCTCTTCCCATTCTCTGCTGACTACACTTTACTGAAACTGCTTTTATCGGTGTTGTTGATGACTTCCATGTTGCTAAATTCAGTGGTGAATTTTTACCCAATCTTTATCTGTGGTCACCGTAACTTGATCTTAGTAACCTTTGGCCCAGTTGGTCATTTCTGCTCATTTGGTGCAGTAGACAGAATAATGATACCCCCGGCTCCACCCTGTTGTCCATGTCCTAATCCCCAGAATCTGTGAATGTACTCTTACGTGGCAGAAGGGACTTTACAGATGTGATGAAGTTAAGAATCTTGAAGTGGGGAGATAATCTGGATGATTCAAGTAGACCCAATCTAATCACAGGCTCCTTCTAAGGAGGAGGCAGGAGGGCAAGAGTCAAAGAAGGAGATAGGACCCTGGAACAGTCTTTGGAGAGATGCATTTTGAAGATGGAAGAAGAGGCCCTTAATAGTAAATATTAAGATAGTACATTCATGTTATTTTAAGCCAGGGAGTTTGTGGTCAATTTGTTACAGCAGCAGCAGGAAAGTAGGGCTCCATATCCTCGCTTTCCTCGCCTCTCTCTAGCAGTGGCTCTTCAGTATCCGTTGGGGGTTTCTTTGTGCCTCTTTTCCCCCTTCATGTCGAGTACTTAGCCCTCTTCTCTAGTTAGTTTTACTGTCCCTCTTAATCCAATTCGGTGGCCTTAAATAACCATTTTTGGGCTAATAATTCCCTAATTTACATGTCTAGTGTTGGCCTCTCACTTGAACTTGAGACCCGTACATCTGGCCTTCTGCTTGGTGTTGCTAGCTAGGTGTCTCCAAAGGCATTTCAAACTTGACTTGTCTCAAACCAAACTTCTCATCCTCTCTCCAGAATTCACTTCTCTTATGGTCTTGCCCATATCAGTAAATGAGCCCCTCATAACCCTATTGACCAGGACCAAAACCAGTATCTGACATTGTTACCATGTAACACTTCCACTGCTGCCGCCTGTGTGAGTCACCGCCATCTTCGCTTGGGTCACCGCCGCAGTCTCCTCTTTGGTGTCCGTGCTTCCTCCTTGTTTCTCGCCCCAGCCGTCACTCTGTGCTCAATATAACCAGAGTAGCCAGAGTGATCTATTAGAATGGAAGTTGTATCACGTCTCCCTCTGCTCAGAGCAAAGGCTCCTTGCCAGGCACTTTCCAGTTCTAGGGCCTTTGTACTTGCTGTTTTCTCTGCTTGAAATGATCTTTCCCACATAGTCACATGGCTTGTTCTCTCACTTTTTCCAGGCCTTGCTTTACGTACCACCGCAGTGAACCCTACCCTGACCAGTACATTTAAAATTACACTCCTCCCTCTGAATGCTCCATGCTTTCTCCTCTGCCTTTTCTTTCTCCGGCACTCTTACCTTCAGTTGATAAACATGCAAAATGTAGCATATTGTTTCTCTTCTTACCTGAGAATGTAAACTCTTTGGAGCAGAGAGTTTTTGTCCTTCCTGTTCCCTGTTGCTCTGAGGGCCTAGAATGGTGTTGGGCACATAATAGCAGGCCGCGTATTTGTTAAGCTAATTGGAAGGTTTGGGGCATAGCAGTCTGATCGGAGTGGGTTTAGTGACATTGGTAGGAGAAAGGGTGGTGGGTACCAGGAATATGGTCAGCTCTCCTGAAGAGTTCTGTAAGGGAAGCCGGGAGATGGGGCAGTAGCTAGAAAGCAACACGTGGCCAGAAGGTAGAGCAGCATGTCTGTATGTCCGTGGCACTGCTTGCGGAGGAAGAGTAAAGAAATCGAGAGGTCTGGGGAAGCATGAGGGACAGTTGCAGAAACAGAATGTTGGAGTAAGCAAGAGGGAATAGGATGCCTGTGCACAAGTGGAGGGCCGGCCAAAAGAGGCACACAGCCACTGGCCTGCAGAACTGGGAGGGCAGAGCATGTGAGGATAGGCGCAGTTGGTAGGTTCTCTGGAGTAAGCGTCTATCTGCTGTGCTTTGACTGCATTTTTTCTGCGACTCCTAAAATCACAGGTTATTTTTCTGGATTGTAATTATTTGTGTGAAGGAATTCTCTCCCTTGGTACAACTTGGAGGGTGAGAATTGATTTTTTTTTTGTAATCTTTTTTTTTTTTTTAATGTTTATTTTTGAGAGAGGGAGAGTGCGTGCGCACGCAAGTGGGGGAGGGGCAGAGAGGAGACACAGAATCTGAAGTAGGCTTCAGGCTCCGAGCTCTCAGCACAGAGCCCAATGTGGGGCTCGAACTCACGAACTGCAAGATCATGACCTGAGCTGAAGTCAGAGGCTTAACTGACCGAGCCACCCAGGTGCCCCCCCCACCTTTTTTTAATCTTAAAATTAGTGTTTTCCTTGCCGTTTTTGCCATGGGCGCTCAAAACATTTTAAAGAATTAACTATTTGGGGGGAAAAGAGATGCAGTCAAGCGAAGACAAAGGTAAAATCAACCTCACCGCTCCGGCAGCTTGTTCTCAGACCTTACCACCGATCTTGAAGAATAAGTTTCACCATCTTCTTTAATTTTCTGTGATTGAGATTGTCTCTTTCCTTTGTGTTCTCTTTGGCTCACTCTTTCTTCCTCACCAAGAACATCCTTTTGTTTCCCTGCTCCTGAGGAGCGTAGAAGTTCCTCATCTTTGGCATCAGACCGAATTCGGGATCTCTCAACAGTTCACCTCCTGACATTCATATTAAGAAGGCATCCAAAAGTCAAACAGCCTGTGTGCCAAACAGAAACTCTGTTGGGAATCCTTAAATCCCATTGCCTCCCAGAATACTGAGGTCTCTCACTTCTGATGACCTGTATTCACAGGGAACAGCATACCAGTATCCCTGTAATCCCCTTCCAGTTGGTCCCACAGAGCTGCTGGTGTCCCTAGTGTTCTTGGTTCAAAGAACTGATCCGCTCTTTTGACCCCTAACGGCCTTTCTTAAATGATATGCACATATTAAAGTTGCAGTTTCACCACACCCGCATGAAATTAATTATATCTATTGTTTCCTAATACAGATCATCCTTTCGTTTCTTCTTCTCATTTCCTAATGTTGAGTCTTGTTCACCTTCTTTCCCAAGAATACCCTTTCTTTGATGCTTCCCGGTTTTTTCACGAATAATGAGTTGCAACTCGTTAATGGGATGTACATCAGTCTGGTAGGTAATGACCAAAAAAAAAAAACAAAAACAAAAGAAGATGGAACACTTTGTACATAGTAAGGATAAGTATTGTTTTATGAAACACTTCTTTTTTCTGCGTTTGCATAAAGTGTGTTTCTTAGCATGGGTCGCAGTTAAAGAATTTGAAAGAATGTCTGTTATCAGACCCTGTATTTTGCTGAGTGGAAGACAAGAGCTCATCCCCGGGTTTAAGGCTTACACGGTGTAAGGGGTAGAGTCCTATAGGTCCATTTTAGAGCCGTGGTTTTGAGTCCCAGCTCCTCTGCTGACCGCCTGGTGTCAAACCTGTCCTGTAGCTTTTATTTGGTCATAGTTTCCACACCCAGGAAACGAGTGCTTGCTTCTTTATTTCAAAAGAATGTGCGAAGAATACTTAACAAAATAATATGAATGAAAGCACTTTGGAAATTCTCAGAGGCAAGGAAAAATTATTTCACGTATGAGCTTAGATATCTCTTTCTGCTTGGTTTATTTATAGAGCTTTTGCAGGAATAGGCATTTAGAAATCCTTTGTAAGATTACCCTCACTTCAGGTAATTCAGAAATGTCCTGTCTTATTAGGAGTGAGTGCCTTTGGGTTTCTCTGTCAGTCAGTCCGTTGTTTGTCTACAGGTTCTGGCTTATTTTTGGACTCTGTACATTGAGAGAAACTGTTAACCTTCCCCAGAAATGTTTGCAATCATGCCTGTGTGATTTCTATATTGTCTCTATTTTTTGGTCTCATTTGTATGTAGACAAAGAGGCAGCCGAACGTCTCTCAAAAACAGTAGATGAAGCATGTCTGTTACTAGCAGAATATAACGGGCGTCTGGCGGCAGAACTGGAAGACCGGCGCCAGCTGGCTCGGATGTTGGTGGAGTACACCCAGAACCAGAAAGACGTTTTGTCAGAAAAGGAGAAAAAACTAGAAGTGAGTACGTTGCAAGGCGGACCCAGACTTTCCAAGTTTCCCTGCCTATAGTCCACATTAGGAGATTTGTATTATGCTTTAATTAACACATTTTTTTGTCTTTTAAAAATTTATGAGATGAGAATATCCGTCAGATAATTGTGTAATTATTTGAACCGAGTTGAAAATGAAGTCACGATTTTATGTGTCCAAGAAGGAACGAACCGGAATGCAGGAAACAAACAATGAAGTCTTAAAGCATTTAGGATCTTAATATTGCTTTAGTTTGAATTCACATTAAAAAAATATATACCTAGATTGAGGTACAAAAAGAATAGGTGGTTAATAAAACCCAAGCATGTTCATTTGGTGGTATTTGGAAAATGCTTTGAATTTTCTGTCGTCTAGATTATATTGAGATTTATTTCTGACTTATATCCACGGTTAAGGCCAATAAGAAGTCTGCCTCTAAGCTCTGTCTTCAATCAGTTCTACAGTTTCACAGTAATGTTTATGGAGTCCAGTTCTCAAACTGTGGAGAAGGAACTGATTCCTACCCTGAGTTCACATTAGCGTGAATGCCCTTGGGGAAGGCTCTAGAACTGGTTCCTCACCACGAATTTGTTTGGCTTCTTAATTCAGTACATGGTGGTTTAACATCAGCACTTGCATAATGCAGCCAGCAGTATGGACATTTGGGAACCTTCGCTTGCCCCAAGCTGCCAGTGGTTTCAGGGGTGAGGACAGTTTTGAGTTGGAGAAGCAGTCACATATTGTAAGAAAAATACCAGAATAGATAAGGGAAGGAGGGGATAGTCCCCTCTCCCCACCCCAGCACTCAAGAAACATGTTCTCTGGCACAGAGGGAGGGGAAACGGAGCTAGTTCTGTGGCTGAGATTATTATGTTTGCCTTTTCACACAGTTGCTGACTTGAGGCAGGTGATGAGTGATGGGCACTTTTGACCATATCCTTACTTGTGGTGATTATGGGATCAGAGATGGGTAGTGGTGCGGGTTGGGGTCGGGGGTAGGGGGGCTTCATAAAGCCACCCTAGAAGTAGAAGATGGGAAATGGCTGTGAAAATAGTATGGCTTAGATTTAGAAATCGACACTGACCAGAAATCCTAAAGGGAGTTTCACAGGCAGTACCAGACGGTCATTTATCTGAAACGCTCATCTTTCACTGAGGAAGCATTTTCAGCACTGTGCCCCGGGACTAATAAGAGAGTGTAATTAATGATTCTGGTTGTAAGTCACCATGCCATCTGTTGAACTGCCCCTTGGCGACACATTAAGGGCTTTCTCTGATCTGTCAGACATTGATTATCATGAGCAGCTGTTGTTGGGTGGAACGTGGCAAGCTACCATAGAGGACAGAGTCTTTGAGAAGGAGATTGGGTTGGTAGAGTGGATTAACTCTTTGTTTGTTTCCCTTCCTCACAGTTGCACTTTGCTCCCTGTGTTTCTTGGGGGAATCATTCAGGTTTCTGTAGAACCAGTGTTTTGTGAGGTGCCATAACAGGCCATTAAGCAAAGAGATGGATCAGAGATTTGGGTCTGTTCCGTAGCTTTCCAGCCCAAATTCTCTGCTCATCTGGGCATTGGGATTCCATTGCTTAAGAATCCGAACAGGAGGGTCCCACCACTGAACCAAAGATTCTTTCTATTTTCAAACCATGTCTCTTAGCCACTTGAGCAAAACCATTCACTGTAAAAATGAAGCTAAATTTGCTTGTTTGAAAAATCAAATGGCTACATACAGTGTAAGATGTTGAGAGATGGCTGTAGTTCTTTATTCATGTTTGCTAAAAATGCAAATAGTCTGCTCTCTGGAAACTGATTTTTTCTCTCACATTCCATAACAAACTGGTCTTATTCCACCATATCCTTGTAAAGTAGATGCCACTTGAAAGGTGCATTACTAGCATGGATTATTCCAAATCCTCAGAGTCTCCTGTTGATGAGGACAGTGTGTCAAATATATACTTACGTTTTTAACATTCCCTTTTTTAACACTGCCAGTCCTTGCTTTAAGATTGCCAAATCAGAATGTAAATGAAATCTGCTTTTATTATTTTAATTCTTTCATTGCCTTTTAATTAGAAACGTGGAATTCTTAGAACTCTGGAAATGTAATGTTTTGCTTGAAAGTCTCTTTTCTTCCCAAAGTTCTGATTTGTTAACACATGAGGTTTTTTTACTTTTTTTATTTTTTAAATTCATATCTTCCTTCACATAATAAGCATACCTTTTTGTCATTCACTTAAGAAACTTAACATTAGATTTCTGGATGGCTCCTAAACTTTGGGATAGGGAATAGGAGGATTCAGAGCCAAGGATGCTTCACACCCTGGGATGTAGGAGGGGACAGTCACAGCTCACGGAAAGAGATTGTGTTTCTGCCCTCCAGGAAGTCATTCTGGCATAAACAGCATAGGTGAACATAAAACCCAACCAGGGGATTATACGTAATGTAGATTAAGGAGACAGTTGGCAACTCTGATTGTGGTTTAAGGGCAAATCCAAACTTCCTGTAAGGCAATGAAGCCTTTTTGTAAAAGGAAATAGCAATCGAAGAAGAGAAATATGTTTATAGATGGGAAACAGCCAGACTGGAGCAGACCTGTGTGTGAAGAAAGGTGAAAGACAGAACGTGTGGGAAGGAGGCGTCAGAGTCCTCCAATGGGAACGAGGCTCTGTACTCTTTAAGGAGCTGCTTGCTTCTTCGTGAAGAAAGTCCGCAAAGTCTCGTACCCGTCAGGAGATGTGCAGAGATGAGCAAGACGTGCTGACACTCTGTTGGGGGAGAAACAGCAGACGGGGAGTCAGAATGTGAGACAGAGTAAGGGGAGCATCCCAGCTCACTGTGTCTCAGTTGAAATAGACCCGGAAGAAATTAACATGTTAATTATAACACTAATTTGGTCTGAAGCTTACTTAAAATAGGAGAGAATTATGAAACACACAGGCAGTTTCTGAACACGGCAGTGCCCTCAACAGGTCTTCTGAAGTCTGCTGGACTGCACACTCTCGCTGCTCTGTCAGTGCCGGCGACATAATTGTTCCTCAGTGAATATTTGTTCTGTGCATGAAATCTCATCAGTCAGTGTATTCTTTTTCTAGAAATAAGAGGGTTTGCTTTTTTTTTTTTTAGGTTGTGGGCAAAGTGGTTTGACAAATCTGATTTAATTTGTGGTAAAGAAAGGTGACTTTTTGATAGAAACTCCTATGGGTTTCTCATTTGTTGTGCTTTTTTCACTTTAGATAGAATCATGATCCATTTTGAGATGATTTTTTTTTTACATCTTTTTGGTTTTTTGTTTTTTAAGCTTCTGTTTCTGGATGTTAGGGTTGACATTGGCCTACCACCTTTCCATTAAACTACAGGCAGAGTTAGAAGGGTCTGCTTCAAATCTGTCTGCAATGCTTTTGTCACGGACACGAGAAAATCTAGAAATGGGAAAGGGCATGTGGGTAGGAGCACAAATGGCAGCCTGGAGGTGAAGTTCAGAAATGTGGAGGGGACAGAGAAGGTTAATTCCAAAGGTAAAGGCCAAAGGTACCAGAAAAGCCTCCAAACTTCAGTTCTTAGAGCAAAAGGAAGGCTTGTTTCTGGTAGACAGAGGTGACCGTTGCCCCGGTTGGCTGTAAGAAGCTCACAAGCCATGGTCTGAATGGTTTGGATGGGGTTCCTGTCTCGTCAGTTTGGATAAAGCGTGGCGTGGGTATGTTCCATCCGAGGGGTCAGGGCACGTGGGGGCGGTGGCGGAGGGAGGGAGTGCAGATCTATTTGTACAAGCACTGGGGAAAAAATCAAAAAGGTGGACACGTGTGCAGTTTTACTACCTTAACACATCAGTTATTTTCATTCACATCGTGGTATTGTCATTTCTGCAAAAAAAGGTCGCTGGAATTTTCATAGGGACTGCACTGAATCTATAGATTGCTTTGGGAACTGTTGCCATTTTAACAATCATAGGTTTTCCAATCAGTGAACACAAGATTTCTTTCTGTTTACCTAGATCTTCTTTAATCTGCTGCGGAATTTAAAAAAGCATCCTGGAGTCCCTCTTACTGATGGATTTGACATTACAGAGGCCCCGTTTAGGTGCCATAAGTATCAGGGGTCCCGGGAGGGGGCTGTGGTGTGTGCTGCCTTTCGGTAGGCGTGTGTTCCCCACCTTTACGAGGTGTGTTTGCAGACGTGTGTGTGCTCAGCAAAGCCACCGAGGCACAGCCATGGCAGCCAGCTTCACTTTTCACGCAAGATGAAGTGGCACGTTGAGGCCCGGATGTCTGGGCAAAGTCGTTAACGGTATTCTTGAGCTGGATGGAACCTTAGACATCATGGAATCTGACTTCCGAATTGGTGAAGAAACTCAGGCCCAGAGAGGGGAGTTTGCCACAGACCAGGAATAGAATCTGAGGCAGACATCTGGTAACTTGCCATCAGGTTTGTGTTTGCCTTTCTTTCTTGTTGTTTTGTTTATTTTAGATTTGATTCCATCAGGTGAACAGCCGGAAGACATCCTACACGAGAGAGTAGCCAAAGTTGAATCATTTCAGCAATCCCCAAGAACCTTGTTTTAGAAAAATGCCATCTTATGTAGGGGGATTAAAATAGTTGCATGAAGCATTTTCAGAGTGGCCTCTGAGAAGACCTTTCTAAGGTTTGAGAGAGCGGACTCTGCCGCTGAGGTTCTGAGTACCCTCCTGGCTATGACCGGGCGTGCTCGGTGTGGGGGAGGGCGATTGGCTCATCGAACTTGGGGGTGCTGCTGTATCTCCCCAGCTTGGCATCTCCCCCTTGGCTGTAACGAGTACTCAGGAGCAGAGCCTTCTACTTCAGACAGTACAGCTGGGAAGGGGGAAGTGGCCCCGGATCTAACATTGCCTTGTGACTCTTCGTATTTCTGTTTGCACTTTGGTTATAACAACTTGAGAAATTCTTTGGCTGTAGCCGAGGAGGTACTAAACCAAACTGATGGCCGTCTGTTGTTTTTGGCAGCATCGTTCCCCTCCCTGAGGGTGCAGATGGTTATTTCAATAATGGGATAGGCGATAGGTGGAGATAGAGAGCTCCATTTTTTGTCAGCTTTGGAGTAAATTCTTCCTTTTCCCATGATGTTTAAAGCCAGTATCTCATTGTCCATTCCAATACGGGCAGATGGGAGCAGGCGATCTAATCCTCATTTTAGATGAGAAAACAAAACAGACTCTGTGAGCGGTTCAGGGTCACAGAGGAAGTCGGTGAGGACCAGAACCCTAAACTGACTCCTACTCGAGTGATCCTGTACTGTGTTCCCCTGGGAACTTAGAGGCCCTGCCTGCCCACAGTCTTCTACACTCAGTGCCCTTCCTTAGCCTAGAGTTCTTTCCTCCTGGTTTAGCAGTGTGGTCAGCACCATGGGCTTGTTCCAGCCATTGTCGAAAGGTCAGTCTGCTTACACAGCTCCAGTGACCCCGCGGATGGCTTACCCACTGCCTTTTCACCCCTGTTTTGAGATGGGAGCCTCCTCCCACAAAGTTTCCCTCCAGTAGATGGGGACTTTTCTTGAATTATGTGCTTCTGTCATTTGGAATTTAGGGGCTGTATCCTTGAAGTCCTTCCCTTCTTTTGAGTTGCTGCTGACCCTTACGCTCTGGTTGGGTGTGCAGCTTGAGCTTTGATCCATGAGGGCGCGCATGTGTGTGCGTGTGTGCAGGTATTAGTGTGTGTTCTTGCCATGTCACAACGTGGAAATGGTATTTGTTCATCTCTTTTCATCCCAGGGGGAAATACCACATTATAATCATAATGTAGTTCACATACTTGGTGACCTAAAGGCATGGTTCCCCAACATTTGAGACTTCACATTGGAAAAGTGACATGATTTCATAGCTCTCCCAGCGAGAGTTCTTTTAGCCATAGCATTGTTTCCATATTTATAATCCAACTTCTGGTGATTCCTCCTGTTTTCCAAACCCGCTCCACTGGGTGTTAGCTGGTGTGTGTAGCACTGATTTCTCATACTTACAAAGTATATATACGTGTTAAGTGAAAACAGCATCTGGGCCCCTTGTCACTTCCTCCCTGCCAGAATGTTCATTCTTATTCAGCGAATACTCAGTTCTTTCTTTATTTCTTTGTTTCTGATTAAATAAAAGACGTACATCACAGGAAACGTGGAAAATAAGTATTTAAAAAAGTATTATAATCTCATTACCCAGAGATAACTTTTTTAATGTTTATTTATTTATTTTGAGAGAGAATAGGAGCTGGGGAGGGGCAGAGAGTAA
Organism: Panthera pardus; assembly: GCF_024362965.1. Lineage (NCBI taxonomy): Eukaryota > Metazoa > Chordata > Mammalia > Carnivora > Felidae > Panthera > Panthera pardus. The sequence goes on along the minus strand of NW_026526821.1, from coordinate 21,618,149 downwards.
GAGTGAGAGTGAGAGAGAGAGAGAGAGAGAGAGAGACAGAGAGAGAGAATCCCAAGCAGGCTCCCTGCTGTCAGCAAGGAACCTGATGTAGGGCTCGATCCCATGAACTGTGAGATCATGACCTGAGCCGAAACCAAGTGTTGGACACTTAACCAACTGAGCCACCCAGGAGCCCCTGAGATAACATGTTTTCATTTTGGTGTGTTTCTTTTATTTTTTTCTCCAATTTTAAAATTAAAATGATCATAATATGTAGACAGTTTTCTGTCCTACTTTATTTTAATGGTATGTGATCATCTTTCCTTATTAACACAAACTTTATATAAACACTTGAAATGGCTGCTTGAACACTTATGGCTGGATAATCAACGATATTTGTATTGAGCATTTATATTTTTTTGTTTTGTTTTACCTTGAGCTAACTGCCAGTATTTGGATTATTTCCTTCCTGTAAATTTCTAAAAATGAATGCTGTGTGAACGTGTAGATGCCAGCTTGTCTCTGGGTATGTTGAAGTGTATATGCATTTCAAGGTCTTTGCCACCAGCATGCACGCCTGCCTCAGGGGTTCTTGCTCTTTGCAATGCTCTTAGGCTGTCTGGTGCTTTAGAGATAGAAGATACAAAATCCATGTATCCATGGGTATACGAGTTAAGGATTGTGAGAGCATTGAATAGTTTAATTAGACAAATGGGGCTCTCTTCTGGGCTTTAAGTTTGGGTTTACATTTGAAACTGCTGTGGGAAAATAGCAGCTACTTCTTATTTATAACAGTGACTTGAGTGACCATCACTTTGAGAGCAGGTTCAGATTACAGAAATCTGAGCCCTAGTGTCTAAGTGTTTGACCCGGTGGATACATGCCATTTTGAGCAGAGGTCTGTTTTGGTCTTTATGAATGTTCTACTGTTAAGGTGGGCCTTCACCCACTTCAGGTTGTCATTTTTTAGAAAGTAAAACTGGATTGTATCATACTTTGTAATCTTGGAAGTTCCTTCTCTGACTTTCGTTTTTATCTCTATAAAATATAGGGCTTGAAAATTAGAAAGTCTTCTTCTAAAGTCTGGGTTTTTTTTTAATGTTTATTTATTTTTTTAGAGAGAGTGTGAGCGGGGGAGGGGCACAGAGAGGGAGACAGTATCCGAAGCAGGCTCCAGGCTCCGAGCTGTCAGCACAGAGCCCGACGCGGGCCTCAAACCCACGAACCGTGAGATCATGACCTGAGCCGAAGTCGGACGCTCAACCGACTGAGCCACGCAGGCGCCCCAGAAAGTCTTTTTCTATGATTAGAGTAGAGATGTTCGTGGTCGGAATAGGAGTCCGAATGAAACCTTTGCAAACAAGTCCGTGAGCTCCCGGGGGTGTGGTGCACTTCATGTGAAGTGGTGAAGCCAGCTGTCATTGTGACTTTGCCTCCTCATCTGTTCTCTTCTTTATTCAGGTTCTTCTATATTCAGGAAAAAGGATGGACAACTGTCTTGCTTAATGCAGTCATTAGGTACTTGGAGAACTTCAAGCAGAGCAACTTTGCAGTTTTAAACTCCACAAAAATTTACCAGCAGCCTTCTGAGCATTCTTGGGGTTTGGATAGTGATTAATGGACTCAGTCCAGTCTTTCTTCAAAATGTCTGGTGTGATGTATTTGGTACTTTTCCGGGTCCTTTTATTTTGCCCTCCGTGTTTCTAGTCCGTGAGGCGTAGACTTGCTAGGCGTTATTCCTACGGGTATCATTTACCTCAGTTACGATTCATTGATGAGGATCTGCGGTCCCCATTCCAGGCTTTTTCTGGCTTTCTCCATTGAGGTGAGTGGTCCTTGCCTTTTCTCTTCGGTGTGGTTTTTCCACTTATAAAATAGCCCCGTTACCCTCACCTGGGGCAAACGGGTTCTAACACTTGTCTAACCTGAAGTTGTTAACGTCTGCCTTTCCTTATCACACGGGGCCTTCAGCGGCACTTTCTTTTACTTTCTGTGGAAGAAGTCTCCAGGAGAGTCGCCGAAGGTGTCCTTCTCGGCAGGTGGCACGCTTCGCCTCTCTAATGTTAAAAACAACGACAGAAACAAAACATTCACGCGAGCGCACACCTCCACCGCCACCACTACCACCGTTCCCTTGTAACTAGCCTGTTTTCCCTCGCTGCCTCTACTTCTGAGCCCACTGCGGCATGGCGTGCGCATCTTACGGTCAACTGAAGTGGCTGTGTTCAGAATCCGCCACCACTGGTCCAGTCTCAAAAGCCAAAAGATCCTTGGCCCCCCGTCTCTTGTTTCCTTTTCTTTTTTTGGCCCTCTCTACGGCGCTTGATGCTGTTAATTACCCTGTATGCGTTCTTCTTCTCTGGTTTCTGTACACCACCCCTGCTGTTCTACACTTACTTGTGTGTCCTTTACGAAGCTTGACTCCATCCCCGCCCCGTAGATGTTGGTATTCCTTTAGCCTTTTTCTCGTCCTGTCCTTGCGTGACACATTTAGAAAGGCTTCGGCTACCGCCGGTGTGCTGATGGCTTCAATCTAGATCGTGAGCCCAGATGCTTCCTTGTGCTTCGGATCCATGTATCTTCTTTCCACAGACACCTCAAGTGCCAGGTGGCCCGAACAGACCATCTTCTTCCAACCTTTCCTTCCCTTCTCTCTCCCTGTCTTGGAGAATGCCATTGCCATTCATCAAAACCAGACACCGGAGTTCATCCAGTGTTACTCCCTGTTTGTCCCACCTCCCAGTGGGTTCCTTCAGCCTCCTTTTGTCCCGGTCTCCCTCAGGCCCTGTGCCACCCCTCTGCCAGACGCCTCCTGTTGCCTGGCTGCCCCGTCGGAGTAGTCAGCAAGCCATTGTGATTTTTCCGTCCTCAGTTTTTCTTGAATCTGTCCCCTTCCTCTTCCTCTCTGTGTCCACTTCCACCACCTTAGCCCAGACCGCCGTCACCTCTCACCTCCTCCCCCATAGTGGCCTCATCGCAGACCCATCGGCATTTGTTCTTGTGTCCTGGAATTCATTCTGCACGTGGCAGCCCTGTGATACTTTCCAAAACGTAGCCCTGGGCAGGTTGTTTCCCTGTATGAGCATGTTAATGGCTTCTCCTTGCTCCTGGAATATAAGCCCAAATTCTCGTGTGTTCCCACCGCACGCCCCACACTCCACCCCATGGCCTGCCCCTGTTGAGCTCATCAGCCGTGTCTCTTGTCACGTTCCATTGTGTTTTGTCTGTGCTGGCCTTTTTTGTCTCCGGCTTTACATGTGCTGTTCCCCTTGCCTAAAACACTCTGCCCCCTTTTCTTCCCACCGGTTACCCTTACCTCGTTGATTATGGTTCATCATTTATATTCCATGTCAAACAGCATTCTCCTGAGACCCCACCCCCATCTCCACCCCATAAAACCAGGTTTCTCCCCTCTCCCCCGCCCCATATATACTGTCCTGTCTCCCGATCTTTTTCCTTCAGAGCACCACATAGTCTGTCATTCTGTTTATGGATGATTTGGTCATTTCCCTGGCCAGACCATAAAATCCTGTCTGCATTGTCACTCTTTCATCCCCAACCCTATGCTAATGCTTGACACAGCGTCCTGATCTAAGGCGGCAGCTATGGTTGTAGCTCAGTTCGTCTCTAGGCTGGGACAGACTGGATCTTTGATTGGGGGGGGGGGGGGGCGGGGGATGGACTCCTTTCACATTGACGACACTACCATAAGAGCTAGGCTTACTGGGTAGACCAATTTTTCCTCTCTCGACCTTTAGATTGATAGGACTAGACTGTGGTACTACCTAGTTATAAAAATCTGACTTTTTTTCCATGGTCTTGAAGGTTAGAGGCTCTTTCATTTGCTCAACCAACTTTAGTGAATGTGGTAAATTTTCAGGACATACTCAGATGGCTTATGGGAAGAAGGATCTTTGTATCCCATTAATACTTCTCTTTTTTTTCAATTCTGCTATGCCTTTTCTTAACATGTAAATCAGGAACTCTAAGGACTGCTTATAAAATAATAAACATGGGAGTGGTGGCAGTTCTCTTCCTCCTCGGCTGATCCACCTTGAACAGTTTAGCAAGTGCCTGGTCTTATTCAGATCTGGTACCTCCCCATAGTGTAGGCATTATTTCCATTCCCGTCTTCAATGTAAGGATGCTGAGCCCAGAGAGGTGAAGTCATAGGGTGCACCATAGGCGAATGGTACAGTAGCATTTGCACTTGGAGTTTCTGACTGCGTATTTGCTTTCCTATCACAGCAGCCTCCCTCTGGTGGGAGACGTGATATATCCTCTCAGCCTTTTGGAGGAGCCAGGAAATGTATTTTTTTTTTTTCCTTATGGAAAGGAGTCGGTCTTTTTATTTCTTGTAGAGAAAACTGTATCCAGATGCAGTGCAGTAACCTACAGGCTGCCTTGCCCCAGGCAGACCTTCTGGCACTTAGAATCGTAACAAATAACCGCCTACGATTATTCCGGGTGAGACTGCCCTTTTCCTTTCTACCCTTTGCTTCTCAGCTGCCCTCCGGGAAGGCTGGACTGGACCAGCATTTGTCTCAGAAGGAGAAACCATTCGAAGGTCTGCATTTCCTTTTTTAAAAATTTTTAAATTTTTTTTAGGTTTATTTATTTATTTTTGAGAGAGCGAGCGAGCAGGGGAGGGGTAGGGAGAGAGGGAGAAGAATCCCAAGCAGGCTGCACGCTGTCAGCACAGAGCCTGATGGGGGACCCCACCTCACAAACCAGGAGATCCTGACCTGAGCTGAAACCAAGAGTCAGACGCTTAACGGACTGAGCCACCCAGGCGCCCCAGGGTCCGCATTTCTGATGTTTGCACATCAGTCACCTGCTTTTCCACGAAAATGGTTAAGGAAGCCAGTTTGTGGGGGCTTTTGTTACTTGCATCAAACTTCTGTTTTTGACATTTGACTTAAAAAAAACCACATTTATCATAAATAGTAAATAGTTCTTCTTGTACTTTAGTACCATATATTTACCTGGTTTTGTATAATGAGAGACCCCTAGCAAAAATGTAAAGCATTTTTGGAGGGCCCAGGTGCATTTTTTAAATAAATCTCTTTTTAAAGCATTTTATGGACATCTGTTAAATTATAAATATTTAGGTTTATAATTTCAAGTTTTGAAAATTTGCCCAGTCCTAAAATTGACTTTATTTTTTTGTTAGTTTCATTTTTTTATTAATTTAATTATGGATGTGTCGACACTTTTTATTCTTCTCTTGTTTCTGCAAATGCCTGTCAGAAGGGAGTTTTTGCTGCAGCAGTAGAAGCTGCCTTAAACCTTTTGTGTAGAAGGTCTGCTGGGGAGAAACAAAAATCCTGAAAAGACTTCATGGTACGATTCCAAGCCTAAGAAGCCCTTTCCCATCCAACGCCTCCAATGGATGGTTGACTCGCTCTGAGAACATTCCTCTAATTATTACAGCCATTTTGTCATTTTGCTTTCTGGGAAATACTTTGTGTTTACCTTTATTATTGGTTCAGTGTGGGGCCGGGAGGTCCTGGGCGCTGGAGCCAAAGCCACAACTTCCTCCTTTTCTTGTATCTTCCCCAGCATCTTACTCAGCAGCTCCAGCCCTGCTGTGACATCCTAAGATGTATCATTCTGAAATGTTGCAGCCGCCACTGAGTCACATGGGACCATGGAGCTGGCTGGGGCAGAGAGGTGCAGATCAGCGATGGCTTTTTTTGTTCTCATGTAGATTCATGAAAAAAAGGCAAAAGTGGCATTCTTATTTTCAGCCCAAAGATTTGTATGTTTTCTCTACAAAATGAAAGAGAAGTGAATTAATTGTGGTGTAAGTAGAGGCTGTAGATCCTGTGAGCTTTAGTGGCAAGATGAGGCGGCCGATTAGGGGTGTTAAATGGTTTTAGGGCGAGGGTCAGCTTCCCCTTTCTGTTTGGCTGCCAGCCTTCATGCAGCTAAGCAGTCCTTTGACTTAAATTCAGTGTGGTAGGTCACCTTTAAAACAGGGCCCTCCGTAAACTGCTTTGTGCATAATAACCCTTTATGACTCTTAATTGCGAGTAGCCGAGCAGTGGGTGATTTTTATATACCATATGTCCTGTAGCACAACAGGGCAAGATAAAGAAAAACATGGGTCTCAGTACTGGAAATTTTGTCTCATCAAATCGAGCCCCTGCCTGTGGTGTTATTTCTAACACAGTTGTTCTTATGTATATACTTCCTAGCCAGAAAAAAATAGATCGGACAATGTTTACATTTTGATCAGTATTTCTTATAGGACTTGCCAGGGGAGAAGCTTATAATTTTGTTTGTTCTGAAGATGAAATTCTTGTAGAAAGGTCACCACAATGTCAGTCCCTATCGTTTCTAACCCTCTTATCTCAGAGCTCATCTGCAGCATGTCAGGTCTGGCCTCCTGCTCTCACCAAAAAAGGCAAAGAATGTGGAAGCCTTGCTCCAATCAGCCAGTTGTGTTCGTGCTCCACGATGGTCCGTGTTCACACGGTGTCAGCTGGATCCACAGGAACCAGAGGGTGTTGGACGCGTTTTCTGCTGCAAGTTCAGAGAGCCCGTGAGGCAAGATTCCAGAGCTTTGCCAGAAGCATAAATCCTAGGCATTATCTCCAAACTGCACACTGGGCCTCACCCTCTACGTTTTAAACATTTCTTGGCAGTCAAGTAAACCCAGGCAGTTTATCACAGGTGCCCACTCTCCCCCCGCACCCCCTCCTCCAGGATCCTGAAACAGGATAGCAGCAGCAAGTCTGATAGAACTCTCACCTTTTTCCCGGCTCCCTGCAGCCTCTCGTGGGTGAAGTAGGGTCTGCTGCGGTCAGTGCGTGTGCCGGAACGGGTCAGCTCAGTCCCCCGCCTCCGCCACGACCCCAGTACGAATCATGCATGAGCAGGAGAGGAATCGCTGCAGGACAATTTGGATTTGCCTTGTCTCTTGCTTGAGATGGGTAGTGGGGGAAAGGCAGGTATCTGAAGACAAGAGTGCGAAAAAGAGCCACTGTGAATCATGGTCAAGAGAAGCGGGGGTGGGGGAGCAGAAGGCCGAAAGCAGGAGCGCTGCGGCCGTGCCCCCCGCGGGTGTAAATTGTGCAGGTCCCGATCTCACGTGTTCCTGTTCCAGGCAGGGCAGCGTGAGTGCCAGAGTAAAGGCTTAGTCATCTGTTGCACACAGGTGCAAGGTATTGGAAACAAGGAGCACAGGACCACCTTTTGCCACATCGTTTCTTTAGCTGAGTAGTACTTGGTGCACTGAAGAGGTGGTGGGATGCAGCACACTTACGTGGGTCAGAAGACTTTGACCAGGTGTCATTGCACTGATGTCGGTTTTAGTGATAACGCCACAAGCTGGATTTCTTCTGCGGGCTGGAGTTGCTGAGGACACGGTTCGGGACCTTGCAGCAGGAGAGCTTGTGGACCAACTTTTGTTAGAAGGTAGACTGGTAGATTGAGAAGAAAGATTCGTGGGGTTTTGTAATCTGTCTCCTCTACCTGTCCAGAACCAAAGAGAAAAACCGTGGAGAGACAGCTAGTGAGGAAATGCCATCACCCGACCAAGGGAGCATAGGAGCCGGAGAACTGGAAGGCAAGTGAGAAGCCGGAGTTGTATTGTGGGCATAGTTCAGTTTGGATCCGATCTCAAGTTTTTATTTGTCCATGGTGACATTTATAGATCACTACATCTATTGGGAAAAAAAAAAAAAAAAAAAAGGAAGGGTTGGAGGTCACAGTCTGTTACTACTGAATCTGTTTAGGGGACTATAAAATTAGTATTACTGTTCAGTTTGACCTAATCAGAGCTTGCCATGAATTTTTTTTTTTTAATTTTTTTAATGTACGTTTATTTTTGAGAGCACAAGTGGGGGAGGGGCAGAGAGAGAGGGAGACACAGAATCTGAAGCAGGCTTCAGGCACCCCAGAGTTTGCCATGAATTCTTACCTGCTCATTTCTCCTCAAAGCATTAAGCTAGGTCATTCAGCTGTCCCAGCTAAGCCAGGTGCGTGTTTTAACAATTTTCGAAGCAATCTTTACCTGTATTTGGATATTCAGAGTATATACTTTTGTCACCCTTGCCGATGCATTTAAACCGCTTGGCTTATTTCTTCGGGTCACAGCAAAATAAGAGGAAGGTACAGAGATTTGCCATATACCCCCTGCATGCCTTCCCTTCACTGCCAACAGTGTGGTGCATCTGTTATCGGTGATGACCCTACACTGACATATCCTCATTGCTCAGTGTCCATACCATACCTGAGGGCTCACTTTTGGTGTTGTATGTTCTGTAGGTCTGGACAGATGTATAACGACGTGTGTCCAGCATTCTGGTGTTTTCACTACCCTAAAAATCCTCTGTGCTCTGTTCATCCCCCCAACCCCTGTCTCCATAGTTTTGCCTTTTTCAGAATGTCATAGTTGGGCTCATACAGTATGTGGCCTTCTCAACTTGACTCCTTTCACTTAGTAGTATACGTTTAACATTTCTCCCATGTCTTTTTTTTTTTTTTTAATTTTTTTTTTTTTTTTTAACGTTTATTTTTGAGACAGAGAGAGACAGAGCATGAACAGAGGAGGGTCAGAGAGAGGGAGACACAGAATCTGAAACAGGCTCCAGGCTCTGAGCTGTCAGCACAGAGCCCGACGCGGGGCTCGAACTCACAGACCGTGAGATCATGATCTGAGCCGAAGTCGGCCGCTTAACCGACTGAGCCACCCAGGCGCCCCATTTCTCCCATGTCTTTTCATGACTTGATATCTCCCTTCTTTTTAATGCTACATAATTGTCTGGTTGAAGCAAAGTTCATTTATCCATTTACCTGAAGGACTCCTTAGTTGCTTCCAAGTTTTGGCAATTATGAATAATGCTGCTATAAACATTCATGTGCAGCTTTTTGTGTGGCGTTAAGTTTTCATCTCCTTTGGATGACTACCAAAGAGCATGATTGCTGGAATGTATGGTAAAAGTATGTTTAGCTTTGTAAGAAACCACCAAATTGCCTTCCAAAATAGTTGTACCATTTTGCATTCCCACCAGAATGTATGAGAGTTCCCCTTGCGCCACATCCTTGTCAGCTTTTGGTGGTGTCAGCGTTCTGGATTTTGGTCATTCTAATAGATGTGTGGAGGCATCTGGTTGTAATTTGCATTTCTCTGATAACAAATGTTGTCTTTTGCAAACATTCTCTCCCAGCCTGTATCTTGTCTTTTCATTTTGTTGACAGTGGCTTTTGCAGAGCAGATAATTTTTCATTTTAATGAAATCCACCTTATGGGTTCGTTCATGGTATTGTACCTTTGGTAGATTATATACTATATATATATAGGTATGTATATAATACCCTTTGGTATTGTATCCTAAAAGTCATCACCAACCCAAAGATCATCTAGGTTTACTTTTGCTATCTTCTAGGAATTTTATAGTTTTGTGTTTTCCATTTAGTCTGTGATTCATTTGAGTTAATTTTTGTAAAGGGTGTAAGATCTGTGTCTGGATTTGTTTGTTTGTTTGTTTTGCATGTGGGTGTCCAGTTGTTTCAACTTTTTTGCTAAAAGTACTATTTTTTCTCCATTGTATTGCCTTTGCTCCTTTATCAAAGGTCAGTTGGCTTATTTATGTGGGTCTGTTTCTGGACTGTTCTGTTGCATTGATCTGTTTTGTCTATTTTTTCGGCAGTATCACATTGTCTTGATTACTGTGGCTTTATCGAAAGTCTTAGGGTTGAATAATGTCTGAATTTGCTCTCTTTCAATATTGTGTTGGTTATTTGAAGTCTTTTGCCTCTCCGTATAAACTTTAGAATCACTTTGTCTATATTCACAAAATAACTTGCTGTGCTTTTGATTGGGACTGCATTGAATCTGTAGATCAAGTTGGGAAGAACTGACATCTTTACAGTATTGAGCCTTCCTATTCATGAACATGGAATATCTCCCCATTTATTTAGCTCTTCTTTGTTTCAGAGTTTTATAATTTTCCTCATGTGGATCTTATAGATTTATACCTAAGTAGTATTTCATTGTTTTGGGTGCTAATGCAAACTCTGTACTTCATCTTTTTCAGTGACAGTCCCACTTTAATCCTTTCTGTAGTGATGCCCTCCTCCTAGGCTCATGCACCTGCTCTTAAAGTAGAAATCCCTATGGAATGAGTAACCCAATGGCATGAGGAGGTGTGTATAAGATCCATGAGCTTTCGGAATGGCCTGAAGAGAGGACTTTAATGGGGAAACATATTTCCTTTCATTAAAATGAAGTTTATTTGACTGTATTTAAAATGTAATCACAGCCTAAACATGATGAGATACCCTCTCCCTCCCAACACTCCCCCCCCACCCCGCCTTACCCCCAAATAGGAACAAATGGGATTTTGGGGTTTTTTTTAAAAGATTGCCTGGGAGAGGATTATTTGAACTTAAGGTGATGTCTAATGAGATCAACCACCTCTTCTTTTAAACTCACGTGGACTTGCTAAATTAGTCTGAGGGTCACCCAAGAGTGTAGAGCTTTGGATTCTGAATCTAGCTCCACTCACTAGAGACTCAGTGATCTTCAGACTGTTTTTAAGGAATTCCTTGAGTTGAAGTGCTCGGTACGTGCCAGGAGCGATGGCTCCAAGTCACGGTGGCTTTCACCTGTCTACTTTGGTCAGAGGATCTGGGCAGGGAGCAAGGGGCAACTATTCAGGAGCTCTTATACCCTTTTTGTACATAGAATTCAGGAGAAGCTAATTAAATGGATCCATGTTCAGTAATAGAGAATTAGTCTTTATTAATTTCCCTTGAAGTATATAAAACCAAAGAAAAAAAATGTTTGCAGAGGGGGAAGGGTGGGGAACCTTGACAATTTAGATCCTCATCTGTGAAATTTGTTTTCAGTTTCAAGAATGAAAGCTTAATGGGGTATGCTTATACCTAATGTTATGTTTTATATGTTGTTAATTTATCGGGCAGCTGTTGGACACCTACTGTTCACAGGGCACTGTTGGTCATGGTGGATAATGGGTAAAGCAGATGGGTCCGGTCTTAGCCTCCTGAAGCTCACTAGTGTGATAGGGGAGTCATTATTAACAATTTACGTAAGTCATTATTTTAGTTGTGTTAAGTCTACAAAGAAAAGAGATGGGATGCCAGGAAAGCTTACTTTCTTCCCTGTGTCTTCATCCGATGGCTTGTGTGAGCAGTTCTTCTGGGCAGAAGCCGCAACTGCCTGCGCTAATGTGGGCACAGAGCCTCCCTGCCCACGTTTCCACATCCCTTCTCCCACTCTTTTCTTGGACTTTGTCTTTATAACTTGAGCTAATTGTTCTTCATTTAACCTGTTTCCTGTCTTACCACTCTTCCCAGGAGTCCTCGAGCATATGCCCTCAAACTCTCTGCCTCTCTAAGTGTGTCTAAGGTATCTGGTAGGAAAGAATCTAGAATTTGAAGAACAATCTTACGAATAGGCCAGTTCCTTCATTTTCAGATAAGGAAGGTGAGGACGAAGGAAGAGAGGGACCATGTCCACAGTCACATAGCAGGTTGGAGTCAGAGCCAAAACTAACTCAGGTCCTTGCCTCGGAGCCCAGTGCTTTCTTTTGCATTCCTGCAGGAGAGGCTTTAGTCAGCAGGGATCCATCCTCAGGAACTTCCCGTCTTTGCAGAAATACTGAGGAGGGTACACAGCTAGCTAGAGGCTAGGAGACCCAAGAGGGGCCATAAACAGACCTCAAATGGCCCAGGGTTGTTATTCCATACAGATTCACCAAAGGCGCTTTTTGTTGGGAGGAAAGAAAATAGTACACCAAGTTCCTGTCATTAGGGAAGTCATATTTTAGAGGAACATAGAAGTCTAACATGTATGAAAAGAGCACCTCAGAGCAGCCTGTTAGGAGCTCGGATGCACCTCGGTGCACAGGAGGGCTCCAGAACGGGTGGAGGTGGGGACTGGAAGAGAAAGCGTTTTCCTAAAAGAGGCAGAGCTCAGTTGGTAGGCAGGGAAGTGGAGGCAGAATTTCACTGGGAGCAGGAGAAGGAAGATACCCCTCGAAGCTGGAGCAGACTCCTGAACAAATGGCCCGTGCAGGCAGTGGCCTGTGCGTTGTGGGGTGGGGGTGGGGGTTGTTGAGAAGTTGTGGGAGATACTTTTGGGCAGGCGCTAATTTTAAAAGACCTTGAGCTCTGAGCAGCCATGGAGCTAGCACGGTGCCGTGCTTCACTCTCTCAAGGAGGTGACTGGATGAAAGCTGGGCTTTCGGAAGAGAAGTCTGGCGTGTTTAGGGGAGACAACCGGAAGGACTCATCGGGGATTTGCTGTGGTTACTTGGGTGTGGGATGAGGAAGCCCTGGGCACGGACGTGGGTGTTTTGAGCTTCTGTGGTGCTTGTTTGTCATAGGTGATAGATCTGGATGACTCTCTCAGTTTAATACAAAGTGGAGCTTTATAGTGATTTTTCTAGGCATGTCTAGGTGGCACCCTCAAAATAACTGTAAAGCCTGAGCATCTGTCTTTTATTTTATAAGGTGTTTTGAAATAGAAGAGCACCAGTAAAAGACAATGCAAACACAAAATGTCATGCTTTTACTTCTAAATCTCAAGTGCTACGTTAAATACGATTTAATTCACTATTGCCAGTATTGAACTCTGCTTTCCTTTTTTATGTAAAGGATTCTTCCTTTTGCGAACCTGGCTGAAGTGGGGAGGGGCTGTCTGGTGAAGAGAACTAGAGCAGGAAGCTGAGAGTATCTGTCTTGGCTCCTGAGGCCTGACCATCATCAGCACACACAGACTTAACCACGTTGTCTTCTCTTTGTCTCCTTAGGAATATAAACAGAAGCTCGCTCGGGTAACCCAGGTCCGCAAGGAACTGAAGTCCCATATTCAGAGCTTGCCAGACCTCTCGTTGCTGCCCAACGTCACAGGAGGCTTGGCCCCCCTGCCCTCTGCTGGTGACCTGTTTTCAACTGACTAGGACAGGTGTCGTGCCCCAAATTCCCATCTCTACCAGCAGAAAGAAGAGAGAGGGCAAGTCATGGTTGGAAATAACCATGATGGAAATAACTTGTGGCCCCTGGTTCTGTCCCTCCTTCATCCCAGTCCCGCAGCCTCAAGAAAGAACCACTGACTCTGAATCTCCTCTCCGTCCTCTCCTGTTGAGCACAATTCAGAACAGTGGCAAGTGGAGTCCAATTAGATTCATATTTGGAAAGAATACAAAGTCTCCCACTTCATGTATTCATGCCCCTGTTGGTTCTCCATTCTTAGCTGTCTCTTTACACCCAAGAAGTTATGAAAATCATGTGTACTTCTGGAAGTTTTCAGAAGAATCTTGTCCCTCCCGACAGCATTGTGTCATGAGAGCCGCTTCTCTTTTCGGAGCTGGGTTTGTTCAAGTTCAGTGCAGGCCTCCACTGAAGGACTCACTCTGGAGTCATTGACTTTCCTGGCTACCGTCCACCCCAAAGGTTGGAGGCACGACTGTCAAGCAGCTTTGCCGTGAAGAGTTTGCCAAATCTCTGATCCTTCCTTTCCCCTGCTTGTAGTGATGTATAGTTACAGGTGCAGTGCATTTGTTTTATAAGCAGACTAGGGAATCTAGCAATAAGATTCAAAGCTGACCTGGGATATACGGTTCAGAAGGAAGACTAACGGGGATCACAGACGTGAGTTCAAAATAAGTTATGTGCTTCGGGTTCCTACGGACCACCTTCCCAGGGTTCCTGCTGTCGTAGAAAACGTTCCTAAAGACGTGATCTTCTGGCCCTAATCTTGTGAAGGCAGTTGTTAGGAATGGCACTGGTGGACCCCAAAAGCTAAAGGCAAAACCAAGAGTGTGGACTCTGCACGGGTGTTGCTTTTAGACTCCTGTCTTTTGGGGAATAGGGCTCACACTAGCATTCTTTCACTGGGCTCAGGTCTACGGTATGGCGAGTGAACTTGAGTATCTCCCCTGCAGATATGACGCTCTGTGCATGTCTGTCTGTCTGTCTGTCAGTTTACGCCACTGCACACATCCTTGTGCCCGGAGGAGGAGGAGTACTTGATCGGCTGTTACCGAGTAGCTCATCTCGGGCAGAGGAAGGGGGGAAGTCAGGGATATTAATTTTGGGTTTTAATTCCATTATCATGCCAGCTGATATCATGACTATATAATGTAGTTACAAAGGATTTTTACCTTGCTTTTAGTAAAGGTTAGGCCTGCTAACTGTAAATCATTCTGATTTGGCAGTCTTCTTTTCGACATTGGAAAGGGCAGAAAACAGTTTGCCCCAGTAGTATGACAGGAGTCAGGGCCCGGAGGCTGAAATCCATAAGCTATAAAAAGGAATTCAGCGGTGGGGGCTTCAGAATCTCCATTATTTTGCGTTGTTATTTTCAGGATTACCAAAAAGCCAATTACTTGTAATTTTACATGTTAAACATGTGGAAACATAGCCTGTGTTTTTACAGTGTGCAGGCTTTCCTTTTAGAAGCTCTTCTGTCTGCCATGAAGTGAGAACAGTGAAAAAAAGTCCTAGCAGGTGTTCAGTTTGACTCTGTGTAGAACATAGTAGCATTGAAGCTGTTCTTTGGATTTGAATATAGACTGGATGTTGTTTGCTTACTGATACTGCCTGTGGTCCTGTCATTATTAAATTAACGAGTCTCTAACTATAAAGTTTTCCTCCCAGAGGCCAGAGGGCAGTAGGTGACTTTACTAAGGAAAATTGCAGGAAAATTGCAAGATCGCTTCTAATCGTTGCTGTTTTCTGCGCATACGCCCCTCCCCACATGGTGTGCTGCTTCAGTCCTCCGTGCGAGCTTGATGTGGAACGGACCCATCTGGGACATTCTCTGTGCTTTTACCAAGGAAGCAAAATTTGACTAGCCACAAATCAAAAGGGCAGAGTAGATGTTTGCTCTGATCAGCTGGATGACAATGTTACGGCGTGATGGATTTCACCCATCGCTGTATTTTCTCTGATTGAGTTTGACCAGCAATTGGTGCGTGATTCTTAACAGCAAGAGCAAGAAATGAAACTGTAGCAATTATGTAAATGAATGTGTTGGCCTCCTAACACCTGTTACTAGTGGACTTCCTGTGAGGAAGTTAGTTTTGGGGTTTGTTTTGTTTTTTAATGAAATGCTTTTGTGTTTTAAATCTTCATGCTCCCTGTATCCTCCCCATGTGTGCTCACTTCATTTGTTTAATTTAAACGAGCCTTTCTCCTTGTCTGTACCAGGTGGGCCGGTGGGGTGGGCTGGGGTGGGGTGGGTGGCTTTTGTTTTGTGTGTTTTCTTTCTTTAGGGCATCCGTAGGCCTCAAGGACCTCTCCTTTAGGTCATATTCCTCAGAACGTCTTCATTCTAATTTGTTTTGTTTTGTTTTGTTTTTCTTAAAGAATATTTTTAAAGCTTAAATTTGTATATTAATTTAGGACTTTATTTAGAAGTATAGGCTGTCATTGGCGGCAGCAGTATATTCTGAAATGTCTCATAGATATATATTTTTGAATAAAGATGGTGTTGTTGAACGACACTGTGTGATGTTTCTTTCCCCTGCCTCGTTACAGAACACCCGGTGCTTCCTTTGTAAGTGGTGGGTAATTAGTAATCACCAATAGAGATTCTGCCGTCTGCACAGAATCTTGTCCCTTAGGAGTTTTGTTACTGTTAGCGGCCCATAAATACTCAGCACTTACATAGTATGTTCTGGTTCTTTCCAGGGGCTTAATTAGCTTTAATTAGCCAATCCACACAGGGCCCCGGAGAGGGACCTCCATAGTTTTATTCTCGTTGTACAGAAGTGGGAACGGATGGAGAGAGGTTAAATGACTCTTTCCCCACTACCACAGTCTCTGACAGATTCAAACTTGGAAGTTTTTGATTTCAGCGCTTTTGTTCACACTGCTAGGCCTCCGGAGAGAGATTTGAGTTTGGCAATCCAGTGAAAGCCACTCTGAACTGTTTAAAAGAGCAAAATGTGAGATCGTTGTCAATCCAAGTGGTATGTCCTTTAAAAACATTTCTGCGCGTTTCCTTTCTCCTTTGTTTTCACTTGTGAATGCAATGAAAGCCTATTGGCCGAGTGCTGTTAATGAGAACTTGAAATAATGGAAAAACAGTTTGAAATACAGCCTTTGGAAGTAACTGATGGTCTTGGAAGGCTGATTTGAACCCTTTCCACTGGGTGAAGGCAACCTTTGTCAGAAAAAGCAGGGTTGGCTGTTTTAAGCCACAAGAATGCCGCAGTACCTGTGGTCCTTCAAGATTAAATGCAGCTCGAGGCCGAGTGCAGAATCAGGGGAGTTGAACGTATGCATTGCTGGAGTTCAGGCCTAAAATATAAAAGGTGAATGTGATACGTGAATCTCAGGAGAACAGAATCTCCTTCTGTGTCCCCAGGTTTCATGGCCTAGTTAATGCCTTCACTCCTACCTATAAATAGTAAGTCCATAATTCTTCGGGTTTAATTAGCACCCCAGGCTACAAAATACGGCTGTGAGGTCCTCAAAGCTGAAGATGGGACTGCCCAAGAGTTCATGAATCTGTCAAAATGCTTAACTTTTGTGATTAGAGTCATTAACTCTCTGTGTGACCTTCCTGGGCCAGGTACTTCCCTCCCCGGGCCTCAGTTTTCTTATCTCTGAAATGTGGTATTGGACTAAATTATCTCTAGGTTCTCTGCCAGCCCTAAAAGCTTATGGTGATTTTACTGCAGGAGAAAAAGGCAGGACCGAAGTCTGAGAATGCTGAATATGGCAAGTCCTAGGTTCCCGGAAATATGTGTTAGATAGGATAATAACACCACTGTTGTGTTGTATACAGTTACTCTAAAAAAAGGAGGAGCATATACAAAACCCCGGGAATCTGTAAGGAACAGAACACGAGAAACAGTGCCAAGACCAAGAAGATGGGAGTAAACACTGTTCACCGGGCACAAATAATCTGCATTTTGTATAGTTGAGGTCTTAAAAAAAAAAAAAAACAAACTATTTTCCAGCCTGGTTTGCCGTCTTACTTTTTGCTAGAATCATTCATCTGGCTAAACTCATTTCTCCTCACCACCTCCATGGGGTTTTTCATTTAAAAATCATTCTTCCACTTTAAGGCACAGATTCAATTAAGAACCCATTATTCTCCTGTACAGTAGATTGGGATTCATATAGCTTTATGTAGTGTTGAAAGCCCAGTTGGTTCCATTTTTTTGACTCTGAAATAGTTATTTGGCATTGAAATTTCATTTCTGCCACTGGTTGGATAAACACTAAAATCAGCAGTATGGATCAGGATTCAGTATTTTTCACAAATAAGAGGCAGCTACCGCAAGCGATGGCCTACCTCTCACCTCCCCTCACTGTGATGACCTTGGGCAAGTCCCTCAGCCTTTAGGTGCCTCAGCTGCTTCTCAAAGGAAATGAATGAGGTCGACTAACCGCTGAAGTCCTTTCCCGACCTGAAGTTCCATATGCCCAAGCTTTCGGAGTCTTTCTACCGAGAATCTTACTAAAACACCCACACCATACACTCCTTTCCAGTTATCTGTATGAAGTCTTAGTTATAAAAGTGGTAAAGTGGTTACAAACATACCAATGAATCACTTTGAAGGAGGTGTTTTTTAAAAGGGCCTAGGGCCATGTCTGGAATAAACTAGGGACTTGATGGTAGGCGTTACTATATTCAATAACGAATGTAGGTATTTCAGTGCACATGTAACAAGAGGTTCAGGCGTTTTGGGGGAGGCAGCAATAGATACCACATGCCTGGACCATACGCTCTATTTACAGTGGAGACGTAGCGCACTTAAACTTTCTCACCCTCGCGGAGGGTATAAGAGAGTCAGGAGTTCAGAGTTGAAGGAAGACGATTTGGGGTACAGATTTCTTTGAAGAGGGTCATTGGTGTGTTTTGAGTCCCCCAAGGGAGAGTTAGTGGATGCCACCTGCTCCTTGCCTTCAGGCTAGGGAGCTGGGCTTCTGTGGAGCTTCACATGTGTCCCCTCTGGGGTGACAATCCAGTACCCAGGACAGACCCCTACCTGGAAAAACCTAAAGGATGGGATGCTAGAAGCAAAGTGCTTTGATGATGGAGGCAGGGAGAGGTGGCTGAGTTGAGTGCAGCCTCTACTCCTAGAGTTTGTCAGGGCGAGGGATGCATGTCTGTCTCCCAAGGACCAGACGTGGGCCGTATGTTAGAGAACTGGCATGGGGTCATCTCAGATCCTGGCCAAGAGGCAAGGGGTGGCCCCAAGCAGGTGTAGTGCCGAGGAGGAGAAAGCAAAGAGCTGGAGGTGTGTGTATAGAGGGAGAGAAATTTTAAGGAGTGGGTTCATGCAATTGTGGGGGCTTAGTAAGTCCAAAATCTGTAGGATAGGCCAGCAGTTGGGGACCCAAGAAAGAGTGGCACCGGCATCCAAAGACAGTCTGCTAACAGCATTTCTTGCTCAAGGGGGATGTCAGTGTGTTTCATTTATTAAATATTATTTATTTGCTGGTTGGATGAGGCCCACCTACATAAAGGGTTACCTGATCTACTCAAAAGTCCATCGATTTAAATGTTGAATCTCTTCCTTAAAACACCTTTAAAGAAATATCCAGAATAATACTTGACCAAATATCTGGGCTTTGTGGCCTCGCCCAGTTGACACATAAAATTAACCATTATGCTCGCCAAGACTACTTTACATTTTTAAAAAATCATAGCTATATTTGAGTCCTGGGTGTACCACAAACCAGGTGGCTTAAAACAACAAATGTATTGTCTCACAACTGTGGAAGCTAGAAACCCAAAATCAAGATGTTTGCAGGGCCATGCTCCATCCAAATCCCCTGAGAGAGGCTCCTTCCTTGCCTCTTCCAGCTTCTGGTAGCCCCAAGCATTCCTTAGCTTGTGGCAACTAACCTTTATCTCTGCCTCTGTCTTCACATGGCTATCCTCCCCCTATATCTTTGTCCAAATATACCTCTTTTTAGGGCCCACCCTGATGACCTCATCTTAACTTGATTAAACCTGCAAAGACCTAATTTTTAAATAAGGTCACATTCCCAGATACTGGAGCTCAGAATTTCAACTTATCTTTTTTGAGAGGGGACACAATACAACCCATAGTAGTAGCCATCTTAGCGGGTATGAAGTGACTTGCGTTTTCCTACCGTAGGCTAATGGCAGTGAGCATCTTTCCACGTGCCTGTTGCCCCTTTGCCCATTTTTGAATTGGCTTGTCTCTGTTGTTGGGTTGAAGAGCTCTTTACATATTCTAGATATCAGACCCTTATCAGATACATGATGCACAAATATTTTCTCCCATAGGTGTCTTTTTGCTCTCTTGATAGTGTCCTTTAATATACAAAAGTTTTAAATTTTGGTGAATTCCATTTTCTTTTGATGTCACATCTAAGTAAACGTTGATAAATCTAAGGTCATGAAGATTTACTGCTGTATTTCCTTCTAGGATTTTATACTTTTAGCTCTTATATGTAGGTCTTTGATCCGTTTTGAGTTAACTTCAGTAATGGGTTGTATCTCGATCAATTCACCTTAACCTCGAAGATCGGGTTCCCAGCTCAGCTTTTCATAAAATCTTGACAGACCTGGCATTCTGTAGAGTTGTAAAGCTCAAGAATACTCATGAATTTACTCCAAGTACAATTTTCTTAAAGGTCTCTAACAGCCTTCAGTGAAGTCACCATCTATGAAACGATAAATGATATTTTGAAGTTTAACCCAATAGTGAAAACAACTCGAGTAGAGATTTTCAGTTCCACCTATGAAGGATTAAGTGCTATGGGAATTTCCCTCCACCCTGAACAACTGGAAAAGTAGATATGTAAAACAAGTGTTTTCAAACACTGGACATCAGGAAGCACAGAACTACGAGTCCCTGGAGAAGGGGAACAGATAGGGAGAGGAGACTGCCACATCTTACTCACTGAGGGTGCTTCCGATCTGCAGTGCACAGATGGGGAGCCAGAGGCCCACTGTATCACTGAATTGAGGAGATAGACATCAGAGTTCAGGAAGGTTGAGGCGGCTACAATTTGCACGGAGAGCTAACGGGGCAGCTGCACAGAGACTGAGTGCAGAAAATCTGCAGAGGACATGTGTGGGATGAAACTCAGTGAGACCAAGGAAAGAACAAACAGAAAGCAGTAACCCCAATAATTCCTGCAGTTCACACAGGTCTACGGATAGGTGAAGTTTCTGCTAGCCAAAGTAGAGAGGCCTTGTAATACACAGAGCAATGGAGAGAATCCTCAGAAAGGTCATGCCTTTGTAGTTGGGCTAAATTAGTACTAAAGGTTGCTTTCAGCCAGCCATAAATAAAGCTTGGTAGTAAACTTCAAACTGGTCTGTAACTTAACTGCTTGGCCAAAGAAAGTCCAGCTGTATTTAAAGAAATAGAACCAACCCTAGCACTCAACAGAGTAAAGTTTAATCTTTGGCTTCCAAAAAAGAAAGAAGAGAGAGACAGGGAGAGAAAGAGAGACAAAGACAGAGAAAGAAAGAAAGAAAGAAAGAAAGAAAGAAAGAAAGAAAGAAAGAAAGAAAGAAAGAAAGAAAGAGGAAGGAAGGAAGAAAAGAAAAAAGAAAAAGAAAAATGATCAGACCTGTAAAGAAGTAGAAAAAAATATGACCAGAGTTGGAAGAAAAATAAGTCAATAGATCCAGAATGGCACAGGTGATGGAATTAGTTGACAAAGATCTTAAATAGCTGCTATTAGTATGGTAACTACTCAAGGATATAAAGGAAAATATGAACATAATGAGGAAAAAAATAGAATACATATTCCTAAAATCCAAATCAAATTTCGAGAGATGAAAAATACGATATCTGAAACTAAAATAAATGGAATGGGATCTAACAGCAGATTGGACACTGCAGAAGAAAAGATGAGTGAAATTAAAGGCACAGAACTAGAAATTATTCAAAACGAAGCATGGAGAGAAAATACCAGAAAAGAAATGAACAGAGCAGCCTATGGGACAATACCAACTGTCAAAAATACATACCGGTAGGAAAGGAAAAAGGGAAAGAGAAACATACTTGAAGGAATGATGGCCATTCCTCAAACATGATGAAATTTATAAAACCATAGATCCAAGAAGCTCAGTACCTCAAGAAAAATAACCCTGAAAGAGCTGCACATAGTAACACACATCATAATCAAGTTGCTGAACCAGTGATAATGAGTAAAAAGAAACACATAGAGTCACAAACATCAGGATGATGGCAGACTTCTCATCAGACACTATGCAAGCCAGAAAAGAATGGCCATGACATTTTTAAAGTGTTGAAGGAGAAGGGAGTGGTGTGGGAAGCTCCTGTCAATCTAGAATTCTGTATTTAGCAAAAATGTCTTTGAAAAATAAAGGTGAGGGGTGCCTGCGTGGCTCAGTCAGTTAAGCGTCCGACTTTGGCTCAGGTCACGATCTCCTACTTCAGAAGTTCGAGCCTTGAGTTGGGCTCTGTGCTGACAGCTCAGAGCCTGGAGCCTGCTTCAGATTCTGTGTCTCCCCCTCTCTCTCTCTCTCTGCCCCTCTTCCGCTCACATTCTCTCTCTCTCAAAAATAAATAAACATTTGGGGCACCTGGGTGGCTCAGTCGGTTAAGCGCCCGACTGTTGATTTCAGCTCAGGTCATGATCTCACAGTTCAGGAGTCTGAGCCCCATGTTGGGCTCTGCACTGAGAGTTCCGAGCCTGCTTGGGATTCTCTTACTCCCCCTGTCTGCCCCCTCCCCTGGTTTCTCTCTCTTTCAAAATAAATAAACATTTAAAAAGTTAAAAAAAAATAACAATAAATAAATAAATAAATAGATAGATAGATAAATAAAATAATAAAAGTGAAACGAAAACTTTTTCCAAGCAACAAAAACTGAAAGAATTAATCACCAAAGACCTGGACAACTTCAGACAGAAGAAAAATGATATCAGATGGAAATCTGGATCTCCAGAAAGGAAAGAAGAACACTGGCTACTACATGAGGAAGTATATCATTTTTTCTTATTATCTAAATATTGTTAAAAGATAATTGTCTAAACAGAAATAATAGTGTATTGGGGGCTTATAACATGCAAAAAAGCAAAATGTATGATGACACTGGCATAAGATCAGCAGGGATCAGAGAAACGGAAGTATATTATTATAAGGATCTTATTGTATTTGTGAAGTGTTATAATGTCACTTGAAGGTAGAATGTGATAGGTAAAGTTGTACACTGAAAAGTCTAAATCAACCACCAAAATAACGAAAAGAGTGGTAGCTAATAAGGCAACAAAGGAGATGCGATGCAATCGTAAAAATTATTTAATTATGAGGGACGCCTGGGTGGCTCAGTCGGTTGTGTCCAACTTTGGCTCAGGTCGTGATCTCACCATCCGTGAGTTCAAGCCCCGCGTGGAGCTCTGTGCTGACAGCTCAGAGCCTGGAGCCTGCTTCAGATTCTGTGTCTCCTCTCTCTGCTCCTCCCCCGCTCACATTCTGTCTCTCTCTCTCTCAAAAATAAACATTACAAAAATGTTTTTAATTATTCAATTATCAGTAATTTTACCAGTAATCACACACTGTAAATAGCCTAAACACCCCAAAAGGCAGAGAGTGAGATATTTATTTTTTTTTAACGTTTTATTTATTTTTGAGACAGAGACAGAGCATGAACGGGGGAGGGGCAGAGAGAGAGGGAGACACAGAATCGGAAGCAGGCTCCAGGCTCTGAGCCATCAGCCCAGAGCCCGACGCGGGGCTCGAACTCACGGACCGCGAGATCGTGACCTGAGCCGAAGTCGGACGTTTAACCGACTGAGCCACCCAGGCGCCCCGAGAGTGAGATATTTAAAGTTCATGGTTTCAGGTATCAAGGTCACCAAGAGAGACGCAACTCACACAGGTGCTGGATGGAATGACTCATTTACTCAGAGAGGGAAGACACAGACAAGATCAGCTTCAACAGTGAGCATCAGTCCCTCATGGCCCACACCCCTCATCCCACAGCCAACACGGGAATGGTCTGTATGTATCCCTCTTATGCTCCCTCCTAGGCAGAGGACCCTGTGTCCTACCACGGGGAACAGATAGCAGCCCGGTGCCTGCCCTACGATGCACACGCTTGAGCAGAATAAAGATGTATGCAGCAAGCCCTTTGGGGAGGGAAGGATATTTCCAAACAAGGTGATTATGCCCAGCACAGCGTGTGAAGGGTCCTTATCCCATCTCTGGACTAATGTAATGCACACTTCAGTCCACCCTAGACCATGATGACTTCTGGATTGTTAGGTTATGAATTAATGAGGTCTCCCTATATTTCCTAACATGTCATTCTTCAAAATGCCGGATACCTACGGTGGGTATTTCTCCTCTCCCCGGCCCAGGGGCTCACTGAGTAATTGTGGCCTCTCGGATATGTATGTGGACTCAAACCCGGGTTAGAATGCATTTGACCTCCCTCACTAGGTTCTATGTAGTATTGCTACCTCGGCAGATTCCACTTCAGTTCGACCCGATTTGTCCACTCAGCATGCTCTGGGCTAGAGCAAAGCCCTGAATTTGGAACCCAGTTGGAATCCCAACTCCATCACTGCAGAATGGAGTGACTTTAGACACGTCACTTCACATCTCAGGGGGGGTCTGACTTATTAGGAAGACGCTATTTCCGGTTCTCCCCGGAGGCCTTCATTCCCATGTTCAACACGAACAACTGCGTGGAAGGCAGCACGGGATGGCTGTGAGGACCAGCTCCAGACCCCCAGTGGTCTGAGTTCGAGGCCCAGTCTCCCCACTCAACTGGCACTTAGGCCAAGTGATTTTACTTCTCTGCATCTTGATTTCATCATCTGCGTACTATGGATGGTCACAGACTCGGTCTCAGAAATTTATGGGGATTTAATGAATCAATATTGCTAGAGTAAACTGAGCTACACGAGTGTGAAATAAATAAAACCCGTTTGCTGATATGAAACAGTCTGTCCAAACTCTGGGCATGTTGAGCCTGGGATGTGGCACAGCTGGACCCAGGCTTTCTTCTCTGGAGATCCTGGAACAGGAACTGTGCCCTCTTAAAGTCACAGCTGTTGTGAAAAGATGCTAAGGCGGGGGCGGGGGGGACTTTGGCCAGTGGCAGGAGGGTGGACAGGCCTCAACATCAAGGCCTCCCAGGAAGGAATGGGTCAAGGAGAGGGCTTGTGGACAAGGAGAGGGCAAGTATGGTGGGCCTCGGAGGCCGTAGATGAATATAGGCATAAAAATGGCTCTTACTTTGAGGATAAAACTGAGGACAAGAGGCGGAAGTTTCAGTGGAGATGACTTCTGACCCATCCTCAGGAAGACTGGTTGCCCCACCAAGGTTGGCTGCCCCATCTTGTCTCGGGCTCTGTAGGGAGATTCTCAATGAGGGTAGAGAATTGGACGATGTGAAACATACACGGCCCCTCCCAGATCTCATGGTCCTGGACTCTAGAATTTCTGTTGGTTTTGAGATCTAACTACTGATAAGTGTGGTAGGAACAAAAAGACATTGCTATTGTAAAGTTCCAAAATGTGAAGCTTGCCAAGAACTCTATGAAGAGCGTCTGCCCAGATTCCCTGGGCTGCTTCCTAATGAAGTGCTCAGCAGCCTGCCATTGCTGTAAGAACCACCCCCCCCCCCCCAAGGATTGTGAAACATGGGTGGTGGTGACAGCTCTTGGCAAGGTCATAGAAAGTCAGTTTGTCTAAGAGCTGTCATTGCTCAGGAGCCCAAAGGTGGACCTCCAAACCCTCTTTTGATATTGCCCGTGGCTGCCCTTGAAACTTCAAAAGGGACATCCAGACCCGGCCCCTAGTTTGCCCATAATCCGATGGCATCTGGGCTTCCTTTCAATGGCCGGAAGTCTGTGAAGTGATTCCTAGGAGTGGCTTTCTTGTCTGCCCCAGCCAAAACAAGCATGGAGAATCCTGGTTATGAGGCACGCACACGTTTATTAGGCTGTGGTATTAAATTATAGCATGGCCTGTTATACATGGATTCAGATAAGCCATGGTTCAAATCAAGCTCTCCCTCCTCCCCAGAGCTCTTTGACCAGCCATGGAACGGACTGGTAGCGCACCGTCTGTCCCTGAAGGCAACAAACGGTGCCTATGTGACCACTTAGGTGGGCAATACGTGGAGAGGGGGGTTCTCAAACCCAGTAGCATAAAGGCTGTAAACTCAAATGCTTTCCAGGCCGGGGATGCAGTGGAACTGAAGCAATTTGGCCAGCTGTGGGCAGGCACTCGGCAATGCGCCGTTTAGCTAAGCGTCAACATGCCGGGAGGCAGAGCCAGTACGGCCAGATTGTCTGATTTTTCTAAGAAAAGGTGGGACCCTGCATTTGCACGTAAAAATCTCCCCATTTTTTTGAAGGGTGGCAACTAATTTGAATACCGGTCGGAAATTTCTTTCGGTAGCGGCTGCAATATCATCTTGTTTTAGAGTGTCTGTTGGTTTTAGAACGCCAGTTGGCCACTTTGGCAAGCAGAGAGTTCCTCTCTGCTGAGGACCTGTGACAGGACTCTGCAAAGCCAACCACGGTCTGAAAAGGAATCCTTGTTCCAAGAAGCATGTGTAGGCCTGAGTTCAGAGCCTGCAGGTGACTTCAAGTTAATCCTGTCTGGCTACTTGTAGCTCGCTGTGGAGACGGGAGCATGGGCCGGAGAGTGAGGAGGCCCGAGGTCTGGTCCCAGCCCTGCCACTGCTTCCCTGTGTGACCTTGGGAAAGTCTCGGGTCTACTCTGGCCTCCGTTTCCCCTTCTGGAATTGGCCCAGAACATCTCAGGTCCCGGATAGTTCCAATGGTCTCGTTTTTTCCGGGAGGAACCCAAAGGGAGAGTCTTTAAAAGCGGGACATGTGGTTCATTTGGGGTGAAATGGCTGTCCTCAGGACTGGCTGTGCATCTCTAAGGAGTTCCAAAGCTAAGAAAAGAAGTTACCAGAGAAGAGGCCTTCCCAGCGCCTTCCAGAGTCTTTGTGCCAAGGGCTTGGGGCTGATGGAGGTGATCTGCTGACATTCATGAAGCACCAGTGGTGAAGTTCAGATGGTGATAGAAGGCAGGTGGGGCTTTTATGACAGATGGAGAATGGCAGGTGGACGGTCACACCAGTGGCCTGGCTTCTCAGCTCTCTGCTCTCACTCATCCTGAGCCCAAGAAGACCTTCCCTGTCTCTGGACCTCAGTTTCCTCCTTCAGAATGAGGAAGGAGGTTGGCTGGCTGGTTTCTGAGCCCCCTTTGAGCCCTGGAGATCTAGGATTCCAACGAATATGTCACAGAGTTATAGTTTTGTTATCTGCACAAAGGCTTTAATTTTTTTTTAGTTCAACAGATAATTTTTTTAAGTTTATTTATTTATTTGGCAGGGGGAGGGAGGGGCAGAGAGAGGCAGAGAGAGAATCCCAAGCAGGATCCTCGCTGTCGGCACAGAGCCCGATTTGGGGCTTGAACCCACAAACCGCGAGATCGTGACCTGAGCCGAAATCAAGAGTCGGATGTTTAACCACCTGAGCCACCCAGCCAGCCCTCAACAGATACTTCTAGAGAAACCTGCCATCATGGCTCGCACCATCCTGGAGGAGGCAGCGAGCAGCCAGGTAAAGGAACGGTGTGCCTGGCAGGGAGCAGTGAGAAGAGAACAAGTTTTCAGTGGGGGGACTCCGACGTCGTCAGGGCGGGATGGGGACAACTTCTTCGGGGAAGGAACTCGAGCCGGGGTCCACAGGGTGATGAGGCGCTCACTAGGGGAAGTGACAAGAAAACATTCCTGCAAGAGGAACGGAAGGTACAAAGCCAGTGGCCAGAGGGCAGAGGCATATTCGAGGCACTGACAGGAGCCAGTGCTGCTGTGAACAGAGGCTGTTGAGATTTGGGGTGAGCCAGACCCCGCAGAGTCTTGTCACCCTCGGGGAAGACTTGGGTCTTCACTCTGAGCATGTGAGAAGCAAGGACAGACAGGGTCACACCTGTGTTTTGAAAAGGCTTCTCTGAGTACTGCTGGGAAGAGATAAGGGGATGGTGGAAGGGACGAGTGGGGATTCAGGGGAGCAGAATAGACGTGGGGGAGCCAGTGAGGAGGTGGTGACGGAGTGACAACATCCTGGTGGGACACGACGGGGGGCCTGGCTGGAGCCATGACAGCCGAGAGAGAGCGAGAGGTCAGACTGGAGAGCTCTTTGGGATTTCGAGTCCCCAGGACTTGGTGAAAAATGGAGGGAGGAGTTGGGGCCCCCTCCTTGCCGTCGGAGCAGGTGCTCCCAAAGGCGAGCCGGCCTCCGCTCCACATCTGTCCCAGCAGTAGCCCCTGACGTAGGCGGCCTCTGACACGGCTCCCAGCGATCCCCTCCTTCTGGGCTCTCACAGCTTTGTGTTTTTCCCTTTTGGCTGTGGGGCCCACTTGATGACTTGCAGCAGAAAGAATATGTCGGCAGCGATGGGGGAAGAGGTTGGGTTATAGAAGGACTGTGACTCCTGTCCGGTGCTCTCTCCATTCCTCCCGCTGGGGAAGCCAGCTGCCTGGGTGTGAGGCGGCCTTCGCGAGACGCCCATGTGGGTGCACTTGGACGTGGGTCTTTGGAGGCCTGCCGACAGCTGTGTAAGTGACTCTGGAATCCGCTCAGCCCCCCAGTCAAGCCTTGAGCCGGCCCCCACCAAGGCTGACGCCTTGATTGCCGCCTCATGGAAAACCTTGAGTGAGAACCAGCCAGTGAAGCCACTGGCAGATTCCTGACCCACAGAAATTGACAGCTAATCATCATTTGTTATTTCCAGGCGCTGGATTTCAGGGTGATTTGTCAGGCAGCCACGGATAATAGACACAGCCCTCCCCGACACGGGCAACACCCTCCCCGTCCCCGGAGCTGGGGAGGGAGGGGTTAACCGCAGAGCCCGGGGCCTCCAGGCTGGGAGCAAGGTCAATGTCTCCAGCTTGAGGGACAGTTCATTACGGAGTCATCTAGTGGCCCAGCCAACATTTGGGTCTGCTGCCGGCTGGGCCTCAGCTCTCCTGTGGTGCCTGTCAGAGCAGGGGCCCTGGAGGGGCCGGGGCAGCCTGGAAACGGATTCATTCACCGCCTGGCTTCCCTACATCTGCCCGTGATGCGCCAGCTGCACGTCCCCAGTAGGGGTCAGTGCTGCCTCAGCTCCTGCATTGCGGCATCTTCCAGAGCCCATGGCCCCGGGGTCTGCTGTGTTGGGTCCACAGAGAGGTGCCGAGGAGGCTACCCCAAACCCCAGGGACGGCCAGTAACCACACACAACGTGCATGGAGCACCTCCTGGGTGATGGGCCCTTGTATTCATCATCTTGTTTCACCCTCCCGCGAACCCTGCCCAAGTGGGAATGCCTACGAGCCCCTCCCCTGCAGGTGAGGAAACCAAGGTCCGAGGTAGCCGGAGGGGGAAAGCACCTGCCGGTCTGTCTCCAGAGTGTGTCTGCCTCCTTGGTGGCCCCGTCCTGAGGAAGAGGGATCTGTCGCCTTAGTGGTTAGGGGAGCTGCTTCAGGGGCTGAGGTGGGGGAACCGAAGAGGCAGGGCCCCACCCTGATTCCAGCAAAAACAATCCTCTCCCAGGTTGTGCCATGAAAGGACCATGCAAAATTTCATTTGAAAAACAGTTACAGGGGCGCCTGGGTGGCGCAGTCGGTGAAGCGTCCGACTTCAGCCAGGTCACGATCTCGCGGTCCGTGAGTTCGAGCCCCGCGTCAGGCTCTGGGCTGATGGCTCGGAGCCTGGAGCCTGTTTCCGATTCTGTGTCTCCCTCTCTCTCTGCCCCTCCCCCGTTCATGCTCTGTCTCTCTCTGTCCCAAAAATAAATTAAAAAACGTTGAAAAAAAAAAAAGAAAAAAAGAAAAACAGTTACAAAAACCAAAGCAAACAAACCAGGTAGCACGGTGTTTCAGAATGGGTGGTCTGAACTGAGAATGTTCCGGTCCCAAGTCCCCACTTACCGTGTGACCTGGGGTGCTAATAATAGGCCCTGCCTCATGGGGATCCATGGAGGACTCAGCAAAGTCGAACAGGCAAAACCCTTAGCTCAACGCTGGGCGCGTAGCAAACGCTCTGTGTGGTAGGGTCGGCAAGGAAGGATTTGACTTTACAAATGGGGTCTGTGGTGTTCGGGGAAAAAACCCATGACTTTAGGTACTAGGGAGCCTTGAAAGGCTTTGAACAGAATGACCTCCCTTGAGTTTGTGCTTGTGGAGAAGCTCCTAGCCCAACACTCGCCAGACTCAGGAGACCTGTGCCCTCTGCCAGAGAACTTGAACTAGGAAGAGACGTCTGGTGGGGCAGGAGCAGGGGGAAGAGAAAGAGAAGTAACTGTTGTGGGTTTTCTCTGAAAGCAGAGCCTAGGAGGGGAGAGTGGACAGTAATAAGATTACGAACCGTTACACACGTTTCCCGGAGCCATAAATCCTGGCTCGTTTTACCCAGTGTACCAAAGGGATTAAGCTGACAGAGCGAGGAGTCAGAGAGGAAGAAGACAAGCCACCTTCCAGGACTGACTGTGCAAAGAACTGAGGCCCAGCCCGGTCTGGTGAGGGACCTCTCAAACCTCTCACGATGAGCCTAAATTCTTTTCCCAACACCATCCTGTTCCTGCTTGAACCACCCTTCTGGAAATGCGGAGCTCACTCCCGTATGGAGTAAGTAGCCTGTTCCCATAGGTTCATCTCTCAGTGCTCAGAAGAACTTCTTCTACAAACCTT
The DNA here is from genome assembly GCF_024362965.1 of Panthera pardus. Taxonomy (NCBI): domain Eukaryota; kingdom Metazoa; phylum Chordata; class Mammalia; order Carnivora; family Felidae; genus Panthera; species Panthera pardus. Next base: position 21,588,519 of record NW_026526821.1, on the reverse strand, counting down.
CCCCCTCCAAGCTTCGTTCAATAATTCAGTAGCTTGTTGTATAGATACATACTTTTCTTTGTATCCAATAAAAATACCAAACTTGGTGGTCAATTTAAACAACATAGTTGCGGGTTATTTGGAAGTTTCTCTATACATAATTACGTTACTTTGAAAAGATGACTGTTTTGTTTCTTCTCCAAGTCTTACACCTTTTATTTCTTTTTCTTGCCTTACCACACTGGCTAAGACTGCCAGTAGTTGTTGAGTGAACGGGTGCAACGAGCATCCTTGCCTTGCCTCTGATCTCCAAAGGGAAAACTTGCAATATTTTACGATGTTAGCTGCAGACATAATCTTTCCCAAATTATGGAAGTTCCCTTCTGTTCCCAATTTCCCATTTTTTTATTAGTTTAAAAAAATGTTTATTTATTTATTTATTTTGAGAGAGAGAGAGAGAGAGAGAGAGAGAGCACACAAGCAGGGGAGGGGCAGAGAGAGAGGGAGGGAGAGAATCCCAAGCAGGCTCCACGCTGTCAGCGTGGAACCTAACACAGAGCTTGATCCCATGAACCGTGAGATCATGACCTGAGCTGAAATCAAGAGTCAGATGCTCAACCGACCGAGCCACCCAGGTGCCCCCACCCTTTTTAAATTAGTTTTAAGTCACGAATAAGTTAAATTTTTATCAAGTCGTTTTCTGCATGTAGGTTTTCACCCTTGAGTCAGTTTATGTGCTGAATTACCTTACTGGATTTTCTAATGTCAAATCAACCTTGTATGGCTGGGATTAGTCCATTTCAGTTGTGGTATCCTTTTGTGAGTTGATGAGTTTTTGTGGCTAACACTTTATCAGTGAGTTTTCATTTCTATATATGAGTAATATTTTTCTTTTCTTGCCATACTTTGTCTTGTCTGGGTATGCAGGTTATGTTAACCCAATAAAATGAACTGGAGATTATTCACTCTTTTTCTAGTCTCTGGAAGAGATTGTCAAAAGTGAAAATAGTTTCTTCTTTGAATGTTGGATAGGACTTGTCAATGGAGCCACCCAGAGCAGAAGTTTTCTATATGGAAAAGGATTTTAACAACTGGTTCAATGTCCTTAATTGTTAGAGGATTATGTAGCTTTTCTATTTCGTCTTGAGTCACAATTGGTATGTCTTTCTAGGATGTTGTCTGTTTCATTTAAATTTTCAAACGTATTGACTCAAAGTTGCTCAAAACATCCTCTTTTTTTCTTCAATGTTGGCAGTATCTGTAGGGATGTCTCACTTTTTATTCCTAAAATTGGGGAGCTTGGGGGGACCATTTGTGTTTTTCTCTAGACAAGTTTCATTCAGGATTTTGTCAGTTTGACTGTCTTTTTCAAAGAACCAACTCTGACTTTGTTGGATTAGCTCTGTTTTAATCTTTGCTTTCTTATCTTATTAATTTCTGCTTTTGCCTTTACCATTTACTTCTTCCTACTTTTATTGGATTTGTTTTGATATTCTTTTTCCAACATCTTGGGGGGATGTTTATCAGTTTTCAGATTCTTTTCTTCTCTGACATATGCATGTTAGACTATAAATTTCCCTCTACATACTGATTTACCCACACCTACAAATGTTGGCATGAATTTTCTTCATTATCAATTGATTAAAAATACTTTCTGGCTTCCTTTATCAGTTCTTCTTTTAACCCATGGGTTATTTAGAAGTATATTTAAGTGTCCTGGCATATGGAGAATTTCTAATTATCTTGTTATTGATTTACATCAGTTATAAGGAATAACTGTTTAGATAATACGCTCTATGTGGTTTTGGTTCTTTGAAATTTGGTGAGACTAGCTTTATAGCTCAGGTTATAGTCAAATTTTGTAAATTGTCTTATGTGTTTGAAAATAAGGTGTTGGATGCTGTTATTTATATACATCCATTAGGTCAAGTCTGCTCATCATGTTAGTTAAACCCTTTGAGTAAAGGGTTTATTTTGAGTTATTATGAGTAAAAATGCTCACTCCTATATGATTCTTCTCCTTTGGGGTGGATATAGGGAGACTACATTTTCTATACCCTTAGAGATAAGAGAGGACATGCGACCAGCTCGAGCTTCAGCGCTATGAATGGAAGTGATATGTTTAACTTCCGGGCTAAGGCATTTAAGAGCCAGTGTGCTACCTCCATGTTTTTTCTTCTTTAAAAGCATCTGTGGAAACCACACATTGAGATGACAAAGGCATGGGTTGAGAGACGCCTGGATCCCTGGGTCGCCGCTCAGAGGAGATCTGCCCTAAGAATTGCCTGATGGCTGCACTTTGCGTGAGTAAGAAATAAATCTTTGTTGTACTTTTTTGGTTACTGCTGCATAACCTATTCCTATCTGATATATACATCTTCTATATCCACACTGACTTTTTGCTTCCGTGTTCTGAGAATCAAATTCTGAGAGAGGTATAAGGAATCTTCCATTATGACTTGGATTTGATGATTTCTAACAGTTCTGCCAATTTCTGTTTTGCACATTCTGAAACTGTCATTAGGTGCTTATAAGATTAAAATAGCTTATTAAAACATTTATAATTGTACAGCGTCCTTCTCATCTCTGGTAATACTTTTAGCAACAAAGCCTCTTTTATTTGATATTAATATAGTCATGGAACACTTCTTTTGCAAGCTATATTTTATTCCATCCTTTTACTTTCAACCGTTTTATTTCCTTACGCTTCCTGGTGGGAGGGGTGATGTGAGGAAAAGGAAATTTAGAATGAATTCCACATAACTTCCTTGAGTGCCTCTGTGTGCCAGTCACATGGCTGGGTTCTGAGTTCACAGAAGGGAGCAAGATACAATTTCCTCTCTCCAAAAGGTTACCGTATCGTAGCAGAGATGAGATATGGGTACTTAAACAATCATATAAAATGTAATAAGTGCCGGATACTTGATATGTGCCTTATAAATCATCTCTGAGTGAATGATGGGAATCGCCACGAGAGTTCAGAGGAAAGGGAAATTACGTCCGATGGGAACGGGTCCAGACAATCTTTGTAATGGCATTTGAGTTGGGCCTTGGGAACCAGCTATTTTTGGACATTCGGAGAAATAGGAGAAGGTGAGGGCAATCCAGGCATGGGAGCAGCGCGAATAAAGGCAGAGAGTATCTTTTTAGATTTAAACAGCTTTATCGAGATATAATTTATACACCATAAAGTTCATCCACTTAAAGTGTACAATTCAATGGTTTTAAAGCATATTTAAGAGTTGTGCAGCCATCACCGTAATCTAATTTTAGAACATTTTCATCCTCCTCCAAAAAGACAGTACTCATTTAGCAGTGACTCCCTATACTCTTGACCCCTCTTCTTCCCCCGCTCACGCCCTGGGCCTAGGCAAGCACTGATCTACTTCCTGTTTATTTGTCTATTCTAGACATTTTATATAGATGGAATCATACAGTACATAATCTCTTATGACTGGCTTCTTTCGCTTAGCCTAAAGGGTACGAGTTTTATCCATGCCGTATCATGTATCAGCACCATATTCCTCTTGGTTGCTGAATAATATTCCATTATATGAATGATATGAATGTCCCACATTGTCCATTCGTGAGCTGGTGGACATTTAGGTTAGTTCTACTGTTTAGCCACTGGAATAACGCTGCTATATCTGTGTTCGGCTTTTGTGCGGACGTAAGTTTTTATTTTCTGACTCTAGCAGGAGGGGAATTGATGAGTCAAATGTTGACTATGTGTAACCTTTTGAGGAACCGTCAAACTGTTTTCCAAAGCTAGCTGCACCATTTTATGTTTCCAGCAGCAGCCTGGGAGGGCTCTGATCGCGCTACATCGTCGCCACACTTGTCACTATCTGTCTTGTTGGTCATAGCCATCTGTGGGTGTGAATTAGCGTCTCTGTGATTTTGATTGTCAATTCCCAACGGCTAATGATGTTGAGCATCTTTTCATGCGCTGACTAGCCATTTATAGATCTTCTTCCGAGACCTATTTAAATCCTTTGCCTATTTGTAAAGTGGGTCATTTGATTTTTTTAAGGTTGAGTTGCGAGGGTTCTTTATACATTCTGGATACTGGACCCTCGTGAGATCTATGACTTCAAAAGGTCCCCCAACTTCCGTGGTGTCTTTTCACCCTCTTGCTGGTGTCCTTGGAAACACTAAAGTGTTAAATGTGTATGAAGCCCAGTCCCTCCGTTTTCTCTTTTATCACTTGTGGCTTTGGTGCTGTGTCCGTCATTCTATTTTGTTAACCCGGGTGCTGGTCCCACGGGTGGGTGCTTGTGGGAACTCACCGGGCGGTTATGCTTGGTGCACTTTTCTGCGCATGGATGCAAGGCTCCCGTAAACAGGCTTTGTAAGGGGCTGATAATAACTGCAGCTTCCTCCACTGTGTCATCGTGAGGACCGGATGAGTGAATGCACGCGCCGTGCTTGGGATACGTAGGTTATTGTCAAATCTAGCTCTGCTCCTCATTCGGTGGGTGATCTTGGCCCCAAGTTGCCTCAGCTCATCAAGCCCCACTTTCCTCACCCATCACGTGGGTTAGTGCCACCCCCCTCACCAGGGCCAGCAGGGGCCTCGAGATGCAGGATATAACACCGCCCAGCTTGAGGTTTTCCCCGAGGAGGCCCTCATGAAGGCTTGGATCAATAAAACAGGGACAAGAAAAAAGAACAACCAGAGTCATGGCCGAAGAGAGACAAACTGTCAGCACCGTGAGGGTCTGAGGGGCCACCAGGAGCCGGCTGTGGGCCCTTCAGAGTTTGCCAGAGCGGGGATGGCCAGGCCTGCGAAGGAATGAAGGGTGGAGCTTGGCCTGGTGTTGCCAGGGTGCCTGGCTCTTTGGGGAGTGATCAGAGACCAGCCCTCCCATTACCCCTCAGCCCCTCACAGTGGTTGCCCCTGTTTGAGTCCAGTCTCCTCTGTGCCCAAACAATCTCTCCACCCACCTCCACTTCCCCTATGCTTGCCTTGCCCCACCAAGGAAGACTTCTCTGCCCTTCCCCCTTCACTGGACCACTCCCCCCCCCCATCCCATCTCCAACCGCCTGGGAGGCTGGAGGGAGCTTTTCTAAAGCATCAAGGAAGTCATTACCACCCACTGCTCACACCCCTCCGGGAGCAATGGCTGCTGGAGGATAAATCCTTCTCTGGTCTCAAGGGCAGGTGCAAGTTTTAAAGAGCTTGAAGCTTTTACATTTATGTGTGTAGGAGAGGGGAGGGTCATTAAATATAACACGCATATAGAAAAGTCATGCATAAGGGCACCTGGGTGGCTCAGTCGGTTAAGCGTCCGACTTCGGCTCAGGTCATGATCCCACGGTTTGTGAGTTCGAGCCCCGCGTCGGGCTCTGTGCTGACAGCTCTGAGCTTGGAGCCTGCTTTGATTCTGTGTCTCCCTCTCTCTCTGCCCCCCCCCCCACTTGTGCTAGCTCTCTCTCTCTCTCAAAAATAAACGTTAAAAAAAGTCACCCATGATAAGCATACAGTACAAAGAATTTCCCCAGACTGAACACGCCCTCGTAAAATGGCACCAAACTCCAGAATCAGACCATTACTGAAAGCAGACACCCACCCCCCTGTGTCCCTTCTAGTTATTACCCATCCCTCAATGCTAAGCACTTCTCACGTTATAGAGGAGTTTTGCCTGGTGTTGAACTTCACATGAATGAAATCATTCGGTGTGTATCTTGTGTCTGGCATCTTTTGCTTCACACGTCTGTGAGATTCAAGTGAGCTGTGACATGTGGCCGTACTTCGTGTCTTCTCACCCCTACGCTACTCCTCAGAGCCACTACACCCCCATTTATGTATCTGTCGCATTCATGTGGGGCTTTGAGGTTGTTTCCAGCATTGAGATATTATGAAAAATAATTAAAACGTTCTCGCACGTGTCTTTTGGAGGGCACACAGGCTCATTTCCATTAGGTAAACGTCCGGGAGAGGACTTACTGCCTCATCGGGAAAAATGAGCGTTCAGCTTAGAAGATACCGCAAAGAGGGGCGCCAGGGTGGCTCCATCGGTTGAGCATCCAACTTCGGTTCAGGTCATGATGGCGCAGTTCATGAGTTCGAACCCTGCGTCGGGCTCTGTGCTGACAGCTCAGAGCCTGGAGCCTGCTTCGGATTCTGTGTCTCCCTCTTTCTCTGCCTCTCCCCGGTTTGTGCTCTGTCTCTCTGTCTCTCTCTCTCAAAAGTAAATAAACATTAAAAAAAAAAGAGGGGGGTGCCTAGGTGGCTCAGCCGGTTGAGCGTCCGACTTCGGCTCGGGTCATGATCTCACGGTCCGTGAGTTCGAGCCCCGCGTCGGGCTCCGTGCTGACAGCTCAGAGCCTGGAGCCTGCTTCCGATTTTGTGTCTCGCTCTCTCTCTGCCCCTCCCCCGCTCATGCTCTGTCTCTATCTCAAAAATAAATAAACATAAAAAAAATTTTTTTTAAAGAAAGAAAGAAAGAGAAAAAGAAAGAAAGAAAGAAAGAGAAAAAGAAAGAAAGAAAGAAAGAAAGAGAAAGAAAGAAAGAAAGAAAGAAAGAAAGAAAGAAAGAAAGAAAGAAAGAAAGATACTGCAAATACTTTTCCAAAGTGGTCATACCAATTTCCACTGCTCTCCCAGTTACATAGGAAAGTTCTTGTTCCATATCTTCACGGACACTGTGTGTGTGCGTGTGTGTGCGTGCGTGTGTGTGTGTGTGTGTGTGTAGTGTAATGTATAAATAGAGATATTATATACACATATAGCCTTTTTCACTTGAGCCATTCTGGTGAGTAGGCTGTGTTATCACATCGTAGTTTTCATTTTAACTTGAGGGGATGGTCTTTAAGAAAAAGAACATAAAATAGAATTTTGGACATAAAATTGGGTACCAAAGTGAACATTTATTAAGAATGGGAAAAGAAATCATAACAAATTTCTGGAGGCTTTCAAGCTTCAAATTCCTTTCTTCTGAGATTTTTTTGAGGCCGTTTCCCAGAAATGCTTAGATTAAAGTGCTTCCTGATAGCAACCTGGATCCCCTCCCTGCCTGGAGTGAACAACAGCTGCATAAGAACTTTTTGTGAACAAGGGTCCCGGAGCTTAGGCGTCACCAGCTTCCTAGGAAATGGCCTCTGAGCCCTGCCCCTCTCCTACCCTTTCCCAGCCTGACTCCTCGTTAGGATCTAGGCTCAGGATCTCCTCAGGATCACGTTAGCTTCTCAGGGGGCCTTCTCTGCCTTCATTTGGTGGGTCCACGTGATGAGACCGAGGACAACAGAGAGGGAGGCTGGCAGCAATCGCTGTGGCCCTGGCCTGCGTGGTTGACCTTAACTCCACCATTATCTAGCTGTATGACCTTGGACACGTCACACAACCTCTCTGGGCTTCAGTCTCCTCACCTGCAGAGCGGGGCAGGCCACGCTAACTCCCACCTGTGGGACCCGGCAAGTTGATACGAGTAATGCACTCGAAAGGGCGCTCGGCACCCTTGTTCTAGGATCGTCAGGGTGGCCCCATCATCGTGAGCCTTACTTCTCTCCTTCCGGCACATCTCACCTGACACTGCCGATCGGCTTGAGTGCTCACAGGACACATCGATCTGCTGTGTCTGTAGTCCCAATGGGGTACCTGGCACATATTAGGGGCGACGAAGATGTTGAGTGACTGTCTCTCCTCTGTATCTCACAGCCATCCAGGTGTCTCCAGGCCACAGCCGCACCCAGGTTTCTCTTCACCCCTTCCCTGCAGGGAGCAGCCGCCCCTGCTCACCTGCAGCAGGCCCTGATCGAATAAATGAGCCTCGGCCGCCTACCCTGGATCTCGCCTTTCTCAGGCACGAGGCCAGAGTTCCCGTTGGCTTTTGCGTCCATGGCCTTTTACAGTTTACAAGACCCGTTCCCCTCCATAACCACATCTCTGGGTTAGGCATCGATTGGGAGCCCCAGGGTGACAGAGAGGTCTGGAAAGAGTGGCTCCCTCAAAGTCACACAGCAAGAGAGAGGGGGGAGATGGGCCACGCAGCCAGGACTCTGGGGTGAGCTGCTCAGCGTCGGTCCCAGGGCATCTCTCATCCCGTCCAGTGAGCACTGCAGGCTGAGCACACACTAGGCACTTAGGCTTGTTCAAAAGGAGTGGAAGGAGAGGACAGACGGCAGTTCCGTCACTGGCTCTGGGACCGTGGGCATGACCCACCCGTGCCTCAGTTTCCCCATCTGTAAGTGGAGTTAACTTACCAAGTGCAGGCAGATCTGTCTCAACCGGCCTGGGTGATATTTCCCCTTGGTCCTTCTGTCTGTCTGTCTGTCTGTCTACTCCAGGATGGCTTTGGAAGGAGCTGGTGTGGAGTTAGAACTGACTAGTGGCACGGAGGGAACCTGGGATGTCCCCCCAGAGCCTCCGGTATCCTTCTTGACACAGAGCAGTGGCCCGGACCAATGTTTGGAGAAGCATCTCCTCTGGCATCTTTAAAGGATATTGATGGGGGGGGCGTCTGGGTGGCTCAGTCGGTTAAGCCTCTAGCTCTTGGTTTGGGCTCAGGTCACGATCACACGGTTTGTAGGTTCAAGCCCCGCATCAGGCTCTGCACCGACAGCGTGAAGTCTGCTTGGGATTCTCTTTCTCTGCCCCTCCCCTGCTGACTGACTCTCCCTCTCTCCCTCAAAATGAGTAAATAAAATAAAATAAAGGCTATTGATGAAGTGTGGCCTGCCGCTGGTGAGCTCAGATGATCTGCAAAGACCCCAGTGAACGGTTAAGGGGTTTACCAGCCTCTGGAAGACCCCGAACTCGAGCAGACATAATCTTGGACAACTGTTGTGAAAAGTGTGATAACACGCCCGAATCAATGGCACTGCACAACTCCGCTCCAACTCCCTCCTCTCCCCATTGATAGCAGGAGCAACTAAGGCCCAGAGAGGGAAGAGATTTACCCAAGTTCATCCGGGCAGACCTCCCGAATCAGAATCATGTCTACGATTCTGGGTCTCAGCCTTCTTTATTTTTTTTCCCCCTGCTCTTTATTATTTTTTTTTATATTTTATATGTGACAGAGAGAACGAGAGAGAGAACAAATGCGAGCAGGGGAGGGGCAGAGAGAGGGAGACAGAATCCGAACCAGGCTCCAGGCTCTGAGCTGTGAGCACAGAGCCCGACGTGGGGCTCCAACTCACAAACCGTGAGATCATGACCTGAGCCGAAGTCAGACGCTCAACCGACTGAGCCACCCGGGCGCCCCTCATTGTTCGTTATTTTTAAAAATAGCTTGATGGAAGGATAATTCACACATCTTGCAATTCACTTTTTTTTTAAAGTATATAATTCAGTGGCTTTTAGTACAGACTTGTCCACCCATCACCACAATCAATTTTTCAAACTATAATTACTCCAAAAAGGAAACCCTGTAGGGGTCAACCCCCTCCCCCTCCCCCAGCCCCCACACTCCCTCCATGCCCTCGGCCCCAGGCAACCACCAATCTGTTTTCCGTCTCCATATGTTTGCCTATTCTGCACGTCGTACATACGACCTGCGGTCTTTGTGACTGGCCTCTTGCACTGAGCACAGTGTTTTTTCAAGTTTCATCCATGTTGTAGCATGTTATCGGGACTCGGTTCCTTTTTATGGTCGGACAACAGTCCACCGTGTGGGGCTACCACATTTTATTTATCCGTTGATCAGTTGATGGGCATTTGGGTTCTTTCCACTTTCTGGCTATTGTGAACAATGCAGCTGTAAACATTCATGCACAACTTCTTGCGTGGACATGTTTTCAGCTCTCTTGGGTATATACCCAGGAGGGGAATTGCTGGGTCCTGTGGTAACTCTATGGTTATGAGCCCAGGCTTCTGGCTCTGGCTTTCTCAGACCTTGGCGGGGCGGGGGGAGTGGTGACGGCGGGGAGGCTTGCCACTTCCAGTGTCCGGGATCTGGGGACCAAGTCCTCCCTTCCACTTTTCAGAGTCTTCCGTAGGATGCATGGGAGAGCCAACTGGATTCTAACTCCTGCTCTGCCATCAACGTGCTAGGTCACCGAGTAAGCTATTTTACATCTCTCAATCAGTTTCCCCCTCTGGGAAATCGGATGGTAATCTCTATGGTCCATCCTGAGGATTAGCTGAGATCGTAAAAGCACAGCATTCAATACTCCCATTGGTGGCTGAGGGGCCACGCACTGTTCATAGCAAAGGAGACACACAAGATCCCCGCCCCGACAGTCTTGTATTTACACACGAAGCATCTTGCTTAAGCCTCGCAATCGCACCAGGAGGTATACCTACTGGCATCTCGTCTCCTGGAAGAAGAAAAAGAGAGAACTCAGGAGGCCAAGTCCCTTTTCTCCATCCCCCTTTGGACTTAATTTTAGAATCTTTAAAAAAAAAAAAAAAAAAAAAAAATTTAGAATCTTTTTTTTTTTTTTAATTTTTTTTTTTTTTTTTAGCATTTATTTATTTTTGAGATAGAGAGAGACAGAGCATGAATGGGGGAGGGTCAGAGAGGGGAGACACAGAATCCGAAACAGGCTCCAGGCTCTGAGCTGTCAGCACAGAGCCCGACGCGGGGCTCGAACTCACGGACCGCGAAATCATGACCTGAGCTGAAGTCGGCCGCCCAACCGACTGAGCCACCCAGGCGCCCCAAAATTTTAGAATCTTTGAGCACTGTGTTTTTTTGAACTTTTATCGAAGTAAGCCCTACATGCAAAAAGACCACCGGTGTGTGTGGACAGGTGAACGTACCCGTGTATGCGGCGCCCGGATGAAGGAAATCGAAACCCCATCCTCACACGCACCCCCGCCCCCATCGCGCTTGCGCTCTAGTCCAGTCTGCCCCACCAGGGAAAAGAGTTCCGCCCGTTCATGAACTTCATGTGAGCGCACTTACGTAGCTCACAGTCTTTTGTGGTCGCCTCTTTTGCTCAACCTGAGGTCTGTGAGATTCATTGCGTTGTTGTGTGTCGTTATAGATCCCCTGTCCTCAAGGCTGGGCGAACCGTCATTTTTTTTTTTTTCATCGCTTCTGCTTTTAATGAGCCTCTTTGGGCTTTTCTTCTTGAAACAGAATACCAGGCTTCACGGCCTCCCCGGCGTGTGTGTCTGTGTAGCTGCCCAGGCCTGTGGGGGAGGGAAGCGGGGAGGCCGGGAGAGGGTATATGCTGACCCGTCCTGGCCCCGAGGTGCCTGTGATTCTAGGAGGCACCCGCCTGGCCCTCCTCCCGAGGCTCCTCCCTTTTGGAATCTCTCAAAGTTCTGTTATTCTCGGCTCGGCTTGAGGCCTGAGGGGTGAGCTGGCAGGCATCCAAGGTAAGCAAGAGCAGCTGGAGAAGAGAGGGACTTTTCGGGGTGGGAAGATGAACCCAATCAGATCCCCGCTGAGGACCGTGGGGGCTCGTGTGAAGGGCTCTGCTGCATTCGTCCTGGAACACCGTGGGAAGGGAGGGTTTGGGTACAGATGAGGCTTCCTCTGGGCCCGGGTGTGTCCTGGGGAAGGCAGGCTGCCCGGGTTCAAGTCCCATCTCTGTGACCATAAAACCTGTAGAATGGGGGCAGCATCCGGTTGGGGCTGTTTGAGGAGGAAATAACTCCGTGCACGTGAAGGTTCCTGACCCTGGAGTAGAGCTGGCTGTCAGGATTATAATGTGCTGGGAGCCAGCTGTTTTATGGGCACAATTTTACTGAGCCTGCATACTGCTCGGGAGAGCACACCCCCTCTCGTCTCCATTCGACAGATAAGAAAGTGGAGACACGGAGAGGCCGAGAACCTGCCCGAAACCACACCGTGACATCTGTGGCAGAGTCAGGCTTTGATGCTGCGTCCGTCTGACTCCAGAGCCCAGGCCTCCGACCCCAGGGCTATGAGCTGCCGTGGCGCAGGGCACAGCATTGGACTGTAGGGACCCAGGCTCATGCCTTCCCTGGTTTGGGGAGCCGGATCTCAGGATCATCTGCTTTGTCTGTTAAATGGGCCTACACGAACAGCAGGGCCTTCCTCCTTCCTGGGTTCGTGGCTAGTGAGCTCTCAGGGGTGGGACAGGCACGGGGGCCTGGTCGGGAGAGGCCTCCGAATCTGTTCAGCACCAGCCGGCTTTGCCGAGGCACCTTGCCTTTGCTTTTCAGGAGGGAGGCCCAGTCGACAGTCCCGAGTCCACTCGGTGGCCCCTTTGTAGGGAGCGTGCCCTGACTCTGCTCTTGGGGTGCTCCAGAACTTGGGCCGGGCACTCGAACGGCTGTTCCTAACCCGGGCTGGCGAGTATTGCAAAAGCTACCTATGATACACCCCGGGGAACCAGAGGTTGAGGCCATTGGCCACAGTCCAGGAGGACTTCACAGAGGAGGCCTCCTTGGAGCAGGGTTCTGTAGGCTGATTAAGAGTTCCTCAGGCAGAGATGATGGTAAAGCTCTTCTTAGCAGAGGGAGCAGCTGATAGGCATCAGCGGCTCCACTCCATCCCCACCCCCCACCCCCCACCCCCTTGCTTGGCCATCTGTTATCCGGTGGGGGCTGGAAGTCTGAACGTGATATTTTCCAGAGCCCCTTGCCAGCAAGTTTCTGGATGGGATCTGCCAGCGGGGAGAAGGCAGGACGATGAGAGATGCCAGCCTGCCTCTACCTCCCGCCACGGCCAGGCCGACTTGAGCGGACTTCACAGACTCCCATCAGTTCTCCTGGTTCCAGGGCCGTGGTGAGAGCGCCTCCAGAAAGTAGGTGGTGAGCGCCCGCTTGGCTTGGGGGCCTCGGACTGTTCTGGATGGCAGCTGCCTTGTAACAGTCCGTCTCCCTTCTACTCTTCCTGCACTTCGGACGCGTTTGGAACCGATTTCCCTCATCCTCTCAGCCTGAAATAGCCCAGCGGTTTTCTGTTTTCTAGCTGGTCACTAATTGACAAAACGTTCAGGCCATCTAGGCCGGAACAAGTTGTAGTTTTCAAGGGACAGAAGGAGTCAGTACCCAGAACGTGTGATGTCATGTTTTCATTCCGATTTCTCTTCTAGGCGCTTCCTGTGCGTTTCAACACGCGCCCCCTGGGGGCAGAGACCGTCGTCTATCGCTTCTTCAATCAACAAACATTTATTAGTGGCTGGTCAGTGGGGAATGAGATGGGTGACCAAGTTCCCGTACTTTCGGAATCACAGTCTAGAAGCCACCTGTGGCTCTCGAGAACCTGAAGTGCAGCCAGTCCAAATTGAGCTGGGCTGTCCGTGTAAAATAGAAACCGCATTTCAAAGACTTACTGTGCAAATAAGAAGGTAAAATATCTCACGAATATTTTTCAGATTGATTACATGTTGGCATAATATTTCAGACATACTAGGTTAAATAAAATACACTATTGAGACATATTTTACCTGATTTCTTTTCACTCTTTTTAACATGGCCACTAGAAAAATTTACGTTACATACATGGCTTGCATTTGTGGCCCACATGATATTTCTCTTGGAAATAAGCACTGGTCCTACGGGAGCTGAGTTGAAATACATCGGTTTATCAATTCAGCATTCACTGGAGTCCATTTAAGAGATTGACTTCAGGGGCGCCTGGGTGGCTCGGTCGGTTAAGCGACTGACTTCAGCTCAGGGCATGATCTCGTAGTTTGTGAGTTCGAGCCCCGCATGGGGCTCTGTGCTTTAGATTCTGTGTCTCCCTCTCTCTCTGCCCCTTTCCCACTCTCACTCTGTCTCTCTCTCAAAAATAAACATTAAAAAAAGAGAGAGAGAGAGATCCTTCAGATAGGATGGGGAGCGGGACAGATAGACCAACATGGAACCAAAATTCACTGTGATGAATGTTTGAATTGGTTCATGTTCCAGGGTTCTGGGAGGCTGAGAAGAAATCTAAGAAGGCTTCATAGAAGAAGTGACTTTGGTGTTGAGCACTGTAGGATGAGTAGGAGTTTGCCAGATGGCTAAGGAAGAAGAAGGGCACCCCAGGCTCAGGGAATACCCATGCCAAAGCTAAGAGGTGCACAGGGTCTTTTGAGGGCTTTGGGAAGTTTATCGTGACCCAAACATGATTTGTTGGGAGAAGAAGCTAGAGACAGAGCCAAACTGGGTAGAACGTCGAATGCCTGTCAAGTTTAGACCTGGGGGAGGGGCCGAGACCGAGGAAAGGTTCCTAGGCAGGAGGTGGCTGGTCGCAATGCGAGTGACTTCACCTACCTCCCCTCCTCAAAAGTGTAAAAGAACCAGACCAGACCTTGTTTGAATGTGCAAAGTAAACTATTTTATTTCAGTGCTCAGTCTTTGTGGCTCAAAAGCGTTATCTACTGCCTGCCTGGAACCCTAAAGTGTTTATAAAACCAAAGAGAATTAGAGGCACATTTGTGAGAACATAGATATGTCGGCTCATTTTGTGTTTCTTTCCTATGCAAAGCAGAAAGTTCCGTATGCAACAGCATGACTTTCTCCAAGTCCCTCGCTGGGCTTTTCCGGAGCCCTGGAGGCTGTGACCGCGCCCCAGATAGAGAATTCTCCCTCATTCCTCTTCCTGCCCAGTCACGTGGGAGAGCGGGGGGTAAAGTCAGAGATGACAGCTCAGGGGCTCTTGGAGCTTCCTCAGGGCAGGGGCTGTACTCCTGGGCCCTAGCCCTGCCAAAAGGTGGCAGCTGAGATGCCAACCTTGTTGGTTAGTGACCAGCACAGGCAGCTAAGGTTCTCGTGAAGTCTAGGCGTTGCAGTGTGCAGGCTCGTGGGTAGGACAGGGGCCCCTGGGGCTCTTTTCCCCAAAACTGTGGTCTGAAGGAAGGTGCCTGGGCACAGACGGGGGACCCAGGCAGGGCTGGGGGTGGGGGTGTGATCATGGTCAGGGTTTCACACTCCAAGACATCTGGTGGCCTCGGGCTCCGGGGAGCCAGGGAGTAGGGCTTGCTATCATTTGCAAGGCTCAGTCCTGTAAGGCTCTGGAATCTTGCACAGGAGCTGGTGCAGCCACTCCATTGCCCAGGGAGGAGCCTGAGGCCCAGAGAGGGAAGGCAGCGGCTGGCTGAACTTGGGGCTCAAACCTAGGACTCAGACCCCTCCAATTCTCCTCCTCACCTCACCCCAACTGCACCCTTTTGGATCAGGTCCCAAATGGTCCCTTTGATATTCTCAGGTCAGCGCTGGCACCGTGAACGGCAGGCCGGACTCAGAGTCAGAAGTCCTGGGCTCTGTCCCAGCGTCTTCCTACTCCCCAGCCTTGCAAATACCCCGCTGGTGCAGCGTGGGCCTCCTCCCTTCTCTGGGCCCCAGTCTCTTGGTCAAGAAAGCAGCTCCCACTCGGTGATTTCCCGTGGTGATTAAATGGGTTGGGAGCCGCGTGAGCATCAGCAAGACAGGGCGTGCCCGGCACATAGTAGGCGCCTCACGATGGCGGGGGGGGGGGGGGGACTTTTGGGCCAGGCCTGCTGGAATGTGGAGGGAACTCGGGGCTGGCCTTTCCTGGGACTCCACCTGTGCCTGCTCTGGGTCTCCCCAAGGGCTCCTGGGGCCTGTGCATCGTTTGGGATCTGGTCAGTGGGCACGGTCTCTCTTTCGCTCCAAGGGGCGCCGGGGTAAATCAAACAATAGAATGGGTAGTCAGTGGCTTTTCAGTGGCATCTGGGCTGCATAGGGAGGCATGGGTCCCCGCTCCTCCCCCACCCCAGCCCCAGGCAGCCAGTCTTGGCTCCCACTGTGGAGGCACAGAACAATCTTCACAGGTAAAGGGAGGTGGGGAACCACAAGAGGAGCCAGGAATACATTCCGTTCCAAAGAGTCCCCGCAGACTCAGGTCTGGGGCCCAAGAAGGGGCAAATTTTGCTCATTAGCTTGGAACAAAAATCGGGGTCAAGCTGGGGGCTCTCAGCTGGCTGAGGTGGGGCCGGGCACCCGGCCCCTAGGCGGGACCAACGATGACGTTCCTGAAGCCTTTCACGGCCTTCAGCTTGTCGCTCTCAAAGTTCACCACGAGCTTGTGGCGGCCCACGTGGAGTGGCAGCAGGTCCACCCTCACCTTGGCTTCCTCCCCCGCCTCCACGGGGTCCGGGCTGTGGAGGGAACGAGCAAGAGGGTGAGGACGGGGGGAGGGCCCGGGCTGGTCCCCGTGGCGGGGTCAGGCCAGGGATAACATGCGTCTACTGAGAACTTCGCACGGAGCCTCGTGCACGTACGATGAGAATAAAACAGGCCCCACTCTCCTCTCTCTAAGAGCCTGGGCCATCTGCTTCTTGCGTGAAGAGGGGCCCGTGTGTGTGTGTGTGTGTGTGTGCGCGCGCTTGGGGGTAAGAGTGGGTATGCTCGGCGGGCCACACGTGTGAAAATGCACTGAGCCGTACGTACGTGATTTGTGTTATTCACTGCGTGTCAGTTACGTTGCACCAGAAAAGTAAAAATACAGTGTCTACGCTCACGTGCACATATGCAAATATGTCCCTATGAGGATTCACCCACAAGGGCACACGGGTACACGTTCAAGGTGAATGGAGGACCCGTGTGTCCAGAGGCGGGCGCTTAGTGACTGAATGTGTTACCGGTTGAGGTTCGTGAAGACGCGGGCCTGGAAAGCAGCTAGAGGGGTGTGGGTGCTCAGAGAGGGTGCAGGGGTGGCAAGTGGCCCTAAGGGGGTTGGGAGTGGACACGCGGGTGTGTGGGAGATGAGAGGAGGGAGCTATGGGGCAGGGCGGCCCCCCCACCTCCATTAGCACCTGCCCTGTGCTCCCAGGCCCCCAAGCTGGAGTGACCGGTCCTTACATCTCCACGACCTTCTGCTCCTCGGTCAGGCCGGCCCCCTCCACGGTGAAGATACAGTTTGACAGGGGCGTGGTGAGCGGGTTCCGCAGGGACACCTCAGCCACCAGCTTGCGTTTCTGCTTGGGCTCGCCCAGGATCTGGAAGAGGGTACAGGACAGGTGTCAGGGGCAGCACCGAGGGAGAGGGGCCCAGCGCCCCTCCAGGGCAGGCAGAGTCCCGGCTGGGCCATCTCTGCATTCGCTGCAATTTGGCTCCTTGTTCGATTGAGCTCTGGCATGATCAGTCCCTGCCTCTGTGCCTCAGTTTCCTCATCTAGGAAACATGGATATCGGTACCTGCCCAGGTCTCCTTCACAGACCGGTAGCGAGGCTCCACACGACTTGGGGGGATATGTAAAGTGCCTCCCTTGTTCTAGGGTCTGTGCTTTTCCCTGCCCCACCAGGGCCCCGGGGCCTGGGGATCTTACCTTAGGAGTTTAGCTTTCAAGGGTCCATGGTTCTGAGATCCCTAAATCCCACCACCCTACCACTCTGGGATTCTAGGATTCATTTCTAGAAGTCTGCGTCCCAAATTCTTTTGGCTTCACGATGCTTTCCTTTGACGAAGTTAGGATTTGAGGAAGCCCCGGGCATCAGAGATCTTGGGATCCTGTCCTGGGGCCCCGCCTATCCCCCCACACCCTGCCCAGCCAAGCCCTTACCCGGATCTTGATTTCTGGATTCTCCAGGTAGATGTCCCTCTCAGCTAGCAGGTAGCTGTTGGCAGCCGGCTCAGTGAGGAGTCCCCGCACCTTGATGAGGTTTGACTCGGTCAGGCAGTCACAGTATTTCTCGTAGAGGATTCGAAGGGGAATGCTCTTCTCTGCAGGAGGGGACAGGGGAGAGCACTCGTGACTGCTGAATCATGGCCCCCACCTCTCCGACAGCATCTTCACAAGGCACAGAGAATGGAAAGAATGTGCTTGAGGCCACATAACTAGTGAACGAATGGGCAGATCCCCCCCCTTCCCCCACCTGCCCGGGCTGTGGGGTTCCCAGGGAGGAGCTGGGCGGGGTCGGTGCAGGCAGAACGGCTGAGAACGGCTGGTAGGGAACGTGTTGGAGCTCCAACGGGCCTGGGTTCTAATCTCGCCTCTGCGCCTTTGCTAACTGGCCATGCCGGGCAAGTCGCTTCACCTCTCGGGACCTCAGTTTCCCTCCATGAAGTTGGTGGGATTGCACCCATTTTACAGATGAAGAAACACTTGTGCCAGTAAGGAAGCCCCGGCTCAGCTCGGCCGCTGACTGGCTGTGTGAGCCCGGGGAGGTGACTTCCCCTCTCTGTTCCTCTTCTGTTCCCCGGGACAGCGGCACCGGCTGGGAGGAGCTAAGGGCAAAAGTCATTTCAGAGCAAAAGCCACACAGTGATGACGAGATGAGAAAGAAGCCAGCTGGGCCGACGCCTCCCTCGGCAGCGAGGTGAAGTGTAGTTTCTAGCCCCATTTCTCTGACGCCACTGAGGCACCAGGGCACTAGGGGTCGGCTTGTGGGAGGCAGGCAAGAACAGTGCGAGGAGCCCAGGGCTGAGAATCCACAGGCTGGTCCACTGAATGCTTGTCGTTTCATCGCAGAGAACCGTGGCCATCCTTTTCCACTCCCCCTGTGAAAGGGCAGCGCTGGAGGGCCGGGCTTGGGGCTTGGGGCTCAGGGGAGCCCAGCCAACCTCTCCTCGCTGGCTGTCGCAGGGCTACGATGGGAGATGCCGCTGTCTCTGTTCCCGCCATCTGTCCCCTCCCTCCCCCACTAGGCTCCAGCCAGTCTCGGAACTTTTTATACATCTGAGTATTGCCTCATCAATTACACATTGTTTCTCTCTCCGTCCACTCGCTTTATACTTCTCAACGTTTCTTGCTTAGGGGCACTTTACGTTCTGTGCGGCAAACCAGGGTCATGTACTATAAATAGAAGGTAACTGGCAAAAATGAATACAAGCCAAGTCATGCTTGTTCGGTTCCGGCTAGGTATTCTTGTCTACCGAGGGCTCTGGCGGAGACCCGAGATGGGCGAGGGTTGGGGGGCACTGGGCCCAGGAGCACCGCTGAGACATTCCCTGCAGGGCATCCGTAGGACTGTGAGGGCCCGACAGACAACCACCTTCTCCCTGCCAGTTAAGGTCTAGGCTCCAGCGTGCCCCGCGCCCCAGCTGCTCAATCCCAGGGTGAATCGGCCCCAACCTCTGAGCGGATGACGTGGGGGAAGAAACCCCAGCCTTCTGCCAAAAAAGACAGAAGGAGTGAAAATCCCTGGGTCAGGGCCTGGTGGAACTGACTGGAAACTCTGGAAAGGTACACAGGAAAGAAGGAAAACACTGCCCTCCAGGAACTTAGAGGACGTGGTCCCAACTGTTGACTTTTCCAGAAGGCTGAAGCTAGGGTGGGACCAGGGACCAGGGCCTTGGCCTTGGGCCAGATGATGGCTGAGAGAAGAAAACCTGTGTGGTCAGTCTCAGTCATTCCTTACATGACTTGCCCTGTTCTAGAAGGTACTTTGGGCGTGGTCACAGAGGCCACAGTGGCTGCACTCCCAGTGACCCACCTGGAGGGGAGAGGGGAGGAGAGAGAGGGCGGGTGGGGGCAGGAAGGGGAAGGGAGAGAAGCATGCAAGGAGGCAAGGGTGGGGATGACTGGATTCTGTTCCCTGTCCTGCGTCTGGTTTCCTGTCCATTAATTAGCACATGGAAAGTCCCTAGATCTTATCATCAAAGAATAACAAGCAAGGCGGCCAAAGTGTGGGGTCACCAAAGCGGCTATCTCCAGCTGAGCTTGGCATTGGAGGCCTCGGTCAGGCACCCTAGACTGGGCCTGCAGCCTGAGGGCAACACACAGGGCCTCTCCTCTCCTCCCCCCCCTCCCCCAGTCCCCGTTGCAGGCTGTGCCCCTCACGGAGCGGGAGGGTCTCCGAGGCGGGATGGACCGCTCTGTTGTGACCACATCCCCAGGATGATGAGAAACACCGACAGGCTTGGCTGAGCTCTGGAAGAACAATGCTCCAGCGGCCCAGATGGTAACTGGGAGGCAAAGGGTGACTCAATAGGAAGGAAGTTATTCTGGCATCCCTGGCCCGGGCTGCAGTTCACCTCGTGCCATACATTCCAGGAAAGACACTTCCTGCCTTTCAAGTGGTTCTGAGCATGAGAAGAACCTGACGGGTGTACGTTCACACAGAGGGGCTGGCGCGACTCTTCAAACACCAGCCAGCCTTTGTGCGAGTGGGGAACTTGATGCCTGGAACGGAGAAGACAAATACCCAGGAGCCCACGGCCCACTGACAGAGTGGTGGGGACCAGAACTCGGGGGTCCTGGTCACGGCACAGGGATGGACCCCTGCCCCCGACACTCGGGGTCCGGATGCAGAGGTGAGGGCTGGGTCCTTTGCATGCCATCAAGGCTGGCAGGGGCTCAGGACCCGTGGAGCCCGGCACTGAGGCCATCGTCTGGCACGGCAGGTGTTCAGGACAGACCCACAAGGCCTCTCTGCCTCCCCATGATCAGTTTTACACTTTCCAGGTATTTCCTGAGCACAGGGTCTCCTTCAGTCCTCACAGTGGCCCATCGGGAGGGACGTGTTACTGACCCCCTGACTGATGAGTATGATCGGAGGCTCAGAGAGCATGCTCACCCTGTCCAAGCTTGTACATTTAGAAGGTGGGGGAGGCCAGGGGCAAAGCCAGGTCCGGCTGGCCTAGGAACATGTGTTTGGGCAGCCGTGAGTGTTGGGGCCCAGCTCCGGTGCCATTGGCTCTGCCCCTGAGGGCTTCACCCATTCTTAGGGACCCTGATAGACGGTCTGCTCTGGGCGTGAGTCTCCAGGAGTGCCTATGGGGGACCCAAGATAGAGAAACCAGGAGGTGGCACTGTTTGGAGGGCCAACCCCCTGAACAAGCTGGCTGATAAAGAGGAGACCGGGAGGTGCTCTCAGGGGCCGTGGCACGGGCAGTACTGGAGGCAGAGGGAAGGAATTAGCTGGAAGCAGGCAGTAGAGAGTCCGGGAAAGCAGTCGAAGGTCACGTGAAGATGAGACGGGACAAAACAGTACAGTTGCTAAGAGCACGGGTTCAAGCCCCAGTCCTGTCACTCCCTAACCGTGTGGCCTCGGGAAAGCTGCTTCACCTCTCCGTGCTCAGTCTTCTCACCTGAAAAATGCGGGAATACAAGAAGCCACCTCCGATGAAGAATGAAATGGGTTGCTAGTTACAAAGTACTAGGGCAGGGCCTGACCCAGGGGAAGAAAACCGCACACGCCCAGCGCTCAGGATGCGACCTCGTGCCTTGCGGGTTGGTGGTCAGTAAGTGCTCCAGGAACATGGGGCCTTACCGGAGAAAGGCGCCAGGGAGAGGTTGAGCAGGTCCTTGGTGCCGCACTCGGGCCCCAGGATCCCGTTGTAGCTGACGGTGCGGGCACAGAGCAGGAGGCGGCAGGTGTGCTCCTCGGAGGTGTTGTTGGTGATGTAGGCGAAGACGTCGAAGTCGCTACCCATACTCATGCTCTGACTCACGCGGATCCGCATGGCCAGCCCGGTGTTCTCTTTATCAGTCAGCTTGTTCAGGTGGTTGGCCCTCTTGAAGGCCTCTCTCTCCTCTGGGGACCCTGTGAGGAGGGAGGAGAGAGCTCCGTTAGAGCTGAAATAAGGACCAAGGATAAGGAGGCTGGCACAGGGCAGGCCGACGTTCAGGGTCCCGGTGACTCAGAGCAGCCACAAGGAGCCCCTTGTCTACATTTCTGCGCCAGGAGGATGAAAGAGTATTTTATTTACTTCCCACAAGTAAACTCCTATACATCCCTCAAGACCCAGCCCCAAATCCTTATCCCCACCCCCCACTTCCTCCAGGAAGCCTTCTCCGACCGCTCTTTCCGCAGGATGAGTGAATCACAACATCTTCTGGAGTCTCACGGGTACCTATTGCCTATCATGCTTTTTATTTTTATTTTTTTTAATTTTTTTTTTAACATTTATTTGTTTTTGAGACAGAGAGAGACAGAGCATGAACAGGCGAGGGGCAGAGAGAGAGGGAGACACAGAATCGGAAGCAGGCTCCAGGCTCTGAGCCATCAGCCCAGAGCCTGACGCGGGGCTCGAACTCACGGACCGCGAGATCGTGACCTGAGCCGAAGTTGGACGCTCAACCGACTGAGCCACCCAGGCGCCCCACCTATCATGCTTTTAAAAAAAAAAAAAAATTTTTTTTAACGTTTCTTCATCTTTGAGAGACAGAGCGTGAGCAGGGAAGGGGCAGAGAGAGGGAGACACAGAATCCGAAGCAGGCTCCAGGCTCCTAGCTGTCAGCACAGAGCCCGACGCGGGGCTTGAACTCACAAACCGTGAGATCATGACCTGAGCCAAAGTCAGACGCTCAACCGACTGAGCCACCCAGGCGCCCCTATCATGCTTTTTATTTAACCAAGTTGCTTTCTCTTTATGTACTTGCCCTCTTGAGCTGCTCAAAGACGAAGAGTGTATTTTACTTATCTTTTTGCCGTACCCAAAGCCTATGACAGTGCTCGGTGGGTAGTAAACAGTAATACAATGCAAACTTTCTCCCCTCCAAGTGTTTGCACAGGGATTACTTCTGCCTGAGATCTTTTCCCTCCCTTTCCCTACCTGTGGAGCTCCCCTTCTTGGTGCGCTATTTACTCCCCCCCGCCCCCGCCCCCCCCCCCCCCCGGGTCCTTTTAGGTTTGTCCCCAGTGTCGCTGGGTGCGTATCTATGTCTCCTATCCAACCATCAGCTCTAGACCTTTCAGAGACCAGGGAAAGCACCTTTTCCTTCTGTTTTGTCCCTTCCGGCTAAGGCATGGCCATTTATCACCCACACCCCCAGCCAGCCCTAGAAAGTCCGTGGGAGTCAGATGGAGGCAGGGGCAATGGTGTCTGTGACCTCTGTGAAGACACCCTGTGCTTGGCACACAGTAGATGCTTAGAAAACATCTACTGTGTTGAACTGGCTGTTGGATGTGCTCAAAAGCAATTTTCAACATAAGCTGTGTTCTTTTTTGCCTCTACTGATTTAACATGAGATGCAGAAAGCAGTTTCCTCTTTGTCTCTGACGGAAGCTCTCTAAGTTTCTCTTGCTTCATTTCTCTCTCCTTACCCATCTATTGTCACACTCACCTCCCCAGCCGTGTGTGAAATACTGCATGAATAAACACTACAGAGTTCCTGGAATCTCTCTTCCTTGGCCCTCTGGACTTTCAAGCCTCTCTAGGCCAGATATGTTGCAATTAAAAAAAAAAAAAGTGGCATTTGCCCATTTTCAGTTTGTAGATGCCACTACGATAAATACTGTTAATAAACAGCACAGACGTCATTAATTTTGCTGTTCAGATGCATGCCTCTCCTACATAACTGTCATCCCTTCAGATTTATTTGAGTCAAACCAGCCAAAAAAGCCAGGCTTAAAAAACCAAATGGAATCCTTTTATGGAATACAGAATTCTTTTTCCTAAATGAATAATCGTCTACCACTGTCTCCCAGAGTGCTTTTTCCTTTTTTAAAGTTTTTTTTTAAAATTTTTATTGATTTTTGAGAGAGAGGGGGTAGGAGGGGAGGGGCAGAGACAGAGGGGGACAGAGGACCCGAAGGGGGCTCTGCGCTGAGAGCAGTGAGCTCGACGCGGGGCTCAAACCCGTGAACCACAAGATCGTGACCTGAGCCGAAGTCGGATGCTCAACCGACTGAGCCACCCAGGTGCCCCCACGGTGTGTTTTTTTTTTTTTTTTTTAAGAAAAAAAGTAAAATGGAGAGTAACCCATAGGTCATTATCGTACACAGGCTGCCAAAGAAAACGCAGGCGCACGCACGTGTGCTCGTGCCCACGCAAGCCCGCTGGCTGGTGAAATGAGCTGCTTGTGTGCAAGGCGGTGCTGAAGGCTCCGAGGAGCAGGGCACCTACCCTCCGGGTACTTGTAGGTGTCGGTGATGTCCTGCCGCTGGTCACGGCCCACGCTCTTAGTGCTGATCTTCAGCCCCACGACCAGGGAGTGGTTGATGGACTTGTGCATGGACCCATCTTCCTGCCGGATCCAGTCCACCACGTCGGCATTGACCTCAGCAAAGACAAAAGGCGCGTCGTACTTGGTGCTCAGGTCGCCCTCCTTGATGGCACGCACTGGAACGGGCCCACAGCAGTATGTCCCTGTTTGGGGGGAGGAGGGGAGACGGTGGGCTGAGTGGGGGGGGGGAGGGGAGGCGGGGGGGAGTGGCACCCTCTCAAACCTCCCACATTTCAACCACATGTAGCAAAGAATCCCAAGACCATCCAGCCCTTTGACTCAGGGACTCCATCTCTGGGAAGGCAGCAGTGACTAAGAATGAAGAGTGGAGACTCTGCAGCCGGCCCGGCCTCTGGGGTTCAAATCTCAGCCGGTCTCTTGTTAGCTGTGTGACCTTGGGCAAGTTACTTCCCTTCCCTAAGCCTCTTTTATGTGCGGATATTTGTACCCAGCTAATGAGGATTTGCATATGCTAAATGCCATGTAAGGGTCTGATAAATAAAATAGAAGCGTGTCGCCAGGCGTCCCGAGGCGATGAGGGAGCCACACGGCAGAAGGCAGTGTGTCTGTCTTGCTTCCTGCCCGCGCAGAGACCTGTAGCCAGGGACCAACAACATTCTCGGGGAGGGCACGTTGACCGAATGAACAGGAGAGCCGGGTGTTTATCTCCGTGGGGTTTACAACTGCTTCTGACCGTTCAACGCAGTTAAAGGTTGAGGGCTAGAGGCTGGGTAGCTATACCACAGTATATCCATTCGACGGAACGCAGCAATATTAATTTAAGACTAAAATCACCAAAAACTCTCTGATCGAGAAAGGCCGGCGATATACGGAGAAGTGATGGAACCAAGACAAAAGGCCACGTGCAGCCCGAGATCTTAATGCAGGGACCAAAGGACCCCCAAAGCGCTGCAAACAGAATTCAGAGGCCCGTGAACTTGGCTGGGAAAAAATCACATCTTTATCTTCACTGAATTCTGATAACACTTCCTTCGATTGTGAAAGCAGACAAACCATCGTCTTAGATGCACTTATGACTTGTCAGCCATAAGGACCACAGATATTTATATCTCGCTTTATAGTTGTCATAGATAACTGGAAATATCACTTCTATGCATCTCTACCAGTACATAATGGACCTTACTATCTCCACCCCTAGATCTTGTTATGTGAGGCATATATTATTATATCATAAATTTATTTTTAAAAAACGTTGATAACTCTGTCTCGGTGTAATTGCTTTTCTTTGTTACCCTGGGTCATATATTCTATGCATTTAAAAATATGCTTCTGAGGGGCGCCTGGGTGGCTCAGTCGGTTAAGTGGCCGACTTCGGCTCAGGTCACGATCTCGCGGTCTGTGAGTTCGAGCCCCGCGTCGGGCTCTGTGCTGACGGCTCAGAGCCTGGAGCCTGTTTCCGATTCTGTGTCTCCCTCTCTCTCTGCCCATCCCCCGTTCATGCTCTGTCTCTCTCTGTCTCAAAAATAAATAAACGTTAAAAAAAAAAATTCGTTCTGTCTCTCTTTCTCCCTCTTTCTTTCCCTGTCTCTCTCTCTCCCTCACACACACATACACACGAGTATATAATAGAAAATTACTAGAAGCTGTGTGTGAACGTTAATGATACTTCCTCTGTGGGGGAAGAGGACAAAGATGCGATTTGATTTTTTTTTCTTTGTGCCTTTTCATAATCTCTGTTTGCCACAACGTGTGTGAATTACATACACGGTCAACAGAGGGCCCCCACCCTCGTGCGGGCTAATCAGGGGTCTCTGGAATCAGCCACACTGGGGTTAGCACCGGCCAAGTGACTGTGGGGGAGTCCTCCCCAGGACTCAGTTTCCCCGCCTGGGGAAGGGGGCCACACCCACCCACCTTCGCTCTTCTCCTGGGGCGTGGGGTCGAGGGCCTGCCACCCCTCATAGCCCGGCTGCAGGTCTGGCCTGCTCATCCATGACTCCACCCAGCAGTGGAAGTTCCTGTTGGGGAAACGAGACGAACGTTGGCCAGGACTCAAACTCAGACTTTCACTGTCACCTCCCGCGGGCAGTCCACACTTGCCTGTCCCAAGCTGAACCCAGGGTGTCCCCAACACCCTTCTTTGCTTTTCCTCCCCTGGGCCCTAGCCAGGTGCTCGCTGCTACCCCGGAGTCACTGTCATCGCCCCCTCCCACAATCCTCCGCTTTCGGTGGCTCCTCTAGTCCAGCTGATGGGACCTCCTCACTTCTCTGCTGTCCCTTCTTTTCCAGCCCAAGGGCTCTGCCCCGGTTCAGGCCTCATCCCTGTGCACCTGGAACACACCCCAGCCTCCTTCTGTCAGCTTCTCTGGTGTCATCTGTGTCCCTCTCCAAGTATGAAGACTTTGGTGACAACCTGTTGCACCTGTTGCCTTGGGAGGCAAGCCCAGACCCCCTAACCTGGCATTCCAGACTCCTGACAACCCAATCCCCTGACACCTTTTCATGCACTTCATGACTTTCCCTCCTCTTGGCCTTTGCTCCTGCTGGGGCCCTACCTGGAGAGCCCTCCCCAAGTCCTGTTCCCCCTTGTCCAAATACTGTTCAACTTTGAAACCCAATTCAAATGTGACCTCCTCTGAGAAGTCTTCCCGGCTTTCCATTCCGCGGGACCCTCCCCAATGGGCTCTACCCCTGACCCTGGGCCCCAGCTCACCAGATCATCTCGCTCTTGTCACCCTGGATCTCCCCAAACTCGTTGCGGAAGTACTCGATGAGCAGGTTGCTGTTCTGGTCGTGGGCCGAGTTATAGTTGGTCACCACTCGGGTGGGGATGCCGAGGCACCGCAGCACTAGGGTGGGAGGAGGACGTGATGGAGAGAGGGATTAGGCTCTGGGGACATCTGCCCTGCTTTGGGCCTCCACATGCCCATCTGTATCCCAGGCAGCATTGTACCCATTGTCTAGGTAGTGAGAGCGGGCGTCATCCCCTCAGCTGGATGGTGGTGCCCACCTCGCCGGTCACCCCATGTCCGCTCTGACTCTTCACATCACAGCTAACAGAAGAAGACCCCAAAATGCAAGTCTGACATCAACACTCCCCTGCTAAGCCTTTGATGTCTCCCTATGGCCGCTGAGGTCAAGGCCAGACTTCGGGCTGTGGCCTTTGGCCGTACAAGGTTTGGCCCCTGACCGCCTCCTGCACACTTTGCTCCGGTCACACTTGCTGTCCCTCCGGCACTCTCTACACTCCCGCCAGCCACAGGGCATTGGCATATGCTGTTCCCTCAGCCTGGAAGGCCACCCACCAGGTTTAGATTGTTTCATTTGCATTCGTAGCAAGACTGGGGATTTATCGTCATTCTCAACGTAAGGGCATGTGAGGGATTATGTAACTAGTCCTCTGAGGGCAGCGAGGGATCTGTCTTCCTTTAGGTGCCCAGACCCCAGGACAGGTCTGGCACAGACAATTTTGTCAAATGGATGAAGTGGAGAGAGGAGAGGAGGAAGGGGGTAAGGGAAGGAGCAAAGGAACCGCGGAGATTCAGGGCAGGGAGCAAACAGTGAAGCAGGCAGAGGAGAGAACAAGTGTCGGGGTGGGGTGGGGGTGGGGAGCAGGGAGAGGCTTCCATTCAAGCCCCAGCTGCTGTGGGCTGCGTGAGCCGAGGCCAGTCCCCCCACCTCTCCGGGCCTTGTGTCCTCCTCTACGACACGGGGTTGGGGTACGCACGCAGGGCCGGCAGTCGCGTTGGGACACCATCGGGGAAGAAGAGGGCCCTATGCTCATGCCCAGGCATGGTTTACAGAGGTCGTAGCGGCGGGGGAGGGGCCAGGTTGCGGTGACAGGACAGCCGCTGGCCGGGAGGGAAGCCGGGGGCACGATTCATGCCTGAGAGGGCAGGGTGCTCCTGACACATGGCATTTTGGGTGTCTTCTCACTCCCTCATTTTTTCCTGTGTTTTTTATGTGTTTTGTGAAAGTAACATATTCTCGGGGTGGGATAAAGAAAGTAAATATCTCTTTTAAAAAGTGAGGAAAGCCTTACTAAATGTAAGCTGGGAGACTTCTGTCTTTTAGTCTTGATTGAGACTGAGTCTCTGAGATAGAGGGTGGGGGTGAGGGGGCAGGATGTGACTTTGGCTCTGTCGCCCTTGGCCCGCCATCAGGCCGGACAAGAGCCTCTGGGACGGCCCTGGACGCTGGCCAGGAGACACGAGGGCCCCTGGGAGGGGACAGAGGAAGGACAGTGCTTATCCTCTGCCTCCAGCCTGGTTGCTTGTCCCGGGACCTGGGCAGTAGGCTCTTTGCTGCCCTTTGGCAGAGGCTGGTGTCCCAACCCCGGACCTTGCCCCGTCACCACATCACAGGCCTCAGAATATAGACCAGACGTGGGGGGAGGCCTGTCCCTGAGGAGCACGGAGCCCACCGGTGTCCAAGAGACAGTGTCCCAAGAGGTCTCACCATCACAGTCTCAGGCCGCGAGGCTGCCCCAGAACCGAGGGCCCCTGGTTTCAACCCTGGCTGTGCTGCTCACCAGCTGTGTGACCTTGGGCAGCCACTTCCGGTCTCCGGGACTCCATTTCCTCCTCTACGGGGAGCTAATAAATAGCAGCTTTGGGGGAACGCTGTGGTGATTCAGAGAGACAGTGGGTGTGGGCCGTATCGTCTGCCCTGGTGCCCAGGGCAGAAGAGCACAGTGGTGCCCGTCCCTGCAAACGCCCAGCCAGTCACCGTTGGCTGACTCGTGGACATTCCAAAAATGCTCCAGGATCCAGCTGAGGAATTCCACCTTCCTCCACAAACCCGAGCCTGACCTGAACCAGTGACATCTGCCCGGGTCCTAAGAGCTCTCTGTGAATTTGGTCAGTCACCATTGTGTCCCTTTTCTAGGTGAGGAAACAGGCTTGGAGACACCAGCTGTCTTGCCCAAGCCCACCCAGGACCCCTCCAGGGGCCGGAGGCAGAGCTGGGATTCCAAACAGGCAGCCCGACCCCAGGGGAGTCCCTGGGCCTCGCCCACCCCCCCACCCACCTGCAGCTCCCTGGCAGAGGCCCCAGGGCCTGCGCACAAACGTAAGCCAGAACCGGTTTTCCCCGGTTCTGTCACAGGCCAGGCCTGGGAGAAGGCTGCAGGGACCCAGACTCAGCCCTCGCCTTGGGGAGAGAGGGGTCGAGCGCAAGATCCACAGCTAAGCCCTCCGGAGGTCACAGCCCAGGGGAGGGAGGTGTCTGCAAGGTGAGCTTGGGGGACCCAGGACATGGCTGGTGATGTGTCTCCAGAAAACCCGCGGGCCCCTCAGAAGAAGGGGTCTGGGATTGCACAAGAAAAGGGAACGCATAGGTCCCAGGAGCTGGCAGTCACGGGTGGTGTGGCCGTGGAGAAGGGGGAGCAGGGACAGCCCAGCTGGGAGCCCGGGCCACACGGCCTCCAGATCGCTGGTGTGGAGGACAGCGCTGGGGCTCCCGGAGGCCCTTCTCTGGGCCTGGGGCCTGGTCCCGGAGTCAGAGAAGCTGGGAACCAGGACCCGCCTCTTAGATTTCCTGAGCCTAAGAAATGACAGCTGCACAGTAATTGTAGTGAGAATAATACAGCAGGAGATAAATAATTACTGTTATTACTGTTATGCATCTGAAATCATTTCACGCACTTCGCACATGTTAACTCTTTCAATCCTCGCAGTGGCCCCAGGATAAAGGCACTGTTGTTACATCCCGAGTGGCAGAGCTGAGGCTCAGAGAAGGTCGTGATTGTCCGGGGACACAGCGGGTAGAGCGGAGCGGGGATCTGAATTCAGGCCATGGATCCAGCGTCTGTGTTTTTAACTGGTTCAGGCTACTCATCCACTCCCATACGGACCATCATCAACCCAGAACAACCTTCAGCATTTTCTGGGCTCGAATTTTTAAGATTTCTTAAAGATTCATTTTACTTCTTGGGTTTACGTTGCTTTGTCTTTCCTCGTCTGCATTTTACAAAGTGCCTTCTCTTTCTTGACATTGATATTGCTGTTACTGTCAAGCTATTAATAGCTAATATTTACTGAGAGCTGCCCTAGGCCGAATTCTCTGCTGAGCAGCTTTATATCAACCCCCGTAGGAGATAGGTCCTTTTACCCGCATTTTACAGATGAGGACACTGAGGTTCAGAAAGAAGTCATTTGCTCAAGGTCACAGAGCAGGTGACTATTACTGGGCATATTTAAGTCGGGTGTGCTCCAAAGCCCGCATCGTCAACCCTGAGCCCAGGCTGCCTCCTAAATGACATCCCTTGGTCCCAATGACCACCTGAGGGCTAGTTGTTGGACAAAGGACCGGAGAGGGGCAGCCGCTGACTCCAGGCCACACGGCACATTGGTGGTGTTGAAGGCAGAAGCAGGACCGGAACTGGGGGCTGCTGATTCCCACTGGAGAGCTCTCCCTGCCCCCCTCTGGCGCCGGTTCCAGGCCCTCCCTGCATCCAGCGTGCAGCTCACCCGTGCAGGCCACAGCCGCGAAGACCCAGCACTGGCCGTACTTGACACGCTGGCAGCCGGAGCTCTTCCAGCGCCGCAGAATGTCCACACTGCCGATCCAGAACATGGGGCTGATGCCGTCCCCGTAGTTGTTGTCCCAGCGCCCCAGCAGCACGCCCTGGTCATCGTTGCAGTTGACCTACAACCAGCGGGGGCATCGGAGGGACTGAGCCCGGGAAGCAGGTGCTGTGAGTTCAGTGCGTGGGGAAAGGCAGGGAAGGGAGTTTAGGATGAGGGAACAGCCCATGCAAAGATACCAAGGTATGACAGGCCGGTATGTGGGAGACGGTTGGGGCCGGAGCCCCAGGTGGGAGACAGAGAAGGGGAAGGGAGGAGGTGGAGAGGGGTCGAGGTTACGAAGGTGACGCTGGAGATGTGAACTTGTCCATGGGGTGGCAGGAGGGTGATAAGAGGTGATCTGAGTTTTACGAAGACCCCCTCTGGCCCCTGCCCCGATTGTGTCATTCCTCTCAAACTCCGTTGCCTTGGGAATATCATCCAGCTTCCCGCCCGGGGTCCATGAGGTCTACGTGGTCTAACCCCTGCCCACGTCGGGCACCCCGCACCCCCTTGCTCACTCCACTCCGGCAGCACCAGCCTCTTTTTTTTGCTCCTCGAACCTGCCAAAGTTTTTCCCTCCTCAGGGCCTTGGCACAAACTGCCCCCTGCCTGGGATGCTCGTCTCCGAGTTCCTGTATCAGCTGAAGGATCACCACTTAGGGAGGCCTCCACAGCTCCTCCCCGAAGTTGGACTCCGCAGTTAGACCCCCTCACACCCTCTGGCTTCCTTCAGTACGTGCGTTATCGTCTAGGATTGTGCCCTCGTTCACTTGACATTTCTGTTAATGTCTCTGTTAATGACATTTCTGTCTCCTCCCACCCACCCACTAGAACATAAGCTCCATGAACTTAGAGACCATACGTGGCTTATACTTGGCTGTTTCCCCAGTGCCTAGGACACAGGTGGCACTTGGTAACTATTTGTTGAATGAGTGAATGAATGAATGAGTGAGTTAGGGACCACACGACATTACCCTTATTGGTGTAAATCCTGCCTTTCCAAATACACGCACTCTTAGCTGAGAGTTCCCCTACCGAGCCCAGTGTGGAGCGCAGCCTCCATATCACAGGAAGGGAGGAGTCCGCTGGGGCCCATCGTGGGCCTCGACCCCGGGGCGGGCCAGCCACTCACTCACCATGCCGCTCACCACCCGGCCCACGTAGACGGGACTGCTGCGGCGGGAGCAGTCGCGGCCGGCATCCCTCAGGAACTTGGGGTTCTTGTCCAGGAGCAACAAGCAAATGTCCAGGATCCCGTCTTCAAACTGTGTTGTAGGAAACAAGAGGAGGATGAGGGAAATGAGAAGTCACCTCCTCCGGGAAGCCTGCCTTGAAGCTCTGCAGCTCTACGTCCTCTCTGGTCCACCTCTCGCACTAGGGAGGTCCAGGCTGGGTCTGCCACATCTCTGTGATGCCAGCTTTGTCTGGCCCGGGACGGGGTGGGGTGGGACAGTGACAAAGTGTGAGAAAGAGGAAGGGGATGTGCCTGCATTCAGAGCCTGGCTAGGGGGGTCCTGGGAATTTGGAGGAGAAACTACAGTGTCCCTGGAGCGTCCCTCTCCTCAGAGTCACCTCAGGCCCTGCCACCGCCCCTTTCCCATCTCTGCTCTGCCAAATATCCCACTTCCCCTAAGGCCTGACTCACCCTGCAGAGCTGATGAGATTCCTCTCCTGCCCCCACCCCACCCCCACACACTGCTCTGATTGGAACTGAGGTCAATTATATATATAAATCTAGTCTTATGACTCCCGTTTCCACTGCACCCAGGATAAAATTTAGACTTTCCCTGTGAGCTGCAAGGCCCTTCACAATCCGGGCCACACCCCGTCTCTGACCTCTTATCACCACTCTCACCCACACTCATTGCCCCAGGGCCTTTGCACTTACTGTTTCCTTTGCTTGGAATGTTCTTCCTGCTACTCTCTGTATGGCTCACACCTTCTCATCCTCATTGTCATTATTAAAAGTAGGATCTTCCCTCCTTGTCTCATTACACCACACCACCTAGTCTGACAAGTCCAAAGGCAACCTGGCCCCTCCTCCCCATCTCTGTGGTCTTGTCCCAAAGCAGACTTTATCTCAGGCCTCCCTCCATGCTGCAGAACAGCTTCCCCATGGCTCTGAGCCCTTTTGTGGCTCCCTAGTGCCATCAGCCTGACATTCACAACCCGGACACTGCTGACTTTTCTCTCTTCATCTCTTGGGGCTCCTTTGCACATACAGTGCTCCCCAAGGCTACAAAATTCTTCTTAAGCATGACCCTTCTGAGCTTTTGCTCAGGCACTTCCCCTTGCTTAGTAGACCGCATTTCCGCCTCCTCCAAAGCCCAGCTCAGACCTTGCCCTATTTCAGGAATCTCCCTGATCCCCACGGGCAATTTATTCACTTCCTTTCTCTAGGTCTTATCATCCCGGATTGTGATGGCTTCCCAAAGATTCACAAGGGCTGTGTCCAGTGGCTCAACACAAGCCTGGACCCAAAACAGGAACTCAGGGGATGAAAGGAAGGACTTGGCTTTGTTCTGTTTGTCAGGGTAAAATACAGAGCCCTGGGAAAGAAAAGCCAATTTACTTCTTGATGTATGTTATGTATCCCGGTCATACCACCATTTCATGTACATCCCACAGCAGGCTACAGGTTCCTGGGCAGATATGCTTACAACCATTATCCCCAATATTCAGATGGGGAAACTGAGGTCAGAGCTCCAGAGCACACAGAGAAGACTTCTTTGTGGCCCCAGGGCAAGATTCTGGAGGCCCGAATATGGAAACCCCACCCCAGGGGCTGTTGGAAAAAGCCTCAAGGTGAATCCCATGTCAGAAGGCCAACAGCCCCTAACACACCAGGAGGTTGAAGGGCCAGGAGTGGGAGGACTCTTGCTTCATGAGTTTTCTCAGCAATGTCTCAAGAACTTTCATGGGAGGCTGGATGGCAGAGGAAGTAAGATGACTAGTTTGAACCCCCAGCCTGGGATGACCTGCTGGAAGGTGAGGAAACCACATGGAACAGGGATGAGCCATCTAGCTGAGGTCAGCCAAGCCCAGCCTAGACAGCTAGGCTCTGGTTGACCCACGAATTTGTAAGAAATAATAAATGGTTGTTGTTAAGTTGTAAACGTGTTGTTAAATGTGTACATTTCAGGCTTGTTTGTTATTCAGCAGCAGCTGACTGATACAACCAGTGGTTCGCAAAGTATGACCACCGGTCAGCAGCATCAGCATCATCTGCGATCTAGTTGGAAATGGGAATTCTCAGCCCGCACCCAGCCCTACTGAATCAGAAACTAAGGGTGGGGACTCAGTGATCTGTGCTTTAACACACTTTTCTGGTGATTTCTAATGTACACTCAAGTTTGAAAACCACTGATCGAGACGATGGTTTAAAGCCTCCTCTCGGGACTTACTTAGCACATAGTGAGCATTTTTATTGCTTAGTTATATGGCCTTGAATGTTCCCTTTCTCCCTCCTGGAGCACCGACCGGCCCCACAATTCCCAAAGGCTCTCCTGATTCTTTCCCCACCTTGAATCTGGGGCTGCCATTCCCACGGTGGGTAGGGCAACCCTTTGCCGTATGATCTCGGGCTTGGCCTGGGCCCTCTCTGAGCCTCCAGCCATTTCGGGGCCCTTGAATCCCTGACAGCCTGCGGTCACAACCCCGAGACCAGCTCCCACCTCTGAAGCTTTCAGCGCCTCAGACCCAGGGCCCAGCACACAGTGGGCCTGTAGCGGTGGAAAAGGCAGCATGCGGCCCTACCTGCCCAAAGTTCCAGGGTATGTTGTTGATGAACTTGGCCGAGCCCTGGTAGATGAAGCCATGCTGGGTGAGGATGTACTCCTGCCGCTCCTCATCTGAGTCCAGGTACACAGAATCCTCTGGGGATGGGAAAGAAGGGGCCTCAGCTCTGGGTCTGGCAGGGCACAGGGTCACCACAGATAGGGCAGCCAGGCGCTGAAAGCTAGGGCCGGGCCAGAGCCTCGGAGGCCCTTCTATCTTTTAATCATCAGTGAAGGATTCAATCACTTAATCAATTCTGGATGGAATGATTTAATTAATTAATTAATCGTTCATGAATAATCCTGTATCAATGAAATAAGGTGTTAGCAGCAGCTGCCATTTATGCAACCCTTGCCGGGGCCTGCGAAAAGCATATGACACACATGTTAACGTTTCATCTCCACAAGAGCTCTATGAGAAGGGGACCTTGAGAGCCCCATTTTACAGGTGGAAAAACTGATGCCAACACAAGAGAGAGAGGAACACTGGACCAGGAGTCAGGCACCTCCTAGCCGATCCTCACTTGCTGGGCGACCCTGGGGAGACCACTTCTCCTTTTTCGTCCGCTTTAGTCCATAGGAAGTCTGCTCCCTGACAGTAACATGGAATGCAGATCTGGGAGGTGTTTTGCAAGCTAAAGCCCTCAGCCGGGGTGAGCAGGAGAGTAATTCAAGGCAGAGAGAAAGCCCACTAGGGTCACCGAGGCTCAGGGGAGTCGGGATCCTGTCCTCCTTGAGGGGGTCCGGGAGGGCCATCTGGAACAGGTGACCTCTGAATGCCGCCTTGATAAAGGACTAAGATTTAGATACTTGGAGCCTGGCGGGATGACATTCTAAGCAGAGGACCAGAGACAGCAAAGGTGCAGCTGCCGGGAAATGCCTGGAACTCAGTGGCCTGTGGCTGATGACTGCAGAGAAGAGGGCTGTGGCAGTCGGGGCCAGAGGGCAGGAGCCGTAAAGGTCAAGTTGGCCTTTACCTTCACCACTTCACAGGTGAAGAAGCTGAGGCTGGGGAGAGGAAATCCAGGGCCACGTCATGACTTTGGTGGGCCCTGGGCATCTTTGCTTCTGTGGGCCCCTTCTTCCATAAAAAAAAAATTTTAAATATACTTTATGACTGCATTGGTACAATGACAAATATATTAATATCACATGTCAAAACACATCCTCTGACCTAAACATTCATTTTTCCTCATGATTTTAAAAGAAATT
Source organism: Panthera pardus (assembly GCF_024362965.1). Classification (NCBI taxonomy): domain Eukaryota; kingdom Metazoa; phylum Chordata; class Mammalia; order Carnivora; family Felidae; genus Panthera; species Panthera pardus. The sequence goes on along the minus strand of NW_026526821.1, from coordinate 21,553,320 downwards.
AAAATATTTTTGGGGTGCCTGGGTGGCTCAGTCGGTTAAGCATCTGACTTCGGCTCAGGTCACGATCTCGCGGTCCGTGAGTTCCAGCCCCGCGTGGGGCTCTGGGCTGATGGCTCAGAGCCTGGAGCCTGCTTCTGATTCTGTGTCTCCCTCTCTCTCTGCCCCTCCCCCGTTCATGCTGTCTCTCCCTGTCTCAAAAATAAATAAACGTTAAAAAAAATATATTTGTATGGGTCCCTAAAAATATGGTGGCCCTGGCCCGGAATGCAGGGGCTCAGGCCCCTTGGGTCCCCGGGCGCTGTCTGGCCCACCCGCAAACCCCCTCTTATTGCACGGAGGAAAGCAAATGTGAAAGTGGCCAAGTATTTTTTGCCTTGTATATCCTGCACTGTTGGCTCCCGGGACTGCAATAAAAATAGCCTTACAGTAAATGAACTAGGCAGTGGTAAGTCAGCAGATAGGTTGGGAGAACGAAAGAGAAAGAAAAACCCAGGGTGTTTCGTCACTGTGGGGAGAGTGTCAGTACATGTCAGCTCGGCCCCACCCTGGCTCAGCAGGCAGGGACCGTGCCCTCCTCGCAGCTCTGCTGGTCAAGGTGGGGATGAGAACCCCACCCCCGCCCCCCACCTCCCCAACCTTCCTCCCACCCCCCTCGGAGATAGGAGGCTCGGGTTCCAGAGGCAGGCCCCAGAGGGACAGCAATTTTCCTATCCCACCCACACCCACACCTCCACTGAGCCCAACTTCCTGCCTCAGCATCACCAGCTCCAACTGTCCCCTCCGGGCTCCCGCCCTGGGATGTGGGTCACTTTAGTCACTGAGCTGCTTGGCTGACAGCCACCCCAATCCGCAGGGCGGGGATGGGGCAGGGCTGGAGGAAAGGCCAAAGGAAGGGGACATCCCCAGAACTCCGCTCCCTGTTCCCTGAACTTTGAGACCCTGTGGTGTCGACGAGTGGGGGACACTGGCGTCTTCCTGCTCCACGGGCAGGGCTGGCGACTAGCCGTAAGCTTTGCAGATTGGTGAGATCAAAACACATCTCCAGTGCGGTCCAGAGAAGCCACTTCTGTCCCAAGACACCATTTCATGTGGCCCCAGGGCATGTGAGCAAGGATGAGTGATCTTCCCTGTGAGGACCTCCCGGGGACGACTTCATGTCCCTGGGTGGAGGGCCAGATCAATAAACTGTCCTCACTGGCAAGATGTGGAACATTCTGAGCTCTTAAGAAGAAAAAGCAGATGGATGCACACTGATGGGGAAAAATCCTCAGGATGTATGGTAGAGGGGAAAAGTGGAATAAGTTGTAGGTTGATGTATACTGTGGGATCCTTTTATGTTTAAGAGAAACCCATTAACGCAGCGATGTCTCCAGGCACATGCACTCGAATCTAAGGAGAGGAGCCCCCCAAGACAGCTAATAACGGTGCTCCCCAAGGAGGAGAGTCAACACGGGGGCCGTTTCCCTGTAATGCTTAAAGCTTATATGAAGAGGATGTTCTCATGTCTTACTGTTATACCTAAAAATAAAAGCCGGAGTCCCTGCGTGGCTCAGTAGGTTGAGCGCCTGACTTTTGATTTCAGTTCACGTCATGATCTCACGGTTCATGGGTTTGAGCCCCGCGTCGGGGCCTGCTCGGAATTCTCCGTCTCCCTGTCTCTCTGCCCCTCCTCTGCTCGCCCTCTCTCTCTCCAAGTAAATAAGCTTAAAAAAAAAAAAAATTAAAGCCAAGATATGTACATGAGAAAATAAAAAAAACCTTTCCCCTCAAATGTGTTATAAAATGTCCCAAAATGGTGAAGAAAAAAATAAAAGCAGTGGTCCAGTAAGAAACTGGTCGTCTGATGCTGGAGAGGCTGGAAAGTGTGGCTGGACCCCAGCGTTGAGGAGGGACTCCCCATTCCCAGGCCTGCCCACAAGGCATCTCTCTCTGCCGTGCTATGCAGGAGCAAGAAAGAAATGGATCTGATTGCCCTGTCGGTCAGATGGGGAAACTGAGGCCCGGGAAGGGATGTGGCAGCCCCTGCCTCCCCCTTCCTCCTCGAGCCAGCCTCCTTTCTTCTGAGCTGTCCCCTGCAACTTGCTAGTTTTGCCCAGCATTGCCCACTTACTTACTTAGAGGACCCTTCAAAAGCCACTTGACCTCTCTGAGCCTGCTTCCTGTCTGGGAATCGAGGACACTAACAATCTCCCCCGTGGGATTATTGAGAGGAAGAATTGAGGGGCACGTAGTTAACCAAACTGCTCCTGCCCGCCTCTCCTGGTTACCCTACCCCTCCACCTCCCTCAGGTTCCCCTCCCCAGGCCGGTCTGGGGAGATTTCAAACAGAGCCCCACGAAACACAACCAGACGTGGAGCCATGGCCCTGGGCCTCCCCTGGGCACCGCATTCCCGAATGGGGCTCTGAACCCGAGACGCGTCTGTGCCCCGGCACAGTGCGGTGGGAACACATGAGCTCCGGCACAGGGTGAGATCCCTTGGTAGCTGTGTGGCCTTGGGCAAGTCATTTTGTGTCCGAGTGCCTGTCTCTTCCTCCATAAGTAGGGATAATAATAAGAGTACTCACATCGCAAGGTTTTGGCGAGGCCGGAGCTCGGCACGGCGCTGAGGGGGTTTTGCTCAACCTGCTTTGATGTCTCTTCTGCCCCACTGCCCCCACCCTCAGTGGCCCCCGTGGGTGGGCCCGGCCCTGCCCGTCTCCGCACCCTGCTGACGGATCGTATGGCTCACCTGCGCACCAGGGGTTGAAGAGCAGGATGAAGTGGCCCAGCACGAAGCTGGAGCCCTGGTAGCCGGTGGAGGCCTCCAGGCTGAGGCGGTACAGGCCGATGGGGGCGTTAGGCGGGGTGCTGAGCTGCAGCGAGAGGGCACTGTCCCGCTGGTCCACCACCTTGGCCGTCCAGGCACCTTCCTCCACGGCATCGGACAGCGGGAAACGGGCCCGGGTGCCGGCCTCCTTGCTGGGAGCTGGACCTGACAGAGGAGAGGCAGTGGCCGTGAGCCGGACGTGGGCAGGGAGGGACGGCGGCAGACCCGGCGGGGGCCGGCACACGCCGGGGGTCCCACGGGCCTGGGTCGGAGGCCGAGGTGCGCTGCCGACCGTTGAGGGAACTTTGGCGAGAGGTTTCACCTCCCTGAGCCTGGGTTTCCTCGTCTGTAAAGCGAGGGTCAGACCCCGACCTCGCAGGGCGCTTTTGCGAGAGCATGTGACAGGTCTCGCGCCCACAGCAGGTTCCCAACCGGACAGATGTCTCCCGGGGGAGGGCACCGCTCAACCTGGGGCAGGGCCTCCGTCGCGCTGCCTGGGCTGGCGTGACTTTGCACGCCCTTTCTCTGGGCTCGGTTTGTCCATCTGTAGCACCAATGGATGCTCCATTTCCTCCTAAATCCTTTACCTGCAAGGGTCCGGCTCTTCCTTTCAGAAGAAGAAGCCCAGACTTTGAGTAGGATAAGACCTTGGTCCTCTGATGCCCCACAGGAACCCGTCTGGGAGGTCCCTTGCTGGTAGGTGCTGGCCCATCCAGCCTCTAGGTGTCTGTCTCCCCAGGGCCCCCTCCGGCTTTTGGCCTCTGTATCTTCAAAGGCAGCTCCAAGGAGGTAGTTATAACCACCGCCCCCCACCGCCTGCTTTCCCTGAGACCTCTTGTACAGATGGGAAAACTGAGGCTCAGAGAGGAGGGGGTCTCCCGAGGATATCGTAGGGGTCTGGGGCAACGTCAGCGTCTGAGCCCAGATCTCTAGGCTCTGGGCTGTCCTCCAGGGCGCCTCTCATTCCCGTGGTCTCTTGTGAGGGGTCTGGAAGCTTCAGCGAGATAGGGAGCCTGCTTTTCCTGGTACGGGGAGGGCCCTGCCTGGGCAGGCAGGTTTGAGTCATGGGAGGGCGAGGAGGGGCTGGTCATCTTTTCTGGACTTGGGTGGCCGAGAGGAGAAACAGAACCTTCTCTGCCTGGTTGGGCGGCTGCCCGGGAAAGTTTATTTTTATCCTTTCATCTCCCTCCCTGTAGCTCTGCCCACCTGCTGCTAACAATATGGGGGCTTGTTCACTGAGGGGCTCCCTCCCAGCACCCTGCCTCCTCCTACCCACCCGACAGCCCCGGCCACACCCGAGCCCAAATATAACCGTGAGCTAACAGGCATGACACAGGCCTCCGAGGCCCTGACTGGGTGCCAGGAGTCAGCTATAAGCCTGAGAAGTCAGGCAGCACAGGGCCCCAAGAGCCAGCCTGGGTCTGGTCCCCCTTCTCAGGTTCTGAGTGCTCCGTGAGCTGGGCTAAGTCACCAGGCCTCTCCGATCTGCAATTTTCTCATCCAGGAAGAAAACAGGCTTGGACCACATGCGTGAGGAGGGTCGATCCTGTGTCTGAAACTGGCTCTGTGACCTCGGACAAGCTACTTAGCTTCTTTGGGCCTCAGTGTCCTCATCTGTAAAATGGGGTCAATTACAGTATACCTACCTCCTCGTAAGGTCATTATAAAGCCTAAAGCAGTTGAGGTACATCGCATGGTGCCTGGGGCACAGTAAGTGCTCAATAAATGATAGCTCTGGTTTATTATTGTCACTATCACTTCCTGGCCCGGTTTAGAGGACCGGCAAAGGACTTCTCAGGAAGCATTCAAAACAGTGACTAGTGCAGTAATTGTGCAGTAAATGTGGGCATTCCTCAGCGTCGTCAAAAGGGACTATTAAAAGTCAGAATCTTCTCCCAGGCCAAACAACAGATTTTGAGGACTGGGGTGGAATGTAGACATTGTCTTGTTCAACTGAATCACTTTACAGATATGGAAAGTGAGGCTGCGAGGGACAAAGGCGGGGAGACCTGTTTGCCTGGGACAGCCCCAGTTTATACCTGCGGCCCCAGCATAATTCTTAATGGTGTCCTTTCATTCTCAGAAATGTCCCTGTTTGGACATCCAGTGATCTGGCCACCATGGGAATAGCCTGGGCCAGGTCCCATAGCCACTGTCTCTATTGACATACTACCCTCAAGGACAGGTCAGGAAACATTTCCCTTTCTCCCCGTCCTGGGGCAGCTGTGCACACACACACACACACACACACACACACACACACACACTGCTTTCTTCCAAGGGTCCCCGGATGGGGGATCGGGGAGAGAACAGGTTGTTCCCCCCCCCCCACCCCCCGCACCACCACTGCTCACATAAGCTGGCTTCAAAAAGTCATCGGCTTTGGTTTCACATCTTTGTGGGGCCAGAGATGCTTCGGGGAATCCCTGTGGGCCTAAATGACCTGGAGACCTGAGGAGTCCTGGGGACTATCCCAGACCATGACTGGGTGGAGTAAGGGGGTGGATGAGGGAAACCTTCCAGAGAAAAGCCCTCTATTAACCTCATAAAGGTTCTTTTCACTCCCTCAGGCTGGCCTCACTCCCACCCCACTCACCCTCCAAAGCTCGGTCCCCTCTTGGAAGGAAACAGCTTTATTCCCATGATAAAGTGTTTGTCTATTGCGGTCTGTGTCCCCTAACAGAGCCTGTCAGGTCTCCAACTGTCTGGGTGAAATACACACCATCCGGGTATGTGTAGGATCAGGCCACATACTCCATTCACTGAGTGACCTTCGCCAGCTCTCTCCTCTCTCTGGGCCTCAGTTTCCCTTAGGAGGCAGGACAGGCTGATCACAAGCTAGAATGTTGCAGCACAAGAGCAAGGTGCTCAGGCCAGGCCTGGGGCTGGGTGCTGATCCAAACCAGGCCTTGAGATGAAAGGCCTGGCTTCCTGGTATTGTCCCTCAGGCTTCCTCAGCCCATGGGAGGGTCTTGGTGGCCCAGACAGGGAAGCTGTGTGCATCCAGAGATAGAGTGCCCTCCGTGTCTGCTCGAGGGCTTTGGAGGTGACCAGCACAGACCGGCTATGGTTTGAGATAAATTGGTAGAGACTGGAAAACAGAGATTAGCTGCTGGGATGGGAAGGTCAGCTGTACCCACCCCCTCCCCCAACCCTGAACTTGAGGCCTAATTACCTGGCACCAGGCCGCCTAGATAAATGGAGAAGAAGAAAGAAAGGAGATGCCTCGAAAGAAGAGAAAGAAGGTGGGAAGTCAGTGGTAGCCTCCTCTGGCAGTTTCTCTACTGTTCCATTTCACAGAAGAACACACTGAGGCCCAGCAGGCCCTTATGGTGATTAGGTAAATATGTCTGCTGTCAGCTCACCAGTGAAAAGCCTCAATTCTGGGGGCAGGTTTGAACCCTGCTTTGTCCTTAACTTACTGTGTGACCTGGGCAGGTAACTTGACCTTTCTGAGCCTCAGTATTTTCATCTGTAAAATGGGGTCTCAGTATGTTTCCCAGATGGGCAGATCGAGAACGAGCATGCATACAGTAGGTTGCCGTGATTCTCATCATCCCAAGCCTGACCCTGACCCTGACTCTTCTCAGGGTATCCTACCCAGCACATAACTGTCATATACTACAACCTTCCACTTTACAGAGAGGGAAACTGAGTTAGAAAGATCAGAGGCTCCCGGATGCTCCTCAGTTCAGTTAGAAAGGGCCCCAAGGGTACTGGTTTTGCGGGGGGCGGGGGGGGGGGGGGGCTGCCCCTGGGTAGTAGGTGTATCTGTGCCAGAAGCAGAGGGGAAGGAAGGAAAGGCACGGGGGAGATATCCGTGGCCGGTCTGCAAGCACCATGATAAGCCTTATCAAACGGCCACCCAGGTAAATATGGGCCACAGCCTGTTTGCTGCTCTCTCTGCCCTCGGTGGTCTCAGAAAGAACTGGCCTTTCTCACCCTTGGGCAGAGTCCCAGCCAGGTGGCCCCTAGCTGATCTCAAGGGAGTGGTTCCCACCAGGAGCCAAATCCAGAGATTTGGCATTCGAGGCCACTTTCCCAGGAATGGCAAGCAAAGAAGATTGGGAACTGGGCATGTGGGGATGACGTGGCTGGGGCCTCAATGTCCTTTCACCCGTCACTGGGCCCCCCAGAGCAAAAGCAGCAGCGACTACTAACGTCTACAAGGCACCCCGCCACGTCTGGCCCTTCTCACCTAACACCTTCTACCAGGAGTGCTTTTCACAAGATAAAACTCAAGCCCAGAGAGGCTAAGCAACTTGTCCAAGGTCACACAGCGGGTAGGCAGTCCAGTCCACACCAGAGCCCAGGTCTGCCACCCCCTGAGCCTGAGGCAGCCCTCCTGAGGCCTGGAGAAGGAACTATGGGAACACAAAATTGTCCCCTCAGGGAGATGGCAGCTGGGTTCTCTCCACTACCCAGAGCCAACGTGAGCCCGATCCCAGAGGACTTCAGGTTATGCGGATTGGGGGAAGTAGCTGTTGATAAGAGTTGGAAAGCTGTTTTGATTTGGGCAGGATCTTGATGACCTTTGTGGTAGGAAGCTGTTATCCAGGGCGATAACAGGTTTTCTGGAACCGGATGCCCAGCAAACTTGTTTACGAGGCTGGGAGGCCTGGGGCGTCCCCTTTCCACTTTCTGGGCCTCAGTTGCCTCATCTGTACAATGGGGCTAGTGACCGCTAGGACCTTCTCGGTGGGGGGGGGGGGGGGGAGCAAAGAGGAACGGAGCCACCTGCCTCATTGTCAGGGGGCCAGGAGATCACAGAACAGAGCAGGTCGGGGCGACGGGGTGGTACTCACCGGTCGTGACACTGAAGGTGAGGCTGTCCACACTGGCCTCATAGTTTCGGCCCTTGAAATGCAGTGTCAGCCGGAAGGCCTGGCCCCGCCGCACCACCAGCTTCTCCCGGCACAGGTCGGCTGTGTGGTGGTCACGGCCATTGGCCTCCAGCTCCAGGTCACATCTCTCCAGAACCAGTTCTGCGGAGACAGCAGGAGGGGCGTGAGCCTGAGCCGGGGTGGCCTCCCTCAGCCAGTTGTGCCCTCGGGGCTCCGTGGATGTGGGGATCCCCGGGAGCCAGGCCTCTCTGGATGATGGTTACCCGCCCTGCCCCCTCCCAAGCCCCCACCCACCCCTGTCACCCTGGGGTCAGCCGGGGCCGAATCTCCCCGACGACTCTTCTCTTCCTCATAGTCACAACGCCGTGCTCACTGTCATAGTCACAATGTCGTGCTCACTGTGGCGTGGTGGGAGAAGTCCTGGCCGCCGTCCAGCATCGTGACCTCAGGCAAGTCCACTTTCTGGACTCCCGTTCCTCACCTGTCACGGGACTGCTGTGAACCACTTAGTACGGTGCCTGGCACATAACAAATGCTCACTCAACAGGAGCTATTCGGTCACGGTCACGATTAAAGGGTTCTTTTGTTAAAAGTGAGGTGGGGCAGCATTGGGCGGAGGTTCGATTTTGCCTTTTAGGTTCGGCTTTCAATTTACAGGGCATACGGAGGACTGAGGAACATGTTAAACACAGAACCAGGATGCGATCGGACAAAATTCACACTCTGGGAGACAAAAGGCAGAGGAGCTGGTTGTCTCAACAAATAAACTGCAAGGTGGGGCGTCTGGGTGACTCAGTCCATTAAGCGTCCGACTCTGCATTTCAGCTCAGGTTCCTCCCCGGTTCCTGAGACCGAGCCCTGCGTCTGGCTCCACACTGAGAGCACAGAGCCTGCCTGGGACTCTCTCTCTCCCTCTCCCTCTCTCTCTGTCCCTCCCTCGCTTGCAGGCATGTTCTGTTTCTCTCTCTCAAAATAAATAAATAAACTTAAAAAAAAACTGCAAGAAAAAAAAAGAAAAAAATTAGTTGAAGGGAGAAACTATAGATTAAGAGAAACTGAAGACACATTTCGACCCGTTGTGGTATGCAGGCCTCATCTGGGTCCTGGTCTTTTAAAAAGTATTCTAAAACGTTTATTATACTCATGAGACGATCACAGATTTGAATGCCCGTGGAATCGTGGCGGTAGTAAGGACTTTTGGTTAATTTATTCATGTCTTAAAGAGAGAGAGCCCTTATGTTTTACTGAAATATCGGCAGGTGAAATGGTGATGTCTGAGATTTGCTTCCAAATAACAGGGGCAGGGGTGGGGAGGTGAGGGGTACCGGGAGGCAGGAGCGGCCACAGGAGGCTGGGTGATGAGAACACAGGCATGTATTATATTCTTCTCTTTACTTTGATGTGTCTTCAATATTCTCCATGATAAAAAAGGTTTGAAAATGACAGAGGGTTTGGAGACTTCCGGACCTACGCTTTTCAGTTCTGCAGTGCTGCTGTGTGACCCTGGACGGGTCTCTCTCCCTCTCTGTGCCTCCTCTGAAGTCTCAAAAGGCTGCTGAGAGGACGAGCAGAGGAAGTGGGGCCTAGCCCAGGGCAGACGTTTGTTATGTGAAAGCTCTATTTGTAGTTTCAAAGGGAGCTAAAGGCCAAGGCAGGGGTAGAGGTCATGGGTGGGGGTGGGGAGTCCGAGGGAAGCACACACCTCAGAAATCTTGGCAAGCTCAAGGTTAAGATTAAGAAGACCGCAGCGTGGGGAGAGTGGGCAAGGTGGACTCTCAGAGCCGTGGGGCCCTTGGAGAGTACGCGGTCCAGCTGAGACCCAGGGGCAGGGATCTGCCCAAAGTCACCCAGCAAGTGGGTCCTTCCACTGGGCCATCGACTCGGGTGCCCTGCTTCTGCCATGGAAGATCCCCAAGTGCCCGGTGACTGCTGAGAGAGGGCTTTGACACGGCTTTTCTCCCCCAAAACCTCACAACAACGACTCCACCTATGCAGATACTATCACCACTGGGAGGAGATATTCCGAGGCAAGCTGCGGCCTTGGGATTTGAACCCGGGCTGTGGATTCTGGAGCTTGCACTGGAAGCCCCTCGCTCCATGGCTCAGGGTTTGCTCCCCATCTCCCCCACTCCTTCCTTCCCTTCCCTAACACTCCCGTGTTGTTCTGAGCCTGGGAAGAGACCCGAGGGAGCTGCCCCCTGGGGCTCAGAGCAGGAGAGACCTCCCCCACCGCCCGGGAGGGCTTCTGGCTGGCCTGCTAGGGTGAGGAAACACTGTTTTTGAAAACTTCTACTCCAGAGAGCTTAAGCAGGAAGAGACCACCATCGTCCCCCCTGGAAGACCATAGAGAGATTGTCAGTTCCTGGGCTGGGACAGGTGGGGTGCTTTCTTGGGCTATTATCTAAAGAAGAATTTCCAGAAGTCATGCCCAGCTCCCAAGGTGCAGAAGCACTGAGCTCCAGGATCACAGGATTTCTGCACTGAGTAAAGGACCCCAGGTCTCCCAGGCCAGCGGGACCCCTGTAGGAGACGGCCACTGTGGTAATGGGGCAGGTAGGTCATCCACAGCTGGCACCTCCAGGGTCCCCCAGCCCCACTGAGCCTCCCTCGGGGCCAGGGATGGGAAACTGCATCCGAGATGCCACCTAGAGGACCCATCACAGCCAGCCCTGAGCTGGTTTTTGATCTCATGTGTTGGGGAGCCAGATCCCAGCTAGGGACAAGGGTAGCCCGAGGTCACTCGGTAGGTCAGCTTCCCTCCTCCCGTCCCTGCTCCACATGCCCCATGTCCCTCTTCAGAGCCCCTCTCCCAGCGCCTCCTTCCCGGGCTGCAGGGTGGTGTGGAGGCCCTCTCCACATGGACTCGAGCCAAGAGTTAGCCGGGTCACGGGGTCCAGCCGCTTTAGTCCACGGACACCCTGCATTGCAGAAACCCCTCCCCTGGGACAGGAGTGCTGCCACCGCTGCGACTGTGTGTGTGTGTGTGTGTGTGTGTGTATGTGTGTGTGTGTGTGGAGTGGGGGAGCAGGTAGGAAATTAATCGGACCCCGACTCCACTCCCCTTGGCCCTCACGGATGTACCGAGGGCGACCCATCCATGTTTTACGGGAGGGGAAACTGAGAATCGACAAGTGGCCAAAGACTGGGGTTGCAGAACTTGGGGGCCGGAGGGGACCTTAGAGAACATGTGTGCTCTCAGCCCAGAGGGTGCTAGAACCTCTTCTCTGGCCCCAGGGCCAAGGAGTCAGCCAGGCATGACTTGCACACCTCTAGGTACGACATGCACGCCTCCTCCCCGCGGCTGGCAGGGACCAACCAAAGCTAAGTGTCCTGAGGCCAGGCCAGACCCTGCTGCACAGCTTCGTGCCGGCCGGCCCACAGCAGGGACCCAGCCCCGCTAACTGACCGAGGACAAGTGACAGTGGCCCGCTAGTCCAGTGCTCTACAGTTTACAACACGCCTGCATGTTCCACTGCTTTGTCTGATTCGGGGAGGCAGGGGTTAATGATTTTGCCCTGGGGATGGAAAGGCCCCAGCGGGGCCAGGCCTGAGGGGGAGCCAGGCCCTTCTCACCCAGCCCAGCCTTCCTGTTGCTCTCCAGACTGGGGAGAGCGCCTGCCAGGTGTTGACCCCCAGCCGACCATGGCACAGGGGGGGGACCCCTGAGACAGGGAGGGGTGGCCAGGCGCGGGCCCGTGCTTGGCGGCAGCGCTGACCCTGATACTCACCCTCGGCCATGGTCAGGTGGTGGCGGTGGCTCCTCTGACGGGTGGCAGGACCCTCCAAGTGCGGGTGGCAGGACCCTCCAAGTGCGACCACTGAAGGCAAGCACTGCCGAAGCTGAGAGGGACAGAGAACTTATAGCCCGCTTTGGGCGGGCAGGGGGCGGGGCCGCGCCAGAAGGCGGGGCCACGGCGGGGCCACCTTTGCCCATTCTGGGCCCTGCTCTCCGTCAGTTAGGGTGCCCCGGGGGCAGGAGCCTGAGAGGAGAGGAGTGGCAGCTGGGCAAGGGCGCCCCCTGGGGGAGCGGACAGCACTCAAGGCTGCGACGGCAATGGACAGAGACACAGAATTAGATCAGGACACACAGAGGCACCTGGACACATCATCAGACTCTGGGTGATAGAGGCACCTGGGCACAGAAGTACACACACACACACGCACACACACACACACACACACACACACATCATCAGGTGTGGACACAAGCAGAGCGGGGCACCCACAGACGCACAAAACTGCAGAAACTCTGAGATAGACCCCCACGCAGACGTGGGCTCGTGTGCAGGCATGCAGACATCCCACAAAGATAGGCACACCCACACCACTTCCTGTGGCAAAACCGATAATCTGCCTCTCCCCGTCCACCCCTCAGCCCATCTCATCATCTGTCCGTCCATCCAGCACCCCTTCCACTCCCCCACCCATCTCTCCCTCTCTTCCCCTCTGCTCCCTCCACTGAGTTTCCCTGCGGATCCACTGTGTGCCAGAAAGAAACAAAGCCAAACTTCCAGGGACTCAGCCTCTGACCCCTGGAACCCAGCACCTTGGCCGAACTCATCTTGGTCTCTCTGGTTCTCCAGGCTCCTATGCTTCTTACCCACTGGGAAGCCTGAGCAGGGAGGGTCCCCGGAGAGACTGGAGCCTGTGGGCCTCCCCCAATTTTTTTTTTTTTTTCTGGAACAAGTTCCATACGTATTGATGGATCTGGGCTACCAAACTGGCCTTAGTTTCCATTCCTGTGTGACCTAGTGCAGGGAATACATCCACGTGGCTTTAGTGGCTGTTTGTCCCTGGGTCAAATGGGCCCTGTCGGGGGTCTTAGGGGAGCAAACTCGCGACACGGTGATGGGTCCTGCTGACCTGTAAAATATAACCCTGTGAGTGAACCTTGTAATTGCCCCCTTTTACAGATACGGTAACAAAAACTGTTTCCTGCAGCTGGCAAGAGCTCGGAGGAAGAAGCAGGGTGAGTGACAGCAACCAAGAAACCAGGTTTGGAGTTCCTGCTCCGACCCCGACCAGTTGTGTGACCACAGGCAGGTAGGTTGACTCTCCGGGCCTCAGTCTCCCCTCTGCAAAATGGTGGCAAGAATTCCTTTCTTGTCGGCCTGGAGTTTTGAGCACCTAATAGGTAACGAGCACTTAATAACTGGGGGTCCCTGAGTTTTGGAGCAAAATAGCCAAGGGTCCCAAAACACTTGGCCCTGAGGGACAGGGACCTCAAGGAGAAACAGGAGGGCTGGGGACTGTCAGGCTTGGTAGAAGGGGTACTGCAGGCTGTATGTTTCTACACATGTCGGCCCTGCCCCAGGTGAAAGGGTGCATTTTGCTTCTGTCCATTCTCTTCCACTTGGAAATAATACTTTCTCCTCTACTTGGTACTAATTTTCCATTGTAACCCGTCTGGGAGCTCCCTCCAGGACAGGAACCCACTCGACTCTCTTTAGAATACCCATCGGGTTGTTCCTGGTAGGGGACCTGGCCCAGAGCCCCGGGCCTGTACACAACCCAGACAGCTGCCTCCTGTTCCTTCCTCTGCCCTTTCCATAGAACCGCGGCCACCTTAGTGACACAGTGACTTGAGCAATCAAAGGTCGGGACCGGCTTCCAAGAAGTGACAAGCAGTGGCCAGAGCCCAGGCTGGGCTTAAAGACTTGATTCCAGGCCTGGGGACCAGGGGACCCTTGCCCCACTCTTTCCCATCTGTTCAGAGGGGCTGGGAAATCCTGCCTTGTCTTACTTTATTGGACAAGTAAAGATTCAAACTCCATTTTACTAAAGGAAAGGCAGACCCAGAGAGGGTGGCAATGGGCTTAAGGTCCTCAGAGAGCGTAGGCAGGGGTCCTTCACCTCCACGCGGGAGGAGTGCAGTGCAATGGTCAGAGGGGAGCATCTGGGCTCACTCTTGGCTGTGTGACCCTGGGCAAGTTACTAGACTTCTCTGAGCCTCAGTTTCCTCCTATATAAAACGGGTATACTAAGAATACCATTTTAATAGTTTTAATATGTGTGAGTAAAACAGGCTGCAGACAACGGAGAATATTGTCTACTGTCTAGAGGTGCTCAGAAGAAGTCTCTGCCTCCCAAATAAATCTTGTACCCTGGGTCACTGACTGATGAGGTTGAGTCACTCCCTAAACTCCACCGTTAGGGAGATCAGTCCTTTACCTCTCTAAGGTTCCAGGCCTCAAAAGTGAGGGTTTTTAAAGTTTTTTAAAGCTTATTTATTTATCTGAGAGAGAGAGAAAGAGAGAGAGAGAATATGAGTGGGGTAGGGGCAGAGAGAGAGAGGGAGAGAGAATTCCAAACTCCACACTGCCAGGGCAGAGCGTGAGATCATGACCTGAGCCGTGACCAAGAGTCAGATGCTGAACCGACTTGAGCCACCCAGGAACCCTGACAGAAGTGAATTCTTAGAACTTTTCAATAACCTCGTACCAGCCAGACGTGCCATTTAAATCTCACAATACGATGCTCGTCGTTTGTTAAATAAGGAAACTGGGGCTCAGAGCAGTGAAGTGACTTGCCCAAAGTCACACAGCTCCCAGGAAGTGGGAGCTTGGAACCCGGGGTTGATTCAAAAGCCTGTGGTGACTCTTCCATGGTTCAGAGGTCAGTCCTATTCCACCTGCTCCCCACCCCCTCCCTCCCAGGGGTAGGGCCTCAGGGGCCTGGGTCAGGTTCAGTCCTACAGCTCTCTGTAAGTGAGGCTTCCGAGGGCAGTTGTCAATGCTTCTGAGCCATGGTGCCTGGTAGTTTCAATAAACGTTTGTGGTGTAAGAGAGGGAGGGATGAGTCAGAGAGAGTTGAAGGAAGAACGGAAAGAAGGAAAGGAAGAAAAGAATAAGGTTCAGAGAGGTCGGGGAAACTGCCTGAGGTCACACAGCACGACTGGGATCCCAGGGCCTGGCTGGGCTTTGCTGTTCTCCAAGGACAAGGAACTCCCAGTCCAGAGATGGATTGAGCTGGGAGGAGCGGGGGAGGGCAGGGCAGGGGAGTAGTGGGTGGGACCATGATAGGGCATTTGAAGGCCTCAATTTCTCTACCAACTGGTGACTAATGGCAGATGAACAGTGTCTGGCATGAGAGAGCCCAGAGAGGGCAGGGCCAGACTCCCTTGAGGTGGGATGGGATGAGGTAGGGGTGTTAAGACGAGGGGCGGCGAGACGCATGGAAAATGTCAAGGCATAGGCGTGACCTTTCAACGGGTGTCCTGTCTGGGACTGGGATCTGGGTGGCTGGCGGGGGTGGGGACCAGAGAGCAGAGCGCCTGACTGGGAAGGGCCCTCCCAATATGTCCATTTTACAGATGGAAAAACTGACCTGGCCATCTTGCCTGCAGCTCTGTCCTCGCAATGCCCCTTCGGCTCTGTGACGGTGGGCACTTTAATTCACCTTGGTGGGGCTTCGGTTTCCGTTTCTGTGAAAGCAGCAATCACACCGCAGACCTCACGGGGCTGCTCTGACGGTGTGGGGAGCCGCGGGGCCAAGGGGAGCCTTCAGAGGTCTGTGTGAGCCCCCTCCCTGCTGAAACACCTCAGGGCCAAGTCGAGCTCTTCACCTGGCCTTCGAGGCCTTGCAGGTCTGGCCCAACATACCCTCCAATTGCGTCGCCCACATCTGCACCCTCCAGCCTCACCAGGCACACCGCTTGGCCCCAGACACACCCCAGGGTTATCTACCTCTGGGCCTTTGCTCGAGCTGCGCCCTCTGCCTGGGATGCCCTCCCCTCTTACCTGCCACTTGCACCCGGGCTCTGCCCCCCTCCCAAAGGCCACCTGCTCCTGGAACCCATCCAGAGCAGGACTTCCTTTCCCTCATAGGCAGCTCCCGAAGGGCACGGTCACAGCCCGCCTTGAATCAGGACCAGTGTGTGCATCTATCTCTCTCCACTCACCTGCTCAATAGATGTTTGTTGCGTGAATAAGTGACCTGTGGTAGCGAGAGCAAGAGAGAGAGAGAGAAAGAGAGAGTGAAAGAGACTTGTTCAAGCCTGGGATAAACCCAGAGACTTGACTGGCAGGATTTATGGTGCCAGTGGCCCCTGGCGGGACCAGGAGCCAGCCAGGTGCTGGAGAGGGTGAACAACTTTCCCTGGGCCACACAGCAAGTAACAGCAGAGTTGCCCTTGAGCCTTCAAACGCTACACAAAAGTAAATATTGGCCCGGTACCTCTATTCCCAATTTTAAAAATGTAGGAAGCTGCTTTTATTTAACTTGCAATTGGGTACTGCATCGTACCAGGGAGCAGGGTGGGACACGAGGCATGCCTGATGGAACCAGTGGTGAGCTGGTGTGGCAGCAGCTGACTCGGGTCCCGCAGCCCCAGGCTCCAACCCCGGCCCCCTCCTACCGGATGTGTGGCCTCAAGCTTTAGTCTCCTATGAAAAGAGACTCTAAACCCCCAGCCCACTGGGCTGAGAGGAGGAGATCCAAAGAGGAGGCGAAAGCCTCTCCCAAGGAGAAAGTCACTTCTATTATTGTTGTCCCCGCTAGGCGGTTACAGTCGGATGGGGAGTTGCACGACTTTTCGAGAGTGGAGTCTTGACCGTTTCAGGCAGCAAGATTTGCCCTACTCATGGGAAAACCCACTTCGACCCTACTTACAACCCATTATCGCTTTCTTGGCATCCAGCCCTAAAAAAGAGGTAACATACCAGCCTGATGTAATAGCCCCCGAAGATCAGAAGCTGAGAAATTAGGATCAGAGAGAAAAAGCAGTAGACGAGGGAGGTGCGAGAGAGGGAGACATGCTGAAAAGCTGTGCAAGCGAGCAGCGTGGGAGCTCTGACCTTGGTCAGGTTAGCCTTGGGTAAGACGTCCCTCGCACTCCGTTCAGCCTCACAGGGCAACCGTCAGCAATCATGACAGCGACCCAGAGGCATCATGTGAGCAAAAAGGACTCTGTGATCTGCGCATTGGGCTCACGAGACGCTCTCCACTCCCTTCTTGCTTCCTGCAGTGACGGCGTGGTTCAGCCACGAGGACACAGGCTTGGGAGCTCAACAGACCCGGGCTCATCTCCAGCGCTCTGCCACTTACTTTCCTGCGTGATCGTGGGTAAGTCACAGCACCTCGCCGAGCCCTGGTTTCCTCATCTGTAAAAGGGGGATGATCACAGGAGCAATGCTTGATGGGCAGTCTGTGGGAACTGACACCCTGCATGGTAGAAAGTAAGACGTCAAAAGAGGGGGTTGATTATTTGACAATAAAAAGGCACGATATGTTGATACATGCTACAACATACGTGAATTTCTTTATGCTCGGTGAAGGAAGCCAGTCACAGAAGACCTCATATTGTGTGATTCCATGTATGTGAAATGCCCAGAAGAGACAAATCCATAGAGACAGATGGGAGATTCATGGTTGTCAGGAGCTGAAGGGAGGGGGTTAAGGAGCCACTGCTGATGGGTGTGGGGTTTTTCTGGGGGATGGGGGTGAAGAAAATATCTTAAAATCAGATTTGGTGATGGCTGTACAAATCTGGGAATATAGTAAAACCCAGTGACCTGCGTACTTTAAACGGATGCATCCTGTTGGGTATGAAGTGTATCTCAATAGCATGGTTTGTAAAAATACTGGTTGATTTATTTATTTTTACTTGTTTATTTTTAATGCATGGCAATATTAAGCAGCAGTTGAAAAAAAAAAAGAGGTAATCTCAGCATACAGCCATGGAATTGATTCCAAGTCATAATGTTGAGCAAAAAAAAGGAAATGGCAGGATATTATGTGGGGTATGACTTCCACATGATTATTCATTTTCTTGAGAACAAATAAGGAAATATACGTAGAGTACGTAAATGTAAGTTATACAGAAAGTTTGAAAAAATCCACTCCAAATTGCTGATGATGGCAGGAGGGGTGTTGGGGCCATGATTCGGAGAGTGGGTACCAGTGACTTAAAGTGGTTTCAGTATTCCCTGAAAGTTGAGGACACTTTTACAGGGGGAGATGTTTTTATGTATCCGTTATGTCATTAAAGGTTAATTTTTCAAAAGAAGAGAATACCCCATTTTAGATTAAGAATCAAGTTTTTATACAAAGGGAAATATTCTAAAACAAAGCAATTCTGGCAAAGTAGATACCAAAAATATAGACAGAGATAAAAGAGAAAAAAAAAAAAAAAAAGTCCACCACCAGCCCACAAAATATTTTTGTCAGTATTGGCACAAGTTTCAAAATCAAAATCAAACCCACAAACGCAACACATGAATGAAGGGGAGCTTTACGATCTGAGTTCCCACATCTGAAATGCAGAATTTCGAGGACTGCACACTGGATTTCCTTTTACTCCACAGCCCTATTTATATCTCAGACTGCTTCTGGGGCACTCTACACACACGCGCGCACACACACACACACACACACACACACTCTCCAAGAAAGTATTGAAAGATCTTTTACTTTGTTAAGAGGATCAGAGAGTAAAGTGACTTGCCCAAAGTTGCACAGCTCGGAAGGGGCAGAATGGGTGTCCTGAAGTCCATGCTATAAGCAATCCTGTTAGCATTTCAAGCAAGGGGAGTTACACCGTGGGATGTGTGCCTGCTAAGCTCCCATTTGGACTGCTGGAGGCATGGGGGATGAACCGCCAGATTCCGCAGTGTTCCCCAGCATCTCTGCTCCCCCCACTTAGTCTGAGTCACTGGTTGTGTCTGCCTGACGCACCCAGTTCGGTCAATATGAATCAAACACACTTTCTTTCATGAAAACAAATGACCCTCTAGGGCAGTGGCTGAGCTCGTTGACTAAATCGAACACTTGTTTGCCTGAATTGACTACTTGTTTCCCCCACCTGTTAGATGAGCCAGTCCAGTGACTGTCTGCCTGAACTGAACGCTTGGAGGTCTGAAGCAACACCCGGCTTGACCCAGTTTGCCTGAAACCCGATCTTCCCCTCCGCGGGGGGCTGGCGGTCACCATGTCTCAATGCCACAGGAGGTGGGAAATTTGACCTCATTCCTGAAAGCACTGACCTTAGTGACCAGAAGAATAAACTCCAATGCACACAGGTCTCTGCAACTTGATGGGAGCCCTTTCAGTACAGTTTGTCCATTGTTTTGCTTCTGAGTAACTTCCCTTTTCTATAGGCTTAGTGGACTGTCAATCAATAGCCCTGCCCAACTGTAGTTAAGGGCAGGCCTGGGACCCAAGCTCAGCCAATCAGAACCTCTCCTGGGACTTTGGATTTTCTTCTGAGTAAATATCTGTGAGCCCCTGTCCTTCCAATTGAGTTTTTGGATGTTTAGCTGCCCTGAGTCTGTGCCTGTTCATGCGACCAAAGGGCAGGATGGGAGCACCTACATTTCCTTCGTGTAATTCTCCCCACAACTCTCTGAGGTTTCGGGATTATTGTCCTCATTTTACCAAGGAAACAGACTAAGAGAGCCTAAATAGTTTGCCCTGCACCACACGGCAGGGACTTGAATCCAAATCAAAGTCATGAAGGGAGCCACAGCTGCTTTTCTAAATCCCTCATTGCCATGGTGGGAGGGGAACCGCTTCTAACTAATGCTCTTTGATGGATAGTTGGTAGAATCAAGGCTTCACTCCCTTCTCCAGCCTCAGTTTTCCCACTTGAGAAATGACAAGGTTGGACCAAATAATGAGTTTCTCATGCTCCTAGTCTATGCTTTCCACATGCTGTGACTGTAAGAGCAGAGACATCAAGGCCTTGTCTTCTCATAGACAATTCCCGGGAAATGGAGCCCCGCGCTCACCCCACGGCAGCCCCCACCCAGGGCTTCCTGAGCCGGCACCCAGCTGGTTGACCCCCCCTTCCCCGGGAGCAATTTTCACTCTCTGCTTTTCTGGCCTAAGACAAAAATACCTCTGTCACATTGGATTAGCATCGCCTCTTTTGCTAAGAACCTTCTCCCTGATGCAGCCCCCTTGCTTTGTCAATATGTTCAGAATGTTCAGGTTTCTAAACAAGACCTGACAGCTTGGGAGATTAACCCTGCCCTTTCCCAGTGGCGGTTGGCGGTTGGCTTGCTGGGGAATGGAGAAGCGGAAAGAGGGAAGTGATTGATGCCCCGTCTCAGGTCAGAACAAATCCTGCATCAGGACCTACCTTCATCCCAGGCCCCCACCCTCCCTGGGTGCTCAGGGCAGTACCCAGGCTTATCAGGGGGACCAGAGGCGGAGCCGATGGAGGGCTTCAAAGTTAGTTAGCTCTCTGCTGCATGACCTTATGCAGGTGACTTCCCGTTTCTGCACCTCAGTTTTCTCACCCAAAAAATGGGCATAATGAGAGTACCAACCTCCCAGACTCAGGAATACATGAGTTAGCAGTGTCTGGGATAGCACTGGGCCCAGGAAAAGCTGCATAAATGTTGGCTATTTTTATGACTCTTATGATTCCCGAGGGCTTAGAGGACCTCAATTCTACTTTCTCCCTCGGGCGTGTGAGAGGAATGCCAGCATCATCCAGCCCCAACTGTGCCAGCTCTGTGTGGAGGACATTTATGCACGTTATTGCTTTTTATTGGTTTGTTTCCAGCCCTAGCCGGCTGCACGAGGACCCTACGTTGTCATTCTCTCCAGCGGTTCTCTGTCGGCCTGATGAATGGCTCTATCCCCCGATTTCCAGATGAGAAGGCTGAGGGTCGGAGAGATCAAGTGGCTTGCCTACAGTCATGGGGGGGACTTCAGGAGCCAGGATGGGCCCTGGGGTCCACCAGGGCGGGCACACGTCCCACCTGTCCCTTTCCTGCAGCCCCTGGTCCTGCGTTCTGACACATTCTGCCAACTGAGCACAAGGGCCCGCTCCACCCCCCGCCCCCACCCCCCCTGCCATAAGTAGTCCTGGGAAAAGTGCATCTTTCGAGAGCAGCAGCCCCAAGAAAGGCATTGGAATCACCTTGCTCGTGTTCAGATAGGCCATCCGCTGGAGTGTCCTGAGAGGCAGAGGCCGGCAGGACTTTGGCTTTCATGAACCTTCCCACGCAGGTCCACAGGGAGCAGCAGGCACCAGCCCAGCCACCTCCAGTGGCTTTTGTTAAAAGCCTTTCAAGGGCCTGTCGTTTTACAGGTGGAGAAACTGACGCACCTGCCCAGGACAGGGCCTGCCTGGCTCCAAAACTATGCTTTTTGCAGAATGCATGTTCCCTGGGGTGGGCACAGGGACATGGGGAGGGGGGGCGCAGGGAGTGGGCGGGGGCTGGTGTTAGTATCCAGGCCAGAGGGTGGAGCCCAGGGCCAGGGAGGGGGGTGGGGCCCTGTCCACACCTCTGTGCCTTTGCCCATTCTGTTCCTTGCGCTTGTCTGTCCTTCACAGCTTGGCTGACTCCAGGACTACGTGTCCCTTCGTGTCCACATCAACAGCTGCATGGCCGTCATTCGCTAAGCACTGACCGTAGGCCGGGGCCTATGCCATCCATCTTCTCCTTCAACCACCTGCCACTCCCGTGAGCGGCTCAGCCAGCCCCGTGACTTTAGACGCTGTGTACTGATGACTCCCACAGGCGCATCTTCAGCCCTGTCCCCACCCCTAAATCCTGACCCGGGTTTCTGACCGCCTCCTCCACCCTCCGGATTGAGCCCTGACCTGCTCCTCCCGAGCCCCTCCTTCTCGGTGGATGGCAACGCCACCACTCCATTTGCACAGGCCTCAAACCTTGGAGTCAGTCTTGACTCTCCCCGTGTCACCTTCTCAGACCCGCCCCCCCCCCCCCCCCGTATGTCAGCAAATCCTGTGAGTCTGCCTTTAAATTATCTCCGGAATGTGACCCTCTCTCACGACCTCTGCTGCCATCACTCGGGTCCAAGCCACTAGTGTGTTTCAGCTGGACTAAGCCTCCCTGCTTCCTCTCTTGTCCCTTCCCCTGTCCCCGCACCCGCACAGCAGGCGGAGGGATCCCTCTAAAACATCGGTCGGATCGTGCCACGCCTCCGCTCAAGAACCTGCGATAGCTCCCCGGCTCACTCTCGTCAGGCCCCCAAGACCTCCACAGTCTGACCCCAATGTTCTTTGACCTCCTCTCCCCCCATGCTCTCCCTGCTCCCTCAGCTCTCGCCATGCTGACCCCCCTGACAGTCCTGTAGACACCAGGCAGGCTCCCAGCTCGGAGCTTCTGCACTGGCTGTCCCCTCTGCCCGAGATGCTCTTCCTTGATGTGGCGACCTGGGCAAGGCAAGGGTGTTCTCAGGCACAGCCTGAGAGGTGTATTTTGCGTCTGAATGGCCGGCTGTCGTAAGCTCAGAAGGAAATTCAGTCCTGCAGAGGTGAAGATTTGGCCAACACACATTAGATGCTGTGTGATGATCTTAGAGATGGCTTCACTTCTCTGTGGCTCAATTTCCTCAGTGGCTAACTAGTTCTTAAGTGAGCTGATAGCATCACTGGGGGTTGAGTTATCGCAGCTTGTGGGGAGACATAGGTCATAGGTCTGCCCTCGGAAGCCAGAGAGTTCAGCCTTGCAATTTTCTAGCTGGGGACACCGAGGCCCAGAGAGGGCTCAGATTGCCCAGAGACCCACAAAAAGTTAGAAGTGGGGCTGAGGAGTTGTTTTTGCTCCTGTTTTTGTGTTTTAGGGATTACTTTATTCACCGGATCATTCATTTGTTGAACACTTCCTGTGGGTGATCCATGAACAAGACACGGTTCCTGTTAACGTCAGGGAATTGTCGGGTCGGTGGAGGAAATAGGTTATAATCCGCTCACCGGGTAAACAGTAATTCCCATAAACGATGTTCGGGGTTGTGGTGGAGGAAGGCTTGGGGCCTGAGGGACCTGAGACGGGAAAGGGATTCTTTCTGTGTCGTAAATCAGGGTAGGCTTCACGGGGGAGGTGACCCTTAATCTGGGCTTTGCAGGATGAGCTGGGATTAAGGCAAAGAGGAGCATTTCATGCAAAGGGACCTAGGTAGGCATTCAGGGGCAGAGTCACAGAGGCGAGGAAGAGTGTGCAGAATCCATGGGGCGGGGGTGGGGTGGGGCGGGAGGTGGGCAACCGGAATGGCTGGAGTTTGGGGGGACGCAGAAGGAATGTCAAGGCTGGAGAGCTTAGTAGGAACCAGACCACAAAGGGCCTCGTTCGCCAGACTCAGGTGAAACCATAGGGAGCCATGGGAAGGCTTTCAAGCAGGGGACTGAGTGGTGCAGTTAGGGCTGAGTTTGGGGAAGATGATGGGGTAATTATTAACCATGGAATTTTAGAGCTTGAATTGAGTCATTACCTGGATCCCTGGGCTGGAGTTTCAAGATAAACAAATTGAGGCCAAAGACGGAAATGATGCCCATCGCTGGTCAAGGGCAGAAGTGTTTTCTCCAATCTGGTCTCTCTAGGTGGGCAGAGCCCTGAGGCTGGGATATGTGTGCAGATCCTGTGGGGTAAACTGTCCCCAAGAGGACCAGTTCCCACCCCTCGGTGACATTCCTCTCTCTGTTTCTCCCCATCAGTCCTGCCCTGGAGTCTCTGAAAGCCATGACTGATACAGGAGCCCTCTCCCTACAAGCTCCTCGTCTGGCCCTGTGACCCTGACCATGTCCCTTCCCCTTTGCAACTTCAGTTTTCTTCTCTGGTTAGTGGATGTGGTAAATGAGGGGATTGCTTTCTGATGACTATCAGGCCTTCTGGGGTCTCTCCGAACCCTTGCTAAAGCCCCAAGGAGGAAGAAGACCAGCTGTTAACACATTTCCTGTCCACTGGCAGGAAGTGTGAGGCAGAAGCTGGCTCTGGGTGGGATGGGAAAACAGAGGCAGATAATCTGCTTCACTAGCCCGGATGTGGCTGTGGGTGGCTCAATCAAGACGCTCACTTTTCTCATTCTGGTCCCTGTGCTTCTCTTAATACGACCGGAGACCTAACAGCTGTGTAACTGAAAGTGGTACAACAAACCCACTGAGGAACTCCTCACAATACCAAGGGGCAGCCCTGGAAGACAGACTCTCTTTTCCAGTCCCCACAGGGCCTTTGCATGGCCGAACCCAACTGGTAGCAGACCAAAGCAGCAATGGCCCCAGGGCCTGATGGGTTCACGGGAGAGGCAGGACTGAGTCGTTGATCTAGCTGAACATGACCTCACCCCCCGGCACAGCCTCCACAAGCGCTCAAGACTGGCACTTGGGAAGGGTCACACGGCTTTGGCACTTGGCCAGTTTTAGCTAAGGCGAAGCACCACTGTGTCAGAGTCAGGATTATCGTAGAAGCTCAACTCCACCCTCAGGTTGGAGTGTTGGGTCTTGAGAAGGACCCAGAAATCCCTCAGGCAGCCAACGGAGGGGGGGCACTCGCTTGGCCTGGATTGGGGCCCCCTCTGGGCCCAGTTTTGTGCCAAGCCCTGAAGGAGACAGAGAAATGAGGCAGGCATGTTCCCTTTCTGGGGCTTTAACAGAACATCTGTGGTTTTCTCCTACTTGATATTAATGTGTGGTCACTGTGCCACATTTATAAAATACAAAAGAGCCGAAAGAGTGAAATGAAAGTCACTTCAAATGTCATCATCAGAGAGAGCCATTGTTGGCATTTCGTCGTATTTCTTTCAGTGTTGCTAAACCGGTGACGGCAGGTTGGTTCATTCAATATCCATTTCAGCCTCGTACTGTGCGCCTTCCTGTACTTCAGGGGCTGGGGAAGCGTGAAGACCGCGTTGCGCAGACTCCCTTGCAGCTACGGTCTGGAGACCAGTGAGGTCGTGCCCATTAAATGCACCCATGCACGACCTGGAAGACAAAAGTGAGGTGGAGGTCTCTTCCTCAGCGTTGGCTGTATCCTGCCCGTTGTAAAGCCATTAGGATTCTCTGCAGCCATGGTCTGTGTCCAGTCACCAGCCTGTGGGGGCCCTGGGGTGGCGGTGAAGACGTCATCGACATCTGATCCCTACATTAAAGCCAAAGTGACAAATTCCTGAAGACGGCGGTCCCAGGCCCCTGGGTTGTGACGGAAGCAGCAGCTCCCACGGTGGGCAGCATGGTGGGGGATGTTCTGAGTCATTCCTGGAGGCCCAGCCCACTCTCCAGATCTTCCCACAATTTTGCAAGAACCCAGCTTCCTGTATTAAATCTCTTTCTGTTTAAAGTGATAAATGTAATCTCTGCTTTCTGGTATTCCGACGGGTATAAACCACATCTTTGAGCCTGTTGACAAATTATTGCCTCAGGGAAAATTTCTAACCGTGGAATCCAGGATTCACCTGTTGTTTGCTTAGCTTTATTGAGATATAATTAACATGTCATGAAATTCAGTCACTCAAAGTGCACAGTGTAATAGCTTTTAATATATTCAGTTGTTTACCCTCACCACAATCTACTTTTGGAATATTTCCTTCACCCCAAAAAGAAATTCCATACCCATTAGCAGTCACCATCCACACCGTTTCCCAACTGATGCAACCACTAATCTTCTTTCTGTCTTTCTGGATTTGCCTATTCGGGAAATTTCATATAAACAGAATCACACAATACATGGTCTTTGCGACACACGTCTTTCACTGGGCATAATGCTTTCACTCCACGTTGTAGCACGTATCGGAATTTCATTTCTGTTCAATGTCAGACAATATTGCATTTTATGGATATCTCCCATTTTATTCATCCACTCATCGGTTGAGGGACATCTGGGTTGTTCCTCCTATTAAGTTATTGTGAGTAATGCAGCTGTGAATGTTTGGGTACATGTTTTTGTGTGGATGTATTTTTAATTCTCTTGGGTATATACCTAGAAGCACAATTGCTGAAGTATATGATAACTCTATGTTAAACCTTTTGAGAGATTGCCAGACTATCTTTCATAGTTGTTGGGCCATTTTACGTGCCCATTAGCAACGTATAGATTGCCATTTTCTCCACATCCTTTCCAGCACATACTATTGTCTCTTTTTAATGTTTTGAATGTTTACTTATTTTAGAGAGAGACAGAGCATGAATAGGGGAAGGGCAGAGAGAGAAAAAGAGAGAGAGATTTGCAGATATTTTCTCCCATTCTTGGTTGACTTTTCATCTTCTCGATGATACTGGGCGGCAGCACAAAAGTTTTTAATTGTGATGAAATCTAACTTCTCTATTTTTCTGTTTGCCATTTGCGCTTTCGATGTCATATCTAAGAAGGCTTTGCCTAACCTGAGCTCATGAAGATTTACTCCTATGTTTTCTTCTAAGTGTTACCATCTCAACAATATTAAGTCTTTTGATCCATAAACATGGAACGTCTCCATTTATTTAGATCTTTTACTTCTTTCTTCAGTGTTCTGTAATCTTAAGTATATATCTTGTACATCTTTGTTAAATTTACTCCTCAATATTTTATTCTTTTGATACTATTACAAATTGAATGTTTTTCTTAATGTCCTTTCAGATCATTCTTTGCTATTGTATAAAAACACAGTTGATTTTTGTATATTAAACTTGTATTCTGCAACCCAGCTGAACAGGTTCATTAGTTCTAATAATTTCCTAGTTGGTTCCTTAGGATTTTCTGTATATAAGATAATGTCATCTACAAATAGAGTGTTACTTCTTTCCAATCTCGATGCCTTTTATTTTCTTAACTGACTGCTCTGGCCTGAACCCCCACTATAATGTTGAACAAAAGTGGCAAGAGTGAGCCTCATTGTCTGTCTTGCTCCTGATCTCAGGGGAATAAACATCTAGCCTTTTGCCAGTAAGTATGATGTTAGCTTTGGGTTTTTCACAGATGGCCTTTAGCAGGTTCAGAGCTCACTCCTTTCTTGAAGGCTTTTGCCTTGTCATCTGAATCATGCTCCTTGACATGCCAATCGTTCTCCTTGGTCACTCCCTTGACCACATCATTCCAGGGATGAGCTGGGCGACTATGAAGGTGTAGCCTCCAGAAATGACCAAAACTCTCCAACTGATGACTAATCAGCAGAGAAAGAGAGAGTCACCTTCCTTGATCAAGTTATGATATTTGGCGACCACAGTCATAATGTGGATTCTTTTATGAGCTTCAACTAATTAGTGGCTCTCAACCTGTCAGTGCAAAAGCCCCTCCCTTTAAAAACTTCATTGAGGGGCGCCTGGGTGGCTCAGTCGGTTAAGCGTCCGACTTCGGCTCAGGTCACGATCTCGCCGTCCGTGAGTTCGAGCCCCGCGTCGGGCTCTGTGCTGACCGCTCAGAGCCTGGAGCCTGTTTCAAATTCTGTGTCTCCCTCTCTCTCTGACCCTCCCCCGTTCATGCTCTGTCTCTCTCTGTCTCAAAAATAAATAAACATTAAAAAAAATAAAAAAAAATAAACTTCATTGAAGTAAAGCGTTGTTATGTGTCAATTTGGCTGGGCCACAGTACCCAGATATTTGGTCAAACATTATTCTAGACGTTTGTGTGAGGATACTATTAACATCTAAATCAGTAGACTTTGAATAAAGCAAAGTACCCTCCATAATGTAGGTGGGCCGCGTTTAATCAGTCGAAGGCCTTAATAGAAGATGACTGACCTTCCTGCTCCCCACTCCCTATCCTCTGCCAGAAAGGACAATGCTAGCAGCGGACTGCCTTCAGATTCAAACTGCAATATCAGCTCTTCCCTGGGTGTCCAGCCTGCTGGTCGACCCTGCAGATTTTTGGACTTGCCAGGATCCACAACTTGCCAGGATCCACAATTGTGTGAGCCAATTACTTCAGAACAAGCAAAAAAAAAAAAAACCCCAAACACCCCTCTCTATATAGATAGATATAGATACAGATATAGATATCTCTTTCTATCTATGAGTATATGTATGGTGTGTGTGTATTTGTGTATGTATATGTATGTGTATACACACACACACACACACACACACACACACAGAGGAAGTGCACATAATTGTACCGCTTGATGGATTTTCACAAAACCAACACATCAGATCCAGACATGGGGCCTGCCCATCACCCCAGAAGTTCCCTTGTGTTTCATCCAATCACCACCTCCCCGCCCCCCCCGCCCAAATGTCACTGTTTCTCCTTTCTAACAGCATAGATTCGCTGTGCTGGTTTTAGACCTTCCTGTACAAGGCATCCTTCGGCACATACTCTTTGGGGCCTGGCTTCTGTCACTCAACTGTTTGTTCACGTGAGATTCATCCGCAGTGCCCTGCGTCGCTGTAAATGGTCCATCCTCCCCCCTGTGGGGCACCCCACTGCACGGCTCACCTCGGTCTAGGTATTCATTCAGCTTTGATGG
Source organism: Panthera pardus (assembly GCF_024362965.1). Taxonomy (NCBI): domain Eukaryota; kingdom Metazoa; phylum Chordata; class Mammalia; order Carnivora; family Felidae; genus Panthera; species Panthera pardus. The sequence continues at coordinate 21,525,541 of NW_026526821.1, read as the reverse complement.
ATAGCCCGTTGTTCCCGGTTCGGGATTCTTACAAATGCTGTTGCTGCCAACGTTCTTGCACGTGCCTTTTGGTGAACACGTAGAACGTTCTAGTCGGGCATAAACCCACGAGCGTAATTGCCGAAGTTCCCTTTCTATAGCAATTTGATGCTTCCTTTCATTTTAATTTTCTGAAATGAAACTCACGGACGATAATCTCCTGACACACATAGGTGCCAACACGATGCCCAGTCCGTACTATAAACGGGGTATAAAAAGGGAAGTGATTTATAATAAAATCATGTGTGTTTCCCTGCGTTCTTGGGCACAGCTACCCAACAAGCCGCAGCAACCCGTATCTACACATAATGAATACGTTCGGATTCCGGAGGTGTAGGCAGATCAGACACCATTATACACGAGAAGCGCAGGTAAATGACAGGCCAGGAGGCACAGGTGGAAGTTAAAGTAAAAACTGTTGTTAGGGCAAGAGACAACAGACCCGACTTCTTTGTGTACGATAAGAGAAAGTGAGAAATAACCCTATCTGCAGGACGGAGAACATGCCAAGACACAGCATAGCCTGTCCAATGGAGAGAATGAGGAAGGTGAGCCTTGAGTGCAGTGACACAGATCCCCCGTTTTGTGACACAGGACAGGGTGGCAGGGTCACACAGAAAACACTTCTTCCTTAGAGATCCATTCTCGACAGGGGTGCACTCTGTCTTCAGATCTTTAAAAGAATGCACTTTGGGGGTGCCTGGGTGGTTCTGTCGATTTAGCCTCCGACTTCGGCTCAGGTCGTGATCTCACAGTTTGTGAGTTCGAGCCCCGCGTCGGGCTCTGCGCTGACAGCTCAGAGCCCGGAGCCTGCTTGGGATTCTGTGTCTCCCTCTCTCTCTGCCCCTCCCCCACTCGTGCTCTGCCTCTCTGCCTCTCTCTCTCTCTCTCAAAGATAAATAAACATTTTTTAAAAATGCACTTTGTGATCATATTCCTCATTAGGCAGAGGTGATAAATGAACGGATCACAAAAGGAACCTCTCCTTCCGATGCCGTTGAAAACCCCACGAGGCATCTACGGGGACAATTTCTGAGGAAGACAGAATAACAACAGGGTTTTCATCTCAACATGTAATTTTCACCACATAGATTCAAAACAACTATCCTCAAAGAAACCCAAACCAACTTCCCTTGAAAAAAATCCAATGAGATTGTTTGCATCTCTAATTTACGAATACAAGCAAAACCTTGGGTTGCGAGTAACTTGTTCTGTGAGTGTTCCGCAAGACGAGCAAGCATTTCGAATAGAGTTTAACTTGATAAACGAGCGATGTCTTGCAATACGAGTAATACGTGATGCCGAATGTCACATGATCACAACTGAGCCAATGGTTCTTGACGCATGCTTTGATATACAAGTGCTTTGGATTACAAGCACGTTTCTGGAACAAATAATGCTCACACACCAAGGTCTTACTGTATTTGGCTCTAAGCCCATAAAAAAGGAGTTACACATCCCTATTGAATATTTATGGTTGGTCTCACTGTTTTTGCAGGAACGGCATTCATGCTCTGGAACGCCTTTCCTCCAAATATGTAGCTGGTGATGGTCTATTGCATTGACCTCACAGATTGCAGAAAGGAAATGATTCAATAATTGAATTACTGTCCTTCTTCTATGTATGCTTCCCTGTCGATAACAACCTTCTCCTAAGTGACTGAGTTTTCCACGTAACTTCTTGTAAGAACCTTTCAGTATTGGGGTGCACTACAACCTGACCTGTTTGTATTTCTTGTGTTTTCATCTGATGGACATTTGTAAGGCGTGAAGCACGTAGGGCAATTTTCAATTTTCAACAGGGTGAGACTGTTCTGTGCAACGTGGGATGCCCAGCAAACCTGGCTCTTGCCCCCTAAATGTCGTTAGAGGCTCCCACTTGTAGAAATGGAGGAAACTACCCCCTCAAGAACTACTGATTTAAACCTGCTTTGTCTCCATCATGACCTCCTCACCCCAGACTCAATTGTTGGTGTTTGGGCCCAAGTACAGTGGCAGATATTCACTCTCAATAGATTTTTGTGTTCTTATAACCAGCCCATTGGTCTTGCAGGTCAAAGACTTTGGACATCCTGGTTCTGACGTCCAATGTCTTCTTTCCTCCCCAACCACACTGTAATGGACCACCTTCCCGTCTTAAAGTGATCAATGGACCTGTTGAACAGAACGGGGCTGGGCACCAAAGCCAGTGACATTTCACCCTAGACCTTTCCTCAGCTCAGCAGTGAGCTTATATTTGACATCTTCTGGCTCCTGGTTATTTTTCGACCTCATAGAACGCAGCCCACGTTTCATCAGCTTGTTGTTTGAATGCTTATGTGTTAGACCCCCTTGGGGTGGAAAGTGCCCAATTCAGAACAGGGAAGTGACTTGCCCAGGGTCACTTGGCAAATAAGAATAAAAGCCAGGGTACAGCGGTCTGCCCCAGGGCTGACCCGCTTCAGGTCCTGGGGGATTGAAATTCCTCTGGTGGCGAATCAGCAGCCCAGAGTGGACCATGCACTGCTCTGATCTGGCCTAAAAAGGGGTGGAATCCAGGGGCCTGTCCCAGCCAAGCACCCAGTGTCTTACAAGCCTATTTCGAAATCTGGCTTGTCTCTGGAGAATGGGCAGGGAGCCAGTGCTCTGTGGAGAGGGTAGGGTGAGCAGCCCATCAGATTAGAGATACCAGCAGCTGCCTGCTCAAGCATCTGGGACAGAGGGGTGGACAGAGCCTCCAAATGGGTGACCTGTGCTTCAGATACACGCACGTAATCTCTAGGCTTCTGTTTCCCTGTCTATAAAGCGGGACCACTCCTTCCTCCCTTGCTTACCTCCCAGAGGTATTATAAGGAGCCAACAAAGAAAACTAGACTGTTTAGGCATTCTAGAACATTCCAAAGACATTATATTTTACTCGCGGTGAGATGGGAGCCCTTGAAGGAGTTTGAGCAGAGGAGACAAACCATCCGATTTAGGTTCCAATAGGATGTTAACAGGATGCTGTGTGGGGGAATAGATCGCCCTGGAGAGATGGTCTGAAGCAGAGGGTCAAGTGAGGGGCTACTGCAATAATCCAGGCAAGAGAGGGTGGGGGTCGTGGGGCAGGTGGTAAGAAACAGTCAGGTTCTGGGCATATCTTGATGGGAGAGCCCGTAGGATCTGCTGACAGATCGAGCACGAGAGACAGACACCGAAGATGATTCCAGGGGTTCTGACCAAAGGAAGGAGGCAGTCGCCAGTGTCTGGGATGGGACGGCTGGTTTGGTGGGCGAGAAAGGGAGCTCAGTCCAGGACATGTGAGGTTTGAGTTGCCTCCAACAGCCGAGCGGGAATGTCGATCATCACGAGACACGTAAGCCCTGCTGTCTTTTGCCACGGGACACATGACTGCAACAACATGCACTTGACCTTCTGATGGTAGCTTGGTCCCACTAAATGGTAGCTGCTTTCTCCCCGAGATGCTCTGGCTAGACCTGGGAGCACCAAGGCGAGCTCTATAACCAGAGGCGGCCTATATTTAAGCTCGGGTCACCCCAAACATGACCCCATCGTGCGTAAACATACACTCCGTTGTTCTTTAGAGACACACAGTTTATTTAAGTGGCTCAGAGTGTGATGGGCTGGGTCCAACCATCGACTGTGCTGGAAGCAACCCCCTGAGACCAGACGGTTCGGGCATCCAAGAAATCAAAGGCCTCCAAATGGGCAATGCCTCTCTTGTGTCACACAGCAATGCAGGTCTGAGCCGAGGCTGGGACCCAGCCCGGGGCATGGCTCCCACCCCCTGCTCTGTCTCTTCTGAGTGCACACACCCTGGGGATCTCTGGACATAAAGCAGTCCATCCTCCCGGTCAAAGAAAAATTCCCTCTTCCCACTCCATATTCTCCTTTCCCCGAGAGTCTCCTCTCCTCCTTCCTCGCTCCCTGGACACTGTCCCCATCTGTCCTGCTGCCCATCTTCTTGGGATTACTCAGGCCTCCGGGGACCAGACGTTCAGAGAAGGGTCTGAACGTGCGGTGGCCCACACATCCACAGAGCTAAGTACAAACTTATTACAGAGCGTTGACTGGGTGCCATACGCTGCTACGAGCCAACAAACAATCACTTAGCCAACCCTCCCAGCTACCCCAAGAGGTACACAGACTCTATTATTAGTTCCATTTTACAGATAAGTAGACCGGGGCCCAGAAAAGTTAAAAGACAGAGCCGGGATTCAAAAAGGCGGTCACCATGGGGCGCCTGGGTGGCTCAGTCGGTTAGGCGTCTGACTCTTGGGTTTCAGCTCGGGTCACCATCTCACGGTTCATGAGTTTGAGCCCCGCGTCGGGCTCCTCGCTGACAGTGCAGAGCCTGCTTGGAATTCTCTCTCTCCCTCTCTTTCCCTCTCTCTCTGCCCTTCCCCCGCTCACTCTCTCTGTCTCTCTCGGAATGAAGAAGTAAAACTAAAAAAAAAAAAAAAACCCGCATCACCACCACCAACATCGGGGTGGGGGGGTGGGGGTGGCCTCCAGGGAATGTATGCCCAGGCTAAAAATCAGGGAAGGCCAAAGTGGGACCAGGTCAGAGTCAGAGCAGGAGACTGGGACCAGGCCAGGGTCACCCATTAGTATCTCCCACCCCCAGCTGAGGCCTGGCTGTGCCAGGGGCTGGGGCAAGCCCTGCAGGCCAAGAAAGGGCTTCCCCCAGGGAAGCCTCCTCCTTCTGCCGACTCAGCCTGCCCCGCCCTGCTAGAGACCTCAGTGGCACAGCTGTCCTCCTCAGAGCTAAGGTTGGGCTAGTCAGGATGTTCAGCCCTAAGAGCGTGAGGCCCCCCCAGCCCTGCCCCAAGCTCCAGCCCTCTCTCCTGAGATGGGATCTTTGTTCTGTCCCTGAACACATGTTTTGGCCCTTTATTTCCCCCAGGAGCAAGAGACTGGCAGAGGAACCTCAGAATGCCTGCAGGGACTTTTAAGCTGTTCACTTAACAGCTGGGGAGACCGAGGCAGTGAGCGAGGAAGGGATTTACCCAAGGTCCGTCAGCTAGTGAGGGGACAGGCCAAGCCCAGACGGCGCGACTCTTCGGTCCAGCTCTCTCCACAACGCTGCAGGGGCTCAGGAGAAGGTGGGGCAGGCTGGGGGCGAGCCGGTATCAGTGGTTCCCCAGCCCCTGCTGGATGCCCCTGTGATGTCAGAGCCCACACTTTCCTGATAAAGAGATGGTTAAGAAAGGGCGTCTCCAGACTGAAGCCATTTCTTAAAAACAGAAAAAAACACAATGAAATGAAACCAAAACCAGACAAAGCCACAAGGAATTGTACCCACCCCCACCTTGGACTCTGTCTTCATTCATTCATTCATTCATGCACCGCACATTTGACGACCTACTGTGTTCCAGGCTCTATGCTGGCTGTTTGGGATTCAGTTATAAGCATACCCGTCCCGATTCTCGTGGAGACAAACAAGTCCAGAGGCAGTTACAAAAATGTATAAATACGGCCAGCTCTGTGGTGGTCCAGGAACAGGAGATGGGCGTACCCAGAAGAGGTGCTAAACCCAACCTGGGGAAGAGCATGATCAGGGAGGGCTTCCAGGAGGAGGTGATGTCGGAGGTGGGCTTTGAATTGTATGTAGGAGTTAGCCCAGATCTTCCACTGGCCACCCAAGTCCTGATGCTGATGTTTCTGAGCTCCCCGAGGACCTGCTGTGACCTAGACTAGGGTCAGGAGATGCTGCAGGGATGCTGGGGACGGCGCCAAGGACAATCAGCAAAGACAGGGAAGCTGAAGGCCTGGCACTTTCTCTGGAACTTTCTAGAACAGACCCTTGAGCTCTTGGCACATGCGTATTCGGGGGCAGGGCGGCTGCCTTCCTGAGTCTGTATTTCCCATCTGAGGCTTCCAACAGGTGGGAGGATGTTCAGAGTTAGAATCTAACTCATCACTGCTGGTGATAACGATGAGCACGCGTCCTTCACTGAGCCCACCCCCCTTCTCTGCCCTGTGGGCCTGGCACCTCTTAAATACCGTTTCTGATTCTTGCCACACTGTGTCACAGCGATGGCCAGAGAGGTCGATGAAGTCACCCAGGGCTGCACGGCCGGTCAGAAGCTGAGTGGAGGTTGGGCCGAGGTGTGTCTGACTCCTACTTCAGCCAGCTGGGCAAGGGCTCCTGAGTGGGATGGACTGTCTAGGTGGCGCCTCTGAAGCAGACCCTGAGAGAGGATTTGTGCAAATGTGGTTCATCGGGGCGTGTCTCCAGGAGCACCAGAAACCCAGTGGGGGAGCGGGACAAGGCAGGGCGGGCGGTCAAGCAAAGGTGTGCCAGGTAAGTCCCCCTGCCGGGCAGATGGTGCAAAGAGCTGGGGTCTCTATTACCTCGTCCGGGCAGGCCCCTAGTGGGCAGGGGGGCATCAAAGCCCAGGCACTTCCAGCGCCCCCTGGCCACAGGCAAAGGGGCTCCCGATGGCCTGAGGCCGCCCACGACAGAGACGCAGGTGCAGGCTGCTGGGAGTGTATGCACATCCAGAGTTGGTGTGTGGAAAATGGGAAAGAGAGCTAAGGGTCTGGGCCGAGTAAAGCCCACGAGCTTCTGCTACCCATGCTTAGAGGAGCTGAGCACCATCCATGTCCCCGGGCCAGTGCCTGTGGCCGCCTTGTCATCTGCAAAATGCTTCCGCACTGTCCCGCCTCCACACGTTTGCTCCTGCTGTGCGTAGCCACTCCACCCGTTGTCACCAAGACCCGCAACGCACACGCCGTAGGCTCTCGGGACAGGGAGGTGACCGAAACAGCTTTGCATGCTCCCTGCCCGCCTCGAGCTTAGAGCCTGGCTGGGGACACAGGTGCCAGATTAGCCAGATGGTCACTGCAAAGAGATGTGGGCTCTGAAGGGAAAGAATGCGATTCTTGGAGAGCAAAGAAACTTGAGCTAAGTCAGGGGTATCAGGTAGGGCTTCCCTGAGGAAGTGATATCTGAGCCGAGACCTAGAGGAGTGAGAGGTACAGCACAGGTAGAGGGAACAGATGCCCGATGCTTCTCTGACCAAGGCTTTTCAGCCTGGGACGTCCTGGGTGAGGCGGGTCCTTTTCGGGACACTTGAACAAGCAGATCCTCTGGCCGAGCCTCGGTTTCCTCACGTGTACAATGAAGTTTGGACTTCCACCTGACTGCTGCCTCACAATATCCACCAACAAGTGGCAACGGCAGCCATCTAAGGGCTCTCAGTGACCTCTGTCCCTGTGACCCACAGATGCCTCCTTTGTGTCCTCCCGTGGTCAGATAACGAGTGACCTCCGGGCTTATCAGCCTGACCTCCGATTACCCCCACATATGATGTTGCATACGGGTTGCAAAAAACTGCCTACTTCCCCAGAAGACGGCCTGTCCAGACCCGCTTGGCCCAGACCGCTGTTCTTGCCTGCCTGGGAAATGTCAGCCCCCAGGGGAAACTGACCTGGGGTCAGTGCTTTGAGGGCCCTTGCAGAAAACAGCTCCATTTCTGGAGAAAGTCTGCCTTCGGTGGCAGCAAAGCTGGGTCCTGGGCTCACAGAGCCACGAGTGCCTCGGCGTATGTTCTTGGGCCATCCATGACTGCATAGTTATCACATCGTATCCTGGGGGGGGTCTTTGAGCTTCCAATGGGTGTCCATTATTGACAAATATTTACTGACTTTCTACTACGTGCCGGGCACTCTCCTGGGCGCTAAGAGAGATCGTAGCCGACAAAAAACAAGCAGAGCAAAACCAAACCAAGAACCCTGTCCTCACAGAGCTTCCGTTCGACTAAGGGGGTGAACGAGGGACAAACAGACAAACGTACCACAGTGCCAGCGGTGACAAGCGCTTTGCGGAAAAATCCAGGCTAGGAGCCAGCAAACAAGACAGGGGTGTCAAGGTAGTAATCTTCTCTGAAGAAGTGATGTTTGAGGATAGACCTGAAGGAGGTAAGAGAGGGGACTACGTGGAGAAAAGATACACCAGGCGCTGCAGGATTTTTTACCTTAATACCCGGGGTTCGTTGTCCCACCGCTTCCAAGAATGAAGAGGTGGGACACAAAATGAGCAGCGGGGGGAAGTTGATCAGAAGATCAGAAAGTAAGAATAGCAGGAGAGCTCTCTTTACAGAGAGGGGCTTTCAAAGGTGAGTGCCCCCTGGCATTCAAGGGTCAAGGGTCAAGGGTCCTTGTTTTATAAGGTTCTGGTCAGCACCACCACCCCCCCTCCTTTCCCTTCCCCCTTGTTCCTTCTCAAGCCCTGTCCTTACTGGCTGGATCACTGGGTGCTGTGTGGTCCATTCCTGATTGGCTCTGCTCCATTGCGTGAGGCATCAGACTGGTCATACTGTCCCTTGTATGACACAAGTTTTATGGTTTACCTTTTTTAGTTAGGTATTTGGATTGTCAAACTCCTGAGAGGAAACTGAGGGGGAGTAGGTGATGTCTGTCACATTCCGAAGAGGGCCCTTGCACCCTATGGGGTTTGCTGTGGTCAACCGCTAACAGCATTGTTCCAAAATATGTATTTTTCCCCACCCAGGGCCCTCAGGTCCTAACCTTTGCCTCTCTGCCTATTTATCCTATCTTTCTTTATCATACAAGCAGGAAAAGGGGGGGGGGGGGGGGGGAAGACAGTGCAAAGGTCCTGAGACAGCCATGTGCTTAATGTGTGAGGAATGCCAAAAGGCCTGTGTGGCTTGACTGGAGTCCAGTGAGGGAGAGGGAGAGTGTGTTAAACATCGGAGTTGCATTCAGGAGTGTGTTTTGTCAGTGTGTGTGTGCGTGTGTGTGTTTGTGTGAGAGAGAGAGAGAGAGAGAGAGAGAGTCAGAGACAGAGAGACAGAGAGAAACCTAGAGACTGTCTCCTCTCTTTCTTCTTCCTCCCCCTCCCCCTCTTGGCCTCATCAAGATTAAGAGGGGAAAAACACAGATGATTAAATGATTTAAATGTGCAAGTAAAATAACTCCTCAGTGAGCACATTATGCAAATCTATGCGATTAACATCACAAATGAGGTGAAGCCACCCAGGCCAAGGAACTAATTTCTCTGGGGGTTCCAGCTCCATTCTTGCCCCTTCCTGCATGCCAGAAACTTCTCTGGGTAGAAGGGAAGAGAAGTGAAGTCTTGCCACGTGCCTGGGCACAGTGTGGTTTTACCTTCATCACTTTTTCAGCGCATCTAGCACCTGTCAGAAGCAGCGAATTATTGCCGTATTTCACAGAAGAGGAAATCGAGGCCTGGAGAGAAGGAGGTTAGAACCCAGGCCTCCTGGGGACAAACTTAGAGGGTTTTTTTTTTTTTTTTTTTTTTGCTGAGAGGTTTCCAATGTGTCTCTGGGGAGGTTTGCACTTCTAGAAGGGGCTGCGGTTTCCCCGGGCCTTTAAGGAAGGCAAACTTTCTGGAAAGGGCCAGGAAATAAATGTTCTAGGCTTTGTGGGCCATCCTGGACTGTGCCCTCATAGCGTAAGCAGCCACGGGAGTTCTGTAAGAGAGCCGGTGTGGTTGTGTTACAATAAACCCGCTTACGAAAACAGGCGGTGGCCCAACCTGAAGGCTGTCCTGGGCCGAGTGCTCTAAGGCATCTGGTTTAATCAGAGCTTCCCCTGCCGCAGAGCGTTTAGCCGCCCAAGGCTGTGTGACCCCAGACCAGTCGCTGGTCCCTCTGAATCTGTTTCTTCACCCGAGCAGTGAGGGGATGTTCTAGGGGAGGCTGGGTAACGAGAGGGGAGGAGAGCAGCCATGGTGGGGAGACCTGAGAACCTCGGGTGGGAAACCCTCAGCAAGGCACGCTGTTCCAGTACTTTCTCTGCATCACAGACCACTCAACGCTCCATGGGGTAAAATGACCATTCCATGACGCTCCTAGGTCCCGTGGGTCAGGAATTCAGACCCAGCCCGATTAGGGACAGTTTGTTCGGATCCATGATGTCAGCTGGGAACACTTGCATGATGATTCAATGGCGAGGGTCTGGAACTATCCAGAAGCGTCCTCACTTGCAGATCTGGCGACCAACGCTGGCTGTCAGCTGGGGGCTCGGGGAGGCTCTGGCCAGAACACCTCCATGGGACCCTTCCCAGTGGGGTCTCTCTGTGGGCTAGTGTGGGTTTCCTTGCAGCATCGTGGCTGGGTTCCAAGCGAGCAAAGTAGATGAGCGGTTTTAGGACTTAGCTTTGAGAGCCACATGGCATCACTTTGGCCGGGCTCTTTTGGTCAGTCACAAAGGGGAGGGAATATAGACACCCCGCCCTCTCCCCCCCCCACTCTATGAAAGGAAAGTCAGGGTCACATCGTAAGAATAATGGAGGACGTGGGAGATGTCATGCCCATCTTTGGGAAACACAGTCTGTCCCACATATACATGGTGGGAGAGCCCCCGAGAGGCGTCTGGGCCCGGGATCTCCTTTGCCGGTTCCAGGCAGCACCAGCGCTGTCGCTGGGAGCCCATTCTGCTCAGACCCCTCCCTCAGACCCAGTCAAGACTTTTCTGGTCCAACTCAGCCCATGCTCAATCCCAGGTCTCCACGCAGAGCTGATCCTGGGACCCTTCCTGCAGAGGGAAGAGTGGTGAAGTCTTTTTCTTACAAGCAGTGAAGGAAACACAAGCAAACCCCACCCCACACACACACACATCAGCCCTGTGACCCCAGGATTTGCAGGAGGGCTGGCCAAACGGATGGGGAAATGTTGAGACAAAACCAACTGGGAAACGCCTCCTCAAGCCAGAGGATGCAATTGCGCGAGGGCTGGAGGGCGGAGCTGGGGTCCTGGCCTGGCCCAAAGTGGGGAGACTCTCAGAGAGCCGGCTGTCAAAATGGGGCCTCTGAAAGAGGCCAGGAGCACACGAGGGTCACCTGGCTGTGAGCAGATGTCTGAGTGGAAAGAGCCATTGAGATTGGGGTTGCTGAGGTTCTGGGGGCAGATGTGAGAGGCGGGCCAGCCCCCTAGTTAGATTAACGACAGGTCCCTAGAATCACATCCAGCTGATTCCCGACTTCTACTCTCCCCAGCAGAGCGAGAAGAGCCTGGGGCTCAGAGGAGGGGAAGGGCTCACAGTAAACCAGTGGCCAGGCTGGGACTTGAACCCAGGGTTCTGCCTTCTTCTGCTGAGGTGGCCCGGCAGAGTCCTCTTAGGGTTCAAAGTCTCTTGTAAATGGATCCAAATGTTAATAACAATGTGACCTCCCATTCGTGGAGCCCCTACGCTGAGCTGAGCGTTACATGCCTTTCCTCACCCAGCCCTACGGTAGGGCAGGGCGGAAGGGTGGGGGTTGTTACTGACACAGCAAATAGGTGGTTGAGCAGGGATGAGACCCTGAGCCTGGCACTCACTCACTCTGAGAGAGGGAAGCGTCGTGCTCTGAGAGGGCTGGGCATGCTGGCATATTCCCAGTCCTTGGTCAAGCGTGTTGGCACTTCCTGCCCTGGATCCCTGGCAACTAGAACTCCCAAGAACCCCAGCCAGATGTGGCTATGTCAACAGGAGTTCCTCGGGGTGGGGGTGGGGGGGTGTGGAAACAGGTGGTCCCTACAGACATCCCGCTCCCAGCCATTGTATCCCGGCCTCCCGGCAACCAGAGTCAGGATGATTGTCCCCATTTTAACAGATAGGCAAACTGAGGCCCAGAGGAAAAATCAGATCATTCCTCTTCTGGAGGAGTTGAGTTGGGGGGGGGGGGGAGGGAGGGCGGGGAGCACAAGCCACAGCTGGATCCCAGCTAATATCTTGCCCACACTGCTGTTTCCCCAGGGTGACTAGGATGTGTAGGAATGATGGAATAACAGGAATGAGCCAGAAGCTCCTTCCCTGCAGACATCAACTGATCAGATAGTCCCCATGACTCATCCCCACATCCCCATTGCCCCGAGGCTGCTCTAGCTTCAGCCTCCTTACCCCAGCCTCCTTCCGCAGCAGTGAGGATGGCACCAGACCTTCCCCGTTCCTGGGGAAGCGTTGTCCTCCAATGAAAGGCACCAGATGGGTAGGGTGACCATGTAATTTACTGTCCAAAGCAGAATGCTTTGGGGAGCTATTAATAATTATGTGGGGACAGGAGGCATTAACCTAGGCTTTCTAAGGCAAACAGGGAAGTCTGATCACTCTACTGCTGGGCTAATTGCTCAGCTCAAAGTGCTGAAAGCACACAAATGTCTGACACCAAGGCTCCGGCCACAAACTAGGGCAAAAGAGTTCTTTGGAAGATATATTTTTGAGAACCCCTCAAGTCCTAGGACATGCCTAGGGGGATTCAACTCTATGTGCAGAGCTTCAGAAACATATACTCTGAAATGAGACTATCTGGGTTCACCTCCTGATTCTACTTCTTGAGGGCTGTGTGAGCTCAGGTCTCTTACCTAACCTCTCTGACCCTCAGTTTTCTCATCCATAAAACCGACCTACCTGCAAAGGCCTGAGGTGAAGGTGAACTGAGATAATGCAGGGGAATCATCACAACAGTTTTGGCACAGATTAAAGGCTCAGAGAATAAGAGGCCATTGTTATTTTGTATTAATTTTATTGTTATTAATGAATGATTCCAGGCACTGAAAGGGGCAGACCTCTGAGGTCTCAGATAGGGCCCTGTCCTCAAGTATGCACACTCTGGTGGGAATGAAGTCTTGAAAGACAGACCCAGGGCTGTGGAGTTCAGAGATGTAGGAGGGCCAGAGTTGGCTGGGAGCATCAGGGTGGGCTTCCTGAAAGAGGTAGCCCCTGGGCAGGGTTCTGGTCCAGGCCCTTCTGTAAGAGTAAGGTCATAGTCAGAAACTGCCTGGCATCGCCGATTCCCAAATTCAAATCCTGGGGAAAGAATCTTACTGGCGAACTTGGGTCACATGTCTCCTCCTCATCCAACCGGCTGCAGCGACCCTGGACCTGGGATTCACAGAGGACTCCTGGCTGAGGGTGCTGGACCGCCACTCTCAGAAAAGGGAGGTCGCTTTTGCAGGAGGGGGGGCGCCGCTGGGGCAAAAACCTAGAGGTGGGGAAGCGGAGGCTTTGCGTGAAGGGCACCCAATGGCTGAGTTCGTGTCAACCCCGCTGTGGCTGCTTGAAGGGTGGTTGCTGCAGCCACAGCCCTGCCTCTGTGCCCAGTGGCCCACACGTGGGTGAGAAAAGGGAAGTCGAAAGTGAATTAGCAGCCGAACCAGCGCTCAAAGCCGGGTCCTTCTCCCAGCCCTGCTGGCTTGAGTGTCTGAGGGGTGGGGGGAGTGGGGGTAGAGAAGCAGGGAGAAGGAAATCAAGAAATAACAGGCTTCACAGGAGCCATAATGACATTTTAACTTGAAAATTGCAAGGAGACGGGGCTGTGGAGGCGTATGCAAATGTCCATGCAGATGAGATGCAAATGAACCTGCCTGCTCTTGCCTGGCGCACCTGGATGTGGTCGGTGACAAATCCTAACGGGCACCGCATGGCTGTGTGATTGATTATCAAGGCCAGCTGGGATGACAACTGCACTCCCCTCCTGGGAGCTGGGCGGAGATGAGATTGTTTCTAGAGCGCCCTCTGATGGGGGACCCTGAGGCATGGCCCTATCTAGCTCAGGGATATGGCAAATTTGGGACACATCTATTACTTCTGTCTATACTGGCATCCATGGCAGACATCATTAATCAATCATAGACTTCTTTTTACTGAGCCCAACGTGCACTCTAGGCAGTCCCTACTAATTGATCAAAGTTGGCATTCATTCATCCACTCCTCTGATGAATTTGGTTGAGTTTCTTCCCCGGTTGCCAAGGATATATTGAACAGAGACTTTCAGTTCCGGCTCTCACGAAACTCACAGTTTAGAAGAGGGCGTGAGCATTAATGAAATATTCCACAACGGCAGTTGGGATAAGTGCTGTGATGGAGAAGCCCTTGGTTCTAACACAAAGGGGTTTGACCTGTCCACAGTGGCCAGGAAAGGCTGATGTTGCTGATATCTGAAGCATGAGAAGGGCTTAACTAATTAAAAAGGTGGGGGAAGAACGTTCCTGGCCTTGAGACAAGGAAGAGCTTGTAAGCAGACATCGTCACTGCTACACCCACATTCCCTATGATCACTTTTTGTTTCTCTGCATCCTTCTGGTGGCTTTAAAAAAAGAACAAACAAACAAAATAGATAAATAAATAAATAAATAAGTAAATAAATAAATATTAAAAAAGAACAAACACCTTTATTGAGGTAGAGTTCACATACCATACAATTCATGCAAAGTGTATGATTTAATAGTATTTCAGTGTATTCACAGATACATGTAACCACCACAGTCAATTTTCATGACCTCCAAAAGAAACCCTTTACCCTTTAAGGATTCATACTCTCCCACCCCACACCCCCAGCCCTAAGCAACCACTAATTTACTTTCTGTCTCTACAGATTTACCTTTCTGGACATTTCATGTAAATGGAATCACATGATATATAATCTCTTATTATATACTGACATATATGAGACTGGCTTCTTTTACTTAACCTAAACTTTATAAGGTTCATGCATGTTGTAGCATTTATCAGTACTTTTTCCTTAAAAAATTTGTATTTTGATAAAATATATATAACATAAAATTTGCCATTTTAACTATTTTTAAGTGTGCAGCTCAGTGGCCTTCATTTACATTTGAAGTGTGCAATCATCACCACGATTTCCAAAATATTTTCATCACCTTAACAGAAACGCTGTGCCCATCAAACAATAATTCCCCATTCCTTCCTCCTCCCGAGCCCTGGTGACTTCCAACTTGCCTTATATTTCTATGAAGTTGCCTATGCTAGATATTTCGTATAACAGACTCATACGCTATTGGTCCTTTTTGCCCGGCTTGTGTCACTCAGCATATTGTTTTCAAGGATCACCTATATCGTGGCATGCACCAGAACATTCCTTTTTGTGGATGGATAATTTCCCATTTCGTGTACATTCCACATTTTGTTTGCCCATTTATCTGTTGATGGACGCTTCAGTTGCCTCCACCGTTGAGCCGTCGTGAATAATGCTGCAATGAGCATTGGCACACAAATGTCTGTTTGAGTCCCCATTTTCAATTCCCTGGGGTATGCGTCTAGGAGTGAAATTGCTGGATCATTTTATGTTGATCTTTCGGAGGAATCCTCACATTTTTCCACAGTAGCTGCATCATTTTACGTTTCTGTCGGCAAGGCAAGAGTCTCAACGTCGCTGCCCTCTTACCAATATTTGTGATTCTCTGCCTTTTTGATTACAGCCCTCGTTGCAGGTATGCAGGGGTATCTCACTGTGGTTTTGGTTTACATTTCCCTAATGGCTAAGTATGTTGAGCATCTTTTCACGTGCTTGTTGGCCATTCGTGTATCTTTGGAGAAATACCTGTTCTTTACCCATTTTTACATTGCGTTGCATCCTTTTGTTGACTTATAGGCGTTCTTTATAGATTTTAACTATTAAACTCTTAATATATATATGATTTCGACATATTTTCTCCCATACTGTAGGTTGTCTTTTTCACTTTCCTGAATAAGGTCCTTTGATGCACAAAAGGTTTCATGTTGATAAAGTCAAATGTATCAACTTTTTCTAATGTTTATTTATTTTTGATAGAGAGAGAGCACGAGAGGGGGAGGAGCAGAGAGGGAGACACAGAATCCGAAGCAGGTTCCAGGCTCTGAGTTGTCAGCATAGAGCCCGACGTGAGGCTCGAACTCACGAGCTGCAAGATCATGACCTGAGCCAAAGTCGGGCGCCCCACGGACTGAGCCACTCAGGCACCCCTCAAATGTATCAATTTTTCCTTTTGTTGCTCATGCTTTTGGCGTCATATCTAAGAGTCCACTGCCAAATCCAAGGTCATGAAGATTTAGTTCTATATTTTCTGCTGAGAGTTTTATAGTTTCAGCTCTTATATCTAGGTTGTTGATCCATTTTGAGTTAATTTTGTATATGGTGTGAGTCCGGCTTCCTTCTCTGACATGTGGAAACCCAGCTGCCTCAGCATGGTTTGTTGAATGGACCTGGCACCCTTGTTGAAAATCAATTGGCTGTAGATATATGGGTTTATTTCTGGACTCTCAGTTTTATTCCATCTGTCTGGATGTCTGTCTTTATGGCAATGCCACACTATTTGGATTACTGTAATCTCGTAGTAAGTTTTGAAACTGGGAACTGTGCGTCCTCCAATTTTGTCCTTCTTTTTCAAGTTGTTCTGGCTGTTTGGGGCCTCTTGAAATTCTATGGGAATTTGAAGATTGGCTTTTCCATATCTGCAAAAAAGGCTGTTGGAATTTTGATATGGGTTACATTGAATTTGTTGATCGCTTTGGGGTAGTATTGATATTTTAATAATGTTAAGTCTTCCTATCTATGTGCCTAAGATGTCTTCCCATTTTTTTAGGGCTTCTTTCATTTTTTCCAGCAATTTTTTTCAAGTTTATTTACTCTTGAGAGAGAGAGAGAGAGAGAACACAAACAGAGGAGAGGCAGAGAGAGAGGGAGACAGAGAATCCCAAACAGGTTCCGCACCGATAGTGGGGATGCAGGGCTCGAACCCACCAACAATGAGATCGCGACCTGAGCCGAAATCAAGAGTGGGTCCCTTAACTGAGCCACCCGGGTGCCCTTCCAGCAATGTTTTAAAGTTTGCAGCGTATAAATCTTTCACCTCCTTGGTTAAATTTATTCCTAGCTTTTATTCTTTTAGATGCTATTGTAAATGGAGCTGATTTCTTCATTTTCTTTTCAGATTATCCATTGTTGGTGTATAAAAACACAACCATTTTTGTGTGTTGATCTTGTACCCTGCAACTGTTAGCTCTAGTAGCTTTCTTGCGGGTTACTTGGGATTTCCTATACACAGGGTTATGTCATCTGTGAATAGAGGCAGTTTTACTGTTCATGCCTTTTATTTGTTTTTCTTGTCTAATTGCTCTGGCTAGAACTTCCAGTACAATGTTGAATGGCAAGGGTGAAAGCAGGCCTCCTTGCCTTTTTCCTGATCTTAGGGGGAAAGCTTCGGGGGAAAGATCATAGGTCTTGCACCTATGAGTGTGATGTTAGTTGTGGGCTTTTCTTAAGTGTCCTTTAGAATGTTGAATAAGTTCCTCTCTATGCCTAGTTTTCTGACTTTTTTTTTTTTTATCACAAAGAGGTGTTGGATTTTGACAAATGTCTTTTCTGCATCAAGATGGTCACGTGGGTTTTTGAACCATTCTTTCTACTACTATGGTATGTTACGTTGATGGATTTTCATATGCTTAACTACCCTTGCGTTCCTGGGATAAATCTCAATTGGTTACACTGTATAATCTCTTTAATATGCTGTTATATTTACTTTGCTAGTATTTTGTTGAGGATTTTGGTATGTATATTCATTCATAAGGTATGTCGGTCTATAATTTTCTTTTCTTGCAATATCTTTATCTGGCTCTGGCGTTAGGATAATGGTGCCTTTGTGGAGTAAGTGAGGGAGTGACTTCATTCCTTTTAATGGCTGAATAATGTCCCATTGTTTGAATATGACACATTTTGTTTATCCATTCATTAGTTGATCAATATTTGGGTTGCTTTTACTTTTTGGTTACTATAAATAATTCTGCTGTAAACATCCACGTACAAATTTTTGTGTGGGCACACGTTTTCTCTTGGGTATATTCTTCATACTGGAATTGCTGGGTCATATGGTAACCACTTAAGGACCTGGAAAACTGCTTTCCAACATTGGCATGTTGTGTCTCTTCTTCGGAGAAAGGCCTATTCAGATCCTTTGCCCATTTTTATTTTTTTATTTTTATTTTTTATTTTTAAAAAAATTTTTTTAACGTTTTTTTTATTTTTGAGACAGAGAGAGACAGAGCATGAACGGGGGAGGGTCAGAGAGAGGGAGACACAGGATCTGAAACAGGCTCCAGGCTCTGAGCTGTCAGCACAGAGCCCGACGCGGGGCTCGAACTCACGGACCGCGAGATCGTGACCTGAGCCGAAGTCGGCCACTTAACCGACTGAGCCACCCAGGTGCCCCCCTTTGCCCATTTTTAAATTGTTCACTATTATTATGTAGTTGCGAGAGCTTCCCGCATATTCTTTATACAGAATAGTATCTTCTACGGATGGACCCACACCTGCAAAGACTTCCAAAGACTGCCCTCGGGCTCCTGGACCCTGCTTAGCGCGGCATATTTTGCACACAGCCCGTGTGCCTTGCGGGTGTAAAATGCCCTCCAGCGTCTCCATGTTACCAGCCAGAGGCTGACACCGCTCTGCAATTACACCTTGGCCTCCTTGCCTTTCTGTCTTGATCGCCTTTTCGACAAATCACCCGCACCGGAGCCTCATCTCCAGGTTCTGCTTTTAGGGGAACTTGACCTCAGAAAGAGCTTGGAGTGGCTGAGGAACTCAAAGGACGTCAGTGTTGCCACAATTCAGAGAGAATGTGGAGATTGGGGCACATGGCGAGGCTAGAGTGATAGGCAGAAGCCTGACCACACACAGCTTCGTGCAGCACAGCGAGGGCTGGGTTTACACCCGGAGAGCCATGGGATGCCACTGGGTGGTGACATCGATGTTATCTTACGTTTTGTAAAGGTTCCTCTAGATTCTGTGGCTCGGGAGGACCGCAGAGGCTACGGTTACAGCCGTCCAGGGGAGAGAGGATGGAGGCTGGGAGGACGGTGGGGATGCGGAGGGAGAGAGAAATGGAACATCAGAGGATAGGCAGGCGGATTTCAGGGCTGTGGGGAAGTTCAAGGACAAGCTGCAGATTTCCAGCCTGAGCACCTGAATGCGTGGGCAGTGCACAGAGGAGGAGGTGGCGTTGGGACGGTAGAGCAGAGTTCCACATGCAAGACGACCCCAGCTTGCCATCCGTTTCGGGCCCGACCCCCTCGTTTCACAGATGGAGGAAGTGAGGCCTATGGGGTGCAGTGGTTCCCCCGGGGCCCCCACAATGCCCCAAACAGAAGGGACAGGACTTCAGGAATCCTGTTGCCCAGACAGAAGACTCACTCTCTGGGGGACCCACTGGCTCCAGCCTCAGAAAGCTAATTTGTCAGCTAGGAGAGGGCGGGGGTTTGAGCCAGACGGGTTTGTCCCGGGCTGGAAGCCAGTTCACAGCCCCCAGAGAACAGAATATCTCTGTTTTATGACGGCTGCCTGTGCCCTGACTCCAACCGGCTGCCCTGTCTGGGTCTGGTGTGGGTAACTTGACGGCAGGAGGGTGCGGGGCACCCCCTTCCAAGTGGCTGACAACTGGAGGCTTATCTGCGCCCCCAGATTTGGCATTGACCAGAAGCGGGACAAGATTCTGGGCTTTCCCCTTCTTGCCCTGTGACCCCTTTCCTTGCAGTTTGACCTTGGGGACGTCACCTCCCCTCTCCGGTCTTCATTGCGTCTTCTCAAATGCAACACGGGGACATCCCAGAGTATGACTTTGGTGCCCTCGGGGTTGCAGTGACTCTCAGAGGAAAAAACAGACGGACAAAAAAAAAATACTTTGTAAACTGTGAAGTGCCTCAACTTCAATCTGGGCTCATCTTGCTTCTTGCCACGGCCCAGTGGATTCCTAAGGCTTTGCTCCTTGACACGACAGTCACCCCTCTGGAGAAGAAAAACGCTTGGTATGGAGCTCAGGGATCCGGAGATCTTATCGTGCTGGCCCGGGAGGCTTGATAAACCCATTGGAAGGTGGGGAAAACTGAGAGGCTGCCCTGGTCACAGCCGCCAGGCGGTCAAGCCTGGATTCAAAGGCAGGGCTCTCTGAGTCCAAAGACAAGAAAAATCCTTATCCATTTAGTGATCTGATGGGACGGATAGGGCAAACTGAGGGCCAGAGGTGAAAGCAACCCACCTGGGGTCCTGCAGGCGGTCTGCAACATGGTGCGTCACCTGAGGCCCCTGCCTCCCAGGCCGTGCTCCTCCTGCAACCCCTCAAGCACGAAAAAGGGGCTCCTGTCACCGTCATGTCACTGGCGGACTCGGGGTTCCTTAACGGTCCACCTTCCTCCCACCGGCACAGAGGAACTGCACCTTCGCCTCTGCACAGCAGCCTCTTGGGGCTGAGGCTTTGCTGACACAAAACTCTGTTGTCACTAGAGCGACATCTCTAGGGGGAGGCCACGCCACGCCCCTTCCACGGGTGGGTCAGGGCAGAAGTCAGTTAATCAGAAATTAATTAAGAGATCCACACGATTCCAAGACCAAAAAATTCTTTGGGAATCTACTGGTGGCCTCTGGAGAAATGTCTCCCTTGGCTTGCTAGGTAATGAAAGCAGGGGCTGGCCGGGCCAGTGCTAAAGTATAATACAAGATACCCATTTAATGAGCACTTACTATGCTCCAGGCACCTTTCTAAGGACTTTCTACATACTAACTCATGTAATGCAGCAAGCCTCTGAGATCTGATTATTCTCTCGAGAAAGGAAACCACGGCACAGAAAGACCACACAACTTGGCCAAGGACTCACAGTTCATGAGCCGCGGAGCCTGGGCAGAAATCCAGTCTGTCCAACTCCAGAGCCACGTGACTGACCACACTGCCACACTGGCTCGCGCACTACTGGAGACCAGGTGTGAAGGGCCCAAAGGACCAAGACTGGTCCAGCCTAGGCACACAGCTGGGCACACAGCAGCGGCCAAGCTCCGCAGGAATTCCGAGGGGACAAAGCTGCGACCACCGCAGAACCAGCGATCCGCCCGGGCTTGTCCCGAGGTGAGTCCAAAGCATCAGCGTGTTATCAGGTCCTGGCTCTGCCACTCTCTGCGTGGCACTTCTCGGAGTCTGTTTCCTCCTCAGTAAAACGGAGTGAAATTGGTATTGGCCTCACATGACTGTCGTGAAAGATTCAGTGAACCCTGTACAGCTTTTCAGGTGTTTAGCACCGAGCTAGGCAGGAAGAAAATGCAGAGTAAACGTCAGCTATTACATTATGTATTATTTTATTCGTTATTATATTTCGTTTCGGCATCCCCTCTCCATGGGCTACTGTGATGGGATTCGGCTCTTTTTAGGAAGCAGAGGGATGTGCAAGATGGCTTTGGGGAGCCCTCCTTTCCAAGAATTCCAGGACCATCCGTCCCCTTCCTCAGCCCCCCTCAACCCTCGCAGTGTCTGTATTCTCTCAGAAGTTAGTTTCCATCCTTGCACCCCAGGTGCCCTGGCTCCCTGCCTGTGGTCCCCACTGGTTGGATGCTGTTGCTATAGCAACAGCATTTTAAGAGCCTTCGGCCCCCTGTCTGAGGCGACAGGCATGGATGGAGGGAGGTGGGCTTATCAAATGCCTCCTGTATCCTCAGGCCCGTCTGGACTGCAAGGCAGGAGAGTGGAATGCAAGAAACAGAGCTAGCCTGGGGTGGGGGGCCAGCTCAGACCCCAGCCCCAAGTGTTGCCCAGCAGCACCCCACCTCGCTGTGTCACATGGGAAACACCTGAGCGGTTGATTATAAATGCAGATTCCAGCCATGCCCTGGCCCCAAGGGCCTGATTTTAATTATCTGGGCGGGACCCCCTAGGAGGCTGCCTTTGATCAGCTCTGCTCGTGGTCCTGAGGCAGGCAGGCCACAGACCACACTTGCCAAAATCTTAAGTCCTAGAAGATTCCTGAAAGCCAACTTGGGCACTGAGGTTTGTGTTGCTTTCCCTGCTGAGCTGTCTCTGGAAAAACTCGCCTTGTCCTCCACACCAGTCCCGCCTCCCTCTCCTTCCACAGATGAGCTAAGGGCCCCACCCTCTGTCTGGAACCAGGAAAATTCCAGGGCCGGGCTGCCAGGGGCCACCTTGGTAACGTACCGGAGGTGGAGACAGGGGTTCACAGTTTCTCAGCATCAGGACATTCCGGGGAGGTGCTAGCAGGGGTTACTCTGGGCCATGTGAAAGGCCGGCTGTCTTCTAGATACTCTGAGAGCAGAGGTGCGAAGGCCTCCCCACCTTGACCCCCTGCTTCACGGGGATGTGGCTCCCCACTCTCACCCAGTCCCAACACCAGCAGAACCCCATGACGCTGTGCCTAAAGAGTGTCCTGGGGTCGGGGGAGTGGGCCCCATAGAGTCTGAGAAGACATGTGGGGAGGGGAAGCAGGTTCTCTCTGGAGGGCCAGGACAAGTGGGGTTCCTGGAAGGTGAGACAGAGGGCCCTCGCCGGTGGGAGGAGCAGAGCAGAGAGTGCATTCTTACTCCTTTGGGGTGCGCTAACTGGCTTCTAGGAGATGATTCTCTTCGCGGAGGCCAACGGCCTAGAGAATAAACAGCCGGCTGTGCAGGGATTTACCTGACAACAACACACCCTTTATTCCCTTTCCAGACTCCCCTCTACTCCTCCACCGGAGGATCCTGAGTTCACCGCCAGATAAACAGGCACTGGAATCCGTGTCTCAGATAAGAAGCCACTCCCGAGTCCCCCCGCTCATGACAAGGGTGCCCCGTGGGCCCCCCGGGGAAGCTTGTGCACCCCTGAACTCCAGGTGGTTGCCTCTGAGACTTCTGGAAGGGTCTGTACCAATTACACTTTCCACGACGGGACCGGGGGTTATGCAGTCGGTCCCGGGGTCCCGGGCTCTACTGTGTCCTGCCCTGCTTTCCATACTCCCCATTTCTATGTGAGTCGGGTCTTCCTGGAGTTTTCTGGAGCTCAGAGCGGGTTCAGGCTCCTGCCATCTCCTGGCGACACATACAGCAAGTGTCAGGAGCCACGTCCAGAGGGGCTCAGCCAGGGCTCCCGAACTGCCTCTTGTCGCTGGGCCCCTCCCCAGCCACCCCCTGGAGCCTGGTGTGAGTGGTGGGGGTCCTAGCTAGAGAGATGCAGGGGACTTGTCTGGGGTGAGTCCTACAGAGACGTCTGTGAGTCTGTCCCCTCTGAGGAGAAGCTGCCTCCAGCGGGGTGGGGGGTGTGACTCTGCCTGGGGAGTCACTGCCAGGAGACGAGAGGGGCAAGGAGAGGCTCCGAGGCAGGATCAAAGGGCTCCCGGGGACCTTTGCCTTCATCAGCCTCTACAGCCTGGCCAGCTTCCTGGGCCAGAAGGCCTGCCTGGAAACTTCCATTCTGCCCCTCTCGGGGGGCCCGAGGCCAATAGGAATTTGGCGGTCGATCCAGGCCCAGGGAGTCCCGGAGGGGCAGGCCCCGCCTTCCCCTTCCCCTGGAAGCGACCGCTGCATTCAGACCCCGACCCTCGGCCGCTGCCTTTCTTAGTTCTGGGTGTGCCGAGTGGGCGGCGGGCCCCGCTGGGCACGGACAGTGGGCCAGTGCCCTCTTCAGGAGGGTCTGGATCTCCTCGTGTCTCCCCCGGGCCTCCTCCCACAGGGCCTGGCCGGGGCCCTCCTGGCTCAGAGAGGCCACCTGCAGCCCCATGGCCGTGAGCTTCTCGGCAGGGAACTCGGATGCCAGTCGCCGCAGGTAGCGGTGGAGGAGGCGCTGGTCTCCGGGGCTGGCCCTTTGCGTCTTGCCCAGCCTGAGCTGCCTCATCAGGTCCTGACAGTCCACGTGAAACCAGGTTATCTGGGGGCGAGAAGAGAGGGATGTGGGGTTCAGGCTGGGAGCGGGGCCGTGGGGCTCCACGAGGATGGGATGTGCATCTCCGAGCAGAAAACACGGACTGCCGGGTTGAATTCTTAAGACGTTGCCCAGTCGATGCCCTGGCCTCCTCTGTGGGGTCATGAGAGTCTCTGCCGCCAGCCAAGGCCACGGTTTCGCTCTCACCCCTGAGGTCAACACACCTGCGACCAGCAAACAGCCCCCGGCCCCCTGGGGATCCTCAGGCATGACCTGGGGGCCAGCCAAGCCTCACCCCTCTCGGGGGGCGATCCAGAGCGGGGCATTCGGCTCCTCGGGTTGTCCTAACGACTGCATTCACCCCTCACGACTGGCGCAGAGGGAGGCGTCGCGCTGATGTTTACGGAGCACCTCCGGCTGGCCAGGCTCTGTGCATCTCACGCGCGATCCCACTGAACCGCACCCCGCAGCCCGTTTTACGGAGGACGAATCCGAGGCTCAGAGACAGGAAATCACTTGCCCCGGGTCACACTGCAGTTCAGTGTGGGATCTGAACTCCAATGTATCCAGTCTTTGACAGAGTATCTTGCAAGCACCTCCCTGTCCGGGCGACACCGGCCCAGGCAGGGCTGCGTCCCGAGGCAGTCGCTGGAGAGACCATCAGCCAACCCGGCCGGGGTGGGGGTGGGGGTGGCCCTCCTCCCTCAGCCCGGCCTCTGCCCCACTGTGGGATTCTGCGTGTCCCTATTTCACCCACAAAATGTCTACAGGCTGCAAAGGAGCCAACACGTTTCCCAGCAGCTCGTGAAAAACATAATCTTTCTCTCCATTAATTTAGAACCGACAGCGAGCTGTTAGCTGTGGGGATTGGAGAACCGTTTTCTCCAAGGAAACCATCTTTCCGCGGATTAAGGGAACTTGTCTTTAGATAAATGGCTTCATATTCGCGGAAGCACACGGAGCTCATGGCTGGGAAAGGGCTCCATAAATCTCTGTTAGCGGCGCGATTGTGTTATTATTATTTAGTGCCAAAGCCACCGCACGCGCGCTCTCTGCCCAGGGCTGGGCCCAGCACAGGGCTGTCCTGTCTGTCTGTCTGTCTGGCACTTGATCTTCCAGGCTGAGCTGGACAGGGATGGGGGCAGCCTGCTGAACCCTTCGTTGTGCGGATGAAGATCCGGGGCCGGAGAGGAACCGGGTCAAACAGCGAGAGGGCCACGCGCAGTGGGATTCAAGGTCAGGGTGCCACCTCCCGTAGGATTCCCAGGCCTGGGTGGGGCTCTATCTTCCCACATGCCCCCAACCTTCCTGCTCCCTCCTCCCTCCTCACTGTTCCTCCATCCACTTGGTCACCGACAACAGACAAGCAGGTGAGGAGGCAACAGGAAAATTCCAGATCACGGTGAGCACCGTGAAGTGAGAAAAACAGGGGGGGACGAGAGGGAATGGGGGCCAGGAGGGGCCTCGGCGGGGAGGGGACATGTGAGCTGAGCACTGAAGAAAGTTAAGAAACCAGCCGGTCTTAAGGAAAAGCGTTCCCAACTGAGGGAAGGGCAAGTGAGAAGGCCCAGAGGTGCAGCAAGTGTGTTTTATGGGGCTGAGATCAGCCGGAATCAGCACGCGAGGAGAGAAGGGGCCAGCTGCCCTTGACGCGCGGGGCATTGCTACCACTCCTACTGCTGCTAATGATAATAATATTGGCGTTTATAATAATCATCCCAAATTTGAGTAAAGCCTGGGGGGGTTACTTACATTGAGTTTAATTCTCTCACTACCCAGCAAGAGCCGGATGATCTGCGTTTGAATCTCAGCTCGGCCATTTCCCAGCTGTGTGACCCTGGATGAGTTATTTGACCTCTCTGTGTTTCCTTGTGTGTGAATTGGGCATAATAATAGCACCTGCCTCAGAGGATGGGTGTGGCAATAAAATGATATGTGAAATGACAGACAGGGCCTGCCACATAGTAAGAGCTACAGAAGCCTTGGTTATTATTACTATTTTGATCGTTATTGTTGACGAGGAGCTGAGGCCCAGGGCAGTGAAGACCGTGGCTGTGGTCACACAGCCTTGGGGGGGCAGGAGCCGCCCCTGGCTCTAAGCCTCAGGTTCTGCCACTGCCTGGCTCTCTTCTGTCAGCTGGGAGCGGGATCCCCTGGCTGCCACCGTCCCTATTCCTTGCCCGCTGCGCCTCAGAGGCAGAGAAAATGACCTGTCCTCCCAGCGCCCCAGGGGGACTTGAGCAGAGTCCCTCTCGCTTCCCCTCTGAAGCATCCTGACTTCTCCATCCTTTGTGTGCTGAGCCAGCCTGACAGCTGGGAGGCTGGGGTCAGGCTCTTCCCCCGCTCTGTCCTCAGGGGCGAGTCTGGGGGTGCTGGGCCTGGACCAGAGCTGTGGGTTCTTGTCCCATCCAGGGTACAGCTCTCCCAGGCTGCTGCTGGTCCCCCTAGGCCTCAGTGCCCCCAGGAGAAAAGTGAGAGATTTGCTCAAATGGATTGGGGGGTGGGGTCTCTTAAGTCAAATCCTGCTTGACCATCGGCCCTCTGGGGAACCTTGTGCAAGGCACATTCCTCAGTTTCCTCATCTGCAGAATGGAAACAATGTTCGCGCCCCTCCCCCATAAAGATATGGTGAGATTAGGGGAGCCTGGCTGGTTCAGTCAGTAGGGCATGTGACTCCTGATCTCAGGGTTGTGAGTTTGAGTTCCACAGTGGGCATAGAGCCTACTTAAAAAAAAAAAGAATTGAAAAAAAGAGAAAGATATGGTGAGATCAAATCAGATAAGGTTTGTGAAGCACTTAGAAGAGTGTCCAACAGGGAGTTCACAGTCACGAATGCGGGCTACTCTCATAATAATCCTATCATCATCACACCTGATTGAACATGGGAACCTGTTACCATCCACACCCCCACCTTTGGAGAAGAACACAGAGCAGGAACGCATCTGTGTTCAAATTCCAGCTCTTCTTTTCTGCAGCTGTGTGGCCTTGGGCAAGGCCCTTCTCTTCTTAGGGCCTCAGCATCCTCATCTGTAAAATGGGACCACTCTGCCTTGCCACACTGGATTGCCCAGAGACGACGGATGCAAAGCAGCAGAGTTCGTCTTGCCTCCGACCCCAGCACTGCCCCCGATCCCCTCCCCTGGAGGAGCCCTGTCTTTTCCTCCCCACTGCTGGCCAAACTCTGGGCTCCTGGCCAGGACTAAGGCCTCTGTTCTGGGGGTGCTCAGAAAAGACTCCGGGCCCACCCTCCGCCAACTGTCCCCTCCTTCCCCAGCTCCCACCCACTGTGTAAGGCAAGGCGAGGCATGGAAAAGAGCACTACGATGGTGCCACGGGCTTCCCGTGTGACACTGGCTAAGTGTCAGTCCTTCTCTGATCCTGTTTCCCCAACTCTGCAACGGAAGTTTCTTAGGCTGGTCTGACCGCCTGAAGTTGTCTGAGGAGAGCTATGCGTAGAGAGGAAGTCTATGGCTTTGACTGGATTCTCGGAAATACCAGGTCCCCTTCCCCTAATCCCAACGTTTAAGAGGCAGATGATATCTGAGTGTCCTTTGAGAGCTGACTTCTAGGCTGCTGGGAGGCTGCCTGGTATAATGGGACAAGCTGGGGTCCGAGATCGGCTGGGACTGACTTAAGGGGGTCACCTATCCTCTCCAACCTTGCTTCTCTTCTGGAAAATGCAGGTAACAATAGAATGAATCCTCCAGAGGGCCTCGTGCTGTGTGTGGGCTGCTCCCTGCCCCCTCCCCCCTCACTTCCCAGCTGGACGGGGCGGGGAGGGTCTGTGCGGGCGGCCACAGGCTCACCTTCTTGCAGAAGTGGTATAGACGGAGCAGCGTCTCCAGGTCCGTGCGCTGCCGCTCGGCCGCCATGTAGAAGTGGGTCAGCTTGGCCTGGAAGGCCCGCTGGGTGGAGGTGAAGGCCACCAGTTCCGGGAGCTCTGCTCCTCCGGCCGCAGCTCCCAGCTGAGCTGCCTGCTTGGACAGCTCCAGGCCCCGGCGGTACTGGGCCTGAGCGGGAGAGGAGAGGTGTCCATTCGGGTGCCATCTTAGCTGAGGCCTCCCTCAGAGGCCAGGAACCTCTGCCGCCCCACTGCTGAGTTGTCGGGCTTCCCAGACCTCTGTTGTGTCATCTACAAAATGGGCACCGGGCCTCCGCCTCAGCAGTTCACTTGCCCAGCTGGGACTCCGCTCGCTGTCACCTCCTTCGGGGAAACTTCCCTGACCCAGGGTCTGGGTTAGGGACTCCTGCCATGCGTCCCCACATTTCTCCCTTTCTGTGTGTTGCCCTGTTTTTCTGGCACCCCTAGCCCCCACTGGCCTGGGAGCTCCCTGAGGGCTGAGAGGGGCTGAATCACCCGTGTCCTAGGCTCCCGTACGTCAAGGGTGCAAATTCCTTGCCCCTGACCTGTGAGGCTGACTTAATAGGTCTCTGGTGGGACCCTGGAGTCTGCATTTTATAAAATCTTCCAGGGATTCTGAGATAGGTCTTCTTTTGGATGTGGTGATCCAGGAAGGCTTCCTGGAGGAGACAGCATCTAAGCGGAACCCTTTCCGATCCATGCTGGTCTCCTCACTGTCTCTGGACGTTTCCTTGCACTCTCCCACCTGCACACCTTTGCCCTAGCAGTGCCCCCCACCCCCGCCCCCCACGGCCCTCTCCATTTGCTCGGATCCTGCTCCTCAGTCTTTAGGAACGCACTGCGGCCTGGAGAAAGAAGTCCTCAAACTCCGCGTGGGCTTTCTCCACAGTCTCCAAGCTTCTGTCTTTGGGGGTCAGCATTTGCAGGCACCGGCTCCCCTCCTGCTCCATCCACTTGCTGACCTGGGGCAGGGGAGGGAAGTGCGGACATGAGGGGTGCCTGGGAGACGTCCCTCGGCCAGCTCCCCGCTCCCTGGGAAGTGGGGATCGTGTCCTCACTGATTCGGTGGCGGGGCCTGCGCCCGTTGGCCTGGACCGAGACCCTCCCGGTTCTGGGCAGAAGGGACAGTTTGGGGAGGGTGGGTGCATTGTCATGTTCTTCAAGTAGCTGAAGGGGACAGGACTCTCCGAGTGGGACCCCAGGGGGCACCTGGCCCGGCCAGTGCCATGCACGAAGTAGGCCGTCCGTGCGCGCTTGTCTGAATGAAGTCTCACGGTGGCAAATTTGAGCTTACTCTAACCACTCAGCGCTGCTAATCAGAAAAGAGGCAGCCTGCAGAGTAATGAGCTCCTCATCCCCGGGGCTATGCAAACAGGAAATGCTGCCTTCTGTAGAGCAAGGTGCGTGGGCCCGCTGTGAACTAACTCACTGTGCGAACTGGGCAAGTCGCGTCCCCTTTCTGGGCCTTAGTTTATCCAGTGGCAAAATGGGGTAGGCGTGAGGATTCGATGAGGGACAGAGGGGATAAAACGGCCCTCGAACCCAGGAGCAGAAGTCCCCTTCTTACCCTGGGATGCCTTAAAGAGTATGTACTCACTCCCTTTACCCTCGAAAAGCCCATTCGTGGCAGGCACTCATATTATCCCCCCATCTGACAGATGAGG
This sequence comes from Panthera pardus, assembly GCF_024362965.1. Classification (NCBI taxonomy): domain Eukaryota; kingdom Metazoa; phylum Chordata; class Mammalia; order Carnivora; family Felidae; genus Panthera; species Panthera pardus. The sequence continues at coordinate 21,496,586 of NW_026526821.1, read as the reverse complement.
AGACTGAGGCAATGAATAGTTAAATAACTTGTCTGGGGTCCGGGTCAGTGCTGGAGCCAGGACTAGAACCCAGGCCGTCCGTGTGCCCCCCAGCCCCCAGCACGAAGGGCTGCACTGTTTCTAGACGCTGGCAGTCGGGTGAGGTGATGCCGGGGGTGGGCTCCAACATCAGATTCCCAGGTGTGTGACCACAGGCAGGTGACGTAATGTCTTCCGGCCTCAGTTTCCTCATCGATGAGTGGGAGCGATCCTAGCATCTTCCCCCATCCCTGGTAGGCGGTAAGGTTGGAAAATCATTGTATACGCAAAGGCTCTGGCCCGGGGCTCGGCAGGATGAGAACAGCTTTCGGGGTTATGTCTTCACCCGCGCGGCACTTCTGTAGTGCCGTGTCATACGCTGCGTCACAGGCCGCCCGCCTGGCTCTTGAAGAACGGCCAGCCTCGTGTCCTTACACCAGAGCAGAGTGCCTGGCTGGGGCAGGGCCTGGAGCAGGGCCTTCCCCCACCCAGAGGCCAGCCTCCCCTTTCACCTGGTGGATGGCAGCCTCCAGGCGGCCGAGGCGGACGCGGAGCTCCAGCGCCCCCAGGAGGTGGTTAGAGGCAGTGACCAGGACATGCAGCTGTTCATCCACGAGGCCGTACCAGGCGACAGCTTCTGCCAGATGGCTCCTGGGAGGTGGAAGAGGGTGCAAGAGGGCCCAAGATGCCCTCCCCACCAGTACGCCTGCCCCCCCGGCCCCCACCAGTTCCGTGGCTCCAGCCTGGGTATTCCAGCTGCCGACTTGCTGGGTGACCTTGGGCAGGTCCCTATACCTCTCTGGGTCTCAGACTCGGCCTTTCCTGGGACGGAGAAGGCCAGAGGACACAGTGGGAAACCGAAAGACCCTCCCCTTCCCTGGGAGATGCCCTGGGAATCCGAGTTGGACAGATCTGGGGTCAAATCTCAATACCCACCCTAAGCCAACTGAGTCAGGCTCTGAGTGCAGCCTGGACATTAGCATTTTCTAAAGCTTCTTAGATGGCTTCAGGGGGGCAGCAAGGGCTGAGAACCAGCCCTCACACATTCAAAACTCTTAACAGTATCCAACACCCACTGTTAGTGCTTATTATTCCTATTGTAATGATGGGGAGTGGCTGTAACCCGCCTTTCCACCACAGCCTCCATTTTACAGATGAGAAAACTGAGGTCCAGAGAGAGGAACTGACTCTCACGCATCGCATTCTGAATTGGAATCCAGTCTACAGCTTTTTTTGCACATAATTTAAAAAAATAGTCAAAGCCAGCAAGACATAAATGAAAGGGAGCAGACGGGAGTCTGGCACGGTGACACTCCGGTGAGGGGAGGACTCTCCGGAATCCCACCCCACCCTCCTCTGCCCTACAGGGTCTTATTTCAGATGGAAAAGGGAAAAAAGGACACGGAAGGAAAGCCTGCCATCTTTGCTCTGGGCCTCCCCCATCTGACTGCAGCTTCCCGCAGATCACTGCCTCTCCAGGAAGGGGTGAAGGCCCAGGGTCGATGCATGGAAAATGCCAGCCAGCCTGGCAGACACCGGGAGGAAGGGGTGGGCAGGCGGGAGCTGCAGGGACCCCTCTGCAGAACAAGCGCCGCGACTCATGTGGGACCACACCGCCCCCTGGTGGAGCTGCTGGTGGCCAACAGTCTGGGGAGGCCTATGGCCGACAGGGACAGTGAGGCGGGGTCACGCTGGGAAAGACAGTGCCGGGCTGCGTGACAAGCACCAGGACCCACTTCAGTGCGAATCTGTCCGTGGACGCAGCTCAGGGCGGTGTGTTCGAGATTCTGGGCCAGGCTGCCTGGGTTAAGTCCTGACCCCCACACATCTCAGCTGTGTGACCCTGGGAAAGTCACTTAACCTCTCTCCGAGCCTCAGACCCCTCCACTGTAAAATGAGGATAATACGAGACTCCACCTAGTGGGAATTAGACATGTTAATATTTGCAAAGCCCTTAGCACAAGGCTATGCTCATACTAAGCGCTATTTAGGTGTTAGTTAAATAAACAAGTTGTTCTTGGAAGCTTAGGCGAACTTAGTAATTGTGTTTGTTCTAACGGAGACAAAATATCTCCAATAACTGATTTAATTACTGATTGGCACCCCTGCCCCTAAACTTAAGAAAACCCGTAATTTCCAGGAACGTGTATTTGTTTTGTTTTGTTTTGTGGCTCTGAGACCATGGCCACGGCTGACGGTTCTCTCCGCCAGGCTGAGAAGCCCACCAGGGAAGGCTGGGTGGTGCAGGGGTTACTGCTCAGATGTCCTGGCTCATCTATCATTTCGCTGAGCCTCGGTTACCCATCAGCAAAATGAGGACGATGTGGCCCTCACAAGGTTCTTTTGAGGAATCAACGAGATGGACCCTTGAAGGGATTCAGCCCAGTGTCTTAGAAAGCCAGAGAAAGTGCTTGAGGGTGACTGGAAACGAGCAGGGGCTGTCCTCTGATGCCCACTTTGGGCTGAAGATGGCCGGGGCTGAAGGAGGGGCAGCAGAGAAGGGACCTTACCAAAGCCTCAGCCCAGGATATGGACCCTGCAAATGCCCCCATGCTGGGCATCCTTAGGGCCCACCCTATGCGCTCCCAGCTCCCAGGCCAGTGGACAAAGCTTGGGGAGGAAAAACCTGGCTGTTCATACCTGACATCAGGGTTGAAGTCCAGCCTACTGGCTTCCTGCCGTAGCCTGGCCAGAGTGGCTCCCCCTTCCCGCTGGAGGCCCAGCAGCCCTGGGTCCCTCAGCACGGTCTCCATCAGCTCCTTGGACTTGCTCAGACACCTGGAGGCTTCCTGCCAGTGTAGGGAGGTGGCCTGAGGCCCCATCCCCACTCTCCTTCTACAGCCTTCCAGGGCTCCCCACACCCGGATCATGCCTGACTCCCCCAGTTCGGCATTCAAGGTCCTGCATCATCAAGTCTATCCTTTCTATCGCTAAACCATCTCCTCGAGCCACGCCTCCTCTTGTCACCATGGCAACCTCACGGGAGCAACCCCCACCAATCCAGGGTCTACACCTCTTGTTAGGACACTCACCCCTGCCTCTTCACTGGTCTCCCTGCTGCTCTCTGGCTCCCCCTGCAGTCTGTTCCCCACATGGCAGCTGGCAGGATCTCAAAGCGGCAATGTGTTCGCCCTGCTGCTTAAAATTCTCCAGGGCTTTTCCTGCTGGCTTAGAGTCGAATCCCAACCCAAGTCCTTGATACAACCGCTTCTGGTTTCTTCTCTTCTAGTTCTTCTCTTCTCTTGCCCCGCTCCCACCGCTCTGTTCTACATTGGCCTCCATGCTATTCTCGAACATACCAGAACAACCCCACCTCAGCACCTTGGTACGTATTTGTTCTCCAGGTGGAGCAGTCCCCCTCTGTTCCCATGGCCAGCTCCTTCTCATCTTCAACCGAAATGCCATCTCTTTAGGGAGGCCCTCCCTCCTTCCCCATTGTTCTCAATCTTATTTTCATGGCATTTGGCACAATTTGGAACTACGCACCCGTTTCTTTGCTTATTTTCTTAATGACTACTCCTACCTCTGCACCCTAAACCCTATGAGGGCAGGGACAGGACAGTGTGCCCCAGGCTGGGTCTCCAGGATATGACATATAGTGAGTGTCCAGTAAATATTAGTCAAGTGAGCGGATAAAAAAAAAACGGGATGATGACGCCCACCCCGGCTGCCCCCCTCCCTGAGCCCTTGGTCCATGGAATCTGGGGTATAGTGAGGCTTCCCCACCCCATGCTCCTGGCTCACCTGCACCCCTCCAGGGAGGTCGCTCTTCTCAAACTGCTTGATGGAAGCCTTTAGCAAGGAGGAGACCTGGTGCAGCTCAGCAAGGAAGGGGTCCAGCTTCTGCACGATGGAAAGCCAGAGTGGGAGTGTCAGCCCGGGCCAGTGAGGCCACCTGCCCACTCCAGGAGGACACAGGGAGGGCATTAGGCAGTGGTTCTCAGACTTCAGCTGCATCAGAATCACCTGGAGGTCTGGAGAAAATCCGGACTGCTGAGCCCCACTCCCGAGTCCCCGGTTTCATTCCTTTTGGGTGGGGCCCGAGAATGTGCACCTGACAAGTTCCCAAGTGATGCCGATGCTGCTGGTCCAGGGACCATACTTTGGGAACCACTGGTGCTGGGAATGAAAGAAGGAGGAGAAAGAAGGCCCCCAAGGGGATCCTTTGGGGAAGGGGAAGGAGCAGATGGGGGAGGGCAGAGTTAGGGGGCGTCTTCTGCTGGGTCCCACTTCGGCCCAGCTTCCCCGCCGACTAGCTGTGAGACCTTGGGCCAATCGCCTAACCTCTTTGTGCCTCGGCATGCTCCTCTGTAAAATGGGATCGCAGTCGTTCCTACCTTAGGGGCTAGCGTGAGGGTGAAACGTGTGCATTTGTGTGAGGTGCTCAGTGTATCTGATTAGCCAACATCATTATCAGTTTCACATTCTGGGTCTACAGGTTAGATGTCATTTCGAGGGAAGGTTTTAAAGTGAAAATACAGTTCAGAGCCACTGGATTCACCAGAGGGGAACTGGGGGGGGGGGGGGCGCCTGTGGGATGAGTAGGAAAGGAGACCACTCAATATATACCCTTTAGTACCAATTGAAGTTTTCACATACTGCCTGTTCAAAAACAGACACATGATAAGCGGGAGAGCACCGGGGCCAAAAACAAATAAACAAAGCACCGCATTAGATTGTTAGTGGAGACGCGTGGTTCTCACTGTTGGGCGGGGGGAGGGGTGATTTCGATCCCCAGGGGACAACAGGCAATGTCTGGAGATGTTTTTGCTTGTCATCATTTGTGAGGTGCTCCTGTCAGAGTGGGTAGTGGCCAGGGACGGTGCTAAGCACGCTGCAGTGCACAAGATCGCTCCCAACAACAAAGAAGCAGCCAGTCCCAAACGTGACTGGGGCCGAAGGTGAGCAGCCCTGGTCTAGGGAAAGTCCGGGGCAGCACTTACGGGCACTGCTTTCTGTGCGAGTTAAGCCAGGAATCTTTTGTGTGTTCTTGTGCCAGCCACCCCCGTCCTGTGTGTCCTCATGTACTAAAGTGGGCACGAAATGCCCCCTCCAGGGTTGTGCGGAGACGAGCCTGAGATCATAGGGAGAAGGAGTTTCCTTATTCCCTCCCGCTTTCAGGAGGGAACGAGTCTGCCTCCCTCACCAGACCCTGAGCTCTCCGAGCTGCGTGGGTCCACAGAACGAATGTCCGTCAATTTCATCGGCACTTAGCGTAGACACAGCTCTTAGCATGCGCCCGACACTCTTCTAAGCTCTTCGCCCACATGAACTCAATTAAACCTCACAACGGCCCCCTCGAGAGGTACTGCCATTACCGCCCATTTTATAGGGGAGGAAAAGGGCTCAGAGAAGCTATGTGACTTACCCAAGGTCACACAGCAGAGCTGGGACTGGAACCCAGGCAGTCTGGGTGCAGAGCTTGAGCTCCTCGTTACTGGACTCTGCACCCTCATCATAAATGTATGTTGGATGACTGTCTCTGGACCTGACAGGGTCACTAGATCCAGGGGGCAGGAGAGTGAAGGGAGGAAGAGAAGGAGTTAGGGTGGGCGGTAAAGGCTTTGAGGGTAGGCACCTGGAAGAATTGCACCCACTCGCTGTGGCAGTAGGGGAAGGGGCCTTCCAGGGCTGTGGGCAGCTGCCCAGGGTCCACGTAGTGGCTGAGAGCTCTCAGTGAGGTCACCACCTCTACCTGCAGATGAAAGAAGACAGTCAAGATGACCAGGGGGCTCAGCGTGGCCACACCTGTTTGAGAAGGGCCTGCCAGATCCCTGCCCCAACACCACTCCATCTGCCACAGGTAAGGCTGGCCCTGGCGTTAAGAGTTGCTTTTCCGGGCAAGGATCTTCTCTGGAAAGTCTGACAAATCAAAATTCAGAATGAGCCCCTGGCTAAGGAATGGTAAATAAACGGCACTCCTACTGCCCCTTCCCCAGCACGTGCCCGAGGCAGACATCATTAATCAATCACCACACTGACTCCCTCTAAGCTGGGCTCTTTCCCAACACAGATCTCCAGGAAATCACACAAATGGATGAAAGCTGACCCTGGTCACGTAACTTCTTTGTTGTAATCCTTGTTCTGTTCTCCAGTGACCCACCAAGGTGCCGTCTCCTTCTTGGGGCTGAGAAAGGTCACCAAATCCTGACCATATCCTCTAAGACATGGAGGAGGGACGAGGTGGCTGCTTCTCCCAGACAGTGAAGTTGGAGGTTTATGCTAGGAACAGCTCCAGATACCTAAGCTTGGGATTGGGCAGATTCTGTTTGTTTGGGCCCATCTGTTATCCTCGGTACTCAAAGTGTGGTCCACAGACCAGCAGCATCAACATCACCTAGGAGCATGTTAGAGATGCAGGATCCCAGGCCCCATCCAGGGCTACTTCATTAGAACCAGCACTCTGACAAGGTCCCCAAGGGATTCATTGGCACATAAACCCTTAAAAAGCACAGAGCTTCTGGGATTGCCAGAGAGCGAGCACTAGATGATTGATTTGGCCACACCTGCCACGGCGGCAGGGCTGACAATTGTAACGCCCAGCCTCCACTAGGTCACTCCAGGCGGGTCCCAGCTGGTGAATTCTGCACCCCGGCTCAGCTCAGCCTCCCCCTCACCTGGACGTCAGGCAATGTTTCCAGCTGGAGGGCAGCCTCCTTCTCTCCCAGGTAGAACACAGCACGGATGGAGGCTGGGGCCAGGGCCTGTCAGAGAGAACCGTTTCAGAGGTGCTCTGTCTAGACCTTCACTGAGCCCCCTGCTAAGACTCAGGCAAACAGCTGGGGCCGGGGGCGGGGGGGGGGGGGCTCGGCTGGGACGTTTATGTGGTATGTTTGGAAGATGAATGGTTGGAAGTCAGTAGAGCACCAGGTCCAAGCCGAGTTGCAAGCTTCCTAGATGACCAGTCCCCTCTGAGCCTCAGTTTCCCCATCTATAAAGTGAGGAGGGGAAGGAAGAGGAGGGGATCAGACCATAAAGTAAGTGTATGCCAACCTTCCACTTTCTCGCTGCCTAAGCCAGCAACTTACGAACCTCTTCCTTGCTCCTCTGTTCATGAGGCTCATGGGACCTAAGTCTAAGCCCATCGGGGTGGCCACAGAGATCGGTTGGTGGATGAACACCTGAGCTAAGGAGACAGAAAGAAACCTCCTGGGACCTCTGGGAAGCGAATCTCTCACTCTTTCCTACTGGGTGGGCTTCAATGAAAAACCATGGGAAGTGAGAACCAGACTGCCACCAGGGCGGGAAGCCTGGCTGAGAATAGCGCCCTCCCAGGAGAACTCGGCCGGAAATGGAGACAGGAACCAGGTCTTGGTGACAATATCTGAGCCCCTGAATCCAGGCATTTAACTTCTGGATTATCAAGTCACGTGGACCAATGAGCTCACTCTGTCTTCAAGACTGGGCTGGGATTTCTGTATCTGCAACGAAGAGTTCCTGCCTGGGGTTTCCGGTCCCAGGTCTGTGCCCCCTGGGGCCCATGAATGTCAAAAGTCACCTGGAGCTCCCAAGCTCCTTGCTAGGCTGAGGCTGTCCGCCTCCCACTCACCTGGGTGGCCTGCAGGGCACTGACCAGACCAGGGTGTGGAGGCTGTTTCCTGGAATCAATCATAACCGCCAGCCCCTTGGTTTTATCTTCAGGCCTGTGGGTGGTAAACGGAATCGGCAGTCTTGCTGGATGGATGGGACTTTCTTGGGGGAAGGACCTCGTGGAAGGGGAGGGGGCTGGCTGCCAGAAGCCTTGATTTACTGGTGAGCTCTTCATCTCGCAAGACGACTGCCCATGGCCACCCCACTCCAGGAAGCCCTCCGTGATCTTTCTCTAGGCAGAGCCCATTGCTTCTTCTTTGGTGTTCCCACAATACCTCACACAGCCCTCTCTCACACCCTAACAATCATAAGCTATCAGCCACCATCCCAGTTGCTGTGGGTGAGTCGCCCAGCATTTACCCCACCCCCTTCCCATGGGCAGAATTCTGGTTTCGTTCAAGAATCCAATTCCCTCCATAGAACAGGTCCCCCAGGCATGGTTTCTGATTGGTTGAGGCCGAGAGTAGCGAGCCAATTCCTCTGGCCAATGGTTGCTTTACGTAGGGGTCACGTGACATGTTTCTGTCCAATGAGGAGTGAGGGGACGTTTGCCGGGGGACTTCTGGGAAAGACAGGCTCTCCTTGAAGAGGCTCTTACTAAGAGCTCTAAAGCAGAGACCAAGAGAAATAAATTTCCTCATGAGTAAAGACATTTCGAATTGGAACTTGTTACTTGCAGCCGAAACGCTGTCACTGGTTCACTCTGTTCTTGTCAGCGATTACGTTAGGACTTCCCAAACTGGCTCAATGGTCAGGAGTTGTTAAAAATATCGATTCCTCACCTCCGCCCCTACCCCGAGCCCCCAGACGTCTGGCCCAGCACGGACAGGGTGGGGCAGGGCGTCTGTGTGGTTCCAAGTGCCCTTGGCCATCCTGATGATCAGGCAGGTTGGGAAAATAACCCCCAGTGCCTTCCAGCCTTATGTCCAGCCAGTTCATAGATAAAACCAGAGATCGCCAGTGTGGAGGTGGGGTTTCGGCACTGCCGTAGTACCTGGTCACCCCGGTAAATTGTTTCATCTTGCCGAGAGCCAATTTTCCCATCTGTAAATGGGGAGAATGGTAGTTTCGGCCCTGCGGGGCTGCGGTGAGGACCGATGAATTCATGAGCGTAAGGCACTCAGTGACTGCTGTAGAGTAAGAGGAATATAAATGTCTTCCGTTGCTATTCCCCTAGAAGGGAAACTGAGGCACAGAGCAGCAACGTAGCAGACAGTGAGAAGAGGCTCTTGGAGATGAAGCCCCTGTGTTCATGTCCCACACCTCACCTGCCTCTGGCTGTGTTCGTGCTGGGAGAGCGGTCTGTTTCCACACCTGCCTTGCCACCAGCCTGGAGGCCCCTGGAGGGCAGCGGCCGATGTGAGGAGTCAGAGGCTCTGGCATGTCCCAGTGTGAAGCTGGGCCCAGTACCCCACAGTTTACACTGGCCATCGGAGTCCACTTGGTGTTTCCTTTTGATCGGGTGAGTCTCAGAGGGGGAGGTTACCGCCCCAAGGTCACACGGCAAGTTGGTGGGATTCCAGGGCTCTGTTTACCACACTGGCCACTTCTCAGCACGGAAGAGGGGGTCCCATCTCCCCCCTCAGGCCAGAAAAGCCACACCACTTTGGAGAAGAGGAAGAAAAATCTCAATGGCCAGCAGGTGGCAGTGATAGCTCCCATGAGATGGAGCACGGGGAGAAGGTTCCAAAGGGTTCCACGAGTCCCTCCACCCCCTACCCCTAGCTGCACAACCTCTAGATTGGGTTGGGGTCTATCGCCACGGTCCTGAGCAGACACCACTTCTGAGACCCTCCTAGCCGGGGGCTGGGACTCGCGAGGAAAAATGGTGACTTTCCCCAGCCGGTCCAATGTGACGTCTGAACGGTGGGGGAGGAGAGGTATTAGCATCAGCCTGGATCGCCCATTACTCACAACTTCTTTCTTTCACTCTCTTACTCATCCACGCATACACACCCATTCGCCCCTTATTTGTTTAATATTATTTATGATTATCACCTGCCAGCTCAGTTATGACCTCTTCGGAGATGCCCTCCTTGATTTATTTCCCAATTGAAATTAGTCACCCACCCTTTCCACTCTACAACCGTGGTTCTCCAAATGGGTCCCTGGCCAAGCAGCATGAGTAGAATCAGGACATTTGTTAGAAATGCAAATTCTCAGGCCCAAGACCTAGCGGCTCAGAAACTTGGGGTGTGAGCCGGTGATGTGTTTTTAACAGCGCTCAGGGTGACTCATGCATGCTCGGGTTTGCGAGCCACTGATCTACACCATCCCCCCGTTTTCTTCACCACACAGACCCCCCTGAGCGCTTCTTTTCCATGCTGTTTCTTGCACTCCATCCACCTCCCCATCAACCTGGGAACCCCCTGATGTCAGGGACTAAGTTTGTCCTGCTTTACCCCACCCCCCTGTCACCCCAGCATCTGGCTTGGGACTGGCTCTGGGAACAGAAGTTCCTGGGGTCTCTCCCTTCAGTCCCCGGTCCTGGGCTCTGGGCCAAGAAATTGACGGGGGACAGAGCGACCAGCTGGCCCGACCCCTTACCTGGGGACAGTGCACAGGTAGGAGAGCAGCTTGGTGACTTCCGAGGCCGTGCACCACGGTGCCTCCCAGGCCCCCTCGGTGGTTGACACCAGAAGCAGGCGCCTCCCAGCCCTGTCCCGACCACCTGGAGGAGAGAGGACACACGTGAGCAGCGAGAACTTTGGTGGAGCCCTCACTCCAGGAATCTGCTCTGGGGCCTCCGGGTCTCTCCACCTGGGATACCCTTTCTCTCGTCCCCCATGAAGTCTGACCTCTTAGTCAGCCTTTAAGACCCAGCTTGAACGCCACTTCATCAGAAAATCTGTCCCTGAATGCCCCCCCCCCCCGCATGCAGAATTAGCCTCCCCCTCTGTGGACCCTGCACAGGGCACCCTGGGAGGCACAGCTCGCGGAACAGACTGCAGCCACGTGGATGGGTTCAAGTCTCAGCTCTGCACTGACTCACTGTGTCCTTGGGCTCGTCAATGTGCCTCTGAGCCTGTTTCCCCATCTGCTAAATGGGGAGAATAAAATGCTGAGCTTATTAGGTGATTTCGAGGACTAAAGGAGACAGCTCCTGAGAAGGACGCTGAGCCGAGGGCTCGGTGACAGCGGTTGTTATAAGGATCATCATCCTGTCCTCGTCTCTGCCCCCCGCATGGTTGGTATGCAGCCACGGCCGCCAGCTCACTATTTACTGTTGCAGACTTTTACCCACGGCTTGTCCACAGACTATTTCCTGTTCCGGGAATCGGGGCTGTGTGACCCACTCTCCCCACGGGGGTTGAGGGTCCAGGGTCCGGGGAATCAGCACGGCCCGGTCGCACCGGGGCGAGGGAGAAGGACAATGGGAATAAGAGGCTCAGACCCGTGGAAACGGGGCCTGTCTCACACTCAGGGCTCAGACCCCAGAGTCGCCTCACACAGAAGTTTCCTGCACTGGTCACCCCCACTCCACGTGGGCACAGCCCTCTACAGTGTGTAAGTGTGTAAGACCCTTTGTGGCTCGTGAAGTCTCAGACATAGACTTAACTACCTTCACAAGTGCTGTCATACACAGGGGTGCAGACCTCGAACTTTGCACCCCAAACTTTGAGGGGTGCCTCTCAAACTTCCATGTGCCTGAGGATCCTGCTAGAACGCAGATTCTGACTCACCGGGCCTGGGAGTCTGCATCTCTCTGTAGCTCCAAGGAAATGCCGACATAGTTGGTCCCCAGACCACACTTTGAGTAGCAGAGGGCTCAAGTACTCGGAACATTACCCACGGGGACACGGCTATCTGTTCATGTGTCTGGTCCCCCACGAAGCCCTGCCTGGGGTAGGGCCTGCACACCACCAGGGCTAACTGAGCACCCAGATGCTGGCTGGGTCTACTTGAGCCATGGGCAGCTGTCCCCCGATCTGCTTAAGATTCTCTCCCTCCCTCTCCCTCTGCTCCTCGCTGGCTTGAGCTCTCTCTCTCTCTCTCTCTCAAGTGGAAAAAAAAAATGCTGGGGTGCCTGGGTGGCTCAGTCAGTTAAGCGTCCGACTCTTGATTTCAGCTCGGGTCGTGATCTCATGGTTCATGAGTTTGAGCCCCGTGTTGGGCTCTATGCTGACAGTGCAGAGCCTGCTTCGGAGCCTCTGTCTCCTCCTTTCTGCCCCTCTCCTGCTCGTGCGCGCGCTCTCTCTCTCTCTCTCTCTCTCTCTCTCTCAAAAATAAATAAACGTTAAGAAAAAACTGTTTCACTTTTCTGCAGCATTATTCACTCCCAGTTCGGGGGGAAATGGTACGTGATCTAACTGGCAAGCAATTTAGAGCATTTTTTTCTAATACTGAAACACATACGAATGTATTCTTAAGTCGCATACAAAATGGACAGAAATTTTAAAGACGGAAAAGATTTCAAAGATATGTGCAGAGCAACTGAGAGCTGGGGGTGAGGTCTCAACCCCTGGGACCCTGTTCACTTTCTTCTGCATCCGGGGTTTCTCTGCAACAACTCTGAGAAGCCCTCTCCAAAGGCCTGGGCCTGCGGTCGGCAGAGTTATGGCTCCAGAGATGCCCACGTCCTAATGCCACAGCCTGTGAGTAACGCCAGCTTACCGGACAAAGAGACTCTGCAGATATGATTAAAGCAGGACCTCCAGTTGGAAGATTAGCCTGGGTCACGCACTCTAGTCACATACTCTAATCTAATCATGGGATCCTTAAAAGCCGAACACCTTCCCTGGCTTCAGGCGGTCAGAGAAAGGTAGGAAGACAGATGGGTAATGTACCAGCTCATCTTATGCTGGTGTGACTGGTCCGGGAGAGAAGAGGAAGGTGAACACGTAGGGAGGAGAGGAGAATCTTGCTGGAGGGATGTCTCTAAGTAGGTGAGTAGCAGCGGAGCACCGGCGAGGGCTCACCTGTTCTAGAACGCTGGCTGTGCAGAGGCCAAAAGGTAGCTACGTGGGGCAGCAGGAGTTTGTAGCCTCCTTGGGGTTGCTTCTCCTTGATCATTGAGAGATAGAGGAAGGTTCTGGGCTGAGAGGAAAGCTGAGGGAGGCAGTGGGGAAGGTCAGAGAAGTGGAGTGCAAAGTCATCGATGAGGCCGGTGGGGGAATTCACTTAGGACTCGGGAGGTGAGGGGATCCACAGCACCACAGGGCCCCATGGCCGGTCAGTGGTCACTAGTCTGGCGGGCCACCGGTCAGCACTCTTGTGTGAATCCCCGGCTTTGTCCAGCTATGAGGGTGCGGGTCGGGAACAGGCAGGGAGCTGGACTTAATGGAGGGCCGGGATGTATCCAGGGAAGCTGGCAGGTGGCAGGGAGAGGCTAGGGGCCTGTGAGCGAAAGGGAGAGATTGTAATGAGCCTGGGATCTACGCTGGGAAGGAGTGAGCACAGGGTGGAGGTGAGGAGGGACAATGAGAAGGCGGTCGGACCGACAGGTTGAGGGCCTGGGGGACCAAAAGATGGTTAAAATTGGGCCGGTGGGGGAGCAGGGAAGAGGGGTAGTATGGTGTAATTACAGAGGTGGCTGTGGCAGGAGTCGCTGGGGGAGCGAGGACAAGATCACCGAAGACGAGGGGGTCAAGGGAGGAACTGGAAGGAGCATCTACATGGAAAATATTCATTCACTCAGCATATGCCTTTTGAGCACCTACTATGTACCAGACCCTGCTCCAGGCACTTGGGACCCATCAGTGTATGTGGCAAGTCCCAAAATTACAACAAGAGTCATTGTGGAAAGAGTGACGGTGAGCCAGGTCCTGTCTGCTGCTTCTCCTTTTACGCAAGGAGGAGCCTGAGGCTCAGAGAGGGCAAGTGACTCTTCCAAGGTCACACAGGAAGCTGACAGATCTGAAATTAGAAGGGTCTCCCACCTCCCAGAGCAGGGCCCTTCGATGGATAAAATCTGAGCGCTTGGAACGTGACAGCCCTAAAAGGACGGTGAGATCCTTTGTGTGCAATTAATATGGGGAAAAAACAGCATGAGCTTCAACAAAGATGACCAGGAAGAAGACAGACAGTGCTCCCCTAGGAGCTTCGAAAAGACACAGCACTGTCCCGGATCCTGCAGAGATGCCGAAGTCTATAAGGTAAAATAGAATTTCAAGACAGTAGGTCCCAAAGACCACTGTGGTCTCTCTTAACCCCAGGCATTTGCACATCCTGCTCCTTTTGTCTGGAACACTGTTCCCACCCCTTCACCTGGATAACACCTACTCATACCACAGGACTGAGCTCTATATTGCTTCCTCCTTCCTCCCTGACCTCTCCTCCACCCCAAGCCTGGGCCACGGTGCACATCTGTCCTCCCACAGAGCCCTGTACTGCCCCACAGCTGCGATATGTTTACGCGGGGTTGTAATAACCTGCTGTAAAAACCTGTCGAATTTTCTCTACCACTAGAATATAGCCTTCTTGAGAGCAGAGCCCACATCAGATGTGTTCCCTGCTGAGTCCTCAGTGCTAAGCCCAGAGCCTAGCTGTACACGGCAGGTACTAAAAAAATATTTATTGCAAAGATGCATAAATATTAAACAGGAGTGATAACACCGTCTGTATTGGATGCGGGTAACACCCCACTCCGATCCCTTTGCCAGACCAGACTACCCATCCCCCAGAGGCGGTTGGCCGTTGGCTGTACTGGCTCACAGATGTTCCCTTCTCTGGAGAATTGCCCCCAACTGAACTGGATCATGGGCTCAGGCAGCATTCATGCATCCTGGATCATGCACCCCCATCCCAGGATCAGCCTGGGGTGATGACCAACGGACCCAAGCCTACAAAAGCCCAGCCCCCTACACCTTAAAATGGAACCGGCTCCGTGGTATGAGTTGATGCTCCTCATGGGGTCAGGCCACATCCTTGCTTAGCTCCTCCCCTGCCCTGTCCTGCTTCTCTCACTCCCCTTCTCCTGAGAGCAACCTTCAACAAATCGCTTTCCCAAGGAGCTCTGTCTCAGGCCCTGCTTCTACGGAACTGACCTAAGACACCTGGCTGCCTCACTGAAAGTAGGATGGATGGCTGGCTGGATGGATGGACGGGTATCTAGAAATTGCTTCATAGAATCCAACTCCTTCGCTGGAAAAATGAAGAACCTGAGTCTCAGAGAGGCTTGGCCCCGAACACAAGCCTCTAGGACTTTCCCTGTCTCCTCCACACCCACCAGCACCAGGATGCTCAGAGGCCGCCCTAGCCCCACCCCACCCCACCCCCACCAGCACCCTCCCCTTCACCTCCAGCTGCCCTGCGACCCCCGAGACCTGGCAGGCAAGCCATCCTCGACTGGAGGATCTCCACACTCAGGGCCCCAATCCTAGGCTCAGGCCCTGGGGGCTCCTCATCCAGAGGGACTTCTGGGAAGCCGGCCTTTTCCCCAGTCCGTGGGCCTGAGTCAGCAGCCGGGCCAGATGTTTCGGTCTGAGTCTTTCCAGCTGGGGATGAACGACAACAAAGAAAAGGGTATTAATCCTCTGGGTTTTCCCAAAGGAAATGTCTTCTCTTTCACCTTCTGACTGATGATGAAGCTTCCGGCTGTTGATCTCCTACTGGGTGGCCGGCGTTGTGCTAAGCTCCTTACCTCTGGCGTGTCTTTGAACCTCAAAACGACTCTGGGAGGCAGGTGAGGCCCCCACTGCACAGAGAAGGAGCCCTTGATCAAGGTCACCCAGACCCAGCCGGGTGCGGACTCAGGCCGACTCAACCCAAGCCAGTTCCAGACCCATGAGACCTCAAGCCTCTCGACATGCCACCTGTGCACCAAATCCCCGAGACTGAGCCAGTTCAGAGGGGCTCCGTCCCTGGCGACCCGCGCCACCTTGTCGCCTGGTCACATCCAGAGAACAGCACCCCCGTCCGGCTGAGCGAGCGGACACCTTACCTTTCCCCACGCGCTTGGCTCGGTTGGTCGTGGGAGACGAGGGTGAACGCAAGACTTTCCAGCGCCTGTCGGGCTGGAGGGAGGCTTTCTCTGGGGGCCCAGGGGCTTGCCTCTGCCCTTTCAAGAGGGAGAATCTGAGCCCAGAAGTAGGGGATGTAGGAGAGGAGGTATTCTGACTGGGGCCAGTCTCAGGCTTGGGAAGTCTCCCGTGCCCCTGTTTGGCCCTCTCTTCCAACTTGGTTTCGGGGGCTGGAGCCGCAGGAGGGGAAGCCGAGCACAGGTGCAGGGAGGACGCTCGTTCTGGTGCAGGCCTGAGTTGCGCCATGTTTTCTGGGCTTCCCAGAGGTTCCTGCATCTTGGAGGAACCACCTGCCTCAAGGCCAGAGGCACAGGGCGGTGGCTCCTCAAGGGCGCGGAGGTAGGGCTCCTGGGGCTGGGGTTCTGAGTCCTGGGTGGATGCATTAACTTTATAGTTGACCTTTCTCCTCGAGCCCAACCTGCAGGGCTCCTCTTCTGAGCTTGCTGGCTTCTCACAAGCCCATTTTTCCAAGGAAGGTCCCCCCCTGGCCCCTGAGAGGGGCGGCATCCTTTGAGAGAGAAGGATTTCCTTAGTTCTGGATGGTTCCTCCAGTGCCCCCAAAGGACACCCACTGGACGTCTCCACTTCCCTACTGGGAGGCCCTCCTCTGCTCTCCAGGAGGGCCACATAGTCTCCTTCTAAGTCCTGGCTGGCCACATCGTCCATCCTAAAGGCCACCTCCCCCGGCCTGGCTTGTTCCACCTTGATGAGTCCTGGGTACTTGTTCCCATATGTCCTGCCCTTACCCTTGGCCAAGCTCCGGGCAAGCAGCCCCTGGCTGCCTGAGGGCCTGGGCTGATGAGGCTCTGGAGGGCTGCTCAAATCAAGGGCCTCTAACTCGAGGGACCCCCAGGCCCGGGAGAGGACGTTCACTGCTTGGGGTCTGTCATCCACAAACTCTGGGCTGGCTATCTTGGTCCAGGGCACAGGGGCAATCCCATCTTCGGAAGCTACCAGGCAGTTGTGCAGAGGGCTTCCGTCAAAGTCACTGTTGATGGCCTCCAGCCACGTTTGGGTGAAGAGTGTAGGGTAGGATGACGCGGGAACAGGCTTTGCGTCCACCGTGCGGAGGTCCAAGGAGAGGCACTTGACCATGATGCAGACGGACTGCTCCTCCTGGGGCTCCACTTGGAGGTAGAAGTCTCCCTGGCGCAATAAGAGGGGGTTGAGGGGGGCCAGGTGCACCACGACCTCATCTCGCAGGCACAGTGGCCAGCCCTCATGCAGGAAGAGGCAGTGTGAGTACGGGGCCTGTGGACAGAAGGGCAATGTCAGAGAGCCCCGCCCTGAAAGACCTTGCCCCTGCCCGCGGGTCTGCTCCCTTCCCTCTCCCAGATGGACTCGAGCAGGTCGGGCAAGAGAGGTGCCTGGCCTCTAAGAGGCGCAGCACCTAAGGACAGCCCGTCTCTTGCAAGTCGAACAAACCTGAGAGTGGGTGCCTTCTCTTGCCTCGCCCTAGTCCCGGCCGTGACCTTGAAAACGCTTGCTAGCCTACTAGCCCACGGGAGAAAAGCTCTGCGTGGCAGGCACCCATTAGCAGGTGCCTTTCCCATGAAGACCGCTCTGCTCGGGTCACAGTCCCTTCTCCCCACCTATTTGAAACCTCTCTCAACCTCGCTCAAGTCTGAGCCCTCCATTTTGGAGCCAGGAGACGTGCGTTCCAAGGTCTGAATCACTACTTTGTACAGATGATATAACTGCTTCCAGCCTCAACTTTCCTATCTGCAAATAGGAATAACAATATGTATCATATGATTGGGTTGGCAGGAGGATTAAGTGAGATTATGTGTGTGTGTGTGTGTGTGTGTGTGTGTGTGTGTGTGTGTATGCCTGGCATACACTACTTAAGTGGATGTTCAACAAACATTAATTTCTTCTCCTCTCGACATTTGCCCTTTGAAAGATTGTGGGAGTTTTCAATTAAAAAATAAAACCGTCTGGGGGCGCCTGGGTGGCTCAGTCGGTTAAGCGTCCAACTTCAGCTCAGGTCATGATCTCATGGTTGATGAGTTCGAGCCCCATGTCAGGCTCCGTGCTGACAGCTCAGAGCCTGGAGCCTGCTTCGGATTCTGTGTCTCCCCCTCTCTCTGCCCCTCCCCTGCTATGTTCTGTCTCTTTCTGTCTTAAAAATAAATAAAAACATTAAAAAATTTAAAAAAAATAATAAAACAGTCTAAGGGCACCTGGGTGGCTCAGTCGGTGAAGCGTCCAACTCTCAATTTTGGCTCAGGTCATGATCTCATGGGTTGGTGGGTTCAAGTCCCACATCGGGCTCTGTGCTGACAGCTCAGAGCCTGGAGCCTGCCTCGGATTCTGTGTCTCCCTCCTTCTCTGCCCCTCCCCCCCTTGGTCTCTCCCTCTCTCTCAAAAGTAAATAAAAACATTTTTAGAAAATAAATAAAATAAAATAAAACAGTTCAGGGGCGCCCCGGTGGCTCAGTCAGTGAAGCGTCCAACTCTTCATTTTGGCTCAGGTTGTGATCTCACAGTTCGTGAGATTGAGCCCCGTGTCAGGCTCTGTGCTGACAGCCCGGAGCTTGCTTGGGATTCTGTCTCTCCCTTGCCCTCTGCTCCTCCCCTACTCAAACAAAACTTGAAAAAAAAAATAACATGGTCACTTACTGCATTTATACCATTCTATAATTTTTTTTAATGTTCTTTTCGAGAAAGAGAGACAGAGAGAGACAGAGCGTGCAAGTAGGGGAGGGGCAGAGAGAGAGGGGGACAGAGAATCCAAAGTGGGCTTTGCAATGACAGCAGAGAGCCAGATGCTGGGCTCAAACCCACGAACCGTGAGATCGTGACCTGAGCCAAAGTCAGACGCTTAACTGGCTGAGCCACCCAGGCGCTCCACAACCCCCCCCCACCCATTCTCTAATTTTTAGGCAAAGAGATTACAGAGAGGTCAAAACGATACTGAGAGAAAGGTCAGGAAATCTGACCCTGCCACTAACTTGCTGGATGACCGTGAAAAAAATCATTCCATTATTCTGGGCCTGAATGTGTATTGTTTCCTGGTTTATGATCTACTTACTTCCTTGTTTATGTCCCTTTCCTGGGCAACAACGTGGCAGGTGATGCGAAACTGAAAAAAAGCTTTGTTTACACAGAAGGTGCCAGCAATTCTCTGTAGAGACACGGCAGGGCATCCAGGAGCCCTTCTGAACACAACGATCCCTCTTGGTGGGACCGCTCCACTGGGTGGTGCGGGACCCGCGTCCAGCAGTGACCCCACGTGGCAACAACAGCCCCGCCAGACTGACAACAGGTCTCTCGCTACCTGGCTTTTGGAAAAGGGTCGGATTCCTGCGGATTGAGTAGAACCCGGATAATCTTATGTAATCTGGATGTGTCGGGGCGGGGAGACCTCCACACGATGACGCTGACGTTCCCGCTAATGAAGCAGGTGCTTCCTGGGACTATGAACTGGGGGAAATATCAAGAACCGAGTGTATTTGTACCCTAAGTTGATACGCCGGTTCACGTCAGTGACACTGTAAGTTCAGCTGCCTCGGGGAAACTTCACATCCATCGACCCCATGAGTCCGTGAGTTCCTCCACCACTTTCCTTTAGTGCTCTGTTGTTGACAACGTGCTGTCCCTCACCGTCTCATTGAACGAGGCCGGACAACCCGGCCGTAGTTTGCAAACGGCAACGCACCATAGAGATGATGGTTATGATCGTCTTATCTGAACGTCGCAGTAACTCAGTGGGGCAGGGAGTTCAGGCATCACCGTCCTCACTTTAGAGACGAGGAAACTGAGGCTCAGGGGGCATGAGGCTCGGACACCTGTGTCTGTCCCTAATCCCCACGGGACTTCATCTGAGGGTGCTGGCTGCCTCTGGGTGCTGGCGGTTACAAGGACAGACTGAAGCTGACGCATTACTTCCAAGGGAGAGAGGCAAGAGTGTGATAGTAAACGGCCAACAGCTACTAAGCACTCACTGCACGCCACGCTCCGTGCTAAGCTGCGCGCATCATCTCTGTGAGGTAGGGGCTGTGTTACTAACATTCCCACTTTCCCATTAAGGAAAGTGAAGCTCAGACAGGCGACACGGACCACCCCCCCACCCCAGCTCCACAGTGACGGAGGCTGGATTTGAACCTGGGGCACCTGACTCCTAAAACCAAAGTATTGATCCCACCCCTGGCTCGGAGGTGATAGGGAGTCACCTATAATTATAATTAAAGTCGCCTGTCGTTGAAAATAGAGAAATTAAAACGTTGTGACCCTTGTTCCCGGGAGAAACAGGGAAGGAGATCGTGCAAATGCAGTTTTAATGACCAGAAAAGGGAAGCGGGAGTTTCTAAAGCTTGCCACGGGGAAGGCGTCAGGAGGGGAAGGACGTACGGGAAATAGTGTCGGGGTGGATATGTGGGAGTCGGCAGCACAAGCTCGGTGAGTCTTCCCTCTGCAGTAACCATGACTGTACGTCACTGTTTGTATCTGTATCAGGAACCATCCTGAGCACGTGAGATGAATGGCCTCCATCTCCTTCCAGGTCCCACATCTCTAGTTCTGGCTCCAAAACCCGAGCTTTTAGCTACTGCCACATTCCATTTCTTTCTACCACTGCAATGATGCACACAGCCTCTGCTCTTACTTTTTGTGCCTGATGTATGGTGTCCCTGACGCACATCAGCCAGCAGGACCTTTTCGGACCCTCTTAGTGATTCCTGAGGCTGGAGCCGCAGGGGACCGAGCAATCCCGTGAAGGGTGTGCACAAGTTCCTGGGTGTGGTCTCCAACAGCCTGTCCCCACCCTTACAACAGTCACCACGTCTGGCCATAGATGTAGGGGTATGATTCAAGCCTGGCCAATCCTGCTATCCCATTTCTCTGGCTGCAGTGATTGGCCCAGGGATGGACATAGAACCCAAGCCTGGCCAATCAGGATCCTTCCTTGCAACTTTTCTATCTGCTGTTGTTGGGGAAAAGTTCTTTCTCCTCCCCAGGACAAGATTTGAACCCAGAGCTGCCCTGGGCTCCAGGCGTGTGGAGACAGCCTATAAGAATGATGTTGGCAAGGGCCGCCTGGGTGACTCAGTCAGTTAAGCGTCTGACTTCGGCTCAGGTCATGATCTCGCAGTTCGTGGGTTCGAGCCCCGCGTCGGACTCTGTGCTGACTGCTCGGAGCCTGGAGCCTGCTTCGGATTCTGTGTCTCCCCCTCTCTCTGCCCCTCCCCTGCTTGTATGCTGTCTCTCTCTCTTCCTCTAAAAAATAAATAATAAACATTAAAAAAAAAAAAAGAATGATGTTGGCAAGCAAGGAGAAGCAGAGACAAGAGACAGAAACCCCTTAAGGCATTTGATTGGTGCATCAACTCGGGGCTGAGACCGATTACCTTGTCCCGGTCTGAGTAAAGAACGGGTTATTTGCAGCCAATGAGCCCTACCTAAAACACTTTTCTTTCCACTTTGCCTTAGAGAGGCCTCCCTGAGATCTGGGTTCAAAGGGGTCTGCTGGGAAGAAAGTGAGTCCTGAGGCCTCAAGGGCTCCAGGAAAGATCTGGAACATTCTCTATTTCCACTGAAGCTGACCCGCTTCGGCCAAGGCAGCCTGGTGTTGCCCACAATGCCAGCCCCAGGGCAGGCTCCGAGGGGCCATCACGCAGGGATGTCTTTTATCCAGGACTTCCTCCTGGATAAAAGCATAGGCGTGATGGGCTCCTAGAAGCCAGAGAGCAGAGGGTCAAATGAACCTCCCGTTCCACTGGGGGGCTGAAGTCTCCCTTGGGCGAGCAGTGGTACCTGGAGAACCACCCCGTGTCCTCGGTTCCTGCTCTGAGACAAGACACGCACCGACCCGCTTCCTTCTCTGCTCAGCGCCAGCCCCGCGGTTCTGGGAGAGCGTGTCCCCCGGCCCCACTGTCCCTTCCAACTTACACAGGCTGCTTCACGCACTTGCTCACACAGGCGCTTGGCAGGAATGAGGAAATCCAGGAGGAAGCTCAGCCCATCCCCCTGGAAGTCAGAATCCAGGAGACGGAATACCTGCCCCAGGATGGTGGGCGCTGTGGCCTCAAAAGGGGGATAGAGGCCCGCCAGGGCGTGCTGAATGGCTGTGTCCAGGGACGGGGGGTCCTGTAGGGGATAGGAGGAGAGTGTGAAAAGTGACAGTGGCAGCAATAATAAGGGTAGTGGCCACTTGCCATGGCCTTCTGGGCCCCATATGACCGAGGCCCCTGACCTCCCCTGCACCCCTCAATCATGCCCTCCAGCCACACTGGCCTTCTTTCCTGTTCCTCAAACACAGCGGGCACCGTTCCACCTCAGGGCCTTTGCACCGGCTGCTCCCCCTGCCTAGAATACTCTTCCTCGAGACATCCTCACTCCCTCACCTCTTGCAGGTCTTTGCTCAAATGTCACCCACAGGCTAAAGGCCGAGTGGAGGAAGAGTAAGGGGGATTCAGGTCAGGGGCCAAAGGAAAGGGGAGCTCAGCGTCCATAAGTCCCACCACCTGACAGATCTGCAGACCTTGTCTGAAGCCGAGCGGTCAGTGAAGCCCAACCTGTAGTCGACACGCAGGTGCGTCAGCATGCGGGTGCGTGAGTGATAATAAATAATTGTTGCTTTTTACCACTGAGTGTCGGGGTGGTTTGTTACACAGTGGTAACTGATGAGTGGAAGTTACTGTAGCTGCCTCGTGAGTTCCTATATCCAGACTCACATAACCAGGTGCCTCCTGGATGCCTCCCCTAGATGTCCATCGGGCACAGATCATCAACACGTCAAACCCAACTCAATACCTCCCTAAACCTACCCTTCCCCCGTGTCCCTACCTCAGTGATGGCCCCATGGTCCACTCAGACTCCCAGAACTCTGCTCATCATCCCGCCCCTCCTCTTGCCTCCTCTATTCACACACAATCCTCAGCCATGTCCTCCTATACCTGTCTCACCTCCAGAGTTCACCAACTTGCCCACTCAACCCTGTTGCCCTGTGCCCGCCCTGACTCAGGCCTCTGGCTCTCCCACTCAATCCCCTCCTCATTGCCGTCCAATCTCTAGGCTGCCTCACTTCCAACCATGCTAGACCAGGACCCCACAGTGACTTCCTCAAATGCAAAGCTGATCACGGATGTAACATGCTCAAAACCCTCAAAGGCTCCCTCCCCACGGCCTTCAGGAAAGCACTGGCCTCCAGGCATTCAGGTCCCCTGTGATCTTGGCATCCCATACTCAGCCTCCCCACCCCCTCCCCGCCCAGCCTCTCTGCCTCTCTCATGCTTCAGCCACGGTACATCCTCTCACTCACCTCTGGGCCTTTGCACATGCTGTACCTTCCTCCTGGGATGCCTTCCACTTCCACTCCCTCTCCACCTGGCTAACTCCCTCTCACCCGTCAAGATTTGGGTCAGCCCTCATCTGTTCCATGGGATTTTCTCTGACTTCCTTCTCCCACACCACCCGAGTCAGGCGCCCCCTTTCCTGGGCTTCGATGGTGCCCCTATCATAGCAGTTTCCACCCTGATTGTCATCCCCCTCAAGGACTCTAGACTCTCTGAGGACGGGAAAGGTAAGCCGAATAATGCCCCCCGCAAAGGCGCCCGTGACCTAATCTCCAAAACCTGTCCATATGCTACCTCACAAGGCAAAGAGGAATTGAAGCTTCAGATAAAATAATCATTGCCAATCAACTGGCCTTAAAATAGGGACGGTTTCCTGGATTTTCCAGGTGGGCCCCACGCAATCGCAAGGGTCCTCCAAAGCGGGAGAGGCACCGGAGAGGTGAGCGTCAGGGGGGAATATGATGAAAGAAGGATCCGAGAGATGTGATGTCTCTGGCTTTAAAAACAGAGGACGGGCCAAGGAATGCAGGCTGCCCCTAGATGCTGGCTCTCCTTTGGAGTCTCCTGGAAAGAATGCAGCTTGCCGACCCCTCCATTTAAGCCCAGCAAGCCCCGCGTTGGACTTCCGATCTACAGGACCGCGAGGCAATAACTGTGTGTCGCTTTAAGCTACCAAGTCTGTGACCACCCTCAGCAGCGACAGAAACTACCAGAGCAGGCACTGGCTCCTCTTCATCTGGGGTCTCCCGTTCCTGGCACGGGGCCTGGGCCAACCTAGGGGCTGAGTCGATGTTGTGGGAGGACAAACAAAATGTCCCTCTCTGAACCACTACGTTTTCCATCTGTAAAAACAGCTTGGACAAGACCAGAGGCTTCTGACCAAGTGTAATAGAACCCATGGGTTATGGTTTTCAACTCTTAAAAAGCCTAATGGAAGCCAGGCTGGGTGGCCCAGACTCATTGCAAGCTCTGGGTCCATCTGTCACGGAGGGATGTAAGGGAAGCTGAGAACAAATAAGATTCCCGCGCAAAGGAGCTTACTTAAGACAGAAAAATCACTTTTTTTTTTTTTTTTTTTTTTTTTTTAACAAATGAGGTCCCTTGAACCGGGGAGATTAAACAGGGACTTTGAGGAGGAGGAAACATGGCACTACTCTACCTCAGTAAGAGTCCAATGCCAGGAGGCTGTAAAACAGGGACGCTAGCCCATGGCGTTTGGACAAATGTCCCTGTCACCGTTCTGTCCCCAGCACCCACACAGCGTAGGGCCCCCATTACTCTCTGCAGGAGGAATGAATGAATGTCTGCAACCCCCATTCTGAAGGAAGGAGGGTTTTGCCCCCGACGTGGCAGAAACCCAACGGGGATGATGTATTTATTGCAGGCAGGCACTTGATGACAAAATTGCGCGTGCCCAGGAAGGGCTATTTTCACGCTGAGGGGCCAGGTAAGGGGGGAGGGGGACGTCTTCGACTTGGCAGAGTAAGGAAAGGCTCCTCTGGCCTGGCAACCTCTCCTAATGCTCTTCCCCTCCAAAGTAAGGCCAAACCCTAATAGTTACCCCCTCACCCACGCAATCATGAGGACGGCAGTGGGAATGGGGACCCAGAGTTAGAGGACCCGGTCTGACATCGGTGAACACACACACACACTAAGTCAGGTAAGCCCAGCCACATGCCCTCCCACTCCACCCAGCCTCTCTCGGGGCACTCCCTTTCCTGGGTTCCCCTTCACTGTGCCGCCTTGAGTAGATGCCTTCCCTCTCTGGGCCTCTTTTCTCCTGTGCACATTGCATTGGGCTAGGTTTGTTTCATCTTAGTTTTGGAAATTTAATCATTCACTGGCATCGTCATGAATTTTAGCATATCCAATGAGAACAAATACATTTTCTAAATGAACTTCTAGGACATGTAGTCACCTCCTGAAGGCTCATTAAGGTTCTCTTTGCGTTAGAAAGGTGGTAATGGTAAAGACATCTTATCGTGAGAGGGGGGTTTTCGCTGGGGGTCCTCAGAAGATCAGAGGGAAGTTCAAAGAGACCGAGGCTCCCAGCACATGGTCCCCCGCGTTATTTCGCTCCAGTCCGTGACAGCGTGTGGCCCAACCATGGCCTGCATACCAACCTCTGGGCAACAGCAAACTAAACAATCTCTGCCATGACATGCCTCAGTTTCCCCACCTGTAAACGGGGATTCTAGAATTATCCTATCTTGCTCTGATGATTGTTCTGCAGATGCCGGGGCAATGATGGATGTAGGGGTCCCACGAAAAGGAAAAGGTACGACCACCTGTTTTTTATTTTTACTGCTCCTGTCACACCAGCCTAGAGTCCCCGCCTCTGTGTGAAGACAAGGCCCCCTCTTGATCCCTTCCTGAACCCACTACCGTTACCCCAAGAATAACAACAGCTTCCAAGCACCTGCTGGGCACCAGGCCCTGTGCTCACATTCTCTTGCTTCCCCACATGATCGGACTGGAGCAGGGAAGGAACATCCCACTTTGCAGATAAAGAAGCCAAAGCTGATCTTGTCCAAGGTCGCAGAGAGGAGGGGAAAGACAGACCCAGCATCCAACGCAGCCTTGGGCAGTCCGGTGCGCTCTCTTCCCCTGCCCCCAGTGTCTTGCCTGTCTTGGGGCCACGAGCAGCCACCAGCCTTTGGGGCGGACTTCCCAGCTGCCTGTCTTCCAGTGTTTCAAGCGGGGCCTGAAGAAGCTGTTTACTTCTCGCACACTAAAGCGCACAGATGGGACGCCTTTGGCTTTCGCAAATTGGCTCACTGGCCACACGCTGTAACCGTTTAAGGGGCAGCCAGTAAAAAACAAGAATGTTCCAAGTTAATGGGGCTCCAAGCTCTTGGCCAGAGCTTTACCTGCTACGGGCCCGCACCCCAGGGCGTCATAAGCTGTCCAAGTATGGGATAACGAGCCCAGGAGCCTGCACGAAGGAAAGCTGGCCACTCTCCCCTCAGAATCAATAGGGCAGCCCTGCCCGGGACCGCAGGAACCCAAACACCGTTGGCCAGACGCGGGCCCCTCAAAATGATTTCCGTGAAACTTAATCGATGTGTTTCCATTCCTTCCCAGTGAGTGTAGCCAGGCTGGGCCTTTAACTGTTCCTCGGCAGAAGCCAGCGTGAAGCTGGAAAGGGAGAAGGTGAGACAAGCCAGAGCCGTCTGTCCTCAGCCCTCCAGCCCCTCCCAGGCAGGAGACAAGGAGTCCCCTCTGGGGGGGGGGGGGGGGCCGCAGAACTATGTGTGATGTGCAGGGGCCTTCTGGGTGGACTCGGGGAACCTGGTATGGAGCTCAAGGCCACATAGAAAAGTGTCTGTCCCCATTGGTTCCCTCTGGGTATGAGAGGAGCAGGGAGGAAAGGGGTTTCTAGAATTCTGTGTCAGCCTCTTGCAATGAGCCTCAATTATTATTTTACAGGAAAATAAACAAGGTCGATGCATCTTTACCTACGTGCCTATCCCTGTGACCACTACCCAGGTCAACGCACAGGATCTCACCAGCCCAGAAAACGGCTCCCTCCCCGGCATGGCCCTCACCCCGAAGCTAACTACTCTTCCGACTGTTGGGAGTTTTTAAAAGAAAAATTCCCATGCAGTGTGATCTCCGTTGCGTAAAAACGCGTGTAAGCCAAGAGGCCATGAAATAAAGTGTTAACTGTTAGTCACCCCTGAGCGCTGTGAGGGGCAGGGGCCTCGTAAGGCACCGTTTTAATTTTCTTCATAGTTTGCTGGATTTTCCGAACGTTCTGTAACCAGCCTGGGTAGCTTTTATAATCAAGGGGGAAAAATAAAAGTGCGATTGCGTGTGTTTTTAAGGCCTGTTCCCTTTTTAAATGGTCTCACCAGATGTTGTTAGCTGGGCTTTCTGAGATGTGTGCTGAACTCTTCTTAAAGGCCCAGATTTACCCATCTACTGCAAGATTCAAAGCTTTTTCGCATCACTTAGCATCAGCACCTCCTAGCTTGGGAAGACAGAAGGCTGGGAAAAGCTGAGGCAGGCAGTGTCCCAGGGCTGCTGTCATCCCCTACTGTCCTCTGTGGCGGAAACATCTAGGGAAGGTGACATTCCACCCCTGATTCATGGGGTGACCATGGTCTCAATTTCCCCATCTGTAAAATGGGGGCATTGGGCTTATCTATCTCTAAGGGTCCTTCCAGTCGGGGCCATTCTAGAATTCAAGCTGTGATCGGACTCCAGAAGGTCTGGAGCTGGGACGTGGTTTCTAAATGGGACCCACGTAATCCTCAGTTGGTGGGAAAGTTCGAAAAGACCCTTCTCCATCTCTGTACTCAGCCCAGGAAGAGTCTACACCACCAGCCACAGACACAAATGCCCACAGGGGACCGACAGGTGACAGGGAAGACAGAAGTAGGCCAAGTGTGAGAAAATCACCCCTCCGGTCCCTCGGTGAGTGGCCCTTCACAGTCAACCTCCGTGTCCGGGAAGCAGTAGGGAGCCATGGGGCTGGGACACATGCCCCACCTCATCAGCTCCTGCCCAGCCTTGCCTTGGCCCAGCGTTGCCGGATCTGCTGATATTTTAGTAAAGCCTCCCAATGTTTTAAAGCTTAGCCAAGCCAAATACGTCTGTGAGTCAGCTACAGCCCAGTGGGTATCAGCTTCTGGCCGCCAGGCTCAACGATCGGGGACTCTGCCCTTGAACTTCTCCAGGCTGGAGGTCCCAAAACCAGGGTTCTGCTGCCCTGGGTGCCAGGAAGTGGTTGATCATGTCCAACTAAAACTTCTCCTGCTTTAAATCCCTTGTATTTGTGTGTGGGTGGAGGTAGGGGTGCGAATTGGCTCCTCATTAAAAAAAAAAAAAAAAAAACTTTCAAAAACTGGAAAAACAGGCCAGATGCAGTGAACTGAGAAGGAAGTAGGTGTTAGAAGACCCACATTCAGAAATCCGGTTCTGTCATGTGTCGTCTTGTGGGTAACCTTGAGCAAGTCCCTTCACCTGTCTGGGGCTTAGTGTTGTGTTTGTTCTTTTTGCTCCCCATCCCCTTGGCCTTTGCTTTGGGGCTCACCGTCTGCCACCCAGAAAACATAATGATAATAGCACTTATAACTAGAGCTGCTTACTGAGCAAACTTCTGTATCAGGTTTTATCCTAAGCGTTTTCCATTCTCTTATTAACGTTAATTTTTTTTAATGTTTATTTCTTTTGAGACAGGGCCACACAGACTGAGAGCGGAGGAGGGGCAGAGAGAGAGGGAGACACAGAATCCCAAGCAGGCTCCGGGCTCCGAGCTGTCAGCACGGAGCCCGACTCGGGGCTTGAACTCACGGACCGTGAGAGCATGACCTGAGCCGAAGTCGGACGCTTCACCGACTGAGCCACGCAGGCGCCCCCTTTTATTAACATTATTTGATTTCCTCTTCCCAATAATCCTGTGGGAGAGGTATTATTATTCCCATTCCATAGGGTAAGAAACTGAGCCCAAGGCTCTCTACCACCAGCAAATGGTAGAGTTGGGGTATCGACACGTGCACATCACCACCAGCTCCTCTGCCCCTTCCCCTGCTCCCTCCCACCAGGCCAGGCTCTCCTTTGGCCACTACGATGGCCTTTTAACACAAGACCCGGTTGTGACCCTCACTGCTCAACAGTCTTGAGTGGCTCCCCACCGTCTTAACAACTCAGCCTGCCAATAGCAGCCATCGGTCTACACCAGCCCACCTTTCCCACTTCTCCTAACACACCTGACACCCTGGCCCGGGGTTTCCCAGTCACCCGCGCGCCTCGCACAGGAGTTTTGCTTGTGGTTTACGTACCCCAATTTATTTTACTTGATATGGACTGTTGCTTACTTCACGTTTGTCTTTTCGGCCAATTTGTTTCCGACTTAAATCCACTGATTTTTATTTATTATCACGTGTTTGCGCTGCTTAAATTACCTTCCTAACACTAAGCCGAAAAATTGTAGAACGATAAATGTGTAGCCAAAGTCTCCCCCTCCCCCCTCCCCCCGCCCTGGGACCCATGGCAGGTGCCCCACTTTGAAAGCACTGCCTGAACTCGCGTTGCACCCCTCCCTGGATCGGGTGAGCTCCTTCCCACCCTTCATTTTTTTTTTTTTTCAAAGTTTTTTATTTATTTTTGGGACAGAGAGAGACAGAGCATGAACGGGGGAGGGGCAGAGAGAGAGGGAGACACAGAATCAGAAACAGGCTCCAGGCTCCGAGCCATCAGCCCAGAGCCTGACGCGGGGCTCGAACTCACGGACCGCGAGATCGTGACCTGGCTGAAGTCGGACGCTTAACCGACTGCGCCACCCAGGCGCCCCGTCCTTCCCACCCTTCAGAGACCCACACAACCCGCATCTCTCTTTTTTGACACGCTTCTATGCAAAGAGAGGAACTCCCGCCGCCCATCACCCAGCCTGGAAATCTCAGTGAGTGGGCACTGTAACCCCAGGCCAGGGCCCAGGGCTTCGTCTTCTCTCATTCGGGTCCTTACACAGGGCGCAGCACCTCGGGGGATCGCCATGAGGTAAGTACTTTGGCAATGTTGAATGAATTCAATTGGATTCAACCGGCTTTTCTCAAAGCTTGGGATAGGACGGCAAGTAACCACAAGATGAGTTGGGGAGGACGTGAACTCTATGTGAAACCACAGAAAGAAAGTTACCCCAACTCTCATCCAGTCCTCACGGTAACACCAAAGAGACGGTCTCAGTTCGGTGCCGGTATATCTTAAAATACCTCCCAGACACTGAGCGATTATTCCTTTTAACAAAAAGAAAGCAGCCCCCTGGCTTGGAATCATCCACAGCCGACCTCTTCCGGCCAGAATTGACGGATACAAATTCGCCTTCATGGCATACATTTTTATAGTGACTTTGTGTTGATGACAATGGATACAGATTTTTCATGGTCTTGATATAAAATGTCCATGGCATGCTAGAGTGGGACTTTCCTGAGGACACGATATCGGGGTGGAGATTTATAGGAGGGATAAGAATTCTTTAGGTGAAGGGGTGACACCCAGCAGGCACGGCATATGCAAAGGCCCTGTGGCGGGAGGGAGCTTGAAGCATACGAGGCTGTGAACCAATGTCAGAGCAGCTGAAGTACAGAGGTGAGAGCAGAGAGGTAGGTGGGGGGTGGGAGAAAAATCTGTCCGTCATTCCTATTCAGGAAGGAGTTGCTAAACCTTTTCAAGGAGCCCCCCCAAGGCCTGACTCTTGATTTGAGAGTCTGGCGTTCAGCAAGGAATTTCTGGATTTTAAAAAAGTAATCACAGAGTTAGGTCCAAAACTAGGTAAAGCTTAGCAAACACTGCTTGGTGCAGGTGTGGCTCTGGGGTGGCCGTGACAGCTGAATGCACATTCAGAATTCAGGCCATCCTACCTCCTGCTTTCTGGTTGGGTGACCTTGGGCAGTCACGGAAGCTCCCAGAGCTTCAGGTCCCCATCTGTGGGGGTGGAGATACCAGCAGGTGTATTCTTAGAGCTGGTGTGAGCTACGCGAGCTCCTGCACACAAATCCCACAGCACAGGACCTTGCCTGTGGTGAGAGGTGAATACCCATTAGCGTATGAAGGTTACCGTCAAACAGCTCCAAGAGCGATGTGTGAATCCACCTGTCCTGCGGGCGTGTGGATTTAGCAGCCTGGTTTTGCAACAGGTCTGTGGCACGCACGCCGGTGTGTGCCCATATTTCAGCGGTAGAGAGAGCAGGTAGGTAAGGCTTGTGTGTGCGAGAGGGCGCGTGGGTTCGGCCACGTAAGTCAGTGGCACGCGTTTTGGTGTGCTCAGCCTGGGTGCACACATGTCTCTAAATAGAAGTCTGCGTGTGAACGTGCACCCAGTGAAAGTCCACACCAATCTGACACGCTCGATCACAGCTAAGAGGTTAAAGCCTTGGCCTGTCTTCAGAGCACTTTTCCAAATCCCCACGGCTCCCATGAATCCGCCCCGGGGCTCCGGGGCCTGTTCGGGGCGGGGCTGGGATTCCCTGAAAACAGACTTTTCTTTCATCCCCTGTTCCCAGATACTGGCATGCGTGAGGTGCACACACACACACACACACACCTCCCAGAGCATCCCAACCTTATCGAGGTGCCAGCTGAGGAAGCCGCAGTGTGGAGGTATTGCCCTCCCCCTGCCCTCCTCCTAGGCCTACCTCCCCACCCGATTCCCATGGGGCCACCTCATGTCAGGACTATGTGCACATCTGACTTTCCTGCCCTGACTCTCAAGTGGCAAGAGCACCCCAAATTTTGGTGAGCAGCTCCCTCCTCTCCCCTGGGCACCCTTAACCCACCTTGCCCAGCTCTGTGGGACTGGGAAGGGCCTTTAACCTCCCTCTCCATCCAAACCCTGTGCGGGGACACTGGGCATACCCGACCTTCCACCCCAAGTCTAAAATGCAACAGCCCCCCCCCCCCCCCCCCGTTCCGTCTAAGGCCCAAGGGCTGGAGTTCAGCTCTGATCTGTGCCTGCGATGGGGCGACATCAGAAGTTCCCAAGTCATCCAATCTTATCCATCCACTTCGCGCCTCGATCGACGGGGCCCAGAGAGGAGAGAGGACGTGGCCAGAAGGGGGGTACCCGGCACCGCCAGCCCACCTCCCTCCCAACCGCCCCCCCCTCCCCGGGACCAGTTAACACGGACCGGTGGTGAGGTGCTGAGGGTCATAGTATAAAAGGTCGGGGTCTGCCCTGACACCCCCACCAAAAGGGGACAGCGCCAGGTGGTCCAGGCCTTGGCAGGCGTTACCATGATGACGGGCTTCTCCTGTAGCCGGTGCTGGGTCAGTCGGTCCGCGGGTCCGTCTATCCGGTGCGCAGCCCCAGCCCCCACCTAGCCCTGGAGCGAGCGGAGCGGGCTGGCCGGGAGGGGAAGGGGAGGCCGGGGACCCAGGGAGAGAGCCAGAGAGAGGCGGCGGGCCAGAGGAGACTGGCGGCAGGGCGAGGCGAGCGGGGGCCGCCGGCGGCCGCAGGGGCGGGTCGGAGCGCTGCTCCCCGCGTGGGACGGGGCGGCGCGACGGCAGCCCTTTTGTGCCGGCGCCTCGCCCGCGCCCCGCCCGCCGCGCGGGATGACAGGCAGGCGCCCCCCTCCCGGCCAGGGCCTCGGCTGCCAAGAGGAGCTGGGCTGCCCGCCGCCTTTCCGACCGCTCCCCTGCTCCCCTCTGTCCTCGCAACCCCTCAGCTCCCGCTTCACAGACGGGCCAGGCCCCCCGCCGGGTGAGGCGCGCACCGACCTGGGCATCAGCCCTGGGTTCGAGGCTCCTCCTCGTCTACTTCCCAGTTGGGCGATTTGGGCAAGTCACGAAGTGTGGTAAGCCTCAGTTTCCTCATTTGTAACATGGGGGTGATGCTGCTGGCAATAGTATGATGATGGTGATAGTATCTGCCTCTTAGGGTTGGTGGCGAGGAGTAGGCGTCTGTCCCAACGTCCTTCCCCTGTGAAGCCCATGTTGCACACCATCAAGATGGCTCAATTCAAGACTTAGAGGTGACAGTGGCTATTGGCGAGTTCTGGGCTTCCTTCTCCTAGAAAATGACAGCTTTGTGACCTTGGTCAAGCCATTGTTCCTCCGCTTTGGAGGGAGACTAGAAACTAAATGATTTCTGGTTGGCTGATCTGGGATTCATCCATATATTGACCAAACAGGGTCCAAGCCCTGAGCCAGAATAAGTCAGAGTCTCTGCCCTCAGGTAGTGTATACCTGTTGGTTGGACAAGGAAACAGAGAAACAGGAAAAAATAATAATTGAGTGTGGTAGCTACCGAGGCAAAGGCAAATATTGGCTCTGGGAACTGTAGGGGACCATCCTGGAGCTGGTGGTCTAGGAAGGGACAGAGAAGCCGAGATCTGAAAGAGGGTAAGGAATTAGGTGAAGAGTGGAGGTAGGGTTGGGGGAAAGAAACAGAGTTCCGGGCAGAAAGAACAGCATGTGCAAAGGCCCTGAATACCATTAAGCTTCAGCCCAGAGAATCCCCCGATAGTCTGTATTAAGCAATCAAACAATCATCTCCAGCCTTCAGGAGCCAGTCTGCTTTTGGTAACACTGCCCCAGACATGAACTTGGGAGAGAACAGCCCTGTTGACGTCAGGTGCAGAATTTACTGGGAATTGGAGGGATCACAGCTTGGAGGGACCAGAGTCCCAGCTTTGCAGGGAGACAGATTTGACATGACATCTACATCTAGTGTTCTGGGGTCGCAGGCAACAGAGACTGACTCTGAGTTAGTTTATCAAGAAACAATGGATTAGCAGAATTTCGGGAGCTCACAGAACCAATGAAAAGGCTAAGGACCCGCCCTCTGGAAAGCACAGGAACCAAATGAGATGCGCCGGGGGTCTCATTGTGGGAATGAATTGCAAACCCTTGAAGACTGATGGCAATGCAACAAGACAGAAAAACACGCCAAAGGAGAACCTTCTCTGTGTCAAGTACTTCTCTACGTGTGTAACATTTATGAAGTCGATTCTATTACGGTCCTTATTTTACAGATGAAAAAACCAGGGCACAGAAAGGTTATGTAGCTTGCCCAGTGTGGGATAGGTCCTAACCGTGGAGCCTGGAATTGAACGAGGCTGTCCATTCCCAGAAATCGTGTTGCTAGCCACCTTCCTGCGCTACCTGAATGAATCCCAAGCCGCGTGCCGCTCCCTGGCAGATTCAGAGACTTAACGGAGAGATTCTAATCGGGCCGTGTGCGCAAGGTCCCCTAACACTGAACATAATCGGGAAGAGCTGGTCACCTAAAGGGAACTTAGGCTGCGTGAGAAGGTGGGATTGGATCTGAAACGGCTGATAAGTATCAGTACTCATAACAGTCCAGCCCTTGGGCCCCTCAACATCCTTGCACCTCTGTTCCCATCCACACTCTTCCAAAAATACTCCCTGTTGACCTGGTGCTGTTCTGCACGCAGCCAAAAATGTGCACACACCTACCTACAGCCTTGTATGGCTTGGCTCTGTTCTGGGTGTGACCTCAAGGAAGTTCACCCTTCTGAGCGTCAGATCCATCCTTCGTAAGACAGAGAGCATGTAACTTCCGTCCTCACGAAACCATGCTGGACATCAAACGAGCTAATGATTGTAAAGCACTTTGCTCTGTCTCTGGTACCCAGCAGAATCAATACAGAACCCGGAAAAATGGTGTTTTTATGTTAGGGGCCAATGGTTGTGAAATCAGTCTCCAGCTACACAGGCTTGACTATTGGATTGGATTTGGTGTATTTCTCAGGGACTTTCCAGAGGACTTTCCAAGGACTGTTCAAAGTATTTCCTCTCTCTTTGGCAAACGATTCACTGAATACTGCTCCGCTTGCTACGCCAGATTCAGAGAAATAATGAAAGCCATCACTGGTCTTACACATGCTGGTGTGGCATATAAGGGGAAGCGCTGTACAAATGGGTCTCTGCTACTGATTCGCTGGGTAGCTTTGCACAGATCCTTCCTCTCTGGGGACCACAATTTCCTCCGCGTAAAATGGAGGCTCTCATCGTTTCCTCATGAGGCTCTTGGGAGAATCCAACGAGATAATGATTGCAAGAGCTGAACTCGGTGCCCGGCATATAGTAGGTCCTCAGCAAATGCCAGTTGTCCCTATGATTCTGAGATTCCCCAGGGCCGGGTGCCAGGACACCTCACCCGGAGACGGTCTCACTTGGGGGAAGAGAGTTGCCTACTTCAGAATTCATTCATTTTCAATACATATTTATCTGTTCCTTCCATAAGAATAGCAAATACTTGGCACACGTTTGCACGCTTCACCCCTTCCCTACCCATGGTAGACATCATTAACTAATCATGGAACTTCCTGCAGAACTTAGAAGCAGCCTCGGAACGCCCCTCAACACAGAGCCCAAGCAGCCACTACCAATCAATGTGAGTTGGCATTAAGACAATGCTTATTTGTTATTTACGGTCCCTGATGTATAAGGAAGATTAACACTGCAAACAGCACAGGCTCTGGAGGCAGAAGGCTTGGGTTTGACTCCTGTGTGAAAATCCCCTGTAGACCGTTATTAGAGTGAGTAGGGACTGAGGCACTGTATCAGCAATGGAGTGTCCCTCTTAGACTTCCCTTCAAGAAGGATCCTCTAGCGGGAAGTTCCATGAGTCGTGGATTCTTCTAGGATACAGGCTTCTGGGGTAGCGTCCGGCTAAGCACAGTGTGCACATGTCTGCCTGATGTGGGCTCTCTTACGAACAATCTTTGTGCCAGAGGTCCCCCCCGGGCTGGCTGAGACTTTCTCAGCGCTGTCCCACAGTCTGACATTCTTTCTCCACCGTCCTTCTCTCGTCCCCTCTTCCTTTCGCAGATGCCAGGACTGTGGCACGGTCTGCAGGCTCTCCCGGGCTCTTCCTGCCCCCAGCTCCCCTTCATCCTCAGAGGCATCACCCCCAACAAATTGCCTGCCCTTCTAACTCTGTCTCTGGCATCTGTTGCAGACGATGTGGTTCACACAGCGCTGAGCTGCCTGAGTCTGGGTTACCAGGGAGTGCGCTCCTCTCCGGGATGCTGGGACTAAGGGGAGGCACAGAGATTATTGTCAGGGCCGGAAGCAAAGACCCAGAACAGGGAAGCTGACGAGTAGAGAAACAACCTATGGCCCGCCCTCGGTGAAATTGGCCTTGCCCATATCTTGGTTGTAAATGACAGAAGTTCAACTCAGCCTAATTTTTAAAAAAAAGGGAATTTAGGGTCTTCAAAGTGAGAACGGGTGCCAGATATCCGCCATCATTCTTCTGGTAGTTTCACTCCTGTCCAATGGAAGATGGCTGATAGGAACTCCAGGCCTACAGGATCTCAACTCAGCACCCCTGGCACCAGCCCCGCCCCCCGCCACGCCTATATACTAATCCTAAAGAAGAGACCCTGATTGGCCTTGTCTGGGCCCCACGGCTATTCCTAAGACAATCACCATGGTCAGGGGAGTGAGGATATTCTGCTTCATTGGAATAGATTCTATGCCCACCCCTGCGTGAGAGCACATGATGGTACCTCTGTTAGGACTGCACGGTGTGGGGAGACGTTCCTCAAAGAAATGAGAAGGAGGGGGATGGAAACACAGGTTAAGCCAACAAAAGCTTGGGGGATCATTGCCCGGTTCGTAAACAGTGGGAAGAGAAAAGACGGAAAAGACTTGGTGTTATCCCTCAAGGAACTTCTCCTCTTGGAGGTGAAAGTGTGATGTTTAAATGAGCTTCCTGATACCAGGTCTTAGACTATTGCTAACATTGCTTCCTGGTAGGGGAGCCCATGATATATATCCAGGGCCCTGAATTCAAGTCCCTGCCCACCCACTAACTCACTCCCTGGGGGTTCATGGCGGGTTACTTAAATCATCCAAATCTCAGTTTTCTCAGCTGTGCCACGGAGCCAAGAATCTCTGCTTTGCTTCCGTCCCCTGTCTGCTGTGAGGCAGTAGTCATGGGCACTGGCCGTGTCCTACAAGAGGCAGAGATGCATTTATTGATCACCCCCTGTATGCCAGGGACAGTGTGCTGAGTGCTGGGAGTAGCACGGTGGACGTGGCAGACGGGCCCTGCCCTCGTGCAGTTCACAGGGCAGTAGGGGATCGTGTCGTAATAACGAAGCATCATACAGATTGTGGTATGGAAAGGCACATATCAAAGGGACCCAATAGATTCTAAGGGTCTTGGAGGGCTCCTCTGAAAACTTAAGCTGATATCTGAAGACAGAAAAGAATAAACTAGTGAAAGAAGTCAGGGAAGAGCATTCTGGTCAGAAGGAACAGCATGTGCAAAAGCCCTGGGGCAGGAGAACGGTTGGAGGCACAAAAGAGGCACAGTGGGAGGGACAGGAACACAAGAAGAGGTGGGGGAGGTTTTTCTCCTTAGGGCCCCCGAAAAGCCATGGGAGGGAACAAAGAAGAGAGTAATGTGATCAGGCTTTTTTCCCCAAAAGATTCCTCTAGCTGCTTGGGGGTGGGGGGTGGGGCAGAGGCTGCCAGGACACCCACCAGCAAGGGGTTGACACGAAGAGCTGGAGAAAGGCAGAGCTCTAAGGACAGTGGAAACCAAGAGCCAAGACCCCAGGGCAGGGATCACCGAGGGCCACCCCACTCCCCCAGCCCATCCTTTAGCCCCCACCCCTCTGGGCTTGCACCCCAGCCCCTCAGGTCTCTCTTTGCCTCCCAATCCAGCCCTTTTCTTATTATTGTAGGACAGACTCCATCCATGACTCATCCAGGACTTGGATTTCTTGTTCCAGCCCCCTCCCCCTCCCCAGCTACTTAGAGCTCCTTGAGCCCCTCACCATCTAGGAAGGCAGCCAAGAGCCCCTCCAGCTGGGGGGAAGTCCGGGGAGGAAGGAGCTGGGGCTCTGCCAGCTCAGGCGCCACCCACGCTTTCCTGCCTCTGATTTTGTTCATCCTCCCTCCTGCGGGGGGATTCCCCGTCTGCATCTGCATCACCCCCCCACCCCGGGACCACCTCCTTTGGGAAGCTCTTCCCCATGCGCTACCCTTGATTGCGCCCCCTCTGCTCAACAACCCCGTCCCTCCACGAAGCCCTCAGGAGCCCTCTTCAAGGGGAGGGAGGCAGGGGAGTACAAAGATGTCACTGGGGACACAAATACGGTAGCAGTCTTCAGGAGGAAACCAGCAACACCCCCAGGAGAAGGGTCAGAGGAGGCTGAGGGAGAGACATTTGCACCTGGGCTGGGAAGAAAGAGGAGAAGGCCTTCCGGGCCAAGGACACAGTTTGTGTTTGTGAGTCGTTTCTGTAATGTGCGAAAGGGGCCCCCATGCATTTTTTAATGAAGGAACGTCTTTTTTTTTTTAATGTTTTTATTTATTTTTGAGACAGAGAGAGACAGAGCATGAGCAGGGCAGGGGCAGAGAGAGAGGGAGACACAGCATCCGAAGCAGGCTCCAGGCTCCGAGCGGTCGGCACAGAGCCCGACGCGGGGCTCGAACCCACGGACCGTGAGATCATGACCTGAGCCGAAGTCGGACGCTCAACCGACGGAGCCACCCAGGCGCCCCTTAATGAAGGAAGGTTTGAGGAGAACATGGAGAAGGTCAGGAGAGCTGCATCCGTTTGCAAAGGTGGCGATGTATGGGCCAAACCAGGCAAACACGGGGTTCAAAACGAAAACACCCAGAGCGGAACTAGTTGTCAACATCTAACAACAGGGAGGCTTTACCTAACCCGGGCAGCAGCCTCTCCCTTCATGCACTTCGGGTGCCTGGTATCCTCCTGGCTCACTTCACTCACTGACACTTCCTCAGTCACCTTCTGGACCCTGTAGACATTCGAGTTTGCGCCCCTGGTCTGGACGAGATGCTTCCCAAGGCCCTGAACCACGCAAGCTGCTAACGGCACCAGGCACACAGCAGGTGATCGGTAAATGCTGGCCCGCTGGATGGATAGGGTGATTCTCAACCGTGTCCACAAATATCTTAGCACTCCTGCCTTCCCCAGGTGGGGCCCCCTTCAGTGTGGGCTGGATTTAGACACCCACCTGGCAAGAATCAAAACCGTGGAGGAAGTGATGGCACGGGACTGGCGGGAGTAGGTCGTAAGAGACAGGCGGCTTCCGTGTTGTTGGGACGCTCGAGTAACTCTGCAGAAACACCCACGTGGCGGGAACCGAAGCCTCCGGCCGGCGGTCGGTACCAACCTGCTGGCCGTGGGAACGGGCCGCACGTGGACCCTCCAACCCAGGATGGGTGGGGGGGGGATAGATAGAATGAATGGATAAAGAGTGTGTTAGGTAGGGACAGAGAGTCTACTGGGAAAGCAAGAGGGGGGTCAGATCCTGGAAAGCCAAAAGGAATTTGTAATCCGGGACTGCCACAGTCATATCTAAGTTTTAGGTGGGCCATTCGGGCAGAAAGGTAGGGGACGATGGAATTGACGAGCCTTGGGGCTGAGAGCCAAGCAAGTGGCTGTGTCAGTCATTCTGGGGAGACGGGCTGCCTCGTGTCTCCAGACTCACCTTCCCCCAGCAGCAGCCTGACTCTATCCTTTGCACCCCGTGTTTCTGGCCCTGTCATTCCCCAGCCCCGACTGGCCCTCTGGGCTGTGGAGGAGGTCAAGACTTGAGCACTTCTCGGAGAGCAAGTCACCCTCCTCACTGAGTCTTCTTTGTGTGGAGGAAGCAGTTACCCCCTTGGCTCAATCTTCTGTGGGGACCCTGTTGGCCCCCGGCGTGATGGGGAGCCACAGCCACCAGCCCCTCATGGCTTAGGTCAACCCTGAGATCCAGTCCATTGGGATTATTTGAAATAGCCCAGCATGTGTCCCAAGGAAACGTATCTACAAATGAGCCTGACACGTAGGAAAAGCTTTAATACTCATCCACCCGCGCTGAAATGCCATTTCTTGTCTATCAAGTTGGCAAAGGCTCAAAAGCTTGACAACACATGCTGGCGAGGCTTTGAGCAAACAGGCACCTTCACACATCACTGGTAGGAACGCTCACTGGTAGAAGGGAATTTGATGATACCTCACAGAATGACAAACGCTGTACCCTACGACCCAGGATTTTTATTTCCAGAACTTATCCTGAAGATATAATCCCACAAATACCAAACAACAACAACAACAACAAAAAACCTCGTGCACAAATTTATTCACAGAGGCATTATCTGTAATAGCAAAATATTGGAATAGCCATATCTATGTATAGGAAAAGGGGTGAATGAACTATGATACCAAGCAAGGAATATCACACAGTCATATAAGCAGGCAGGAAGGTCTCTATGAACCTATATGGTGATTTACAGCACATATGGTTAAGCAAAACCAAAGACAAAAGCAAAGTATAAAAGACTGTATATGGTGTGTTATTTTCCATGTAAGAAAAAGTTTTTAAAAACCATGTATTTGTGCTATGTGTGTGCTTACTTATTTAACTATGCAAAAATGTATCCAGGAAGGATAAATCAGAAACGTATTGAGAACCGTTACTCATAAGGAGCTGGTGGTAACACCGTGGAGAAGAAAGAGGTGGCAGTGAGATGTTTCTGAATATATTTGTATAATACAATCTTGACGTTTTAATGATGTAAACACTTTACATTTTCAAAAATTAAATAAAGATATGAAAACCCAAACTCTAAACTTGAAAACAAAGAGAAAACATGAGCTTAACCATATGTCGAGTAAATAGTATAGCCACACAAAGAAAAGAATTCATTCAAGTAACTTTTGGCCAAGTAACTGAGTCCTGACCCCTTAGTGGGATAGACTTTATGGATAAAGAGAACAACAAAGAAATCCGAAACTTTAGGGGCGCCTGGGTGGCTCAGTCTATTTAAACATCCAACTCTTGACCTTGGCTCAGATCATGATCTCATGGTTCATGAGTTGGAGACCTGCGTAGGGCTCTGCACTGTCAGCATGGAGCCTTCTTGGGATTCTGTCTCTCCTTCTCTCTGCCCTTCCCCAA
This sequence comes from Panthera pardus, assembly GCF_024362965.1. Classification (NCBI taxonomy): domain Eukaryota; kingdom Metazoa; phylum Chordata; class Mammalia; order Carnivora; family Felidae; genus Panthera; species Panthera pardus. The sequence continues at coordinate 21,456,323 of NW_026526821.1, read as the reverse complement.
CCTCAAAATAAATGGATAAACTTAAAAAAAAAGGTAAAAAGAAATCCTGAACTTTAATATGTAGGAGTTGGCAGAGTATCAGTGTTATAATTCTGAAGCTACTGTGTGTGTTGAAGAAATGAGCAAATATGTTGACCTGGGAACCCAAGCCCTCATTATGGGAAAAGGAAATTAAAAATATGGAATGGAGGAAAGATCTGTGGCTCTGAGTTTTAACTGGAGACGTCAGTATGAGATCATGCTTTTTTTAGCGTTTATTTATTTGTGTGAGAGAGAGAGAACGTGAGCAGGGAGGGGCAGAGAGAGAGAGAGACAGACAGAGACAGAGACAGAGACAGAGACAGAGACAGAGACAGAATCCAAAGCAGGCTCCAAGTTCTGAGCTGTCAGCACAGAGCCCGATGCTGGTCTGAAATTCACAAACTGCGAGATCATGACCTGAGCCGAAGTCAGACGCTTAACCGACTGAGCCACCCAGGCGCCCCTATCTCATGCTTTAAAAAACACGCACAGGGATTAAGAATCTGACTCTTGATTTCAGCTCGGGTCATGATCTCATGGTCGTGAGATAGAGCCCCACCTGGAGCTCTGTGCTGGGCATAGAATCTGCTTAAGATTCTCTCTTTCTCCCTCTACCATTTGTGCTCTCTCTCTCTCTCCCTCTCTCAAACAAACAAACAAACAAAAAACATACCATTAACCCCCCCCCACACACACACACACACACACACTCCCTAGTTCTGCCCACTGACAGGACTAGGAAATTGCAATACCCTCATAGCAATTAGCACACCCAGTGCCCAGATCTTGGTTCCTAAATACCAATCCCCACTAAATAAAACCCACATCTTTAAAGAAGAGACTGATCCCAGGATAGAACAGGGAAAGTACAAGGTGAACCTGGGAGATGTCACATCGGAAAGCAAGGAAGCACTCAAGAATGGTGAGGCCAAGTGAAAGGGTCCAACTTAAAGGGCTTCCACTAACCAAAGTTTGGACCATTTGACCATCAAAAGAAGAATGATGTGGTTTCTCACTGTTGGAGTGAGAGCTTACAGATAAGCAGGGATGGTGTGAGCTTACAGACAAGCAGCTAGTAGGTTAGAGCCAGAGATGATACAAACTCATGCTTAGTTTAGTATAGATAAAGATGAAGGGAGATTGATAGATACGTATAGAAAATTACAGATATGTGTGTATACAGAACTCAGTATATACACATATATTTGCTTGCTCTATTAACTGAAGGAGCTTACAAGCTAATGATACCCCAGCAGCAACAAGCATACGTAGCACCCACATCTTGGTTTCTAATATCATTCTCCAATAAAAGAAACCAGAGGGGGAAATCGCTGATTCTAGGACTGAGGTAGGAAATACACAGTGAGCCTGGAAAACGTAAGGAAGTGCTAAAAAAAACGGACAAAACCCACAATGATGGAAGTATGGCACAAAGACCCAGGAACCCACTGGAAGGGCTCCTAATGACCAAAGCTGGGACGATCTGAGCAAGAAAAAAAACTGGAAGCATTACATGGATATGAATAAATGGGAGAGAATAGACAAATCTCCCATGCACAAGAATTCCAAAGAATTTATGCAGATACTTAGCCCTTGAGGAGATGGAGAAGAACTCCCCAGTCCTAAAGTGAACCGTACTTGGTGACTTCCTCCCAAAGAGCATGTATGGAAAGGAGGGAAAGACAGCTTTACAGGGTATAAACCTGACCAGGGGATCAAGGTCAACATCAACACTGATGAGTCATGTTGATAGTTGATACTCCTGATATGCTGTAAGAACGGGGTAATTAAGTTACAGACTGTCTCAGGCACCCTCCATTCTGACCCTACCTGCCTTGCAAAGAGGCCCAGAGACGGCAACAGTCTTCTCCAAGGCCACACAGCATGTCCATGGCAGAGTCAGGATAAGAATATACCATTCTGACCCCTAGCCCAGGGATCTACCCCAAAATCTGAGTGTTGGGAATGGCAGGGACCAGACAGGCCACTTTAAAGCATCACCAGAGCTGGCACAGAGAAGGCAAGGGGGGCTCGGAGGGTTAGTGGACTGTCCCCACATCACCTTGGAGTGTCAGAGCTGCCAAAAAAGAGGAAGTGGGGCTCCCCAAGCCACAACTGCCTCCAAGGCCACACCTTAGCCTGATTTACCCCCATCCCTGGGAGTCCCAGCAGTGCTGTCTCCTCCCCCAAAGTGCTAGTTCCCTCTGAATCCTTTCTCATGGCGGTGGCCGCTTCCCTCTGTGGCCCCACTCCAGGGATCTGGGGCCGCCCAAGGACGCCCTGGGCCTCTTCCTGGGGTGAAGGGGTCTGGACAGTGTGAAAAAACTGGGCAGATGGTGCTGTGGGGACGGCAACGGGGAGGGGGCAGGGTCATCCTGCCCGAGAACTTAGCTCGTCATGAAAGAGCTAAATTGTCTTGTGCAGCTGTGCTGTTCTTTCTCCCCCTTTCAGTCTCACAGCCCTGATAGGAGAGGGGACAGCCGCCTTCTTTGTGCCCACACCCTCGTACCTCCACCCCCAGCCCTCCAGGGGTCATCAGGCGCCACCGTCCCCTTCTGGTTTCTTGTCAAAGCGGCATCTCAGGTCTGCAGGGCAAGACGGGGTCTGGAAAGCCATGGTGTCTAAGCCGTTGCCACATCAGAGTGGCCCTTGAGGGGCGCTTCATGCAGATATCCCCCCCTTCACTAGGATCAGAACCCCCAGGGCTAGGACCAGAAACTGTATTTTTAATAAACACAGCTGGTTGGTGAGACATTTGGTTACACGGAGGAGAAAAACTAGGGTCCAGAGAGAGACACAGACTTGCTCAGGGTTACAGAGCAAGTTTTATGGCTAGATCCAGGCTCATTCATTCATTGATTTACTGTATGCCAGACCCTATTCAGGCACTGAGTTTGGGCACACTGAACAAAGCAGACAAAATGTTCACCCTCGTGGACCTTACATCCCGGTACGAGAGGCAAACCCACAGGGCTGGAGTGGTTGCTATCTCTGGGGGCAAAGGAGGCCCAGGATGGCATCAGGTTCCTGGTGGGATGCCACTCATGATGGAGGCGTACCCGGATGAGCCAGACTGATGAAAAGGTGCCTTTGGATAGGAACTCTGGGTTCGAGCCTCGTGGGGGATGTCCCTGACCAGGAGGATGACGAACTGGGGGCTCCCGGGAGATCTGAGCTGGAAAGGGGGCTGGGGAGCTGGCAGCACAATGAGGGATGGGGGAGACCCTTGACCCCCTGGTGGTTTGAGTTGGCTCATGATTGTTGAGTAGGAAGGGAAGGGAGCCCAGGATGGAGCCTCAGGAAGCCCCAGGGCTTAAGGGGTGGAATAAAAGCCCCCACGAAGCCAGATCAGGAGTTGTCCGGGCCCCCAGGAGAGTGAGGAGAGAGCTGGGTGAAGGCACGGATGCTCCAGGCGGAGAGAGAGGCAGGCAGTGTTCAGGCTGCTCAAAGACCCATTCAATCGAGGGCTAAAATCTGTGGTGGGAACTTGGCCGGGCGTTGAGCCGAACGACAGTGCTCTCGGTGCACTGATGTGGAGCTGTCTCCAAGGTCATGTTCCTTATATGTTGCTGGGTAGCAAATGGCTCCTCAACTCGGCAGCTTAAAGCAACAAGGAGCGTTGACTGTTGCCCAGTTTTCTGCAGATGAGGCACTCAGGAATGGCGTAGTCGCACTGTCGCGGCTCAGAGTCTCTCATGAGGCCGTTGGCCAGGGCTGCGGTCACCCGAAGGCTTGACTGGGGCTGGCAGACCCGCTTCCGAGGCCGCTGGTCCTCACGGCTGCTGGCTGGTGCTGGCTGTTGGCAGGAGGCCTCAGTTCCTCATCCCGCGGGCGCTGCCTGAGTGGCCTCACAACATGGCGGCTGGCTTTCCCCAGAGCCAGTGACCTGAGAGTGTGGAAACCACCGTGTCTTATGGCCTAACCTCGGAAGTCACACCTTGTTATTTCCTCCATGCCACAGTCCTATTCGGTGTGGGAGGGCACTCTACACGGAGGCAGGGGTCCCCGGGGGCCACCGTGGAGGCCAGCCTCCACAACGAAGACAGTAAGAACACCGTATGTTTGGTGCACAGTGGTTTGTGGAAGTCTTTAGAAGGTCACCCATCTACCTAAGCACACGGTGCCTGTTTCAGTGAACACCTCTGAGAGGAGATGCTCTTTGTGGCTTGTCCCTTACAGGTTCCTCCCCGTCTAAGAAATCTTACAGGTTCCTCCCCGTCTAAGAAATATATTAAAAAATAATAATAATTACCAGGTGACCAACAGGAGTGTCCATTGAGTTTAGAAAAAGGCCTTTCACTCCCTCCCACATCAAATATTTTTACTGAGTTCCTGCTGTGTGCCAAGCATTGTTATTGGCACCAGAAACACTGGAGTGAGCAGAGCGAGGTCCCTGCTGTCACCATCTAGATCAGTCTGTAGGGCTGCCGTAACCAAGTGCTAGAGACCGGATAGTTTAAACGACAAAAACTTACTTTCTCCCCATTCTGGAAGCTAAGAGTCTGAAATCAAGGTGGCGGCAGGGAGGAAATGGAATGGTTTGTTCTAGATCTCTCTCGTTGGCTTGTGATTGGCCACCTTCATGTTCGCGCGACGTGTTCCTGTGAATACGCGGGCTCAAATTTCCACTTTTTATGAGGACACCAGTCATAGTGGATGAGGGCCCACTGCGACGACCTCATTTTGACTTCATCACCTCTGTAAAGACCGTATCTCGAAAGAAGGACACATTCTGTGGTCCTGGAAGTCAGGACAACAGCATAGGAATCCAGCAGCAGGGCTAGGGGAGGGGGGAGGACACACAATTCAACAGGGTGAGGGAGACAGACAAGAAACACAACACCTCTGGGGGATGAGGGGTGTAACGGAAAGAGAGAAAGCAGGGCGCAGGGGTGAGTTGGCCAAGGGAAAGGTGTTGCTCTCATCTATGGGATGGGAGGTTCCAGCGGCTGAGTGGAGAGGGTGGCCTGAGGGCAAGAAGCAGAAGTCAGGCCCCCCCGGAGACAAATGGGGCTTTGAGGAGGTTTGGCCAAGGAGAGGAGGAGGAAGGGGTGGCAGGAGGGAGGCGTGGGATCAAAGAGAAGGTTTATCTGATTTTCTGATGGAGAATTTTGTGAGCTGAGAAGACAAAAAAATTCAGAAAAGGCAAGAGCCTCTTCTGGGAGCTGAGAAGAAGGGAGGGAGGCAGAGGGGGAAGAGGCAGGTGTGTGTGCCTGAGCATCGGAAGAGAGAGAAAGGAGGAGAAGGAGGCCACTTGTTGAGGGTGGAAGTACCAGAGGTGGGAGGCTGGGGGGAGCAGACAGCCCCAGGGTTTGACTGCAGGACACAGGAAGTTGGGGGTGGAGGGGCGTTGTATGCTCAGTTCCCAGGCTTCCCTCCCAACCCCACCAACCCCCCCCCACAGCCTCTGGCTCCCCCCCCCCGTTTCCTCCCTGTGTCCCCCAGGACCCTGTGACGACCGGCTGTGGGACTCTCCCTCCCCACCCGATGTCCACTCTGATCAATGGATGCTGTGTTCTCCCTGGCTCGCCTCCACGCGTCCCCCCGTCACAGGGACTCACGGGGACCATGGTCAAGGCAGTCTCCATCTGGCCGAAGGGAAGTTCTGCCTCCACATCTCTGACAGTATTTGAGACTCTTAAGAAGCTGTGTTTTGTCTTTTCACATCCATTGGACTCTGCCCCACCTTCTGGAAACCCTCCGTTGACCCCACGGCTCACAGAACAGAATCCAAGTTCTTCAGAGGAGTTAGTCTCCAAGTCTCTGCATGGCTTGACTTCTGCAGTACTTGAACAGGAATCTTTTTATTTTGAAATAATTTTAGGCTTGCGGAACAGTTGCAAAGACAGTATAAAGAATTCCGATTTATCCTTCACCTCAATTCTCCTAATGATAACGTCTTGCACAATCATAGCACGTTTGTCAAAACTAAGAAGTTAATGTTGGTACAATGATGTGTTGCTTTTACAGGAAATAAAAATGATTATGGATTTTTTTCATTTTTATTGTGGAACGTACCACAGAAAGAAAGGCGTGTGTGTGCAGTTTGGAGAATAATGACAAATGTTCCTTCTTTTATGAAATTTCTGTTCACGTTTTTTTGTTCATTTTCTGTTGTGTTATTTATTAGTCTCTTTGATTCATAGATGTTGTTTATATATTATGGATGCTACTCTTTGTCTAGTAATGAGAGTTGCAAACATCTTACTACAGATCGTGAACTGGCCTTTTTATTCTTTTAATGGGGTTTTTGATGAATGGAAGTTTTCAACTTGAAGGTGGCCAAACTTACCAAATATTTCCTTTATGGTTTAAATTTTTGGAATAATATGTTTAAAAGCTTTCCTCAAGGACCTATCTGTAAGGAGGCTGTCCTATATTTCATTCTAAAGCTGTAAGTTTCACCGTTTACATTTAAATCCTTAATCCATCTGGTATAGATTTTTAGTGTATGGCGTAAGTTAGGGGATCACTTCCATTTTCTTCCGTCTGAATAGCCAATTGTTCCGGCACTGTTTATTTGACAGGCCATCTTTTCTTCCCAGATTGGCAACGCAGGTTGGGCTGAATATCAGCTGCTCGTCTATGCAAGAGAAAGAAAAATATGAAAGAAAAAGTGAAATGAAATCAACTGGCCTGTGACTCTTAATGTCGGCAAGTCCACATCTAGGAATTTATCCTAAAGAAATAACCGTCAATGTGAAACAATACTTAGTTGTAGGATGTTGTTTGTAAGAACCGAAAAATAAAAACCATCTACTTGTCTGTCCAACAAGAGGGGATTGTTTAAATACATTTTTGTGTATCCATACAACGGTATGTTGTGCAGTAACCCAAAAAGATGTGGTGGGTTTTAACGCGGTAACACGGACGTACTGAAAACAGCAGGTGGTAGGACCACATATATAGTATAATCCTCTTTGTGTACTCCAGAAGATGTCCATACACACATTACAAAGAAGAAAGGATTTACAGTAAGCTGTTAGTTTTTCCTCTGTATTATTTGAATCATTATAACAATATGAAAAAAACACAAATAAAGGGCCCCTGGGTGGCTCAGTCGGTTAAGCGTCCGACTTTGGCTCAGGTCATGATCTCATGGTTCGTGGGTTTGAGCCCTGCATCGGGCTCTGTGCTGACAGCTCAGAGACTAAAGCCCGTCTCAGATTCTGTGTCTCCCTCTCTCTCTAACCCTCCCTTGCTTGTGCTCTGTCTCTCTTTCTCTCAAAAACAAATAAACATTTTTAAAAATTTAAAAATTAAAAAAAACCCACAAATAAATGCAATTCGTTTTTTTTACATATTCCCCCCCCAAATGTGGTGTGTGTTTAGGCTCATACCATAGGATCTGGCAATCCCAACCTAAGGAATTTCCAAAAGAGTAAAAAAGCATAAGTTTACACCAAAGCCTGCACATGAATGTTTACAGCAGCTCTAATCATAATCACCCAAAGCCGGAAACAACCCAGATTCTTCACCTGGGGAATGGATAAACAAACTGTGGTATATCCATACAGTGGATTATTACTCAGCTGTAAAAAGAAACACTGCTGATAGATTGTAGCTCCATGGTTAACCTCAGTGCACTATGTGAAGGGACAGAAGCCAGACTCAAAGGCTGCATACTCTGTGATCCCTTTTATATGACTTTCCGGAACAGGCAAATTTCTGGGAAAAGAAAACACCAGGGGTTGCCGGGGGCTGGGGAGTTGGGCGGGGCTGACTACACAGGGGTACAGGGAACTTGGGGATGAAGGCGATTGGCGTTGATTATGGTGGTGATCACACGGCCGTGAGTCGGCTCAAAACTGAGACCTAAACGCTAGAAAGGGTGGCTCTTCCTGTAGGCGAATGACGCCTCAATAGCAAAATGCAAACTGTAAGACGTGCCGCATGTTGTAAATGAAATGAGCCGGCAATGCGAGAGCTAAAAAAACACCTGCTGTGCGAGAACAATTCAATGAGATGGAATTAACATCCACAGTATCGTCAGATGAATATCCATGTCCTACAACTGTAAAATGAGCTTCCGTGTGTGTGTGTGCACATATGCACACACTGGTAGAAAGTCAAACTGCCAGATAAGCATCCTAAACGGTGTCCAGGAGTCTCTCTGAGCGCAGGGGTTACAGCTCATCTTTATTTTCTTTTGCTCCTGTGTTTGCTCATTTTCCCACGATGAGCACACTTTGTCCCGGCTCTTTGGAGCCGCTGGAGTCCAGGGCTGGCTTGGGGACGCTGGGAGGAGACGGCCACTCTGCAGCTGGGAAAACAGCAGCCCCCGAATGAACCCTGAGTCTCGTCCTGTCAATGTTTATTTTTCCTCCCTGGGCAGACAAGGACGGGGACTGGAAAGAGGGACAGAAATTCAGACTCAGAAGTCTCGTTCAGGGCAGCCTGCCCCTCAGAGCCAGCTCACCCCTCCCTCGCTCCCCAGGCTCTTGTAGATAACTGTTAAGGTCAAGAGGGTGGCCTCTGGCGCCCGCCAGATCAACTCCCACTTCGTTACTTACCGCTGTGTGTCCCTGGGCCAGTTACCTAACTTCTCTGTGCCTCCGTATCTTCCCCCGTAACACGGGGATAAACATGGTGTGGACATCGTCAGGATGTTGTGTGTGCATATGTGCGTGTGTGCACATACAAATAGCTTAGAAGGATACCTGGCTCATTTAAGTGTCAGTAATGTTTAGAAGGATTGTTGCATCGGGCGCCTGGGAGGCTCAGTCGGTCAAGCTTCCGACTTCGGCTCAGGTCATGATCTCACAGTTTGTGGGTTCGAGCCCCACGTCAGGCTCTGTGCTGACAGCTCGGAGCCTGGAGCCTCCAGATTCGGTGTCTCCCTCTCTCTCTGCCCCTCCCTTGCTCACACTCTCTCTCTCTCTCTAAAATAAATAATAAACATTAAAAAATTTAAAAAATAAAGGGATTGTTGTGGGAATCTAGCCGATAGATGCATGAGCCTACTGGCCCCATCCCAGGGCATGTGGCGGTCTCAGGGTCGCAGACCCAACATCCCCCGGATGAATTTAAAACGGCTCAAGTTCTTCATGGTGATTTAGAGCATCCTGAAGGGAATACGCGCAGTCTTACAGAAACACTTTCTAATCTTTCCGTCTCTTCAGCCAGCCGCTTCCCTCGCCGCTGTCTCTGCCATCTCTCTGGGGGTCCTCCTGCTCCAAACTCCCTTGGTTCAGCCAACAGGCACGTACTGAGCACCTACTGGGTGCCAGGAGCCATACTTAGGATAAATCAGGAAACAGGTAAGAATCTTCGTTGTTCACATGTAGATTCCAGATCTGTCCCCAGAGGGGACCCTAGAACCTAGAACCTTGGTCCTTCCCCACCCTCTTCATCCAGAACTCCAGAAAACCCTGCAGCCCCCTCCTCAGGTGGCAGGGGACAGAAGAAGCTGAGTCGGTGAAGCCAGACTCTTTTCAGCAGGCAGGGCTTGAGCAGAGACTGAGTATCTCCAGCCATCAACAACGGTGTCCCATTACGCGTGCAGAGTGCCGGCTCTGGCCCAGCAAGGGTGGCCCCAGTTTCCAGCAGTCACCTCATCCCCAGTTGGACTGGCAGCAACTTGCGGGCAGAGCCCCAAAGTTGTTCACCCTTTGAGGAATGCATACCACAGGACAAGGGGCACAGTAGGCTCTTGATGGCCGGCAGGGCTCTCTAGGGCGCCCCATGGACTGATCTCTCTTGGAGCCCATGGATGGCCCACGTCAGAACCCACTGATGTGCTGGGAGACGTGTGGTGGCGGGGGAAGGGAGGCGCTCACTGGCCCAGCCAGGGTTTCCTCTGGGCGACATCACAGAGCTCTGTCTCCCTCAACACCCACCTAGCTACCTCCCCGGCCACTGAGCCCTCAGTGCGTCAACGTCATGGGGCAGGAAGAGGGCGCGGTGGGAGCAGGCCAGGGTGTGGACTTCTCCTCAGCCCCACCCCCTAGTCTCCTTAGAGCCACGCGTGCGTGCTCTTGTACACAGCACAGACGCGGGTGTCGTTCCTAACTGCAAACAACAGAGAGCAACTGTGGCTAATCGGAGCAGAAAAGGAATTGCGCCAAGGATAAGAGTTTGACTTGTGGAATCATAGGAAGTTCTCCAGGCCTCTACCGCGAAGGCAGAGTGAACTTCTTAAAAATTAATTGAGCGGCTCAGGCGGCCACTGTGTGCGTTTGCGTCGAGTTCGTGTCCCATAAATGTTACCCCATAACGAAAGCACATCTCTGTTCCAAGTCCTTCCATGGTCCCAACTGTCACCAAGGAAGCCTTGGCCTCTAGGCTGTGGGTACGCGCAGTGGGCACGGGGATAGAGGCTCTGACTTCTTTCCAAGGGTCTGCAAACCCACGTGGCCATGAAGCATTGTCTGGGGGGCTGGCACACGTCCTCAAGTCAGGGGGAAGAAACACTCACCCCACCTGCCTCTCTGATCTCTGGCCCTTCCCCGACCCCTAGGAATTTGGAATTACTGCTCCGATCAGCTAGATTTAGGACACCGCTAGGCCTTGGTGTCCTAGCCTCTGTGGCTGGAGGCCCAGGGTCCCTTTCTCTGTTCTTCAAACTATGTGACTGGTTAGTAATCGCAAACTCTCTCCCTCTCTCCCCCTCCAGCCAAGCCAGCCATCCTTGGGATTCCTCCCCCACACGCAGCACAGAGGCCAGCCCAAGGCCGGGACGAGAAGGGCTAGGCAGGGGGGAGAGGCCCGTCCCACTGCCTTCTGGCTCCTGCCCAGCCCAGCCACTGGCCACCGGCCCAGATGACAATGAATCAATACTTTGTTTCTGAACAGGACGGTCTCTGGGTTCAGCTCCCAGGTGTAGTGAGGGCCGGGGGTGGGGGGTGGGGAGGTTGGGGAGGGGGGCAGGGAACGGGCAGGGCAACTTTTGGGCATTCAGAGGTCCCTTCGCCAAACCATCAAATATCATCAAACATGCCCCCGGCTCCTCATGTCAAATGCCTGCAAAGGGGAGGCCAGAAAAATGCAAATTCATTTAAAAGAGTTGCTAAATTTGCGGTGGTTTTCCTCGGCCCACCAGCTGCAAATCCAGCTACGGGTCGTGGGCCGACCTTCGTACTTGAAAAACTTGGGTGGTCCCTGGTCCCCAAGAACAAGACCACGGCCTGGCCCCACGGCCCTCCCCCAGCACCTTCCCCCTTGCAGTCCACACTGCTGCCCCTGGGGATCTTCACCCTCCGTGCCTTGGCTCAAGCTGTTCCCTCCACCTGGTCTGCCACCCCACGACCTGGCAGGACGTCCTCTGTCCCCTCATTCAGAAGCCCTCAACATCCCTTTGCCACCTCTCAGCTGTGTGGCCCTGGGCAAGCTGGTTCACTGTTCTGAGCCTCAAGCTTCTCATCTGTGAAATGGAGCCAAGGAGACCTACTTTCAGGGATGGGGGAGGATTAAAAGGGAACGTTAGCCAAAGGCTTGGCTTCATTCCTGGCACGGTTTAAGCCCTCCAAAGATGGAGGCTGCTCTTATGGACGGGGACCCTGGAGTCCAGAGAGGCAGGGCCACGTAGAGGCAAAGCCAAAGCCAGGCCCTTGTCCGTCACTGGCTTCCTCTCATCCCCGCCTGTCTGTGTCCCCGGCCCCGTGCTCTTATCACCCTGGGTAGGGCCAGGCAGGGATCATTTGCTCTTTCCCAGCAACAGTTCTCCTTGGGACCACCATCCTCGGCCCCCAGGGCTGGCTGAGCACAGGCACCGATTTCCGCATGTGGCCGAGGGGACTTGGCTTTGGCTGTTGGAGGCCCTTGGCCATTTGGCAACCGCATGTTGCCTTACTTCCTGTGACCCTCCCTCGGGCTGGAAGAGGCCCAGACTGCCAGAGCCCGTGTCGTAACAGAGGTGAAGCTGTTCGGAGAGAAAGAAGTGAGAGCCACGCTCTGTCCCTGCCGTCCCCCGGGAGGGCGACTCACCTCTTTGCAGTAACCGACCTCTGTGCAGGGCCAGCGCCTTCAGTCTCAGAGGCCGGCTTTCCGCCAACACCACACTCGGGTGGGCTGGCTGGCACTCCAGGGCCAAGGTCGCCTCCTTCTGGAAGCCTTGGGGGATCGTCAGGTCAGGCTGCGCTTGAGCTTCTCAGGCTCCAAACACGCATCGTCTGGAATTCACGCTCTGGGTTCTGACCCTCCTTTCATTTGTTCACCATTAAATACATCTTGTGATCTACTCTGGGCTTTGCAGCAATTGCAACCACAACAACAACAGCGGCAACAATAATAATAATAATACCATAAGGAAGATCTGCCCACACCTCCCCGACCAGAGAACCCCAAAGGGCCCGTTTATGAGACAGAGGCTCAGAAGGAGGCACTTCCTTAGTATAACAAGGTCGGGGAGACACCCTCTCAAGGGGTCATCCACACAGTGCAGCGTCTGATTGCCTTGTACATAGCGCACGTTGAGGTCAGACCTCCACGAAGGACTCTCGCTTGAGGATAAAGTGGGGACCACGGGGGAACGCGGGGTTCAGCAAGGTTAGGCTACCAGCCGAAACTCACACAGCGGGCAGGTGGCGAGCTGGGATGTGGGCCCAGGTCTGTAAGGTTCCCAGCCCACACTCTCGACTGCTGTGTGGCAACCGGCCACTGCTCACAGCACCAGGGGGCTCCCCGAGGCGATGCGAGCCACGGACTCCTCTCTCTTGCACACGTCAAGCCCAGACCCAAGGCTCAAGAGGACGGAGAGCTCAGTCTGTAGCGCCCCTGCCATGTTTTCCTGGCGGTTTCAGGACGCTCCAGCCAGCCAGTGACTGAACTAAGACTACGTACCGAGCGCCTTCTCCGTGCAGACTGATTCACACATGAGCTCAGCCCTCAGAACACATCACATGACTGGCGCTTCTCCCCATCTTTCAATAAGGAACCTGAATTTCGGAAGGGATTCTGTGATCAGGGTCGCACAGAGAGTGGGGTAGCCTGGTGGGCACGACGGACCCACCTGCTCTAAACCCGATGCGCTTGCCTCTGGGAAAAGTCAGCTTCCCAAGGACCACAGAGTAGAAAGATGGACAAAACCAGCCCCTGAATTAACTATCTTGGACCCACCCCACCTTGGAATTCCTGTAGGGATGCTGTATTTTCCTTATGCTTGCAGCAATGGTGAGTCGGGACAGGAGGAGAGAGTTTGAGAGGACGGTGGACAAATTCTAATCCTTACATACAGCTACACGTGTATTAAAATTCACAGATCGGAAAGAAACTATAGGAGGTAAGCATGGCATAATGTGAAGATTTTATAAACCTGGGTAGTGTATTCCTATCTACATGTTTGGAATATTTTACAATAATGATAAGACCCAACAAAGAGGAGGAAGAGGAGGAAGAGGAGCAGAGGAAGAGGAGACACTGGAAGAAGCTTGCTTAGCTGCAATGGCTGGAGCCGCTGCAGCCATCTTATAGCCATGAAAGAAGCCAGGGTGAAGGTAGATCTGAGACGCCAGGATGACAGACAGAGAGGTGGAGAGATGACAAATGTCTGCTAGCTGCTGAATCAGCATAAACCTGCCTGTCTCTTTGGAGTTCTCTGAGATAATGTGCCTGTTGTGGAAGCCAAGGTCAACTGGGGATTTCTGTGACTCGGTAGAGAGTCAGATGGGAAGCAGCGAGGCACCTCCGTGGCCAGTGGCAGCACCGAAAAGGATTTGGCTGGGCGTGAGCCATCAGAGCGAAGTGGTGGTGGAGGGGTGGCTTGTGCAGAAACTCGCCAGTTGGCTTTAAGATTTCGTTTTGGTGGCAATGTAAGTCACAGTCACATGAACTCCATCATAACGCTCCTTTCCTGCCTGACACCCTCACAGATGCAACATCTGCCTGGGCCCAGGGGACTCGGGAATTTGGGGGAAGTGAGAGCTGCAAGTGTTCAAATCTGTATGAGATCATTTTTTTTTTCAAAATCTAAGTTTTTGACAAATCATCAGTCTAGGTGTCTCGGCTGCTGCTCAGCGCTCTCTTCCTTGTACAGACACAGGCATCTGACTCTGGGGGGCCAAGAAGGTAGAGCCAGGGTGAGGGCCCAGGGTGACCAGTCCTCCTGGCAATGGCTCCAAGTAAGCGGAAGAAGTCTTCTCTCCGTGAAAGGCGGGGTGACCTTGCCAGGGACATGATCGCTCAGTTTCCTCATCTCCAAAATGGAGAATAATCACCCCTCCCTCTCTTCCCTCCCTCGAGGGCTGTTTTTAGGCTTGGAGATAATATATGCAAAGCGTCTGGCACATAGTAGATGCCAGGGGTGGCCACCGTTTTTTATTCTTAAGCAAGCCAGAAGGATTCTTGTTGTGGATGGGGGCAGGAAGGGAGAGCCTTTTAGCACCAGGCAAAGAGAAGGAAAAACAAAACAAAACAAAAACAAAAAACCTCGGGTCTCACATCCTCCCGGCTCGGCGGGCGTCATTAGACTTTCATAAAATTAGAGGAGACGAGGAGGAGACGAGGAGACGGGGCACCAGGGGGCTGATGGGGACCCAGCAGGAGAGAAGCTGGCCTCCCCCTCAGCAGCCCCGCCCCTCCTCTCATCACCATGGAGACTGAACCGGCTGCCCGGTGGGGTTCCCGCCCACCCAGGGCCTGAGGCTGCGGCAAAGGGAGGGGCAGGGGCGAAGAAGACGGAGACCTGTCTGGAAAGCTGGGGTGGGGGTGTGGGGAGTGGCTACACCTCCCCCACCTCCCCACCCCCTGCAGGCGCTCAAGGACTCAGGCTGATGTGGGATATGCCTGACAACCTGCATTTGAGTCCCAGCTCTGCCAGCAGCTAGCTGTGTGACTGGGGGAAGAACACTTCCCCTGTCCAAGCCTCAGGTTCCACATCTGTCAAAGGAAGGGGGAAAAAGGAGCAAAAAAAAGCTTGGTGCGGAACACTGTGGGGCGTGGAAGCAATGACATATGGTGCGCGTAGAAGCATATTTAGTGCTGGGCGGGGGCGGGGGAACATTCACTACATACCGTTCATTGGAAAAAGGGAACTTTACAAAACTGACCAGTGTGGGGGCGCCTGGGTGGCTCAGTCGGTCGAGTGCCCGACTTCGGCTCAGGTCATGATCTCGCGGTCTGTGAGTTCGAGCCCCCGTCGGGCTCTGTGCTGACAGCTCAGAGCCTGGAGCCTGCTTGGGATTCTGTGTCTCCCTCCCTGCGTCTCCCCCGCTCATGCTCTGTCTCTCTCTTTAAAAAATAAATGAACATTAGAAAAAAATTTTTTTAAAAAACTGACCAGTGTCATCCCATTTTTCTCTGTTCAAAAAACACGGAAGGGGTACTCTAAAACTCACTTCGGCTTGGTGTCTCCAGAAGTGGGGCTTGCATGCGATTTTTCTTCTCCTAGTTCTTTCCAAATGTTGGCCAATGAACGTGGATTACTTTTAAAGTCAGAGAGACATTACTAGCTACCATTTCTGTGCTTATTATGCGGGGGCATTGTGCCCACTGCTTTGCATGGTTTAAAGCCCTCTCTGTCTTCACAACAATCCCAGAAGTGAGGGCACTCTGATTATCCCCACTTTACCAAAGAGGAAATTGAGTTTCAGAGGGGTTAAGGGGCTTGACCAAGGTCAAACCACCAGAGAGTGACAGGGCTCAGATTTAAAACCACAGCTAAGCTACTAGACTCCAAAGTTCGAGCATTTCATTATCCACTACTGCTTCTCAGGACAAGAAAATACAAACGAGTCTGTTTCTGAAAAATGTTTTACTATGGGAAATATCAAGGATATCAAAAGTAGAAAGAAAACTGTAACTTCCAGTTATGACGTGAATAAATTCTGGGGAGCTAATGTACAACATGGTAAAGTACAGTTAAGAATACTAGATTGTGTGCTTGGAATTTGCTAAACCAAGAGATTTTAAGTGTCTCCCCTCACCCCCCCCCCCAACACACACACACTATCAAGAAATGATAGCTGTGTAAGGTGATGCCTGTGTTAATCAGCTTGGCTGTGGCAGTGATTCCACAATGTATACATATATCAAATCATCACGCTGTGTACTTTAAATGTATACAATTTTAGGGGCCTGGGTGGCTCAGTCGGTTGTGCGTCCAACTGCAGCTCAGGTCATGATCTCACGGTTCACGGGTTCGAGCCCCGCCTCGGGCTCTGTGCCGCCAGCTCGGAGCCTGGAGCCTGCTTGGGATTCTGTGTCTCCCTCTGTCTCTGCCCCTCCCCCGCTCATGAGGTCTCTCAAAAATAAGCATTAAGGGCGCCTGGGTGGCGCAGTCGGTTAAGCGTCCGACTTCAGCTCAGGTCACGATCTCGTGGTCCGTGAGTTCGAGCCCCGCGTCAGGCTCTGGGCTGACGGCTCGGAGCCTGGAGCCTGTTTCCGATTCTGTGTCTCCCTCTCTCTCTCTGCCCCTCCCCCGTTCATGCTCTGTCTCTCTCTGTCCCAAAAATAAATAAAAAACGTTGAAAAAAAAATTAAAAATAAGCATTAAAAAACAGGCATACAATTTTGTGTGACCATTATGCCTCAAAAGGATGGGGGTGGGGGGAAGGAAAATATCATGAATCCTGATGTTCCTACCCCATAGCTTCAAGAAAGTTTGTAGGTGGAGGGATTTGGGCGGGGGCTCAGAGAAGGGGGTGGAGATACTTAGGGAGGGGATGATCCCCAGAGCCAAAAGTCTCATCCTATTATACACACGCGTGCACACACACACACACACACACACAGTGCCCCCCTCCCCCACTCCCCCCCCCCCAGCTCTCAGGCTCCACGCTGGCCATCTCTGGGGCTGTGGCTTCCCCCTCTCCCGCCCCTGCCTGGGTTCCTTCCTCCTTTCTACATTTTACTAGTTTGCATTCCCCACACACACCCCCCCCCCCCCGCCACCCCCACCCCCACCCCCGCCAGATCCTTTATAGATGCCTGGCTCCCCTCCAAGGCCTCGAGGCTTTGGCGGCTCTGGAGGACAGAACATGGCCAGGGAACCTGACAAGGCACTGACACCAGCGACCCTGGTGGTGCTGGCCACCCTGGGCACAGCTGCGATCGCGACCACGAACCCCGGCATCGTGGCCAGGATCACCCAGAAAGGCCTGGACTACGGTAATCAGACGCTTTCCTTCCCTCCTCTCCTGCCCCTAAGGAGCACTTATCGAGCACCTCCTGTGTGCAGTCCTTTAACTCCAGTGCATGGCCTGCTCACAGCTCCTCAAAGGAGGCCCTCTGACCCCTGTCATGTATATGAAGAAACCGAGGCAAGGTGAGTGGCCCAAGGTCACAGAGCTGCAAGGTGGCCGGCAGGGTTGGGATTGGAGTGTCGATCTGGAGGACTCCACGTCCAGTGCTCAGGCCGCTGAGGGTCCTCATGGTCTCCTCCCTCTCTCTACCCAACTGCCAGCTCAGGCTTCTAGGCCCTTCTCTTCCCCCCAAAGCTGATTCTCAGTCTTGAGATTGAGTTTTGCCTTGAGATTCCTGGCTCCATCTTCAGCGTGGGCAGAGCCCAGGCCCTGTGAGGAGGCTAAGTGACGGGGACGGGGGAGGAGGGCCCTTCTTCACGGTCTCCCCCCAGGGCAGGGGCTTGGCAGCCACACTGCGCACATTACCCATCTGGATGCACCAGAGAGGGTCCCCCCAGGCCGCTCATCCAGGTCCAGACAGAGGAAAGAGTGGCATAAAACAGCCCCTGCCGCTCCACTCTGTGCCGGTCATTTCATCTTTATTTCAACCCTGGGTAGGACATACCGTCACCAGCAACATCCACAGATGAGCAAACTGAAGCTTGGAGGGGGCCCTGGGGAAGTGCGCGCCTAGATCTCGCCTCCAGTCTTGGCTCATGCCCCCCACCTTCCCCGCGCGGGGTTGCTCGACGCTGCCCCCCAGTGGCAGAGAGATGAACTGTGGAACAGTGCGGGAGACCCAGGCGCGCAGAGGTCAGACCGAGAAGGCAGACCCTCGTGGGCTGGCGTGCCGCTGAGGGAATGGGGACAGAACTCAGGGGGACCTGGCACCCCACCCCCGAATTCCTTCCCCAGCCCAGGCAGGACGTCTCTGAATCCCAGGTGCAGGCAGAAGGCTCCACGTGAGCTCGGAGGCAAGAGTACCGGGTGGCCCTGAAGGCTTCCTGGGAGCAGAGGCCTGGGCTCAGCCTTTAAACCCAGAAGTCTTCGTGTTCTGTCACAGCAGACTCAGTTTCCCCATGTGGCAACCAGAGTGGGTGTCCTGAAATACGGCAAATCTGCTCGTGTCCCTGCCGTCAGAAGATGTCCTGATCCTTTAGCATGGCATTTGAGATCCTTTTAAGACCTGGCCCGGTGCACGGGCTCCGGGACCGGAAGGGCCAGGATTCAAATCCTGACCCATCACTTGTCAGCTGTGTGGCCACTTTCCCAAATTTCCTCCTCCTCACCTGTGACTTGGGGGTGGTGACAGGACCTCCTCCCGAGGGTTTTCAGATTCAATAGCTTAATACGTGTACAGAGCTCAGAACAGCGCCTGGCACAGAATAAGAGTAAATGTGGGGGAGATGTCATTTCCACTGGCTGTTGGAAAACACAAAGCCTGGGAATCCTCTTCTTACCACTTCCTCCTTCTCAAGTAACGTGTCTGCCTTTCGACGGGTCCTTGGACGCCGTTAGCCACCTAACTGATGGCAGGATTCCTGACTTTGGGCGTTCGTTCATTTATTCACCCGATATTAAGTGCCTTCTAATAGTAAGTGCCAATCACTACGGTAAATGGAGGGGCCACATTCATCAACAAAACGGATGTGGCCGCTGCAAGCCTTGAAGGGTTCCTGTCTAGCAGTTGGGAGAGGTGGTAACCACAGCGTCACATGAATAGATGTACAATTACAAACAGTCATGGGGCTCCTCGGGAGATGCCCATGGCATCATGAGAATGATAACAAGGAGGATTGCTTTCGTCTCCTGGGTCAGAGAAGGTTCCCGGAGGAAGTGAGGATCGAGCAAACCAGAAGTTAACCAGGTGAAGGTGGGAGGGAAGGGTTTCCTAGGCAGCAGAAATGGCACAAGCAAAGGTCCTGTGGAGAGAGGCCAAAGGTTAGAGAGATGGAGTGTTTGCGAGGGCACAGCACAGAGCGAGGCACAGAGTAGGTGTTCCGTGAATACTCATAGAATGCATGACTGGGTGTTTGGGGTGATATTTTATTTTATTAAAAATGTTTTTTAACGTTTATTATTTTTGAGAGAGAGCGAATGACAGCGTGTAAGCAGGGGAGAGGCAGAGAGAGAGGGAGATAGAATCCAAAGCAAGGCTCCGGGCTGTGAGCACAGAGCCCCACCCCAGACTTGAACCCATGAACCATGAGATCATGACCTGACTGAGCCACCCCGGTGCCCCTTGGGGTGATATTTTAGACCAGGGATTGGCAAACGACAGTCCTGGGGCCAAATTTGGCTGGCCACATGCTTTTGTATGGCCCGTGAACAAACAATGGCTTTTACATTTTACATTTTTAAATGATTGAAAAAAAGTCAAAGAATAATATGTGAAAGTTATCTGGAATTCAAATCTCAGTGTCCGTAAATGAAGTTTTAAAGTTTTATTGGAACACAGCCACACCCATTCGCTTGCTTATTGTCTGTGGCT
Source organism: Panthera pardus (assembly GCF_024362965.1). NCBI lineage: Eukaryota > Metazoa > Chordata > Mammalia > Carnivora > Felidae > Panthera > Panthera pardus. Next base: position 21,436,754 of record NW_026526821.1, on the reverse strand, counting down.
GCTTTCGTGCAATCACAGCAGAGCTGAGTGGTTGTGACAGAGACCGTGTGAGCCACAAACCCAAAAATATTCACTATCTGACCGTTTACAGAAAACCCTAGCTGACCCCTGATATGGACAGGGACAGGCTGTGCCTCTGACTGTCACCCTTTTTCTCACCCCTCAGCCTGCCAGCAAGGAGTGGCCGTGCTGCAGAAGGAGCTGGAGAAGATCACCATCCCCACGTTCTCAGGAAGCTTCAAGATCAAGCATCTTGGGAAAGGGCATTATAGCTTCTACAGGTGAGGCCTGTCGAACTCAACCCTCAGTGTACAGAACTTGTAGTGTCCTGGGGCCACCAAGACCTAGAATCACAGAGCCACAAACTCCTAAACTCAGAGAGGTTAAGACCCCCCGTCCAGTGTTGACCCCACCCCAAGGGGATATAGTCCCCCAAGCTGAGTGTAGAGGAGGCCACAGAAGGTGCTCACCATGACTCCCAAGGCAGGGCAAATGTGTCACGAACCCCAAAACTCTGTGCCAGGTCCATATAGCAAGCAAGATTTGGAGGAGGGGGTTCAAGAGCAGAAAGCTTAATCTAAAATGGCTCAAACCAGAATTTATTGGCTCACGTGTCTGAGAAGTCTCTGGAGTAGTCTGGCCTCAGGTTCAGCTTGAGGTAGCCCCAAATGACATTGGCCCCTGTTTTCTCCTTGCCGCTTCTCAGCATCGCTTCCCTTGAGGAGGTCCAATTCTCAGGTGGGGTGTCCCCTCAGAGATGCAAGATGGCGACCGGCATCTCCTCAGCACTCTGAATCCTGTGGAAGGAGAGCACTTTTCCCTTGAATCTCAAGCGAAAACACTAAGATTCTCACTCTGCTCGTCCCACCTTAGGTTACGTACACGTCCCTGAACCAATCACCGTGGCCAGGGGATACCCTACACTAACTAGCTCACGCCCAAGTCAAAAGCTCCACCCCGTGAACATGGAAAGTCAACTTCCTTTGCAGTGACATGGAGTAGCTGTGTGGAGCCCCCAAAGGAAAAAGGGAGTTCTGTTACCACAAGAAGGGAGTGTGGGTGCCGGGCAGAAAACCCATAAATGTCCACTACGGACTTTTATACACCTATTCACTCAACAGATATTTTTGAGCACCTACTATGTGTCTGACACAACAGGCTTGGCTACAACAGTGAACCGAGAGAAACACACTCCACCCTTTCATAGAACTTGCAGTCGGGCGAGATTACATCTGTTATCCTCGTTGATGGTCACACTTCCCGCAAGATGGAGGTTATTGTGGCCCAGAAAACTGAGCCTCAGGATGATCAAGTGGCATACTCAGGGTCACACAACAGTACACTGAGGAACGGGATTCAAATGCAGATCTGTCTGACGTTAAAGCCTGGCCGCTCTGCCCTATGCCCACAGAGTTTCCAAGGTGGCTCTCGTAGTTTCCGGGTTCTTCTGCAGTGGATGTGGTGAAGGGCTGGGGGTGGGATGAGTCTGCACTAACCATTAACTGAGTTCTTGTGTGGGCCCCCAGGAGGCTAACTGAGCATTTCTTCTTCACAGCCTGGCTATCCGTGGATTCCAGCTTCCCAGTTCCCAGATAAAACTAGCTCCCAGTGAGGGCCTCGATCTCTCCATCGCAGACGCCAATGTCAAGATTAGTGGAAAATGGAAGGCACGAAAGAACTTCATGTGCGTTTCCAACCTTGGTGTTGACTGAGTGTGTGGGTGAGCTTTAGGTGATACTTGAAAGGGGTGAGGGCCAGGATCTCAGGAACACTCAATTTTTGCGTTACCCATCACCACTTGTGCCCACAGGGCTCCTGGGGGGGATTTTTCATAGCCCCTGGTTAATAGCCGAGCATTTGTCCGTGTCAGAACGCAAGACATTGACAAGATTGAGTTTGGTACGTGAAGCGTAGGATGGAAGGCTCAGCGGGACCTATAATTTACCCCTTTATCAGTTAGCTATGGCTGTGTAACAAAACACCCCAACTCAGCTGCTGAAAACAATAGTCATATATTATCACTATGTATCTGTGTGTTAGCTGGGGTTCCGCTGATCTGGGTTGGGCTCAGCTGAGGCAGCCCTTCTCCACACGTATCTCTTCGTCCTCCTCCTTAGACCTGCGGGCTACTCAGAGCATGTCCTCGGTGGTGGCAGACATGCGAAAAGGGCAACCAGAAACATTCTAAGGTCTAGAATTAGCCCGTGGTCACTTCTACTCACTTCCACCATTGGCCAAAGTAAGTCACGTGGCCAAGCCCAAAGGCAAGAGCCTGGAAACGCATGCACCTCCCCCCCAAGATAGGCAAAGGAATGGAAAATTGGGGCAAATCATCCAAACCACAACTCTGAATCAAAATACTGGGTTCTCACCACGGTGAGCCTGCCCTCTAGGGGTGGCGGCTCAGAACGACCAATCACTTCAGCGACTTTGTGGCGATTCCAGGGGGATCACGGGGGAGAAGACACTTTGGGGAGAGGGACGTGAGTCTGCCTTCCTGTCCCTTCCCCACAGTAAACATCGCTTAGCTCTTCGCGTGGGCTCTTTTGCGTCATTCATTTCACTCGCTGATGGCGCAAAAGGTAATGTACTTCATTATGTTAAAGGAGAGTTGGCAAAACACACTCACGTCCACCGTCTTACCCCAAACTCGTTCCATCCCTGAAGGAGCCCATTTCATGAACCCATTTTATTGAACCCATTTATTGACCCCATTTATTGAACCCATTTATTGACCCCATTTCATGAACGAGGACATTAATTAGTGAAAGTCTCCAAACATGCAGATTCTTAGGGGCAAAGCCGGTGATCAACTGCCGGTCAAGGGTCTGGGCGAGGAAACTGGAAATCAGAGCAGTTGAGAAACATACCCAAAGCCACTCAGCAAGGGCAGAGGCAAGGGGAGAGAGCAGCGTTCTGCCGGGCAGACACGGATCCACGCGTCCCTCCGTGCTGTGTGACCTCAGGCAGGCGGCCTCCCCTCTCTGAATTCCATCTCAAGCAGCAAAACCTACCTTCCGGCCCAGGCTTGAAGTTTGAATGGCACTAGGGAAGAAACGGCTTGCTCTGACTCTGATCTGTGTTTCCCTTCAGCAAAACCAGCGGCAACTTTGACCTGAGTGTGGAGGGCGTCTCCATCTCGGCCGTTCTGAAGCTGGGCTTTGACCCCGCCTCCGGCCACTGCACCGTGTCCTGTCCCAGATGCAACAACCACATCAACGGTGTCCGTGTGCACATCTCAGGCAGCAGCCTGGGGTATGGTCTCCTAGGGCCGTGGGCGGGAGGAGAGACCTTAAGAAGCACTGCCCTGCATTCAGAGAACGTCCCAAGTGCACCTCTTGCCGGGCCTTGTTCAGAGGCCTCCGCTGTAGGGGAGGGGCAGGGTCCGCAGACAGCACAGAGACCACCCCCGCCTCCAGGAGTCATTTGGTCATCCGACATTCATTCAACAGACTCTCCTGAGCCCTGACTATGCCCCGGGCTCTGGCTAACCCCTTGACGTGCGTTGAACCGCACAACCCTCACCACAGTTCTGTAGGCGTTGATTCCCCCATTCAACAAATGTCCACTGAGAATCTGCTGTGCACCAGGAAACAGCAGTGGCCGATAAAGACTTAGCAATAGCGAACATCAGCGGGACGTCAGCTAGCATTACCGTGAGCCAAGCGTGCTTTTCAGCTTGTGAATTGTCTCAGTCGAGCCGCACGGTGAAGTTAGTCCGTTATTGCCCCCGTTTTCAGAAGGGAAAACCAAGGCAGAGAGGGGATAGAAAAGAGCCTGAGTTTTCATACCTCGTGGGTGTTGAAGAGGGATTCAGCCCACGGCTATCCGGCCCCAGGCTCTGAGCCACTCAGCCCCTGTTCTCTTGAAGCTTCCGACCCACTGGAGGAGATAGACATCAATCAAATCATTGCGTTAATGAATGATTCATAAAGGATCACAAAAGAATGTAAGAACTAAGAAAAAGGGGTACAAAGTGCTATGAGCACATAGAACGGAAGGGTCTGACCCAGTCTGGCTGCTTCTTCCTTGATGAAACATTTGAATTGAAATGAAAAGAATAAGTAGGAGTTAATTAGGCAGATGTGGGGGACAGGGGGTGTTTTCAGTAGCAGGAACAGCATGTGCAAAGGCCTTGTGGTGGGAGGCAGCATAGAACACAGGAGGATACTGCAGAGCAGCGCGGCTGGAGTGTCAAGGGGGAGAGCAGCAGCGACGAGAGAGGCTGAGACAGGGTGGGGCCCCAGCCGTGCACCAGCTGAGGAAACAAACTCATGAACAAGTCACTGCACCCCGAGGGCCAAGTATCTAATGGGGGTGTGCACAGTTAAAGCCCGGGCACGAGGGTGCCTAGGTTACTTGAAGGAGGGAGGAAGATGTCCCAGATGAGGCAGCCTCCAACGCAGCCCAGGGACACCTGGGAAGCCTCACGCCTGTCCCCACATGTCAATCTCCAGGTGGCTGATCAACCTCTTCCACGAAAAAATTGAATCTTCGCTCCGAAACAGGATGACCAGCGAGGTAAGACGGGCTCAGAGTGGGCGGGGCCCTCAGCGCAGGCGTCGCTGGATCCTTCCGCTCTCGGACCAGAGGACTGGAAGGCGTCCTCATAGCTCTTTGAGACCTCCGGCTCGGCTCTAGAAACCAGTCGTGAGGAGTCCAGCAAGAGACTGAAACGAGGGTCACAGCACACACCCACAGAGCGTGCACTCGCCCCACGCCCTGCCTGGACCTCCTCTGCTCTTCCCCCTGCCTTCCTCCCGCAGGCAAACTTCCTTCTCCCCAAGTCCCTTCTCCCAGCTCTCTGGCCTCCTCCCCCATCCCTGCCATCCCCCAACCCCCCCTGTTGGTGCTCCCCACCCGGAAACCACACGATTGATGAAGCTGCTAGGCTAGAGTGCCAGCAAAGTATCCCCTGGGGCTGGAACAGAAAAGGGTCACTGGCTAGCGTTCCCCAACCCTCCCTCGCCCTAAATCCACCCAGGCCAGCTTCTTCGGCTGAGAAAAGGGGCCATTCATCGGGCTGGTTTTCCATGAATAAACCATTAGCTGCCAGGAATGCCCTGCGCCTGTCTCCCAGGCCAAGTGAGCTGAGGAAAGCGGGGAGCCACTGAAGATTTTAGGCAAGGGGGTGACCCGGCCAGATCTGTGCTTTGGAAGAGTTTCTGTGGCTGCCGTGAGAATGACTGGAGGAGCCAAAAGATGGGGCAGGGGACCTCACGGAGCCCAAGGAAGCTGTACAGTCTTCTAGAGGGCAGCCACTGGGTTCTCGGTCAAAGGCACTGACAGTGGGGACAGGGAGACATCAGTCAGATCAGATCATTGGTCTGACGGCATTCTGTCAAAGTTGTAAAACAAAACAAAACAAAAGCAGTGCGTGGTTGTCGAAATGTGTACCACAGCAGATTATAAAATGGGTTTTAGCGGCAGAATCCGGCCCCCGGGTCTAATTCGTTTTGCCACTTTGAGCAAATTTCAGATCCTCGGTTCGACCATCTGTAAAATGGGGACATTAATACCTCCTTGCACCCAGCTGCTCAGGCAACGCAGGCGGTGCACTCACCCACCAGCCTGACTAACCCGTGGTTCAACTGTCCTTGTAGTTAAATCATAGTACAAGGGCAATGGCAGCATTTAACATTGGAACTATTAAAACAGAGCATTTCTTGGTGACACCTTCAGAGTGGCCCTCAGGAGCAGCCAAGTTAAAAAGTAATGATGCACCTGTTGTTAGACAACAACGTGAGAAGGAGGAGGAGGAGGGGGGGAGGGGGAGGGGGAGGATGTCTGCATACACGGAGTGCTTGCAGTGAAATTGGTCCTATGTCTCGAGCTGTCTACAAGGATCCCAGCATTTAATCCGCACAAAATCCTTATGCTAGGGGGTGTCATGGTTTTCTCCATTTTACCGATGGGTAAACTGAGGCTCAGAGGGGGAAGTGATGGGACTGGGGTTCAAACCCAGGCTATCCCCCCCTCCGAGGTGAAGCTCTTGATCATAGCAAGATACTCTTTAGAAGACAGTACTGGCTTGAGTGGACAGGCGGACGGATGGGTGGATGGATGGACGGATGGACAGATGGACGGATGGATGGATGGATGGATGGATGGATAAACGAGGTACCAGGGTGTCCATGATCGTAGCAAGGGCTGGAAATGACGAGGAGTGAGCTGGGCAGTTAACTCCTGGGAATACAGAGTGAAGGGTGGGCATCTGAGGGAAGGAAGAGCCCCGGTCTACGCGAAGTGTGTGTGTGGGGGGGGGGGGGGGGCCGAGAGCGGGGGACGACACAAGCAGCCGCTGGAAGCTGGGCTCTAGGCTGTGATGCGATTTGCTGTGGTTTGGAGCCATCTGGTGGCCCTCGTCGGGGAGTGGCACTGGAGGCCAGCAGCCCAGGGGCAGGCAGCCCCAGCTCCCAGATGTGCCACCCCCTCCCCACCCCCTTCCCCAGACCACTCGCGGCAGAGGTACCGGCTCCTCAGAGGACGATATTCTAGGCGCGTGCAGAGTCTTGCGCGTGTGATAGAAACACACTCAGGGCAACCAATTTTCTCCCTCCGCCACTTCTTTCCTCCCTCCTACCCTCCCCCCTTCCTTCGAAGAAGCATTCAAAGAAAGCAAAACGTGCCCGGTTCCTCATTCCCGAAAGACATTTTCCGCCACGGGAAGCCCTCACTGGCCACTTCTTTGGTTCTTTCCAGATCTGCAAGGTGGTGACCAGTTCTGTGTCCTCCAAACTGCAACAGTATTTAGAGACACTGCCAGGTGAGCGCTGGGCGAGGTCAAGGAGACAGGGAGAGAAGGGGGAGGAGCACAGGACAACAAGGAGAGTGTGATGGAGCCTCCAAGTTTCCCAGACAGGCTTGGGTCTGGGTGGAAACGGGTAGAACGGACGATTTTCAACCGGCAGCTCGCATCGGACCCCAAATGGGCCAGGCCCTCGTGGCAGGTGCGAGAACAGCCCATGCCCATTCATTCCCCCACCGGTGCCGAGGCCAAATAACAAACAGTCCCAGCTCTCTGTGGTCAGGCACTCATAGCTGCCCTGAGATCTGACGCTGGTCATTTCGCCTCTCTGGGCCCCGGTTTTCACATCTTTAAAATGGGGACAATTCTCCATACCTCCCAGTAACTGAAGAGCTGCAGGTTGGGGGGCAGGCTCCCACTGGCTGAGTGCTTCCCATGTCCTCGCACCCAGAGGAACTGTCTCCTCTCAGCCTCCCAACGCCTCACGGAGGTTGGTGTAGTCTCCCAACTTTACCGCCAGGAAACTGAGGCTCAGAAAGGAACTGTGACTTGCCCGAGGTCGCAAAGCCAGAAAGAAGCGGAAGCAGGATCCTAATTGGGGTTTTCTCACTCTAGAGCCTGTACCCCAACCTGCTAGCCAGGCTCCCTCCCGGTGGAGCAGTCATGGCAGCCCATGGTGCGAGCCCATTCAAGATGCATTCCTTCCCCAGGCACGGCCCCAGACCCTCCAGGGATGGGCCCTACCTGGGCATGTTCAGTGCAATGACACTGTCCACATTTTGGCCTCAGCAGGCAGGAAAATGACTTTGGTTTGAGTCCCGGCTCCATCACTCTCCAGCTGTGCCATTTGGAGGAGTGACATCTCCGAGCCCCGCGTCTTCCCCCTCTGATGTGGGAAGGAAGGGCTTAAGGAGGGACCGGCATTTATTTAATTCTCATTCGTTACTGCTGGGAACCACAGACACTGTTCAGACCTGAACCAACCTGGGCTCAGCCTGGGATATTATCACTGCTAGTAATGGTCCCTTTGGCTTTTGAGCCCCTCCCATGTCCGGGGCATCTGTGGGGTCACCAGTACTGCCCCATTCTACACGTGACAAAAAGTGGCTTAGAGTAATGAAAGCAACTCGTCCAAGGTCAGATAGAGTTCAATTCAAGCCCAGGTCTCTCTGCTTCTTGACCCTGTGTTTTAGCTACATCTTGGGGCTATGGAAGCAGGGGAAGAGATAATGTCTGTTTGTGTAGGGTGGGGGTTCATTTTCCTTTAAAGGGAGCCCAGGGAGGGCTTCGTGGAGGAGGTGGGAATGGAACCTGCACTGCAGTTCCTTGCCGTTCAACTCTGGCAGATGCCAACACTGCATCTCAGGCCCTAAAGATGCTGCCATGGGAGGCAGCTCATGGCTCATCTTCTTCCCGTCTAGTGACAACTCGAATAGATCATGTCGCTGGGATCAATTACTCACTGGTGGCACCTCCAACAGCCACGACTGACAACCTGGATGGGCAGCTGAAGGTGAGACTTACACTGGGGAACTTATACCCTCATGCCTTTGCCACAGGCCCTCCTGGGGCTCCCCAACATCCTAATCTCGGCATCTTCTCCCTGCTCTGGTCACACTGGCTGGCCTCCCGCTATTCCTGAACCACTCTATCCCTGCTCGCTCCCTTGGGCCTTTGCACCTGCTCCCTCTCTGCCCAGAATGCTCTCACCCAGATATTCACATAAACTCTCCCTTCTTTTTAAGTCTTTACTTAAATATCCCTCCCACTAAAGCCCACTCCCACTGAAATAGCTCCTTCTTCCCCCCCATATCCTGATTTATTTTTCTCAACATCACATATTATTAACAACCCCCCAACACACACACACACACACACACACACACACACACACACACACACAGAGTCACATGTCTGTCTCCCTCACTATGATGAAAGAGGTGGGACTATAGCTGCTTTGTTCCTGACTATAGGTGCACACCCAGAACCATGCTTGGTATCTATTAGCTGCTCAGTAAATATTCTGCTTGGACAGACAAATAGATGGATGGATGGATGGATGGATGGATGGATGGTGGATGGATGACAAATGGATGGATGGATGGATGGATGGTGGATGCATGGATGGATGGATGGATGGATGGATGGTGGATGGATGGACGGATGATGAATGGATGGATGGTGGATGGGTAGATGGATGGTGGATGGATGGATGGATTGATGGATGTTGGATGGATAGATGGTGGATGGATAGTGGATGGATGGATGGATGGATGGTGGATGGATAGATGGATAGTGGATGGATGGATGGTGAATGGATGATGAATGGATGGATGGTGGATGGGTAGATGGATGGTGGATGGATGGATGGATGGATGGTGGATGGGTGGATGGATGGATGGATGGATGGATGGTAGATGGATGGTGGATGGATGGATGGTGGATAGATGGAGTATCATTTCATGCTACTTTCCCCCCACTCACCACCCTCCAACCAGGAACATGGGCTTTGCACTTTCTCAACACACCAAGCTCGTTCCCACCTCAGAGCCTTTGTCTTACCCATCCCCTCTGCCTGAACTGCCTTCCCTCGCATGCCCCCCTCTACCCACTGGCTTCTTCTACTCCAGGTGAGTCTGTGCTTGGATGTCACTCCCAAAGCAGCCTTCCCTGACCACCCCAGCTGGAGTGGGTCCCACCCTTGAATTCCCTCTGGATGTACTTCATTCAGTCCCTCCACGATTGGTGATTGGCTTGTTTGTTTACTGTTTACTTGTTGGTTCTAAAATACATTTGATATAAAAAAGAAAATTTAGAAACTACAGAGAAGCAGAGCAGAGAAATAAATAGGAAGGAAAGGAGGAGGGAAGGGAGGAGAGGGAGAGAGATTACCCAAATATTACAACTCAGAGGCTAAAATTAACAACTCAGGAAACAACAGATGTTGGTGAGGATATGGAGAAATGGGAACCCTCTTGCACTGTTGGTGGGAATGCAAACTGGTGCAGCCACTCTGGAAAACAGTGTGGAGGTTCCTCAAAAAATTATAAATAGACCTACCCTACAACCCAGCAATAGCACTCCTAGGAATTCTTCCAAAGGACACAGGAGTGCTGATCCGAAGGGGCACATGTACCCCAATATTTATAGCAGTGCTCTTAACAATAACCAAATTATGGAAAGAGCCCAAATGTCCACCAACTGATGAATGGATAAAGAAGATGTGGTTTATATATACAATGGAATACTACTTGGCAATGAGAAAGAATGAAATCATGCCATTTGCAACCACATGGATGGAACTGGAGGGTATTATGCTGAGTGAAATAAGTCAGTCAGAGAAAGACAGATACCATATGTTTTCTCTCATATGTGGAACTTGAGAAACTTACCAGAAGACCATGGGGGAGGAGAAGGGGAAAAAAGAGTTACAGAGAGGGAGGGAGGCAAACCATAAATAAAAGACTCTTAAATACAGACAATAAACTGAGGGTTGATGGGGGAGGCAGGGAGAGAGGGGAAAACGGGTGATGGGCATTGAGGAGAAGGGCACTTGTTGGGATGAGCACTGGGTGTTGTATGTAAGTGATGAATCATGGGAGTCTGCCCCCCAAACCAAGAGCACACTGTATACCCTAACCAGAACTGCCGTGAACATCCTTGTATCTGGGTCTCTGCCCATCCTTGGCTATCTCCTAGAAGTGGCATTGCTGGACCAAATAGTATACTTAAAAAAAAAAAAAATCTAAGTGGTACAATGGAATAAAGGATGAGAATAACCTGTTTATTGACCCCCCCAGTCTCCTGCCCAGAGGTCATGGCTGTGAGGCTCAGGGTGTGTTATATGTGAATCTCCAGGCTCCCTGGTTCTAAACATTCACATAAATGCAAGCCCATCCGGTTTTGCTGGTAATCTGTTTGCATGAATGGATACATAGCATCTTTTCACTTGCTTTTCTCGTTTAAAAATCTGCATTAGAGTTGGCACATGGGTCCACTTATTTATTTATTTTGAGAGAGAGAGAAAGTGAGCACATGCATGTGAGCAGGGGAGGGGCAGAGAGAGAGAGAGAGAGAGAGAGAGAGAATCCCAAGCAGGCTCAACGCTGTCAGTGCAAAGCCTGATGTGGGGCTCAAACTCACAAACCATGAGATCATGACCTGAGCCGAAACCAAGAGTCGGATGCTTAACCGACTGAGCTACCCAGGCGCCCCTCACTTATTTATTATTTTAAAGAGTTGCATGGTATTCTGTAAGATAGGTGAAAGGGTAGTTAATTTTTTATGACCAAACGATTCAAAGGTACAGAGAAGATTACACACTGACGTACCTACCACCGAGCTTTAAGAAATGTTACCATTAAGGGGCGCCTGGGTGCCTCAGTCGGTGGAGCGTCCGACTTCGGCTCAGGTCATGATCTCACAGTTCATGAGTTCAGGCCCCACGTCGGCCTCTGTGCTGACAGCTCGGAGCCTGGAGCCTGCTTCGGATTCCGTGTCTCCCTCTCCCTCTCTGCACGTCCTCTGTTCACACTCTGTCTCTCCCAAAAATGAATACACATTAAAAAAGAGAGAGAGAGAAAGAAAAATGGAAAAAAATGTTACCATTTTGCTGTATTTGCCTCTGATTTTTTTCTTTGAAACATTCGAAACATAAACACCAAGGCTTCCTTGGGCACCTGTACCCCGCAGGGAACCCACACGGATAAGACGCCCGTGTGTATCCTTCTTACCTGTGGTGTTTACACTTTTACTGCTTAACTATGTGTCGATAATTCTTAAATAGTACGTTTTATATGCCTTTAAATTTTACATAAATGGTATTCTACCATATGTATCTACAACTTACTCTTTTATAACTCAGCATTGGGTTTTTTTAGCTAAATAAATGATCTGCTTTGGCAACGTGTGGCCAAGTTGCTCTTCAGAAACTTATAAACATATATTCCCCCACAGCATCTGAACACTCTCCCCCAAAACTGGATGGTGTGAGCTTGAAATATGCTTACACTTAAAACAGTTTACCTCTCCCTTTAACATTTTGCTAATTTGACAGATGAAAGCAAACAAACAGAACCTCGCTGTTCTTCTGGTAGAATTTCCGTGCTTGTTGGCAAGGTTGAAGCTGGGCCGACGGAGTGGCCGGGAGGTTGGGAGTGTCGCACGAGCGGCCTCAGGCAAGCCTCTTCAGCTCCCGGGGCCTCAGTATGCTTTCCTGCAAAATGGGCATAATCACATCCCCCTCGCAGGACTGGCAGGAAGAGGCCCTAGAAACTAGCACCGAGGAGGCGTAGGACATTCTTGTTAGTTTCTGCCATGGCTTCCTCCTCTGTGAGTGCGTGATTGGTACCCCCAGCCCATTTTCTCCTGGAATGAAGACGTTGAATTATAATTCCTGAAGGAAGCCCAGGCTCACCCTGTCGCCTCCACCCCCAGGGGGAGTTTTTCAGGTGGGCCCACCCCAGTCCCCCTCCCTTTGCCCCTCCGCCACTGGCCTTTCCCAGCGACCACGACCGCATGGTGTACCTGGGCATCTCCAACTACTTCTTCAACACAGCGGGATTCGTGTACCAACAGGCCGGGGTCCTGAACCTGACCGTCACGGACAACATGGTAAGGCCAGGCTGGGGGTGGATGCGGGAAGAGCACGGGGCTCGGAGCACAGCAGGCCGTCTGGACTTGAACTTGTGTTTACACGGGGGAGATCACAGTCCAGCCTCTAGGGGCAGCCAGACCTGAGTTGGAATGTCAGCCTCCTCTTTTCTAGCTGGGTGACCTTAGAGCAGTAGGTCAACCTCTCAAAGCACTCAGCACGGGCTTAGCACGTAGGAAGTCCTGGACGAGGATAAAAGTCACAGCCAACACCGCCCTTGCCCTCGCCCTTGTGCCCTGATCCAATCTTAGCCTCAAACCACCATTATCATCAACCTCAGTGTCTCTATCGATATATTCAAAGCTGAGTCCTGCTCTGGGCCTCAGTTCACTCATCTGTAAAATGAGGAAATAACCATCCTGTCCAGAGTCCAGGTGCAACCAGGTCACCAACCATGTGTCCCCTGGAAAGATAAACAAAGACCTCCCGAATGAGAACTCTTCCGGGTGAGAGAGTCAGCCACCAACACCTGCATTTAGCAGAGACTCAAACACACTCAGAGGAGGGGGAACGTGATGGCTTTATACCTTTACAAGTGTGCTCCTAAGAGAGTTTTGGCACGGGGAAGCTGGAGGTGAGCTAAGAGAAGCTGGGCATCCTATGTGATTGGTTTGGAGAGCCTATCCGAGTTTTTCAGGGAAAAAAAAAGGGGGGGAAGCTGGCAGTCCTGGCTGTTCCAGGCTGATTGCTGCAGAAGTTGGGGGTCCCCATTCTATTGTCATGTGTAGACTGGCCGTTGTGCATTTGTGGATTCAGTCTTTCACCCCTCCTACGGACCCCCCCCAATCTATAACATAATCCCCCAAGATCTTTTTCTCTTCTTTTCTTGCTACAGATACCAAAGGAATCCAAAGTCCGACTGACAACCGAAGTTTTTGGAATCCTCATACCCCAGGTAAGAAAGAGTCTGTTCCCCTTTTGCCCACTCACGAGGCATCCTGGGGGTACCGGGGAGTACTAAGCTCTGCCTAATGGCTTGATGAGAGCCCCCCTCTCCAGATCTAGCGGCAACCCAGCCTGGGAGTGGAAGTAGCCTTGTGTAGTCCGTCCTCAATGCAGAGAAAGGCTCCGAGCACCCAGGTGACCAGGCATGAGGGTAGACACTGGGGGCTTTTCCATGCAACAAATATTTATTGGGGGCTCACCGTGTGCCCAGGGCCCTGTTCTTGGCGTCTAGCAAAGCAGACCATCTCCCTGCCCTCCTGGAGCTCCAGTCCAGTGAAGAGAGAAAAGTCTTATTCAGGTACCCAAAACAAATAAGAAAATGCACGCCAAGATAAATGAAGCCAACAGATTGATGAGGTCACTTTAGACAAGGACCTCTGTCTCAGTCTGCTCAGGCTGCTATAACAAGGTGCCACGGACTGGTGGTTGACACAACAGAAATAAATTTCTCATGGTTCTGGAGGCCAAGAAGTCTAAGATCAAGGTACCCACACATTTGGGTTTGGGGGAGAGCCTCTTTTGGGCTAATAGATGGCTGCCTTCTTGGGGCGCCTGGGTGGCTCAGTTGGTTGAGCGTCCAACTTCAGCTCAGGTCATGATCTCACAGTTCGTGAGTTAGAGCCCTGCGTCGGGCTCGGTGCCGACAGCTCAGAGCCTGGAGCCTGCTTCCGGTTCTGTGTCTCTCTCTCTCTCTGCCCCTCCCCTGCTTGCGCTCTGTCTCTCTCTAAAATAAATAAACATTAAAAAAATTTTTTTAATAGATGGCTGCCTCCTTGCTGTGTCCTCACATGGCCTTTCCTCTGAGCAAGCAAGCTCTGGTGTCTCTTCTTACGAGGACACTAATCCTGTTGGATTAGGGCCCCACCCTTATGACCTTGTTGAATCTTAATTTCTTCCTTAGGGCTTCATCTCCAGCTACAGCCATACAGGGGGTTAGGGCTTCAATGCATGAGTTTCGGGGGACACAAACATTCCATCCATAACAGCCTCTCCAGTGGTGGCCCTTCCAGAAATTTCTATACAGGAGGTACTGGTGTGGGGAAGTGTGACTGGTAGGGGGACCAGGGGACTCTCCTTGAAGCTTTATGGCCTAACCATGAATTGCCTGGGGGAGGGTTGGAAGCTAGGAGAGACAGGGGCAATGTCACAAAGCCCTCCTCAGTTCCCCCAGGAAGCCACCACTGCTCTGTGACATTTGAGCTGACTCCTGAAGGAAGGGAAAGAGCCAAACTGGGAAGGAACGGGGGGGGGGGGGGAGGAGGGAGGGGAATGAGCATTCAGCAGGGGAACTTGGACAGGAACAGAGTGGGTCATATATTTGAGGAACAGAAAGGAGTCCCGTATGGCTGGAGCTGGAAAGCAGGGAGTGGGGCCCGTGGGGTGAGGTCGTGGACACCGAGCGCAGAGAGTGCAATCTTTCCAACAGCAATGGGAAGGGGTACCTGAGGGGCTCAGTCGGCTATGCATCCAACCCTTGCTTTCAGCTCAGGTCATGATCTCATGAGTCGTGGGATCGAGACCCGTGACGGGCCGTGCACGGAGCGTGGAGCCTGTTTGGGATTCTCTCTCCCTCTCTCTCTGCCTCTCTCTCTCTCTCTCTCTGTCTCTCAAAAATAAATAAATAAATGAACAAATAAACAAACTTTTTTTATTAAAAACAATGAGAATACATTGGAGGCGTTTATGCAGGGCCAACACAAGATAGGATTTAGAAACAGTTTAATAAAATCGTCATTTTGTTTGTTGTCCCCACTGGGGACTGCAGGTGGCCAAGATGTTCCCCAACATGAAGGTGCAGCTCGTCTTCTGGGCCTCCTCCCCGCCGCACCTCACCATGCACCCCGAAGGCCTTGTCCTCACCCCTACCCTGGATGCCCAGGCCTTTGCTGTCCTCCCGAACTCCTCCTTGGCCCCCCTGTTCATGCTTCGCCTGGTAAGCGGTTCGCAGGTGTGGGCAGACGAGGGCAGCGCCCTGGGAGTTGGGGGACCAGGGTGAACCTGCCCAGGTTCAGACGCTCCAGCGTCTGAGACCAGAGCCACGGTACTGTTTCTGGCTTCTGCGGGCATTCATACATTCAACTCTTCATTCTGTCGCTGCCTTGAAATACGTGTACCGTTTCAGGTTCATTCGCTTGTGTCTTTGGTCATTCAATTAAGCGTTTGTGTATTTGCTCATTCATTCAAGTATTCATTAGATTGCTGACTTGAAACGCGCTAGATCTGTTCTGGTGCATACATGCATTAATCTGTGCCGTTATTCATTTATTCATTTACTTATACCTTTGTTCAATTAAACATTCATGTGTATATGTGTTCATCCATTCATCTTTTATTTGCTGACGCACATCTCTGTCGATTCCTTCATCTGCGTGTGTAAGCCCTTGCTCGTTCAAGTTTGGGTTCTATTGCTGGTGTGCGGGTTCATCCTCTCTCTGTCTCCCCGTGAACATTCGGTGGCACCCGCTGTGACCATGGAGGCGAAGGCCAGACCTTCTCCCCACCGGGGGGTGCTCGCAGGCCTCAGGCAGGTCTGCCGGCTCTCAAGTCGAGACCCATTTCCCCATTTTGCCAATCAAATGGGCTCCCGGGGGGGTCGTCCCGGGTCTTACAGACAGTGGGCAGGAAAGCTGAGGCGGGGAGCTCGGTTTTCTGGCTCCGTCCATATTTGTTGAATGAATGAATGAATGGATGGATGGATGAATGAGTATCTTGACATTAGGGCTGGCCTGGACTCCAGCCCCGAGGTCTGTCTCACCTAGCCTGTGAGAATGGCCTGGGAACTCTGGAATGGAATCCAAGAGCAGCGGGAGAAAGTGGTAAGTGGTTGACAACCCAGGACTCACCGACAGGCACGGAGCAAAAGGAAGAGCCCCTCCCCCTCGGGTTCTGCGTGGGCTCGGGGACCTCACTCTTCGGCTTGCTGCTTTGCAGAGCATGAACATTTCTGTGACGGTCGGAGCCACGCCTGACAGGCTTGTGGGACAGCTCAGGTTGAACAGGTAAGTGGGCCTGTGGGGATGACAGGAGTGGCTGCCCATCCGTTCTCGGGGCCCGTGGGCCAGCAGTGGCCCCACAACACCACGAGCACAGTGTCGTTGCTTTCTTGTTCATCGGTGGCAATTAAGCCTCAAATGGTGCACAGCGGGCCCCATAGCCCTGTTTTACAGACAGTGAAACTGGTGTGCAGAGGAGAAGGGCCCCGCCCAAGGTCATACATGTAGGTGACCGGTCATCTTGGTTTGCCCGCAGCCCCCCGCCGTTAGCACTGAAAGTCCTGCACCCTGGACGGCCCCTCCGTCCTGGGCAGACGCGTGGCTGGGTGATGCCAGCTGGTGCCTCCAACCCGCGCTGAGCCACGCCAGCGCCCAGCCACCCGCATCCCTGATCTGCCTTAGCGCTCGGAAAACCCACAGCGATTTCTTCCTACCCCATCCTTGGGACTTTGTCAGCCGCCTCGTGTTGGAAAAACCCCAACAGAGGCCACTGTGGCTCAGCGCGGGCTCTGGTGTTGAGGACGCCCGCCCTCAAAGCGCAGCTCACCTTGCAAACACTGAACTCACCAAGGTCCTGTCGCCCTGGCTGCAGAAGAGGCCATTGATTTAGAAGAAACAAATAAGTAAGCCCAATAATTGTTCCTGGCCAGCAGCACTGTAGGTGAGAATGAAATCAGGTATTCAAACGCGTCAAGGTATTGAGAACACAAGAAATCTAAGTGCTCAGTAAGCAAGACAGAGAGGCACACGCGGAAAAGAGAAAGACAGCAATAGGCGAGAGACAGAGAAAGTCAGAAACGGAGACACATGGAGAGACTCTCAGAGAGAGATACACACAAAGGGGGGGTGGGAGAGACAGAGAGGGACAGACAGACAGATGATGGAGAGGCATGATAAGAAAGAGACCGAGAGAGAGAGAGACAGAAGGGGGGAGAGAGAGAGAAGGACACACACACACACAGCAGAGAGGGAGATCCTCAGAGAGCAGATGTGATGGCCCCAACCGCTAGACCTGCTGTCTGCCTCTTAATCACGCTCGCGCTGCTCGGATGGAGTCTTGACCTACATTCCTGCCCATTTCCGCCCTCTCTCCAGCACAGAGCTGTCCTTCTTAACCTTGAGACTGGCTCCTGAGGTTTACACGCGGCTTATTTCTCCAGGCATCATTCTGACAGGTGTTACTGCCTCAGATACATGTGGATTTAATTTTCCTTGAACGCCCATGGGCCTCCCAAGTAGGGGAGCCGGAGAGGATACAGCTGGGTGAGGGCTGAACAGACTCTCAAACACGCGGGGCTGGGGTGCGAGAGTCCACAGGGCAGGAGTCCCGGGGCTCCCACCTCTCGCCGAACAAGGGTGAGTTTGCAAGCTCCCCTTCTAGGGTATTCGAGACAAGAGCTCAGGCATCAGAGAGATTGGATTGAGATTCCACTTTGCTGATTGTTAGTTGTGAGACCTTGTAAGTTGCCTAGCGGCTCCGTCAGTTTCCTTATCTGTGACCTGCGAGTGTGATGGCCCTTGCCTCCTGGGGGCTCTATGATTTCCCATGGAGGGTAGCACACAACATAGTGAGGGATGGAGGTTCAACAAGGAGCCACGTGGTCCCTCCCTCTTTGATCACTGTTAAAATGTCATAAAGACTGTAAAGAGGGGACAGTTTATTGGTAATTGAGAAGTCTAAGGATTTCAGGCAAGGGTGGATCCCAGTGCTCAAATGATATCCTGAGGATTCTGACTCTCTCCATTTCTTGGTTCTGCTCTCCCCTACGCGCGCTCCATTTCACAGCAGGCTGTCACCAAGGGGCCACAAAAGTGGCCACCGGGAGCTCTCCTTTCCCGGAAGAAAGAAAACACCTCCTCCCCAATATTTCCAGAAGTCCTAGGGCCAACTCTAGTTGCACCAGCATGGGTCACAGGTCCCTCCTTCCAACAATCACGATGGCAGGGAAGGTGGACTCTGCCCTTTCGCCAGACTACCCCAGAGCTCAGGGCTAACAACGTAGGATACCCTAAGTACCCTAAAGAAACAATCAGGGGGCTGTGACCAGAGGAAGGGGAATGAATACTGGGTGGGACAACCAGACGGCATCCACCAGAGAGGGCCCCTTCTCCCCAGCAACAGGGCTCTAACACAGCTCAGCCAAGTGCTGGTCTCAGTTTCTTCCTCCCCTTCTCACAGGCTGCTCCTAGAACTGAAGCACTCAGACATCGGCCCCTTCTCGGTGAGTCTGAGGCCCTTGGTGGCTCCTTCCGTCCCCCTGATTTGGAGAGAACTGTCCTCAGGGCCCCTAAGGCTCATGAACTGTCCTCAGAGCCACCAGGGCTCATGGCATCCGGTGTGGAGGCCACCTGGCCGTTTGCATGTAATTTGCATGTGACGTCACGGCGGGTGGAGCTTTGTGGGCCCACAGACCTAAGCTCCAATCACTGCTCCACACTTCCCCTCTCTGAACTTCCAACCTTCCCCCAAACCCAGGATAATCCTTCCTAATTGCACGAAGGGCAAAATGAGGGTGTGGTAGCAAGTCGCGGGGAGGGCTGAAGGCTCAGAGAGGGAAAGCCTCTCTGAGGAGGTAATATCTGGGCTGAAAGAGCCAGCAAGGTGAAGAACTACTTCAGGCAGAGGGAACAGCGGGAGCCAAGGCCCTGTGGTGAGAACAAGTTCCACATGTTTGGGGAATGGAGGGAAGCCTGCGTGGCTGGAGCGGATCAAGCTGGGTGTGGGGGCATAGGAGGAGATGCGGCTTGAGAGGCAGGTGGGGCTGGCTCATCCTGGGCCTTCTGGCCTGGAGTAGATTGTGTTCAAAGGGCAGTGAGAAGCCGGTGACCTGTTCCACGCAGGGGGCGGCCTGCTCTGGTTTGTAGCTTTTTAAAGATGCCCCTGGCTGGGGGTGGGGGGGAATGGATTTGGGAGGACAAGAGCCAGCCCAGGTGGATCAGCAGGGAGACGGAGTGCATTTGTGGGTGAAGAAGGAGAAAAATGGTGGATTGGAGCCACACTTTGGAAGTGGTATTCGAGGCCGCGTGGTGAGAACTTTGATGTGGGTGGAGGGGGTGGTGAAGAATGATTCCTAGTTTTTCGGCCTGAGCAGCTGGGTGAAGGGCGGGGTCGTGTAGAGGTGGAGAAGGGCAGGTGGGAGGGGAGACAGTAGGTATCTCGCCAGCCCGCTAGATGATTCCACTGCCTGCAATCACTGACCATCATTAAGCAGACTCACCCCTGCCCACCCCCCTCACTCCCTCTAGGGCACTGGAGTTGCCCAAGTAAATAGCAGCTTAGCACTCTTCACCAGCCACCTTGAATGAGCGTCGCCCTTGTGACTTCCATTAGAAGCCACGGCATGCTGATTCTGTCCTACACACGGCCCAATCTCCCAGGGGGGCGTCCTGTTGAACCCCTGGAGAGCATTTTCTTGGATCCCTGAAATGCCCCCCAAGAGCCCCACCAAGTGGGTACCTTGGAAGCCACCTGGCCCCGACGTCAGACCATCCCAACATCCCTCCACATTGGATGGAAATCCAGCCAGCCATTCCCACCCAAAAGGACTACAACGAACAGAAGGACCCAAAGTGTCCTCATTGTATTTTCACAGACTTACTGGTGCCAGGGTTTTGTGGGCCTGCTTCTTCCCAGTATTTCCAGAATATTGGGAATATTCCAGATATACGGTGGCTTGACTCTGTCGGTAACCAATGCCTGCTTCTGCATAAGATCAAAATTTAAAGTTCTCAGATTCATGGGAAGAAGGGCACCACATTTTATGAGCCCAGGGATTTACAGCCTGGAGAAGGAAAGTCAGTTGCTCCCAGAACAAAAATGTACATATTTACAAGCTGTAAATGTCACCGGGCAATCATCTTGAGGTGCCACGTTACCTTTGAATAGTGTTTTACTATCGCAAAAGCAAAACATGTACGTTATAGAATAATCAGAACCTACAGGTGTGCAAACCAAAGAGAATAAAAGCCATTCCCACTTGATCATTGGGAGTATATCCTACCTGACCTTTTGCTGTGCATAGCCAACAACACAACAGAATTGTGTGGTTTCCATAGCCTGCTTTTCCTCACTCAAAAATATAACATGAATATCTCTGTGTGGACAATTAAATTTCTACGGTACTATTTTTAACAGTTGCATAGTACTTCCTAGAATCAAAGCACCCCCGGGCCCCCTAGGAAATTCCCCCATTTGTTAGACATTTCGAGCCCGATGCGGGGCTCGAACTCACGGACTGTGAGATCATGACCTGAGCCGACGTCGGATGCTCAACCGGCGGAGCCACCCGGGCGGGCACACACATTTTTAAGGCTTTTGCTGAACATTGCCAAACAGAGCCTCAGAAGGGTTGAACCAGTTTGCCCCGTCGCCGGCAGTGTCTGAGGTGATGCATTTTCTTACACAACGGTTTTCATGGTTAAATACTCTCTGATGAATGACCTTCCTTTCTTCGGCCTGGTACCTTCCATCTAGAACACGCTTCACATCTGGAACCTTTGGGTGCAAAAGAGATCACTTGGGTGACCTGATTGGGCTGCGGAATCTGCCTGGCATCACCTGGGTGCCAGCTCGGAGGTTGTCCTGTCGGGGAGGGAGGCTGATGCCCGGGCGCCCTGACATGGCTTCCGTCCTTTTCTGATTTGCAGGTTGAAGTGCTGCAGGCTGTCATGAACTATGTTGTACCCATTGCTGTGATTCCCAAGGTCAACGGTAAGGCGCTTTGGAGAAACGGCTGACTTTCAGTCCTAGGGGAGGCGGAGGGAGTTAAGTCCTACAGCCGCCTAACACCTGGCCCCAGTTATGGAGGCTGGAGGGTGGTCACTCCAATGAACCTCACGTGGCATCTGACCCAGAAAAGGGGATGGAAAAAAAGGGGACCCCACGGGCTGAGCTCCTATCATGTGCTCATCCACCATTTCACCCAGTCTTTAAGACCGCCCCATGACATGCGGGTTAGTAATCTCTCCAATTTTTGTGGGAAGAAATGGGAGATCCGAGAAGTCACAGGGGGCTGGTTGCAGGTCCCGGGGGAGGGTGAGAGATGAAGCTGGGATCTGATCCCAGCTCTGAAGCCAGAGCCCTCAGCCCCCGCCCACCTCTGGGAGAAGGGCCAGGGAAGAAGGGCTAACCTCGGCTAACGGCTTCCGCTCATCGCCCTGATAAAAGCCTAACCTTTGCAGAGCCAGGGACAAGAGAGCACATACCTCTCTTAGAGGACCACATACCACGGGACTAGAATAGTTCGAAATTGTCAATTGAGACAAAAGTTATGATATAGGCTACGACATCTCCCACCTTGGCAAATGTAGCTTCCTAATGATCTGGGAGGCCAGGTTTGAGTTTAGAAGTCTCCAGAGGCTCACATCAGAATATGGTGGTATGGGGGGGGAGGGGTCCCGGGCTACCACCCGTCTCTAGTTTCATCCTAAACATCGAGGGGCTTCGTGTGCACACGGGTGGATACCCCCAGTCGCATGCCACGGGCTGTCTACCCCTCCCCCCCCCCACCCCCAGCAAGCAGCCGCCCCTGACCTTGTACACCAGCATTGCCATCAGCCTCGGGAGGGGGGTCTTGGGGAAGAGGTCTGCACGCATCCTGAATGTGGGCTGGGGGCTGACGGGGCGAGAAGGCAAGGCTCCGGGTCCCTGCGCGTGGTGAAGAGCGTCTCTGGGGCAGCCTACTTGTCCAGCCTACAAGTAGTGCCAGTCCCTACCCAGAGCCGGGGACGCTGGTTCAGGGAGGCCGCCCCCTCCCCTCCCCCCTGCTGACCTCCTCCTCCACGGCAGAGCGGCTGCAAGAAGGCTTCCCTCTCCCGATGCCCAAAAACGTCCAGCTCTTCAATCTGGTGCTTCAGTCTCACCAGGTAGGTCCGAAGGGCTCTTTCCGCCAAATGTCCCCCAACACCAGCAACCTGTTGCCACAAAGCTTCCCGCAGGCCAGCCCTGCAGCAAGCACCCTCTGCCCTTACAACACCCCGCGAGGTGGGGGACTGTTCACCCGCAGGGAAGAGGAAGGCTCAGAAAAGCCACGTGGCTATTCAGTGGAGTCCAAATTCAAAGCCAGTTCCCCCCTCCCCGCCCCCGCTTTGAACCACTGGCTTGGAAGCGTTCCCACACTGTGTTCGGTAAAAATGGAGCTCACTTGGTGGCCACAGGGCCTCTTTTATAAGTGGATGTATTTAAATATTTGGCAAGTGGGTATCGCATGACTCCCTCGGCGGCCTGGCAACATTCTAGGCCTGGGGGAGAGGAGGTGGGGGGGTGGTGGTAAAAAGTGAGGTACCAAGAGGGGACTTAGTCCCAGAATGGAGACCTCCTTTTGTCTGTCCCCCAGCCAGACCCACAACAACATCTGAGACTACTTAGGGATGCTTTCTTCTCCTCAAAGGCTCCCTCTCCCGATTTCCCAGCTGCCTCTCACGGGGTCAGTGCCGGCTTCTTTCCTGGCTCCTTCTTCCCTTTCCTTCCCCTTCCTTCCTCCCTCCCCCTCCCTCCCCTTCTTCCCTTCACCTTCCCTCCCCCTCCCTCTTCCCCTCCTCCGCCCCCTGCCCTCACCCTACCAGCAGGAGTTCTCCAGAGTTCCTGCCCAGGCCTCTGCCCTCCCCCACTCTTGGCTTTCCCTGCCCACTTGCCTCAAGCCAGCAGCCGCCTTTGTGCCACCCAGTGACCCAGCTGCACTTCTAGATTCTTCCATGCTCCCAACTTGTGCATTCGCTGGTGTCCCTGGAGTCTCGGCCCTGAGGCCCCTTAACCCAGCATGTCTACTGGGTAATGACACTGCCACCCCACTATAGCGTTCCTTAACTTGCTCAGTGGCTTTCCTGTTAACCTCGTGACCTTCGTGGGGCCTGGCCACGTCGCCCAGATTCCCCGCCCTCCCTCACCCCCAGTCCCCAGTTCTTCAGGCAGGCTACCAATGGGGCTGAGACTACAGAACAGTAGCCAAGAAAGCAGAGGCCGCACATCCCCCCATGTTCCCCACGTTTTACCAAGTTCATCCTTAAAAAAAAAAAAATGACTCCATGGTACCATGTAATTTCTTCATTTCTGAAAATGCTGAGCGAAGGGCAGGAAGGAGCAAAGAAAAGTGGTTTTGCAGCCTTGATGGGAAGGAGGCTCCCTTGAGCTGCCATGAGGCAGGGATGACAAATGAAGGCCTGTGCCGCAGCCCGCGGTCCCCCACCCGTGTCTGGGAGGGGACAGCTGCCAGGGCGGCTGCTGATAGGATCACGGCGCTGACATGCAGACCCCGGCGGCGACACCCCGAGTGCCCGCCCCCCCCCCCCCACTCCTGCCTTTCTGTCAGCAGACAGGCCCCGCTCTGCTCTCCTTCCCGTCGGGCAGGTGCTCCCAAGGTTTCCTTCAGAAACCCCAGCAGCCCCGCGCTCACAAACCAGGGCGCACGTCCTGCTGATGGCAGTGTTCTCCTCTCTCCCTAGAATTTCCTGCTGTTCGGTGCAGATGTTCACTACGGCTGAAGTGGCCGTGGGCGCCAGGAGGGGAGAGGTTGTCCGCACCTGCTCCTGACGTGCCCGTGGGGCAGAGGCTGCCTTTCTCCAGCCCTTGCACCAGAGGCCCTTGCAAATTTCTCGGAACTCAGATTCGGAAATGACCTCCATACAGGAACTGTGTTCCTTGAGAAAGCGTGGGATGTGTATTTCAGGGATTATGAGCATCCTGCGAGGCCTGAGTCCCCCCTCCCCGCCCCCCAAAAAGCACTGCTTTCTCTGTGGAATTCTGTGTGATGGTGTCGTTTCTTGTTTTATGTCCATTCTTTTGTTCACCGTCTGTACCCAGCATGCTCTGCGGTGCTGACAGCACAGCCCCCACACGCCCTTCTCAGTAGAAAGTCTTCTCCCTTTTTGGGGACACCCCTCATGCCACACTTCCCAAGAGTACTTAGAGTTTACTCAGTCCAAAGGGAGCGCATCTTGCCTCCTAAGTAAGGTCAGGCGGAGTGGATCCACCTGCTGGGCTGTTGTTTCCGCCACTGCCACACGGTGCCGCTGTTGAACAGCTATCCTGTGCAGCCTGTCGTCTTGACTACAACCTCCGGAGCCTGTTGCTCCTGTCACCACCACACGGTGTCGCTGTTGAACGGCTGTCCTGCACAGCCTGTTTCCTTTCCCCACCCTTTGGCTCTGATGTGGCTCCCTTTTCCCAAGCTCTCCTGCTCAGCCGTTGACCCCAAAGCAGAACACTGGGCCAGGGCACAGATGCCATTAGAAGTGTTGGTCACATCCTTAGCTGCAATAGCTCTCCCCCATGACGTTCAGGGCTGGCACCAGACCCCTAGCCCAGACTACCCTCGGGCCCTTGGTGAGTTTCCTTGGGGGCTCTGGGCCATTTCCCCTCATGGCATACCAGCGGTGGCCATCTCGGGTCATTAGCCAGGTCCTGCTAGCATTGACCGAGCAGTCCTGGAGGGCTCTTGCACTGTTGACATTTGGTCTGAGACCAGAAAGATGAGTTCGAAGCAGGCGGTGGGGTATGGGATGACATAAGCAGATTTAGTTTTAAAAATGTTTGCTTGTGACTCCTGAAAGCATTTGGAGGGGCAAGAGTGGAAGGAGGTGGGCACAAATTAGGAGTCAGACTTCATCCAGACTGTTTCGTAAAAATGGAGAGGAGCGTTTGTAGTGAGGAGAAGCGGACAGAAGACTTTAAACATTTTTTGTTTTTAAAGAAAAATGCATATGCTCTGCTAACATCATTGATTCGCTGTTAAATGGAGGTGGGGATTCTGGGGCCGCACAGGGGCAGGGAGGGACATTGATCAAGCACAGCACACCAATGATTTCATTTAATCCTCAAGGCACTTTCCATCCACCAAGGTGGGAATCACTCGATCCTTTTAGACTGAGTCACCCTCCCTGAATCACACAGCTGGCAAGTGGCAGAGCTGGGATTCCCCACCATCTGCCCTCAGAGCCCACACTCGGTCAAAATCTTGTCTGTTGGGGGCTTGGTGTATTTAAAGCAGGACTGCTGCGTTCAGTTGCATACGTTGCGCACTATAAAAAGGCACCAGGCTGAGAGAACAAAATCCTTCCTCTAATTTGTCCACCAAGAGGGTCCACATTTTTTTCTCTTTGCCATGGAGGCAGACTACGACCAGAAAAGCAGCCGGTGAGGCTAGAAGAAAGACCATGAGTGGGAGTAGCAGCAGGACGAAACTGGTGGCCTTCAGACTACTAGGGACTCTGGCTTGCCTTCCAAGAAAGTAAGGTGGGGGGGGGGGGTCATTGGAGAGTTTGATCAGGAAAGCAACAGAATCCAATTCACATTTCTAGAAGAGCCACCTGGCTTTGGTGGGGGGACAGTGCTGTTGAAGATGGGGACCCCTGCGCCCCCCCACCCTCACATCCTCTCCCACCACCTCTCTGAGGATAGTTGCCCCCCACCACACACACACACACTGACCCTCTACTTTCTGACGTTCAGGCAGCCCCTGCCCCACTCTCTACAGGAAAAAAAAAAAAAATGCCATTATTTCTTGGACCTAAATATCGGTGAATGGAACACACCGAGCCCCACGGACGGCTCTCGAATGGGGGAAACAGGCAGTTGTCTGAGGCGTGATTTGAAGGGTATTGACCACCACGCTCCAAATGATCCGCCGCGCTGCCCCCAAAACCACTGTTTGATCAACGTCTCCCTGCAGGCTAAGCATTGCCCGCTCCAAATTGATTGCTAAAGTGTAGGGTTTCTTTGGGGGGTGTTGGAAACGTTCTAAAGTTAGCTAGCGGTGCTGGTTGCACAACTGTTTCAACACGCTACGAGCCGCTGAACCGTCCGCTTGAATGGCGAATGTCACGGCACGTGAAATATGTGTCAATAAAGCCGCCAAAAAAAAAAAAAATCGCCACTCCAGACTGCCTGAAAGCTCACCATTCAAGCAGCTTCCCTTCTGGGTTAAGCATTGCCTTTGGGGGTTCCTTTTGGAAATGGTGAGTTGTTAAATATGAAGGGAGGGTACCCTACGGGGGGAGAGAATGGGGAGCGGTCCCAGGGAGACTAACCACTATGTTCACCGTTTGCCACATCCCATTGGTGGCCACGGGTGGCCCTGCCTTGAGCCAATGCCCTCAAACTTTAATCCTCATGGCCACATCCAAAGGTAGACGGCCGGGTGCAGGACGGAGGGCGTGCGAGGTTTAGACAGCCTACCTGGCCCTCTCGAGGTCACTGAGCTCAGAGCCTGGTTTCAAACATCAACCCAGCCCCTCGTGGGTTGCACAGCTTTCCAAATGTTACTTAACCTCTCTGATCCTTCTCTGAAAAGTAACAATGAAACCTTGCCCTCCTCTTTGGCGTGAGACGGTTGGGAGAAATCGGTGGTACAATTAGTAAGTTCACGGCATGGAGGTTTACAGCATGAGCTGTGGTCCCGGACATGGTGGTTTCAAGTCCCAGTTCCGCCACTTCCCGCTGTGTGACCTCGGGCAATTAGCTGGCCTTCAGCTATGAGGACACAGGAGTCCCTACCTCACCGAGTTGTTATGAGAATCAAACATACGTGTGGCACGGGACCTGAGGAATAGAAATCAAAGCAAACTGGGGGGAGCCAGAGTGGCGCAGGCAGTTAAGTATCCGACTTCAGTTCGGGTCATGATCTCGCGGTCTGTGAGTTCGAGCCCCACGTCGGGCTCCGTGCTGACAGCTCAGAACGTGGAGCCTGCTTCTGATTCTGTGTCCCCCTTTCTCTCTGCCCCTCCCCTGCTCTCTCTCTCTCTCTCAAAAATAAACATTAAAAACATTTTTTTTTAAGAAATCAAAATAAGCTGTAAAGATTAATAAACCCGGGAATTCTCCCTGTACTGTAAGGACTGTATCTGACGTGCCACAGTTGAATTCCTGATGCCTGCCCGACAGTTGGTGCTCAAGACTTATTACTAATTTTTTTTTTCATGATCTAGGATTTGAATCCACCTCCTTGTGACTCAAAGCCACCGTGTTATGATTTTCAAAGTATGATCTGGGCCTGCCTGCCTCGACAGGCTTAACCCCAAGCATCAGAACCATCAGCTGGCCAGAAACCTGGGTGCAGTGACAAACTCATGGTATGGCCAGTCCTTCTCCCTCTCTAGGCCTCAGTTTCCCTATCAGGGGAAGGGTCCTCATTTTCCAGGGCCCTCTGGAAATCCAGGAAAGGAATCCACTAAGGTGGGTTCTGGCAAATACTAAAGAACCTTTCCCTGCTGAGAAATTTTCATTTTAACAGAAGCTCCTTAGGGTCCCCAAAGCTAACAAGACCCAGTGAAACGAGGCTATGGCTGGGATTTTTAGATGCCGCCACAGTTGCAGAGGCAAAGGGAGGGCGGAGGGAGAGATGGGAGGGTCCTCAGGCTCCTTAGAGTCCCCCTGGGGTGAGGGGCTACGAATGCACACGCTGCTGCTCCAGAGGGCCTCCCGGCAGCGCGAGTAGGCGACACAATTTTCAAATCACACTGGCTCATCACCGACCGTACTATTCTCTTCTGTAAATCTGAACGCCCAGATCTGCAGATGATGGGGCTGGGAAGGAGGCCGCCATAAATATCAAACTCTCCACTCCAAAGTACCCCGCAGAGATCCAGAACCACGGGTCTTGATAACATCGGTCTCTTCCAGCTAGAGCTGACGTTCTCAGGAGTGTGGGTCCTGTCACAGACAGCTCTGCATGAAATAGGAACGAACAGAGTTATAGAATCGCCGAGCCTGGAGGGAAATCGGAGCTGGTTTTAGTCCCTTGTTCTCAAAGCACAGTCTAAGGTGGGACCACCAGGGAGCTTGTTAGAAATGCGGAGTCTCAGGGGTGCCCGGCCGCCTCAGTCTATAGAGCATGCAGCTCTTGATCTGGGAGGTCACGAGTTCGAGCCCCACCTTGCATGTAGAGATTACTTAAAAAAAAAATTAAAAATGAATAAAAAATAAAAACAGAAGAAGAAATGCAGAGTCTCGGGCCCTAGAGGAAACTGATGAAGCAGAATTGCATTTAACAAGATCCCTGGTATATATATACAACTTTTTAATCCATTCATCTGTTGGAGGATTAGATTGTTTCTGTGTCATGGCCGTTGTAAATAATGCCGCAGTAAACATGAGGGTGTAGACATCTCTCTGAGATCCTATTTTCGTCTCCTTTGAATATACACCCCAAAGTGGAATCGCTGTACATAGGGTAGTTCTATTTTTAATTTTTTGATTTTCCGCAGTTGGAAAAAGTTACCTGTTGCAATTTGCATTCTTACCAACAGTGCACAGGGGTTCCTTTATCTCCACATCCAAAAGTTGTACACACACATACACACACACACACACCCCACAATGGAATATTATTCATCCATGAGAGAGAAGGAGGTCCTGCCACTCGAAACAACATGATGGAACTAGATGGCATTGTGCTAGGTGTAATTAAACAGAGAAAGACAAATACTATATGAAATTACTGATATGTGGAATCTAAAAAAGCCAAACTCAGGTCATGATCTCACAGTCTGTGGGTTCGAGCCCTGCATTGGGCTCTGGGCTGACAGCTCAGAGCCTGGAGCCTGCTTCCGATTCTGGGTCTCCCTCTCTCTGTGCCTCTCCCCCACTTGCTCTCTGTCTTTCTCTCTCTCCCTCTCCCTCTGCCTCTCCCCACACACTCTCTCTCAAAATAAATAAATGAACATTAAAAAAAAAATAAAAATAAAAAAGCCAAACTCCTCAAAGCAGAGAGCAGAGAGGCTGGGGGTGGGGGAATTGGGGAGATGTCATTTAAGGAGACACATTTGGAACTAGTAGATAAGTCCTCTTAAAGGACTTCACAAACTTCAAAGTTGCTAAAAGACAAGACCTTAATTGTTCCCATCGCAAAAAAGAAATGATAATTACGTCACCTTGTAGAGGTGGCACTTAACTCTATGGTGGCCATCATATTGCAAAATATAAACGTTATCAGATCGACACACGGCACATCTTAGATTCATATAAAGATAAATTTAAAATGAAATAAACAAGATTCCTGGGTGATTTGAGAAATGCTGTCCTGGTCCAACGCCCTCATCTGGATTGGCTGCGGAGGAAAGTGAGGATCAGAGAGGGGCACGGTTTGTCCCAGGTCACACAGCCTGTCGGGAGCAGAGCCTAGACGAGGACCCAGGCTTCCTCGCTGCTAGTCCTTCCCATGTTCCTATGGCTCTATGTCTCCAGCACACGCTGCTCCCTCCTCCTGGACTGCCCTCTGCTCTCTCCTCTGCAAAACCTCAGTGTGACCGGCAGGACGCGGCAGGATGCTACCTTTCTAAGAAGCCTTCCTCGGTGACCCGCAGAGACTCCCCTGGGGGCAGAGCATGGGTCACTGTGTATTTTTAGTACCGTCTTTTGCAGCCGAGTCTCCCCACAAAAGGCCCGTACAGACTTTGGAAAAGAATTCAAAGCTTTCCACAAGAGAAAGGCATTTGCTACAGATCAATAAATGCGGGAGAAATGCTCAGGGTGGTAATGGTGCCCATCGGGGCCCAGGCAGGAAAAAAGAGTCCGACGCAGATGGTTCTCGGGATTTGAATTAAGGGGCTATTTATAGAGGTAAGGGACAGGCTTAAGGACACCGGCAAAAGATGCTGAGGTCCCCAGGAACTAGCATCCCTGGATCCTGGCTTAAAGCAGCAAAGAAAGGGGTCCGGTGTGCAAGCCCAGGGAGGGCTACAGCCACTTTCGGGTGGAAGGGACACAGCCACTATCAGACTGAGATCCAAAGCAAAGAGCAAGCGGACAAGTGCCCTGTTCCCTCTCTCTTCCAGACCTCTGACTTCCTGCCATACCGCCCTTTGGCTGAGCCCAGCTACAAATGAGGAAACTGAGTCACAGAGTGCCCAAGGTCACGCAGGGGGCAAGTCAGGATTCAACCCAGGCCGTCTGGAGCCAGAGTCCACACCCCTAACCATTATGCTGCTTCCTGCTTCCTGTTCGTTCCCTCTTTCAACAATGACCTGCTATGTGCTGCTCAGTCTCCAGGCACTGCGGTTTCCAAATGCTGGGTTTTCCAAACTCTTTCAACCTGTCCTTATGAGAAGGAAGGGCGCTCTCACTGCTGTGGGACTTAGCAGTGGCAGGAGCTCAGTGGCACCCATCACTGTCACGGAAGCGGATGGACAGCCTGGGAGAAGAAAGGCCCGGGGGATCTGAGCAGTGTTGGAATCACGCTGGCCCCAGGAGCCTCTGATGGGTTCTGGGTCACCAGCAGGGACCTTGAGCGGGGGGTGGGAACCCATGGGGGTGGAAACCTGGCCCGGGACCGTGGGGCATGTGGCTGGCTGGGCAGGTCTAAGGTCCAAGGGTCACTGCTGTGGGAATTCCCACTTCTGCAGACGGCCCCCAGCCCGGGACATCCTCAGACTCCTGCCATAGAAGGAGTGACACCTGTGTCCCCAGGAGGTCCCCACTCTCCAGACTGTCCCCCCCCACTCCACATGGGAGTCACCGTTCTGTCCCCGTCCTTTTACAGAAGCAAACTGACGCACCAGGAGGACACGGACTTCAGGCTTGCCGTGGGTCACGCCAGGCAGGAGCTGAGCCACGTCAGAACCCGGGTTCCCAGCTCCCGGCCCAGGACCCCTCCCCACCACCACAGGCTGAGTCCCGGAAGCAGGGCCCCCTGGCACGTCGGGGAGCCCTTGCTGGCAGGCTGCTTGCTTCTTCGCTCTCTGCTCAGCCTGAACCGGCTCTTCCAGAGCCTGGCCCTCTCTCATCCTTGGGGGCTCAGCTCAACACGTCACCTCAGAGAAGCCTTCCTTGACCATCGTATTGGATTGGCGCCCACAGATCTGGGTTCGAACCCCCGGCGGCTGACTGTGGCCAAAATCACCTCACCTCTCTGAGACTCGGATCTTTCCACTGAAGTAAGACTGAGACACCCGCGTTAGAGGGCCTACAGGTGCACACGACCCGCGCAGTGTCCCTCACAAGGCAGGAGCTCGCAGCCTCTCGTCCCTGCCCCACCCCGCCCCAGGCTGCAGGGCTCAGGATTCGGAAGCCTCGGCCCTGCCCTCAGGAGCACCCAGGCTGGGGCACAGGGGACAGAGGAGCCGAGAGGCCTGGGCTGGAGGCTTCCCCTGTGCTCATCGCAGGAAATTCTGATCCAAACCCCGATGCCAGTGCCTTTTATGACCCATTGGGAAGAAACTGTTCCTCCCACCATATTCGATCTCTTGAGGCGGTTGCAGAGACCCGCCCAGGGTCAAGGGGAGGATATAGAGACTCCACGTTTTGATGGCGTGTATAAAAGAATTTGTGGACATATTTTTAAAGGACCACAATTACCAAGAAGCAGAGAGTGGTTAATGCTATGAGGGAGGAGGTGCAGATATTCTGGGACCTCAGAGGAGGACCTCTCTCTAATCCAGGGAAACATGGGGGTGATCAGGGAAGGCTTCCTGGAAGTGGAAGCAGAACAAAACTCACAAATATAGGATCCGTGGGGTGGGGGGAGGGGGGGGAGGATCCTTATGTATTAAGCACAATCCCTACTATAAATTTTGTTCTCCAAAATGAAATTTTATGATCTTTACTTACTGCGGATGCAGTGTATCCCCAAGAAAATAAAAATTTTGAATATCAACAAACAAAAAGATTTTCAAAACGCGCAAAATCCTGCCCCCCCAAACAGAGACAATTCCTCAAAACTCCTTGCTAAACATTTTCCAGACCGGCAAACGTGGGAACAGAACCTCACTCTGTGGTGTCATTGGAAACTGTCCCTCCTGAGCATCTTTCTGCATCAAGAAATAAATATACGGAATCAAGAAATACATTTATGATACATTCAAGGGAGGCATTACTTTCAATGTATGGTAACTAATTTGGCCAATCCCCTTTTGTTGGACACTCCGGATTGGGTCCACTGCTCCCTTGCCTGTTTCATGCTGCACAGCAATGAGCATTTTGTTGCAGTGACATATTTCACGCTGACTTTGATTATGTACTTACGTTCCGGAGGTGGAACTGCGGGTTACCGGGAATGCAAGTGTTTAGAGATTTGCCAAGTTGCCTTCCAGAAAATTTTACCACCAGCAAGGTTTGAGAAAACCCATTTTTCCATGGGGGCGTGGGGGAAAGATTTCTTCATACTCAACCCTGTTTATTTAAAACAAGAGGAAAGAATTTGGGTGGTGCCCAACCTGGCTCGGACTCCCAGCTCTGCTACCTGTCAGGTGTGTGACCTTGAGGGACGGACGTGGCCTGTCTGAGCCTCGGTTTCCTAGTCTGTAACATCGGGCTTTCCTAGCAATGCATGTGGGGTCTTTTTGTGGGAAGGGTGGACGGAGATTGTCACCCAGGGTCAGGCCAACCCACCCTCTGACCCGGGACAGCAGCAACCACCTTCTAAGCATGACCCATGACCCCAGCAATGTTGCAAGCCAGTTCCAGTCTCTGTACCTCCCATTCCCGTTGCCCCGAACCGGATCCCAGGAACCCGCCCCCACTCGGGAGCCACCCCTGCCCCAGCCCTCCTGGTATATGGGAGCCGGACCCGGCCTGGGCCACTCCACTGGGAATCCAGGATGAGGGCCTTGGCCGGGGCCCTGCCCTCTCTACTGCTGAGGTTGCTGCTTACATCCTCCCCTGAGCCCCTGGGTGCCAACCCCGGCCTGGTCGCCAGGATCACTGACAAGGGACTAGAGTATGGTAAGAAGCTGTGGCTGTTGGCTGGACTGGGGACCCGCTGGGCACCAGGCTGCTCTGGGAACGGTGGAGGACACCAACGGGGTGCTCTCCCTCGGGGCGGCGAGCCGAGGTCAGGCCTTGTCACCCACCTGCTGTGCCACTCGGGCGCGTTATTTGTCTGAGCCAGGGGTCTCCCCACTAGCCAACAGGGATAAGGATTTAGAGCAAGCAGTTGATTTGGGGGAGGATG
Organism: Panthera pardus; assembly: GCF_024362965.1. Taxonomy (NCBI): domain Eukaryota; kingdom Metazoa; phylum Chordata; class Mammalia; order Carnivora; family Felidae; genus Panthera; species Panthera pardus. The sequence continues at coordinate 21,403,535 of NW_026526821.1, read as the reverse complement.
CCAGGAAACAGCACAGGAGAGTGGGAACATGAGATGAGAAAGGGAAGGCAGCCGGGGGACAGGAGAGGTGTGTAAGGACAGGAGAGGTGACTGGGACAAGTCCCCTGGAAAGTTCTTGGTAGAGCTTGGAAACCTCTGTCTTAAATCCAGAAGTCAGAATGGCGGTTGCCGCCAGAGAAAGACAGTGACCCAGAGGGGACGGGAGGGAGCCCGCCGGGTGCTGGGAATGTGCTCTGGGTGGTGGTTACACGCGTATACGAACATTTAAGAATTACCCGGCAATGCCTTGTATCTATGTCATAGCTCACTCTTAAAAGAGTGAGAAGTAGGACTGCTTTGCTGAAGCCAAGCGTCAAAATTAACCCATCCAAGGGCCAGGGTGCTGAGGTATTTATACACCAGTCCCCACAGTCACCGCACGGCTGTCCTCACATCCATGGAGCCTCAATTGCCTTTTCTGTTAAATGGGGTGATAATGTTCCCTCAGGCAGGGCTGTTGGGAGACGAGAAAAGGAAATCAGGGAAGGCTTCTTGGAGGAGGTTAGGGGAGGCACAAAAGGTGAGTGGGAATTAACCAGGGACGAGGGGTAGCGTTCTGGCAGAAGGCCCGGCACACGCACTCACTAGAGACAGGAGTACAGCTGGAAAAAGGGAAGACCCCTGGTCCTCTGTGCACACATGCCGTCCTTGAGGACAGAACCCTGGGTCCCTCGTGTACCCGAACAAAGGGGCCTGGTAAATGCTGTGTGTTTTGAAACCCTAAGTCAGGCAAAATTTGCCTTTGGTTCCTTTCCGCTGTGTGAATGTATCATGTTTACTTAAGCCAATCGTCTAGAGTTGGACATTTTGGTCCTTTCCATATTTTTAGAACATAAACCCTGCTTTGCTGCTCCAGGGCCTTTCCTGAGCACCTACTATGTGCACCACACCCCAAGCTAGGAGTGCTTGTTATCTGCCCCCGGCCCCTCTTTGCTCTGCAAGGGTCTCCTGTAATCCTCATGCCAGCCCCGAGAAGAGAGTTCTGTTACCATTGCCATGGAGAAAGTGAAGGCTGAAGGCTTGCTCAAGGTCAGCCAGCTAGAAAGACCTCAATGCCGGGATTCCGTCCTTAAGTCTTTACATCTAGCACAGGCTAGATGCCGGGAAGGCCAGGACAGAGGACCACCCACCCACACCCACAGCACTCCTCCCCTGGTGGGGTTGCTGACAAAGACAGTTTCCTCACCCATCAGCTGGGCACCCACATAACAGCACCACGTGAAACGGGGTGATGCGCCTGTTTCCTGAAGTCACATGGTACGCAACAGGGGCTCAAGATTCCGTAACTGTCATTAATACTTATAAGGAAGTCGGCCTGTCTCCCTAGAGCAGGCGGGAGCCACTGAAGGGTTTAGAGGGGAGGCAGGCAGGCAGGCCAGGCTGACTCATAGCTTTTTCCTGTCCACAGTGGCCCGCGAGGGATTGGTGACCCTGCGGGAGGAACTGCTCAGAATCAGGCTGCCTGACTTCACCGGGGACTTCAAGATCAAGCCCTTCGGCCGTGGGCACTACGAGTTCCATAGGTGGGACCTTCCTTCTGCAGGGGCCCTGAGAGGGTGGGGAGGGGTGGGGGTCAGCAGGGGAAGGAGAACCCCAGGACCTCCCTGGGGCAGCAGTGGGAGAGTTCACTGCAGCATTCAGAGGGAGGTCCTGGGGAGGAGTTGGGTTCCCCCATTCATTCATTCATCCAATAAATATCAAAGAAGACCCACCAGTTGTGTGACCTGAGCCTCAGTTCCCTTATCTGTAAAATGGGGATGACACTGTGATAATCTAGGCTCCAGTCTGGCCCCTGGATGTAGTCTGGAAGGGAAGATAGACCTTAAACTTTAAAGACAGTAGCCCAGCTCTTAGAGCTGAGGGTTGTACATCCGGGGGAGTCAAGGAAGGCTTCCCAGACGAGCCGGCATTGGAACTGAGCCTTCAGAGGATCGTTAGACATGAGCAGCTGATGCCAAAAAAGGGCATGAAATGCTTATTGAGGCACAGCCAATGGAGGGGGGCAATCCAGTCACAGCTCATCACCCCCTCCCTGCCCGCTACCACTGATGGCTTCATTCTTTCTTTCTTTTATTCAGTCCATCAGCAAACATTTATTGAGCACCTACTATGTGCCGGGCAAATAAAATGAAATGACCATTGTTTTCCCACTGACGGCCCCACGATATGTGTCGTCTTGGTTTGCTTCTCCCAGCACTCTGTGTCTTTTCTTGAGGCTGGCCCCAGCCTTCCCTGGATCTGATCCCTCAACCCGGATCTGTCAAGGGAGCTGCAAAACGCAAAGGGGTGTGCCTGTGGGCCCAATTCCAGATCCTACCCAGGACCACGAGATTCATGGGCTCTGATCCCAGCTGCGTGACTTTGGGCAAGTGCGGCCCTTTCAAGAGGTTCTATTTCCCCCTCTGTAACAAGGGAACGAGGACAGTGCTGTCCCCTTTGAGAGGCCTAAGTGACATAATGGATGGAACGCGCTTAGCATGGCCACACAGTCAGGGGGAGCCACACGCCTGCCTGAAGCAGGCTCTGCCCGCCAAGTCCCCGTGGGGTGGGGGTAGGGGGTGGTGGAGGTCATAGCAAGAGCCCTGCTGAGGAGGGACCCAAGCTGGGGCTGACATGGCACTCCGTGCCTCTCTCTCCTCAGCCTGCAGATCCACAGCTGTGAGCTGCCTGGCTCCACTCTGACACCCCTTCCCGGCCAGGGCCTGAGTTTCACCATCTCTGACTCCTTCATCAGAGTCCAGAGCGAATGGAGGGTGCGCAAATCTTTCGTGTAAGTAGACTCTGCCCCAAGGCTCTTGGGACCTTGGCCTTGGTCTTTCTCCCATCCTTCTTGAGCCCAAGGTATTCCCGGCTCATCAGAAAGGCCACTCGGTAGATGAAAGGAGCCCACAGGGGCCTGAACCCTGGCTCTTGGTTAAGACTTAAGCTTTCCTGGTGGGGTTATGGGAGAGCTGAATGAGAGAATGCTGTTTCTTTTCGGTTTGCTTTCCCCAGGAGCAGACCCCAAGGCAAGAATTCAAGTGCAAGTACTTTACCTGGGAAATGACTGAAGGAAGCCTCCGTGGGGGTGGAGAAGGGAGGCAGGGAGGGAAGGAAGTCGGCCTGGCAGCTGATGGGAGTTCAGCCCTCCTGGGGACTTCTGGAAGCCATGCAGGCAGAGCAAACCTCTGAGTTACCCCAACTCAGCCATTACGACCCCTTCTTCCTTATTTGCTGTTGGTCAAGGGCAGCTCCCAGGGGCACAAAATCTCTGGCTCTTTGAACTGTTCTCCGACCTCCAAGGTCCTTGGATGGAAGGTAGATGAGTCTACTTGGGCTGCCATAATGAAATAGCACAGACTAGGTGGCTTAAACAAGCCTTCTGGAGGCCGGAAGTCCAAGATCAAGGTGTCAGCAGGCCTACTTTCTCCCGGGGCCTCTCTCCTTAGCTTGCAGATGGTGACCCTCTGGCTGTGTCCTCACATGGTGGTCCCTCTGTGTGCAGGCACCCCGGGTGTCCCTCTGTGTCCTCTTTTCAGTGTGTGCTTTTCCTATGAGCGTACCAGTCACATCGGATTCGGGCCCACCCTAATGGCCTCATTTTTTTTTTAAGTTTATTTTTTTAAGTAAACTCTACACCCAACATGGGGCTGGAACTCACAACCCTTAGATCAAGAGCTGCACGCTCCACGGACTGAATCAGTCAAGCATCCCCCTAATGGCTTCATTTTAATATCATCACCTCTTCAAAGGCTCTGTCTCAAATGTAGTCACATTCCGAGGTCCTGGGATTCAAGCCTTCAACATTTGAATTTGGGGTGGGGACACACAATTCAGCCCATAACAGGAAGGTGGACCAGTCTCTTCTGGGTGACCTGACTGTATTGATACTTTGGACCTGCGCTGTCCAATATGGTAGCTTCTAGCCACGTGTCTTTCCTGAGTACCTGAAAAACAGCCAAGGGCGCCTGGGTAGTTCTGTCGGTTGGGCGTCTGACTCTTGGTTTTGGCTCAGGTCATGATCTCACAGTTTCGTGAGTTCGAGCCCCGCACCGGGCTCTGCGCTGGCCAGGAGGCTGCTTGGGATTCTCTGTCTCCCTCTCTCTCCGCCCCACCCCCACTCGCACTCTCTGTCTCTCAAAATAAATAAATAAACTTTTAAAAAAGAAGAAGAAGAAGAAAAGAAAAACGGCTGGTACCAGTTGAGATCTGCTGTAAGTGGGAAACACCAGATTTGAGGATTCGGTACAAGAAAGAACATAAGAAATCCCATTAATGATTTTTATGTTGCTATATGTTGAAATGGTAATATATGCTGTTAAAATTAATTTTACCTCTTTCATTTTGCCTTTTTAAACGTGGCTCCTAGAAATGTTTTAATTACCTACGGGACTCACATTATATTTCTATTGGACAGCAGGGCTTTAGAAAGATGCTCAGTAGACAAGTCACATATTTATTCACTTCCCTGAAAGGAATCAAGCTGTGCTCTTCTGTCCTGGCTTTCTTCAGTTAAAGATCTCAAAGATCTTTCTGTGTGAGCATATGAAAATTTACCTCATTCTTTTTTTTTTAACCTTTTTTAATGTAATATTTTTTGAGGTGAAATTCACATAGCATAAAAGTAACCATTTTAAAGTGAACAATCCAGTGACATGTGGTACATTCCCAATGTTCTGCCACCACCACCTCCATCTAGTTCCAGAACGTTTTCATCCCCCCACGAGATAAACTCCAGACCCATTAAGCAGTCACGGCCCATTGCCTCCTCCCCCAGCCCCAGGCAACCACCAATCTGCACTAGATCTCTATGGTTTGCCTACTGGGGACATTTCATACAATTGGAATGATATCGACATGGGACATTTTGTATCTGGCATATATTATCATCATGTTTTTGAGGTTTGTCCACAACATAGCATGAGTCAGTGCTTTATTCCTTTTTAAAAATTTTTTAAATGTTTTTTTTTTTTTTTTTACTTTTGAGAGAGAGAGATAGCACACGAGGTGGAGGGGCAGAGAGAGAGGGAGACACAGAACCCAAAGCAGGCTCCAGGCTCTGAGCTGTCAGCACAGAGCCCGACACGGGGCTCCAACCCATGGACCGCGAGATCATGATCTGAGCCGAAGTTGGACGCTCAACCGACTGAGCTCCCCAGGCGTCCCAGTGCTTTCTTCCTTTTTATTGATGAGTACTATTTCATTGTATAGACAGACCACATTAGCCCTCATTCTTTTTAAAGGCCGCAGGGCATAGATGCCCACGGCTTGTTGAACCTGTGCCCCACCAGTTGACATTTAGATTGTTCATCACCTTCTGCTATTACCCATGATGCTTCTGTGAGCTGCCCCACGCATATAACTTGGCAGGAAGAGCCACAGAGTAAAGTTCTAGAAACAAAATCTCTAGGCCAAAGATGCGTGTGTTAGGTTGGATCCCACCAGTCTATGTTCCAGATATGCTCTCCCAACCACGGTGTCTGGGACTTCTGTTTACCCGTTACCTTCACAAGCTTCAAGAACGTTCACCAATCTGATAGGTAAAAACTGGCATCATTTTATTTTCATTTTTAATAACTTTTCATATGCTTATTTGCAATTGAACTTCCTGTTTGATATCTTTGATCCCTTTTTTCTTCTCTTGGGTTGTTTTGTCCTTTCCTTATTAATTTGTATAAGCCTGTTCTTTGTGTATTAAGGAAATTAGCTCATATGTTACGGAAATTAGCTCTTCGGCTGGCTCACCATGAGATTTTTTTTTTTTTTTACTTTGAATACGGAAGGTTTTTTGTTCACTGAAGTTTTAATTTTCTATGCTGGCCAGTTTATTAACCATTTCCTTTATGGCTTTTGAGACTTGGATCCTACCTAGAAAGGCTTTTGCCCACTCTTTCCCATAAATAACTAGACCCAGTCTTTCTTCCTGATCATTTGTGGTCTTATTTGTAATAAATCTTTACTTGGTAATAATTTTTGTAATTAAAGTTTTGATCCAGCTCCATTTATTTTGGGGTAAGAATTGAGCTTCCTATTTTCCCCCCAGATGGTGGCTGATCTTAGTCTAGGAATCAATGACTGCTTCTCTCATTTCCTCCAGGAAACTACACGGCTCCCTTGATGTGGAGGTCAAGGGCATTACCATTTCAGTCAACCTTCTCCTGGGCAGAGAGCTCTCTGGGAGGCCCACTGTCAGTGCCACCAGCTGCAGCAGCCACATTCAAGATGTGGAGGTGGACGTGTCGGGAGATTTGGGGTAGGTCACCATCGGGACCCTGGCCAACTTGATCCCTGGGTGCGGCCCGAGATCCACCCAGCCCGAAGCCTGGCTTCTGATAAGCATAAGTGTCCAGGCGTCATACACAGGCACATCACAGGCACTTAGAGGTCATTCCTTGGAGGACCCTGCTGAGATGAACAGAGGTAGTTTCAAGCCAGGAATGCTGGTGGGGACCACCATCAAGGGAGTGAAATCTGATCATTGGAAGAACACAAGGGCCTTTGGCCAAAGGAGAGGGTGCGGACAATATACAAGTGCTTGAGTACATCTCTTTGAGTCTCAGTTTCCTTGTTTAGAAATATATGGATTCTCGGGGCGCCTGGGTGGCGCAGTCGGTTAAGCGTCCGACTTCAGCCAGGTCACGATCTCGCGGTCCGTGAGTTCGAGCCCCGCGTCAGGCTCTGGGCTGACGGCTCGGAGCCTGGAGCCTGTTTCCGATTCTGTGTCTCCCTCTCTCTCTGCCCCTCCCCCGTTCATGCTCTGTGTCTCTCTCTGTCCCAAAAAAAATAAATAAAAAACGTTGAAAAAAAAATTTAAAAATAAGAAATATATGGATTCTCAAGCCTCTCCTCCAAATCTACTGAGCCTGATCGGGGTGCAGCAGGGGGCTGGGAGACCAGATGCGCTGAATCAGTGAACGTACTGGGAGCTGGGGACTCTGGATTTTCATCCTGTCCAGAATTCTGTCACACAGCAGGGCACCAAGACGGGTTGAGAGGGCTCCACTGGAGACTGGCCTGGCCCCTCTGCTGCCTCACTGCCCCTGCATTCGGCGGAACACAGCTGACCATCCTTTGTGCTCCTCTCCCCAGGTGGCTGTTGAATCTCTTCGACAACCAGATTGAGTCCAAGTTACGCAAAGCGTTGGAAAACAAGGTAGGAATGTCCACGCGGCTGGTATCCCGCCGTGCCATGCAAGGGTGAGGTGTAATTCCTCACCGACTTCTGGTCCTAGATGGTCAGGAGGGCTGGCCCAGACATACTTAAGCCCAAGGCCCAGAAAGGACAAATCACTTGGAGCCAGTGTGCAGTCAGGCTGGGGCAAAATGTGGGTCTCTGGACTCCAAGTGGGTGTGGTCAGGCAGAGAATGGTAAGAAGTTCAGCCAATGGTAAAACAGCAGGGACCGAACAGACTCCTCCCCTTCTCTCTGCTTGAACTTGTTCAGGGCGTGCTCCCCCCGCCCCCTCACTGCCCTGCACACCACAAGGCCAAAAAGGAAATTAACACTTAGGTGCCTGCAGACAGCAGGCAGGAAACTTGGGGAACGTGAGAACCGGGTGTTCATGAGCCCCTGCCTTGGACGGGAAGGCAGCCACAGAGGGTCGGTTTTTCCCATTTAAAAAAAAAAATTACGTGAAATCTCCAAATTTTGAAACCTCTGGCTAAAACAAAGAGGTTTCACGTTAGACACTCATTTCATCCCCAAAATCCCATTCCTGAGGTATTATGAATGTGGAGCTGTGTCTGTAGCTACGATTGTGCTTGAGAAGGGAGAAAGTAATGAAGGAAGAAAGAGGAAACACACACACACACACACACACACACACACACACACACACACTCCACTTGGTCCAACGTCTGGTCTTGTTTTATAAGTTTACTTATTTATTTTGAAAGAAGGAGAGCACAGGAGGGGCAGAGAGAGACAGGGACAGAGAATCTTAGGCAGGTTCTGCATTGTCAGTGAGGAGCCCGATGCGACCTCGAACCCACGAACTATGAGATCATGCCCTGAGCCGAAATCAAGAGTTGGCCATTTAACCAACTGAGCCATACAGGTGCCCCTGGTGTTGTTTTGAGTGTCCCCTGCTGGTTTAAGTGGGAATAGCAGACAGACCCCACAGATGGGAATGGCAACCTGGATTCTGTTCCTTTCCTTTTTCTGGAGCCCTGGGGTGTAGGTGAGCTGGGGACATATGCTAACCTCCTTATTGTGCGCCCCATTTCCACGATGCCATGGCTTTCTGAATAGGACACAGTATTCTTCCGCAGTGTGGGTGCAAATAATGACTAGTATATTATATAATATAGTAATACGTTACAAGTAGCGTTGATATAATAATTGTCATGGTAATTTATTAATTATTGTTTTGATCAGTTAATATAATTAATGTGAGCCGAATATATCACTGTATAATTATTCTTTTTTAAAATTTTTTTAAACATTTATTCATTTTTGAGAGAGAGAGAGAGAGAGAGAGAGAGACAGAGACAGAGCATGAGTGGGGGAGGGGCAGAGACAGAGGGAGACACAGAATCCGAAGCAGGCTCCAGGCTCCGAGCTGTCAGCACAGAGCCCGACGCGGGGCTCGAACTCACAAACTGTGAGATCATGACCTGAGCTGAAGACGCTTAACTGACTGAGCCACACAAGCGCCCCTAATTATTCTTATTTATAGCAATGGCAGCTATTTATTGAGCCTGTGGTTTGGCCAGAAGTAGTGTGCTAAGCACTGAACCATTGATATGCCATTGAGTCTCAACCACAACCTTTGAAGAAGGTGCTGTTTTCTACATTTGATAGAAGAGGCTCTGAGAGGTGGAATAACTTGCCCGGTGGTCACCTTGCTAGTGAGGAGCTAGGTTGGGTTTAGAACTTCCTAGAACATGGAGCATCTTGTACCAAAGGCCTCACAGGGGCTGGGTGTCTCGTGAAAGATGGAGATCTCACCTGACCCTGACCTTTATGGGTCTTCAGAAATCTCCTTCTTCCAGGAAGGCTAAGAGCCTGATACAGGACCTTTCAAATTCCTCACTCAGGAAGGGATATGGTATCTGACCAACAGGGTTAAGAATAAGCACTTACTGGGGCGCTTGAGTGACTCGGTTAAGCGGCCGACTTCGGCTCAGGTGATGATCTCGCGGTCCGTGAGTTCGAGCCCCGCGTCGGGCCCTGTGCTGACAGCTCAGAGCCTGGAGCCTGTTTCAGATTCTGTGTCTCCCTCTCTCTGACCCTCCCCCGTTCATGCTCTGTCTCTCTCTGTCTCAAAATTAAATAAACGCTAAAAAAAAATTTTTTTTTTAAATAATAGGCACTTACTACATGTTTGCTCTCTGGGCCGTATATACGTACTGTCTCATTCCCCTAGTCCCCCCAAAATCCCTGGGAAGCAGGGATTGGCCTTGTCACTGGATCCTGTGTGTGAGGACTCGAAAGCAGGGAAAGATTCTTCAAAGGTCACACAGCCAGCGGGGGGACCGAACAGGATTTGAACCCAGGTTTGCTCAGCTCACGTACTACACCTTTACCCCGCCTCCCTGGGAGGCCCTACTACAGGTCTGGGCCTGAGGGCCCAAGGGCCTTCGCTCCCCGCATCGTGCAGGTCCCCTCCGGGGGGTGGGGCATCCAGGGGGGCCTTTAGGAAGATCGGATGGGCCTTTGTCTGAAGGAAAAACAAGAAGGGGACAGGCTCCAGTGAGGCCAGCAGCATTTCCTTGTTCATGTGAAATCAACCATGACTATTGTTCACCACACCTTTCTTTGCTCTTTAGCAGCAACCTGATGCCAAGCTCCTCTCCCCAAACTGAGCCAGCTACGAAGGGAGGCTACGATCTCACCTCTTGCCTGCTCTGCCCCCAGCGTAGTTCCTTCCCCACAACCTTGTGCCTGATTTATGTCTGCTCACCCTTTAGCCTTCCCTTAAAATGTCACCTCTTAAAGGAAGGCACCTGCAACCCCCACACAAAGCCAGGGCCCCACCCCATGCTCTCAGAGCCCACCCCGCCATGTTCCTCTCCTTCCTATATGCGTGGATCCTTCTTTTTTTTTTTATTTTTTTTTAATGTTTATTTATCTTTGAGACAGAGAGAGACAGAGCATGAACGGGGGAGGGTCAGAGAGAGGGAGACACAGAATCCGAAACAGGCTCCGGGCTCCGAGCTGTCAGCACAGAGCTCGCTTCGGATCCTCTGTCCTCCTCTCTCTCTGCCTCTCCCCCGCTCACGTTTTCTCTCTCTCAAAACACCGAGTAAAACATTAAAACAAACAAACAAAATGAAAATAGTCTCTTGATTGATTGACAATGGACTTCGTCTTTCTTGCATAAAACATTGATCTGCCCCAAGTTCCGGCTCAGATTTCTCTAACCACAATGAGAATTTGAAGACCTTTGCAAAGCAATCCCAGTGCAGAATCCTTCTAGATTTTGATGACTTTTTTTCCTCCTAAGCTTTTTCCTGTTCACACCAAGAACGTCTCTTGGTTCTCTTAGCATTTTCTTTAAGCAGCTCACCTTTCCAAGGCATTTATCTTTGGATTTCTCAGCCACATTTCGTGGGTTTACATAATAAATAATTAGAGCGATTACAAGAGCAAGTATGGCAAACTGGCTTGGGAACATACGTTCCCTTTTCTTGAAAACCATGCCGCTCAGCAAAGGGGAAACAGAATACTGACCAGTCCATCCAACTTGTCGAGTGAAGTATCTACTAATTATGCAGCTATCTGTGTGGTTAGTGCTCCTGACGGTCTAGTTCTGCTATTCGATTCTAAATTCTGGGAGGCCAACGCCTCCCAAAGGAAAGTATCTTTCGTGGTAGTATTTCAGGGAGTGCCTCCGGCTGACGTCCCCTCACCAGGCTGGGTCACTGACCACCCAGCTCAGATGTCCAACCCCGGGAACAACTTTGAAAGATCCAGTTGGACCCTATTGAGGTCCACATGGGACCTACATGTTTTTGATCGTTTCTGTTTCCTGACGCACGGCACATGGTAAGCACTGATACATTTTTGTAGAATCGTTGGTCAATGAGCAAATACGTGAAAGGCCGTGACTAAAGCGATTAGCACGATGGCAGACCAAAGCCGGGGGACCCGCTCAGGCTTCTCCTCGCGTGTTTTGCAGATTTGCGAAAGGATCCAGAAATCGGTGGCCTCTGACCTACAGCCGTATCTCCAAACTCTGCCAGGTAGGCCATCCCACCCGTCCCTGGGATACTCGCGCATATACATACCTCATAAAACATTAAACGGGACAGAAACGTGGTAAGTAATCATTTTAAGTCCCCTTTTCTCCCCCAGTTTTCTCCCAAGAGGTAACCTCTGTTTAGGGTGTATCCTCTCAGAGATTTTCTTTTGTATATATGCAAATATAAATATACACACGCAGGGGCGCCTGGGTGGCTCAGTTGGTTGAGTGTCTGACTCTTGATTTTGGCTTAGGTCATGATCTCAGGGTCATGGGATTGAGCCCCGCATCCGGCTCTGTGCTGAGGATGGAGCCTGCTTGGGAGTCTCGCCTTCTGCCCCTCCCCCGCGCGCGCGTACGCGCGTGTGTATGTGTGTGTGTGTGTGTGTGTAACCCTGGAACCCATTCGGGCCCCAGGCTGAGCATACTACCCTCTTCATGGCTAATCCACCAGTGGGACAATAGAACCATGCCATCTCTTTCTTGGAGAAGCAGCTCCTTGCTGTGGGGCTGGGCTGCGTAGAAGGTCTGGGGGCAGAGGGGCAGGGAGCCGTGAAGAAAGTTACAAGGGTGTGGGTCAATCAGATCCCCCACCACCTGGCTCCTGATTCCGCCCCTCTCCTGGTTCACAGTCACAACAGAGATCGACAGTTTCGCTGGCATCGATTACAGTTTAACGGAAGCCCCTCGGGCAACAGCCCAAATGCTGGACGTGATGTTTAAGGTGAGAGGCCCAGAGGAGGGGCTGGGGTGGGCTGGGCCCCAGGGTGGCATGCCCTCAGGGCCGGCCCTCACTCGGGGCCTCCTGTCTCTCCGGCTTCAGATCTGGCCCCATCTCTCCAGCGGTGCCCACTGTGTTGAGGGCAGGGCGATATGGAGTGATGGGGAGGGTTTCAAGAGCCAGAGTTCCAACAGGCATCTTACAACCCTTAGACCTTGAAACCCACGCTCTTCCCTTCCTTCATCTTGACCACCATGCAGGTGAGGTCAATCAGAACCCGGCTAGGTGGTGTAGACGGCGGTGTAGAGGGTACTATGGGTTAATATGCCAAAGCTGGGGAGCTTGTCATTAAGGGATTCTGGACCCTTAGGAAAACGCCTTTCGTGGTAGAGTTTCAGGCAGTGACTCTCGCCAGTGCCCCTGCATCAGTCTATGCGAGCGATTGCCTAGCTCAGCTGTCCAGCTCTGAGACGGACTTTGAAAAGTTCAAATGCATCCTATTTCTCTTTCCAGGGTGAAATTTTTAACCGCGATCGCTATTCCCCAGTCACCTTCCTTGCTCCTGTCATGAGTCTTCCTGAGGAGCACAACCGAATGGTCTACTTTGCCATCTCTGATTATGTCTTCAACACAGCCAGTCGGGTTTATCACGAGGCAGGGCATCTGAACTTCTCCATCACAGATGACATGGTGAGGGTGGTGGCAGAATAGCACTCACGAGTGACAGTGTAACCTGTCCTTCTTCCTTCTTTCCTTTCTACCCCATTTACATCAGTGAAATGGGAAGCTGTCGTGAAAAAAGATTAAGACAAGGAAATATACAAATTGGCACAATTTCCCTTTTCTCTTTGGCCACCAGAAAGCTCAAATCAAAATTCTTTCTCCCTTAGAACTGTGAAAGACTGTGGCTTCCTTGTCTGTGTTTTACTTTTGCCCCAGTCTAGACCTGTTGCTCTAATTCATATTTTCTCTCATGCTTGGTTGCGGAGGTTTAAAAAAAAAATGAAAAAAATTTAGTAAATGAGGCAGGATAATAAATACCCCGATAAATGCATATAATTACATGGAATAGGAAATTAAGACCAAGTTACAAGTAAAGTACAATTAAAGAAAACACTATGCCCCTAAGTTGATTTTTTTTTAATAAAAAATCTCTCTGGGAGCTTCCTTGTAGCCAAAGTGAAAAAGGTCCATGATCTAGTGATTCATGGTAGAAAGAAAGGCAAAGTCTTCCTAGGACTTACCTTTAAAATACTTGTCTTAAATGGGATTTTTTTGTCAGGAGTCTTAAATTTTACCATGGATGACATCTTTAATAATTCTTAAGTTTCTTTAGTATTTCTGGGTCTCAGAAAATTATTTCTCGTCGCTTTTTGTAAAGCTGAGGCCTCGTGAACAGCGTCGGGATCATGCGGGAAGCACAGAGTGCGGGCCGGCTTGGAAGGTCCAGCCGGCTCTGATGACAGATGGGGGCCGTGTGGCGGGTGGAGGGAGTGGCTTTTTGTCTTTTCGTTGATTTCTCACACATGCACACAGGCCTTTTACTTCTGTTATCACATTTGAGTAACCCACCCTGCCTGTGGTGCAGTCCCTTTTTTTTAGTGGATCGGATCAGAATAGCTGTGTTTTACAATAGTTACGTGCTGGGCCTTGGGCTAGGTGCGTTGTTCACACTGTCCCATTTAGCCCTCACAATGACCTGATAAGCAGGGACTACTATTATCCCCATGCTACAGATGAGGAAGTTGAGGCTCAGAGAGGTGAAGGGAATGGCCTGAGACCACACAGTAACAAAGCCGGGAACTATACCTACTACAGTCTTTGTGACTGCAGATCGCAACCTCACTCAGGACACAGCATGTCGCCTGTGTCCTAAGGACAGCGGCCGGGACCCTGGCGACTGTTGCCATAGTAACACAGGCAGTCAAGAAGCTACTGTCTTGAACATCTTCCCCCCCCCCCGCCACACCTCCTTATTCTTACACCTTCAGCTCCAGCGGGAGTACCCTAAAACCGTGTCTCTTTGCTGCAGGTTCCTTCTGGCTCTACCATCCGGCTGACCACCAAGTCCTTCCGCCCCTTTGCACCCCGGGTAAGCCTTCTCTCAGCCCTGGGCAGGTGCAGGCCAGGCTCACTAGCCTCCGGGGGGTTCTCTTTAAAACCTCGGTGCTACCCTCAGCTGACCAAGGCCAGCAGTGAAGCCCCCAGCGGGGGCGGTGCTTCGTTCTGGAGGCTTGGGGGCTTCTCTCCAAAGCCCAAACGACAGACGCCAGAGCCCCATGTCTCGTGGGGCCACAGGTGGCCCGGTCTTTTACCGATGGTACCTGAGAATCCCAAAGAATGCCAACACGTCCTGCCAAATGCACCCTAATTAATACCATCATTAATAATACCATCATTATTAATGACATTAATAATTACAGCGGGCACGTGAGGGACCAGGCACCCTAACAGTAAATAAGAAATTTGTTTATAACCACACTAAATTCTCATAGCTCCACATTCAAAACACATAAAAGGTTCTAGAGTGGAAAATTTTCCCATCTGCTCCTGGCCCCGAACCCCCCAGTGCCCACCCCCAGTATATATCCTTCTGGGGATGTTCCGTGTGGATCCAAACAAACGCCGTGAGTCTTTTCCATTTTTTTACACAAACAGAAACATACCACACACGTGATTTTGTACCTTCCTTTTTCGCCTTACTGGCCTGGGAGATCATTCCGTCGAGGTAGATAAGGAGCTTCCTCACTCTTGTTTCCATTGGGTATCCAGCCTGCCATCCGGTGGACTTCTGTAGCTTAACCCGTCTCCCCTGAGGGACCCGGGGGGTTGTTTGCCCTCATCGCTACATCAGTGCTGCAGGGACTATCCTCGCAACTCTGTCACCGTGGGGCTAAACCTCACTGTGCATGGCATCTCATCTAACCCGACAGCAATCCACCTGTCCTCTCCCCCACCTTCCCAGCCCCCCGCAGGACACAGCTCAGACAGTCAGGAGTGTTGAACAGGCCTTGGAGAAGCCTTGCAGGTGGCTGAGGGGGTTATAACGGGAAAGTTTTTAAACTTAAGGTCCTGCAGTGCCTGGGTCGCATCCTTCCATAAGGTGCCCCCCATAGGCTCCTTCTCTCCCTTGAGCTCCGGAACCGCTTATCAGGCTACCAAGTTGTCAGATTTGGAGAGCCCTCGGTGGCTCCAACCTCCTTTTAGCCCTAGAAAGAGGAGCAAACTCTTCCCCTCGCACTTCCTGCTTACATCAGCCTCGACGACGTGGCAGACGCAACTCAGCCCAGCTTCTCAGTAAAGCCTTTTACCTCCCCAACCTTCTAAATATCTCCCTTTTACTGTAGGATGCAGGTTTTATATTTGCATAACAAAAAAGACTCACAGGGACTGTTGTTCTTTCCCCTAAAAAGGAACAAGTCTTGCCCCCCAATTAAATTCCAGTTAAACAGCAAACCGTGAGCACTGGTGAAACTGTGCCATCTAGTCTGGTCATATTTCAAAAACGGACGGCGGTGGGGGGGGGGGGGGGGCGGGTCTGGTCTCCGCGTGCACAGTTTCCCCGAGTGCAGGGAGGGCCCGAGACGCAATAGGTCTCTCACCTCACGCCCCAGGAGGGATGGGGCATGAGAAAATTGGCCCGACCTTTCTGGAGGACAGTTTGACAATACCTGTCAAGAGCTTGAAAAATATCCCTGCCCTTTGACTCAGCAATTCCACTTCTAGGAGCATCTTCCACCCACCTCCCCAAAATAGCCAAAGGTACACACAAGGGTGATCGTTATCATGGCGAAGCCTTGGAAACCACCTGCTTTTCACTGTGGTTAGATCAGTTACAGACCCACGCACAATGGACCCAGTGCAGCCACCAGATACGTGATGCAGACTCCAGATGTCTGATGATGGGAAAGATCTCCAGGTGACCCATTAAGAGAAAGAAGAACAGAGCATTATTTTGTGAAAATAAAATCAATCAAAAAGCATTCTCAGCTTTATCTGACTCCCTTTGGGGCACCCTTGGCAAACTTGCATATTTCCTTCTCTTGGCATAATCTCCTCATTCTGTCCCCGCAGTTAGCCAGACTGTACCCCAACATGAACTTGGAGCTCCAGGGAACAATGGCCTCAGCCCCATTCCTGAACCTCAGCCCTGGGAATCTGTCCTTGACCCCCCAGATGGAGATTGAAGGCTTTGTGCTCCTGCCCAGCTCCGTCAGGGAGCCTGTGTTCAGGCTTGGTGTGGTAAGGTGCAAAGCCTTTGCAAATGCTGTTCCCTTTTTCTGAATGCTCTTCCCCCTACTCACCACCTGGTTAATTCCTTCAGATCTCAAATCTCACTTCCTCAGAGAGAACTTTCTTGATTACCCCTTACCCTTGACCCACCTTAGGCCCCTGTCATTTTTTTTCCTTAAAGCACCCTATTATTATAATTGCATAGCAATTATAAAGATACTTATATAGTTGTTGGCAGGTTTATTTGTTTAATGTATGTGTCTCCCACCAAGTGAGACTGGGCTATTGTTAGAAGGAAAGTGGAGGGGGTCTTTGACCTGTTTACTCTGCATCTATATCTGACCCCTGAAGATGACATTTCCCAGGCGCCCTTGAACGCTGGTTTCAGGCGAGGTCAGCCAATGGAATGTACCATCAAGAGGCTACAGGTGGGAGGAAGGAAGAAGCCAGAATATTTCTTCCTCTTTCGATTCTGGACAGAGACTCAGGCATTGACTATTTCTCCTCGGCGGTGGCTTTCCTAACCCTAATTCCTCCTTCGGTTCTTCTAGTCCTGGGGTAGAAGCAGCTTTCTGCCTTTGGTAGTCTCTGAGTCACCCCTCTAACTTTTTTTTTTTTTTTTTTGGCTTCTTGATAACCAATTCCCTATATTAAAGTCCCGCTGAGTTAAATATTGAGAGTGGTCTCTCCTTTCTCCCGTCCAAGAGAGAAGGGATTCTGAGTCCTTTTGGGTTCCTGCCCACCGGATGGAGAACTTTGCTCTCTTGTTTCAGATCTGAAACTCAACCACACCGATTTCTGGCAGGGTAATTGCTTCTGGATGCTGTATCTGCAGTTTGATATTATTGTTACAGTTATCAAATTTGTTGTTTAATGGATTGTACATTTAATCTATTGTACATATTGTAAACTAAAACAAAATTTTATCATTATTATTTTTTATTACTGTCACCACTAGGGCTGATTCTTAGCCCTGAGATAGCTAAAAGCGATCCCTTTAGAGATATCCAGGGACAGGCACCCTACACCGTTTCGCGGTAGTCTGTTCACAGTTTAAACGCGTTCATAGTCAGCAGTTTCAAGTAAAAAATGTTCAAGTCCAAGTTCAAACATTTATGGAGTACCTGTGATGAGCCTTCTAGGAGCCTACAGTCTAGTGGACAAGTTCCTGCTGTAACTTGCTCAGCTGTTTGTTTAAAGGAAACAGTTGGTACTAATAGGTACCCTTCCCATAGGGGACAACCTTTCTCATATAAAAACCTGTTTTCTTCTACTGGAATTCCCAGGCTACCAATGTGTCTGCCACGTTGACCTTCAACACCAGCAAGATCACTGGGGCCCTGAAGCCAGGAAAGTAAGTCAGCCTCCCGCTCACATGGGGACACTCAACTAGGCTTCGTCCATCTGGACCCTCTAGCTGATTCTCTGTAGCTGGGGATGGGGCTGTGAGCAGAGCCTCCTCTCAACGTTGGGGCCCACGACTAGGGAAGGAAACTTAAATTTTACATGAGTTGTTGCCCCATGGGTCCTGCCTCCATAAACTTCCTTCCCACCTAATCCCCATTACTTCCAAATTTCTAAAGAATTTTTGAAAAAATTTTTTTAAAAAAATGGGGCGCCTGGGTGGCTCAGTTGGTTGAGCGCCCAGCTTCGACTCAGGTCATGATCTGTGGTTTGTGCGTTTGAGCCCCACGTCCAACTCTGTGCTGACAGCTCAGAGCCGGGAGCCTGCTTCAGATTCTGTGTGTATCTCTCTCTGCCCCTCCCCTGCTCACACTCCATCTCTCTCTCTCTCTCTCTCAAAAACGAATAAACATTAAAAAAGTAATAGTAAAGAATTAACTAATACTGCTTTTGTTTAGCCTGTGAATTTCAAACATCAGCTCTGTTGACTTTCTAATATCAGATAAAGATTGAGTTCCTCTACACGACCCATCTCCCCTCTGCAAGCCTTCACGATAAGGGGGTATCACAATAAGGGGGTTTTGTTATTTAATCATCTTTTTCAGTCCCATCCTTACCCTGTCCTTGGCTCTGTGTCTTCTCAAGCCAGTGCCTCCTTTCTGGGGACCCCACATCACTTGAGTGGAAATTCCCATGGGCATAATGACCACATCTCTGAATCTTCTCGGATTTGTTACAGGGTACAAGTGGAACTGAAAGAATCTAAAGTTGGAGTATTCAATGTAAGTTCTTATTGTTTTTATTGATGAAATGTTTAAGGTATTAGTGAATTTCATGCATTTACTAAGCAATGCTATGGCACCCATTAGTAGAAAAGGGAAGAATTAGGGGCGCCTGGGTGGCTCAGTCGGTTGAGTGTCGACTTCAGCTCAGGTCATGATCTCACGGTCCATGAGTTTGAGCCCCGCGTCGGGCTCTGTGCTGACTCTCAGAGCCTGGAGCCTGTATCAGATTCTGTGTCTCCCTCTCTCTCTGCCCCTCCCCTGCTCATGCTCTGTCTCTCTCTGTCTCAAAAATAAATAAATAAATAAATAAATAAATAAATAAATAAAATTTTTTAAATATAAAAAAAAAGAAAACAGAAAAATTAGAAGATCTGCTTTCTGCCCTAGAAAAGGGTAGAAGTTCTCGAAGACGTGAAACATAGGGCCAAGGAGCAGTTACATCCCAATACAAGATAAGATATCGGGTGCTAGCTCTCATTGGATTAATCTGAATCACGTGGCCGTTCTTTAGACACTCACTGTGGTTAAAAATTGGACAAGGCCGATTGACCAAACATGGGTTTCATCTGGACTCCTGGGGCCAGGATGTGGGGTCTCAAACCGTACGGACTGAGCCTGGAAAGGAGGGGGTCCCCAGGGGAAAATAAGAGCTCCGTTATTAAAACCAGAGGAATGGATTGTGGGGCAGGCTAACCCAAGAGGTGATTCCACAAGGAGGAACAGACAGTGAAATGGATGGCCCCATATTGAAGGAAGAAAGACTGTGGGAACATCAGTATGGGAAGAAGTAATCAGGGAAAAGTCTTTGACAAGAGGGAAGACAGGAGGACGGCAGTTCCTCCTCAGGCCAAGCAGGAGATGGATAGACTTTAACTTGCAAACACCATCCCGCCCTCACTGGCCCCTCTGGCCAACCACCCCCTGCCCTCTGCTGCCCAGACCTTCCCTTACGAACTTACCAAGTAGAAACAAGCACATAAACTGTGGGGAGAGATGCTACCCCCAAGGACCCCAAACAATGACCTCTTTCCGTAACAAAGGAGGAAGGGAATAATGACACGCTAATATTGCCTCTGTGCGTGGCATGAAAAAGTGTTCCATGAGGTGGGGCGCCTGGGTGATGCAGTCGGTTAAGCGACCAACTCTGGCTCAGGTCATGATCTCATGGTTCATGGGTTGGAGCCCCGCGTTGGGCTCTGTGGTGACAGCTCAGAGCCTGGAGCCTGCTTCTCATTCTGTCTCCCTCGCTCTCTGCTCCTCCCCCGCTCATGCTCTGTTTCTCTCTCTCCCTCTCCCTCTCTCTCAAAAATAAATAAACATTAAAAAAATTAAAAATGTTCTATGAGGTGAACAGTCAAATGTAAAGATTCACAAAAAGTCATCTTACCAGAACAGAGGATGTAGAAAGCAAGAATAATAGAATCAGATAAATTCAGGTTCAAATGTGGCCCCTGCTGCTCAGTTTCTGAAAGTCACTTTCATTCTGTGGGTCTCGGTTTTCCTGTCTGTGAAATGGGGGCAGTAATATCAACTTCAAAGGGTTATTGTGAAGATTGAATCAGATGTATACGTCATGCTCTGAGCCCTATACTGGGCGCATGGTGAATGTTAAAAGTTGGGTTTCATAACTTTCGTTTTGAAATTTTTTCCAAAAAAAAATTCATTCAGGAAAACATTCTTTGAAGGAAAAATTAAATTGTAAAAAAAAAAGAAGAAGAAGAAGAAAATTAATACTAAAGATAAGGCTAGGGGCGCCTGGGTGGCTCAGTCGGTTAAGCGTCCAACTTCGGCTCAGGTCATGATCTCACGGTCCGTGGGTTCAAGCCCCGCGTCGGGCTCTGTGCTGACAGCTCAGAGCCTGGAGCCTGTTTCAGATTCTGTGTCTCCCTCTCTCTGTGACCCTCCCCCGTTCATGCTCTGTCTCTCTCTGTCTCAAAACTAATAAACGTTAAAAAAAAATTAAAAAAAAAAAAAAAAAGATAAGGCTAAGCCAAACCCTGATGTTCTTTCTGAGGAAGGACAGTTGGGTGTGTAATCCTTCAAATGTTTCTATCCCTCTGCACGCACGTAAATGTGCATCTCAAAATAGTTTTATCTCATAAAATAGCATGATGTAACCATCTATCTGAAGTTTGCTTTTTTTCCGTCTTTTTTGCCATGGCAGCACGTAGAGAATTAGCTGAGCCCAGGCAAAATGGCGCGTGTGGTCACAGTTGTATCTCTCCTGTTCTCCACCAGGTGGAGCTGTTGGAGGCACTGCTCAACTACCACATTCTCAACACCCTCTACCCTCAGGTCAACGGTAAGAATCACTATGGATTTTTCCAAATCAAGGACAATACTCTTTGGGGGGAAAGGAGCTGGACTTGGAGATGGGAAACAGGGCTCTCCTGCAGGTTGAGTGACCTTGGATTAGTCATTTCTCCTCTGAGCTTCAGCAGCCCGTCTGTGAGATGGGCCTGTTGGAGGTGGCCTCATCTCCCTCCAAGGCTCTAGCGAAATTTGGACACTGAGGCAGCTCTTTGGAGCACAGGAAACCTCCTTCTGAGAGAGAAGGAGGGCCCACAGAAGTGCCCCCTACACCCCGAAATGGCAGGCAAAGGACAGAGGACGAAGTTAATACAGAGGGCACGAGGCGGCCCATCTCTGAATTTCCCAGTCAGTTACCAACTCCCTACTCAGAAAATAAAGCATAAAGCCTGTTATGCCCGGAATTCGTGACCTTTGAGGGGATTCCACGTCCCTCCAAAACCGATGAGGGGATTCCATGTCCCTCCAGAAGGGAGAATTGGAACGTCTTCCAAAACTCCCGGCCCGTGGTCCTCCAGTGCATCCACTTAGACCGTGTCAGGCACTACCAGAATTAAATGAGCTCACACAGAAAAGACAGAATAAACAGACAGACACTAACCGTGGCCAGTCAGGCTCTCTGGGTCAGGGGTCCCTTGGGGGTCTTGGGGATCCCGGACGAGCCCCCAAATGTTATGCCCAGAATTCATGATCCCCAAATACCGCCAGGGAGCCGAGTCCAATGTAAAAGCAAAAGAGCCTTTATTTGAGCTAGCTCGAGCTCAATCCCCTACCTGCACCGATGCAGCGGTGAGATACCAGGGAGAGAGCGAGTTTCCAAAGCCCAAAGGTTTTATTGGGGCCTAGGGGCAGTTGGTGAGGTAATAGCTATGGCCTCAGCCGATTGGCTGGGGAAGGGTCCAAGTTCTGTTGGGCAGGTGGGAGAGGGGGTTGCTCAAGGGGAGCACCAACTCCCCTAAGGGCAGTTGGTGAGGTAATGGCTATGGCCTCAGCCGATTGGCTGGGGAAGGGTCCGAGTTCTGTTAGGCAGGTGGGGGAGGGGGTGGCTCAAGGGGAGGAGGTGTGGTCAAGGTGAAGGACACAGAACAAGATGGAGTCGCCGGCGTAGGCCCGCCCTTTCAAAGCCCTAAACACTGTTTCCACAAGGACCTGCTTCATTTGGCTGCGACAGAGGGCAGGACAGGGGCAGAGGGCAAAGAGCAGGTGCCCACTAGCTTAGCATGAGCGTGTGCTGCCCCATCTGGGCCACTCCTCCCATACGGCACCGTGGCTGGTACTTCAGGCTCCTGTAGCAGCCTTCCTGGGTTGACATTCCAGCTCTGCCAGTTTCTGACCTCACACAGGTTCCTTGGCGACTCTGCCCCTCAATTTCCTTATCGGTGAAATGGAAATAATAGTCTTATCTACCTCATAATCTTTGGTGATAACTAAATGGGAATACACCATGTATAGAGTTGGCAGAGAGGAACTTACCTTATAATTGTTGTTTATTAACAAATCTCTCTCAATGTTATGCCTCAACCTCCAGAGAAGTTGGCAGAAGGCTTCCCCCTCCCTCTGCTGAAGCACATTCAGCTCTATGACCCTGTTCTCGAGATCCACAAGGTCAGTGGGCTCAGGTGGGCTTTTGAGGATTTGGGGCAGAGGGTTGATTAGTTTTCCAAGTTCAGGGGCCATAGCTCAGTGGGGTCGGAGCCAGCCCAGCCTTACAGCTCAGAAGGCCTGGATTGGGGAGGGATGCCCCGGGCATGGCTAGATGCCATGCAGTGATCGACGTGTCCTTCAGAGGTGGCACCCCTACCGGGGCAAGAGGCATTTGACACGGTCTGTTGCCCCCACTGCCTCCCACCCCCTCCCACCATGGGGAACTTCAAGACCGGCTCATTTTGAAAACACTGCCATGGCAACAGCCCAGGTTATGAAAGCCATTTGTAAGCTTTGAACATTTCTTCTAAATTCTTAAGTGGAGGAACGTTATTATTAACATAGGTTTGATGTGCTCCCGCTCATAGACCATCACCCCATACCCCACCCCCCCACCCCTACAGTTACTCGCGGACCGCGAGATCATGACCTGAGCCGAAGTCGGCCGCTTAACCGACTGAGCCACCCAGGCGCCCCTCTAGGTATTTCTAAAATGCGTTCGTTCGTTTGTTTGGGATAGTTGCACTCCTGGTGCCCAGACCCTTTTTCTTTCTTTGCTGTTTTTCTTTTTTGTTGTTGTTGCAAACTAGTCCTTGGCGCTCCAACGTTAAATACCGTTCTGGCCATCAGAGACCATAACCTACTGAACGATTTCAATACCAAGGAACACGTCTGATTGTTCACTCTCCTCTTCACTATGCTGTCCAAGCATGTTCTGGTCTGTCTGTGCCCACGGTTCAGGCTATCTTTCTAGAATAGCATCTGCAAGGTGGGACAACTGGGTCGGCAGCCCTGTGAGCAGTAAAGGAGATGCCAGATCGCATCTGGTCCATCGTCAATATCCAGCAAATAACAGTCACTCAAGGGAGTGAAGGGCAGCAGAGTGGTCAGGGACACTGAGACACTGACCAACTGCTATATTTGGAAAAACAAATATCCAAAGTCCTTTTGGGCCCAGAGATGCTCAACATCCAACTCCTGCTGAGTGATTACAAGGAGTCAGACAGCTCGTTATTGAAGTCAAAACTGACAATTCACACAGCTGGCCTCAGGATGGCACGTGGGAAATCATCAGAAGATTTATTCTACACTATCATGCTCATTAGAATTTTGAGGTCATTTGTTTGACCTCCAAAGGCATGGGATGGATCACTGTGGGAGAGAATTGGACTTCGCCTGGAGTTCAGAGTTCCCGCCCCTTCGGGTGATGGAAAGTTACCAGGAGGTAGGAGAGTAAATCCCAGCCGCGGACAATTTTGTGTTATTCACGAAGGAGAGAAAATTTAGGTGACACAAAGGACATTTATGAGGCCTGCCAGGAAGCAGCAGCTTGGGAAATGACAGATAAATTGCCACCTTAGAGAAGGTGGCTGGCAAAAGCTGTGCTTTATGGAGACCTTGGGGATGGAGGTACGTTCGCGATTTATGCACTGACCTGTTTCTGCCAGAGCTTGTGTTTCCCCAGACGTGGGCCTCCCTTTAAGTGGAGATACATCTTTTCGGAGTAGAGGATGCTTTTACCATCTTGTCCTGTCTTGTCTCTCCTAGGACTTCCTGTTCCTAGGTGCCAATGTCCAGTACATGAGAGTTTGAGGGCAAGGAGAGAGACGGGGGCTTGGAGGCCACAGCTAGATCGGCAAGTTGCTTTTCCGATGTGCAGCATATTCCCGGAGATTCTGAGAAGATGAAGATTTTTCCGTTCTCAGATCTGGGGGAGAGGTCTGCCTGGCCCCGGCCCCCACACCGCTCCTCTTCAGCAGGTGCACCCACACCTTCTCGGACTCTGGACTTCACTTTCCCCCCAAGATTGGACCATCTTCCCCCACTGGCCTATACTATCTTTAAGGGCAGACACCATCAGGTCCTTGTGCCTGGCACGTAGTAGGTCCTCAATAAATATTT
This sequence comes from Panthera pardus, assembly GCF_024362965.1. NCBI lineage: Eukaryota > Metazoa > Chordata > Mammalia > Carnivora > Felidae > Panthera > Panthera pardus. The sequence goes on along the minus strand of NW_026526821.1, from coordinate 21,379,332 downwards.
ATTGAATGGTTCAATGAAGGAACCACTTGGTACTCTCGCTGAACCTCCCTACCACCCACCATCTTTTGACTGAGGGGTCTTTGGATGGTCAGCCCCATCCATGTTCTGCAAGGCTCAACCCCGACCACATTCCCCTTTCTCACTGGCTGCTACTATGGGAAGTTCAATGAGGAAACAAGGGGTTCTGCTCCCCACCCAGCCCTGGACCTGGTAGTGACACCCGGTCTGTAAGGCACTTTGTCTATCACCGTGCTTGGGCAGCTCATGGGCGCACCTCAATATGTGCTCCCGTCCTCACTTCCTGCCTGCTGCAGCCGAGGGAGCCGCTGGGTCTCCCAGAGCAAACCCTCAGCCTCCCGCTGTTCTCCCCACTGAAATGGGTGTAAATTAGGAAGAAATGGATCCCTCTAGGTTTTCGGTCCGACCCCCATAAAAAGCTCATCCAACTGTTGTTTACGAGCCCCCAGCCTGGAGGAAGAGGCCATGATTTCTAATCACTGAACAACCAGCCCTTGATCAGACTTACTAAAGAGTCATTTCCAAGTTATGTAGTTGGGCCCCCGGGGACTGGGAATCAGAACGCTCGTTTGATATATTTTTTTTATTGGGTTAATGAGCAGATGGATGGAGCTGCCGGCTAAGAGATAATTCACGGGGAATAGACCCATTTACCCTGTGTGTGACAGAGCTGCGTTCCGAGATGGGACAACGCTCTGTCACCCAGCTGCTGGCAGGGTGGGCCATGGTCTCACGTGCCCCCTCCTCTTTCCTTTTGTTCACTTGTCTGCCTGCATCACCCATCCCTATGCTGCACAGGTGACAGACGTGGGCTTCGTCTATTCCTAGCCACGTGGCCTCGGTCAGGTCCCTTCCCCCTGCCTCGGGATCCTCATCTATAAAATAAGGATTGGGGTGCCTGGGTGGCTCAGTCGGCTGAGCGTCCGACTTCAGCTCAGGTCCGGATCTCGCAGTCCGTGAGTTCGAGCCCCACGCCGGGCTCTGTGCTGACGGCTCGGAGCCTGGAGCCTGTTTCAGATTCTGCGTCTCCCTCTCTCTCTGCCCCTTCCCCACTCATGCTCTGTCTCTCTCGAGAAAGTCTCTGAAAAATGAATAAATGTTAAAAAAAATTTTTTTAATAATAAATAAATCAATAAATCAAATAAGGATAATAATAACAGTAGCCACTTCCTGGGGCGGTTATAATGGTCATATTAGGTAACCCACGTAAAAGGATTTATTTAGCTGTAGTGGGGATTCGACATTTCTTGGCTGGACGTGATTACCGATCATCTCCTCCTCGCAGGCTCAGCGTGAGGGAAGTAGAGGCAGCAACTGACCCAGTTCCAGTCCCCACTTGCAAGAGTGTTGCCCCGGGTTCTGTGGAAGCCTGACTCCAGTTTACTTGCTTTGGGCCCCCGGGCAAAGCCTGTCTGACTCTGTTTCCCCACCTGTCAACTGTGTCTGGGAATCCCTCCTTGCCGGGTGACAAGGGACTCCATGAGTTCACGTCAAGCCCTTGGGGGTGCGGGGGTCATACTAGGTCCTGGTAAATGGCCAATGTGACTACCCGCCATCTTGCTTTGGGGTCCTCAAAAGCAGACCCTGACACAAGCACGTGAGTACAAGTAGTTTCTTTGGAAGAAGTTCCAGGAGGAGAGAAAATGGGATGGGGAAGGGAAAGCAGCCTAGAAAGGGTATGTGATCAATCCAACGGTGACCAGAGCGTAATCCCACCAGGGAAACTCTGGAAGCCAGCACAGAACACTCCTCAGAGTATACACCCAAGGGCCAAGGGAGCGTGAATATTTATACACCATCTCCCGTCACTCGCTGGTTGAGGGGAGCTCCTGGTGGACATTAGTCCCCTAGTTCTTCCAGTCTTGGCAGAGAAGGTTCTGGCAGCCGTAGGAACCTCTCAGGCAAAGAAATACAAGTGCCAGCAAGCAGAAATGGGGTCGGTGTCCACGGCTGTGGGAAGATGGGTTGGGGCACTGATATGGTCCTACAATGGGGTAGGAGCTCACCAGCTTTAAAATCCTGGACAGGCTAGAAAACGGTTTGCTACCATGCCTGGAAAAGTTGTGCGTTGTTCTCCTATGCACGTGTTTAAGACACTCAGCCTAGTTTGCAAGCAAGCCTGCATTCTGAACATTCTAGAACATTCCAGAACTTCCCAAGGGACGGCTCCAAGAAAAGACTCAGGGAAGCCCAGGCAAGTCCTTGATGAATGTGGGGCAACCGTTTTGCTATGAGACAGGGGAAGAACACTTACTTGTAAAAGAACAAGATATTTGTGATTCCCGAAGCAGGGAAAGGCTGTTCTTGCCCAGTGAGACTGAACACATTCGTTTTGTAACGGTGTCGTTGCACCTTGCTGGGATAGGTGCAGGGCAAACCACAGCTGGCCCATAGTGGGTTCCAACACCCTGAAATCTGACTGTGGACATATAACTGTTCAACTCAGACCTGTATAGATGAGCTGGCTTCGGGACAGGACATTCTGCTATTAATGATCAAAACTCTGAGCTGTCGAAGAACCATCCCGAGACCACAGTCTCATTGCACCATGGACCTCATCCGCACACCTAAGATGCACCCTGGAGACTCTCCTCTTGGCTACGAGCTCTTGCTTCTCCTCTGCTCTCCCCTGACTTCCCCACCACCCCTCCTTACAGCTACGCAGAGTTCCGTGCTTGTGAATGTACAACTTCCTCTTTCTTTTCTATTTTTAAGTTTATGTCTTTGTTGTGAGAGAGACAGAGACAGCACAAGGGAGGGAGGAGCACAGAGAGAGGGAGAACGAGATCCCAAGCAGGCTCCGTGCCACCGGCGGGGGAGCCTGACGTGGGGCTCGAACCCATGAACCGCGAGATCACGACCCGAGCTGAAATCAAGAATCGGCCGTGTAACCAACGGAGACACTCAGGTGCTCCACGACTTCCTCTTTCTGAAAGACGCATAGGATTTCCTGGCGGGGATCTACCACAACGTCTTTAACCAATCCCCTACTGACCGGTTCTTAGTTTGTTTCTAATACTTTGCTTTTATCAGTAAGGAGTCCGTCCACCTCCTCATTTTAACCAAATTCTGGCATTTTTGCCAAAAACGTACATGTGCTTTCTGAGGCCGGACCATGGGCAATTAGAAAGCCTTTCCCTGACAGGCCTCAGGGAGGAAGGCTGGCCTCCCCGCACCAGACCTGGTGAACAGCCTGCGTGTGGCAGCCCGTCCCGCTCTTAACATAACCTGCGTTCCTAGCCCAGCCGCCTGCGGTCCTAAGTGTCTCCATCTAAGACCTTCATCGCAGGGCTTCTCTAGATGTCCTTCTTCTTCCTTTGCACCCCTGCCACACAGGGAGAGAAGAGAGATGCCTGGCAGACAAGATTCCCACCCCCCACCCCCGGGGCCACTAAAGACTCAGTACTCAGGACTCAGGACTTTCTACCTCCAGCCCATCCCCCTGGCCCTCTCTCCCCTGGCCCAGGGTCCATAAAACTGCCAGAGGCTTCAGTGTGGGTCTTCCTCTCCAGTGAGACAGTCCCCACATCTACACTGACCCCTCTGCATTCCAACCCACGGTGGAAAGGGAACAGGGGGGTGGCGGTGCTTTCTCTGGTGTGAGCCTCTTGCTTGGACGATCAGAGTGAATGACTGAAGACTTCACCGTCACTTTCATGTGGGCTCGTTGTCGCTTTAATCCACTACCCAGGCACACGGCAGGCCAGCTCCCTCTCCAGCTCCGCCGAGCTCTTGACAATAAATAGGGCTTCAGTGAAGAGCTCGGGCCATCCATCACTTCTCTTCACATATCCACTCATGTATATGTGCAGGTACATCTGTGAAATCAATATCCAGAAATGGGATCCGATAATTGGAAGAGACTCTTCCATGATTCAGCAATTGAGTATTTGCTCGTGGTCTCTCCTCTCACACACTCTCTCCTTCTCCTGAGGTGGGGCCTGAGCGCCCACGGAATCATGGCAGTGGGGGGGGGGGGGGGTGGGGCATTGGTAGTAAATGATTCAACCTTGCTCAGAGAGAGGTCTGATATTCGCCCTCAGGCCAAGAGGTAACCTCTAAGCCCCTCGGAAGTCTTGCTTCATCCGAACGTCTTTGCCTACCTGGGGGCATTGGGCGTGTCTACCAGTGTGATCTATACTGGGGGCTTTGGGTCCCATGGCATCATTTGGAGCTCCCAAGGGGCTGGAGACTACAGTCACTGACATGGGGCGGGGTGGGGGGCGGTCAACCAGTGCCCACAGATGAAACCCTGGACAACAGGGCTCTGGACAACAATGCTTGGGTGAGCTTCCTGGTTGGCAACACTCTGTGCACATTGTTATACATTGACGGGGGGGAGGGGGGTGGGGGGCGGGGAGGGGGAGTAAGGCCTTCGCAAATCCGCAAGGAGAGGTCGACCGGAAGCACTGTGTTTGGAACTTTCCTGGGCTCTGCCCTCCGAACCTCTTGCCTTGGCTGATTGTAACTGGTATCTTTTGTTTTTAACAAACTGTCACCTTGAGATGCACAGCTTCCTGCGAGTTCTATGAGTCCTTCTAGCAAATCATGGAACTTATGGGTGGCCTTGGGGACCCTCAAACTTGCGATGGGGGTCAGAAGTGAGGGTGGTCTTGGGGACTGTAGCCTACCTCTAACTTCACAGGGGATCTTCTGTTCTCCGGCTCCTTTGGCCACGAGACACATTGCTGGCCTCAGACGCTTGATATCTGTTTTCTGTGGCTTGGCGGGGCCTGGGGGACCCCCACTCCTGCTGCCAGCTGACTCATCCTGAGCTCTGCTCTTGTGGCCACTGCAAAATCTGTATTCGTCAGACTTCCCAACTACAAACTCCAGAATCCACTCTGGTTAGTATAGGCAGGAAGGGGGTTTCAGCCTCCAGAGCTTTGAAGATCATCTGTTGCAATGACCCTTCTGTATATGTCTCGAGTCCAGACCTCTCCTGAGACTCTGCCTATCCCCTAACTGCACACTTGACATCCCCCTTGAGCTAACTGGATTTGGGGGGGGGGGGGGCCGGGAGGAGGGGCGGTGCACATGGCCCGTGTGACAAAGGGATCTGTAAAGGCATCCTGAGGATTTCCACTGGAGTCTGGTGCATAAATCCCACCCCCTGCCCCGGCACATCCGCCCGGGGCCTGCTTCTCCCAGCCCGCACGGGAACACTGGTAGTAAAACACAGCAGAACAGACAACTGTTTTATGGGCCAGAAGAAAATGATTTCCCACCCGAGGCCACTAAAGAATCTAGGGCTCCGTTCTCCACATCCCTTAGAGAAGGCTTTCCTCCCACCTCAAGTGATCTCGTGGGGCCCTAAGAGCAGACCTATCAGCAAAAATCCCAGGGACAGGCAGGCTGTGTTTCAAAGGGTGCTCTTGACATTACTATGTCATGTTGGGGTACAGGTGTAGGCCCATCACCTCAGCCCCCAGACCCAATCAAGCCCAGGTCTCCTCCAGCCCCACCCCTCCGCTGCTAGCTAGCTTTCTAGAACCTGTCGCGCCATCAAGAATGGTCTTCCAAGGGGCGCCTGGGTGGCTCAGTCAGTTAAGCGTCAGACTTCGGCTCAGGTCGTGATCTCATGGTTCGCGAGTTCAAGCCCCACACCTGGCTCTCTGCTGTCAGCACAGAGCCCGCTTCAGATCCTCTGTCTCCATCTCTCTCTGCCCCTCCTGCTCTCTCCCTCTCTCTTAAAAATAAAAAAAAAAAAATTAGGAAAAAAAAAAAAAGGAGCGGCTCTCCAAGAAATGCCCCTGCAGAGAATCATTTCAAGAGAAATATGAAAGGGGCTCCTGGGTGGCTCAATTGATTAAGCATCCAACTCTTGACCTTGGCTCAGGGTCCACGACCTGAGTTCAAGCCCTGCATCAGACTCTGCCCTGGTAGCACGGAGCCTGCTTGGATTCTCTCTCCTTCTCTCTGCCCCTCCCCGACTTGTGATTTGTGTGTGTTGAGGGATCCTTGCATCCCATGGATACATCCCATTTGGTCAGGGGGTCTGGTCATTTTAGGATGAGACTGAATTTTATTCGCTATTATTTTGTTGAGGATTTTTGCATCTATAGTCATCAGAGGTGTGGTCCTGCAGCTTTCTTTTCTTATGCTGTCTTCGTCTGGCTTTGGCATCAGGGTACCACTGGCCTCAGAAGCCGAGTTTAGAAGTGTTCCCTCCTCCTCAATATTTTGGAAGAATTTGATAAGGATTGGTATTAATTCTTCTTTAAATGTGTGGTAGAATTCTCAGTGAAGCTGTCTGATCCTGGGCTTTTCTCTGTTGGGAGATCTTTGATTACAGATCTAATCTCCTTACTAGTTATGGGTCTGCTCAGACTTCCTGTTTCTTCCTAATTCAATCTTGGTTGGTTGTATGTTTCTAGGAATGTATCCATTTCTTCTAGCTTACCCAATGTATTGGCATATAATTGTTTATGGTGGTCACTTATCCTTTTTATTTCTGTCATCAGTTGTAATGCCTCCTCTCTCATTTCTGATTCTATTTGAGTCTTCTTTTTTTCTTCGTCTAACTAAAGGTTTACCCATTTTTCTGATCACTGTTAAAAAACATCTCTTGGGGCGCCTGGGTGGCTCAGTCGGTTGGGCGGCCGACTTCAGCTCAGGTCATGATCTCACGGTCCGTGGGTTCGAGCCCCGCGTCGGGCTCTGGGCTGACGGCTCGGAGCCTGGAGCCTGCTTCCGATTCTGTGTCTCCCTCTCTCTCTGCCCCTCCCCCGTTCATGCTCTGTCTCTCTCTGTCTCAAAAATAAATAAACGTTAAAATTAAAAAAAAAAAAACCATCTCTTAAGTTTCATTGGTTGCCCCTGCTCAGTTAACCCCTCCTTTCCCCCCAGCAAGAAAATAGGCACTAGCTAGATCATAAACAAATGATATCTCCTTGTTCAGAATTCTGAAAGCTTGTCACCACATCCACAGTTCATTTGGCACCTGATCTTGTAGTATTGTGGATTACTATTTAAATATTTGGTTATGTAACTTCTCCCGAGTTTTACGTCTAACCTCCCTAAGTAAATTATAATTTCCTTGAAGGCAGGAAACAGATATTATGTGTCTTTGTGTCACCCATGGCTCATTGCGATACCGAGTTGGGCACTTAACATGTACCTGGTGATTTGATTTGAAGTCTCTTATCACTTAACCTAATACTCCAACCTTTTCCCCAGTTATGGGCTGCCTTAGGCCCTCACCACATAGCTCTTCCAATTTACAGTCAGTTGGGAATTATCTCCACAAGCCTCTGCTTGTGCTGCACATGCTCAGTTGCCCCTGCCTTTCACTTTCATGGCACTGCTGTTCAGACCACAGAGCTCCTCAAAGGATTTCCTCACCGTCTTCTCACTCTTTCAGATGATCCTAAGCTCTCTGTTGGGGTTCCGGAGAGTACTTGGGCGGTGGGGGGAATGAGCCATGAAATGTTAAGTTAAGAAGATGGAAACCCGGGGCGTCAGAAAGCAAGACAGGACCCAGAGGACCTACATTTTGGAGATTGATCAAAGGCTGCAGGGATGGGAGACCTGGTAAGTAGATTGAAATGACCTTTGCCATAGTTAATGTTTTGGTGAATTTCCTTAACAACTTTCCATTTTAGGGGACCCTATTCATGGTTAAAGTCGTGTAGAGGGAGTACAGAGTGGGGTGGCTCCAACAGAAAAAGTCCCTCTTAGTTCTAACCTTCCATGATTTGAAGTCCCTTACTGCTATGGGTTGAATCGTGTCCTCCAAAAAAGATGTGCTGAAGCTTTAGCCCCAGAACCTCAAAATGTGGCCTTATGACCTTATGAGGAAGTAGGGTCTTGATAGACGTAATAATCAATAATGGGGTCATTAGGATGGGCCCTAATCCAATATACTGTTGTCCTTAAAAAAAGGGGGGGAAATTTGGACACAGACACAGACACACACAGAGGCAAGATGATGTGAAGACGGCAATCTAATGACAGAGACAGAGCTTGGACTGATGTAGTAGCAAGCTAAAAAAGTGCTTGAGGCTCCCAGATGCTAGGAAGAGGTAAGGAAGGATTCTCTCCAAAGTCTCAGAGGGAGCATGGCCCTGTGGATACCTTGATTTCAGATTTCTGGCCTCCAGCACTGAAAGGCAATAAATGTCTGTTCTCTGAGCCACCCAATTTGTGGTCCTTTTTCACAGCAGCCCTCCCAAACGAATATACTTACCTTCTCCATGCTTCCTTTCCCTTATCCATAAAATGGGCTCCTAACGTCAACCTCACAAGAATGGGAGGGTTTCAACGGAGATAAACATACCAATGGGCTTTAAATTCGCCACACAAAAGTCTTCGCACTGAAATAAGCACAGGTGTCCCAGGGATCCTCTTGAGAGGAAAATCTTCCAGAGCGTTCCCTGGGAGAGGGGTTCCCAGGTGGCCCTGTTCTTTTCTCAGGGCTCAGCTCCCTCAAGACCATCCCTGCCTGCCCAAGTGAGTTGCGCATGAGCTGAGGCAGAGAAGCAGATGATGGTGGCTGTTTGGTGCTCAGTCATTTGGGAAAAAAGGTTTTGTTTCCGTGAGAACATTCAGTTTACCCAATCTACGTGCCAATGGGGGAAGAGAGAAAGTTTACTCATTCTACAAATATTTATTAAGTCTGCATTATGCACAGGTGTTGTTATGATACTTGGCATATATCAGTAAACAAAACAGACCCCCAAATCCCCACCTCTGTAAAGCTTATATTCTAGTGGGGAGAGAGAGGCAATAAACAAAAACATAATATGTTAATTATGTGGTTAATTAAGAGATGATAATGGCTATGGGAGAAAACAGAGCAGGGTTATAATCCAGTCTTTACTTCGTTGCTCAAATAGTCCGTGCTTTAAGCCATTAGGAGCAATTCACTTCTGTCTTTTCACTATGGCCCCAGCTTTTTCTGTGCACTTCCTTTCTCTCTAGCACCATAATATGTTTCAGGCTCATCTTTATGCAAGCTCTGGAGTTAACCATATCTTCAAAGAACTTTGGTTTTTTTAATAGGAAAACGGTACATAGAAGCCACTATCTGGGCACTAAGTATCTCTCACTAAATATCACTAAATATAGTTCTGAGAGTCAAGGCTATACCGAAGGGCACAGTCGCCAGCCCTTGGTATTGTCAGTATTTCTAATTTAGCCATCCTAAGAAGTATGTAATGGCATCTCACTGTGGCTTGAATTTGCATTTTCCTAATAGCTATGTGAATACCTTTTCATGTGCTCATTGGCCATCTTTACATCTTCTTTGGTGAAATATCAGTTCAAGTCTTTAACATATTTTCTAATTTGATTATTATCTTAAAGTTGAGTCTAGAGAGTTCTTTCCATATTCTGGATACAAGTCTTTTGTCAGATATGTGATTTGTACCTCTTTTCTCCCAAATTGTGGCTTGTCTTTGCACTTTTTTAGTAGGATCTTCCACACATCAAATGGTTTTCATTTTGATGAAGTCCCAGTTATCAATTATTTTTCTTCCATGGCTTGTGCTTTGGTCTAACGTCTAAGAACTCGAGGGGCGCCTGGGTGGCGCAGTCGGCTAAGCGTCCGACTTCAGCCAGGTCACGATCTCGCGGTCCGTGAGTTCGAGCCCCGCGTCAGGCTCTGGGCTGATGGCTCAGAGCCTGGAGCCTGTTTCCGATTCTGTGTCTCCCTCTCTCTCTGCCCCTCCCCCGTTCATGCTCTGTCTCTCTCTGTGCCAAAAATAAATAAAAAACGTTGAAAAAAAATTAAAAAAAAAAAAAAAGAACTCGAGTTCACCAAGCCCCAGGTCATGAAGATCTTCTCCCATAATTTGTTCTAAAGGTTTGGTAGTTTTGCATTTTATGCTTAGATTTGTGATTCATTTTGAGTTAATTTTTGCATACAATGTATAGTTTAGGTCAAGGCTCATTATGTTTCCCTTTGTAAGTAAGTCCATTCGTGCCAACGCTATTTTTTGGAAGAACTATCCTTTCTCCATTGAGTTGCTTTTATACCTTTGTCAAGAATCTGTTGGTCATACTTGTGTGGGTCTGTTTCTGGACTCTATTTTTTTCCCCTTGGTTTACGTGTCTTTCCCTACACTAACACCACTTGCTTGATTACTGTATCTCCATAACAAGTAGTAAAGTCAGGTAGGGTGATTCCCCCAACTTCATTCTTCATTTTAAGTGTTTTAACTATTCTGGTTCTTCTGCCTCTGCATGCATTTTGAAATTGGCTTGTCTGTATTTACAAAAGCTTTTTTTTTTTAATGTTTATTTAAAGAGAGACAGAGCGTGAGCAGGGGAGGGGCAGAGAGAGAGGGAGACACAGAATCCAAAGCAGGCTCCAGGCTCTGAGCTGCCAGCACAGAGCCCAAAGTGGGGCTCAAACTCATGAACGGCTAGATCATGACCTGAGCCGAAGTTGGCGCTTAACCGACTGAGCCACCCAGGCGCCCCTGTATTTACAAAAATTCTTACTAGAAATTTGATAGAGATTATGTTAAGCCTACAAATAAATCTGGGGAGAAATATCATTTTCATTATGCTGAACCATCCAATCCGTGAACACAGTCTATCTCTCCATTTATTGAGGTCTTTTATTACTAGATTTTACTTCTTAATCCTTCATAGAAATATTCTGCTTCAATATCCACAGATGAAATTAGTCTGTGAATTTGTTTGCTGCTTTGTCTTAGTCAGCTCAGGCTGTGTAACAAAATACCATAGACTGGGTGACTTACATCGCAGATATTTATGTTTCACAGTTCTGGAGGCTGAGAAGTCCAAAATCAAGGTGCTGCTCAATTCAGTTCCCAGCTAGGGTCCAAATCATGCCTTACAGATGGCCATTTTCCTGCTGTGTCTTCATATAGCAGAGAGAAAGAGAGATCTCTCATGACATCGTCCACACGTAACCACCTCCTGAAGGTCCCACCTCCCAACACCATCACACTGGGAGTCAAGGCTTCAACATAAGACTGTGGGGGGAGGGCACAACCCACAGCAATGTCGGTACCCTTCATAAAAATAACGGGGCAGTGTCCCTTATTTCTTTATGCTCTGGAAGAGTTTGATGAGCTCTGGAATCACCTGTCACTTGCAGATTTGGGAGGAACTATGCAGTTCACTTGGATAACTTTCTCAGCCACTGGCACAGTTATGAGTCTGTTTAGCCGTTCTGTTTCTTCTTAAGTCAGTTTTGGTCATTTGTTTTGGGTTTTTTTTAACTCCTGTTGGTTTGAGATCATCCTAATCTTCAAGCAGATTACCACTGCATTCTGCTAAATGCAACAATTAAAGAGAATAAAGTAGATCTATATAGGTTGACGAGGAAAAATCTAGAAGATGTAAAAATACAGAATCCAGTTTTTAAAACAATGTTTTATTTTGAAACGAGACTCTAATGCCAAAATAAAAGTTCGTTGTAACAGTATTATATTACTCTGAGACCTGAGCGAGAGGTACCTTCTGCCTTGGGCTTGCACTTTTGAGGCACCTGCTCAAGTTCCCTCCAGATGTATCACACCCCACAGGGGACACATCCTTCTAGAGCCTGAGACTTCCTTCTAGACCAGGCTTCCTACTCCTGGGAACTTCAAATTCATTCCAGGGTCCGTGAGGAACTCCCCTCCTGAGGATGATATGACCCCTGCCAGGTCCAACCAGTATTGAGGTGGGGGAGGAGCTCGGATGTACACGTTGGAGTCCCCCCATACACACAGGCGTGCACAGGCCCTCGTGGTGCAGACAGAGTCATGTGTGGAAGGTCAGGGTGGCCTCACTGCCACGTTCTGGCAAGGAGCTCGGGAGAGTCCAGAGATTCTAAATCTGAACCCGGTTTTCCAGGTCTATATGAAGGTATATTTGTTTAGAGGTAGGAGGATAGGACATTTTTATTTAAGGGTTTATTCGCTGGATTTACCAAAAAATATGCAGACATTTGCTATGTGAGCCTTGGCTGAACATTTGTTCTGGGCTCCACCAATGTCCTGTGAGGGCCTAGTCATGTTACTTCTGGGGAAAGAGGTAGGACTTGCGGGGAAGAAGGTGAATGAGGGTGTTATGGGCTAAATGCTGTCCCCCGTCAAATTCATTTTAAAACCCTAACCCCCCAGCACCTCAGAAGGTAACTGTGTTTGGAGATAAGGCCTTTAAGGAAGGGATGAAGTTAAAACGAGGCTGTTAGGGTGGGCCCTCATCCAAGCTGGCTGGTGACCTTATATATATATTTTTAAGTTTATTTATTTATTTTTAAAGACAGAGAGAGCGAGTGTGCACAAGTGGGGGAGGGGCAGAGAGAGGAGAGAGAGACGGTCCCAAGCAGGCCCCGCACTGTCAGCGCAGGGCCCGATGCGAGACTCCAACTCAGGAACCATGAGATCATGACCTGAGCGGAAACCAAGAGTCGGATGCTCACCCGACTGAGCAACCCAGGTGCCCTGGTTGGTGACCTTACAAAGAAGAGGACATTAGGACACACAGAGGGACACCAGGGGCACGTGCACAGCCAGACAACCACGTGAAGAGACAGTGAGAGGGCCACCACCCGTACCCCAGGAAGAGAGGACTCAAAGGAAACCAACCGTGCAGGCACTTTGATCTTGGACTTCCAGCCTCCACGATGATAAGCAAGTACATTTCTGTCGTTTAAGCCCCCCAGTCCGGAGTATTTTGTCAGGCAGCCCTGGCGGGCTAAGACAGGGCTTTAGCTGTTGACTCGATGTTTTCTTCTTGTTTGACTCTTGTTTCTAAAGCACACGTATCCATGCATTATTTATGCAATTAAAAGATACATATTAAAATGTCCTCTTATCATGCTTATCTGTCATTTCTCATTCCTCATTGTGCCTTCTCTGTCTGTCTTCCCCTTTGATTAGGCTAGCTGGCGGCTTATCTGTTTTCCTGTGTGGGGCTCTTTTCCGCAACAAACCAGCTCCTCAACTTACCGAGACTACCTTTGTTGTGTTTTCCGACTCAGTAATTTCTTCTTGTCTTCATTCTGTCCTTTTTCCCTCGGGTCGATTTTCTTGCTCATTTTATATCTTCCTGGGTTGAATGCCGGATTCAGTTTTCCTTGCTCTTGGTAAGGTTACTGGGGTCTCCCTACAGCTTGGGTTCCCACCACCCTGGGGCTTGAAGACAGGCCCAAGGTGTGACCTTCCCTAACTCAGTCCACCTGTACCCAGAGTCATCATCTTTCCAAGTAAGGATGTTGGCCTGACCTTTCCAGGTCCTCTCACTTACTTTTGGGAAACTGGCACCTCCTTAATATCTGGGACATAGGCAGGGGCTCTCGAGATCGCCCTTAGAGGTGTGGCCGATATCCCTGTGTCTGGAAGACGCTCTTGCCAGTTTGCTCACATCTGCCAAATTCACCGTAGACAGCATGTTCTACTGTGACTCCCTCCTCTGTTTTGTCTCTGCTGGTGCTGCTGGAGAGGGTCACCAGGGGGCTTTCACTCAGCCCTCTTTTCCTCCTCACACCCATTCGAGTGCATTGCTTCTGTCTATTGCCACATTCTACGAAAGCCAGTAGCTGGATCCTCACGAAATTGAGAGACTATGTGTTGAAGTGTCTGACTCAAAGTAAAAGCTATTAACTTTGTGGATCCCTGGGGACACCTCAAAGGTCACTCTGAAACCGGAATTCAGTGGGAAGTCCTTGTGCCCGCCGATGAGGACAGACGAGGCATGTTAAGATGCTGTTGGGAGAGAACGCAGTGGCCTCAAATCATGTCTCTTGGACAGGGAGATGCCCTGAATTGTGTCTCACGCAGGCCACTCCACGTGGTCTTTAGGTAAAGCGGCCACCAGGCTTTACTGGTTTAATAATATTCTTTTTGTCTTCCTGGGCGACATCAGGGAGTTCGTTGAGTGGTATAGAAACACGGTACTCTCCAACTTTCTTTGTTTTTCCTTTAACGTTTTATCTTTCTCTTTCTCCTTTCCATTTTGTTATTTTCATTCCTTCTCCTGATCCTGTAACGAATTTTTAAGCACCAGTATTTCTGATGCCCAGGAGGTGTTTTTATGACTCTTTCCCTTTTCCTTTGAATAAGAGCTTATCAGCTCTTCCTTTAACCATAATTCTTACCTTCTCATAGTCTTTTAAGAAACAGAGTAATCTTTGATTTACCCGAACTGGCAATTATTATGTAAAACATGCTTTATGTGTCTCAGTCAGTTTTCGCCAGGTTGTGCTGCGGAACAAACAATCCCCAGATCTTCGTGGCTCATCCCCACCCTGGTTTATCTCTCACTCACATCACATGTCAGCTGAAGTCCTGCTCCAAGTTCTCCTCCTTCTAGATCCGGTCTACAGGAAGAAAGAGAAAATCAAAGTGCAAAAGGGACGAGCCAGCCAGATCTAATCCCTTTTAAAGGCTTTTGCCAGGAGCCCACCCCTTCCTGGTTCGTGTGCGCTCATTCTGCAGCCTCCTACGGCATAAGCAGCTTCTCCAGCACCCAGTTCTGCAGTGTGTGACAGCCAGCAGCACTGAGGGGCCGGCAGCTTCCCCCTGCATCCCCACCTAGGGCGATTTTACATCCCAGTGTCTCCACTGGGATACCTTCTGTGAATAGCTTTCCCCAGCACCATAGAAGGCAATTTTCTGGCAAGTTCCACTAACACAGACCGCAGTGACTTGTCTACCATCTGGTGACCCACAACCGTGCCCTACTAACAAAGTCTAGATCTCACCTCTGGGGGGAGAAAATGGGGGAGGTGGGAGCTCTAGCTCAGCTCTGAGAGTAGCGGCTGCTCCTTATCCTGTGTTCTCTTCACTTCCCACTAGCCCCTCCCTCAGGACTGCAATCCCCGTGATAGTTTGTCATTCTTTATACTAAACTTTCCCTGTTCCAATTACCGTGTGGTTTTTCTCTCCTGATCGAATTCAGATTAATGCACCCACCCAGCATTACTGGCTCCCATCTCATTGGCCAAGACTAGCTCAGGGCTCTTTCGCTGGACAGGCAGCCGCTTCAGCCAACCCAAGATTCTGCTAATCAGAAAGAGGGGACATGAGGTCTTACGTAAGCAATTGGCAGTGTTTGCTTCGATAGCAATATATCGATAAGGATATTGCCCAGAGCTCCAATTACTCTTTCTTTCTTTCTTTCTTTCTTTCTTTCTTTCTTTCTTTCTTTTATTTTTTGAGAGAGAGAGAGATAGAGTGCATGCACGTGAGCAGGGGAGGGGCAGAGATAGAGGGGGACAGAGGATCTGAAGCGGGCTCTGCGCTGACAGCAGAGAGCCTGACGTAGGGCTCAAAACTCAGGTACCACGAGGTCATAACCTGAGCCCAAGTTGGCCACCCCGGCGCCCCTCCAAACTTCTCTGTTCTCTAGGACACTTCTCTTGACCACACCCATGGGTAAAAACTCCCCCCTGACCCCATATCCAGGCTCATTTCACACCGTGCATGCTCCCAGGCACTATGGATCCCCTCAATGTAGTCTATTAGAAAAGGATTAAGTAAATAGAAACAAATGTAACAAGTACGATTTGCACTGTTATGGGTATCACGCCGACCAAATGTCTCACAATGTCCCTCCAGCCTTTGAAAGCCCCCAGCCCTTCCAGCCTTTCAGAGTCCGCGAGCCACAGCAGTCCTGTCGCCCCTCCGTGTGCTGTGACCCGTGTTGTTCTGCCTCCCTGACGCTTTGAGCCCCTTTCACAGGGGGGCTGACACAGTGTCTGTCCAAGGCAGCTCCTGGCCCAGTCACACTGGCCCCCGCAGGCAGGGATGAGTATCATCTCCTTTCTCAGAACACTCCCGGGGCTCTAGGGCACGTCCCTGCGGCGCAGACACTGTTCCATCCGCTCCTCTGACTTGAGTACAAGTTCCAGCTGACATGGAAACTGGAAGCGGTGACAGCGGCTTCCTGCGTGACTTCGGGCAGGTTATTTCCTCTGTCCTTACTCAGGGCTTGCTGTGAGCGTACAGGAGACAGTGAATGAGTCACGTGCTCGTCACCGTGCCCAGCACAGAGTAAGCTCTCAGTAAATGCTAGTCGGAGGCATTATTCTTTCTATTTTTTAAGAGTTCCTGGTTACCTTATCAGAAAGAGGGGCGTCTCCCCCCAAGAGCGGGTCCTCTCTGGCTGAGGAGCCTCCAGGTGAGTTCTGGCTGCTTTGAGGTCTTGCGCATCAAGAGAGGCCCCTCTGAAGGGACAAAAAGGGAAAGCAGGAGGCAGGCAGCTTAAGGAACCAAGCTCTTCGGATGGATGTTAGCCTGAATTCGCAGGAAACCTGGTACCCTGAGATCTTTCCAGAAGCCCAAGAACGGCATTCAAAGTGCGGGCTACACCGCCACCTGCTGGCCATGTCTTGGAGAGGTAGGCTTGAAGGAACGTAAACAACTGGTCACCTAGGATGCTGGTTAACCAGGCAGGTTTCTGACCCACACGCTCGGGGTGCTGGGGGTGTCCGCATGTTTACTGAGTCCTTCGGGCAGTCCAGTGCTCCCCTCCTCTTCCTACAAGGGGCCCCCACTGTTAGGTTGAGAACAAAAGTGTTCAAAATGATGTGATGAACTGAGATGGACTTCTGCCCCCAAACACCTAACCTGAAACTAACTGGGAGGAAATAGCAGACAAACCTAAATAAAGAGAGTGGCCTGTACTCTTCAAAAATGTCAAGCTCGTGAAATACAAAGAAAACTAGCGAACTGTTTCCAACTCAAGCAGACTAAAGAGACAGGACAACTGAATTGCAAGATATGATCTAAGATTTTTTCTTTTGCTGTATAGGATGTCGTGGGCAATTGACAAAATCCCAACGGCTCTTCTGACAATATTGTATCAATGTCAATTTCACGATTTTGATCATTGTACTGTGACTTTGCAAGAGAACATCCTTGCCTTTCGGGAACACACCCAGGGGTCGTTAGGGGTAAAGGGTCACCAGGTCTGCATCCAGTTTGCCCACAGTTCAGAAGGAAAATATATGCACACGTGTAGTCTTAGTGAAGGGTGTTCAGGAATTCTTTGCACCGTTGCTGCAACTTTTCTAACAGTCTGAAATTGCACTGAAATCTGTTTAAATTTTTTTTCACAGCCCTCCTGAGAAAATACAGAGTGACGTAATGCCAGCATACATTCAGTTACGCAGTCATTACACCAGGAACACCTCATAGATGGTAGCTACTCTTGTGGTGAGCGTTGCACCCCATATAGGCTCGCACAATCACCGCGTTGTGCACCTGCAACTAATATGACGTTGTGGGTCAACTATACTTTTGGAAAAAAAAAAATAATAATGAATCAGGGGCGCCTGGGGGGCTCAGTCGGTCAAGCGTCCCACTCGTGATTTCGGCTCAGGTCATGACCTTGCAGTTTGTGAGATCGAGCGCTGCGTTGGGCCCCGTGCTGACAGTGCAGCGCCTGCTTGAGATTCTCTCTCCCTCTCTGTGCCGCTCCCCCCACCTCTCAAAATAAATAAATACACATTTTGAAAATAAATTAATTAAATAAAATAAGTAAAACACCGTAGAGTGGAAAAACAAACAAATAAATAAAGCAAGAGCACCCCACCTTTTTATGAAGCCCTCGGTAAGGGCCGGGCGTGTCCTAAGTACTTGTCGAGATTTATCTTGTTTGTCCTCACAGCAATCCTATGGGAGAGATGCTTTTATTCCCCCTCAGTTGTCAGACGAGGAAATCTTCACTTCAGACATCTGCGTGCCAAGGCCTCCCAGCTAGTAAGTGATGAAACTGGGATTCGGAGTCATCAAAACCCACCCAGTAGCAGGTAGGGTCCACAACACGGGACGAATACAGTCCACCTCGGTATTGAAAGGACCGGGGCCCGCTCCTGTGGCTGCCACATTGGACCCCACAGTCTCAGCCCAACTCACCTGGGCCCTAGCTCTGTCTCTGCTCACGTCGCTGCCCCTGGCCGCCCTTCTCACCGCCTCCAGTAGCCCTCCCCTCCCTCCTCTTCTGCGCTGAGCCACCTACGTTCCTTCCATGCCCCCTCCCTGGGAGGACGCTGTACCTCTTCTGCTCTCCTAGGATCCTCTAGCTGCCCTCCCTCCGAGACTCTCCGACTCTCCCATCTCCCGCCATCATTCCTTTGGCGGAGGGAGAAGAGTGTATTGCTCGCTCCGGCTACGGACTCAGGCCTGGATTCCAAACCGACCCTGCCACTTACTGGCTGTGTGATCTCGAACAAGTCACTGCACCTCTCTGAGCATCTTATAAGTCAAGCAGAGCTATTATAACCCAACTCATTATGAAGAGAAAGTGAGCTGAGCCATACCTGCAGCCCCTTTCATGTGACGTCTGGCAAGCAGTGAGTGCTTAATAGACGCCAGCTCCTATTCCTGTGTCCTGTCTCCTTCGTGACGGCTTTACATTTTTTCGGTTAAATTCGTGATAAGCACGTGTCAAAGTTTTATTTCAGTCTTGCCACACAGCCACGTCACAGTTCCCTTTTGTTAAGGACATTTTGCAGGAGAAAAGAGTGGTTGGATCATCACCATTAAACTGGATACAAGACAAAGGATGTCTAATAATCAGCTGGATGTGTGGGTAGCTGATTTCCCCAAAGAGGTTTTAATCGTGTTAAAGCTTATCAGAAAATTGCTTAAGCATTTATCAGGAATGCTAATTTCCTCCCACAGGGACTGTGTATTGCATCAAGCGAGAGAATTCTACACCAGACCGTGATTGGGGCACCTTCTTCTTAATCACACCCGCAATAATCAAGGCTGACATTTCCTGAGGCCTTACTATGTGCCCAGCCTGGAGCTGCGTCCCAGGCCCAGCAGGTGCTGTTAGCAGATCCTGGATGCATTCCATCATTGCCCCCCCATGCCCATGGAGCATGCTCCCACCCAGTTCAGGGCCGGACGGTTCAGGCGGCTACTAAACGCCAGTGGAATGGGTGAATGGGGGTAGCGGCCATCATGCCCCAGGCCTTCGTGCAATGTGGCACGCATACCCTCTGCTGCCCTCCATGCCACCAAGATAGAAATAAACGGGATTCTGCAAGTAGAAACTACCCACCGCTCCTCCGATTTAGTGGGTGTGTTAAGTAGGTGCTGTTTAGGAAAGTGGGACGGGGTTAGGCTTTCTGGTCCACCACCGTCGGGTGAGGCCTTTACCAGCCAGCTGACAAGGTGCTTCATTCTGGCCACAGAGCTACCGAGGGCTCGTTAGTTACCAAGCATGGATGCCTTTCCTCTGACAGACAATAAAGAGTTGGATCCAAGTTGCTCATTAGCTTCTTTGGGGATTTGTTGGACATCTTGCTGCCGTACGAACGAACAAATGGATTTGGCTCCTGGCTGCGAGGATGTTTTGGAAGGAACGGATCCACCTATCCATTGTAAAGAGCAAAGCACTCTATCTGACTGGGGTGCGGTGTCTCCAAGTTAGTCTGGGATGAAGTCGGTGGTCCTCAAAGTGTGGTCCCCTGACCGGGACCTTGTGAGAATTCTTGGCTCCCCACCCCAAACCTACCGAATCAAAAACTCTGGGGGTGGGGCCCAGATATCTGTCTTAACAAGCTGGGCTGCGTGTCCCAGTTGGAGTGGAGTCCAGCTACGACGCCTTCTCTTCTTTCCATCTTTACTCGCTTCCCACCCCCCACGCTTCCTTCCTGTCCTCACCCATCTGTCCTCCCCTCTAAACCAACACCGTCTCAGAAGCCCCTGGGGTCGATCGAAGCACTCCATCGGGGCGGTGAGACCCCATGGATCATGAGGAAGACGGAAGGTTACCAAGCTCCAGAAAACTCTCACGTTCTCCCAGCTGAATGTTGGAGAACAAACCTGCCTGGGTGAACTAGAAAACGCTGTGATGGCCACCTGAGGCCACGGCTCCATGCGCTTCTGGGGCGGAAACAAGACCAGGCCAGGGTCTGGAGTCTGTGCTGTCCTGGTGTCAGCTTTAGCATCACAAGGATGTTTGGAGCAGAACGGCTTGGGCAAAGAACAGCACAGAAGAAGTTAAGAAAAAGCCGTGGGTGACCACAGAGAAGCCTGGAGCACTGGAGCCATTCAGAGAAAAACCCAACACACAGCTATAGGACAAACCTAGTGAAACATACCAGCATTTTCTAAAGACTCAAATGGATTTCCTGCAGAGCTGGGGGGGGGGGGGGTGGTATTCAGTGGATTATTCGAGGAAAGAGTGACTCCTGAAGGCTGGAGAGCTGGAGACCGTCATGCATGCAAAAAGAACTTACAACGGATTCTTTCAATAAACATGTGCCCAGGGCCAACAATTCACCGTGGCACAGGCAGGATTTTAGGCAGAGGGCAGATCTGGTCCCTTCTGGCAAGCCCTGCAGCCAGCTCCTCCTATGGTTGGGTCTGCTCAGACCCCTCAGGCTCTCAGGGTATCTCAGGGAAACTAAATTCCAAGGCCCCCTGCTGTGGACTTAACTGTGTCCCTTCAAAATTCGTATGTCGAAACCTAACCCCTAATGTGACTGTATTTGGAGGAAGGAAGTAACAAAGGTAAAAATGAGGTCATCAGGGTGGAGCCCTGATCCAGTAGGATTAGAGTCCTTATAAGAAGAGACCCCAGAAAGGTCTCTCTCCCTCTCTCTCTCTGTCTACTGTGAGGACACAGTGAGAAGGTAGCCGTCTGCCAGCCGGGAAGAGAGTCCCCGCCAGACCCCAAACTGTCTACCACCTTGACCACGACTTCCCAGTCTCCAGAACCACGAGGAAATAAATTCTGTTGGGACGCCTGGGTGGCTCAGTCCGTTAAGCCTCTGACTCTTGACTCTGGCTCAGGTCATGATCTCCCAGTTTGAGCGATCGAGCCCCGCGTCGGGGTTTGCGCTGACAGCGTGGAGCCTGCTTGGGATTCTCTCTCTCCAGCCCTCCCTGTCTCTCATGTGTGCTTTCTCTCTCGCTCTCTCTCTCTCAAAATAAATAAACTTTAAAAAGAAAAGAAAGGAAATTCTGTTGTTTTAGCCACCCAGTCTATGGTATATTATTACAACAGCCCAAGCAGACTCAGACCCCCCTCTGCCCAGCCACACGAAGCTGTCCGGTTGTCCAGGCTGTGCTACAGGTTAGCGCCGGGAACTCCTCGGGAACATCCCGGGGGACGCCTCCTGCAGACTGCTGAACCGCAAGCAGGGCCAATGACCCCCTCCTTGTCTTCTGTGTTCTCTCTAATCCACCACCAACAACCCGCCACCACCACCCGCCCCCCCCCCCGCCCCCGGCTTCAAACCTGAGTCCCAAGCAGGGAAACTGGGACACCAGCTTAGCCTTTCATCTCTGCTCCTCTGTTCATCTCCTTCCTCAACCTCCCAAGCTCAAGAAGACGACAGGCTTTTCCTCTGTGGCTCCTAATTTTATCTTCTGTCTTCCTGCACCAGCTAAGCCTTCATGGTGGACCACAGTGCCTCTCCACATCCCTGAAAATTCTACTGGGACAGATTCTCCGAGTTGGCTTATCGATATAAGAATTTGGAGAAGTCGATTTGCAAAGCGTGTGTCCTGTTGTACAATCCAGTGTGTGAATGGCAAAGACTGACGGCTGCGGTCTTTCTTGGCCTTCTCTCTGCAACAGATTCGAATTTCCCCCTGGCCACACAGATATCTGAGGTGTAATGGAGAAAAGATTATGGCTGGGAAGGGCAAAAGAGAAAAGCACATCAAAATGAAAAGATTACTACCCCATTCTGAGTGTATAATCTTTAACAAAAAATCATATCATGTTTTACCTACTTCTCTGCTCCTGACTTCATTCACCTGGAAGGACATCCTTACCTTTCACGTTGGCACGGAAAGATCTCTCTCATTCTCTATCTCTACCGCCCCAGTCTCAGCCACCAACATGCCTCACCTAGATCACTGCCTCAGTCTCCTACCCGGCCACCCTGCTTCCCACTCCTGTCCTGCCTCGGTCTGTTTTCCAAACAGAAAAGAAGATCTTTAAAAAATAAAGACGTCAGAGGCACCTGGTGGCTCAGTCAGTTGAGCGACCAACTCTTGGTTTCGGCTCGGGTCATGATCTCATGGTTTCGTGAGTTCGAGCCTCCCCTCGGGCTTCACCCTCACGGTGTGAATCCTGCTTGGGATTCTCTGTGTCCCTCTCTTTCTACCTCTCCCCCACTAGCGCTGTCTCTGTCTCTCTCTAAATAAATAAATAAACTTAAGATAATAAAGACAGCAATAAGACAAATCTCCTGCTGAGAACAATTGGAAAAAGTAGATAAAATATAAGAAGCATGTTTTTAAAGACATCGGAGAGCTTTGGAGTCCAACAGCACTCGAGAGATTCAGTTGTGGTGATGGGGAGAGCCTCAGTCCCTTCTGGGGAGCTTGGCTGAGCGTGCACCCCCTCTTTCTCTCTGGGACACTGCTAAACTCATGGGGGGCTGGAGGCTGTGGGTCCGGGTTTGACTCCTGGTAGAAATCCAGAAAATTTTAAATTACACCTGTGGCTCATGTTACATCTCTACTGCGCAATACTGACCTAAACTAGGGTCACGAGGTTTAAGGAGCAAGGACGGCGTGAGGCTGCACATGTCAGGACGTGCCCATTGTGGGAGGGGCTCCAGGCGCATTGTTTTATAACAGCTTTACTGAGATGTAATTCACACACTATAAAATTTGCTCCTTTAAAGTGTGTGATTCAGTGGTTTTTTTTTTTTTAGTATTTAGTACACACATCACCATTATCTAATTCCAGAACATGTTCATCACCCCCAAGAGAAATACCCATAACTGTGAATAACCTAAAACAGCTTGGAGCCTTTTAACAAGTTTGGACCTTTTCCATTTGGAGGTGCCCGGACTGTTTTAAAAAATGAAGAAATTCTGAATAGGTTTTCAGGTTTGATTTACAAAATGTATAAAATTTAGATACTTATGGAGCATCTGGGTGGCTCAGTCAGTTGAGCGTCCGACTGTTGGTTTCGACTCGGGTCATGATCTCACGGTTCAAGAGTTTGAGCCCCAAGTTAGACTCCGTGCTGACAGTGCAGAGCCTGCTTGGGATTCTGTCTCTCCCTCTCTCTCTGCCCCTCCCCTGCTTCCTCTTTCTCTCTCTCAAAATAAATAAATAAACATTTAGGGGCACCTGGGTGGCTCAGTCGGTTAAGCGTCCAACTTCGGCTCAGATCACAATCTCACGTTTCGTAGGTTCAAGCCCCACGTCAGGGTCTATGCTGACAGCTCAGAGCCTGGAGCCTGCTTCTAATCCTGTGTCTCCCTCTCTATCTCTCTACGCCTTCCCTGCATGCGCTTGGTCTCTCAAAAATGAATAAACATTAAAAAATTTTTTAAATAAATAAACGTTTACAAAATTTAGTTACTTATGTGTAACATATAAATGCTATTAAACTGTCACACAAAAAATGCCATGAAAAATAAGTGTGCTTGGGCAAGTGTAGGATCCTTTTTTTTTTTTTTTTTTTGAGAGGGAGAGTGCAAGCAGAGGAGGGGTACAGAGGAGGACAGAGGAGCTGAAGTGAGCTCCGTGCAGCAAGCCTGATGTTGGGCTTGAACTCACAAACTGGGAGATCACCACCCAAGATGAAGTCGGATCCTAGACTGAGAGAGCCACCCAGGTGCGCTGGATCTGTTTTTTAGACATTACTTTGTAGGGCACCGGAGATGATATTGGTCCAGTGAAGAGACACAAATTTCACTTTGAGGATTAGTTTCCTGACAGTCCAAATCCAGAGGCCCTTTGGGAAAAGGGACCCAATCATACACGGCGTTTTTCCCCACTGCTGCACACCCATAGCATCCTAGGCTTTGGTTATTTGGGGATTATGAAATACTTTGCTAGGTATTATAAATACAGACAAAAATATACCAGGAAGGACTGACTTTTATTAAAAGTTAGGGGGGAAGTCTAATTTTTCTATTTCAGAGAGTACGTGATGAGTTTTGCCCACCCCTCCTTAGAGCAATGCCAATTTTCTCAATCCCACCTGCCCAGCGGCCCCTTCCCCACCAGCTCCAACGTTCCTTTACCGAGAAGATACAAGGAATAAAGAAATTGGGGCATCTCTTGGCTGATGGACTGCAGTAACCAGTCCCTACGTGAGGCCAACCTTTCTCCCTGGGTCCGTGTAAGGATTTGTGGAGCTTAGGTTTTGTCCTAAGAGATATGGGGAGTCATCCAAGTGTTTTAAACAAGAAAGTGACATAATCACGTTAACTTATTTTAAAGGATGGTTCTGGCTGCTACACGGCAAATGGGCTACAAGGAGTAAGAAAGGCATCAGGGAGACTAGATAAGAAGCTATTTGTCATAGTCCAGGTAGAGATATTGGGGAAGCTTGGATGAGCAGCGATTAATGGCAAGGAGTGGTCAGATCTGGACACTAGCACTGCCAGAACTTGCTAATGAATTGGAGTGAAGTCCAACGGGAAGACGATTCCTAAGTGCTTGGCTTAATTACTGAATGGATGTGTGAAGGAGCCCTTTGGGATGCCTACCAGACACCCACGTGGAGATGCTGGGCCGAGATTTAGTGCTATGAGTCTGGATCCCAGGAGAGAGGAAGGAGCTGGAAATATAACATGAGCCTTATACGTATAGAAGACACGTAGAGCCAAGAGACTAGATGAGGTCACCTAGGAAGTGAGAGAAGAGAGGAAGGCGAAGGCTGGAGCCCAGAACATTCCAACATTTAGAGGTTGAGAAGAGGAGCAGGCGTGAGCAAAGGATCCTGAGAAGAAACGGTTAAGTGAGGTAAGAGAAAATGCCAGAGAAGGTATTGTCCCCAAAGGCAGGTACGCTTGAAACCGGAAAATTTAAATATGAATTGCAAGGAAGGGAACGGAGATTCTTCTTCTTCAAGTGTTGGCCCGGTAGCTCCGACCTGACCACCCTCTCTTATAGAACAACTTTAAACGCTGGACAAAATGTACAGAACGGCTCTCTGAAGGCACCAGGCAGCAGTTCAAAGCTGGAAGATACCAGAAAGGAGTTAAAACCTGAAATAAGGGGGGCGCCTGGGTGGCTCAGTTGGTTAAGCGTCCGACTTCGGCTCAGGTCATGATCTCACAGTTCGTGAGTTCGAGCCCCACACTGGGGCTCTGTGCTGACAGCTCAGAGCCTGGAGCCTGCTTCAGATTCTGTATCTCCCTCTCTCTCTGCCCCATCCCCACTCATGCTCTGTCTCTCTTTGTCTTGAAAATAAATTAAAAAAAAAACAACATTAAAAATAATTAAAAATAATTTTTAAAAAAACCTGAAATAAGGGATCAACACTGGGTGAGTTTCCCACTTTTTTTATAGCTTTTAATTTGAGGGAAGGGGACAGTCTTGCTGGTTTGAAGAACCAGAAGACAGAGTTTGGGGCAACCATAGTGGCTGAAAATAAAGAAAGAATCCTCTCAGAAAGAGAGGAGCCTCAGGGGCACCTGGTGGCTCAGTCAGTTAACCGTCCAACTCTTGATTTCAGCTCAGGTCATGAGCTCACAGTTCATGAGTTTGAGCCCCGCATCGGGCTCCACGCTGGCAGTGAAGAGCCTGAATGAGATTCTCTGTCTCCCTCTCTCTCTGTCCCTTCCCTGTTCACTCTCTATTTCTCTCTCTCAAAATAAACAAATAAACATTAAAAAAAAAGAAAAGAAAAGAAAAGAAAAGAAAAGAAAAGAAAAGAAAAGGAGGAGCCTCAAATTCTGTGTATAAAGTCTGCCTAACTCTCTGGCTGACACCTGATCTAGGACACATGCACAGTGCAAACTCTAAACAGCCTGAAGGTGGATGAAAAAACTGAACTGAGATTTCAGCTGCTTCCCAGCACAGAGAAGACCAAGTTTTCCATTTAAGATCAACCAAAGTAACTGCCTGCTTTAAATATATATATTTATATATATGTGTGTATATATATATATTTATATATCATATATAAATATATAAATAATATATAAATATAAAATATTTATTTTTTAATTTTAATTAATTTAATTTTAATTAAATTTAATTTATTTAATTTATTTAATTTTAACTTTAATTTAATTTAAAATATATAAATTATATATAATATAATATATAAATATATTTATATATAAATAAATAGTATATATTTATGTAAATAAATAATATATACTTATATATAAATAATATATATAAATTTATATATTTTTTTTAATTTATATATAAATATTTTTTAATATATATATTCTTCAGAGGAACATAACAAAATCTAAAGCTTTCAGATCATTCACAATGTCTAGAATACATCCTAAATTACTCAGTGTGCGAAAAGCAGAAAAACATGAGCTGCACCCAAAAGCAAAGACAATCAAAAGAGACCAACACTTAAAGGATCAAAGTGTTAGAATTAGCAGACAAGGATTTTATTTTATTTTTTTAAAAATTTTTTAACGTTTATTTATCTTTGAGACAGAGAGAGACGGAGCATGAACGGGGGGAGGGTCAGAGAGAGAGGGAGACACAAAATCCAAAACAGGCTCCAGGCTCTGAGCTGTCAGCACAGAGCCCGACGCGGGGCTCCAACTCACGAACTGTGAGATCATGACCTGAGCCGAAGTCGGACGCTTAACCGACTGAGCCACCCAGGCCCCCCTAGGATTTTATTTTTTTTAATGTTTATTTATTTATTTTTGAGAGAGAGAGAGAGAGAGAGAGAGAGAGAAAGAGAGCACGTGAGAGAGAGCATGCATGCCCAGGAGAGGGGCAGAGAGAGAGGGAGACAAAGAATCCCAAGCAGGTTCCACCTTGTCAACGCAGAGCCTAATGCAGGGCTCAGTCCCTGAGATTCATGAAGATCCATGAGATCATGACCTGAGCCAAAATCAAGGGTCTGATGCCTAAGTGACTGAGCCACCCAGGCGCCCCGACAAGGATTTTAAAGTATCTCCTGTAACTGTGCTCAGGGACATAAGGAAAATACACTCATGGTGTAGGAACAAATAAGACATCTCAGTAGAAACTTTTAAGAAGAACCAAATGGAAATCCAAGAGCTGAAAACTTACAATATCGGAAATCTTAATGCTCACTGGATGGATTTAACAGCAGATTGAAAATGGTAGGGAAAAACAGGAGTGAGCAACCTCAGGAAAAATTATCCAATCTGAAGAACAGAGAGAGCAAAGATTGGGGGGGGGAAAAAACAAAGAACTGAGCCTCAGGAACTAATATAACGATGTCAAAAGATCCAATGTGCATGTAATTGTAGGTCTAGAAAGAGAAAACAGAGTGAATGAGGCCAAAAAAGGTTTTTTAAATAATGACCATAATTCAGAAGTGTCACAAATTTGGTGAAAAATATAAAATTGCAGGTTCAAGAAGTTCAGCTAATCCTGGCAGGATAAATACAAAGAAAACCACACCCAGGGGCACCTGGGTGGCTCACTCGGTCGAGCATCCAACTTCTGCTCGGGTCATGATCTCATCGTTCATGAGTTCGAGCCCCACGTCAGGCCCTGTGCTGACAGCTCAGAGCCTGGAGACTGCTTTGGACTCTGTGTCTCCCTCTCTTTCAGTCCCTCCCCTGCTCACACTCTGTTGGTCTCTCTCTTTCAAAAATAAATAAACATTAAAAAAATTTTTTAAAAAAAACCACACCCAGTCACATCATAATACAACTGTTAAAAAACAAAGATTAGGAGAAAGTTTTGACAGAAGTCACACACAGACACAAAGTCACAACAGGGGCACAGTGATTTGAAGGATCCATGAATCCATGACTCATCAGCAACGAGGGAGGCCAAGAGACAGGCTCCATCTAGCATCTCCATCTAACGTCTTTAGAGGGTTGGAAAGAACAATTGGATTCTGTATCTAGCAAAAATGTCCTTCAAGAATGAGAGTGCAACAAATTAAGGAATGAAGAGTTCACTGATGCACAGATAGAGCATGTTGGTGGTGGCACAGGGGTGGGGCCCCTGGAGGTGGGGTCACCCAGGAGAGCCTCACTGAGATGGGAACACTGCCAGCGGGAACCCGACAGCTGAGTCGCAGCCAGCCTTGGGACAAGGCTCCCATGACACCTTTGCTCTAGCGCGTGCCGGGCAGGTGCACCATGAATTTGTATGGGATGAGCAAAGGGAATGGTATATGGATGAAACGTATGTGAAAGGCATCAGACTTTGTCTTGACAGTTCTAGAGTCAACTAGAGTCCCGGGGCCAAAGTGTAGAATTTGCAGGCAAGCAGGAACGAGTTCTCAGTTAGAATTCTGTTAGTAGAAGAGTGTGATGGCTGAAAATTCCCTAGGGTGTAGAGCAAACTGGTTACAGAAGCGACAGAGACTCTAGTAGAAGGTAGGAGAGGCAGTGCTGGCATAAAACCTCACCCACCCATCCTCAGCCTGTCAGTCTACCCTTGGCTGGTTCCCCTCAATATCCCAAGGTGGCTGCCACAGTTCCAGGTATCACGTACTTCCATGACAACCTCCAACAGCCGCGGGCTATGTCTCCCCACGCAGCTTATGTATTGTCCGTTAGGAAACCTTCCTCAGGGGGACTTCTACACCTGTCGGTGGCCAGGATTGGATCGCATGCCTTTTCTAAGTTAATCACTGGCAAAGGAACGATACTGCCTGCCTTCGACAAGTCAGAATTTACTAGAATCACATGGA
Organism: Panthera pardus; assembly: GCF_024362965.1. Lineage (NCBI taxonomy): Eukaryota > Metazoa > Chordata > Mammalia > Carnivora > Felidae > Panthera > Panthera pardus. The sequence goes on along the minus strand of NW_026526821.1, from coordinate 21,350,804 downwards.
GGAGGAGTGGACATAATAAAAACCCAGATTTAGGCAACCACTTGGTGTTCCTGCATAATGTTTCTTCATTTTGTTCACTTGAGTGTGAGAGATGAAAAGTCAAGGTCTTAAGTTTACTAGTCTTCATTCTTTCATTCGTTCATTCATTCATCAAATATTTATTGAGTGCCTATTCTGGGTCCAATGGTGTGTTGGAAGGAAGTTGTAAATAAATATGTTGTAAATAAAATATGGAAGACCGTCTTTACACCCGGTATATGTATTTTAGCATGTGGTTTTGACAGTATAGAACCAAATACTTTTCAGACGGGGGAAAAAGTGATTTTAAAAAAAAAGAAAGGTGGTCCATGTGGACAGGAAGCAGATCTGAGATAGGCCACAAACGAGCAGTGGGTTCTGGCTCCTGGCCCAAGTTTCGGAGGCAAAGCCCCCAACCTTTCCCTAGATGAAACAACCTGATGTGAATGAGTTCAACTTGATAGAAGGAAACATAGCAACAATTTGGCAAAATTTGTAAATGCAAATATCCCACCAGCCAGCGTATGTGCTTCCAAGGAGAATTCCCACAGACATGCGCACAAATACATCGGCACGACGATATTGTTCGCAGTGAAGTTTTGCCCCGGCAAGAATCGAACTAATCCAGATGTCCATCAAGAGGAGATAGGTCAAACGAACTGAATTTCCCTATCATGGGATACTCTGCCATCATTAAACTAGATGGGCCAGATCGGCATGTGCTGTTATGAAGCCATTTCCAAGATCTATCAAGTGCAGAAAGTCAGACGTAGAGAATTTGTGTTACCATGCGTGCGTCTGTGGTCACCAAGTACGTCTGCAAGGATGAGAAAGACACTGCCTCTGGGGCAGAAAGCCGAAAGACTGGGGACAGGTAGAAGGAAGAGTTATGGTCGCCCTTTGATATCATTTGTTCCATTTTTATCGTGTATAGATACTGCGTATAAAGACATTTTGCAATCAGGTGAACTAGGGCGTTAGCCCAGTCCTGGAAGAAGCTTGGGATGGAATTGAGCCCAAAGGATCAGTGACAGACACAGTGCCCCTGCTGCAGGTCAAGGTCTATGCAGGACTGGGATGGACCTAAGAGAGCGGTCAAGCGGTTCCACTGAGGGAGAGAAGGAAAATGCCGTGGCTAGGCCTCCCGTGGGTGTTTGCAGGTAGGTGTGCACCCCCTATCCTTGGAAGAAGAGGGTCTTGGGTGGGAGGCAGTGAGGAGACCAATCCCAGGATGAGGTGGCGGAAGGAACACTGAGACAGGTGCAGGAGGCCCTGGGGGGCCCGATGAAGAGGGCAGTGCCTGTAAAAACGTCTCGAAGGCATGTTTTCAGCACAGAGCTTTTGCAGGGCTTTAACCCTGGAGCTCTGACACATGAACTTCCAATCTCCTGGCTATGACCTCAAGTTTCAGCGCCAGGAGAAGTGAAAGCCACAGTTAGGAGTTTTCCTCTGCTGCTGGCTTCACATCTCTGGCAAGATGAGATGTCTCAGGAGATCGGCTCAAGGAACGGTCCCCAGGGCACACGACCTCACTGCCTAGGCTCAGCAGGCACCAGACATTCAGGCCATTCCCAAATGTGCTCCTGTTTAATCCCCACACAACTCCTACAAGGTCAGTAGCGTTAGGCCCATTTGGGGGATGGGATACAGGCTTACGGAGAAATAGTCATACGGGACCTTGACTCAGATTTCAGCACTGCCACGACTTTTGCTGCCATCCTCACTCCTTACAGATGATGGGACACTCTTACGAGTTGGAGTGTGCCCCCTGCCAAACTCCCATGCTGAAATCCTCGCCCCCAGTACCCCAAAATGTGATGTTGTTTGCAAATAGGGCCATTGCAGAGGTAACGCGTTAAGATGGGTCAGTCGGGTGGGCATCTAAGCCGGTGTGACTGGTGTCCTTATGCAAGAGAAATTTGGAGACAGACGTGCACAGGGAAAATGCCACGCCACGATGAGAGCAGAATTCGGGGTGATGTGTTTACAAGCCACAGAATGCCGAAGACTGGCAGAGAGCCGCAGGAAGTGAGGGAAGGGGACTGGAGCAGATTCTCCCTCGCAGCCCTGAGAAGGACCCCGCGCCACCCATACCCCAACCTCAGACGTCGCAGCCCCGGAACTGAAAAAACACACTTCTGTTATTTAATCCCCCCGGTTGTTCACACGGTCACAGGGGCCCTAGCCAACTACTATGGGCAGTATGATCTGTCCCCCGAATCCTTCCGGAGGCCAACCACATGGGCACCCTTAACTGAGATCTTCTCCATCCTCCCACTGCTGCTGGACCTCAGGGCAGAACCCAAACCCCACCTGGCCAGGCTCCTGGTGAAACTGTTTCCAGGAAGTTGTAAACAAAGCCCCCCTCCTATCCTTTCTCCCTACCATCTGATGGGAGAGAGGGAAAGACTCTTGGCTGTCCCCCTAAACAAAGCCGAGACAAAAGGGCCCCCAGGAGAACCACCCCTAGAAATGTCGGCTCGATAACAAGCAGACGAAGAAGAGGCAAGGACTACCTCCCTGATGTCCCGTCTTCCAAAGGGGAAGGAAACCGGACTCAACTCTGGCCACAGGCCTCGGGTTGTGGACGTGAAATTGGGGGCCGCAAATAGAGGACAATTCTCCCAAGGGTTGAGTTTTGTCTGGGGCAGCTGCTTGGAATTGAAGTCTGTCACTAACAGGACCTATGGGGGCCTCCGTTTACCCACTCGGAGCTGAGAGATACCAGGTTTGGTGGGTGCTGATGAGTCTCAGCAAGGGTCACCTCACTGCCACGGAGATAAACACAGAGGACTTCCGGTTCCCCCGGGTAGCTCCTCCCCCCCTCCTTACAGGTCAGAGCAGGGAAAAGGGAGGGGCGCGGGAAAGAGAAAACCGCCCTGCATGCACACGCATACAGGCAGACCCATGCAAGCTCACACACGCACGCATGCACACACACACGCTCGTATACAACCACACACGTGTGGACATGCATGCACACACGCGCGCACATACGCGCTTGCTCGCTCCGAGCCACGAGAGCCTCCGGAAGTCTGCACGAGGCAGAGGGAGAACATTACGTGGTAGAATATGAGATGCAGGTTTACCTGGACAGGACCAAGTCTTCAACCGACCGTGATGGAAGGGTTTGAATCAGGACTGAGATGTCATGAAAGGACCACCCCCCCCCCTCCCCGTGCAGGACAAAAGGGGGATTTAACACAACATAGGGATTGTCAATTACAAGGAAATGAAAACTCTTGCGTGTTCATACTTGACCAAGGCGCTTCCAGAGGAGATTCTGCCCGTGTGTGCTCCTCGTTCTCCATCACTCTCTCCCCTCCCCACACACCCCTAACCCTTTGCTTTCCCACAGTTCCTTGTGCTTTCTGGAATGCACAGTGCTGCCTCAGGCTTCCGTGCTCCGGCTGGTGCTGTTCCCTCTGTCCAGGATACCTTTCCACCCTGTGGCCGTCTGCCAGACTCCTGCGGGTATTACTTCGAAACCCAAACCAAGCACTGTCTCCTGTCTTGATTGCTCCCTCTCTGGGCTCCCACGGGCCCTGGAATAGAAGCCGTCAAAGCACCTTCGGTGTCTCCTAGCACTTCCTACAGTGGAATTTTATGTTGATTCGACTGGAAGGAGATAGGAGCCGGGAAGATGCAAAAGAGGGTCGAGAGCCAGGCTGCTCGCTGTACATCTTGTTACATTGATTGACTGTTGAGCCATGTGAAGGTACTTCTTATTTGAAGAAAATTAAACATACAAGACAAGGCAATAAACGGATTGATCGTGCTGCTGTGTAAAGCACTACTCTACAAGCAAAAGGAGGGAAGTATTGCCACATAAAATAACACGGATTAATCTCAAAAACAGAATGCTGTATGGCAGAAGCCGGTTAGCACAGTCAGTATGCACACTGCATGGTTCCACTCACACGAAGTTCTAGAACAGACAAAATGAATGGATGGTCACAGGAAGCAGGCCAGGGGTTTTCTGGGAAAAGAGGGGGGATCAGCGATTGGCTGCTAAGAAACACGAGGGAGGGGCACCTGGGTGGCTCAGTCGGTTAAGCGGCCGACTTCAGCTCAGGTCACAATCTCGCGGTCCGTGAGTTCGAGCCCCGCGTCCGGCTCTGGGCTGATGGCTCAGAGCCTGGAGCCTGCTTCCGATTCTGTGTCTCCCTCTCTCTCTGCCCCTCCCCCCGTTCATGCTCTGTCTCTCTCTGTCTCAAAAATAAATAAAACGTTAAAAAAAAGAAAAAGAAAAAGAAACACAAGGGAAATTCCCAGGGTGATGCAAATGTTTTTATCCTGACCGTGATGTGATCACACCGGTAAATACCTGCGTCAAAACTCATGGAACTCTACACTTAAAATGTCCGTGTTTTATTGTGTAGAGTTCCATGAGTTTTGACGCAGGTATTTACGGTGTGATCACATCACGGTCAGGATAAAAACATTTGCATCACCCTGGGAATTTCCTTGTGTTTCTTTTTTTTTTCTTTTTTTTCAACAGTTTATTTATTTTTGGACAGAGAGAGACAGAGCATGAACGGGGGGAGGGGCAGAGAGAGAGGGAGACACAGAATCGGAAAGCAGGCTCCAGGCTCTGAGCCATCAGCCCAGAGCCTGACGCGGGGCTCGAACTCACAGACTGCGAGATCGTGACCTGGCTGAAGTCGGACGCCCAACCGACTGCGCCACCCAGGCGCCCCAAGCATCTGACTCTTGATTTCAGCTCAGGTCAGGATCTCACGCTCCGTGGGTGCGAGTCCCACGACTGGCTGTGCGCTGACAGCACGGAGCCTGCTTGGGCTTCTCGCTCTCTCTCCCTCTCCCTGCCCCTCCCCTGCTTGTGTTGCCTCTCTCTCTCTCTCTCTCCCTCTCTCTTTCTCAAAATAAATAAAGATATAAATATACGTTAAAATTAAAAACAAAAACAATAAAAAACAAGAGAAAATTTACAACCGTCTGGAGCCTAGAGTCGCAGAATCCATCTGTCGTACGTGTGGCCTGACTTGAGATCATCTTGCAAGACGTCAGCGGGGAGAACGCGGGGGGGCCCGTGGAGCCAGAGCACAGGCCTGGCGGGCTAAGGCAGTGGAAGGTCTGGTTGGAGAGGCGCGCCAGAGCCAAACAACGGGGCGTTGACATTTCAGTCTGTAAATAACGGAGAATGAATGGAGGTGTTCATCACGAGAGAGGTGTGGCAGGAAGGCTCCTCTGGCAGCACTGGGCAGGAGAGTTTAGAAGAGGAAGAGGGTGGGGGTTGTGGTCCCACTTCCGCTACCCTTAGGCCAGAAATAAACCTCAAACGATTCCACAGGCGACTTTCTCCCCGTCTCAAGTTGCTAAAAACGGGACTGGCCCAAAGCCTTGAACTTTCCCCGTCTTCTCTTCCAGCTGGCTCAGTTCCTCCTCTGGCCCCTGGCTTTATAAGCACCTCAGTTCTGCTGTCACCTTCAATAAGGGAGGCTCCTACGGAGAGAGCCTGACCAACCTCTGCCCAGGACGCTGCTGAAAACTGGATGATGGCCAGGCCGTCCTCTGTGGTGTTGGCCCTGTTGCTGCTGGCGGAGGTCTCTGGGTTTGCAGAAGGGGCGTCTAATCCTGGGTTCGTGGCCAGAATCACCAGAAAAGGCCTGGAATACGGTAAGGGGGTCGGCCATCCCTCTGGTGCGGCTGTTGCCCACCAGAGTGGTGTCGCAACCAGGACAAGGGATCTTAGAAACCTTGGGTATGTCACTCTCTGGGCTTCAGTTTCCTCATCTTGAATAGCGGAGGCTAAGGGTGGGGCTAGATCGGCATTTTCCCCAGGGGGCCAGCGGACTGTCCTGGAATTGCTGGGACACACGGTAAAATGTGGATTCCGAAGATCCGCCTACTACCGACGGAAGCGAGGCCTGGGAATCTGCATGGGTAACACAGGGTCCAGGCGATAGTGAAAAACCCGGAGGTTTGACTACACTGCAGTAACTCGTTCCTCAAAAGCTCCCACGGTATTGTATCATTGCTTCCACGACCTTGTTGAATGAATAGATAACAATTGCCACTTACCTGGCACTTGGAATTCATGATCTAATTTCATTCTCAGGCGTAGGGTGGTATCATTGTTATTACCATTGTACGGGTGGGGGGAAGCGAGTCTCAAGGAATTCAAGGGGCTTGCTTGGGAGCACACCAATAGTAAATGACAAGTCCTACATTCAATCCCAGGCCGTGTGATTTCAAAGCCCAGGCATCCGACTGCTACGCTTGGCTGCCTCCCAGGGAATGAGCTGACTCCCCCCATTTCCCCTCAGCCCACCGCTATGGAATAGCCACCCTGAAGAAGGAGCTGTCCACGATCAAGTTGCCTGATTTCTCAGGAAGCTTCAAAGTCGGTTGGATTAAAAGCGTGAGCTATGAGTTTTACAGGTGAGGTCTCCATTCTCCACTGCAGGGGCAGCGGAGGAAGAAGAATGGGGGCCTAGGTTCACGGGGTGGGAGGAAATAAACATGGAATCATCACTTGGGTTAAAGGCAAAAGGATCACGGCCAGCTCTTGTGGGGCTTCTGGAAGGTTCTATATGTTTCTTGAATCATCAGGATGGGAAGGAGAGCCTTAGAAACCATTTATGAGCCCCGCGAGGTCAGTCCTATAGAAATTACCCCTAGATTTTTGTTCTGCCAGAGACCCCCAGGTACTCTCCTGATTGCCCAGATGAGGGATCAGGCCATGCCACTTAAAGGTCAATAGCCCTTCCCACAGCCCTACAGTATCCTTGCATCTGGTTTTCGCAGTGAGATACTTTTTAGTTTGTTAACACATCCAGATCTGCCATCAACTGGGAGTTCTTCAAGGACAAGGGCTGAGCTGTGAATCTCTGTGTCCTCTGTGCCTAGAACCGGGTCTCACAGAACAGGGTCTCAATGGATGTTGGTTGAGTGAACTAATGAGTGTTGATTTGACAAGAGCCACGAACTCAAATGGCCACAGGGAGGGGGTATGTACCGGGTAGGGTGACTGTATCCATCACGGACCAGCCGAAAAAGCAGAATCCACACGAGGAACTTCGATGGAGGGAATCTAATATAGGGAACTTTCTCCAAGGTGTTAAAAGAACCGAAGAGCCAAGTAGAGGATAGTGAAGCAGCCAGAAATTCATAAAACCAGCGAATCACTAACAACCCTAGAGCCGAGAGCCTCGTGTGGAGGACTAATGGGCACCTGGCTTTTCTGGGTTTGATAGTCTGCCTTCCTTCTCCAGACTGAAGATCCATCGCTTCGAGCTCAGGAACTCGGATTTGAGACTACGCCCAACGCAGGGGATCACAGCCTCCTTGTCCAATAACTACGTGGCTGTCAGCGGGAACTGGAAGGTGAAAAAGGCTTTCATGTGAGTGGATTTGGGTGAGACTTGGGCAAGGGCAGGGCCTCCCACTCTGGGCTTCCATTTCTGGGTTCTTAACCCGTCTAGGAAGGACCCAGATATGACTATCCTTAAGCCTCTATTTTATCATCTGTAGAATGGGGTCAATATTAACCCATCTCATAGATGCAGTTGTGGATTTAATAACAGAGCAGATGTAAGGCATTTAGCAGCGTGCCTGCCTGGCACACAGCAGATGTTCAATAAATGCTCGCTGTTTTAGCTCATGACAGAGTAGAGGCTCAGTTAGGATACACAGCTAGTTAGTGGGGAACTGGGGACTGGTCTAGTTAGTGGGGAACTGGGGACTGGTCTGCATTCTATTGGCTCCTCTTCCTACAGGGGACCGATCACACATTTGCCTCCCATTTCTCCCAATCAGCACCCTCGATGGTACTTTCGACGTGCGCGTGGATGGCATTTCCATCTCGGTTTCCCTGAACTTGGGCAAGGACCAGTCTGGACGACCCACTGCCTCTGTGGCCCACTGCAGCAACTCCATTGGCCACGTCAGCATCGACATTTCTGGATCTCTAAGGTAAGAGACTCCACATGCTTGCTGGAGATTCTCGGAGACGCCTCGACATCTGGCCCACCCAGGGATGCTCCCAGTGGGGCATAAGAGCAAGATTTAAGGTTCATCAAGATCAGAGGTCAGTGAACCTGCAGGCCGATCCAGTCTGCCTCGTGTTTTTGTAAATAAAGCCATGGGCACTCAGCCACACTCACTTACTCCCATGTCGTCTACAACTGCTTTAGCGCTGCAAGGGCAGAGTTGAGTCGTTGCAACAGAGACCGTGTGGCCTGCGATGCCAAAAATGTGCACTATCTGGCCCTTTAAGAAGGAGTCTGCCGGCACCTGGGCAAGAGGGCCTTTAATGGCAACCCAGGATTCCAAAGTGACTTGCCCGGAGGAGATGCTCAGTGAACATCGAATGAATAATGCCAGTCCCCAGATGACTGTCTTCCCTCCGCTGGGGTTGTCACTGCATCGCCCAGATCCTGGCAGGACACAGGGCCTAACTGATAAGAATCTGATGAAGAGAATCTTAACTGGAGTGTGGACAGGGCTAAGGGGTGTTCAACAAGGGGTGTTGAAACTCCTGGAGACCGACGACAGTAGGGAGCTGTTACCACCCCTAGGGGTGAAGGTGAAAGGGGAGAGAAGGGTGTTGCCAGAGCCTAGAAAGAGCTGGAACCTTGGAGAAGGGGCCCTGGGGCAGGTATACTCACACACCCTGTCCCTGTGGCACAGCAGGGACACACCCGGTAAATACCCCAACCCCTCGCTCATTACTGCCTGCACCCCCTCATCAGCCAGACAGCAGGGGAGCCTGAGGGATGAATCTCCAGAGGCCAGCCCCCAGGACACAGAGGAGAGCAGAAGGGAACTGGCAAGGGAGCGGTGGCAAACAGAATGAATAACCAATCACCTCTTTGCTAGACATGAATTCATTGGATGACCACGTTGGGGGAAAAAATGTCAACAGAAACATGGGGTCCTTTAATCCTGTCAGCTGCAGGGGCATTTGTATTTCAGGAAGCCCAGAGACCGTTAGCTGTGCATTTACTCTACTGACAAATGTTTTCTGCACAAATACGAGGGGCTTTGAACTTAAGACTGCCATTTGGAAAAGGAAACTTTTAGCTGAGCCTGGATGGCTTTAAACCACTGTATTGTTTTATCTATTTAATTTTAATTTGTTCATGTTTATTTATTTTTGAGAGAGAGAGAGAGAGAGAGAGAGAGACAGAGTGCAAGCAGGGGGAGGGCAGAGAGAGGGGGAGACAGAATCTGAAGCAGGCGCCAGGCTCCGAGCTGTCAGCACAGAGCCCGATGCGGGGCTCGAACCCACGAACCGGGAGATCATGACCTGAGCCGAAGTTGGACACTTAACTGACTGAGCCACCCGGGGGGCCCCACTACTGTATTGTTTTAACTGGGTGGGCATAATACCCCATTTCTCAGGAGCAAAGCCATGAAATTCTGTGTAGTTTACACACACACACACACACACACACACACACACACACACAATGGAGATGAACACAGTGGTGGCCAGAGAAATATTTTAGCTAGTTTGTTATGGTGGTGATAGCTACATGGGTGGGTGCCACTGATAGGGACACAGAAGTATGATTACCCATGGTCTTGACCCAAGTGGGGAGTTGGTAACTATTTAATTGTTCATTCAACAAATATTTATTGATCCCTTATTATTTGTCAGATCCTGAGCTCAATGCTAGGAATACGAGATGATACACAACACACAGGGTCCCCACCTTGGTGTAATTCGTATTCCAGTAGGGGGAAGGAGACATAAAGTATATTAATATCTATTGAATTGCTTTCAACATAGTTGTGATAACACACTTATAAGGAGAGAGTCCAGATGCTGTGAATATAATTTGGGCAGAGACAGATTCTTCACGGAAAGGATATCTGAAACGAGCCTTGATTCTTAGCAAAAGAGGAGGAGGGGGGATCTTCTCCGGTGGAGGAAGAAACATGTGCAAAGATCCTGAGGCATGAAAAGTCTGTACTTCCCAGAAAGGGATCGGAGGCCAGTATACCTGAAGGGGTGGTGCTTAATTAGAAAGAGCGAAAGGAATAGGCGGGAGCCAGACTCTAGTCTTTATCCCAACATCAGGCAGCGGGGAGCCATTGAAGGATTTTAAGAAAGGCAGTGATATAATCAGATTGGCTTTTTTTAGAAGATCACTCCCTAGGAGATTAGAGCTGGGCAGAGTGAGTGGAGGGAGACCAGAGAGGAGAGAGGCAGTTGTCCGGGTGAGAGACGATAATGTCCCAGGCAGGTGATGGCAGGGGACGTGGGGGAAAGGGCATGTGACAGATTTAGGAGTTGGACCGAATCTGGGCAACAAGAGGAAGAATGGGGCCAGGATGACTTTATGAAGTCTGTGACCCAAGGAAAGTTTCCTACTGCTTCAGTCTGTTATGCTTCTACTCAGTGTTGGAGGGGTCCTCAGAGGTGTCAGAGGGGGTGGGCTTTTCTGGAAGCAACACCCCACCCACAGCTGTCAGGGACTCCAGCCGTGCTCTCTACAGCCAGCATCATTCAGATCCACCCAGGGGGCCAACGTTCACCCAGGCTATGAGTCCTGGGGCTTGCTCAGGGGACAGAACCCTGGAAAGTTCAAGATGCTTTCTGCAGAATCCCAGGGAATACTTGTGTCCGATTTTACTGCATGAATTTATAATATACCTACATTCATAATACACATCACCCAATCAGCAAGCATTGAATGGCAAAGAAAAATCTATGGGAGAAAAAATTTTTCCAGACATAATTCCACGGACTCACTCATTTCCCACAACCTCTTACCCTCACCCCGGGAGAGCACATAGCGTGGGATGTCTGTTTGGGGGCACAATTCTCACCGAGTGCTACCTGGGGTGGGGAGGTTTCTCTGAGAGCAGCTTTACCTGAAGTGGGTTAGACTCACAGCATGAGCCCAGGAGGTTATTCACCAGTGGCCCCTCAACACCTAACTCAGTGCTTGGCCCATCAGAGGCGCTCAGTAAATGTTTGTTGAATGAATAACTACTTGCTAAACTGCCAGGTAAGTTGTTCAGTGGATTTTGTAGGGTATAGAGAATGGACCTTACTCTGCTTGTTTTTCTTTTCTTGAGGTATAATTCACACATGACGTTATAGTAGTTCCAGGCGTACGACACAGTGACCCGATACTTGTATAGATTGTGAAATGATCACCACAGTGAGTCTCGTTAACATCTGTCACCACGCAGGGTTGCACGTATTTTTATTGTGATGAGAACTTTTTTTTTTTTTAACATTTATTTATTTTTGAGACAGAGAGAGAGACAGAGCATGAACGGGGGAGGGGCAGAGAGAGAGGGAGACACAGAATCAGAAGCAGGCTCCAGGCTCCGAGCCATCAGCCCAGAGCCCGACGCGGGGCTCGAACTCACGGACCGCGAGATCGTGACCTGAGCTGAAGTCGGACGCTCAACCGACTGAGCCACCCAGGCGCCCCTGTGATGAGAACTTTTAAGACCTACTCTTAGCAACTTTCAAATATGCAATAAAGCATTATTATCTATAGTCACCACGCTGTACGTCATAGCCCCATGACTTATTTGTTTTGTAACGGACGTTTGTCCCTTTTGACCTCTTCCGCCCATTTTGCCCCCTGCCCCCGCAACCACCAATGTGTTCTCCGTACCTATGAGCTTGATTGTTGTGGGTTTTTTTAGATTCCACGCATAAGGGAGACGTATGGTATTTGTCTCTCTCTGTCTGACTTATTTCACTTAGCGTAATATCCTCAAGGACCAGCCATGTTGTTGCAAATCGTAAGACAGCCTTCTTTTTTATGGTTGGCTAATATTCCTGTGTGTGTCTGTGTGTGTGTGTGTGTGTGTGTGTCTGTGTGTGTGTACCACATTTTCTTTATTCATTCATCCTTTGATGAACATTTAGGTTGTTTTTATATCTTGGCTATTATAAATAATGCTGTAGTTAATACAGAGGTGCCGATAACTTTTCAAGTTAGCGTTTTCAGTTTCTTCAGATAAGTACCTAGAGGTGGAATTGCTGGGTCATATGGTAGTTCCATTTTTAATTTGTTGAGGATCCTCCATACTTTCTCCAGAATGGTTCCACTAATTTACATTCCCACTAAGAGTACATGAGAGTTCCTCATCTGGCTGGGTCCCTTCTTGGGACAACGTGGGGGAAGATCAGACCCGCGAATGGCCCTCCTTTTTGGAGTCCTAGTTAATCACAAAGTGGATCCTGACTTCTTTCCTCTTTTTTTCCAGCTGGATCCTGAACCTCTTCCATAAAAGAATTGAAAACAATTTCAAAAACATCTTGGAACAAAAGGTAAGCAAAAGGATAAGTAGATTTGTGATTAATACAAGGACGGTTTGGCACGTACATAGGTACATATTTGATATTTGGAAAGAGCCTTGCCTCCTAAGTATGCTGTCATTTGAATGTGCTTCGTAAAACTTTCTTCATTTATGGTGCAAAAGCAAACTTCAAGGCTTTCCTAAGTTTGTGGGACCACGTATGCTAAATTGGCATTTGTACCTGGCAGAGCGTTTGATATCTAGTTGTAGATAATATTACAGACATACGGACGAGTGACTTTGGTCGGATCCTTCCCTCACACCATACACAAAAATCAAGTCCAGGTGTTCTAAGGATTTAAATGAATGCCAAACCAAATCCAAAACTTTTTCGGAAAAATTTTGGATATCTTTTCCACCATATTTAAGGTGAAACTTAAATATGACTCATTCTTAAATATTCTTAAATATGGCTCACCCTCCCCCCACCCCAAATGCACCATATTGAAAATCATAGTGGGGCTGATCTTCAGTACCTCTCACCTCCGGAAAAAGCCTTGGAGGCAAAGCATGCCTCTTCTTGGGAGTGCCTCTTCCACTTACCTGGTGTGTGTCTTTGGGCACACTGAAGGACCCCCTGGAACCTCACTCTACTCATTTGTTAAATTGGGACAATGAGCCCTACCTTGAAAGGGGCTGGTAAGGATTTGATTCGATAACCACTTAGCGCTCCCGGCACACAGGCTGTGCTCAGAGCACTCACCAGCATTACTGTTGAGACTCATTTCTCAACTGCATTTCACTTCCCGGAATCTTTGCTCTTGACCACATGAGTCCTGCAGTCAGACCTCTGGGGTCTAAATCCCAGCTCTGCAACTTGTCTGACTGGGATGCTGTGGTTAACGGGCTTACCCTCTCTGAGCCCTGGGATTTTTTTTTTTCATGTTTTTAAATGTTTCATTTATTTTTGAGAGAGAGAAGGAAAGAAAGTGTGTGTGAGTGGGGGAGGGGCAGGGAGAAAGGGAGACACAGAATCCGAAGCAGGCTCCAGGCTCCGAGGTGTCAGCACAGAGCCCGATGCGGGGCTCGACCTCATGAGTTGTGAGATCATGACCCAAGCCGAAGTCAGTCACCTAACCAACTGAGCCACTCAGGTGCCCCTGAGCCTTGGGATTCTTATTTATAAAACAAATAATCACAGCGTCTACACTGAAAAGCTGATGGGAGGACCGTATGACATCATGCACCCAGGCACTGACGAGTGCCTCATACAGAGGAAGGGCAGAGGAACTGACACGAGGCTATTTTCATTGCCATGTATGCCCCAGGAGCCCTGTGCAGCAGGCTGAGGTCAGAGGCAAGTTGTGGTCTCTGCCCAGCTCATATAGGAAACATGGGCCAGAAAAATCTGGATACCCTGCGTCCAGTGGGGAATGGGGCAGGTGTCGGAGAGGCTGAGCCCAAGGACTGGTCAGTTTCCCGGGATGGGAGCCCTGGCTGCGGCCCCCACGGGACTGAGGGTGCAGACAGAGATATGAAGACAGAGAGGACCTCTGACCCAGGGGCTTGGGGTGGGCGAGGTCAGGCCCCAGCAGGGCCAGCTTCCTGGGTGGCGCTGCCCTTTCCTCGTGCTCCGGGAGAGGCCAGGTCAGGCCCACCTGATGCAAGCTGGCTTGGAGTTTGCACAAAACAGTGGCTCCCAAAGTGGGGAAACTTCCCCCAAACAAAGTGTTGATTTTAAGTGATTGTGGAGCCTCGGTATTGCATCGTGCAGAATGATGGCGTGAACGAGTGATCCCCTTTGCAGTCCTCTCCCTCTTTCATCAAAGGGGAAGTCTCCGTTTGGGGTCAACGTATCCTGAACGCTTCTCACAAAAAAAAAAAAAAAAAAAAAAAGGGAGCATGATCCAACGAGGCAGCCGTATCCAGCCTGGCTTTTTTTTTCAATCCCTTGTATTCTTTTTTCCCAGTTATATCGTGTGTATGCCAAGGGAGGCCAGCTTTTCGCTGACGAGTGCTATAACATTTCTGTATTTTTTATTACGTGTATGTGATTCTTGAAAGGCCCCTTGATGCAAAGTGAACATTAAGTAAATGAAGAGGTGAGAAAGGCCAAGTCAGAGAGGTGGTGTAGGAATAGCAGAAGTTGGGAAATCGGAAGACTAGGGACTTCTGGGATCGTGCAAGCCGGAATTCTGGACGTTGGGAGCAGGCTGGTGGCCACTGAGGAACTGGTCTCAGGACTCTCCTTCTGGCTTTGCTTTGGGGCCCTCTGGTGGCCCTCATCAGTACTGCCTGCAGACCAGGCACCTTGCTCCGTAGGATCCCTTATTCCCAGGTAGCCGGGAGCCAGAGCAAGAAGAGGAAGCCAAGGGGCTGAGGAAGGAGGGGCTGGAGCCTCTGGTTCAAGAGCTGCCTCCTGCACCTAACGGCTCTTCTGCTTTACCCCTCGCTCTCTAATAAGCGCGTCTACGTACTACACTTCTTGCCCCTCAGCTGCCAAGACATTGAACTGAGGACCATGACAAGGGCAGACCCCGGGGCCAGACTTGGCCACCGTCCACTTTTAACGTGGGTTCCAGAAAAGTCTACGAACTTAAGCTGGGCCCCCGTGTGTGGCCCAGCCCAAATGGCACAGTGACCAAGTGTTGCGTGTTGATGAAGGTAGCGGCCTCTTCTCCCTTTCGACACGCTCCTCCCCCCCCCTCACACACCTACCTACAGGGTGGGGAGATAACCCACGTTTCCTGGAGGGTGGTGGGGGGAAGGGCAGGACCAAGGAGACAGAGGGTAGAGGGAGACTCACCTGACTTTCTCACGCACTTTGGACAGATCTGCGAAATGGTCCGGAAGTCAACAGCTTCTCACCTGGAGCCCTATCTCCGGACTCTGCCAGGTTTGGAGGCCCCCTCCCTTCTCTGGGTGCCATCAGATGCCGGGACACCTGGTACCCCTGGAGCCATCACCATCATTTCCCAAGAGCCCCGGGAGAACTTTCCCCCCTAAGGACCTCTCCACCTTAGAGTTGGATACGGGGTAACCCCCTCTCTCGGGGGTCTCTTCCGGAGGTGGGGGACTCAGGAGGTTAAGGGTAGTGACTCGGAAACCTGCCGGGAGCACGAGGTGGGCAGAGAATGACAAACGCATGGGAGAATCACGGGTCGGCTCTGCCCTGGCTGCTTTAACGAAACAGGGATGCTCTGAACTCCCCGCGTAGGGCCGGGGGTCCACCCAGCCCTGCCCCTCTGGCTGCCACAGGGACCTTTTACAATCAGGTCGGGTCTCCCCCTCTTCTTGGGACCTAGCAAAGATTCCTCTGACTCGCAGGACACTGAGCCCAGCTTCGAGTGACAAGGCCTTGCGTGGTCCGGCAATGTGGCCGGCCACACAGTCCCGATATGCCTCTAACATCGCCAACTCCTCTAATACACCCTACGTGCCTCTAATACGCTCTGTACTGCTACAAGGTCCTTGCACATATCGTTCCCTCTGCCAGGAACGTCCTGCCCCACTTCCACCCCCCTTTCACTGAGTCAACACCCACTCCTCCTTCAGATCAGAGCCCAAGCAACCCCTCCTCTGACTCCCTGTCCAAATCAAGCTGCAACCCCCTATTTCGCCCTCTATTATACGGCTGATACCATCCAAGGGACCTACGCTACCTAACAGAGTTGCACTTTTGCATTTATTTGCTCGAGTATTTGATTGTCTTTCCCTATCTTCCTCCCCACCCTGGACTGTCAAAGGACAGGGATTTGGGCTCTCTCGCTCAGGTGTTTCATCAGCCTCTTGCATTACACTTGGCACATAGCACATGCTCAGTAAACATTGAATGAACGAGTGAACGGATGCACACAGCACTCTCTTTGTGACTGAAGGTACCATGGGTCAGCCCCAGCCCCATGTCCATTCTCCAAAGGCAAAAGTCCACGTGAAAGGAGAGCCCTGAAACTATGCAGTGCACAACGCACACAACTGTGTCTGACTACCCTATTCATAACACTGTCTCTTTCCTGTTCCACAGTTATCGCCATGATTGACCAGGTTGCCGGCATTGACTACAGTTTAGTAGGAGCTCCCCAAGTGACTTCTCAAGTCATAGACACACCCTTCAAGGTAAGTTGCTGTGGAGAGGGGACTTTAGAGCTCAGGACTAGCAGAAAATCAATTCTACCTCCCAGAGTCGGCTCCTCCCCTCCTTCTCTAGTCCATCTGCCTATAAGTCCCCATCCTTGGCCAGTGTCCACAGCAGCAACAGGAAAGTAATATACCTTCTCTTGATTCCAGTCTCCTCCAGGATTCCCCGGGGGGTTGAGCCAGGCCCTAGAGCGCCAGCCTCCTCCAATCGTATTTACGAACCGAACACATCTGCTCCTTACTATGTGCCAGATGCTGAGTATTTGTACGAATATTAACTTATTTAAAATTTACGCCACCTAGAAACCATTGGCCCCATCCTAATTCGGCAAATGAAGCGGTCGAGGCACAAGGAAGCTGGGGACTCACCCAAAGTCCCAGAGCTAGTAAGTGGCAGGCCAGGGTTCAAACGGATACAGTTAATCTCCAGACTCCATGCTTCCCACATGCTTTCCACGTGCCACATCCTGAGCCTGGGAGAACACGGCACATACCTCCCCACCCGGCTCGATAACAGGGAGATTTGGGACGGTTGTCAGGGTCTAAATATTGTGGGGCCAGAAGGACACTTTCAGGACCCCAGGCCCACATTCTGGAGAGGAACCACCACCCAGGGCGCAGGAGACTTCCCTAGGCAGGCTTTGGATGCCTCTGCCGGGCACCCTCTCTGGTAGGAACCTTAGGTGGGTGATGTGTCCCTCTGTCTCCAGGGTGAATTCTTTGGCCGAAACTGGCGCTCCCCAGCCCCCTTCGATGCTCCTCCCATCAGGCTGCCTGAGAAACAGGACCACTCGGTGTACTTTGCCGTCTCCGAGCATGTCTTCAACACAGCCAGCCGGGTTTACCACCAGGCTGGGCGCATGAATTTCACCATCCAAAACCAGCACGTGAGTAAGAGAAGGAGGAGCCTGGGGGTCCCAGGAGAGAGCGTCAGGCAGGACAGTAGACCAAGGTTAGCGGTGTTCAGGGAAAGAACGTGCCATCTGAAACCTGCCGTGTGGGTTCAAATCCAGGCTGTGCCTCAGTTTCCGTCTGTGCATGTGGATCCCAGAGCTGCCTCTTCCCCAGGGATCTGTAAAGAGCGCGGTGTCTGACCCACGATACAGATAAGCTACTGTTGGTAGTGCTTTCAAACGTAAGCCAGACTCTGCGGTAACCTGTCTGGTCCTCCGAGTGGCGGATCCCAAGGCGGAGCTGGACTTGGGAGAGAGGGATGCGGGGCAGCGCCCGTGAAGGATAAAGGGGAGAGGAAGGGGGAGTAGGAAGGGAGAGCCCTCAGCGGGAGATGCAGTCCCGACACCGTGGAGGAGGGGGCAGGCGGGCGCGCTGGGTAGGAGTGCTGGAGGGCCCCCAAACCCACAAACCGTGAGATCGTGACCCGAGCCAAGTCGGAGGCGTGACCGACTCACCCACCCAGGCGCCCCTGCGTCTGGCTCATTGTCTTAATCCCGCCTGTGACCACCAAATTCTCCAGATCTACATACACCCTGGCTGTTCTCTGCCGGGGGCTGAGGGCTGTCTGGGAGAGTGTGGCCCCAGCACGAACGGTGTGGGGCCTGAATGAGACAGCAGGATGCTGCCAGCCGACCCCCCTCCTGGAAGTGGACCCCCTGAAGTCTGAGCCTCGCACCCCCACAGCCAAGCACTATGATGAGTGCCATACGAGCAGCCCGCGGAAAGAGGGGATCGTGAGGGAGGAGAGATCCAGCAAGGTGGGCTGCGTGCAGGTGTAGGCAGCGTTCGCCAAGCCGGAAAATCAGCAAGTCATTGGGGCCGGTAGAGGACGGCACCATGAGAGAGGTTGGGGGGCCAGCCATCTCTGGCAGTAGATTAAATCCAGGTCGCGCTGGTTACGAGACCTCACTGGTCTCCCTTGAGGGGAGCATCCTGAGAAACTATGAACAACAAAAACCGACTTTTGTTAAGAGTTTACTGGGTTTCCAGGCACTTAGCGCTCTGCCCACACATGGTCTCATTCAATCCTCGCACGCTCTGCTCGGCGGGTGCTATCATGATCATCCCCATTTTCCAGGCACAGGACCTAGCAAGGGGTGCCGGAAAGTAGTCCGCCAAAAAGCTGGCAGCAGCGGTATTTGAACCCAAGCTGTCTGACCTCCAAGTCCACATCGTGTCCTGCGTCTCAAGCAGCCTCGTGCTTCTTCTACTGCAGATTCCCCTGGACTCTCCAATCCACCTGCACACCAACTCATTCCGGGCCATTATTCCTCAGGTAAGACCCGCGAACACTAATCTCGGAGTATAAGGCAACCCCTCGACCTAGACCAGATGCGGAGATTGTATTGGCGTGGCCGCGAGCTGTGCCTACACTTCCTCCAAACAGCTTACCTATTAGAACGGTGGGTAGAGATAAAAGCTATTAAGTTTTGCATGCACCAGTCCCATCATTCTCTGACCCCTTGTGGCATAAAGTCTCAGGATCTGGATTCGGATTGATTGCCTGTGTTTGAACCCTGGGTCTGCTGTTCTCCATCCCTGGAACTCTAGAGAGAGTTCTCCATCTCTGGAACTCTCCAACTCTGGAAATCCGACTCGTCGGGCCTCAGTTTCCTCGTCTGTCAAACGGGGACAATAATAATACCTGACCCGCCGGGTCGCTGGGAGGGTCACATGGGAGATGATAGCACCGAACCAGCGCAAATGTATAAGATCTTTCTGGGGCACAAGGGGGGAGGGCACATCGGGCCGGCTCATAATTTGGGGCTAGGCCACTACTTGATATTTGTTTGACGTTTATGTAAAGCGTAGCTGAAAAGTGGCAGAAGCCCAGTGGAGGACAATCGGTGCCCCCTCTCTTGAACCAGGCAATTCAGCCCCAGCCCCAAATTCACACTGTAGTCAACACAAGCTGGCCCGCATAGGCAGCAGTATGGCGACCATCGCTGTTACTGGAGCGTGCCCACTGGGGGTGTCTCTCACTTTATTAGAGTACACTTTCCAATCACAACACCTGTCTATTGGAAAGAGTTCTGGAAAACACAATGCCCGCCCTCCTGTCACATTTCCACTGCTGGTCAAAGGCCCTTGGAAGTTTGGACTTTGGGGATCTGCCCACCTGCCCTTCCCTGATACAGCTCGGGCTCCTTCTGTCTGTCTCCCGCCCTCCCCTGAGTCTCTGCCCTCTTTCTCCAGCTGGCCAGGTTGTACCCCAATACGGAGCTAGAGCTCGAGACGTCTCCCGAATCGGCCCCGTTCCTGATGTTCACCCCTGGAAATGTGACCCTCAGTCCAGTGATAGACATCCAGGCCTTCGCTCTCCTGCCCACCTCCTCTGAGCGCAAGCTACTCTTCGAACTCAGGGTGGTAAGTCTGATCCCAGCTCCCCAGAGGAGCAAGGGGTTCCCCCTGCCACGGTGTAAGCCTCTCCCTCCTCTGAAGGACCGGGAGACTGCACAGTTCGTAGACGCTGGAGGCTGCTTCTTCTTGCCAGCGGCGTGAGGGGACCTTGCATTTCAGGCTTCCCAAGGGCATACTTAATCACATCATACACTGTCACAATTGCGAGAAAGCTTAAAAGTCATTCCCTCCAGCTACGTTGGACCATTTTAGCTTGCGCACTCTTACATTTGCTATAAAAACGTGTTTGATTTAAAGCACAACCCTTCTGAAATTAGTATAAATAAAAATCATTAAATTACCTTTTTAAAGAAGGTATAAAATGTAAAGAAGTCTTACGATGGCAATACTCTCCAAACTGAGCTACACGTTCAACACAATCCCTATCAAAATCCCAGCTGGCTTTTTTCGGCAAGCTGATCCTAAAATTCATATGCAAACTCAAGGGGCCTAGAATAGCCAAAACAATCCTGAAAAAGAAAAACAAGCTGTAGAGCTCCTACTTCCCTATTTCAGAACTTACTAGAAGGCTACAGTAATCAAGATAGTGTGGTGCTGGTGCAAAGAGAGACATACAGATCAACGGAATAGAATTAGGAATCCAGAAATACATCACCATATTTACAGCCAAATGATATTCAACAAGGGGACCAAGGCAATTCAGCGGAGGAAGAATAAGATTTTTTTTAAGTTTACTTATTTTGAGAGAGAGAACACGCACAAGTGGGGAAGGGGCAGAGACAGCAGGAGAGAGAGAGAATCCCAAGCAGTCTCCCCAACACCGGGCTCGACCTCATGAGCCGTGAGATCACGACCTGAGCCGAAATCAAGAGTTGGACGCTTAACCGACTGAGCCACCCAGGTGCCCCAAAAAGAAGCTTTTAAGAAATGGTGCTGGGACAACTGGATATCCACATGCAAAATGAAATCAGACCCCTTCCTTATACCTACACAAAAAATTGACCAAAAGTGGACCCCAACCCAAAGGTGGGAGCTAAAACTACAAAACTCTCAGAAAAAAAAAAAACACAGTATTAAATCTTCTTGACCTTGGGTTAGGCAAAGGCTTCTAAGAGGCAAATCAAAAGCATGAACAACAAAATTAAAAAATGGGTAAATTGGACGTCACCAAAATTAAAAACTTCTGTGCTTCAAAGGACATAATTCAAAAAAGTGAGAAAACCCACAGAAAGAGAGAAAATGTTTGCAAAGCATATATATGGGAAGGGATGTGCTTCCAGAATATATAAAGAACTCTTACAAGTCAGTCATAAAAACAACAAGCCAGGGACGCCTGTTTGGCTCAGTCGGTTAAGCGTCCGACTTCGGCTCAGGTCATGATCTCACGGTTCGTGAGTTCGAGCCCCATGTCGAGCTCTGTGCTGACAGCTCAGAGCCTGGAGCCTGCTTCAGATTCTGTGTCTCCCTCTCTCTCTGCCCCTCCCCCACTCACTCTCCACCCCCTCCGTCTATCTCTCTCTCTCAAAAATGAATAAACATTAAAAAAATTTAAATGACAATCCAATTTCAAAAGGGGCAAAACACTTCTGCTTCTGGGAAGATGGGCTAGATAGATGTCCATTTCCCCCACTCCTGCTGAGTACAACCAAAAACCTCACACATTACATATAAAATAAACAAGAAAACTCTGAAAGGCAGAGAGAAAAAGGTGGATGGGCCAGGGGCCTCAGGATCTAAGGAACGGCATGATGATGAGTGCCTTGGGTTTTCTTTTTGCCCTACAGAGTTCAATTTGGGGCAAGGTGGAAACACTCCCAGGCACAAGCAAAAAAGAGCCCCAACAACATCCTCCTGTCTCTAGCCAAAGGACCAAAAATGGGACAGCCTCGTAAGACAAAACTTATAGACAATCCATAACTCGCTTAAGGCTATACCAACATGCCCAACACCCCTGCCGGGGTGTGTCAGTGGAACAGAGAAAAGGAGTGAATTAAAAGATAGGACGATAGAAATGAGCCAGTCCGAACCCGCAGACTGAACAGACGTAAGGAGCCTCAGGGCCCCGTGGGACTCCGACAAAAGATCTCACCTTCATGTCTTCAGAGTCTCAAAGTAATAATGGCTGGGAATTCCCCAAATTTGGCAAGAGACATAAATCCAGAATAGCGAACCACCCTAGATGTCGCCTGGTTCAACCCCACCCCTCGACAGACCAGGCCCCGGGGTCGGCTGGTGGTATCTTTAAATGTCCCTAGGGCTCAGGGACTCTCTGAACTTCTCTTAGTAGCCTGCTTCAAAGCCCAGTCATACTTGTCGGTGGACGGTCTCCCTATTCGAATGTTCTGTGTCTTTAGCTCCGGCTTATTTCCCCTTCTTGATGCTTCCATTAAGACCTCTAAAACCCCAGCTCACCTTTCTTAAAATCGGCTGGGGAGCCACCAACATTCTGCATCCCCAGCCCACAATCCTCGGGTCGCTCCTTTTCACCTACATGTTCCACATCCCGCCGTGGCTTCTATTTCTTTTTTTTTTAATTTTTTTTTTAATGTTTATTTATTTTTGAGACAGAGAGAGACAGAGCATGAATGGGGGAGGGGCAGAGAGAGAGGGAGACACAGAATCGGAAGCAGGCTCCAGGCTCCGAGCCATCAGCCCAGAGCCTGACGCGGGGCTCGAACTCACGGACCGCGAGATCGTGACCTGAGCTGAAGTCAGACGCTCAACCGACTGGGCCACCCAGGCGCCCCCCGTGGCTTCTATTTCTGAAGCATTTTCTCCTGGACTGGGAGCCAACCGGACTTCTACATGGGCTGAGAGTCTGGGTTACCCCCCTTTGCTTTTCTAGACGACCAACATCTCCGCCACCATCAGTGTGAGCTCCGGCAGGATCGTTGGTTCGGTGACCACGGGCAGGTAAGAGGCCGCAGGATGAGGGGAGGAAATAGGGCAGGATGGGGAGAACCCGGCAGTGGCTAGAGCATCTAGTCTGTTCGCTGATAGGACTGGCATTGACCCTTGGAAACAGAGATCTCCACGGGGGCTGGCCTATCCTGTAATCCAGGTGCCCCTTTGGAAAGGCATGTTGACATGGCATGCATGAAAGGCATGCTTCCCTGTCCCCTCTCAGGCATCAGTGGAGGAGCCGGACTTCCGCAAAGGGATAACTTAGGAACCGTAATCTACCTGGAAGACGGGGGGCTCTGCAGGGACTTTGTATAAAAGATTGAGAAAAACTATCAGTAACCTGCACAGGAGAAAGGGAGATTTGGGATGCAGGGTTAAAGACGCCCCAGCCACTCCTTGCTGCTCCCCTGTCCAGACACCCAGTCAGTAGGCAAGTCCTTACCTAACCAGGGGGCCAGTGGGGGGGGGGGGGAGGGATGCAGGCTTTGGGCGGGAGGGAGTATATCCCCAGCGAGGGCTGGCGCTTCCCCTGGCGGTGTCCTCCGTCTGGAGCCCTCACCTGTGTCCCGTGTGTCACTCGCTCTGGGTGCTGCTGCCTGCTGGGGAACAGGTGCAGCGGGTGCGTCAGAGGAACTGATTCCGGGCTTCGGGGCTAGATGTGTGTTGGCTGATAAAGTGCACTGACCCCATTAAGATGAACATCTCCTTTAGAGGCCTTTAAACAGAGAAGCCCATGGTGAAGCTGTGGGCCGTGCAGAGGTCCCGGAATTTGAGTTTATGCATAAACCTGGCCTGGGGCGGGGGGTGGGGGTGGGGGTGGGGCGGGGGTCGCAGTATCCGAGCGGACAGACAACGGCTTGGGCTGTGGAGAGACGACAAAATGAGGGACGACGTAAGAGGACCTCACACAGTGGTTTCATCAAGGAATTAGCAGAACGATTCTGCTCCATGAGAAGAAAGCAGAGATCAGCCCAGGGTAGTTAGAATCCCTGAACAAGAGAGCCCGGCCAGCAGCCAGGAGGTTCAAAGGTGGGGGGGGGGGGGGCGGGGGGTTGGCTGCTACAGCGACAGCAACCGAGGTCCCCCCGGAACAATATTGTCTGTTCCCAGACAAGAACAATGATAATTGTTTGCATAATTATCATGCAAATAACGCGTGCTCATGGCAAGAAAAAGTTGGAAATTGCAAAGGTGTAAAAGAAAACCACCCCGAATCCCCCCTAACCCTGCCACGTAGTAATAGTTTCCCGCTTCCTTCCATTTTTTGTGCCGTTTTACATAATCGGCCGAGCAGAGCATTACTTTTTGTATCCCACTTGTTCCAGTCAGTGTTTGTATTGTCATAATTTATGTAAATTGTTGCAGATGCTCTGCCAGCCTTATTTTTAACAACGTCGCTTCTTCTTAAATCACCGGGCATGCTTGAAGGCCTTAAAGGCACCACACTGCAGAGAAACGCTGGGGTGCCCAGGCCCCCGGGAAACGGCCTTGCCCGTGGGCACTGGGTGCTCCCCTCGGGTAACGGCGAGGAAGTAGCGGTCACGGCTCGCGGTGACCCGTGCCTCTCTTTCTCCATGCAGTAAGCTGAAATTGGAACTGAAACACTCCAACGTCCGTTACTTCAACGTGAGTTGTTTTCCCCAGCACCTCTTCTGTGTGTTCTCCGAGCAGGGATTCGGCACGGGGTGGGGGGGGGGGGGGAGGCCACAGAAGACGCATCATGGAAACGGATGCCGTGTCTAAAAGTTAATCCTCCAAGAAGGGCGTTGCCTGAGGGCCAACGGAGGCAACAGGACGTGGACATCAAGAGCGTTGAAGGAAGATAGATCTGGGCGCTTTTACCAGATGTGCCGCTGGGTTACTGCGTGACGTGGGGAAAATGACTTAACCTTTCTGGGCCTCAGTTTCCCTGACCGTAAAATGGGAATACTGATACCCACCCCAGCTACTTCGAACGGGAGCTATCACGTGACGTGGGGCAATGAAGTTAGTAAGACCCTTTGACAAAGTGCCTCACACAGAGTAAGCTCTCGGTATATATTCAGTGTCGTGATATCATGATAATAGGAGCCCAGGTCCACAACACCTTACCCAAAGCCCTTAGAGCTGATGGGCTTCAGAATTGAGAACTTTTGACAGGAAATCTGGGGCGTCCAGCATAGCTTAGCTAACTCTTTCAGGGGGATCTGGGGCAGCGCTCTATCACCAAACACATTAAAACTTCTGCAGCAAAATTTTAAAGTGTTTGCACCGAGTGGAGTAAGAACCACGAAATATCCCGACGGCAGTTCAGGTCCGGGGTTGCCATAAGATGAGCCTGTACGTCCTGATGGCGAAGGAAGGTCAGAGACTGGGGTTTAGGAGATCGGGAGTAAGGAGCTGTTTGTTCATCGGCAGCCAACCTGCTTTGGGAGTGGGGTGGCATGTCGGTGTTTCTGGAGGCGGGGGCCAGGCAGATGTCCTTCCCTCGGACTCGTTTTCATTCACATCCTGTTTGTTCCCTTTGCTCTGTGCCGCCCCCCCCCCCCCCCCCGCCAGGTGGATCTGATGGAAGCCATCCTCAATTACTACGCGCTGCACACCCTGTACCCCTCCCTCAACGGTAACCCTAGCTGCTACCGTGCAAACGTTGAATTCACCCTTTCTGTAGGAGTCAGGGATCAGTCGGCCTGCCACTTACCAGGCTGAGCCCCTCTTCTTCCGGGACCCCGCGCTCATGGAGCTCACGCTTTGTTGGGAAGGCAGACGTGTAACAGGCAGTGACAACCTGCGTGACAAATGCCTTGACAGAGGAAGCACAGGGTGCTGTGGGAGCTAGGAGGAGGCACTGAACATGACTTAGAGGTCGGTCCAGGCTTCCAGGAGGTGAGGGTCAAGTTGAGTCCCAAAGCACAGGGAGTTGGGTCAAGGGAGGAGGGGCATTCCAGGCAGCACCTGGAGAACATCTGGAGTTGGCACCAGGGCCAGGTTGGGTGACTGACTTGCTCGGTGACCTTGACCTTGATGGAAGCAGCGCTTGGCCCAGTAGCTGCCGGAGAACCAGCCGGCCTCCTTCTACGCCACGGCCTTCTCCAGCTGGCCTCACCACCTGCCTTTTACCACCACGAGGTTAGAGCAGGAAGTCATCCTGGAAAAGAGAGAGCGGCGGAGATGATGGTCCTCGGGGACGAGTCCCTGGTTATAAGTACAGCATGTCCCATCCCGGCCGCTCTGGCTGGTGGAGGCTGTCCACATCTGTCCCCTCCTGAGGAAGCCGCATTTGCTGGGCATTTTCATCTACATGCCCCGCTCCCCACAGAAAACCGGCCCCGAATCCAGCAGCCTACCGCATTTCAAAGCAGCCCGCCCTGTCACCGGCCAGCGGCCAATGCAGTGAGCTGTGTCCCCACACGTCCTCAGCCTTCTCCGTCCAACCCGTGTCTCTCTGCTGTTTATCTTCCAGCAAAGCTTGAGGAGGGCTTCCCTCTGCCTCTGCCAAGGGACACCTACCTCAACAGTTTGGAGCTCCACGTCCACAAGGTCAGTGAGACGCGGGGTCTGGATGGGGAGCCCTAAGGCCTCCTGGGAGGGCTGCTTTCGGGGCTGGTAGATATTAGGGGGAGCCCCTGATTCCCACTTATATCCTGGACTTAATGTTTATAGGGACAAATATTTTTGTTTTAAATTTTGGAGTGCAGATGCAGGTTTGGATTATGTGGAATCTTGGCTTCGTGCAGAAAGGCTCCCAGTAATTCAGTTCAAAGGCCTTAACTGCACATCAACAATGTGGAGGGCCCTATACCCACGTGTGGCAGGAGGAAAGCGTGCACAGGGGTCAGATTAGACGCACCACTTCCGGGTTGAAGAGCCAGAACCTCCTTGGTGGTGTGAGAGTCCCCGCTGGGCCACCAGCCAGCCTTCCCTCCCACAGCAGCAAGGGATGTTCCCGGAGAAAAACTGACCAGGCCTTTTAGCGCAAGAAGCACGTCAGGGGCAGGGACAGGGACAATGACAGTTTATAACTCCAGAGACACCCATGTCTTCAGTGTTCATAGCATGTTCTTACTCCAAGGTAATTCTAGACTACATCCTTATAAATTAATTATGCGAGGGGAGTAAACTGAGGCAGCACCCAGAGGCACATTGTTCTCCTGGGAGAAAAAACTTCTGGGGGACGGACAGTGACATTCATGCGTGTCTTCCAGAACTCAGCAGATCGGGAAATGCAAATAAATTCCCGGGGGGCAGGCAGCTGAGAGGGACAGTGTTTCTAAAAACCTCCAAGACCTGGGGCGCCTGGGTGGCGCAGTCGGTTACGCGTCCGACTTCAGCCAGGTCATGATCTCGCGGTCTGTGAGTTCGAGCCCCGCATCAGGCTCTGGGCTGATGGCTCGGAGCCTGGAGCCTGTTTCCGATTCTGTGTCTCCCTCTCTCTCTGCCCCTCCCCCGTTCATGCTCTGTCTCTCTCTGTCCCAAAAATAAATAAAAAACGTTGAAAATAAAAAATTAAAAAAAAAACAAACAACCTCCAAGACCTAAAGGCATGGCCTTTGCACTTGACCTGGTGTTTCGGTTCAAGTGAGAACGTGCCTCTAGACCCAGTGGGGGTTCCCCTTTCGGGAAGCTCCTCTCCTACGCTGCTCACAAAGTGAGCTTTCTTGTGTGTCCTGTTTGCCTCCTCTCCAGAACTTCTTGCTCTTGGGGGCCAACCTTGAAGAGGCCGAACATTGAAGAGGAGTACCCATGGCCGGAGGAGGGGACGGCATCACAGCTGGGGCTGCCCCTGCCCCCGTGGGGGTCCGGAGGCTGCAGCCGCACTGCCTCCACTCCCGTGAGGGCCCCCTCCACGTGGGCACTAGTCACCGGGGAGCCTGTGGCACCTGAACACAAGCCTGAACAGGTGACCCCTTCCCCCCCTCCTTTCTCCTCCTCCTCCTTCCCGTGTCCCTTCGTGGTTTCTTTACGGCTGTCCTTAGCCTTACTCTGGGTGGCTTGCCCCTGGCTACCTACCTGCCGGCCACCGGAATAAACCTCAGTAAAGGGTTTGGAAAGCATGAGCAATGTCTGGTCGCCACACAGCTCAAAGCACCTCGCTCACCACGAAACATGAACTTAGTCCCCTGTGTCCTTTGGTGTCGTGGTTACAGGAGCAAGAGTCAGACAGAGGGGGCTCAGCGCTTCCTTGATGTGTGATATTGATCGAAATGGGAACGGGGTGCCTGGGTGGCTCAGTTGGTCGAGCGGACCGACTTCGGCTCGGGTCGTATCTTGCGGTTCATGGGTTCCAGCCCCACATCAGGCTCTGTGCTCACCGCTTGCTCAGAGCCTGGAGCCTGCTTCGGATTCTGTGTCTCCTTCTCTCTCTGCTCCTCCCCAGCTCACGCTTTGTCTCACTCTGTTTCTCAAAAACAAATAAATGTAAAAAAAAAAAAAAAAAAATGTTTTTTTTTTAAAGATCCTTTAATACACTAGGAGTTGGATGACAGACTTCCAAATTTTAAATAAATCTGTCTCGAACCATCAACCAACAGCATACCTCTGATGAAATCATCGAAGTGTTGTGTTTTTTTACCTCGGAAGGCCCAGGAAATGAGCCAGCAAGGTCCGATGACCTTACCCAGGAAAATCCAGGATGTCTAAGAGTGAAGATGGGAGATGGTCAGCAAGGATGGTGAAAGATAATGAACCAAAGTGAAATATTTGCCTTGAATGCTCAGTTAGTTACCAAAGGCTGATGTCCAGCCTACTCTGTTCTGTGCTGATAAACTCCCTGTCCAGCTAGCCCCCACTGTCCCCTGACAGAGGAATTCCTGCCTCTCCAAGCCAGGCTCGGGCATAAGGTCTTTTGTCCAAGATCATTTCCTCTAGCATCTCCATTATTAGTCTGTCACCATCTGTCATCTCTCATGGAGAAGGCAGCTTGATGAGGGTCTCGTCATTGTCATGTGAAAAACCTACAACCTACACCATCCCCTTCTAAGACAATGGGTGACTTTTCTGATCTGACCACTTCTGTGTCCCTAGACTCTGACTTCCAACCCCAGTCCTTCTGGGACAATTCAGCAGGAGTCCTCCCGAAAGCCTGTGGGTCACCCATCTTCCTTTTCCACCTCCATTCCTGAGGGACCTTTCTGAAGCCGGAAAAACAGCTGGGCCCGTCCCTGGTGCTCCCTTGTCTGAGCACACGGGACAGCCCATTCAGGATTTTCCTAACTGGCTGCCATCAGAACGCTTCATTTTCAGCTGAAATCTGTGATCAAAAATTGACCCATTCGTATTTTCAGAGCTCAACATGTCACCCTGATCGCCGGATGCCTCGGTTTGGTGGCATATTTTCTTAAAGAATCCTGTTGAAAGTTCTGCCCCTGGGTGGCGGTGGGGACAGCCTGCATTCAGAGGGGGTTAGGTATTAGGGAGCCCTCCCCCACCAGCTCTTACGAACAACAAAGCTGACATTTTCGTCTCCTTCTGCCTGATTCCTGCTTCTCACCTGGTGTGACTCAAGAGAATTTAAAGTGACAAGATCAGGGGCGCCTGGGTGGCTCAGGCGGTTGGGCGGCCAACTTCGGCTCAGGTCATGATCTCGCGGTCTGTGAGTTCGAGCCCCACGTCGGGCTCTGTGCTGACCGCTCAGAGCCTGGAGCCTGTTTCGGATTCTGAGTCTCCCTCTCTCTCTGACCCTCCCCTGTTCATGCTCTGTCTCTCTCTGTCTCAAAAATAAATAAATGTTAAAAAAAAAAAATTAAAAAAAAAATAAAGTGACAAGATCATCACCCTTAAAGGACAATGGGGGCACAGACTTTCCAATCAGGAAGGGGATGCTCTTGTGCCACAGCTCAAGCTGAAGCCCTGCAGGGGTTTCAATCCTACCATCTTCATAGCAGTACCAATCAGAAAGACCATGTTGTAGCTAAAACCGTAATTTTTAGATCCTTGCTTAACTTCTGTAAAACCTCAAGTGTTAATTTGAGTTTGCAGATAAATCTTTTTGGATCGTAGATAATTTCCAAGTTAAAAACCAGTTTTAAACTTTGGTCACTGAACCCAGTTCCAATTTATCCTCAGTCTTCCACGTTTAAAACAGCTATAAATTAACCAGATGGGTGATGTGTGTAACTATAAAAATATTCAATGTAAGCTCAGGGAGAAAAACAGCTCGATAGTCCTCCCGTCGTCTAGTTTTCTAGAGTCTAGAGAAAACAAAAGATGTTTACTTTGCTAATGATGGTAATTAGCAGAAATGGCTAAGACAGTATTAGGCATAATTACAGGGAGAAGTAAGATAACACAGGTAGTTTGCTTCAGGGAATTATTAGTTTCCCAGGATGATAAATTCACTATGATACGTACATTGCTTTTTGTAATATGTTCATAAGGTTAATTATATTTTGCAAATAAGCCCCCCACTTTTTAAAGTCTCTAAATAATAAAAATAATATGAAAGGTTATACTGTAAACGTCCACATTTTAGTAAGAATTTTTGGACTTGGGTTATAATACCTACCGTGTTTCAAAAACCAAAAACCGGTATTAAAAATTTTTGACAAAGTTGGCTCAATGAATTTATCCGTAAAGAGAAAGGTTTATACATCTTTTACTGCACAGTTACATGGTTGGCACATTCACAAAACTAAAATTAGAATTTAGGGGGTTTTGGTTGAATTAACTATTCTGTACCCACTTTTTTTAATCCCTGTAAAATTGACCTAGTGTTATATTAGTTTCAGGTGTACAAAATAATGCTTTGACACTTCTATACTCTCCTTGGTGCTCATTATGGCCAGTGCACTTTTTTTTTTTTTTTAAATGTTTATTTATTTTTGAGACAGAGAGAGACAGACCATGAACAGGGGAGGGCCAGAGAGAGAGGGAGACACAGAATCCGAAGCAGGCTCCAGGCTCTGAGCTGTCAGCACAGAGCCCGATGCGGGGCTTGAACTCACAGACCGTGAGATCGTGACCTGAGCCGAAGTCAGAGGCTCAACCGACTGAGCCACCCAGGTGCCCCGATGGCCAGTGCACTCTTAATCCCGTTCCCGGATTACACCACGTACCTCCCCACCCACCTGCCCTCTGGTAACTACCGGTTTGCTCTCTATAGTTAAGTCTGCTTTTCTTCTTTGCTCATTTTGGTTGTTTCTTAAATTCCATGAGTGAAATCATGTGGTATTTGTCTGATTGACGTATTTCACTTAGCATTATACTCTCTAGCTCTATCCATGTCATTGCAAATGGCAAGACTCCATTCTTTTTTTATGGATGATTAATATTCCACTGTGTGTCCATCCGACATCTTCCTTACTCGTTCATCTGTCGATGGGACACTTGGGTTGCTTTCCTATCTTGGCTACTGTTAAGTAACACCACAGTAAACACAGGGGTGCATATATTGTTTCAAGTTAGTATTTCCATTTTATTCGGGTAAATATCCAGTAGTGGAATTACTGAATCAGGTGGCAGTTCTATTTTTAAATTTTTTTTTTAAACTTCCATACCGTTTTCCACAGTGGTTACATCAATTTACATTGCCATGAACAGTGCACAAGAGTTCCTTTTTCTCCACGTCGACAACACTTATTTTTTGATACTAACCATTTCAATTCACATGAGGTGGTATCGCATCGTGGTTTTGATTTGCATTTCCCTGGTTAGTGACGCAGAGCATCTTTTCGTGCGTCTGTTGGCCATCTGTATGTTCTATCTGGCATACTTTCGTTTTAATAAAGCTCCTTATTTTTTTTTTAAAGTTAAGTTTCTAATAGGTATTTACTTTTTGCTGCGAGTTTTAAAATATTGGCTTGTAAGAACTTTTTCTTACATTTGAAAATTGTGTTCATATATTGTCCTCTGACAATTCTTCCCTTTCCCTTTCCCAAATTCAGAAAAAAATAGTGAAAACGTCCTTTAGTCCTAAACTGTCTTTGGGTTTCCTTGAATGGCCACCAGATTACACAAAGATTTGCCCCTTCATCTTAGAAGGGATAAAAGATATAATTACATCTTTTTTTTTTAACATTTATTTATTGTTAAGAGACAAAGAGAGACAGAGCATGAGCAGGGGAGGGGCAGAGAGAGAGAGGGAGACACAGAATCTGAAGCAGGCTCCAGGCTCTGAGCTGCCAGCACAGAGCCCGATGCGGGGCTTGAACTCACAAACAGTGAGATCAGACCTCAGCCGAAGTCGGATGCTTCACTGACTGAGCCACCCAGGTGCCCCAAGATATAATTAGATCTTATCCATTCTCTAAGTTTTAATCAACTCAAAACTTGTGAAAGCTCTTTGTTTTCCAAATTTAGGATTAAAAAAAAAAAAACACGCAAAACCAACAAAAGAAGTTCCATTTTCCTGAGTTATTTATGTATAGACCATATTAATATGAAAACATTTGAATAATTTTGTACTTTTCGACTTAAAAGAAACATGCTCCTGCCAAGCACAAAGACGGGGACAAGAACGGTCTACAGAGTGATTTGAAAGTTTCAGCATCCCTGTCTATCAGTGACAGTCAGGGTACACACTTTAGGATATAAGCCTAGAGCTACTAGTCGATCAATGTCTTAGCAGCGTGTATGTTCTCAGTCCAAGGTAATCCTTCACTACATCCTCGGAAATTGTTACCCCTCAAAAGAGGCTTTCACTCTCTTCCACTCTGACCACCTATATTCGTTATAATTGTTCAGTCTTACTGCCAGGAGAGGTAAATGGCTGTGGTCTTCAACACTGGTGGGAAAAATTTAAAAGCCTGACCAATGATGTTTCTCGTGCATGGCCTGTCTACAGCTGAATTCTGAGAAAATTGTGTAGTCTGAAGCCAAAGCCTCATGGCCCCTATACACCCCTCCAAATGGATTGTATCAATGGTCTCCAATAAGGAGATAAGTGTTTGTGTCATTATATATTCATTCAAGGACAGATCCAAGATTTCTTTTCAGAAAATCACAGCTTTGATAGGGACCGAGAAAAGTTCATGTTGTAACAGGCAAATCTTTATTGAGCTCTGTCCCCCGTGGTCTTTATCAGACTGTTACAGTTTCCCATTTCTCCTTGAGGCAATTTCGTTTGATGTTTTCTCGAAATGTGCTCATCAAAATATAAATTTTTATATACAAAAAGTGATCTATATCATTCCCTAAATTTGGCTTTACTTTCTGCTAATTTTTATTCGCATTACTTCCATTTTCTTTTTTATTACATATTAAATCTCAGTCTTCTATTTCAAGCATCGAGGCTTAAATTCCTCCTTAGTAATTACTTGAGCTACAATTCACAAACTTTGGTATTTTAAATTTTTATTATCATTCGGTTACTATTTCTAATTCTGCTTACGGTATCATCTTTGATGAGGTATTTTCAATATGTTTTTAAATTTCCCCAAACATAGGGATTTTTTCAGACCTGTTTTTGTTGTTATTGCCTTTCTATTGCAGTGCAAATGTAGTTCATAGGACACAGATCTTTAGGTATTTGCCACTTGTTTTATAACCCAGAATATGAACAGTATTTATAAAAGCTCTTTACATGCTTGAGAAAAGCATGTATACTCTAATTTGGAGATAAATGTTTTTAAGCATCTATTATTATGCAAATCTTCTGCTGTAAAAGGAATGGAACTATTTTTTTTTTCTTTTTTTAACGTTTATTTTATTTTTGAGACAGAAAGAGACAGAGACAGAGCATGAACGGGGGAGGGGCAGAGAGAGAGGGAGACACAGAATCGGAAGCAGGCTCCAGGCTCTGAGCCATCAGCCCAGAGCCCGACGCGGGGGCTCGAACTCACGGACCGTGAGATCGTGACCTGAGCTGAACTCGGACGCTTAACCGACTGAGCCACCCAGGCGCCCCTAAACGGAACTATTTTTGATTGCCCACAAATTTCAGCATTAGAAGTGAAATAAGTCAGTTAGAGAAAGACAGATACCATGTTTTCACTCATGTGGAGCTTGAGAAACTTAACAGAAGACCACGGGGGAAGGGAAGGGGGGAAAAATTGTTAGAGAGAGGGAGGCAAACCATAAAAGACTCTTAAATACAGAGAACAAACTGAGGGTTGATTGGGGTGGGGGCGGGGAGAGGAAAGGGGAAAATGGGTGATGGGCATTGAGAAGGGCACTTGCTAGGATGAGCATTGGGTGTGGTCTGTAAGCGAGGAACCACGGGAATCTACCCCCAAAACCAAGAGCACACCTCACACACTACATGTTAGCCAATTTGACAATAAATTATATTTAAAAAAAAATTAGGGGCTACACCATGAAAGCCCCCAAGGCCCAAAAGAAGTATGATCAATTTCGGTATGGTGCAGAGAAACCTTCAATAAATAATAGTAATAGCTATCAGTTACTAAATATTTCCTAAAGGGACACACTACTCAGGCTTTCACATGCATCGGTCTATTTAATCCCTACCTCACCCCACTCTTGTAAAGGTGTGGGTCTCATTTTACAAGAGGAAGTCGAGGTCAGGTAGTGGAAACTTGCCTTATGCCACCGGGGGGGTGGGGGACAGACTCAGGTCTGTGTGACCCCAAAGCCAGTGACCTTACACTCCAGCAGGCGGCTGCCCCAACTTTGTCCGCCCACACTCAGAACTACCCTAAACATCCCTGCAGGGGATGTCGCACCACTGTGGGCTCCTAGAGTAACAGCCTTTCTGTAAAGGTGTCCAGCAACCCTCTTCGTTCACGTAATTAGCCCTGAACTCACCTTCTAGACCAGTGCTGTGCTGTCTGACTTCATGTTAAACAAAATTCAACCCGGTCAATTTGAAGATCTAGTCGGCTTTATTAAACAATGAGTGGGGCAGCATCCCGCCCAGCCTGGAGAGAAGAGAGGTAGGGCAAGAGCCATTTGCAAACGAATGCTTCCAGGCAAGGTTGCTTTCCCTGAGGGGGAACAGGAGGGGAGTCTAATCATGCAGATTATTTCATCTTCCTTTGGGGATGGAGAGAGCCCATGCAGTGGACTCACAGGCACCCATCAGAAAAATTTCTGACCGGTTAAGACTGCACTTCCGCGGCGAGCTGACGCTGCATTTCGATCAGGTATTAAGCCTGGGTTTGGGGACTTGGCCTACGTGACGCCATTTTGGGCCTGTGAGTTTTCTTTTTAACACTTCTTGCAGTGACAGGAACAGTCTATGCACCTGCGCGGCCCCACACAGCAGCCGCTTGTGGCCACCAAACATCTGAAATACGGCTGGTGCAAGGGAAGATGTGAACTTCACCTTTTTATTTGTATCAATTTAAATAAACAGCCACACATGGCTAGCGGCTCACCCTGAGGGACTGCAGTCCTATAAGCTCCACGAGGCCTCCTGTGTGTTGTGTTCGGAGCAGTATCCCCAACCTATAGCAGTGCCCAACAGAGGCGCACGTTCCAGACATTAAGCATATAAACAACACATTGTAGAGACCTTTCAGGGATACCGTGAGAACCCAAACGTATTCCCCATCCTATCCCCACTTTCAGCATGGGCTCTGGCTCATACATAAACGCGCTTTTTTTTTTCTCGTAATGAATGAAACTTCACTCTAACCAGCTCTCGTACTCCCAGTTCTTGACTGTACGATGGGAATCTCCCATTACCTGATCCATCGGGCCCTCAGGTAAGCACACAATTCTCGGCAAGAATCATACCTCCCTGGCCTGAAGCCTGGCTCCTGGGTCACCTTGGTTGTTGACGCTCTTCCCAGATTTGTTCAGGCCCTAAAGACTGGGGATGGCTCACGCTTCACATGCCCCAAGCGCCGCGAGGCAGGCATGACCTGGCACCTGGCGTCCCCGTGCACACTTGTGAAGTCCGGGCCCATGTTGTGCTGCTGTGTCTCCACAGCAGCCAACACTACCAACTTCCGGCAGCTGACCAGAAGTCAAAGGACGGTCCACGGAGAAGGCAGAAAAAAAGACACTTGACTTCTGGACGCCGCTGTCGGGAACTGGCCAGCAGAGTGAACACCTGAGGCGCGGAGAACGCCTGCCTCCCACAGGCGCCCGTCAAGGTATCAAACTCACTGAGGCAAGTCCGATTTCCAATGCAGAAACGGGACAACGCGGCCTTTCGTCATGGCCTTTGGGGCCTATTTCCTCACATAGACCCATCCATCTTTAAAATGGGAATTAAAGGGGCGCCTGGGTGGCTCAGCCGGTTGAGCGTCTGACTTCGGCTCAGGTCATGATCTCACGGTCTGTGAGTTCGAGCCCCGCGTCGGGCTCTGTGCTGACAGCTCAGAGCCTGGAGCCTGCTTCTGATTCTGTGTCTCCCTCTCTCTGCCCCTTTCCCGCTCATGCTCTGTCTCTCTCTGTCAAAAATAAATAAACATAAAAAAAATAATAAAATAAATAAAAAATAAAATGGGAATTAAAAAGTTCACGCTTGCACGTCCTTAGCACATCATCACCTTACTGCAATTACTGATTTACCCCAATTACCTCCACAAACACCTGACCTTGAGGATACCCCCCCAGGTCCACCGATGACAGTTACTCCACGCTCACCCTGCCCCCACCTTTACTCAGTAACCTGCCCTCTGAGGCTGACACCATGTATTTTATACCCCAGGTAAGTTGACTAACTCGTCCCAATTTGCCCAGGACCTGCCCGGATTTAACAATGAAAATCCCAGGTCCTGGGAAATCCCTCAAACCCAGCCAAACTAGGACAGCTGGCCACACGGGCAGGCATTTATACTCATGAGCCAGGCCCCGGAACTCAGGCCACCCCAGCCTCCTCGATGGCATCACTGCCTGCCTCACTCCAGCCCACCCTGTCACCCGTCCCCCCTTCCAAAGCCCTGGCCTGTTCTTCAACACCCTTGACTTTTTCATGGGCCCTCAATCTGAGCCAACTCTACCAGCACCTGGTCACCTCCTTGTCCTAACTGAACACCTCGGACAGTAGCCTGGGTGCCAAGCCTCAGGAGCCTAACAGGAAGAGGCTCGTGGGTGAAAACACGACTGGAAGGCGATCCATTTCACGTCCAGCCTCGGCGGCACACAGCTCGTTAGATGACTTAAAAGGCAGACGCGGCAAGTCCGTAAGGTTTATTGAATGGGTAGGCAGAGGGGAAAGTGATGAGCAGCTGGAATGCGAGAGGAAAACGTTCGCTCATTCAAGTCATTCCAGACACAGCAGAGGGACGCGGGGCTGACCTCCCGTCTACGGCTTCTCGGGGCACGGCTGTCCCGAGGCCGCAGCCCCAGCACCTGCCCTCTGATGTCACGCGCGGAGCCAAGAGCTGCTCCGAGGTGCTCTGAGCGGACGGCACGGGGTGCTCTGGGGATGCTTCGCATAGAGGACTCCCTCTCCGTTCTCTGCCCCTCTGGTGACTACTAATGGCACCGAGAGAACCTACAAGAAAGGACAAGTGAGACCGACGATGATGATGATGGTTTGGAGTTCCCACCCACACAAACGCAAACCAGCTTCCCCACTGCCTGTGGGTCTCCGGCACTCGGCACTAACTCACCTCGGAGAAAAGTCTCAGCGAACACACATCCCACGTCATCCCGAGGGTTGACGACTCACGGCCTTGGGACTTACTTCAACAGCCTCCGGACCGAAGGCTGACCTAAGAGGGAGAAGAAGCATATAAGCATTTAATCTCCAGGCCACCTTCTCCCCAAGTGACATCACTGAGAAGGTCCGCATCAACCAGGCCTAAGCTCCCAGTTTACACGCGCCAAACTAGATTGTCACCAAGACAGAAAGAACGATAAAAGAAAAACATCTTAAAAATCCAGCTTTTATAAGAAATCGCTTTCTTTCTAGGAGTTCACGACCAGGGCAACTGACCACAGAGAGTAATTCTCAGGGAGACAGCTCAGCGCTCACTGTTGGGAGCCTGGCATGAGGAACCACTGCATCTTGACCAAAGGGATGGACCCTCATCCTCAGCAGTCCTCCCACACACGTTCACGACTCGTCTGCCCAGCCTGCCACAAGGCCCCAGCAGCTGCCATCCTGTTCCGCTAAGACCCACTTAACACGGCCCGGCCGTAAAAGGCAAATGCCAGATAAACTCCCAACAAAGACTTGTTCTGGTGAGGTGCCCCGGCCTTTGAAGGTCAACACTGCGGGGCCCATTTGAAGGATACATGAAAACACGTCATGAACGCTTGAGAAGATTACACAAGTGACTCCCAACTCAACCTGCAGGACTCCACACCCAGGGGTCTGAATGGCCAGGCCTGGAGTGGGGGTTAGGGGTGATAAAAAATGTCTTCAGGATGGTCGCCATTGTCCCTTGAATCCTCCAGCCTGGCTGAGGAGCCCAGGACCAGGAACTAGGCTGTGGGACAGGACAAGCCCCTGACGCAAAAGGGGTGGAGAGCAGGTCTGAAAGGCAAGGGGACCTCTGGGTCATCAGAGGACTCCTGGGCACCAGGTGGTTCACATACACTATTCTCACTACCCTCCACATCATCGTGAGACGGAACAAAAACATGTGGCCCGGCAGGATCCCACCTGCAAGCACGAGACCTGAAGGCAAACGGAAGGGGTCTCAAAACTAGACAGGAGCCCCCAGGCCAGAAGTCTGGGATGGATACCTTGACCTCGCCTCCAACCTCGCCTCACTTCTTACCCGGGAGCCAAGACACGCCTCCCAGGGGCACCCGTTGTATCTGAGTCTACCAAGCGAAGGCACCGTCGCAAGGTTTCTGCCTCCCTGAACACAGGGGCAGCGCACAGAATGAGACGCAGACGGTCAGCCTGCTGTTGACGAGGACTACAGAGTGCCCAGCCTGCAACATACACCCTCGCTGACACGAATCAGGAAGCAAGCTGGGCAATCTGGAGTCTACAAATAGATTTCAAAGATCCACAGGACTCAGAATTTCTTCTTCAGTCAACCCCCGGGGTCACCCTTTCCAAAAGGACCCACAAAGCACAGATTAAGTCAGTGAAGGGAGACCTACAAAGAGGGTGATCCATCAACACATCCTTCTCCTGTCGGAGGGTGACAAGAGAACTCCTCGGACTTCTGGCTGACCGTGACAAATGAGAACTATTTCTACTGACTCAGAATTGACAGAACTCCTCCTTGCCCCTACAGCAGGCCCCACCTTTGTTTTTCTTTCTCCATTTATTTAACATTTCTGACAGCTCCCGGAGAAGCAATGCATGCTGTGCTCAAGAGACAGTCAAGGAGCAAAGACAACAGACACACGAGCGCTGAATTCACACACTGCCTTGACCGACGTGTTCTTGCGGACTGGCCTCGGCTCCTGTAAATTCAAACAGCAGAAGCCATGATTTCCAATTCTTACGTGTGCCCTCGGGCGCCATGTGAATTTATTCCAGTGTGAAGTCCAAATTAAAAGGTAGGCTTGTTTCTGACAAGAAAATCCGTAACGTGGAAAGACAGAATGAGCTCCCACAGGTCCGGGGGCTAGCCCAGTTACCACCTCACAGGGGGCCAGCAGAGGCCCCAGCTCAGAAGGGAAGGGCAAGGGGAAAAAGCTAGTGTGGGAAAGCTCCAGGGTTCGGAAAGGATGGCTGGACCCTTCAAACATGGGAACTTCTCTTGGTGACTCCTCTCCCTGCACTACCAATGACCAAGCCACAGGCAGCCTGCAGTCACTTTCAGATACGGGAGCAGAAAAGGACAGAAAGAGCGCCAGGAAGGATGGCTCACAAAGCCAGACATGCATGCCTCAGACACTGGACCAAGGTCTCTGATGCCTAAATCTACATGCTTTCCCTCACAGCACGGTGCTGACTCCAGGAAGGAAGCCCTTCACCAGCGCAGCTTTCTAGAGGCCTGTCCCCTCTCACTATGTGGGGGATTGCCTCCCAGCCAGGACACAACTGGGAACTCATGGATGCCCACTCTCATCTCGCTGCCTCATCCAGACCCCAGGGCACACGTGTGTGACTTTACAGATGCAAAAAGACACAATTCCAGAGAAGGCTCCAAAACCTTACCTCGGGGCATTTGTGGCCTCGGGCCTGGCTGTAAGACACCTCTCATGGAGCCTCTGGACATGCAGATCCACCTGCAAGAGACAAGGCGTGAATGAGCACTCACAACAGGCCGGGGGGGGGGGGGGGGGGGGGGGGGGGGGGTGCAGAGGGTACCTGGCACAGCGGCCAGCGGATTCCAGCACCCACAAACGTGGGCCATTGCTACCAGGACTTGGACAGCCACACTGCTGTCTCAGGAACAAGAACAACTTAACTCTAGGAAGGGACCTGGGGAACATGTGTGACAGAAGTAATGTCAGTGTTATCCTATGTACCCACAATCAATTTGTTGCTAAGCAATCTGTATCAAAAAGTTGTCAAGGCCAGGTTTTGGAGAGCGAGCCACGCTGACCGGCAGCAATGAGCCTGGAGCAGGAGGGGTAACGGGTGGTGGGAGGGCCCCACGTTCTCCATCTAGTGCGTAAGGGCTGCCTACGTACGCATTCTCAACGACGACGTCCTGCCCAGCTGGGGTACTACTCCCTTCCTTGCTCCTTAACCTAAGAGCAGAGGGAATGTTACCCCCAGTGGACCACAGGCACAGCCCGTGGCCAGGACAAGAGAAACACTTCCAAGGAGAGCAGGATGCCTCAGCCTTGAGCAGGTACGGTCTCCCCACTGACAGTCCAGAGTGGGAAAAGCCCATTGCCTCACCATGTAGCATCTCGATCTCCCCTACCTTGTTCTGTTTTGACCCACTGCTACATGTCAGACACCGAGACGGAGGCAC
Organism: Panthera pardus; assembly: GCF_024362965.1. Taxonomy (NCBI): domain Eukaryota; kingdom Metazoa; phylum Chordata; class Mammalia; order Carnivora; family Felidae; genus Panthera; species Panthera pardus. The sequence goes on along the minus strand of NW_026526821.1, from coordinate 21,310,521 downwards.
TGCCCTCGAGATCACAGCATAGGGGAATGACAAGCAAATCACCGACATCCAATGTGATCAGGGCTGACCAACGGGGCTGAGGGTGTGGGAAGCGGTGCAATGAGAAGGCAGAGAATGCTTCCCAGGGAGAACCTTGGGGGAAGAGGGACCCCTGTCAGCACTCCACCACCGGCCCATGAACAGAAACACGCTGAGGCAGGGCCCTCCCTACTCGGCAAAAGGGCACTCGGTGAGCCACCCAGCACCAAGTACCAGAAAGCAATACAAATCAGCGGACAGAGAGATGTGTACGAAAGCTCCAGAGTTTGGAAGGGACAGGATGGGCCCTTCCAACACGGGGAAACGCTTTCGGCAATTCCTCTCCCTGCACTATCAATGACCAGGGCACGGGCCGCCCACGATCACTTTCGAATGCAGGAGCAGAGAAGGGCAGTGAATGGGCCGAGAAGGGAGACCTCGGACAGCAGCCCAGGAACTGAGTTGAACTAGGAGCCCAGCAGACAGGCCAATGGCCAGATTTACAGCCTAAGATCACAGAAGCTTCCCCTTATTTGCACGGACGATTTACCGCTCCCTACCAAAAGGTGAGGAGACTGCGCAGAAATACTGAGGATTCATGGTTCTGAAAGACTGGGTGTGGGTGATCACAGAAGAGCGCTCAGGTTCACGTAAGAGCACTCAGCTGGGAACCGGAAAGGAGTCTAGGTTTGCCTCTAAAACGCAGCCCTCTCTCTGTCCATCCCGACACCGCTGCTTGCCTCTCAATGTCACAGCAGCCTTCATCAGGGGCTCTCAGGAGCAGAAGAGGGACCTGACCTGTGCCTACCAGCCTGAGGGGACACAGACAGCTGGGAGCAGCGGGAAGAAGGCACTCTTTCCCACACCTCATCACCTGAACCCCTCCAGCCTCACAGCCCGCACAAGACCTGAGCTCTAGAGAATCCCACTTACCTGGGACCTCCCGATCCACGTTCTTCTCCCTGAGGTCGCCTTTCACAAACAAGGAACAGCAGTCACGACCCACTCCTGTAAGAGACAAGAAGCCCGTGGCACTGCTTACCCGCCCAGGAACCCACTATCTTTACCAACAGGAAAACACTGAGGGAATCTGGGTCTTAGGAGGTAAGCACACTGAAAGCCTGCCTCCCTCCCTCTACCTTGTGCTCGGTCACCTAAGGTTGTCCCATTTTGGAACCTCTGAATATAGAAAGAACCTTGCGACTTTTCCTTTGCCTGCGTTACCAACGACCAAGAAAAAGGCAGCCTGTACTCACTTCAACGCAGGAGCAGAAAAGGACACCGGGCTGCTGAAATTAGAAACCAGTGTCAGAAGACCACAGCTGTGGCTCCGCCACCAACTCAGACACACAGACACAGGACCCACTCTCGTTCTCCCTTTTTAAAGCCTCACAGAAACTGTGCTGAGCCAGGCATAGAGCGTACAACAAGACAACAGATGCCAAGAGGCACCTAAAAAAAAGGTGGTGAGAAGTGTGGGAAAGCTCCAGGGTTTGGAAGGGACAGAGGGGACCCTCCAAACACGGGGAAGTGCTTTCTGCAAGTCCTCTCCCTGCACTATCGATGACCAGGACACAGACAGACCATGATCACTTTCGAATGCAGGTGCAGAAAAGGCAGAAAGTGAGCCAGGAAGAGAGAAGGCCCTATAAGCCCCCAGCTGCCCAGCGAAGCCCAGGACCCTGAGCGCCATCACCATCTCATGTAAAGACGCCATCTCCCGTCATCAGGAGGGGGCACGTGAAGACCAACTCGCGGCAAAAACGCCTACATTGTTTAGTCCCCCACAGATACAGACGGACGATCTACTACGTGCCACCAACCGTGGGCTCAAAGACAAAGAACACAGACAAGACTTCTGTCCTCCCAGAGCTCTGGCACTTTCCCCACTTAAAACACAGCGGAGCTCAGAAGGACCTAACCTAGCCAACGTGATGCGCTCGCCACAGGCTGAGGCAGGATCTGAACCCAGACCTCTCTGGCCCCCAAACACACCCCCATCCACCACACCAGGCCTCCTGGGGGCTTTCTCAGAACCCGCAGGAGCTCCAGGACGCCCCCCCCCCCAAACCCCCCACCATGGTGTGGCAGGAAGGCAACGAGTCCCTGCTCAAGGATCTCCTGAGCAGCAGCACTTACCCAGGCCTCACCCCCTGGACACCGCGGGGGCACATCCGGCGCTGCGGCTCAGGGTCCTGCAGCAAAGAAGGGGGCGCTGCCTGACGCACAGCCCCCAAAGCCGTCCAACGGAGAGTTTCCATCTGCTTCCAACAGAGCCCCGGAGCCCGCAACGCCTACGCAGGAGACAGCACGGGGAAGGGGCTTTAGTGCAAAACAAAGACACCGGAATCTGCCTCTGCCGCTCTGGGGCCCCGCGAGCGCCCCCAATTGAAAACTCACACAACCGCTCTGCACAACGGGGGTTTTAACGCTTTCTCTTAAAGGCTGTTGACGAGAAAACGGGTTAACGCTCACACGATCACTTCGTGGACAACCGATGAAGCGCTTTGGGGGATTCGAGGCCCAGAGCCGGAGGTGGGTGTGTGCGTGAAAATCACGCGGCCCCGGGAGCTCTTCAGGCCCGGGGCCACACAGGGCTCCGCACCACTGGCGGCGGCACTCGGCCCGCGCGTCGCCGGACCCGCTTCTGGTAGTTGGCGGGACCCGAGTCTCCCCGGCGGAGGGGTGAGGGGGGCTGAGGGCGAGTGATCCGACCCGGGACACGCATCCTGAGAGGTCCGCACCGACCTCTCGGTGGAGGAGCTGGGCCCGAACCCAGGGGCGAGGCCTGGAACCGCGGCTGACCTCCGCCGGCTCTCCCCGACTCCTCGGGCCTCGGTTTCCCCGAAAGGTGGTGGGGGGCAGACCACGCGCCCAGCGATCCCCGCAGTGGACTCACCCCGGGCAGCCGCGACCTATGGCGCGGGACAGCGGCCGTAGACACAGCCGACAGTGCGGGAAGCTGCGGATGTCTGGGGATTGCGGGAGACGGAAACCGGCGGCGTGGACGGCTCGGGAGAACCGGCCGGGCGACCACAGCAGCAGGAAACTCCTCTTCCGCCCAGCGCCGGCGGAAATGCAGCTGGAGCGCGGGTGGCGTCCTAGAGCGGCGTTTCCGGGAGGCGGATCCCGCGCAAACGGCGCTGCCGCGCCCCCTGGTGGCGCGGAGCTCAAATTCTGACTCCGTAGGGCTTGGAGTAACTTCCAAGAGCAGCCTGAAATTTGGGAAATAACATTCACTCACTTGTTTTTGCTTTTCTCTTTATTCTGTTTTTGCCACTGATTTGTCATTAACTTATAGAAATGGTTGCTTTTTCACGTGAGCAGCTGTTATTAGCAAGAGCTCATGCTGATTGCAGGGAGTTTGAACCATAGGGTTCTTGCCTGATTGACCGCTGTATTCATAGTACCTAGTTTAGTGGCTGGCACAATTGAATAAATGAATGAATTCTGACCATATATTTGGACATTGTCAGAATAAAATATCGTTCTGATGCCCTGAAAGTAGAACGTGAGAGTAACAGGGAAAAGTGGGCAAGTGCTTTGCTAAACTTAGTCCTAAAAATGAGTCTTGGAAGCAGTAGGGGTTTGATCAAATTTGCAGAGTGGCAGAGAAGATGGATAGAAGCCCCATGCTCCCGAAAGGACACTGCAGACAGGCATGAGACGGGGCTCATGGCTCCCAAATCTCACAAGCACTCACACTGCCAGCATCCTGGGCCACGTGTACCTCTCGAACCTGCCCTGCCGCAACCCTGCCATTAACTCAGCCCACATTCTGAAGTGTAAACTTCCGTGTGCCTGGGGAGGGGGTTCCCCTGGTCGGATCCCTGGTGCTAACCAGGTCAGCACAATGTGGAAATCCAGGCCTGAAGGATGCAACCGAGGAGGGCGGTGGGGGGGGGGGGGTCTCTGAAGGTGAAGCACAGAGCAAAGATCCAAAGCATGATAGTTGCTACCCTTTAGTATTTCTGAGAAAGTTTCTGTCACTGTGAGGACACTGTGGGATTGTTCAGGAGGTTGAGAGAACGTGCTGTGTTTGAAAAGGCAGCACTCTCAGTAGAAATACAAGGCTATCCACATGTGTAATTTAAAATGTTCTAAGAGCCACGTTAAGAACGTACCAAAAAGAGGTGAAACTAATTTTAATAGTGGATTTCATTTAACCCAGTATAACCAAAATATTATTTCAGCAGGTATTTTTAAATTTTAACGTATTTTTAAATGATTAATGATCACTGGGTGTTGTATGTAAGCGATGAATTCTGGGAACCCACTCCCAAAGCCAAGAGCACACTGTATACACTGTATGTTAGTTAACTTGACAATAAATTATATTTTAAAAAAATTATTGATGAGATATCTGCCATCTTTTTTTCTCTGTACAAAGTCTTTGGAATCTGGTGCGTGTTTAACGCTAACAGCACATTTGGACGAGCTGCATTTCCAGTGCTCCATAAGCCACCGTGGCTGCTGGCTGCTGTGTTCATCAGCTTTTGGATCAGCCCTTTTGAGCCAGAGGAGCGAAGAAGCAAGCAGGAGGCTGAGAGCATGTCCCTTCTACAGTCCCCAGCACCCCCATGAATCTGGGATATTCTAGACGGGGCAGGGCCTCCCGCGTGGCTCAGGTTGGGGGCCTTATTGTCCTGAGCTGGAGATTAAGGCAAGGGTGCCCTAAGAAGATTGTGAAAGAGGAGAGCAATGATTCAATCCTAGATTACTCTCCTGCACCCTTTGCTCCCATGATGCCAGGGAAGGGATCTGGGGCAGTTTATTTGTGCATCGCCGGTGGCTGCAAGAGGCTAGGATTCTAAGAGGCGTGGCTGACGCTCATTAGTCATTAGCGTAACAGGATGTTAAAATGGCTATTTCAGCAAGACACCAAGGTGGCATACAGAGATAGGATATAGGTAGGCATGAACCGCTGAACAACAACAAACTGCTGTTACGGTAAGCAAATTGTGGCCCAATGTTGGCAAGTTTTGAAGGTTCCATCTAATAAAATGGCAGCTGCCTTCCAGAGAAAGTATTGGACCAGATCTAGACCAGATCTAGACCAGATCTAGAATTTACTGCTCGTGACTCCAAATTCTCTCCTCCAAGTTGACGCTATTCGCAGTATACACAGCCATCAAAAAGAGGGAGAATTATGAATTCTATTTCTTAAGATAGTCCCACCCCCTGTCCCCAAGAGGGAGAACAAGAGGAGTGCCTGAGTACCAGGAGTTCCAGCAGAAACATCTGGGAGCTTGATATAGGTTACCTGAAGGTGGGGAGCACAGGTGAGCCCCGCCTACCCTACGCCTCAGGCCAAAGTGCAGCATCTTCTTCCGCAGGTGTAGAATCTGGGGTAGTGAGGCAGGTAGAATAGGGAAATGTCGGGTAACTTCCGGAGGAAGGACAAGGAACAGGGAACTGGCCTGGCACCTGTTGAATAACAGGATGCCCGTGGCCAGGATTAGCCACCGAGATGCGCAACTGCAGCATAAATCCCCAATTAACCTGCAACTGAAGAGAATGACCCGTCCACTGGGGGGCGCTAGAGGACTCCTCCTAGATCTTGACTGCATACGAAGGTTCCCAAGAGAAAAATCAAGGCCAGTGCAAGGGAACAGGCTGGCGCATGCGTAATGGTATACAGGGGGTCTTGGGACTATTTCCAGAACCCTACAGGAATATTCCACCTGTTGATTATAACTGCCTGTTAATCAGAATCCCACGTCTACGCAGCGCCACTCAAATTCTCTGAGCGTGCCTGCACAACCTCGTCTTCGAGCGTGTACTTTTGCTTTACAATAAAGCTTCTCATTTATGTTTTACTCTGATTCTGCCTTGAATTCTTTCTTGCCGCAAAGTCAAGGACCTGGCACCGGCTGGTGGTTGAGGGCTCAGGACCCAAGAACTTCCCCAGTCTCCCGTGTCAGTAGGAATGTCCATCTGCTACCCAAGATGTCCCGCCCAAGAGAGAGCCCGCTAGGGTGAGGAGACCCCAAGGAGAGAGCCTGTTCATATCCCTAGGAGAATGAAGGATGCAGGAGTGGGTTTCCCCAAAGAAGCCCTGGAATAAAGAGGCCAAGAGAGAAAGACTTACATTAAATATGTGCCCAACCTGGAGACTAGTCTCCCCCCACCTTAATCTTTATTCCATCTGTTCTGATCCTGGAGCTATTGGGGATAGGGAAGTGGGTGGAGTCCTCCTGGTGAAGAGAAACACATTTGGATAAGGGAGAAGTTTCCTGGCCCCTCCCAACAAATAGCAGCCCACCCTATGCTTGGCCCCAGCTGGTGAGAGAAATCTTACCCATAAGTTATCATTGAAAATGTGGTTCGTATATTGGACTGGGCTTTTAAAATATTTGAATAAAAACTATGTTCCCTATTTTTTGTGATTGTAATACTTATTACCAAAGAATGATCAGAAAAGCTATGAGGCCTGCCTTATAGTTTTCCAGGGTCAGGGAAAAGATACTTCCATTTAGAAAGTCTAAAGAGGGGCACTTGGGTGGCTCAGTCAGTTGGGCGTCTGACTTCAGCTCAGGTCATGATCTCACAGTCCGTGAGTTTGAGCTCTGCATCGGGCTCTGTGCTGACAGCTCAGAGCCTGGAGCCTGTTTCAGATTCTGTGTCTCCCTCTGTCTCTTCCCCTCCCCCACTCACGCTCTGTCTCTGTCTCTCTCAAAAGTAAATAAACATTAAAAAAAAATTTTTTTAAGAAGAAAGTCTAAAGAGACAGGCAAAAAAAAAAAAAAAGTATGATTGCATACCAGGAGTCCTGCTTTCAACAAACTGGTCACATTAATAAAGATATGGACTGTGGCTGGGAGGCCAACATTCCACCATGCTGGAGTTTGTGACCTCACAGTGGCTGAGAGATCCCTGTGGTCTAGAGCCCCTTCCTTGGGGAGGTGGAGCTGAAGCTTGTTGGGCAGATTGTTCCAAGGAGGAGGTGTCCAGGGTCCAGTCTGGAAGCCAAGAACCAGCCCTGTGAGACGTGCAGGAGCTCCAGGCCCTGTCCCCTTACTAAGAATGCCCACCATGCTGGAAACCTTACTGTACCTGGCCATTGTCCTCCTTTGCGTCTTACTGCTCCTCTGTTACTGTGTCTTTCGGGAGAAGTAGACTGGCTCCTGCAGGGTGGGACTGAGACCTGACAGAAGCCATAGCCAGTCTAGCCCCTCAGCGCCTCTCAAACAGGACAAGCTCTTCCTAAGCTGCTCGTGGCCTGAATCTTGGCCTGTTCTGGGGTCTCCAATAGCCCCAGGCCCTCACCAGATGCTTCCCACCATGGTTGGTTTCCACTCACATCTCAGCCTCTCCTGTCTAGGTCGGCTAGCTGGGTCCCTCTCAGCCTCTCTCCTACTAGTTTTGCTTCTGGTTCATTTTTGTCCTGGGCTGAGGACCACCGGTTCTGGAGAGGGACTCAGCATGGGCTCCGCGAAGTTATAATTGGCTCAGGACTCTGCCATGGAGGCAGGCATGAGAAGATGTGGCCCTCTCCGCCTCCAGAGGTTGGCAAGGCTGGGCCCTGGAGAACGGGAGTCCTAGCTAAAGACTGATAAACTCAGCGATGACTTTAGACTTCCCTTCTATCCACGGTGGACAATCTTGACTAATAAAGCTGGATGTTCCTAGCTAATTAACTCGGCTGAACAACATCTTGGAACCTTCCTTGCTAACTGAATCACTGAGATATTTGCGGGTCATTACTTAAACTTTCCTGGCTTGTTAACTTTCTTGCTTGAATACTTGGGCATTCTAGGATAATATTTGACTTTGCCTCATTATCTTTCAGCATGGTAGCTGACCACATCCATTCCTCACTCTTAAAACCTTGGATTTTCCTGACCAAGAGCATCGGAGCTCCCCCCTCCCCCGATACCACCCCCGGGCTATTTCTCTGGGACTTCCAAGATAAAAACAGAAGAATGCTTCTATGATTCCACCATTATGTATGATATTGGCAAATGGATTGTGATATATATGGTATTTCTAGAATTCTAAGAAATTTTTTGTTATAAATGGATATTAGCGTTTATCAAGTGATGGTGATGATCACAATGTTGATCCTAAAATGTATTAAACCATCTTCCTCTAACTTAGCACCTATTTTTTTCATGTTTATTTGTTTTTGAAAGAGAGAGAGAGACACAAAGCAAGCAGGGAAGGGGCAGAGAGAGAGGGAGACACAGAATCCGAAGCAGGTGCCAGGCTCTGAACTGTCAGCACACAGCCCAACGCGGGGCTTGAACTCACGAACCTCAAGATCATGACCTGAGTTGAAGTCAGACGCTTGACTGACTGAGCCACCCAGGCACCCCACTCAACATCTACTTTTAAAAGTTTTTTTTTAAAGTTTGTGGGGTTTTTTTTAGTTTTTGAGACAGAGAGAGACAGAGCATGAGCAGGGGAGTGGCAGAGAGAGAGGGAGACACAGAATCTGAAGCAGCTGTCAGCCCAGAGCCCGACACAGGGCTCGAACTCACAGACAGTGCGATGGTGACCTGAGCTAAAGTCAGACACTTAACTGACTGAGCCACCCAGGCGCCCCGTCAACATCTATTTTTTAGGCACCTGGGTGGCTCAGTCAGTTGAACATCCATTTTTTAAAAAGCGCTTATGGTACTAAGTTTCAATGTATTATTTGACCTACCTTTAAATTTTTTAATTGCAGTACAATATACACACCTTACGGGTTATCATCTTGACCATTTTACTTATTTATTGGGGGGGGGGGGGAGTGGAAGGGGAGAGGAAGCAGAGCCCAGCGTGGAGCTTGATCCCACGACCCTGAGATCATGCATGACCTGAGATGAAATCAAGAGTCGGGTGCTCTGACTCAGCCCCCCAGGCGCCCCTCATCTTGACCGTTTTAAAATATTCAGTTCAGTACTGTCAGGGACATTCACACTGTTGTGCAACCGGTCTCTAAAATTTTTTATCTTTAACTGAAACCGTACCCTTTAACCAACGATTCCCCATTCCTCCCTTCCCCAGCCCCTGACAGCTACCATTCTCCCTCTGTCTCTGAATTTGACTACCCTAAGTGCTTCATCTAAGTGGAATCACGTAGTATTTGTCCTTTTGTGTCTGGTTTATTTCACTTAGCATGATGTACTCAAGGTTCTTCCATGCGGTGGCATAGGCCAGAATTAATTTCTTTCTTTCTTTCTTTCTTTCTTTCTTTCTTTCTTTCTTTCTTTCTTTCTTTCTTCCTTCCTTTTTTTTAGTTTATTTATTTATTTTGAGAGATGGGGGTGGGGAGAGAGGGAGAGAGAGAGAATCCCAAGCAGGCTCGGTCTGCCCTGTCCATGCAGAGCCCGATACGGAGCTCCAACTCACGAACTGTGAGATCATGACCTGAGCCGAAATCATGGGTTAAACACTTAACCGACTGAGCCACCCAGCTGCCCCATATCTTATCTATTTTATTATTTTTTTATTTTTTTAACGTTTATTTATTTTTGAGAGAGAGACAGAGCGCAGGCAGGGGAGGGGCGGGGGGGGGGGGGAGGACACAGAATCTGAAGCAGGCTCCATGCTCTGAGCTGTCAACACAGAGCCCGATGCGGGGCTCGAACTCACGAACCGTGAGATCATGACCTGAACTGAAGTCGGAGGCTTAACCGACTGAGCTACCCAGGCGCCCCAATGTCTTATCTATTTTCAAGTTTAAAACTAATAAAGTTTTAATAATAAAACTGAGGTTCAGAAAGATGAAGTGAATTGCTAATACAGCTAATATGCGGCAGGGAATAATTTTAACTGTGTCTGTTGTATTCGTTTCCTAGGGCTGCCATAACAAAGCACCACCAACTGTGTGGCTTACAATGGCAGAAATTTATTCTCTCATTCTTCCGGAAGCTAGAAGTCTGAAATCAATGGTCAGACGACATTCACAAGATAGGAGGACAGTTCCCGCCCTTCAGGGACATTGGGGCCAAGGCTAATTCCACCTGAAAGTTGCCAATATATTTTAAAAGATGTTTACGACTATTTTCATGAGCTGGACTGTAATTTACTTTCCTTCACTGACCTTGTCTAATTTGGGGGTTATGGTTGTTACACGAACTGAGAACAGCTCCTTCTTTTTCTATTATCTTGGAGACTGTGTAAGTGTAAGAGTTAAATTGTAGTGTAGGGCTAATGCTTAGCTTGAAAAATAACAGCTTTGTGTTGACATTGAAGGTTAAGAGATAACAGCCTTGCTTTACTCTTATAAATTACGCCTCATACTCTTGTAAATTAGGCTTCACCAATTAAGGAAGCAAAAGTTCAAAGAAAAGAGCATCAGAGGCAGGGTCAAGGAGATCCACTGGTTGCAACTTAGAGGCAGAAAGTCTAAAGTAAACACCTCATTAGGCAACTGTTTCTAACTCATCTGGAAATTGTTTCTTTGTTCTGTTCCCAGGTGATGATAAAACGATGTGATCGGTTATAAAAACTCTGTACCCCGGCTGTTCGAGGCCGCACTCTTATCAAGAGTGTTGGTCCCGATCGGTCGGCCTTGCCTCTCATTGTAATAAACTTTGTTGTGACTGTCACTGGTGCCCGTAGCATTCTGTTTCAGGAGTCGTGTGGATGCAACATAAGGCTGAAAAGCTGGGTATGATGGTATGATGTTTTCTTACGGGAAATAGTGTTAACTAATGATTCAATATTTTATTATTTAAAAATTTAAAAAAAATTTCAGTTTATTTTGAGACACAGAAAGCGAGAGAGACAGAGCGCGTGCGCGCGCGCGCGCGCGCGCGCGCACACACACACACACACACACACACACACACACACACACACACACGAGTCAGGGGTGGGGGCAGAGAGAGAGGGAAAGAGTGAACTCCACGTGGGCTCCTGGAACCTACGAACCCACCAGATCATGACCTGAGTAGAAACCAAGAGTCAGTCGCTCAACCAACTGAGCCACCCAGCTGCCCTGCCTGATTCAACATTTTTAAAGTGTTACAAGATAATTCAGGTTTTCTATTTTTCCTTAAGACAATTTTGCTATATATTTTTCAGGAATGTGTTCATTTTACCTAAGTTTTGAATTTTATATTTGTCTAATTTTTTACTCTCTGCTCTGACTGTACTATGACCCCTTTCTTTTTTTTTTTTTTTTTCTTAAAGTCATGTTTTTATTGAGGCGAAATTCTTCTAGTAGAGAATTAACCATTGGAAGGTGAACAGTTCAGTGGCATTTAGTACATTCGCAGTGATGTGCAACCAGCATTTGTGAAAGCTGAAAGGAAAATAGGGTCACATGTGTCCAGGGGTTTTATTTTTATTTTATTTTATTTTATTTTATTTTATTTTTTGAAATTTATTGTCAAATTGGTTTCCATACAACACCCAGTGCTCATCCCAACAGGTGCCCTCCTCAATACCCATCACCTACCCTCCCCTCCCTCCCACCCCCCATCAACCCTCAGTTTGTTCTCAGTTTTTAAGAGTCTCTTATGCTTTGGCTCTCTCCCACTCTAGCCTCTTTTTTTTTTTTTTCCTTCCCCTCCCCCATGGGTTTCTGTTAAGTTTCTCAGGATCCACATAAGAGTGAAAACATATGGTATCTGTCTTTCTCTGTATGGCTTATTTCACTTAGCATCACACTCTCCAGTTCCATCCATGTTGCTACAAAAGGCCATATTTCATTCTTTCTCATTGCCACGTAGTACTCCATTGTGTATATAAACCACAATTTCTTTATCCATTCATCAGTTGATGGACATTTAGGATCTTTCCATAATTTGGCTATTGTGGAGAGTGCTGCTATAAACATAGGGGTACAAGTGCCCCTCTGCACCAGTACTCCTGTATCCCTTGGGTCAATTCCTAGCAGTGCTACTGCTGGGTCATAGGTTAGGTCTATTTTTAATTTTTTGAGGAACCTCCACACTGTTTTCCAGAGTGGCTGCACCAATTTGCATTCCCACCAACAGTGCAAGAGGGTTTCTGTTTCTCCACATCCTCTCCAGCATCTATAGTCTCCTGATCTGTTCATTTTGGCCACTCTGACTGGTGTGAGGTGATATCTGAGTGTGGTTTTAATTTGTATTTCCCTGATGAGGAGTGATGTTGAGCATCTTGTCATGTGCCTGTTGGCCATCCGGATGTCTTCTTTAGAAAAATGTCTATTCATGTTTTCTGCCCATTTCTTCACTGGATTATTTGTTTTTCGGGTGTGGAATTTGGTGAGCTCTTTATAGATTTTGGATACTAGCCCTGTGTCTGATATGTCATTTGCAAATATCTTTTCCCATTCCATTGGTTGCCTTTTAGTTTTGTTGGTTGTTTCCTTTGCTGTTCAGAAGCTTTTTATCTTCATGAGGTCCCAATAGTTCATTTTTGCTTTTAATTCCCTTGCCTTTGGGGATGTGTCAAGTAAGAAATTGCTACGGCTGAGGTCAGAGAGGTCTTTTCCTGCTTTCTCCTCTAGGGTTTTGATGGTTTCCTGTCTCACATTCAGGTCCTTTATCCATTTTGAGTTTATTTTTGTGAATGGTGTGAGAAAGTGGTCTAGTTTCAACCTTCTGCATGTTGCTGTCCAGTTCTCCCAGCACCATTTGTTAAAGAGACTGTCTTTTTTCCATTGGATGTTCTTTCCTGCTTTGTCAAAGATGAGTTGGCCATACGTTTGTGGGTCTAGTTCTGGGGTTTCTGTTCCATTCCGTTGGTCTATGTGTCTGTTTTTGTGCCAATACCATGCTGTCTTAATGATTACAGCTTTGTAGTAGAGGCTAAAGTCTGGGATTGTGATGCCTCCTGCTTTGGTCTTCTTCTTCAAAATTACTTTGGCTATTCGGGGCCTTTTGTGGTTCCATATGAATTTTAGGATTGCTTGTTCTAGCTTCGAGAAGAATGCTGGTGCAATTTTGATTGGGATTGCATTGAATGTGTAGATAGCTTTGGGTAGTATTGACATTTTGACAATATTTATTCTTCCAATCCATGAGCACGGAATGTTTTTCCATTTCTTTATATCTTCTTCAATTTCCTTCATAAGCTTTCTGTAGTTTTTAGCATACAGATCTTTTACATCTTTCGTTAGATTTATCCCTAGGTATTTTATGCTTCTTCAATCTCCTTCATAAGCTTTCTATAGTTTTTAGCATACAGATCTTTTACATCTTTCATTAGATTTATCCCTAGGTATTTTATGCTTCTTGGTGCAATTGTGAATGCGATCAGTTTCTTTATTTGTCTTTCTGTTGCTTCATTATTGCTGTATAAGAATGCAACTGATTTCTGTACATTGATTTTGTATCCCACAACTTTGTTAAATTCATGTATCAGTTCTAGCAGACTTTTGGTGGAGTCTATCTGATTTTCCATGTATAATATCATGCTATGACCCCTTTCTCATTCCGAAAATTGTTTGCCTCTGCTGCTCTACGTATGGTTATGTTCATTTTCTGCCATTTTACTTTCTATTTTTGTAATTTCATTGATTTGCTCTATTTAGATCTTTCGAGTGTCCTTTTTTGTTATTATTTTTTTAACACCTCCAGTGCTATGAGCAGACAGATGGAATTCTTCTTGCATTTTAGAATTAAGTGGGTCCCTCTTTCATAGCAAGAATGAGGATTTCTCTTCTCCTGTGTCAACATTTAAAGCTCATCTGTTGGGGTACCTGGGTGGCTCAGTCAGCTAAGCATCTCACTCTGGGTTTCAGCTCAGGTCACGATCTCATGGTTCATGAGTTGAAGCCCTGCACCGGGCTCTGCGCTGACAGTGTGGAAACTGCTTAGGATTCTCTGTCCTCCCCCTCTCTGCCCCTCCCTTGCTCATGAGCACGTGCACGCTCTCTCTCTCTCTCTCAAAATAAATAAACATGAAAAAAATAAAAATAATTGGGGCTCCTGGGTGGTTCAGTCGGTTGAGCATCCAACTTCGGCTCAGGTCATGATCTCACGGTTTGTGAGTTCGAGCCCTGGATCGGGCTCTGTGCTGACACCTCAGAGCCTGGAGCCTGCTTCAGATTCTGTGTCCCCCTCTCTCCGCCCCACCCCTGCTTGTGCTCTGTCTCTCTCTGTCTTTCAAAATGAATAAACGTTAAAAAAATTTTTTTTAATAAATAAATAAATAAATATAATAAAAAATAAAGCTCATTTGTTACAGGCCATGCAATGAGATGTCAAGGTAAGACCCCATCCAGTTCCTAACTACTTCGCATACTATTCCTCTGCCCCTTCCCCAACTTCAGCTTCTGATTCTTCTTCCTCCCTTTCCCCAAACTTCTTCCTGTTCTCCCTTTCTTCGTGAGCCCTTCAATACCCTACCAAAGCATATCACTTCCAAGAAGCCACCTTTTTGGAAATTAATAGAGGGATAACTCTATTCATGGTTCCACAGCTGCTTTTGGATCCATACTTCCTCACATTCACCATGGCAAATCAAGGAAGAAAGTATGACCTACCCAGCTTGGGTCTCACATCCAGTTTTTTGTCAGAGGAGGGCAGGACACCATAAGTGACATTTACAACTCGATTGAATTCAACAGGAAGAGTGCCACAAGAAAACCAGGGAGAAAGAGTGACTAGGCCCAAACTCTGGATAGCCCAGCCACTTAATATCCAGATCCTCATGAAAATAGGCAATTTGTTGGTCCTAGTTTTTCCAAGAATACCTCTAAATGTAGGCATTGAAATGTAATGCTGTTGGCTGGTGATGGTCTGTATCACATGAGGAAAGCATTTATTTAATCCAAGTATGCCGAAATATACTTTTCTGATCAGGAATAGAAATTAAGTATTACCAAAAAAAGAGAAATTAAATATTACCAAACACACTTTTAAGCACCTATTAAATTGCTCTTAGATTGATTTCTGGGTTTGAATTTTGACTCTGATATCTTCTGTTTAGGAGAAGCAATTTGCCATGGGCCCTGTGGGCATGCTAACAAGGCAAGGCCTTTGACTCCTTTTTCCCCCAGGCCCTTTCTTAGAGCTGTGTTTTGCAGTGAGCAAACCTTGAAGGATGAGATAAAGTCTCCTCCCACACTAAAAGCAGGCTTACTTCTGTTTGCTCCAAGTGGCAAATCTCCTAAGCTCAGTGTTCCTCCTCTTTTGTAACACTGTAACGCATTGTGTGTCCAGGCAGCCATCATGGGCCCTGCACCACTCCATGGGACCTCTGAGGCATGGGAACCAACAACATCAAGAAACTTAAAGCCCTCTCTGCTTTGCCACAGTAATAAGGTCCTCAGACTGCCTCAGGAATTTTCTGTCCTCTGCCAGCACCTACGAAACAACGGGCTAACTGGTTAGCTCACAAGTAGGGTTCATTCTCAGATCATGCACACTTCTTAACACGTTAACTGCGTGATCTTGTATACATGAATTAAACTTTCTGAGCTTTTGTTTCCTCATCGGCAAAATTAATAATAGTAGGGTTTATCTTACATGATTGACGTGATTAAACGAATCAAAATGCCTGGAATATTGGGTGCATTCAACACTTAGTCATTATTAGTTGATATTATGGTTGTAGCTGTCATCTGTAGCGTTGATGGGATGGGGCATTGCAGTGACAGCATGCTATGAAAAACACTGTTACACCATTTCCTCGGGCAGGCCCTTGCTGTCGGCCCTGGCTAAGTAGGTCCCCACTATTATACCACCATGCCCACTTCCTTTGTAGCACTTGTCATGATTTTAAATTATTGCATTTGCTGATTCATTATCTCCACAAGAATATAACAGCAACAAAATATATCAGAACCCTGTCTTCTGCAATACATTTCCAATGCTTAGCCCAGTCCCTAACATGAAGTAGCTGCTCAGTATATTTTTTCTGTGCGGATGGGAGTCTAGATGAACATCTAGATGGATGAATGGATGAGTGCGTAGGTGGATGGATGGATAAGAAAGTTGGTGCCCTCTAACTATTTTCTCTTAGGGGTAAATGGATGGATGGATGGATGGATGGATGGATGGATGGATGGATGGATGAGGCAATGGGAAAGTGAAGGGTTGGATACTTGGCCGGTCAGATATTGACCTCCTATCCACCAGGGGGCGATAAGAGGCAGCGCGCGCGCGTTCAGCCCGGGAGATGCCTCTCTAGGGCGCAGCCCGCCGTCGAGCTGCATTTCCGCCGGCGCGGGCCCGGTGTAGCAGTTTCCTGCGGCAGTGGCTGCTGTCCCAGATAGTCCTGAACGATTAGGAGGCGTGCCGCACCCTCTCGCGCCGTCCCCTCTGACCCTGCCGGCGACAGGCCCGGCTCCCCGGGTGAGTCGCTGCGGGGCCGCGATGCACAGGAAACCCCCCGCGGCCTCCCAAGGCCGGTGCATCATCCACCCCCCCCCCCCCGACAGGAGGAGAAACTGAGGCCCGGAGGGACGGGGAGAGCCGGCGGAGGTCAGCGCCGATTTCAGGCCCCGCTCCTGGGTCCGGGCCCAGCCCCTCCGCCGGCTGCGGACCTCTCGGGATGCGTGTCCCCGAGAATGGGACTCCTGGTCTGATCCCCCGCGCGCGGGGAAGACTCGTGTCCCGCCAACTACCAGAAGCGGGTCCGGCGACGCGCGGGCCGAGTGCCGCCGCCAGTGGTGCGGAGCCCCGTGTGGCCCCGGGCCTGAAAAGCTCCCGGGGCCGCGTGATTTTCACGCACACACCCACCTCCGGCTCTGGGCCTCGAATCCCCCAAAGCGCTTCATCGGTTGCCCACGAAGTGACCATGTGAGCGTTAACCCGTTTTCTCGTCAACAAACAGCCTTTGAGAGAAAGCGTTAAAACCCCCGTTGTGCAGAGCGGTTGTGTGAGTTTTCAATTGGGGGACTCGCGGGGCCCCAGAGCGGCAGAGGCCGATTCCGGTGTCTTTGTTTTGCACTAAAGCCCCTTCCCCGTGCTGTCTCCTGCGTAGGCGTTGCGGGCTCCGGGGCTCTGTTGGAAGCAGATGGAAACTCTCCGCTGGACGGCTTTGGGGGCTGTGCGTCAGGCAGCGCCCCCTTCTTTGCTGCAGGACCCTGAGCCGCAGCGCCGGATGTGCCCCCGCGGTGTCCAGGGGGTGAGGCCTGGGTAAGTGCTGCTGCTCAGTAGATCCTTGAGCAGGGACTCGTTGCCTTCCTGCCACACCACGGTGGGGGGTTGGGGGGGGCGTCCTGGAGCTCCTGCGGGTTCTGAGAAAGCCCCCAGGAGGCCTGGTGTGGTGGATGGGGGTGTGTCTGGGGGCCAGAGAGGTCTGGGTTCAGATCCTGCCTCAGCCTGTGGCGAGCGCATCACGTTGGCTAGGTTAGGTCCTTCTGAGCTCCGCTGTGTTTTAAGTGGGGAAAGTGCCAGAGCTCTGGGAGGACAGAAGTCTTGTCTGTGTTCTTTGTCTTTGAGCCCACGGTTGGTGGCACGTAGTAGATCGTCCGTCTGTATCTGTGGGGGACTAAACAATGTAGGCAGTTTTTGCCGCTAGTTGGTCTTCACGTGCCCCCTCTTGATGACGGGAGATGGCGTGTTTTCATGAGATGGTGATGGCGCTCAGGGTCCTGGGCTTGGCTGGGCAGCTCTCCTCTGCCTGGGAACATAGGCTACTGACATGGGCTGCCTGTGTCCAGGTCAGCAGTGATAGTGCAGGGAAGGGAATTGCTAAAAGGGTTTCCCCATCTTGGGAACGTCCACTCCTGTCCCTTCCAAACCTGGGGCTTTCCTGCACTTCCTCTTTCCTACCCACTTTTAGATGTCTCCTGTCACCTGGTGCCAATGTCGGGCTCACTGGTAATTCAGGCAGAGGATTCAGGGAAAGAGTTGTCCTGTGTTTGGAGGGTCCACGTCCACACCTTCCAGGAGCTTTCCCACATCCCTTTCTCTCTGTAGACACTTTGGGTCCCCAGGGCCCTCGGGGCAGTTGTGTGTACGTTAGGGTCACTGTTGGAGCTTTCACTTCTGCCCCTGCTGTTGGGAACCAGGCTGTATGTGTCACTTGAGTTCTCCTCGAGGCCCAGCATAGTTGCTGTCAGACAGCCACGGCACTCCCATAAATCCGGCATTGGCGTCCTTTCCAGCCTCTCACTGGTTAATTATGCATTAATCGGCATTGGCCACCCTGTCATAGACCAAGCACTGTCTCCCCCTAGGACAGTAGGGTTAACTACTATCTTCTCTATGAGGAAATAGCATGTCTGTTTAGGAAATAATAACAGCCGATCTTTGTCAAATGCTTACTTTACTATCTGCTAACTACTGTGCTGAGACCTTTCCTGATGCTTGCCCTGCCCTGCCCTGGTGTGAGCAGGGACATGTTGGGGGCCCATTCTTGGGTTCTTGTCTATTGCAGATGAGCCCACTGTGTGGAGAGACATCATGGGAGTTCTATCAGGAACATTCTAGACCCCAGTGTCCTTGAGGTAAGATCTCTGGTTTGTTCTCTGGAGTGTTGGTTCCTTGCATCTGGTACAATCATGTGGGGGTTCCTAGGGGCTTCCTAAGAAGGTATAGGGGAGCTGAGAAGTGAGACGGTAATGTCCATGAGTCCTCAGATCTGTTCCCCACCTCAGCCCCAGGTAACCTAGATCACATCTGGTCCCTGACATGTCTTCAATGGCTGCTGCAGAGGAAAGGCCTCCAGAGTCTCACTGGGTGATGAGAGCTCTCTGGGGTATCTGCCTTCCCTCCCTGGAGTGACGGCAGAAGCATGTTTTTAATGGGAAACGAGTGGACCCACGCATCAGACACTCCCGTCCCCTGGGTTTGAATCCCCTTCTGCTGCTCTCTAAGTCAGTGATCTATTCAGAACCTTATTTTCTTCATTTAAAACAACAAACTTATGATAGTAGTGACTTCTGTGCTGCTTAAAACCACAGGATCCCTAGCATTTCCAACCCTAATATTTTCCCAGTGTTTGTGTCCAAAGTGACTTTTCTTTGATTCCACTTGGCAGGGAGGTTCTATGGGTTTCTTTTGCAAGAAAGAGTGGCCACTCACGGGGTCCTGTGCTTGGGTGCTTTTCCCAGATTCCACCTATTCCACAGGCCAGTAGCACCTGCTCCCCTTCCTAGGTCCCTCTCTCTCTCTCTCTCTCTCTCTCTCTCTCTCTCTCTCTCTCCCTCTCTCCCTCCCTCTCCCTCTCCCTCTCCCCTTGCATGCACCTGCATTCAGAAGCGATCACGGGCTGTCTGTGCTCTGGTCATTGATAATGCAGGGAGAGGAATTGTTGAAAGCAGTTTCCCGTGTTTGGAGGGTCTACACCCATCCCTTTCAAATGCTGGCACTTTCGCACACTCCTGCTTCTCCCCAGCTAGTGCTGTGTGGTCTCAGGCATCGAGGGCTGCTGTGTGAGAGTCAATGACGGGAGACTTGAGCTTGGCCTTTCTCAGCTTGGCCTCCTGTTACGGGAAAACGGGCTATGTCGGTGTCGAGGTTTCGAAACTTTCTGGGGTTTAAGGAGCGAGGATGAATTCTGCATGATGACGTTACGCGATGCTGGGTGGTTTCTACTGATTGCCGTAGCGTTTTCAAAGGGAAGTCTCTTTTTGGATATGGTGGCCCTGTGCACGCCTTGGATGGGGTGGAACGTGATGGGAAGTAGAAAGGTATTGGGTGGTGGGGGGAGCAACACGAGAAGGAGTTTGACGCAGGGATGAGCACAAGCACTTGGGAGACAGATGTGCAGGGATGTAATAGACCGTGGAGAGAGGCTGCGGTGGTGGCCTTCACTCTCAGCATGGGGGATGGGGGCTCAGTGGGAGGAGCCTCTGAGCTTGAGCCCTCCAGCCACCTCTCCACCAATTACTATATCTGCTCTTGCCCTGCAAAGGCCCAATTGTCAAGAGATCGTTTTATTTTGACCCTTCTCTGGGAACATTGCGATTCATTTTTGAGCTGTGTTTGGTGTGAAACAAAACTGGCAGCTCGTCCCTGATGAATGGGGGCATTCTCACTGATAGCGGCTTGAAGACAGTTGAGAGATAACTTTGGAAACCAAACGCATGTTGTGACCCTCTGCTCTGCGACGTCCTCTTCACCCTAGGGATGCTGCCTCGGATCTAGAGATTGTTGGAAGAATCCTTAAGGAGATGGAGCATTGGTCCTCTCAGGATGACCTGGGTCCCGGCTGCCCTGGAGGAGGGACCTCTTCATGGTGAGTTAATGCCAAGGGGCTAAGTTGGCCTGTGTTAGTGATACAGAAGTTCCAAGCACTTGGTCTCATTGGACTTTTCTGCTTTAGATTATTTCGGAGTTGATCATGGACACTGGCGGAGTGAAGAATGATGTCGCCACGTGAACCATGGCCAGACCTTCTTATCCTGTTGCCTCAGCACAGCCTGGAGGGACTTTTCTCTCTGCGTGAGCGGGCCAGAGGGAAAGTCCTGGGACCCTGGAGACTTGAGGTCCAGAGCTAGAGACTTCAGCTGGCTCTGCCGCTCCCCCAGCAGGTGTCACACAGCACCTGGGACCAGGAAGACTGGTTCCCTTCCACCTGAGCCAGGTGTCCAGCAGGCTCCACGTCCCCCTGCCTATTCCTCCTGTAACTTTTTACAACCAAGAGTTTTCTGCACTGTGCATCCTTGTCCCCTCACCCACCCAATAAATCTTGAAACTGCCCTCCTCGTTTTGTTTTGCTTCTCTTTTAAAACCCATACCTCCAGGGGCGCCTGGGTGGCTCCGTCGGTTGAGCATCCGGCTTCGGCTCAGGTCATGATATCGTGGTTCTTGAGTTCGAGCCCTGCGTCGGGCTCTGTGCTGACAGCTCAGAGCCTGGAGCCTGCTTCAGATTCTGTGTCTCCCTCTGTCTCTGCCCCTCCCCTGCTCGTACTCTATCTCTCTACCTCTCAAAAATAAACATTAAAAATTTTTTAAAAATGATAAATTCATACCTCCATGTGCCAACAACGTAGGTATACAGAAAGTGGGTCACAAGCAGATCTTCCATTTTTTACTCACTGGAATGTTCCATTTAATGCACTCCTAAGGCTCAACTTAGGGGATAGGAGTTGGGATGTAGGAATTGAAGTAGGGGTTGAACAACCCCAAGTGCTTTTGGGGGGGGCTCAGGTTTGGGAGAAAAGGGAAGTGTTAGAGTCATTGGCTGAAGGACGTCTGGGCCAGGGCTTTGGAAAAGAGGATGACAGTGGAGTGGACATAGAGACAGAGGAGGCAGGAGTGCTCTGAGCTCTGGGGAGGAGGGTTCCCCGGGGGAATTTCAGGGGATGGTTCTAAGCAGGGGTGGGCATGGCATGGACGAGGAACACCGTCCCTTGGAGAACTCTGGGGCTGGGGTAGGCAAAGGCCAGGTGTCGGGATTTCTGTTACTGTTCCCACAAAGTAGGTTTGGCCTTTGAGAGTTCTGTCCGGTGAAGTAATGGCAGTGGTGTGCTAAGCACGCCTGCGCTTCACCACCTGTGGGTAGGTCCACACAGAGGAGCTCTCCCAAAGGTAGCGAGGGAGGGGCTGATTGTCCATTCCTTCCATGGAAATTGAAATCACTGATGGGGGCTGAGGTCAAACCCAGGTGGTCGGGCCTACCTTTGTGAGTTCAAGGCCTTGATGGCCTCAGTCAACAGGAGGCATTCTTGGGGGCTAAAGGATCTACTCTCCCCACCAGTTCGGGCAGAGATCCTTATTTCTGCCTCGCCCCTCTCCTCAATTCCTACCCAAGGGCCTGTCATCACCCGTTATTTCTCTTGAAGAGCCCCCTCCTTCCTACTCCCCTTCTTTCTGGGCCAGTGTCCTCCAACCGTTCCCCTGGCCCTCTAGTGAAAAATGAATGCATTTTCCCCAGCTTGGCCAAAGTTCCTTCCTTTTCAGGGACGTCTAACTGTTGGTTGTGGCCTTGATCTCTGTAGACGTCTTTCCGTAATACTGACTGGCCCTTCGTTGCCAAGTAGTTTCCTGTCAGATTCGGTAGCAGATTCCTGTCCGCTTTCAGTAGCAGACCCTTCTTTATTCTGTTTGTTTTCTTAACTCCCTACACCCCCACCCCCACCCCCTGCCCTGCACCTCTGTCCTATGGCCTGGGGGATCTCTGCTGCCATCGTAGGAGGGGGCAGTGACAGAGTGTTTGGGAAGGAGGGAAGAGGTGACGTCGCCTTGGTTGCTGAAATGGTCAAGGAAGAGGAGTCTTGGGACTCTTAGAGGCGTGATCACTGACTGGCTTGGCCCAGGTCACCAAAATTTCCTCCCCAGTAAGCCCCACGGGTCAGGCTGTGGAAGGCCCACTCATCCTTTGCACCCTAGTACCACGATGGCATGTGGGGTCAGGGAGCTAGCATGTTGGAAGCAAGTACTGCCGCGTCGGGCACAGGATACGCTCAGAGCACAGCTCTTCTCGAAAAATAACTCGTTTACTTTCAAACTGTAAATGACCCTCACCCCTGGCCCAGCCTCTTCTGTCTGCCCTCCCCCGCCCTCTGCAACCCTTGCCCCACCTGACCCTCAGCCCTAGCGGAGACTGCCCATCCTCCAGGGTACATGAGGGACCCTCCTCACTGCCCATGGCATGCCTGTCCACCCTCCCGTCACACGCCACACCGCACCAGCACCGCAGGCCCCAGCCATGCGACTGCTGAAGGTTCCCGAACGTGCTCCCCTTTTCCCGGCCTGCCTGCTTGGGATGCACCCCCCGTTTCAGATGCTGGCCTGACTCAGCTTGCATCACTTCCTTCAGGAAGCCTTCCTTGGCTAAACCTCCAGCCAGCGTGGATTGTCTGCCCCGCCTTTCATTCATACCAAGTGTCCATTGTGGGAGGCACGATTCTCGGAACTGGGCTGCAAGAGAAGGCAAAAGAGCAACCCCCTGCCTTCATGGTCCTTTCATTTCAGAGGACTGAGACAGACCATAAACAATGTCCTAAACTTTGCTGGAGAAGGGCTGAGCGAAAGAATAATAAAGCAGGGAAACGAACAGGAAGTCTGGGGCAAGAGGAAGAGCAGCATTTGAAACTGAGTGGACGGGGAAGGCCTCACCCGGGAGGTGTCATTTGAGTCTAGGGAGGGCCTCTCACCTCTGGGTGTTCATAGCAGCCTGCCTGTCTCCCTCACAGCCTGGATGGGGTGGCAGGAAACTTTCCTCTGGGGTACCAGGCCCAGGAACCAGCCAATGAGGCCACTGCAGGGCTGTACCTGATTATGGGTGGCTGCAATGGAGTCTGTGCCTGTCTTGAGGGCAGGCTCTACACCTGCCAACTCTAGCCCTGTCGCCCTCCCACCCACAGCTCAGTGGATTAGGGAAGCACCCGACAGGCAGTGCTAACCCGTGACCTTGGTTTAGTACTAAGAACAGGTTTTCCTCTGGGGAAATGTGATGAGTATGTGAAGAGCCAGAGTAATCGGTTGCAGAAACAGGAAGAGACAGGAATTGAGTCCCTTTAACGACAGAATCCAAAGGTGCAGAGCACTAAGCTCCTGTTGTGAGGGAGGGAGCCATTTCTAGAACGCTTATGGGGATAAACAATACTCCAATCTCCAAACCACGTTAATGTTCCAGAAGGCCTGGGGTTCAGCTGTCCCTGAATTTTTGCAAGGCATGGCCAAGTGACCAAAACTCCTGTCTTCCTATTTTTCTTACCAGAGACCTTACACTGACCACCACTGTGCCTTTGCCAGGGGAGCCAGACGAGTCTGCACCTAACAGCCTCAAGGGTGTTACTTACCAGTACAGTGACTGACACACACAAGCAGCTCAATCAGCATTCAAGGATGTGGAATGAGGCCAATCGTGGTCTTGACCGTGTGCACCAGAAAGGGCTCACGGAGACCCCTCTGTCCCCGTGATTACAAACACCGTGTCACCAGGATACCTAACTACACCCGCATCAGGAAGCAGCCTGATGAAATCATTTAGAGCCTGTTGAATTAGCGCGTTGTCCCTCAATCGCCGTGGGGGCCTGGAGCCTGTTATTCTGCCTCCTTGGGCCTCAGTTTCTGGCTCTGTGATTTGACCCTGTGCACCTACCCCCAATAGTTAGGGTCAAATAAGACGATGCATGTCGAATGCATAGCACAGTACCTGCCTCATAGTGCGCGCTCGATAAATATCAGCTATTTTTATTTGATGAGCACGTCTTGCATGTTGCTAGTTAGCATGAAGAACAAATATGTCATTATGACAGACTCATCTGTCAACGTGACACCATAAATACTTTCCTCTTTGCTCATTTGCAGATATCCCTGTAGGACTTGGTGGTAATCACCACCACCACGGATTGAAATTTGATTGTATGCCACGCGCTGTACTAAGTAAGCCCGTCTATATAATTATCTCATTTCATCTTCGCAACAACCCAGTGAGGTAGATTTAATTATCTTCCATTTTATAAGGGAGGAAACCAAGGCTCAGAGAAACGGAGGGACCTGTCTTACTTCTGGTGAGTGGCTCAGCTCGTTTCGCATTTCCTGGCATAGTAAGTAGTGAAAAATGTTGCAGGCCGATTTCATAAATAGCATGCGCATCTGAGGTTGTCAGATGCTTGTTTGGACTGGAAAACTGGAAATTAGGGTACTTTACTATTCTGTCCATCTGCTTCACGTTGCCTGTTTTCCAGCTTTCCTAAAATACTCCCCATCTAATTCAGCAATCTTTAGTCTTGAACTTGTGAACCTGACATGGAGAGAGACAATAGGCATATTTCAGCCAACACCAAAATATCAACTGTCTCCTTCTTTATTGTTGCGTCTTGAAACAGAGTCATCCTAGGTCTCCCGAGCTTAAGGAAACCTTCACCGAGTGTTACCAAAGTGGCCCAAGAACCAGGATTAGGGTCAGGAAGAGCCATGATCCCATCAGAAAATAGGTGCTTGGTCACAGAGGCCCTGATGAAGCAGCTGGTGGGAGTTATATAGCTGAATCAAGCCAGGAGAACAGAAGCTGGAAGAATCAAGGTTCACTTGTCCATTCAAAAAATACTTGTCAGGCTGCTGTGCTGAGAGTAGGGACACGGTGAGGAATAAGAAATTTCTTCCCTCAAGAGGATCACATACATAAGATAGTAAGTTCTATTGCTTCACACCTCAGGTATCTATGGCCAGTCACCGTGTGCTGAGTCTCGCTGTAAGCTGGGCATACAGCTCTGATCTAAAGCAGAGGAGGGGCCTCCTGGAGCTTATAGTCTAGAACAGCACTATCCAATAGAAACGTAGTGCATCCTATATAAGTAATTTAAAATTTTCCTAGTGGCCACTTAAATAAAAAGAAGATGAAATACATTTTAGTAATATATTTTATTTAACCCACTACATTAGAAAATACTGTCATTGGAGGG
The DNA here is from genome assembly GCF_024362965.1 of Panthera pardus. Lineage (NCBI taxonomy): Eukaryota > Metazoa > Chordata > Mammalia > Carnivora > Felidae > Panthera > Panthera pardus. The sequence continues at coordinate 21,285,323 of NW_026526821.1, read as the reverse complement.
GCACCTGGGTGGCTCAGTCGGTTAAGCGTCTGACTTCAGCTCAGGTCATGAGCTCATGGTTAGTGAGTTCGAGCCCCACATCGGGGTCTGTGCTGATGGTGCAGAGCCTGCTTGAGATTCTCTCTCTCTCTCTCTCTCTCTCTCTCCCTCTCCCTCTACCCTCCCCACTCGCTCTCAACATAAACTTAAAAAAAAGAAAATATTGTCATTTCAATATATAACCAGTATAAAAAACTACTAATGAGATATTTTACACTTTTTCCACAAACTGCCTTTGAAATCTACATATTTTTTTTCAATATATGAAGTTTATTGTCAAATTGGTTTCCATACAACACCCATTGCTCATCCCAAAAGGTGCCCTCCTCAATACCCATCACCCACCCTCCCCTCCCTCCCACCCCCCAAAAATCTGCATATTTTATGCTTGTGGCACATCTTGGTTTAGGTGAAGTGCCTTTTGAATGTTTAGTAGTGGCCAGCGGCTACGTTATTGGACAGCGTAGGTCTAGGTGATGAGGGGCTCAAGGCTAATTCCATGTAAGAAGAGTGTTCTGAGGATGCCTCCTTTACAGGAAGGCGGCTGCATCTTGTTGACTCTTAAAGAAGCTTCTGTAGCCTAGGTCCCCCCTTCTCTGGCGGGGAGAGGTCAGAGAAGGTTTCCTGGAGGAAGTAGAATTGACTGGGCAAAGGAGGGGTGGTCCGTGTATACAAGCAATGTGGGGGATGTGGGGGCTCAGAGATGGCCGGTGTGGACGGCGGGCAGCACTGAGGCCTGGGGCAGCAGCCTGCTGTGAGTGTGAAAGTACGGGGTTTGTGCCACACACACGTTCAACCCAGCCAGGGGACTCGGGTGACAAGCTTCACCCTCTCTGGGCCTCCGTTACCTCCCTTGAAAGGATGTGGTCAAGATGTACGAGAACACTTGATATAGCAGATGCCCTGATTCATTATTAAATTGTTGACCTCCGTTAATATTTATTACAGGTTCTTCTGCGCGTATGGAGAAGATGGCCAAGTTTTGCTTTTGTTTCCTTGTCTCGGGAACTTTGGGGTTGAAGGCTCCACAGCAGTTTTTAGAGAAGGACACACCCCTCCCCTTATTTTCCCCCTGACTTTATTTTTGCCAGAAGTTGGATGACACACGTAACAGATTTGAGTTTTAAAAATAAATCTTTTGGGTGCGCCTGGGTGGCGCAGTCGGTTAAGCGTCCGACTTCAGCCAGGTCACGATCTCATGGTCCGTGAGTTCGAGCCCCGCGTCAGGCTCTGGGCTGATGGCTCAGAGCCTGGAGCCTGTTTCCGATTCTGTGTCTCCCTCTCTCTCTGTCCCTCCCCCGTTCATGCTCTGTCTCTCTCTGTCCCAAAAATAAATAAACGTTGAAAAAAAAAATTAAAAAAAAAATCTTTTGGGGGCACCTGAGTGGCTCAGTTGGTTAAGTATCCGACTCTTGGTTTCGGGCCAGGTCATGATCTCAAGGTTCGTGAGTTCGAGCCCTGCATCGGGCTCTGTGCTAGCTGTGTGGGGCCTGCTTGGGATTCTCTCTCTCTCTCTCTCTCTCTCTCTCTCTCTCTCTCTCTCTGTCTCTTACTCTCTCTCTCTCTGCCCCTCCCCTGCCTGTGCTCTCCCTCTCTCTGTCAAAATAAATACATAAACTTAAAAGAATTTTTAAATACAAAATGAATCTTTTCTTCCGGAATAATCTTAGATTTACAAAAAAGTTAAAAACCTGGTACAGAGAGTTCCCTTATGCCCTTCCCCCAGCTTCCCCCATAGGCACCTTATGCAGCCACAGTATATTTGTTAAAATTAAGAAATTAATGTTGGCACACTACCATTAACTGAACTCCAGACTGTTTTTGGATTTCACCAGCTTTGCCTCTAATGTGCATTTTCTGTGCCGGGATCTGAGCTAGAGCACCACATTACCTGTGGTCATCATGGTAATCATGGGTCATCGTCTCCTCTAATCTGAAACAGATTCTCCATCTTTCCTTGTTTGCCCTGACTTTGACGGCTTTGAAGAGTGTTAGCATTTTGTAGAATGGCTCTCAGTTTGGGTTTTTCTGATGTTTTCTCATGACTAGAATTTCGGGGAAGAATATCACAGAGGTGAAGTTCCCCTCTGAACATGTATCAGGGGTATATGATATCTACATGACATCACCAGCGATATTAACCCTGATCACTTGGTTAAGGGGTGACTGCCAGACTTCACTGTAAAGTTACCGTTATTCCCTTTCCAAAGATTCTGGTCTTTGGAATACAGGCTTGATTGTAATACGTAGTTTAGAGAACATGTTTAGAAATCTTTGCCCAACAGTGAGAGAGCATATATTTTTCTCAAGCACATTTGGAGCATTTACAAATATTGACCATGTTTTATGCTGCAGAGCAAGTCTCACATACCAGTGCATTGGAATCATATAGACTACAATATGTGACTACGACATAAAGACATAAAACAAACTTGAGAGAATACTTAGACTTGAATGAAATGAAAATCCTAATCCTACATATCAAAAGTTGTGGAATGCAGCTAAAACCGTACATGAGAAGTATAACCTTGAATGCTTTTGTTGGGAAGTTCCTACCAGTAAGAGAGCGTGTGACCCATCATATGGGAGACTTACCTGTATTGACCTGTGTAGACGGGAGTTCAGAGGGTCCAGAACTCCCCAGCGTTCTGGTCTTTGGCATTCCTTCATAACCATGAGGGAATCAGAACACCAGATTTATTCCCTGGCAGCATTTTTTTTAATGTTTATTTATTTTTGAGATAGAGACAGAGCCTGAGCAGGGGAGGGGCAGAGAGAGAGAGAGAGAGAGAGAGAGAGAGAGAGAGAGAGAATCCGAAGCAGGCTCCAGGCTCTGAGTTGTCAGCGCAGAGCCTGATGTGGGGCTCAAACTCACAGACTAAGAAATCATGACCTGAGCTGAAGTCAGAAGCTGAACCACGACTGAGCCACCCAGATGCCACCCCCCACACCCCCGCCGGAACCTGTTAGTATTGAAGCAATATAACTTACTTTGTAGTTTTCTAATACATTTATATAATGCTCGGTATGTTAGTACTCGTGTTGGTGGAGATAGGCACAACAACTCCTACCAGAGGGGGTAAGGTAACTGCCCTGAGAGCCACCTGAGGAAGGGACTACAGAGTACAAAGAGTAGAGGATCCCTGCTGCCCATCTCCCCCATCACCCTGGCTGCAGTAGGTCCGAGTGGTATCATGGTGTGAACAGAGAAGTGTGAACCAACACTTCGACCCACATCATGCAACTCAAGCCCAGTCATCTTCAGTGGACTGTTGGTAGCTCAGAATCCTAAACTCATCCTGGTTTCAGTGTGACTGAGAATCACCAAAATCAGCCTGCTAACACACTTTGGCAGCCCAATTTCACACAAGCGGGTGAAAGGAATTCTGCACCAGTTAGCAAGAGTGAGTTCTTTGCCAGACTGTCCTCCTGGAACCAGAACTGGCCATGAGGCTCCAGAATGATTCCATATATGTAAGTCCTGGAGCTCTTCGAGGCATCTGGTCAATCTCACACGTAAGTGAAAGGAGGAGGTAGTAAGAAAGACGGTTGAAGAGCTCTTCAAAGAGAGGAAATAAAGAATAAGACAGGGGATGGACCTAGTCTGGGAGTGCATCGCCCTGCCTGGATGGCACCCTGGCTCTGGCCAGTCCCAACCACTGGAGTGAGGCTTAGAAAACTTGAAGGTAGAAATTTCTAGCTAACAGGACCCACGTGGGACCTGGTCTGGATTGGAGCACCCTACCAAGATGACATTATGCCTTGGAGGGGTGCATGGAAAAATTCGAGGAATACTGATCCAAAGTGCAGTACTCCTTGAGGCACAGGGTCTGGGACGGGGGACCTCTTTTATTTTTAAGTTTATTTATCTATTTTGAAACAGAGAGAGAGAGAGAGAGAGAGAGAGAGAGAGAGAGAGAGAGAGAATAAGAGCAGGGGAGGGGCAGAGAGAGAGGGAGAGAGATCCCAAGAAGGCTCTGCACTGTCAGTGTGGAGCCCAGTGTGGGGCTCGAACCCATGAACCATAAGACCATGACCTGAGCTGAAATCAAGAGTCTGTCCCTTAACCAACTGAGCCACGCAGGTGCCCCTGGGACAGGGGACCTCTTACCTAGGTGTAATGATGATACTCTGGTATCACTGGATATTATTCACTAAGACTTAACAGTAGAGCAAGAAAGTGGTTAGATGCTGAGCCAGTGCATTTTCCATCCACTATCCATCCATTGTCCCCACATCCACCTACCTATCCATCCAACAAATGTTTCTTGAGCACCAACACTGTGCCAGTATTGTTTTAAGTTCAGGGGAAATAGAAGGGAATCTTCCCAATCATTATCTACCTCAAGCTAATTCTATACATTTTAAAAAGGAAGAAAAAGAAAAAAAAAATGGCTACAGATGAGACACCTCTTATACATCTGTTAACAACTTTTCTCAATTATGACCCTTGAAAGTGTTTTAATTGCCATGAACGCATACAATTTACTCCCCAAACTTAGTGGTTTAAAATAATGACAATATTTATTTTGCCCATGAATCTGTGCTTGGAGCTGGGCTCAGTAGGTTTAGCTTCTCTCTGCTCTGCTTAGTGTCAGGTAGGTTGATGTGAAACCTGGGGACTGGAATCATCTGAAGGCTTCCTCACTCACATATCTGGCCATCTGATGTTGCCAGATATGTGATGATGGAACATTTCCACACGGTCCTTTCATGTGACCTGGGCTTGCTATCAACATGGTAACTGGGTTCCAAGGACGAGCATTTGAAAAGGGGGTAAACTAATGGAAGCTGTATCCTCTTGATGAGCTAGTCCTGGAAGACACATAGTATTCCTTCTGCCACATTGGCCAGAACAGTCACAACCAGACTCAAGGGGCGGGGACGGGGACATGGATCCCATTTTATACTGAGAAGAGTGTTGGCTATATTGTAAGAACTGTGGGATGAGTTGTACATATATCTGTATGGCCAACGTTGGGCGGAAAAGTCTGCCAAAAGAAGGTTAATATAACTCCATTTTTCCTTTGTGAATGCAATGCCTTTTAAATACACAATAAATAAGAACACAATACAAAATTATATTTTGACATAATAGTTTCAGATGAAGACATTCCCCCAATTTATTCTGCTCTTCTAGTTAGAAATTATGATGTGGAACAAGTGTGAATTAGAGAAACCATAAAGTTTCCTTCTGTATAGCATTTCATGTTTCTTCAGTCTATTGTGTGTGCATACTTTCCTGACATGTTTCAAAGTATTCTCATGTTTAGTCTTTTCCCCCCGCCTCAGGTGTTTGTGCGTGTGTGCACGCTATAACTTTACGTTGATTTAAGTGAAGCCCTCAAACACTTAAAAAACTGGTAAAGAAAAAGGTGTAGAAATATGTTACTTTTTTTTTAAAAAATTTTTTTTTAACGTTTTATTTATTTTTGAGACAGGGAGAGACAGAGCATGAACAGGGGAGGGTCAGAGAGAGGGAGGCACAGAATCTGAAACAGGCTCCAGGCTCTGAGCTGTCAGCACAGAGCCCGACGCGGGGCTCGAACTCACAGACCGCGAGATCATGACCCGAGCCGAAGTCGGCCGCTTAACCGACTGAGCCACCCAGGTGCCCCGAAATATGTTACTTTTGAGGAATGACTCTCTTACATCTTTTCTCCACCACCCCCTGCCTAATATTATATCTTATCTTCCTGACCAGTACAATGGTCCTTACCCTTTGTATTTTATGTAAAAGCCCTACTCTTGACTTGAAATTATTTATTGCTTATGTAATTTTTGTTTGCATTATTCCTTTAATCTATTTTTCTGTTAAAATATTTAGGTATCTTGGGTTGGAATTGAACATATTTTTTCCCATTAAAATTAATGGAAATAGGGGCGCCTGGGTGGCTCAGTCGGTTAGGCGGCCGACTTCGGCTCAGGTCATGATCTCGCGGTTCGTGAGTTCAAGCCCCGCGTCAGGCTCTGTGCTGATGGCTCAGAGCCTGGAGCCTGTTTCAGATTCTGTGTCTCCCTCTCTCTGACCCTCCCCCATTCATGCTCTGTCTCTCTCTGTCTCAAAAATAAAATAAAAATGTTAAAAAAAATTAATGGAAATATATATTCTTTCACTCAACAGCTTTCATTTAGAGGTATTCAATATTTATTATATTAGAAATGTGTTTGGTTGAAAGTAACATAAAACTCAACAAACTGTGGTCTAAACAAGATTTTCCCCCTCTCATAAACAGGAAGGGAGTCCAGTGTTTGTGCGGCTGCTTGAGTATATCCTCAAGAACCAGGCTTCTTTTATCTTTCTGTTCCACCTTCCTTAGCACAGTCCTCCTCATGGTCTCAAGATGACTGCTGCACCTCCAGGTGTCGTGCCTCAATTCCATGAATGAAGTCAGGGGAAGGGGAAGGTCACAGGTGTCTCCAAAGACTTCCTTTTTATTCTGAAAGAGAGGATCTCCCTTCAGACTTCTGTCTACATCTTATTGGCCAGAACTTGGTTTCGTTGCCACTCCTAGCTGCAAGGGAGGTTGGGAACTCTATGCTTTGCTTTCCAGCCTCTGTAGTTTAGAAAGGCAAGGGATAAGTGGTTGGGATATTGAATGAACCTCTTAAGATATTTGTCATGCTGTGTTTAATTGAAGTGTATTGCTTTGATCAACAAAGTGTCCTGGATATAGCCCCATTCCTATCCTGGAACGTTCTTTCTCCTTGTTCCTCTTGCCTCTAACAACTTTCCTGGTGTGGGGGTGGGAGGGGGGGCAAGGTCTTGAGGAAACACTTCTCTTTCATCCTTTTTATGAGAATATCAGTTCCCTTGTCCTTCCTCCGTGGTCTCTTCTAACAGAAGGTAAGGAGGAGTCAGCATTTTCTCTTCTCTCTTCCGCTCTTTTCAGACAACCATGCCTTCAGTACCACTCAACATCCTGATCCCGTCTTCTTTGAATATCAAGGACAGTCTCAAGGCCAGGGCCTCCCTTCTCTCTCAGCCCAAGTTTCCCCCTTTACACTCCCAAGGCACTTGAGCTGTACCTCTCTAAGGCTACTTATTACTTTCTTCGTTGAAGCCGAAACCAAAATACTGAAAGTTGAACTGTTTACAAAATGTGTGGTGCACTGTAGGTGCTCAAACCGGTATCTCCTGCTATTATTATTACTATTTATGTCTTATACCCTACATCAGACTCAGTTCCTTAACGAGAGGCTCTGAATCTGATGTCTGATTCATTTTAGTAATCTGCACCTGGCCTGGAATTGAGAGCATTTCTCATAATTAATGCTATGCCCAGGTAATAAAGGGGCGGCGGGGAAAGGGCAACATTTCAAAGAAAGGGTGCTGTAATGGTAGGATGTGAGAAACTCCTAGAACCTGGGTGGGAGCCAGAATCTTGCAGAGAAGCCCCTTCCTCCGTCCGCACAGAAAACACGCAAAGTCAGGACTGATGCACAGGGACGCAGGTGCAGCGCCCCCTCCGCGGCATTGAGATAAGGTAGGCGCAGCCGTCACTTCACTCCTCCCACTCCACTTGCTCCGGAAAGGGAGGAGGGAATATGCCCCGCGCGGCCATCTGGGATAGCTGCGCACGCGCAGCTTCCGGCTCCGTGTCTTGGGAATTATTTGACGCCGCCGCTTCGGACCGGCAGAAGGCTCTGATCAGGCGCGCCGCGCACGCGCGGTGGTCCGCTCGGTTCGGGGAGTTATTTGACGCTGCCGCCCCTGGCAGTCGGAAGTTGCCAGAGCAGAGCCCAGCCGGCCGGCCCGACCGGCCTTCGTCGTCCCCGGGCGCCCTCGGAGAGCCGCTGACGGGTGGACTGACCGACCGCCTAAGGACAGCCGGCCAGGGCAGCGAAAGCGCCGGCACTATGGCGCGGGTGGCGTGAGGCGGAAGGCCGAGTGCGGCCGGCGGCGGCGGCGGCGGCGCCCGCCCCAGCGATGCGGGCCCCGCCCGTCGCCTCAGGTAACCGAGCGGCCCTCCCCGTCGCGGCCGGACCCTCCCCTCCCCTCCCCTCCGGGCGGTCCTGGGACGGCGAAATCTGTTTCTCGGGCCCGGGTGCACTCAGGGCCCTGCCTTCGGAAGCACATCTCTGCCTTTTTCGGGGGACCCGCGGGGTCCGGCGGAGCCTGGCCCTGACTCCGGGGCGAGTCGGCGGTTTCTGTCGGGTCTGTTCAAACCGGGTCTAGCCTTTGGGAGCTGCCCGGGTCGGGCGCTGCGCTCTCCTGGCAACCTGGGGGAGGGGGCGGGTCTGGAGCGGAGCTAGACAACTCCGGCGAGGAATTTGGTCCAGCAGAAGGGTTGCTCGAGTTGCTGCCGCCCTGTGGAGGCGATGCTGCCCGCTGCACAGTGACGGTCGGATGAGGAAGAGTTAATAACGAGAATAAACAGCTTACCCTGGTTAAGCGCTCACTATACGCCAGGCCTTGTGCCAGGCCATTACGTTCACCACGTCTAACTTCACAAGAACCCTGTAAGGTAGGGTTCTTATCCCCATTTTACTGACGATGCAACTGAGGCTCTGAATGGTTTGGTGACTTACCTGTCCAAGGTCACATAGCTGGTGATTTGGACCCCGGCATCCTGACTCCAGATTCAAGTTCTTAACAATTAGGTCAGTGGCTCTCCAACTTTGCTGCACGTTAAAGTCACCTGGGGCAGCCTTTAAAGATTCCTGATGCTTAGGCAGCACATCCAGGCCATTAAATCAGAATTGGGGGGTGGGGGGGGTGGTGGAAGTGGGGGGACCTAGACGTCAGTATTTTTTAAGGAGCCACGTGTGATTCCAGTGTGTAGCAAACTTTGGGAACTGCTAGGATGGGCAGTCCTGCATCTCAGAAGACATTGCACTATGTCTCCAGTTTCACTGTGTAGGAGAATCATCTGGGAGTTTGTTAGAAATGCAAGTTCCACTTGCAGAGATCCATCTTATCCTTGGGCCCAGTGACGACTCCACTTTGTGAAAGCCGATTGGGGGTGGAAGGTGACTTTCTTTGCAGGGTTTCTGAGTTGCTGTGCCTTTAAAGTGTATACATCTCATGCAAAGCTGTTAGTTTGTAGTTTTCCTGGGCGTACAGTACTCACAGGTCTAGTGTCTCTAACTTCTGGGTCATCTTTGCACCGGCTGTTCTTCTGCCTAGGCCATCTTCCATGCTTTGTCCCCTCTCCAACACTTCTCTCTCATACGCACGTGCACATAGCTTTTTCTTCCGGTGTTAGTAACTTAGTATATTTTCATTGCAGAATGCCTGAGCTGCTATGGCCCAGCATATTTACAGATTTTAAAGAAAGGCAGGGTAGTAATTCAGATTGTATTTGTTCTTGGCTGGTCCTTAAGCCATGTAAACTTTATAAAAGGGAGTGAGTGAATATGTGTGTGAAGGTCATTATGAAGGGGTTTGGGGACAATTTTTTTGATAGCAGTTAAACATGGTGAAGTATGTGGACTGAATGAAAATATACACACTGTGTATAATGATATTCTTTACAGGATAAGGATTGTTGTAGAAAGGTTCTCTTGGTTGAACTTTGTACTCTTCTGTCAATTTTTAGGCTGAGGCTAATATGGAAACTGATGGGACAATTCTTGTTAAATTCAGATACTAAAGCAACTTAACCTTGGTTCTCTCTGATCACATATGGACAGAGTATCCAGTTCTGGCTTTAACACAAGGAAGAAACTCAGTCTTTAAGCCTGAGGTTTAACTCTGTAGTTGATATCCAAAGTAAAGGTGAAAAATTCCACGTGATCAGTTAAAGACCAAAAGTGACTTGAATCAAGGTAGCCTGAGACTTAGAAATGGATTCTGTTTGAGATCCTCACCAGTGTGACCAGGTGTGTTCTCTGTCATGTGTAAAAATGTTTTGGATAGAATACATGATTTTCTTTGATAGAAGATGATTAAAGTTTAAGGTACTTAGAGTTTAATTTTAAGTTTTTGTAGGTGAAGAAAGTAGGTAATTTGCCCAAGATTTCATGGTTGGGTTCTAGCACATCAAGGACCAGAATTCAGCTTCTTTCCTCTGGACGTAGTGTTTCCTTCCACCCCCATCCTCCACGGTGAAAGGATGTCTTATTTGTTATTGGTGTGTGTGTGTGTGTGTGTGTGTGTGTACACATGTATGTTGGGGATGGGGGAAGTGACTGTAGTCTGCTATGTTTGAGATCCTCATTTAGATGTATAGTGAATGCTTGGCGTGTAACATGTACTTTGCTGTATATACTGAGGATACCAAGATAAATACGGCACAGCTCCCGTCCTCAAGGAATCTGTAGTCTAGTTAGAGTTGTAATAAAAAGAATAGTATCTGGGACGCCTGGATGGCTCAGTCGGTTGAGCGTCCGACTTGGGCTTGGGTCATGATCTGGCGGCTTGTGAGTTCGAGCCCTGCGTCGGGCTCTGTGCTGACAGCTTGGAGCCTGGAGCCTGCTTTGAATTCTGGTGTCTCCCTCTGTCTCTGCCCCTAGCCCACTCGCATTCTGTCTCTGCCTCTCTCAAAAATAAATAAACATTAAAAAAAAAAGTAAGGCAGCTCTGTCAAGTAGAATTTTCTGCAATGTTGGAACTTTTTGGTTTTTGTTTTTTAGTATTTATTTATTTTGAGAAAGAGATAGAGAGTGAGCAGTGAAGGGGCAAAGAGAGAGGGAGAGACAGAATCCCAAGCAGGCTCCGGACTGTCAGCATGGAGCCCAGTACGGGGCTCAAACTTGTGAACCATGAGATCATGACCCGAGCCGAAATCAAGAGTTGGATGTTTAACCAACTGAGCCACCCAGGCACCCTGATAGAACTGTTCTATATCTGCACTGTCCAGTGTAGTAGCCACTAGCCACATGGGACTTTTGAGCACTTGAAATGTGGCTAGTGTAGATAAGGAACTGATTTCTAATTTAATTTAAATTTAAGTGGTTACATGTGGGTATGGCTACTGTATTGGGCAGAGCAGGTCTGAGGTATGAAGGATGAGACCTGTGGTGGTACCGGTGGGGGCAGGCAGGGGATTCATAGTATTCATACTTCTTTTCTTTCTCTTCTTTCTTTTTTCTTTTCTTCTCTTTTCCTTTTCTCTTTCTTTCTTTCTTTCTTTCTTTCTTTCTTTCTTTCTTTCTTTCTTTCTTTCTTTTAAACAGACTAGCAAAAGCTACTTGTTTACACTTTTAGGGAGGAATACAGGCACAACCTTTCTTTTGGGTATTTGATAGGATACCCAGTAGAATCTGGTATATAGGTGAATACATTCCTTTGTGACCGAACTTGGTTGATATTTGCCTTTTAGGGTCAATGGGACTACAGCAGAAACGTGAACTATAATCCTTCTGTCTTTACTCATCATAAAGTTATATGGATGACCTTGAGAGCACTGTGTGCCTTAAAATCTAGCGTGGTTCATTTGTTTACTCAGTGTTTTGGCACCCTGTTCCCTATTTTTCCTAAGAGAAACAAAGCATGGCTGATAATATGTACCTTGCCTTTGTACATCTCAAAGTATGTTGACTTGTATCGCTTTATTTGATTCTTCCCCGGAGTACTTTAGGTAGGTACTGCGGGTGTTCTCCCTGCTTTGCAGACGAGGAAACTATGACAGAGAAATGCCAGGTGACTTGTCCAAGGTCATTATGGTGAGGTATGGAGTCAGAACAAAAGGGACAAGCATTGGACTTCAGAGCAGGAGGTAGAGTTTCTTATCCCAGCTCTCCTGTCACTTGCTGTGACTCTGAGCAAGTTCTAGCCTTACTTGCTTTCTCACCTGGTATCTAGTACATCTGTCTTCCTTAACTTTGTAGGCTTGTTATTGGAATAAAATGAAATAACATGTGAAAGCTCTTTCAAGATGATCAGTTTTCCAAAGGTACACTGTTACCAAGCCAGATCTCTAGTGGTTTTTTTCCTGTATGATGCTGGCCTCCTAACTCATCCCGTCAGTTATTCACGTTGAATACTATGGTGTGCCGGTGTTGTCCTAGATTCTTCTGTCTTCCTCGTTATGAAATCTTCCCTTGTGCAGCCACTGTGTCCTGTTTGTATCTGCATACTGTACACTAGGACGATATGTGACATGTAGCAAGCGTTGAATAAATGTTTGTTTCGTGAAATAACTGATGTCTGGATTTACTTTATGAAGTTTTTAAAAATCGATCTCTGTAATTAGACTTGAAGCTTCTTGGGAACAGGGATCTTATTTACTCATTATTATTATTCTCTGTGCATGGTGTATAGAAGGCATACACCTTGTATACAGGCATACACCTGTAATAAATATTGATAGAGTCAGTTGATACAATTAATGTCAGGCTGTGGTCTTAGTGTGTCTACCAGCACCAACGTATCGGTCATTTTGGTAATCTGTCAATTAGAACCTTCGTGTTACTTTGTGGTAGTACCAACAATCATGGGCTGTTACCAGAACACAGTCGCCTGATAATAGAAACCTCCAGAGAGATTACCTAGAAAATGGACAAATGTAGAGTTGGACGACACTAAGTGATCTGCAGGGGAGCACTGTCATCATCTTCTCTCTCCTCCTGTCGTACTTACTTCTGGAGTATGGAGGTAGAGACTTCTCTGCTAGCAGCTCAGGTTAATAGCTGACCGAGCCTGTCTGGGGAGGAGGCACAAGATCCTTAACATAGCAGTCAGAGCCCTTCAGCCTGTCCTACCTGCCTCGTCCCCATCCTTCCTCCCTCCCTCTCCTCAGTATATAAGCCACACTGGAGTTTACTTTTCTATTGTCCCTTCAGCTTGTCTTGGATACTTACACCAAATTTCTTTACTGGGAATTCAGTTCCTGTTGTACCATTTCTATGATAAAGTTACCATCCTCTCATTCTCCGCCCCCAGTTTTTACTAAATTAATTACAAATCTCCAATCGTAGCATTCATACTCTTTCAAAATCCGTCCCTGTTTATCTTTGAAATCTTACCCCTTGTACATCTAGCTTTTTTTCCTGCCACTCTGGGTTTTTAGTTTCTGGTGCTGTTTTTTGCTACTTGAAGCAAGCGCCCTGCCCTTCCTCTTACATATTTTTCTTTTCTATCTGCCTCTTTTTGCTGTCACTCTTACTCACTTAATTTTCTTATATGTTAAAATTGTAACCTTCCTTCAGTACCCAGTTCATTCTTCCCTGATCTTATCCTGTTGTTTTCCAGCTCAGCCCTTCTTTGAATCAAAAGTAATCTTTTGTCCTCTGAACTTTCTCAATATCTTGCCTGTAGCTTACCATAATCGGTTTAGTTAACACCCATCATCTCCTATAGATACGGTAAAAAGGAAAAGATTCTCCTTGTGGTGAAAACTCTTAGGATCTACTCTCTAAACAACTTTCCTGCATCTCATACAGCAGTGTTAACTATAGTCATCATGTTGGACGTTACATCCCTAGTGCTTATTTATCTTATAACTGGAAGTTTGTACCTTTTGACCACTTTCCTCCAGTTCCCCCTCCCCAGATCTCCCACCACTGGTAACCACAAATCTAATCTCTTTCTGTGATTTTTGTGGGTTTTTTTGTTTGTTTGTTTTGTTTTTTAAGATCCCACATATAAATGAGATCATAAAGTATTTGACTTATTTCACCTAGCATGATGCCTTCAGGGTCCATCCATGTTGTTGCCAGTGGTAGAATTTTCTTGTTTCTTTATGGCTGAATAATATTCCATCACACACACACATACGCCCTCTCCCCCCTCCCCCAACTTTTTTATCCAGTCATTCATCAGTGGATGCTTAGGTTGTTTCCATGTATTAACACTGCTATGAATGTGGCGGTGCAGATACCTTTTTGAGTTAGTGTTTTTATTTCCTTTGGATATATTCCCAGAAGTGAAATTGCTGGATCATATGGCAGTTCTTTTTTAAATTTTTAAGGAACCTCCATGCTGTTTTCTGTAGTGGCTCCACCAGTTTACAGTCCTGCCAACAGCGCACAACGATCCCTTTTCCTTCGCATCCATGCCAGTGTTTATTACGTCTTTTTGGCGATGGCCATTTCAACAGGCATGAGGTGGGGTCTCATTGTGGCTTCAGTTTGCATTTCCCTGATACTAATGATGTTGAGCGCCTTTTCATGTACCTGTCGTCCATTCGTAGATCTTCTTTGGAAAAATGTCTATTCAGATTCTTTGCCCATTTTTCTTTTTTTCCTTTTTAAAGTTTACGTGTTTATCCTTAATACTAAACTTTATTCATAATCAAGGAATGAACACAAAATGCCAGACTTATCAAATTGATATTTTTTAAAATTACAATACCCAGTGTTGGTTAGAGCCCTGGGAAACTGGTACTCTCTGCCCTGCTGGTGGGTACTAAATAGTAGTTTTCTAAAAGGCTTGTGAAAATACGTTTCAAAGAGCTGCAAGACGCATACTACATCTGATCCAGCATCAGCGCTTCTAGCTTAGGAATCTAGTCTGAGGAAATATGCATATATGTGGATTTAAGAAATGTGACAGTTTATATACATCAATAAGTTAATAATGGTCATTTCTGGGTTACAGGCTAATTTTTTTTAATTTTATTTTTTATTTTTAAAAATTTACATCCAAATTAGTTAGCATATAGTGCAACAATGATTTCAGGAGTAGATTCCTTAATGCCCCTCACCCATTTAGCCGTCCTCCCCTCCCACAACCCCTCCAGTAACCCTGTTTGTTCTCCATATTTATGAGTCTCTTCTGTTTTGTCCCCCTCCCTGTTTTTGTATTATTTTTGTTTCCCTTCCCTTATGTTCATCTGTTTTGTCTCTTAAAGTCCTCATATGAGTGAAGTCATATGATATTTGTCTTTCTCTGACTAATTTCACTTAGCCTAATACCCTCCAGTTCCATCTACATAGTTGCAAATGGCAAGATTGCATTCTTGAAAGTTTATTTATTTATTTTGAGAGAGAGTAAGAGTGGCTAGGGGAGGGAAAGAGAATCCCAAGCAGGCTCCACACTGTCAGCACAAAGGCTGATGCAGGGCTCAAACTCACAAACCACGAGACCATGACCTGAGCTGAAATCAAGAGTTGGATCCTTAACCAACTGAACCACCCACGTGCCCCCTGCCCATTAAAAAAAAAAAATTTTTTAATGTTTATTTATTTTTGAGAAAAAGAGAGACAGCATAAGCAAGAGACAGAGAGGGAGAGAGAGAGGGAGACACAGAATCCGAAACAGGCTCCAGGCCCTGCGATGTTAGCACAGAGTCCGACGTGGGGCTTGAACTCACAAACTGCGAGATCATGACCTGAGCCTAAGTTGGACACTTAACCGACTAGGCCACCCAGGTGCCCCATCCCTGCCCATTTTTAATTGGATTATTTGGTTTTCTTTGCTGTTGGTTGTATGAGTTCTTTATATGTTTTGGATACTAACACCCTATCCTTTTTTTTTTTTTTTTAATGTTTGTTTATTTTTGAGACCGAGAGAGACAGAGCATGAGTGGAGGAAGGGGGGAGAGAGAGAGAGAGAGAGAAAGAGAGAGAGAGAGAGAGAGAGAGAGAGAGAGAGAAACACAGAATCTGAAGCAGGCTCCAGGTTCTGAGCTGTCAGCACAGAGCCTGACGCGGGGCTGGAACTCACGAGCTGTGAGATCATGACCTGAGCCGAAGTCAGACACCCAGCTGACTGAGCCACCCAGGTGCCCCTAACCCCCTATCCTATACATGATTTGCAGATATTTTTTCCCATTCAATAGGTTGTTGATGGTTTCTTTTGTGTGCAGAAGCTTCTCAATTTGATGTGGTCTGACTTATTTTTCATTTCGTTGCTTGTGAGTTAGCTATGATTTCCAAAAAATCCAATTCCAAGACCATGTCAAGGAGCTTTTTTCCTTTGTTTTCATTTCTGTAAGAAATGAAAGAGTTTCATTTCTTACAATTAAGTCTTTAGTCCATTTTGAGTTAATTTTTATGAATGGTATAAGATAGGGGTTGTTTCATTTGTTTTTTTCCATGTGACTATCCAATGTTCTCAGCACCATTTATTAAAGAGACTGTATTTTCTTGTTTGACATTTTGAAATAAGGGCTACGTAAGTGTGTATGTAGTTGTGATTGTGCTGATAGCAGCAGATACCACAAGTGGCATAGCCTTTGGTGATGGGATTTTTCTGAAATGGGCAACAATTCTTTTATTTCTTTTGTTAACAGTTCTTGGTATGGTAAGGTTCTAGACAAACTATGGTTCAGTCTTTTCTCAGTTTACGTGGTTAATTGCATTACTGGAAAACTCAGTGTATGTTAAAATAGCACAAAATATTTTGTATTTTTGTATACACTTTCAGGCTTAGACATTTAAGGACAGAATGATTTTCTGGCAGGCATTTGACAGTCGTGTGAAAAGTAGCATAATTGTTCATTGTGCAGAGCTGTCTCCTGCATTGCAGAATGTCTAGATTTCCTGGCCCTGCCCATAAATACCAATAGCACGCCCCAATCATTTTGTTAACCAGAAGTGCACTTAATATTTCCAAAATTCCCTCTAGGGGGCAGTTCTTTTGTGTTGAAAACCATTGACCTAAATTCTTGAGTGTGTCTTATTGGCCTTACCTCCTAATCAGAATTGAGTTTTATCACTTGTTTTGCTAGTTTAATAGCTAATTGCTAATTGTTGCTTTACTTTGTTTTTTTAAATTCATGTTTATTTCCAATATATATTTTCTCTTCATTGTTTTATTTAATTTGCCTGTAATTATAGTGTACATCTTTGTCTTAAAATTTTTTGTGTATTTTGTTAATATTTAGCATGTTTTTTCTATTAGATACATTTTAATAGTTAAGTTCAACTTTTTCATTGTATCCTTTCTACTTTACATGTTTCTTGAAAGCACTTATTTCATTTTCTGACATTTAAGCATTTAAATATTAATGCATTTAAAGAATTAGAATTTCTTACATTAAATTTATTTGTAAGTTTTTAAGAATTTAAGACCTGTTAAGCCTTAAAGCTTAATAGCCTTGGTCTTTCATAGTGTGTTTTTAAAGAATGATACTCCTGTCTTTTTTTCAGAATTGGAAGGGATAGCAGCTATGTCTTAAAAATGCATGTTCCCAGGCCCCAGTGCAGATCTGTACAGAATTTCAGTTTCTAGTGATAGGGTCTGGAGATACACAGATTCTGCACCCTCCCCCAACCCCATGATTCTTGTGTACGCAGTGGAGTTTGAAAACTAGCTTGCCTTTTTTTTTTTTTTTTTTGCCTTAAAATATTTTTTTCTCTCCAATAGTGTGTTGTCTGGAATCTATGCTAAATATTTAGATATTCTTTAAATATTTGGAAACCATCCAACTACTTTAAAAAAACTAATAATTAGCATAAAACAAATGGACATCTTCCAATTTTATTTGTATACGACATGCAAAATTTTTGACATACCTCAGTGGAATAAAGCGAACTTTCTAAAGTCTTCCTGTCTCCCACTGGTAAACCTTGACATTCTGAAACATTTATGTAGTATCTACTGCATGCCAGGAACTATTTAAAGATTTAGGAAGTGAGGTTTCCCTTCAAAAAAGGCTGACACTCTTGTGGTGAAGAGATCTTTACATGGCTAACAAATAAGTTAATGTGAGGCTTGGTATGAACAGCCTGTAATAGACACAAGGAGGAGGGATGATTTGGGGAGTAAAGAAAAGGCTTACCAAAGGGAGGACGTTTGTGCTGTTCCTCGAAGGAGTAGTAGTACTTCCTAAGTACTAGGATCGAGGTGGGGCACGGCCGTGCAGTTAGTGGGGAGTAGTGCAGGCAGTAACACAGGGTATGAAAAAACTTGTTGGGTTTGAGTGATCATCGTTTGTGGCGTTAGCTGGGGGAAGGGATACATGTTGGAAAGTGTTCATAGAAGATGAGGCTGGGGAGGCGGAGTAAGCAATTTCAATTAGAATTCTAACAAGGTTTGTTTATTTTTTTTGGATTGTATAAAATCATCTTAAATTTTATATAGAAGAATACGTATTTAATTATTGGGCCTGAGAATACCCAATAAAGCTTTGAAAAAGAATAGTGGAGGTGGAGGGGGCTTCCTTTTTAGATATTAAAACATTCTGTAAAGCGACCAAATTTAAGTCATTATGGCATTGGCATAGGAATGGACAAACAGACAAACAGATACATAAATAGAGCCTATGTAAATGAGGATTTAGTGTAGAAAAATTGGTATTTCAGTTCATTGGGAAAGGGTGTATTTTTAACAGATGATGATGGCATAACTGACTGTACATTTACAAGATAATAAATGGCACCTTTCCTAAGCTACTTATATAAGTAAGTTCCAGATGAATATAAAATTTAAGTGTGAAGAAATAAGCAATTGTCTTGTGGGAAATCTAGGAGACTGCATATACACTTTAGGGTTATGCTTTCACACTTTTGAACCTAGACCCATAATAAATGTATCTTACACTGTGACCCCAAATATAGTATTTACGGAAGGTGAAACAAGTTTCACAGAACTTTGCTTACCTTTACTATGTGCGGTACCTTTGTTGTATATCTTCTTCCACGTAACTGAAAACAAAAGTATTACCCATTACATTTATTTCATGACCCACGGTTTGAAAAACACTGATAGAGGAGATGGGAGGGAGAAACCACCGAAGCCAGACTCAAAACTAGAAGCTATAGGGGTGGCTGGGTGGCTCAGTCAGTTGAGCATCTAACTCTTGATTTTGGCTAAGGTCATGATCCCAGTGTTGTGGGATTGAACCCCATGGCAGGCTCTGTGCTGAGCATGGAGCCTGCTTAAGAGTCTCTCCCTCTCTCTCTCTCTGTCCCCCTCCCCCGCTCACTCACTTTGTCTAAAATAAAAAAACAACAAAAAAACCTAGAAGCTATAAAACGTAAATATATGACTAGAACAATGAAATCTCACTTCATACCTATCACATTGGCAAAGAAAGAAAAAGAAAGTACTCCTTGGCAGGAGGTGGGGAGTGGGAACAGGGAAGGGCTCTCATCCATTCCTAATGTAGCTGGTTGTTACAGCTTCTTTGGGGAAGCAATCTGGCAAGACCTATTAACATTAAAAACAAATGCCCTTTGATCCAATAGTTCATTCTTGGGAACTTGTTCCATAGAAGTTAAAAGGCCACTGTTTATATGAACAAGCGTGTTTATTGCATCATTTCCTGGTGACAAAAAAATGGGAAATGGAGTAAATACACATTATTAGGAGATTGGTTGGATAAGTTATGCCACACCCATGCCATGGAATGTTACACAGTCATTAAAATGAGTTTATTATTAGTTGGAAAGATATTCATGAGGCATTGTTGAATGTAAAAAAAAAAAACACAGATGTAGAGAAGTATACAGTCCCTATCTATGCAAGTATATAAATTATTTTGATATGATTGAATTAGGGTAGAGCAAATACAAGAGGAAATGTTAGGTTGTTAACATGGATTATCTATCCAGGGAAGTGAATCATTTGGACAGGAAATGAAGCTAAATAAAATGAAAAAGGTAAAAAAAAACCCACTACACTAAAACAAAGCAGAGGCGCCTGGGTGGCTCAGTCAGTGGAGCATCTGACTTCGGCTTAGGCCACGATCTTGTGGGTTTATGAGTTCGAGCCCCGGGTCGGGCTCTGTGCTGACAGCTGGGAGCCGGGAGCCTGCTTCAGATTCTGTGTCTCCCTCTCTCTCTGCCCCTCCCCCGTTCATGCTCTGTCTCTCTCTGTCTCAAAAATAAATAAACATTAAAAAAAAAATTAAAACAGGGGCGCCTGGGTGGCTCAGTCCGTTAAGCATCCAACTTCAGCTCAGGTCACCATCTCGCGGTCCGTGAGTTCGAGCCCCGTGTCAGGCTCTGGGCTGATGGCTCAGAGTCTGGAGCCTGCTTCCAATTCTGTGTCTCCCTCTCTCTCTGCCCCTCCCCCGTTCATGCTCTGTCTCTCTCTGTCCCAAAAATAAATAAACATTAAAAAAAAAATTAAAACAAAACCTCTCTGTAGTCTAATATTCTTGTGTATTTATGTAAGGGGCTGTATGTATAGTGTGTGTATATTATATTGTATATACATATGCACGTATGTACGTGTTGATTTAAAAAGGTGAGGAAAATGTGTGGTGTGGGAAAAAAAGTTATCATCTGATGGAGATGGCTCCCTGTCAGAACTTTGCCTTTTTCCCCTTCCATTTTTGAGAGTGTTTATTTTGTGGGGAGGGAGGAAGAACACCAGAATATCCTTGGGGGAATCCCTTATAAACCCGAGGAAACAGAGGCAGTCGTAATAATTGAATCCAGCCTTCCTTCAAATTGAAGGTACCTTGTTAGATGCTGGTCTATCTCTCTTGCCGTCCCATGTTCAGGGCCTCTTGGTCAGAGGAGAACATCAGACCTCATAGGGTCACCGAAAATTACCTGGGCCCAGGGTCCATCAGATTCCAAAAGAAGCTGAGAAGACTGGGGTTGGGAGGGTATGCAAGAGGGGAGGTGGAGGTGGTAAGTTCCTCTGTATGGAAAGGAGAAAGAAAGGTAGTTGGGGACCAGTCTATGAATGACTTTGAGTTTCATGCTAGGGAGTTTAATCTTCGTTCTTCAGGCCTATAATTCTCAAATGCCATATCCTTTGGAAAAACACTGGTACTTGAGCTGGAATGAGGTTTTTTAAGATGAAAATTTAACAGTGCTGGTCTTCCCCAGTGTGAAGAAAAATGAGCTTAAGGGAAGAATTTTTTAAAGATTAAGTGTACCCCTGGACTTTGCTTAAACTCTCTGGCCAGGCATACAGATTTCAGAACAAGTAGAAAATGGAAGTTGAAACAAATGAATTGGCAAAGGCTAACTAATCATCCTCGATTCTCTTCGTGAGTATGTTGTTTATGATGGTACCGTTTGCATTCATACAGATACGTTTTCTGTGGCTAAAAGTTTTTCATTTGTGTGGTAGACATAGATCATTTCACGGGGGAATGTATAGGGTAGGAAGAAGGCAGTACATGCCATGGTAAGGAACATGGTCTCTGGAACCCAACAGATGTGGAAATAAACCCAGCTCCACCATGTTATAGCTCTGAAGCTTCAGGTAAGAAGTAAACCTCTCTGTGTCTCTGCTTTTTTGTCTGTGAAGTAGAGATAACATTCCTTAATATTCATCGAGTTGTTGTGATGATTGCGTGAGTAGCATGTAGTAAGTGCTCATTAAGTGGAGCTCTTAATATGTTTTTTGAAGAACACTGTGACTTCCAGGTGTTCCGTTACCGGAAATTTGTGTGTCACTGCTGCAGGGAATGAAATACTCTCGAAGAATTTTATGTCTGATTTGAGGACATTGGTGGGAAATTGCAGGGGTATGTTTCTAGCATGATAGAAAATTGCTGGAAATTGGAAATTGTTGACTGAAGAAGCTGCATCTTGGAGTAAACTCTTTCCTTTGTCTTCCTTTCTCAGGGTGCTTCATTCTTCTATCTTTTTCTATCTTGGAACATAGAATGAGGAGGGCTCCCTCATGTTAGGAGTGTACCAAATCAGATCATCTTCTCCCCCTGCACAGTGGCGTCTGTCCCAGTTCCGCTCCCGGGCTTCTGAGGCTCTTTTGGGGAGGTGCTTAGACAGCTGCTTCCCAGGGTCCACCTTCCTACCTGACCTCGCTGAGAGGCTATTTTAGGACATTCTCAAAACATTTAGACGCGTATTTTCTCAGTCGTCTTGGCCGTATGTTTGTAGCTGCTTTATCTTACCATGTAGGATAAATCCGTTTTGCTTAGTTTTATTAATTTGCAACAGTGTTTACCAATAATTCTGTTTTGTCTTTTCAGGTGCCATTTGGACAGTCCTTTAGCGGCACGATGTACTCTGAGTGGAGGTCACTGCATTTGGTGATTCAGAATGATCAGGGCCACACCAGTGTGCTGCACAGCTATCCGGAGAGCGTTGGGCGAGAGGTGGCAAATGCGGTGGTCCACCCTCTTGGGCAGGCCTTAGGTACCCCTTCAGTGGCTGGTAGCGAGAGCTTGTTAAAAACTGACAAAGAAGTAAGTGTTTTCTTCATTTCGTTTTACTGTGTGAAAACATAATCTCGTTACTGAAGAATTTATTTAACATTGTCTTTTTAATGGATTTCTGTACATCTTTCTTAATGGAGTAGTACATGGAGTAGTACATCTTTCTTAATTGTGACCTTTGTTTGGGTTGAAGGCTGGGCTGACTGAGAGTTTGTGGGGGTCATAAGGAATACGTTGTGCCATTGTGCTGCTGGCTGCCTACCGGCCAGACCCAATTCTCCACTTGAGCTGTGGGCGCGAGACAGAGACTTGAGTGTCAGGCCCCTTCCCCTAAGCTCTGGGCCCAGTCTTCAGATTTCTATTCAGAGGTGTCTTTGGAAGGTCTTCCCTGCTACCCCCATATGGCCTCTGACTGAAGGCCTATCTTCTTCAACTTTTCAGGCTACGCATATGTGTTGAACCTGAGGTCCTCCTTTGTCTCCGTGTCTGCCTGCCCTTACCGACTCCCAGGTTTAAGAGTGCTACAGAGCAGCTAAGCCTATGTGGTTGTGAGCCCAAGTATTTGGAATTGGAGTTGTGTTTGCTGTCCCTAAAGATAAGGGCTCTTGGAGTAGCTTGGCCTGAAGTTGGTCCTGTTCTTGGATTCAGGAGATTGGGTTGAGGTAAAGTTTTCAGAGGGAGGTCATGAAGGGACCCTGAAAATGGAGGGATACAGGAACTTGCTAGTAGGAGGTCTGGCTAAGATATGGGATTAGAACTGTGCGCTGGAGGAAGTTTATGCAACCTTCAGGCTTTGGGTTAACTTATTTCTCAGACTCACCTTTTTTTCTCCCTCTTTTTGATTTCTTTCTAATGAAGGAGAGACGAGACTTAATCTAGACATAAAGCTAGTCTAGATATAAAACTAGTCTAGATATAAGATTTGTAACTCCAGAGGCAGTTTATTTACTCTCTATAGGCCATGGGTTGCAGGAGGGTGAAGCTCCTCCGTTTGAGGAGTGTTTTTCTCTCTTCACAGGCCCTTAGCAGAGACTAACCCCTGAGGACTGGCACTTGCCCTGGTGTACTCTCCTCTTGGTGGGTCTGGAATCTTCTCCTGGGAAGAGATGGCACATGAGTGGATAGAGGCGCTCTGGTGCCTGCCTTGTTTGTTTTCCTTTCCTACCTTCTAAAAGATAGGAGACAACAGTCCTTGAATCCAGTGTCCTCTAGAATTATACAATTAACCTATTATGAAGGTGACACCTAAGATGTTTTCTCCTTTAGGTTTCATCTGACAGTTAGGGACTTGCAGCCCCTTTTAAAATCCCTTCCTAGGCGTGGTTCCTTTCCTCCCACCCTCCTGTGTTTGTCACAGCTTCACTGTGCTGTCGCAGGCTTTAATGCTTATTGCTCTTGTAGGTTATATTATATTAGATGTATTCTAGTGCTGTACATATTTTTACCCTTAGCTCTTGTAGTTGTTTTTGAGCTTAAAATTTTCAGTACCTGTGTTTAATCTTGTCAGATTCAACTTGAAGTCTTTTGGAATCCTGAATTTCTATCTAACAAGTTAGCTATCCATTTTAGCTTTGTGGCTATCTACAGATGGTCAGCATGTGATCTGTTTTTCTCTCTTTTCCTAAGTTAAAATCTCAGCAGGGCCTTTGGTGTGCCACTGGGCACCGTCTTCCTAAATGATCTTGGTACATTAGCCCATTGCTAGTCTCTCATCTTGTGTCTTACAAATCCAGCCATTCTGCCTTCCTATGGGTCCTATGTCTCCATCTTGTCCACAAGGATATCCTGCCTCTGACCACATTTCTTGCTAGAGCCCAGATCTCCCTGAGCCAGAGAAGGGTGTTAATGGTATGGTGAGAGTAGCTTTAGATATCTAGCTGGAAGACTAGGGCTCAAGTTTTCAGTTCTACCATTTCCAAACCAGTGGCTTGGGCCAAATTGCTTAATCTTAATAAGTGTCAGTTTTCTTATCTATAAAGTGAGGATAGTTTACCTTCTCACACAGGGTTATTTTGATGGTTAGAAGCTGCTTATGAAAGTGCTTTGCAAACTGCCAGGATTGTACAATTGTCTGCTGCCTTCATAGTAACCTTGTTAATAAAGGAATGATGCTTGTCTGGCATGATTTGTTCGTTTTGAGTATGTTGGTTCCTAGTGATCATGCTTTCCTTTTATAAGTGCTCATGAATCATCTGCTTAGTAGTTTGTCCCAGAGTTTAGTGTGGAATTCCCTGAAACTTTCCAGTCTGTAGTATCTGGAATATCATTTTATCTTCTTTTGCAAATTGTGCCGTTTTTCCTTTGTCGCCACATCATGTTCATTCTTCATGGGCAGGTTCTCTCAACCCTTATCATGTGATTCAGTTAAGTAAAGAGGCTGGAATTCATTTAGTGCAGCTCAGTGCCTTGTTAAGATCTTACCCAGCTTGGGGTGCCTGGGTGGCTCAGTTGGTTGAGCGTCTGACTCTTGATCTTGGCTCAGGTCATGATCTCACGGTTTGTGGGATCGACCACCGCCACCCCTGTGGTCCACCCCTGCGGTCCACCCCTGCCTGCCCCATGTCAGCGTGGAGCCTGCTTGGGATATTCTCTCTCTCTTTCTCTCCACCCCCCTACCCCCATCCCCCGTTCGTTCACATGTGTGCTCTCTCAAAAGAAATAAACATTAAAAAAAAAGATCTGGGGCACTTGGGTGACTCAGTTGGTTAAGCATCCAGTCTTGGCTCAGGTCATGACCTCATGGTTTGTGAATTCAGGCCCCCCCTCTAGAGCCTCTGCTGGCAGCACAGAGCCTGCTTCGGATCCTCTGTCCCCTTCTTTCTCTGCCCCTCCCCACTTGATCCTGCACACGCTCTCTCTCAAAAATAAACAAACATTAAAAAAAAATTAAAACAATCTTGCCCATCTTTAGTCCCTTCTCACTTGTGTTTGTTCTTACCTTCCCATGTTCATTGTGTTCTTTGGCAGAAAAAAATAGTCACAAAATAAGAGTTGAACGTTCATCTTCCTTCCTGTTGTTTGTTAATATTGCATAATCTGAAAATGGAATGTAATTGAATTTATGTATATGATTTCCTAAATGACACACATACCTGTATATAAATTAAAAGGAGAAAAGTAGCTAAAATTTTCTATTTTTTTGTCCCAGTCTCTATGGAAAATCAGGATGACCCATATTTGCTTTTTATTTCATAGTGTAAATAATAATAATGTCTAATGGGTAAAGCCAGCATGGAAGTGATATTTAGAAAGAAGTAGTTTATTGTTTTCTTAAATATTTTGCTTAGGAAACGTTGTCTGAGTATGTTTTATCCATGGAAAGTACATTCTCAAGAATAAATCTGGTATATAGTTGAGATGAATATCCTGTCAATTGAGAGATTTTTGGTAATAAAAGAGGTAAACATTTTAAATCAGTCTGCTGAGATACAGTAGGGATGTGTGATAATTCTGAATGTATATTTTCTTTTGTTTAGGTGAAATGGACCATGGAAGTAATCTGCTATGGATTGACCCTTCCATTGGACGGAGAGACTGTAAAATATTGTGTTGATGTATATACAGACTGGATTATGGCTTTAGTGTTGCCGAAAGATTCTATCCCATTGCCAGTTATTAAAGAGCCTAACCTATATGTTCAAAGTATACTAAAACACCTGCAAAATCTTTTTGTACCAAGGTAAGCTATACCATCTGTCTGACCTGTTACCAGGATTATAATAAAATATTCATAAATGTTACTTTTTTCTATTATAGGAGCTGATTTCATTGTTAGTCTTTTGAAAAGTAACTTTCATTACTGTTTAATTAAAGAATGTATTAATATGAATGATAAGAGAGATGGGCTTATAGAATATTTACTAAGAGTTTTTATCAAGTGTGTACTCATTTTAAAGGCTTTTGGTTTTCTAAGATCTGATAGCTTTTAGATATTAAAATACTGTGAACCCTTTCCCTTCCATTGAAAAAACATACTTTTGCCTGTCATAATTCTTTTCTCCACTTAAGCTAAAGGCAACTAAGCCTTCTACCTTAAAGTGAACCTTTCCTATGAGAGAATGAAGACATCAAAGTAAGCAGACTTGAAATTATTATGGACAAATTCATAGTTGGCCAAAAGATGATCTTAATAGTTTGGTACTGATTTTTTCCCCTACCTTCTGAGACAGTGACCTTAAATATTATAATATGGGATATGTACTTTATTTGGGCTTGATGTTTTTTTTTTCCAGTTCTAAAAGATTATATGTCATTGTAAGGAGTTTGGGAAATACAGAAAATAATGGAGAAGAAAGCATTAATTAGGGTTTCCTTTAAGAAACATCTGTTTTCAGCTATTTTTTTTATGTGTTTGAAAGAGGTAAAGGGGCTTGCTTCCTTTTGGGAAAGTTCTCATTAAAGCTTTTTTACTATCAGGTGGTAAGGGACTTTGGGTCTTCCAAAAACCACTCTGTAAATTTTAGCTTTTTAAATTTAGAAGGAAGATTACTTTGGGGTTCCTTGCTGGCTCAGTCGGTAGAGCGTGCCACTATTGATCTCAGGGTCGTGAGTTCGAGCCCCACGTGTGTTGTAGAGTTTACTTAAAAAAATGTTTTCTTAAAGAGTTTTAGAAGGAAGATCACTTTGCAGAATTTGAAATAAAAAGTCTCTGTTAAGAACTCTGATGTGTAGGATCAAGTATAAACTCCTTGCCTTGTGTGAAATGCTGGCTGTCATCTGGCCCCTAGCCAGATTAGCTGCTGCTAATTCTGCCTGAGCCCTGCTCATTGGTCAGACTCCTAAATTAAACATTTCCTTAAGACTCCATCATGATCTTCCCCATCTTCACCTACCCTTTTGTTTTCTTCCTCTTCCTTCCTCTCTCTCTCTCTCTCTCTCTCTCTCTCTCTCTCTCTCTCTCAGCTGTCCACATCTTACTCTTGTTGGTTCATTTTAAATTCTGCCTTGTAAAGAGGAACCTACCTTACTTTACCATCCAGGCCCACAGTGATCATACCTTTTCTGAACCTGTGTGGTTCCGGTACTTCTTGTGTCACTCTTTTATCTCTTCACTGTTTTTTTTGCTCTTAAAACGTGTGTGTCTCATTTCCCCGTCTAACGAACTTGAAGGCAGGATCTAGGTCGTATATATATTTTGGGCTTTCGCAGGACCTGGTGCGGTACTGATATTACCTTAGGTGTGAATTAAATGCTTGTTGCTTGATTTATTGATTTCAAATAGAAGTAATAACAGGAGGTGGTTGGCAGTGATTAGCATATTATTTGTGTCTAAGGCTCTTTTTTTTTTTTTTTAAAGTTTATTTTGAGAGAGAGAGAGTGTGTGTGTGAGTGAGAGAGGGGCAGAGAGAGAGAGAGAGGGAGAGAATCCCAGGCAGGCTCTGTGCTGTCAGTGAGGAG
Source organism: Panthera pardus (assembly GCF_024362965.1). NCBI lineage: Eukaryota > Metazoa > Chordata > Mammalia > Carnivora > Felidae > Panthera > Panthera pardus. The sequence goes on along the minus strand of NW_026526821.1, from coordinate 21,257,970 downwards.
CCTGATGTGGGGTTTGATCCCATGAACTGTGAGATCATGATCTGAGCCAAAATCAAGAGTCAGACGCTTAACTGAGCCACCCAGGCACCCTTCTAAGCAGGTTCTTCTAAACTGGTATAATAGTTCTGGTGCTTTCTTGTCATTCCATGTAGGAGACTAGTTCACTGGGCTTTTTCTTTGGCCATGGGACAGTCTCATGGGTAGTATTGTCACTGTTTCTTTCCTATTTGTACCCTTACCACCTCTTAGTGCTCAATTCATTTGTATTGATGAAAAATATCAATGGCATTTGAATTAATTGGGCTTTTTCTTTTTTTGCCTTTTGAGAACCTGAGTACCTTGTTCATTTTACTGTTTGTAATTAACTTGTTTTCTCAAGAGTGTTTGCATGTTTCTGAGAGGATACTGAACTGAGTACTAGAGTTTTCCTGGCCAACAGTGTCTTAGGGAGCTGAATGTTTTCAGTGCTAAATATTGGGAGTTAGGATCTCATCTTCCTTTTTTTCCCCCTTAAGTTTATTTATTTATTCTGAGAGAGAGAGCGCGGGAGAGAGAGCAAGCACAAGCTGAGGAGGGGACGAGAGAGGGAGAGACAGAATCCCAAGCAGGTTCCACACCATCAGCATAGAGCCCGATGCAGAGCTCGAACTCAAACCGTGAAATCATGACCTGAGCTGAGCTCAAGAGTCAGACACTTAACTGACTGTACCACCCAGGTGCCCAGATCTCACCTTTCTTTATTGGAAGTATCAGGTTTTTTTAATCCATATCACAAAATTGTCATCAAGTTTACTTAGTTGTTGTTATAAAAGTGACACCCAAAGTGTTTTTACCACTTTGCTAGAAATAAGTCAGAGTGGGGATCACCTTTCTCTTTTTGCCTATCAGTTTGATCTCTTTTTTGTTTGCATAATTGAGTGAACAGTGAACCATCTTTTAAAATCGATTAGGGTTTTCATTGCACAAATATATTGTAGTTTAAAAATGTAACATTCTTCTAAAGCAGTGGTTGGCCAACTTTTTTGATAAAGAGCCAGATAGTAAATATTTTAGGCTTTGTGGGCTATATGGTGTCTGTTGTAACTAGTCATTTCTGCTGATGTAGAGAAAACAGCCATAGATAATACGTAAATGAATGAGCATGGCAGTGTTCCAATAAAACTTTATTAATAAAAAAAACAGATGGCAGACAAGATTTGACCACGGGCTATAGTTCACCAGCCCCTGTTCTCAGAACAGGTTTTCTGAAGATCATAAGTTGTTTTGGAAAATATTGAGGGGAACAGAAAATCTCTGGTATTTAGACTTTCCTACTTATTTTTTAGTAAAGATGACCTTATTTCCCTTAGCCATAGAAACCTGGACACTGCTTATGAGTTTAGGCCTTCTTAATGAGGGGACAGTACCTACAGAGCAGATGTCTCCTTTTGTACCACTGGGCAGATAACTGGAATTGGTCGGTAGGCCTAGGTTACCACTTGGGGTGCTTAAAGTATTATCACTAAGTTGGAAGAGTGTCAGCCCCAGTGCTGTTTTGATTCTTCTGCTGGACTTTTTCTTGTATGGCCAGAAGAAATTTATATAGCTATTGTATAGTTTCTTACTGTTCTTCAAGTAGCTAGAGTTACAGACACAAACTGGAGCCTCCATGGCTTCACGTGAACTGGATTCACCTCCAGCTGAACATGGCCATCTCCCTGCTCTTGGGGGCTCTTGCCTTTTCCTAGGTGAATGTCTCATTTTGCTCTAGGTCTGACTTCTTTAGGAAAAACTTAGGAATGTCATTGGTTTGCAACTGTAAAGTAAGTGTCTGGTTTTCTGTGCCATGGCCCAGTATCTGAGAATCTTCTACCTTAAGGTTGAGGTGGGAGTGCTAAGGCCACTCACTTTATTTTCTGGATTTCTTGAGGAAGCTCTGAGATTGTCTACTCTGATTTACTCATGTTTTATCTGTTCTTTGTGACATGAGTCATAATATAGAAACTTGTCCTCAGGATTCATTTCAATACTATTAGTTACTTGTCTTGGGTTGTACGTAGGAGGTCTGGAGGCCAACTCACCACTCACTTATGCAGTGAGTTTCCTGCTACTCTTGAAATTCTCAGGTAGTCTGCTTTGGAAAGCAGGGATCAGGGGCTGGGGCCTGGACCTCTGTCTTCAACTCTAGCCCCAATACTTTGATCTGTTTTATTCTCTTGGGAAAAAAATGCACTTGTGGACTAAAGAGTTATAAAACTTTTCTAGGGTATCTTGGGAACCACCATCTTAGGTTAAGTTGCCCTTTTTTTTTTTTTTTTAATTAGAACAGCAGTAGCAGGTGCTCATTTCTGAGGCAATTGCCTCCATACCTCATCGGTTTTAGTGACCTGTGAGAGTATTTCATTGGGTCTGTAGGTTCTTCTCTAGCAGGCATTAGCTTCAGACGGACTGTGAGCACTATGAATGCGCATTCTGAATTCTTGTGAATGTGTATTTAAGAAATTTTAAAAAGGATACAAAGGCCATTCTGCTTCAGTGTGAGCAACAGAAGTGGCTGTGGGTATTAACGCATTCACTCATCAGAAAATGGTGTGCCTGTTACGTGCCAGGCACATTTTAGACTTAGAAAATCCAGAGGGGAAGCTTACATTCTAGTGTTCCCCTCCTTCCCCAGGAGCTATTCAAGCTCTCAGAGAAGTGGTTGGTTGAGATCCCGGGGTGACAGACTGTGTGATGGTGAAATAGCTTTGAACCGAGGAGGGTGCACCTGGCCCTGTCTTCTGATGCTCTTAGGGAGTGCCGCTGGACCATTGCTTGCTGTGTACATAAGTTGCCTGTCCTTAAGTTGTTGCTCTCTTTCCTCAAGGCTTGTCAGTGATATCTGTCTCTTCTTCAGACAGGAACAGGGCTCCAGTCAGATCCGACTATGCTTACAGGTCCTGAGAGCCATTCAGAAACTGGCCCGTGAGTCATCCATCATGGCACGAGAAACGTGGGAAGTCTTACTGTTGTTTCTTCTGCAGATTAATGACATTCTTCTAGCCCCGCCAACTGTTCAAGGTCTGTTTATTTTTTTTTTTTCTAGTTTATTTCCAAGCTCCAGATACAGTTCGCTTTAAACTCAACGATGTGTAGACTCAGCGGGGATTTACATTTTGGCATGGCATTTGGCAAACCGAGGTTAAATAACAGTTCTTAGAATGGAAGCCCTCACAGGCATAATATGATGATTTTGCTAACGTGGGGAGAGCCTCTGCATTAATGCGTATTTGATAATGATAGGAGTAGTAGCTTGTTTAGTATATTAGGATAGAGCTTATATAAGGAACAACTAACTAAGGTAGAACCTGTAAGCACTGTACCTGATTACAAATTAGTTATCAAAGTAGACACTAAAAACTTGACAGCTACAGAAGATACTTTGTTCAGCAAGTGAAATCTACAAAATCTTCAGTGTTCTATCTGGAAGTATGACAGTTTGCCATTCATTACCTGGACATCAAGAAGCCTCCCGTTTTACACCTTCAGATTGTATTTTAGAAGCCCTGCCTTGTATGTTGTAGCAAGCGTACCCAGATTGGAAGTCGATATTCCTAGTACTGGGTTCCCTTGTTGCCCTGTTCATCTGTGTAGTCTCTTTGCCATCAGACATGCACGTGTGCTTGTGATCTCACCCCAATACAGTCCAGGAAAGTACCTAAAGGAAATCACAGAATTCCACTATTGACCCCATAATAGGAATACTTTGTTACTGACAGTAGCTGGCCAGTCATTGACTCATTGGCTCTTTGCTGCAGAGTCCTGGTGCCAGGGGTCTCAGCAACTCAAAGCGGGCAGTTCCTCCCCTTCTGGGGCTTATTGTTAAAATTTAATTTTTGTTCATTTGAAATACACATTCTTGTAACTTTTCTTGCTAATCCCAAGTTTGCCTTGTGGAGTTATACAGAGTACAGACCCCTGTTTTTCTCCCTAGTTCCAGGGCTCAGGACAGAGGGACAGGTCTGGTTTTGTGGTTGAGGCTCTGTCCTACCCAGCATCGGTCCTTTTGCTCCCTTCTTTGTCCCTCTCTCCCTTGAAGAGTAGCTTTCAAACACCTGAAAGTTTTATAACAAAGTTTGGAGGTAGAAAGACCTGGGTGTTTATTTGCTCTGATTCCTTCACTTACTGACTGTGTAAACTTGGACAGGATACTTAAATTTTCTCATCTCAGTTTTCTCCTCTTCAAAATGGGTATAACTAACAATTGGTAAAAGATATAAATACCTATCCTGCAGGATTAATGTGAGGAATATGTGAGGTCGTATACATGAATCAGTCGGCACAGAAACGGACCCAGTAGTCACACATCATAGACGTTTGTCCTTTCCCTTCTCCTCTGTGTCCTGTCCACTTGCTGGAAGACTAAGATCTTTGATAAGAAATGAGCAGGGTGACTCGAAAACTTTTTTAATGCTTTATTTATTTTTGAGAGAGAGAGAGAGAGAGAGTTAATGAGGGAGGGGCAGAGAGAGAGGGAGACACAGAATCTGAAGCAGGCTCCTGGCTCCGAGCTGTCAGCACAGAGCCCGACACGGGGCTCGAACCCACGAACCGTGAGATCATGATCTGAGCCGAAGTCGGACTCTTAACTGACTGAGCCACCCAGGTGCCCTGTGACTTGAAAACTTAATAAATGATCATTGGTTGATGTTGTTATGATTTTCTTCATAGGAGTTCCTAAGAATAGTTTCTCATTCTTACTAATTAAATGGCTATTTGAAAGTCAGAACTTAACATTGTAGTTATTTTAATTTTTTGACCACTTATCTCAAATCATTGAATTAAAGATTTTTCTTTAAAAATGAGTATGCCAAAGTTGTTTTCTTTTTGTTGGTAAGGTGGCATTGCTGAGAATCTAGCAGAGAAGTTGATTGGTGTTCTCTTTGAGGTTTGGTTACTAGCTTGTACTCGGTGCTTCCCAACACCTCCTTATTGGAAAACAGCCAAGGAGATGGTGGCAAACTGGAGGCACCACCCAGCAGTGGTGGAGCAGTGGAGCAAGGTCACCTGTGCACTCACATCAAGGTAGGTTGTCATCATTGACTTGCCTTCCTTCATCCGCCTGGCCTAAGACAGCTTTCCCCTACTTCTGTCTTACTGGGATTCATGGAATATGTTGTAAAAAGCTTGTATCCTGTCTCTGTTATTGTATTTTAGGTACAGAATCGAGCCGCTTTTTAAAAATAGATATAGCAGGGGTGCCTGGGTGGCTCAGTCGGTTAAGTGCCTGACTTCGGCTCAGGTCATGATCTCACGGTTTGCCCACGTTGGGCTCTGTGCTGACAGCTCAGAGCCTAGAGCCTGCTTCAGATTCTGTGTCTCCTTCTCTCTCTGCCCCTCCCCTGCTCATGCTCTGTCTCTCAAAAAGGAATAAACGTTAAAAAACATTTGAAAATAAAAATAGAGGGGCGCCTGGGTGGCTCGGTCGGTTAAGCGGCCGACTTCGGCTCAGGTCATGATCTCGCGGTCCGTGAGTTCGAGCCCCGCGTCGGGCTCTGTGCTGACAGCTCAGAGCCTGGAGCCTGTTTCGGATTCTGTGTCTCCCTCTCTCTGACCCTCCCCCGTTCACGCTCTGTCTCTCTCTGTCTCAAAAATAAATGTTAAAAAAAAAAAAATTTTTTTTTAAAAGAAAATAAAAATAGATATAGCATTTTGACTAGTGCCTATTAAATTACAACCTTTCAGATTAAGCAAATATAGAGAAGCAGATAAATTCTGCACCTTACCTCCCTTGCCAAACTCCCACTCTTAATCTTACTACTAAAATATTCATGATTATTACTTAAACCAAACTATAGAAAGGTATAAAAGTTTTAAGTTCACTAGAAATCCTATTATATATGTTTATACATAGTTTTACAGAAATGAGACCATACTATAATGTGCTGTACTATAACCAAAGTAGTTTGTTATAATAATTTTACTTTTCTTACCATTTATATACAATATTATCACTGTTCTGTGAGTAATAAGGCTTTATTTTTTTTCAGGCTTGATTTTTCAATTCAACTCTGCATATTTTAATATGTAACTCTAAAAGATGAGGATTCTTTTTTAAACACAATCACAGTACTATTACCACCCCTAAAAAAACGTTAACACAGTTGTTTAATATCAGTTAGCCATTCGATGTTTAAATTTCCCTTGAATGCCTTAATTTTTTTCTTTCTGTGGTTGATTCTGTTGAGTCCCAACTAAGAGCTCACTTATTACATTTAGTTGACCTGTTTCTTAAGCCTATCTTAAACTATAGGTTCCTACTCTCTCATTTTTATTTCTTTGCAGTTTTTGTTATTGAAAAACTTGGGTTTTTAGAATGTTTCACATTCTGAATTTTTTTGATTATGTCCTAGTTGTGTTAATATGTTCCTCTGTCCTCTGTATTTCCTGTCAACTGGTAGTTAGATCTAGAGACTTGATTTGATTTAGGTTTGGTGTCGGGGGAGGCAGTGTGGAGACAGGAACAAATTTAATTAATTAATTAATTAATTATTTTTAATTTTTTAAAATGTTTATTCGAGAGAGAGAGAGAGAGACAGACAGACAGACAGACAGGGTGTGAGTGGGCGAGGAGCAGAGAAAGAGGGAGACACAGAATCCAAAGCAGGCTCCAGGCTTTGAGCAGTCAGCACAGAGCCTGATGTGGGGCTCAAACTCAAGAACTGTGAGATCATGATTTGAGCCGAAGTCAGATGCTTAGCTGACCGAGCCACCCAGTTGCCCCAGAAACAAATAATTTATAGGTAGCATTATGTATCAGAAGGTAGATTGGTCTTTTCTGAGTTAATAAAATGTTTATACATTTATCATTATTTAAATTAAAAGATGGAGGTTTTGGAATATTCTTTTGATTCTGGTATACCCTAGTGAATGTCAAAATTATAAATCTATTTTTAAATAATACTTCTTATCTTGATTATAAAAGTAATACATTGTGGGGGGGGCACCTGGGTGGCCTAGTCGGTTAAACACTGGGCTCTTGATTTCGGTTCAGGTCATGATGTCACACAGTTCGTGGGATTGAGCCCTGCATCAGGCTCCTCGCTGATAACACAGGGCCTGCTTGGGATTCTCTCTCCCTCCCCCCTCTCTCTGCCTCTCTTCTGCTTGTGCTCTTTCTCTCCCTCTCAAAACAAACAAACAAACAAACAAACATAAAAACACTAAAAGCAATACATTCTCAAAATAGAAAACTTGGAAGACAGAGAAAAGTACCCATCACTTACAGGCAACCAGTGTTAACATTTTAATGTATTTTTTCCATTTCTCTTTATAAAAAAAAGATTATTCTATGTAGTATTGTTACCTGCTTTTTTTAAATGTTTTTTTTTTTTTTTTTTTTTTGAGATAGAATGGGTATGCACACACAAGCAAGCAGGAGAGAGAGAGAGAGTGGGAGAGGGAGAATCTTAAGCAAGCTTCATTAGCACAGAGCCTGATGTGGGGCTTGGTCTCCAGTGTGAGATCATGACCTGAGCTGAAATTAAGAGTTGGATGCTTAACCGACTGAGCCACCCAGGTGCCCCATTATTTGCTTTTTTTTTTAATGTGATTCTTAACCACATTAATTACATGTGCCTTTTTCATTCTTTAATCTCAAGATATTTTATTTTTGCAATAGTAGAAAAAATTTATATTATCTTTGTGTTTTGTTACTGTTTTCATTGGTTTTTTTCTTAATATAATTTTTTGTCAAATTGGTTTTCATACAACACCCAGTGCTCATCCCAGTAAGTGCCCTCTTTAAGGCCCATCACCCACTTTCCCTCCCCACCCCCGTTCAACCCTCAGTTTATTCTCTGTATTTAAGAGTCTCTTATGGTTTGCCTCCCTTCCTCTTTGTAACTTACTTTTTTTCCCCCATTCCCTTCCCCCATGGTCTTCTGTTAATATTCTCAAGATCCACATATGAATGAAAACATATGGTATCTGTCTTTCTCTGACTTATTTCACTTAAGTATATTCAGGGTCATATTTTTAATGGCTTTGTAGTTTTTCATTATGTAAATGGAATTGTAATTTATTTAACCATTTCATTGTTGTTTAGATATTTATGTTGTTCCCAGTATTTTACTTTAAACATATTGTTGGGGTGCCTGGGTGGCTCAGTGGGTTAAATGTCTGACTTCAGCTCAGGTCATGATCTCGCAGTCATGAGTTTGAGCCCGGCATCGGGCTCTGTGCTGACAGCTCAGAGCCTGGAGCCTGCTTCGGATTTTGTGTCTCCCTCTCTCTCTACCCCTCCCCCGCTTGTGTGTGCTTGCTCTCTCTCTCTCTCTCTCTCTCTCTCTGTCTCAAAAATAAAAATAAAAAACATGAAAAATATTGTTGATGTGAATATACATTGTGTGTGTATATTCTGGTTATTTCTAGATATAACTTCTAGATATAAGGTATAATTTCTAGATAGAAGACAGTTGAGTCAAAGGGCTTTGAACCGTTTAAATACATTTGGAATAGTACTAATAAATTAAGTAACTGAATTGTTGAATTACTTTTAAGGTACACTATAAATTCTGAACTTCATGTAAGTTATATAGCAGTTGTTATTATGGATAAATTACAGCTTAGTTGTGGGGCGCCTGGGTGGCTCAGTTGGTTAGCGTCTGACTTCAGCTCTGGTCATGATCTCACAGTTGTTGAGTTTGAGCCCCCACATTAGCTCTCTGCTGTCATTGCAGAGCCCACTTCAGATCCTCTGTCCCACCCCCCCCGCCCCTCCCCTGCTCTCACACTCTTGCGCGTGTCTGTGCACTTGCTCTCTCTCAAAAATGAATAAACATTAAAAAAATTATAGCTTAGTTGTGTTGAAGGAGTTTGCAGTGGGATGAACCTTTTAAAAATAATTTAAATGACAATTTATTATTTATCTTATAATTCTGTAACAAATTATATAACGTAAGTTGAATATTATAGGACTATATAATTATTTGCAATTAGTTACAAATAAACATTTAAAAATAATTCATGATTTTATAAATTGCTATATGGTTTGTAATTTTATGTATTATAAAATTAACATAAAATTAGCGTATCATATGCAATTTTATGTATTGCATACTGTATATTATAAAGCTACATGTATAAAATTAGATTTTTTTTTTTAATATGAAATTTATTGTCAAATTGGTTTCCTTACAACACCCGGTGCTCATCCCAACAGGTGCCTTCCTCAATGCCCATCACCCACTTTCCCCTCCCTCCCACTCCCCATCAACCCTCAGTTTATTCTCAGTTTTTAAGAGTCTCTTATGGTTTGGCTCCCTCCCTCTCTTCCCCCCACCCCTTCCCCTTCACCATGGTCTTCTGTTAAGTTTCTCAGGATCCACATAAGAGTGAAAACATATGGTATCTGTGTTTCTCTGTATGACTTATTTCATTTAGCATAACACTCTCCAATTCCATCCACGTTGTTACAAAAGGCCATATTTCATTCTTTCTCATTGCCAAGTAGTATTCCATTGTATATATAAACCACAACTTCTGTATCCATTCATCAGTTGATGGACATTTATGCTCTTTCCATAATTTGGCTATTATTGTACAATTTTATATATTGCATACTATATATTATAAAGCTACATATATAAAATTAGATTTTAATGATACATAATGTTAATGTGTAACATGTATATGTGGTTTTATAAATTATAGGTACATAACCTAAAATATAAATTAAATATATAAATTATAAGTAATAATTTTAAAAACAAATTATTCAAATATTTGAAAAAGTTTTTTAATCTTTTACAAAATTGGAAATCCCCTTTTAATTTCTCTCTTGTCAGTAAGGGTTTTCATCGATCTTTTGTTACATATGATACACATTTCATCTGTTTTCTCTTGTATTTCTCTTACCTCTTTTTTTTAATGTTTGTTTATTTTTGAGAGAGATGGAAACAGAATGTGAGTCAGGGAGGGGCAGAGAGAGAGAGGGAAACACAGAATCCAAAGCAGCCTCCAGTCTCTGAGCTGTCAGCACAGAGCCCGACGCAGGGATCGAATTCACACACTTGTGAGATCATGACCTGAGCGTATGTCGGACTCTTAATCAACTGAGCCACCCAGGCGCCCCTCTTTTATCATATTTTAATTCTTGAATATATTTTTCACTCTGTTAAGAAATGAACTTGGTGGTGTGCAATTTTTTTCTATTCTAGATTGCTACGCTTTACGTATGGTCCTTCATTTCCTCCATTTAAAGTTCCTGATGAAGATGCCAGTCTGATCCCTCCTGAAATGGATAACGAGTGTGTGGCACAGACGTGGTTTCGCTTCTTACATATGTTAAGGTACTATTATTTAGTGTCACGTTTGCTTTTTATCCAGTGTCTTAGGGCAGAAACCGTGCTGTAGCTCTCATGTTGGCACTCAGTGTGTGGCTCCTAAGTACAGGCCTCAGGTGGAGCCACATGGGACAGTAGGCGTATCTGCATCACGTGGCTCCTCCTGTCCCTGTCTCAGCAGAGGCAGGCTGCCCTCAGCCGTGCTCGGTCTGCACTCTCTGGAAGCTTGTCCCCTGTGGTACATATGACATTTGTTCTCTTGCCTACTGCTGCAGCTTAGATCATAGCTCTCCCAGGACTTTGTTGCATTCTGTGGGGACTGGAGACTGCCTTGCTTCTGTGTGTGACCAGTGCTGTGTCTGGTCAGCTTGGCTAGGAGGGCCTCTCTAGTGTCCTTGTTTGAAATGTCACTGAGGCATACACTAAAATTACACAGAAGGATAAATTGCTGCTTCCTGCTCTCTCTTTCTTTCTAATAATTCTATTCGGTTCAGTTTCATTGCTTCCTATTTTTTTCTCTACTAGCCACATCCTTCTGTTGTGTGTAACTTATGTTCTGTTGCATACTGCCTTAATTCTCATTTCCTCTCATTCTGGTTCGACTGGCCTCATTTTTCTGTTTGTGTATTGGTGATTCTAAATTACTCTATGTGACCTTTTTATAAATTAGGGTTGTGAACCATTCTCTTTTTTCCCAGTTCTTAGTTTGCATTTTTCATCTTTCAGTTTTCTTAAAAATGTCTTTTTCTGGGATCATTCTCTATTTCCTTTAAAATTAGAAAGTTTTTCTGTGTAATTAATTCCTTTTCTCTTTTTTGATAGTAATCCCGTGGATTTGAGTAACCCGGCCATTATAAGCTCTACTCCCAAATTTCAGGAACAGTTCTTAAATGTGAGCGGAATGCCACAAGAATTGAATCAGTATCCCTGCCTTAAACATCTGCCTCAAATATTTTTTCGTGCCATGCGTGGAATCAGCTGTCTGGTGGATGCATTCTTAGGTGAATTTTGTGTATGTTGCTAAATGTTTGGAGAGCTACATGTAGATAACTTTAGAGTCTAGATTTAGAAACTATTATGGAAAGCCAAAAAGGAAAAAAACAACACACCAGATTTGATGACAAATAACAAAGTAGGAAAAATTATTTGCAATAAATGTAATAGCTAGAAATGTAAAAGCTAGAAAGCGTTTGTTGTCTTTATATAAACAGATCAGACAATGCTAAGAAAAAGAATAAGACTTAGTAGATAAATGGACAAAGAATATGAATAAATGATTTGCAGAAAAGTTCATTCTCACTGGTAATCTAAGAAAATACAGATTAAAATTCATTAGGTATCATTCTTCTGTGTGTCATAAGCAAGTTATACCTTTTGTGAGCCATTATTTTAAACTGTTTCACATTTTAAGAGTATGAAAACTCAATTTTTTTAACCTATCGAAAGGCAGTAATATTTAATATCTGTTATTTTCTAAAACATCTGTTATGTGCATTTGTTAATATGTTTCATAGGTGATAGTTCAAATTAAGTTTGTCTGCCACATAGCAACCCAAAGTACCAGAGATTTAAACAAGATAGTTTATTTTCGCATATGTTAAGGCCAGGGCTAGGTAGTATAGGGCCACTGTAGCTGTTCCATCGTTACGAAGGACCCAAGGCTTTGGTCTTTTGGCTCCCCATTCTTTGTGTACTCTCTCGTGGTCCATGATGGTTGAATGAGTTCCAGCCATCCTGTTCAGGAGTTAGGAAGGGAGGAGAGTCTACATTTGATTGGTCCTCTTAAGGAGATTTCTTGGAAGACGCACCCAACAATCACCCACTTCTCTGTGGTCAGAACATAGCCACATCTTATTCTGAGGGAGGCTTGAACATGTCGTCGTGTGTTTTGGGTAGCCGTGTCCAGCTGAAACTTGTATTCTGTAATCAGGAAGAAAGAGTGAATGGATATTGGGAGGCAACTAATGGTGTCTGCTGTAGTCTTGTCCTGAGCCTTCGCTGGTGTTGCTTGAGGAAGATTTTTCTGACCACGTGTTTGGAACTGTGAAGAATAACTCCGTTGGTCTTTGTTTAAAAGGCATTTCTAGACCCCGATCGGACAGTGCTCCTCCAACGCCCGTGAATAGATTAAGTATGCCTCAAAGCACTGCTGTCAATACCACCCCACCACATAACCGGAGGCACCGGGCTGTTACTGTGAATAAGGCCACCATGAAGACAAGCACAGTAAGGGTTTTCATCTCTGTTACTATGCTGTGTAAAGTTGACTTGTTAAGCTGCTATCCGTTTAAAAAAGTCCTGGTGTTTTCTCACATTTTTCTTGAGTGTGGATGTATTCTTACACTCCTGTAACAGGTTAGTACTGCTCATGCCTCGAAAGTTCAGCACCAGACATCCTCCACTTCTCCTCTGTCAAGTCCCAATCAGACAAGTTCTGAACCCCGGCCACTGCCTGCCCCTCGGAGACCAAAGGTTAACAGCATCTTGAATCTCTTTGGATCATGGTTATTTGATGCAGCGTTTGTTCACTGTAAACTTCATAATGGGATAAACAGAGACAGCAGCATGACTGGTAAATATTGCTCAAGAAATATGTTATCACTTTTTTCTTTTCTTTTTTTTTCTTTTTAATCTTTCCTACCTGCAAGATTAATATGTATCTTAAAAAGCTTTCTGTCTCTGACCAAGCAGTGTCTTTGTGTTTAACCCCTTCCAGCTGCAGTAACAGAATTTAGGAAGTTTTCCTACCTGTCCTTTTTATGTATGTTCTATGAGGTTTGGCATTTGTCTGGTTTTATTAGACACACTTCAGGTTAGCCACTTTTTGTTGAATCAAATTCCTTTCAGTAGGTGGCCTGGAAGTTCCCTTCATGTCAGCCAGGGTAATGATATTGAGAGAAAGAATTGAAGATTTTGACCAGAAATTTATTCACAAGAAGTGTTTTCTTAGATTCTGACAGCCATTCACTTATTAGTACATATCAAGATCAGAAAATTTCTGCTTCATGAAAGACTCTTACTTCTCAGGTTTTAGTTGAGAGAACTTTATTTCAGGGCCCACTTTCAAAAATACCATTTGCTCTGGAACTAAATAAGACTGGTGGAGAATTAATAACTCAACCCTGATATCTTCATTTAGATTTTATGACAAATTAAACTATTTAGATAAAATCTGATTTATTTTTGTCATCCTACCGTTGTACTTGGAAGTCGTGGCATAGTGTGCAGGATGGGAGCGTAGGGAAGTGCAGAATGTGCTGGATATTTCTGATAGGTCTTACGGAGAACGATGATAATGGCTAGCGTTTACTGAGCTACAGTTACTACGTGCCCAGGCACCGTGTTATATGCATTAATGAGTGTATTGGTTGTTTGGTAAGAAAGCACTTTTCTGACTGGGGTTGGAAGTAGCTTGAGAGAAAAGGATGCCTAATTTATGCATGTCTAGGGGGAATGTTGGTTCCAAGGATTAAAACTAATATACTGATCATAAAGGTCTCTGCTTTCTCTCAGAAATGCATTCTTAGCTGTTATGAATCATCTCAGAACTAAGGTCTAAGTGAGCATTATACACGTATAATTATTTTAGATGTTCTTACAAATTTTTTAAATGATTTAAAAAGTTGTGAATATGAAGATATTTTCAGGAATATGATTTGAGATCGCATGTTTGAGTTTACAGATTCCCTTGTTCATTTTCTTCGAATTCAAACCCTTTATATTCTGCCATTTCCATATTTTGTTTACAAGCTTGAAAGTAATGCTTACTTGTGGATAAGTAAATGTACTTAGTAATGACTCAATGAAAACTTAGAAAACCATTTTTGGCTTATATTTTCTTATGTTCATGTGCCATATATTTTGAGTTTTCCGAATCATGTTTATTAATTTGTATTGTATTTGCTAGAACGAATCAGTCATATTTTTAATTTTTATTTTTATTAAGGTGCAATTCTTATGCTGTAACTTTTGGGTATCAAGCTGTTGACTCTAAAGTCCCTGAATCCAGAATGGCTCCACCTCCTGCCTCCTTGGTGGGCTTGCTTAAAGGGAATATGCAAATCTTCTCACTCTCTAGGGAGTTTGTAACAGCTTTGCTCACCCTCTTGTGCCAAAAGATAGAAACCAGAATTCAGATCATATGTGGGCAACAAATTCTTACTTTGAACTCTTAACATTTTCCTTGGTGTGGAAAAGATAGAAGCTCCTCTTCCCCCTGTTGTGTTCAGAGATGAGAAAGGCTGTTACATTACCCAGGAGATAGGAGGTGTCCGGGTATTTCCCTGGATTGGAGTGCTAATGGGTGCTGCTCTTGAAGTCGTGGGGATGGAGGGTTTGGGAATACAAACACTGTTAGTCTGTTTCTAAGTACTGGCTGCCATCAAGGAATTCTGCCATGCAGTTCACCTCTAACTTAAAGTGTTTGCTTCTATGAACTGGTTAGCTTTAGATTGATGTGACATTACACTGTAGTTTGTAAAAGTAACATTGAGCTGGGAAGGGTTAATGAACTAAAATTTTAATGCACGTTATTGGCAGTTCAAAACCTCAATTCTTTGTAGTTGTGTAATTTTCTTCGTTCATTGTTTTGCATGATACAAAACTCATAATTTTGGATCTGAATGCACAATTTCCTGTTTTTGAACTAGCTTGTGGTATCATAAAGCTTTTAATCTAACTTTTAAAAAGCTAAAAAGCTTCTTAACTTATTGTAAAATTTCACCATCTTTAAAGTATTTTATGATTACTGCTGTCCTTTGATTTGTTTCCATTTATTTCTATTATCTTGCAGCATCTTTTATCCAAATTCTTCTTTCTTATAAATCTTGTAAGTAGGAACCAGAAGCTTCTCCTTAATTGCAGTCATGTTTTTATTTTTTTCATAATTCCATTAAAAAATTTGATTGTCATTGTCTCTTGTAGTTTTTGCACTTGGGAAGAAAAATACTTTTCTGTGTTTTGAATGGGGAAGATTGTTGGCAAAAGCAAATTAATCTGCCTGAATCAGTCCCATTATTTCTGTACACTAGTCTGGTCATGTCATGAATTCCAGGACTTTGCACTAACTGTGTTTTGGCTTTTTTTTTTTTTTTTTTTTTTTTTTTTTTTAAAGCTTTAAGCTTATTTTTATACAGATTTAGTGTTTGATTTGTATGCATTCTGCATGTAGTGTTTTTCAATTGTATTATTGCTGGATAGCTTATTCAGGACAAAAATGGCTCATGGGAAGTTGCATAAAGATTTATGCTTGACTCTGCACTCTATTAAAACTATTATTACAAAATAATTTACACATTTCACGTAGAGTGATAAAAGATTTCAGAGTGATTTTCAATACACTATGAAATCTTTTGTTAAAAGTAAAAGCAACTTTCAAAGGGCTTCTGTTTCAGTGACAACGAATGACCATGATAATCTTTCTTGCCAATCCAATTTTCTGATTTATCAACCTCAAGTTAGCTGCTGTCTGTGGTTGTTAAAATTCATTCTCATTTTGCTTGGTTGGGCGATTCTTTGGTGTGTGTTTTGGAGTTGGGTGGGTGGTGGGAATGCTCTCTCTTCCTCCCTGCCCATTTCTCATCCTTACTTTGCCCTCTCCCTAAAATATACGAACTGGCATGGGCTTGCCCATTTAATTATAATGTCTGTCTGGGGTAATATGTAAATTGCAGTAGCTGTTTTTCTTAATGTTTAAGCATCATTCTACAGGGAGAGGAAAAAGAATTAATAATAGAAAAGCCAAATTCTTTATTATATATCTGAGACTCTGAGTACGGATATATACAAATGTACTCTGCTGATCAAAAGTTCAGTTGAAAAATGCTTCTAGTAGAATCTGTGAAACTGTTAATATCACTGTAAATTAATTGTTACTATTTTCAAAGAAGATTTCCCAGAGCCCCTTAAAAAAAAAAAAAAATTAAGACATAGTTGCCAAACAAGCATTATTGAATTCTATTTCAATAACTATTTAATGACACCAACACTTGATCTTTGTGTCCAGGGTCCCATGAGCCTATTTGCGTATTGACAAATGTAATAACACCCTCCTTTTCTCTCCTCAGCCATTACAACACAAGCTAGCATGGAGTTTCGACGGAAAGGGTCACAAATGTCCACAGACACCATGGTTTCCAATCCTATGTTTGATGCAAGTGAATTTCCTGATAACTATGAAGCAGGAAGAGCTGAGGCTTGTGGGACACTGTGTAGGATTTTTTGTAGCAAGAAGACTGGAGAAGAGATTCTGCCAGCTTATTTATCCAGGTCTTAGAATTTTCTTTTTGTTTCTTTTTCCATTTATATCGTTTTGATAGTGAAACTAATGTAGCATGGCTTGGTAGGCTGAATTGATGAGTAAACATTGGTCTGAAAAACTTGCAAATGTCTGTAAGTAATTGAAACTTTTGCTTGAAGTTCTTCCATTTTGCCTGCCTCATCAAATTTGGTAAATATCCTTAAGATGCTTTTTATTTTAGAAGTATTATTTATTTCATCATATTTGACTTTTATTAATTATGGAGAGATTTGGAAGGATCACGCTAGTTAAATAAACTTTCAGCACAGTCTTAGCCATATACACAGTCCAGAAATGTTAGCTGTGAATCTGGCCTCTGAGGAGCTTATTTTCTCAAGTGAGCAAAGAAAGCCATGGACACAAGTGACAGTGATCCATTAGTAATAGAAGTTGGTAGGAGAGAGGCAGAGGTAAAGTGCTGTGGGCATTCAGAAGAAGAAGCAGTATGTACTTACCCAGGGATTCAGGAAAGACTTATAGAGGATGGGATGATTGTGCTGGACTTAAAAAGGATGGGTAGTATTTAGAGTATGTTAGCAGGTTGGGTAGGGTCCTCTCACTCAAATCTGTGACTTCAGCCATCTGTGTGAATGGCTCTGCCAGCCATTTAGCTGCTCAGGGCAGAAACTAAGAGTCCTTTTAGACTCTTCTTCCACTGTGTCTTTAGATGGTGAACCAACTCCTGCCTTTCTGCTACTTAACCCTCTTTGGAATCTCTCTACTCTGTCTTAACCATGACGCTTCAGACCTTGCCACCTTTTTCCTAGTTTAACTTGTAGTGGCCTCCTATTTTTCTTGACTACATTTTGCTTTCCTCAGCTGACCTTTAGCCTAGCTGCTAAAGTGATCAACGATACCGTTTAGGTGGCTTTGTGCCTGCTATAGGTTCTCGGGAGAGAGGATTACACTGAATCAGAGGGAACCAAGTGCAGAATCATATAGGCCTGAAACAGGGAACTAATCAGGGAAATCTTAATAATAGGCTCTTGGCTTTTGTTTTTGTTTTAATTTTTTAAAATGTTTATTTATTTTTGAGAGGGAGAGAGACACAGCAGGAGTGGGGGAGAGACAAAGGGAGGGAGACACAGAATCCGAAGTAAGCTCCAGGCTCTGAGCTGTCAGTGCAGAGCCTGATGCGGGGCTCCAACTCATGAACCGTGAGATCATAACCTGAGCTGAAGGCGGACGCTTAACCGACAGAGCCACCAGGCTTTGGCTTTAAGTAACAGGAAACTCCTCTGCTGATCAAAAGTGTGATTTAAGCAAAATAGAAACATGTTATGAGAAATTGTGCCATTTAATACATTCTAAGGTCGGGACATGCAGCAGGGCCGCACAAAGGGCAGGGACCAGCAACTAGAAAGTGTTCAAGGAACAAAACAACTTTCTTCCTGTTTCTCTGTCTTCTTGGTCTCCCAGAACTTCCTCATTCTTCTCTTCTCTGCAGATTATTTTCTTAAGTTTCAATGTGCTTCTGAGTTCCCAAATTCCATTGCTTTGGTCTAGGTGATCAGGAGGGCCAGTTAGCATCTCTGAAGCCTAATTTCAGATTCCTGGGAAAAAAGATCTGATTAATCGGGCGTCTACCTCTGGCCTAGTCGCTATGGCTGTGAGGGTGGGTCACATGGAGTGCTGGAGCTCATCCTTTGTGGTGGGGGCGTAGTCTCAGGAGGGAGACTATGGGTTGGGGAGATACCCTGAACAGTACCAATAGTGATAAGGTGGAAGGTTGTTATCATGAGCTTTCTGTCTGGCCCATAAGACTGGATGGATGGTAGTATGACCAACCAAAAGGGCAGATTTGTGAGAGGGCAGATGATGAACTTAGTTATCAACCTGTTGAGTGTGAGATGCCTGTGGGATATTAACAAATAATGAAGTTCCTACTATGTGCCAGACACTCTGCAAATACTGGAGTAATCAGTACATGTTGTCAGTAATCGATAATTGGACATGACCTGCCTTTAGGTATCCACACACTTTTGGCTGACAGATCTGGGCTCAGTTGAGAGGCATGGACTAAAGACTGATTTGATTATATTCTGTGGCTTAAAACCAGGCTAGTACGAGAAGGAGCTTAAGAGAGTGGATGGAGCTTAGCAGCCTGATGGACACCAGTATAGGAGGCAAGCGGGGTAAGAGGTCTGTTAGAGGAAACAGCTACAGCAGTCAGAGAGGGAAAAGAAGAAGGGAGTATATTAAAGTGGTGAATGAATACTTTAAAAAGGCAGAGTAAGTTGAGACTTGGACATGTCTTTTGGATTTAGCACTTGGGACACTGTTGGTTATTTGCGAATATGGTTTTAACTGAATTCTAGAAAGAGAAGCCAGACTGAAATGTGTTGAGTAGTGACCAGGAGGTGAGGAAGCGGTTTCCAAAGAGTTTTGCAGAGAAAAGAAGTACCTCACGGTAGAAGAGTTTACCAGTATAGTCGCTCTGAATTATAGAAGATTGAATACCTAGTTGATTGGGGGTTAGGGGAGGGGACTAAACGAAGGTAGATGCAGGTATATTCCTAAAAGGAGTTTTATTTCAGACTCCCCTCCATGTCACGGTGAATGCAGGGCTGCATGAGGTTTCTTTCTTTCATCGTCCCCCTGGAAAAGAGGGGGAAGGGAAAAAAGACACAATGCACCCTTTTTTTTTCTTTAGGAATTGGAAGATGTTGCAAAACTTTACTGGCATGGAATTCAGCTCACTAATTCCTCTGGCTTATTAATAATTGCTGTAGCCATTTGTTTTGTTTTGGTTGCTTCATCTGCAGGCACCTATAACTTTGAGTTGCAAGGCTTAAAACTTCGAGAAGGTGTAAGAGACATGAATCTTTTTTTTCTTTTCATTAGGAAAGATATTTTGGTTCTTAGTATATTTGCTTTTGAGTTGTTCTAACTCCAGTAATACCTTTTAAGGATAGAAGTAATGAAGAGTGGAAATAGGCTTTCAGATGACTATGTAGAAAATATTAATGATTATGAAAATAATTGATCGGCAGTTTGTTTAAAATTTTTTTCTTGCTTTCCTAGATTTTACATGCTTTTAATTCAAGGTTTGCAGATAAATGATTATGTGTGCCATCCTGTCTTGGCCAGCGTTATTCTAAACTCCCCTCCTTTGTTCTGCTGTGACTTGAAAGGGATTGATGTTGTGGTTCCTTACTTTATTTCAGCTCTTGAAACCATTTTGCCTGACAGGTAAGCTATCATTCTGCACTAGTATGTCACTGGTTGGGTTTGGCCTGGTCTGTTTGGTGCTTCGTCCCCAGTTGCCTAATTTATCCTGTGCTAGTGTCTTCATAGCCCAGAGGAACTCAGGTCACATTACATGGGCATAGAACATCCAGATCCATCCACCTCATCCCTGAATTCAATCAGTTCTGATTTGTCCGTGGGCATGTCGAATTCTTTTTGGCCTGAGCTGGAGGGCTAAGAACAACCCCAGCCCAGAGGTCCTACTTTTATAGAGTAGGTCATACATTTAAAATCAGTCAGTCAGATTCTAGTTTAATTCTGTAACACCTTAACATAGAAATTCACACACACACACTGCAGAAAATAAACTCAGTAGAAACTAGTTACTGCATTCTTTATGAAACCAAACCCAGTACTTCTATTGTGAAAAATTGACATAATGTATATTTGGCAATAGCTAAAAACATACTTTGGTTTGGAAATACCAAAAGCGTTTTTTTTTTCTTTTTTTTTTCTTTTTTTTTTTTTGGCAGAGAACTCTCAAAATTCAAAAGCTATGTAAACCCAACAGAATTGAGAAGATCTTCCATTAATATCCTACTTTCTTTGTTGCCCCTCCCTCATCATTTTGGCACAGTCAAATCTGAGGTAACGTTTCATTAAAGTTTTTTATATTCTGCGTTCTGTTTTGTGTGCTTCTTCAAGTCAAATTGTATTTTAAAAATGGAACATGAGCTTTTTAAGATTTTTCTCAGGGACTCCTGGCTAGCTCAGTCGGTGGAGCATGCAACTCTTGATCTTGGGGTTGTGAGTTAGAGCCCCACACTGGATGTAGAGATTACCTAAAATAAATAAATCAATAAAATCTTAAAAAAAAAAAGAACCAACTTAGATTATTTCAGTTGAACTGGCAAAGTTGATTTGTTGTGGTATTTCTTCTGTTAGTCAACCAGCATGCCTTGGTCTCCTATTTCAGATGGCACTAACACATGCTGTGTGAGTTAGTGCCACATTAGCCAGCACGGTGGCTAATATTAGTCAGATTGAAAGCCTTTCTTGTTAGACCGACCTCTTTGTCCACTGTAGCGGTTGCCACATGGGCATAGCGCACCACAGCGGTCGATGTTGAATATTATTTGTTTCTTCCATAGGTGGTCCTGGAAGGAAAGTTTAGTAATGATGACAGCTCTTCATATGATAAACCGATAACTTTTTTGTCCCTGAAGTTGAGACTTGTGAATATACTAATAGGTGCCTTGCAAACGGAGACGGACCCCAACAACACTCAAATGATACTAGGTTTGTGTTCACAAAAGTTTTTTTAAGTGAACCCGTATGCTGTTGACGCCAGGCATGCTGAGACAGCAGGGGTCAGTGATGGGAACCTAAGCCTAATACAGCTCTACTTATTCTGAATCAGAGGCAGAATTGTTTGCTTTTATATATGAAAAAGTTTAAAGGGGGGAGATGAGGGAAGGGGGAAGAATTACAGTTGTCTTAGTGCATCCTTTTTGTTTAGTTTTATTTGTGATATTTTTCTCTTTCCCTCTTGCCTTTCCTCTCTCCTCCTCTCTCCCTTAACCCACTTCCTCCCCTTCCTTCTCTTGTCTTTCCTTCCCTCCCTTCTTACATCTGTGTTTTCCTCTTCCTCCTGCCCATTACGTCCATATGGAAAAAATTTGAGTTGGGTGTAATTCTAGAAGCCATGTAAGAACGCTGCCAGGAGCAAACTGAGGAGGAGCTGTTGCTGTGCTTCCCTCCTTTTTCCTTAATGTTTTCTTTTGGTCCCCTGATCATACTGATTCTCTTTTAAATGGCCACTCAACGTTACGGCCAGTGACATAAGCGCTCATTATTTTTCAACTTGATTACCACAATTGTCTCTTTGTGTCTTTCCTCGAAGCCGAGAGCATGGTCCTAAGTACAGGCATTCTGAGGACAACACTAAAGAACTGATGGCATGGCTTTTATCCTTGAGCAAGCCCTATTGCAGAAATTAGGATATCCTCAAGGCAGAGCTTGCCTGCCTTGTTCAGTGTCTTCAGTGTTGAGCGAAGAAACCAAAAGGGCAAGAAAGACTTCAGAGGGGGAAGTGGGAGTTAAATTTGATCTTGTAGGGCAGAATTTGAATAGGCAGAAATGAGGTTAGGATTTCATTTCAGGAGAGGAAGTGTCATGACCAAAGAATGGGTGATTGCAGTAGTAGTTGGAGTGAGTGTTCAGAACGTAGTATGTTTTGCAGTGAGAAAGTGGAATAAATAGGGAAGAATAAATTGTTTCCTTTTGGAAAAGACTTGAAGGAACAGAGCTTAAATCTCACTATAAGAGGGCCTCCAAGTTGTAGGGTTTTAGGTTATTCAAATAACATGTCACTTGAAATCAGATAATTTTCTACAGAGTTGATATTTAGTTTTGCCTTAACCCTTGTTCTGAAGAGCTCCCTATGTATATTTCAAGAAAGAGTCAATTGTCACTCTTCCTATAGATTGGGAAAACTATGTCTGTCCCCTCTTTAACCAGGTGGACAAGAGCACTCCCACACTGGGATGAGAAGCAGTGTGTTAGGCTCACCATCTTGTTTCTGTCGTAGCCTTTTCTAGAGCTGTAAGTTCTCTGATAGTAAATACATGCAGCTTGCCTTCAGAATGTGCAGCCATGGTCAAGCCCTGAGCCATGTGGCTTTAATCATTCTGAAAAAGCAGTCTGGTATGTGTATGTATATACCCACATACACACACACACACACACACACACACACACACACACACACACAATGGAGTATTACTTGGCAATCAAAAAGAACGAAATCTTGCCATTTGGAACAACATGGATGGAACTAGAGGGTATTATGCGAAGCAAAATTAGCCAGTCAGAGAAAGACAAATATATGACTTCACTCATATGTGGAATTTAAGATACAAAACAGACGAACATAGGGGAAGGGAAGCAAAAATAATACAAAAACAGGGAGGGGACGAAAACATAAGAGACTCTTAAATATAGAAAACAAACTGAGGGTTGCTAGAGGAGTTATGGGTTGGGGGGTGGCTAAATGGGCAAGGGGCATTGAGGAAGACACTTGGAATGAGCACTGGGTGTTATACGTACGGGATGAGTCACTGGAATCTACTCCTGAAATCATTATTGCACTATATGCTAATTAGCTTGGATGTAAATTAAAAAATTAAAAAGCAGTCTGGTCAGAAAGATATAGTTGTGATTTTTATTTTGTTGTTTTTCTTTTATTTCTAAAAAAACAGAATGTGATTTTAAAGTATTCCATATCTTTCTTAGTTTGTATTACCCTTGAAATTGACATGTTTACATAGTCAGCTAAAATCATATTCCTGTCTCTGCTGTTAATTGAGATATTTCAGCCATTTTAGTATTCTTGTCATATATTTAAATAAAACGCACTTTTTTTTTTTTTTGCTGTTACAGGGGCAATGTTAAATATTGTTCAAGATTCAGCACTTTTAGAAGCCATTGGTTGCCAAATGGAGATGGTAAGAAGCATACCACGTGTAATGTGTCAGGAGAATATCAACATCTGATTTTATGTAAATTGCATTCCAAAATGTCTGTCTTTGTGATTTTTAAAGGCATTTGTAAATTCAGCTCATTGATTCTGAAGGATCTTATTTTAAAATGTGTATTTCGAGGTTTCTTACCTTTTAGTGCTTCCTCAGCCATTAATCAGGTCTTTGAGAGATTCTGCATGAGAGAAATTTCAGATAGATACAGTCTTTATTCCTGGACAGTGTCTGCTTGAAGCTCTTGACTTCTTTTGCTGTGCTGGTGAACTGGCTTGAATAATCTAGGAAAAGCCCTCTATTCTATTATTCCTTCTATGCCTAGTAGATCTAATGCTGGCTGGAAACAAGCATGAGTTTATTCTTTTCCATCTTATCAGCTCTTTTTTTTTTTTAAGTTTATTTATTTTGAGAGAGCGAGAGAATGGGCAGGCGCATGTGAGCAGGAGAGGGGCAGAGAGAGGGAGAGAGAGAGAATCCCAAATGGGCTTTGTGCTGTGAGCCTAAAAAACGGTGAGATAGTGACCTGAGCCAAAATCAACAAATGGACACTTAACCGACTGAGCCACCCAGGCGCCCCCATCAGCTCTTTTACACCCAAAGTTTGAAGGTCCCCCAAAGCATCAATGCTTCCAAATTAAAAATGTTTCCCCTGCCCCCCTACTTCTGGCTTCAGGATATGTGATCCTTGTACCTGGAGTAAAGACAAGAGAGTGGAGAAATTAATAGAGTATACTAGAATGAGATGGGTATATGTAAGATGGGTGATCAAATTATTATTAAGGAAATTAGATTCATATCCCAGTAGGTAGCTAAAATAATCAACTGATGTGGATATAATGAATTTTGTTTATATGGGGGAAAATGAGAGAAATCTTTAACAGATACCTTTGTCAGCCCCTGTACATATGGAAGTACTAACTGTAATATTTCATTGTTTGTGTTCTATGATGTAACTGCATTTGAAAGTTACTGTGGTTTATTTGTGTTTTGTTTTTTTTAAGATTGTATAAATCTTAAAGCGTTCTAAAGTTTTGCTTAGAGGCACTAGGGTGTTTCTTTAAGGACCCAGAGTTATTAGCTCGCGAAATCTAGTGAAGATGGGAAAGGTCCTGAGCTGGCCCTTTGTAAACAGCGGCAAAGAAGACTCCAGAATGGGCAACCATAATCATCAGACCTTTCATACCCTTCAATAGATGGTGTCTGTGCAAAAACACGATAGTTTTAATCCCTTGTCAGTTTTTATCTGTATCAGTTTGTGCTGCTTAAACAGCTACTTAGCCATTCCATTTTATCAACATGGCTTTTAATGACTGACCTCTATTTATACTTGTCAACTTGGGATGTAGACCTCAGATATTTGACTCGTTTTTATTTGACTAGGGTGGTGGAGAAAATCACCTGAAGAGTCATAGTCGCACTAATAGTGGTATTAGTTCAGCAAGTGGTGGAAGCACAGAGCCCACAACTCCTGACAGTGAAAGACCTGCTCAGGCCCTCCTAAGGGATTATGGTAAGCCATGTCTGGTTTTTTGAAATCCAAATTTTATTGAATAAGTTTTAATGCCCAGATATGTAAGACAAACAAAATCTTTTTAAACAAAATTGTAATGTTATGATTTTTTTAAGGTATTTAAGTATAATAGACTATTAGTCTAAGAGATTTTTATTATTTTTTAATTTTTATTTTATTTTAGAGAGAGAGTGTGAGCAGGGGAGAGGGGCCAAGGGAGGGAGAGAAATTTAAGCAGGCTCCATGCTCAGTGTGGAGCCCGATGTGGAGCTTGATCCCATGATCCTGGGATCATGACCTGAGCTGAAATCAAGAGTCGGATGCTCAACTGCCTGAGCCACCCAGGCGCCTATAAAAGATTTTTTTAAAAGAAAGCAAATCTTTTAAAATTAGCTCTATAGCTTCTAATAGCTAATTTTGGGTAGTTTATTAGATTTTATAAATGATTATAGTGGGTTGTCAGGGAAACATTTCTGGATTCTGTACCAAGTGTTGGTAATACAGAGTCAAATAGGATGTGCTGTCCCTCAGGCTCTAATGACAGAGTCAGCCAGCACGTCAGTTATTGCAGTGTGATAAGGGGAGTGATGAAATATACCTTAGATGGGAACCCGCAGGAGAGTGTCTTTGTGTTTAAAAACTATATATCTTACTATAACTGGTTAGATTCTTCAGTCACAAATTTTAAGCAAGAGTAAGGCAGCATTTGCTAGCTGAGCATTCTGTTCAATGATATCCTTTACCCTTGGCAGTTACTTTATGGGTTCTGTGAATTTGTGGGTGCCTTTGTGTTTTTATACATAATTATTCATATTGTATTGAATCCGTGAGTGCCAGTCCAACTTGACTGGAATGAAATCTAGATCCTTAGACGTGAATTTAATTTTTTAATCATCTGGAAAATTCATGAGCTTAGGAGTCCAGGCATGTTTTAAGTATCCTCGAGCATGTCAGAGATATCAGGTCATTGTGAGGTTATTCAACAAATTTAAATACAGAATTTATAAAGAAGTTACTTAAAATTGTTATCTTCATTATGTTCATGGATTTAAGTATACTATAGGTGAAAATTTGTTTTTTATGCTTTCTAAAACACTTTTAAACTAAAGAATTTTCTGAATTATTGTATGTGTTCTAATATAAATGTTGGAAGTGATTATTGTTTGTTTCAGCATTTTGAACTGGTGTTAGTGAGTTCTGCTTGTAATGTTGTAGTTTTTACTAAGAAATCCAGATTTGTGTTAGTGTCGCATGAATGTCTCTCTTTAATGATCATTCCTTTTTCTGTTGTCACTGCCCTCTTTCTGATAGGATCGACAGGTATAATGTCCCTAAAGCTTCCTTTATAATAAAGTTCAATTTAGTTTGTCCTAATTTATTATTAGCTAAGTAGTAATTACTTTACATTTTTTTAAAGTTTTTATTTATTTATTTTGAGAGAGGATGAGAGAGAACAAGTGGGGGAGGGACAGAGAGAAAGGGGGACAGAGGATCCAAAGTGGGCTCTGTGCTGACAGCCGGGAGCCCAATGTGGGGCTTGAACTCGAGAACCAAGAAATCATGACCTGAGCCGAAGTCGGATACTTAACCGACTGAGCCACCCAGGCGCCCCAGTAGAACTGGAGGCCAAATAAAAAACATGGTGACTTGGTTAATTTCTTTTTTAGAAGTCCTAAAGTGGTCTTAGAGAATTAAATGTTAAAATGTGTTTAGAAAGACATTGCATGTGACTTTTGATAGTTTAAACCCTGAAAATAATTTCAACAGATGCTTTATTCCTAGCATCTGAGGGGATTCTAAAATGTGAATTCTTTTTTCTATAAAATTCCAAGGAAATAATGATAGCCTTTTCACTGTTTTTTGTTTTTTTTTTTTTTTAAATGTAACTCTCTATGAGTTTAGAAATTTTAAGATTTACATTATTATAAGAATGATATCGAACTGCCAGATCCCGGTGGATGTCTGTGTAAAAAGTAGCTGAGCTGGGAACTAGAAGCTGCTTTGGTCCAGTGTGTGTGCCCTGTGCACTGTTGTTGAGTCAGGCTTGGTGCTCAGGCCGGTGGGGTGGGGAGTGTAGCCCTGTGCGGGTGCCCATTGTGCTCACTGTGGCTGCTGTGGTCTGTGCCTGGTGGAATGCTGTGCTTCTTGTTACTAATGCTTAGTTGTTTTCCCTCCCTGTGGGATGTGGCATTGGGGTTATATCCTAGCTCTTAATACAGATTCAGCTGCTGGGCTCCTGATCCGCAGCATTCATCTCGTCACCCAAAGACTCAACTCCCAGTGGCGGCAAGACATGAGCATATCACTGGCAGCTCTAGAGCTCCTCTCTGGCCTGGCAAAGGTGAGGGGAACAGTCGTCGTATTTTAGCCTGACAGCTTTGGACCATCACTCTTTTTCCCGTATCTCCTGACAGTGGTGGTTATATTCAAACATAGTTTATGTCTAGAGTGTGCAAAAAGGAGCCTTCAAATGAAATTGTACAAAGTGAACTTTATTTGTTTTTAATAATTTCAAAGAGTGAATTGTACTTTTGTTGTTAGTTTACAGGAAACATCTCAGTACTTCCTATTTATTTGCAAATGATAATAGAATGCCTGTTGATTTTGTATATGCTATATAATACCCTTAAATTTTCAGCGTGACATTTTATGCCATTGTAGGATCATCAAATTTTAATAAGTACGTGGGAAAATGTGCACAAATCTCAAAATATTTATGCTGAGTACAAGAAGCCAGACCCTCTCCCCTCAAAAAAAGAGTACAATACTATATGATTTTATTTGTATAAAACTCTAGAAAATGCAGGCTAACCTGTAGTGACAGAAGGTAGATCAGTAGTAACCTAGGGAAGGGGCATAAAGGAGTGGGAGAAAGGATTAGCAAGGTGCATGAGGATATTTTGGGGGGTGATTGATATGTCCACTACTTTGTGCTGATAGTTCACAGGTATATACTTTGGCCACAATTTATCAAATTTTTCACTTTCAATATGTGTAGTATCCTCTATGTTAATTGTACCTCTGAGCAGGTACATAGAACTTCGTAGCCCATAGAGCCTCACTGTAGGGTTGGGTTAGGGGCTTCAGAGGCTTCAGAAATGGGCACACGTTCCATTGCCAGCTATCCTTCTGATATCTGGCAATGATGAAGTTTAGGTTTTAGGCAGTGAAGAAATATGCTAAAATGAAATACTGTTTTAGGGTTTGAAAAATGCCTTCTTTATAGACTATTATGTGATACATCTGACATATTCTGTTCCTCTGTAGAAATACCATTTTTTTTTTTAATACCATTTTAAAAAATAAGACTTTCTGTGGTGTATCACAGCATCAGAAAGGCTGGGCTTCGGCGCAGATACTTTGAAATTGGTACGGTGGATCCTGGCTAACTGTGTTCCCCGTGTGACTGTGTTCAGGTGAAGGTGATGGTGGACTCTGGAGACCGGAAGCGAGCCATCAGCTCCGTGTGCAGCTACATTGTGTACCAGTGTAGTCGGCCAGCTCCTCTTCACTCCCGGGATCTGCACTCCATGATAGTAGCGGCTTTTCAGTGTCTCTGTGTCTGGCTGACAGAGCACCCTGATATGCTTGATGAAAAGGTTAGTTTACTAGATCCGTTGTTTGTTTGTTTGTTTGTTTGTTTGTTTGTTTGTTTGTTTTTGAGAGAGAGCAGGTGCATGTACACTGCTCGCACATGAGCCAGGGAGGGGGACAGGGAGAGGGAAAGAAGAGAATCTTAAGCAGGCTCCACACCTAGCACCGAGCCTGACACAGGGCTTGAGCTCATGACGTGAGCCAGACACTTAACTGACTGAGCCACCCAGGCGCCCCAAGTTTACTAGATCTTAAAACGGGGAGAAGAAACAAAAATGTATGCTGGGAAAATCCCTCTTAAAAGAGAATCTTTAAGGTGGGGGAGATGGGAAAATGGGTGATGGGCATTGAGGAGGGCACTTGTTGGGAGGAGCACTGGGTGTTGTATGTAAATGTCGAACCATGGGAATCTATCCCAAAAACCAAGGGCACACTTTACACCCTGTATGTTAGCCGATTTAACAATAACTTATGTTAAAAAAAAGAATCTTTAAATACAATATTGCATACTTACACTGAATATAGTTGTAATATTTTAGGAGAACACTTGTTCTTTTGAGCACAACTCAATAATTGTCATCATGCTTATATTTGGTTGCAAATTAACCCGTAGAAAAGTTCTTTTTTATTATTATTTAAAAAAATATTTTTTTTAACATTTATTTATTATTGAGAGACAGAGAGAGACAGAGCATGAGCAGGGGAGGGACAGAGAGAAAGGGAGACCCAGAATGTGAAGCAGGCTCCAGGCTCTGAGCTCTCAGCACAGAACCCAATGCGGGGCTTGAACTCACGAACCACAAGATTATGACCTGAGCTGAAGTCTGATGCTTTAACTGACCGAGTCACCCCAGGCACCCCGAAAAGTTCTTTTGAAAATGTAGCTTTCACCTCTTTGACCGTGGCTGCAGCAACTTCTTACTTGACATGTCTCCAAAGGCAGGAGAAATAAAAGCAGAAATGAACTGTTGGGACCTCATGAAGATAAAAAGTTTCTGCACAGCAAAGGAAACAATCAACAAAACTAAAAGACAACCAGTGGAATGGGAGAAGATATTTGCAAATGACACACCAGATGAGGGGTTAGTATCCAAAATCTGTAAAGACCTTAGCAAACTAAAATTAAAAAAAGAACAAAAAACAAAAAACAAAAACAAAAACAAAAAAACTTACCAAACTCAGCACCTGAAAAACAATAATCCAGTGAAGAAATGGGCAGAAGACATAAATGGACACTTTTCCAAAGAAGACTTCCAGATGGCTAACAGACATGAAAAGATGCTTAACATAGCTCATCATCAGGGAAATACAAATCAAAACCATTGAGATACCACCTGACATTGGTCAGAATGGCTAAAATTAACAACTCAGGAAACAATAGATGTTGACAAGGATGTGGAGAAAGGGGAACCCTCTTGCACTGTTGGTGGGAATGCAAACTGATGCAGCCACTCTGGAAAACAGTGTGGAAGTTCCTCAAAAAATTAAAAATAGAACTACCCTACAACCCAGCAATAACACTACTAGGAATTTATCCAAAGGATACAGGAGTGCCGATTCGAAGGGGCACATGTACCCCAGTGTTTATAGCAGTGCTATTGACAATAGCCAAAGTATGGAGAGAGCCCAAATATCCATCAACTGATGAATGGATAAAGAAGATGTGGTGTGATGGAATACTACTTGGTGATGAAAAAGAATGAAATCCTGCCATTTGCAACAACGTGGATGGAATTGGAGGGTATTATGCTAAGTGAAATAAGTCAGAGACAGATACAGGTTTTCACTCATATGTGGAATTTGAGAAACTTAACAGAAAACCATAGGGGAAGGGAAGGGGAAAAAAAGTTACAAACAGGGAAGCAAACCATAAGAGACTCTTAAATACAGAGAACAAACTGAGGGTTGTTGGGGGTGGAGGGTTGGAGGGGGGGCAGGGAAAATGGGTGATGGGCATTGAGGAGGGCACTTGGCGTTGTATGTAAGTGATGAATCACGGGAATCTACTCCGGCAGCCAAGATTATACTGTATACACTGTATGTTAGTTAACTTGACAATAAATTACAAAATAAATATTAAAAAAAAAAGATGTAACCTTTTCTCTCTCTGCCCTTCCCCCCACTCACGTTACTTTCTATCTCTCTTAAATGAAAATAAAAGGAAAGAAAGTTGGAATCTTGACCAATTTATCTGAAGTATTAAGAATATTATTTTTTGAAAGGATGTGGTAGCCTCAAGATGACCAGTGGGCACTTTGGTCACCCATTGCCAAATTCCGAAGGACAGTTGGTATCCAGGCTGCAAAACTAGAGCATAAATTGCCGTAAAGTTTGCCTGTGTATAAAAATTTCATTTCGGGCCCCTAGATGGCTCAGTCAATTAAGTGTCCCAACTCTTGGTCTCAGCTCAGGTCTTGATCTCAGGGTCTTGAGTTCAAGCCCTGTGTTGGGCTCTAAGCTGGGCATGAAGCCTGCTTAAAAAAAATTCATTTCACACATGTGTTCCATTTTCAAGTAGGCACAGGTATCTAGGCTGATTTCTCTTGCCATTGTTCCATGTTATATCTTCCTTATAGGGTGACAGGCAGTTATCAAGAATTCATAGTATAAATAAGAGATTATCAGGCTCATTGAATATTTATGGAGAGCTTTATATAGTTCTTAAAATAATACTGTTGATTAAATCTTCACTTTTTTTTTTTTTTTAAACGTTTATTTTTGCAAGATAGAGTATGAGTGAGGTAGGAGCAGAGAGAGGGGGACAGAGGATCCGAAGCAGGCTCTGTGCTGACAGCAGTAAGCCTGATGCAGGGCTCGAACTCATGAACCATGAGATCATGACCTGAGCTGAAGTCAGACAGATGCTCAACCTACTGAGCCACCCAGGTGCCCCAAATCTTAGTTATTTTCATTATGGCTTCTAAAGTTATGATACCAGGAATTGCTTAAAAATGTCAGTAACTGATAAATTTCCCTTTGGATAATCTAATGTACCTTTTTTTAATTTAAAAAATTTTTTTTTAGTGTTTATTAACTTGAGAGAGAGAGACAGACAGGGTCTGAGAGGGCGAGGGACAGATAGAGGGAGACACAGAATCCGAAGCAGGCTCCAGGCTCCGAGCTGTCAGCACAGAGCCCAACGTGGGGCTCGAACCCACAAACCATGAGATCATGACCTGAGCCGAACGCTTAACCTACTGAGCCACCCAGGCGCCCCTGGATAATCTAATGTATCTTAAACCACTCTAGGTTTAACTGAATTACTGTTCTGTCTCTTTAACTTGGGCTTTCATAATTTTATTGTCTGTGGTAATTTTATAAGAATTATGACTGATAAAATAATATGGAATTTATCATTACTTATTTAATTCTGAACACTCAAATTCAGTTCTTTAAAGAGAAATTGGGGTGGGGGCAAAGTTTATTATTGTGAAATTAATATCCACCTATGAAAGTGAGAAAGAAACTGGAGCCTGTCAGCAAAATACCACCACTGTTAGTATTTTGATGTATTTCCCTGTCTTCTCAGGTGTATTACAAAAACTGATCTGCCTTTCCTGCTTCTAGGATTGTCTTAAGGAAGTATTGGAGATTGTGGAACTGGGAATTTCAGGAAGTAAGTCCAAGAACAGTGAGCAAGAGGTCAAGTACAAAGGAGATAAGGAGCCAAACCCCGCATCTATGAGGGTAAAGGATGCTGCGGAAGCCACCCTAACATGGTATGAAAGTGACTGCACAGGGATTGTGCCTAGGAATTAGGATGGGGTTAGCTGTCATCCCTGTTGTTTCTTCTCCTCCCCAGTTGTTCAGCATTAAGCGATGCAACCTCTCAAGATACTTTTTCTCTAGAAAAAAATGGAAAAGAAAAACTTGTCTTGGGGACCTTTTAAAAGAAGCCAGGGACGTGGGGCTGAGAGTTTGGGTCCTTATTTTTCTGGGCTAGTTGGCATTGATCGAAGTCCTACCATGTTAGAGCTAGAAAGGATCTTGGAGAGCCTTACTTATCTCTTCACTTTGGTGTCTGAGTCCCAACACGGGATCTGCCTGTGGTCTCCTGCTTCTTCGCTTAGTGGTCTGTACTCTGTTACATTTGTAGTATGTATTAGACGTTCATTCAGTCAGGACTTATGAGCTCCCTCTTACGAACTTATAATAGGATTGTAAAGATAAATCAGATGCAGCCACCATCCTCAAAGAGCTTCTTGTCCAAAAGGG
The DNA here is from genome assembly GCF_024362965.1 of Panthera pardus. NCBI lineage: Eukaryota > Metazoa > Chordata > Mammalia > Carnivora > Felidae > Panthera > Panthera pardus. The sequence goes on along the minus strand of NW_026526821.1, from coordinate 21,225,324 downwards.
CAGATAAGACATGAGCACAATAGCTATAATATTAGGTGGAGAATAAGTGCTGCAAGAGAAGAGGTATAATAACATGCTGGCAGGAGGAAATGAATACTTCCAGATAGAGGGAAATCAAGATGACACTGGACCTGACTTTTACAGGATGGATGAAGAAGTTTCACCAAAAGCTAGATACAGAGTGGTTAAGAAGAAAGCAAGAGATTTCTTTTCTAATCATTTTGGTTGTGAAGGGATAGAGACAGGTCGGAACCTTAGAGAAATAGCAGAAAGAGCTGAGAGAGTTTACATTTGGCTGGTAAGTGAGGACGGTGGAAGAAGGGACGGAGGACAGTTTAGGCACATTATGGACTGAAGGGAAGAGTTAAGTGGGGAAGATCGGAATCACATACAGATGGAAAGATGGAGCCTATGAAAAGGTAAGTGTGGATGAAGACCCAGAAAACATAATAGAGGGAAGGAGGATGTCCAGTCAGTCTGGGTTGGCTCATCTTGGTCTTCTTAATAAAGTGGTAGGCCTTCGTTAGCCTCTACTTTTGTGATAGTCTAATAAAAGTTTCATTTTTATTTTTAAAAACTTGATGTTTACATTGAGCCGAAATCTCTCCCGCTTTAGCTTCGACCCATTGGTGGAAGACTCCTTGCAGATGTGTACGTAGATCAGCCCTTACCAAGATTCCAGAATCTTTTTGGTGGTCTGTTCATAACTTGGGGCAGGCACAGTCAAGTTGGATTTATTTCTCTTCTTCACGGGCTTTGGTCACTTAGTACATTTTTAGAAGCACGCATGCTTTATTTTAGTCCTCCTCACTGCACTAACTGGGCTTCCAGTGCACCTCTGGAGGTTTGGCTCTTAGCTAGAAAATCAGAAAAATGGGCATGCAGCTGTTTAAGCATGTACTTACACAGACGGTTGAGTACTAGAAATAATAAAAGTTCAGAGGGAAGACCATATGAGAGGTGGGCTAGACTGAAAAGCTTTATGAAAGAACTGAGCCTTGATGTGTGCCTGAAAGAGTAAGAAGGCTATGGAGAGAAAGAAAAGGGGAGAGCATTTCTTACTGGGAACTCTGTATCATACAAAAGTCAGTTTGCTGCAATCCTAGCCTGGGTAGGGCATTCCTAGGAGAGTATGCCGGAGAGCGTTGGATATGTACTCAGAATGAGGAGTGAACCTGGGATGCTTCTGGGCAGCCTAGCCAGCGGTTATCTAGGTGACTCATCTGTTTTATCTGCAGCTGTCCTGTCACTGCTGGCAACTCCACAAATGGTATTTCCAGTTACCAGTCTTGAAGAGTGCCCTGAAGAGTACTGTCATCATGAAACCTGTCCCAAACCAGAGCTCTTCGTTCCCTCAAAATTACTGCTTTATGTCAGTATCACTGCTGGTTTTCGGCTATACAAACACAGACCTTTAGCTTTTTTCCTAATTTATCTCTGCTTTATCTGTCACTCCCCGTGTGAAGCCAGTGACTGAGTCCAGTGGACTTTATTTTTGGAAGTATTTCTTCTGTCCCCTCTAACCTCAGCATCCTAGTCTAGACTCTTCTCACTTCTTGCCTAATTTCTATGTTTTTAATCTCACCCTTTCTGTTCATCTTGCATTCCATTTTTGAACTCATCCTTGGGCACTTTTTTTTTTTTTTTTTTTTTTTTTGCTGCTCGAGTGGTTGAAAACTGAATAGATCTGTTTCCTACCATGTTGTCTGAACTCCTTGTCTGATTGTCAAGGCCCTCCTTATCCTGTCCCCACTCACACTGATCTTTCTCAGCACATCCTTTCTGCCATAATAGAACCTGGCAGGCCATTTGTGGCTGTGAACCGGGCACGTTCTTACCTGTCTCTGTGTATTCCCTGGGTGTCAGGACTTCTGTCTTTTCCCCTCAGTCACATCCTTCACTGCTCAGTGCTCATATCAAATGTAGCTACCTCCATGGCACCTTCTTTGGTTATTCTGCTTCTGAATGATGACTCTTTTCTGTGCTTTTGTGCTCATTCAGTCAGGCCCAATTGCACAGCACGGAATTCTATACTGTCATGATCGTATCTGGTTATATTTGATACATGCCAGTGTCGTCTCCCCAACTTGGGTAGAGTCCACATTTCCTTCTTTAACACTTCTCACAGTGCTCAGAATAGTAGGCAGTTACGAAGTGTAGACTGGCTAGTTGGGTGTTTTCTCCTTAGTGTACTATACAAATTCAGAATTAGGACTCTTGCAAGTCGTTTTGGCAGCCCCTCTGCTTAAGCAACTCGTAAGGCCTTCCAGGTTATTCGGCCTCTAATTTGGTGATAGTCTAACCCCTAAGGCTCCCATTTCATTTGTATTTTTAAAAACTCGATGTTTACACTGAGCTGAACTCTCCCACTTTAGCTTCCACCCATTCGTTCTAATTCACACTTTTGATAGTGGAATCCTCTTTCCAGGCAGTAATGACATCTGAAGGTAATGCTTATGAAGATGGTGATGTGTTTCTGCCAGTACCTTAAGCTGTTTGTCATATGACAGAGATTCAAGTACCTTTATCGTCCTGGTCATTCTTCTCTCGATGGTGTGGCTTTGGGTTTGACTAAGTACCTCTTAAAGGTGGTTTGCTGAGTAAAATATTCTCCGTGAGGGTGGATGATCTTTACACTCTCTAGGATATTGTATTTTCATTAAAATGTACTTGGCGACCGCATTGGGTTTTTGAGAACTTGATAGTTTGCGTCAAGTCAACTAAAACTGGAGTCTTTCGCACATTTATTTTTTGTCTGCTTTTCTCATCCTGTACTTCCTTGTTTGGGGGTATTTGTATCTATAGAACTTTACATTTAAACCTGAGATCGCTTCACGTAAGATTTACCTCATTATTTGGATCCCAACTTTTCCTCTGACATATTAACTCTGCAGCTCAACTTTTGGCCAAGTGCAGATTTAATGAGCCTGTTCTGTGTGTCCTAGTCAAAGACACTGATGAAAACATTGAAAAGAGACTCACAAAGCACATTATCAGAGATTTTCATTCAGGTTGACCGGGATTTTTTAATGTTGTCTATAAGTTTATCCTGATACACTGTCGAATACTTGCATGTCTTGATTTCAGACATAGTTCTCCCCCTTTCCAGTCTGGTCACTGTCAAGAAGAGAAAATGTGGTCGGGCTGGTATGATTTGATCTTAGTAACCTGTTCCTTGCCAGCAGCCCATTTGATAACTGTCTGTGAATCTTGCATGGAACACGACAAACTCCCATGGTCCATATATTTTGCGACATCTGTCTCTGCCCCATTTTAGAAAAACAAAGTCAAGTTTTCCTGTTTCTAGTCTGCTGGTATTTCACCCGTTTTCGACAATTCCATAGAGGCTTGAACTCACCATCAGATTCTCCTGGTCTTTGAAATTTTTGGACAGTTCTCCTAAGAGAAGAGAAAATGGATGGAAAACATCTGCTGAGCAATGTTGCCTTCCATTATCAGACATTTGGGTTTCGGTACTAGAATGAAAGGGAAAGGGAGAGGCTACTACTCGAGGATCGAGATGACAAAAATGGTGTTGGGGAGTATTCGTTTTCCAAATGAAGTGCATATGAAGGGTCAGGTGATATTAAGACCACAAGGTAAAATTTTTGTGTTTTCATTAAAAGAGACTTTCTCTCTGTGCTTCAATTGTTTCATTTTAAAATGGGAATAATGTACTTATCTTCTCTGTACTTATCTGTTGTTTTGATAGCTCAATAAAAGAATGTGTGTAAAGAATGTATGTAGACCAGTGCCTCATGGTGAGTGCCATGTAGAGGTTACTAATTGAATGTATGCAGAAATGTCTATGGACATAAACATTTCTGAATGTTAAAGCTTGTTAAGTTGGATTCTAATGTATGAGGCCTTTTTTTCTTATACATTCGAACTTAATAATTACAGTAGTTCTTTGAGATGTACTATTCGTGCCTCCAGTCTTATCTGTAAAACAAGGATAATGTCTACTCAGGACCGCACAGTGAGAAGGCAGCAGGCCCCGGTTTCTGGTTACTTAAAGATCACGTAGCATGTCTGAGTCTGAATTTCCTCATCTGAAAAGTGGAGGTTTGGTGGGTCTTTGGGTCCTTTTCTAGGTCTAGAATGCTTTGGCTAGCATAATCCTGAAACCTGGAACACAGAACATTTTTTAAATATATCTTTAGGAGCTCCACGATTTGGAAGTATGGTTGTCAGGTTCCCTGGGTAGGAAGCTCTGAGAGAAATTTCCTTGCAAGAATCTTATTGGAAAACGCTTTTAGGATCAGTCCCTAGAGGGGGTGAAGGAAGCAGGACTGAGCAGAGGCAAGGACGAATGCATGCAGGTGCAGCGAAGAGCTCTGGGGCCGGGTTAGCCCTTCAGAGTTCTCTCCGGTTAGGGCCCAGGGGCTGGGGCTTTGGACGCCCACACTGCCCTTGCCCTTTCGCTGGCTGTGGGCTGTCCCAGGACAAAGCTGTGATTCTGGGTGAGCTGGTTCTTGTTGGCTGAGAGCAAGTCCTGGAGAGGAACTCTCACCTGCAAGCTGTGGCCACCATGTCTGCATCTGGGGGAATGGATCTTTCAGTCTTGGGAGGCAGACAGCACACCAAGGCATCCGCCCCAGGGAGTAAATCTGACTTGCAAAGAGGAAGTGTGGCTGTGGTCACTTAAAAGAGCAGAAGGGCACATTGATGCATGAGGTAAACTTAAGATTTTGCTTTGGGGATTAACTGTTATCTTTTGCATTCTCCGTAGTATTATGCAGTTGCTCGGCGCATTTCCTTCACCCAGTGGTCCCGCTTCTCCTTGTAGTCTGGTGAATGAGACCACTTTGATCAAGTACTCCAGGCTGCCAACCATAAATAAACATAGTTTCCGGTACTTTGTCTTGGATAATAGTGTCATCCTGGCAATGCTGGAGCAACCTCTTGGAAATGAACAGAGTAAGTTCCAGCACTTGGGGTCTTCTCCACTGCGAAATCACCGTGTTTTAGCTCCCTGCTAGCAGGCTGCTTCCAGGGTCAGGGACCCGTAGCTACGGGAACAACTGCAGATTCACAGCAACTTCGCATTTGTCAGAGGGTCTTCTAGCCATAGTGATTGAAAAATAGAGGGTCAGAAAATAGAATATACATAGTAAATAGAATCTTTTAGAGGCTCTTTTATGTATCCGAAATACTAGCACTAAAGTAGTTCTACAAAAAGTTTGTTTTAATGGGGTATTTTCTCTTGTTTACCATGTATAAAAATTACTGTTACTCTTCTTGAACTTTGGATCCTGCCCTTCTCCTCTCCTGGCCCCCACTCCACATTGTTCTTTTTCAGTTAATGGTGCCACCCAAACAGACTGGAAATTTGAGGAGTCCTCTTGGCCTGCCCCTTCCTGTTTCTCCCTTACATAATTGGTGTCCAATTGCTCAGTGACTCTTGAATCTTTTTTTTTCTCTCCCTCCCTCCCAATACATCCAAATGTAGGGTCTTATTATTTCTTACTGAGATTATTGCAGTTGCTTCCTACCTGGTCTCATCCCTCTCCTTCCGGTTCTAAAATGTGTTACCCTTCCCTCCATCCTACTTCCTGCCAGCATTGTATTCTTCCTCAAATATGGATCTGACCATACCAGTGCCCTCATGAAAACCCTTTAATGATTTTCCACTGATACAACATGCACTGTTTCCCTCCTCAACTTTCTCTCAATTATAAGCTGTCTCAAGGTAGATTACCACTGCAACCCAGGCTACTCAAAGTACGTATATATTTTTTTAAGTTTATTTATTTATTTTGAGAGAGAGACAGCCAGCAGGAGATGGGGCAGAGATGGAGAGAGAAAGAATCCCAAGCAGGCTCTGCACTGTCAGCACAAAGCCTAACGTAGGGCTCGAACTCACGAACCGTGAGATCGTAACCTGAGCCGAAATCAAGAGTCGGGTGCTTAACCAGCTGACCACCCAGGTGCCCCAAAGTACATTTTTTTCCTGTTGGTAATCAGAATCAGCCAGTATGTAAAGGAAGTATCTTCTCATGCTTATGAGAAAGTGACGGTTATAGAATTTTGGGGCATAGAGAATCCAGGGAATCACCTCATGTTCAATTCCCTGATTTACAGGTGAAGAAACAGAGGCTCGGAGAGGGCCTGTGATGTATTCAGGGTTATTTGAAAAGTACATAGTATGACTAAAACTAGTGTCCAAATTTCCTGAGCCTCATTCTGTCCCTTTATATTGTCCTTACCGCACAGTATAGGATTTTGCCAGTAAAGACTGGTTACCTTTACAGAGGTGAACAGACTCTTGCAAATTCTGTCGAGGCTATATGAGTAGGATCTCATGAATCTATAGAATGAAAGTGAGACATTTCCCTATCATTCAGAGATTCGTGAATACCATCACAAGTTTCCACCGTGTGGTGGTAAGATACAGTGACTTTAATGTCAAATAGATGAGGCCTTTAATCATTGCCCAGTTCCAGAAGTGCTGATTCCAACTCTTTCCTGCATGCACTTCTTTCTTCTCTATTCCAGACGTAGGGCTTGCTTGACTTTCTTCCCTGGCTTGTGCCTATTATTTAACATGATTCCTTCAGCCTCCTACTCCCAAGCCAACTGCTAAGGAGTCTAAAATCCCAGTGTCCCCTCTGGGTTTCCTGGCCTGAGGGGTAAGTGTCAGCCCTCTTCGAGATTTTTTGGGACTCTCCTACGTACTCTCATTCCCAGTCATTTCACTGCATTGGAAGTCTACTAAAAATACAAACAATTGGGATTTTATAGATTTACAAGGACATTTTAATAGTTTATTGTAACAGTGTAACAGAAGAAGTGAGAAAGCAAAGTTTGAAAAAGTTTAACTCCACATCAGGACAAAAGGAGGGAATAAGAAGGAGGACCTGGGTGCCTCAGGAAGTCCAGCCTGAGTTCTCCCCACCCCCCACCCCCCATTTCCTTCCCCTGAACTTCTGCGGGGATGGAACAGTGCCTGCCTGTGGCAGACACGAGTGCATAAGGTGTGGGTGAATGCAACATCAGCACTTCAGATACCCATCTGTCTGCACTTAGGTTGTTCTCAATACTGGAAGTTAAGAGTATTGGCTAGTATTTGTTTCCCAAAAATGGAGTTATGTGAGGTAATGTTAGTCAACATGTTGGTGAACATTATTTTATGTATTGTTAAACACGTGGTTCAAAACTACATTATTGGCACACCAAAGTTCAGTTTTTCATCTAGAGTAAAGACACACAATTTCCTTTTGAAACAGACTTAAGTTTAAAAAAGAAAGTGGTCGATAGAAAGTAAGATAAGTACTTATAGTTTGAGGATATGGCAGAAACCACAGAGGTGGTACACAAAGGATGAGAGTTTGGGAAACACTGTGCTAGGGCTTTGATTATTAGAGGCTTTATGGTTGATAACAGGTGTATTTTAAGTAGTCGTCATCTGAAATAAAAACTTTTTACACCAATATTTTATTCTAGATGATTTTTTCCCCTCTGTCACTGTGCTGGTCCGGGGAATGTCTGGAAGACTTGCTTGGGCACAACAACTTTGCCTTTTACCCAGAGGAGCAAAAGCAAATCAGAAGGTATCCGTTAGAAGTTACAGGGAAGTGACTAGGAGTGAGCGAGTGTGTGCATGCGAGTGCGCATGTGTGTGTTATGATTTAAAGGTTAAATAACATTCCAACAAAATTCATTAATAAAATAAATATTTTCGATCCTAGCCAGGGTCTCAGTCAGTGGTTCATATCAGAATCATCTTAGGAGCCCGTAATTCCCAGATCCACTGAATTACTCTTTAAAGACATCTTCAAAGCAGGTGTATTTTCAGAAAGCTTTCCAGGTGATTCTCACATCCATTTATGATTAAGAACTACTGTTCTGAGCTGTGGCCTCATTTTTTTATGCAGTGTTAAATATAACAAAACTCAGGTACATGCCATAAATGAAAAAAAATTGGCCAGAGTCTTGATCTCTCAGATAATGGGACTTAGTTTCAAATTATTTTTATGTGATTTATTCCTGTATAGTTGGTAATGTGCTCTGTAATTTTTTTAAATATGCTGTGTAATTTAAATCTTACTTGGGGTGGCATAGTTTATTTTATTTGTAACATTTGTAATTCGGTGAGTAAAATTTGCTCATGGGAGAAAGTTGGAAAATTCAGATAGTAAGAAATTGTAAAGCATCTGTACTCCCACTTTCCAGAAGTAGTCACTCTTAATATTTTAGTAGATTTCCTTACAATCTGTTTTTCTTTCTGTGCATGATAACATTAAATAGAATTTGAGTCATTTTTGTATACTGTTCTTCTCACTTATTACAGCATAAGCTTTTACTTATGTTACTAAAAATTCTTTAAAACATCACTTCATAAAGTGTCCCCGGTATTTCAGAGAGACAGTCACAAAATTGGAGCACGTGTCTAAAATCATTTAACATCCTAGGTGTCGCTTTTAGATGTGTTGTCACCCTGTGAGGAGCACACCTCTGTTTTCGCTTGGTGCATCATGCAGATCACATTGTGGCAGCGGCACTGTAGGCCACTGGGTCAGCATTCAAGACGGGAGGAAGGAGGAGATCAAGAAAGGAACTAAAATGTATAGATGCTTTAATATGTACCATATACATTTTTATTTCATCATTACAACAGCCTTATGATGGATGATTTCCACTTTTCAGATGTGAAAACAGAAGCTGCACAGCTAATACACATTTTAATACGTATTACAATTTGGAGGGATTCGGAGCCGTTAGGATCTAGATTTGGTGTTCAGTTGAACTCACTGTCTAGAGAGGCCCAGAGGACATAAACTTACACTTTGTTATATGGGATGATTTGAGAACTCTTGAGACAGAGGGAAGTTTGAGCCTTGATCCCTGAACTGTCTCATCCATTGGTTTACCACTTATTAAGAGAGAGTCAGGCCTGGGGCAGTTAGAGGTATACAGCCCACTTGTCAGTCAGAAAATCTCAGTTGATGAACATTTTTATAAAAGTGAAAGAGTACACTGGTATGCAGGCTATTTACCGTTAGTGTTAGCAGTGGTATTTGCAGATCCTCACTGAGTGCCAGTGTTAGTAGTCCTAGCGACACAGGCATCTAAGAGACCAGGGAAATACACGTCATTACAGATGGCACCAAATGTAATATGCATAACATTATCTGTTTTATTTCAACAGCTTTTTGTACCTGAACCTCGTCCAGTTCCTAAAAATGATGTTGGATTTAAATATACTGTCAAACATCGACCATTTCCTGAAGAGGTGGATAAGATTCCTTTTGTGAAAGCAGATCTGAGCATTCCAGATTTGCATGAAATTGTCACTGAAGAAGTAAGATATTGTCAGCTGTTGTTAAGCGAATGACTATAAACATTCTTGAACAACCACCACGGTCTAGACACTGCTTTTTTTGGTGTTATTGGAGATGATTCCTAAGATGACCTAGATCTCTGTCATCCAGGTTACCATGTAGTAAGACAAGTGTAGTTTGTGGCCGACTGAAAGGACCTGGACTCTCTTAGGAGTCACCGGGCTGTCTGGGCTGGCCCATGGTAGGCGTCAACAGGATGGGGCCATGATCAGACTGCAGTGAAGGCTATTGGAGAAGGGAGACCCAATTTAGAGACTTTGATGACAGTCCAGGCAGGGGAGAAGAAGGACTAGCTAGCTGACTGATAGCGGAAGTTGAAGCAGATGGAATGTATCGTGGAGGCAGAGCCAAGCAGTCTTTGATTGATGAGGGAAGGAAAAGGGCTGAAGAACTTAGATTCCGAACCTCAGTGACAAAGGAGATATCGGTGCTATTTACAGAAATATGGATTCGGTAGGAAAAGGGCAGGTTTGGGAGGACAGGAAAAATTTATGTGATTTTAGATTAATTTAGACAATTATATTAAGTAATTGGTATCTTCGGTCAAAGGAAAAGAATTTTAAGAAGTGGGGGAAAGAAGTCTGTCAGGGCATGAGAGAACAGAAGGGCAGGAATGGAGGCTGCTTATACCAGCCAGAGAGCTCAGGGAGAAGGTGCCCTCAGCAGGGGCCCCTGGATTTTGGCATGAATGTGCAGGTGACCTTTGAGAGCACGTTCAAAGAAGTGTTAAAGTTGGGGACAGAGTATAGAGGTCTGGGTGGTGAATGGTTACTGAGACACAGTGAACATAAACTACACTGTCAGTAGTTAAGGGGAGTATACAGAGTGGATAATAGCATGAGGAAATGGCCTAGCTAAGGCAAGGGAAGGCTAATTTTTACTTTTCTTTTTTCTTTCTTTCTTTCTTTTTTTTTTTTTTTTAAACTCACAGATGGGAGGAATGTGAACATGCTTAGAGGTGGAAAGGAAGGAAGCAGTGGAGAAGGGCCTATGTCTGCTACCACTGGAAGATGGGCTGGGAACATTATAAGTAATGGAGTAAGGCCCTGGAGGCAGTAGGGTCAAGAGTCTCAATGTGACTGTGTCTAGGAAAGCGGTATTTCTGGCAAGACAGGAGAGAAGGAGATAGCAGGTGGAGGTTCAGAGACATTTAAAGGTGAAAAGGAGGGAAAATGAAGGAGCTTTTGTAAATTTTAATTTTAGTTCTCAGCAGTGATACAGGGAATAAAAGATGGCTCTTAAAATTGCCAGGCAGCCCAGCCCAGGTTAAGTAGCATCGTCTGTAGTGAAATTACTTAACTGACTCTGCTAACTTTACTCAGAAGTCCTTGGGATCTGGAGGCATAAGTAAAAAATTGGAGTGGTGTGGAGATTGATAGAGGTAAGAATGTGGGAGAGTAAGAAACAAGACAGCCATTTATATGTTTAGAAGAGGGTATTAAGATGTTTGATTTGGGATTTAGGCTTGGGTGGGAGGTAGATGAAGCCAGGATGCTAATGGCCTGGGAAAACGGGAGAAGGGATTGAATGCTCACAGTGATGAAAAAGCACAGCTCAGGGAGTGAAGGTGTGGGAGAGCTGCAGGAAGGAGGCTTATGGTTGGAGAAGGGAATTTCAGAATTCTAGCTCTTTAAAGTACAGCATGGCTGAGGTACAAAGTGTGCTTATGGACGGCCAAAGTCGTGAAGGTTGACAAGAGGTGGTAGAAATACAAGCTAGGTTGTTGGAAGGAGCATTGCCTGTCAGAGAGGAGTTCAAACTAGGATTGATGGGAAGGGAGGCAGGGGTGTCAGGGAGCATCTCTGAGAGGAGGGTGGGGTAATCCATATGGACGAAGACTTTAAAACATGAGGGGGCCGCCACTGCAGGACGAAGGTGGACAGGGATCTGGAAGAGGGGGTGAGAGCAACAGCGCTGCCCCCTTTCTTGCCTGTTTGAGGGGAAGCAGAAACAGAATGATTTCATTTACAGGGAGGAGCTGAAGGACATAATTTCTGAGGCTATAGGGGAGTTTTTTTGGTATTTGTTGCAGCTTTGAAACCGTGTTTGCTTGGTTGCATACTCTGTTGAATTAAAATTCAGTGTTGATCACTGAAAAGTATTTCATTGCCTTTGTTGCTTAAACCTTTGTTTTCACTTTTAAATTAAGATTAATCCGATTACTTTTATGGTAGCTCCAAAAAAGTGAAATACTTGGTTTATTTCAGTTAGAAGAGAGACATGAAAAATTAAGGAATGGCATGGCTCAGCAGATTGCTTACGAAACGCACCTTGAACAGCAAAGTGAGGAAGAATTGCAGAAGAGAAGTTTCCCCGATCCGATTACAGATTGTAAGCCTCCACCTCCTGCCCAGGAATTCCAAACAGCACGCCTTTTCCTTTCACACTTTGGATTTTTGTCCTTAGAAGCATTGAAGGTAATTTTCCTAAACTTCTATGAGTAAATATATTCATAGATTAACACTGAGTCGATTATTGCTAAAACATTTTAGTGAGGATAGGAGGAATTAAATAAATGTTACTCTGCATGTAAGTAAATGAAATTCTGTGGTGCTGTATGTAGTTTTTACTATACAAGTCCCAGAATGTGTGTCCCATGAATCCTTCCAGAGTTCTGACTGAGGGGGCTGCTTTGATAATACATCCAGCTCTGGAATTTCCTGAGTAATGTGCGACCCGTGTCACATATATAAATGAAATCTACAGGTAATGAGGAAAAGAATGTTAAAAATCTTCCCCTGTCAACATTTATTACTAAAGGTATGGGCTACAACGGACTCTGCTCTTTCACGCCGCTTTTAAAAAATAACAAGTATTTGTGAGCCAGGAACTTAAGTTGTACAGGTTCTGCGATCAGACTGGTTAGATTGCTTGCCAGCTGCGTGGTCATGGGCAGTTGCCCAGCTTTTCCAAGTCTTAGCTCCTCGTCTATAAAATGGAGATGATAAAAGTGTCTGTCTCATTATGGTTGTGTAAGATGCTTCATGTTGTACTTAGCACAAAGCCAAAGCCAGCCTGTAAAGTAAATATTGCCATTCTTCTTCTTCTTCTTCTTCTTCTTCTTCTTCTTCTTCTTCTTCTTCTTCTTCTTCTTCTTCCTCTTCTTCCTCTTCTTCCTCTTCCTCTTCCTCTTCCTCTTCCTCTTCCTCTTCCTCTTCCTCTTCCTCTTCCTCTCCTTCTCCTCCCTCTCCTCCTCCTCCCTCTCCTCCTCCTCCCTCTCCTTCTCCCCCCTCTCCTCCTCCTCCCGCTCCTCCTCCTCCCTCTCCTCCTGCTTCTCCTTCTCCTTTTTTTTTTTTTTAAAGTAGGCTTCACACCCAACACGAGGCTCGAATTCACAGCCCTGAGATAAAGTCAAGAGTCACATACTCTATCAACTAAGCCAGCCAGGCGCCCCAATATTGCCATTGTTCTTAATTCCATTATCCTTAAAACGGTTTTACAAGGAAAGTGGTACTGTCCCTACTTTGCAACTATGGAAACAGGCTCAAAAATGTGAAATAGCTCGCCTGAGGTGGATTTGGGGTTAGTACTAAGGCCTCTTTGTTTTGAAAAACACAGCTCAAGATTGCCAGGCAAGAGGTTGCTTATTGCACAAGTTGTCCCCTGCCCTCACTCCCTAGCAGCTACTTGGTTGAAGGCCGTGTAACTTTTTGGGAAAGCAGGGGCAACATTGCTGATTTTGGATTTCAGCACGTAGATGGAAAACATTCTGTGTTGTAGAAAAGTGAGTTGGTGATGGGGGGTATGAACATTAAAAACTTTTAAAATGCAGAAGAAAAGAGAAGAGAGAGGAAAATAATGAGAAATACAGTGGCAAGTATGGAAGGCAAGGAACAAAGATACAACCTGCAAATGATTAGTGATACTCCTAATGGAGAAAGTTGAACAGAGTAGAAGCAGTAAATAAGAATATACTAGAAGAAAATTATTACATTCTGTGGACTAAAAGGAGGTAAGAACCCTGATGGCACTGTCTTGAAATTCTAATTTTCCATTCATATTATCTATTCTAGTTGATGTCTTAAAGCTGTCGAGAAAATAATTCTCATGCTTTCTTATCTGTGTCAGGACATAGGAAAAAGAAAGTTACCTGGTATGTTTTATGAATCTTAGCCTATAACTCTAATAACTTAAACTTGACAGCACACACATACAAAAAAGCTGTAAACTAATCTTACTTACGCATATATGTGTAGAAGTATTAAGGAGAGTGCTAGTAAAACTGAATTCAGCAGCGTATCAAGCAGATTACCTTCCACAACCAAGTAAGGTTTATCCTACAGACTCAAGGAGACTTAGTTATTACTGGGAAATATTAGTATAGTAAAGCTATTAAGAAAATAATTTGATCCTATGAGGTCAATAAATAAAACAAGTCACTATTCAGTAGGACAGTATTCCTTAGGATTTTCAAAAACAAACAAAAACTAAACCAGGACTAGTAGTGTGGATCTGGAAATGGCAGCCTATGAGAAATTGGAAGCACCCTTTGTTAAAATCAGAGGCAAAGGATATCTGTTTTGACAACTATTGAATACTGAGAATTTTTTAGTCCAGAAAATTTTTTATTTTACCATAGTCGCAGCTTAACAGAAAGTTTCCCCCAAAAATGTACAGGGAGGTTTCCCCCCGTAGCAACATCTTACGTAGCTATAGAACAATATCAAAACCGAGTAAGTCAGTGAAATACTAAACGAAATTAGAAGTAAAAACTATTGGAAAGAAGACAGTTTGCAGGTAATATGACTTCCATTGGACAATCACTAAGGAAATCAATAAAACGTTTAAAATAGAGTTTAAGGGGCGCCTGGGTGGCTCAGTCGGTTGAGCGTCCGATTTCAGCTCAGGTCACAATCTCGTGGTCAGTGAGTTTGAGCGCTGCGTCGGGCTCTGGGCTGACAGCTCAGAGCCTGGAGCCTGCTTCCGATTCTGTGTCTCCCTCTCCCTCTGCCCCTCCCCCGTTCATGCTCTGTCTCTCTCTGTCTCAAAAATAAATAAATATTAAAAAAAAAATTTTTTTTTTTAAAAATAAAATAAAATAGATTTTAGGATCACCACACAGAAAAGTACAAAAATCAACGACTGTTGCTATAATATCCAGTTAAAACTATAGTACAAAAGTACTCTATTTACAGGTGTGATATGGATGAAAGTTACCCAAATGGTGTACAAGATCTTCAGGGAAAAACTTTAAAAAGTTACTAAGAGATGCAAAATGCGTGTATGTTATGTTGCTGTGCTAGAAGATCATCTAAAAGAACAAACTGATGAGATAGCTTTAAAAAAAGAAAAATTGGAAGGCTTTGCCACATGCTACAGGTTCACGGTTCCTTATATAAGATTTCAGAGTAAAGTAACAGTGAAAACCAGAAGGTTTTTTTGTATGTTTGTAGCAAATCCATTTACGTAGCAAAATCTGGCCTGAATTGACAACATGGCTATTTGTAGTCTTTAATTATTTCACGTGGTGTGAATACGCTTCTGTTTGACTGCAGAAATATTATAGTGTCCTTGGTTACAGGGTGTTGCCCCAGCCCTTGCTAGAAGTGTTGTGGTATAGACAAGAAGACCAGGCTCTCCGTCCTTGCTAATGTAGAAAGGAGTAATCTTTGCCATTCTGGGGGATGCGTTCCTGAAAAATAACCGTGGATGACAAAACCTTGGGCAAGGTCAAGATCTCCAAGAAGAAAAGGGATTAGGGGGGAAAACAAAAAAAAATTCATTTAAAAAGTTAGTAGACTTTATTTAGTAGAGCGGTTTTAGGTTTGCGGAACAGTTGAGTAGAAAGGACAGAGAGCTCCTGCATACCCCAACTGTGCCTCTCCTCCCCAGTTTCGCCCTGTTATTAACATTTGGCATTGGTGTGGTATATTTGTTGAAATTGATGCACCAGTATCTGTGCATTATTAACTAAAGTCCGTAGTTTACAGTAGAGTTCACTCTGTGTTGGACAATTGCACAGGTCTTGACAGATGGTATAGTGTGTATCCACTATTACAGTATGCCCTAAGAATCCACCATACCCTGCCTCTCACCATCCTCCCCTCCCTGCTTCCCCCAACCCCTGTCAACCACTGATTTCTTTACTGTCTCCAGTTTTGCCTTTTCCAGAGCATCATATAGTTAGAACCATACATACAGTAGGTAGCCTTTCCAGATTGGCTTCTTTCACTTAGCAATATGCATTTAAGGTTTCTCCATGTCTTCTTATGACTTGATGGCTCATTTCATTTTATTGCCAAGTAATATTCCATTGTGTGGATGTATCGTAGTTTATCCATTCGCTTACAGAAAGATATCTTGGTTGCTTCTAATTTTTGACAATTATAAATAAAGCTGCTACAGACGTTTGTGTGCAGACGTTTGCTAGACATAAGTTTTTAGTTCATTTGGATAAATACCAACGTGTGTCATTGCTGTGTTGTGTGGTGAAACTATGTTTGGCTTTGCAAGAAACCACCAAACGGTCTTCCACAGTGGCTGTACCATTTTGCATTTCCACCAGCAATAAAATGAGAAAAAAAAAATGCATTAAAAATTTTTTCTAGACAGCATGATATATTACAGAGAAAATAGGATCAAAAACTATATACATAGTATGATTGCAGTTGTTTTTAACAAAAAAAGACGAAAGAATTGGAAAGAAGTACAGAAGGATTTTAAATAGTTTCTTTAGGATTATGGTTGTACTTATTCCTGCTACTTTATACATTTTTAAATAATTTTTTAACTTAATGTTTATCAACTATGAGCAGGTATTGCTTTTATAATTAGAATAGTGAAAAGGGGTAATAATTTTTCCTTTCTCCTTTCTTCCTTTGGTGGTAGGAACCTGCAAATAGTCGCCTACCTCCTCACCTTATTGCACTTGACTCCACGATACCTGGATTTTTTGATGACATTGGGTATCTGGATCTCTTGCCATGTCGTCCCTTTGACACCGTTTTTATTTTCTATATGAAACCAGGTCAGAAAACAAACCAGGAGGTAAGATTTCTGAATTTGTGGGTAATTTTTTTATGCTGTAAATAACTACTTGCCTTGTGCTTATCCATAGTAGGAGATTGGTTACTATTGATGCTTAAAGACTTGTTGTGAACCAGTTCAGAAATGGAATTAATGAAAATCGTGTTGCTCAGAGTCCTGAGTCTTTTGACTCTTAAAAAATTGTAATTGGAGAGGAGCCATAGTATGTCTTTCTCCCCCTTAAGGAATTCAGATTGATAGGACAAAAGAAACTGAAATACAGAAGACTAGCCACAAACAAATTAAAGCTAGGCCCAGCTGCTTAAGAGTAAAACAGCAGCAACAAATACTTGCTAAACATCTTCTGTGTGACGCACCATGCCAGGGTATTGAAGTGAGTAACAGTCTTTCCTCTTGAGGAGCTCACCTGCGAGGTAATTTCACAAGCATGTAATCTCACTTGGGGCATGGTAATGTACAGTGGGGAAGAGAACAGCCGAGATAAAGTAAGAGATTAAAGCTGAAGATGTAAGTAAAACCTAAGTTAAATAAAAGACTTACATTGGATGCATGTATCAAAGAGACTAGGAAAAGGATGAAGAAAAATATAGGTGGGAAAATGGAAAACTGAGAGTAAGTGACAAGAGATTTGAAGGGTCTATTGGAAATGAATAGTTGAAACATGGAACAGGCTGGCAGTTGCCAGCTTTTGACTAGGAAGAAGCTAAAGGAAGATTTCTCAAATACAGTATTAGATGTGTAGGACACTAGGACTACACGATTTTGGGATGTTACTGTAATCCTTATAAGACTGTTAGCTGATCAAATTGGACACACCTTAAGAAATTTACCAAAGTCACAAAATGTTGATTTATATTAGAAGCACTATTTGAAATTATTAGTGAGCTACTAGAAAATGAGATTGATTTGTGAGAAAGTTCTTCTCATTTCAGGTTATTGATTCAATAAATATTTATTACGTGTCCACTGTCAGGTGCCAGGGTTATAGTAGTAAGCAAGATCTACAAGGTTTCTGACATCCCAGAACTACTGTCTAAGGGGGAAGACAGATGATTAAGTAAATAACCGTAGTGAAGTGTGCTAATTAGAAGCATGGTATAGGAGCCATAAACAGGAAAACCTAACCTCATTTTAAGAACGTGTCCTGGAGGAAAAGACATTTTAGCTGATATTTGAGGTTATGTTGACAGTAGATAAAAAGACAGGTTGTTACTAACAACCGTTACATGTGTAACGGCCCCGGAGGTAAGAGAATTCCATCTTCGGAAAATTGCAGAGTCCAGTATACTTGGAACTTGGGAGAATGTGGGCTTATGGTAGGCAGAGGTGAGACTTTTGAAAGAACCTCAGAATGGGATTGAAGGGGTTAGGAACTTGTTTGGAAGAAGTCTACTGCATGGTTCATAGGAGAATAATAGGGCCATTTTTCTCTTTCCTGTAAAAGAAGACACAAACCATTGCTGTTGAGGTAACTCTTAAACTAATTCAGTTTCCTTAGCTTTCTAGGAGCTGAGAATGATTGGAACAGTGCACCTTCTCTGCGGCCTCCTAGAGAATGTCTGAACCCTGCCTTCCCTGGCCACAGGGTAGATTTAGATTAATTTCTAGCTGCCAGCCAGTGGCCTGCAGGTTGATTTGACTCATGCATTGCATCTTGACTAACTTTTCAGAAATTGTTTACTTAAGTTTCACTTCTGAATAAAAATTAAAAAAAATTTTTTTTTAATGTTTATTTATTTTTGAGAGAGACAGAGACAGAATGCAAGTGGGTTAGGAGTAGAGAGAGAGGGAGACATAGAATCTGAAGCAGGCTCCAGGCTCCGAGCTGTCAGCACAGAGCCCGACATGGGGCTCAAACTCACGAGCTGTGAGATCATGACCTGAGCCGAAGTCGGACGCTCAACCGACTGAGCCACCCAGGTGCCCCTCTGAATAAAAATTTTAATTGGAAGAAAATAGGAAGTGGTTGTCAAATCAATTTCCTGGCACTTCTGTGAATATGAAGGGCTGTAGGTGAACTGAATAGGTGTACTTCTATCGAGGGTATTTAAGAGAAGATGACCTGGCTGGCGATTTTTTGCCCAGCGGATTGACAAGTAATAGATGTAACAATGCATATTTTGACTTGATCGGGCCTCTGAATGGTCTTGACATAGATTAGCGTTGATACACCATATTAGGGAGCTTTTAAAAATAGTGATTCCAGGATCCCACCTCTGCTGATGCTGATGTAGGAGGTCCACAGTGCTCTAAGAAGAAACTTATGTTTAAGAAATTCCTCAGGTGACAGATTTATGTATCCCTGCTCCTATAGAATCCGTGTCAGCTCACCTGTCTCTGAATTAAAGGATGGTTCAAATCTCTATATGCTGATTTTGAGTGCTATAAATAGTGATACCTGTTGATGTGTTCAGTGTCATGTGATTCTTAAGCTTTTTGCTTTTCTGTTGTATGCTTTGTGTTTTATATACATAGTTCATATGTTCATACTTTTAATATTCAATTAAAGGTATTAAATTATGAGTTGAATGATCTTAGATTAAGAACGATAGATCAAATAAATGAATTAATAATTTTAGTCATTTATGCTCACACAGGAATGATGTTTAATACAAAATTAAAGTTAAATGTTCCATAAATATTATTTTCTTAAATGTTCATTTATTTATTTGTTTTGATAGAGACACAGCGTGGGTGGGGAGGGGCAGAGATGGAGAAAGAGAGAGAATCCTAAGCAGGCTCTGTCCGTGTGCAGAGCCCAATATGAGGCTCGAACTCCCAAACCAAACTGTGAGGTCATGACCTGAGCCGAAATCAAGAGTCCGGCACTTAACCAACTGAGCCCCCAGACTCCTCCATAAATATTATTAAACCAAAGGTTTAATGAAATGTTCAAAAAAAAAATATTCCCTGAGTGATTTTGATACATGGCCCCGCCTGGCTTTTCATTTATAATTTCTAGAGGATTTCTTGCTTTCGTTCCTTTAGCATAGGGTTTTCAACAGCAGCACTATTGCTATTTTAGGCCACATAATTCTTTGTTAGGGGAGCTGTCCTATAAATCAGACATTTAGCAGCATCTTTGGCTTCTACTCAATAAATACCAGTAGCACCCCACAAGTTGTGGTAACAAAAATGTCTTCAGACATTGCAGCTGCCCCCTGGTGAGTGAAAACACGCCTGTGAGCACCACTGTTGTAGAACAAAGTACTTTTCTTCTTGAGGCCAGTAAGAAGGTATTAAACTAGTATTTAGCGAAGAGGGGAGAACCTTCTGGTCACTTACTTTTTTCTGGAATGGCTTCATTCTCTTCTTAGGACTAAGAGGAGGATGTTTTCATGCTTGTTTGTTAATTATACCTAATCTTCATGGGCTATTTAATAGATTTGTACTTCTTATATTGTTTGTCATGATTTGTAATAAAACAATCACATACCTATGTAATGTAGCTCACGAACCAGACAGTAAACTCTGTGAAGACAGGGACATAGCACTTTTTATTTACTTTGAGTAAACGTGTCTGGCTCAGTAATTGTTTAGCTGGAGAGGGAGCTAAGGGCTTTACTCGCATTATCTCAGTCTTCACAGCCATCATTAGCATCCCTCCTTTATAGATGAAGAAACTGAAATAGTGGGTTAAGGGACTCTCCCAAGGCCCAGCCAGGATTTGAATGCAAATCTGTCTTAACTAGAAGCATCATTTTTAACTATAGTGATGAATTCCCAAGTTTATTCTGAGCTTAGATTTGATTTGTGAGACACTTCAAAGCTAACCGATTTTTATGGAGGTTTATTTTGATGTGCTCTTTTGTTTCCTTCATTATAGCTGATGATTGGTATGTATTTCAGATTTTAAAGAATGTGGAATCTTCCAGAAATGTTCAGCCACATTTCCTAGAATTTTTGCTCTCCCTTGGTTGGTCGGTAGATGTGGGCAAACACCCCGGTTGGACTGGGCATGTTTCCACCAGTTGGTCTATTAACAGTTGTGATGATGGTGAAGGACCTGAACAAGGTAAAAACCCATAACGGTCATGCGTTTTTTCTTGTTTTGTTATCCTTGATTTCTCCCCCTTCACTAGAAGTTTGTAGTCTTATTATAAAAAGAAAGAAAGAAAGAAACCAGAGGTATATGAAGGAAAAGTTTGCTTCCCCTAATTCTAGTCCTCATAAGAGGTCACTGAACAGTAGTTTGTATATTGTTAGGTGAGAAATTTTCTGTTTTTAATGATGATTGAGTTTTAGCATTTTTTCATATTTTTATTTCTTTCCTGAGAGCCACTTGTTCATTTATTTCCTCTTCCCAGTTTTTTGTTGGTGGTCTTTTATGTATTACCGGTAGGACATTGTATTCATTTTTTTTTTTTTTTTGTTTATTTATTTTGGGAGGGGCAGAGAAAGAGAGAATCCCAAACAAGCTCTATGCTGTCAGCGCAGAGCCTGACATGGGGCTTGATCCCATGAACTGTGAGATCATGACCTGAGTCAAAATCAAGAGTTGAATACTTCGGGGCGCCTGGGTGGCTCAGTTGGTTAAGCATCCAACCTTCAGCTCAGGTCATGATCTCATGGCTCATGAATTCAAACCCTGAGTCGGGCTCTGTGCTGACAGCTCAGAGCCTGGGGCCTGCTTTGGATTCTGTGTCTCCCCCTCTCTCTGCCCCTCCCCCACTCACGCTCTGTTTCTCTCTTTCTCAGAAATAAATAAACGTTAAAAAAAAAAGAAAAAGATTCGGATGCTTAACTGACTGAGCCATCAGGCACCCCCATTGTGTTCATTTTAATTGAGCACTATACTAGCTCTCAGGAATGTTACTTTTGTTAATTCATTCCTGTTGGCTTAACTGCCTGTACATTTTACATTCTGTCACTGACGATTGGGGAAGGGAGAGCAGAAGCAGAGCTGAGGAGCAGTAGAGAGAGACCAGGGACAGAAATGCCTTGAAAGCAAGAGTGTAAAAGTCACAGACACCTGCCCTAACTTCTTTCAGAAGTCTGTGGTGGTCTTGTTCCTTTGGATTATTAGTTCTTCCCACGAGACTGTTTTCATAATATGCTCCATACAGATGAGTTCATGTCTGCTAATCAGAAGTGGCCTAATTTAGAATACTTTCAGAAACTGTGAAATTAAGGTTTTATTATTTAAAGTTAGTGTAAAGACATTTAATGAATATTTATAGTCTTGTTCTTATACACGAATTGGTTCTTGCTGGAAACATGCCTTCTATTGATTACCACTTTATTTGACCATTTAAAATTTCATGAAGTAGGATAAAACTGATTTTCCCCACTGTTTGGAGCAGTAATGTAGTGTTTCTCATTCCTAGATGAAGTGATTTCCTCTGAAGACATTGGGGCTAGCATTTTCAATGGACAGAAGAAGGTGCTGTATTATGCCGATGCCCTTACGGAAATAGCTTTTGTAGTTCCTTCTCCTGTGGAATCCTTAAGTAAGAACATTTTTTGTTTGGTGTTTTAAAATCTATTTTTGTATTCACTGGTTTGTGCATTGGGAGAGATTCTGAAGTCATCTAAGTCATCTGAAGTCATCATTGTTCAGCTTCTAAGGCATGATAGCTTTTAGATTATGCAGAGGTATAGGATGTTAGCTCCTCTTAATTTTCGTAAGGACACTAGTTAAAGACAGGCAGACTGACCCTCTCATAGTAATCTTAAACGAACTGCAACCTATTTTTTTTGGTCTTTCTTTAATCAATACATAGAAGGCTTGTTTTCCAGTTTATTCATTTCTTTCTCTGGCATCGTTATGAATGAGCCCCCACTTACTTGCCTGTTTCCATGTAACAGCCTTGTACGGCACGCCAGAGAATCCTACAGTTGGAGGGCTCTCGTGATAGCATTTGGCTGATCTGACACCAAGTGGGAGAAACTCCACAGCCTAGAAAAGGTGGCGATTAAGCCTGTTCTTCTTAAGGATCAGGAGTGATTATGACTTCTCATTCTGAATCCATAGTCTTATCTTGCCTAGGACCTTTGCTTCTTGCAAATTAAGCCCCCTTCTTTGTGCCTGACCAGGCAATAGATGGAAGACTTCACCTTCTTCATTGAGACCATCTGTAAGACGGGCTGCTACACATCACACTTTCATGGTCTCATCTCCAGGCTAATGAGTGCTTGTGCCCTGCTCTGGCAGCCTCCTGACCTTTGTACTTAGATCCCTGACTTCCCCCACTAGCGCCCCATCTTATATTTTGGGGCCAGTTATATCCCTGGCAAGAGGGGCCTCCCATGGTCTAGGCCAGTATCCTAGCAGCTGTTTGCCTTCATGTCCAGGCTTTGACCTACCACCTTGATTTCAGATGCCAGACTCCATCTGTCCTATGTGGGTTGAGGCCCTCCCTGGTGGTGTCTCTAGTCCAGCCTGTTGGCACCGACACAGCTCAATCCTTGTCTTTGCACTTTAGTTGCCACAGTTGGGTCTTCACTTGTGTCATGAAACATCCCATGTGGCACCTGTGCCCCTGCTCCAACTCAGCCTCCTCCTGTTTCTGGAGACTTGTCTTTTTTTTTTTTTTTTTTTTTATAACTCTCTATATGCTTGTCTCCAACCAGATCACTTCTTAATCACAGAGACTAGGTCCTCTGCAGCTTTGGAATGCCCCACTGCTACTTGGTACCACGCTCCATGATTGAATGTATAATCAGAATAATTCAGAGAATAACAGATGGCTTATATTCTACGTCTGAAAAGTCAAAAATATTTTCTAGTCTTACCTCGGTTATCCTGTAGTACAGGAACTGGAAAACTATGGCACACAGACCAAAATCAGAACACTAAGTACAGTTTTTACATTTTTGAAGTGTTCTAAATAAAATACAAAGAAGAACATGCAATTGAGACCTACATAGCCAGCACTATGACCCTTTACAGAAGAAGTTTACCAACCCTTTGTCTAGAGGCAGTGACTTCTCTTAAGTGACTTAAGTTAGCCTATTAGCGTAAATAGTTTAAAAACTTCTCCAAAGAAGTAGATATAATTGATTTTATTTTTTACTTCATAGCTGATTCATTGGAAAGTAACATCTCGGACCAAGATAGTGATTCAAATATGGATCTTATGCCTGGGATCCTGAAACAGCCATCCCTGACACTTGAGCTTTTTCCTAATCACACTGACAATCTTAATTCCTCACAGCGGGTAAGTCATTTTGTTTACAGCTCTAAAAATTTGTTATGAAATGGGGGTGATTATAGAATCATGCTTGAAAAGCTGTTAACCGTAACCCAGAGAGCAATTTCAGCAGTACTGATTCATTAGTATCTTAATTTTTAAAATTCAGATTCTCACGATTTTCTTTTTTTTCAGCTTGCAACAAATAGGTCATTCTAAGACAGCTTCTGTTGTATTCCATGATTTGGCCATTCTGGTACCATGCTTGGTTCTCTCACCCGTTCCTTCCCAGCCTACGTTTTTATTGGGTCCCTGAAATATCCATGAAAGGTACAATAGTGGCTATACGTTCCACATCATTAATCATGCAGCATTCCACTTAAACGAGTCTGCTGTGTACAAATGGTAGCATTTTGGAGACTAACCCAGTATATGAATATATACACTGAGTGAGGCACCCAGCCGCCACTACAAGAAGGGAGCATTTTACTTTTATACTTTCTTTCTTACCATATCAGGAGATGTTATGTCTTTATTTTTGTTTTCTCCTCATGTTACCTCTTCATCCTTACACTTGGAAAGTGGACAAGTAAGGGATAGCAAGTGTATTGGATCATTTCATAAATGTGGGAAGATTGATTTATAACAAATAGTAAGAAAGACAAAAGAAGTGTAAACTTGTTTGAACCATTGTTTGATTTTACAGGATTTTAATTTGGCTCCTTCCATAGTGAAAGTTGTGTTTAACATAAGTACAGTTGACTCTTGAACAACACAGGCTTAAACTGCATGGGTCTACTTATATGTAGATTTTTTTTTTTCCAATAAATACAATGCAATACTGTAAATGTATTTTCTCTTCATTATGATTATATTTTATTTTATTTTATTTTATTTTATTTTATTTTAGAGCATGAGCTGGGGAGAGGGGTAGAGGGAGAGAGAGAGAGAGAGAGAGAGAGAAAGAGAGAGAAAGAGACTCTTAAGCAGGCTTCATGCTCAGTGCAGAGTCCAGTACAGGGCTTGATCCCATGATCTCGGGATCATGACCTGAGGTGAAATTGAGAGTTGGATGCTCAATTGACTGAGCCACGTAGGTGCCCCTTCCTTATGATTTTCTTAATAACATTTTATTTTCTTTAGCTTTATAGTGTATAATTCATCTAATGTATAAAATATGTGTTAATCAACTATTTATATTATTGGTAAGATTTCTGGTCAACGTAGGCTATTAGTAGTTAAATTTTTGGAGACTCAAAAGTTACACTTTTTGACTGCATGGGGGGATCAGCAGCCCAACCCCTGCATGATTCAAGGGTCAACCATATATAACTATATATATACATATATATATACATACATATATATACACATATATACATACATATATATACATATATACATATGTATGTACATATGTACATATATGTACATACATATACATATATGTACATATGTACATACATATATATACACATATATATAGTTATATATAGTTATATATAGTTACATGCATGCTTGAAAGAGAATACAAGAGAAGTATTCACCTTTAAAATTGATTTAGGAAAAATAGTTAAGTTGTGTAAGACTCTGAAGTAGATCAATTTTGAAAATCAGGAGTTGCTATATTTAAAAGGCTTCATAGAATAGTTTGTAGATGAACATGTCTGTGTCAGGTGATAATGTAGGATTTCAGCCAGATCTAATATTCAGTGATTGGCAGTCCTTGTACTCATTTTCTGAATGCTAGCATAGGTATCCCTTAAAATCCAAAATCTATAAAGCACCATGTTTTTATTATTTATACTTTGCAGACTACTACTATCTTAAAAATAGAACTTATTTTACCAGGGGGCACCTGGGTGGCTCAGTCGGTTGGGGATCCAACTCTTAATTTCAGCTCAGGTCATGATCCCAGATCATGGGGATCAAGCCTCATGTTGGGCTCCGTGCTGAACATGGAGCCTGCTTAAGATCCTCTCTTTGCCTCTGTCCCTCTCCCAGCTTGTGCTTTCTCTCTCCAAAATTAAAAAAAAAAAAAAAAAAAAGAACTTATTTTACCAGCAAAAATGGATTTACTCGAGAATAGCAGAGAATTTCAGTTTGGGACATGCAACTTATGGTAAAACTATAGGCAAGCCCAGCAAACAGAGGAGAGGAACATCATTTTATGGAGAAGGAGGATGTTGGGAGGGGTCATTTTGAGTGAAAGTGCATTGGAGAAAAGCAAGAGTTAGGGATGAGAGTGACCAAGGTTTTTCATTGGCTGAGTTGCAGGGGTAGTCAATTTCTTGGCAGAAGATTCCATGTATATCTTTTCCTGGTGGAACCTGTAATTGATGATTCTTTCCTGTTGATGATTCTGTTGGGGATCCGTAATTGACAGTTCTAACTATAATTGCTTTTGGGTGGTACAGCTCCTTTTCTAGCCTCCCTACTCCACTTGAGTGGAGTTTCCCTTAATTAATTTTCACACTGCTAACTAAAAAAAGAAAAATCATGCTATCTCAATAGATGCAGAAAAAGCAGTTGCCATAAAACTCAACATTCGTTCATGAGAAAAACTTTCAGCAAACTATAAACAGAAGAGAATTCTCTTAACCTGAGACAGAGCTCTACTGGAAGCCTATCGCTAACATTATACTGTACACTATTCTGTGACTGCTTTCCCCCCAAATGGAGGACACAGCAAGGATGTCTGCTCTCACCACTTCTGTTTAACATGGAGTCCTATACAGGGAAATACGGCAAGAAAAAGAAATAAAATACAAAGGATTGGAAAGGAGAAATAATACTGTAGATATTTGCAGATGACATGATCGTATATATAGAAACCCTGAGGAATCTTTTTTAAAAAATCTACTAGATCTACTGAGTACGTTTATTTTTTTTTATTATTATTTTTTTAATGTTTATTTTTGAGACAGAGAGAGACACAGCATGAGCAAGGAAGGGGCAGAGAGAGAGGGAGACACAGAATGTGAAGCAGGCCCCAGGCTCTGAGCTGTCAGCACAGAGCCCGACGCGGGACTCGAACTCACGAACTGTGAGATCATGACCTGAGCCGAAGTCGGCCGCTTAACTGACCGAGCCACCCAGGCGCCCCCTGAGTGCGTTTATTAAGGTTATAGGAGAAGAGGTCACTGTGTTAGGCAGATGACCCTCAGAGACTCTTGCCTCTGTATGATGTCCTCTGTGTGTGGGTAGAACCTATGAATATGAGAAGATATCTTATGATTATGTTAGATTATATAGCAAAAAGGGACTTTGTAGATATAGTTGTTAAGGTTGCTTTGAGCTGATCAAAAGGGAGATGATCCAGGTAGGCCTGACCTGATCACAGGAGCCCTTTAAATCTAGGGCTAGAAGTCAGAGATGCAAAGTTGGTGAGGAGCCATGCTAAGAAAATAGTCTCTGAGTGGGGCAGGTGTCTGCCACCAATTTGGGGATGATCTCTCAGCCACAATCATTTTCTGTGAATGCCAGGACAGAAATAAAAATGGAAACAAGAATCTAGGGGAAGTGCCATGATTTCTGGTCATCTACTAAAGACAGGTATATTTCTGTGGTAATAAAGCGGTTTTATTTTTATTTTTTATTTTTTATTTATTTTTTTTTTTAATTTTTTTTTTCAACGTTTTTTATTTTATTTTTGGGACAGAGAGAGACAGAGCATGAACGGGAGAGGGGCAGAGAGAGAGGGAGACACAGAATCGGAAACAGGCTCCAGGCTCCGAGCCATCAGCCCAGAGCCTGACGCGGGGCTCGAACTCACGGACCGCGAGATCGTGACCTGGCTGAAGTCGGACTCTTAACCGACTGCGCCACCCAGGCGCCCCTAAAGCGGTTTTATTTTTAAAATTCAACTTAGATGTGAGATTCTGCCTTCTGTACACATAGCTTTGTCTGGGGCTTTAGCATAAACTCACCCCTGCTGCATGCCCTCAAGGGTGGGGCTCAAGAGTGCCGCCAGTTTGCTGAAGGGGAACCACATAGGCCTGCCAGCCTTTCAGGGAAACTTAAAGTCGATTGGGTGGGCAGGGAAGCCAGAAGCAAGCTGTGCATGATAGCAATGACATAAGCAACTCTTTTTTTCTTTCTTTTTCTGCTGACAGGAAAAAGGCCTTCTTTTTGGCCTAGATTGCAGTAGGAAAGTTCTGGCCTAGAAACAAGAACTAGAAGTAACTTGCTGGTGGACATTTTAGAGATTAGGATCCCCAAGCAAGCCAGTGATGTCACTGTGATGAGGAAAGCATCTTGCTTGCTGGCCGTAGGGATAGACTCAAATCGTTTGAAGCCCTCATTAAAACATTGCCCACAGATTTTACTTGTGTTGATGTAAGTTATAATTGCTCAGTATTCCTTAACTTTTTTCCTTTAAGAATTTAAGACCTTCATTTCTTTGTTCTAGGTTGAGACTTGATAAACAGAGGGGCCAAAGAAGAACGTTTTCGCAAATATGTTTCACTTTTTTCCTAAAGTGATTTCCCATGACTGATTTTTACATCACTGGGTAGCTTGATGAATACTGTGATTGGGTGGTTTTATTAAGTCACTTTTTTTCCCCCTTCCCCTTTTCCGTTTCTGCTTCTCTCTACCTCGTATAGCTTAGTCCCAGTTCCAGAATGAAGAAGTTGCCTCAGGGTCGTCCTGTGCCTCCTCTTGGACCTGAGACCAGAGTTTCTGTAGTCTGGGTGGAGCGCTATGATGATATAGGTACTGTGTAAGGACTTTGTCCGTACGTAAAATTATTGTAGGATGACGGTGACTTGCTGAATGTCTGTAGGAAGAGGCAGCACAGGTGTGGTCTGGTGGCCGAAGCTGGGGCCGCAGTTCAGCAAGCCCGGGTTGGCATCCCGACTCCGCCCCTCACTCAGTTTCTTTAAGCCTTAGATTACTCACCTGTTCAATGGAGATATCCATTTACTTCTGGTTGTGACGATTTGGTGAGACTAGGGGATATAAACTTTTAGCTATTCTTGATGTCACAGTTAGTAGCCTATTGCCAGTTGGTCCCATTGCCTGTAGCCCCCAGTCATCCCAGGACCTGTGGAAAGAGAAAGGGGGGAACTTCCCTCACCCTCTGCACAAATCCTGCTGTCTAGTTCTGGTGTAAATATTAATTTGTCCTCAGGAACTCTGCTGTGGATAAGTGTCTCATGGTTTTTATGTAAGCAACATAAGAGCATTAGAAATGTATACTCAGCCTAGAATGTCATCGAGCTCAGGGTTTGTGGGAAAGTGTGGTAGTTGCTTTTTAACCAAGCCCCCAAAGACCACAGATCATGTTCTAGAAAAA
The DNA here is from genome assembly GCF_024362965.1 of Panthera pardus. Lineage (NCBI taxonomy): Eukaryota > Metazoa > Chordata > Mammalia > Carnivora > Felidae > Panthera > Panthera pardus. The sequence goes on along the minus strand of NW_026526821.1, from coordinate 21,196,561 downwards.
CTCTGCTTTAGAAGAACTTAGCTAAAATATGTCTTGGGTGTGTTGGGGGAGATTTTCTTTTTTCTTTTTCTTTTTTTTTGGGGGGGGGGTAGGGGAAGGAATAGTTAGGATTATGTATTTTAGGATAGCACAATCCATATATTTTTTGCACACTTGTATAAAGAGACTAAGACATTAGATTTCATGCTATTTATTTTGGAAATATGAGGGAGATATTAATTGTCCTGCTGTTACTTTTTTCCAGAAAACTTTCCCCTTTCAGACCTACTGACGGAGATCAGTACTGGTGTGGAGACCACCGCAAATAGTAGCACTTCTCTGAGGTACAGTCTTGATTTGCCTGAGGTTCACCAGCAAGTCTTTAAGCACAGAGAAACCTATTTGTTACAGTGTGTTGATTGTGGTTTCATAAAGAAGACATAATGAAGCAAAAAGGATGAAGACAATAAGACATAGACGTAATTAGGGGGAAAGAATCAAAGGAAGAAGTTGGTGGATAAATGCACAAGGTGATAAATTAGCATGCATTTTGAAGTGGCATAATTCATTGCTAGTTGACATCTACAGCAAAGAGAAAAACGAACAGCTGGAAGCAGCTAAGTATTAACCATAATAACAGACTAGCAATATTAGGTAGAAGTAAAATTGGTTACATTGGTTGAGACATTCTGGATAGTTAACATATCCTAATTCAACGAGCTCTTTAATGGAAAAATATTTCTAAGTAAAGTGTAATACTTTATTATAGTGGTAAGATTTCTGTTTTTAGCTGCCCATGCACAAAAAGGATAAAAAGAAAATAATAGGATTCCAAAATTAGTAACAGTGTATTTGTATAGGCTTTTTGCTTGCTTGTGTTGGGTTTAAACAAATACATTAAAACAACTCCACGAGGTGCAGTTATCATCTCTGTTTTACAAATGGAATAAAATAGGTTCATAGATGGGGCGCCTGGGTGGCTCGGTCGGTTAAGCGTCCGACTTCAGCTCAGGTCACGATCTCACGGTCCGTGAGTTCGAGCCCCGCGTCGGGCTCTGGGCTGATGGCTCAGAGCCTGGAGCCTGCTTCTGATTCTGTGTCTCCCTCTCTCTCTGCCCCTCCCCCATTCATGCTCTGTCTCTCTCTGTCTCAAAAATAAATAAACGTTAAAAAAAAAAAATTAAAAATAGGTTCATAGAGGTGATTCCTCAGTATCACGCATCCAGTTAATGAAGGAGAAAGTGATCTGAACCCAGATGTCTGACCCCAAATGCTAACCTTATCCGGTATGGCAGGGACCTACCCTACCCTTGATTCCAAGCTACATGATCTGTTCATATTGCATGTAAGATGAATTTATTCTGACAGCATTTGATTATTGTTATATCATTGAAGTGAGTAAAGATGATTTATTTTAACATCCTGTTTTTAAATTTCCAGAAGAGGACGTATCATTCTTAAAACTTGTGTTTTTTATACTAAAGTATTTTAAAGCAAATTATAGATATTCTGACATTCTAAATATATCAGTCTGCATTTCTAAAAAGTAAAGAACACTTTTCAAATAAAGATAACGTTATCACAATCCTAAAGTTAGTAATAGTTCCTTAATTGTATCTAATAACCAGCTCCTATTGAAATGTCTCCGTTTCCTCTAAAATATCCTTTATACTGGTCTTTTCAAACAAGAATCCACTCTAGAACCTTGTGTCTGATGTTAATATGCCTTCAGTCTCTTTTACTCCAGGACAGCCCTTTTTGTCTCCATGATGCTGACTTGCTAAAGAGACTAGAGTAGTTCATGAGGTGGACTCTTCCAGAACTAGTTTGGAAGAGAGCTTTTAAGTGTCTTGTATTGGTAGTGCTGTTACTGTTTCAATCTTCTTCTTTTTTTAATGTTTACTTTTGAGAGAGCGTGAGCAGGAGAGGGGCAGAGAGAGGGAGAGAGAAGTTCTGAAGCATTCTCTGTGCTGCTGACAGCAGCAAGCCCGGTGGAGGACTCGAACTCACAAACCAAGAGATCCTAACCTGAGCCGAAGTCGGATGCTCAACCGACTGAACCACCCAGGCGCCCGCCCCTGTTTTAATCTTTTTAGGTCAAAAGTTCTATGACTAGACTGTAAAAATTGTATTTTGTTGGTAGACTGGCAAAATCAACAACTTGTCTTGCTGACAGAAGTAACTATAGGATTGACTTTTATATGACATATTGAAAATTGACTTAATGTTGCTTTGGCTAGAATCACTTTATCTATATAGAAAGAAAGCTCATTGTATTGAGAACAGAAAACAGGCCAGCAGGTAGCAAGTATCACAGAGTTATAACATGGAAACGTCTAGATGCAATGACATAACCCCGAGCATGATGTGTATCTCTGTCTTCTAAAGGTGAAATTGTGACATTAGCACCTGTCACCTACTCAGAGGCTTTGAGGGCTTTGGCCCTGCCAAGATACAGCCATTTATCACCTCTGCTAAGGAGGACACTTGTAGCTGGCCCAGACTAATGGTCCTCCCAACCTCCTCCCCGCCAACCCCTGAAAAAAAGATTGGAGATCCCCATAGTGGCCCTAACCTACATTCCCTCTTCTGCTCTGAGATGCCAGCATTGACTGGAGGAGTTCTCTGCACTCTGGCTACCCCTGCTTTTGTTCCCTACAAGAAGGAGGAACTAAGTGAAAGTCCCACAGCCGGTTGCTAGATTCACAGCTTCCCACCAGACATTTCTCTGCCTTTTCTTCCACCCTGTGTCCCTGGTGGTTTTAAAACACATTTTTTAGCCCCTCCCCCCTTTTTTGTCCGTGTGAAAAGCCCAAGCCCAGTAATGGGCGTTTAGGGCTACATGTTAGTGGGAGGGGGGCAGCAATATGGGCTCCCAGAAGGAGGATCCGAGCGGACTGACCTGTTGGCTGTTCAGACTGCATCAAGCCTGGCATTGGGGCGCCCGGGTGGCTCAGTTTGTTAAGCTTCTCTTGATTTCGACTCAGGTCACGATCTCATGGTTCACGAAATCAAGCCCCGCATCGGGCTCTGCACTACGTGCGCAGAGCCTGCTCGGGATTCTCTCTCCCTCTCTCTCTGCCCCTCCCCTGAACATGTGCATGCACGCCCTCTCTCTCGTTCTCTCTCTCAAAATATATGAACAAACAAAAACCTGGCATCAAGTCTTCTTAAAATTCTTATATTGCATATGGGGGACTTCAACTTTTATATGTCTGGGGTAAAAGGAGTGTTCTTTTCCTTTCTTAAGATCTACGACTCTTGAAAAAGAAGTTCCTGTCATCTTTATCCACCCTTTAAACACTGGATTATTCCGGATAAAAATTCAAGGAGCCACTGGAAAATTTAACATGGTCATCCCTCTTGTGGATGGGATGATTGTCAGCAGACGAGCCCTTGGTAAGGTCTTCATATATGGCTGAAGAGTTAAGGTTTCTCTCACTTATTTACTGAAACATTTTGTATGAGCCAAGAAGAAGTGGAAATAAGGAAATGGTGATATTACTTAATAGATCCCTTATGTAGAAAATGCTGTGGTTCTTGTAAATAGGAAGCGTGTTCTGTCATGTTTTAACTGTGCTTAATCTCCTTAAGTACAAGTAGAGCTACAGTTCGTAAACTGTCAGTCCTGGGAAATGCAGAGAGCTGTTTTATAATCCAGGGCAGGAAATGGGGTGTCAGACCAGATTTTTGCTTTTCTTCCCCCCCTTGTCATTATGTAGTTGTTCTAGCAGTTTTGTCTCAGTGGAGTTTTGTCTCTCCAGGGATGGGGAGTTTCCCAAACGGAATGAAGTAAGTTTGACTTTGCAGAAGGTAGTTCACTTGAATACTGATAGTTCACCAGATGGCTGGTTATTCATGCTGATTTTAATACCCTCTGTTTTCAAGGTTTTCTGGTGAGGCAGACTGTAATTAATATTTGTAGAAGAAAGAGACTGGAGAGTGACTCCTACAGCCCACCACACGTCCGCCGGAAACAGAAAATCACTGACATTGTCAACAAGTACCGGAACAAGCAGTTGGAGCCAGAGTTTTATACTTCGCTTTTCCAGGAGGTTGGACTCAAGAACTGCACTTCTTAGACACTCTCTGTCTAGGACTGTGGAACTCCAGTTTGGGGCTATGATACCAGAGCAAAACCATTTGATAGGTGATCACTGTAAAAAGAAAAATCACTCCCCAAGAGCTTACTGTTTAATCACCAGAATAGAAGAAACACATTATAAACCCATTTGATAGAAGACTTCCGGCTTTCTAGTGAAATGGGCACCCAGACACAATCATATTCCTCCTGGTAATGATGATATACATTTTAGCCATAAACTTTCTTTTAAAAGTGACAATTTTAGTTAAACATAAGCCTTTTGCGGAGAAGGGCTTTATGCATCTCAGTTAAACACGTGCATTGGTAGTATCAAATTTGCCAATTAGAAGTTGAAGATAGTTTTATACTTCGCTTTTTAGGAGGTTGTGTTCAGAATTAAAATCTGTCTCAGAATCTTCCAGGACATTTAAAGACTCATGTTGATGATAGCATGGAGGAGAAGGAAAGAAATCTCAGCTTTCTGCTCACTCGTAAGTCCATTTGTCGTCCAGATGTCCCAACTGACAGAAACGAGCGTAAATGTGTTTGTTTAGATAAGAAGCCTGACATTAAAATATTTCATGTTTCCTCTCCACATTTCACAAAGTTATCGTCCTCATTACTGCACAGGTCTGTCTGAAGGCCGCAGTTTCTGGGCAGCCTAGGAGCAGATCTAAAATGGAGGCATGGCCCTGTCCCTTAACGGGGACACAGGTGGCATTTGTGGGGTTAAGAGTTGTAAGACAGTAGTGATGCCTCCACTCTCTCCACTGTTGTGCGACTTGGGGCAAAATGACAGGCTAAGCATTTGTGATCCTTTGGTAATTCCTCGGTTCAGTTTTGAGAAATGTAAATTCGTAGCAAGGGTGGAAAATTACTTGGTTTCATCCATTGTCTCTTATTTCAGGACCAAGCAGGAAACTGCAGTAGTTTATGAAGGATTCTAATTTGGGGTTCAGGAAATAGCCTCTCAACTCTACTAATTCAGATCTCTCCCAGAGAGCTGCTGGATTTCATCATAATTGACAAACATTAGTGACCACCCCCTCAGGTGGCCGCTGTTAGAAATGGCTGTTGTTGTCATATTTTCCGGACTTCTGCCAACTGAAGGCACAACAAATCCCTGCCCGGGTTTTGGAAATACTTCTGTTACCTCGCTGCTACTTTTCTGCCAGGGATAAATGTTTTGAGGTGGCCAGACCCAGAACATCCTTCCAAGGATTCCTGTTACAGAGCTAGAGTGTGCACTGCTCATTTCTCCTATTCCTCTGTGCTTTCTTCTTTATTAAGATTATCTTATGTTAAGAAAGTAAGTGACACGTGAAGTCCAAAGAGGAGTGATCACAGCTGTGTTAGGGGCGGCTTCCCACTTGAACTCTGGTGTCAGTAGACTCTACAGGTCAGGGCTGTAGCGGTGTGTTTGGCGTGACGTTTGGGGAGTTACTCAAATGGTGGGGGATAGCGGAGGGCCTAATTCCCGGTGATAGTTCTGTTCCAAAAGTATGTATTTTGTCATCTGTGAGCAAGAAATGTGGGTGTCCTAGCAGCTCTTGGTTTTAAGTTTGCTGCACCTTTTTCTTCATGTTTGTTTTAAGCTCAGGTAAAGGTTACCTCCTTCTATGACTCCAGTTTCCATTCAGGGTATTATATTATTGAAGAACTGATTTTCTTTTTAATCTGGGCAATAAATCAATGTTTCCAGATGGTAGCATGGTGGGGGGGGGGGTTGTATGATTAAGATGAATAAACTCTACCCTAAAAATGTTTTATTAACTCAGCAGATATAAGGTGAGGTTTAACAACTTCCATGGAAATTCCAGATTGGCATTTCAAGGGAAAAATGGGCCCTTTTCCTAGTGGACATGAACAAAGAAGGCTTAAATTGATATGCAACTTGTAACATTCCAGAGGTTAAAAATAACTGATTGTAGGTGTGCTTCCTTGGTGTGATTCTTCAGATAAAACTCCTGCCTTTAGCATAGTTTCACTGTCAGCAAAACACACGGTGACGTGTGTGCTGGGGTAGGCTGCCTGATCCTTCAGTTTGCTCTAGTTTCTGGCAACTCTTTGTAATTCTCATGGCTTTGGTAAGTGAATAACTGTGTGGAATGCGGTTTGTAGTCTGGAAGACTTTGTGATCGATCTCTCCCAGGGAAGGAGGGATAGTTTCAGAGCTGTGCAGCCCCCGGAGGCATGAAACCCCATTGTGTACAGCACAAACAAAACATAGAGTACATATACCTCGTGAGGTGCTCTTTCCTTCTGCTCAAGATAACATTTACCTAAAAAAAGGGAGTGTGGTCAGAACCCTTGGAACCTTCCACTAATATGGTTTTGAGTTCATGGTGACTAAGTTCACCCAACTGCCTTTGTTAAAAATCACTTTGAGTTGAATGATGCCAGAGGAGCAGATCCAGTCCCTAGTAATAACCTTGAGTAGTCCACTTGGTAAAGTTGCCCGCATGTATTCATAACCTTCGAAGGGAAGCCAGGACCACTTTGGTCTGTGGCTTAAACAGTGTAGTTGCTGCATTGACAGGTGTTGGGGGGGGAGGGGTGAGCGTGCCATTTGGTGACAAGGACAGCATTAATTACCCAAGGGACAGAGACACGTAGCCCCTCATAGTACTTTTTCCCATTAGGGAGATGGGGGCTTTCCCCCTCTTTTCTGGTTGAGAGCACTGATGACAGGAGGCTTTGCCTTTTCCTGTTCAGCCAACTCCTGCTTTTGTCCTGTGCTTCCCCCTAAGACCTCCTCCCACCTAGCCTTGGCCTTGTGAAAGGAATAGCTGCGTGGCGGGTTGCCCTACCACGTACACCCATGCTCCTTGTTGCCCTCCATTTCCAGGCCCTCGATTTCAGGGCAGCCCATTCTCCTCTGGACTCACTTAAAATACAAAAAAAAAAAAAAAAAACCAACCCCACATCTTTGGCCAGTAATGTCAGTTGTCCATGGGTTGCGTGTATGAAGCCTTTATAAATGGTTACTTTCTACATGCTCTGGGGAAGCATTTATCAGACTCTGCACAGTGATTTTGAGAGAGACGGAGTCTTCGAGAGTATTTCTGTTGGAAGGTGGAGCTTTACCCAAAGTGGGAATCAGCCTTGCTCAAAGCTAGATGGTAGACGGGACACTCCTAGCAGTGGTTCTCCATTCAGCATTTTTAAACCCATTCAGGTTATATCGTCCTAAAAAGAATTGGTTTCTGTGTTTACATGAAACAGTAGGTTGAATTTCGATGATCTGTTTTAAGGATTTTCATGACAGCCTCTTTTCCTGAGACGGAGAGATTGGAGGTAATCCACCCGCTAAATGTGGAATCTAACTGTGGGTTCTCGGTAGCTGAAGAAGCCATGTACTGTATAGTGTGTTTCTCAGAGTATCAGCTCACATTCTTCAGATGCTTTTCTTTTTTTAATGGTGAGGGAAAAGGTGTGATTTGGGATTCCACAGTGCCTTGCATATAGTAGGCGCCCAATAATTATTTGTTGAAGCAAACCAAGTTTCCCAAGTCCTTGCCTCTTGCAGTGACCAAGAACATCTTTCTCCTCTGAAGGGCTTGGCAGTTGTGGCTAAAAAATAAGCAGTATCATTATTTGCTTGAAATCATATATACGATTTGTATGAATTTCTGTATGTTGCCAAGACATGATCTTTTTCTTATTGTATTTTCTGTAAATATTTCTGGCACTGAACTGTAAAGTAAAGGCAAAATGTAAATACGAAGGTGTACCCGTGTCCCCTCGCCTCCTGTGTTTTCTCTTCGTCAGTTAGGGAAGAAGGCCCAGAGGCTTGTTTGTATTTATGCCGATCCTTTGTCCAGAAGAAACCCATGGAATATTGAATGTAATACATTTAGTCAATTAAATTTTAAGGAGATTCTTATCTAATAATGTTTTGTGTGCTTTTGGTTACAGGCTGAAGTTTGACTCCTGCAGTGGGTGTTTCTAATTTACTGTTTCCAGGGCGTGCGTGCTCTGCTTTGGCTGACCGTCGTGATTTAGATCTGTGCGTTTTTACTCTGGTTTTGTAGAAGTGTCACAGAATACTCAAAATTAGATTAAGTCTTTAAAAAATTTTTAGTTGGATTATAATTCACATACCGTCTTAGTTTCAGGGCATATCATAATGAGTCGCTATTTTTACACACTATGAATCGATCACCTCGATGGGTGTAGTTACTCTCTGTCACTGTACAGAGTTACCACAGAGCTCGTGCAGCGGAAGCCCGGCCAACAGAAGCGCCACCATACAGGGGCTGGTGTTCACCGAGGGCCCGGCCGGCTGTGTTGTAGGAACACGGATATGCCGGCCATGTCCTCTGCCGAAGATCTGGGCTCTGCCAGGGCTAGCAGTCGGGAAAGGGGAGAGACGCAAAGGAAGTCACCCCCCACCCTGCCGTCACCTGCTGTCCCTGTGAGGAGGGTTGATTACAGAGGGTTCCATGCAGCCCGATTAGCATCTTCCCGCCTAGCTCTGTGTGGGGGGTTGTACCACTTGAAGAACCAGTGATGAGAATGGTTAGGGTGTACCGCCTCCGCCATGAGCCGCCCTTCCAGCCTGGCACTGACTCGACTGGACGTGAATGTGACCCCCCCCCCCCCCCGAACTGTTCCTGGAAGCCAGGGCTGGGAGCTGCCTCCCCTGCAGTTGTGTGTCCGTGCTTGCTCTGCCCTCAGGACTCCGGCTGGTTCTTGGTGGCCAGGGAAGTGTCTCCTTGGGCTGATGGCACAGTGGTCCTATTTTGGGCTCTGGCAAGAAAACGTGCTGCTGCTCAGCCCTTTGTGACCCCAGTCCCTTCAGGACCCAGTGCCAAGAGATTCCCCCCCCCCCCCCACCCCCAACCTCAACCCAGACCACTCCTGGTCTTGGCCTCTGGACTCTGAGTGGCACAGCCTGCCAAGGCACTGTTTTTCTTAGACACACATTCTAATGCCATCCACCCAGGCCTCCCCCTCTGGGGACTCCAGTCATCCCGACACTGGGCTAAAACGGTCTCTCAACCACTGGCTTCCGAGCTCCAGCTCTCCCGTCCCCTGCCCTGCCTTGCCACCCGTTCCCTATTTTTCTGTGGCTGGCTCCGCTTGCCTTTCTCCCTGAGCTGGTGTCTTCCTTCATCTTAAGGGCATCCTTCCACCCCGTATCTCCCCCAGGTCTACCACCCACTTCTCGCATCTGCTCTCCCAACCTGGAACTGGGTCAGCCTGACCTTCCAACCCGTGCTCCGTGAGTTGCTGTGATGCCAAAATCTGGGCCGCATCAGACTGGTTGCTCCTGAACGTGTTGCATCCTGGGCCTCACCTGGAGTCTCTGACTCAGAGCAAGGGGAGCGTAGGAATTGGTGTGTTTCACAGGCACTTGTCCGCAGTAACTGGGGCAGCTGGCCCAGGATCCTCTTGGACAGGGCAATGCTTGTGCCTCCCTCCCCTCCACAGGCAGCAGCCATTCTGCCTGTGAACTTCCCATACATGTCAGGCACCCCGTCTGGCCAGTCTCGCTCCAGTGCCAGGATTTGGGGCCCTGGAGGTCCAGAGCCTCCTTCCTGCCACAGGGCTTTGCACAGGGAGGTGTACGAACTACTTCCCGAATGAATGAATGACAGAAGAGGTGGGAAGAGAGAAGAATGACTTTTGAGAGTCATCTGTGCACCTGGGACACAAAGGAGCAAGGCCGACGCCTTAGAAGCCCCTCACTGAAAACTCTAAATGAGAGGTGCAGAAGCTTCTAGATTAGTCATTTATTGAGGACCTATTGTGTGTTAGAATGTTTTTAAATGGCAGCCCAGTGACCCAGGCTGGCTCAGCAGACTTGTTTGGTTTAGCCAACCGTGTTTTAAATGCTTGATGCAACATTTTTAAGTTGGGAGAGTTCGCATAAAAATGCAGGTTTGGGGGGCTTTCTTGGAATAGATGTGGCAATACTGGACCTGCCTTTCCCACACAGCACTTAACTGCCTGAAGCTGTGACAGCTGTCTGCTTTAGATGCACCTCGTTCTACCCAGTCTGCCACCCCCTCCCACCCCCCCACTGCCAGCAGGTGCAGATGTGGGCACCTGTAGCCCGGATGACAGGGCCTGGGATCTGGCTGGCTCCTGAAGGAACCTGTGACCTCAAAATACATGAACACCCACCCGAGGGCGATGCTCATCCCATCGTTTATTCTGATTTTTAGCAGCTTGGTGAGATGAGAATTGTTTCCATCTTCTAAGAGGATGCAAGGAGGTGTCCCATGAATCCCTAGGATCTCAGCAGGAATTCAAACCCAAGTCGGCCTGCCTGGAAGCCTGGGCTTTTGTTCTTAGCCAGACTGTCTCCACTGCCACTGACTGCCAAGCTCTCCTTGTGTCTGAAGGACGTTGTGACTTCCTTGTTACGTCACCCACTCAGTCACAGTTGGGCTGAGAGCAGAGTGTGGCCCGGCCCCCCAGGTCCCCAGGGCAGCCCTGCCAGCCTGGCACAGGCAGGCCCGGCTTAGCCACACGCGCACCATGAAGTACCCGCTGGTGCCACTGGTGGACGACCTCACGTTTTCTTTCCTGGTGTTTTGGCTCTGCCTGCCCGTGGGCTTGCTCTTGGTCTTGCTGATCGTCTGGCTACGCTTCTTACTTAGCCAAGGTGAGCTGCTCTGCAGGGGCCCTAATCCTGGAGCCTGGTAGGGGGTCCTGAAGCAACCGCAGAGACCAGTTTCCTTCTTGTGCTTTAACTGCTGGGCTGGCTGAGACGAGCAGTCGCCTGTAGGGGAAAAGGATTAATCAAGTAGTTTAGTTTCTTGACCTAGAGGCCAAGAGTGAGTCCCCAAGTTCGGAAGCAGTATGTGCGTGTGCACGCCTGTGTCCCCTCAGGGCCACTGCTAGCACAGAAGGTCTTTGGTACAAATCAAAAATAGGTGGCCCCTATGGGCAGATGAAGTAGGGAAAGGGGCCCTCTCCTGTGGGTATAGCCAGGGCACAAGGCTGGGGGAAGACTTCAGCCCCTGCTGCTCCCTCAGCTGGGTGCTTTTGTGCAGTAAACAACTTAGACGATGGGACATGGCAGCCCTAAGCCTTTATTAGGTGCCCAGGGACCACTCACACTGCTTTCTGCCCGGACTGTACCTCAGGGAGGATCTGGATTCTCTGGGATGCCAGATCACGGAGGCTGACACTTTGCCCTGAGCTCAGTATGTCACCAAGAGGAACAGAAGGCGGGGTGAAGCTGGCCATGAGGGAAGTTGGGGGCCAGTGGCAGGGGTCACCCTCTGCTCCTCAGGTGTCCTGGCTCCCTGGGCACTCCCTTCTCCAGGGGGCCTCTTCCTAGGGAACTCTTGCCCTCCCACCTCCTGCTCCAGAGTTCCATGACCTTTGGCCCGCTGAGGAGGGAGGGTACTGATAGGCTGCCAGCTCTGGTCAGATGGCATTGAGACAGGGGAAGCAGTTCACCCCCAAACCCTCCCCAGGAGCTCAGATGTGGGGTGCTGGTAATGGTGTAATTATTGGGAGTTCCTGGCAAGAGCTTCCAGAAAATGTCTATTTAAAGTACATTCTCATATTCCCAGGACGGACCGCAGCCCTCCCTGAGGGACGAAACGTCAGGCAGCGGGCTGGTGGCTGGTGGGAGTCAGAGCACTTGTCTGTGTGGCTAGAAATGCCGTCTCTCTGGAGTCGAGGAAACGTGGGCTCAGATTTTTAGCCTTGCCCCTGAATAGTTCATCATAATTGCTAACCTTTTCTCTACCCTGTGCAAAGGCTTGTGGTAAACACTGATGTGCATAATTTCATTTAATCCTCAGAATAACCCTGCGAAGTAATCCTTATCGTACAATTGAGGAAACCGAGGCTTGGGGAGAGAAGCAACGTGCCCAGGTCACACACCTGTGAAGTACTTACGAGTGCCGGTTATCTGGCGTCACCTCCTGCCTCTGCTGCCTACCAGCTCTGTGACTTGGGGCAAGTCCTCTCTCAGCCTTGGGTTCCTCATCGACAGAATGGAGATAATAAGGGCCCCTTCCATTTGGGGCTGTGGAGAGAGCATGTTGAGGGTAGGGCATCCAGTACATGTACACACGTGGCACATAGTAGGTGCTTATAGGCTGAGAAATTATCCAGTCAGTGTTTGCTTTTCGTCATGGTAGGAGGACGTATAGGCATGGCTTTGGATGGCTCCTCCAAGGAGACACCTTACCTAAGGTCTAGGGCACTAATCTCCAGCACTCCATTCTCCTTGAAGGCCCTGCTCTAAAACCATCCACAGCCTTCCCTGTCGTCAGACTTTCTCCGACATCTCACACGGCCCCTTGCAATAAGGCCTTTGGTCATTTGCAATGACCGGAATGTGGGGCGAGCAGTCTTCCCTCAGGGTCCCAGTCTTCTTGGAACTCTTAGAGTTACTGCGTCGGTCCTGTCCTTGTGCCAGGGTCTGGGCCTGCCAAGAATTGAGGGACCTGTTCTCAGGACACCCTGGCCTGTGCTCTTCTATTCTGCTGTGGATCTTGTTATTGGAACTCGTTTGGCCTGGCATCCAGTGTGAAAAGCAGACAGGACTGGCTCTGATTCCTCCTTCCCACCCCCATCTGGCCTGGCTCAGCAGGGCAGTGCCAGGGCCCAGAAGGCAGACGGTTTGAGCAGGGAGTGCCACGTGGCCCATGAGGACGTGCCTTCTCAAGTAGACAGGGGAGCAAGGGGAGGAGAAGGGAACCGCCTGGCAAGATGGCCGTTGAGGCGAGAAAAGGTGGTGGGTGGCTGAGCCCTGCAGAAGCTGGCCAGTGGGGACAACACTAATCCTGGACCATGACATTAAGAGAGAGGGTGAAGCCACATGGTGCCCTTCAAGCAGAAGGTGCTCTGCTGGGACGTTTCCTTTGTCATTGGAAAGGAATTTGCAGAAGGAAGAAGAGAAACCTCCAAAGAGATGGATTTAAGGCCGAAATGCGCCTTTCGAGGGTCCTGCCCACCCTCGTGGTGGTCCTCGGAGCGAGGTGTTAAATCCAAAGCTACCTTTGAATTCCCTGACCTCAAACAAGTGCACCTGCTGGAACTGCGGAGGGCTCTCTTCAGCCTCCTTTACTTTTCTGCAACCAGTGAAACATCTTACAAGTACAGTAAGAGAAGGAATCTCCCCCATCTCCTCTCCTTTCTCCTTGACCTCACCTTCTCGAGACAAGCCGTGTTCACAAGCTCATGCTCCTATTTAATAACACACGTGGGTTTTCCAAAAAATTGGAGAGGGGGCAGGATTGTTAGCTTGGTTTTCAGAAAAAGGGAGGAGATCCTCCTATATACATTTCTCTGAAACTTGCTTGTAATGTATCATAGACCTCCTGCAAGTCGAAAGCTACAGATTTCATGCAATTGTTTTAACAGTTTCTGACTTGCTGTTGGATAGATGGGCCAGCTCTTTATGCGGTGCAATGTGCTACACTTCAGTCAACCAGATCTCTCATGATGGACACACACACACACACACACACACACACACACACACACACACACACAGAGTTTCCAGGGTGTTTTATTGCTTGTGCATGCTTCACCACAAAACAGTGCTGCAGTGGAAATCATTGCATGTATACACTCAGATATTTGTTAATAAATGGACTGGTGGACAAATGGATGGATGGGTCATTGTTGGATTTGTGTCTCCTCAGTGCCGTTCTTGGACCACACCCAATACAGGTAGGTCGTTTGCTTGCCTCTAGGGCCCTTCCCTATTTATTAGGTAGATCTAGCCACCTTCTGAGTCATAGACAACGTTTTTGGTCCCTGGTCACCTACAAGGTCCTGAAGTCTTCCTGAGATCTCTGGGCTGTCCCATATGTCATGATTCTGCCTTGGCCCCTCGGTCTCGGGGATGCCCGGGCCTGGCAGGGGGCTCCTTTTGGGTCAGGGGTAGGAGATAGGATGTAACCACCCAAGAGGCCTTGTCTTGTACCTCCACAGATTCAGAGGAAGACGACTCAGATTTATGCTTTGAGTGGGAGCCCTGGAGCAAAGGCCCAGCCCAGTTTTGCTGGGAGGGGACACTGTATAGCCAAGAGGAGGAGGAGCCCTGCTGGTGAGCCTTTTCAGCCAGGTGAGACCTTTCTGGGGGCAGGTAGGGGGAGCCTCAGGTCCTACCCAAAGCCTAGGGCAGCTGCTGTGTTGGAGATCTGTTCCCTCCACCACACTGGAGAGCTGATTTTCTCCTCCATGTTGGGGAACCCTCTGCGTCATTCTCTTGGAGACCTGTTTTTGCCATGTTGGAGGACCAGCCTCTTCTGCCATGAAGAGTTCCTTTACAAAGATCCCCTACCCTTTACCTGCGTGACCTCACCCCCCACCACCCTCCTTAGGGTCTTTGCACTGGCTATTTCCTCTGCCTGGAACTCTTTCCTCCACATCCACTTGGTGCACTCCCTCATCTCTGAGGTTGAACTCAAATGTCCCCCTTACTCCACTCTAGATTGTCTTCCGTGATAGCACTTATCACCTTCTGACCTGCTCAATAGTTGATGCATCCAAATCCAGAGCACTCCCGGCCACGCCTGACACACAATGGGGGATCACTAGATACTTGTAGAAGGAATGACACGACAGTGATGATGATGATGGCTGGTACTCAGTGGATGCCTTCATAGCTACCAGGGCCTTTGCCAAGCATTTCCCTTTCACAAGCTCATTAATGAAATCCTATGAGGAGGATATTATTCTTGCCTCCATTTTGCAAATGACCCTAATCGGCAGTGGAGTTGAGCGATTTGCCTGAAGTACCAGGGCTCTGGCACCTGGAAGCCCGGAAAGGTCTCATCCATTCCAGTGGAGTTCAATGCCATCCCCGTGCCAACGATGCCGACGCTCTCACCTTCCTTCTCAGCTCTATTAGCTGCTTGACACATTTTCCTGGCTAGAATGGGAGTCTTGATTCCCTTGGCTACCCAACAAAGCAAAACACAGCACCCGCTCTTCTTCCAGCTCCTCTCCATCTCCATGAACAGCCAGCGCCTCCATGGATTGGTCTCATTCCTTGAGCCGTAAATGCAGGGGCCAGCTTTTACACCTTCTTTTCTTTTCAGCCCATATCCAGTCCATCAGTAAGTCCTAGACTCTGTCTCTCACACATCCACTTCTCTCCGTTCCCACAGCCACGTGGCCTACCCTATTCCCAAGTCAGCTGATGCAACCTGTCACTAATCCACAACGTAGGTCACAATGTGGAGCCCCTGGCTGTCTGAGTAGAGAACGGAGGTGGGGTGAGAAGCAGCGACCCTTGCTTAACCTCCGTTACGCCGATTCTTAGCTTTTGTGGGTCATGACCTTGACAGTTGAGCGTGCTTTCCCTGGAAACACACACACACACACACACACACACACACACACACACACACACGTGCATGCACTCGAGTTTTGTGTTCAGGGCCAGCTTCACGGGTGGTAACTTGTGTAGTCCCATGAAGTCCCATGTTCAGAAGAGCCTCATGCTTGGTTTAATGTTCTGCTGATACTTGTCTTAAAATTCTTAATTTTTGAATGAGGGTCCCCACAGGTTCATTTTTTAGTGGGCCCACAAATAATGTAGCCTGACCTGTTTGTGTATAATTAGTGGGGTAAGAAAAGGAGATTTTTTTTTTTTTTTTGGACTCTGCTCAAGAATCCATTTGTATAGAGCCCACCCCATTGTGTATCTGTTGTTCTCTCTCACTCTTTCGTTCCATTGTCGTCCCTAGAGCCAACCTTCCATGTTTCTCCAGCCTGGTTTTCCTGGAGTCAGCAGGGTGGTGGCAGTGGCCAAGGTGGATGGGAGAGACCCACCGGGGAGGGAAGAAGACTGCCAAGGGAGGCTCTTCCCTGGGATCCCCGACTCATCTCCTCCATCAGTGGACACACAAAAGCCTCCAAAGGACCCTGCTCTTCCCCTACTACAGACAACCGCCCAGGGTCCCTGGGGAGGAGCCCGAGTCCGTGAAGGTGGTATAAGCAGGCACAAGGGAAGAAGTTGGCCAATTGAATTTAGAGGAAGTCCTAGGACAGGGCTGGGCCAGAATGTGTAGGTCCGTGTTAAAGAAACAAGGAAGGTTCCTGTGCTCAGGAGACCCCCTAACAAACCTGCTGGGCCTGGCCAAATCCATTCACTTAACAACCCGTGGGGCCTGGGCCTAACCCCTGGCACTGACTTAAACTGTCCTTGATCTTCTTCGGGACTCCCTGACTCTCTCCCATCTGGTCAAGGGACTGGGGGAATCTTGCTTTCAACTTCCTTTCTCTAATTTCAAACTCACTCCTTGATTCGCCTTTAGGTTGATTTTAATAACAATTCGTTTTATGAATATCTATAGAGTATTTACCATATGCCTGGTTATGATAAAAAAAAAATAGCTCACGTTTTAACAAGCACTCACTGTGTACCAGGTGCTTTTCTGTGTATTTATAACAGAGTTTTTAACCCTCACAACAATTCTATGAGGTCGGGTGTTTGGTTATCCCTATTTCACAGATGCGGAAAATGAGGCAAGAGTGGCTTTGGGGGCTGGGGGGCTCGGTGTTCTGTGGTTCGAAGAAATCCCCTGACTTCAAACCCTCACTGGCTGCCCAGGGGCAGCAGAGTTGGTGGGAGAAGGAGACAGGCCCTCCAGGTGTCCCCTCCTCTGCCCCCACACATCCCACCAGTCACCACAAGGCTCTTGAACTACCCAGACGAGAGACAATGGAGCCTGAATTATTATCTCGTCTAGATGGTCTCACCAGTTCTGCTTTTTCTGCTCTGTCAGAAGGATCCATCCAAAGCACAAATTGCAGCAAGCCTTTCCCCCTGCTTAAAGCCCTCTATGGCTCCCTATTGTCCTAGGGCTAAAGTCTGAGTTCCTTATGTGGTGTAGAGAGCTGCCCTTGGAGAGCTGAGCCCCACTGAATTTGCGGGACAAGGTTTCTGTTCTTAGCAACAAGGCTTCAGTAAATACCCTTGAACTCTTGTCTCCATATGCAAGTGTGCTTCTATCTAGAGGATAAATTCCAGGAGGGGAGATTACTGAATTTAAGATCGATCACATTTTACAGGTTTTACTGACTGGCCCCACCATATGGTAGCACCGAGGGTGTGCATTAAAGTGCTTGTTTCCCCCAGGCCTTAGCCCTACTGCCCATGTAGGGCCACACACACACACACATACACACACACTCTCTCTCTTTTATATATTCTCCCCCAGCCCCGTAACGCCCCCCACCCCCACGCACATAGCTCTTCTTCCACTCGTGCTCTGTTCTAGCCAAGGAGATTCTGGCAACCCATGTTTTCCTGGGAGCTTCCCTGACTTTGAATAACACTTTTGGTAACAAACGCCCCCTGTGGCTGAAGCTTCTCTCAGGCTCTGTCCGGCATTTTCCCCAGCTGCTGCTCCGTGGGGTCCTGTGAACTGCTTCGTCGCCTCTGCTCCCAGCGCTGCCGGGGGAGCCGGGGTTCAGCCTCTGTGCTGACAGAGGAACCAGGCAAGTCACCGAGCCCCACCGTCCTGCCCCCGGCCACTCCGGAGGAACCAGAGGATCCTCCTGGGGGCAGCGCAGCCCTTGAGGGACAGTGAGCAGCTGCCCAGCACAGCAGGGAGGACATCTGGTCACAGTCTTGGGAGCATCTGGAGCAGAAGGTCGGGGAGACAGTTCCTTGGGGCCCCTGGCAGCTAAGCAGGGATCGTGGTAGCTGGTGGGGGGCTGTGGGAAGATACCTTCCCTGCTCTGGGTAGGAGGCTGAGACCCCGGGCCCCTGAGGGTATGGAGGCCCCCTTTTTAGTATTTTGTTCTATAAGGCAGATTGTGTGTGTGTGTGTGTGTGTGTGTGTGTGTGTGTGTGTGTGTGTGTGTCTGTGGTAAACATACCCCGTGATCCTCTAATAATAGGCTCCCCGAGAGATGCCCACCTCTAAACAGAAGCTCTGGAACCCTGAGTGCGTGTCCTTCCCTCGTCCGTCTCCGAGGCCAGTCCTCTCTGTCGTAGTTGCCTGTGGCCTGCCACCGCAGAGTATCACAACCTGGGTGGCTGAGAACGACAGACATTTGTGGTTTCACAGTCTGGAGGCAAGGAGTCCCGAAGGTGCTGGCGGGGCATGCTCCCTCTGAGCCTTCGGGAAGAATCCTTTTTCTGCCTCTTCCAGCTCCTGGCAGCTCCAGATGTACCCTGGCCTGTGGCCGCCTTACTCTCGTCTCTGCCTCCCTGTTCACATGGACTTTCTCCCTGTGTGTCTTCACATCCGCTTCCCTCTGCGTGTGTCTGTCTCTGTGTCCAAAGTTCCCCTTTTTATAAGAACACCCGTTCACTGGTGAGGGCTCACCCTAACGACTGCGTTTTTTTAACTTGATTACCTCCGTCGAGACCCTATGTCCAAAAAAGGCCATATTCTGAGATCCGGGGGGTTAGGACTTCCATGCATATTTTTAACGGGACACCACAATCCCTAACACCCTCTTCTGTGAGAATTGAATCTGGTCACGCATGTAAAGCTCTGGGCACGATGCCCGGCTGGCACTTGCTAAACACTCCTGAAATTGCTGCCGAAAGAAAAAAGCTGAGCACCTGGAAATAAGGTGCTTGGTGTACATCGTGTGCCAGGTACATTTTGGGTCCTTGACATGTATGGTCCCACTGAATCTTCACAACGACCCCTTGAGACAGGCAAGACTTCTCATTTAAATGATGAGGAAGCGGGGCGCCTGGGTGGCTCCGTTGGTTAAACGTCCGACTTCGGCTCAGGTCATGATCTTGCGGTCTGTGGGTTCGAGCCCCGCATCGGGCTCTGTGCTGCCAGCTCGGAGCCTGGAGCCTGTTTCAGATTCTGTGTCTCCCTCTCTCTCTGACCCTCCCCCGTTCATGCTCTGTCTCTCTCTGTCTCAAAAATAAATAAACGTTAAATAAATAAATGATGAGGAAGCTGTGACTCAGAGAAGTTAAGGCACTTGTCTGAAGTCAAACAGCCCAAGTGGCAGAGCTGAGGATCAACCCCAGGCCTGTGTGGCTCCACCTGTCACGCTGGGTAGGACGCCTGTGTGGAGGGGAGTGGGAGATGCTCAGAGCAGGGAGAAAAACAAGGAGGGAATTCTGAGCTCAGAGAAGTTAAGGCACTTGTCTGAAGTCAAATAGCCCAAGTGGCAGAGCTGAGGATCAACCCCAGGCCTGTGTGGCTCCACCTGTCACGCTGGGTAGGACGCCTGTGTGGAGGGGAGTGGGAGATGCTCAGAGCAGGGAGAAAAACAAGGAGGGAATTCTGAGCACAGAGCCCACAACCCTGGGAAACTTCCTGGATCTGAGGGGCATGGAACGCCTCTCAATAATAGTGAGTGGGTGGGCTGGATCACAGGCTCCCCTGGAGAGGTGCTGGCAGGTGCCAGGATCTGAGTCATTCCACTGTGGCCTAACATGCCTGCCCAGTACTCCAGGCCTGGGACCAGGCCCAACTGGGGCTGAAGACGTTGCCCGGAGTGTAGACGCATTTCACCCTATTCTGAGTACATGCGGCTCCCCGGGAAGCTGAGGGGTGATACTTCCTTTAAGAAACTTGAAAGTGCAGTTTACTCAAGATTCAGGATACTCTCTCTTCCTCTTGCATTCTTTCCAGGGGTTCCCTACACCTAAGCAAAGTGATAGCAAATTAGGTTTTCTGTTCTAAACTTCTGAACCAGAAGTTCATTTACTTAGATACTAACTTGTTTACTCATTCAAACATTTATTTATTCCTTCACTCATTTGGTTTTCCACCCATTCACCTAATGGCTCACTGGTTTATTCATGCTCTCACACATTCATATACACAGCTATCCATTCATCATCTATCCTTCCATCCATCCATCCATCCATCCTTCCATCCATCCATCATCTGTCCATCATCTATCCTTCCATCCATCCATCATCCATCCATCATCTATCCATCCATCCATCCATCCATCCATCCATCCATTCATCCATCATCCGTCCATCATCTATCCTTCCATCCATCCATCCATCCATCATCTATCCTTCCATCCATCCATCCATCTATCCTTCCATCCATCCTTCCGTCCATCCAGCCATCCATACATCTATCCATCCACCCATCCTTCCATCCACCCATGCAACACTTATTAAACACCTACTATGTTTTACATACAAAGCTCCCAAGGCTCCCAAAATACTTTTTCATCCACTTTCACTGCTACTTCACTTTCATATTGGGAAAAAGAGCCTCTGCACCAATGACACCCCCAAAATACTTGGCCTTCTGGTGGCATGGCTCCAGAGTCTCCTCCCCAAGAGGACGTTGGGAAAAATGGACCATGGGTCATCTGCACAGTCCTAGTCTCTGTGTGAGAGCCAGTGACAGCCATCTGAGACTTGAGGGTCCCCAGGGCGACACTTCCCATCTTTTGATGTGAAGGCCATATATAGTTCTGGGCACTATGGCTCCCCTAGAGTATTATTTCCAGTTATTGGGCTCCATTTCTTGCTTCCCGCAGGCCAGAGCAGGCTATGGTGACCTGTGGACTTGGGCACCATCCTTGAGTTGTTCCTTGGGGCCACTTTTCACAGCGTAAAGGCAACCATGCCCCCTGGGAGGGTCACTGACACTCAGAGACTTTGAGGAGGGCAGCACAGGAGTGCAGAGCAACCTGGGGAAAGACCATAGCATTCTGTCCCAGACAGAGAGCAAGAGGAGGCCCTCCTGGTCCATAACAGATATGGGGACACAAGCCAGGGAAACTGGCAGGAATATCCCTCCCTTGTCCTTAAGTGCCCCGCTTCCATGCCTTTGCATGTGCCGAGCTCTCGCTCCTTCACACCCCGGGCAAGATGTCAGTTCCCAGACCAGCCCTTCTGGACCCCCACTTTCTGCCACTCCCCTTTCCTGCTCCCTTATCCTCCTCTCCCTCCCAGGCCCTGCCCTTTACACACCCTCGGCACAATCCCCGCTTGCCTGCTTCCCTACTTCCTGGCAAATGTTACCACCCCCATTTCACAGAGGAGGAAATCAAGATTTAGAGCAGGCACAGAGGGAGTGGCCAGGCCTGGGTGAAGATCCCTGAGTCATGGTAGCTTTTTTCTAGCCACGTTAGCCAGGTACTTTATTAATTCAGTTTAACTTAAAATTGGATGGGTCGTGTGTGTGTGTGTGTGTGTGTGTGTGTGTGTGTGTGTGTGTCTGCCTGTGGGTGGCCCCAGCTGAGCCAGCCCCGCCCCGAGTGAGGAGGTTGGACATTTGGAGGCGTCTGGGAACTGGCTGTGTCCCAGAGCCCTGCAGCCGTCCTCCGGGTTGCATTGGTAACAGCCACTGTCACAGCGGCTGCGGCAGCCAGCCGTCGAACTGGGAGCCGTGAGAGCGCCTGCCAATGCCAGGGCCCGGTACCTCCGGCCTCACCGTGTCCCCGGATCCCGTGGGCCTGCACCGCCAGGCAGCTGGGGCGCTATGCAGAGCTGGGCTGAAGGTGCAGGCATCATGGGAGGGGAGCAGGGAGGTTTGGGCCGCTGGTGTCTCAGGGCCAGGTCCGAGGGTTAAGGAGAATGAGGCGAGGACCTGCTATGTCGTAGGGGTGTATGTCCTCTCTGTCAGTCCTCACAACACCCCCGTGAGGGAAGAATTCGCCTCTCCTACAAATGAGGAAACAGAAACTCGGAGAGGTTGGATAAATGGCCCAGATGCCAAGTGGTGGGGGTGTATTTCAAACCTCGGTCGGTGGCCTCCAAACCCAGACCCTTGTGGGACACACACTGCCCCAGACTCCTGCTGCCTGCCACCTGCAGGGGTCACTGACTTCTATATTCTAAGGGATGTGAGTGACGACCCCACCCTGCCCATAGGTGCCATTTTCCCTTCCTCTGAATATAGAGAGTATTAGGGACCCCTGCATTTATTTGGGACCTTAAGCGATGGTCTTTTTATATGGACAGTCTTGACCGGACAGTTTTGCTTTTTGGTCTATGCTACTTGTATCTTGTTTTAACTCACCTTTCTTATGTTATTAGTGCAGTTGAGCACCTTTTCACATGCTGAGTGTCCGACAGATCACGGAGGCAGGAAGACCATTTCGAGTCTAGTGCATCAGGTCCTGTTAACACAGTGCATTAAGCGACGTGCCCAGCTGCACGCAGGTAACTTGCGGAAGAAGTCATTTTTACAAAGTCTGCCGAAAAACTCACGCTCACGGGTAGCTCTGAGGTGTCGGCCGTGGGTTAACGTCACCTATCTCTCCAGATACCGTGTTTCCTTGAACCCCCAGGTGCGCACCCCTGTGTGTGAACCCACGCACCAAAGGATCACCCGCACCCAGTTTAAATGCATCCGTGCTAGAAGGTCGGCCTGACTCGCAAAGCCCAGCTTTCCCACTTACCAGCTGTGGGGCTCCAGGGAGGTGACTTAACCTCTCTGGGCCCCGGCTTCCTTCTCTGTAAGATGGATGCCGCAGCAGTTGCTGCCTTCCCTGCTATGAGGGTGCAATGAGACGGACGCACGTGAAGGGTGTAGCACAGAGCGGGGACGTGGGGAGCCCGTGGTATGTGCCAGATCATGAGTGGTCCGAAGGAACTCTCTGGGAGGGACCCAAATAGCACGGGTTTGTAGTCATGGGATAAATCAGTGCAGGTTGATAAATCACTGACTCCTTGGAGGGGGTAGAAAGATCTGCATGTGAGTCGTCAGTCCTCCACTGACCTCACCCTCCTGAACCTGTTCCTTTCTCTGCAACAGGTGCCTTTCTCATAGCTGCTGTTGCACACAGACGCGTAACCGGGGCCACCCAGTGCGGCCATCCAGGGACCAGACCACAGCCCCGGTGCTTCTTAACCACCTTAGAGCACAAGTGCTGGCAGGCAGATTCTCTCCAGGGCTCACCTGGGCTGACTCATTTACAAACCAGCAAAGCGCAGGTCGCTGCTGACAGGCTCCATGTTTCCTCTCTCGCCTCACAGTGGGGCGAAAGGAGAAGGCTGTCCTCACCCCGAGGGGTTGGGTTGGGGCCCCTCACACACAGCTTCGGGATTCCGCACAAGCCCTCCCATCACGCATTGGCAGCCCCACCCAGGCCGGCCAGCAGAGGCTCCTAGAATGTGAAGGTGTCTCTTTCTTGGCACTCGCCGGCCCTGGGTGTTCGCGAACTTTTTGGCGTTTCCCAGGCCAGGGGGTGGAAATATTGCATTGTTTTTATTTGTGTTACCCTAATCGCATCTTTTCACATGGAGCATTTACGTCTTCTCTTCAGAGGGTGTTAATTCCTCTCTGCTGTGTCCTTTTCTAACAGATGTTTTTTTGGAGGTCTTTTTTTCCTTATTGATTTCTAGGAACTCTTTATATAGACTGGAGAGGAACACTTGATCATTTGTTGCAGACATCCTGTCAGGTGGCCACTCACTTTGTTTATAGTGTCTTTGTTATACAGGAATTTTGAAGGTTGATGTAATGAAACCGCAGGTGTTTCTGGTTCACGGCTTCTGGATTTTATTTTGCTTGGGGAGATGTTCCCTACCACCTTTGATTTCTTCCCAACTGCGTTCTCATCAGACCCTAATGTAGGCTCCCATCCACCAGGGGAAGCTCCTTTGTACTTGGCACAGAATAATAACTTGCTCCCCTTCCTGTGAGCTCTGCATATCTCCTTCCCTCCCTAATGTTTACTGACCCTTTAAAACCGAGTCCCGGGGCGCCCGTGTGGCTCAGTCGGTTAAGCGTCCGACTTTGGCTCAGGTCATGATCTCACGGTTCGTGAGTTCGAGCCCCGCATCGGGCTCTGTGCTGACAGCTCGGAGTCTGGAGCCTGCTTCACATTCTGTGTCTCCTCCTCTCTCTCTGTCCCTCCCATGCTCATGCTCTGTCTCTGTCTCTCAATAATAAATAAACGTCAAAAACAAATTTTAACACTGAGTCCCAACACTGCCTCCTCCGGGAAGCCTCCTCTCCTCAGCCCCATCGCACCCTGGTTACTCTTCTGTCCCTCCGGGTGTTTTGCCCCACCTTAGCTGCTGTGTGCACTGTGTTGAACCATAGTTTTTCATGTTTGTCAGAGCACTTACTATGGGCCAATTTGTATGCATTGCTTGACTCCCTCCTCAGGACCCTGTGCATATTATTATCAGCATCATCACCCCCATTTTGCAGGGGGAGCTGGGAGACTAAGGTATTTTCCCACGGTCACACGTCAAGAGGACAGACCCAGGCCCAGACGGTCTGACTCCAGGGCCTGGGCCCTAAGCCACTGTGCTGAATGTCTCCTATTGCCGCTGTAGCCAACGGTCACAAATTAAGTGACTTAAGCAATACAGATTTATTATCTTAGAGTTCTGGAGCTCAGAGGTCCAAAGTGGGTCACCCTGGGCTAAAATCATGTATTGGCAAGTCTATGGTCCTTTCTAGAGGCTCTGGGAGAGAGCCCACTTTCCGGCTTCTAGAGGCCGCCCTGCCTTCCTCAGCTCACGGCCCCCTTTCGCCTCCAAAGTGCATGCAGTGACCCTCCAGTCGTCAAGCTCCCACGTGTCTGGTTTTCGCTCTTCTGGCTCCCTCTTCCCCGTTTAAGGACCCTCGTGATCATGCGGGGCCCGCCCAGATAATCCGGGATAGTCTCCCCATGTCAAGGCGGGCTGAGAGCTGCCTAAATTCCATCAGCAATCTTAATCCCCGCCTTACCATGGATCAGAACATATTCACTGATTCCAGGGATCAGGACCTGGGTGCCTTTTTTGTGGGGAGGGCGGTCTCCTGCATCCCACAGCCAAGCCTCCCTGCTGCTTCTCCAGACAGGAATCACCTGCCTCTACCCCACGCCCCCCCGGGGCTTCATCCCTGCCTCCCCCCTCAGACTCACCCTCGGGATTAAAACCCAGATGGCTGTGCCCACCTCAGGGCATCGAATTCAGGAGTTCTTGGGCAAGGGCTGAGAACTGGGCGAAGCGATTCACACATCCAAGTTTTCTGGTCACCGAATCAAACAACCACTTTTAAATTTAAGTTGGTTAAAATCAAATACAATTAAAAAATCAGTTCTCTGGTCACACGGACATTTCAAGTGCTCAGTAGGCACACGTGACCGACACAATATGTATCTTGTCCAGCATAAAGAATCATCTGATTAAGTGGCTCAGGCAGAGACAAGCTAGTGTCCATGCCTTTGCTTAAAGGAAGGATCCAGGCAAGCCTCAAAGCAGGGGGGTGGGGGGGAGCTTTCAGAACCTTTCTGGCAAGCTCGGCAGGGATGATCTTGAAGGGACAGCCACCACCAGCTTCTTCCAGGTGCCGGCACTTAGGGTGGGGGCCTCCGGATTATCATCTCCTGTTCGTTTTTGAGAGAGATTGTAACGGGAGGTTTTAAAATATTTTTTTTTAAGTTTTATTTATTTTTGAGAGAGTGAGCAGGGGAGGGGCACAGAGAGGGAGAGAGAATCCCAAGCAGGCTCTGTGCTGTCAGCATGCAGCCCAACGCAGGGCTTGAACTCACAAACTGTGAGATCATGACCTGAGCCGAAACCAAGAATTGAACCCTTAACCAGCTGAGTCACCCAGGCGCCCCTGTAACTAGAGGATTTATTTATTTATTTAAAAAAATTTTTTTAATGTTTATTTTTGAGAGAGAGACAAAGCGTGAGCGGGGGAGGGGCAGAGAGAGAGAGACACACACATAGAATCCGAAGCAGGCTCCAGGCTCTGAGCTGTCAGCACAGAGCCCAATGCAGGGCTCGAACTCACAGACCGCGAGATCATGACCTGAGCCGAAGTCGGACGCTTAACCGACTGAGCCGCCCAAGCACCCCCAGCAGGTCATCTATTTTTCTGGCTCTCGCCCACCTTGACCAGCTGACGGGAGCACCCACAGATGTGCTTTTCTCTGTCTCCCAGCCAAGCCTCAGCTCTCACTCAGGACGCTCAATGATATTGATTTTATTTCAAGATGTTTTTATTCTTATTATCTATAATACAAAATAGTCACGCTTGAAAATTCTGCAGCCCAGAGAGGCGCTACAGCAGAATTATTAAGTGGAAGAAGTGTGGCGAACACTGCCAGACCAGTCTAAGAATGAGTACACTGGTGGAGTGAGCCACTCTTGTCTTAAGGGGAAAGTTATCGCCTTACAGGAAGCTTAGGAGTCAATAAAGACGATACTCAAAAATGTAAACACAAGATTTGCCTTTTATAATATGTCATCCCTGCCCCACCCTATCCTCCCAGGGATTGCCTCATAGATAGCAGTATTGCTGTGTACTGATGTTCAGGTTGTGCACTGCGTAAAGATATTACATCTAAAGGGGCACCGTCCACATGGTAGTCATTTACTAAGTTATATGATGATACCTGTGTGGGCATGGGGAATCCAGACTTCCATGCGAGTTCTAAAACAGCAGAAGAGAGACTCTCTTTCATAAGCCCACGTTGTCGCACATGGCCACGTACATGTTCACAGGAAAGTATGGACCTACACGTACCCCAACGTACCTATGGGCACATGGCTATGCCCCAAGATTGCTTTTCAACCTGTGCTCTCAGAGACCTGGTTCCTCCCCTTCGCTTGACTCAGAGCCTAATGTGTCATTTCACCTGGGGGTTGGGGATAGGGTGGGACGTGGACTGTGCCCATGGCATGTGCACCTAGCATCTGGAAACGTGTAAGTGGGAGAGAGTGGGCCCACTAGTCCTCTGGCCAGGCTGTTTAGGTTGTTCAATAATACACTGTCTCTATCAGCTATGGCTGTGTAACAAATGGTTCCAAATTCAATGGCGATCATTCATTAAAGCAACACTCGTTATTCGTGCTGTGTGTCTGCTGGCTGGATGAGGGGCTGCTGATCTGGCCTAGGCTCTGCTGGGTGGCTCCATTTCGAGCTGTGGGTCTGGCTGAACTTGCCCCTCCTGCTGGTCGGGCTCTGGTCTGTGCCATATGTGTTCATTCTGGGACTCGGGCTGCAGCCATCCAGGGACAACTCCTCCCGTGGTGATGGGAGGTGCAAGAGGGCCATTGCCACCACACGGGCACATTTCATGCATTGGCTTGTCTCGTGTCTGCTAACGTTTCATTGGCCAGAGGACGTCATGTGCCCAAAGCCCAAGTCAATGGACAGGTGGGGTTGGGGATGGGGTGGGGATGAGGGCCACAAGCAGAGGGAGGGATAATGAATTGAGAATAATAATTCAATCTGTCCAATATGAACTTAAATGACATAGGGACAACACTAGTTTTGCACATTAGTACCAAAAATAACTGAGTTCCTACCAAAATCCTTCTCCGGCAGCCCAGGGATCAAACCATGGAAATGCCAAATGTCTGTGGCTTTTCCCTTCTTTACCTCTGCCTGTGCCCCTGTTGAAATCAGGAGCGGTTATGACCGGGTGTGACCAGGCACCTTTGAGCATCCAGCATTTGTCTGTCCTCATTCCACCCTGAACTAGAGACTGATGTCAGCACTTTTTCTTTTTTTTAATATTTATTTTTGAGAGAGAAAGAGAGCAGGGCTCTGAGCTGTCAGCACAAAGCCCAGTGTGGGGCTCGAACTCACGAACCGTGAGATCATGACCTGAGCCGAAGTCGGACGCCTAACCAACTGAGCCACCCAGGCGCCCCATCAGCATTTTTTCAACTGGCTCTAAAACAACCCAATTCCTAAAGCATTGGGTGGTCAGTTTGATTCCCTGAATGTTCGGAGAGGATCTACAAGGGTCGCATCACACGCCATACAGCCATTCCTCCCGCGATGGCCGTGTCTGAGGATCTACTCGTGGCCTCTGTCCCTCCTTTGTCTTCTCCCCGGCTTCTTAGCGGCCCCTGGGTTTTCCACTTGGCCAAAGGAAGTTTGGCATTTCCCTGACGGTGGGCACCTGTTGTTCCTTGGGGACCCCGTGGGGGTTTATCTCAATCCATCTTGCTATAATACATCACTATCCATCGCTAATTATGAGTCAGAAGGAATCTCCAAAAGAGAGCAGCTGGTAAGACGCAGAGCTGGCTGAGTCCAGGCTGGTGGTATTGCCTCCTCAACCACATGTGGCGTCTGGCCAGTGGGGAGAAAGAAAGAGAAGGAAAAGTCACAATTAAGAAAAAAAAAAAAAGGTACACTAACGGCTTATTGCATAGCGGTTGAGAACATGGCCTTTGAAGCCAGGTTCCTGGGGTCCAAGTCCAGGCCTGTCATTTACTGGCCAGGTAACGTTGGACAAGTTAATTTCTGTGCGCCTCTGTCTTCTCATCTGTAAAATGGGAGACTGCCAATAATAGGCATCTGTGGGGATTACATGAATTAATCCACGTAAAACGGTGGTTCTTAACGGGGGGCAATTTTGTCCCCCA
Source organism: Panthera pardus (assembly GCF_024362965.1). Classification (NCBI taxonomy): domain Eukaryota; kingdom Metazoa; phylum Chordata; class Mammalia; order Carnivora; family Felidae; genus Panthera; species Panthera pardus. The sequence continues at coordinate 21,168,272 of NW_026526821.1, read as the reverse complement.
GGAGGTATCTGGCAATGTCTGGAGACACAACCTGGTCACAACCGGGAGGGGTGCTTTTGGCATCTGGTGGATGGAGGGCAGGGAGGCTGCTGGCACCCCGCGATGCACCGGGCGGCCCCCGGGACACAGTTACCTGACCTGAAAGTCCAGGGCGCAGGCTGAGGACCCTAGCTGCCGCGTTAGCACATGACACGTGTCCAGTGGCTCCGGGGCCTGTGTTGGGCTTCCTTTTGTCACTGTGGCCACACAGCCTGTGCTTGTGACCAGAGCTTCTCCTTAACTTCCTGTAGCCTCTGATGTTCATAACGAGGAGAGTAGAAATAAAAATGATAATTATTGCAACGGTTCCTATTTCCTGTGCACATACGATAGGCCAGCTACTCTGCCTGGCTTCGTATTTACAGGGCTTGTGATACTCACCGTGACAGCAGCTCTGATTAGTTCCACTCCGCAGGGGAACCGAGGCTCAGGGAAGTGACCCGTCTCGGCTGGGACGCAACAGCACGGTTTGGGAAACTGAGGCCCAGAGAGAGAAAGGGACCCATCCGCGGTCACACAGAGAGTGAGTAGGGGGCAGGGACTGGAGCTGAGGACTTCCAGGACGCTGCCTCCTCCCACAGGTCACCCGGAGGGACAAGCAACTGATGTGTGAGAGGGAGGCTTTGTTTTCTGTTTCCGTGTTCATTTTATATTGTTTTTTTTTTTTAATTTTATTATTACTTTTTTAATGTAATTGATTGTCAAATTGGCTAACACACAGTGTATACAGGGTGCTCTTGGTTTGGGGGGTAGATTCCCGTGGTTCCTCGCTTACACACAACACCCAGTGCCCATCCCAACAAGTGCCTTCCTCAATGCCCATCACCCACTTTCCCCTCTCCCCCATTCCCCCACCAACCTTCAGTTTGTTCTCTGTATTTAAAGGTCTCTTATGGTTCGGCTCCCTGTCTGTTTGAAACTCTTTTTTCCCCTTCCCTTCCCCCATGGTCTTCTGTTAAGTTTCTCAAGTTCCACATATGAGTGAAGCCATAGGATGTCTGTCCTTCCCTGACTGACTTGTTTCACTCAGCATAATACCTTCCAGTTCCATCCGCGTTGCTGCAAATGGCAGGATTTCCACTGTTGTTTAACCTAGTGATGGGCGTCTTAGCATCAGCAGTCAGACAGCAGAATGAAATAAAAGGCATCAAAATTGGCAAAGAAGAAGTCAAACTTTCACTTTCCACAGACAACACGATGTTCTGCGTGGAAAACCCGAAAGACTCCACCAAAAGTCTGCTAGAACTGATACATGGATTTAGCAAAGTCGCAGGGTACAAAATCAACGTACAGAAATCGGTTGCATTTTTAGACACCAATAACGAAGCAACGGAAGAGAAATGAAGAAACCGATCCCATTCACAATTGCGCCAAGAACCATAAAATATCTAGGAATAAACCTAACTGAAAATGTGAAAGATCTATATGCTGAAAACTACAGAAAGCTTATGAAGGAAATTGAAGAAGACACAAAGAAATGGAAAAACATTCCCTGCTCATGGATTGGAATAAATATTGTTAAAATGTCAATACTACCCAAAGCAATCTACACATTCAACGCACTCCCCATCCAAATGGCACCAGCATTCTTCTCGAAGCTAGAACAAGCAATCCTTAAATTTGTATGGTAGTGGCACGAGAACAGGCACATAGACCGATGGAATAGAAGAGAGACCCCAGAATTGGACCCACAGATGTATGGCCAACTAATTTTTGACCAAGCAGGAAAGACTATCCAATGGAAAAAAGACAGTCTCTTTGGCAAATGGGAGAACTAGACACGTAGACAGAATGAAACTAGACCACTTTCTTACACCATACACAAAAATAAACGCAAGATGGATTTGTCTTTAATGTTTATGTTTTTTGAAAGAGAGAGATAAAGCATGTGTGTGGGAGGGGCAAAGAGAGAGGGAGACACAGAATCGGAAGCAG